>NW_028233350.1:11038094-16038094 GCF_057557595.1 Rhyacophila brunnea
AGAATAAGGCTGAGGAGGCCTTCATCCAGCAGTGGATAGGTCAAGATTGATGATGATAGGGACGATAAAAATAGGTAGATAATATACAATATCACACATTTTGATAACTATAACAATTCGTATTAATTTCTTTCATTGTTTGCAATGGCAACTTTTTTAGTATGGAAATTAGTAGCCTAGGTAATTATTCAATAACAAAAATAGTGGGTGAACAGCCACAAAGTATTTTAAAAAAATCAAATTTGGAATATCACATTATCTATGAAATGGCCGTCAGTGGCGTACCCCGCTGTCAAAAGATATTATACGTATTAAATTGTACCAAAATTATGGTTTTTTCACCGGAAAAAAGTGCGCCAATGCCTACATTACGATATTTGAATAAAAATAATCGAATGCGTTTGTCAAATAAAGGATTAGAAGGTCTTAAGCGACAAAGACGTCATTCTGACAGGCGTGGACAGTAAATATGGCGATCGTATACGGTGTGTAAGAAAATATCGGATATAAACGTCAAGTACCTGTAAAATCATTGAAAATTTGTGAAATGTGGTCAATTCAAACGGTAGATGAATCGGTAGCGCACATTTTGAAGTGAAGATGTAAAAATAACAATAAAATGTCGCTTAAATGAGCTGTTGGTGTATTTTCCAAAATCTCTTAGGATAATAATAATGAAAGATACTATCATCATTATCAGTCTCAAATTCTCTATTGGACCAAGACATTCCTTGATCAACCTGTTCATTGTTTTATATATTTCGCACTATGCTTAAGTGTACATATTATTTTTTTTCTTTTATTTTGTTAACTGTCAATTCATGGTGGAACTGCATTGTATTGTTGTACTTATTCCACTTTTAATCAATAAATTAGGACCGGTTTCGTCCGCATCAGAAAATGTCTCTCTGAGACGGACGAAACCGGTCCTAACTTATTGATTAAAAGTGGAATAAGTACTACAAAAAAAATTGCGTTTTATTAAATTAGAACAACAATATGTAGGTACATAGGTATTATGTCAAAAATTATCATTTTTTAATCAAGTTAATAATGCAGTTTTATTTAGATTTTTTTTCTTTATTTATTGTTTTAACGTAGTAACTCAAACAAAATGTGAAATGCTTTGTAATTGAATAAAGTTACTTCACTAAAGTATTTTCAAAATATTTTAAGAAGTCGACTGCTTTACTATATTATTAAGATATACTATGGTAATGCATCAATGTGATGTATTTTTTTAGTGCATTATTTGATACACTAAAGCAGTATTTCCCAACGTGGGGCGTACGCCCCACCGGAGGACAATTTGAATGTTTTGGGGGGCAATGTGCAAATCATTAATATTTGGTATATTTTTTGTTGTTAAAGAACGCATTTTTGAAAATATTTTTTGATATTGCAACCATGATTTTCCGAGAAAATGACTGTTGCCATTCCCATCATAATAATATTTAGTAAATGCTGCAAATAATTGTTACTGAAAAAAGAAATCGTTTTGATATCACAAACTGTGGAGATTTAAGAATAAAATTAACCAAATTATTAGTAGGTAAGTACCTCACATAAAAACTCTTTGCAACTTATATCAAGCACAAGGATCGCACTTGTTTTCTTCCGAGTAGTACATCAAATTTATAATATACATAGGTGGGTACTTACTTACGAAAGTTAAATTAAAAATAGTATTGCTATGCGCATTTTTTATTTGAAGCATTTCATTTTTTTCGGAATCAGTTAGTTAACTATGAAATTCGGCATGGAGATTTTTGAAGCGTTGAAGTGGGGCTTGTCACAAATAAGGTTGGGAAACATCCCAATATTACAGTACGAAATTTATTTGTAATTTTAAACGCTGATATCTCAAAACTATACCTTTGGAGTTAATATACTCAAGAACTCATGGTGCGATTTAGACATTTCCAATAGGTGCCCACGATAGCCGAGCAGCTATGCACCCGGATTATGGTATCGTTAGTCTCGCATTCGAATCCCGGGTCTGGCAAAAAATTACATGTTGTTTCTCAATACGTGTTTAGACGTAGAGTGTGGACCTAATAGATTAAGTAAGTGGTTAACATATTATATTTTTCTTAAAAACGAAAAACCTGTTAAGAAACCTCTACGCCAGGCGCCCCAGATCCGCATAAGATTTGCGATTGCAATACCGATATTTGAAAACCGGTATATCAGTATTTTTCGATACTTAAATACCGGTTTTAAAAATTGGATAATACCAATATATTCGGTTTTGAAAGTGGAAACAAAATGTATTAATTAACATAAAAAAGTTAAATACAGTATTTTTGTCGGGTTACGCGATGTCTGATTTACTTTCATTGTCCTTTAATGCCTTTGGAGACCAGCAATTGTACGTGCTATAAAATATTAATATTTTAAAGACCTTTTTATATAATAAAATATATATCAGTGGTTATTTTTCAAAACTGGACATGTCCACTATTCACTCCTCAGAGATAAATGAACTTTTCAAATAAAAACACAGAGCGAAAACACGCGCGCGACAAAAATCAAACTCCCAGATTGAATGACAATATACTTGGTCACGTGACTCAATACAGTCCCGCCATTAGCTGAAAGTGACGTGTCTCATTTCGAATGTCAACAACGTTGGACGTGTCCCTATTTGAATGTCAATCTACTTTTTGAAACCTCCTTTCAATATGAAATTGGTGTTTTGTGGGTATTTTTGAAAGTCAACAAAGCGTGTATGAGGTTATAGAATGATATTCCGATAATAACTCATTTTCGGAATATATGGGACATGTCCAGTTTTGAAAGTTAACCACTGATATGTTTATTGGTAGATACTTCTATTTTTTCCATATACTTCAATAATACCGATATTTAATAGGAAACACCGAAATACAAGTATGTATAAGTATTTTCATTCGGTATTGCAATCCCTACATAAGATAGCATAGCCAATTAAAAAAAAAATACTAAAATGGGGTTTGGCACTCTTTAGGATACTTTTGTACATAATTCAAGCGGACAAAAATACTCCAGCCCAGCTTTCAGCAATATATAATAATACAATTATAATCGAAACAGAAACCGATAGAATTGAAATTGCCATGGAATGTATCACAAGAGCATAAAATATTAACGGAATTGCTCACTTGGAGAGGAAAAATACGGTGTGCTTTTGATTCAGAACATTTGTACAAGCTAAACGTATTACACAGGGAAAGAAAGAAAGAAAGCAGGCATTAATAATAAATTAACTTATTCTTGAATGCACGATTCATCCGCATAAATTTAAATTACGCTCAATTTCTAGGTATCTCCTCCACCGCAGTATAACGCCGGCCCACCCAGAAGGGAAGAGACTAAAACAACACGATGTTACATGAACCATGATATCCAATATAACATAAAGTCTCAAAAGGAGAGACTACGTCGCGCCATACTACGTAAACGGAAGGAGAAAATAATAAATTTATACTCCAAAATAAAATATGAGGACCTAACGTGTCGCCTTCTTACCGAACATTTTCTGTCGCGGGATTCTGCGTCTTCACGCCCCATTCATTCGATATATCTTCCATTGATTTTATTTATTAAAACAATTAATCATTATTTGGTTGTTATATTTATTATCCATAACGACAGGAGATATATTATATAATATAATATGCGTGTTTTATGTCAAGTTTTGTATAATATTATTACGTTTTTAAATAGTCCTAGGTATACCTGTACACCTATATTAGAGATGGTAAAACTGGTCGAATTTGAAGACTAAGTATACTTACTACCAGTATAAAAAAATACTTAGTATATAAACTTGTTCCAAAATACTTACTAGTATTTTGAATACTATATAGATCGTTTGGCGTGCGTATGCGACAAAAGTTTCATACTCAACTGAAACTAAAACCATATCCATATAATTAGTATTTTAAAATACGTATTGGCTCAGGGGACTCAGACTCTGTATCGGCTTCAATATAATCGCTAAAAATACGCTGAGCTCCGCTTGTCGAAAAGTCCCATTTATTATACAATTTTAAAATTATGAGTTGTTTTTCTGTTAGGTTATAATAATATTTTGTTAACAAAAATGAATAACAGTGATTTTTTTTAAATTGTAAACATGTTTTGAGCAGTATATAACAAGCCTAAGCCTGTGCGTTATCTCACCACTGTGCTGCGACACAAAATTTATGGCCTATTATTATTCATACATTCGAACACAATAGTCTAATAAATTAAAATATACCTATATTAAAGTGCTATTTCGTTCGTGTGCGTTTAATGTCAATAGTGTTGAAAGTCTACCAACTGGCGAGTGCACAGAACAGCGACTCGCGATGATATCATCACAAGTTTTTGGGAATAAGTTTATTGGGCCACAAATACTTAGTATGGGTACTTTCATCCGAAACTTGAGTACATAAACTGGTGATAGTATTTCCAACTCACCTCTAATCTACATACATGAAAAGAAAAAATATAATAAATTAGATAGTTAAATGCATTGTAAATAATTACAAGATAAAAAGAACTTTCTATATACCACTTTTTAAATTTTCTGTTGAATCATATAAACTTGACAATTCTATGTATTATTAATGTGGGACAAATAAGGCAATCGTCAACAAATCATTTTAGTCAAATCAAATCATTAATCAGCTAGGACCACCGCCTTAGCAACCAACAATAGTGGATTGGATTACGGATTTCTTCCGAAATAACTTTTCATACAAAACAGAATTAACTGAAAATGAATTCAATTCTACTTAAAGATGGCTAAAAGCATTAAAAGAATGCATTGGCATCGTGTTCTGATATATTCTAAAAGTATCAAATGTCTAGCTAGTCGGAAAGTTAGTTAAAAATCGATTGCAAGATTTGTACTGGCTAAACAACCACCGGACAAACAAGAATACGAGCTAAGAAAAACGTGGTAAAATGCAGGGGATTACGTTATTAATGTACCTACGCGTGGACCTGTTTAATATTAATTAATATAACACTCAAAGATAAATTATATTACTAGTGAAATAAATAATAATACAAATAAATTAGCTGAATCAAACTACGCCACTTTTGTGCGAAGGAGAGAAGATAATTATATTAAACACAGCACATTCACACTTTGTAGTTACACATTAGTTATTTTTGAAATACTCACACTATTTTATAGCCTGAATAAGCTGTTAACATAGATAAGAAAAAAATATATTTTTAAAACAATGCTAACGCAATAAACTATTTCTTTTATGCAACAATGCTATGTTGTTTGTTCGACCATGTCCGATCCTAATAAGATCATATGGGCCTTATATAATATGGGTGGAGCTTTGTATTAAGTAACTGATTTTGTTTTCACGAGAAATGGATGTAAGCCAGTTGCTCCACCTATTAGGTCCATACTCTGACTCATACATAAATTGAAAAACAATACGTGTAATTATTAGACCCAGGATTCGAACCTGGGACCCACGAAGTTATAAGCCGACGCTTAAGCCCCACGGTCATCGTATATATACATATAGGATTATATAATATAATGTTCAATATTTATAATGTTACATTCTCAATTCTTGTGAATTAATCGTTGAATAAAAGTATGCCCGTAGCTTATTGGGAAAAGCACACTGGCGCGAATCTAGAGGTTACAGGTTCAAGTCCCGTCGGGTGTCGTATTTTTTTCTTCTTCTAAAAACGATTTTTTTCTAGTAGGAATATGCATGCGATGTTTTCAAATTAATTTTGTTTAATTCTACTACGTAATTATTATTTTTATAAATATACATTTTTTTTATTATGAATTATTTTTGAGCTTCGTTTTTTAGTTAAGGTATAATTTTCATCAAGTATTTACATACCAGTAAGTCGATAGTTTTATTTTTAAACCTTTTTTTTATTATTTTATCATTTTACGGATTACACCCAAATTTTCCGCCTCAAAAAGAAAATACGCTTTCACACTTAAGCCATCAACCCACCCCTGCTGGGAAACAGAGAGTGAAACAACGAAAGAAGGGGCCCCGGCGACGGAAAGAAGGGGTGGGGAGAGTAAGGTGAAGCAGATGACATAATAAAGACATGATATGATTAATAGTGCAACACTCAGGCGCTTAATCTTTCCCTTCTCAGTGCGGAAACAACTCACTAAAAGTATATTTGGCATTTTGTTAGGAGGGTCGCTATTTTATTTTAACATCTTTGTATAATAACACTATATGTCACGGGTGCCCAACCAGTCGAGCAATTTTCAGTCGATTACGAAGCAAATCATACACGTCATGTTACTAAAAAAATTTCACATTATCGTCAATAAATAAATGGCGTCACACATTTTTTTTGTGTCTTTCACCCCCTACGAAACCACAAAATTATTTCATAAATTATATTATCAATCTCGCACGATTTAAGACATTTTCTGGGTACTAAAAAACGATAAGATGCATTTATCTATTAATATTGATCTTATTGTAAATATTTTCATTTTATTTATTTAAGAAAACAAAACATTATGGACATAAAACATTAAAATTCAAGACGTCCACAACATGAGATTTACATTATAATAAATATTAACCTTGCAAAAGAGAAGATGAGAATATAATTATAATATCATCATCATCAGCCTGCATCTATCCACTGCTGTATGAAGGCCTCTCCGAGTTGATTCCACATCTCTCGGTCCTGTGCGCTGAATTTCCACGTACATCCGCAGAACCTTGCGGACGTTTTGTAACTCTTGGATTCCACTGAATGATTAAATTTGTCCATAAATCGGCTATAAACATTGAATTAATGTTCATATTATCTCTTTCTAATAAGAAAGCTCACGGCGAACTGTGCTACGGTGATATATAACACTTACAATTTACATGTAACCGAATAACTCAGCCTCCAAATCCAAAAAAGATTGGCGACCTGCGATGTACATTAATACACCACAAATATTATTTAACGTCACGATTACAATCTACTCCTTTCGTAGTTTTTAGTAAGGTACTGTGACACCCCCGTATGGTCCCCATTTGGGGATGTCTTTGTGTATCTGGAGACGCCCGAATCGGTATCAAAGCCAACAAATAATAAAGCGCTGATTACGATAATAAATACTGTTAAAAGTCGGCCGGCAACATTGTCTTTGACCGTTGGAGATATGCAACGTCGCCCAAGAAAAAAAACCGTTGGGAATGATTTTTCAAGATGGCGCGCAGATCGCGACAAGCAGCAAAATCGCGAACGCGTACATTTCGCCCTCCGTAGAATTAAATTATTAAAAAATGTAACCATATAGTATAATAAACGTAAATAAACTCGCCGCTTCCATCACAATTCCGGTGCTTTAATTATCCACCTTCATCCCAAATACAGACGATAAAAAAGAAAACAAAACACAAAGTGACAGTTGAGAAGATTCTCATACCAAAATGGAGGGGAGTGATAGTACGTAAGTATATTAACATTGTAAGATACTTTTCCAGATAGCAAAATTGTACGAGTTCTAAAAATATTGTATAGTTTTCAACAGCTTTTGTTTATACTAATGCTATTAAAGTGTATTTATATATTTTCATTATGATTATTTTTCTAGCTAGAACAAGCGATATTTCAAAACATTATTTTATGAATAACAACTAAGAGCAAAATTAAATCAGCCTGATGAATACGAATACATAGTTAGTAATTCAAAGACCAAGCTCAATTTTTTCAATTCCGAAATCCCACGATCGAACGTCATGCTAGAATAACTGGAATATAGAAATTACAGTTTATATATTCATTACCTCAAACCCTGTATGCACCAAGTCTCCATTAAACGAAAATAAGTTTACAATTTACAGATTATAACATATCAACAGCATTATCAGGGTTATTCTACTGTTGGACGAAAGCTTGCCCGAGCTTCATCTATTCTTTTCGGTACCAAGCTCTTTGTTTTAAATTTTTAAAATGTTTGTAAATCTGCTGATTTTAGGACACACCTGTGGTCATTTAGTATCCCTCGGGTAGGTATTGGAATACCGAATAAATATATCAATTGCCGCTATTTTGGTATTTCATATTGAATACTGGTACTAATACCGTCATGAAATATGAAGCGACTAGTTTCAAAAGCCCCTAAAACGATTTTAGGTAGTTCTGAGAAAAATGAGATAAACGATTTTCGGTAGTTTTGAGAAAAATGAGAAAAATGAGAAAAAATCATATCCATTAAATCTGGTAACTTTATGTATTTCCTTTTTTAATTTTTTACACTCTAAAGAGTATTTGGCTTTCCATTTTAGGGGTATTTGAAAGGCACACCCAACCATTTTAGCGGGTTTTGAAATTTACCCTTTTTTTTTCATCATACGTTTTGACGGTTTTGGCGTTTTTTAAAGTTCAATCTTTGGCCATCATATAGGTAACAAAAATATCCATCTAAATACATATCTAACTCAAAAATTTTCAAAAACCGTTTTAGGGGCTTTTCAAACTCGGGGCTTCATATATATATAATGGAAATAATTACAAGATAAAAAGAACTTTTTATATGCAACGTTTTAAAATTTTCTGTTGAAGTATTATGCTCAATATGCCCAAACTTGTACTTGATATGAAGTAAATAAAAAACAAACAAATAATATAGAATAATGAAATGTCATTTTGACATTTCATTTTGATTTCAATAGTAACGCACGTATATATTAATAATTTAGTTCCTTAGCAACCAATAATAATAATAAATTAATAATAAGTCTTTTACTTTTTGCGGATTTTTCTGAAATAACTTTCCATACAAAACAGAATTAATTGAAAATGAATTCAATTCTGCTTAAAGATGGCTAAAAATATTAAAAGTTTCAAATGTCTAGCTAGTCGGAAAGTTAGTTGAAAATCGATTGCAAGATTTGTACTGGACAAACAACCACCGGACAAACAAGAATACGAGCTAATAAAAACGTTGTAAAAATAGAAGTATCTACCAAGAAATATCGTAGAAAAATCTCGTTAAAATTTTAATATTTTATTGCAAAATAGGTACATAATAATATTATAGTATGTAATGTAAACCTTTAAAAATAAATAAAGGTAAGTTATGGTTGAGATACTGATGTTTTTCCTGTTAAAGCTTGTAGGTATGTTAATCAATACATTTTGTTCCCACTTTCAATAAAGTGTAGGAATATCGGTATTGTCTGATTTACGAAAAGTACCGAGATACCGGTATTGTAATCCTTACCCTTGAGTGCCACTGTATGGCAACATTTTTCCAGCGGTTGTCCACTCACCGAGCAATATTCCAGCTCATTGCCATTTCATTTCATTGAAAACCTCTATAATACCTTATCATTCATATGTTATTAAAGATAACAAAATCTTTAATATTTTTTTATTTAATAGATTAATAGGTATAAATTTTTGCCCAATTCTAATTTGTTAAATGATCAATTATATATTGTGTCTTCTCCGTTATTATACCCTATTTATTATTTTAATTTTTATATAATTTTGACTCATATTTTGGTTGTATTTTTTATTGTATTAGATCTTACTTCAATTGAAAATATTTTTTATTTTATTTTTATTGTAAATTTTGACTAATCATAAATATTTGTTGATTTTTATTCCCCTGATGTAGTATGAAATATTTAATGTCCAACCTCAATAGTTTTAAATTAATTTGTTATTTGAAAGGTATTATTGGACGGATAATTTTTGTACTTATTGTCATATTATTTCTGTCGCTTTGGATTTTGTTTGATAAATATTGTTTTTTTTTTTTAATGTATTTAGTTGAAAATGTCCCTCTGAGGCGGACGAAACCGTTCCTAATTTATTGATTAAAAGTGGAATAAGTACTACAAAAAAAATGCGAATAATAATAAAAAAAAAATAATATATTAGATGAGGTATCTAAAAAAATCATTTACTTTTGCACAAGTCTTTCGGAAAACATAGCTTTTCCAAAGGCATTGTTTTCTTACTACATTTCGAAAAAATAAGACGTTTTAGAGCAACATGGCAGGGTATATATTCACTTGATCTTGTTTGTAAGTGGCAACAGCTGTTTCCATGTTTTCTTGTCCCTTGCATTACTCATCTTTCCTCCTTGCTACGAACTACAAAAGAGTGGGTACTGACATAAAGAAAACAACATAAGATCTTTGTCTCAACCGTACTTACTAGTTCATTGATTGTATCAAAAATATAATATAAATTCACCATATCAAACAGTGAAATATATTTATTTATCTTATTAATTAACGTCCACAACGACCAAGGCATAACGTATCGGCTTATATTATCGAGGGTCCCGAATTCGAATCCTAGGTTTGACAAATTCACATGTTATTTTTGTGTTGTATGTTTGGACTCTAGATTATACACATGTAAACTTGCCAGACCCGGGACTCGAAATTATTTACCTATTTAAAAGTATTTATAGTGCAAGTGCCTACATAAATACCCCATTTACACGTATATGGATTTACTGTTGACGACGCATTATCGCGGCCATAACAAGAAAATGCTAGTGTAAACATGTATCATCATGCAAGTTGCAAGATTGGATGCATGAATCAAAAAAGTTCGGAAGGTTCTGAATTTTCACGCGACAGTTGGGATTGTTCGATATCTGCGCCAACGCAGTAGAACGATAGTGGCGAACCTGTCGGTAAATAAACGAACTATACCACGCATTTTGAGGTTAACCGATTTTCACAACCTGTCAAATAGTACTGTAAAATGACAACATCGTGTCTCACTTACTCTTGAAGAATGAGATTGGCGAGACAGTCGGCACATTTACGTATACACAGTAGTTATTATCGCGATGGTTTAAAATACACACTATTGCTGCAAGTAAATCAATGCATGTCTGCAAGTGCGATAAAGCTATCAAGATTCAGTAGCTGTCTATAAATCATTCTTAGTATTGTAAATTAATGCTTTGATTTAAAGTTACAAATTACAAATGATGATCGTCAATATTAACGGAGCTTGAAATAATAGCTCTAATGGATATTTTTTATTTATATTTTATATTTTATTAGTAAGTAATTATATCGGTAAAGAACACGATTGGTATGGGTTTAAGTTCTTTGAGTAAGTAAGTACATTTTATCCATGATTTTATCTACTAAGTATATTTCTGACATTCCAAATTATGCAATTTACATTATTATTGTGTAGGGGAGTCGCATGTCAGAGGCACCAAGACGACACAGTAGGTACCTTTGCACATTTCATTAAACAACTTTTTATGAATAATCAGTATTACATTCCATAATATAATATCATTAGTTAATTACATACTAAATAATATATTGCATTAAAAACGCACGTGTTTGCTTGCGAATGTTATCTTATTCGTATTTGCGGTATATTTTAAATGAACGCGGATATAAACAGATTTATTTAAAGTACATAAAGGTATGATGATAATCACAATAATTCCCAGGGAAATTATAAATTAATATAATTAAACTTACAAACCTAATCAGAAGGTATCTGATTTCATTGTAAATAATATATGTCTAAATTTAATACTAAACTAGATGGAAAGCTATAGTGTAATATGTAGGACGAGATTGCTTGCAGAACTAACCTTCATGTACCTACCTCATTCAGGCGCTAGGATAGTATCATTCATTAAGCCTATAGCTTAAAGTATTAAATTAATGTGTGTTAACTTATTAAAATATTATAACTCAAGAATATGGAGGCAACATTAATGAAGCTCCATATCTCAAATTGTTAAAAACAATCGGGAGTTAATTTACAAATCGTCAACAATACGTATCATACGACATACGTCATCACCCCCATCATTCACATACATTCAACACATTTTCTGGTGTCCTTCAGGCCTCAAAACGTTCACGATTTTTATAAATGATATAGCAATGTTCAATAAAAATGCTATGTTTTTATGTTCGCTGATGACTTTTGCAAATACCATCTGTAAGGGATCTTGGCATTACATTTGACAATAAACTGTCATTTAGTGGGCATATGGCAATGCATTAATATGGACAAAGCATCTGGAAAAAAAATGACACTCACTTTTTTCTCGGGTTTGCCGAATGGCATAATCTGTTCTAACGCCATTACAATAAAGGTGATATTGCTATAAATTCCCGATGCTTTTTGTCGGATCTGCTGAATGTTTCGGTTCGAACGGGTTCGCTCAAATGAACATTGACAATAGAAACACTGTTCTAACGCCATTCCAATAAAGGTCATATTGTTATAAATTTCCGATGCGTGATATCGCATAATGGAAATTGCGTGACGTCTACCTATACATGTGCGAATGTCGCTATGCGCGAATTTACTTGCTAACTACTGTATTGAGTGCGTTGTCCATTAATAATGTCATTGGCATAAATATGGCTATTATTTTTAAAAAGGCGCTATAGATTATGGGCTTCATCTTACGTACCTACTTACCGAGTCTTTTTGGATGTTAAAATTATTTATAATTCCTTAGTTTGAAGACGGCTTGAGACTGGGTCGATTGAATCATCAATTTAAAATACGATCTTATGGTAGAGCAAGTCCAACATTTTTTTATGAAACTCCTTTACTAGAATCTACAGTTACTATCCGTGTCGTTATTTAACTGGCTTTCTCTTAAGTATGCTTGCATATTGTAAATTATAGACACTTGACGTTATCTATATTTAAGCTACCTATCTATTTTTTTCGACTTATACTCGGTGTAAATGAGAGCCATTCTTGATAGAATTTATTAACTGTGGGTCCCTTATAACTGATCTTAGAAATCGGAAGCATTGGTTGTTTGTTCACCCAAGGAGTAGAACTAACCTGCCATTGATAATGCCAATTGGGAGGGTAATAACTCTACTCAACCAAATCGCTTCAGCGGGTCAATTCTATACACAAGGCGACTATCGACCGCTAAAGTGATAAAGTGATAGTTTTTATTACATATTTGTATTGCGGTATTATAATTATTGTTACAATAAGTTAGCCGTCTAAACAGTCAAAACTGTTTATCTCGCTCTAAACTTTATCACAGTCAAGAGAGGTGCTATTAAAATATAGCATTTATTGCAACAATTACAACCAACTTATTGTAATTCGTGGGTCGGGATGTGAAGTCAGGTAAGTCACAAAATGTCATTTTGAGATATAGCAAAAACAAAGTTCAAAAAATTCCCCACATTCCCCTAATTATAGTTATGTTTTTTTATGGGTAACAAATCAAAGTACATGTAATTAGCTTTCAATTATATGTCCTAGAAGTATTCTAACTATTTCGTTTCATTAAAACTTAATTGGTTTAAAAAAAGGGAATTGACTTAACTGGATTTGCACAAAAAATGATTGACTTACCTTACTACGCATAAAGTAATATTGTTATTTTTTCATGTAAATCCGACTAATATTAGCAATAAAACACACGTTTTATACATAAATCTTATTGGTTTATTGAACAAAATATTATATAAATTTAAAATTAGCATTTTTACAACTTTTTTTTACTTTAATGTTATTTAAGTAATGAAAAGGCACACAAACCTGAATATTATAAAGTTTAATCGTTATCATTAAACTTCAGTATGAATTTCTTCAATAGTATCAGGTTAAATATCGCTGACTATCTCAGATGTCTCAAGTGACTCATAAAATTCTCTATAATACGGTGAAATGTATGGAAGTAAGTCTATCAAATCTTTCGTCTTGTCTCGTCTTATATATGAAATTTGTTAAAATGCAGTCGTTTCGTCGAGAGTTCTTTCAAATTTCTCTATTCCCGGTTCGTGTTTGTTGAATTGAAGCCACTTAACATCTCTCCAAACAAACTTATTCCCATCTGTGTCTATTTTTCTGAGTGGCAATGGTCCTTTTAATCGATCCGAGTAGTTAAAAATTTGTAATTGCACTCAGTCATTTCAGTGACTTTAAAAGGATTTTTCTTTGCAGCCTCACACATTGATTTTGCCCAATCATGAGGATGTTCGATCGTTCCACCAAATGTTTTTTTTTCTTCTCATTTATGCGATGGTCACTATCGCACTCCATATGTGTGTGGCCAGGGACTGAAAAGTGTGATCAATTTTGTTTAAAGTCTCAGAATGTTTTACTGCTATCATGCACATTACAGCTACGTGGCTATTTTTGTTTTGACCCGCACATCTATCAGAATACATGATCATATGCTTAATATTATCATGTACCCCTTGGTTAAGTATTTGAACAGGCATGAAGCGATATCGTTAGCTTTTCTATTAGCAAGAGTTTTATGGCATACATAGCAATATCCCTGGTTATTATCACAATCATGCACTGTCAAATGCCGTTTGTAAAAGGCCAGGGAACTTTGCTGCATGTCAAATGTTACAATTTGGCAAGAAGAATCTTGCAAGTAATTTTTATCACAATTTTTTAGCTGAATATGCAAAGTCAGCTTCGTTATGATGCTCTTTCAATTCCTCATGATTTTTATTTCTTTCTTCATCGTTGGTGGAATTCTTAATTAAGTTAAGTTTATCGTATGTTTGGCAAGTAGGTATCCTTATTTGGCCGTTTGAATGTTAAGTTCATGCCAGGGAATATTTCTGCGTATAAACGAATATTGATGGGATTAGAGCTAATACTCTTCAAATATTGAGAATACATCACAGTTATTGTCATATGTGGCGGTAAGTATTTTCTAACAGTTCCTTCTAGAGTAATGACTCTCATAATGATGGAATTGAGAGTTATAATATGTGTCTTAGATATTTGCCTATCTTCTTCGCTATCTTTTAGAGATATTTTTCCTCTTGCATATTCTTGAATAAGTATACCGGAAGTAGTCGCACTTTTTTTTCCAAAACAAAAAAATTGTGACTTTCACTTAATGTTTTTAGTGTACAACCTTTACAAATTGGTTTCCGTAACAGTTCAACAGTCAAGTAAATGGCGAAAATGTTGTTTTCATGGTTCGCTTTGTCTGATACGACTTTTTTTCGTATTCATAACATCCATTATAGGTACTTATTGTGTAACTTTTTCCAGTATTTCGTGCAACTTTTTTATCATTTCTGAAGGCTTTGTATCATCCCTTAAGTTACATTTTTGGTGATTATTACTTCTCAATCGAGAACGAGGGTAACAGGTTAAAACATCATTATGATGTGTAATCGTGGAAGCACTATTTGAGCATGAAGGGCGTGGTTCTTCAATGTTGGTAAATTAGACTGTAATAATTCTTGAATATTAAAATCAAGATCTTTTATGCTATCAATGAATCGTTAACATACAAGTTATTGGAGTATGTGGTTGAACCTAGAAGCAAGATTGTTTATTTGGATATTATGTACGTGTTTTTAGATTTAAATAAATCAAATTCGATAAATTTGGTATATTTTTTATTATTTACAAATAATACACATACTTATTTATATAAGTCATAATTTATTATAATACCTATGACTATTTTACTTAGGTTCTGTTGTTATTTCTTTTTTAAATATTTCTCAAAATATCTTTAAAAATACGTTAAATTCACCAAAATCAACACTGAGTAGGTATGACGTTTGAAGGTAAGCCAACTATGAGTAGTAAGGTAAGTCACACAAAATGTTGACTTATCTGACTACTCATGTGACTTAACTGTGTACACACCCCGTAAAATAAAAAATATGCTTTGACTGAAACTGCATCTCACCAATGGTGAGACGTACGGCTTACCTGACTACACACAACGAAAGATTTTTTTTTTTAGTATAGTGGCATTCATATCTCATTTTTGCTGTTTTGTGACTTACCTGACTACACATCCCGACATACGAATTGTTACAATAAGTGCTAATACTTTGATTATAAACCTACCCTAGTATGATAATATTTATCACTTTCTCACTTTAGCGGTCGATAAATATATAAAAGACCTACAGATATTGATATAATATAATATCAACATACCTGAGAATAAATATAGGTGAACGTTGTTTTATATACTATAATAATAGGGTCTACTTAGCTCATTCGGCTTACTTCCATGTAGCTATATATTATTTTATATTGTTTATGTATTATATTATAACTCTTTAAACTTTTTTTCTAATTTTACTTCGACTATATTATACTTACTATTTATTTGTTTATAAATTTCATGTTGTGAATGTCTTAAATTAATTATAATTAGTAAAATTTCAATGTGAATCAGTCCTTTCTTTTATAACTAATTCTTCATTAATTTTGTCTACTAACGAATCATCATCGAAGGATCTATTTGAATTATAAACTCTGTATTGTTACGTATTACGCAAAAAAACGTATAACCACTATTAATTATTTATGCCTGTTGAAAATATTATCTGTTTTATACAATCCTTCCTACTCTAATGCCAACTTTATTAGTTAGTACGATCCGTATAGTATCGTTGTTTTCCGAGTCAATTGCGCTGACCTGCTTCCATAATTAATTAATTGGAATATATCCTTGATGTATGTTTTTTTCAAAGAATTCATTAGTAGAACATACTCACTGTATTTCAAACATTCTTACTCATCATAACAGTCATAACATAATTCACACCGTCTTGCAAGAAAACACCTACCATTCATTTCAATTGTGTCGTGTTGATAACATATATTTTTTTTTGCTAGCAGCAGTCAATTATTTTTATGTTCGCATTCATATCATAGTAGCGTTTTATAAACTGTGGATTTACATAATTCAGTTTCAATATACCTACTATTAAAGTCAAATTAAGCGCAGTGAAAATATCCGGTGTAATAATGCATAAGTTTGTTATATTTTTGAGTGTTTTACTTTTAATCATAGATGTTCAATATGCACTACCCCCAAAAAAAATCGATCCGTTAATATTATCAGGTTTTGATCAGTCTTGTCGTTATACTACAGATGGTGAAGGGTGTTATAAAAGTATTACAATAGATATCCCGGGGGACCCTTGCCCTGCTGGAATGATACTCAACGGAGAAAAGTGTGAACAGGTCATGAAACATGAAACGGTGTTACCATAAAGACAATTTCAAAATATTCAGCAATTATTAAAACTAGTTTTTTGAACTACTTAATTAAAAATCGTATTATTATTAATTGTTTGCAATAAACGAAAATGAATTCTGTCTGTATTCATCCACTGTATCATAATAGTATGTCAAAATAATTTTTCAAATACTTCAATTTCGTTGTATCTATCTTTTTGTTTACATTTTTCAGTTTAATATTAATATATCGTTAACTTACCTGTATCTTTAATTACAGTAAGTATATTTTCTTGGCAAAATAATAAATAATAAACTTTCAATATTATTACATATTATAAATGATTTCAAAATTAAAATCCATACATACATAAAACAGATGATCATAATATAAGATTTTTACATCAAATTTAATATGCTTATTTTTTCCCCCGTATTATCTAAATTCCATGTAAATGCTTTGGTTAAAACATTTTTTTAATACCTTTGTGTATGTATTTATAAAACATTAAAATTTAAGTTATTTAAGCTTATACTTTATAATATAATAAAACAATATATGCATGTAGTTATTAGAAAATATATTTTTATAATAATGTAAATAAATGTATTTTTATAATATTGTAGAGTATTTTTTAATGCTACGATAAATTTCTCTGGGTCCATTCTCACAAAGTTTGTAAGTACATTGATCTTTTCAACCATTCACCAAAAGACGTCATTGATTTGCAGCAGCAGCACGTGGAATTAGACTAAAATTAATATGGAAAAAATAAATTTATGCCATTTGTCAAATTAACACTACTACAGAGCCGCCAACTAAACAACGACGCAGTGATTTCCAACCAAGTTGTCATGAAAATTCTCAAAAGTTTTCTTGTGTACAAGATAATTCTTAGGTTTAAATGTGTAGGTTCTAAATTGTAGGAAATTTGTATTACCAACTCTTAACCTTTAACCAAGTTAAAGTATACAATTAATTGTTTTATAGGTTTTAATGATATGATTTAAAAGTTTACCCAGTGTGCTTCCAAGCACTTTTGCTTATATTGATTACCCTGTATTTTATTTAAATATTGTTACACTTTATTTTATTTGTTTTTGTATGTCACGTTATAAACGCTTTGAATTTGTAATTTGTCATGTTAATTATAATTATGTAAAATAAATACATTTGAATTTGAAAATTATTATTTTTATTAACCCTGCTAGCAGTCATGTTTCATACATATTGTGGCATTTCATGGTCAGGTGACAAATCAAGGAGTAGATTCCGTGTAAATGACAAATAAAAGTGATGCCTGAAGCGCGAATAGAATAATTATTATTGTAAATGTATAAGTATGTTATTATAATATTATATTCATTATAATATGTACCAATGCATTTAAGATCGACGCGCAGAAATATAAATATCGTTTTCGATAAATAAGTAGGTATACAAAAATACGAAAACTTGTATACTGTGGCGTTTTAAGTTTGCAAGAATAGATTTTTTTGTAATTTACCCTCTGGGACTTTTGGGAGTTTCTTCATGTTTTAACTATGTAAGCATTCAAACTGTTTCATGGCTTCTATCAATAAAACGAGGTTGGTAATTTCTTGCATAAAGATACTTGATGAGACGGATAATCATAAACGCTAACAGGTGGTCTCTTTTTCCCTCCATAATAGGCCTAGCAGAACAGCTGGCAATTGCCGATTACGACCACTGACATTTTGATACAATATGTGATTATCATAAATGGCAATCCAATATAACGAGAATATTAATCTCCCACGGGTCCCATTTAGATAATAGAAAAAGGTTAGCAGTGTAAAAAATAAATTTAAACATTATTTTGTTTCATTGTCCATACAAAAATAAATGCCTGCAGCTGTAGAATAATATTTTAAAAACATCTAATTTTGCATTAAAATTAATAAGGCATCAATAATGACGCAATGCATATCTGAGAGAAATACACCAATTCTGATAATAATAGGAATTTATAAGACCCAAAAGTGTGGAATGAGCTTAGAAGAGCCTTCATCCAGCAGTGGATTGATAGGTACAGGTTGATGACGATAATGACGATAATCATGAGCAACACATTGACTGCTGAGTAGATAATTACTTTTTAATTACCACATTTAAATAGCATGCTAATTACACAGAATGGCCGCCTGATCGTTACGCGCTAGGTGCGTTTTTAGCGTCCAATGACTGCATGCATTAAAGCAGTCCAAACTTTATGTTACTACGCCTCCCTTTAAAAAAATCTAATCTTTGCGCCTCTCCCCCCCCCCTTTATTTCATTAACAAATATAGACACCTTTTTTAAATCGTCAACAATGTACTTATACAAAAATGAAAATAAAATAATTAAAAAATAAGCAAGGTTCATTTTTAAATTAATTTGTTTTTCATGCGATGAATGTGCTTGTTTATTAGCACAATCAATTTCAATAGTAGTCAATCCAAATTCATCATCGTTCATCGACAAATAGATTCTATCATGGGCCCTATATCCTGAAGCGGGCCCCCAGGCCAGGATCCAGGCCCACCTACCTATCGCTGAGGTTAAGGGCAGTGTGGTGCTCTAATGTTGTGTTTCCTAAATTTTACACGGGAGTTATCATTTAAGTATACCAATCATCATATAGGTATCACGTCAAATTGCAACGCACAACCACATATTATTTAAAGTATTTAATAGCCCTGAAACAAAGCAGGCGACTTTTTTTCACTATTAATGAAATAATGTGCATTAGCAAACTAACCAAGAACTCAGTAAATAGATTTTTGTTTGCTTCAATATATCTGGCGCAGAAATCATTTAAAAGTGGAAACATGGCGAACTTATTTTTTCTAGTTTTTTATCACTTTGTCTTTTTAAATTAGTGAATGCATTAGTGGTCCTTGTATTGATTTATTCAGTCATTTTTTTTTAAATTTCAACCAAATAGACAAGTTTAACAACAAAATTATCGATCCTAAACAAATTTGCCTCAAATTTCAACATTATGATTTCACCATTTTATTTCACGAGATAGCCAGCGCGCTTCACAATATAGTATTGAAGTGAGGTATTATAAAATTAGTCTCCATATTTTCAGACAGGTTTGCAAACAACCTTTTATAGGACTGTTATTTATGTAGTAACATTTATGTAGTAACACTATGTAGGCCGTTTTATAAACTATGTATTTGCTAACTGCAAACCTGTGACATTAATTTTATGTGTTAAACTTTTCGCGCCTTCCAGTTTGGAAATCGCTGCATTAAAGTCTAATTGATTTAAGTTTTGTACTATTTTGAGTAGTTTTTTGCGACACGTTATTCGCCTTTAGGTTTTTTCATGCACAAAGCACCAATGGTAAATGCACATTGACGACGAATATAATTATAATACTCGTATATAACAATTAATACAATAAAAGAAGGTAAAAACCTTATTATTTTCTAAGTAAAGGATCAGGTTTACTAGAAATGTCATTAAATATGCTTACTAAAAAAATAAATAAAGAATTGTATGGTAATAATCCATAATCGGTAAACTGAACGCATTAATCGCGGCACCAAAATGTCAGGTTTTATGAAGGTATCTTAATATGTAATTGCTTTTAAGAAATGCATCAACGTACACGTACCTAGTGCATTATATCGTGAGTTGTATTATGAAAGAAATAGATTGCGCGCGCAACTAAATTGATAGCAACACCGCGTGGTTACCTACGTCCTACCGTATTAAGGGAAATCCCAAAATAACAAGTAGAACAACATAAAAAAGATGAATGAGTAGAAAGACCTCAAATTAAAATTGTGGAATGTGCACAGGAATAAGCACGCGATGTGATAAATGTCGTCAAACTGCAATCGGATTGACATGGCGACGCTCACAAAAGCAGCAATACAAAAGGCATTAGAGTCAACCTAAGACCCGCTGGATTGACTAATTGATTACATGATAATATTGGTACAGTTGTATTACGTCAATACATAATTCTTTATAATATCTTTATGGTTAATAGATTGGTATGTACATTATATTAATAATTATTAATAACTCGGTCTCGGAAGTCGGGGTCTCAGGTCTATCCACTTCCGGGATCTCTGCATATGAGTTTTCGACAGCGTCGGAAGTCGGGGTCTCAGGTGCTGTGGTTATTGCCGGTTGTGTTTCCGGGGTTCCGGGTTCGGCCTCAGTGAAGGAGACATCAACTTCCGTCGAGGTCTCCTTATGGAGTTTGACGTCTGGGATTGGTTCGGCTAGTGTCTGGGTCTGGGAAGACGTCGTTGCGCTGCCTTGGTTTGTGTTGTGGTGAGAGATGGCGGTGGTGGTGGTGGGTGTCTTCCTCGGTGTTTCAACTGTGATGCTTCGGTGTAGTGAGTGTTTCAGTGCGTGAATACGCCTCCCTCTGTCATTGTCTAGGAGTTTGACCAGGACAAGGGGCATTGGATGCCGTCCCCTGCCCCGAGTCATTCTCCGGACGCTGATGATCGGGAGGCCTCTCCGAAGAAGATCGTTCGTGATGTCTTCAGTGTGCGTGCCGATCCGGAAGCCCCTGATAACGACCGATAGATGGTCGATATCGTGTCCTGAATGAGTGGCTGGGTGTGCCTCCTTGATCGGCGCGCTGTTGTGATGTGATGGTGTGTGGTGATGAAGAGTGGTCCTTGTCCAAGTATGCGGTGATGGTCGTCTTGGCGGGTTGATGGTTTTCCTCCAGGTAGGAGGAGGGCGGGCCGGAGGGTCTGCGGGAGACGCCGACTCGGCCTGCTCCTGATAAGCCGTCAAGAGCAGGAAGTGCAGCGTCATGAGATCCCTCATTTTGGTCGGCCGGAATGCGGCGAGTCTGCATATTTCGATATGAATATGCTCCATCTTGTCGTGGCGGATGATGATCGGAATCACTTGCGGTGGGTCGGCAGGTAGCGGCAAGAAGGTAGGTAATTCTTTGCTGGTCGACTGGCGGCGGCAAAAAGTAGGTAAATCCTTTTGGGTCGGCAGGTAGCGGCAAAAAGTAGGTAGCTTTGTTGCTGTTTGGCAGGATGTAGCAAAGTATTTGCTATGTCGGCTGGTTCTGCAGGTAGATTGAAGGTCTTGGTTCGGTTGAATATCTCAGCTGGAGTCGGAGCGCACGGAAAGGCGACTGCTCGCGACGGGTGCTATGTTGAATCCTTCTAAAAAAGCCTAACCAAATACCATAAATTATACTCTATAATATGAATATAACAATATGACATTATGTATGTTAAAAGACTTATTTATTATGAACCATCGTATTGGCGGGCATATAATAGCCAGGCCATTATATTGTTGTACACCAGAATTTAATTACGTGGCAACATTGAACATTTTCAATTACGGCCTGGTGCATCAGATAAGGGGAACATGGAGGCTGTGCGTTAGTTAATAATTATTACAAGATCTACCGACCACTTGCTTATCTACACAGTGGCAACACTGGCAAACTATCAGTATGTACAAGAAACATAATGGGATCAACTCCTTGATATTAAGTATACAACAATGTTCAACGTAATTATTATTCAAACAGAATGGATGAATAAATTAATTATATCCGTCAAAATATTGAATGGTAAATAATATATATAATACGTAGTTCCGGTAGAATTTAGTAACAAATTCATTTATGTGAATTGTTTGTTCAAACAAACAATGAATGCACAAGTCTTTTTTGACAATGAAAGGTCAAAAAAATGTGAATATCATACTAAAGTATGGAATGGTGTATGCTGAGCATGACGCGCAAGGAAAAAGTTGGATATGGGAACAAAAAAGAGTTACTTATACAGTATTTTGTTCAAAACTCTACATAGAAATGACAAAAAAACATCTAACAATATAGGTGACTGTTGTATTGACGGCATCGTCCTGTGTAGAAGTACGTGGTGTTGAGAGAAATGAAATTGGCAAAGCAATGGATTAGTCAGGCTAATGTTGATGATATTTTTTGAAAGGTTGATATTATATTATTCTAATCATTTTTACTATTAATATTATTTCCATACATATATAATATATACCTATTCTAATATATATCTTTTAATTTATTTATTTCATAAATATATATCAATACAATTAATACATATAATTTACGTTGTATAATAATCAACAATCAATAATCATATTACATGTATTTATTATACATAATATAACCATACCGCGGGACTCGCCTGTCACCTGATGATCAAATGCAGAGATGTCATAATTAAATCAGTTTTAATAATTATCAAATAAATAAACATGTTCCTTGTTTCCTCTCTATCTTTAATCGTTGCTTAAGGTCACTTAGGCACTTACGTATGACTATGCATTTGGCCATAAATAGGCAAGGTAGATATAGTATAATTATAGTATTCTCTAATTCTCAATGCATATTTTTATTTTAATGTCTAACAACAACGGCTCTTGCCAAAACCATGTCGAAATACACCCTTTATTTCATTTTAATTATTAAAATAATAATAAGTGAATTACACTTTAAGTAACAATTACCTATATGAAAAAGAATAATTATTGAGGTTTTAAGGTTTTCATGTACAAATATCATAATTTAAAAAAAATAGTTACGAGCAGATTATTTTACGTCATCACATGCATACGATTTAGGTACGTGTTAAATAATATTCGAACATGTAAATACTTTGTATAAAAAGTTTATTATTCCTAAAATGTACATTGTGAATAAAATGTTTTTTGTATTTTCATAGCAACATAATATTTAATTTTAAAATAATTATAACTATTGTTTATAGTGTAATACCTTGTTTACAGAATGTGGAAAACAGTTATGAAGAATTTTTAATCGTATAAGTGTACCGATAATCAAGTAGACTTAGTTACCGGTGCTCTTGTATTAATTCTATTCTCAACAGATCAATAATTATTATTAAATAAGAAATATAAAAATTAATGTGTGTGAACTCATCATGATTTTCCCGAACAAAGCACATTAAATTAAAATCACGTTTTTTAATCGGCATATTGTCCACGTGTCAAATCACCCGTTGCACGTGGGTCATTAAGTCCGGCGGGAACGGGCACGGCAGTTGTCGTCCGGTACAAGTATGATTGGCTATCCGCCGGACAATGTGGTGACACGGAGCAGTAATTAAACCAGCGGGGGGGGCAAAGGAGACACTTGAGTTATATCTACTAGACACCTGTTTATAGCATTTGTATTGCCTCAATTACAACAATGTACGCTTATATTTGTTATTTCTTAATAATGCAGATCTTTTTTATTACATCCCCTAAATAAGGGTGAAACAAATAATTGACATTCGTGTCACTATTATTCTTTTTCGTTGGGAACTCGTGACTAAAAATCGTGACCAATATGATTTTACTGATATATTCTGTTTACTGTTATACTATTTAAGTATTCTGCTCGGCTTGCCTTCTCTCTTCCAGTACTCAGATGCATCCATCTATGTCAGGAAATTTGTACGTATGCAGTTTGCCGTATCACACATTACCATAAAATGTTCTATCGGAAATATATGGTCGTACTTTAAAGATCGTCCAACCTCTTTGGGTCGTATAGTACTGAGATAAAATTGATGTCTAAATAAAACAACGTTCTTGTGGGTTTACAGAAAGCAAGCGGCAAACAAATTTTGAAAATAGCCGATATACTGGATTATTTGTTAAGTTAGGTTAGGTTTTCATTCTTCAATTCATGAATTTTGCCAAAATCGGCTATGAAAATTAAATTAATGTTCATATTGAATCTAATAAAATTAGTATACCTTCATCTCCTTCCAATAAGAAAACCCACGTCGAACTGTGCTACGGTAAAATGTAATATGTACAATTTACATGTAACCGCATCCATCGTCATACATAGATTGTGTCTTAAAAATAAAACTATAATACCTACTCTTGATTTGGTCCATCCATCTGTATGGAGTTCTTTGTCGTCTTCTCCAATCTTCAACCTAACCAAGTATTATAATATTTTCTGTTACATTAGGTTAATATATAAGAAATAATTTTACCTTAGCTGTATTTGAATCGAAATTTATGCATGTAAAGGGCACATGGATCGATAACTTAACTAATTAAAAACACTTATCCGGAAAGTGAAATAAATGTGTATTTAAACATAATTTGGTCCACATTATTTTTTGATATTTCCAATCCGTATATTTTAGAGGTATTTGAACATTCTGTATTTTTAACTTAAATTATTTCTACATTCTTTAATATTACGTACCTACCTATATTCATTCTTGATTAAAAATAAATTAATAATTTTTCATTAACAAGTACCTATCATAACAAAAACATTACAGTAATCCAGGGAACTCAGAAATAACGGAAAATGAAATACCTAACGGGTGTGAAAGAATATGGGATAAACTTAAACACGTGTCAAGAATACGCTTTTCCTTCATTCTGACAACTGCTCTTGGTTTATGCACTGACGCTCATTTATTATTGGTATCTTTGAAGGTTGCAACACACACTATTGCAGGTCTATAATGTTTGGCTCATTTTCGTAGGATACTCACACATTCAAAACCCTGCGTCAAAATATAATGTATTGGGGTGAGGTATAGCCTATCGGAATTCTATTTATTAATCTGTTCTGTGCAGTTATCATATTGTATGTCATTTTCAGAACATGAAGTCTTATGTAAAATTAATCAAACAGTATTTTTCGTGCTAGTATTCATGTATAGTTCATGCTTAGAAAATAACTACCGTTTCTAAAGTCTTACATATTATATAGTTGATACTAATGCGAGTATATAAGAAAGCTTTGACCCGAAAGTTACAAAAAACTAATTAATGTGTTAAGCTTCACCACCGCCTCTCTAAATACAAATCACGAAAATAAGCAACAATCTGCAAATCCGTTGTTTGTAGGCATAAAAAAGTAATGGAAAGCACGAAGTGTTAAAATTCCCACACCGATTTTCTATCAAAAGCGTGATTTGAATATTGAACATTGAAACTGGACATACTAGCAAACTTGTTCCTGGGTCAATATTTTTTCCTCATTGGCGTCCAGTAATTAAACAACGAAACTATTAAAATTGCCTCTACGTATTCCTTTGTTACTTTGCTCATCATTGAGGATCTTGACTAATCTAATATATAAAAATTAATATTTGTGTGTTTGTTTGTTCGTATTTAATGCGCAGCCATACCGTTCATCCGATTGCGATAAAACTTTGTAAACTTATTGCTTGCACTTGCGGGAAGAGTATAGGCTATACTAATATATAAAAATGAATGTCTGTCTGTCTGTGTGTCTGTCCCGTATGCGTTCCTATAACATTCATCCAATTGCAATGAAATTTTGGTAAGTGGTTGCATGCACACCCATGAAGGTTTCTGAATTAGAAAAATCATCATCTTCATCTTATTCTTCATTATATTTTCTTTTATTCGTATGGTTCATATACCATTCATCCGATTGCAATGAAATTTTGGTAAGTGGTTGTATGCACACCCATAAAGGTTTCTAAATTAGAAAAATCATCATTTTCTTCTTCTTCTTCATTCTATCTTATTTTATTCGTATGGTCCCTATACCATTCATCCGATTGCAATGAAACCTTCTTCAGTTGTTGTAGTAACACCCGCAATGGTTTTTGAATTAGTACAACCATCTTCTTCTTCTTCCTCTATTCTATATTCTTCTATTCGTATGCGTTCCTATTCCATTCATCCGATTGCAATAAAATTTTCGTCAGCAATTGTGCCAACACCCGCGAAGGTTTCTGAATTAGTACAACCATCTTCTTCTTCTTCTTCTTCTTCATTCTATCTTCTTTTATTCGTATGGTCCCTATACCATTCATCCGATTGCGATGAAACCTTCGCCAGTTGTTGTGGTAACACCCGAAATGGTTTTTGAATTCGCACAACTATCTTCTTCTTCTTCTATTCATATGCGTTTCTATTCCATTCATCCGATTGCAATAAAATTTTCGTCAGTAATTGTGCCAACACCCGCGAAGGTTTCTGAATTAGTACAACCATCTTCTTCTTCTAGTCTATCTTCTATTCGTATGCGTTCCTATACCATTCATCCGATTGCAATGAAATTTTGATCAAGTGTTGTGCTCACGCCGCAAATGTTTCTGAATTGTTACAACTATTTTCTTTTTCTTCTATTCTATCTTCTTTTATTTGTATGCGTTCTTATACCAGTCATCCGATTGCGATGAAATTTTGACCAGTTGTTGTGAGCACGCCCGCAAAAAGTTCTGAATTAGTACAACCATCTTCTTCTTCTTCTATTCGTATGCGTTCCTATACCATTCATCCGATTGCAATGAAAATTTGGTGAGTTGTCGTGCGCACGCCTGCGAAGGTTTCTGAATTAGTACAACCATCATCTTCTTCTTCTATTCGAATGCCTACCTACACCATTCATCCGATTGCAATGAAACTTTGGTGAGTTGTCGTGCGCATGCCCACGATGATTTCTGAATTAGAAAATCATCTTCTACTTCTATTCGTATGCGTTCCTATACCATTTATCCGATTGCAATGACATTTTGATCAAGTGTTGTGCCCTTGCCCGCAAAGGTTTCTGAATTAGTACTATCATCTTTTTCTTCTTCTATTTGTATGCATTCTTATGCCATTCATCCGATTGTGATGACATTTTGACCAGTTGTTGTGCGCACGCTCCCAAAGGTTTCTGAATTAGTACAACCATCTTTTTCTATTTGTATGCGTTCTTATGCCATTCATCCGATTGTGATGAAATTTTGACCAGTTGTTGTGCGCATGCCCGCGAAGGTTTTTGAATTAGTACAACCATCTTCTTCTATTCGTATGCGTTCCTATACCATTAATCCGATTGCAATGAAACTTTGGTGAGTTGTCATGCGCATGCCCACGAAGATTTCTGAATTAGAAAATCATCTTCTTCTACTATTCGTATGCGTTCCTATACCATTCATCCGATTGCGATGAAACTTTTGTCAGTTGTGTGCGCACACCTACGAAGGTTTCTAAATTATTATTATATAACATACAAAGTTTGTTGTTTGTTTGTTCCATCCAATTTTGATTTTTTTTAATACACATTAATAACATTAATAACGTTTTCATATTTTGGATTCGATTTTAATTTAGTGTTCTTATGTTTGACCTTTACTCCTATTAGAATTATTTTCATATTGCCATATTGTATTACACAGATATTTTAATATTAAAAAAATAATTACCTCTTATTATTTTTCAAATATCTAAGATAAATATAACCACGAAGCGACCCTGTGCGAAGCCAGGTACTTCAGCTAGTGTAGTATAAAGTTCATTAGCGATAACATCGAGGTGCCCGAAGTGTGGCGTTCACGTGGCCAGGCCATGAAATTAGGAATCTCTCTCTTTTCTGTGTAGAGTTACCATAATTATCTTCACTAACATTAAGTCTCTTTTAATAAATTGTCATCGTCTCTTCTGTCACTTTAAACATAATACATAGATCAACAAATATTTATTATAATAATATTATATTATTTTAGTGACCATTTCTATTAATTTAATAAACTATTTATTTTATTCAACGAATAAGATTCAAGATTTGAGAATGTTACATTCTATGTAATACTGAACATAAATAGTTTGAAAACAACTCATGCATATACATACTAGGTAGAAAACATCCGACGGGACCTACCTATCTTAATTTAACATACTAAAACCGATAGCTAACATTATAACGCAATTCGATAAACATTTCATGTAAAAACCTAGTTAAAATCGTCGTAATTAAGTAGGATGCCCGTAGCTTAATTGGAAAAGCACACTGGCGCAAATCCAGCGGATACAGGTTCAAGTTCCGTCGGGTGTTGTAATTTTTTTTACAGAAATATTTTTTCTAGCGTGATTCATGAGATGTTTTCAAATTATGTATAGTTATATTAATGTTTTAAATTAATTACAATTAGTAGGTAAGAAATCTATTGTACAACCTCTACTTTTCTATGTATAATTATTAAATACGTTATAATAAGTAATTATTTAAAATTCTACTTTTAATATTATATTGTGACCAATTAGCCATTCAGTAGGTATTATGCCATAATAATATTTTCTAAATAATCAAAATAATGCTTTATAAGAGAGTATTCTCCACGTAGATATCTACAGTAAATAACATATTTCCGGTCATTGTTTGGTATATTATTAATATTAATATTTCGGTCAATCTAAAGTTTTAGACTAGAATAACAACTCCTAAATCCACGCCTCTGCACCACAGTGAACAATGATTACGCAGTGAGAAAGCAATACACTCGTCCGTATGGAGAGACGACAGAAAGGCCGAATTCGACAAATTTCAACTTCATAGAAGAGCAGTTTGTATTAAGAATTTTATTGGTCTGTTCATATATTTTCCACTAACTAGGTACCCTACCCAAAAAAATATTGTAAATTTGATACGAAATTGCCTTTTCTGAAAGACGCTGAAGATAAAATTCATAATCTCTATCCCTATAATCTCGTCCAGAAAAAGTTTCTTCAATGTCTTTATTGTAAGACATATAACTATTTTTCTTTTAATATTTCGTCAAACGCTTACTTTTCGACTGCTTTTCTACAAAATATGCTCACTTTTCACTCTTTTGAATCTTATAGGTCACATCTGCTCTTGAAACATTTTAGCCTGCTGTCACGAGAGATGGTTTCAAATCCTGGCGTCCTAAATAATTTCAATATATAATATGCGCCTGTGATATAATATGTGGTTGCAGCCATGACCTATTCTTGGTCAGAACTGTTTCTTTGAGTCTAGCCTTTCAGGCACCATTAGCGAGGGTTGCAAGACTAGTAAATGCGCTCCCTAAAGACAGACATTTTCAATAATGTACTGTGCATTTTGTTTTTGAATCTTTACTTTACTGTACTTATAAAATTCTTCTTCATTCTGGTGAGAAGTAATTTTTGTTATAATTTTAAACGTCCTGAATTTTGATTGTAATGTCCACAATATCTTGTTTTCTTAAATAAATAAATAAATCTTTATCAATGCAACCACACGAGCTTATCTCCTCCGGAGAACCAAGAAAATACTGGGATTCCTTTGTAAAGTTATTGTCAGTGCTCTTTAAAGTGGGCTACGTGAAACAATTAATGGGTATACGCCAAAAACAATTTTTTTATTGATAGGACAAAGCAGGTTAATATCAATTATTCAAGAAAACAAATATCACGTTCTTACGTTAATTTAAAATAATAGTGTATTCTAATATATACATAATATATGTATTATAAAAGAACAGTTAATTGATATCAGATGTAATACAAAAATACGTATTGGATGGTAGTGAAAATCGAGTATCTCAAATACACCAACCAATCATGGCCCCCACATCCTGAAGCGGGCCCCCAGGCTAGGATCTTTGGCGGGCTAAGGATAAAGGCAGTGTGACGCTCTAGAGCAGCGTTTTCCAAATGGTGCACGCGGTAAAATTAATGTGTATATTATATTGTTTTTTTTTTGTATTCTTTAATACATCCATTTGAATTATGGAGTTGTCGAGTATCGATACACAATTAAAAATTGTATTGTACAACCACATAATTTTAAATAACAATAAGTATTGAAGACAAATTGTGCTGCAGGCAACTCTTTTTTACTATTAGAGAGAATTTGTGATGTGTGTTTATCTCACTTATCTGGTCGACTCGCCACGCCGGGCCCCTTTTGAGCCCGGGCCCCCAGGTAAAGTCCTATCAGCCCCCCCTTTGTGGGGCCTTTCAACTAATACACTCTTACCATTTAGTTGTATGTGTGTGCGTATGTGTGTTCAGTTGTATGTGGATATCATATTTATAATATGTAATGTTGGGTATTAAAATACATATTAAAATATATCCAGACTTTCGTAACATAATATTATCAAAGAGTATCAAACCAGACTTTTCAGATATTATTAAACAAACGCATCAATTACATTTTTCACATTAAATTGTTTAAAAAAAAATATATGTATGCAAGCTGCGTACTTATCACAATAGCTACTTTACATTGAAGATTTCTGCTCAAATATGCAGATTTACCTCTATACCATATTATATTGTATATTATCAAAAGAGTTGAAAACCTCCAAAAGAGTTGAAAACCTCCTTCTTTAGAGATTGAGCCTAAATGAATGAAATTTAAGCTCATAAAAAAGAACCATTGGACCACGCGTGAAATTAGCTAAGTACGTGAATTCGCATTACAGATTCATTAGCAAAGATCTTCAGACTGCGCTATGGCATTTATTTTCCAATGTGTAGGGTATATAAAAAGATAATTCATCATAATGAGTACATTATTTAGATGAAAAATTATGCAAAATTCAGGTAAAACCGATTATAACTGCACACTAGGAATGGCAACTGGGCCATATTAATATTTGTGAAGTCAACAATTGAGTCGCTTAGAATCATAACTCACATATTGCAATTTTGTCGTTTTTTAGTTAAATATGCCAAGTGATTCTAAATGAATTAATCTGTATACCGAAAAATAGTTGAGTATTAAAAGTCAATTTAAACCATGTGAAAATCGTTGACAAAGTTCATTGTTGGTGTAATATGTCGTATATTTCAAAGAATAGAGTTTTGTCACCAACGCCTTCCTAACCAATCGGGGAGCTCTATTTCTCATAGTATGCTGTATGTCTGCAACGTTAGGAGTATTAGGTATATATATTAAAAAAAAAAAAAAAAAAGTTATTCGACTCTCTCACTCATTAATATTCTAGGGAGTTCAATACTGTTCTTCTAATTACAAAAAATAGTGCTCTGTTGGTTTTTAGCGATTATCTCAAAACTTGATTTTTGGAATATGTGAGTTATGATTCTAAGCAACTCAATTGCAAAATACATTCAGAAATAACTAATTAGACTCATTCTATTTATATCAGTGGTGCACAACCGGCGTCAGCTGAATGCAGAACTATTCTAAGTCATATTTGAAATATTTTACATGGGTGTTTTTGAAATATCCAATTTTAGTTAATTATTATTTATAAAGACACATTTATGCATCATTATTTTCATCAACAGCCTTAGTAAAATATGATGTATACATTCTTCTATACAAGTAATAAATTAATTTAAGTAGGTTGTTTCAAAGAAGGGCCAATTTATCCATTTTATATTTTTGCTCGGCTCGCAGTGGTTAAAAGTGTAAAAAAATGTTATATTATTACTAGACTAGACATAAATTTTATAATTTTTATTTTAATAATTACATTTATCACATAGTTCAATTACTCTTCACTCTTAATTACGCATATTTGTATTTTTACGATAGAATTTACTATAATATTGGAAATCCGAATTTTGTCCTATTCAATGAAAAATTTGGTGATTATACTTGTGATTTTGCACCGCAAAAAATGCCAGTTTAGGCCACATGCAGCCCATGGGTTGTGATTTGTGCACCACTGATTTATAGTCCAATTTATCTGATATTATAAACACAATATACAATATTGTGAGTAGACGCTTTTACTTTCTTTCTGTTCTAGATACGCAAACAAAAGGTTAGGAATCTACTGCTCTAAATCCATCGCATCTAACAACATGACCGCTTCATCTGAGCTCTAATGCTTTTGAGTTGATTATTAATAATCTAACATAATAAATAACTCATTTTACCCAAAATGTCTCTTTCGCTCTTTTGGCTTAGGGACATCGATGTGGAGAAAAGCCAGAAAGGGTGCGCAATCATATTTCGCGTGTGGATTTAAGTACTTTGCATTTTAATTGGTATTTTGAAACAAAATAGAAATTACCTTTTCGCGATGGTTTCTCTACCTGCACAATTCTGACAGTAGTGAAATTAGATTCGGAATAATGCCTCTGCCAAATTTATGTGTGGTTGGATCTTTATTTAAATACTTAATTCTGTTTATCCACCACGGCTTAGGATTTCGTAATATTTCTTGCGGTTTAATTGTATCCTAATTTTGATTTATAGACTGTGTGATCGAGAGTAAGCCTTTTAAATAATGTATTATCTTTTGATTTATTAAATTATACACATGATATGAATAAAACAAAACCTCACACTGTGAATATAATTTATTTACGTCATGTTTCATCGTCGCATAATAAATTATCTCGTATGAAGGTGAAATAAAAAACACACCCTAAATTATTAATTAAATAATCTCACAAAATAACAAACTTTACAGATATAATTAAGCCTTCCAATTAATATTATATTACGTATGTTAAAAAATAACAAAATTAATAATTATATTACATAAAATTATATATTTAAAAATATATAAATATATATCGTCACCTACATACTACAACTAGATAGTTCTGATTTGGTCATTGTTGGGAAAATGAAATTTAAGCAATAGTTGATTAACATAAATCTAGGCTATAATTATTATTGAAAATAAAAATGGAAAATTATGCTTGTCAAATTGGGAACAATTAAATAATGTTCAATTGTATGAAAAAATATTGTAAATATATATATTATTTTATGCATTAATGGATTTAAAGTTATCTAATATTTTTAAATACAAAATTAATAAGTACAGTTCCTATTAACTTCTAACTTACTTAGTTTTATCATTTTGTAGAGAAGAAAATGTAAAATCATATTCAATAGCTATCTCAAAAACAGGGAAAATCAAGTTATCTAGCTGTAGCCATCTATATATATCTATATATTGTTATTTAGATGTTGCCAGTTGAACGATGCAAATAGTTAGTCATGCTTTTTCTGGAATAACACGATAATAATACATATAATTATTATTATATACTCTTTTTAACACTGTAAAAGACGATGAGGCCCAATGACACTAGTGTATTTTAGTAATTGAAAAGAAGCAATCACAAACACTTCCAGTAAATCACATAAATAGGTTGTGACCTCACCGTGTTGAACTTGGAGCCACCGGATCAAATGCCAGCGCGTTATGCAACGGACTACGAGGCCAATTTGTTTCAAATAAATAACGTTTCGATAACATAAATACAAAACATTTAAAATTTTGAATATTTCAAGCTTACAACAAGTTAGTGAGATACACTAGGTGAATTTTCTATCTGGCCATTTATGAATAATGCACGAACCATAAAATATACATGTTGCTATAAATAATGGAAACATCTGATATAAAATATAAATTTGTTTTTATATGACCATTTCTCTATAGGTACACAAACATTTACAAACCTATAATAAAAACATGTATAATCGTATAACGACACATAATAATATATTAGTAGGTATATAATAATATTACATCTATTTACACGTCACTCGACAAATTTCTCCGAACATATTCTATACACAATGCGGCTATCAGCGGTTATCGACGGTAGTTTATCATATTTTTTTATATATTGAGGTCATTAATTTTTAAATTAAGTTAACCGTATAAACTGTCAAAAATGCTATGCATTAACAGCACCTCCCTTGACTGCGTTAACTTTTAGAGCGAGATAGATAGTTTAAACGGTTATTTATTGTAATTTATAATACCTCAATATATAAATATGACAAACTACCGTCGATAGCCGATATATAGAATAGACGCCATGATATCAAACTAATTATATTGATATTTAATTTATTTTAAAATGTATAATATTGTTTGATTTATAATATTTATAGAAACATAAGATTATAGTTTCACTAATATTTCGTAAATAAATAGTTAGCAATTTTAATGAACATGAACATTAACATTATGTTGTTATAAATAAATAATTGTGATATTAAACACTATTTCGACTGCATTAAAATTTTATTCTGTGACTTCATGTTGTGTTAATATCACCCAGTGGCGAAGGGTGACTTTTGGAAACAGGTAGGCTGTGGAGAAAGCACACTTGTTAGATGTATTTACGGGAAATAAGAAGATAATCCGACATAACTACTGATGAATAGGTAGGTACACAAAAACCGATGAAATTTCAAAAACTCACTGATGGTATAAAATTAAGCAATGAATTTGAATTATGTATTGTCTTAAATATAAACGCAAGATACTCTCAAAATATATTGAAAATATCCGTTGTTCTGAATCTGTTCCATAACAATTTATAATTTAACCCGTAAACTAGACATTTTGAAATACTTCTATATTTAAAACACAGACTTAGATATAATATCAGATTTCAACTTACATAATTGGCTGAATAAATTGTCTTAGTCTATGAATAAACTAACTGACAAATAAAAATTACGAGATAAATTTTTTATTATTTTTAACAACAATCAATGTTTATATGTGATTGAATCCCTAGAAATTATTTTTTTAAATTATCTTATAAATTATTTTGGATAAATGTGCACTTACGTAAAATGTAAGCGCTCCTTAAATACCTTACCAATTTATATGGGCCGCCGCAAACGTCTTGAAATTATGAGAAACAAACTTCATATAAAAAAAGTTTTCGATTCACGCGAACGTAATCCATACAATATGTGAAGCGAAACGAGATGTCGTTTATTTTTTTAAACCTTCAAGACATACCATAAATAGTGCTTATTGAAATAGTGGAAAAGATCGTAAAATTATTATGACAATTATACGATAGATGTCGTTGGGCATATTGAATATATTATTATGTGATTATATTGATTAATATGACAATATAAAATTATAAAATATTTTTCTTAAGAAGGTAGGCTTTAAATAATCGCCTAGTATGGAGTCTTCGCCACTGAATTATCACCTCAGCAATGCATTCAAGTAAAAACAATAGAAATAATAATCACTTAAGTATATATCTTATCCAATTAAAAATTCTCTTTCAAATCTGGTGGTATAGTTTTTTATATTTCTTTTATAAATAATTATTAAATTTATCTACAAAGAGGCGATACGAATAGAAAATTCCATTCTCTATAATATCTCTGCATATAAGTAGAATAGTCAGATGTTCTAAAACAGTCTAGACATGAATAAAGTAATAGTAAAAAAATAATATATCACCATTAAGATTAGGCATTCTGTCTTCCACAGTATTGTGGTAAATGTGCTTTAAATAAATTTCATATTATATACAAATTACGCCCCAAATACCTATGTGTATTGTCATACATATATTATGATATAAGTACATTTTTTGTTTTTATTACAAAATAATGTAATATACTGTCATTGTTTAACAGAAGCGAAGGGAGGAGTGTTAAAATCTGACATAAATAGTGCACACTAAACTTTGTCAGTCAATCATATTTATTTTTATTGAACTAACACTACAATGTGTAGATAGTGTTTGTTAGTTTTTTTTAAATTCAATTATGAAAACCCTGCTTAATCCAAGCCACAGTGGATAATAGTAAAACAATATTCACGTATCTAAAAAATATCTAAAATTTCTCCATTAAACGATACATAATTTTAGATGTTTTATAGATAGAAGAATATTTTTTATCGATTATAGTTTGGAGTAAGCAGGGCTTAAGGGCCCACATGCTCAGCGTAGGTCAAATGGAGCTTTTATGGTATTTTCAAAGCATAACCCTGGACATTCCTTATATGTTGTAGATATTCTATTCATATAATTTTGAAGCCGTATTATCCTTTATATTAATTTTAAACATTTTATGACTGCATAAAGTATTTTTATTACATAAAATAGTATTCTTTTAAACCTCTCGCTCTAATGTTTTAGAATATAGTCATATTTCTTTTGTGATCCCAAATTTGACAAGAATTAGCATTAATATTATTAACACATTTGAAGATAATTGTAAAGATACTGATTATAAGCTATGTCTCTGACCATTCAAATGTGATAAACATCCTACGAATAGTGATTGCTTTGTTATAATTATTGACCTAAGAATAAGGTGGTATTTTTCTGAAATAAGCCATTTCTATTGGCATTTCCCAGTGGTTTAGCTACAACATACGGCCGTAGCTATAAATTGACTAAATAATGTCCAGGGTTATGCTGTGAAAATTCCATAAAAGCTCCATTTTGACCTACGCTGAGCATGTGGGCCGTTTATGAATTAAAAAAAAAACAAACCAACACCACATGTAATAATTATGTATTCTTAATTCAACGAAAACAAATAAATTCTTTGACTCAAATGGAATAATACAAAAATTTTAATTCAAATTCCATCAAGTACCTTCGGTCAATATTAGAAAACAAATTAGTATAACGGAAAAGGTGTCCACTATTTTTGTCAGATTGCCCATAGCATACCTAAACCATTATGGTTTGGTAAGGCAGGGTTTAATTGAATTTTAAAAACCAACCAGCACCATCTGCAAGTAAGGTGTATTCTTAGCTTACACATAAGTATGACTGACAAATTTTAGTTTGCACTATTTATGTCGAATCTTAACAGTCTACCTCCACCCCTCGCCACTATGCTTTCACCTATAATATAGTATATTTTATGTAAATTAATAAATAAACATCCTAACACATACGTCAAAATTAGGTACTGTATTATAGTAGGTATATGTGAACCATTTTAAAAAACCTCAGTAATATATATAAAAGAATGACATTCCGGGTGAGTACTTCTAATAGATTGAGCTACTACTGACCCAAATATCTTTCTTTTGAATAAATCATTTAACTTCACTATCTAAAATTATTAATTATTTCCACTGTTAATTCTTGGTGGGACGACATTACATTAAAAACAATAAACAATATTTGGAAATATTAAATTTAGTTATAAGTTTATCTGTCCTTATTCCACAATGTATAAACATAGATCATGGAATGTTCAGTTTAATAAAATATTTTTAGGAATACTGAAGAAAATTTAAATATATTATATTGCTTAAATATTAAAAAAATATATTGTTTCATATTAAAATGAAAACAAATATTTGTTTGTAAAACTCGGCCTATTTACGAACATAAAAGCGCTATAGCTATTAAAACTGGTATTAAAATGAACATTTTATAAAAGCACTTAAAACTATTTGCGGAAACACGTAGGTTTTAAGCTATTGCTAAGCTTTTTGAAATTGAATACGTAGCTTTATTATGAAAATTATATAACATGATGTAGGTATACATACAAAGCTGTCGAAATACTGAATATATATTTTGCTCTTTGGAGAACATGTGAAAATTGTTTATGCGAAAGCTAAATTTTCTAGTTGAGTTTCGCTGTATGTATGCAGTATGCACGGTAGAGTGGATCTGTGAAAATGGTAAGGTTCTTAATTATGCCCTGGAGTACTGTGGACCGTGTCGACTTCTCGGCTGTCGCAAATACTCATTCAAAAGCAGGTTACTATACTTTTGGACCATTTGCAGCAAAAGATGTAAAAATATAGGTATGTGTTCGTGTCCCAGATTCTTTTAATGAATAGATCGACCCACAAATTATACAAAACTTATTAAAACGTGTAAAATAATTAGTTTTGTTTTTAAATCACATTCACTGGTTAATTAAATAGGTAATCTAATTATGAATTAAGAATACATAATTTACATATTACAAAAAATCATAGAAAAAAATAAAAATGGGTGGTATTCAAACACAAATCACGAATTCTAATAAGTCATTCAAATATGCTGTTTTTTTATTATTTAAAAAGTATACTGCGAAGGTAGATAGTACTCGTTTATGTATAGTTGTGTACCAATTTATGCATATACAAGTTATTCTAAAGCCCCTATGATGGGCAATGGTAAAGTGTCCGATTGTGATGTAGAACTCGAGTTCGAATTCCGGGACTGACAAATTCATATATTAATTTTTCAATGGACTTTTGGACCCAAAAGTATAAACTTAGTAGGTTTATTAAAATGGTTAACATCAATTTCTCGTAAAATATCTATTAGAAAGCCTTTTCATGAAGCGGTCGAGATCCATATCGCATAATAGAGCCAATGAAAAAACACCATCCTGAAAAATATTTTACTTACTTATGTAATTAAAATTTATAATATTATTCTTTCTAGTTAGTATTACCGTCAAACACCGTCATCCCCTGGGGTTATAGCTCCATATAACACTAAAGAGGCCGGAATCATTATCTAGTTGACTCATAAAAATATAAGCAGGGTTGACTACAAGACATCGATATACAGCAATATCTAGCACATGAGCAATTTTATAACCACTCTTTGACAACTTGAAAATAGAGAGATGATTATGAATAAGGATTAAATACTTATATGTGTTACGCAATTTACAAGATAGTATTTCGATTCAGCTAACAATATAAATCACCAATAAATAATCCGTCAAAGTCGAGAATTTCACCGTCAAATTAGGGAACCTACAGACAGAAGAAGATATAAACTTTTTTTTAAATCATATAAATGTTTAAAATTTAACTAAAGCCATATTTAAAAATACCTAATGCATATTATTATGTCTGTGATCAGACCTTCCATAACATATATTACTATGAGGTATACACAGTAATGCAAGTATAAAATAGTTCAATTGAATTCGATGGTAAAATGACTACAACATAGCTTTTAGTTAATTGGAGTATAAGCTGAAAATTTCACGTCGCTGAAAATCGTTTCAGCTGCTAACGTGATTTTCCATCGCCGATAACTCAATAAGCAAATTATTATATGAGGTATATAGCTTTAATTACTTGCCGTGTTTGTGATTTATTATCGCTTTTTATTGCCAATTCGGTTCAATTATACATGATAATCTCTGGACTATAGAGGTAATGTGTCGTTTCTGATATAGTTGGGGTTTAAGAGATTTTACGTTTTAAATTCCGAATTAATATTAATAAAAATGATCGCTTTGATATTACCTAACTATCTTTTTACAATACTGATTTTAGAAGCTAACCAACGTAATCTTTATTGCTCTTCACACATAATATATCTACATCTTACAACGACTGACTAGAGTAATTCTACAAAGTAATCGATATACATAGTATATTTAAATAAACATACAATTTTCCGACATTTTTTAGATATCGTGGCTGCGCTTTTTAGTGGACTGTAATTTTTGTGTGATTGTGATGTGGATGCTGGGGAGGGGTGGTTACACGAAAATTTGTCCCGGCACCAACCTTATTGATGTTCAGCTGTCTGGCTGAAGCTGGTCCCTGGAGCATACCCTCCAGTCCTGGTAGACACTCGAACGATACCCTTGGGTTTATATGATGAATGACAAAATACTCTGTGCCGGTAACACGGCTTGACTGATTTACTGAATTTGCACCGAGGCTTCAATAGAATTATTGCTTCCACGACGGTTACACTGTACACGCTAGTGGTCTGTACTTAACTTTTGAATCAGTCTGTATGCGCTTGGAATTACTATTTAAACGACGCGCCTTAACGCGGTCGTTTTCTTGATGTAACTGGTGTATTTATTAATAACAGTCGAATGATGACTCGTGACTTAGTTGCGCCTGGACTTTCGACAATACTTTGGATTATGGGTAGGAGGGGAATATTGGGATGAGGGCGACCATAATTGGCCCAACCATATCGTTTAGAGTAAAAGTGAAAAACAATATTTTACCACTAAGTTAATATTTTTAAATAGTGTGAGTACTATGATGTCACTATTATTAGCGGGCAACATATTTACAAACAAGCGAATGACGAGGAAATAAAATCACAAAATATAATTATTTTCCTTTTAAGAGTATCTTATATAACATAATGGTTTGAACAAATATGATACTTTACCTCTGCTATCCAGTAATGTTTATATGCTCATTATCCAGCAATTAACTGTTTTAAATTAAAATAACGTCACAGTCATAATTCTCATTTTCAATCATTTAAATGGTCGTTGATTATTATTTTGTCTCATAATTTATAACCAATTATATAATTTTGGAAACAGGTATAAGTTACCCATATAATATGTAAACTACCGTATGTAATAAATTCAACATAAATATTAAGCTATGATTTGAAACGAGATCAGTAAAGACTGACCTTGTTAAATATTTTTCTTCAGTTTTTAGATGTCCACTGCAGGACATATTTTCCTACCAATCATATGCCTCTACAACATTTTAGTCCGGTGGCTCTTTTGACACAATCTTTTCATGTAGTAGACAGTCTTCCAATATCGCATTCGCAAGCCTCCATTTTAGATAATTTTTCACACAGTTAGCCAAAAAATCACAATTTGTATCTTTAAAAGAGAGCAATTTGAAAGAAGACTCATTTATTTTATGAAAATACATTTTTACTTAACTTCTTCTTCGGCCATATCTGCTTCTTATTTGTGCCTTCAAGAATCCCTATCGCTTACCAGTCTTCTTGCGTTATTAGTTGTAATAGCAGCATCTCTACATATATACTTAATAGATAGTATTTAGCAGCCTTCCAGGACATCGGAATTCAGTCGGCATAAAAAACAGGCAAGCCAGGTTGAAGTTTTCCTTTGACATCCGCAGCAGGCCCAACATCGCTTCTTTACTCTCAGTGTGATGAGAGGCTGCTTGGTTCATTTTCTTATCTCCTTCTTTACTCCTAAAAAGTTATACCACTGAATTCACTGTATCCATCACAAACATCCTGTTCTCGAAGCTCAGTATAAGGTTACTCTGAGTCTTCGTATGATGCCATAATAAAGAAGCACTTCATTTACTAACTACTCTATTAAACAATATTTACCATCGAGTAGCTATTACTGATGAACTTTTGGTATATGTACTGAAAAAAACAATCTGTAGCTGTCAGTATATTATTGATCAAATATCTATTTTTAATGTATCAAATTATTCGACCGCAATAATAAATTCCCAGGGACTCATATTCCGGTAAACAACTATTTACCTGCGTCATCAGATTGATTGGCGATATTAAATAGGTATCGTAATGGAAAATTAGTCTAATATCCATTCCCATTGTATCATATTATATTATGACTGTAATAATAAATAAAATTCACAGCTACTGGTATTTAAACCGCTGACTCGTTCAATATAATTATGTACTGGAATATAATATTTAGGTATCACTTTTGACTGTATAAATTACGAATACTGATTTATCAAAATGTCACTCGAATATACGTTTCCAGTCTGTTACCATCGCAGTATGTATATCGCTTCGCCCAACATCTGATTGTACCGAGATGCGGACCTCGGATCCGTACCTATCATAAGTTTAGTATTGTAACATAACTGCTGTAACATACTATTGTACCAACCGTTACGTCTATTAAAATTCGCTCCTGCATACATCTTCGACTTTTTAATCATCATCCTCAACACATCGAACATTACAAATCTAAAAAATCTAACTTCATAACATTTTTCCCCCTAAAATGTCTCAAACTCGATAATATATTATGGAATCTGGTTTCATTGGTCAAGAAGTTTATATAAAAAAATTGTAAGAATTTTTTTCTTGTTAAAAACTTAATAAAAGTCGTATAGTTTTCACGATGTTTGGATACGTCATAACATTGTATTTCATCACGTTTTTTTTATTACGCGGTGAATAAGATTAATTACTCTATTTTGATTTTCGTATAACAGCGATAAAAAAACATTACAGACCATTCCACATAAGGCATTTAATTATATTAATTATCAAGCCATGTTTTGAGTGTTTCCCATTTCCATTTGCGATTTTACGAGGCAATTTGTGAGTAATTTGTAGACCCGCGTAGGTATACAACTTTCCAAGAAGAGCAATTTTATTTTTATATACAGAATGGTATAGAGTGGTATACGCACTTTAAATAATCCTATTATTTTCATTATAACTATTTTTCTGGGTGGTACCTCATGCTTATTAAAGAAACAAACATATATTAGGATTATTTATCATACATAATTTTAAAACAATATGAAAAATATATAACCACTAGAAAAAACATTTTTCTTTAAAGAAGATACCCAGCAGGATGCACTCATGTGCAGTGACCACTATGCTATAGGTATCTTATCTAATTGCGACAAACTTAACTAATGGTTTTTACAATACTCTCTGAACCACTTTCTAAATTGCGATACTGTGTTTTTTAAATGTAGATACGTTCAATAAAAAAATGATACATTCTTAAATCTTGTGAATTATTCATTGAAATAAAAAAATAATTTATTATAATATGATTATTTATATTATTTATATCTGTACCTGATAGCCAGTGTCCAAAAAAACGCCTCTAATGACGGCCCACGATGGCCGAGCGGCTAACGCATCAGCTTATCAAATCTTTAGTCCCAGATTCGAATCACGGCTCTTTCAAATATACCTTTAGTTTATCAGTGTGTGTTTGAAGTCAGAATATGGACTTAATAGAATGAGAAAGTGACTAACACCAATTTCTCATAAATTTGTAATACAAACCTACACTCCGTGCTGGCTCATATATAATGTGATCATCATATGAACGGAAATGGTAAAAAAAATAATGTTAATGTACTTACGACATTAAAAATTACGGTTTATTGTTATGAGTTGATTCTAAAGGTAGATTGATGATAAAATATATATTAATTTAGATACAAAATCTAGGGAATGGGACGATTTGGCACCGCGAACTGGCCTCCGCCGATTGGCCTCCGGTAATTGGCCGCCGGTACAATCGGACGCCGGCCCAATTGGACGTCGACCCAATTCGACGCCGACCCAATTGGCCTCCGGGAGGATTGGACGCCGCACAGTTGAATTAAATGCGCAAAGGAATAGACGTACGTTACGATTTGTTGGAGTAAATAAGCAAGTCAGTTTAATATGCTTCTATCTTCTCAGTAGTTGCGCAATTATTGATGTTTGTGTTTTACATTTTTTTTATATTTCCACAAAAAATGGGTTTTTGTGTCTCTTGCAAAAATTGCGCAATTATTGATGTTTGTATTTTTTTATTTTTCGGGATTTCGGCCTTCGGGATTCCGGCCATTCGGGATTTCAGCGTTCGGGATTTCGGTATTCGAGATTTCGGCTTTCGGGATTTAGGCTTTCGGGATTTCGGCCATTCGGGATTTCGGCCTTCGGGATTTCGTCCGGCACCCAGTACCAATCAAACTACTGAAACATTTATACTTAGCAGATAACTTACTTAATATTTTGTTTGTAATTTCATACTATCTTAAAATACGCATTTATGCATAATAATATACATGTTTAAGCTTTATTATAATATTAAGTCGATAAAACGCTGAAATATAATGTAATTTTCATTCTAACATCTAACATTATTTTTAATATTTGTTGTAAATATAAATAAGTACCCATGTATAGACAATAAATTAATTGATTATGCACATCTTTAAGTTTTAGCGAGGGAAGAATTATTTTCTTTTAATAAACATCATAAGGCATAATAATTATTCTCAATCTATATTAAAAATGTGTCAAGCACGAAATGTATAAGGTACAACTACTGAGAAGATAGAAGCATATTAAACTGACTTGCTTATTTACTCCAACAAATCGTAACGTACGTCTATTCCTTTGCGCATTTAATTCAACTGTGCGGCGTCCAATCCTCCCGGAGGCCAATTGGGTCGGCGTCGAATTGGGTCGGCGTCCGATTGTACCGGTGGCCAATTACCAGAGGCCAATCGCCGGAGGCCAGTTCGCGGTGTCAAATCGTCCTAGACCCAAAATCTATACTATCAAATCCGAATACTTCTTAATGATATACCTAGATGTTTTTGATGAGATAAAGAAAACACAGTTATAACTATTATATTTATAAAGCTGCTTATATTTCTTTACGGTATTTAAAATGTAACTAAAAATAAACACAATAACACATCGTCAAGGCGTGTGAGGTGATGTAGTAATTATGTATGTGATTAAATTGACCAAAACATTATTGTTGATTCTTAAATTTATATTTCGCGTAATTTTTAAAAAAATATAATATATTCGAAAGAAAACCGGATGAATCAGAGGGATCTACTATGTGAACTATGTTAGCTAAATAAAAATTTTCACCAGGCGCTTGAGTGCAAAGCTCTTTTAATAGTGAATAGAAATGGTATAGTAAAATACGACGCAAATTTGTTGTTTGTGGAATAAGATACATTTCCTGTCAAAACTATTCCTCTATTATAATTGAAGTTTATTGTGAATGACCGTCTTTGTTTCATTTCAATTCACGTGCATAATGCCGTATAGAAAAAAAATCACACACAAATTCTGGTGAAAATTTACTTATTATAGCATATACAAAAGAAGGCTATATTTACATCATAATCGTGATAAATTATACTCACACTACAGTTAATTATATTGTACTTAATATATATAATATCATGTAGCATAATGAGAGCCAAGGGCGTAAGCGAGTGCAATTTACAACAAATAAGTTTATTGATTTCATCACATCTATTTACCCAATTACCTTTCAACACCGGAATCACAAATATCATCAACAAAATGAAAACAAAACCAAATAAAAGGTCCTTTTCAGTACCAACCTTTGTGGCAGTTTCAGTTAATATCGAAGGCCTATCTAAATGTAAGGAGACAATCCTCTCTGCACTTTGTAAGAAAACTGATTGCGACATCTTACTAGTTCAAGAAACCCACAGAGGCCCAACCAGCCATAGACCCTATGTACAAGGACTGCAATTAGTCGTTGAAAGGCCACACGTCCAGTACGGCAGTGCCATTTTCGTAAAAACAGACACCAGCATAGTCTCCACTGCATTCTCAGATAAAAATGACATCAAAATTCTGACCATTGAACTTCCACGCTGCAGCGTCACATCCGTATACAAACCACCCGCAGCAAACTTTGAGTTTGAAGAACCAAATAATTTTAATGCATCCGACATAAAATTTGCTCTTGGTGATTTCAACTGTCACAACACAACCTGAGGATACAGTACAACAGATGAAAATGGAGCGACACTGGAAGAATGGGCAGAAACCAAAGGACTCCAACTTATCCATCACCCAAAACTCCCAGCCTCTTTCAACAGCGGCAGTGGAGGAAAGGATACAACCCTGATAATATATTCATAAGTGAAAATATATCTGCTCAATGCACAATGCAAAGTGCATGACCCTATACCGAGAACTGAACACAGGCCTATCATATGTGAAGTTAACGTAATGATTAAACCAACCATAATCCCATTCAAGAGACAGTTTAACTTCAAAAAAGCAAATTGGGAAATATTCAAGGAAGATCTCGATAAGGCAGTAGATAACCTGCAGCCACTACCAGAGACTTATGATGAATTCATTGAGGCGACAAAGAGAATCTCTAGGAAGAATATTCCAAGGGGGTGCAGAACTGAGTATATTCCAGGAATGTCATCTGAAACAAAACCTCTGTTAGACAGATATAAGGCACTTTAAGAAGAAGACCCTTTTGCTGACGATACACTTGAAGCAGGAGAAAAAGTTTTGGAAGTAATATCTGAGGCACGAAAGGAAAAATGGTGCAATCTGGTAGAGAACCTCGACATGAAAAAAAACAGTAGGAAAGCGTGGAAAGTAATAAAAAACCTCAGTAACGACCCGACAAGTCCACCTCAAATCACTACGGTAGTCACGCCAAATCAAATCGCCCACCAACTATTGATCAATGGAAAAATGACTAGGAAAAAAGACAAAAACGTTGCGAAGGAAAAAGTTAGAATACGAAACGAAATAAGTGAAAACAACTTTCTTCAAAACCCCCTCACATTGTCAGAGCTAGAAAGCGTCATAAAAGATATGAAGAATCACAAAGCAGCCGGATTGGATGAACTGAGAGGAGAACAAATTAAACATTTCGGACCCAAAGCTCTGCAATGGCTACTACAAATGTTCAATACATGCGTAAAAACTTTTCGGATTCCCAAAATCTGGAGGAAAGCACGGGTAGTTGCTCTTCTTAAACCAGGTAAAGAAGCAAATGATCCAAAGCACTTCTGACCAGTTTCGCTACTATGCCATCTTTTTAAACTGTTTGAAAGACTGATCCTTAATCGCATCTCAAATTTCTTGGATGAAAAAATAATCAAAGAGCAGGCTGGTTTCAGGCCTGGAAAATCGTGCTGTGGACAAATTCTAAATTTAACACAGCATATCGAAGAGGGATATGAATGAAAAGAAATAACTGGCGTAGTATTCATCGACCTTACCGCTGCATATGACACGGTAAATCATAAAAAGTGATTGAGAAAACTTTATGAACTTACCGGCGATCTCAACTTAACGACGCTTATAGGGACATTTCTGCAAAATAGACGTTTTTTCGTAACATTGCAAGGTAAAAATAGCCGATGGTGATCCTAAAAAAACGGCCTGCCTCAAGGAAGTGTGCTAGCTACAGCCCTATATAATATTTATACAAACGACCAGCCAACACCATCGAGTACAAGGCAGTTTATTTACGCGGATGATACGGCCATAGCAGCTCAAGGCAAGACTTTCGAAGATGTTGAAAATGAACTATCCGTCACGCTGAAGAAACTCTCAGTGTACTACGAGAGCAACCACCTCAAACCGAACCCACGGTATGTGCATTTCATCTTCGGAACAAAGAGGCCAAAAGAGAACTACGTGTTACGTGGAGAGGCGATAAACTCGACCACTGCCCAACGCCGAGATACCTGGGTGTACTCCTCGACCGCACACTGACGTTCAAGCAATACTGCATTAATACAAAACTCAAAGTGTGCGCGAGGAACAATATTATAAAGAAACTAACCAGGTCATCTTGGGGAGCGCAACCACATACCCTGCGCACGTCTGCCTTAAGCCTATGCTTCTCAGCCGCAGAATATGCGGCACCAGTATGGAGCGCATCTGTGCATGCCAAACATGTGGATGTATCAATCAACGAGACAGGTCGCATCATATCGGGATGCCTGAGACCGACCCTCGTTGATAAAATATACCCCATCATAGGCATAGCTCCTCCCGATATACGAAGAGAAGTAGCGGCGAATGTCGAAAGAAGGAAGCAGACGCATGATCCCAGACATCCACTCCGTGGACATCAAGCAGAGATCTCAAGGCTCATGTCCAGAAAAAAGCTTCCTTAAAAGGACAACGGAAGTGGATTGCCTCCCAGAAGAGTCGTATCCAGAAATGGAAAGAAAGACTCTGCAATCCTTGGATAAAGCCAACTGAGGAACCCTCGCTGGGACACGAACTTCCCTTTGATGTCTGGAAGGCACTGAACAGACTAAGAGTCGGTGTCACAAGGTGCAAGAGAAACCTCAAGAAGTGGGGTGTCTTAACCGGCGAGGATGTCTCATGCGAGTGTGGGGAGGTGCAGGATGCGAAGCATATGTTGGTTTGCCCTCAAATTGGGATTGAGTGTGTTAAGGAGGACCTGTTGAAGGCCAATGACAGGGCGGTCTCCGCTGCAACGTTTTGGAAAGGAGCGGTGTGATCCCGGACACGATAAGTAAGTACCTTAGCAAAACATATTGATTGTAATGTTGTCTAACTAACACTCGCAGACTCATTGAGATAGTGTTACAATATAGCAATCTCACCGCATAATTTTTCTCTCCCCCTTTATTCGTGTAGAAGTCGTGATTATATTTTTTATCCATTAAACTATATTGTTTAGCAGCTACCTTCGATTGTTATGAAATTTTCTATAAAGAATAGTGCGTTTATTTATATTTATATTTAAAAGAGAATCTGCTCTATGTTATTCTTTGTATTATCTTTCGAACAAAGAGAAAAAAAAGTCAACGCTTCTTTCTCGCAGCTCAATTGTATTGTACTTGCTTGCCTATTGAATAGTCACGAAGAAAAAGAAATCCCAGCTTTTTTGAATACTTTTCTTTCATGGTCTGTATTGTGTTTATATTTTCGTCATTACTTACAGCCCCAAACGCCGTTTAAAACAGCATTATCGATTCAATGAATTTTAAATTCTAATTCTTTAAAAACTAATTATTTATACATTAAAAAAGTAATAGTATTGTATTTCATGTAATTTAAAAAAAATGCGAATTTAAGCTATGACAATATTGGAATTTTAGAAAAATTATTTACAACAAATCCAATAATCAACACATTGACTGAAGTATAATGTCAAAATTATTTTAATTTTATATAATTGCATTCGTGGTAGTATAATCAACAATATTGTATTATAGTACCTATATGTAATTGAGAAAAAAAGGAAAAACGTCATATTTAAAGTTTATAGTTCTACGGTAATTGAATTATTCATGTCAACAGTTATTTCGGGCTATGAACCCATCTCCGGAATGACAGTAAGAAAGATATCCAAAGGTAGTAACTTTAAAAATAAATTATTGCAGCTAATACAACATGGCAGTAAGATGGTGTGTATTATTCCAATATATGTTGATTTTTTTTTTATTTCAGCATTAAAACAGTTAAGAGAGGTCTATTAAATAGGTTCACATGTACAATAGGTCATCACTGGACTTTTTTACAATATATGTATTAGTCTGTGATCCTTGTTACGTAGATGCACAGGTATAGTACAACGAGATCGGATATACAATATGACCGCTCTCTATAAGATGCTTTATATATTTTTGTAGTTGTAAACGTCAAAAAAACTTTATTTTCATTTTTATGACATCTTAACCTTTAACGAAAAAAACCTAATATTGGTATTTTGTTCTCTCCTCTGTTTTTTCAAACAATATCACGATGTGGCAATACTCTAGTATTCACAAATTAAACTTTCGTCTAAAATGAAGCATTTGAAACTTAGGCGTAAGTAATACGTATAACGTATATGTGCATATAAAACACTTTAACCACCCCTTCTAGAGACTTCTACGTATTTGGGTAGGAAGTATTTAGTTCGGCTTTTAAGTTGATTCTCACAAAAGGCACAAAAAGTCAAATTTCCCCTCGCGCATGAGATACTCGCTGTGAATGGAAAAGAATGTCTTCCCTGCTTCCGGTGCAGTTTGGATATTTGACACAATCGCGTTTCCTAATCGCACAGTTTATACTCAGTATTTTATAGAAGAAACTGTAATAATATATACGTGCCTTAAACATATATAGAATATTTAGAATAACTATTTTTAAACTAACCTGGCGTAGATATAACTGAAATTAGTTTGAAGTAAAATTGTTGTATTTTTGTAAGTACCTACTATTTTTTTACCAGTAAAAATAATAAATTGAACATAATACAAATATTATTTTAATAATCTATGCAGTATTAATTTTTTTCAAAACAATAAAAACCTTTATCAGCCTAAAAGAGTTAACTCTCGATTGTATTTATAGATAAGATAACCATTTTTGTTTAAGTTAAACAATAATAGACAGAAAACGTAATTATAATTATTATCGTCATCTACGAGGGCTGTTTAATGGATTTGAATGACTAGCAAATATGGTAAAATAAACTTTTAAAAAAAGTTGAGATAATTTTTATAAGGAACAAGCTAGAGTACCCGACGAGAACCTCAGAAATCTTTGCAGGTGTTACCACAACAACTGACGAAGGTTTCCTCGTAAACGGATGAATGGTATAGGAACCATACGAATAAAAAAAGATAGAATGAAGAAGAAGAAGACGATTTTTCTAATTCAGAAACCTTCGCGGGTGTGCACACAACAACACATTAAAGTTTTATCGCAATCGGATGAATGGTATAGGAACGTATACGGGACAGACAGACAGACAGACATTAATTTTTATATATACTATATAGCCTATAACCTTCGCGCAAGTACAAGCAATAAGTTCACAAAGTTTTATCGCAATCGGATGCACGGTATGGTAGCGCATAAAATACAAACAAACGAACAAACAAATATTGATTTTTATATATTAGATAAAAAGAATAGTGCGGTTTTTTTTTAACTTAAATGCTTTTTTCTATCAATTTAACTTTTATGGGGAACCTTTAGTTATAATATACTCACATGTTTCGTGTTAATTTAATAATTTTTATATTATATTCCTTACTATACGAATCATATTATAAAACAATTAATGATAGTTTCAATAACAATTATAAAAAGACGAGATAGAGAGAATATTCTTGAAACAATTATTCACACCTGCAGTTATTTTTTTACAAGAGAAATCCACATTATTGGTTCAATTGTCAAAATATAACCTAATAAAATTGCGCGTTCAATTATATTTTTACTACGTACATATTATAAACCAATAACCACAATTCATTAAAAATATAGATCCTTATTATATTAGTGACATATTTTTGTCGGTTATAATATAACATATTATGATATTCCACAAATTATGACTTCTCCGCTTAGCAAAAGTGATCCAAAAAAGTTATTTAGAACTAAATGCAGATTTTTGAAAACGGTTTGTCGGCTAGCAAGCTGTGCAGCGTGGCCCAAAACTTTCGTCCTTAATTTAATGACCAACGAGGATATTTCGCTGATCACTTTTTTATGTTCTTACAGCTTTCTATTTAGCCTCTCCGACTGAAACGACGCGATGCGATGGTGATATTATTTTTATTTGAGGCGGGTTTTTTTGCACCGCCTGTATTTTCACTTAATGTATTTTCGTAATTAGGCCGTGTTGCTCTAAGCAATTGATATTATATCCTTGAGACCAAAACAGTATCACAAAATATATACATATTATTATAAAATATTATATTATTTATTTATTAACTGACACTCAATACATGGTTTGTTTTGTGATATATTATATTGAAGGAAGGTTTCTCAACAATTTTGAGAGAAAAAAACATAGATATTTTACAAATAAATTTATTTAATATTTATTCAGCAACAAAAAAATAGTATTATGATATAACAGTAATTCAAAATGTGCAATAAGCATCGTCAGCTAGGGTTGATCTACTATTGGATGAAAGCCTTACCTAACTTTCCATTTTATCATCTTAGTGATAACTAAACAGAATCATCATCAGCCTGAATCTATCCACTGCTGGATGAAAGCCTCTCCAAGCTGATTCCACTTCTCTCGGTCCTGTACGTTGCGTTTTCACGTAATTCCGCAGATCTTAATCATTTCATCGATCCAGCGACCCCTAGGTCTACCTTGCGGACGTTTTGTACCTCTTGGGTACCACTGGATGACTAGATTTGTCCAGTGATTATCCCTTCTTCGATCTATGTGTCCAGCCCATTTCCTAGACAGTATATCGCATACTTTTGTTTCTCTCATTATCCGATGGTTTATTTTAAGTTATTTACGCATTTATAATAATGACAATAAATAGTATACAAACTTAGGACTCGACTCATTTGCTAACATTCATAAAAAGGTAATAAAAACAGCGCTGGCGTAATATTTAATATTCCATTAAAATATTGTATATTTACGATAATGTAACTATATTTATTGTGAATATTTTATGATGTCTTTTTCCTGTATTTATGTGATTTTAGACATGTGTATCAGTGGCAGTTCGACGACTTTTTAGGTGGTGGGCTTTAGCCAGTAATTATTAAATAAACATATATCCCGACTTTTTATATTATACATTATGTACCAAGCTACTTATAATAATATAATTGTATTAATAAGGAAATGAGTAATTTTTCAGAATAAATAATATGATTACTTGAATCACTTCTTTCACCAATCATTACTTTAATCATATCTAAAAAAAAAAAAAAAAAATAATCAGAATTACTATTATCAGTTTTGAACTACGACATACATTGAGCGTTTTTACTCACGTGGGGGTTATTTGATTCGCTCCCCAGTATGCGTATACTAACGCTAATACATTCTCATCCTTTGTAGAACGAGATTTGTACCGCGGTGGTGGTACCCGGTCAGCGAAAAATAGACGCCAAAGCTTTCTTAACTTACACATAATATGTGTCTGAAATAGAGAGTACTCAATTTAATAATTATTTTAATATCGCGTAATCATCATTATGTTATTAAATAATTTACAATAATATTTATTTGTATAATAATAATAAATATCTCTTTAAAATTACGACGGGTTTAGATGTATAAAATAAATTAAATAATTCATTTAATCATGTAATTAAGTAGGTATATTATGATAATGATAAAGATATCGGACGTGTATTTTTGACATGATTACTATGTGGAGATGGTCCCTACGAACCCTTAAAATAGAGCCGCCCCTGTATAATTTTTGAACTAAAATGGGGCACTTTGATAACATTTTATTAAAATATTATATTACGCATATTATAATAGAGGTAGGTCGCTATCCTACTGAAAGTTATATTTATTGCTGACAAAGAAAAAAGGGGTATCTACATTGCTAAATCATAAACGTATATGGGTATTGCAAAACAATCTTCAATATCAAACAGAAATGTATACTGTTGCGTATGTAAGAAAAATATCCACGTTTGATTTCTGAGAAGCCTTTGATCATCGCATAACCTCCAGCGGGAGATCCCCTTCAAACGTGCGGTCATCAAAACAACTCTGACACCTTCCCTTCTAAGACATCAACGATCCAAAAAGCTGGGCGTAGACGGACACAAAATAATATCGTGTTATTTATACGCCAAACCCATTGAGGTTGATAGCGATTCCACTTAATATGATCAAGTAACAATATGAAAATAAATATTCTCTATGGAGGTTGATAACGATTCCACTTAATATGATCAAGTAACACTAGCAAATTAGATATTCCCTACGGTGACAACATTAAATACACTTTTTATAAATAATAAAATAAATGGCTTTCATGAAAACATCATGCATAGAAGAGGTTTGTTGTATTGAGCAAAAAAATGAGACAAACATAAAAATGAAGTAAAAAAATACCTAGAAAATAATATTATATTGATAATTGTTATAGTTCTTGATATTTTACAAAGTTTTTATTAGGTCGTATTATTGTTTGTCCGGTGCTTGTTTATCCAATACAAATCTTGCAATCGATTTTTAACTAACTTCCCGACTAGCTAGACATTTTAAACTTTTAGAATGTATCATAACACGATGCCAATGCATTCTTTTAATACTTAAGCCATCTTTAAGTAGAACTGAATTCATTTTCAGTTAATTCTGTTTTGTATGAAAAGTTATTTTGAAAGGAATCCGTAAAAAGTAAAACACTATTATTGGTTGCTAAGGGTCTGGGGTCCTAGCAACTAAATGATTAATATATACGTGCGTTACTATGAAAATCAATATGAAATGTCAACATTTCAGTATTCTATATGTATTCAGTATTTCTATCAAGTACAAATTTTTTTGATCGTTTAAGCTAGTTAAGTCAAGTTTATAATTATTGATTCAACAGAAAATTTAAAACGTGGTACTTATATAAAAAAGTTCTTTTTATCTTGTAATTATTTATGAACAAATTATATCAATTATTCCAAATGCTTGAAAATATAAAAATTGAGCCTACCAAATTTGTAATAATAATCTATGTACTTATTTATTTTAGTATTAATATAATGCATACAGCCATGTGTAAATGCCAATATAAACTGATACTAATTATTTAGATTTCTTCTATATTTCAGTTATAAATATATTTAAAATTATTATTATTTAACGCGATGTCAGTAACATTGTATTGGTAGTTTACGCGACTCGTAATTTTTGATCCAATATTTGAATCTACATGTCGGAAAATATGTATCTTGTTTGTAAAACATAATAATAACTCCACACTTCATGTAGGTACTTGCATAAAAATATATTTGTTTTAGAAACATGGTATGCCACAATAGCGTATTGTATTGTTACTAGTATGGAGGACGGGTAATATTTAGGGCAAAAGTTTGGATTCACAAGCCGATTAAAAATATGTTAAATATAGTTACGATTTTCGATGTAGGTACTACCAATAAATGCATTCCTTGTTTTTGGCAGATCTTTACTCAATTTACTATTATAACCGTACATAATATAAATAATGATGGAATATTATAATTATATTTTTATAAATTAATCTCTAAATGGAAATACTAATGCAAGATGTTTTTACCTCAAATCTGTCCTGTCAAATAAATCCAAGAGAATAAGAGTATAAAACGTAACAATCGAGCTTTGGGAATTTATTTAAAAACTAATTAAATTATTTATTAATCCTATTGTCAGCTTAATTTTAGTATAAGTAAACTTTTTTAATAGTTTATTGATACATGATAACAATGAGACACTTAATTACTAATATCCATTATAAATAGGAACCGACTTCTGGTGTTCTTATAACTTAGAGTCAGCTTACATTTAAAATGTATTAATGATAAGTTAAAGTTGTATTTTTATGTTTCTGTACCAATTTTATTAGTTGTGATATCGTGACATGCATTTACCTAAAATTAATGTTCTGCTAGTGTGCCATTTTCGAGAGTATCAATTAGTGACGGGTTTAAATGGGGAGAAAGTTATCAATAAGTAAGAGGGTGATTATTACACATTTGATTGTCATTACTTGACACTCACCTAATGTTGCAGGAGAGGAATCAGTCTGACACTGTCATTTTAATACCTAAGCTACCATGACGTATTGGCTAAAATACATATATGTATTGTGTAATTATTATCCTTTTTGAGTTTGAGTTTTTGTTCATTGGGCTCACTACAAATCGATTTTTTACTGTAAAAATACTACTAAGAAACATTTTCATGAATAAGCTAAAACATTCACTGGCTTATATTATTATACACATTGGAAAAGGGCTGTTTTAAATAGTGGCTATGTAAAATGTTTAATAATTTGCTATTCTCAATATTTTAAAGCTTCTACGTTTAGTTCCGCACAATTTCACCTGAGGAGACGGTTCCCACTTTCGCCGGTAGATGGCGCAGTACGCGCGCCGTATGCGATAGGTGCACAAACACAATGCTCCGGGGAAATACAACTTTCAATAAGCTCTCGATAGAAGCTCCAAGTTGCCAACGTATTCACAATAAAAAGATGCTTTTATCAGATAAATTCTGTACAAGCAATAATAAATAATCCCACCCATAAACGACAAGGTTACAAGATTTGGATGTTCACTTTGAATGATACAGCGATATAATGCAAAAGCTTGATATATAAATATTTGGGAAATTTCCAAATATTCAATTTATGGCAGGTGAGTAAAAGTACAAAAAAGAAATACATTTCATTTTCAAATAAAAAAAATATTTCTAACACGAAACTATGAGAACTCTGCCATTCTGGGCAGTGTTGACCTGCGTGTCCCTGATAACTATTTTAGAAATAGAGAACATTAGTTGTTTATTCTTCCAAGGTGCAGAACCAACCTGCCACTGGTAATGCCAATTGGGAGGGTGATAACTATGTTCAACGAAATTGCTTCGGGTGTTGATATATTCCACCTACGTGAGGATGAGTATGGGTGGACGTTGTTTTATAAATTCTTAAAATAGGGTCTGCTTAACTCATCCGGTGTACTTCCTTGTACCTATCTAATTTATATTTTTTGTATGTACACATTTATACTGTTTAATAACTTACTATATATCTCTATACTGATCGATCACTTTTTTATGTAATACTGTTTTATATTTTTTTGTTTCTAAATGTCATGTTGTGAACGTCTTAAACATATAATTTGTAATGTCCACATTATATTAAAAATAAATAAATTGAATTGAATTTATTTCACTACATACTTTATTCAGTATTTGTATTATGTTTTTATTTATTATTTCAGATCGTAGAAAATTGACATCACAGAACAACACCTCAGTTTAAACATATTATTGTAAGTATTATTAGTTTTGAAAGATTAAAAAATTAGCTGTTTAGTTGTAGAATTACTAACAATAGCCAAGCCGTTAGAGCAGCTATCTATGTAACTATGGGTCGTCGGTTCAATCCAGACCGTTCCAAGATGGGTTTATAGTCCGAAATAGCTGTCAACATAAATGACTCACATAAAGTAGAATTAACGCATTCGCTGCTGAATAGATAATGAGATTTTAATTGCCCCCTTTAAAATGCACGTTAATTACATCGATCGGCCACCTGGTCATTACGCGCCGTGTGCGTCTTCCGCGTCCAAAGTATTAACAAAACTATTTTAGTTTCATTATAATGGAGTTTTTACACGTAAACGCCATTTCAATTATTGATATAAGCTTTATTCTCTTTCATCATATGACGTGACTAATTTACTAAAAAGGAAATGATTACCTATGCCAGTTGATCGGTCCAATTCAAATATAGATATATTGTGTTATATTTTAACCGATATATGGTTAAACTCATCAAATATGTGAATAGCGTCCTATGATTCGTTAATGTGTTGGGCGAATTATTAGTAGTAAGAATTGCAATACATACTGAATGAAAATATCAATACCGGCGTTTTGATATTTCATATTCCAATTTCCAATCCAAAAAAATGGAAAAAAAAAAAGATAAATATCCAAGTTTTTGTTTGTAAATAATGTTTGTATTATATAAAACAAAGCACCTGTACGTAGAATCAAGGGGTAAGAAGAGCAAGAAAACTTACAAAATGAAAATAAAAAAAAAATTGCTAGAATGAAAACGTGTTTCATATCAATCTCTCGGTCCAATCTCTCTTTTCAAAAGGTTAAGTTTTGTTGCTTGGTTTTCACTTAGATGTTGGATTTATTCCATCTAACTTACATCCAGAATTTTCAATGAAACCTTTTGAAAAAGTTTTATTTCGTGTTATCAAAAACAAATGATTTATATAGCCCGCTTCGCGTTTGATCATGGATAACTTTGAGCGAAACTATTTTTACCTGAGAGGTGTGCCATAACTTTTTACATTTTAGACATTGTAAGTCAGAATAAAATATTATTTCTATTATAGAAAAATAATCATTTACGACTTAAAAGAACATGTTTGTAATCTAATTTTATAATACGCAGATGCAGATAGATAATTTATTATAAAGCATGATTAAAATAAGTATATTAAATTATTTTTTATTTAAACGGTCATAACATAATATAAATAATTATTAATATTTTAAGTTTTAGATAATCACTGATCAATGTAAATAGAAGTATTATTAAACAAAGTAAATTATTAATATAATAAACACAAACTCTTCAACGACACTACAACAACAAAAAATTAAAAAAATATTAAAACGAAATATAATAATGAACAGAAACAGTTTCGTCTGTTAAAATCGGTGATAGACAACCAGTAGCCCACGGGCTATTTGTCATTTATTGCAATGAACAAATAAAACTATGTGAGAAAATTTCCTAGAAAATCCTTATAGATCGCGTATATTTAAAATTTTAATTGTATAAAGCATTGTCAGAAAATAGAACTCTCACCTGGACAGCTGAAAATATGTGCAGTTAGATTCCCACTTTGTTTACATTTTATCAAAGATTTTTTTAAAATAGTTATGCATGTTTCATGATATATCAGTAGCGAAAGATGGAGGTAGGCTGTTAAGATTCCCCATAAAAAGTGCACATTTTTGATAGTCATACGTATTTGTTGGTATTGAAGTAAGACTACAATTTCCAGATAATTTTGGTTAGTTTTTAAAAATCAATTAAATCCTGCCTAAACCAAACTATAATAGTTTTGGTATATTATGGGCAATACGACAAAATTGTGCACACTTTTTCATTCATACTTATTGTCGGATTAAGAATACATATTACAAATCTTGCTAGTTCATTTTTTTAAATTTATTGAGCCCTGCCTCAACCAAACTATAATATATACAAAAATATTATTCTATCTATAAAATATCCGAAGTAATTTATGATTTAATTGCATAATTTTAGATATTTTTATATTTATTATATACGAGTATTTTTTGACCATTATCTATTATGGCATGGTTTTCGCAGGGTTTAATTGTATTTTAAAAATTAGCCAAAACCATCCGTTAATTATAGTCTTATTTCAATGAAAATAAATACGTATGACTGACAAAATTTAAGGTGCAATATTTATGGCGGATCTTATTAGCCTACCACCACCCTTCGCCACTTTAATATATAATAATATATTGTACTATTTTCATAACGAAGAATTTATTAAAAAAAAAAAACGAATGTAATATTATGAGCTTAAATATACCTACCTAATTAATAAATTACTGGACGCTTTTTAAACAATTTTATTTTTAATGTAATTTAAAATGAATCCAATTTTAATGCTATGAAATAATTACCATAGAATGTTTCCGCAAAATAGGATTGCGTAATTTATTGTCGATTGCAAAAAGCACAAATAATTATGACTGAAGCCGCAAAGTGGTAACAGATGTTTTCAATTTATAAACTTTTATCATTTTCTAGCGGCGGGCGAACGCACAGCCAAGTAAATGACTGGAAAGTAAGGTGAATTTTACTTCGTGGTCCAGTTAACTTGAAATTAAAATGTTTTTAAAACCAAAACACGAAAATGCCATGCAAATAAAACTAATTTAAAAATTATCTTCACTTAAAAAAAAGTATATCATAGTTTTATATATATTTTCTTCTTTCTTTTGATTATGGCTATTTATTCACTGTTAGTCACTGCCGTAAGCCATGATAAAGTGCTGAGCTTAATAAAGCATATTAAAAATATAATCTTATTATAATAGAATGACATAATATACATTCGCCAATATGTTCTCTAGGTAAGTATATACGCAGATAGTGAAAGTAAAACGTTGAAAAATAAAATCGTTGACAAAATAATTACTTCCAATAATTATTATACATAAACTTACCTAACAGTAATAATTCGTCTACAATAATTTTGAATGTAAAGTTATACATAGTAAAACAATCTTAATAGTAAAATCAAATAAGCCAATCGCAATTGTAGAGAATAAAATTATAGTAGTAAGTATAGCCAGGCAGGTATTATGTTCTAACTTGTCCGATTCTAAGACTATAATATGGGTCTCCACAAAGTTGAGTTTGTATAAAAATATTTTTGTTTTAATGAGAAATGGATGTTAGCCACTACTTATTCGACCTTCTACTTCCATAATCTGTTCAAAACTCACACATAAAAATATTTTGTAAATTTCCCAGGCTCGGGATACGTACCCGGGACCCACGCCATTATAATCCAACGTGGTAACTGCATGTCCGTCGTGAGCGTTTGATATATGACCAAGACAAGTCAATGCAAAAAAACATCATCATTGTACTTACAAAAGCCGGAGAGGCTTCCTCTATTTTTCATGTCCTCTCTAATTTAGTTTCTATTATCCTTTGCTCTTATCCTAGTATATAATATACGCTATTCAGTTATTGCCTTTTCATCAATATTCCTCCATTCAGACGGGATAGCATCATAAACTTACCGCGTTGGTCGATGTAAGACTTGATGCATTGAATTTACAGAATTTTTACCAAATTCTTGCTATTCATAATTATTTTGTTATACGCATCACACTCTTCAATTTTTGCTCCAAATATTGCTTTGAAAATCTCTTTTTTAAATATAATACATTCCACAGGGCACAGCAGTGTTTGTATATTACGACTATTACGAGTATATAATTAAGTTTTTTTTTTCTAGAATTGCAATTTCAAAGTAAAATATGTAGGTACATAATAATGATCACTTTTAATAAATCTAATAATAAACAATTTTTAAATCTACGTTACTAAAAACTATTGCATTGTAATTGTATTTTTAGAGTAATGTAAAATGGCGTAATGCTTCGAAATAGTAAAAGATGTGCTAGCGGTAAGTTGTTTGCTAACCCAAAGAAAGCAGAGAAACGAAAGATGGGAAATCGGCGCCATTTAGAAACTTTGATTGCAAAATTTCTCCAGTTATGGCCAAAACTTTGTGACGGCCTTCTATGCTGTGGCATAGGAATATTTTCATTGTCATTGAAAACACTCTTATACGAATAAATTATTTTTACGATGCCCGTAGATAATGGCTTTCTTAATTGATAGTTTCACTATTTCATCGTTATAAAATATTAGTTTTATAATGTTTTATTACCATAACTACTCGAGTAATACGATGGATTGATATATATGTACTTACCATATATTACAGACTATGGCTACAGTTTAAAAACTAATACATAAACAACTATCACTTATAGAATTTATATATAATTGACTTAGTATATTATAATATAACAGTAAAATAATATAAGTGGGTATGCATTTAATTGAATATCGGCAACATTTTAAATTTCAAATTATTTGTATGTGTTATTTTTGTAATGTTCACCACCGTATTTAACTTTTTCAACTCGTCATTATTACTACTTTGTAGTAATAACAACATTCAAATTTCTCTGTGATTTCAAAATATTTGCCTACTGATCAGCGTTTTAAATATATTCATAATACATAAACACATGTATTACTTATATACAATATTGTGTATATATTATTATATATACTTCTAGACAACAAAAAATTCTTTTAATTGGTATTAGTTATTATTAATAGGTGTCTTAATATTTTTTAAGATAAAACTCAAAAATAACTCACTTGCAACATGTGATGTTAGGTAAGATAGCAGCGGCGGTGTGGTGAAATGAGGGGCGACTGAACCCTACTTTCACTATTATCGATAGCGTGTAGTTATAAGCGTGATACTGCGAATGCGTGTCTAAAATTTAAAAAAAATAAAAAGTCGGTAGGTATATAACAGTATTTTTTTTTAGTTTTGCGATATTAGTGGGTAGTTTGTAAAATGCCATCACTAATTTGTATAATAATTTTTGTCTGAAAACGATTTCGTTTCATAACAAAGTTTATACGACATGAGATAGTGTCTTTTATTTTCACTTTATCTGTGTACATATTAATATGTCGTTTGGATATAGACAATTACTAACAGATAGGTGACTATTACATTACATCACCACGTTTGATCCTAAGAGGAACATAATATATTATATGTCTCCACGTATTGGTAGTTAAAAACGATTATCTATTTTTACGACAAATTTAGGTTGGCCAGTTACTTAACCTATAATGTCCATACTATGGACCTTTAGATAATCTTAAATAATAATCAATAAGCACTGAGTTTTCACCAATGATGCTTATAGTACATAAAATAATCCGTATTAATAATCTTGGAGGATTATCCAATATACGAAAACTTTTACAAAGCATATTAGTGGGTTTCGGCCTTAACATTAATGTTATTGTCATTAAGGTGGTAAGCTGACTGGCTGTATGAAATATTTAGCTGCATAACCTGCTCCCCCCTTCTGAAGGATTAAACCTAAATCCCTATTCACACACCACATCCAAGATTAACTTCTAATTAAGTAGGGATGATGGCTAAGGGAGGGGGGGACTGTGGTGGAACATTATTTATGAACATATGCAGGACCCAGTTTTACACTTCGCACGCCATATTGGATAACGTACTGCGATGACTGTCAAAGATTTTCACGGGAAAAACTACTTAAAAATGAATTCTCGTAAAAGTATTACATCGCTGTGTTATTTAAACCTCAGATGTTACAAATTTATTTGAATATTTTTTTAGTTTTCTTTTCAATTAAGTGAAAGCTTTAATTTTTTTATATCCCGACAAAATTTTAAATATACAATTAATCTTTTTTAACCCAATAACAATCTGTTATAACCAAGATGAGAAAAGATATAATTATGGTTCATAACAGTGAAGCTTAAACAAGATTAATAAGACCAATGTTTAAATTGACTTTAAGTTAAAATTAAATTTAGTAAGTATTAAGTATACCTTTTTTGTATGTACCATTACACTCAAGTACTCTGAAATTTATTTGCTAATTCCGCACTTAGATGAAAATATAAAAAAATACATTAGTAAACAATCAAGTAGAATAATTGAAACAATTTGTATACTTACCCTACATTATATAAGTTAGAAAAATAACACTGAGTAAACATAATATTTGTATTTAAAAAAATAATGCAATAATTGTATAGATTTATAGTTAAGATGACAATTTAACATTGACGAAAACATCCTGAAATCGCTAATATCATTATACAAAAGTTCAAATTAAAAAATATTTTTGACTGTTACTAGTTGTACCTACCTATTTATATAATATTACTTCAAGAGTGACCTACCATTATGTCTTAAGCGTAGGGTGTTCAAGCAATGTGTGCTACCCCTGCTCACGTATGGCTGCGAGATGTGGACCCTCAACACGAGAGATGTCCAAAGGCTAAGAGTCACACAGCGAGGCATGGAAAGGTGTATGTTAGGCATCACGCGAAAGGGCCGTAAGAGAAACGAATGGGTTAGGAAGCAGACAGGAATACGGGATGTAATAGACGTTGTCGTTGACGCGGGAACATTGCTCGCCGAAAGGACGGCCGCTGGATAAATGCCGTCATCCAGTGGTACCCAAGGGGCATGAAACGGCCACAGGGCCGCCCTAAAAGCCGCTGGATTGACGAACTGGTAAAGTTCGGTGGAAATACGTGGCAGCGAACGACACAGGACCAAGAGAGTTGGCGAAAGCTTGGAGAGGCCTTCATCCAGCAGAGGATTGACCCCGGCTGATGATGATGACTCAATGTACACATACAGAAAGATTTAGTAAATGCAATATAATATAATATTATACTTATAATAAGTTTAATATAATTATAGATTACATAGAGAATTACGCGGAAAATAAATATGTAGATAACACTAAAAAGAGATAAGCAAAAGAACAGTGAGTTAAAGTATAGTGTACAAAATAAGCAATAACATTAAAAATATAATATTTTCATTACAAATATAAATCATAATATTATGTCAGTTTAATCTAGAATAAAGGCATTTTATTTTAATAAGACTTTTTTGTATTCATCCAAATAACATTTTAATGTATGTATTCTTATATGAGTACAACTATAAAATAATATATTTCAAAAGAAAAACACGATTTTGTAAATAATCATTCAACAAAATATTTAATTATTTAAACAAAAATTGAGAACAAAAAACTTATATGGTATGCGTGAAAATAGATTCATTGAGTTTTGAGAACTTTTACGGATTTAAAACGTTTTCAAATAATTTTTAATTGACGCCACTTAGAGTGGCGTTAAAGAACCACTGGTCGGCGCGATAAGCTTCCAGAATCCTTCATTTCGTATGTAGGTACCTTTCCAGTTTTATGTTTGGAAAATTAAATATTCATACCCACAATATCTTGGACATAAAGGCATCAGTGTTAGCCGTTGGGATTTGTGAGAATTTCCCAACATGTTTATTTGTTTTTGAAGCTTTTGCGGGAAATAATCTCGGCGGAAATTATTAATGCTAAATAAATTAAAATTTCAAACGGCAATTCAAAAAATATTTCTTATTTTGGTATAAAATTACTACATTTAAAAACAATTAGGATGTTGTAAATTTTGTATTTTTTTTAACGAATAATACCTACACAAGATTAGCAGAATAATACTAAATTCTGTATTGATATGTTGTAGATAAGAATAGATAATATTCAAAACCCCCTAAAAATACATAATTTACCATTAGTGATTATGAGGGTGAGTTAATTAGTAAAGCTCACCATAAGTAAAGATAGATGTGGGTTCAAGTCCCATTTGCTATTTTTTTTTAGATTGTTTTTCTATTACGTACATATTACTGAACTTGTTTCAAATTATGTATCTATGTACAATTTATTTACATAAGTATTAATTACTGAGCTTATATCACTATAATTCAATGACAAAAAATGATTTGAACTTGAACTGTTGATGTATTAGTTGAGCTAGTACAAATAGTCCTGAATCATCATTTATGCCAATAAGCTATGTTGGGCAAAACTTGGGCTTTAACAATTAGTGAACCTAAGGTGTGTGTAGAGAAATTAATTAGAATCAGATAAAACCCTGATACATGATATGATCACCTTTAATTAATGAAATAAAAACAGAAAATTAATTATATTTGTAGTAAGAGAAATCGTAAAATAACACATTAAACTCATAATACTATAGTTAAAAGTCCAAGAGGCGACGTTGGACCTGACTGAGCTACGTGATGCGGACGCCCGAAAAGAACTTTAGTCTAACTTGCCTGTTTTTCAAGCCAACTAAATTCTGGTATCCTAGAAGGCCGCTAAATATTATCGACGTATGTAGAGGACGGAGCTACGTGATGTTGGCATGACCTAGAATGACGCAAGAAAACTGGCGAGCGACAATGATTCCAGGAAGTGCCATGGAGTGTCGATTGGCTCCGGACATGACCGAAGAAAATAATTCATCATTTATTATAATTAATATCTATTTAGGGTAGATATTTTTTCTAAGCAAAATATTTTTATAATTTTGCGTTATTATCATTTGTTGTTATTATTAAAAATACTGTTTAATAGCCTGTTTTGCATTTTCGTTTAACACACCTATTACAGTAACGACGATATAAATGTTTTACCCTCTAGAATAGACTGACTAGAGATAAGTCTCACGTCAATATTAACGTTTTTGATTATAGATGCAGACGTCTTAAACGGCACTTTATTGACATGCAAATGTTTCCTGTGACGTGACTTATAATTCACTCACGTATTACGTTTCACTCGCGTAGCACGGTAGCAAACCGCCTCACGAAAGCTGCATTGAATATTGGCATCCGCCAAAGATGCTGATTGTTACCTTGGCTCGAACGTTTTAGTGCAACTTAAATAGGTGCTTTGAGCGGTTGGTAGAGTATTTAAATATTCAGATAGCTTGCCTATTGATACTATAATGCATGTAAAATTATTAATTATTTATAACTAGCTGAAGTACCCGACTTCGCACAGGGTCGCTTCGTGGTTATATTTGAGGAGCAAACATTCAAAACGTGATTTGTCACACAGATGTTGAGCTGAGATAATCAAGAAAAACATATTGTACTCAAAATGGTTTTTTTATTATAAAACTGTTTAAGGAAAGAATTTTAAACCTGGTATTTTGTATAATCCAAAATTCGCGGAAGTGGTTCATTTTTTGATTTGAAATTTGGACAAAACACGATTTGCATGAAACTTGTGGGCAAAACACTATTTGAATGAAAATCAAGGCATTATATTTTTTTATAGGATAAAAGGTTCTTTGAACACTGATTCTGGTTTCCTTTCATAGATTTAAATATGGACTATCAGAATTGACAATAAACGGCATTTTTCAAAATGTGTGACAAATCACTTTTTGAATGTTTGCTCCTCATTTATCTTAGACATTTAAAAAATATTAAGAAGTAATTATTTTTTTAATATTAAAATATCTGTGTAATACAATATGGCAATATAAAAATAATTCTAATAGGAGTAAAGGTCAAACAAAAGAACACTAAATTAAAATCGAATCCAAAATATGAAAACGTTATTATTGTTATTAATATGTAGTAAAAAAAATCAAAATTGGATGGAACAAACAAACATCAAACTTTGTATTTTATACAATACTAATTTAGAATCCTTCGCAGGTGTGCGCACAACAACTGACAAAAGTTTCATCGCAATCGGATGAATGGTATAGGAACGCATACGAATAGAAGAAGAAGATGATTTTCTAATTTAGAAATCTTTGTGGGCATGCGCACAACAACTCACCAAAGTTTCATTGCAATCGGATTAATGGTATAGGAACGCATACGAATAGAAGAAGATAGAATAGAAAAAAAGAAGAAGAAAATGGTTGTATCAATTCAGAAACCTTTGCGGCGGTGAGCAAAACACTTTATAAAAATTTCATTGCAATCGTATGAATGATATAGGAACGCATACAAATAGAAGAAGAATAAGATGGTAAGATGGTTGTACTAATTCAGAAACCTTTGCGGGCGTGCGCACAACAACTGGTCAAAATTTCATTGCAATCGGATGAATGGTATAAGAACGCATACGAATAGAAAAAAATAGAATAGAAGAAAATGGTTGTATCAATTCAATTGCAAAATTTCATTGCAATCGGATGAATGGTATAGGAACGCATACGAATAGAAGAAGAAAAAGAAGATGGTTGTACTAATTCAGAAACCTTCACGGGTGTTGGCACAATTACTGACGAAAATTTTATTGCAACCGGATGAATGGAATAGGAACGCATACGAATAGAAGAATATACAATATAAGAAGAAGATGGTTGTACTAATTCAAAAACCTTCACGGGTGTTGGCACAATTACTGACGAAAATTTTATTGCAACCGGATGAATGGAATAGGAACGCATACGAATAGAAGAATATAGAATAGAAGAAGAAGATGGTTGTACTAATTCAGAAACCTTTGCGGGTGTTACCACAACAACTGACGAAGGTTTCATCGCAATCGGATTAATGGTATAGTAACCATACGAATAAAAGAATATATAATGAAGAAGGAGAAGAAGATGGTTTTTCTAATTAAGAAACCTTTGCGGGTGTGCGTACAATAACTGACGAAAGTTTCGTCGCAATCGGATGAATGGTACAGGAACCATACGAATAAAAGAAAATAGAATGAAGAAGAAGAAGAAGATGATGGTTTTTCTAATTAAGAAACCTTTGCGGGTGTGCGTACAACCACTTACCAAAATTTCATCGCAATCGGATGAATGGTATAGGAACGCATACGGAACAGACAGACATTCATTTTTATATATAAGATATAGCCTATACTATTCGCGCAAGTGCAAGTAATAAGTTGACAAAGTTTTATTGATGAAAGGTATGGCAGCGCATAAAATACGAACAAACAAACAAACAAATATTGTTTTTTATATTATAAATTGTATAACCCAATATAATATTTACGCTGAAAATATTTTTGTGCAGGTAATATAATAGATGCAGAAAGATGTAAAAATCAATGGGATTTGAAATATATATTGGTTGCACTTTTCACAGTGGACTGTAAATTTGTGACGAAATGATTATAATGGTGGATGTTGATGCTAGGGGGGTTACATTAGGATGCCAGGAACTGACCTTTTATGATATTGATGATTTTGTTCGTGGTCTGGTTGCACTAGCACTCGCGCGGTATTGTTTATTGGGTTACCCGGTGCGTGGCACTCGTCTGTACACTTTTAAATGAGGCTAATGAATGATAAGAGCTGTTATCGCTAGGACGATGGTCACAATATATCAAGCTGTCCCGGCCGTGGTCCACAAATTACTTCTGAGTAATCGAATTAATCATTAAACGACGGTTTAGCTATAACAAGCCTACACGCACCCGTTGTTTTGAGGTAACCTGAGCTAACATAATGTTCTACAATCACGGTCGACTGATGACCCATAACTGAATTGCACCTGGACTTGTGACAATAACTGGGTATTTGAGGTAAAAGGAAATACAAAGATGAAAGCCACCATATTTACCAAACCATATATAACTATTTTTATCTTGGAATCCTCTTATTTTCTTACAATTTGTGACATTATCTCGAAAAACTACGGGTTGATGCTATGTCATTACTACGCCATGAATCACCGGGTAATGTGAGCATATTCCATTAATAAATAAAATTTAATCTATGTGTAAGATGCTTGCACCGACAATACCTCCAATTATTTCAAAAAATATTACATAAAAACCTTGTGCCGATATGAAAATGACCATACAGCAGAAAAAAATTCAAACCTCATAAATATCAAGATAAAGTTGTTTTCGTTTTGTATTTATAAGTGGGTATTATTTTATGGTTAATTAATTTTTATTCCTATTTAAAACAAAAATTATACGATTATTACTCACTCTTAAAAAAGCTGTTTTGGATTTATGAAGTTTACAAGATAGATATATTATCATTTATTGTTATCAACGATTACGTTCAGCGATTACGTGTCCGGGTACAATGATGTTTATATTATAATACCATATGGAAGATATTGCCATATCGACAGCTTAATCTGCAAACCGGCTACTTCCATTTGTTCAGGAAGGAGAAAAATTTAATAATTTAACTATCGAGCGGAATTTAACAATTCTCAATATACACTTAGATTTTTTTTGACAAAAAGCTGCACTATGAATTAATTAATACTCTAATAAATAATAATAAGCTTTTCTTTATATATAAATAAAATGTATATAAGAGCTGAGTTATTCCATATACGATATTGGAAATTTGGCACTTGCAGATGGTTCTTTGTGTGACGAATGATAACGTATATAGTTATAGGTTTAAAGTTTTGTGTGAGCATAGAAAAAAAATTGAATATTTCTTCAATTTTCTCGTTACAATATTTTTTATATTATAACCATACTATATAGTAATATTCTTAACTTCGTTTTTGAAAAATCTCATAATAAATTATATTATTAGGTACATGGTTGCAAAAAAAGGTGGACATGAAACTAAAAGTAAAACTTGAATGAAAAAATAAAATGTATTGTTTTTCTTTAAGGAAATGGCTAATACGAGACCTTTCTTGAGCAAGTGTTTTACAAAGCCTCCCATCGACTTGACCTACAGGGGTCCTAGGCCGACTAACGGACATCCCGGGGGAAATCAGGTGCGAGGTACCGATGTGATATTCAGGGGGAGAGGGGGATATTAGAGGGAAGAGTGGAAAGTTAATTGTTAAATAAAATATATGTTTTTGTAACTTATGAACAAACAACTCATTCTCCCGATTTCTAAGAAAGTTATCAAGGATACACAGGTCGACACGGTCAAGATTGACAGAACTCTTATTTACACATCATATAAGTTAAGTAAAAAAAATACAATGTATAATTTAATATCTTCTAACTATCAAACGAGTGAAATGATAATATCAGGGCAACCGTATACTGAGCTTTGAGAAAAGATGATTGCGATGGATACTGGCCATGCGGTGGTATGATTTCAGGAGTAACGAATAGATAAGAGAACGAACCAATCAGCCTCTCATCACGCTGAGAGTGGAAAAGCGCCGTTGGACCTGGCTTGGTCACGTATTGCGGATACCATAAAAGAACCTCAATCTAGCTTGCCTGTTTTTCAAGCCAACCAAATTCTGGCATCCTGGAAGGCCGCTAAATGCTATCTGTTGAGTGTTGATTCTAAACGATTCAAAAAGTCTGACTAACGACAGGGATTCCTGGAGGCACCTCGTGGTGTCCATATGCTGCAACTAAGGGGCGAATATGGCTGAAAAATAATAATAAGATACATATTTTATCAACATAATGCAATGGGCTTTGGCTTTGAATACTGCTAGTAATAACAACACCCCTAAAATATTACTTACAATCCTTTCCAAAATGGCGGCCAAAGCTTTTACAAGTGTTGATTTGTGGTATGTCAGTACTGGGCCTAGCGCTGTTTACCTAGTACCTACCTATATGTAAATATTTTTTTAGAGGAATTATTTTCAGGTAACATGGTAATATGACTAGACTACCTATAAATGTATTTTAAGAATCAAGATTTTGCAATGCACCTTTATGGTTTCTTTTTTTTATCCAATATCTGTTGTTAAAAAAATAAGCTAAAATGATTCAGATTTCTCTACATTTCATTTAATTACTTCAAGAGTGGTTGAGCAGTAATGTGTTTTTCTTGGTTTAAAAGCTTACATTCATTTCACCAAATTATTAACACGACCACCTATCGGTGAGCAAGACTTTGATACTACGTGGGGGTTACATGGAGGCTGTTGGCGATCGAGGGGGTTGTACGAGGGGCTAATTCTGCTCTCTCGTGTCGGCGCGCCGCTTTGTGAGATAATTGTTTTAGTCGGTCCTATTGTGTGGACGGGGTATTAATAATCGTTTCTTTATAGTGGACAAAATTAGTAGAAAGTGACAAACCGCAAAGGGCTGGCTACTGATTGACTGCAAGGTTCATTTAATTGTTGATTTTGTATTCACCGAGTATTGTCATGTAATTATTATAGATTTTTATTATAAATAAACTAAACTGATTGTTCGCTCTGAAAAATATGTGGAGAGGGTTCAGAAGAAATTCTTGAGACTCCTTTACTTGAGGTTGTATGGATACTATCCGTGGCTTTATCCAACTGACTTTCCCTTAGGCACGCTTACATACTGCAGTCTGCAATTTAGAAGAAATCTTTATTTAACTACGTATTTTTTTCGACTTATACGAGGTATAAATGAGAACTCTGATATTCTGGGCAGTGTTGACCTGTGTGTCCCTGATAACTATCTTATAAATAGAGAAAATTAGTTGTTTATTCTCCCAAGGCGCAGAACCAACCTGCCACTGGTAATGCCAATTGGGAGGGCGATAACTATGTTCAACGAAATTGCCTCGGGTGTTGGTATATTCCACCTACGTGAAGATGAGTGTAGGTGGACGTTGTCTTATAAATTCTTAAAAAAGGTTCTGCTTAACTCATCCGGTGTACTTCCTTGTACCTATCTTATTTATATTTTTTGTATGTACCTACACATTTCTACTGTTTAATAATTTACTATCTATCTCTATACTGATCTATCTCTTTTTTATGTAATACTGTTTTATATTTCTTTGTTTCTAAATGTCATGTTGTAAACGTCTTAAACTTATAATTTGTAATGTCCACAATATGTTAAAAATAAATAAATTGAAATTGAAATTAAATTGAAATCTCAATTTCTGAAAAATCGTCCTTCCAGGTACACATAAAATATTAAAAAAAAACAATTAAAAACAGACAATAAAATTCTAATGGATTTAAGTTTTGTACTATTCCATTTGAAACCTTTTTTGCCGCCCGTGTTTCATCTTTCGGCATCTTCAAGCACTATGTGCAGTCACCAAAAGATAAATACACACTAACAACGAATGTGAATAACAGTGAATTCTAACTTATATAATAAATTAATACAATAAAGTAGGTAAACACTTTATCACGTACCCATTAAGTCAAGAATCACAATAAATAATAATATAACACACAAATTATGAATAGTTGAAGTGTTTGTAAAAAACCCCTACCTTATCACTAATAATATAATCAATAGGTGTATAAATAGTCAAAACCCTAATACTGGATCGTTAGATAATAATACTACAATCAGTAGGTGTAAAATCGTCAAAACTGGAATATATTTTATTATATTAATCGCAATTCTATATTGCATTAATATAATAAACAATAATACAAATCATTAATGCTTTGTAACTATAATCTAAGCAACATTCAATGTATGCATGATATTTTCTACAAACAAAATTAATATCCTTTGCCCACACCTAAATGAATCGCCTGCACTGCCACATATATCTGATACCATTCTACCACGTTATCTTATTTTTCTCTCTTCTGGCATCATAACCCAGTGTAGGTATTGATATTATGACATTTGAAGATGCCAATTTTAAGACGTCTTGCAAAAATATTTTTTTAATTTATTATAAATTGAAGTAAGTAATATAATTAATACGAATAATGTCAAAATTATGGGGACTCTTAACATATTTGTAGCAAGTATACCACTCAGTAAATGAGTGACACGATTTATTATGTATGTATTGTTGTCAAAACAAAACAATAGAGCGATTATAATCGTCAGCATTTCCTCAATAATAACTAGACCAGTAGGGTTTGTTATGATTTGTATTTACTGCATCTGTATACATTAGAAGGACAATACATGAATCCTCACTCACTCATCGAGTCCATCACGCGACGCACTACTATCGTCACGAGTCCTTCACTCGACGCAGTTAACTATCCACTCGAATCAAGTCTCTCAGTTTATCAATCTCTTGATCACATCGATCTCACTTGTACATCATTACCCGCGATTGTAATCTCAGGCTGTCATTTTTATCATCGTATTTATTGTATTCTTGTATATCCAATAAACTCTCCTCCAAACATTCACGCAACAACGTCACCTTCTATCTCCTCTACCTTCACCACCACCGAAGTGGTGACCCCGACCTGATACCGACGACGAAAATGCCAAATATGTTTTTCCAATACCTACATAATTGCATAATTGGGTGGTTCACAATAATTATGGATCAGGTCCATCAAAATGGATCCTGAGATATTTGGACCTAAAACTCCTTTTGTAAAATTCAGGAATGTTTTCGCTGTATATACTTACCATATTTTTATAGTACATGGATCAATTAGTCGAATTATAAAGAATATTCAGGCTTTATTAATATTACCAAATTAATGTTAGCAAATACATATTTAATTTGATGTCTTGTCAATACTAATATTGCCATTTATGCGGAAAATTGTAAAGCTACGATTGTGATATTAACACACAATATAGAAATCAGTTTTATCTAGCCACTGAAATGAATTTTCATGAAAATTATACTTGATCCATAATTGATGTGAACCACTCTATTATATATGAAATGCTGTGTTGCACTAACTGGCGTTGATAATATTGTATTGTGCAGTGGCGAAGGGTGGAGGTAAGCGATTAAGATACGACATTGATTGTGCATACCGAACTTTGTCAGTCACACGTATTTGTTTTCATTGAATTAAGACTACAATGTGTAGAAAGTGTTTGTTAGTTTTTAGAATTCAATTACATTGCACCTAATTCATGCCATTGAAGATAATTGTCAAAAATTATTCGTTTACCTATAAAATATTTAAAATTATGCCATTAAACCATATGTAATTTTAGATATTTATAGAGAAAAGAATATTTGTTATCGTTTATGGATTGGCTTAGGCAGGGCTTAATGAATTTAAAAAAAACTAACTAACACCATCTGTAATAATATGTGTTCTTAATTCAACTAAAACCAATAAGTATGACTGAAAAGTTGTGCACCATTTTTGTTCAATCGTCCATATTATCATACCTAAATTATTATGGTTTGGTGAGGCAGGGTTTAATTTAATTTTAAAAACTAACCAGCACTATCTGCAAATTGTATTCTTAGTACAATGAAAACAGATAGATATGACTGAACAAGTTTAGTATGCACTATTTATCTTGAATCTTAACAGCCTACCTCCACCCTTCGCCACTGGTATTGTGTGTATGACAAACACCTAACCAGACGTAATATACCTAAGCAATATTTACGATTTTGTTTTAATAATAAACTAGTTTCCAAGTACAAGTACACTGCTGTACAGAGTTGATTTCCCAGATGAGATGTGAATGGGAGCATATTGAAAATATCTTACCAACAAGAATGAAAACCTGAAAGAAACGTTGCGGCCTGGAAAATAATTTGCCATTATAACACGGCGTCTGTTTTTCTTGGTAGTAATACCTATTATAAACACAACTTATATTAAAGATAATAAAGATTTATTAATTCTAAAAATATTCTTATTTATTTAAGATTGAATATACCTCACAAGATTTTAAAATATAGTTTTTTTTATTAACAATATATAACTTGGAAAAGCATTAGAAATATTACTATCATAAGGTTAAAAAATATGATATAACGGTACGAAAAATTTTAGTCACTGAGCTATCAGCTACGGTGCCTGGTTACATCTCACCATCGCACAGTTCACCGTGAGCTTTCTTATTGGAAAGAGATGACCGTACACTATACGGTCTCAAATTTTATTAGATTCAATATGAACATTAATTCAATGTTCATAGCTGATTTTGGCAAAACTCATAAATTCAAGAATGAAAACCCAACCTAACCTAACAAAATTAATAATTCAGTATATCGGCTATTTTAAAAATTTGTTTGCCGCAGGCTTCCTGTAAAGTGTAAACCGACAAGAACCGTGTTTTATTTAGACATGAATTTTATGTCAGTACTATTATACTACCTACCAATACTAAGTAATACTTCGGCGTGAACGGTTGATTGTGTCTGTTATTGCTTAAAAGTTAATAATCACTTAGTCTAATTAGCCATTAATTATACCAATTTCTTTAATTACGTTATCATAACAGTATAATAGAATAATTACGTGTTTATTTAAATATTAGTGCGTGTTATTTGACATTATAATAATAATTATTGATATTTGAGGCGGCTAATTACAAAAAGCGACAAGTCCACAATTCAATATTTTCGGGAAACAACGTTTTTGTGTTTCAAGCTCCAATTATTTGTTTTAGCGTGAGATTATTTTCTCCTTTGTATTCTATGTCGAAATTAGAACCAAATGGCAATTTGTTTCAGCGGATTAACTCTTAAATGTAACAAATATAGGCAAAATAAAATTGGACATAGCGCTATTTGTACTTCACTTTTTAATTTACGCCGCATAAGGCACATATTTCCGTGGCACTATTATAAGTTTACCAGATGCTACGGCATGGGAGACACCCTTTTCAGTGTTGAACGTTCCCTTATTGGTTGAATTAAACACGCGCGAAATCAACCTAGCTTTAAATAATATGAAACACGGACTTGGCGCTTTTTGTAATAAATCGAGACTTAAAATATTTTTTTTCGTAGGTTTATGTCGCGTTTTGGAATTTATAGATCAATACATATTGTGTAAAATTATACAAAGAATACGTGCGTATTTTTTTCTCGTTTTTGACCAAATATGGACTTATCGCTTTTTGGAATTAGACGCCTCATTTCATATTTTAATATTTATGATATTAATAAGTTTGCGGCATTATACGGCGAGCGAGAAGGTCTTTTCTCATCGAGAATTAACCGTAATACATTATATGGAAGTAGGGATCACGCACACTCTAGTACACGCCAACCAAAGTCTTGGGAAGTTGCTCCTGGGACACTTTTGGTACAAATTTGAACAGCACCTATCGTTCGTTACGCCACGGTATACGCCTGCATAACGGGTGTGGAGACGTGGCGGGTGGTGGAGGAAAAAGCAAGTACTATACGACCCAAAGAGGTTGGACGGTCTTTATTATACGGCCATATATTTCCGATACAACATTTCACGGTGAAGTTTGATAAGGCGAACTGCATACGTACAAGTTTCCGGACACGACAGTGCCTTGCTTTTGATATTTTTATGATTGAAATTACAAAGATGGTATAAATTAGTGAATAGAAATTATAAATACGCTCATATTGGATATTGGCCATAATTCCCAATAATAATATTCGAAAAATATGATATTTTTAAACATACGGCTGAAGTTAACTTATGTATATAATGTACATAGTTACTATGGTCCAAATTACAAACGTTTTAATATTAAATTACAGTGGTCTATAATAACGTAGTACAAAAAATGGTTTTATGTGTACAGTTTATAATTGTAATTTTATATAATATAATAGTTGAAAATTTCGTGATTTAATTGCCGATAAGGTAGTCATTTACTAATATTTCAAATTAATGTGGTTTATTTTATTATTAAAAACAGTAGGGATATTTTATTAAGTATCAGTATAATCACAATGACATAATTACTGATAGAATTTTTGGTATGATACTTGAGTCAGTCAGTAAACTGGTTAAAATACTCATCTGGAAAACGAAAAAAATGTATTCAAATCCAATTTGGTACAAGATATTTTTTAGATTTTTTCTAATCCCTATGTCCTTTTTGAGCCAATAGACCAATGGGCAATATTTTTTAATGTGGGCTCAGGGCTTTAAATGGACCAAAATGCACCGGAGCGCCGTTCCAGGTCGTAAAATCGGCAACATTGTCGTTCCGTATTATGAAAAAAATTATTTTACCATTTGAGCTAGAATGGCCATAATATAACAAAAAATCACACACTTATTTTTTATAAAACACATAAAATTAGATAACTATGTTAATATTTTCATAAAATTTCCGAGCGTTCCGGTTCGTAAAATTCTCCATTTCGAGTGCTGTGTGGGTTTGAAACCCACATACCGGGAGAGTTCTTTACATTATTTGGCTTCAAATTGTGATTTCACTGATTCCGACTAGATTCAACTGATTTTCCAAAAGTTTTCCAAACATTTTTTATATTATTCACAATGAATATTTTTAATCTTATGCAAACTTATTTGTATTTTCAAGAAAAAAATGTCTGAATTAATGAAAGGTTTAATTAAAACTTTGTTTCTTTATATATTTTTTTTAATATGAACACATTCAACAGTAGATTTAAATATAAGGGAAAAAAAACAATTATACAATCGTTTGAAGTTGTTTTTATTAACTTACATTCTTGAATGTAAAACTTAGTTTAACTATCCATCACTAAAACAAATCTTCAACAGGTAAGATCGTTTCAATTTGCGAATACCAGAAATCACATCGATTCATCGCGCGCACAGGTAAACCGCCAATAGAACACTTAAAGAGGTCTTATAAAAGCATTTGAGTAGCCCATAAACCGTTTAGGGTGAAGGGGCTCTTTGTGAAAACACCGTCCCGAGTAAACTTTCCTCACAAAAGAGATTTCTCTGATGGGAGGAGCAAAATCATTATTGGGAACAATAAATTTGTAGAAAATTCCTCCATGCAAGTAAGACACATTTACCTTTAATATAACCCAAAGTTACGGCATGCAGCGAGCGGCTTCAAGCATTATTAAAAGGTGCTCCGTCGTAAAGTAGGAATTTCAAGTTGAACAAAAAGACAACGCTGCTATGTAAAGTTTTTAAACATTATCGTGGTACATCGTATTAAATTTAATCTATAGTTGATATAATGAATTTAAACTTAAAGCTTATATATAGGTTCATATTTTTTTTAAATTTAAATTTGTTTATATTTGAATATGTTCATACATATTACACAAAAATCACTCGCCTGGCAAATGAAAGACGATTGTTCGAATCCCACTTGCTCCACAATCTCGAAGACTTAAAAAAAAAGAAGCCTACATTCTTGCAAGTGCATGCTATTTTTAACAAGTATCAGATCCAGTGAAAGAACCCTGTGGAATATCAAATGAAAGCCAATCCTACTTAAAAAGTCAGTTAATATAATCAACATTCTGTGGAAGCTCATATTATGTGTTATAAATAAGCTTCCGTTGCTTCCTATTCCATGTTATAGAACTAACCAGCGACGAGTGATGACAAATTAAGAGAGCAATTATTTAGAATATCAGTATTATAAGAAAATCGTTTAGTTTAGATGTAAAATTATGTATGACACTATTTCTTTTTATATTATGTTCGATTTCACGTATTATTTCAATTTTCAAGGGTAACCTAATTTGTATTCTATGATATTAAATAATATGAATAAATCGTTTTGAATATTATAACATAATTGTATTCCGTTAATGTAAGCTATCAGTTAAGCCATTATTTTATAGTATTTACCATTATGAATAAATGATATAGCTCGAATAAGATACAATCGTTAGACAAATTTAGTCATCCGGTGGTATCGAAGAGGTACAAAACGTCCGAAAGGTAGACCTAGAGACCACTGGATCGATGAAATGATAAAGTTCTGCGAAAGTACGTGGCAACGCAACGCATAGGACCGAGAGAAGTGGACGCAGCTTGAAGACGCTTTCATTAAGCAATGGATAGATTCAGGCTGATGATGATTATATAAATGGCAATGCAATATTGATTATAGTGGTCCTAGCCTACATTAATGGCGTCCTATACTGTCCTGATAAGTAAAAAGTCAGCGTTTTTACACTCGAAAGTGTTTTGACACTATATATTTAGTATTTTTTAGACACCCACGGTGGCCGCGCGGCTTAAGCGTTGGACTATCACGCCGTGGGTCTCAGGTTCGAATCTTGGGTCTGGCAAGTACACATATTGTTTTTCAATTTGTGTGTGCATCAGGGTATGGACCTAATAGGTTGAGCAAATGGCTGACATCCATTTCTCGTAAAAAACAAAATCTGTTAATACAAAACCTCTACTCTGTGGAGGCCCATATGATCTTATTAGGATCGGATATGGTCGGAAAATTTAGTATTTAGAGATTATGTCAAAACAATCCAATAATTTTGCATAATATTATCAGAGAAATGGTAATTTTAAACTTGGGTTTTCATTTCACTAAAACCAAAACCTTTCATTTTACTTAGCAGGGCAGTATAAATTTTAATCAATCCAAAATTTTAAAATCCAAATGCCACGGCGATGGAATCCTTGCGACTATGTCACAAGAGTGGGTCGGTCCTTGATGACGGACGGAAGAGACGCTTTACATGACATGGACATAATAATATGTTACGGATGACGCCAGAGAGTACTAATATACCAACTTTTAGACCTTACTCTTAGAAATATTTTTAATGGGAAAAAAGTACCTCTTTTGTGGCGTTGACCTGTATCACTTGCTACATTCTTCCATCCTTCCTGTTTCTTTCATACGAAAATTTAAATTAGTTACCGGTAATATATTTTAAGACAGAGCGTTTATAGAAACATATATTTTATCGTTATTACATATTACAAATTTTCCAGCGAATAAAATGCTTTTTATCATGATATGATTACCCTCATATAAATATGAACTTAGCATTTTTAGTACTTAGAATTTGATTATCTACATTAGACATCGGTAGCAAACTATAATATCTTTTGTCGTATGTTTCTGCGTGCCTATATTATTTCTTGACTCAGTATTAAGAATATGTATATTCTAATAATATTAATATCAAGCGAAATATAAAATAAATTAATAATTAATTATAAGTGATGTTCCCAATCAAGCGATTAAAAAGGCATTAACAAATCAAACAGTTAATACAGCTGTTATTAAGTATTGCTTACAGTTAAGGAAAAAATTAACAGGCTGTAAAAGAAATATATATTTCACTTTCACGATAGCACCATGCGTAGAATATGTGTTTAGTTTAATTGTTACAATATTTTGGTTTGCGTTAGTATAAGTATTTTTTCAGGGTTTCCAGCTATGCCATCGGTCTAGATGTAGTACAAGTAGGGCATGCATCTTCAAGTAAAATTAAATTATGACAAAAGTGTCACACTTTTGTGTCACATTTCCGCGTTATGCTTATAACTGAATGATACTACTTTTTACTGTTAATTCTTGATGGGAAGACATATTTCAGGAATAACAGATACTTTTTAAATGTTTAGCTTAAGTTTTATTTCTACTTAAAATCACAATACATTTTACATACATCCAAAATCAGTTCTGTTTTCAATTAATTATTTTGAATAAATAATATAACCCAATTAAAAATACAGTTATTCGATTGTTATGAATGATTATTATGTTACTTTGGATTATGTTATTTTTAAATCGGCAAAAGAAATATACTCAGTCACTATGATGATTCAAAGTTCTGCGAGAAAATAGAAAATAGTACCTACCCGATATTACCGGCATTGAAACAACTGGATGCCAGGACAAGCGACCGCACTGTTGAATGGAATAACGTTTATTAATGAAATAAATAGTGTTTGGTACGATTTAATACAAAAAGTAGACGAGGATGCTTAGTAAGTTTCTATCTATTACTCAATAGTTTTAATCGATTTTGCTCTCAACATAATGTTTTTTATTGCGAATTGAGAATTATTATGCCTGACGCTTTATAAATAAAAATAAATGAAATCTCTTTTCATTGAAACTTAAACATGTGCACAATTATTAAATCATTATTAACGTTTACATATTTAAATTCTCACCAAGTTTTAACAATAAAACTATATATAAGTATTAAATATATATTTTAAAAGTACCTATAATTCACGAAGTCTATTTATTTTCGAATTTCATTTGATTGCGTAGCGCCCAATTGTCCCGGCGCCACATCGTCCTTGAGCCACATTAGTGTATGTATGTATAAATTATATAAAATGTAGGTCACATTAACAGACTCTCTTACGAGAAGATATCCATTAGATGTTTTTTTCTAGCTCAAATACACATTGGAAATTAACATGTATTTTTTTTTCTGAAAACAGCACTCATAGTTTGAAAGACACGCTCTGTACGAACTACGTCACCGTAAGACTAAACAGATGTCACCATAAATATACGGAAAATGATAATTGACAACATTATTTTGGATAAGTATTTTCATGGTATGACCTACTTTATGCGTCTGGTATATTTAATATAAAACATATTTTTATTGATAATATTATTGATTTGAACTTATGCTGCATAATATTTTTTTTATTACAATTATTTTTACGAGTTTTCTGACAAAATAACATAAACCATTTCTTTTATTCAACAGGATATATCTGAGGTGTTTTCAAATTATATATAGGTATTTAATACAAAATAACTGTTTCGTAAGAATACTATTCATTCGATCAGCTTTATTCGTTACCAACATATGACATTTTATATTTTTACATTATCATGATAGAGGCTATAAGTTAACTTACCATTTTCCTTGATCTGGCGCAACGCCAACCCAGATATTGCTCATCGTCTGTAATTTTCTACAAACACGTATCTCAAAAAACACAACTTTTCAAGAGCGGAAAATAACAACTTTATTCTCTCAGTTTTTAATTTAGAAATAAATATTCTTCTATGAAATATCCATTTAGTATAGTGAAAGATATTTTAATGAAAAAAATGTTATGTTTTTTCAATTTATCGCACTAAACTTTCGACCGATCAGTCATATTGTCGGAGATACGAGAATGCGTTGCAACTTTACTGTAAATATTACTGCAGCAAACACGTATCTTGACTTGCTAGAAAGATCTTCGGTACAATCAACTGTCTGAGATCAGTATTCTGTATATTTACAAACACATAACTCAAGATACGAGTTTATAATATTTATAAAAGTCTTTTATTGTGATACGAGTTTTTGTTATTGCTTAAATATATTATGTTGTAAAGTGTGTTTTGAGATACGTGTTAGTGGAATATGTGCGTATTCAAATTCTGAATTCATTACATCAAATAACTCAAAACTGACAAAAATTGAGATCCTACGTATTTGTCAAATCATAACAGAAAAAAAATAATCAGATATATTTTATTTTGAAATGGTAATTAATACTTAGAGCTAATTTTGAGAAAATTTAGCATTTTTTTCTGTCATCTAGCACATTTTCTTACCTCATTTGGCATATTTTTGTGGATGACAGTTGGCAACATTGATCACGGATGCTCTTAAGCTATGAAATCTGCCCAAAATCAATGATTTATTTAAAGTCCATAATAGTATACGGAATATCATTTTCAAATCTATTTGTTAATTAACACACATCTTGATAGTATTTTTTTGAATTTCCATCATTAATAATTATTGATCACAAATTTGTATATGTTTCGCTTAACTCAAGTATGCATTGTAATACTTTATTAATTTTCTTAAATCTTTGTTAACTGAATTTCTGCTCGACCATACTCATATGTACCCAATAGTATCCAATATAGTTTGTTGATTTATTTTTTAATTATTTAGAAGCTTATGAACAAAGGTATCGGTTTCAAAGCTCATGATTTTGGTTCTCTAGCTACTTTTACCATCATATTATTGTGGGTATTTTCAGAAACTATCAAATACAGCTCAGTTTATTAGTATTGAACCTAAATTTGATTGCAAAGTCGGTTATATTAATTACCAGCCATTTTTTTTAAGAATATCATTTTACTACCTTTTAGATAATATTATAGGTATAACTATTTGATTTTACTAATATATTATCAAAATAAAAATAGTATATTTTTGCAGTTTAAAATGTGTTTGACGGTGTTTTTGACATTGTTTTAAAATTTTTAAAGAAGAAATCTGCCGGATTAATAATAATTAATAAAATAGTTGATATGTTTTTATTTCATTTTCATGGTATAAAATACTTATAAACAAAAATAATTAAAGAGCTTTCAAAGCAAAAAAGAAGTCGAATACATGTAGCTTTCTAATAAAACAAATAAAACTACGTTCACTTTGATCTTCTCGTATGTACGTAAGAAGTTTTTCCAAGTTTCCTTTCTCCGTTTCTTTGTCATCCAATTAATGGTACAAAAAGTCGGATTGGAAGATTAGCGAAGACCAACGTGTCAGTATTACAAATTAGTTTGCCTTTCACTGGTATAGTGAATTGAACACGCGACGAGAAACAAGTCCAGACTCCAGACCTATTTACTGTACCTACTTAGTTTAGTGCTTGCTAGGTACGAGGCGTACAGGCATGAAAATATTAATGTGTGTGGTCCATCTGGAAACAATATCAATAGTATAATAATTTTACTGTTGATTATTTTTTATGAAGGGGTGACAAATATTAGTATATTATTTTAATTTAAATTTTAATAATTGGTTCTTGATATCAATAATAAAGTGATTTTGATTCAAATTAATAATTATATTGTTTTTCGATGTTTTAGTGCAAAGATCAATACATTAGAGTATAAACCACGGAAGTCACGTTTGAACTTTTGTTCAGGAGAGTGATTTTTGTGTAGGTTAAATGTTTGAAACTCTATAACTTTTTAATACTATAATAATTAGGGTCTGTAAACGGTATTATTCATAATTAAATTAATTTTTGACCATATTATGGATAGAAAGACTAAATCATTTAGAATTAATAAATTAATGGACTTCCGTGTTTTATGTTCTAACACATAATGTAGAAGTAGCACTAAGCAATACTTCACCTATAGATAATACACGGAAGTCCATATAGGTATAAATTATTCTTATTTCCTGTGCATCATATTATTAATAATTATTTTATTATAAATACACAAAATATTTCAGTAAGTCTAAATATGAAAAGGAATTATATATTATAGTACAACATTATTTGAAATTTCTTATTGCTCTAGAAAAAAATCAACGCAATGAGAATTATTCCTGGTCATTCTCCGGGACAACAGCTGATGAGGAATTATGTGTAATTCTATCATGAAATTCTTGAAATTCTCGAGATATCCATTGTTTCATAGTTTGCAGATCTTAACCGGACACGGTGGTTTTGCCTCTAAGCTCGGTCAGCTTGGCCTGATAGAATCTCCGACTTGCTTATGTGCCGAATTGCAGGATGCCGATCATATCCTCTGGGAGTGTCCCCATATGTCGGTTGAAAGGGAAGATTTTCTCAAGTCGGTTCGACCCTCTCAGTTGGACCGGTCGGCCATTGCGACTTGGTTTCTACGGGGGAAAATTTGTCAGATTTTAAAAAGTTTGCGGCGTTTTACGGCGAGCGAGAAGATTGGAGGTCAGAGGTCCACAGTTTGGAAATCTTCATCGGAGAACTTTGCCTTATAACGTAGATAACCAACGCCATCTTAAGATATAAACAAAAAATAAATAAAAAGAGTGTGGCATCAATATTCTTTTTTCGAGCCATAAAAGGATCTGAAGATGATACATACAAAGAGCAATAATTGTTTATATCATTTAACTCCATGTTAATAACTTTAAAAGGCTTGTTTCTTTTATATGTTCCTACAAACTGAACCCAATCCCGTGGAGTAACAATTATCTGCATACCGTTCAGCATCTTTTTTGACGTTCTGTTATAGTGTGGTCAGTGGCGATCTCCATGTGTGTATGGCCTCGTAATAGGAAATTGTGATTTATGATTTTCAGCGTAAGAATGGTTTTCAGAAACCAGGTATAAGAAAAAACAATCATGATATTCCTATTTTGGCCAGAGCAATTAATTATCAAACCAAATCGTCAGCTCTTCAATATTTGCTAAAACATTGCTAGATGCCCATTTATTTTCATCAAGCAGCAGCCGATCTTATTGCCACCCTTTCTTCTTTATATCTCATCGACACCAGTGTTGTGTCTCACTCACCACATGCATAATCGTAAATTGTAAAATTCAGAGTCCACAATTTTCTCAGATGGAAACTATATGGATTAGATAAACACTTGAAGTCAACCATTATTACTTTCATACTGGTAAAATTTTCTTTTGCAAGAATTTTATCAATCTTATTTAATTGCAGCTGCTTCCTGTATGTGGTCTTCCAAAAGGTGTTTTTGAATTTCTTTTTCTTCAAAAGAAGTATTAACATCTTTAAGACTCATCTTAGGGATATCGGAGGCGTCACAGGTATCATTGCTTGGCAAATGAAACCCGAATTAAATTTTTATTTTATTTAATTGAAAATCCATTTTGAATAGGTATATGGCGATAGAGCCACAATTTTGGGTTCATTCATGTGGTTATATTCTTTGAAGAATAAATCAAACATTTTTGTAATACTTATTTATGTATAACTAGCTGTATCACTGTACACTGTTGCGTCATTTAGACTCACCGAACAGTTATATTGAAAGTAATTCTTCCTTTAATATCACCATGCTAAGTAATATTTTACACAATGGCCGCGCGGCTTAAGCGTTGGCCTATTGCGTCGTGGGTCCCAGGTACGAATCCTGGGTCTGACAAGTATACATATTGTTTTTCAATTTGTGAATGAGTCAGAGTATGGACCTAATAGGTTGAGCAAGTGGTGACATCCATTTTTCGTAAAAACAAAATCTGTCAATACAAACCTCCACTCTGTGGAGGTCCATAATATGATCCTATTAGGATCGTACATGGTCGGAATAAGTAATATTTTTCAATATTTTTTTTTCTTTGGAAAGGGATCCAGACCCGATGAACCCTCCTTATGTGCGCGCTTGTTTACTGATATATAGGTACCAGTAAGTTGTACATACATCGTATTCTTATCAACTAAAATAATAATATTTCACGATAAATTTCATTAAAACATTTTATTTTGTTTTTTTAGTTCAGTTATTAAGTATTATTTCATTCAATATTTATTTTAATTGTAAAACCTATTTCTACTACAAAACATTCTTATGGCTTGCTTTTTATATTACACTAGCTGAAGTACCCGGCTTCGCACAGGGTCGCTTCGTGGTTATATTTATCTTAGATATTTGAAAAATAATAAGAGGTAATTATTTTTTTTAATATTAAAATATCTGTGTAATACAATATGGCAATATGAAAATAATTCTAATAGGAATAAAGGTCAAACATAAGAACACTAAATTAAAATCGAATCCAAAATAATGAAAACGTTATTAATGTTATTAATATGTGGTAAAAAAAAATCAAAATTTGATGGGACAAACAAACTACAAACTTTGTATGTTATATAATAATAATTTAGAAACCTTCGTAGTTGTGCGCACACAACTGACAAAATTTTCATCGCAATCGGATGAATGGTATAGGAACGAATACGAATAGTAGAAGATGATTTTCTAATTCAGAAATCTTCGTGGGCATGCGCATGACAACTCACCAAAGTTTCATTGCAATCGGATGAATGGTGTAGGTACGCATTCGAATAGAAGAAGAAGAAGATGATTGTTGTACTAATTCAGAAACCTTTGCAGGCGTGCGCACGACAACTCACCAAAGTTTCATTGCAATCGGATGAATGGTATAGGAACGAATACGAATAGAAGAAGAAGAAGATAATTGTACTAATTCAGAAACCTTTGCGGGCTTGCGCACAACAACTGGTCAAAATTTCATCGCAATTGGATGAATGGTATAACAACGCATACGAATAGAAGAAAAGAAGAAGAAAATGGTTGTACCAATTCAGAAACCTTTGCGGGCGTGAATACTTGATCAAATTTTCATTGCAATCAGATGAATGATATAGGAACGCATACGAATAGAAGAAGAAGAAGATGGTTGTACTAATTCAGAACCCTTTGCGGGCGTGCTCACAACAACTGGTCTAAATTTCATCGCAATCGGATGAATGGTAAGAACGCATACAAATAGAAGAAGATAAAATAGAAGAAAAAGAAAATAGTTTTGTCAATTCAGAAACCTTTGCGGCGTGAGCACAACACTTGATCAAAATTTCATTGCAATTGGATGAATGGTATAGGAACGCATAGAAATATAAGAAGATATAATAGAAGAAGAAGATGGTTGTACTAATTCAGAAACCTTCGCGGGTGTTGGCACAATTACTGACGAAAATTTTATTGCAATCGGATGAATGGAATAGGAACGCATACGAATAGAAGAATATAGAATAGAAGAAGAAGAAGAAGAAGAAGAAGATGGTTGTACTAATTCAAAAACCATTGCGGGTGTTACCACAACAACTGACGAAGATTTCATCGCAATCGGATGAATGGTATAGGGACCATACGAATAAAAGAAGATAGAATGAAGAAGAAGAAGAAGATGATTGTACTAATTCAGAAACCTCCGCGGGTGTTGGCACAATTACTGACGAAAATTTTATTGCAATGAATGGAATAGGAACGCATACGAATAGAAGAATATAGAATAGAAGAAGAAGAAGAAGAAGAAGATGGTTGTACTAATTCAAAAACTATTGCGGGTGTTACCACAACAACTGACGAAGGTTTCATTGCAATCGGATGAATGGTATAGGAACCATACGAATAAAAGAAAATATAATGAAGAAGAAGAAGAAGATGATGATTTTTCTAATTTAGAAACCTTTACGGGTGTGCATGCAACCACTTACCAAAATTTCATTGCAATCGGATGAATGTTATAGGAACGCATACGGGACAGACACACAGACAGACAGACATACAGACAGACAGACATACAGACAGACAGACATTCATTTTTATATATTAGTATAGCCTATACTCTTCCCGCAAGTGCAAGCAATAAGTTTACAAAGTTTTATCGCAATCGGATGAACGGTATGGCTGCGCATTAAATACGAAAAAACAAACACACAAACACACAAATATTAATTTTTATATATTAGATTATATGTATGATAAAGAATGTTATGTATTTGTCAGTGTTATCAGATTAAGTTTTAGCTCAGTCAGAGTAAAAAGCTAGATAATTCGTCAAATTTAATAATTTTTGTTCTAATCAGGTGCTCTTAATAATTATATACAAGCTTATCTCAATTGACTAGTTAAATCGTTTTCATATTTTATTTTACATATAATTAGCCAACTATCGTGCAATTATCATAAAACCGATTTCGTTAACAACAAATAAAAGAGTTGTAATTATTTTCAAGAGAAATTTCATTGAAAAATGATATTATATAATATAGTATGGTATTTTTTCCGATAATTTCATTATGATCGTAAACAATATGTTCAATATATTTACGAGTATATTATAATAGAGTATATAATTAAATTTTAATAGTTGATAAAAATGAAGATACCACCTATATGAAAAATGATTTAATTCAATTCAATTTATTTCAATTTAATTTATTTATTTTTAACAAATTGTGGACATTACAAATTATAAGTTTAAGACGTTCACAACATGACATTTAGAAACAAAGAAATATAAAACAGTATTACATAAAAAAGAGATAGATCAATATAGAGATAATTATATAGTATGTTATTAAACAGTAGAAATGTGTAAATACAAAAAATATAAATTAGATAGGTACAAGGAAGTACACCGGATGAGTTAAGCAGACCCTATTTTAAGAATTTATAAAACAACGTCCACCTATACTCATCCTCACGTAGGTGGAATATATCGACACCCGAAGCAAATTCGTTGAACATAGTTATCGCCCTCCCAATTTGCATTACCAGTGGCAGGTTGGTTCTGCACCTTGGTAGAATAAACAACTGATGGTCTCTATTTCTAAGATAGATATCAGGGACACACAGGTCAACAATTACCAAACAACCGTTGTCAAACCACTGTAAGTTGTATACTTACATCTTTTACATTTATATTTAATAATCTGTTCTGTGTCAAATTGCGTTGTATAGATATTCACAGACACCTCTATTGCTGAACTTATTATGTTAATACTGTATTTTAAACACTTCAAAACATTATAATATTCATACTCGGATAACAGTAAATTTCATTATAATTTAGTACATAAATATGTATTTTGTACTAACAATCAGGCATATTATATGAACTGTACTTCGTACGCTGTTAATATATCAGCAGATTTCCCGCGGCGACATATAGCCGCCCTTGAAAGCCGCCGTACTTTATCTGGGTCACGAAAAGCGGCTCCGGAGACGTATATTTATTTCACTTTCGGCGTACCTGTCCCGGTAGGCGGGAACGCGGCGGGCGGGGCTCGCTAGGCGGGAAGCGCCTATCTCCGCCTGCCGCCCACGACGAATTCCTTCAAGATTAGGTTCGCTCCTTGCGAGCCTGGCATATTGAAAAAAATCCGCCGCCGCTCGGTGAGGAATGACATAAAATATCTCAACACCAAGTCGCCCTGTCGCAGACTTATATTTGATATTGGAAAAGAATATTAACTTTGTCAACAGCTGACATAATATTTCCGAGCTTGCGTAACGAAATTTATTTTGAATGCGGTGGTACAGTGGATTATATTTAACAATATTCCATTTCATTCAGTTAGAGTGTTTAAAAACTTTCATTCACAAAAATATGCCAGACAGAGTTAAAAAATTAGCTAAATGGCAGAAAAAGTTGTTAAATTATCTCATAAGTTAATAAAATATTTATCAACATTGAAAAGAGAACTTGAGAATGAGTTAAATAATTTATTATTTCACACTAATAAATAAGGCATACATGCAAGTATGAAAATTGGTCATCACTTAAATAGTATTCCTAATTTATTTATATGTAACATTTATATATTGAATATACATAATCTTTAATGTCTCATGCATATACACGCTAGAAAAAACTAAATAATGGAGAGATCCGCGACGTCGGCTAGTAATTTAAAGAATTAATTAGTATCTATCATAATTTAATATTCTAAAACCGATAAACAACATTATAACACAATTAGAGAAACATTTACTAGTTTAAATCGTCGTAATGCCCGTAGCTCAATTGGAAAAGCATACTGGCCCAAATCCAGCAGATATGGGTTCAAGTCCAGTCGGGTGTCGTACTTTTTCTACAAAATGATTTTTATAGCCTGCATAATATGCATGAGAAGTTTTCAAATTATGTATATTTAATTGTTGGTAAGATACTGGATAAAATGGGTCAGTACATTAATTCTAAAGCGAATGTTCCACCTTTTTATGAGAAGTTTTATGCTAATTTCAGTATTGAAAAACGCAAAATTTAACACCATACACTATATGGGAATTTCACAAGATAGACACACATAAAAAATGCTATATCTGGAAAGATAAAAGCTAAGTTGGCGACAAAACCACAATAATCTAAATGACCGAAAAATATAAATTTAATATTGTTGCATAAGTCAAACTGTCAGAGCGAATATTCGTCCTAAAGCAAAAACCATGATGCTATCTTAAATAACTATTACAGTGAGTAATCAAGCAGCCCAAGTCAAAGCGTATCATTATTATTTAGTAGATTTATTTTGTTATTCTATTAAAATCCACCACTATGTGGTTAGATCGCCAATCCAAATAGAATATCTAGCGAAAATAGCTAGCTACTGCCAGCTGGTTTCTCTTGTTTTAAAGAAATAATTCTGTTTCAGTTTTAAATAAATATATAATCTATTAGAAATAAATTTGGTCTGAGTGGGATTCAAACTCATGTTATTGACAAGATGAATACTTTCTCCTTTAAGTCACTAAACCGTCTATGATTCTTGCAAATGAATTCTAACAACCACCTACGTTATCTGTGACCTTTCAATTTTGGATACACTCAGTATTAGATAAAAAAAATTAACAAAACAACAGGTATCGGTTTCCTTTGAATTTCGGGTGAATTTATGTGGAAGATGTTTTACGAGTTTTTAAGATAGGGTCAATCAACCTAGTACACTCTGTGTGCTTCTTATATTTTGTTGTCAAAATAAAACAATGGATCGGAAGCAATTGTCAGCATTTCTTCAATCATCACTAGATCAGTAGGGTCTATTATGATTTATTTAACTCCAACAATGTACCTAATGGATGAACTGTATTCATATAAATAGCAAGGACAATCCATAAATCGTCATTCCACTCCAGTCCATTACTCGGATCACTACTAATCTCGAGTCCGGTCACTTGGCAGAGTCAATTGTTATTCCACTCGAATCCAGTCTCTCCATTATATTAACATATGGGTACATTGCCAGTCAGTTCAATAATATAATCAATCTTATCATTACATCCGTAGGTACCCGCGATTATAACGTCACTCTACTATCTTTATCATTATAGTTATTTATTTTTGTATCGATCAATAAACACTCACCTCAAAACATCCAAGCAAATACGACTTACTCTCTTCACATCTCATCATCCTTTAATAAGTAAGTAGAAATAATAAACTTACTAGATTACATTTATCATCTTATTCTCTTCAAAGCTAGCGCTATTTGTTTGTTTATTTTATTTGATGACCCAGTCGGGAGAAAAGTTTGTAAGTGAATAAGAAATCGATAATACACGAAATAGCAGAGAGCACACATTTTTAGTAGAGCATCTTCTTGAATACCGAATTTACAAAACCACAATCTACGATTGCTCCACCCTTTGCTACCTTAAGGTGCAATAAAAAGCAAATATCGCGACAGTTCGTTCACGGTTAAATACATTTTATTGAAGAAGAAAAAAAATGCTTACAAAATCAATACTAATATATTATATTATTGTACCAAACACACAATATTCATTTATATATCGCACACTGAGATCTATAGGGTCGTAACTTCAAATAACATGATCTTGAGTAATTTGAGTTTGAATGTTAAATAATTAACTAAAATTTAATTAATTACAGTAGACTGCTAAAAATTGTACCATATTATAATAATTTTGTGTACTGTATCTTACTGTAATTAAATATATAATTAAATATTGTGGATTATTGCAGCTGCGGTGCAGATTAACACACAAACTTGCAGATGCGGCTTCATAATTTTCATAGAGAAAAACAAAATGCACCATTTTTATATAAAAAATTATTAAAATTAGTGTTTTAAATAAAAATTGTTTTATTATAGAAATAAAAAAAAACAATTAAAAATAATTTAATCATCAGAAGGTACAAAATATTATTTATTTCAATGTCGCACAGTTAAAAAAATATATGTGCATATGTACTTACTCGATCAGAATGCAAATCATCTGCAAATACTGCGGTCTTGCACAATAAATATTATACCAAAGATGAGATATTTTTTAGGCAAAAGGGCCTCATGAAAGACAATGCCATATAGCTCTAAATAATTTTTTTTATATAAAATAACCATATGGACATAATTATTTAGGAGGCCACTGCCTTCAAGTAGCAGTGCCATATACCAATAAAAATATTTTTTTTTTCTATCGAACTGCATTCATAAGTAATTTTTGGGTTTTTTTTGCAGTTACGACCCGATAGATCTCAGCGTGCGATATTATAACATGATTTTAGTTTATTAATATTAGAGGAATTGACATTTTGGTAAATTCATATTGTCAACTTTACAAGAAAGATAATTTAGTGATACGTTTATTTAAAAAAAATATAACTGCAATTGTTTTCTAATATAAATAATCTACGTTGTAAAATCTTTTTCTAGTATTTTATAATATCCTTCAAATACATATTGTATGATACCTACTGTTCAATTTAACACATAACAAAGTATGGAAAACGTTACAAACTGATGAAAGTGTACGCCCTTCCCGAGACACTAAGTTCTCTAGCAAGATACAGTGTCGAGTGAGTTTACGAAGTGAAAAGATCGAGAGAGCTATTTGGAGTGAGACATTTTGTTCGATCGTCTTAGCCTTTTTATTTAACCCAACACTGTTAAAATAAATGCTTACGCAAGTGTTCCAGGCTTTTGGTGAGAAAAACATTTTAATACAATAAACCTGAATAATGTGATTGAGGTGAAAAAGTGCTAACTTGCAAGAAGTATTTTGACTATGTGAATTAAGTATTCAAAAGAATGTGTTATTAACAACTTATTTTTGTCTCTCCCATCAAGCAACGTAATTCGAAACTGCTGACGGTCTGTGAATCATTAAATAAATAAATGACAATTAAAAAAATTATATTAATTTAAGAACTGGATCACACGGATCCGTTGACAGCCAAACGTTTATTTTATTTAAGAATACTTATTCGGGTTACAATACAAGTATACGTACAAAGTAAGATACTAAAATCTTTTTTTGACAAAAACGCATCAAAACTACTTAAGTACTTAATATTTTTTTATTAAAATATAAAAATGCCTAGGAACTGAAAAAAAACAAAAATTGATAATAACTGATACCAAAAAAAAAATCGGTGTCTTACGACAGGATAAAAATGCAGTGAAGCTATAGCAAAGATGTATGTATTGTAAAACAAAGTAAAGCTATATTATAAAATCTAGTTAAGTGACGTCCCGTGGGGGTAGTCAGATGAAGCTTCGCTTGGAGGCAGCAGTTACTCAAAGGGCGGCAAATCGATGAGAATCATTAGGTACTCGTATAATATATAGAAATAGATACCTACCTAAACTTAGTAATAACAGAAACATATTTCTATTAAAAAAATCATCTCACTGGTTGGAAACAAGATGTCTTAATAAGTTAGTTAGATACTATAAAAGTTTTAACACATTTTTTGTCGGGTTCGCGATGTCTAGTTGACTTCCGTTGTTCTTGGACGTCGCGTTCTTGGTGAGCAGCAATGGCACGTGGAGATTTGCGAATTATATTTGTATTATAGGTAGGTACATACTTACCTAATTTAAAATTTATCCAAAAATGTTTGCCAGTCACACGCGAGTTTTGGAAGTTGTCAGGTATATTTTTAAATGTACCTATCTAAAACCGTAGACTTGCAATATTGTCTATTGAAGTAGAGAGGGTATTTAAATTAGATTAAGTTGTATATATCTTGTTGGTATGTATCCATATAGCACATTTCTTAGATATTGCAGTCGTGAAAAGATGATAAAAAGTACTGTATAAAAAAATGTGGTAGCATTTTAATACTGCCTAGGAGTGGCATTTTGTCAAGGGACGTCACTGATCTAGTTTATTATAATTGTATGTATTACAGTTACCTATATATTTTTTTATAAATTGTAACCAATCTTATTGAATGTACAATTAAATTCATACGTGTAATTGACTCAACCATTCTTCTTATAAGTATATTCAGAAAAAAAATCGCTTTATGGAGATAGGTACATGTATTCCATCTATAGGTAATATTATATGCAAATAAAAGCCCTTTTTCTTAAGTATCCATATAAATATAAATGTATGATTAATATCGGTGCTCAACGTTCATGGAATATATTGACGGAAAGTTTTCCAGTCTGGTCACGAATTCACCTCTCCTTCCTAACCTAATAACTTGAATCTATTAATATACATACATATTAGATTCTCACGATTCGCTCCTTCTAAAGTGAAATTATATAATTTAAAATAAGTACAACGTTTACTCAGTGATATTTGAGCCTAAACTATTTTGTAAGTAAATAATAATATATTTTATTATTAAGACGAATAAATCATGCATTTAGTTAAAAATGGATAAGTACCAATATTTTGATTAATGGCCCACATGCCCAACGTAGGTCAAAATGGAGTTTTTATGGTATTTTCAAAGCATAAGCCTGAACATTCCTTAAACGTCGTAGATAATCTATTTATATAATTTTTAAGCCTTATTATCCTTTATATTTATTTCAAACATTTTATGACTGCATAAAGTATTTTTATTACATAAAATAGTATTCTTTTAAACCTCTCGATCTAATGATTTAGAATATGGTCATATTTCAGTACATCCATGTGCAGTGGTGTTAAGATTTTTTAGATTTATTAATTTTTAACCGCATTTATAAAACCATTAGTAAAATTTATATCAAAATTATTATAGTGAAATATTTACGATAAAAAAAATATATTGTATAATCTCTGTGATCCCAAATTTGATAAGAATTAGGCATTTAGTATTAAAAAAATGGGCAAGATTACCACATTTGAAGATAATTCTAAAGATACTGATTATAAGCTATATCTTTGTCCAGTCAAATGTGAAAAAACATCCTACGAATAATGATTGTTATTAATTATTGACCTAAGAATAAGGTAGTATTTTTTTGAAATACACCATTTCTATAGGTATTTCCAAGTGGTTAAGCTACATTATATGGCTACGGCCGTATACGGAAGTAACATAAGTTGACAAACGATAACTGAAGTAGGGAGTAAGATTATGTTAACGCGCGTATTTGAACATGTACCGAACCGAAAAAAATCGTTTTTTTTTTAATTATTCTGTCATTTAAATGTGGTAATTAAATACATTCGCTGCTGACTAGATAATGATGTTTTTAATTACCACCTTTAAAATGCACGTTGATTACATCGATCGGCCGCCTGGTCATTACGCGCCAGGTGCGTCTTCAGCGTCCAAAGTATTAAAAAGTCCGCAGTGAATTTCTTTCTGGTTGATTACAAAATTATTGCACTACCAAAATCTCCTAATCCTGGACCAGTTATCAGATCATCAATGACTTGGATATTGAACCACTTAAGCCGCGTTGCCACGATCCTAGTACACTCGGACCGAGTGCCATCCGAGCACACTCGTATGAGACAGCTTCATACTAATTACTCCTATCCAAGCTACTTGGACCGCGTCCTACTCATCCGAGCTGGCTTGGATAGGATTAATTAGTATGAAGATGTCTCATACGAGTGCGTTTGGTCCAAGTCAACTTGGATCGTGTCAACGCGGCTTTACAGTTATTAGTTATCCAAGAGAATCTAGAGATCTTGTAAGAGGATCTCTTAACTTAGTCAGCTTGAACGCATTGAATTATTTTTAAGATCCATGAGTATTCAAAAAAACGAAACTCAGACACAGGTGACCTAATTATTGAGTGACTACCCCCGATACATTAAAATTTCATACGTAAAAAATCGTCAGATACGCCATATTGTCATCTATTTACTTCCCGTAATACGCCCTGATAAGACCGGGATACGGGTAGGTTAAACTGTGAGTTATATTAGTTAGCTAATATAATCTCCTTTTTTCTATACCTCTGCTGCCGTCTATCTTTCCCTGGAAAATAAAAATAATGATCATGAAAAAGCTGTGTATTAGTATACGCTGATATATAAAAATGAAGTGTACGATTTTGAAATATATGCCTTCTGATCAGCGTATTAACTATTTCCATTATACTTAATCATAGAATGTAGTTTGTTTTATTATTTTTGTCTGAATTTTTATGTATTGATTTGTATGTATTGATTGTATAATTCAAAAACTAATGGACAAATATTATAATTTTCTCCGCGAACCGTAAGGGACATACGCCTACATCCAACCGTTAACTGCTAGTTGAGCTCTCAGTCGAGTGTAATGCTGACATACAAGTCTAAATATGAATTGAGTTAGCATTTACTTGGTAGAATTCCATTTTACAAGAAATGAAAATATAAATAATTTCTAATAATAATAACCTGTAGAATTTAATATTATTTATATTTTCATTTCTTGCTTCAAGTCTAAAGGCTTTCACTGTTCTATTGAATTAAACGGCTGGGCAAAGGAGAATGCATGTCTAGACACATTCGTTATACTTATATATTTATTGATTTGAATTTTTTCAGATCAAATAGGGTAAATATTTTTTATTATTTTGTTCATTGCATGTACCTATCTGTCTTATTTTAATTTCAAAATGCTGCCCTTCCCCTCCCCTACCCAAAAAAAGTTTCAATCATAAGTTTATAATACACCAAACGAAACCGAAGGTTGTTGCGTGGATTGATACATTCCCGGTTCTACAGTGATTTTATTTTCTGATGCATTTTATTTACGCAATTAATATATAGGCATATAATTATGTATTATCATACAATATACTGACAAATTAGTAAGTATCTAATATTTATTTTGAAAGTTGAATAATTAATCGTTCACCGAAATATATGTGTACAAAATCAATTTTAAAACATGCTTCGATAATCGGAAGCAATTAACCATAAATGGTGTATTATTTCAAAACAATCAACTACTGTTTTAAAATGCATTTTCCATCCAAAAGCAAACAACACGAAAATTGTGAAAATTATAGAATAATTACAGCCGCTTTCGAATATCAATTGCGTGGGTTAAAAAAACACGATACAAAATGGTGATAATAACAGGTGAAACGGTAAAACATTTGAGTTAAAACCATTAATAAATGGATGTAATTTAAAGCACCTGGCTGAGCGCACGGCCAGGACATTATTTGTATTCACATATTTGTGTACAGTGTAATCACCACCCCACACAGACAAGGGCTGGATTAAAAAATGCTACCATTAAACAAGTCGTATTAAAAAACGTTTAGTCTGGTTTCAATAGCACTAGGTGATGATTTCCTTGATGTATTAATAATGTTTTCGGGTATTAAGAAAATTCATGTTAACGTTGAGAAGTTTATTTTTATTTGTTTGATGTCGATTTTTCTTTTGATTTTTATCTTAAGACGAAATAATGTGCTACTGTAGTGTACTACAAAATTATATTGATCATTTATGGAATTATAAAACTGATAATTTGTAATTTATAAATGTTTTAAATAAATAATACGTACCTAATTTAAAATATTAAAAATATATTATGTATTAGAAATGATATTTTATAAATAATTTATAGATACTTTACAATGAGAATTTTTATGAAATTAACGATGCTCATTAAGAGCTTTCATTCCATGGTTATATATTTTGTTTGATTTAAAAAACATCGATATTTTGTGGAAAATAAAAATGTGAATGTTTTGTTTTTATCTTTTTCCAATAAATAGATTATATGTGTATATTATACCAATTTTACATCTATACACATTATACTGGTTACAACCAGCAATTTATTTAACTTTAAACTAAAGTGACAATAATTATTGTTATTAAATCGATATAGTTATTTGAAAATTATTTTAAAACAAAATAAATAAATATAAAGAAATCATAGTTATAACATTATTATGTTAAGCAATCATAATTTAAAAAAAAAATAAGTAAAAAGTTTGATGAAATGGGACTCAAACTCACGTCTTCTACTTTCCGGGTGAATGTTTCATCTCTAATGTATCAATAATCCCACCTATGATTCCATCATTTTACCAAATAATATATTTGACAATCTTAAATTGAATAAAAATAATTTCATTATGTTGGTATTCCTTAATAAAATGCCATTTCAATAACATCATAAAAAAGGCTTATGTGTCTGCTAGAGCTATATAGATAACTGCAAGATGAGTAAATGACACAATATAAATTCATTATAAAAGTATCAAGTTATGTTACATTATTAAGTTTCTTTCTAAAAGATTTTTTTATAATTTGACTGAAGCTTTAACGGCGACCCACTATCATGTAGAATCTTTCTAGATCAGTTTCATAATTTCATTAAAAGTGCCTAATAAAATATGTATAATCTTTCTGTGATATTTTTATACATAGGTACGTTATCTAGATTCTCTATATTTAATTTTTCGAATAAAAATAACACCATTTTAAAAATCTACTTCCTACATAAAATTCAGGTTTTTAATAATATTTCCTTTAGAAGGTACTGGTTATTTGTTGTTATGTGTTGATTTATTGGAAAGTGTATTGTAAGAGTTAAAATATGTAGGCAAGAATGTTTTTAGACCCATTAGCAATTTAACCTACCTAATATTCTGGATCCTAGCATATATTGGGAAAAATGCATGTGAAATTTTGATGTGCTGTATTTCAACCCGTGACCCAGCCTTCTACCAATCGTCCACCACTGGAATCAGTGAATTAATGGCAGTTAATGACACATTAAAACATTCACCAATGATTTAATAATTTCACTATCTGCCAATTTACAGAAAAGCGTGTGTGTATTATTAAAAATATACCGTGTTCACATTACACAGGTAAATTAACACGGTAGAATTTATTGTCAGTCAAAAATCCCGCGAGAATTTTTCCACCCGCACCCGATACAAAATTTATCAGAATGGGCTAGTGATACATGGCCCACCCGGTTTTAGGGGTAGCGACTAACAGGGTTAAAAGTTAACGCGGGGGGTGATACGGTGGGGGTGAGGTCGCGCACACATGGAAACAATATCATTAACATTTGTATACAATATTTAACCCAAATTACCGTTCATTTATCATAATTAGCTTATGAACAACTCGTTTGTAGGTGCGCGTACCGCCACTTACCGTGTGAGCTCGAACCTGATTCCAGAATTTATTTGTGACTGCTTTATGTATTTGCGGTCATGATTTACTCGGCTATAAAACTTAAGAGTTATTATTTTGTGTGTTAATTATATAAGTATGTTTTGTTCTAATTATATCTTAAATGTATTGTTTGTCTTATTTTCTTCTCTACCCTTTAGATTATAAATTTAGTTATACCGATTGGCTTTCACGACCATATGGGACAATTGTAATACGAGTATATTTTTCTTTTCCATCTGCACCGTCTATGATCCTCTATTAAACTTTATTTTTTTATTTTATTTATTACAAACAGTCACATATATATTGATTACAAAAATTTTAAATATAATAATGAAAAGTTAATGCAACCAGCAAAGTTCCCATATATACATTGTAATATAGTTAAGCCTAACATGATATAGATTAAGAAGAATATGAATATAAAGAAATTACATAAGAAAATTATAGAATTATAGAATATTATATTGACTTATTCCCGGAATCAATGGGGCTACACTTGCATCAATCATGGATATTATTAGTTATAAAATATGGAGAATTTCAGAAGCAACTGTCTGTGATATTTTTATACTCAACGGCCATAATTCTATGCTATAGATAAGCGAAAATGCGAATAAATAACTGGAAGTACCAGCATGTCTCAGGTAAGTATAGGTTGAGGCTTGTATGTCTAAGAAGTCATATTTTTGTAATTAATTTGTATATTATGCTATTTTTTATCGATAGATCGCCGTTCAATTTCAGTGAGAGTTATATAATATAATTATAATAATATTACAATTATAATATGTACCTGAAGGCCATCACTAAAATTTAGTTGACCACGATTGATCCAAGGCTGATAGTGATAATAATGCCTCTGCTAGCGAATTTGAAAACTTTAATTGGTACTGTTCGGTTATACGGAATACAGGGGAAAACACATTTTGAAAATAGCCGATAAACTGGATTATTTGTTAGGTTAACCTAACCAAACCTAAACTAACCTAACCTAAAATAACCCAAACTAACAAATAATCCAGTATATCGGGTATTTTCAAAATTTGTTTCCGCTGTATTCCGTATAACCGAACAGTACCAATATTTTTATCATTAAAGCACAGCAAGTAGGTATCTATTCATTTGTTTTGAAAAACTTTTGTCATCGAGCATTCATAATACATATATATTATTGTATAATATATATTAAAATGTCTGAAATATAATATGAGCATAATAATTTATTATGTAATGTGGCTTGCTTTTTATTAGTAAATATTTCAATTAGTACCTATACCATATCATATAGGTACGTAGAGGAAATTTTAAATTTCGGTTTTGATATTTTAATAATATGGAATATTACATTGTAACTTAATTAACAACGTTTTTCTTAGCTCGTATTCTTATTTGTCCGGTGGTTCTTTGTCCGGTACACAGTGGCTCAGGGTGACTTTTGGAAAGAGGTAGGCTGTGGAAATCTGATAAAAATAACACACTTGTCAGGTAGACTTACGAGAAATAAGAAGATAATACGATATTACTACTAATGAATAGGTACACACTAATTTAATGAAACTTCAAAAACTCACCGACGACATAAAATTAAGCGATCAGTTTAAATTATGTATTTTTTCAAAACATTTATACACATCAAAAATCATTAGATGAAAGTTCTCTTTATTTTAAAAAACAGTCTATATTAATTAATATTCGATTATAAATACCATATAATTATTTTTTTCGGTTTTAGGCTCTGGGATCGGAGCTTACCTTAGTTCGTACAATTCGGTAGACTAGATGGGGCTACGTGACGTAAAGTCCATATGAAAATAATTGAGAATTATTTGAAACATAATCCCACCTTTATTTACGACAAGACAGATGGCGCGCTGTGGTATATTTCTTAAAACCTTTGCAGATTGTTTTGTAACTATATGTGTAATATATTCCTACAGATACGGCATCTCTCGTTGGCAAAATATTTTTTATAGAATATAATATAATCAAGTGATTACCTATATAAATAAGTCAATATGCAATTAAAAATTATTTTTCTTAAGAAAGTAGGCTTCAAATAATCGCCTAGTATGGAGTCTTCGCTACTGCCGGTACAAATCTTGCAATCGATTTTTAACTAACATCCTGACTAGCCAGACATTTGAAACTTTTAGAATATATCAGAACACACGGTGCCAATGCATTTTTTTAATACTTTTAGCCATCTTTAAGTAGAATTGAATTCATTTTCAGTTAATTCTGTTTTGTATGAAAAGTTATTTTGACACCATTATTATATATGTACCAAATTTATATATACGTGCGTCACTATGGAAATCAATATGTTATGTCAATATGGCATTTCAGTATTATTTCTATCAAGTAAATTTCTTTTGATCGCTTAAACTAGTCAAGTTAAGTTTATATGCTTCAACAGAAAATTTAAGAACATTGTATATAAAAAGTTCTTTTTATCTTGTAATTATTTAAATATGATAATAATTACAATGTACCTTCCCCACTATTAATATGTCAATGCATAATACGAATGACAGTAAATGCTATATTCAATTGTTTTAAAAATTCTGCATAAAATGAGTACCTACATACGTAATGTATTTATAACATATCATATAATTACATATATATATGAATATACATCATAATATTATTATTATCATACGTCATAATTCCGCATACATTGATTTGCAAAACCATTATCAATTACCAAATATTACCAAAATTCAATCGCCTATTTGTATTGATTCAATACCACGACAAATCATATAATAATTATTACCTACCAATGTCAAAATCAAACAACTCGGTAGGTAGGCCATTATTCTATTAATATTAATATTGTAATCAGAAAGCAAAATCATTGTTGAAATTTAATCTGTTTAATTGTCTCTCGCATGTTCGTTGATGAATCACTATTAAAATCGAATTTGGCACTTTAATATCCTTGCTAATAACACAACCCGCTCTGTGTTTTTAAATATTAAATCATCCACGGACTAATTTTCAGAAAATAACGCTCGTGGTTTATATTATATTGAAATTTATGCCGTACAAAAATGAAAAACAAATCGGAGTTTTAAACGCGATTCGATTTATGATATTTTGCGAAGATTGTAAATTATGCCAATAAAATATCTTTACAATTCGATTACGAGAAATTAAGGTATAACATATTAGAAATAAAATTCAATAATTTTCAATATAAATTCGATACATATTTATAAGACAAAATGGCTTACGTGAACATCTGAAACGTTAGAGCAAAAGAACATTATTGATTTTTAATTAATTATTTTTTATTCAACGAATAATTCACAATATTTATGAATGGAACATTCTAATTATTGAACACACATCATTTTGAAAACACTTCTGAGAATCGGTATTGCGCACTCTCTATATTGAGCTACTTATTCGCGATCGGCTTTTGTATTCGCATAGTTGCTTGCTTAGGATATTGGCTAAAATTATGGGGCGCCAGACAGTCTTGTCTATCCCCGTTATATGTAGTAAGTGTCTGTAGTATAGCCTTTTAGGGTTTTTTATTCTCCTCTTCTTTTGTTTATTGGGCCTCGGTGGCTTCGCGACCAACCCAAGGCCCAATTTATGATCTGAATTGGTGTATATCTTGGCTAAAAAGCTTAGAACATTCTATTTGCATAGTGGACTATGTGCGTGGGCGCGATACCCGAGAAATGCAGGATCGATTCGTGTCTTACTTTTTTCAAAGTGATTTTTTTATATTGGTTATTATATATTTTCTCAGAAGTGTTTTCAAAATTGTTTATGTTTAATACTTAATGATTTATTCAAATATTTTCCACTGACTAATACGACTCCACCAAAAAATAATCGTAATTTTATTGGATCTTTTGCAGTAGGTACGTATTATGAGTATAGGTACCACATAAGTTCGATAGTTTTGACATAAAATATGACGTAGCTAGAGCGACGCCGAGCGATAAGGAACGATGAAATAGGCTTCATGCGAACCTATTCTATACACAAGGTGGCTATCGACGGTAATTTATCACATTTATCTATTGAGGAGATTAATTGTTACAATAAATTAACAGTCTAAGCTGTCAAAAAGTGATATTGTCCGTGTTAACTTTTAGACCGAGATGGACAGTTTTGACAGTTTAGACGGTTAACTTACTATAACAATTAACTGCCTCAATACATACATAATATGATAAAGTGATAATATTTAAAACTTTAGTCGTAGATGGCCGCCTTGTGTATAGAATTGACCCAATGTAAGAATAGTCAGAAATAATAATGGTAACGATAATTAAAATTGCCCTATGTAATTCGCGCGCAGTAGAATAAATCGCAATCTGCGCAATTTCAATGTTAAATTGCTCCACTATAATACAATGCAGATGTTCAAAAGGAATGGAATTAGCTTAGAGAGGCATTCAACGGGTAGTGAATTAATCTAAGCGTATTATAATATATTTTAATTAACTATATCGAAAAATTGTTTTTTATTGACATCTAGTGACAATTTTATTATTGGTGTCCCCGTAAAATACCCAAAGAAAATTTCGACAGATATAATATACTATATCCGTACACCACATAATCATTCCGCCCCTGCTATCTAACCATTTACCTTCCCGTATCACGAGTATCACGAAGTGTTAGAAATTCATAATTTTTAGAGCGTTTTTTCTTGTAATAATGTAGTCTGTAAGGTACGCAAGTTTCATCAATATTGGTCAAATAGAGCAAACAGGCAATCAAATATTTTCAAAAACTATATTTTATATTTATGTATCATAATATAATGATTAATGATAGTCAAACGCTGATCAAAAGGCAAATATTCCGAAATCACATAGAGAGACTTGAATTAAATTTATTTTTAAATATATTTACAAAAAATAATAAATAATTTTTAATATTAATTATATTTAAAGCTTATATTGAAACTGTCTATGTCCTGAAGATAAATCTTAAATATAAAATTCGTAATCCTCATTATGTACCTACTTTGATTTTAATATCAAAGATGGTAGATAGCCATCTCTTGATATAAGTTGAAAAACACTTATAACGTATTATTTGAACAAATGGTACTATCGATGTAAACAAAAATCAAATTGGTAAAATCACCCATCTGGAAAGTTAAAGATCTATGGAAGAGTCCGACTTGGTGCAAAAATTTGTGTAAAGTTATTTTATGGAAATACTAACTTGTTTCACATAAAATTAAGTAGGTCAAATCGATAAATATAATAGATTTTATATTTTCAGACTTCGGCGAGCTTTAAGTTTAGTTCAACTTTTCCGCTATCTTATTCGACACCTGTTTGGCTCGCACAGTAATGCTCGCTTTTATCTCAGAGCAATCGATAAACACGTTTACAATGGAATCCAAAAAAATATTTTAATAGCATCGAAGCTATGTTTTCAAGTCTGCAGCAAACCGTCACGTCGATAATCCTTTACTTCATAAAGACCATCCCAAATATTTTACATATATTCATAGATTTTTAAACTGGCCTTCGTATCGATAATAAATATATGGTGTTATCAAATAAGAGATACTTATATATATATTAAATTGAACTCTCAATAAGTTGATTGTGTCACGAGTTGTATGATATGTTGCACCATCTTGTTGTAACCACATATCGTCCAGATCAAAATTATCTAATTCATGCAAAAGAAAATCAATACCTAATCATGTTTCTATAGCGTATATTGATATTTTCGTTTTCAAAAACATACGGTCCAGTTACACCTCCAGACCATAAATCACACTAAGCTGATAATTTTTGTGGATATAAAAGTGTTTCATGAATAGCATGTGGGTTTTCAGTAGGTACTCTAAATACGACAATTATGCTTATTAACGATGCCATTTCACCAAGAATGAGCTTCATCGCTAAAGATGATTTTTTTCATGAAATCATGGGTCTCTTTCAAGTTGCACTAAAGCACAATCTGCAAAATTTCAATGCACTAAATGGTCATTTTGTTTAAGTTCAAATCCAAATCAAATTTATTTATTTTACATATAATGAACATAACAAATTATAAATTCAAAGCGATCACGACATGACATAAAATAAGTGTTAATAATTAAAAAAAAATTAAAATACCGAGAAGTGTGATTTAATATTACAATAGGTGATAAAATAATAAATAAAATAAGAAAAGAAATAAAATGTAATAACTGTATTTTAAAGGCCGTCACATGCAAATCTTTATAAATAATATTCCATGTAGTGTCATAAGAAAGTATCGAGAACGACGTGAAATTAATTGTTCTCGGATTTTCATTTACACTTTGATTCGCAACATCGATATTTTCAGCAGTACGTTTACGTTTTTGACAGATTGGATACGAATCCAATCTTTCGAATCAATATTTAAAAAAAAAAAAACAATTTGACTCGAACTTTCCAATTATATTACGATTAGTATGTAAACTCTGTAGGACCATAAATTAGTTCGAACAGATGTATATTGCCGTTGTAATCAATTTTAACATTTTTTTATATATTGTACAACTGTATATCTTTTCATGATGATTTCCCAAACAATACTGAACACAAATTTAAATTTTGGTGGGAATCAAAAAAAAATGGCCGCTATGATTACTAATTAGATAACCATTTATTTACCTATTTCAATTTTTACTACTAAATAAAATTGTACTAGGTACATGAATGATTTTATATTTATAAGTTTATTATTAATTGACAGACATAGTCAAGTAATCATTTAATCACACAAGATACCCAATAATAATATAATCTAACTAAATTAACAATCGTGTTTAGAATCAAGCCTCTTATGTAAATGACGGAAGCTTTACTGAGATAGTTTATGTTTAATCACAATAATCCAAGATTAAATTAAATTTAGTCGTCCACCTGCGACAATACATCTACGACCAATATAACAACAATTATTTTGAGAACTGAGTAAATATTTTATTTTATTAATTTTTAAGTTAAAATTTATGTACTTACTAGAAATAATGTATCAAAATTTTAAAAGAATACATTTTATGTTGTCGATATTATATTATAATAGTAAGTCAATTTAAATAAGTATACGAGGTTAACTTCTAATTATTATTGTTTGGTATAGTGGCAATAAGATAAAATAAATGTGTCTAAAACATGTCAATTTTTTTTTTAATATTTTTAATATATTATATTACCTACTTTTGTATTTTTATAACGTCCACGATGGCTGAGCAGTTTAAGCGTCGGCTTATAATGTTGTGGGTCCCAGATTCGAATCTTCGGTCTGGCAAATAAACATATTATTTTTAAATTTGTGTTTGGATTCAGAGTGTGGATCTTATATTATGTTGAACATGTGGGTAACACCCATTTTTCGTACAAACAAAAATCTATTTACAAATTTCCACCTTGTGGAGGCCTTTATGATTATATTGTGATCGGACATGGTTAAAAAGAAGTTATTAGAACATAATATACTTTAATCTAGGTATATTAAAAAAATAACATTCCCAAAATATGTGTATATTCAGTATATAATGAAAAAAGAATGAGTATAATTTTCACACGTATAAAGATGTCATAAAAAATTTTGTCTAACGACTAGTTTCATTTATAAGTCGTATTAGTAATATCATGACCTACCTCATTTGAATTACATGGCCTTTAGTCTTTGATAAGCCCCAAGCCCGTAAATATTATATTTACTTCGTATAAGTCATAGATTGGTCGATAGCTCAAGATGCAAAACCAGTCTGGACAGTGAAAAGATCTGAGAAAAGTTTTCTAACGTGTATATTTTCAATAAGAAGATATTTAAAATAAATGTGTATACAGTATTAAGGCATAATTTATTATTATTGTATTTTATTTAAACATTTAATATAAGTACAAGTTTTCCATCAAGAATTTACAGTTAACATAATTAAAGTAGGAAGATAATTTACTAATATTTAGTATTTGTTAAAAATACAAATGAAACTGAAATATTGCAAACAAAAAATTATGTGAATAAAAAATATTTTATCCTAAAAGGCTGCTAGCCAGTACATCATGTTAAATTTATATATGCACCCACTCATGATAAACACGAATAAATAGGAATTCTAAGAGTTGATAAGCTCAAGTTAAGTGATTCAATTTGTTAAGTTCGACGTGTTGTGTGTACTGTTAATTAATTAAACTGCACTGCATATATTGGATCAAGTGATCAGGTAAGTGTTACTTTACCGAGTGAGCGATGCAACAGCACACCCACCATCTGTCTACGTGTAGTGCATATCCCTTGTCCTATACATATGCATATATCATTATTTTGTAGATAGGTAATATTTTTGCAGACTGCAAAAGTTTTATGATTATTTTTATCCCTCTGCTTTTTCAGTTAATATTTGTTCTAAAGTTTAAACCAGTAATAGGTCGAGCCTGTTAATATCAAATAGATTAAACCACTGTGTTATATTATTCTATAAGGATTTTTTATCTATTTCCATACTTAATGATTCCAGAGCGGTTTGAGTACATATGGTTTATCAATAAAATTAGTAATGAAAAAAGAGATAATGTCGATCTATCAGCTTGATTTAATTATTTAAAACTCAAGAAAACGGCAGCCTGTTTTGAAGTTGGATTGAGTGTCTTGCTAATACTAAGCGTTTGTTTTTTTATTTTGATTTTTCAACTAGGTAATTTATATAGGCATCAGTACCAATACCACAAATTACTTTCATTTCAGTGCTGACCTGTCAAATTCTTCTCAGAGAACAATTAATCATGAATGTGGGAAGCATAAGTTGAATCTGTAATTTAAAATGACTCTCATATAATTACTTTATCACTCGTTTACAACAGGCGTTACTCCTTACTCCTTGACACACATTAATGGACTTTCGTTTACTTAGAAATATCATTTTCTACCAAAGATGTTGAAAAAACCTTTCTATATATAGATATCAGTGGCGAAGGGTGGAGGTACGCTGTTAAGATCCAGATAGGAATACATTTTGCAAATAGTGTTTGTGTATTTTTAAATTCAATGAAACCCTGCCTAATCCAAACCATAATAGAATATAATAGTGAAAAAATGTTCGTTTATCTCTAAAATATCTTAAATTGTGCTATTAAACCATACATAATTTTTGATATTTTATAGATATAAAAATGTTTTTTATCGATTATGCTTTGGTGAGGCAGGGCATAATGAATTTTAAAAACCTAACCAACACTAGCATGCTTAACTCAACGAAAACAAATAATAATTACTGAAAAAATGTGCACTATTTTTGTCAGATCACCCATAGTATACCTAAACTATCATGGTTTGGTTTAGGCAGGGTTTAATTGTATTTAAAAAAATAACCACCACATCTGTAAATTGTACTAATAGTTCATTGAAAACAAATAAATTTGACTGAGAAAGTTTAGTGTGCAATAGGTAGATATAAATAGTCTGTGTAAATAAGTCAAAGTGACGTAAAGCTGAAACTTGCTTCAGGAATTTTATTGGGAAAGTATTTGCTTTCAGCAAACCGCACCGATTCTATATTTCTTAAAATACTATTGGTATAGATTAAGGATAGTAGGTTTTATTTTAATTTTTACAATATAGAAAATATGTATTTAAACAAAGCCTTTTTACTACCCTATAAAATATAATATGTTGCAGACAGGGTTCCAATAACAATATTGCAGCGTTTTTATGAACCCTCAACCCCTATCGGTTCCTCAACGCTGCCTGCCTCGATAATAAATATCTCACATTGGCGAAGCGTGAAATTGAATAGGCTCCTCTATGATCGGTGCATACGTTAAACGGCAGGCAATCCTGCTGCATATCACGAGAATATCAAGAAACGCAGGGAAGTAATTTTTGCACCCTGAATTCCATTAAATGCACTCTGGCATAACAGAGACCCCATTAGAGATATCATATCGTATTGCATACCTGCATATTTTATGGCTCTCTTATATACTTTTGCTTGTTATATTACTATATAATACTACAAACATTGTAAAACTAGGTTGAACCTAGCATCTTGTGGTATTTTAACTAGTAGTTGGCTAAAATTTTGTAATAATGGTAATAATATTATATATTTTGTATTTTATTTTTCTACATATTACATAATTATTGCTTAATCAATAATGTTACTGTAACAAAATTCTGATAAGGTCACACGGCACCCCAGCTAGCAACGGTTTCAGGCAAACGACAATAACAAGAGGTTGAGAAGATGGTTGATAAATTTTCGTCACTTACTGCTTACCCGAGAGTCATAGGTAATAGGTCAATCGGGTCTTATCTTCAAATAGGTCAGCATCGTGTGCCGGCTGCTTTTTTAAATATACAATCCTAATTATTATCTTACGTTGTAATGGTCTTATTTAACTAAATACCTCACCGCCATTGTCAACTTGTTGATTATTTTACTCCTTCTATCCGGTCAGCTTTAAAGGTAAATAGATAATTTATTAAATCGTTGTAATCCATTTTTTCAAACTATTAGGGCAATAATCTTGATCTAAGTACTCATAGATCCGTAATTCGTGAGGTTGCAACCAACGTTCTCTCTAATTTTTCTATTGTGTGTGCGGATCATCAACGCATCTGAGCAGTGGTATAACTAGGGTCGCCACCCGGTACACATACAATAATTTTTCATTAAAACTTATATTTTTAAGGTATTTATTAATTTCAGTGATTGTATAGAATAATAACACTACAACGATATTTTTTTAAGTAAAAAAATAAGATATAAAGAAAAAAAAGTATTCGTTGATAAAATATATTAAATACTAAACTTGTAGAACTTTTTTTTACAGGGAACATTGTCAATAATTTAGATAGTTAGAATTAACAACAGATTATGTGTCTACATATTATAAAAATGAACTCTAGAAAAAAATTCAAGGTCATCCGATATATAGAAACACATATAATTTGGCACTATGCATGAATTTAGAAGGCATGCCAACCACTCAAATTAAAATTACTCCATAACACAATTTCGAGCCTTACCAACTTTTGGCAGTAACCCCGATCTATTAATGTTTGAATTAAAAATACATAATTTAACATTATACATGTATAGATAAAACTGGTCACTCGACTAGTAGGGTGAGGGAAGGACGACCTTATGAGAATATTTAGGACTGTACACTCTTTATGAGGGCAAAAAATCACGTGAAATTGAAATTGCAAAGACTGCGTTGAATATATCACGTAGATGGAATAACGGTAGTTGCAAGCCACCTGGCAACTGGAAAAACAATTATTCTAACTTCATTTAGAGAACTATTTTTATGCACTCATCTCATACGCGTAAAACTGCCACAATCAGGGTAAGTATATTGAAAATAGATCGATAAGGAAAATAAAGTCTCAGATATAGATTGTATAAATAATATAATAAGCCAACGCTTAAAGAATTTTAACTCTTTAATAGCATAGCAATAGAGAAATGTTATCAGCAGTCGCCTGGACAATAAATAATGATGTGAGTTCTCTGTGTATCTTTTTTTAAATTTTTTAAAAATATTATGTACCTATATTTAAAAGAATCTGTAATTCTCAAATTATGTGTATATTCAACGTGGATCCTGTATTTCAAATGAAACTGAAAATGGCATAAAATATTATTTCACCCAAAGCGGTAGGCAGAATGAACTTTGATGCTTCAAAAAAACAGCAATAAAATAACTTTCGGTGTTTGCTTTTAGGCTAAATTTATGCTGTGCTTATGTAAAGTAAAAAGTTTTTCCGCAACCTCATTGATGTCATCAAGATCATTTATTCAGCGTGACACGTGTTGAAGGTCTGCTTTGTTTTTATTCTAATCTGCTGTTATGCAATCAGGCGGCAACTTGTAAAATTAAATCGCTCATGTTATGAGCTTCCGAGTTCCGCCCCAGTCCCGTCACGTGTGTCGCAATATGTGAACTACGTTCATCACAAAAGTAACGGTTTTATAAAAAAAATTAAATTAAAATATCGATATTATTTTTATTATTGAAAAAAGTAGCAACTATTGATTTGTCTAATACTATAATTATTTACTTTTTCAAAATTTTTAAATGTTTATTTGACAGTTGTTAGATATGAGACACACGTCACTACTACTTAAATAAAAAAAACTAGTAAACATTTTAAATGATCTTATATATCAGTTTTAATGTAGAAGTCATTTGAATAGTAGTTCGTTGTAGTGACTGCAATTTGCAATGAAGAGAATGGGCGAGAATGACACCAGTTTAATTACATAATATTACATACACGATATATCTAAAAAGCGGAGAGAATTTGTTGAAATTCATCACTTTCTCCAGTCTCTCTCACATATTTAATCGAAAGTTCATCTGTACCAGCGCCATCTTTAGATTAATAAAGCCTGCGCATATCTTTTTGCACAAGCAACGAGTGGTTCACTGTTCAGCTGTCAAAATCAGATCCTAGATTGCTTGACATATCAATTCGCCCTTTCCCGTTTCACATTGAATTATAAAAAAATATCCAATAAAATATATTGAATATCAGTGTTATTTATAAATAATATACATTTCTGTTATTCATCACCTGTCAAAGTCAGACTAGTCCTTCACACAAAAACCGGTGGTAATATCGATTTCCAAAAAATATGTAGCATTGATCTATGCATTACATTTGTAGTAGGTGTGTTAATGCTAGTGTATTATTTATCACGTAACTCATCAATCCAAATCAAACCATTCTCTGTGTGAACATGACAGACGCATCAGTATGAGCACTCTATAGAACAATGTCAGGCAATGACAGGTCATACATAGACAACAACGGGAGGGGCGGAAAAGGTAGAACCAGTCGTTGTGAATGTGTCGGCTTTCTACTTGAGTCGGCAATATCAGTACTCATTCTTGGATGATATGAAACCGTCCCCAATCGCAGTTCGGCCCGGACTGGCTACTCGAGCTGAACGGAATTTATTCTCAGGAAAGCAAGCACTCGGGCTAATCCATTCCTGTTAAATATGGGAATTGAGTGACTTAAGGAGACTTTGTTACATTTACAGGTAGTAAACCTGACTGATAAGTTCATTTGAGCCATTTTATCAGTGACGTCCCTAGGCGGTGCCAAAATGCCGCCACATTTTTGTATACAGTATTTTTTATCATCCTTTCATGACTCCAATATCTAAAAAATGTTTTGTATGGATACATTACTAACAAGATATAGGTATACCACGAAAGGTACATTTAAAAATGCTCCTGACTACTTCCAAAACTCGCGAGTGACTGGTAAACATATTTGGATATTTTTTTAATTAGGAATGCACGTGTCATTGCTGTTCACCAAGAACGTGACGTCCAAGGACAACGGAAGTAAACTAGACATCGCAAACCAAACAAAAAAATAAAGTCCTGTTAAAACTTATATAGTATCTACCTAATTAATATTTTTTTTCCCACCAGTGAGCTGTTTTTTTTAGTGGAAAGATATTTCCGGTATTACTAAATTTAGGTAGCTTTCTATGTTTACCTAATGATTCTCCTTAATTTGCCGCCCCCACGCGATGCTCAATCTGCCTACCCCCATGGGACGTCACTGCATTTTATGTATTACGAAGTAATGGCACGTGTCTAAATCTAAGCTAATCGTGGGTACCTATAATTTCCCACGTAAGAAAAAGTATTTCACTATTGTAGTAATAGTACTAACTATGTCCGATCCTAAGATGATTATATGGGCATCCATAGAGTGGAGGTTTGTATTAACAGATTTTAGTTTTTTTTACTCGAAATGGATGTTAGCCACTTGCTCTACCTGTTAGGTCCAGCGACTCCAAATATTTGCCAGACTGGGGATTCAAATCTGGGACACACGACGTTATAGGCCACTTCTTACGCTTGCGTAAACTTTAAAGTTTATATAAAAATAATATATCTAATCAAATGACAATTTAAAAATCGACAAACCCAAATCTAAAACTGTCATCATTTTAGTCAATTTAGAATACTTGGAACGTGTGTTGCACAAAAGCATGCGAGACTTTTTTAATAGGTAATCATTCATGTCTCACGGGAGCTTAGTATTTTCGAAGAAACAATAAATTCATGAATCATGAACCAACTGGCTTCCTTTTAGGTATGTTTTTACTTATAGGCTGTGAAAATGAGAACTCCGTCATTCTTAATAGTATTGACCTGTACCTATGTCCCTGATAACTATCTTAGAAATCGGGAGCATAAATAATTGTTCATTCTTTCTAGGTGCAGCACTAACCTGCCATTGGTAATGCCAATTGGGAAGGCAATAACAATAACAATAAGTTCTATCAAATCTATTCGGATATTTTACATATTCCACCTGCGTGAGGATGAGTATAGGTGGGCATTGTTTTATGAATTCTTAAAATAGGGTCTGCTTAGCTTATTCGGTGTACTTATTTGTATATTTTTTGTATTTACACTTTTATACTGTTTAATAACTTTTATATAATACTGTTTTAATAATATTTCATTATATCTAAGTGTCATGTTCACTATATGTAAAAAAATAAATAAAAAAAAAATGATTTTGTATAATAATAAATATTACATTAAAAGCTCTTCGTAATATTATATTAAAAGCTCTCACACTGCACTCGAACGTATTACATAAAGAAGCAATATAAGGCACGTAAGAAAACGCCGGCATTTTCCGCCTCTATCTACATATGCCGCCCGGCGTATCTATCAAGCCGACGGTAACTAGATTGTTTTCCTTTGGAATCTAATCTTGATTTTGGGCGGGTACACCTGCCGTTTGCTGCTGGCGCGGGACTTTAAAAAATCCCCGCAAACAACACACAATCTCGAGTGAGCTTTCCGCAGAGCCTGCCGTTTTTTAGTGCTCCTTTTAGGAATCGTTCGCTTTTTTGTCGTCCGGCTTGGATTTTTAAGCATTCTCTATTGCGAAATTGCTTTTTATATTGTTTTATTTTATCTCCATACTATACTACGACATAACATCGCTTTTAAACATGGGCTTTATGAAGTAAATGTTGAAATGTCAACTGGGTTTAAACTAAAAAATAATATTATATTATTATGTTGGTAGTTGAAATAATCTATTACCAAATTCTAATACGTGTAATGGTAGAGTTGTCAAATATCATGGGTCTCGGATCCAAATCCAGGGGCTAGTGTTATTTTGCAATGCATGTCTAGTTAGGTTAGACCCAAAACATGGATCTAATAATATACACCCATTTCTGATAAAAAAAAGTCTATTCGTAAGACGGCCCATATTCACATCAGATTGTAGAGCAAATGGAAAAATTTACTATAACTACGTACTTATAAAAATTTTAGAATTTTTAAATTAATTAGTATAAGACTAATTATTTGAAAACTTCATTTAATTAATATTTATATTTTCTTTAGCATAAAGCGTGTCATGGTGAATGGACAGGTCGTCAGGAAAATCATAGAGCGCTACCAGGAATACACACTGCCATTATATCTTGGTTTTATAGACTATGAAAAGGCGTTTGATTCCATCAAAAACTTCTCAATTATAGACGCCCTTAGTAGGGAATCCAATCCCGAGCCAAAATTCTGATCCCGGGATTTCGGGATTACAATTTGACAATCCCGGGATCCCGGGACCAGTCCCGGGATTGGGATTTTTTTCCATTGTTAATATAAAAATTTTATATTTACAAATAACATTGATAAAATCGGTCAAAAATAAATCTAGTATAATTTATACTATTTAAGACATTTATTGTTAATATTGTATACGTTAAATCTTGGAAATACACAAGTTTAATGGAGTAAATATTATTGTAATATAAATAATAATGTGAATTTAATATGAGATTGCTATTTCTGATAGTAAAGACATAATGAATAGATCAGCGAGATTTAAAATAGTAAAGCAAATAATCATGGCGTACTTATAGCTTTTCCGCTTCATAAATCTAATTAGTCAGCCAAATATGAAACTGCCGTAAAACATATGATATCATGGTGGAATTACTTTGTTAAAAGTGCGAAGCATTGTTTTTTTTACCAATCTTTCTCATTTTTAATAATCTATGTGAAAAAATAAAATGAATCGGCAACCAACACATCAAACTTCATTCAAACTCAGTTTATTTCTAATGTAGTTATTTTGTATTAAAAGTATTTTTTCTGTTATATTTTCCATAAAAATTGATAAAAAAATCAATCCCAAAATCCCGGGATTCATAGGTATCGAAAATAGCTCGGGATCCCGGGATTGGATTCCCTAGCCCTTAGTAACCAAGGAATTTCCAGACGCTACTTAAACATATTGAACAGTATATACAGTGATGCCACAGCATGCGTGAAATTCCACAAACGGTCGTGTAAATTCCCCATTAACAAAGGTGTCCGGCAAGGTGATACCATTTCACCTAAACTATTCACCGCTACTCTTGAGGACTTATTTAGGAAACTTGATTGGGAGGAAAAAGGTGTTCCAATTAACGGAGAGTACCTCAGTCACCTGCGCTTTGCATATGATATTGTTATACTCTCATAAGACCCGAAAGATCTCCAAGGTAGAATGTAAGAACTCGCGGATGTCAGTCAAACGGTCGGTCTAAAGATAAATGTCTCAAAGACAAAAGTGATGAGGAACTGTTTTTCGGACCCTACGATTATCTGTATTTCTGGCACCTAACTCGAGCAAGTCAGCAGCTACATCTATCTCGGACAGCAGGTGTCCATAGACGGAAGCATGCACGATGAAATTGCTCGAAGAACAAAGCTGGGATGGAGTGCTTTCGGACGTCTGAATAGTATCTTCAAGAGTGACCTACCATTATGTCTTAAGCTTAGGGTGTTCAACCAATATGTGCTACCCGTGCTCACGTATGGCTGCAAGACGTGGACCCTCAACACGAGAGATGTCCAAAAGTTAAGAGTCACACAGCGAGGCATGGAGAGGTGCATGTTGGGCATCACGCGAAAGGATCGTAAAAGAAACGAATGGGTTAGGAAGCAGACAAGAGCAAGCAATGTAATAGACGTTGCCAAACAGCTGAAATGGAGATGGGCGGGGCACATTGCTCGCCGAAAGGACGGCCGCTGGACAAATGCCGTCATCCAATGGTACCCAAGGGGTACGAAACGGCCACAGGGTCGCCCTAAAAGCCGCTGGATTGTCGAACTGGTAAAGTTCGGCGGAAATACGTGGCAGCGAACGACACAGGACCGAGAGTGTTGGAGAAAGCTTGGGGAGGCCTTCATCCAGCAGTGGATTGACCCCGGCTGATGATGATGAATATATTTGTCAGGATTATCAATAAATGTCATTAATAATAATAAAAATAATTTAATTCCATAATTTTTACTCTCTTTTTTATGATCATTTTGATCAAAACATTAATTTGTCTTTGCCACACCAAACAGGTTTTAGAATGTGAATTATTGTCGATGAGTTAATCTCAAATCAAAGCGCCTTCAAAATCTTAAAATGTGTATCACTATATTAAATTAATTTTCACACGCTTTTCCACTCCAGTTCACATTATTTGGTATACCTCAATTTGTCACAGAGAAGTTATTCACAAATCTGTAGAGGCCACCACACTTCAGCCCATTTCTAATCACACCACAACAAAAGCCAAATGCGACCAGAATGTTTCATTTCCTGCAGACCTATTTTTATATAGATTCTTTCGAAACAGGATGCAACATTTATCAGAACTTACACGAACACAATATGATTTATTTATATTTTATAACTATTTTTGTAGACAATTTTAACTAAATGACTTCTTTATTCAATGAATATTGAAAACATATAATTTTTTAAAGCCTTAGACATAGGTACTTACATAGGTTGTTACATAGAGTCATGGACTGAATTAGATTATTCGAGGTCTTATATTTTCCTTTGTGGGCTCTTTTCTATTTAGCGTATTTAAAATTCCATCAAGAAGTATCTACAATCTTTGTAATTAAACAAATATAATGATATTACTAGTTTATAGTATAGTATCAGCATTAATCCAAATTTTAGTGTTAATGTCCTAGCACTTGATAATATTTTTTAATTCAATATTCTAAAATATATATCTATCTTCTTAAATCTGTATAAACCAAATATATTATTTATGATTTAAAAATAAACATATACTTACACACAACTATTTTAAAATAGGTAGTGATAGAAGAGTAAAATTAAGACCTAACCTAACCTAACAACACAGGCAGTGCATTTATACGTTATAAAATGTTTCCAACTTTCATCTTGAATCATCGACATTGTAAATAATTAAAATGGACATAAAAGTTTTTTTGTAGGACCTTTTAGGAAAATAGTAGCAATAATCAGAACATATATCTACCAGAATCTAGTTTGTAATTGCGTAATATAACTAAACAATAAATGTTTTAATCACATTGCATAATTTAAAAATATAGTTTCTTTACAATTGAATTAATCATATGCAGTATTATCTAACAAACCCTAAAATGTTCCTACTTAATTTGAAAAAAAAGCATTTTCTATATACATCAAATAACTAAACAGAGCCTAGAAGAGTAATAATGTAATTTCTTTTAAACATATTTTAATAAAATATCTATATTATGATATACATCCATATTCATACAATTTTCTAATCGATTTAACCCGATAGAAACATAACAGATACAAAATAATCACATCACTAAATACCGAAATTTCTATCGTTCACCCATTCCAATAAATTATCGAAAGCCCCAATCAATCTGACAGAGAGAGAGAGAGAAAGAGAGAGGAGGCCCCCTCAAAGCTCTCACCCCTGCCCATAGACCCAGCAATCTTGTGTTGTATGATGCGAAAATTATTCACAGCAACATCTCGCGAATCCATGAATAAAATGAATATTCATGGACGCGCGCCGCCCGCCTCACCCGCGGCCTCAAATCACGAGGATCAAAGAACAAAAAAAACTCCACCTGTCTTTGTGTGATGTTATTTATTACTTTTAATCAAATTTATATCGTTCAAGGGCTTAATTAAAATGAAATGTGTAATTAAAACATAATTAAAGCAATTATTTGTATGTTTATATTTTAAAAACGATGAATGCATCTCAAAATAAAAGTGTAGGTACAATATTTTTTATGGAGTATTAGGGAAGTAAGTGTTTTGATGAGTAGTTTATAATATATATTGTAAGTTCTAAATCATTCCCCTCGTTTGCCCACAACGTCGTTCTCAGTGTCAAATTGTTCTATATTTAAATATCTAGACAACAATAATATTCATTCGATTTCATAATTATTATTGCTGTAAATACTGAGTTCTACTATAAAAAACCCGTCTTTAGTTTCAAAACCTAATCAAGTTCAAAATAGTTAAATTTCACAATAGGCTCATAAGCATTTTCCAAACAACCAATCGGCCGTTTTCTTTTTTCATCCAATTAGGGCCAAAGAAGGAAACTTCATTGTATGCAGGATGCAATATTTACTTTCAAGACAACTTAAATCAATATGATTCTAAATGCTGAGTTTCGAAACATATCGAAGTATATTTTTTTTAACTAGATACTAAATTTTAATTTAATAGACCTTTTAAAGGTTGCCTGCACATTAAAACTCAGCAGAAATCGTGTTATTATTTAGTATTTTATTTATTTTAACTTGAGTTATTTTTTATATTAATTAAGCCACAGTTTTCCTGTTTGTAAACAATTTGGTTGCGATTTTCATAGTGGACTGAAATTGAGTTTGATAGAATTATTGTGATGGTGGTTTTAGATGCTGGGAGGGGGGCAGTTGCATTGGAGTTAGTCCAGGTACTAACCTTATTGATGTTCAGTGGTCTGGCTGAAGCTGGTCCCTGGTGCATACCTTCACGTTCTAGTAGGCACTCGCATGGTAAACTTTTGATGAACGATATGATAAATGACAAGACACCCTGTGCCGGTAATATCGACACAGGTTGTTTGATTAACAGAGATTGCATGGAAACTCGAATTATGGTTTCCACGACGGTTGTACTGTACACGCTCGTGGTCTGCACTTAACTTTTTAATCAGTCTTGTATGCGCTTTGAATTACTCGCGACGGTCTCGGTGTAACAAGCCTAGGCGCGCCCGTTTTCTTGAGGTAACTTAATGTAACTGCATTTTATTCAATCACGGTCGACTAATGACCCATAACTGCTGGTCGCCTGGACTTGCGACAATAACTGTGGATTTGAGGTAGGAGAAAAATATAGGGATGAGGCCGACCATAATTGGCCCAACCAATATAGTTAGTTAGGTTTTGGTGCTCATCTACCTTCAGCGGACTTGTTAATTTATATTATTTATATTTATTTCATCAAAAGTATCATTTTTTGACAATATTACTGTGTTGTTAGCAACCTGCTTTGCCGAATACAGAAGTAGTTCTACGTCTAATATAGCAAAAATATCCACTTTTTAGAAGAAGCATATGGATATTATGTAGTACCTCTTTTGGCTTTCTGGTGCAATAGTTATTTATTTTATTATCCATCTCCATTAATCTGTTAAATGGACCATACGGGCACCACACTATGCTTTCAAGGATCCCCGTATCTCACAAATATTTTTCCGTCTACCACAAGTAAAATAATTGTTAACTTTTTTCAGAGAAGATGTTGGCGGGCTTTGGTAATCGATGCAGGAGGACTCATGAGGCCAGGGGGGTACCACAATGGCTTTGATCAGACCGTGTTAGCATCCTAAACGTTAATGTGTGTGGCGTATCCATATACATATTATGGATGTTATTAAAACGTTTCCTTATAAGATAGTAGATGCAACATCGCTAGAAGAAAAGATAGTTTGAAGAAGATTGTAATAAGTTATTATACACATAATAATGTAACTAAATAAGCTATAACATTTATATGGTTTTAGCATAACTTATATGCAGGCTGTAGTTTTCATTCAGCCTCCATCAGCCTCTCAATATTAAGAGTCCCTATATGGAACCCAACACCGCTATTCTGTCTGTAGGCATTTTTAAGACGAAATTATTATTTGTGTCGTGAAAATAATGAGCAGATGTGTGCTCCCCTTTGTGATGCCGTGATTAAAATTCATGCACAGGTAGGCCTTGCAAAATAACAAAAGTCTTCTCGTTCTTTTGATATTTTTCAATGGAAAACATCTTAAAATCTTTGGTAAAACCCAAAAATCAGTTTAATTGTCTACCTTTAGCTCTCGCATAAACCACGTTTTTGCAATATATTATATTTTCATTGTATGAATAAAATAACCTGACATTAAATTTACAGTTATAGCCTGTTATTGTTTAATTTTAAAATTATTTTTATTTAAGAAATACAAAATAAGATAGTAGCAAGGTTTCAGTGACATGATAATATATAAATAATATCAATTAAGCGCAAATTATATTATGGTGCATGTCGCTGACTATCACGTGACATTACAGTAAGCTGCCGCTACGGGAAAATGATGCTCCATCCCGTAGCACATTTTAAACCTTTAAAACATTGTCAGTTGGCAAAATCTGCCGAAATCACCAGAACAACAATGAGGTAACCTGACGTTGAACTGAATTGCATCGACACCTACATAACTCAACGAACGTTTTTGTTATCTTCTACATGCCTACACTTTTCGACTGTCGTGTCAAAATCACATTTTTTTTTCTTTTTATCGGTTGGCACTGTGTATTTTCTGTAACAATGTTGTCTATTATCTAGCTATGGTCTGCAGGTTGGGTTCTGTTCATAATATTATCTATGGATATCGTGTTGCAAGTAATTTTCATGTACGCAACATAGAAACTGTTAAAATTAATTGAAATTAGCAAAAAAATTATACTGGACACACAAGAAAAAATCTGTACCGGACAAACAAGAATACGAGCTAATAAAAACGTGGTAAAAATACTCTTATATGAGCTGTTATGTCTACTCTAAATTCAGTGGCAGTCTTGAGTGATTCACACCTTTTTGAAAATAGAATTCATTTGTTTTACTTCTTATGAAATTTGAATTTGACAAACAGATTTTCTTTTGTTTATTATTGAAAATTCTTATATGAAAATCGACACTCTTTTGTTGGACTCGTAACAAATAACAACTGTTATAGTATAATCTTCTAACCTCTTAATTATAAAATATTACGTGGATATAATGTTAATTTATAGTGAGTGAACTATAATAAAATGATAATAGTATATACTAATGGCGTTTATTATCCAAAACCCATAACGGAGAAAAAAATATTCGATTGGTTTCTAGTGGGAAGATACCTTTTGGAAGCGCAAGACTTCATTAAAGAGACAAAGAAGGAATAGAAGCCAGGAAGGGAGTTGTTGTAGGTGTATGATTGGAAGATAATAGTGGAGGACCTAGTGTTATGAATGTGGAGAATTTTAGACTTGGGCTATGGCGTCATCTAAGAATAATACATAACATATAATGTATTATTTCATTAGTACAGGATACGACCGAATAGATCCGACAGAAGAATTCTCTCCGGTATAGGTATTATGAATTGTTTTTGATATCAGGCATTGAATATGCTGGCTACGAGTTAGTGTCTCAAGATGCAAGATAAACCTAAAAACCTGATACATCCTTAACTGGCAAAGTGCAAGATGCACAACACCATGCTGGTTTGTTTTTGTATCAGGTTCATATGCAGTCAACAGGATCTGCTGAAGTCGGCTGACAAGGTAATCCCCGCTGTAATATTTTGAAGGAAATTATATTATTCCGGACACGCTAATTAGGTAAGTATTTTGTAAATTTGTGCTATTAACCATTTGATAATGATACATATGTTACCGACAACTTATTTTAAATCTTATAAATGTCTGTTTAAATGTCTTAACATGTCATTAGGTATAAGGCGGCTTTCATGGAGCAGTGCGTAATGCCCTGGCCTTCCACCCGAGAGTTATGGGTTTGATTCCCGGTGAGAATACAATATTTATGTGTTTTTTCCCAAAGCCTGGGTGTTTGTGATTGTTTAAAATTCCTAACAACCACCTTGTACGAAAAAGAAAGGACATGGATAATAATAATTCTAAAAAAACATGTAATTATATTTATTTTGTGAAGTAATAATAATGCAAAAATATGTTCTTAGCATAAAAACTAAAGATCTTTTGTATCATTTTATTGGGTATTACTTACTTACTTACTTATCCTGTCACGACCCAGTATTGTGCCATAGGGCAAGCACAAGTTCTCACTATTTTCCTCGGTCCATCACCAATCCTCGCGCCTCCCGCTATGCGAGACCTATAGCGTGTAGATCGATTGATTGCAACACCGCTGCAGGGTGAGGAAGGTCCGGCCATGGCAACGGAACCCTTGAGGTTGTGCCATAGAAGCGTCTCTGGCAACATCCAGAACATAATAATATTATGTCCTAGCCATTTAAAGCGTCTTTTCATGATTAATTCAGTCACCGAGGGCTGCCATGTCCAAATTATAATATGGAGAATCATGAAGACGAAGTTGTATTTTTTTGCCATGCTCCTCCACAGTGGTCACACAAGAAATTACAATTTTTTACAATAATATGTATCGAAGTAGAGGATATTGAAATGATTCTTTAAAACGGTATACAAATTTATAAAAATGCAGCTAATGATTTGTAGGCTACTTATAAAATACGTATGCAAACTAAAATCAATCATATATAACTTGAAAATACCTCAGATAGGTATATATCCGCTAGAAAAAAATACGAAACTCGACGGGATTTAAACCCGTATAACCATTGGTGTCGCGCCAATCCAATATCAAATCAAATATGATTTTTTCTAGTGGGTATATCTGAGGTGTTTTCAAAGTATGTATGTTCAATATATGGAATGTTACATTCTCAAAATCTTGTGAATTATTCACTTGAATAATAGAAATGTTTTATTAAAATCAATCAAATTAGTCGTTAGTTATAGATAGTAATTGATTTTTTTGCTGCAATTTTAGAATTCAGGAGCTCCCGGTAAAATTTTTAATACTTTTATTTATAAAATACAGTACACATTGTTTTGATTTATCCGACTCTAAAATACATATTGTGTAAGAATGCTTGTTATTGTTCAAATAAATGCTTCGGGTCGACAGAATTCTAATTTACAAACTTGGAAAAAAAACATGTAAAAAATACGGAACGTCGAGCATTGGAATAACGAGAAAGGGCCCGATTTTTTTTCATTTCTTTCACGATGGCACCATAAAGTGCTTTACCTTCTAAATAAGGGGCGAGAAATCATCATTTACATTTTTAATTCCCTGCCCTAATCAAGGTGTTGTATAAGTAGAGACATAGGTAGCTACGAAATCTCGGTACATTTAGCTCCAATCGTCTTAAAAAGCTGCGACGTCATTTATCTAAGGTACAATTTTAAGGAAATTTCATTTAATATTTTATTTTGGTCGTAAAATATATATATACCTACATAAAATGATTACGGAATAAAAACGAACTAATTGCATATTGCCATACTGAGTTTATGTTCAATTACTAACATTAATTTAATTTAAATAAACATAAGCACGGTTTGGTTGCTTTTCACCGGACCCGGAAATATTTTAGTCAATCACCTAAAAATAAATTATTTTTAGAACACAAGTGACTAGTCATCAGGCCGTCTGACCTGGTCGCCACAAAGGCCAATTATATTGCATTTAAAAAATTTGCGGACGTGAAGATCTCTTCACATAGTTTTTGTATGTTCGTATTATTTAACTTTGTTTTTGTATTATCTTTATAATTAAATTAATTTTATTTTATGTAAGTTCTTCGTGCTTTTCTCTCCTAAGTGTTGACCTCAGTCTTAGGTATATTCTCCTGAGACATTACCTGATATAAAAAACTGGTGATGCTTTACATCCAAACGTAGGGCCTCGTGATACGCTCGATTAAGACCGAGTGTGGTGTGGGGTGGGTTGGTTTGGAGGCGTCTATGTTTATGTATTTTTTTGACTTAAAGAGATGCTTCACGTTGCTGGGACATGTGTTCCGGATACTGCCAGAGAGTGCGACACAGTCTTAAGGATTCCGACTTCCATAGCCAACTTTCTCTCACCCTCAAAAAATGCTTCAAAAGTGATCTATGTGCTGAAAATCTCACAAGTATTTATTTGTTAATATTCTTGGGATTTGATATTGTTCACTTTATGATTATATTTCCCACCTGGAAATTTCTTCATATTATGTACTTATTATATATATTATTTTCTTTTAGATTTTTTTTACAATTTTCTTTCAATTTAAAGAACGTTAAAATTGATTTCACAAATTAATACAAGGTTTTTTAGCCCTCGTACATGAGCTGTTAAAATGACACATGACAATACTTACATAGAAAGTTTTAATATTGATATTGAATACAAAAATGTTAATCATGGAAAACAATAGCGTACGACAGTGAAACTATTATTATCCTGTAAGATTTTCTTCCTTGTCTGGCTGGCCACTAATATTTTGCACATTCTTGTACCGGTCTGCGTGACAACGGTCTAATGTTTTATTACTTTGACTAGGTAAAACATGACATTTTGGTTTATAAAAATGTTTGAAAAAATACTGTAACTATTTATCAAAAATTATGACCATATAGATACTTCGGTGCAGCGACTGAAAATTTATGGCACGTATATCACCTGTGACTCGCACAAAAGCGGTCTTACTGAAAAACAAGTCCTTATCCCGATTTCCAAAACATGAACTGATCACATTTAGCATCTGGTGGGAGAATAAATGTTTTTTGTTGTTGTTGATAAAATCGTTAAAGGCACTTGAGATGTCAGATGTGATCACTGATCACGATGCGATAGGTACAGTACATTTCTGTGACACATACAGCAACGCTACAAAATTATGATTACAATGGACACATTGCCTGTCTCATATGACATGGGAGAAATAGCGCAAAAGTGCTTTCTATAATATTTTCTGATGTAAAGTAAGCAAGAAATCGTAAATAGAATGTGTATCATGATATTGATTTTTTTTTGTATCTTAACAAGGTAATTTCCCTCTAACCATGACCGTGAAGTTTTTTTAAACAAAGTTTGCATTCACGTACATATACGTTTCCCGCTATAAATAAGCAGGCGCTTTCTTCCCATTGTATTCCACTTCAACACTTACGCCTCGCGTACACAGTTGATATTTACATCGAAGAGGTACAATCTATCCTGTATACATATTCATTATTCGTCGCCTTTTTTTGTTCAGTGTTTTCTTTTTATTATTCCTGCTTTACGTTCTGTGCCACTTCCAGCTCAATACTCACGGCCGTAGTGTTGGTACTATTGTCAAGGAGTACAAAGATTTTTTTTAATAACCTGCCGAGGCAGTCTTTGATTTGTGTTGACTTTGCGGCCGCTGTTTTTTTTTCAAGTTCTTACGCTCAAACGCGCAAAGTCATCAACGAGCATTTTCCTTTAGTTATTCATAATGCTGAAAATTTATAAAACAACGAATATTATCTTACAATATTTTTTTGGATTATTTCAACAACACCAAAGAACGTATTGTATACCAGTGATGCACAAAATTATGCATGACCTTCATATTATTTTGTATAGCTCTTTAAAAATAAATTATATTATTAGTGAAAATAAAACCAAGGCGTAATTTATTTGTAAACGTCGTTTTAATTGTTCATCATTGGCCTAGCTGCCGATGTTTTATGAACAGGGAGCGGATTTATATGCAACAAAAAACAATATATACATTCAAATATGCACTTAAAATCATTGAAATATGCACTAAAATTAAAGAAATATGCAGTTAAAAATTGTCATTTTTATGGAAAATATTGTATATACCCACTTCACCCAATATTACCGATAAAAATCGAATAACAAATTAATAATCTTAAGAAATATAGTACAATAACAACAAAAACACAAATAATCAATAAAAAGTTAATCAATTACAATTTTAAAAATAGTTTGTTTACAAGTAGGTACAAATAATTGAACAAGAAATGCAAAATGTAAATGTAAACTATGGAAACTAAACACAACTTAAAAAAACAAAAACGACACACTTAACTATTCCTAAATACTATTTGCTGTTTTGTGTCCGATAAAATAAGTTACAATATTTTTTTCAATATTCTCTGGCATAAAATTTTCCGCATATCTGTCAGTATTTTGTTTATATGCGGAAAATGATCTCTCAACGTCCACAGAGGTGATGGCACAAAATTTAAATAAAGTTGCTCGAGTTGACTTCACTTTTTCTGATAAATTAATGAAATGCTTGGGGATGCCACTAAAAATGCAAGTGCATCTACCTGATTTAGTTTTGTTTCGATAAAATTGTAAATGCAAAAGCCCTAAAATATGCATTTATTAATGAAATATGCACTAATGTCTCAAATATGCATTTATATGCACAATAAAATTTTATTTTTGGATTCTGCGTCTTTCGAAACGGATTTTTGTGCAACTCCCATAGCTGTGCATACACCCTAACAAAACATGCACTAGCATATAAATCCGGGCCCTAGTTATGAAATTTGAACCAAATCTATGAGTCGCTTGCTATCATAGGCATCGTATCGAATAAAATTATCTAGAAGTGAAACAAATTAAATACTGCAAAGCTACCCTATCCTAAACACATTCTTCTTCTATTCATCGACCATGTCCAATCTTAGTCATATGGGCTTCCACAGAATGGAGGTTTGTATTAACAGATTTTTGTTTTTACGAGAAATAGATGTCAGCCCTTTGCTCAACCTATTAGGTCCATACTCTGACTTATACACAAATTTAAAAACAATATGTGTACTTGTTAGACCCATGATTTGAACCAGGGACCCACGACGCTATAGGCCAAGGCTTAAGTCATGCGGCCAACGTGACAATATGTTTACTGCCTTACAATTACACATATTGAAGCTTTCTTACGTATGAGCATAAATCAAGCAAAAATCCTGACCCACTGTCGAATATATATCTTAATACTACTATTTGTGGATAATATGTGTATATACATAATATAAACGTTTCTCCTATAATTTCAGATTATCTAGGCTAAGTTCGCAAAGATACCCTAAATTCTTCATTAAATTTTAGATCGTCACACTGCACTCCGGTTCGTAATACCTTCATTCAGCATTAGATGTACCCCAGTTGATGGTCATGATTAGGGAATCCAATCCCGAGCCAAAATTCTGATCATGGGATTTCGGGATTACAATTTGACAATCCCGGGATCCCGGGACTGGTCCCGGGATTGGCATTTTTTTCCATTGTTTATATAAAATTTTTATATTTACAAATAACACTGATAAAATCGACCAAAAATAAATTTAGTATAATTCATTCTATTTAAGAAATTTATTGTTAATATTGTATACGTTCAATCTTGGAAATACACAAGTTTAATGGAGTAAATAATATTTTAATATAAATAATAATGTGAATTTAATATGAGATTTCTGTTTCTGATAGTAAAGACGTAATGAATGGATTAGCTAGATTTAAAATAGTAAAGCAAATAATCATGGCGTACTTATGGCCTTTCCGCTTCATAGATCTAATTAGTCAGCCAAATATGAAATTGCCGTAAAACGTATGATATCATGGTGGAATTACTTTGTTAAAAGTGCGAAGCATTATTTTTTTCCAATCTTTCTCATTTTTAATAATTTATGTGAAAAAATAAAATGAATCGGCTATCTACACATGGGTATAAATCAAACTTCATTCAAACTCAGTTTATTTCTAATGTAGTTATTTTTTATTAAAAGTATTATTTCCGTTATATTTTCGCTTTTATTTTATTTTCCATACAAATTGATAAAAAAAATCAATCCCGAAATCCCGGGATTCTGTTTATCAATCCCGGGATTCATAGGTATCGAAAATAGCTCGGGATCCCGGGATCCCGGGATTCGGGATCCCGGGATTGGAATCCCTAGTCATGATGATACAACTGTAAGGGTAATTAATGATTTTTTCGTGGTTTAATACCAATATCGTAATGCGGGTGTCGTGGTGGCTTTAATTTAATATTTTCATCATGATAAGGCCGCAAAACAAAATTAATTAATCTAATATTCCAGCGCTTTATTTCAACGTGTGGGGGAATAAATATTCCGGGAAACGGTTCCATTGCCCCAACTACTAGATAGGTACGCGAGCAACTTTCCCGGTAAAAAGAAGTTTAACACGGCACATAAATTAAAGAGAATTCAAAACCGCCCATATGTTCCGCAAAGTGTCCCCCGGCCAGGCTGAAAAGTGAACTGACCGTGTGGTCAAATATATCCCACCCCCATCCACGACGCAGGAATAAAGTTCGTTATACGCTTAAGTGATAGATTAAAAATATGTGGTGAATGCTTTTTTATTTATAAATAATATTTAATATTATTTTTAGATAGAGTTGTAGGCAACACCCCTCCAAACCAACCCGCCCTACACCACACTCAGTGTTCATCGAGAGTATCACAAGGCCCTGCGTTTGGATGTGAAGCATCAGCAGACGCCTGGTAAAGTCTCAGGAGCAGATTCCCAAGACTGAGGTCACTGCGCTCTCAAGTGAGCTTTGACTGGGTTTACTGAGCTGACTTAAGTTTATAAAAACTGTCATGGGAGAGAAAGGTACGGAGAACTAACATAAATTAAAATGAATTTAATTATAAATATTAGAAAAAAAAGAGCAAGATTCTTTTGGCTACGCAAGTTCTGTGTGTGCTTTCAATGTCAGGTCATTAGTGATCTGAAATGGTTGAATTTGGCCAGTCTTTGATTACTTTGATAAAAAAAAATTAAACTAATAGTAGAAGAATTAATTAATAATGATTTCTTAAAAACCAATCTAATATCTATTATTGTTCTTTTTTTTAAATAACAGCTTTCTAACCAGTCAAAGTATATGGTCATTATTTATCCAATGAGTATATATTAATTATCAACTTATATTAATTATTTTTAAACATAATCAATAATATTAAAATAAATTAAAAACTAATGCTTAACTTACCGAAAATACACGATTGTCATAGATACGCATATTTAAACGTACGTTATATGTATATCAATATAAGCATAATTTAATTCAACTTAGGTATACGACATAGTATTTACGGAATGATAAATAATGGCTCTTAAGATAAAATTATGTTAAACCATCATAATATATTATATATTTATTATATCATGGTAAACTCAGAAAAATAATTCTGCAATTCATCAAAAATTACGAGCTAATTGCAAAGTCAGACTGAAAGTTTCGCTAGTATATATTATATTTTTACTACCAATATAATATAACATTAAATCATAAATCAATGTTGATACGGCACGTATTGACAAATTAAATACTTCGGACGTCAATTCAAAATATGAAAAAGTTGCTTTTATACAAGATCCCAAGATAGAAATAGAAAATTTTATTTGTATTTCTATAAGTTTGAAGTTAACACTATTGATCGTTAACTATAAATTTAAACCCATTTTATATGCAATAACCATCCGTCCTTTTTATAATATTACCTGAATCAAACATATAGCCGTTAAAGCAAGCTGTGAGATAAGGAATTAAAATACGCCACCAGTCCATGAGAGAACTAAAGTTATTCCAAGCAAGTCAAGGGAAAATTTAAACCACAGCTAAAATTTAATAGCGCAGATAAATTCCGAGAAAATAACTGATCCTAAATTCACCATATGTCATTTCAGCAACCACGTACTTCCACGGTCTAATAAAATATCATGAAAGTACTTATAATATTAGTGTAATATTCTAAAACTTTACCTCATATAAGTAAGTAAATCTAAAATTTCATAAAAATATATATATATACCTTATAAACAGTATGTCAAAGTCGTGTAGCTTTGGATGCTTTTACCTTTGGGCAAAGTCGGTAACTATTGCAATGCACAACCTAAAAATTCCCCAAAAATATGTATGCATGCTATTTTTGTCACTCAGCAACTCTCACATATCAAATAAACGATAAAACGTGCTTTGTGTTTTTGATTCAGCGTACAATATTTTTCAACTCAAAGGTAATTTTTTACTCTGTTTTTGACAAGTTTTTTATTATACTTAATTGCATGTTACAAAATAAATAATAAATATGTGACATATGCATAGCCAAAGAACTGGTCTATTTGGCCAGACTGTCCTTATTAGCTATTTATAGCTTCAATTACGTGTACGTATTCTATTTCGTAATTTTAGTATGCTGCTTGAACTTGTGGACATTTTTTACGTATAACTGTAGACGCGTTCATAGGTTTAAACCATTAGATAAAGGAAATTTGGGCTTTGTATACATTTTTACAATGAAGCAGCTGAAACATGGATGGTGTTGATCCCAGGAAAATCTTATTTATTTATGATATAGCAACCCTTAAAGTTTGACTGAAATCATTTACACCCTAAAATATTGCAGTTGGTTTCAGGTAATGCGGAATTTGGCCAATTAATGCAATACGACATTATAACAAAGATTTCTAGATGCTTATTTGTCTAATAATTTCTAGATCTGATTCCGTCGATAAGTGAAAATAGTATTTTTTTCAGTCACGCCAAAAAATTGAATTATTTCCAAATCACAGAATTAGCCTAATTAGTTCCTTAAACATTATTGCACATTAACAGTTCACGTGGTAGTATAAATTAATAATACACGTAAACTGTAAAAAAGGCATTTAGGAACACGGCTGAAAAACTGCATTTTTTTATCATTACCCTTTTTAAGCTCGGATTCAGGGACCTATGATAACATAGATAAATATTTTAATCATCTTTTTAAGTATATTCATATCTGATTTTGTATTAATTCTTTGTTATATTGCCACATTTAATCTGTTTTTAATTAGCGTGTCCACAGGTACAATCAATGTCCAAAGGTACATCCATCGATTGAACCTATTGACAAAAACCACCTGTTTAGGTTAATTGATGTTAATGAAGAGTAGGATGATGTTTTAAATAAATAAAAATATGAATTTTATAAACAATAAACAACAACAATGTACAAACAAATCAAATGGAATAGTATAAAATTTAAATACATTAGAATTTAAATTCAAATTCCATCAAAAAATCATGAATGAATAAAAAAATAATATTTCCAAAGGTTCACGACTTGCCCCTATTCAAATACTTATTTGGATAGCTTATGTACTACTCCAGTTTTGTGTTCTCATTCCGGTCTATATTTAACTATTTCTCCTTTAATCCGAGATGCCAATTACGTTACGCCATCCAAATAAGTACCACAATTGTGTCTCCCAATACTCATCTGACTAAACAGTTTCGCATCAAAAATTTAGGCCGGTCGATCCAACCATATTTTTTTGGTTTAACTAGCCCAGTTTTTCTGCAAATTTTCACCGGTTTTACAAAATTCTTCGTAGATTTCGTAGACCACAGACCGTCTTCATTTTTGTGCTCAAATATCATTTTCACTGCCTTTTTTACTAATGCCAGCAGACCGCTTTCAGACGTGTTTCTTATGATTCAACATTCTCATTCATATGTGAGAACTAACCTCTATAGTTTGTATATCTGGTTTTTCATTTTTGGTGATATCACTTTAGTTTTCAGTTATTTACGGACTTCAAAGTAGGTAGTACTTATTACTACAGCTTTCGTGGTGCAGTGCGTAAGCTTTGCGATGGTTTAACTTATGTTACTAAATACACTACTATTAAACTATACAACTATCATTGGACAACTAGGTCCTAAATAAAGATATTATATATATATATATAGGTATATAGTATATATTTTTTAAATGAAAATTAAAACTAATAATCATTGTAGTTAACTTCTTATTTGTGTTATTTGAAATATGATAATTGTTTAATTATTAGATAGTGAGTTTAAAATTGTTAGTTTAACCATTCGTTTAAGTTCCTTAACTCTCAAATATCATTTTTTATCATAACGCAAAGCATAAGTGAAAAAGAAAAGCTATAGGTAAAATTAAGGCCACGAAAAAGACGTCAAAGTATTGGATGGACCACTACTAGATAGATGAAGAAACAAGTAAAGAGCTACTAGATTGCTTTGAATGCAAGATTCATAGAACCAAATGGAAATGAGAGAATGTTCATATTATTATATGTCAGTAAATGGAAGATTATAGATATATAAATAATTAGAAACGAAATTTCCTGATTATTAAACATGTAATTTTTTTTAAATTAATGTGAAAGTTTCAACTCTCAATAACCCTAATATTTTTAAATATATTATCAATATTTTGAATGATCTCCATGTACATTTACTTGCAAATGTACTGGTTAACAGTACTAGGCTGTAAGATTTGTAAACAAGTTGCAAGAATTTATTACGTATGCACTTGTTATCGGACTTTGCGCTTTATAAAGCACGCCACAGCCTGCAAGTTACCTATTTAATTCACTGTGATATTGGAAATTATTTTCAGTATTTTTTATGAAATTGTTTAGTGGAAACCTTTGGTAATTAGTTGTATTTGTGTTTTAGTGGACTACTCATGTTGTGTTGATAAAGCAACAATTCGCATTTGTTATTAAAAATAATTATAAAACACATAATTACCCACCTACTTATGAATCAGATTATAGGCAACCACTTAAATTATCGGTAATTGCACAGTTTTTACATCTTGAGGTGATGAGGTCAACAAATTACGTTAATTTTTGGCAATCGGGTTTCGTGGATTAAATCAAAGAATCAATTATTACGTTTATTGTTAATCGACATCAGGATTTCTCATTAGCTATTACGTATTTCTACTTGCTAGTCATTTAATAAAAAAAATAATTTACTATAGTTTTCAGATATAAGATAAATGATTTTATGCGGTAAAAGTTTAATCAACATTAAAATTTGCTGCATGGAAACATTAAATATTTAATGTCTCAGTTGCAATATTTTAGTATGTTGATTTTGTATCTACAATTATGTAATTATAAAAAGCTTATAATTATGATATTCTACTTTAATTGTACGTTTGCAATTGATAGGCGTGCATAGTACTTGAGAATGCCAAAAGGCGAAATCTAAGTGGCAAAAAAGATTCAAAGAGGTAAAAAGTACAAAGTTACCTAGTTAAGTTAGAAGCTAGCAAAGTTAGTTAGTTAAGGTACAAGTAGGTACCCTTGGGTGATCCTATTAATTCTCTAAATAAATTGTTAAAATAGTCTGCAAGAAAAATATGCATTTTTCGTGAACGATTGATGACGTATATCTTGAATTAATGTCATAGGTACAAATATTTCCAGCATTGTTCTTTGTAAATCTGAAGTACTGTATACGATTTTTTCATCATTTATTAAGACTTGAATACATATATATATATATATCGGCGTACCTTCTTTATGTTTATCAAATTTTCGTCGCCGGTACTAACTTAGCGAGTCCCGGCATAAGGTGGTAAACCCACAAAACGGGGCAAGCCGCACACAACAAGGGAAGCAAATCCGGGCGCAGTGATTTATGTGCACGAAAAAACTTTGCCCATACATCATTCGTGCAAATGTAATAATGCATTATTTAACAGATCTTACTTGCAAGTGAGTACAATGTCAGTTGGTGCGATTCGCGACACCACGACCCCTTTGTTTTGTCGGAAAATTTTTAATTTAAATTGTAAACCAAGAAAAGCAAAAATGCGTATAACCATTTGTGTTTTATTTTAACATAGTAGTTTTTGAAACCCAATTATTTGTTAGAGCCCCAAAACTTATACTAAATTTTTACGCCAAATAAGACTTCAACTAACATCTATTATAATAATTCTAGTGATAAATGTGTGTGCGAAATATGAGCAATTTACGAAAACATATAATTATACAAAGGTTAGTGATCATTGCACTTCACAAATAACTGCCATTTATAACTATTATAAAAACCTATAACATCTATTTCAGCAAACTCATTTACTATAAAATTATATTACTTTCACGTGTAAAATAAAATGCTCTAAAAAATTAAATCGACTAACCTAATCTGTGTCCTTGCACTAACGCACCTTATTTTACACGCTTATTTTAGTTTGCAAAAATATTTTTATGTTTTGTGTTTTAAATAGAGATGGGTGGTTTATTTAGCAGTTTTACATAGGGACATCTGGAGCTGTTAAGATGGGCATGACGATAATAAATACTCAATAACAAACCCTATATGGGTATTTCAAACTACGTAAAAAATACTACCATCTTTCAAATTTAATCAAAGTGGTCGACATTATTAATAATATGATTTATAGATTTAGTCAGAATTACATTATTATTGTTCATATTTTATTGAATTAATATTATATTTGTGATGAGTATTTATTTTACTTAATAATTAGGTATATTCGACTTTACCTTAAATAACTTTATTTGTATGTAAATATTTCTTAATGACTATGTTTTAATTCAATGGTAGTAACTATTTTATTGTAAAAAATATTTTTATATAAATATGCATTTTTTATCATTTGTACATTATTATTTAAAGTTATTCCGCAGTTTGCAACACTGCACTCATGCAGTGGAACGAGTTTAAATAAATTCAGATACAGTTTGAATTGATTATTTGTTTAAATCAGTAGACACACCCGGAAATAGTCGTGAACAAACAATCAACCGACGTGAAGTTCCGCCGGTAAACAAACATGTCGGCCGGGTGACATGCCGACCCGTTTTCAATTTTTTCCAAAGCTTTTTGTATATCCCGTTCATACAAGCTGTAAATAAAACACTCCGAAATGATAAGTGAGGTTATTAAATTTATTGCAGTGTTATTTATTTTTAATATAATCGGTAAGTACATTACAACCATAATACTTAATTTAATTCTTCTTATAATACAGCATAATATCATGTATACAGGTGTATTTTAAGAATGAAAAACAATATATTGTAAAATATACCCAGTCCCAGTGGCGAAGTATGGAGGTTGGCTGTTAAGATCCGACATAAATAGTGCACACTAAACTTAGTCAGTCAAACGTATTTGTTTTCATTGAACTAAGACTACAATGTGTATATAGTATTTGTTAATTTTCAAAATTCAAATAAACCATGGCTAATCCGAGTCTTAGTGGATAATAGTCAAAAAATACTTGTTTATCTATAAAATATCTCAAAATATTAAAGGGGGACATGCTCAGCGTAGGTCAAAATAGAGTTTTTGTTCTATTTTCAAAGCACGCGCGATTCGTACTGAATTCTGAGAATATTATATTGTTATTATAAAAAAACTCCGTTATCAGTGGTGAAGTGGGCTTGTGATTTTTTTTAAACTGAATAACTCCACACAATATAATACTGCCGTACTAAGCACAGAGGCCGTATCTGGGAGATCTGAGTTCCCATATTATTTTACTTTGCCTGCTAATACTGGGGAATATTTATTTTCCCAGGCCGTTAACGGCCCACGTGCTCGTCGTAGGTCAAAATTGAGTTTTTATCGTATTTTCAAAGCATGATCCTGGACGTACTTCAAACGTTGTAGATAATCTATTTATATAATTTTGAAGCCTTATAATCTGTTATATTTATTTTCAACATTTGATGACTGCATCAAGTATTTTTATTACATAAAATAGTATTCTTTTAAACCTCTCGCTCTAATGTTTTAGAATATAGTCATATTTCAGTACATAAATGTGCAGTGGTGTTAAGATTTTTTAGATTTATTAATTTTTTAAAGCATTTATAAAACCATCAGTATAATTTATATTGACATTATTATAGTAAAATATTTACGATAAAAAATTATATTGATAATCTCTGTGATCCCAAATTTGACAAGAATTGGGCATTTTATTATTCAAAAAATGGGCACGATTAACACATTTGAAAATAATTCTAAAGATACTCATTATAAGCTTTGTCTTTGACCATTCAAGAATAATTAATATCTTACGAATAATGATTGCTTTATATTAATTATTGACCTAAGAATAAGGTAGTGTTTTTTTGAAATACGCCATTTCTTTTGGCATTCCCCAGTGGTTAAGCTACAACATACGGCCGTAGCCATAAATTGACAAACTATAATTGAAGTAGGGAGTAAAATGATGTTAACTTGTGTGTTTGAACATGTACATGAAAAAAAAAATGGTTAGGACTATATTGTAAAACATTAGAGCGAGAGGTTTAAAAGAATACTATGTTATGTAATAAAAATACTTTATGCAGTCATAAAATGTTTAAAATAAATATAACGGATAATAAGGCTTCACAATTATATAAATAGATTATCTACAACGTTTAAATTATCATTTTCTTCTTCTTCTTCATTGTATCTTTTTTTATTCGTATGGTTCCTATACCAGTCATCCGATTGCGATGAAACCTTCGTCAGTTGTTGTGTTAACACCCGCAAAGGTTTCTGAAATAGTACAACCATCTTCTTCTGCTTCTTCATTCTATCTTCTTTTATTCGTATGGTCCTTATACCATTCATCCGATTGCAATGAAACCTTCGTCAGTTGTTGTGGTAACACCCGCAAAGGTTTTTGAATTAGTGCAACCATTTTCTTCTTCTTCTTCTATTCTATATTCTTCTATTCGTATGCGTTCCTATTCTATTCATCCGATTGCAATGAAACTTTTGTCAGTGTTGTTGTGCGCACACCTGCGAAGGTTTCTAAATTAGTATTATATAAAATACAACGTTTATTGTTTGTTTGTTCAATGCAATTTTGATTTTTTTTACTACATATTATTAACGTTAACAACGTTTGCATATTTTGGATTCGATTTTATTTTGTGGTCTTTTGTTTGACATTTACTCCTATTAGAATTATTTTCATATTCCCATGTTGTATAACACAGATATTTTAATATCATAAAAACAATTACCTCTTATTATTTTTTAAATATCAAGATAAATATACCCACATAGCGACCCTGTGCGAAGCCGGGTACTTCAGCTAGTAATATATAATATTATTATGTAAATCTGACTATCTGATACTTGGAAGCAATATTAATATCTTTTGTAATGATTTTATGACTATGAATCATATACATGATGGAATAGCGTCAGAATTTTCACCCTTGACACGGTGGGTTACGGTTTTACATATTATGTTTTAATATAATTACAGGCAGTCCTCGTAACAAAGCAACTAATACATCTTTCAGCTCGTGGATACCAAATATATTCCGCTTCGTAGTGAAAGTATTAATGTATATCTTGTTCGAAGAGAAGATAGTAATTTTATTTTACAAAAAAACGAAATGAATCAATAATACAAACGTGCAAATAGTGGCAATCCGAATGTCTCACTGTAAACAAAAGAAGCCTCCGATAGAGTTATTTACCTCTGACAAACAAAGGGAGAATGTTTCAGGTGTTTAAGGGATACACCGTTGCCCGCCCTTAAGCTTCGATAGGTGCTAATTCGCCCTCGTTACGTTTATTGTTTATTTATTTTGTTAGGACTGAGCGCTTTTGTGATATCATTAACACTTACCCCTGCCTAAAAGAAAAATGTCCATTGTTGACATTGCGCTTTTGGAATGGTTTTCTTGAAAAGCATTGCAAAAAATATTTTTATAAAGAAAAACACAAGTAATTTGATTAAATTTAAAAAAAACTATAAGAAAATTTTGTCTATGGTGTTATACTTGCTTTTTACTCCACTACCCGCGACGTTTTCAAACCCATTATCTATACATATACCGTGGCGTATTGATCGTTCAACGCCTTCCAAAGTTATGCTGAAAGAGTGTCCCAGGAGTAAGTTTCACAGACCTTAGTTGGCGCACACCAGAGTGTGCGTGATTTATAAATTCTAATATAAAATATTACGGCCGATCCTCAATGAGAAAAGATCTCATTCGCAGCAAAGTGCCGCAAACTTTTTAAAAGCTCAGGAATTTTCCTTATATATACAAAGTCGCAATGGCCAACCGGTCTAACTGAGGGTCGGACTGACTTTATAATCTCTTTCCTTACAACCGATATACTATGGGCACCCAGAATACGTGATCAGCATCCTGCAATTTTCCACAGTTTATACTGTTATACTAAAAATACACTTTGTGATGTATACTCACTTTTACGTACATTACGTCTATGTTCAATACCTAGCATTATAAAATACAACTACACTATAACCATAACGGTTTGATAGACGGTACCCACGATGCCGCGGGTCATCTTAGAAGTAAACTATTAAATATTTATAGCTTTTCTTGATATTTTACTGAGAGGGTAAGCTATATTGTTCTGATATTTTTATACTTTAATTGATTAAAAAAACCATTTTCTATGATATTTATATGAGTTCGAAAACACATAATGTTTTTTATTATAATTTCATTAGGATACTTGAATTGTATTAACTGGACTTGGAATGGCAGTAGGTATAACAAATTTAATTAAATAATATATAATTATTATGATTAAATAATAATAATTTTTGTCTACTAACAGTGACGTTGCTAACAAGGTTGGAATATATTTTAAAAGCTATTTATTCAAAAAATAACTTACAAATATTAAGTAGGACATGAATAATAACAAAATAATCCGTGAATAGCATTCGCCTGATAAAAATTGTTCTTGCTGACCTCTCAGAATGGAATGCATTAATATTAACTCAGTACTAGTAGTAAAATTATAAATAATATTTCAATAAAAAAATAATACAAAACCTTGTAATATCTGACGCTTTTTCATTTTTATTAGTATTTATTTAATGTTACAATTTGTATAGTTATGTAGGTTAAAAATAAATTATTAATTTTTCAACATAAATTACATCATAATATCATCAAAAGTAGCATGATAGGTCGGACCTGGATTACTCTAACTACTCTCTCCACCTGTCGCTTAAATCGCTTTTTAATTCAATACTACAAGCATGCGACAGTCGCCAGTAGTTTTTGGACTACCTCGTATATGCTCTATCGATTGACATTATCTGTTTATGTTTGTCATTTCATTGTCGTTACTATTTCATGACCCATCGCACTTTTTTATTTAAACTACGTTGTAATATTCGTACAAATCATACAACGAAAAATTGTACGTCATAGAATAGTTTTCATTTAAAAATGTTGAGAGGTTATTCATTTCACAATAAATCTAAATTGGTTCATATTCAATTAGTGACATCGTTTCATTCAAAGACTACACGATGACTATTTATAGGTAATATATAGATTTGAGATGCATTTCGGAACTATATCTATAGATGTATAATTTCTAAAGCAATGCGGCGCCCGTCCGATGGCTCTGCTTTGCAATAAAGCCCGAGCTACTATTTACTTTCCCTGCATACAAATTACTGATTTAAATTCCCCATCCCCTATTAGTTACCCCCCCCACTGTCTTTGTGTGGATTTTCCTTCTTTCCGGTGAATATGCCAATTATATGGTATAGATTTAAAATACTCAAGGTCGAGTTATATTTACAATTTATTTTCAGTGATAGCACTGAGTAAATTTTATGGACCTTACATTGTCTGTACATACTTACAATCATTTTTTTTTAAATTAAAATTAAATACAATATGTTCTCTCCATGTGCAAATCCTTCACAAAACAATATTTTTTTCCATTATGTATATTTTAATATTACAAAATATTTGTTTTTGTGTATACAACAGTTAGATAAATTTGTTGTATGTGCTAATTATTCTAAATAATTTTTGAATTTAATTTAATATACCAAAAATGATAAAAAAAATATATTTACTTACATAGATTTGAAGAAATTTAACTGTAAAGGTATTCCATTTAATTCATTGTATTCAGTTCCAGGCCATGACCATATTATATTATATTTATCAAAAAATCAAAAGAATTCAACACAAAAATAATCAAACTTTTAATTCTAGTACGAGGGCAGAAGTCTGGTAAAAATGAAACAATGGATGATTTTTTCAGCAAAAATAAACATAGTCACGTTTTAGCTCGATACACTTAGTCCAGCGTTTTCCCAATTTTGTGATCCCTTTCAAATAATACGATTTCGCCAACCTTTCAAAATAGGAGTTTTTTTATTGATGACCTAATCGTTAATACTAAATCTTTTTCCGCCGAGCCATTTCCTTAATTCCATAAATAGGAGGTCACAACTCATAACGAATTATGCATTACTATAATAACTCATTAAACCAAGGGAAAACATAGTTATTCTTAAACTAGTCTGTCCATACAAACTTAGTTTGCGTGAGTCCGTTAGCAGTTCTTATGTGGTGATAGATAGATTTGATTTAAAAAAAATATACCTTCATTGCACTAAAGGTAATTATTATTTTAAAAGCGTATCTCTGTTTAATATAATTTTTATCATATTTTTTAATGCCGTCTAAGGTGCTTGTAAAAATACACATTATTGTACCTATATATTTGACCAATTCATTTTTGCATTCAAGGGTGTATTATTTTTATTATATTATTCATGTACAAAGCATCGACCGTTATTTTGGTAAATAGGTACCTTGTTGCATGCTTTTAATCAATTGATACATAACTAAGTAAACTTTTGATGATGTAATCCTTTCTTGTTTAAAATATTATGCAGCTATAAAAAGCTGAATACGAGTATAACTACTTACTTTTTACCACAAGTAATAAGTCCTTGAAATACATAAATGGTTTATGAGAGGATTTTTAATAGAAAAAACGAATGTATAATAATTTTGAAATGATGAATAGATACTTAATCCACTTTTCCGTTTCCACAGTTTTATGACTCTACTTTGCAATGATAATGCAATCAAGCTTAAACAGTGAGAATTTATTGCGGTGGTACTATTTCATTAATTTCAACGCATAAAGCTTCCCCTTTTTCATTTCGTCTATCCAAAAGTGTAATAACTGTTCAGAGAATTGTAAAACCTTAATCATGTTATTATAAACGATAACCTTGCTATAGTATTTCTTTCTATTAATCTAATACAATCTTTACTTTTAATCTATATGTATATACAATATTTTAGTTCACACAGTGCATATTATATAATAATATGTGTGTTGCACAGAGATTTATTGTCTAAAATATGATTTAAAACCATATGACTAGCATTAGTAGTTAATACTAATCTAACATCAGTAATACGATATTAAATATCGATGTAAAATACTGCATAAGCAAAACAGAACTTAGTTTCGCATTGAATATAAATTGATTCAGGATTTTTTTTAATAATTTAAATTTACTTTCTATAAAATTAATGAGATGTAAATGTTACTTATTTATATTTTTTATAATACCTATATAAATGCGATAAGTTTAGTTTTTAACACGTTTTTCTTAGCTTTCCGACATCTCAAGTGCCTTTAACGATTTTATCAACAACAACAAAAAAGCATCTCCTCTACCACCAAATGCTAAATGTGATCAGTTTGTATTTTAGGATTCGAGATACGAACTTGTTTTTCAGGATGATCGCTTTTGTGGATGTCACAGGTGACACACGTTTCATAGATTCGCAACCGCTGCACTAAAGTATCTATGTGGTCATAATTTTTGATAAATAGTTACTGTATTTTTTCAAATGCCTATTTAACAACGTTTTTATTAGGTCGTATTCTTATTTTTCCGGTGGTTGTTTGTCCGGTACAAATCTTGCAATCGATTTTTAACTAACTTTCCGACTAGCTAGACATTTAAAACTTTTAAAATATATCAGAACAAGATGCCAATGCATTTTTTTTAAATACTTTTAGCCATCTTTAAGTAGAATTACATTCATTTTCAGTTAATTCTGTTTTGTATAAAAAGTTATTTCAACACCATTATTGGTTGATAAGGTCTAGGGTTCTAGCAACTAAATTATTATTATATACGTATGTTACTATGGAAATCAATATGACATGTCAAAATGACATTTCAGTATTATTTCTATTAATTACAAATTTGATCGTTTAAGCTAGTCAAGTCAAGTTTGTGTGATTCAACAGAAAATTTAAAAATGTTGTATATAAAAATTTCTTTTTATCTTGTAATTACTTATGTATTTAACATTCATAGTTCAAATTTACTTACGATAAAAAGTACCTAATCTTTTCTGATGCTAATATTTTTAGTTTTCGTAGCCCAAATACTACATTATATAATAGTCTACATCATAATGCGGTAGCTATATTTAAGACTGACAATGATATTTTTACTCACACTCTTTCCAATTAAATGACTTGTGTGGATTTAAGATGACGTTATTCATACCTTACTTTAATTAGCAATCTTTTATTTCTTCTGCCTTTTTAAAAATATTTTATTGAACAATATTTATGGCTCACTGTTATCGTGTACAATCAAAATCGATATGTTCTTAGTTGAATTATTTATCATTACATAGAATTTTGAACCAATTCCCTGTTGATTGGTTTTTTTATTACAGGAAATTGCCACTCAACGAACATGAATCGAAGGGTTGGTTAAAAATTCTCGTTAATTAAATTTTAACAAGGAAATGCGTTTTATGAATTCCAATGTAAGGTTATTTTGGATAATTTCTTTACTTTACTTTACGTGATGCATGTACCTAATATACCTACTAATTATATATGACTAAATTAATAATAATCGAAACCGTTAATATATTTGGCAAAATAATCTTTTATCTGATGAAAAAGTATTTAAAAATATTTATGTTTATAATTCTGTAGCATTTATTACAGAACTTTATATGTAATCAACATGAAAATGTACAAAATTTAGAACACGTCAAAAACATAATTTTAATAAATATGGAACCGAGGACTCATACACACACAATTTTTATAGTACTAAAGAAAGTGGATATATACTTATTCCTCAATTTTTTGGATTTTAAATTGGTATTATCCATTGATAAAAAATATTTTACAAAATATTAAAATTACACGCGTAAACATTTTTTTATGATATAAAAACCACCCAAACGAAAATGATGATACATTTAATAAAAAATATAGTTAATCTTTACATCTTTAATTATAACAGCAATTACGCATTATAAAATTTAAAATCCTAGGTTCTCCCTACTCTTCACAATTTTCCCAAAAAAATCTTTTTTATCAACTTCTAATTTTTGTCAACTATTCCTATCCCACATCAAATAGCATATAATATGTTCTTCTCCCTTAATACAGTATTGATAATTAATATTGTAACATTACATAAAGTCAGGCGTAAATTTCAGCTGCTAATAAGTGCTGACCGTCTGAACCGGACATGTATAGTAAATTAATTTTTATACATAGTGAATACTGAGTGATTCACATTTATTAAGTTGTTATAAATTACAACCAAGTAAACGCTAGGATTCTTTATTATTGAAATTTAACGGTTAAATATTTATATATTAAATGCATCCTTATCTTAATCACTTTCCAATTCCAACGGAAAATCATATTTGTTTTAAAGTGAATTTAAATAATATCTAAATGGATTTTGAATTTATGTGTCCTTGCGATAACGTTACTGTGGGGTGCTTTTTGGAACATGGATTTAATATAAATCACGAATCCAATATTTTGACCGAACAATAAATCATTGTAAAAGTTTTCCAAAATAACCTCCACTAAACAATGTCCATATTTTTGTGAAGCAAACATGGTAATACACATTATTACGTATTTTAATATAATTTTAATTTTTCCAAATTATTATTCAATTTGCCTATTCGAAAATAATTTATTACACTTTATTATACTGACAAATAATTGTATGGATATATTATTTATTTTAGTAACTTCTTTTTGCAAGTAATGCATTTATTTAGTATCGATAATCAAGTCAACTAAATATTAAAAAAAACAAAAGCGTAATTTAAATCCTATGTGAAAATTTTACGTGTCTTGAAGTTTCCGGATAAACCCATAGTATTTGCGATCAAAACCAAGCCAGCCACATGCTATTCACAGACACCAAGTTTTAATTTATGAACTGAGTTTTTACTCTCTCTCTGTACGGGACATCCAACGTTCCAATCGATCATAAGTGCATGCGCCGTTTTTTTGAATGTGAAACGCTCTATTCAAATAGAGTTCGTGACTCCCTTTTATCTGCATGTTTATTGTAATATTTTAATAATACACAATATTGTTTTTTTATCTATGAAATACAATTTATTTTAATATATCTGTTAAAATTAATATAATATAACACTAATTTTACATACGTACCTATATGTACATATTATAATTAATGTTAAACCGATAGTTATTTAAAATAAAAAATAATAATTAAGGGTACAATCAATGTGCTTAATACATAATGTGAATGTAAAATGATATTTTGCTTTATCAATGCTTTCCAACCTTTTTTGTATCACAGTATACTATTCAAATTTTAATATGTTTGCTGCACATTGTATTAAAGATCAGAAGTAAGTATAGACCATTTTAAACTAAAAAAACTTTTTGATGTAGGTGACTCATTTAAGTGTTGGTGTCGTTACTTTCATTGACGCCAGAAGAATCCGTCTTTCCTATACAACGGAAACTAAATTTTAGTATAGAGAAATGACGGTAGAGCAAATATTTTTTTTTCTTAACGCCTTGTTTAAATAGGTACCATGATGCATGGTTGGTACATCAGTCCCGTGCGTGTTCGTCTCAATACAAGAAACTTTAGTACTATAATCTCTTCATTCCGATACGTTTATAGTGTCATGGAAGACGGTCGTATACAAATCGCAACTGCATATATATGACGGGTTTAGATGGAGTAGGTCACTCAAATCAGATTGTGCATGTGGCTAAAAACCATTTTTCGCATCAAAAAAAATCTGTTACGAAACATTTTTGCGATCTACATCGGATTTTATAGCCAATAAAAAACACGATCACTTTTTATTGCGTTTATAACCACCCTCATTATGTAACAAGCTTATTTTGTGTGAATGAAAATTTAATTCTACGTTAATTGCAATAATGGTTTATATTTTATATAATGGCTCATATCTCGAATCTAATTAGATTTTATTTATAAATGTAATATAGTGTAGTGCAGGGGTCGGCAAACTGCGGCACGCAAGCCGCATGTGGCTCTTTGCCAAATTCACAATTTATACAAAAACTTTTGCTAAATTCACAATTTTTATTTTTGATTGTTATTGATTTTGATTTATATTGATTAGTACACTTTTTATATAATGATATTATCGCTAGCCTAATTTTTCCTCCATGATGGTTGATGGAAAAAGGTATGATTGTTGCTGTTTTAAATCCGCCCATTGTAAAAGTCGACAAACTAATTTTTTCTCCATTATTTTAATCAATTGATACGAGCACTGTTGAAAAACCATTTTTATTGGTGGATTTCACAAGCAAAGAGTTATTCCAAATTTGTAGGTCTTACCACCAAAATTGAGGATTTGGAGAGAGAAAAATCCAATTTAATTTCACAACATAAGTGGAGCGCACTAAAAGATCTACATCATGTAGATACTATGATTTTTAATACACGGAACACCTTTACGAACTCATATTCGAGTCTACATAATATATATGTGAAAAATATTTTTTAAACATGAATAATATAAATATCATTTAGAGAAGCCAAATAACCGATGAGAATTTGGAGTCGCGTCTGAAATTAAAAACTACAAGATACATAAATTACCAAACATACAGAAACTCTCCAAATAAATGCAAGGAAGGTCGTTTTAAGGAATGCGTGAAATTGTAAGTAATTCATATTCTGTTAAAATTATATTTATAATTTCAACAATAAAAACATATATTTACGTTACTTTTATTCAGGAAATCTTCTTAACTTAAAAAATAAACAATTGTAAAATGTAATTAATTCATTTAAATAAATCATAATATTTATAAAAATATACGTATGGCTCTCGAATTTTTTTTTTACTGTTGTGCTACTCAATATGGCCACCTTTGATCCAAAAGTTTGCCGATCTCTGGTGTAGTGTATAAGCAATCAAAACTACTTAACAAAAAAGCACTATGTAGTTTTTACAAGTACATAGTAAGTGAATTGTATTTAAAGTATAATCGATTTAAATAGAAAACCAGTAGGAGCTATAACTAACTCTATTCTAAATTGAAACGTGTGCACCGTGGACTACATGCCTATTCAAATGGGCTGGTTTATTTACAGCTATAGAGGCGAACACCAATCGGCTTAGGATTAGAGTCCACCGCTAGATGGATCCGGCGCCGTCCTCGTTTATTCCTTTTTATCCGTTTTATTACTATTTCATTTTTAAATCCTTGATCCTTACTCAGATGGGTTTCGGTCGTTCTTCCTCCTAATTTGACTATACACAATGAGATTTTTGAAGAGGTTTTATTACCCAAAGCTTTATTAGGTTTTTAAGCAACATTATTTTAATCATTCTCATTACTAAGAATCGTTCAGTTTATTTATACTGTAAATTAATGATTCTCACTCAACTATCGTTATTGTTCGCTAAACAAATGAGTGATACTCGCATTCTCGATTTAGTATATTAAAATTTATTATTATACGTTTTTTTATCTATTTTGTACAGTTTCTGCCACTCTTTCCAGGAAAATCTTCAATTAAGGAAAATCTTTTATTAACATCTAAAGAAAAATATTTAAAATAATTTATTTTTATATTTTTTTAATCATAAGATGTTTATCACACTTGAATGGTCAAAGACATAGCTTATAATAAATATCTTTAGAATCATCTTCAAATGTGTTAATCTTGCCGATTTTTTGAATAATAAAATGCCTAATTCTTGTCAAATTTGGGATCACAGAGATTATCAATATAATTTTTTATCGTGAATATTTTACAAAAATTATCTAGTAATTAATTATACTTATGGTTTTATAAATGCGTTTAAAAATTAATAAATGTAAAAAATCTTAACACCACTGCACAGTTATGTACCGAAATATGACTATATTCTAAAACATTAGAGCGAGAGGTTTAAAAGAATACTATTTTATGTAACAAAAATACTTTATGCAGTCATCGAATGTTTAAAATAACTATAAAAGATAATAAGGCTTCAAAATTATATAAATAGATTATCTACAACGTTAAAGAAGTGTCCAGGATCATGGTTTGAAAATACAATAAAAACTCAATTTTGACCTTCGACGAGCATGTCCCCCCAATTTTCGTATCATATCGTGTTAATAATCTAAACCAAAAGTTGCTAAGCAATATTCATTATTTTCGACCACCAATCTCTTCAACAGTTGACTGATTTACATAATATGCATAACTTTCAGATAATTAGGTTAAAATTATATGCCTTATACTGACGTGTGAATTGCAATGCACTTAGTTATATATAGATAAGAGAAATTTAAACATATTTCAGAGATAAATTCTTAGAGTAATCTTTGATATTATTGAATAAATAGTATTTGGAGGTCAAGTATAATAAAATAACGAAACTCACTTTATCTTAATGAAAAACTAATGTGACATAATATGGAAACATAGAGACTGTAGTGAATTGGACCAGTACATGGAATGCCAGGTAAACTACTAGCAATGATGGTTATGTACGTGTCTTTTGCAGGTAAAAGAAAATGGCACTCTTTAATTATGTGTGTTTTGCATGCAAACACTAACTTTTTGTTATTGGTATATCGATCTAAAATTTATGGCTACCGAATTTTGCTAGTCGCTTTTTGTATGTATGTAATGTATAAAAAATATATGACATCTATCGATTTTCTGAGATAATTAATAAAATAAAAAAGCAACCCCTCTGATGAAGACATTGTGCCTTAGGTGCAGTACGTACGTTGAGCATGTCACGTAAACCCTTCGATAAAGTCAAGCAAAATCCACATCCTCTCGATGTCACCTGATAGGCTCCGTGCCTAATGATACTCTGCCAAATTAATTGTAGTAGAAAATTGATTGTTATACTAGATGAATCATTAATAATGACCAGTCAGTTTACTTAAAATTATTCAATATTTTGATGGCAACATAATATTATTATAATGTTTGTTTATTGTCATAAAATAGGGGTAGTCATTGTATAGTATTCATATGATATGATAAAGTTACCGTCATTGTAATTGAATTCTTCTCGTTTATAGCCAAAAGTATTCGCGGACTAATCTTCGCGGGCTCATTCGAAAGGTTTATTTTATGTGACGGAGTAGCGGGCTGGTGGGACGCCCAAATATTATAATACGAACAGACGCCAGACGGTGATAAATTCTTTCTTCTCAAATCAACTTAGCATATTTAAATTGAGCACGATTGTCTCTTTTCCGTTTGGTTAAATATTCGCCCATTATTCGTCGGAAAATTAAATGATAATAAAACTCCCTAGTAATATATCTTCGTTTTCGGTACGAAGTACCTACATAATTGGGTATACTTCGTATGGTGGAAGGGTTTTGCAAAAAGCATTTAATTTAATAACGATCGTATTTTTATCATTTTTATTAACATACATTTAGAATTACCATTCTTATTATTATAATATATTACTTAATTAATAATTTTAAATTTTGATCTGCCATTTGTTAAATGAAATTTATTGATAATTACTTTGTATTCTCCAATTCATTTATTTTTTTTGACAAACAACCAAGTTTATTAGTTAGTTTTTAATGCAGATTTGTTTTTACAGGACATAGTTTAATTTAGTAATTTGTTCAACCCAGTGAGTCTACACTATATACATTTAAAATACCAGATGTAAATTTGGATATTTGGGTCGTTAGCTTAATTCGTTAATTTAATACTACTTATCCGGCGAGTGAAAGACGGTTATTCAAAACCAACAGGGCTTAAGATTTTTTAAGTATCAGTCATGTGAATACAAAAAAATTGATGATAGTTTTTACTTAAATAATTCATTTTATACTTATAATTAAGATATTCAACATAGAAGAAAATAAAATCTCAGAGTGTTGTTATTATTATGATGAACATTTCCGCTTATATGGAAAAGGTAGATATACAGAACGTAAGATGAAAACGTTTATACCAATAAAAATTCTATCCAAGGACGACTCGTGTGAAATATTTTTATTTAAAAGAAAACAATAAACTGAAATTATAACAATGGTAGATATTTTGAATAATTTAATATAATCCCATCCTTATAGTATTAATGTATGTATTAAGAAAATTAACATAGAAAATTACCACCTGATTAAAAATCAAAATTCATATACTTACGTCATAATTAATCTTGTCCTAGAGTTGTAATTAAGACAGATAATAAATGTTGTCATTAACTAAGTTAACTATTTAAAATAATTATTCTTATAATATACTTATAAAGAATCATTTCTTTTATTCAACGTCATTCAATATTGAATGTATCATAATATTATATAAAATGTTACATCCTTAAATCTTATAAATTATTGGTTGAATAAGAGAAATGATTTATTAAATTATTAGCAAGTGCAAGTATGTTATAACTAAACATTGGAGTGATCCGGGCGTCGGTTAGTAATTTGTTTACTTAATTGATACATTGATTTAAAACACAAAAACCAATAACCAACATTAACGCAATTAAGTAATATGCCCGTATCTTAATTTGCTAAAAAAAATAATAATAATAAGTCTTTTGATAAAAAATATTGATAAATATCTCACAAATTGTAAATTCCAAATGAATAAATTTATAGAGATCAAGCTTCTAGAAGCAAATCCAAGAATGTTCAAAACAAGTAAAAGTAGAGTGTGAGAACGAAGAGATCCAAGCGTTGGCTAGGAATCTAGATAAATACTTATTAATGGTACCTTGATTAAAACCACAAAAACCGATTGCAAATATCAAAGCATTTTGTAAAACCTTTCAAATGTATGAATCTAGTTAATTTCTTCAGAATTAGGTAGGTCGCAAGTGGGTATATTGGTAAAGTACATTAATAATTGTCGGAATCCAATTGATGTGGATTCAAGTCCCGCCTAGTATCGTATTTTTTTCAGCTAGAGATATATACATATAATTTTTGAGGCTCCTTTACTCTTGAGTGTATGGACATTATCCGTGGCTCCATCTGACTTTTTCTTAGTTATGTTAAAATATTGTAGCTTAAAGTTTATAAGGGAACCTTATTAAGTTAAATATTTTTTCCGACTTAAACGCGGCATAAATGGAAACTCTCCCATTCTTGGTAACATTGAATAGTATGTTTCTGATAATTAGTTTATAAATCGGGATCATCCGTTGTTTTTTCATTAATAATGCAAATTGGGAGGGAAATAACAGCTATGTTCAATCAAATTACTTCGGATATTGATATATTCCACTTACGTGAGGTGAGTTTAGGTGAAAGTTGTTTTATATATTTTTAAGATAGAGTATATATTCTATCTAGTGCACTCGGTATGCTTCCATGTACTTTTATTATTATTTACACATATTATCCTCTATTTGTAATTAAATATTTTTTGTATGTAATGACAGTGAACGCTGTGAATTTATATTCTGTTATGTTCATTATAATGTAAAAAAAAAATTCTAAAATTATCTGAGTTGTTAACAAATTATGTTTCTTCTGTATTTAATTAAAAATCAAATAATATGCGCCAATTTGGCATTCGTCTGGATGGCTGCGCCAAATCGGCAAACCGCTTTTACATTATTATACTTATTATGTTTTTAATAAAGATTTTATTTTTTCATTCAACATCAATGCCCGCAAAGAGTCGCCGCGAGTGGAAAACCGATCCGAAAAATATATAAACACAAGGGCAAGAAGTAGTGGTGCGGCCGCGCGCCGACAGTTCCCGGATCGCAATATATCCGCTGGCAAACAAAACTTATTGTAGAGATCAAAACAAACATACGTATGGGCCGGCGAGGTAAGATCGCGGTGGAAAACTGAAGAGGTCGCCCACTCAGATACGACCGAGCCCAAAGCAGCTGCACGGACAGTGTCTCAGAACCTGCAAAGATCGTCAGTGAACCTTTTTATATAAAATTTAGCTTAAAAACCATAACCCACTTTATATTATTATAATGACATCCAAAATTAAATTATACTTATGTGCAATGTTCATCACTATCCTTATCATCAATTCTCATTTGACTGCTTGACAGAGGCCTCTCTTTGCTGTATCCAGTCTTCTCGGTCCTATCAATCGTGGTTATTCATTTTTACCACGTTTTTCTTAGCTCGTATTCTTGTTTGTCCGGTGGTTGTTTATTCAGTACAAATAAATTTTCAACTAACTTCCCGACTAGCTAGACATTTGAAACTTTTAGAATATATCAGAACACGATGCCAATGCATTCTTTTAATACTTTTAGCCATTTTAAGTAGAATTTAATTCATTTTCAGTTAATTCTGTTTTGTATGAAAAGTTATTTCGGAAGAAATCCGTAATCCAATCCACTATTATTGGTTGCTAAGGGGGTGGTCCCAGCAACTAAATTATAAATATATATGTGCGTTACTATGGAAATCAAAATGACATTTCAGTTTTCTATGTTTGTTTGTTGCAAAACAGCAAAAAAATGATTTGTTGACAATTGCCTTATTTGTAACAGAAAATTTAAAAACGTGGTACATAAAAAGTTCTTTTCATCTTGTAATTATTATTACATTAGTATGTCTGGTAAACTTGTTTTTGAACGCTTAATGTAATATTATGTATACTTCAGTAGCGAAGGGTGGTGGTAGGCTGTTAAGATTCGTAGATCCGGACATGTGCTTCGTATACTCTCCGATACGTCCACGTCCGTATGGCACAGTCATAAGGATTTGTTATTGGACCATTTGCTAATCTATATAAAAGATACAAAAGTGATCTATTTAGTGCGTTACTGATATAGCGTGATGGATTTTTGAATGATGGAATGAGTTGTATAAAAAAGTTGAATATAAAATATAACTATAACTTTACTATTATGAATACGTATGTAGGAAACTCTTATTAGGTATAATATGCAAGCAAGCAATCATACCACTCAGAATTACATGAGTGACATACTTTAATATGTACTCGTATGTTTTGTTGTCAAAACAAAACAATAGAGCAAAAGATATTCTCAGCGTTTCTTCAATCATATCTAGATCACTAGGGTCTGTTATTATTTTTTTTTAATTGCGACTATGCTTCTTGTAATATATGGACTACATTTATTAGTATAAATAAGGAGGACGATCCAAAAATCCCTACTCATTCATCGAGTTCGTCACGCAATGCACTACTATCGCCACGAGTCCTTCACTCGACATCCGTCATTCCACTCGAGTCTAGTCTCTCGGCTTATTAATATAATCAATCTCTTGATCACATCGATCCCACTGGTATTTTGGGATTATAATCTCTGTCATCCTTATTATTGTATTTGTTTATTATCTTATCAATAAATGAACTTTCCTCTCAAAAAATTCAAGCAATAACGACTATATATTATCTCTTCTACATCATCTACCCCAAAATAACCAATTAATAAGTAGTTAGTAAAGTCTTGTAAGGTTGCGTACGTCTTTCTTTTGTATCCCACCCTTATTACAAACAGGTATGAGGTGGAGAGATCAATCTTCTTGGTTGTTGCACACAAAGAGAGCTTTGAGATTTGTTTCGAAAAGAATACTTTACGATGTACTTGTACGAGCAAGTAAAATATTATTGTATGTTGACAATTTTAGAAACTATTTTTGAAATATATTGTTTAGAAATTAAATATCGTTTAATAAGTTTCTATTAAATTTATAATACAATTTAACAGTTTTTAAGAATATTTTCCTGACAAGTATCATTTAAAATAATTTATATACTCTTACGTACACACACAATTATAATAGAATCATTATTTAAAAGAAAGCAGAATAAAGAATAATTTTTTTAACATGTTTTATATAATATGTTATAAAATGATTGGATATCTGAATAAATATATACCTATATATAAATACATAATTCGACAATATCATATTGATATAGTATTTTTTGTAATACTTTGATTAAAAAACAGTGGTGCCTGTGAATTTAGTTCGTGCTTTAAAATAACTTTCAGGTTCACTATTGTGAAAACAAGAATGCCTCGTCCTTTTTGCGTGCGCGGTCTTCCAATACAATTCAATACGTTGAACTGCACTTGTATATATCTCTTTCACGGAAACTCGACCCAATGAATCCGAATAATTTACTTCAACCATTTCCTCCTGTGGATTTTGTCGGAGCTGACCGCCGAAGCGCAATCATGCGATTGTGTAGTGGCATTTGGAAAAATCAACCGACCTACGAACGGGTGAGTCATTTTGTTTTAAAAAGGATTCAGTTTATACAAATCACTTCGTACAAAATCTTTACTATAGAGGTTATTAATTTTAAAGTATATCTAGGAAACATACATAACTTAAAAACATCTCAGATATAAACCCACTAGAAAAAAATACGAAAATTACTTCATTTCCGAGGTACCTACCTAATTATTTTAATCACATTACACAAATTATAAGCAGTTTTTATATGATACCGATATGACATTGTTATCACGATATGTTGGCATGATTAGCAATTGTATTGGTAGCTTAATCGATACAGCCCATTCGTTTGAGATCACGTATATGTTCGTATTTGAGATTTTTTAATGTGTATATTCCTGTCGTTTTTTAAATTTATATACGTTCAATAATTGAAAATCTAACCATCCTAATAAGTATCAAAAATAGCCACCAGACACCAACACAAATTTTGTCATTAACAGCGAACCAATCGAACGTGTGACCCATTATACATACATAGGTACGAGTACATGGGTCAATGAGAAATCGGACCAGTCTCAGGAAATAAAAACTAGAATTGAGATCGCAAGGAGCGCCTTTCTCAAAATGACACGCCTTCTTAGCAATCGAGATCTTAACCTAGGTCAGAGACTGCGTATGGTACGTCTTTATGTTCTCTCAATTCTTTTCTATGGTATGGAAGTAAGGACGCTAAACCTAGAGATGTCACAGAGACTTGATGCTTTCGAGATGTAGCTGTAAAGACGCATCCTCAAAATTCTTTTTGACTGACCGAGTGATAAATGTTGAAGTTCTCAATCGAATGGGGAAGGACCGAGAAGTTCTACGTAGTATCAAAACCAGGAAGCTACAGTACCTCGGTCACATTATGAGAGGACAAAATTACAGCATTCCCCAACTTGCAATTCAAGAAAAGATCAATGGGAAGCGTAATAGAGGACGGCGCCGCATTTCGTGGCTTAAGAACCTCCGTGATTGGTACGAGTGCAGCTTCACTGAACTGTTCTGGGTACCAGACGACAAAGATAAGATCGCCTTGATGGTGGCTGACCTCCGATAGGGGATGGTACAATAAAAAGAAAAACTATCTTAAACCATGTGTGTATTCGGTATTAAATGTAAAAAAATCATTATTCGCAATTACAAGAACGTTTATAATTAATAATAAACTTAGCCAGAGCTAGTCATGTATGTTCAATATATAGAATGTTATATTGTCATTAAAATGAAATTATATCTACAAAAACTTATTGTAGAAAACCCGACTATTTTTTAAAGCTCTTCCTTTTACCTTCCTGCATATTATTCAATCGCGCAAGCATGAAATGCATTAAGGGTAAAAATGGATAAAAGTAAACGATAATCTTTGATTTAAAGCGACAGATACCAAACGTTTATTCCGATCAAGTGCATTCAAGCTATTAAACTTACTTGCTAAAACTACTTAGTTTTAATTTTTTACTCACCGTATTCATATTATTGTATTTTCCGTCGAGCATTTTCTCAATTTTACTTGCACCGAAGGACTATAGCAAAATGCAGTCTAAATATTTACACAACATTGAAAAGTATAGCTATTATTTTTGATCATTGCTTAACGGCCCACATGCTCGTCGTAGGTCAAAATTGAGTTCTTATTGTATTTTCAAACCATGATCCTGTACACTCCTTAAACGTTATAGATAATCTATTTATAGAATTTTGAAGTCTTATTATCCTTTATATTTATTTTAAACATTTGATGACTGCATAAAGTATTTTTGTTACATAAAATAGTATTCTTTTAAACCTCTCGCTCTAATGTTTTAGAATATAGTCATATTTCGGTACATGAATGTGCAGTGGTGTTAAGATTTTTTACATTTGTTATTTTTTAATCGCATTTATAAAACTATTAGTATAATTTATGACGAGATAATTTTAGTAAAATATTCACGATAAAAAATTATATTGATAATCTCTGTGATCCCAAATTTGACAAGAATTAGGCATTTTATTATTCAAAAAATCGGCAAGATTAACACATTTGAAGATGATTCTAAGGATATTTATTATGAGCTATGTCTTTGATCATTCAAGTGTGATAAACATCTTATGAATAATGATTGCTTTATAATAATTATTGACCTAAGAATAAGGTAGTGTTTATTTGAAATACGCCATTTCTTTTATCATTCCCCAGTGGTTAAGCTACAACATACGGCCGTAGCCATAAATTGACAAACTATAATTGAAGTAGGGAGTAAAATGATATTGACGCGCGTGTTTGAACATTAACAAGGTTAATACTTTGTTTTAACGGCCTACATGCTCAGTGTAGGTCAAAATGGAGCTTTTATGGTATTTTCAGAGCATAACCCTGGATATTCCTTAAACATTGTAGATAATCAATTTATATAATTTTGAAGCCATATTATAAAATATAATTTGTTATCGTAAATATGTCACTATAATATAATGTTAACATTAATTTTACTAATGGTTTTGTAAATGCGTTTAAAAATTAATAAATCTAAAAAATCTTAACTTCTCTCTTAACTCTTGGGCTTCAAAATTATAAAAATAGATTATCTACAACGTTTAAGGAATGTCCAGGGTTATGCTCTGAAAATACCATGAAAGCTCCATTTTGACTTACGCTGACCATGTGGGCCCTTAAAGCACTAAACAAATGTTTTCTTCAATTTATAAATTTTCAAACAATTTAAATAGCGTTTTTATTCATGCTGATTAATTTTTATCTTTACATTTTGTGTACATAATGTGCTAAATGACTATTACTATATACATCAATATTGCATTCAAAATCAATGCGTCGTAAAACCATCTTCGCTATGCACATTTTGAAATATACGTAACAAGCAAAAGCATCACTGCAGTGCCATTTATTCCGCTATACGTGAAGACTGCTCTCATATATTATCGGAAAATCACTCACACGCAATAACAATTTGACTCTTCCGCCGTCTCGAAATAAACATCAGAATCGCTTGGCAGGAAGCAAGACTCGCGAATCACATATAGAAAGATTTGTCAGTCCGATTCAATTCGACTGTTAAGAAATATCGGCCGACAACGCCGTGCATGCTCTGCACTCTTTTACATCGTGAACTATGGTCAAAATTTTTGCAATCTTAGAGTATTTGAGATCTTTTTACATCATAATATTATAAATATTATTTTCTATAAAACCAGCATAATATTACGTCTTTTAGTTTTCTCTAAACATATGTAGGAAGTATAATGTTTGAGACTTTCACGGTTATTTTGTATTGTAATAGCTACGGACAAAACATCGAGAGCATCGACAGCATCAAGTACCTGGGGATACACATCACGGGAGATGGCATTTTGCAGAAAGAGCTCGTTATCAGATTGGGAATGGCTGGAGCAACATTCAACTCGATGCGGAGTGTCTGGGACTGTACTCGGTCAAAACCAAATGCCGTCTATTCGATGATTGCATTCTGACGGTGCTGCTTTACGTTAGCGAATCATGGTACCTTACGAAGGCTCAGAGCAACCGTATACTGAACTTCGAAAACAGATGTTTGCGACGGATACTGGGTGTGCGGTGGTATGACTTTATGAGCAACGAAGAGATAAGAGAAAAACCAAGCAACCTCTCAGCACGATGAGAGTGAAGAGATGACGTTGAACCTGGCGCGGCCACGTGCTGCGGATACCAGAAAAAAAACCTCAACCTGGCTCGCCTGTTCTTCAAGCCGACCGGATTCCGGCGTTCTGGAAGGCCGCTAAATATTATGTATTGAATGTATACGGCGGAGCTACGGGATGCTGGTTTGACCTGAAATGAAGCAAGAAGGCTGGCAAGCGACAGGGATTCTTGGAGGCGCAGCGGGGTGTCCATGTGCTCCAACTAAGGGGCGGATATGGCCGAAGTAATAGATTCTTGGGTTTCCACCGCGTATACTTCTTCCTTCTTTCCTCGACGTTAGAATGACGTTTGCATTCGTACACCTACATAACACTTCATCATAATACATATTTCTTGATAATGGCCTCTGAAACAAACTAAACGTCGAGGAAAGAAGGAAGAAGTACACGCGGTGGAGATCCTAGAATCTATTACGAAACGTGTAGGCAGGATTGTATTTACTATATGATTAAAGGGCAATAATATCCTGAGGGTCTTGATGCAAAAAAAAAGTAAATAGCAATATCCACTTAAAACATCGATACAGAGAAAGTAGCCGTCTTCACACCAATATATTCATACCACTCATTTTAAAATATAGCATTGACTATTGAACTTAATAGTGACACAAAATATGACACGCAATATATGAACATAATTTATATATCACCCAGTTACATACAATTTGTGTGAAAATCAAATGCATTGAGGAAGTCTAGTATTGCAGTTCAATTATTCCTAGCCTCTGAATTCGTAGGTTCTGGGCTTGAATTCCGGATCTGGCAAAAACATCACATTTGTATTTAGACTCAGAGTGTGGGTCTAATATATTGAGCAAATGGCTAACACCCATTTCTCATAAAAACAAAAATCTGTTGAGCCCCATAATATGATCTTTTAAGAATCAAACGTGGTAAAAAAACCTATTTTATTCCTAAGCTGAACATGTGGACCTATCTCCAAAGCTTCTTATTTTACCCAACATTTTACTAAGAATAGTTGTTATCCATTCGACCAACGTAATGTAATTAATAATTTGTATCAAACAATAATAATAATATAAGTAATAGTTTTTTGTTTAATAAATAATATGAAAAATATAACAATTTTAAATTACGTTTTAGTAAGTTGGGTTATCTGCAACGTGCTAAAGTGACAATGGAAAAATGATCTACGCGCTGCAGGTCTAACATAGCGGGAGGCACGACAGTTAGGCGATAGACCGAGGGAAGTGGCGCAAACTTATGCTTGCACTATACCCCAAAGCTGGAGCATGAGAGGATGAAAGAAAAAAGAAGAATGTTTTTTATACGCCCACAATGGCCAAGCGGCTAATAATGTCGTTGATTACAGGTTTGAATCACAGATTTGTTTTTGGAGTCAAAGTATAGACCTTATAAGTTGTGTTTGTTGGGTCAGTTAGTTTTAGGTATCTACCATTGTATTACAACAAGTGCCTACTTGTAGTTGTTTAGTGGCTCACTGTCCAGGGGTCATTCACTCATCGTGCAACATATCGAGGTCATTACTATTTGATCAGCTGTACAACTTCTATCTCATCACTTACTCTTATCTGCCTCCTTATATAATACTCGTATGTAAAGTATGTATTTAGCATACTCCAGTTGTCCTTTTCTGTTATTTGAGGCACTTCCTAATTTATAAATGCCGCTTATTCATAATTATCTAGAATTTAGATAATTTATCCATACATCATCCTCGTACTCATTGAGAGTGCATATTATTTATTGTCTCTTATTCTAGTTTTAAGTACTCATTAGTACCTATCACCTTCGAAAGTGTTTTAATAAAAAATACTGAGATTTTTGACGACAAATTGGTATCTATATTATGCATGTATAAAAATAATAATAATCTGAAAATGCACTTAAATAGTCTAAATAAATTAAATAAAATGCTTTAAAACACGATTACTTAAAAACTGGGATCAAAATATCACAGAGAGTAATAATATTGTTTGCGTTTCTGCCTAATCTATATTTAAACTACTTTTGGGAACAAGAGCATTTAAATATTCATTATAATGTCAATAGATAGAGCTACGGACGCCTAGTCTATACAACCAAAGCTCGAACGCGTGAAAGATTTTCCTAGCATTTCCGAGTATTTCCGGTAGCCACCTTCCGGTTTATTTTCTAGCACCGAAATATTTAATATTCGAACCATATTGAATTATTAATTTCACTTAAATGTTATGTGGAATTGGCAGTTAACAAAATAAAAGAAACTACTTATTAATATTGCGAAATAAGATGTCAAATGTTTCCCTATAAAATCTGTACGTCGCAGGTAGACGGATGCAACAGGCATATTATTCTCAATTATTGTTCAGGAGTTAAAATATTATGATAATATGAATCACTGTTGTCAAACAAAAACTTCTTGTCTACTTGTTCCGTTTTCAAATGAGGAACGCCCCCAGATGTATCATTTCATTTCACGCTCACGCGGTGTACGGATCTATTAATTTATGTAAGTTGAAGGTTTTATAATAAAAATGTGTCTAAAACGATCAGGAGTGATATTAGAATTATTATGAGTAAACTTTTGGTTTATTTCAAAAAAGAAAGGAGTCGTATCTAAAAAGAGAGCCTATAAATTATTTAAATACGCCTACTGTGCGCGCGTTGCCGCCATGACAGGTAAGTCACTGATATATCTTCTATGTGCGACTACAGCGACTACATGTTATCGCCGATTTCTTGTTGTTGGACTATATTTTTGCAATATGTTTCAATATGCAATATAGTTATACTAGTATTACAAAACAACAGATTAATCAGAAATCATTGTTCTTGGATATCAAGTGGTTATTAGTTTTACAATGATAATAACAATATGTTAAGCTTTTAAGAAAAAGGTAACTCGTAGGTAACGGAAAACTTAGTTTATGAGAACATGCAGATCTCACGATGCGGAATAATTATGTGTAAACACGCGCTTTGCCTCCCTCCACCATTTTACTAAGTCCTCCCTTATGCCCCTCTTTAAGTGTTATATTCAAATGAAAAGATTTAAACTGCTCAGAAATGAAGAGAAATAAAACTGTTATAAAATGAAAGATGTTTTTACATAATATTTTTATTAAAAAGTAAAAACCATCAAAATTTATTCACTCGTATGAAGGCAGGTTGGTTGAAATAACTGAAAAATATATTTTATTAATTTCAGTATTATTATAATAATATATTATTTTTTCTTTAACATCACTTTTTGGTAGGCTGCTGTCAAATTGTATGTAGTAAATGTATTGAGAAACGCTGCTCTATAAGATTTAAAATTAATAATCAGTTTAAGTTTAAATTATGATAAATACAAAGGTATTATGCAAAGTGTCTAATAAAATAAAAAGTTGCATGGACAAAACAAATGTCAATATTTAATGAAGCAGCTTAATATCTCTTCTATTAATAACACTTAGCTGGCCGATATGCCACGGCCCCAAGCTTGAGCTCTGTCAGCCCTCCTTGTAGAGGGCATGGTACACAGTAATATTTTATTTGATTTGGTTGTGCCTGAGCAAGTAAAGCATATTTTATTAAGTCCAATCTAACATCTAACCATGCAAATTAATTATGACATTCCAGGTGCACAAAAATGTTGTTGGTACTCAGTATCATACCAGTTTTTAATAGTGTTTGTTTTTATCTAACAGAATTTATCATGATATAATATGTGCTTTGTTGTTATTATAAAATCCCATATAGAAATCAATAATTTTATATGGCCAAAATCCTAGATATTTATATTATGGTATACTATACTTAACTAGGTACAAATTTATTGAAATCTAGCCTGGTCTAATCAAATAATGTAAGATTATGGTACTTATGGACACTATAACAATATATCACGTTATTAGCAAATTATCTACAAAACAATAATAAATGACACATAAACTAATTACCTGACACAAAACCAAACCTTATCAATGAGACTGTTAGCATGTTAACGTATGGATGTGAAATTGATATAAAAATGCAAAACAAATGCAAAACTAACACTAGCGCAACGTGGCATATTGAGCACAGTATGGAAAAAACCAATAAAATAAGTCAAGTGGACAGTTTCTGGACAAACGCAGTCGTTTCTAAGGGGAAGGAACTGGAGGAAACCTTCAAAATGTATGTCACTACATCAACTTAAGCTAATATTAATGATAAATAAAAAGCTCTTCTTTCTGAAAGATATCTATATATTTTGGCTATCCTTTTCTTGTCGCAGAGCTGTATAAATCAGTTGTTGAGATTTTTGAGCAATGGCAATATTATTTTTTTAGACTTTACCAAAAATCTTAATTAAACTTCATAGGGATGAAACTATGCTTTCTCAAAAAATAGTATTATTCTTAAAGGCTGTAAATTTCATTTTGTATCCGTCAATAATTCATTAAGGAGTTTTATCGCATAACCTTTGATAGGTTTGTCTTTCACGAGTCAATAAAAACTTTACCTGAACAAAAAACTAATATCAGCAAAGTACCAATGAAAAAAGTCTTAAAGACATCCAGTGAAAAGAAAAATCCGTTCTTCGAGACATATTAATGGCGTAATTATACTCAAAGTCGATTCAGACTGAGATTAAAACAATAAAAAGGCACCTCAATCCGTTCGCATCGATGGACAAACTTTTAATATATTCAGAGCCATCAAATCTTTCCCGCGGGCCAAAAAATCGCCGTCCAATCGATCCCGTCCTGAAAAGAGACCGTGGTTTATATATATTTATATATATATCACTTTTATCCAAACACAAAGACAAAAGTCGATTTTCAATCGCTTTTTTTGTGAACTGTTGAACTGAGCCCTGCGGGATATTTCATTTGTCGCGATCGAGAGTCCATGTTTTCAGAAATTTAACAAGAAAAAATGATATAATGAAATATTAAAAAATGTTTTCAACTTTTATGCATTCTGTCATGCGTATTAAATAATTATTTATATATATTTTGATGGTTAATTAAGATTATTTATCTTTGATAAATGCATATGGATTATAAAAAGTACCCAAAATTTAAAAGATAACGAAATATTTTAATTTGTAACAGCCTCAAATATGTATTGGATATTGGAATACACATTGGAATAATCTGAAAATATTATTAGACCTAGTCACATTCAAAATCACAACGTTACATTATGCTTGCAGGCCAAATACTGATTTAAGTAAGCATTCTTTTATGTAATAATAAAAATAATGTATATTTCAGTAGCTGAGCAGCTAACGTGTTGGTTTATAATGTCGTGGGTTTTGAATCCTGAGTCTTACAGATATTGTTTTTCAATGTGTGTTTAGAGTCAGAGTGTGGATTTAATAGATTAAGCTAGTGGCTAACATCCATTTCCTATAAAAACAAAAATCTGTTAAAGCAAAACCTCCACTCAGTGGATGTTTTTTTTAGGATCGGAGATTGTCGAAAAATAAATAAATATTGATTTGTATATTCAATAAAAAGAGTTCTTCATTCTTAAGCCTAGTCTATATTCTCTATTATTTTAATAATAATGAAATATAATGTAATAGTATACTTAAGTACAATAATTATTTAATTATATTTTAGTTGGTAAGAAATATTATTGATTCTATTTTTCATTCATACACGTAGCATCGTATTAAAGCATCTACGCTGAAGAGACGAGTTGCCAATCTAATAAAATATATTATAAATTGATATATTAAAGAATATTTAAATGATTTTTTGTTGAGTTAGGTTGATAACTTGTCTGTTGCCAACTTTTGCTATTCCAGAGATTCAATGAGTGCGCTGATCACCTTACCATTTTTGTTGTCAACTCCAGTTAAACCACTATTGATATTTTGCAGTAAGTATAAGGGAGTCCACGTAATAATTACTAATGATTAAAAATTATATTACTTCTGTTTACTATTTTAACAGTAGGTAGTACTATGTACCTATCAGGATTCTAATAATATGTCTTTAATATTCCTAAAAAATCAATAATATACCTTTACCTATTATTATTAGTGTAATATGTAAATAAATTCTATTGTTTTGTAAACTTAAAATATTTACTTAATATTAATTATATTATATCTGACATATGTTTTTAATTGCTAAGAGCATAACCATTTTATTTATATCTTATGAAAACAAACGACTTCTAATTAATACATCTTCAGGTCAATAGCTACTTCCATTTTTTTTTACTTTTACCTTAAATATAAATCATCATATTTGTACAATACGATCAAATGTAATAATCTATCTAAAAACAATAACAAATTTTTATCGAATATAATAATTATAAAGTTATATAGATCTTTATTCGATGAATATTACACGTATAACATTATTATACTCATATCAGATATTCTTAATCTCTTCCTAAAAGTATCTCCTTAATGTATTGCACTGCATATTGTCAAATTGCATAAAATTAATGGATTCGGCGTTTTCATGAACATGGAAAAACCACCACAAAAATAAATTGCAGTTAACATTAACAGTCTACCGATCATGTATCAAATTTTAGTTAACTATTATATTTATATAACGTAGGTATCTTTCAATGTTTTTAACATTACACATGATATATTCTTATAATTTGAATGCAAGAAGAGACTGATGGATCCCCACGATACTCAAGTAAATCTGATCAGACTATATACAAATATCTCAAAAATCTCACTAACTAATGTAAATTACCTTATTATAACTGAATAGATCTATAAAACCTGAACGGTATAGGCAAGTGGAAAGCAGAGGCTAGACGCTCTTAAAGTTTGGTGCTGAAGGCAGATGCTACGAGACTCGTGGATGGCCAAACAATCCAACGATTTCATAATCCGTTAATTCCATATTTGAGACATAACTTATTATGTTAGTTTAACTCGGCCACTCTCCATTTTTTTGTCATGGTGTGGTGACGAGATACTCTCATATTAAAAGGAAGATGTTATGATACTGAGGTATGGGGTAAGTTAGATTGATTTGTTCATTCTTATTCAAATAGCTTGCAAAAATTATGATAATCAAGATTATTTGGTTAGATCGAATGTTGAAAAGAATGGGGAAAATCTCTGCCTGGATAGATATAAATATAAATCCAGAATACCGGGGGTTTTCCATTGACATAGACCCTGCATACTGTTGAATAACGCCAAGCCATAGAAAAGGCCAACAAATGGCCAATTCATGCAAATTACAATCCTCAGGCATGGCAAGAAGAAAAATTGAATAGAAATATTACAACATTTTTCTAAATTTCAAATCATTACATTGTTTAAAACGTGATATATAAAATCTCTGATAATTGAAAAACTTGCCAAATAAAATAGTAAAGCTACTATTAACTGCATAGAATTGAGGCCAACAAAGTCAATAATAGTTTATGGTAACCTTTTTCTATTCCACCCATGGGTTTTGAGGTCTCAATATCCAATAATAAAAATGCAATCATCTAATGAACGCCGTCGGCGAACTCTGCCCCAGTCTTCTTTTCTTCACCCTGATAACAGTCATTTTACGTCCTCTGTAACAGTGGTTCTTAAATAACTCGTTATTAAATCATGTTTCTATACTAACTATGTTTTACTCTTAAATAAAGATAACTATATTTCACTTACTGCTAACTGAAATTCTAGGGACAATGATTTTACTTGTATTATTAATAAATATTATGTAACACACATAATTTAAAAAACTCTTATATATTTTAACTAACAGAAAAAATATGTTAAGACACCCAGCAGGCATCTCTCGGGTTTCGCGTCCATGCACACATACCAATATGCTATTATAGGCGTCATACTTAATTGCGACATATTTTAACTAATGGCTCTTAATACTCTCGGAACCACTTTCCAAATTAAGTTACTATTGGCGATCGGCTTTTTGTATTTTAAATCAAAATAGGCATGCCGATGTCCAATTTCTTTGGCTGGGCATCCTTAAATACTTTGTGGTGTAATCCACTTTCTGACGTGGGTGCATATACAATATAACGGGTGCAAAGTTGGGAGTTTTACACACCAATCCACTCTCTAAATTTTCTTATTTGTATATCTAAGGATCGAAGAAGAGTGGAGACAGCGGAATTCATTCAGCAGTAGGTTGAGATTGACTGACATGGTAATAGTATACATCTTCAAAACAAATATAAATACAAAAATAATACTCTCGACCATGGGTACTTCATGGAATTTGAATTAAAATTATAATTGATTTAAGTTGTGTACTATTCCATTTGAGTAGGTATGTTTTTACAATCCGGGATTCAGTTTTCGACATCTTCAGATATTATGTGCACTCACCAATTTTAAATACATATTGACAATGAATACAGTTAATTATTGTTTTATTGTATATATGAAACCTGAATATTCAATCAGGGTCACCAAAATGACTCAAATGGAATAGTATAGAACTTAAATCAATTATAAATAAAATATTTATTTATATTTAGTATTTGAATACTGTAAGTTATTCTAAATCAAATTAAAAAATCCATATGTCACTAATTATGCACGAAAATTAAGGGTACTTAGTTTACATTTTTGTAATATGTAGAAATAAATCCTTGAAGTGATTCACAACTAATGATTTAATTGACGAAAGATATTAATAACCACATTGACAACTGCTATCATTTCTGTATCGATAACCATTACACCGGAGATCCTTGAAAGAATCGCAGGGATTTAAAGAACCAGGAGAAAGGGACAAGGTAAGGGACAAGAAGGTATAAAATCGTAGTATTAAGGTATATTTTACAAATACGGATGAATAACTAAAAATAAATATATGAGGCGCCTAGTTTCAAAGCCCCTAAAACGGTTTTTGAAAAATTTTGAGTTAGATATATAGTTAGATGGATATTTTTGTGTCCTATATTATGATGGCCAAAGATTGAACCTTAAAATATGCCAAAATTCGTCAATACGTATCAATCAAAAATTAGGGTAAATTTCAAAACCCACTAAAATGATTGGGTGTGCTATTCAAATACCGCTAAAATGGAACGCCAAAATACTCTTTAGAATGTAACGAATTAAAAAATAAATTGATAAAGTTCACAGATTTAATAGATATGATTTTTTCTCATTTTCCTCAAAACTACCTAAAATCGTTTTTCTCATTTTTCTCAGAACTACCTAAAATCGTTTTAGGGGCTTTTGAAACTAGGCGCTTCATATTATAAATGAATAAATGCTCAATTTGGAGTCGTATTCGTTTGTACACGATACGCTTAAATTACCTACCACAAGATGCGTCGATTTTATAAAAAAAAAAATCCACCTTCTTTAATTTGATGATCCACAATATTTACACAAAACAATGAGTATAATATTACTATTATATTGTTTTTTTTTTTTTGGATTGTGTAGTTGCGACTAGAATATCAGCCTGCAGATATAGTACCTCTGCTCTAGGGGGTAGTCTATGATACGTCTTGATAAGCCAGTGGAGTTTCGAGGCTTTTAGCTTCCTGAGAATGGCCGGTACAAGATTATTTCCGTATCATTTTATTGGATTGAAGTTGAGTGGGGTTATTTTTTTTTGGTAATAACGTCATACAATCTAACAAGCTGGTGAACACTTTTTGTTTCAGTAAAAACAGTGATATTGATTTAATACAACGTTAATTCATATTTTTATAATTAAATATCTACACATTTTCTAGTAATTTAAAAAAAAAATGAATGACATCGATAATTATTGGAATGTATTATGAATAACATGTTTAGTCTTTCAATGAAAAATATAGCCTTTATAGAAGTGAATGCACTTATGTCATTTATGTGTTTTCTGTATATTCAAGAACTGTATTCTTTTGTACGAAATAAATGCTCTAATTACATTTAGCTAGAACCTACATAATATGTCAACAAAATTACGTACTTACGTAAACAACACTGGAATAGTAACAGAACGTCCATGTCTACATTGGAGGTTTGAACTCGAACTTTGAAACTGGGAATAATCCATGTATTTAATTAAATATAATACAAATTAATGATACACAAAACTATTCATACTATTTATATAACAATTTGTTGTTAAAATTAAATTAAATTAAAAATTAAAGTTAAAAGTATATAAAGCTTTGTGGTAAGACGCAAATGTTGTTCTACCGCATCAAAATAAAGGTACCCGAGTAGGTCACGAAAATAAAATAACAAGATACATTTCAGGTACTAGAAAAAATAAACGACGTTCTAATGAGGTAACTTGTAGGTACCTACTCGTTTAAATTAATATTACAATACAAATTCAATAGACCCATACGGTTTATACCGTGTAAGAGTACCGTCAATCCGGCAAAGATCAAAACCAAGTGCGGTACTCTTCTCCGTATTTCCGGTCTACTTTTCAAGCCAGCTAACAAATTTAAAGACTTGTATGAAACAGTTATCAACGACGTTAGTTTTTCGATTGAATTTGTGATTCACAGGAGAATGACGGGCTGTATTCAACCAACCTATTGTCAGATAAAGGTTGCTACTATATTTTTTGAAGACCATGTCGGTTTTTAATGCATCGGGGTTACATGTTCTGACTTTTTTTGACATTACACGTTGTAATTACGAAACGGTGCTTCGCGTAACTAGATTAGATTCAATACAAATACCGCCCAAAAAACGTGATACTTTGTACATTTGTAGTACCACACCATCGATATTAGGCCGAGATAAATGGCTCGACCATGTGCTGGTCTTATTATTCCATGCTATCGCTAAACAGGGAAAAGTAAGTAGGTACACAAGTACTTGATGAAGACAAAATATTTCATTTATACATACATATAAAAATATATGACAGTGATTAATAAGGCTAACGCCAATATAACATACATAAAATTATAGAAATATTTAGAGAACAAAAAAAACTTAACATACAATAAATTTTAATATAACGCATCACTGAATATATTCATATCTTTGAGCAATGTATTAATGAGTCGAGTAGTGCTTTTAACTGAAATCTCATAAGTTTGACGCGAAGAAAGATTAGAAAGTGAAAAAAATATCATAACATCAACCAAATAATCATTAAGAGACCAATTAATAAGTAAGTTTGGTGATATATTAAACATATTATTGTAAGTGTTTATAGCTTTTTATTTTTGTTTTACGTTAATGAAGAAGGCTTGGTTTTACTATCGAATTTTAATATGCAATTTTATTCATTTCAAACAAAACCGGTCCAGATATTAAATAAAAGTAGAATAATTACGATAAACATTTGCGTTTTATTATTAAATTAATAATAAGTCAATATTCTTATGAATATCTGGATTACAGGCATAAAAAGACACCAAACTGTTTTAAAAAAGAATATGAACTCTGTGATTGGAGGGAGTGGAAAGAAAGTATTGGATTACTGATACCATATTATTTAATCAAAATAATTATATCTAATTTTTGAAAGTAAAGGGTCTGTAATAGATTCCGTGATGAGAATCACTTATTTTTCCATTCAATTACTAACCTTTATCGCCGCTATTGACGTGTTATCTTTATTGATATATATATACTAAAGAGCAAACCGATAAGTAAAATGGATTGCATGATAAATACTCAATCTTTTTCACATAAAGATAACCATTCTGATATGAGATACATTTAACCTAAAAGTATATATTTGTATTTGCTTCAGCATGTTTTTTATATATTATAACCTCGAGGACGTAATGTTGTATTTTAAGGGGTGACAGAGGAGTGGAAGTGTGTGACCATAAGTGGTTAGGCGTATTTTAATTTGCAGTTACAAGGTTTTTTATTCAAAATTAAATTGTTTAAAAACCATAAAAATAAACAGTTACATATCATATTACATTGATAATTAATAAATTAGATAAAGAAACAGTAATAATAATAAAAGAGTAAAACAAAATAATATGCTTTTTCCCTGTCCCAGGTACTCAGTTGAATGATACTCAACGATGTTTTATCAGTAAAACAACGACCAATCTTAGACACTGTCTTCAAACCAGACGGTTTCCAGGGTCCAAATATCTCGAAACCCAAGGCACAGACAATATAGTTAGGTCACAGATAGTCATATTTTTTGACTGTGTTAGACTATTCCATTTAAACTATTTTTAACGACCTGTTTTCCTTTTCAAAATATTGTAAATTCCCGCTTCAAGTATATTTTGATGACCACCTAAGCATATAAAGTACCTTTTAGTCCAACCCAGTATCTTGGTATAAAAGTAAAATTTGTTAGTTAATAGACAGTGTACAATATTTTTACCGATAAGACTTCTTCTCTTATAATTTTTAAAAGTTTGTGTGATTAATATTCGAATCAATTGTATAATACACCTCTCGGTTGTTCTATCAACTGATATTATATGTGAATAAGGGAGAAAGGAAGGATCAAGAGATATAGAATAGATGTTTTTAATTTTATTCTGTCAACGGCGCCTAAAATCAGAACATAACTAACGGTTGAACAAAAATAAATACAAAAAACCACCCTAATTTCCTTTCACGGTTATTTTCACAGCATGTGTAATGGAATGGGTCTATTTTTTTTTGTAGGTAAGTAACTACATTACATTACATCACGACGTTTGATCCTAAGAGAATCTTATAGGGCTCATGGATTGCAGGTTGTATTAACAGGTCTTAATTTTTTTACGCAAAATGGATGTAAGCCACTTGCTCAACCTTTTAGGTCCATACTCCGACTCGAAAGATACGTTGAAAAAACAATATGTGGATTTTGCCAGACCCGGAACTTGAGCCCAGGACAATGTAAGCCAAAATGTGACTGCCCAACTATCGTGGCATTAATTAAACGATAAGTTAGTCGCGGCACACACTGCTATAGAAAGAAGCACTGAACCCATGAAGCTCAGCCAATAGATGAAGTGAAGACATGTCATGTAGATAACTATACATAGGTACCTTATATTAGATAGCTATTATGTTTATGATCTATATATCACCATCTTAGTTTATTAATTGCTTTGTTGTTAAATACAAAGAGGTAAGTGAGGCGTCGAAATATTCACTAATAAGTTTCTTGCAAGCCGTGAGCGTATCGCATTTGCATAGTGGCGCATACGATCCACCGGCCAGCCTGCATACACTATTCATATGCCGGCGCGGCGGCCGTCGGATAATAAACCTTATAAATATTGTGTAATTTCCCGGCCTCTACGGCGCTACGCTGACTGCCTCTGCTGGCGTAGACGCACACCTCTACACTCCGTAGATATAGTTCGACGTTGAACTTTGACCATTGATTCGTGCTGTGGGCCGCGGTCAAACATTTGATTAATTTGTATTAAATTAAACTTATTTGCGAATAAAAACTGGTGTCACTGTAAAAATTTAAAAAAATGTCATTCATAATTAATATGTTTAATAAAAATTTTATTTGCCTTACCAAACCACACCCGGTCGAGTGTGTCACGATACCCTTCATTTGGATGTAAAATAAAAATATTTTTATAATTGGGTATATACGTCTCAGAAGCAGTTACTCAAGACTGAGGTTCCCATTCACGTAAGTATACTTTAACTGAATTTTAAGTTGAAAGTGTCCATGGAAGAGAGCAGCACAGAAAAGCAACATTAAAAAATGTGGTAAATAGTAAAAGCTAACGAAGTAATATGATCTTCGAGTTACCATTGTAATATCACAAATTTTCTAAATCGTTGTTGAAACTCAAAATTTGTGTAACTCCAAAAAACATTACTTTACAGGAGAGACAAAAAACATTATGGATTCCTATATAAACATATGGTTATGGAGTTAAATTATCCATGATTTAAGAATGTTACATTTTTTTGGAATTATAGCATTTGCAAGACGGGTAGATATTAACAACGACCACTATATGGTATTCAAAGTCAATTTTCGATTAAATCGGAGTTACACATTTTTCTAGTTTCAACGACGAAATGTAACAAAATTGGCCTTTTTGGCGACCAGGTTAGATAGTTCGATGACCCCGATAGCAGTTTGAGCCAACTTGTGCAATGCTTCCCTTTCTGTACAAATTTTAGACATTTCCAGAGGATCTGGTCTGTGTGTAAATGCCCTGACTCTAGATTAGCAGAGACCTGGTCAGAGTAGTAAATAACAGAAAAGCGATGGCAAAAATTAAGAGCTTGCCTAAAATGAAATAAAATTTATTAAATCTTCATAAATTCACGATATTCCAAAATTATCAATAATATCATTATGTTGTTCGACTATTCAGAAAATAGTTCATTGAGATTAAAAATTAATATACTAATACTATGTTTTAATTATTAATATCTAATAAAAATATGGGATATAATGCGTACCTATCTATTGTGTATTCAATAAACAATGTGTCATTCCTAAATATCGTATTGTATTATTATTATTGATCAAAAAAGTAGCTCAATTGAAACATATTTACTTCTAATAATTTTACATAGAATTATCAAGATGTATTCTAGATAAAAACTAAGATATAAATAAATTAATATAATAAATATTTTTCACTCGTTTAAATTCCCTGAAAAGAAACGATTGCACATGTGCTGGCTTACCTGAACATTTTAAGCTCCACAACGTTCGGTGCACAAAGAAAAATCACGATGTTTGCTATTTTGTTATTGTGTATAACACAAAAACTGTGGAAATGCTCTGCATAAAAAATCTTAAAATTTACTTTAGCATTTAAAATTTGCAAAACCTATGAAAAGCAATTTCATATATACTATTTTTATGAAATAATATTAGGCAAAAACACTTTACGAATAATGTTAATCAAAGTTTAAAAAAACAAACAAAATTACTTAAAATACCAACGTTATAAATGGATCAAAAATAGGAAAAAGATCCATTAAATCAGAGAGTACGACAATGAATACAGAATATCTTGAAAAGACGTCAAAAGTGAAGTTTGGACGAATCCTGATGCCATAATATTATATAAATCAAGTCAATAATATCAAGGTAATGACCTTGATTTAAACTACAGTATTAATACTAAGTATTTTGGCGGTATTTTAAAGCTCTGGATAGTTATTTGCAAAAGGGACACTTGGATCTGTAACTGAATTGGTTAATAGATCGCGTAGCAAGCGAAAGATGTGTATTCAAATTTCACTCCGCCAGTGATTTTCTCTAGAATTTTAAAAATAGGTAGTATGGATAAACTTTACTGATATTATTGATAGTAATAACATTAGCTTTCATGAAGCTCAGTCAATTTATTTCAATCGCTTTATAATTCAATATGAATCATGCCTCTCGAAGAAGTTTCTCAACATAATTTTCTACGTTAAATGTATGTTAATTTTCTCAACCCATTAATTTCATGCAATAAATAACACAATATAAATGCTATTTTGATTATAGCATCATACTCGTATCAAGATAATTTAGCTAGACTATTGATTGTCAATTTACCAAATAAATTTTATCTCAATTAAACATCAATTGCACGGTGTTTCCTTTCAACAATAAACTGTATTAATCTTCATATTTTTTTATATGAATGAAATTTTATTTTAAAACTTGCAGTTTTCTATAGTGGGCAAAGTATGCTGATAAAACAGATATAGTTTTTATTCACAGGTGCCACTTTTAATTATAATAATAATATTAAACATGAAATATAATCGATTGACAAATGCGTATTTAAATTATTCTACTGCACTTGAGTTGCATACAATTCCATTTATGTCGTTTTTTCGCGACCGGGGTTTCGCCTTTCGGCCTCTTCAGGCACTGTGTATACTCACCAAAAGGCAAATACATACTGACAACGACTACTATTAACTCTAACTTATATAACAAATCAATACAATAAAGTAGGTATTATACCTACCTATTAAGTCAAGGATCACAATAAAAAAATATAAAAAACAGATTATAAATAGTAGATAAGTATTTGTTAAGAACCCTACACCTTATCAATAATAATTCACTCGATAAGCGTCTAATAAATCGTCAAAACCTAATAATAGATCATTAGTAATTATAAACCATAAAAATACTACACTCTACACTACTGTATGGTCAATACCTTACCATCCAGCATGACTTGGCATGAAACCATTAATTTATAACTACAATGTATCTTGCAACATAATATTATTAAAATTGCAAAACAAGCGATTTATGTGAGTCAACCAAATTTCAACAGAAAGCTAATTTAGCAAAATAATATAGTAATTGAATTAATCAATAATATCGCAAATTAATAAATAATGCTATAAAGGTTTACCATGATATCCACAAATTTTGTTTGTATGAAAATCAATCTTGCTCAATCATTAAAACTGCACAATTGTTCAAATTAAAAACAATTATTTATACTTTACGAAACGAATCATGCATTACACAATAAAGCATGACTATCAAAATATTCAAGTAGTGATAGCAGCATTTTTCTATTGTATCGAATCAAGGCCTGAACAAAAACGATGCATGAGTGCGAGTGAGAAAGTATTCGGCACCCTTATAATCTCTGACTTGACTTTGACTTTGGATCATCCTTCAATGGTTATGGGGATCGATACGCGCTAGAGTAAGATAAAAGGTTTACATATTTTTGAGTCAGTTTCCAAAAGTATCGCTGGCAAATCGTGGTGAATCGCTTCACGTAGCATCGATAATCTGCGAGTTCGTGTTGCTAAATTTGCTGTTTTTTGTGTTAAACATAAAGTCAGTGGTATATATTTTTAGTTAATTAAGTAGGAAAGGTGGTTCTGCGTGTTGTATTAAAATATGGTAGCCGTACTGATAAGCAAGAAGATGGTATTACGTTTCATAGGTAAGTTGATACATGTTCGTGACAATTTATTTGTATATTATTATTTATTTTAATATCAGTGACCTAGTGTTTCTTTAAAATAACTTAAATTATGGATATCTTTACCTAATGGTTGCATTTTGACCGCTTAAAAATACTATATAACGTAAAAAAATAGAAAATTATATTTTAATTCTGAGCGTCTAGTGCGACCACTTTGGGCGAGCACTAGCGAATTGGTCTATGGTCTCGAACATTCATAGGCGAATGCGTTCGCTCGCCCACAAACCAAACGCACGGCACGTAGCTTCATTAAGCAATGCAACGGGTGGCGTCTAGATGTAGCTATAGTCTATGTATCGAATCAATATAAAACAATCAGTAGAAGAAAGCAACATCGTCATCAAAGATTTAACCATACGGTTATCGTTCAGCTTCGCCCGATCAACTCGCAATTCATCATAACGCATACTCGTGATTTCACACATCTAAATTATAATCTGTAAACTTATCTATAATAATTAAATTAATATTTATTTGGAAGGAGATAATAAAACCAGGGTTCATTTTCATTCACGCACCAAAGTATGAGTTATTCATTTGGGAGTCAAACCAACCTACCCTGCCTGTTCCTTATTCCATCTCACTTCTAAACTTCTACTACTGCACTACAAAAATACTACACAAAATATGTATTTACATTAAAGGGTTTCCATCATGCATTTAAGCGTTAATATGAAATACATATTATTTTAAAGACAAACGACAAATGGCAGTTTATTAAAAAAACATATATAGAGCCCAAGTAAAGTGATTATACGTAAAGTATACGGCGTCGTTTTCAAGGTAACTAACTCGAAGAATACTCAAGAAAATTTTCCCCAAAAATATGTCTCAGGCGCTGCGTAACGTATTTCATTTGGCGGCATGCCCCGTCGACCACGTACAAGATTGAAATGTCCTAGATAGCGGGCTAATGCGCGCTTTGCAGGCACGTATTCGTTCTTTAATCGCCCAAGAACAGCGCGGCGCTCTAACAAATGTCCAACACCGCCGACGCCGCTCGCCGCGCGCCGCTCTATGGGAAAACATTCATGTAATCATAACGCCAGAGGGCATCGGACGTAAATCTTTGAATGCACCGATTTGCATCAAGATAAAACATGGCAAGTTTTCGTGTTGCTTGTTTTATGAAAGATTAAAGGATGCACTGTTATTGTACGATGCTGACTTATTATACAAGATTCATTTTGTTCCTAAAGCAAAAACAAAAAAGGACATTCCAAGTTTTGATAGCAATGTTTTAGATGCCTTCCAAAAACAATGTGGAATCTAACTATAATATCTCAACAACTAAGTTTATTTTACAACACAAACACGCTCTCTAGACCAAACGCAACCCGCACCACACTTGGTCTTAATCGAGCATATCACGAGGCACTACGTTTGACGTGAAGCATCTGTACAGTTGTTTACGCCTGGTAATATCTCAGGATCAGTTACCTGTGACTGAGGTCACCACACTCTCAAGTGAGCTTTGACTGAATTTACTGATTTTACTCTAATATATATATTAACAAAAAAGAAAGGAATTTAATTAATATAACAAAAAAACGAATAAATCATACGGACAGAAAAAAATATGTGAAGAGATCTTCACGCCCGCAGTAAGACGCCGCATTTTTTTTTAAATGCAAGATAATTGGGCTTTGTGTACGTGTGTGTGTGTTTGATTCGAGTAACTCTTCCCTCTCGATGCACATTCTCGGACATTCCTAGAGGATTTGGTTTGCATCCTGTTTTTCTCCGCCACGTACGTTCTAGAAAAAGGGCCCGATGACAGAGCCCTGGGTACAGTTCATGCTGGTGCGCCTCTCTATTGTAGTTGATCCTACGCAAAACTCGATCGATTTATTAAGTACAAATTATCTTCAATGATTGTCACATAAATACCTGTTTAGAGCAAGGCAGATCGATTAAAAGAACGCTGGTAGGTATTATTTGCTATAATATGCTGCCAATGACTAATCATCGTCATTTGGACCAGCGACCTGTTGCCGGGGTGAGTCAGACTTTGATTGTCCCGTCTAAACTATAGTGCAGTGCTCCGCAACCGGTGTGCCGCGGCACACTGGTGTGCCGTGAGACGATGCTAGGTGTGCCGCGGTACAATGCTCCCAAAAAAAACACAAATAATTTTAAGACAAGGATCTCTACAAATGTACCAAAGGACCTATCAGACCACCATTGAAAACAAACAATTAATTTTGGATCCGTTTCAAAAACTTTTAACTTTGCTGCAAAAGAAATTTCATCATTACTTTCATACAATTAATACGACTGGATTCGAAACCCTTTTGCAAATAATGCCGAAAATTCTATAGAAGCACTTTCCCTATAAATTCGAGAGGAATTGGTTGAATTGAGAAACGACGGGACGCTAAAACTGAAATGTTCCATTGGCTATTTTCAGGATTTCGGTTAATAAAGAATATCCTCGGATTTCCGACAAGGCTATCGCAGTTCAGCTCCCATTTTATACGAAATATCTAGGTGAGCAAAGTTTTTCAACTCAAGTTATAATTAAAAATAATAAGCAGTCTTGCTTAACGGTCTCGACTGACGGCTTCGGGTTACTCTTTCAAATATCAAGTCAAAATATATAAAACTTTTACGTTCATTGAAAAAAGCTCAGTTATCACATTAATTAGTTATTGATAATACAAATACATGGCAATTTGTACATTTAGTTCTTCGTCGTGTGTTATGTTGTTTGTATATTTAATTATTTATCAAATAAATAAACATACACTAATGTAATTATGGTGCATGGCCTCTACAAGGGGGAGCTGACAGAGCTCTCTGGGGGTCCAGGCTCAGGGTAGGCTGGCGTGGCAGGTCAACCAGATAAGTGAGATAAACACAAATTAAAATTTTGCTCGAAAAGTAAAAAAAGTCGCCTGCGGCGCTATTTTACTACGCTGATATTAATATTTTTAAATATGCGATTGTAAGATACAATGTATTATTACGTCAATAGTCGACAAATAATAAAATTGTTCCCAACCCGACAGCTAACCATAATTCAAGTGGATGTATTAATAATACAAAAAATCGCTAAACATACAATCAATACCAATATTTTTCCTCGAACACCATTTGAAAAACGCTATTTTAGAGTATCACACTGTCTTTAACTTTATCGATAGGTAGGGGGCCCGCCAAAGATCCTGGCCAGGGATCCCTCTTTAGGATGTGGGGTCCATGTTTTGGTGTATAAATTGTTTTACGTATGGTGTGCCGTGTGGTATGCCGTGTGGTGTGCCGTGGAATTCTCGGAAGATCTTTGGTGTGCCGTGGGTGAGAAAAGGTTGCGGAGCACTGCATAGTGGAACAATAATTTAACCTCAAACTTGCGCAGATTGTGATTTCTGCAACTGCGCACAAATAACATAGGCTTTTTCCACATGGCGCGTTTTGACTCGCACGCATTTCAGGAACATGTGACCTCATTGAGCCGTCCACACGCACTCGCGCCGTGACGACTATCGTGCGCAGTTGAGCTACAGGTGACCTCATTGAGATGTCTATATGTACTCGTGGCAAATCGCGGCGAGACACGCGCCATGTAGACAATGCCATAGAGAAAATTAAAGAATTGTTATTGTTATTATTTCCCACTGCTCTTACATGAAGCATATTGCATCGTTTTCTCTCACTCGGTGTCGCTTTATGTTATTTTTTCTATTAAAACTATCGAAATTCACGCTTATGTGGTATATTTATTTCAACTGCAAACCGTATCACGCTGTAATCATCTTTTTCTTCAATAAGCACCGTTATTTGCTGCAACTTCTTGGTTATTGGAACTCGCGCTACTTAAGCCTTTTAACCAAGACTTGTCAGCGGCTAAGACTCTATTCCAAGTATCAATTTGAAGTGTCCTAATATTTAAGTAAGCTACATTTTGCAGATGACATTAATGTATTTTCAAGAGACCTCCAATATTGAAGATAATATTAAATTTCATGTAGAGCATTCGGCCGCCTGAAAGGTATATTCATAAACGATAAACTATTGTTCCCATAGCGCGAACTATTTGACCAATGTATGTTACCAGTTGTAGTACTCGCGTGTGAATGTGAAATTTAATATAGACGAATCTAGTATAATATGTGGATTATACAGTGCCACTGGTGGATAAAGCTTTCAATATTTATTGACAAAAATCATTATAGTCGTCATAAAATAAAAGGTTAAAAAATTCCGGCGGTAAATTTAAAGTAAGCCAGTAAAAAGGGAGAAACACATGGAATACGTCTACTGGTAAACGGAAAATATTGGACGTTAAGGTAACGGACCATCGAATCAATTGAGACCTTTGAAATGTGGTCGCATCGGCATATAATGAAAATTTTCTGGACATGTTACCAATGAGGGGTTTTTAAGATGAGATAATAAGCCAAAATAAGCGCAATAATGCTGGATACATAAAATATAATATGTTACGTAATAAAAAGTTGGATTTGCTCTAGTTCATAACGTTTTTGTTAGCTTTTCAACCTCCGTAAATAGCTCAATATTTGATTTGATTTGGTATTTTTATGTAGGGACTTCTCGTAAGGTTGATTATGCTTGAGTAGGTACCTATTGGTGGAAAATACACTACAGCCCATTTATTGGGGAAAATATTACAACAATAATTATTATTAGATAACCCGTTAACCGTAGTATATTTTGTAACAGAAGTGACGAAGTGAGAAGAAGAAACAATCACAAACAAGGCTTTGAGAAAATCACATAAATATATGATGTTCTCATTGGGATCGAATTCGAAGCTCCCGGATGAAAGGCGTGCGCCTTACGCACTGCACCATAAAATATATAAATAATTATTACATTATAATACGCATCAATATGCCTATATTATTCCGTTACTGAAATAATGTTTTATAAGATTCTAATGGATTATTGATATAATCTCATTAGTTAACTTCATTACATTCCCAATACGTTGCCATTGTTTCCCAATATTGACGATTTTACACCTCTTGAATGTAATATTTACTGATCATTGATTGTGTTATTATTGATAGGGTGTTTTTACAAACACTTCAACGATTCTTAACTGACTTAATATGTAGGTGATAAAGTTGTTACCTACTTATATAAGTGAAAGTTAATTATATTCGTTGTGATTGTGTATTTACCTATTAGTGAGTGCAGAGAGTGCCTGAAGATGCCTAAAGGCGAAACTGGGTTGCAAAAAAACAACTGAAATGGAATAGTACGAAACTTAAATCCATTAAAATTTAAATTCAAATTCCATCAAGTACCTTCGGTCAATAGTATTAATACTATTATAAGATATTTTTATTAAAAGTGAATAGGTTTTAAATAATCGTCTAGTAAGGGGTTTTCGCTACTAGGTGATTGACTACAATATGTAAATATTAGTAGCATAACAGCTAACAATGGATCTTATATCGGTATATAAAACTTGTCAGTTTGGTAAGATACTGCCACGATTTGCACAAAGCAATCATTATCACTTAAGCAAATCGTTTTACACATGTTACAGTTAAGAAGAGGGTGGAGGGAGATGGGAACTAAGTTATCGCTAAGGTTGGGTGTATTTCAAACGTAAACGGCGCAAACCGAGTGTTAATTACAGGCGAGCAACTCCGGGCAGATGCCGCTGGCTCCTCCGGGCATTTCCGGCTGTCGTCAGATGTGCTACAAGTTTCGCTGAAGAAAGGCTTCTGCGAGTTCTGCAAACAATAGTCACGCGCTACCCACTTCGTCGTATCTCATTCAATACCCGACGGCTTTGCTAAACTTTGGCGCCTCAAAATATTCAGGATTATATTCATAATGCGAGAAAAATTGGTTCACTTATGGATTACACTTATCACTACCTTAATGCAGAACTGGCAAGTAACTAACGAAATTATTTAGGACACCATTTCAAAAGTTGATATTGTTCATTCGCCCTAAAATTACTATCAATTAAATAATTTATTTATTCAATACTGTAAACAAGATTTCAGAATAATGTAAGAATCATTTCATTTAAATTATATTATTTAATAAAAACACAGAAATATACATATTAAAACATTTTTAAGTAGATACTTCAGATAGGTAGTGTATTTATTTGATATTGTTCACAAACATTGAAGGAAAGGCCCGACCAAACCACACATCCGCCCGCACTACACCCAGTCTTAATCGAGCGTAACACGGGACCCTATGTTTGGTGTGAATCACCTGTTTTTATGACTGGGAATATCTTAGGAGCAGTTACCCAAGACTGAGGTCACCATGCACTCAAATGTGCTTTGACTGAATTTACATGACTTTAAGGAGTACCCATAGGAGAGAGGACTACGTAGAAGCAAAATTAAAAATTTTAGTATCTAACAAAAAAGTAATGACACCACAACTCTTTTAAATTATTCAAAAACAACCGAAACACACTACGTCCCAACCAACGAGATGCTGTCAGAGAGTGCGACACTATTGTGGCCTAATCTCAACGGTTCCGTCGCCAAGACCGACCATTTCTCACCATGTAGTGGTGCTACAAAATCGATCTACGCGCTGCAGGTTTTACATAGCCGAAGGCGCAATGACGTGGCAATGTACCAAAGGAGGTGGCATGACCTTATGCTGAAACTATGCCCCAATATCGGGGCGTGACAGGGTGAACTAAGTATTTACAAATACCATAGCAAACGAATCAATACCTGAGTGGATAAAAGTTTTCACCCAAACAGTGAAAGATATTCAAATGTTAATCTGTCTAACTTCTTTAACTACTAACTTCTATATTATTTCCAATCGGTGTGTTTTTGAGGTTTTTCAAGACTTGCTCTATATTGAGATAATGTTACGTAATATGTTTTCTAAATATCTATGTTTTTCTATGTTCCATGATTTAAACCATTTACCAAATATTTAAATCTGTTGACTCAGGGGTAATCAGGGGAAAATCTAGATTAGGGTAGATTCTACTGCACATATCATTAGGTTTCCTTACTCTACTTTTCAGAATAATGCGAAATGATGTTTTTATTAACATAAAATAATCAACCATAAATGTGCAATAGCAGTCCATTAATTAAACTGTAAAATGATTTTGCTTTAAATCGGCAAATATTAAAAAATACATCTAATTACTTAAAACGATTTTATGTGGCAAATGGAGAAAAAAACATTATTGAACGATTCAAGTCTCACAATGTTTTTTTTTTACAAATATAAAAAGAGACAATAATTATGGAATTCTTCGCTTCAAAATGTTCAATGGACGTTCTGATTCACAACTTGTTCGTTAAGTTTAGTGCCGATAGAGAACTGTATTATTTTTTTCTAGTTTGTACTTAATAGTGTTATGAATGAATTTAAAAGCATTAAAAATTACGGCTTTCAACTTGGAACAGATATTAATTTCAATTTCAATATTCAACAAAAACTTTACTCAAATAATACATCACAAAATTTAATTTCATACAAAACATAATAGAACATTTTAATAATACATATACTTACCCTTGCTGGTTTTTTCCATGCATATTTTTTCTATGTTATTTTGTCATACGTAAGTTTTCAAAATAATTATAGAAATTGTTTTTAATTTTAATATGGAGCAGTATAATCGTATAATTTTTATTTTCATTAAAAATTAATCGTAAACGATAGTTACGAAAAATTAATTAAACTTTTTTTTAAATTAAAATTCTTTTTCTTTTCTCTTGTTGACCATGTTTGATCCTAATAGGTACATATGGGCCTCAACGAAGTGTAGATTTATATTCACAGATTTTTTATGAGAAATGGATGTTACCCACTTGCTCAACCTATTAGGTCCATACTCTGACTCTAAAATTAAATTCAAAAACAATATGTGAATCTGCCAGACCCAGGATTCAAACCTGGGACCCATGACCTTATAAGCCTACACAAAAACCGATCGTCCATTCAAATAACTTCCTACTATTTAAATATGAACGTAGAATATTTGTTTACCTGATATTATTAAATGTATCATAGAAAGTGCAATACGTATCAAAACAATTTATATAATATTGTTATGAATACCACTTGACTTTGAATAAATTTATCAAATACTAATTTACTCACACTCTGATACCCAACCTTACATATTTTATACCTGATATTTCAAATTTGTCTTGTGAACCTATACCTTATTACTAGGGATTGCAATACCGGTATTTCAAAACCGGTATTCAATCATTTATCGATACCAAAATATCGGTTTCAAAAATACAAAATACGGATATTTTCTGTATTAAGAAAGAATACACGTTAATATTTTTTGAAGATGAATTTCATATTATTTTTTCATATTAAATTTAGTGTATAAAAGTATCGAAACGGAAATATATTAACTTAAGCCAACAAAAGTTAAATAATAATAAAACAAATTCCCTCAAATATATTTTTAGAATTGTCACAACATAATATTTTGAAAAAGAAAGTATTCGTGGCAAATATTTCCAATGATTCTATAACTATTGATCCAAAATTGATAGTACATCCAAAAAACGGTGAATTTGAGAGAGATTTTCCTCTATCCGTAATATCATGTAGTATAATATGTAAAAATTAGGAGTTCTAAAATATTATGATCTATAAATATTTATAAAAGTCAACATACTAAATGTATTAATACTTTCGACTGAAGGTACTTGATGGAATTTGAATCCATTAGAATACTAAATATAGGTAGATACTTCAGACTATAGATTTTAATAGTTATATTTATTGATAGGTACCTACTTAATTTTTTTGTAATATGTTTTGACGAATACGGGTATTCTATTTTAAAAAATCTGAAATATCGGTATTGATATTATATTCATTCGGTATTGCAATCCCTACTTATTACAAATACAATGTTTTTTCGTTGGATTTCAATTATTCAGTTTTTTCATAATAATTGAAAAAACTTCCGCCATCAAAAAGTATTGCTTATAACAACACCTTCTTTCAGTTTTATCGCATATCTTGAATATAAAATTAGAGCTAACTACGGTGCGAAATCCTTATTTTACATAATTCCTGCGTCTATTAATGATAACTATCTTTAAATGGCATATTCTTCATACACACATTTTCCTAATATGCGTGAATTATATCCATTTGTATCTTGGAGGCGTTTGAACTCACGTAGAAAACTTCCTGCTTTACCGAGAAATCAGACCCATTAACACAATTCTTGTGTTTTGTACTCACGCAATATTTTTTTATTTATTTATTCAGAAAACAATATTGTGGCAGTGATTGGTCAATGCTATATAGTAGAACGCTTTCACTATAGCATTTTTAAGCAACACTTTGGTGCTGTTAAGTGGGCCTTCTGTTTTGACGCGCTTTTCAGCAACAACGCTTCAACCTGTGAGTAATAGTAACTGTTAATTTTGTTCATATCAATGAAATAAAGCTTAAAGACACAACAATAAATAACATTTTAGTTGTTCACCAGCGCAATAACGCCTAAAATCTAGGCAGATATGTCGTAGGTAATCCCACGAGATGTTGAATCTGCCAGCAGTGGAAATAATTGCAAAATAGAGCGAATGATTCGACGACTGAGTAGAAACTCATTGTCTATTACTAGGTAGTGAAATTGATAGAAGACTTTTAAATCACTTGGATTTTTAATACACACATAAAAATTACACAATTCATAAACAATCGATAGTTCTGGTGCAATCAAATATTTAAACCGCACGATAAACATAATCACGTAGCAACCCATCTATTCTGCGATAAAGTAGTTAGATATAAAAGTTGAATTGAATGAAAATTAATATCCTTGTAATAAAATATTATGAATTCAAATAATTTTGTTTGCATTTTTATTCTTGAAATAATATTGAATGATACAATCAACAGGAATGTTTCGACCTTCATCCATGAGTAAGTCTTACGTCATAACTATTCTAGCCACTGAAGAGTTAAAGTCAGCAATGACGATTAATATAATGTCTTATATATAAATTCATTTAATATTATTATTATTGTTATTATGAGTATTCTTATTATTATTAATAATAATATTATTATTTGACCATGTCCGATCCTAATAAAATCATGTGGGCCTCCACAGATTTTTTTTTTTTTTTTCGAGAAATGGATGTCAGCCATTTGCTCAACCTATAAGGTGCATACCCTGACTCAAACACAAATTGAAAAACAATATGTGTATTTACCAGACCCACGATTCAAACCTGGGATTCTCGACGCTATAGGCTGATGCTCAAGCCATGCACTGTATACATTTAATAATAGAGTATTTGCTAAAATTCCTCAATAATTTATGTTCACATTCGTAACACAACTGTATCCATTTAATTTATGTTCAATTGATTCGAGCGAAGACAAGCACATAAATAGTACATGACCACAATTTCGCAGTATGTGCGGAACGTGATGAGTACAAATCCCTAGTGGCGGGTGCCAGGGGGCTGGGGAGACCATGGGGGCGGCAAATGCTTGAATTAGATTCCACTCACGGCGCGTCCCGTCGCCACCGACGCCGGCTACCGACGTCCTCCCGTGGAAAAAATCAACAGCCGTTATGGGCGCCGGAAATAATATTTAAGAACGGGTACTATGATAACAGTGGCTTGCACATAATAAATATTACAACAATATTCATAAATAAATATTAAATTTGTATAAATATCACAACTTCATTTGTGTACTGTCCGACAACAAGATCTTGTCGATAACCGGAAGTTGCTGTAGTCGCATATAGAAGATTATAATAATATATTTCCTGATCGTTTTAGACATATTTTAATTATAAAAAGCATCAAATTACGTACATATTTTATAGATCTGTATTTATTTATTTTTTCCGACCATTTCCGATCCTAATAGGATCATATGAGCCTCCACAGAGTAGAGGTTTGTATTAACAGATTTTGTTTTTTACGAGAAATGGATGTCAACCACTTGCTCAACCTATTAGGTCCATACCCTGACTCACACACAAATTGAAAAACAATATATGTACTTGCCAGACCCAGGATTTGAACCTGAGACCCATGGCGTGGTAGTCCAACGCTCAAGCCGCGCGGCCACCGTGGGTTTTAGGCGTTTCTCATTTGAAAACGGAAGTGCGATTAACTAAACAGGAGGGGCTTGTTAGTTCACAGTTTTTACACGTGGATAAGAAGTTCTTGTTCCACAATAGATCCGAAAATACATAAACCGAAAACTATCTGCATCTTTTATTATTTTTTTGCTCTACAACTGTTAGCGCGGATTAGACTCGCTTCTTCTATATGATATGGAATAATATTTGACAATGTAAGTAAAGCACGATACATTTATGGTTATATTAAAATATATTGGATTAGACGGAAAATACATTGTATGTACGGGAGCCAGACGGTTTAAAGAAAGTTAGGATGTTTGCTATCGACAACTTTTAAACGGAATAAGACAAGTCTACATTCTGTCACCATTTATATTAAATTTAATTTACATTTAGAGGTCATTTTTAGAGAATCATTTTTTTGGTAACATTCTCGAAGGTATAAATATTAATAGTAGATGAATCAATACTCCAAAATAATTATTATATACTTGGTAATAACAAAATAAATGTTTATGAAATGTGAGTTTACAGGAGAATCTTTCTTATTTGATGAAAATAATGATTATGATTGAGATTAAAACATGGATCGCGAATCTTAATTTAACTAAGGAAATTTTTTGGTGTAGTTTTATATTTATGCATATACATGTATAACTAATATACAGTAAATGTTTTATTAATGATAACACTGATAGCTATAATATATTATTATGGAAAGATACAATCTTTATACATCAATTTTATTATTGGTCTCAAAAAGATAAATTTATAATGTACCTATGCATATAATTTCATTGTATAATGGAATATAACTAGTAACATAGTTTATAAGTAATAGTTGGGCCGATTGTGGTGACCGTCATTCTTATTCCCTACCTACTCAAATCTCCTTATTTATTATTGTCACATGACCAGACGACGAGCAATTACGGGTCATAAGTAGACAGTGACTGCAATTTACATTCAGTGACTTCGAGACAGCCGATTCGCGTAGACTTGTTAAAGCTATCGAGCTATATCTGATACGATACGAACGAGGCCGTGTTAACAACAGAGTGATTCAAAAGTTAGCTCGAGACAACTGGTATTTTTTTTTACACTGTTTATCGATTACAGATTCAGAAGTTGTTCGTGGCCACGGCCGGATCAGCTTGATATAGTGTGACCGTCGTCAAGTGATACTTCTGAATACCTGGTAAGTCGTAATACCGGTTCTCATCATTCATACAACCTATCATCAACCTCATATAATATCATCCATCCAAAAGTGTATCTTCCGTTTACCAGTGCGCGAGTGCGTGAACACTGAACCAGTTCCAATGCGCGTCAGCCCTCTCAACATCAAAGATCAGTGTCTGGCGTCCTGTGTAACTCTCCCCCCCTCCAACCTAGATCCGTAATCTACCATCAACCATCACCTTAAAATATTCAGTCCACTGCTAAAAGCGCCACCAAGTAAAATATTATAATTATTTCTACATTTCTAATATGTTTGTAAATATAATGTCTCGAAACATTACGACTTTTTGCGTTCAAATTCCTTTAATTAAAACAATGTTTCAATTTGTTCACGAGTAAAAACATCGTATATCTAAAAAAACAATCATCACACAAATTACTCCTTTGTATAAATAGTTTGTAAGCGCGATAAAGAAAATATTGTTTTCTTTCCTTTATGAAAACAGACTGTTCTCGTATGAGACTAATCCTAATCATACTTTTCAATGAAGACTTTTTCACAAAAGCACTCAAACTAATAGAATTTTTATCCTATGTAATCGGAAATGCGAAAAATGGTCCCAAATAGACTGACATAGGCAGTGTATGGGCGCATATATTGGAACATCGGACATACGCATTTATTTCTTTACTGTGTTTCTCATTTTAATTCAAATTATTTGTTTCAGAGCATTGTCGTATATAATTTATTACATCTACTTTTCAATACGAAATACCACGTTTACACGTTCATGTATTTACTATCGCGGCCAAGAAAATGCACGTGTACACATGGTGTATTATCATGTAAGTTGCAAGATTTAATGCATGAATCAAAAAAGTTCAGAAGCTTTTGAATGTTCACGCGATAGTTGTATTTGTTCAATATCTGCGCCTGCGCAGTAGAACGATAGTAGCAAACTTGTCGTTAGAAAAATAACTACACTACGCAGAGATTCATTTCGAGGTTAATCAATTTTCACTACCTGTCAAATTATAGTACTATAAAATAATAACTTCGCGTCTCCCTTTGTCTTGAAGAATGAGATTGGCAAGACAGTCAGCACTTTTACTTTTTTCAGCATTTAACTCTTTACTCAGCATTGATTGAATTATTATCGCAATAGTAAATACACACTATTGCTGCCAGTAAATCCATGCACGTGTGCAGGCGCTATGAAAAATTGAAATGCATTAAGTTATAAGAGTATTACAACCATGCCCCCCACAACAGCAGGCTGACAGGCCCTTAGCCTGAGGGCCTGGGCTAAGAAGGGGCCCGGCATGGTGGGTCGACTAGTAAAGTGACATAAACACAAACCATAATTTTGCTCTTATAGTAAAAAATATTTTGCAAGTATACTTTGAATGTATTTCTTGACTAATATAAATGACTTTTTATCGAAGATTTGCATGTTACTCGGATATCACAAAAAGGGGTCGCGATCAGTGCTTCATAATATTATAATGCCGATTGCCGACAGAAAAAAATACCAATAATCGCTTAAAAAACTTGGAATAGCCTCTATTTTACATGGAACCCTGGAGTTCCACGGAATACCATTTGGGGAACACTACTGTAGAACATTACACTACCCTGTACCTTAGCGATAGGTTGGGGGGGGCATGATTGCAACTACACATTTACTACACGGAATTTGATTCTATAATCAATATCATTCAATATCCATCAATAATAAAATCGATAACATTCATTGTATTTTTATGAGTTATTAATTGATAATATATATTCTTTTTTAAGGAAACAAACAGTTACATATTGATTACAAAAATTTAAAATATAATAATGAAAAGTTAATGCAACCAGCAAAGTTTCCGTGTATTCATTATAATATAGTTAAGCCTAACAAGATAGAGAGTAAGAATAACATAAATATAAAGAAATTACATAAGAAAATTACATGAGAAAGATGTGGAAAAATCATGAATAATTAAATTATATACAAAAAAAAGTAACATAAAAAAATATAAATATATACCTATATATATTTATACAAAATTTTGGAGATGGATTGTTAAAAGGATCAACGGAGGCGAAATACATATTATTATATTTAAACAAGAGCGCCGAATAAGAGTTTTGTGCATAATTAGAACCGCTACGACTGATATGGTACAAAGTTTGGTTTCGCATAAATCATGATGGACAATGGAAACCCACCCTTTCGAGTAGGTTTGGCGAGTCAGCAAAACCATTGATAATTTTAAAAAGAAAATATTGATCAGATATAGAACGTCGACTTTCCAAAGGTGGTACCATAAAAGTTGCAGTGGTCGAAATAGAATTAGATAAATCATAACAGATTAGATTCTAAAGTGATTATATACTGCTGAAAAATTAAAATTATATTATATTGTAATAATTTCAAAATAAATAAATAAAAACTCATTAAAACCAATAAGTTATTGTGTAAAATACACCAACAATGAATCCTTCTATGGTCTCGACAAATCAAGATTCGTATCAAAGAAGAATAAAATAATGATTCAAGTTACATATTGACATATAACTGGACCATAATTCTGGACCTTAAATCTGGCCAAGCTCATTAATAAATAAAAATCATAATATGGGGTGCTAGATAGATACTGCAAGGGGTCTTCGAAGCCATAACACACGAAGATGGCATATGGAAAATAAAATGCAAAAACTGTACATATTGTATAGTGGTTTTCATTCATTCACTCATTTTTTTTTTCAAATTTTAACCAAATAGACATGTTTAACAACAAATTTATCGTTCTTAAACAAATTTGCCTAAAATTTCAATATTATGGTTTAACCCTTTTATTTCATTTTTTCACGAGATAGCCAGCGCCCTTCACAATAATATAGAACTGAGGTATTATAAAATTAGTCTCCAGTCTTATAACCTTTTATAGGACTATTTATGCAGTTTATAACTAGCGGCCGTTTTGCAAACTATGCATTTGCAAACTGCAAACCTGTGGCTACATTTGTGTTAAGCTTTTCTCAGTTTGAAAATCGCTGCTCTACTCTAGTCTACAACCATTGATAATGTATAAAATAAACATAACAATAATTGAATAGGAATAGAGATCAACGCCAAACCGATATATATCACCTTGATCTAAAGTAGCATAATAGTATAAGAATATAATATTATAAAATATAAATCATTAATAGTTCATAATTATCCAGTCCATCCTATCCGTCCATAATTATCCGAGTCATTTCCCACGTGAAAAGGAAAAGTAAAGGTAATTGGTAACTTCATTTGGCAGACAATAATATCTTAAGAGTTCCACTTTAATATACTGGAATAATAAATTAAGTCAGGAGAATTAGACAGTTGTTTATAGGATTATTTATAAAAAAGCAGTGTATCACTGAACCTACTGGATAGCGGGAAGAGCATGAGGCAAATAGGTGGATTGGAAATGTTTTTTTAATGTGTCCAGGATCTTTATTTGGCATTAGTGCTATTTTTTTTTAATAATACAACATGTTATGAGACCCAATGACAGTAGAGTTATTCGTAATATTAAATTTAAAAAAAATAAATAATCACAAACACCCAGGCATTTTGAAAATTTCATAAATATATTGTGACTTCATCGGGAATCAAACCTCGATACTCTGGATGAAAGACCAGCGTTGTACGCACTAGATTACGAGTTATTTTTTATTTGATGAAAACAAAAACTTTTGAGAAAAGCTTATCTATATACACGAAGCTTGAAGATATGAAAATTATACAAAAAGGGGACATCAGCTACGTCTTTTTACTGTAAATACTATGATAAGATGATTGTATTGAAACATTATACTTAAGTACGTTAAACTGTAACCTGTTTCATTGATTTTTAGGTAATAAACATAATATTACTGCTTCTAGAATATCTAGAAAGAGAACATTTGGTTAAAAACTTATTTATAATCTAAATATTTTTTATAATAAATATTGCATCCTGTTGTATTACAAACAAAAAAAAACTTGCACTAAAACGATACCCGAAAGTCAATCAAAAATTTCTATCATTAGTCAAACTTACACATAGTAAAAACGAATACAATATTTCTTTCTTTTAGTTACTCCATTGTTATTTTAGCTCAAACAAATCTGAGTCAATTTTATAACAATGACTCTACAAAATCACTGAGACTTTATACCTACTTTAATTGGGAGCTTTGTTGGTAGAGTTGCGTGTGAAACACAGAGCTTTCGGGTTCTGAATTAGACTTCCGGCGGATGCATTGTGTTCGTTCACTTTTTCTCTTATTGTTATTCAGAGTAATTTTTATTTCATTGAGTCAATGCCTGATTTATGTTTCCGCGGGTCAAACGTTTCTTTGTAAGCTGTGATATGTTTTTAGTTTTCCATGCACATTGCTTTTGTGTTTTCGTTTGTTTAAACCACGTTTAAAGTTTACATTGTAGCTCATCTCAAATAGAATCAAGAGTTCTGCAAAAAAGTCATTATGCAGTCTTAAAAATACTTCAACCATTTTAAATACTGTTTTACTCATTAATTGTATTGTATGTTGTTTTTCTAATTCTTTTTGATATAAGTATTCTCGTATAAATATATTTTTTTCGTTAATGTTAAGTAGAGATTAATACATAATAATATGGATTTACTGGCATTAATAGCGTGTAAATTAAATTATCGCGATATTAACTGTTCACACATAATTATGCTGACTGTCTCGCAAATCTCATTGTTCAAGCGTAAGCGAGACGCGTTGTTGTCATTGTATGGTACTATTTGATAGGTCGTGAAAATCAGTTAACCTCAAAATGAGACTGTGCATGGTGTAGTTCGTTTTTTTACCGGCAGATTCGCCAACATCATTTTACTGCGCAGGTGCAGATATCGCACAGTCCAATTGTCGCGTGAAAACTTGATTCGATTGTGCGGTTTGATAGATTGTGAAAATTGTTAAGCGTTAAAATGCGCTGAGCAGTGTAGTTAGTATTTTTTCCAGAAGGTTCCCCACTATCGTTATACTACGCGTGCGCATACATCATGCAAATTCCAGCTATCGCGTGAAAATTGAGATGGCGCTGATTTTTTTTGATCCATGCATGCAATGTTGCAACTTTTGTACGTGTGTAAACGTGCATTTTTTTTATTATACTATCAGCAGTAAATCCATAAAAGTGTAAATAGGGTATTATTCATATTTTGGGCAGGATGTATTTAATATATTATTTTGATTTTGATTTTGGTTTTCTTTTATTATATTAAATTTTATTAAAATTAATTAGAATATAAATTAACGTAAAGTGTTATGCGAATGGTTATTTACACATTCTAATAAAATAGTCAGTTAAGTTATCCATTTTTATTAAAATCTTCATACTACTTATTTCATCAAATTCATATTATAAAGAACAAAATGGAGCTTTTATTGTATTTTCATAGCATAACCATGGGCATTCCTTAAACGTTGTAGATAATCTATTTATACAATTTTGAAGCCTTATAATCCTTTATATTTATTTTAAACATTTGATGGCTGCATAAAGTATTTTTATTACATAAAATAGTATTCTTTTAAACCTCTCTCTAATGTTTTAGAATATAGTCATATTTCAGTACGTCCATTTGCAGTGGTCTTAAGTTTTTTTAGGTTTATTAATTTTTAAACGCATTTACAAAACCATTAGTAAAATTAATGTTAATATTATATAGTGACATATTTACGATAAAAAATAATATTTTATAATCTTTTTGATCCCAAATTTGACAATAATTAGGCATTTTACTATTCAAACATGAGCACGATTAACACATTTTAAGATAATTCTAAAGATATTGATCATAAGCTATGTCTTTACCCATTTAAATGTGATAAACATCCTATGAATTATGTTTGCTATATAATTATTATTGATCTAAGAATAAGGTAGTATTTTTTTGAAATACGCCATTTATATTGGCATTTCTCAGTGGCTAAGCTACAACATACGGCTGTAGCCATAAATTGACAAACGATAAATGATGTAGGGAGCAAGATCACATGGATGTTCTGAAATATGACTATATTCTGAAACATTAGAGCGAGAGATTTAAAAGAATACTATTTTATGTAATAAAAATACTTTATGCAGTCATCAAATGCTTAAAATACATATAAAGGGTAATAAGGCTTCAAAATTATATAAATAGATTATCTACAACGTTTAATGAATGTCCAGGGTTATGCTCTAAAAATACCATAAAAACCCCATTTTGACCTACGCTGAGCATGTGGGCCGTTAAGTAAATATTTATTTGGTTATAAATCTTATAAATCTCTCCAAAATTCCAGATACAAAATAATTCGAAATAAATGATCATGTTTGACTGTATTTACTGCAATAATTTGGAGAATAGAAAATATAAAACTTAGTAATTAACGCAAAATTCTGTTTTATTTTTAATGAAATGATTAAAACTAACTACTGTAGTGGTGAAGGCAGTTAAGATAAGACATAAATAGTGCACATCAACCTTTTTATTAATTTAACTAAGAATACAATTTGCACATGGTGATGGTTGTATTTAAAATTCAAATAAACCCTGCCTACCCAAACCACCTGGACCTAAAAGGTTGGGCAAGTGGCTGACATCCAATTCTCGTAAAACCAAAATATGTTAATACAAACCTCCACTCTATGGAGGCCCATATCATCTTATTAGAATCGGACATGATCGGGGAACTCAAACCATAAGAGTTTAAGAATCCCATGGGCGATCCGACATATTTATTTGATTTTGTTGAATTAAGAATACATATTAAAGATCGTGTTGGTAAGTTTTTTTTAAATTCATTAAGCCCTACCTAGGACAAACCATAATCGATAAAAAATATTTTTCTATCTATAAAATATCTAAAATGATGTATGGTTTAATGGCAAAATTTTTGATATTTTATAGATAAATGAATATTTTTGGTTATTATCTACTATGGCTTGGATAAGGCAAGGTTTAATTGAATATTAAGAAATAACACACTATCTATTATATTGTAGTGTAAGTTGAATGAAAACAAATATTATTGACTGATAAAGTTTAGTGTGCAATATTTATGTCGGATCTTAATAACCTCTTAAAACTCTTCGCCACTGCAGTAACTAGAATATCAATAATATCGACCACTTCATAAATAAATACTTTTTCAAAATATACATTTTTTTTTTACCAAATCGGATTTGAATACTACCTATCAATCTATCTATCATGGTAGTCCATGTGCCGTGTTTTACTAATTAAATTTAAATAATATTTATAACACCTTTTATTTGTCCATGTTCAATAAATTTATTAATGATACATTCTTGAATCTTGTTAATTATTCATTCAATATCAATATTGATTATTTTGAATATATCAGTAAGTATGTTTACATTCAATTAATAATCAAATAATAATTTAAAATAATTATTAATGGATGACAAACGACTTAATTTTCTATGTCGATTATATAAAGCTAAATTACAGTAGACGTGCTTTGCCTGCTAGATTACTACCAAAGCAATCTCTGCAAAAGACGCTTTGCCGTACTAATCATAAAAGAGCAGCGGCAAACCGGTCCAAATAGAATAAGCCACTCTCACGGGAAACTATCCAAATTTGTTATTCATTATCGTCGCGAAAGCCTCCGATCTAGAGTCAAAGCACCGGGTGGGCTGTTTAACATTCATGACGCGCTTGCGCGAGATGCAACTTAATGCGCCACCCCCAATGTATACACTTCTCGCTTTAACTATTCGACTGTCTCCCTCTGCCGTCCATCCCCCTCGAGGTGGGCGCAGAGACAGCGGTGGAATTGCTTTAACGAAGTAAACGCAACCCTTAAAAGCGCATATGACAACAGTCGTTGGCCGTTCGCCGCCGAGAACGGTCGGCCGGTATGGCGTCGCGACGCTCATGAAAAGCTCGTGTGATCGCAGCGAACGAAACTTTTTACGTAACTTCCAATCTAAACTTTCAAAGTTAGTATAACTTTTAACTAATTTTTAAAAACATAGTTTTGATGGAAGTAACTTTTTAACAACTTTTAATCTTTTTGTAATATATGACATCTAGATTCAGTAAGAAAAATGCTACATAATATATATTAATTTTGCAATGTTTTGCTAATTTTAATATAACCATAATAAAAAGTTTTTATGTTATGTTAACGGTACATTAAAGTTATTTTTTTGCAATAAATATCTAAATTATTCTTCACTATTTAGGCATAATAAATTGTAATATTATATATTAGCATTAGTTATACGGACTACACATAAACATAATAAAATAAGTACGTGGTTTTTTTATTTTGATAAATTCTGTAAATATATTTTTACAGATATATGTCGCATTCAATTCAAAAATAATTGTAATCTTTTTTTGCATAAAATAATTCCACAGGTAGACCTAATTTAACTTTTTACAACTAATGTGATATTAATTTTTCAAATAAATTGTTATCCTGCGTGATTTCCCAGTCATGATATTTTAATTAATTTTTTGAAGATATTATTTTTTTGTTATTTATTATTTTTATAATATATATTAAATAACCAAGCAATAACTACTAATATTATGATGTATAGTGCGATTATTACAAAATTGTCCAATGGATATTTTTATGGAAATAAAATATATATTATTTAATTTAAATAACGTACTTACTGATAATTAAAAATGTAATATTATTTTCTAAGAATTTGCACAATTAAACTACGACAAGTGAAGTACAAAACCATAAAAATTTAAGCCAAAAATTAATAATAAATTTTCTATATTTTGCTGTGATTTAATGCATTTCATTTCTGAGAAATCCTCCAATCAAAAATTTTAAGAGCCGGTGCTTTTCAAAGCCTAAGCATGCAAAGCCTCACACTTTTATAGTTTTGATAGCTGCGCGATTGAATTACAACGTAAAGCTCATCAAACTGGCAATATGCAAATTCAAAATATAAAAGCTTTGAAAGCTTTTTTAGTTTTCACTGAAATTATTTCGATGTTCATTTACAATCCCATTTTAATCCCTTTGATTGTATTGATTTTTTTAAACTTTCAACAATAACCGAATAACAATTATTTTAACAATAATGATTTACAACAATATTATATACTTTATTTAAAAATATATTTAAATTAATATCATGTGTTCATCAGTTTAATAAATATTAATTTCCAAAAAAAAATTTTATTTGTCGTTTATATAAATTTGGTTATCATACTAGTACCAAATGACGTAATAATAGAAATAGTTATCGACAAAGTCATCAATCTGTATGGTGTAATTATAATTTTAAAAACCATTAATGATTTTTTTACCAAATAAAATATAATGCTGTATTTAATAAAGTCAATAAATTTTAACCTATAAATGATGGTTTACAAAAAATATGTAGGTATTTATTCTTAAAGTTACAAAATATTTAATGCATAGTATACGTATTAACACTACAGCTAGCTGGTTTGATAGCTTATAAACATGTCTTTAGTTTTGACATTAACAAGTTCAATAAATTTTTATTACTTAAATTATATCAATGAGATATTAATTGTAAAATTTATACAGCGTGTATAATTTATGAGAATTATAAAAAATGTGTTTGGGTATGTACTTACCATGTGAAATATAACGATTTTTGTTTATTTATTTTAGGGTTTCATATTTTTTTTAAAACATTAAAAAAATCTAGAAGTGAAGTAATATTGCAAAGTGATAATGGTTTTTGAAAGTCAATACTGAACAATGGAGCCAATACCAGGACTCGATCATAGAGCCTTAGACTTGGCAAGACCTGGCTCTCTAGATCCACCTCGGATGGACTCTTTAGACCCTGGTGGATCGAGGCCGGTAGATCTCTCTAGACCTGGTTCCCTTGGCAGAACGAGGCCTGCAAATTCTGCAAACAGACCAAGACCGCCCGCCCAAGTAGTTACAACAGGATCCAGAAATCACATTGTATACACCGATCAGAAAGGCAGAAAGTAAGTATATTCAACTTTTCTTTCTTGAGGTAAATAGGTTGGTTTATTTAATTTATAATATAGAAAAGAATTTAAAGGGCCCAATAAATAAAATATTAACCACGTTAGTAATCATGATCAACTATGAATTTATGTATGAAATTATTTTTGGAAAATTAAAGCTACATACAATAAGCTATGTATGATAACTAGGTACTTCAATATTATGTTTGATTGATCGAAATTAATATCAAATACTTACATAAAGATTATATAATATTTTCCACGTGCGGTAAATTTAGTAAACTAAGTCCAAATTATTTTTATTCCATGTGTACAGTCAATAGTGTTTTATATAAAAAAAATATATTTTAACTCTGTTATTATTTAATACTTCTTGTCAGTCGGTCTTACAATATCGTAAACACCAAACCTTATTAACTCTGCAAAATAATAATAAATAAATTAATAACTCTTTGACTAAATCTTGTTAATAAAAAAAATCAGTGATGAAAACCAATTAATTTTTCTTACAATAAATGTTTAAGTATTCTAATAAAATGTGCTGTAACTTTTACTAATTCAGTAGGTAATAAATTTGTTAAGTTTTAAATAAACTACTATTAATAGTATTGTATAATTAATAATAGCAATCAAAAATAATAAATATAGGAGATTTAATAAAATATTATTTTTTTATTAATATTAACTTTAGATTAAAGATATATATTTATATATTATAGCCGTGTTTACTCATATCTGATTGAAACATTAAAAATATAAAATGACATCGTCAAATTTGAAAGATTGTTTCACGTCGGTGCTCGTTTTATGGCGCCCGCCGAAACAGCGATTCAGAGCACTCTAAAGTCCTCTGGCAGGGCCGCTGAAATACCATTGCGTATGAATAAAATACCAATGAGTGACATTATAAAGTCGACCGCCGCCCCATAACGGGGAGGAAATTACACTTTTAAATCGTAAAAAAGAAAATGCCACATTCTGCCGACGGCGAAACCATATTCATGAGCCGCGGTCAGCGACGACAGAAAAAATATAACACCGAAAACAGAGTAATAATACACCCGCGAATTGTTTTAATTTTTAGCTTGTGGACACCAACCTCGGAAACGTTTTTCAGTTATTTTTGTAATATGTAGGTATACTATCTGTCTGAATGTTGGGCAATTATAAATTGTATTTTTATGTCAAATACAGTACGTTTGTTTGATTCGAAATACAAAATTTATTAGACATTTATTTTAGATACATTGCGTAACGCATTTTTATATTGACCTTTAAATTTGTACTTGTAAAATTAAATTGATCTCGTTTTTAAAGAATTAATATTGAATACTCAACATTCGTAACTTTAATTCTTTTATTGGTAATCGTTTACAGTTAAATTAGTAGGTATCTACAAACATTAATATTGAAAAAAACACAATTCTTAAAATTATTGAATAGAAATATAAAAACTAGTTTTTCTTATTGAATTTTTATACATGATTGTATATGATGAGTATCATTCGTAATAGGTTACATTTTTATCAATAAATTTCAATATTATGTGAGAATGTTTAAATATTAATAATAAATGATAATAATTACCCAATAATATTATTATTTGGTTTTTTATCAAAATAGTAGGTATACATATTTTTGATTAGGTTTTATAGGATATAAAAATTATTAACACGAATAGATCAAGAGTAAAAAGACTTACGTTACGTGCACATGTGTATATGGGAATAAAACTAATTATGTACATAGTTTTTAGTGCTTTTTTTCGATAAATTATAAATTGTATTATGTTGTATTAATAAATAAATTGTACTGTTAAAGAGAATACATATATATAATTATTAAGAGTAGGTACTTATTTCTCATAATTCAGTCAGATTCAGAAGACTCGTTCTAATTTTTACATATTATTTTGAAATCAACTATTTAAAGTTAAACATTTTAAAAAATCTTGATTATTTGTTTTTCAGACTGCTCAGAAAATTGTCCGTTCAAAAATGATTTAATTACTAGCTTCATAAAATACAATACATGTTAGATAACTATTAAATACTTCAAAAATACAGTAGGTACGTGTTTATAAATAAATAGCATATATTTTGTTTTATTTTAAATAATACCATATAAATATATAATTTGTATTAAGTATCCACATGAAACATGAATCAAAGAAATATTATTAAGGAGCAAATGTATATGAATGAAATAAACGTTCGAATTTACTCGTGGTAAATATTTTCACTTCATTCGAGTAGTGTGCGCGCCGTAACGTTTGGTCATCCACTTACTTCCAAGAGCTGCAGCCGAATGCAGCTAAAATGCACCACTAATCACGCCATAATTCGCGAGTGGACTGCATAAACACAACCACTACGCTACGCTAGCCGCTCAAAAGAGATGAATTGCCAACAAGTTTAAATTTAAAGCTGAAGCGAAAAAACTTTGAAAACATCCACCCCGCATGCTAGTAACATTATGTACCTACATACGTACTATGACGTTTTATTCCTTACTGCAAGATTTTGAATGTGTTCACATTTTTCTTATTATATTGCACATAAATAAAATCAATATTCCAACAATTATTTGCCTATAATTTACTGGCAGAATTATTCTTGAACAGTGTTTTACATAATACTATAAAGTATATTTAATAAGACATATACATATTAGGATTTCAATACCGAATTTTGGTATATTGTATTGAATAGGTACCGATACCTATTTGAAATATAATAAAGTAAAAATCAAAAGTCAATAAAATATATAGCTAAAAAATCTCTTTAAATATTCACATGTTTAACAAAAGTAAATCGGTACCTAATACTCTATTGACTTGTAACTTGTGTTGTATGTAAGTATATATGATTATTTTATTTTTTGAGCTGTGCAAGTATTTTAAGACATCTGAAATGTGAGGCCGACTCTCATTATTTTTTTAATTAAATGATTAATGATGTATTTTAAAATATGCAGTGTGGATTTTGCATATAAATTAAAGGTGTCTGGTTGGATAGAGCTTCTACATACAATTATATAGACAATAAATTTGAAAGTAATAAAGAAATGACATTATACTTTATTTTCGAAAAAGTACATTTGTCTGTTTTATTAATACTAATATTACCGGTATTTTGGATATTTAAAACCTATTTTTTAGTATCAATACATCTTATAATTTCTGTTTTGAAAGACATACCGTTATTAATTAACTTAATTATATTTTTATACAAATTTACAGAAAATATTATAAAAAATAATCAGTGAGAATTTTAATCAATCTAATACGAATCAAAAAAAACTGTAGGCATGCAAAATAATTAAAGGAAGAAGAGTTATCATATATGAGAAATATTAATCTATTTACAACAATCTAAAACTCATATAAAAACAAAAAATATCAATACACCACGAGATAGATAGCACCATAGAATACTGTGTCTATTTTGCAATGGGGATATTATATTAAATACTTAAGTATATTGAGATGTAAAAACCCTAGAAATACGATTAGAAGTATATTAGAAATTAACCTAGAAACATCCAACTTAATGGATTATAATGCACAACTTTCGTATTCCGGTTGAAAGCTTTATCCAATAAGCTACCGAGCCAAATCGTCTTAATTCATAGCACTTAATCATGTCTAGTTTCCTATACGTACGTGGCTAAGGATATTCAAAATTGTATCAATATACAATTTCAAATTAATGTCATTATTTATTTTTCATATAATAATAATTATACTTGCTAATACATTCAAAAACACAAGAAAGATAATAGAATATTTATTGTATGTAACATTAAATTCAAAGAAGATTAATCATTGATTTATTTTATTGTTTTATCGTCCATTGTGCTTTAGTTGGGGACTTAATGCTTTATAGGTTTAAAAGATAAATATGTAAAGTATTACGAAATAATTACTATTGTGAACATGTTAAATATCTCTAATTTGCCATACTAAGCTGGTGTTTTACAATCAATCTCAATTAGGTAATACTAGATTGACATTTTATCGAACACTCGTCTTTCAGTCAAGTTTTATTTGAACAATAATTTGAACTAAGTACCTACATTCCAAATATTATTTTTATTTCTGATCAAGAATTTTATTATATTGGGGTGCACTTTGATGTCATTCAAAAATTATTTATAGAGCATTAAGTATTTTTATAGAGCATTAATTTAATAAATGGCATTATTTGAATCAGCAGTCGTGTATTAAAATATTTGAGACATCATTTACTCGGAAAAAAAATATTTTACAACAGTGAAAGTTTTCCATACTTTTCGGTCCTTGATCTTTCGTTTCGCTACGATTGATTATTTAGCTACACAATTTTTAGTTGACGATTTAAGTCTTTTAATTTAGATACCACTAAATGACAATGTATAATATCTGTCCAGGATTTATCTGTTCTTTGAACGATATATTTTACCAATCTTCAATTTGATGTATTAACACTTTGTATTTTATTAAACACGTTTGTTTACTCGCTTATTAATGTATTTCATTTATATATTAATTCTCCACTTTGTCGGTTATGGAAGTGAAGACAAGCACATGAGAGAGATATTATAATGATGATAATATATAGTATTTTATAACTGAAAACACAAATAGATAACATAAAATGACATGCTTTTCCCTTCACCACCCTCACGTTTACATATCCGCTAAGCAAGCACATACCGTAGCGTAACGAGTGTTTAGCTTCAAAGTTGCACTGTGAGTGTCCCAGGAGCAATTTCTCAGGATTTTGGTTGGCGTCCACTAGAGTGTGCATGATTCCTGTTTTGATAGATAAGTAAATTACGGTCAATTCTCGATGAGAAAAGAGCTTCTCGCAATATTATAATATTATAACTATTACCTCTACCAGAAACATTATAAAATATTGTGTATTCCAAGGTATGGTTCAAGTCCGATTGACTGCTGAATAATAAAAATAATGCAAATGAAAACACCCAATAAAATAGTAATAATACATAAAATAGATTTTAGGTATTTTGAGAGACAAGGATTGATTGTTATGACAAAAAGTGATGATATAACGAAGCGATGGAACCTCGAAACTTTGGTATAGGTACACTAAAACATGCTAAAAGATAAAATTTATCTTTATTTATTTATTTAATAAATTGTGTTTACTTGATACATACTGGATAAAATTCAAACTTTTTAGACACAAAAATCTGTCAATCTTTATTTAATGATAATATAATTTTATTCGAATAGATTAAGTTTTGTACTAATCCATTTGAGTTGTTTTTTGCGACTCGGATTTTGCATTTCGGCATCTTCAGGCATAGTGTACACTCACCAAAAGGCAAAGAGACAGTCAGTGTTTATTTGCCTTTTGGTGAGTGTACATAGTGCCCAAAGATGCCGAAAGGCTAAACCCGGGTCGCAAATAACGACTCAAATAGAATAGTACAAAACTTAAATGCATTTGAAATTAAATTTAAATTCCATCAAATACCATTATAATACTCATATACATCATCTTATAATACTATTAAATCCGTTAAATCAGTTTTTCGTTGTAATTATATAACAAACTTTACAGAAAATGAGTATCATTTAAAACTATTACAAAGGTTGTGTCGTTTATTGATTTAAATTAATAATTAATCATATACATAATATTATCTAACGTTACAAAGCTTTGCATAATTTATATATTCAAGTGCAAGATATAACATAACTTCGTTACAACTTTCTCATATTTGAACTCGTTTTTATCGTCTCGAAAAGTACACTTGAAAAGTCGGACGAAAATAAACTTTATTCAGTTCCTTTCGCGGTAAACATTTCCCATGTGCACACTTTGCAGTCAGTAATGCATCCGTCTGTCGGCGAAGTGACAAAATCTCGACTCATCTAGATAAGGGGTGGTTTCCAACTCTTTGCCACCAAGCGGCAAGCACCTGTCATCCCTCACGCCACGCAACGTGACAGCTCGACACTATTATTACTCGTGAGGCGTTACATGTGTCGCCAAATGAATGACACACTCACCAAGTGTGGAAAATAGTTGAGGAATAATGTCATAGTATGTACAAAAAGATAACTTAATAAAAATATTTTCAAAATTAAAGAGTTTTGCACAAGAGCTACTATAATTTCAAATGTTATTTCAAAAATGCTACATTATGAAAGACATACCGTTACTCCATAAATTTTATTTATTTACCGAAATTAAAAAAATATGCAGTTAAATTTAATCATGATGTGATTAGATTTTATACTGATCGACTTAATGGTACGCAGGTACCTACATGGATTATTTTGAAAATTTATTTTACTATTGAAAAAATATTTTACGACAAGATGTCATAATATTTATCGAATCCATTTTTAATTATACCCATAATCATCAATTCAGTGGCGAAGAGTGGAGGTGGGCTGTTAAGATTCAACATAAATAGCGCACAATAAAATTTGTCAGTGAAACGTATTTGTTTTCATTGAACTAACTACAATTAGATAGTATTTTTGTAAGTCTTTAGAATTCAATGAAACATTGTCTAATTCAAGTCATAGTAGATAATACTCAAAAAAATATTCGTTTATCTATAAAATATTTTTTATCGATTACTATTGGTTTAGACAGGGCTTAATGAATTAAAAAAAAACTAACCTACACCGCATGTAATATAATGTATTCTTAATTCAACGAAAACATATAATTATGACTGAAAAAGTGTGCACTATTTTTGTCGGATTTCATAGCATACCTGAACTAGTATGGTTTGGTTGGGCAAGGTTTATTTGAATTTCAAAAACTAATCGGCACCGTCTATGATTTATTGTATTCTTAGTTCAATGAAAACAAATAATTATGTCTGAAAGAGTTTAATGTGTATATGTAATGAGTATAAACTTAAAAAATGTAGAATTTTATTAATTCACATGTCTACTTGGTAAAATTCTATTCAACCGTATTATTATAATAAATAATAATAATACAAAGGGTCAAAATTTTTAATTTTTAATTTGAGATAGGTCTTACAATTAGTAAAACTGCATTATTAATATACGGTTATATATTTTTCAAAAAATGAGATCTTACCTACTCTAGTATTTTTTTCAAATAAAATATCAGTATTCGGGAAATAGTATTAATGTAAACAAAATAGGTTTATACACAATATTACACGACTCGTGCCCTCGTGTGAATTACTGATCATTCACATATTAAAATAAAAATGAGCACTATGTTTTTTCTTAAATTAAAATTATCTTTTAAATTGAAAAAAATATTATAGAATAATATAAAAATATTTCTTTAAATAAAATAAAATTAAAGCGTTTTCCACTAAAATACCCATTTTTCGCAAGCAGTTTATTACAACGTTTTTATTAACTCGTATGCTTATTTGTCCAGTATAAATCTTGCAATCGATTTTTAACTAACTTCCCGACTAGCTAGACATTTGAAACTTTTAGAATATATTATCAGAACACGATGCCAATGCATTCATCCTTAAGCAGAATTGAATTCATTTTCAGTTAATTCTGTTTTGTATGAAAAGTTATTTCAGAAAAATCTGTAAAAAGTAAAAGACTGTTGCTAAGGGGGTGGTTTTAGCAACTTAATTATTAATATATACGTGCGTTACTATGGAAATCAAAATGAAATGTCAAAATGACATTTCAGTATTCTATATTTGTTTGTTTGTTTTTCATTTACTTCATATCAAGTACAAGTTTGAGCATATTGAGCATAATAATTCTACAGAAAATTTAAAAACGTTGTATGTAAAAAGTTCTTTTTATCTTGTAATTATTTTTAAAATAATTCTATATTTACGATTCCAAGAAGTCTTATTATTTATAAATGCTCTCGGCTTGCTTTTATATCGATGTGAATAGTGTTTTGTCAGAGTTTAGTAAATTTTCACCCCTGAATTACCCTTATAATAATACTTGTAACGGTATGCGTGACGTTGCTATTCCATTAGGCACGAGCGTGCGATTAGAAACATTAGGTATTGTAATTGTTTCATCGCACTACGTAGGCTTTGATGGAGTGCAATGGGTCTACGTAAAATGCAAGCAATTAAGTCATCGCCTGTATTATCAGCTACTGGTACTGTGACTTTTCATTATTGAATTTCAAGTGTGTAACTCCAACTAACCCATTCAAATAAATATGAATGAACAACCTCAAGACTGATTTCTCGTTCATTCAAAATGGACTCACCAGGATGACAAGACCCAAATGCAAAACTTAATAATTCAATCATTAGCATGGGAAGTTTCTAACCGACACGACAAGCCACACCAGTGTACCGTAATATATTGTTGCGGAGAGTATGATATAAGTTAAACATTAATTTTAATTTATAATATAAAACAGCTCTTAATAAAAAATAGTGTTCTATCGAATCAACGCAATATATAATTACCTATCGTTTAACTTTTAAAATTATTTTATAAAATAGTGTATACGTGTAGAGCTAAAATGAAGATCAGACGAAGTTTTCAGTTTGTCAATGCAGTGTTTCCCAACTTTTACCTGTTCAAATTATAAAATCATCGAAGCTAATCGAAAAATGCTTATTAACAGTTGCGCCTCCAGTGTATGGTACCATAGAAAAAAATCATTATCATCATATAACTCTTATTATAAAATATTATTAGGAGCTTTAATTAGGGACAGCGACTATCTTTGATCTTTTTGACAAAAATCTACAAAACGGCACCATCATATGCTTTCCGGTACATGAATCAATCACCTTCCTCTTGAGAGGAATCAACCTCACCATCGACGGCGTCCATCTGATGCCTTCTCCGAGATATGAAGACATAGTTTACAGGCAGACTGTGAGTTCGTTTGTCTAGAAGCATATAGCTTGATTCATGCAGTTGAAGTCTTCTACAATCATCAAAGAGTGACAAACGTAAAATAAATGAAAATATAATTAATATTTAATTCTACAGGTTTTTGTAAAAAGGTTTGTCGATAGCTATTTCGGTTGTAACACCATTATCAAGACTAATAAAAAGGTTAAAGGTTACAGGTTAAAAAAAACCTGTAGAATTTAATATTAATTATATTTTCATTTATTTTAAAATGGAATTCTACCAAGTAAATGCTAACTCAATTAATAAGGTGACAAACGTATTTGTAAAACATAATTATCCTGTAGACTTCATAATATGAGACAATAATCAAGTCCTGAATACACAGGATAAGTTCCTGACCGGCCACTGTGACTTCGTGGTGAAGCTACAAGTTTTTTCGACTAATAGATCATGAGCCGGAATGTACATGTGGGCACGACCATCGATATGATGGAATCCAACCGAACCGAGCTATTTGTAAGGGTCCGTCCATACATTGACTAAGACCAATTTCGAGGCATTTTAAAAGTGTACTGAAGTTTGCATCACTTTAAGTTTCAGTACACAGGTACAGACGGCATTTTATTTACTTAAGATATATTTCGGCAGATCAAGTCAGTATTATTATTATTATTTTCTAAACATTTTCTTTAAGCATCAAAATACGTGGTTGGTTGCTGCATCAGTCCCATGAAACTTCTTTCAGCGGCAAGGAAGTGTAGCACTAAAATCTTTTCATTCGAGCACGTTTATAGAGTCATGAAAGATGGCTGTGCACAAATCATTGCTGCATATATTTTCATTACGGGTGGATATGGGGTTTTTATCTCAAATCATTGATTTTATTACTTTTTACAATTATATATTATGTATTTTGAAATAAAAAACCTCTATTAAAATTGACACCCAATTATTTTGCTAATGAATTTAACAGTATACCATAACTTTATAAACGTTAGAAAGCACAGTATGAGCAAACCAAGAACTGCTATTTGTGTATTTGGATCCAGAGAATGGACATAATAGGCTGAAGTGGCTAACATCTATTTCTCGTAAATAATCTGTTATGAAGCTTCGTTTGGGAGGCCGTTATAATACATAACAGATTGTAGAGCCATTCAAAAAATGTTCGCATAGATAATAAAATGGTACAAAATAAGAATACTTCAATTGAAAATTTTTTAAAGTTGGACACACATTTGACTGCAAGTCTCGCAGTCATTTTTGACCGCGCAAAAAATCCTACATAACTTTTGTAAAAACCACATAAATATTTATCACGCATAAAAATTTATGTCTGTCCTACAACCGCTTTCCTAATACTATGACGGCAGCATATAGCGGTTTGAGAAAATGTCCCTTACCACACTCATACAAGAGTCGCGGTGGGATAATGACATCCATATTTAGTCTTATGTCAACGCTTTTTACGGCCCCCATAAAGTGGCAAGTGACTTTAATAATATGACATGAATATTATTAAAGGTAACAGGGGGCTTTGGCTTATATAGGGTAAATGTACCACCAGTGACGTTCTCGTGCAATGCCACTCTTTCATCATCATTCTAGCGTAACCATACAGAATAATTCCTGGCTTCATTTTCATGTTTCATGACTTAATTTTTCTTCTTTTCCACCTTTCCATATTGTTAGATTGTTATCATCACAATAATGGATTCGTGCCTCTGTGCCTAAATTGTACCTTAAGCGCAAAGTGTTCAACCAGTGAGTGCTTCCCGTAATCACATATGCGTGTGAAACATCAACCCTTAGTAAAAGCGAGATCCAGAAACTTAGAGTAGCACAGCGTGGTATGGAGAGGTGCATACTGGGCATAACGCGAAAGGACGAAAAGAGGAATGAGTGGATAAGGAGACAGACACGGATTTGCGATATTATAAAGTTTGCAAAAAACTTCAAATGGAAATGGGTAGGACACATAGCTCGAAGAAGGGACAATCGTTGGACAAATTTAGTCATCTAGTGGTATCTAAGAAGTACAAAACGTCCGCAAGGTAGACCGTGAAGCAGCTGGATCGATGAGATGATAAATTTCTGCGTAAGTACGTGGCAACACAACGAAATTTTCAGGCTGATGATTATGAAGGCATGTTAGCCAACGTATTATTATGACTTGACCAAAACTCATCCCGTTTGATTTTAAATCACTTCAATATTAAATTTTTACTTAAAAAAAACAAGATGGCACTTTACGAATGACTCAATCAACCTCGCATTTTCCACCATCTGACAAGTAGCAATAACCATAACGTAATCATGTGAAAACCACGCCATATATTTCAGGGAGCTTTGTTACCGATTTAACTGATATAAATATTTTGTCAATTTCCTTTGTGGTATCATGTCGGTTCAGAAGAGATCTATGGTAAATGCATTAAACTTGTCTGTACCGATGTCTGGACAACTGCACTCGCGGATAGATTAACAAGATTATAGAAGAAACTATTGCTTCCTATTTTATGTTGATGCCAACAACTTCTATCAAAAGTTGGTAACCAAATTCCAATACATTTCTCAATTTAGATCCGTTCTCACTAGGAGACCAATGCCTTGAACATTGACTCACTTACGGAGTAGTAGCGGAGTGATTATTTCTACAGTTTAATTACCTGATTCAGAACAATATAATTAATATTATGCACAACAAATAAATGATCTGATAAAAATGATCATATTGTGTTGTATGTATTTCGCTGCGGATAAAAAACATTATTCACATTATAGTTGTACTTTGCCTGAGAACTAGGTAGGTATACGATTTGTTTGGTCACGTTGTGAACATCTTAAATTTATAATCTGTAAAATTCACTATATTATGTTTTAAAAAAATATGTAAATTTGATAAATATCAAGTACGTTATTCCTGCATTTGAGTTGCAAGTTGATCTTAAATAAGTAATAAATATTTGATTAATTGAAAATAATTGGTATAAAAATAAAATATAATACTCAACTAAAATAATTCACCAAGTCATAACAATGAATAATATTAATGTTTGAAAATATATCTTTTTTGAAATAATTGTTTCAGTATGAATTTTTTTGCTGTAAAAAATATATTAGTAAATATTATTATATGTTTAGTTATAATATTGTAAGAAATCGGATTTTAAAAACTATTTTTTTATTCAACGAATATCTAAGAATGTAACATTCTAATTATTGGACATGATCGCCAAATAGTAGCTTAATTTAGGATGCGCTTCAGTGAGTATTAAAAGGACAATAATTATTTTTTTTGTAATTAAGTATGACTCCTTTATCATAGTGGACTATGTGCGTGGGCGCGATACCCGAGAAATGCAGGTTTGATCGATTCCTGCGGTCATCTTACTTTTTTCAAAAAAGATTTTTTCTATTTATTTATATTTTCATTTTTTTCAGAAGTGTTTTCAAAATTATGAATGTGTAATGTTTTTATGTCGGTATAGGTACTCGCAATTTATTATTTTTTATTAATTATTTAATTTAAGAAATATAGACTTCTGTGGGTCTATTCTATACTTATCGACCGCTAAAGTGATAACGTGATAATATTATCACACTTAGGGTGGGTTTGTATCAAAGTATTAGCACTTATTATAACAATTACAATACGTTGGTTGTAATTGATGCAATAAGCGCTACATTTTAACAGTGCCTCTCTTGCTGCTGCCTACCCTAAGTTTGATGATTTCTATCACTTTATCACTTTAGCGGTCGATAAGTATAGAATAGACTCACTGATAATTAAAAGCTCATTGAAACTAACTGATAAATGAATTTCTGTTAAAACACAATTATTTTATTGAGATGATCAGATTAAATGGTATGACAGCTTCTTTACTTGTCTACTTCCACGGAACGTCACTGTATGCTACACTCTCTGTCGTACGCATATATGCATTATATAGATAAGTAGTTACAAAAGCCGCTATAAACGTCTCGGTCGGGTTGAAAAAATCGTTTCATAGCTAGTAACAATTTAATAGTCTTCTGGAAAGAGCATGGTGCTTTAAGTAGTTAATGTAAATGAACATTAATAATAAGCTTTTAACTTGTCATTAATCTATTATAATAGTAACAGTTTTTTTAGTTATATGCGTTATGGATTAAGTGTTTTTCTATTTTTTTTAATATCCTAACTTAACTAGAATAAATTGCAGTTAACTATTTTTTAAGAACATGTCCTCAACAATATCAGTCTAGATATATATTTATATATCTATTTAATACAATTGTCTACATGGAATAAACTGTTTTCGTTAAAAAATATATATAAAAGCTCATGCAGGCATCTGCGGCATAATTACCTAAATAAAATATATGCGTTTGTTTTCACTGACACTTGCTACGGCGAACATTAGCTGGATCTAATAATTATTGGAACCAGTAACCAACATAACCTCCAATGATAACAAATTTTGTTGGCTACACTGCCAGTGTTGTCAGCTTAAAAATATGTGGTGTACGAAAAGATGAAATATTATAGTCCAGAAATACTAGGCATTAAAAATTAAATTTGTAAATCGTTCACGAGCCAGCTAAATTTTCGGTAAATGTGCCGCAGAGGTGGTGAAGAGATTTTACAACTTTCTTTTTAGGCCAAACCAAACCTAACCTAACTTAACTTATCTAGCCTAACATAACCTAACCTAATCTAACCTACCCCGACCTAATATTACCTCATATAATCTTAGTTTGTGACAATGGTGTATCAAAATGTATGAAAGTTTCAAATTTTCAATTAACGATTATTGGATCGAAAAGCCGTTGCGCCGACAGAAAAAGGTATTTATTATAATAGTCCACATAGAATAAACTGTTTTCGTAAAAAAAAAATATATAAAAGCTCGTGTCCACCTCTGCGGCACAATTACCAAAGTTTCTTACGTGCGGCTGTGTGTCATAGATTTGCTAACACTGGTCTAGACCAATCAGCTGCTATACGTATACTACTCTGGTCTGATTCCAGCCATATTGCTCTAATGCATCCTGAAGCGGGCCCCCAGGCCACGTTGTTTGGCGGGCCACAACCTATCGCTAAGATTAAGGGAAGCTGTAATATTCTACATAAGTGTTTCCCAAATGGTATTCCGCGGAACTCCAGGGTTCCGTGTAAAATAAAGGGTATTTTTAGTGATTTTTGGTATTTTTAAATAAATACACTTAAATTGTCGGCACTCTGCATCGTATTATAAAGCACTGATCCTTCTTTTGTGATAGCGATGTAGCATGCGACCCTTTGCCCTATTGGATAAATGGTAATTTTATTAGTGAGGAACACATAAATAATTATAGAATAAAATTCCAGTTGACGAATAGCGTCGCAGGCAACTTTTTTATTATAAGAGTAAATTTTTGTGTGTTTATTTCACTTAACTGGCCGGGGCCCTTCTAAGCTCGGGCCCCCAGGCTAGAGCCCTGTCAGCCCTCCCTTGTGGGGGCCATGCTCTAATGGATTGCATTATCTATTACCTATGATTAATTAATTTATGATAAGCCCACTTTGCATCTTATTTCATTTATAGATAGTCTACTCTTAATTTATGAGACCAAAAGTTAAACTTGAATAATTTAATTAAGTAACTATTTCTTGTATTCAACGAATAATTCACAAGATTTAAGAATGTACCATTCTAATTATTAAATTTACAGTATACATACAGAACATAAATAGAATGGTACATTTTTAAATCTTTGTGAATTATTCGTTGAATAAAATGAATAGTTAATTAAATTATTAGCAAGTTCAAGTAAGTTACAACAGAAAATATTGGAGTGATCCGTGACGTCGGTTTGTAATTAAACTAATAAATATTTAAATTTAGAATGCAAAAACCGATCGCCGACCGTAACTCAATTAGGAGAGCGCTTATGAGCAGGTATTAAACAGGTCAACAGTTAAAATGTGTCTCAATTGAGCAGGGCGTGATACCCAAGAGACACAGATTCAATTCCTGCCAGGTATCTTACTTTTTTCGGAAAAAGATTTTTTCTATTGACTATATTTTCTCATGAGTGTTTTCAGAATTATGTATGTTGAATAATTTAATTATCAAAATCTTAACTGAGCGGAAAATCATCCGTGATCATTAAGTATTTTCTTTTTTTTAACACTACAACAGCCCACGAGACTTGATAACAGTATTGTAGTTAGTTATACAATTAAAACAATCACAAACACCCAGACTTCGAGGAAATCGAAGCTGGAACCTCCAGATGAAAGGGCAGCGCCTTTCACACTGGACTACGAAAGCCTCTATAAAATACTTATAATATGTACATAACAAATGCAGCATTTTTATAACGAATATTTAAATTTTGAATAATTCGGAAACAAATAAAAATATTGGAAAACTTAAAAAATAATAATTCAATACTTTCTATTTCTATATTATAATTGTCATACCTTTTGTACGGGAAAATTCATGAAACCGCAACCCTAGTGCAATTACTTTGAATCTGTCAAACCACGTCGCGTTCAAACATTTGCGATGTGATACGTCACGCCTTGGAACGCCAAGCAGCCATAATCTTTCGTGTAAATTACCTAGTGACTAATTTCCTACTGGATTAAGGTGTACATAGGAGCAAACATCAGAATCTCAATTGCAGTAAGACAGCCTTACTGAGAGTGTGGGATTGCAAATTTCGAAATAATAATTACTAGATAACAACACAGTACATTTTTTATTATTCAATGTTTTATCGGTCGTTGAAAACTTTATAATATATCGACATAATTACATGTTACCTAAATTAAATATTATAAAAGATCCAAGACCAATTAAAATATTAGTTTTCTATTGATGCTTCGTTAGATAGCAAAATAAATCTCACGTGGTATGGAGAGGTGCATGCTGGGCATAACGCGAAAAGACAAAAAGAGGAATGAGTGGATAAGGAAGCAGACAAGGGTTTACGATGTAATATAGTTTATTAAAAGCCTTAAATGGAGATGGGCTGGACACATAGCTCGAAGAAGAGACAATCGTTGGACAAATCTAGTCATTTAGTGGTATCCAAGAAGTACAAAACGTCCGCAAGGTAGACCTAGAGGCCGCTGGATCGATGAAATGATAAATTTCTGCGGAAGTACGTGGCAACACAACGAAATTTTCAGGCTGATGATTATGAAAGCGTGTAAGCCATTGTATTATATGACTTGACCAAAACTCATCCCGTTTGATTTTAAACCACTTCAATATTAAATTTTTACTTCAAAAAAATCAAGATGGCAGTTTACGAATGTCTCAATCAACCTCGTATTTTCCACCGTCTGACGAGTGACAACAACCATAACGTAATCATGTGATAACGATGCCATATTTTTCAGGGAGCTTTGCTACCGATTAAACTGATATAAATATTTTCTTAATTTACTTTGTGATATCATGTTGGTAAAGTTGAAATGATAAAGTTCTGCGGAAGTACGTGGCAATGCAATGCACAAGACCGAGAGAAGTGGAAGCAGCTTAAAGAGGCCTTCATTCAGCAGTGGATAGATTCAGGCTGATGATGAAATCTCAAATAAAATGTAATTTTATAAAAAAAAATATTACTTAATATTCACCAATATAATTTTATAAAATTTGTTTATTACTTAATATTCACCAAAATATATTTCAGATATATTGTGTGGTCACATTGTTTTGTTTTGCGATAAGTGTTTTGCTCACATGGTGAACTCTATCAGGTATGAGGACTTTAAAATTTATATTATGAGTAGTGGGTATAGAAATGATACGTGATAAATTGGAACTGCTATCAGGGAGTTTTAAATTTATTAATAATCATTACAAAATAAATTTTACATCTATAGAAAATGAATACAAACATGTATGTATTATTATATTATATCGTATTATTATTGTGTACATATTTATTTTATGCTTCGACAATTTTTTTTAAAATTTAGTACGCCAATAATAAAATATTTTAAAGACATTATACGAATAGATGGTACCTACAACACATGATATAAATAGAAATATTTGATATAACGTAAAAAAAAACTTTATAATATATATTTAAAAAAATTCTAATATGATTTTTTCTATGGCTTTTTTAGTTACCTACTTATGTATTTTCAGGATTTTTAAAAATAATCCTACATAATTAATAAAAAATAATTGATCTTTTCACTATCATTTGCTACCCAAAACAGTTCGTTGGAACTCGTACTAATCATGTACGTTCTTAAGTCACTACATGTAGCATCGTCTTCTGCTACGTTTGCTGTTGATCTTTCTTTGATAACAAGTTTGTAGTATCCTGTACATTTGATTTCTCATAGTGTAGTCGAAGTACTATAGTTTTCTGATTTTGATACTACACAGAACCTCTCAGACTTTTCTTATTCGTTTGAAGATGTCAATATTAATTGTGACTGTATGTCCATGGAATATTGTAATTAAAATATTTTAATCTATAATAAATGGTCGAAATTAATACTGCATATTTGTCACTCTTCACATGAATAGTTTTAATAATAGCGAATGCTGTGCGGCTAGTCAATGCACTCCCTTGAGATGTCGACATTTTTATCAATGCAATATGTATTTTATTTTTAAAATTCTATTTTATTGTTTAATTTGTATTTTTCATGAATTATTGTTGTTGTTTTTTAATTTATTTTCTTTTACTATAAAATTAAGTTGATTTACCTGTATTTTTTACTCTAAATGTCAAGTTGTGAACGTTTTGAATTAATAATTTATTATTTTCTCAATGAGTCTTTTTTAAATAAATAAATAAAAATTATTGCCAAGTCGGAGTTAATGGTGAAATGTCATTTTTCTGTCTATAGTTTTAAAACCATAATTAACGAAAAATATCAAAATTATTCATGTTAGTGAAATTTTAATATTTTGTTTAATTTCATATCTATAAAACAAACTATCGACAACAGAGTTTGTTTTATATTGCTTATTATTAAACAATTATAAAATAACTTCGTTCATTATGTACAATGCCGTGTTTGCAGAAATATGAGATATTTAAAAACTTTAGAAACATTTTCTTATAATCATCTATTATGGAATGTGGTATATATTGTATATAATATAATATAATGCAAATTCAAAAATCCAGCAAAATAAAAGAACGTTAATTAATTATTATTTAAATAAACGGTAAAAATATTGAATCGTTTCTATATACGTATTATTATATTACGCTGTACCGTGTATCATATTCTTAAAGGATCGAGTTTTCACAAAGCTTCTTTTCTTTTGCAAATCGTCCACATGCAATAAATATTTGATCAGTTTTCCACATCAACCCTTGTGTTATACCTAAAAGGCCCCCTTTGCTTTCGTGGCTCGCCTCAGACTAAACCTTTTGCGATTTTTTTGCTCGATTGAAAGTATCCCCTACTTTTTTATTACGGTTGTTGAAACTTTTCAATAGCTCTCAGTGGCATTGTATATGAAGTTACTAAGTCCACACACTGCATCACAAGGGAGGACATATATTCTTCAATGATGTCACTGACATCTTGATAAAATCGATGCACAATACAAATACAACTAGACAAAAATATGTATTTCCACATGCAACATTCACTTCACAATATTTATAGTATTTCTTGTTTTTATAATCTAATAACGACGATAGCCGTCACCAGCTCACTTATGCACTACTTGAGCACTTTTAAATATAATAAGTATAATTAACATTTTTTTTATCTTTTTTCTTTCTTGGCGAGAACGAAATAATTAAAAAATAACAACCAAAGTATTTGGACTATGAGTAATACTCATTATTTTTTCTATTATGATATTTTTGAATGCATTCATAGAATGAATTAAGCATACTTAAGTCAGCATTGCATAAATTGTCGTTAAGGAAATTAATAGGTATTTTTTACTTAATACTATTTTTAGGTATTGTATTTTTAGCTGTTCATCTACTCATCATGATGCATTTTTTATACGACTTGCAAATTGGACAATGCAAAGTCACCTGTAGCTAACCTAATCTACAGACTAGAGTTCCTTTTTGTTCAACTTTCATAATATGGTTTAGCTACATCATCTATTCAAAACAAAATTTACTTGAACATCTTGTTTGTTAAATATTTTCATATTCGACAAAGAAGACAACAATTATAATTAACTTTTTCTTTATCCAGTGGATAAACTTTTTCAGTAAATATTATTTTTTACTCTACCATTTTGTACTAAATATAATTGTACAATAAAAATTATAGTATAAATTATGTAGTAAGTACTATCAATTTTCCACGACCAAAAAATACTATAGCAGATAATAAAATGAAACTTCGCTACAATAACACTGATAGACACATTTTAAATCAAAAATTAAAATTAAAGTTATTATTAATTTAATAAAATTCAAATCATTATTGATTAAAAACAAATTAATTAATATATTATTTTTAAACCTCTTGTAGTGTTTGTTCTCTTTGTCCACTACACGACGCCTAAATAACTCTGAATAAAATAGTATCGACTGGAAAATTAAATTAAAAAAATTTATCATTGCTGATTGATTTACAGTAAATATAATACAGTTATAATTGTGTCGCTATATTTCAAAATCAGCCAAGTCCATAATAGATGAATAGAAGAAAAACAGCTTTTTGTTTTCTCAAATACACAAACACAAGAGTGAAAGTTTATATTATTTCGAGTATAGAATATATAAAATTAATAAATTCCACATTTTGATAATGCATAAATGTTAAAAAGCAGTAGTTCTTTAGCAATTCACAAAAAGTCAAAAATACCTAAAGGTGGACTTGGCTGATTTTGAAATGTAGTGACACAATAATTGTCCTCACCTATAGAAACCAGCAAGCATTTAATCAGAACTTCAGATTCACTGAAAATGTGAATTTAATCTTCTTTCTATGCCATATCGGCGATGATTTTGGCCACCCTTTTAACATCAAGTAATGTTACAGAGTATGACAAGGCATTGTCTGTATTGGATTTAAGTCTGAGCTTTTTGGGTGTTGTAAATTTAAAAAAAACATGTAACTCACAAAATAGAAACCATCTTCATTTTTCTGGTACTATAACCCTCGGTGAGTCTTGGCCTCCTATTTTTTTATATCTTGGAAAATCTAGTGCTGATGCTTTCCAGTTGTTTGGTTAAGAATTCTGAAAACATCCATGATAAGAGTCCAGCCATTTCAGCTTCAAACGTCCAGGTCTCATATACTCCTCATGAAAAACATAGGTACATAACCCGTCTTATTAGTAATTCCTTGGGAATTCTATTCACGTGGCCGATCCAGTGCACTATCTGCAATTTCATATGTCACGTGATCCATTCGACTCCAAAATAATTAGTATGTACCTACCTCAAAGCCTATTTTGGTTACGTATGATCTTGCCCAAAATGAGTTAGGTACATATTATTTTTTAGCAATAAAATTATATCTTTAAATGGCAATTCACCGTTGACATAATATTGAACATACATTACATGAAAACATCTCTGGCATATACACACTAGAAAAAATCTTTTTGTAGAAAAAATACGAAACCTCTACCCGCTGGTTTTGCGCCAGTGTGCTTTTCCAATTAAGCTACGGGCATTCTACTTAATGACGACGATTTTAGCTAGTAGTTATTACATGAAATTCTTATCGATTCGCGTTATAATGTTGGCTATCGATTTTAGTATAGTATTATTCCTTAATTACGAACCGACGTCGCGGACCACTCTATTATTTAGTTTTTCTACAAAAAGATTTTTTCTAGTGTGTATAATATGCATGAGATGTTTTCATATAATGTATGTTCAATATATGTCAAGATTCTTAAAATTTCTAGTACCTCTATATACGCTACACTAGCTAACATACACAAATGTTAAATTCCGACTGAAATAGACAATCGTAGAAAAAGCAAACATAGTCATTATAGTAAATTTAAATGACGTAGTTGCTCATCTCTCATAGATCGTATATAATTAGTACCTTCGTAAAGCATTAGTCTGCAATAGTAACAAGCAACGTTTATTGTGCATTTACAAGGAACCATTTGATTAATTGCCTTCACGAGCAGAGCATACAACTCGCTCCATGTTGCGGTAGTGGTGAATCAGTGGTACTCTAGTATTAGTATACCATCCGTGTCTCCTAGAATAAAACGTCGATGTGTCTGGTGAATGAAATGTTTTTTCGCTATGTTCTTTATCATGATATCATTCATAGTCTATATTATTATCTAATATCTATACATACTATAACTCAAATATTAGAAAATTTGGTACTGTTCGGTTAAAGCGGATACAGCGGAAAACGTATTTTGAAAATAGCCGATAAACTGGATTATTTGTTAGTTTGGGTTAGTTTAGGTTAGGTTAGGTTAGGTTAGGTAAGGTTAGGTTAGGTAAGGTTAGGTTAGGTTTGGTTAGGTTAACCTAACAAATAATCCAGTTTATCGGCTATTTTCAAAATGCGTTTTCCGCTGTATCCGCTTTAACCGAACAGTACCGAAAATATTTCTAACGATCAACATTTCATATCATATTTATAAAATCAGATATTTTCATATTGAGCGTACCTAATTTTATTATTTTGGCTTTATAGAAAAAAACAAAAAATAATAATAGACCAGACCACACAGCTGGTTTGATTACACTTTATACATAAGAATTTGATTATCATTCTAGATATTACTTGAGTTGGTTTTTTTTGTAATGGTAATTTTATTTTATAAAATGATAATATAAATTGTATTAAATTCTTAAGATTGATATATCAGTCGATATCTATTACACCTGTCATTACATTATCAAGCCTACAAAGATTAATCATTACATTTTCTTATGTTCTTCATTAATTAAAGTTAATTACGAAATAACTATAATATTATTATTGTATTAGATATAAGATGCGAATCAATATAATTATATAATATGATTCAATGTAAGTCAATAACTGACCAAACTCCCACAGTATTATGTTATATCGCAAGGGATGTTTTTATATCAATTCTAATTAATAAGGGATACCTTTTAGAATAATTACCGATTATGGATAAGATTTATTGCGTGATTTTACAGAGTATGTATGTTCCCACAGTGTTGTGGTAAGAAGTAATAATAAATTAATTGTGATGTATATCATGGGGTCGATAGTTATGATGATTTTATGTAAAGTCTATTGATTATGGAGACGCTCCACTAATCATCGTCTGTGTGAATATATCGCAAGTACAACAAATGTATATTGAGTAACCAACCTATTATATATAGAGCACCTAGCCAATATAATGGGACTCTTGTTACAGATCTCATACTGTCAACTTATGTATGTTAAATACCTGTTTATACGATTATCTAATACATGAATCCAATGAAGTATTTTAATAAGATCAAATCGTTTATTACTAATTTTGGACTAATTATAGCAGCGTGATCAAACTGTGCTGTAACATTATGTACTTATTATAGTACAATTATTATGAGAATTTTTGTATATTCATTTCATTTACTTATACGTCGGTAAGGTGTATGCGACAGAAGATATTGATTCAAATAGAAATACAGTCGCACTTATAAACGATAAATCTATTTGTTGAGAGAACATTGCTAAAAAGTTACCGATAGACCCTCAGTTGTATTATTCATGCCAACGTGTTTTCATCAGCTTGGTGAATACCAGAGACCCCTCCGACGAAGGAACAAAACGCAGGTGTCAACAGCATGCTTAGCGGTCTAGATTTATCTATACTCTGTGTCTAATTAAGTGAGCCATAATAAAAAGAAATTATCTTGGCTACACATCCGTAAATGTTTATCTATAATTATATATTATCCCATGTAACAAAGACGAAAGTCATGTTTAACTGCTTTGCAGGCCAAAAAGAGATCCTCATCAATGGCACTCAGCTCAAACAGGTGAAAAGCTACATCTATCTGGGACAACAAGTGTCTATAGATGGATGTATATTTGATGAAATTGTTCGCAGAGTAAAGCTAGGCTGGAGTGCTTTTGGCCGCCTGAATAATATCTTCAAAAGTGACCTTCCACTGTGCCTAAAGCGCAAAGTGTTCAACCAGTGTGTGCTTCCCGTGATGACATATGCGTGTGAAACATGGACCCTAAGTAAAATAGAGATCTAGAAACTTAGAGTAGCACAACGTGGTATGGAGAGGTGCATGCTGGGCATAACGCGAAAGGACAAAAAGAGGAATGAGTGGATAAGGAAGCAGACAAGGGTTTGCGATGTAATAGAGTTTATTAAAAGCCTTAAATAGAGATGGGCTGGACACATAGCTCGAAGAAGAGACAATAGTTGGACAAATCTAGCCATCCAGTGGTATCCAAGAAGTACAAAACGTCCACAAGGTAGACCTAGAGGCCGCTGGATCGATGAAATGATAAAGTTCTGCGGAAGTACGTGGCAACGCAATTCACAGGACCGAGAGAAGTGGAAGCAACTTGAAGAGGCCTTCATCCAGCAGTGGATAGATTCAGGCTGATGATGATGATGATATATTATCCCAATATAGACAGGTGTACTACTACAGGTGAGGTGGTATTAAATAGCACCAAATAAGAAAAAAACAACATAACATTATACTTATTGATTTACTAAATATGATTATGTTTTAATCATAGTAGTAGTAGGGTAGAGTGATAAAGAATATTATTTTCATTTTGCTATTGATTTTTTTTACCATGTCTGATCCTAAGATCATAATATGGGCCTCTACGGAATGGAGGTCGTATTGAGAGGGGTAAAAACGCCTTTTGACCATTGCTAGTCATTACATAATAATAAAATTGTACCTTAACTTCGTTATTATTATTGACTTTTTTTTTAGCAAAATAGAATAATTCTTAATCTCATATTTAATAATATAACTATTTCTTTTATATAACAAATAAGACACAAGATTTAAGAATGTAACATTCTATATATTTGACCATACATAATTTGAAAACATCTCATTCATAATAATATAACCACTAGAAAAAATCTTTTTAGAAAAAAACGACACTCGACGGGACTTAAACATATAACTGCTGGATTCACGCCAGTATGCATTTCCAATTAAGCTACGTGAATCCTACTTAATCACGACGATTTTAACTGTGGTTTTTACATGAAATGCTTATAAAATTGCGTTATAACGTTGGCTAACGGTTTTTGTATAATAAATTAATTCCGTAATTACTAACGGCATCAAAGATTACTCCATTATCTAGTTTTTATAATGCAGTTAGACTTGCTAATAATTTTATAACATATTTATTTTATTCGAGGAATAAGACACAAGATTTGAGAAGGTAACATTCTATAAAATATTGAACATACATACATAATTGGAAAAGCACACTAGCGCAAATCCAGCGGTTACAGGTTCAAGTCCCGTCAGGTTTTTTCTAGTGGGTATATGCATGATATAATTATTATATTATGTCCTTATTTATTAATAAATGTTATTTTAAGCATAATAATATTACAAAAACATTCCAACAAATAAAGTATTGTTACAAAGATGATTAATAAAATTGTATTTCCTTCTTCTTTACCAGTGAATTATACATAATTAAAACACATAATTATACTCGCATTGACACACTACTACGAGAGTACTAACCAGACTCATGTCGAGTTGATTTAATCGCTGTACCCCAATAGTCTATAACTCTATACCATAGATATTTTGTGTCTGTACTATGAACGATTTGAGCGTACTATAACAACATTAAAAATAATATTACACTCATATGAAATTTGTTGAGAGATACTTATTTCTAAAAGCACCCAGTAGGAATATTAAAAATCTACTCTCACAAAAAATATGATGAAATTTGTAATAAAATAATAACTCGTAACAGATGTGTCCGATTTATTTTTCTGTAACATACTGACAGCGCAATAACATTTTTTCAATAAGCTTATGATGCGAATTTCATATGAAATATTTATGTAATACATATGAGATACGGCCTAGTTGAAAGAATATCGTGCAATAAAATATGTTTCTCACCAATTCATCTCAATCGCAAAACGTTTTGCTCCAAAATATCCATCACGAACATTGACATTTCTTCGACAACATGTGATAGGCGCTTTACTGGGCACAGACGCGTCCAAAATTTTCTCGCCATAACTAAATCAGAGGAACTATCTCAATAGTTTCTTTTATTATGTTGATATGAAAATTTTCCAAGCCGCTAAGTAAGCAACTTTATTAATAAACATATATATAGCCAATTTGTGGGTCGGGATGTGAAGTCAGATAAGGCACAAATTGTCATTTTGAGATATAGCAAAAACAAAGTTCAAAAAATTCCCCACATTCCCCTTTTCATAGTTATGTTTTTTTTATGGGTAACAAATCAAAGAACATGTAATTGGCTTTCAATTATATATCCTAGGAGTATTCTAACTACTTTGTTTCATTAAAACTTAATTGGTTAAAAAAAAGGAATTGACTTAACTGGAATTGCACAAAAAATGATTGACTTACCGTTACTACGCACAAAGTAATATTGTTATTTTTTCATGTTAATCTGACTAATATTAGCAATAAAACACACATTTTATACATAAATCTTATTGGTTTATTGAACAAAATATTATATAAATTTAAAAGTAGCATTTTTATAACTTTTTTTTACTTTAATGTTATTTAGTAGTGAAAAGGCACACAAACCTGAATATTATAAAGGTTCATCGTTATCATTAAACTTCAGTATGGATTTCTTCAATGGTATCAGGTTAAATATCACTGACTATCTCAGATGTCTCAAGTGACTCACAAAACTCTCTATAATACGATGAAATGTATGGAAGTAAGTCTATCAAATCTTTCGTCTTGTCTCGTCTTATATATGAAATTTGTTAAAATGCAGTCGTCTCGTCGAGAGTTCTTTTAAATTTCACTATTCCCGGTTCGTGTTTGTTGAATTGAAGCCACTAAAAATCTCTTCAAATAAACTTTTTCCCATCTGTGTCTATTTTTCTGAGTGGCAATTGTCCTTTTAATTGATCCGAGTAGTTAAAAAAATCTGCACGAGTCATTTCAGTAACTATAAAAGGATTTTTCTTTGCAACCTCACACATTGATTTGGCCCAATCATGAGGATGCTCGATCGTCCCACTAAATGTCTTTTTTTTCTTCTCAATTATGCGATGGTCACTATCGCACTCCATATGTGTGTGGCCAGGGACTAAAAAGGGTGTTGTTTAAAGTCTCAGAATGTTTTACTGCTGTCATGCACATTACAGCTACATGGCTATTTTTGTTTTGACCCGCACATCTATCAGAATACATGACCACATGCTTAATATTATCATGTATCCCCTTGGTTAAGTATATGAACAGGCATGAAGCAATATCGTTAGCTTCTCTATTAGCAAAAGTCTCATGGCATACATAGCAATATCCCTGGTTATTATCACAATCATGCACTGTCAAATGTCGTTTGTAAAAGGCCAGGGAACTTTGCTGCATGTCAAATGTTACAATTTGGCAAGAGGAATATTGCAAGTACTCTTTATCACAACTTTTCGCTGAATATGCAAAGTCAGCTTCGTCATGATGCTCTTTCAATTCCTCACGATTTTTATTTCTTTCTTCATCGTTGGTGGAATTCTTAATTGAGTTAAGTTTATCGCATTTTTGGCAAGTATCTTTATTTGGCCGTTTGAATGTATAAACTGTTTATGTTTGAATGTATGAATGTATAGAATGTATAAACTATTTCTGCGTATAAACGAATATTGATGGGATTAGAGCTAAAATACTCTTCAAATATTGAGAATACATCACAGTTATTGTCAAATGTGGCGGTAAATAATTTCTGACAGTCCCTTCTAGAGTAATGACTCTCATAATGATGGAATTGAGAGTATATGTGTCTTTGCTATTTGCCTATCTTCTTCGCTATCTTTGTTTGTAGAGATATCTTTCCTCTTGCATCTTCTTGAATAAGTATACCGGAAGTAGTCGCACGTTTATTTCTTAAAACATATTCAAAAAAAATGTGACTTTCACGTAATGTTTTTAGTGTACAACCTTTACAAATTGGTTTCCGTAACAGTTCAACAGTCAAGAATTATTGAACTGTTACTTGGCGAAAATGTTGTTTTCCTGTTCGCTTTGTCTGATACGATTTTTTTTCGTATTCATAACTTCCATTATAGGTACTTGTTGTGTAACTTTTGCCAGTATTTCGTGCAACATTTTTATCATTTCTGAAAGCTTTGTATCATCCCTTAAGTTGCATGTTTGGTGATTATTACTTCTCAATCGAGAACGAGGGTAAAAGGTTAAAACATCGTTGTGATGTTGAGCATGAGGGGCGTGTTTCTTCAATGTCGGTAAATTAGACTGTAATAATTCTTGAATACTAAAATCAAGATCTTTTATGCTATCAATGAATCGTCAACATACAAGTTATTGGAGTATGTGGTTGAACCTAGTAGCAAGATTATTTGTTTGGATATTGTGTACGTATTTTTAAATTTAAATAAATCAAATTCGATAAATTTGGTATATTTTGTATTATTTACAAATAATACACATACTTACTTAATTATATAAGTCATAATTTATTATAATATGACTATTTTACTTAGGTTCTGTTGTTATTTTTTTTTCAAAATTTCTCAAAATATCTTTATAAATACGTTAGATTCACCAAAATCAACACTGAGTAGCTATGACGTTTGAAGGTAAGCCAAATATGAGTAGTAAGGTAAGTCACACAAAATTTTGACTTATCTGACTACTCATGTGACTTAACTGTGTACACACCCCGTAAAATAAAAAATATGTTTTAACTGAAACTGCATCTCGCAAATGGTGAGACGTACGGCTTACCTGACTACACACAACGAAAGATTTTTTTTTTAGTATAGTGGCATTCATATCTCATTTTTGCTGTTTTGTGACTTACCTGACTACACATCCCGACCCACGAATTATTTATTTATTGTACGTATTCTTGAATATGCCAGCATTATTTGGAGTCCTAAAAGGTCCGCCCAGGCAATTACGTTTGATCGAGTCCACAATAGATTTCTTAGATTTCTCTACTTAACTCATTTAGTGCTAACACCACGACTGGCGCGTTTGGAGACGTTGGCCATTAGATATAATTAAAGTGTTATGTAAATGTGGTAATTAAAAGGTAATTGTGTTAAGGACGTACGGATTCTTTCCTTATGATAATCATAATAAAATGAATTTTCCAACTATTTTTCTTCTGGGTATGCTATCAATGCAATCATTGTCCACCCGAAGAGTGATTGCTCTTTTAAAGCATTCCTTTTTACTTCTTTTTGGGTTCATTTATAATCCCAAAATATATCAAAACTATTATGGTTTGGTTTAGGCAGGACTTAATTATTGATTTTTAAAGACTAACCGATACCATCTGTAAAATGTAGTCGTAGTTCAATAAAAATAAATACGTATGACTAACAAAGTACAATGTGCTCTATTGATGGTGGATCTTAACAGCCTACCTCCACTCTTCGTTACTGGTCTGTAGTTATACACCTTACAGTAAACGTAAATATATTATCGCTTGAGATTTTTTTCTGGAACTGGCAAGATACATCGAGAAAAAATAGGGAGACACGCTATTATAACCCAAAAATCTATTACGTTAACAAATATCCGTGAAACTCTCAATCACGCTTATAACTTTTCATAAAATTTATATTATGCTACTTTATTCCTCCTCATTTTTAAGTATTAACATTATCCTGTTTCATCATTAAATTTGTATTAGTAAAATAATTGTGATGTAATTACTAAGTATTGAGTTAATATTATAACGTTATTACAAGTATTTTGAATACTTAATTCATTTCGAGAACATTTCAATTTTCACCCAATTTTCACGAGCGCACCGACCGACCCTCCCGTAAAACTACCTGTAGGGCGATCCAAAGCCAGTGGCGGCGCGCGTTCCCTGCCAGTGTTAAAGTGCCTATAAACTAGTACGTGACTAGAGAGCCAATATTCCTAGCTACACACATAGACACTCAGCAAAGGGAAAGGAGAGAGTTAAAACGGTTAGCGAGAAACAAAGAAACGGGGATGGGGTCGACGAAAAAATAGCGGAAACAAAGAGGTTACCCAAATGCGCGGACGTCGATCGGAAATTGGTACACATTGATTCCAAAGGCGTAGTCGCTGTTAAAGTAGGGCCTTCCGGTGGCGTGTCGGGACTGTTGATCTAATCTGCGATACGCTGGACATGTTTCTTTTGAATTAGCGAAAATGACGTGGAATGATTTAATGAACTCAGTCAAATAATATGTTTTTTAACATTTTTTAAATGTTTTCTTTTTATTTTATAATATTAAAATCTACCTATAGTGTGACAAATATTCACTTACAGACCTACAAACTTATCTGTAGAATGGCCAAAAATGGAACTACAAACTACCATAGGACGCCATTTTGAAAAATGTCCAGTTACGAGTCTTTTGTAGGTCTGTACATACACTTATCTTTTTTTTTTTTTATAATTATTAATAACCATGTCCTTGCTTTTTTGTACAAGGTGGTTGTTAGTAATGTTTGAACAATCATAAGCACCCAGGCTTTGAGAAAAACATATAAATATTGTGTCCTCACCGGGAATCGAACGTGTCTGCCGCACAGCTACACCTAAATCAAACCTACTAGCAACGTCGATTCGATGGTGCATGTGAAGACCGCAGACATCTACTTAGCGATAGTCGCACGTAACCTCTCAAAACATATATACATATTTGGATGCGGCGACTGGCTATCCGGTACAGTATTGACCAATTCGTAGGTGTGTGTGTGCGTCTTCAACTCGCAGCCCGAAACACATGCGATTTGTTCATAGCAGCAATAGATTTTTTTTTTCAAACTAAAAAGTTGCATTCGACCAATCTGCGGAGCTCCATTTGGCAACGTGTGTTTTGTGAATAACGATGACGTCATATCGACGTATTCTACACGTTGCGGTTAGATTACATTGCGTCAGATTACAGCGCGTAGATCACCATTATAACATTGCTTAGAGGTGGAAAACAGTTGGTTACACTGATAGGATCCTTGTTGACATGTTACAAGGATGCGGAGTGTCGTACTTTCAGGCAGCATCAGGAAAAATCCCAGCTTTGACTTAATATAAATTTACTTGGATCGATACGTTAGTGGTTAGAATCGCACGCTCAACGAAAGATAACATGTTATCATTAATCAACTGCTACTTAGTCCAAGATTTTCTAGGATAATTTTAATTTTATTCAAGAATCATTATCTTATACTCTTAAATTTAGTTTTATATTCGTCATTCTTAGACTAAAAATAGTTATATTATTTAAAATACATTTTTAATATGTTTACTGTCAATTTCTGGTAGAATAAAATGGAATTAGTACTAAATATTGGGTTTAATCAATTATTGATAAAACACAATGTCTGTAATTGTCATATAAAAGAGAACGATGTGCTCTAATTTCGACTGCCCGGAATGCTATTTTGCTATATGTACCGATACCACATAAGTAAGTATACTATATGTCGGACTCAACATTGCATCAACATTTACTTAAACTAATAATTAATTGTATGTTAAGATAGTATAAAATATCGTCAATAAAATGCAAATATCTTTTTATTTTATTACGAATTTAAATAAACTAAATTACTGTTGATTCTATCTTCTCTATTAACAAGTTTTCCCTTTTATTTGTATATACTTCACTACGCTAAAAATGCCCTAAGCTTCTCTAGATCACTCACTCAGAACTCGTATACTTTTATCTCTTCAGTTCACCCTCGGACACGTTTGTAGGCCTTAAATTGTATTACGAACAAATTATCTGACAGTACGATTGTTTCGACAATCATTTCCTACTCTTCTTTGGCAAATGGTGCGCCAGTGAATACCATAGACTATATTTGAAATAGTGATTCAGGCAAAGGCTAAAGATTCTATCTGAATTTAAGTAATATAATAAATATAATAGTTTATTTTTATAAATTCATTCAAGTGAAAAATTGGATACAGCAGCTGTCAAGCCGACAGTGTTACAGTAGACTAGTAGATACATTTAAAAATTAATACAATAACTTATAAATGTCTCAAAAACACATATTTTTGAAAAAATCCCTGACTATAAAACTTTGGCCGGTTGGCGCGATTTGACTCCAAGTAAAAGTGACCTAATTGAGCAGTACACAAGCACTCTCGGGATGTTATCTCTCGCGCGACAAGCGCAAGCGACAACGCTATAAATCCATACCAAAATAATTACGTCATCTTGTTTTTATGCCTACAAGAATATATCTTTCCAGTATTAAATAAACTATAGCGAGATATTAAATCTCAGGACCTGTGTGTCACGACTGAGTTGCATTCTTTATTCTAGAACTTGCGCTTATTTTATTAAACCCATTCAAAAGTGAATTACGTCACCTAGATCATTCACTGTCAAATTAAACACGTTATATGGGTGCAGCATATTTAAGGTAATTGCGAGTAAAGCGGGGTGAGACACGCGCCTTCTGAACCAGGTCTAAATAAGATTCGAACGTCTTTCGCTTCCCATTAATCTATCAACTGAAGTACTAACAATACTTACTTGGCTAACAATGGCTACAGTTTTTTTAATTTTAATTAACTCAATAACATTACTAAAGTAGAACAAAACTAGAATTGAGATAACAAGGAGTACCGTTCTCTATGCTTTCTTATCAATTACGACTTTAACCTAGGTAGGAGACAACGTATGGTTCGTTGTTATTCAATTCTTTTCAAAGTATGGACGCTAAGCCAAGATAATACTCGTATGCCACGGAAAGTTGAAGTTTCCGAGATGTGTCTGCATAGACGTATCCTCAAAATTCTTTGAACATACTAGGTGACAATTGTTGAAGCTTTCCATTGAGTGGGAAAGGAACTAGAAATTCTGCGTAGTATCAAAACCAGGAAACTATAATATTATCTCGGCCACATTATGAGAGTACAAAAGTGCAGCTTCCCCAACTTGTCATTCAAGGAAATATCAATGGTAAGTGTAGCAGATAATGACGTAGCTTAAGGACCTTCGTGATTGCTAGGAGTGAAGTGTTCCGGAAGTGACTGAAGTGTTCCGGAAAAGGCAAAGATCCCCCTAACGATGGCCAACCTTCACAATAAGACGAAGAATAACACCACCAACTCAATTAATAGATGGCTTCATGATTACCACCACAATTGTTTCAATGTCGTTGTACTAGAGTTTTATAAATATTATTATTCTAATGGATTTAAATTTTGTACTAATTCCATTTGAGTCGTTTTTTGCGGTCCGAGTTTCGCCTTTCGGCATCTTCGGGCACTGTGTAAACTCACTAAAAGGCAAATAAACACTGGCAACGAATAATATTAGTTTTAATTTATATAACAAATCAATACAATAAAGTAGGTAAAAACTCCATTACCTACCTATCAAGTCATGGGTCATAATAAAAAGATATAATAAACAAATTATGAATAGTTGAAGTGTTTGTAAAAGACCCCCTACCCTATCAATATTAATACACTCGATAAGCGTATAATAAATCGAAAAAACCTAAGGCGAAACCCGGGTCGCTAAAAACGACTCAAATGAAATACTTAGTACAAAACTTAAATTCATTAAAATTTAAATTCAAATGCTATCAAGTACCTTCGGTCGATAGTATTAATATTATAAAAAATATTATTATATTAATTGTAAATCACTGTATTCTATGTAGAAGCTTACAGATCACAAAATTTGCTAACTGACCTTTTGACATACATTTAGGGAAAAAAATAAAGACCAACAAAAATTTCATTTTTATAAAATATTTTTTTAGCTAGATTTTCAAATGCATATAACACACCCACGATGGCCGCGGGGCTTAAGCGTTGGCCTATTGCGTCATGGGTCCCAGGTTTGAATCCTGGGTCTGACAAGTACACATATTGTTTTTCAATTTGTGTATGAGTCAGAGTATGGACCTAATAGGTTGAGCAAGTGGCTGACATCCATTTATCGTAAAAACAAAAATCTGTCAATACAAACCTCCACTGTGTGGAGGCCCATAATATGATCCTATTAAGATTGCAAATAGTCGAAAGAAAATTTTCAAATGTATAGATATGAAATTATATAATCTATGACTGACCAGTGTTCTTATGTTGAGTGGTGTACGATTGTTTCGACAATCTTTTTCTACTTTCTTATGAAATATGGTACGCCAATGAATTGAGTACTTCCCGAGGAAAACATTTCTTGAATATCAATACGTTATACCTACATGAGATAGAATTTCAGAGGTATCGCTTTTCATTTGTTATTTTCGGTAATAGAGTATTGAGTTCGTAAAAAATGATCTTTGTGTATTTTTTGTTGGGTTATGAAACGGGAAAAGTATTCTTCGTTTGTCTATGGAATACTAATGCACAATAATGCAGACGTATTTTTTTATTGATTTAATCGAAAATAAAATACAGCGCGAATAGTGTTCATCTCAGAAGATGAATTATTTAATACTCTTTTTATGTGCTAAATTTTTTTATAAAATTCAAGTGATTAAATGAATATATCTTTATTTGTGTCTAAATTGAGACGACCAACTTGAAAGTTAGATATTGGATTATAAATTCTACATATTTATTGTTCTCTCTCAGTTCAATATTGTGTAAATGATCTAATGCCAGGTTATCCAACTCATGGTATTAATTTCACAATCATATTACCACATATTTCACACGTACGTACTTGATAAACAGACATGATATTTAAAAAAAACAATTACATTAAACAGTATGTGAGTTATATTTTTAATTGCCGTATTTTTTTCATATTTTATTGTTTAACACAAAATCGGATATTTTCAATAATTAGTAAACAACATCTTTATAACACAAAATATATAAACAATTCTGTTGACTCTCACAAATGTACATATTGTGGTATTCATAACCATAATACAAATATGTTATTCACCAATTGATTAAGTCCGTTAGGATGAAACCAGTCTTAATCTAAATTTTAAATTTGTGTAAAACGTGCGAATAACTTACGTCTTAAATTATTTCGTATTTTATACAATTTTAAGTTTTTTGAGGATGAAAATTCATATAAAATCATTCATATTACTTACATAAATATTGCAATGAAAAATTTATACACATCACTTCCTGGAATATTTATCGATATAAAATATATTTTTTCATATAAAGTAGTTAGTGGTTTGAATCCAGTTCAACGCTTAATTAGATATGGAGTGATGTTAAAACAGCTCTTTAATATTTTCGGACTATATTACAGTTGTATTGTTTTAATCCTCTGTATTTTAATAATAATATGCTGTAAATGCACATTTCTTGTTCATTTAAATAATTACCTGCTTGAACTTCAAAAAGAAACCTCTTCTGTGAGCGGCGAAGATCAATGTCGGAGTATTCTATTGAAAAAACATATTTAAATTATTTGATAATTTAAAGTGTTTTTTTTTAAATGTTATGCCCACTACGCCTAATTAAATAGTAAAACACGTTACAAAAAATACGTGAATAGATTAAATTATAATATGTAGATAGGTATATATTTTAATTTCACCAGAAATCAAAACAGGAATCCTCGGAATAAAAAGCCAGTAAGTAGGTTCTGCATATTTTCACTAATATATATTTTTTCTTATACGTGCGTAAACGCTTAATTCTTGTAATGATTAAATAAATTCAAATTAATCAAAAATATTCATGACTTATTTATTATGAACAGGGGCCAGTTTTTCTTTTTCTGAAATATATTATAGTAAACTGACTATTTTGTCATTTGCTAATGTGTGTGGATGAAATGAATCCAGATAGTTATAAAATTATATGGATTATGATGTATAATATATTTTGTTTAATGTTTAATTGACTATCAATTTACACATGCACTTTTACAGTTTTAAAATATAACCCCATATTAATATATTTGAATATATGAATCGAAAATAAGTTTAAATATAGAATTAATTAATCATATTTCAAAATACATGTTGACTCTTTTTTGTTACGCTCGTTCAAATTCTTGCTCTCACTTAATTTTAATGGTCGGCTTAAGTTTATTTCAAGTCGAACAAAGTGATCACCCAAACTACAATATCAATCAATCAAAAATACGACGTGCAGAATGTCAAAATTGCCGCCTCGCGCGCTTGAATATAAATCAAAAGTTTAGCAGCTCACGTAAAAGCTCCAAGCTCGAAGCTCGACGGGCAGAGCTTACAAGTAGGCGAAGAACTAGGACCGTGACGCACGACAATGCGACGAGTCGTCGTGCCTGAGACTGCCATCGTACGTGACGGGACATGGTATATTATCCTAGGTAAGATCTTGCTCGTGATTACGTTTAAATCTATCAATTAATGTTATGCGCTGTCAAACAATGATTCAATTATTAAAGCTGATCTTTTCTATTTCTTTTCACTTGTTTTTTAATGCCACAATGGCCGAGCGATTACCGCATCAGCTTATAATATCGTGAATGCCGGGTTCTGGCAAATTAAAATGTCATTTTTTAACGGGTATTTGGATCAGAGTATTGATCTAATAGGTTAAACATATGGCAGACATCCATTTTTCTTTTAAAAATCTGTTCATACAACCACTACTCTGTATAGACCCATACAGTTATCTTTTTCAATAGGATCAAACATGATAAAAAAAACACTACGGTTTTATTATAGCTACCTATTTCATACTAGGTGTAATTAACGTCATAATGTATCAAATAGAGATTTTACATACTCACTTCATGCTGTTACACCCCACCATTTGGGTAAAAGGGAAGCACAAGGTTGCGCCACTTCCTTTGATCCAATGCCATATCTCGTACCTCCCGCTAGGTGATATTATCTACAACACGTAGATCGATTATATAGCACCACTTTAGAATGAGGAAGAAGGAGAATGCAGTCATACTAACATACTCTTTGGGGGAGACATTGATTGTCAAAGCTCAAAAGTCGAGCTTTTAAGCTTAATTAGATGCTTTGTCTCAAGCCATACAGAAGTACAGATACCACGAATGAGGTGAACAAATGACATTTAGTCTTCACAGAATACAGTCAACTTGAAGTCACGCGGAAGTGAAGTTGGCTGAAGGCACCCCAACACGCCCATGCGGATTTAAGCTTCACCACAAAGATCGCCATCATCGGCAACTGTGGCTACTGAATATTTGACCCAGGTCATAAGCTCGACAGACAGACCAAGAAATATATCATGATGATAAAAATAAAGGGTGCAAGTATACAGCCTTTCTATCGAGTCGCAATTGAGAGGTTGTAGCTGCTCTCACGCTGTATTTGGTATTGGTACAGACAGCACTTATCACGGCAACCAATTTCTTTGGGAGCAACTGAATCTTCCAAAGATAGTCACGATGAGGGCTGTCAAATGCCTTCTCATAGTCTACAAAGCAGCAGACAATAGATATTATATCCATCTCTTAATACTACTATAGAAGACATCGAAAAGTTGAAATGTGCTCCGAGCAGAACTTTTCCGAGATAAAACCAAACTGGTGTATTTATTATTGTAATAATTTAATTTTACATGACTTAACCCTTATTTTTTCTTACGCGTGGCGTTTTTTTAATACCATTGTTACTGCTGTGTTTTTGAGTTTCACAAGGACTCTATTGGTAGCAGTATGCATAATTCAAGCATACTACCTAATAGTCGCTAAAATAAGATTTAGACATGGCTCTTTTGTTTCCACGAAAACAAGATGAGAATATAATTATTTTTTGGGTTTAGGTTAGTTAGAGTACGATTTGAAGTAAATATTATATTAGATTTAATCTCTCTTGTTCATAAAACTTTACAATTATATTTCAAGGTATTAAAAGTGTATTGTCATTTTCTTATCGTTTTTAATATGTAATATTAATAAGCATATTATTATAATTTTTTAAATACCCAATATTGCTGTAGATTTAAAAACTGTACTATGTTAAACAAAACTCTAGATAAATTCAATCGAAAAACTTTTCCACAAATGATAATATTATGCAAACTGCTTAGTAACTCAATCCAACAGTTTAAAATAAACATGGCGAATCTATGCGAATCCTTTTTTGCGGTGAAAACTTTAACAGCATTGCAGGACGCGACACACTGGCTTAAACTTGGCTTCCGACAACTTTCTGTTAAATGACTGCTCCGCCAAACGAAGTTAAGAGTGGGAAAAATGGCTTCAAACTTTCATAAAGGTACACCACACTACGTTTATTCTGGATGCTCAGGTTGTTCTGCATCGCTTTCTTATAATTAAGTTTCCTACGGGAAACTTTGCTACAAATATTCCTGAATAGGAACTCTCTCTTTCCAACCAGCCAGACAGGCTGTATATAGTATTATTATTTTGTCTTGGCAGATTTAGCAAAGTTAACCTCGCGAGTTTGAGACGTCATAATGAACAAAAGAGTCTGGCGCTAATCGGTTTACGTAAAAGTGAAAAGACGAAAACAATGGGGATAAATAAGTGCATTAGAATTTTGGAGTCATGCTATGTTTTGTCACGGAATGTTTTAGCTTTTGTTCATGTTCATAACCACTTTATAACTCTATAGCAAAATTAATATTTCAAAATATGTACATACCTTCACGTCATTATTTCATTAGAACATAATACCACATTATCTTTAATACGATACATATTGAATCATTTTTTTGTAATCATTTATAATTTTGTCTGCAGGTCTTTAAAAGTACCACGGTGTTATAAAATATTATTATATTATATAAGACATAAATCAATAATTAGACTAATAGCTGACAAAATTTCCACACTATATTGTAGTGGTAAATATTATATATTATTGCAAGAATATTTTTTTATATAAGTGAAAAAGAGATACGTTTATAATAAGTACTGAATAAACTAAGTTAAGATTTATTGTGTAAATTGTGTATATTGTAGTAAGTCTTTGTCTATGTTATGTAAACTTCATTAGGAAAATTATCCCTATATTCTATTTTTTACTACACTTAAATGTTTTCCTGATGAAAATAAATAAAAAAGTGAATATATTAAATTACGCGAGAATATAATTATCCCTACTTTTAAATCGATTTTATGGTGATTTAGTGGCGCAGTTTTATCATGATATGCCAAATTTCTCAGTACGACCCTGACTATTGAATTTAAAACATCGACTTAATTGAATAAAATAGGTGATAACTTTCTATGAAACAATAAAAATAATCTTAAATTAATAATCGTACATCTGAGGCAACTAATATCTAGTATATTTTTTAAATATATTTGAAAGTGTAAGTATTATTATAAAATATTATTAGATATATGACATGAATCAATAAGCAAATTTAAGACTGACCGAATTCCCACAGTATATGTTATATTGTTAAATATTTAACCAACCCCCTATATTTGCACAATGTTTTCGATGGTGTAATAATATGAAGTGTAATGTTCACATGATAAAATCGATAGTTTATGATGTTTTTGTGGAACATTTGCTATACCCCATATACAGATTATTATATCCCTGGATAGTCTCACAGTGGCCCTAGCCCGTGAGAGAATTCCATGTATGAGATAATAGATGCCTGTGGAGTGTTCGACATATTGTGAACTTCCCATATATTGAGCATATAGTTAATGCAAAGAGGACTCTTGTTCCAGACGCCATATCGATAAGTTATGTTAAATACCTGATTTTACAATAATTGTCAAATGATTGAACCCAATAAAATATTAAAATAAGAAAAAATTGTTTATTTCTAAATTTGGATAATTATAGCATCCTGGTTGAACCGTGCTATAATAGTTGTATATACATAGCTTTTCTATATAATATAAACAAACATAATAATAATATGAAGTCATTTTCTACCGTAAAGCATTAGTATGCACGTTATCTTAAAATTGATGAATCACGGAAAATAATTTTGCTGTCTGAGTAAAATGGATACTTTAATCGCCCCGTGTGTGTGGGTGCATACTGCATAGTATAATTATAACAGTATAAGGTATTTTAATGTTCTCACAATTAAGTACTAGATGTCTTACTCAATTCAATTTTATTTAACGACATTCATTGTACCGTTCATAAAATTTAGTTTTAAACAAACACTTACGAATTGTAATTAAACTATTGGATTAAATATTTAATTTATATTTATTATAAAAAAGTCACCTGAATAGTGAATTATATGAGTTAAAATACCACCCAGTCCGACTTGTTTATTAGGATTCAAAATAAAGTGTATTTATAAGTGAATTTTTCATTTTTGATACTGTTATCTTTTAATATTAACTGCAATGCTACTAACAATAAATACATAAATATAAATACTGTACACTTGTTATGAATATGCAATTTTCTCATCACTTGTATTTAATATAATAATTCACATCAGAATGCAGGGCTGCCTTCAAAATATATGCATAAAATGTACCTAGTAGTCTATGTAGGTAGGAGTTAACGTTGTTTACTCGAAGACATGAAATGTTACCGTTATTTCCCTTTAGGATACGTGTCAGATATGCATTTCCCTCAACTTGGAAACAGATTAAAATATACTCAGCTGCAATGGAATATATTTTCTTGGTCTTTTCTCAGAATTCCAGTTATAACACCCATCTTGTTATGATATAAAATCACTGTGTCTTTCAAAAAATAACTTGTTTCTCGCATATGTATGTAAAATCGATTTTCTAAAAAAAAATATTAAATTTTATTTATTAGGAATTACATAGTACAGGCATGTCCGTTTTCTTGCATTGTTTATTTATGCTTGACAAAATCATGATGCGTACATATTATTGCAGCACTTTTTTAACTCGTTTTATTGATTTGACTTAACAAATATATATTTTTATTTAATTTAATAAATTTAAGTCATTACGTCTTATCTTACTACTGTTTTTATGTATCAATTTAAAATCATTAAAAAAGACGTTAGTGGAATAGAATACTTCATATTATATTTTGTCAAGTATTAATACTTAATAATAATATGTCCACCAACACAGTATATTGACACTTCCGATATTTCGATTATCTTTAAAATAGTCGGCGAAAAGCTCATTGTTGGGATATTTTAACAATGGGTTGATTAAGTATAATAATTAATATTATAACAGTCGGGTTACGAAAATGATAATAGACAATATATAACGGAAGGTTTATAGGATGATGACTACATATTATGTCTCATAGTTTACATAACTATGAAAATTGGCGGAGTACATTTTTTAACTAGTACGGACGAAAACTTGGTAAACCGGAGATTAATCCCAAAAAACGTCCAGCCAGAGACAAGACCAAGCCGTTTCGGGTCAAACGATGCCTCTTAATAATTTTTTTAGAAAATTTCTCGACGAGATTTAAAATTTTAGATACCTATGACATGTGTAGATCAAAATACCATGATGGTGACAGTACTTAGTATTTTGATCAATTTCTTGTACAATTATTTGTTGTATTTTTCATTTCTTAACTTCATTGTGTAAAAAAATAGACCATGTGGAAACAGTCAATGTTTTTTTAGATATGGTATTTGATCATATTACCATAAATTGCCAAACATACAAATAAATCTATTCTTAAATATGTAGGTAAAGATAAAGCATTTCAGACCAACTTTTCAGTTATTTAGCTATATGACTCAGAGAGAGGGTTGGCGACCACATATTAAGACGAACACTTTCATCCAGAATTTATCAAATCAAGAGTGCGAGTGGGTATTTAATGTTACTGGTAATTCACTCACCTGAGTACATAGATTACTGGATAAGAATCGTAAGCAGAATAGATACTCATTAAGTTTATAATCATCAGTAATTAGGAAACTGCAAACATATTTAAATGAATCATAATTTTTTTCGAAAACTGTGCATATTCTTCCTAACAATAGTAAAGTTGTATACTATTGATTTGTATCCATTTCTCTAACCCATATTTAATCTTAACGCCTAAAATTATTGTGAGATTTGAACCCGCAACCACTTATCAGTCGAGCGTACTTATTTTTATTCCACGGGATATAAGACGATACCTCAAAATTACTAAAATGTACTTTAGTAACATTGTTCGTAATATCACCATCATCATCGTCTGAATCTATCCACTGCTGGACGAAGGCCTCTCCAAGCTGATTCCACTTCTTTCGATAGTTGCGTTGCGACGTAATTCCGAAGAACTTAACCATTTCATCCATCCAGCGGACTTTAGGTCTACCTTGCGGACGTTCTGTACCTCTTGGGTACCACTGGATGACTAGCAATTGTCTCTTATTCGAGATATGTATCTAGCCCATTTACATTTAAGGTTTTTAGCATTTTTTTTTACATCGCAAACCCTTGTCTGTTTTCTTATCCAATCATTCCGCTTGTTGTCTTTTCACGTTGTCCCCAGCATGTACCTTTTCATACCGCGCTGTGCCAAAGTCTAAGTTCTTGGATCTCTCTTTTACTTAGGGTCCATGTTTCACACGCATAACTAAATGCGGAAAGCGTACACTGGTTGAACACATGCACAGTGGGAGTTCATTTTTAAAGACATTATTCAAGCGGCCAAAATCACTCCAGTCCAGCTTTAATCTACGAACAATGTCATCAAAATATACATCTATCTATAGACACTTGTTGTCCCAGATACATGTAGTATCCAATGAATAATAACTACTATAAAAATATAAAATCATTTTTTCCAAACAAATAAACGACAATTTTAAATTAAAAACAGAACACCTTGTAAATCGTTGCGATTTGTATTTATATACAAGTTAGATTCGGTTTGTTTTCCCACTGAGAGGACAAGTTTTTTTTCACATCTCGCATGCGTCTGTGAGGTGAAACAAGGTGCAAGCTTACTCTGCCGTGTAACTTTGTGATCCCAAGGGCTCGTTTAGTCGAGCCTGCCGCAGATTCAACCTCACTCCTTAAATTTGGCGTGAAAAAGAAATGCCTGACAAAATATGGTTAAAAGATTATAGCAGTCCTTTCTCCACCTTAATTTTATTCCTATTCATTTAAACATGTCTGTATTTAACTTTTTTTTCAAGATGGTTAAATTTATACGCGTTGAATTAAATTTCTCAACCGTAAAATGGGGTATATTGATAGATCTACCAATTATATAGGTATCAAATGTTATGTTGTGAACGTCTCAAATTTGTAATGTTCACGGTATGTAAAAAAAATTCAATCTTAACTGATTTTTTTTTGATAATTAAGTGATAAAATTTTCTTTATCTATATTTAGAAGTTATAAACCGGAGAAGAACGGAATATGTTCTAAAATATAGCGGTGTTAGGTGTTAAGTAATTTTTTGGTTATAATGCAGTATATATATATATATTAAATATGATACGTAGATATTTCTATTATCTTCGCGTCCAAAGTATCCGCTCGGTAAGTGGGTATCTGGTTTGAATTCTGAGTTTGGCAAAATTCACAATATGTGTTTGAACCGAGAGCAAGTGACTATCTTGCATTTCTTGTAAAAAATGTTACAAAACCTCTTCTCGACCAAAATCTACACCAGATTGTAGAGGCAATGAAAAAAGATGTATATCTTGGTAGTCACCAAAAATTAAATTCTTTATATACGACACGTCATATTTGGCTTACACAACTGAAAGCAACAATGGGATAAGTCACACATACTAGTTTTGAGATAGGTACCTAATTGTATAGTTATATATTATGTTTATTTTATTTTTTCTACAGTTTATAATATATAATAATGGTAGAATTTTTTGTATACCATTATTAACAGTAAGCTATTTCAGATTTATCACTGTTGCTATGAAGTTACAGGACAATTTTAATAAATGCAATATTGGCATTTTTTCTTTGAAATGGGGATATTACAATTTAAAAATACTCAGTGATTCATTATGGAGGTATAACTTTCAAAAATTTCATAATTGACATTTTTCGCTTTATCTCACTGTTACTTTTAGGTAGGGACATATCAATTTATAAATGAATGAATACTAAAAATCAAATGTCGACTTGTGTACTTGAGAAAATTAAATTAGGAATTTTAAGGTGCTGTCCGAAGACACCATGTGTTAAGTCAACAAGATATGGAAAAACTGCAGCATCATAATTTTTCTATATTAAAAGTGTTCGGTGTCAATTACCGTGTGCCATCTACATGTAAAAGACACATTCTTCATTTATTCGGCTTCATTGGTTGTAGACGAGATCGTTTAGCGATGACTATTGGCACCAAAGATGCGCTTTCCATCTGGAGTGACATCATCAGGAATGGAACATATATCACAATGGGTAAAACAATTGCAGCACAATTGATTCACATGTGAGGAAATTGATTGCAAAGCCAATAATTATTGTAGTAACGCCGAAAATAGAACCCGGATCTCTTCAGTATAAGAAAATCTTGACCATAGTCTCGTCATTATTAAAACATAATATGTTATATATTAACCATATTGTTTCAGCAAAATAACTTATTTCTATCTAAAAAATATAAAGAGCATAAAGACGTGGCGAAAAAAATCTTAAATTAAAACACATCTTTTTTATCTGCGCCCAGTTGTCAGCGGCGGTCAATTTCCCGTAAACCATGTAACGTTACGTAATTTTAGTAGGTATATAAAATCTTTACGTAGTGAAAATATGAGAGACTCCTGATAACGCACGTAATTTGATTTCTATTGCCTAGGAACTGGCTTTCGTGATAAGGGAAAAGCTACAAGTAAACGGCAAAGAAAGCGACTTCCTAGGCAAAGCTCAGGATTATGTTTTCGATTTGTCAAATTCCTTGTCGGCGGGGGCAGGTGGCTTTCGCAAAACTTCTATGTAGTAACTTTTTATGGGAGCGGTGCTAACGCGAGTAAAAATGTCATATATGAAGAGATGAAATGAATTTCAGATCCTTTGACGGTTATTCTTGTCTTCACCGTAAATCTTATGTTTATTTTATTTTCTGTAAAATTGCTCAAGTTTTACTATTAGGGTGGCTGTATTCGTAGAATATTTTGTACTAGGTATATATATATAAACACAACGTAGGCTTCTGTGACCGATATAACCTCAAATCACTTTTTTGACAAAATGGAAGGTTTTTTGTTTTGTATAATACATCAATATTAAATTTAGAGTATTTTTATTTTAATATAGAAAAAGACGTTCGCAATATTCTTCTAATAGTACAACACCGGTCATATTATATTATTTAATCACTAGTACATGCGAAAATTCACATATAGGTATGTATTTAAAATGCCAATAAAAATAACTATGGAACGCTAAGTAGTATGTACTACACATTGTTTATATTATAATATACATTTAACTATATCCCTATTAATTGCTTTACAAATCAGAAGAATGGTTTTGTTTGCTCTCCCAAAATACAAAATGTACCTGCCAATGGTAATTATTATACCAATTGGTAGAGTAATAGCTGTGTTCAATCTTTAGAAGGTTTTATAACTTCTTAAAATAGGGTCCCACTCATTATCCTTCATGGTACTTATATAACAAAATTATGCAACTATGATTTTAGAACACATTTCTATTTATATTATATTTTTTAATATATAGTTTTTTTATTTTACTAACAGGACTTACCGGCAGTGCATAGACGGTTAGCCAAATTTATTAATGACGTATTTATACGTGTCAGAAATTATTACATTATTATGTTATTCAATAAAAAAAAAGTTGAGGGAAATGGGACTCAAACCTGCGTGGCTACTCTAGCTTCTAAGCTACCCTGTCGATTATATGCTACCTAATTAAAAAAATGCTACGGTGCTTAAAATTATTTCGAGACACTTAATAGATTATAATACTAACACGATTTATAAATGGTGCTAAGTATTTTTTTTGAATTTATATGTGACATGTTTATGCTTACGAACAATTATTGAATTTTTATTTTCTTATTCAATAGTGAATAAACAGAAGATTTAAGGGTGTTAAATTCGTCTTCTTAAAAATACATAACTTAAAAATACCTCAGAAAAATAAGTATCAGACAAAAAGGAATTAAAATTTAATATTCTAATACCTACCTTTTATTTGTTTAATCTCATTGTATTTAAAAAAAAAATCCATTATTTTTTTTTATTCAGGAGATAAGAGTTTGGATAAAAATGATGAGAGAGAGCATACATCCGGTTAGTGAAAAGATGAGAGGTTCGACTACCACTTGACTTAACTTTTTTTCTAAGATTTTTTCTGATATATTAATATTTTTTAGGTATATACAAATTACGTATTTTTTCCTAATAATAATATGTACGTTTTCATACTATTTGATAATTTTTAATTATGTAATTCTGACACATTTTAATAATTACTTTATTTTAACAACGTTGTAAATATTTTTAGTTAAGTGTAAGTCTAAAATTCATATTACGTACAAGTACATATTTTAAAATATTGATACATTTTTTATAAATATTATTCTCTCACATTTTTCTATGAAAAAATCTTGACACTGATTCAAGGGGAATGTAAATATTACCAAAAAGTCCCACGACTAAGATCAAGTGACATTTCTTACCTGAGTTATTTGACCTCTAGGAGCGTTCACTATTCTAGATCTCATTTGTCGACCGCGGCTCGAGACAACTGGAGATAATAGAGACACAATGGTGCGCTAAACACTCAGTACACCAAAAAGCTTTTTATCAAAGCACACGTCCGGGCCGCGAAGTCTGAAAACGAGCTTTTCTACCTCGTGTCACCGGACGTGTGAGCTTTTGTCGGCCCTTTGACTCCTTTGTGAGGTTTTTACTGTTATAATCTTATTCTTCTTACAAAAAATACCTCTCCAAATAAATAACTTAAGCATAACAATTTGTTAAATAGTTATGAAGCAAACTAGTTTACTTCTCATATAATAGCAATAGTTAATGGTGTCTTAGAATACTACAAAGATATACGATATACTACAATGTCTTATGCTTATTTTGAAGAAAAATCTCTCGTTTTTATTATTTTTTTCTCTGTTCAGTATTTACTTATATTATTGATGAATTTTAAAATATTATAAAATTAAAACCATCAAATATAAAAACCAAAGTTCCAGCAAAATTTTATAATCGTATTGTAATTATTGTGATAAAATGTTTTCATTTAAAATTATATTTTATTCTTTTTTATATTTGTTAGTCATTTTTTTACTTCAAAGTACTTAAAAGAAATTCCAAATATTTTTTTAAAAATATGTAACCAATGATTAATGTAATATCTTAGTAATAATTATAGTAAGTAGCAGTAGTTATATAGGTTAAATTATATAAAAAAATACGAAATGGCAAAATTATCAATTATTAGGATTTCTGTTTGTTAGTTGTTTTATAATTGGCAGCAGTGCTAAAGTAAATTAATGTTTTGAGCTCGTATTCCCTCGTTACACGATATTATTATTATTGATCGCTTATGCAGAACATTAATTTATGACCGTTTACACCGCGTGCAATAATGCTAAATTGTAGAATAGATATGTATCGCTTTAAAGCGGTTAAGTAGTGCAATTTAACATGCATTAACTTTTAATTTAACGTTTATCTAATATCAGATCACTATACGATAACTTTGAATCGTTTGTTTCCAAATAAAATGAGCACTTTAAGCCGATAGCTTTAAACTTCTACATTTAGATTTCTAAATCGAAATCTCAGATGTCAGAAGATGTTGAAAAATATCATTTTTATATTTTTATGTTTTATGAATATAATTACTTTGGAATTATAAAATTAGTTGTTTTTGCATTATTGGAATTTCAGCAACCTTAGATAATGTGGTTATACAGATTATTTGCATAATTTATAAAGAATTGGTAGCTTAATAGACAATAATTATACTCACAAGAACAGTGAAAGTTTCATATTCGGTCGAACTGTTTGTAGTAAGTAGGTGTATTTGTAAGGTTTTTCAATATTTACAATCTTCATTATTAATAATGTAACATTTTTGAATCTTGTGTATATTCATCACAATTAATTGAATTTTAAAAAATTCTCATTAAATCAATATTATGTAAGATTATAATTGATAAAATTCGTTACAAATATGTCATCGTATATGACTTTGCTTGGCTTAAGATTGAGGTTGTGGCATTTTTATTTAATGCAAAATTAATCGCTATAAGATGAAAGCAACCATGAGCAATTATTTATTGTTGAAGGCATCAAAAGGATTGATCGTAGTATTAACAAAAAAAATAATAAGGGCCCATATTTGAAATACTGGATGCCCCCACATGTGTATGGATAGACTGTGTATGAAAAATACACTATCTGTATGATTAAAGTTATTCAGTGGTGTTTAATTTACCTATATATTACATAGAAGTTGCACGTGCACAGGATTAAAATACTGGACTCAGCTCGGAGAAGCAGGCTGTCCAGATTGATACAGGCTATGATATAAAATATTCAATAATTATTATTGAAAATAAAAATATAATTACCAAACATTATAATATACCTAATAATAAAATATATTACTTGTTTTGTAAACCCCAATATTTTGTTTTGCTCTAACAAAAATCGTATACTTACGGTCAAACTGTCTACTGCAAAGGATAAGTGTGTGTTTTATTTCATATGTGTTATACTTTTAGTATAATACCACAAAGAATTAAACATACAAAATGATATTTATTAATTATTTTTTATTGTTAAATTATCTAATAACAATATGTTTTAAACCACATTTTGAGAAATAATTATACTTTTTATTATGAGTCAATACGTTCTTTGGGAATATATCAATTTATATTACAACTCTTTAGCAATGAATACTTATAGAGGTAAGAATTCATTCTTACATTTAACACCCTTACTCTCAATCTTAGTCCCCTATATAGTGGTAGACTTTGGTTTCCATTAAGTAGTCGGGTGGTAAACCCTAACTAACCCCTGGATTTGCGGTTACTCTCACCTACCGCTGTGTGCGAAGGTTTTGAGTTTTCGAAAGCCTCCCGAAATACCTACCTACCTTGTGGAAGCAAAGGTAAAAAAATGTGATTCGGGGCTTCCAAAGTGCCGAGCGAGTGTCTAAGTTTCCCTACCTTTCAAACTAGGTAGGAATCGTGTTAAGTTTTCCAAAAAAACACGTTAACTTTCGTAAATATATTTATATCTCCCTTGAGAAACCAATACAACCTACGAAACAAATGCCAATTTAATAGCATATTTTTCTTTTAACCCTATTTTATAATTTATTTAAAAATACTCAGTTATGACTGTTTATAATATATTGCTAAAAATAAACCACTATAATGACCAAGTGGCCGATTATATATAAGAACTCTAGTATTAATCTGTATTCCAAAAAATCATCAAATATCTGTTATTTGATTTTCCAAGGTGCACATGAAACCTGTCGATGAGAAGGTGTTTATTTATCACATTTATTTTCTTAGATACATAGAATTATCTACAGCAGTGGTCGGCAACCCAAATGCATTGGCATGCCACAAAACAGGTAATTCAATGCACTGGACACTCAGCGTGCCACTGAAATAAAACTGGTAAATCTATTGTAAGATTTGACTATAATAATACACGCTACATAAAAACATAAAAACTACAATATTTAAACATTAGTGACTCCCTTGAGGCTCAATTTTGGAAGCTTCTTCTTCTTCTTCTTGGTCGTGCACTCATGGCTGAGGATCGTGACCACATTTAAATTTCGCCATCCTTTGAGCGACCAAGACTTTCCATCCTTCTCGATCTTCCGCTACTCTCAGGGCAGAATGGATGGTGCCCCCAGTCAGCTCTTTCACTTGATCGCTCCATCGCGCAGACGCTCTTCATCTGCTTCGCTTTCCCTGGAGGCTACCCAAAACTACCAGTCTCTCCAGGTTGTCCGGTCCGCACCTGACAATATGTCCTGGAAGCTAACACCTCAATATTTGGTTCATAGTTTGAAGTTTTTCTTTTTATGCACATCCAAATTTTCTTCAGGTCAACGATTTCGATATGGGTTTATAATATTTTTCATAATTAAGAATTGTTGCTCACAGTAGTACGTTGTACCGAAAGCACTTAAGTCTATACTTCAGCTGGGGCACGGTCTAAAACGATCGTGACTGCGCGACGCGAAGAATGTGCAAACGACGCGTGCAGAACAAAATATAATTCATCTTAAAAATTTAACATGCGTCCATTTAGTGTTGTGTGTATTGTTCTATTTGTAATAATAATAATAATATATTCATTGACATGTTTTCTTTTTCAAGTAAATGGGTAACGTTTTTTAGTCATTTTTACACGATTTAAGAATTAGTTCCCCCGACGCCATCACAAAACAAATTGACGTGTTCACAGCTCGACTTTCGCTCTCCGATTGGCAGCCAGTCCGAAATTTCGTCGCACATATAATTGAAAATTATTTGCCGTTTCACTGAAGTATGCTCTTAAAAGAGCGAATGCGACTTGTTTCATACAATTAAATCTATCTGAGAGTTTATTCCACGTTTTGGTTATCATATCAGTATTATGGTACAGTTTTTAATGTACCAAAAATTTTAATAAATCGTCATTTTCGAGGCGTGCCACCAAAAATCCTTTCGCGTGCCACCTGGTGGCATCCATGACATAGGTTGCCGGGCGCTGATCTACAGTATATTACATTGTTCAAACAACCACCTTGGCTTCTCCGACAGATAATCATTCTCTTGGCTATGTTTTCCATGACTCGGATAAATCTATTTCGCCGATGAAGCCCTGGATATTATGTTTGAAATCATAAATCGTTTCTGGCTTACCAGCGTATGTTTTAATTTTGAAAATACTCTAAATAAAAAACTCCAACGCTATTAAATTACATGATCTATGAGGCTAATTAACGTGGTGAAAACGGGGAAATATTACGACCAGGAAATATGGTATGCAATAATGCCTGTGTTTCGCGCACCTTCAGTAGTGCCATCTTGTTGATACAATATATTTTTAAAGGTCATTCCATTAAATTCATGCAATAAAATGTTTTGATATGCCATCAATCGCATTTAGAACAAAATTCTCATAAACCACTTAAGAATTTTTAAATTCTTAAACCCAAAAGTCTTGCGTAGGTATTAAAGTAATCATTCTGTATGATTAATTGGACTTGTTTCATCCGAATATATCACACAATGTTCGCTACACACTTGTATTTGAAATATTAATATCATAATATTTACCTTTACAATTTTCACTCGCTGTTATACTGAACAGTTTTTCATAAGTAATTTTCCACACCAGTTGAATTCATACATAATATACCGAATTTGAAATAACCAAGTTACACCAGTACAAGATGGCTGCAAATTTTTAACTCAGCTCTTATTGATTCTCCCTACATATGAATGATATATTTACCTTATTAACTCACATTATGAACATCTTCAGCTTACAGTTAGTTTTAAATTTACTTTTCAAATTTTAATTTTAAACTTTAATTTCACTTTAAACCACACTTAGCATCAATTTTTCACGTTTTTTTTTAACCGTAGAATACGAGAGAGAAGAAGTGACAGGATCTATTACATAAAATGTAACGCAGTGGTGTCATCTTGTACAACTATAATACAATTTGTTTTCGATGCAGTTACTGAGGCTCTATGCCATTATTGCAGAAAGCACAATTTTCACACCCGATCCGGGCACTTTACCACTCGACTACCTAAGTAGCGAAATAAGTATTTCTACTAGTCCAATATATTTTACAACGTTTTTCTTAGCTAGTATTCTTATTTTTCCGGAGGTTGTTTGTCCGGTACAAATCTTGCAATCGATTTTTAACTAACTTCTCGACTAGCTAGACATTTGAAACTTTTAGAATATATCAGAACACGATGCCAATGCATTTTTTAATACTTTTTGCCATCTTTAAATAGAATTGATTTCATTTTCAGTTAATTCTGTTTTGTATAAAAAGTTATTTCGGAAGACATCCGTAAAAAGTAAAACTATTATTGGTTGCTAAGTGGGTCCAAGCAACTTAATTATTAATATTAATATATACGTGCGTTACTATGGAAATCAATATGAGATTTCAGTATTATTTACAGTACAGTACATTTAAGTACAATTTTTTTTGATCGTTTAAACTAGTCAAGTCAAGTTTATATGATTCAACAGAAAATTTAAAAACGTTGTACATAAAAAGTTCTTTTTATCTTGTAATTATTTTATAATAATTGTTAGTATTCTACACATGGTAGGTATATGTTCGTAATTCTATAAATATTATTATACGAGTATATTTACCGAAATTTACATTGTATAATCCATTATCATAACGCTGATCACTACTGTGAAATTGATTCACCCGACATGTATAATATGTGAAAATATATTTTAATCGCGTGTATTGTTTTGTTTAATTAGTTTGCACACATTACAATGCAGTACGGTTTACACTTTGGATTTATGTAATGCTTGTTTACAAATGGATCTATATATTTTCATCGTTCACTAAACATTATGTAATTACAATTCTAATTTCTGAAAATCTTTTTTACCGATGACGCGTCATAATAGGGTGATATAATAAAATTATCGCAGATGGACCTCCACAGATTTGAGGTTGTATTAGCAAACCATTTACAAGATTTGTTAAAACTTTACTTATGATCAATTAATGTAGATTAAAATAAATATACAACCAGTAGTCTCTTTCTAAACGCGTTATTTGAACTCATTTTTGTGTTTTCACAGAAAATCTTTCTGTCTACTACTCCACCATAAAGATACCTTTGATACCTGTTTAAGTAGAAATAATGTACAACTCAGTTACTGAACCTAAAATAATATAATTATTATCTTATCTCTCTATTATATAAAATGTTTCTTAAAGGAAATTATTTTTCATTCAAAAAATTATTTTTATAGAATAGCATTACGCTATATCTCAAAAGATGTTAGCGTTGGTATCATATAACCATCAACATGTTTTCTTTGACAAAAAGTTTTCTTGAGAAACTTTTTATTAAAAGTCTCTTCGCCTTCATTTTTAGAAAAGCCTTTGCATCAAAATGTTTCACTTTTAATATAGTTATATAATAATATAACTCTACATTATTTTTATTGAACATACATAATTTGAAAATACCTCAGTAGATGTATACGTACCTACCTGAAAAAAATGGAAAAAAATCCCCAGATTGTATACAATTATTATCTATAATGTCTACTTACTATATTTCTCCATTTATCCAAAGACTTAAAATTAAGAAGCGATCGGTACTTAGAACATAGGGTCTCAATCTTCTTCGACCATGTCCGATCCTAATAGGATCATATGGGCCTTCACAGAGTGGAGGTTTGTATTAACAGATTCTGTTTTTACGAGAAATGGATGTCAGCCACTTGCTCAACCTATTAGGTCCATACTCTGACTCATACACAAATTGAAAAACAGTATGTGTACTTGTCAGACCCAGGATTCGAACTTGGGACCCACGACGCTATAAGCCGACGCTTAAGCCGCGCGGCCAACACGGGTGTCATGGGTCTCGATACAATATTCTAAATACTAACATTAATATTAATGACGTTTTCGATCTAAAACCTTTACTGATAAATTCTTCATATATAGTTTCTGGGTCAAAATAAAAAAAACGTTGTTTTTCATCTACTTTTTGAGATAACGGCACTTAAATATTGCACTATCGTCGTTAATTTTTGCGTGGGTTACAGAGATATGTCGAATCATAATAATATAATTATATAGGTAGGTGCTTAAGGTGTTCAAGACGGCAGTAATTTTAAGTAAAACAATCTAAGAAAGTGCTTAAAGTGCTCTGAAAAAGCTATAAAGTTTACACATAATATTATAAATTTTGTGATATATAATAATATAATATGTACCAAATATAATACGAAGTTTATTTATTTGTTTGTTCCAATTTTTAAATTTTACCACAGAATAAGAATGATAAAGTTTACATATTTTGGATTCGATTTTAATTTAGTGTTCTTTTGTTTAAACTTTATTGCTGCCAAAATTATTTTCATGTCAATATATTGTAAGTCAATTTTAATAATGAAGAATGTTTTATTATTAATAATGTTTCGTCAATTAAGATAAACATATTATATCAATCAATAAAGCGACCTCGTGGGAAGCTGCGTACATCACCTAGTAATAATTATAATTAAAACTCTGGTTGCATTATCGTCATTTTATAGTTTCCATATAATGCATATCGTGAGTCTCGTATGCTATGTTTTAATTAAATTTCTAATGAGCTATTGAATCTTTCCTTCGTTCGGTGCGGCATGTTTACTGGAACGCTGTGAGCTTCTTGATGCATGCTTATAAGTAATGCATAAACGATTCTAAACTTCACGGTTGAAAATATTACATGTGCGCTTGATAAAGTAATAATATAGAAAAAATTATTTATTTCCTTTAGAAAAATGACAGAAACTTTCATGAAATATTTTTACGAATTTATATAAAATTTATATCCGTCGTATAGGTATATGTATTTTTTTTAAATTTTCACACTTTTTAATTAATTAGAATTTTATGATATGATCACATTTCTTCGATAATATACTTCTGTATCAGTTTGAATCTTAGCCATATGAATTAAACAATAGTCTGTAATTACATTCAATAAATTAATCGAATTTAGAGAATTTCGCTGGAACCGGTTTCTGGTGGTGTTTAATTTTGTAATACTGGTATGAAAATTAATTCGTACTTTATTTTTCTGTACAAATAATTGGATTAACTTTAAGTAATGTAAATTATTTCCAAATACCTACTCTATTGAATCTTAACGGAACAAAATTCTGAGAAGGTCACAAGGCTTCTTAAGTAACGACAGTGTCGGCTAAAAGATAAAGCGGGAGAGGGCGATGATTAAATAGTGTTGTCACTGAACGTTCACTGGTTCCGGTTCAATTATAAATGTACATTAATAATTATTATATTATGCTATTACTGTAATTTTTAAATAAATACCTTTCTGATTTCAATTTGTTAATTATTGTCACTCCACTCTAGCCCTAACGAAAGTGCTTACTTCAATAGTTATTGATGCCACAGTTTATCCAGGTTCATGTCTGATGACATAAATAATGTCCTATGCATATATATATATATCTCTAGCTCTTACTCTTTCTCTTTTTTAGTCAGTCATACTCAGCCTCTCAATATTTCTCTAAAAGTTTTCTGCCCATCTCAATCGGGGGTTACTCAGAAGCTGAGTTCACATTGGGGATCATTCAGAATTAATATTATAAAGAGCTCGAAACCTGTCTCGTCTAACAATATGACCATTCTCAAAATGTTGCCATATTAGGCTGCAGTTAAGATTTCAGCGCTTGTACAAATCCTAAAAATCACCACTTTTGGTTTTCTTTAACCGGTGCTAGTATTTTTCGAAGAATATTAATTTCAAAAACTTACATGATAGCCTTGTCTTGTATTTCCAGTAGCCTACAGTAATATATATTATAACTAGAGATTCCAATCCCGGGATCCCGAGCTATTTTCGATACCTATGAATCCCGGGATTGATGAACATAATCCCGAAACTTTCGGGATTGATTTTTTTTTAAATTTTTATGGAAAATAAAATAAAAACGAAAATATAACAGAGAAAATACTTTTAATAACGAATAACTACATTAGAAATAAACTGAGTTTGAATGGAGTTTGATTTATGCCCATGTGTAAGTTGCCGATTCATTTTATTTTTTCACATAAATTAATAAAAATGAGAAAGATTGGAATGCTTCGCACTATTAACAAAGTAATTCCACCATGATCTCATGCGTTTTACGGCAGTTTCATATTTGGCTGACTAGCGGAAATGCCATAGGTACACCATGATTTGCTTTACTATTTTAAATCTCGCTAACCCATTCATTAAGTCTTTACTATCAGAAACTGCAATATCATATTAAATTTAAATTATTATTTATATTACAATATTATTTACTCTATTAAACTTATGTATTTCCAAGATTGAACGTATACAAATGTCTTAAATAATATAAATTATACTAGATTTATTTTTAATTCCGATTTCGTTTTTATCAATTTTATTTGTAAATATAAAAATTTTATAGTAACAATGGAAAAAATGCCAATTCCGGGACCAGTTCCGAGATCCCGGGATTGTCAAATTGTAATCCCGAAATCCCGGGATCAGAATTTTGGCTCGGGATTAGATTCCCTAATAATTATATCCGGTAATCGATGTATTACCGGAATTTGGTTGTTTTGGGAAGCAGCTTTAATCTCCAATATAAATAATACAGCATTCTCATTCTTCAATCTATAAGCAAGTTGTTCTTTTTTAAGATATTGGATCTCAGATATTTTGACGGTGAAATAATTATTGATCTTCACAATATTCACTGATTAATTTATACTAGCAGAGACAGCTGGTGGTAGCCAGTCTGTCTCGCTAGTTCTTTCAGACGGCTCGGCGGTGTTAGATAGTAATATAATTGTGAAGTCTGCATAGACGGCTCCATAGTTTTCCCTTCGGGATGAATTTTCATTCACCTCAGTCAGTTTGACATTTTGCTGATTTGTCAGTTTTACGATTTTCAAGTCGTCACTGCCAATATAAATCTGGAGTTTGGCCTTTACAATATCGTCTGACACCACCTCAGGCTACTTGACCTAGCAGAACAGCTAGCAATCGCCGATTGCTACCACTGGCATTTTAATTTTAATACAATATATTATGTGTAGGTATGTGCATTTAAATATGAAAAATAATTATACATCTCAATCATTCGAATATACAGCAATATATGTGAATAATATGAATAGCGATCCAATATAACGTAAATATTAATCTCTTTCGGGTCCCATTTAGATAATAGAAAAAGTTTAGCAGCGTAAAAAAATAAAATTAAACATTTTTTTTCATTGCCTATTAAAAATAAATGCTTTTGCAGCTATAGAATAATGTTTAAAATCTAATTTTGAATTAAAAATTAACCTTAAACAATATAGTTTCCCGGTGCGGGACATTCATATCGAAACAAAATATGTTGATAAATAATAAAGCAATACATATTATATCTGAGAGGAGTAGACCAATTCTGATAAGAATAGGAATTTATAATACCTAAAGATGTGGAATCAGCTTAAAGAGGCCTTCATCTAGCAGTTGATTGATACAGGTTGATGACGAGAGTAACGATATAAATGGGTAGGTATATAAAATTACAAATTTAATAAAATATAGCAGTTTATATGACCAAGAAGAGTAGAATTAGGTTCAGATAACCTTGGTTGATGATGATAAGGATGATGAAAATAGTAGATATTATACAATATCACAAATTTTGATAACTATAACAATTCGTATATCTAACAGGAGTAGCATCAAGTTGCGGAGCCCGTAGTGGATTGGTATAAATATGTATATAATATAATAATTATATCACCTGTTGTTATGCTGTCTTTCACGTAGTAATATCGGATTGATTAATAAAATTAAAAAAAAAAAATCTTTCATTCCTTCAGTAGATTCAAATTTGCCATATTAATATGACTATATTGTAATCTATGGAAATTAGTAGCCTTTAAGTAATTATTCAATAAAAAAAATAGTGTGTGAACAGCCACAAAGAATTATTTAAAAAAAATCAAATTTGGAATACAATTACGTTATCTATAGAATTAAACCAGTGACAACGCTGGCAGACTATGCAAAGATTTCGAATCGTTCCAAAATTATAGTTTTTTCACCGCAAAAAAATTAAGTGCGCCAATGTGTACATAGTAACATTTGAATAAAAATAATTAGTTATATCTATCAATAAAGGATTAGAATATATTAAGCAACGAAGATGTAATTTTGTTAGGCGCGAACAGTAAATATGGCGATCGTATACGGTATGTAAGAAAATATCGGATATAAACCTCACGTACCTGTAAAATCATGAAAATTTCTGAAATGTGTTCAATTCAAATGGTAGATAATTCAGTAGCGCACATATCGAAGTGAAGATGTCGAAATAACAATAAAATGTCGCTTAAATGAGCAGTTGGTGCGTTTTCGAAAATCTCTTAGGATAATAATATATAGGAGATCCTTCGTCATATCTTACAGAGAGTCGAAAAAATCATGATAGAAATATATGCACAAGTTATTTCATTACCTGTGGGTCTATTCTATGCTTATCGACCGCTAAAGTGATAAAGTGAAAAATATTATCAAACTTAGGGTAGGTTTGTATCAAAATATTAGCACTTATTGTAACAATTACACGAAGCCGGTTTTTATTGTTGCAATAAGTGCTATATTTTAACAGCACCTATCTTGCTGCTGTTAAAATATCGCACTTATTGCAAAAATAAAAACCGGCTTCGTGTAATTGTTACAATAAGTGCTAATATTTTGATACAAACCTACCCTAAGTTTGATACTATTTATCAATTTAGTGTTCGATAAGTATAGAATAGACCCACTGGTCATATTATGCATATCTCAATATATTATAAGATCTATTTCAGTTGATTCTACGTCTTTCTATTGAAGAACTTTTCTTACAGCTTTCTTTAACATAAGATGAAATATATTATATGCAATAATGATTCGCCCCGCTTTTGACAAAATTGCGCCACCGCCTGTTATCAATAAACTTATGAAGCGAATTTCATAATATGAAAAATTTATAAAGACTATTTGATAGAATATCGTACAATAGACTATTTTTTCAGTTAATTTAATCATTTTTTTTTCTTAGATTGGTAGGTACCTGTTGAATGAAAATACCATATAAGAAAATTTAACACAGAACATTTTCTGAAACGTAATAGTCTCATAGATATGTAATAATATATTATTCAGGATTTCAGATTTATTGGTGTGTTACTATCCCGTAGTGTTTATTTAAATATTTTTAACGATTGTCTTTCTATTTTGTTCCAGAATGCCCTATAACGACACAACAAAAGCAAATCCAGTAAATCACGTGAGAACGACAGACGCGTTGCTCTCGCACCATTCCAGGAAGAATAGCAATATAAAAGTTGGGATTTACGGTTGGAGAAAACGATGTCTCTACCTCCTCATCCTAGGTCTTATGGTCATGATGATCATAAACTTGGCTTTAACATTATGGGTTTTGAAAGTCATGGACTTTAATACGGTATGTACCTACTCAACGCTGGCAATATAAATATTGTATTTAAATATCTATTAAGCATAATTTCACCATAATAATAATGTTATTATATTTCTTACGAATTTAATAAAACTATTCCTTTTAACATTGTCAGTAATTTAATGTAAGGTGTCCGTTCCTATGATAAACTTTAATTAAAACATTAATGATTAAAAAATTGGTTCTTTTTTACATTGATCACAAAACTATAACAAATTTCATAGGTATATAATAATAATATAATATTGTGTATTAATAAAAGCAATACATATTATGGAACTCAAATAATATGTTGTACGAAAGTCAACAAAACTCTTTGTTCATGTCGCCATCTACTTTAAAGAAATTTAACTCTGTCAATAATAATCATTATTTTCTCAGAAGTGTTTTCAAATTATGTATCTTCAATAAAAAAATATTTTTTTGTATTCAAAAAATATTGAAAAGAATAATTATTTATAAAATATCACAAACAATTGCAATGGTGAGCATTTACTAAAATAAAAGCTCACAACGAAAAAAATATTAAATTCTGAAGGAACCTAATATTTCATTGTTTTCCTATTTTTTTCCTTATGTATTAAACAGGTATCTCATAAAAATTACAATTTTTGTCCAGTTTTTTTGCATCCTTGACATACATCATAAAGCGTACTTGTTATGGCTATAATTTAAAATGACCATGACACACACTCTCTGCATGTTTTTTTTAAACTCGATTGTAAAATATTATGGAGTGATATTAAATAATTATATACCTGCTGATTGTATTGTATTATAGTAATATGTACACAATATAAAAATTAATGTTGTTTCTCACATTTTTATGTATTTCATACAGCAGTGCAATAAAAACTGTAAATAATTTTGTGAAATAATACGTACCTATTGTATTCTGTACCGTTTTCTTATAGGAAGGAATGGGACATTTACGAATTGTACCAGGGGGACTACAGCTCTTAGGTCAGGCGATGGCTTTAGATTCCTTATACGCTTCCTCAATAAGGTCACGTAGAGGTCAACCAATTACAATAGAATCATCTAGAAATTTTTCTATTAACACTAGAGATGGAGATGGAAGATTGGCAAACAGATTTTTTATTGGTAAGTTATAAAATTTACTTGGAATGTTTCACCTAAAACTATAATGGTATGTATGTAATATCTAGTTTAATATTTTTTTATATTTTGACAAAGTGTTGGTGTCATGACTCACACTTTTCAATGAATAATATGAGTTCTGTCATCAAGGCCTATCTATTCAATCAGGAATATCTATTTCTCATAGTGTGATCTGTGTGACTTACTCGCTCATTAATATTCGAGAGAGTTCAATACTTTTCTTCTAATTACAAAAAAACAGTGCTCTAGTGTTTATTTGCGATTATCTCAAATCTCGATTTATGGAATATGTGAGTTATTACTCTGGGCAACACAACTACACTTAATAATCAACAATAATCTAGTTGGTACAGTACTCGCCTCTAAAACCGTCAGTTACCAGTCCGGTTTCGTGGCTAGCAAAAAACGTGCTGCTCTTTCAATGTATATTATTGATCCATTCCATTGGTCCAATGAGTTATATGAATAGATAACGAACATTCCTCGTAAAAAATCTCTTAATATACTTACCCCTTCATTTTATTAAAACAATATTTCCATTTTATGAACTGGAATATATTATACAGTCTGATTGAAAATACAAGCATTTTACTATTATCATAATAAATAATTTCAAAATAAATAAGATAAGCACACTGCACACAGTCCATTAATATAAGTATACCGAGATTATTAGGCCAAAAGAACGTACCTAAGGGATGATTTGCAATATATTTTTTTACCCAAATGTAAGAAGGGTTTTATTAGTTGGATAACCATTATCGTTAGGAATTTTGATTCGACCAAATTAAAAATTCAAAACAATCTCACCTCCGTAATACTTAGGCATTTAATTAATACTATCGACCGAAGGTACTTAATGGAATTTGAATTTAAATTCTAATGGATTTAAGTTTTGTACCAACGACTCCATTTGAGTCAGGTATAATATGAGAATATTATTGAATACCTATTATTTTTTCAATATAGGTATCTCATTAGTTAACTCCATTAATTCCCAATACGTTACCATTGTTCCGAGAATTGACGATTTTACACCTCTTGAGTGTTAGCAGCATTTTTATTGTTTATAATTACTACTGATCTATTATTAGGTTTTGACGATGTATTATACGCTTATAGGGTGTATTATTATTGATAAGGTAGGGGGCTTTTTACAAATACTTTAACTGTTCATAATTTCTTTGTTATATTTTTTTATTGTCATCTTTGACTAAATAGGTAGGTGATAAAGTTTTTACCTACTTTAATCTATTGATTTTATTGATTTGTTATATAAGTTAGAGCAGTGAAGTCCACAGTGAATGGGTTTTAAAAGTGTTGCCTCAACTGTAGAGTCTGTATGGCCTTTCGTCCCAACAGAAAAGTAGGTATGCAATTTTATTTCGAATTGCGCTCAAAATGAAGGCATTGTTTTGTTCTACTTACTTAATGCGAATCAACGTTTGCCACTATGAAGGTAGTTAAAAGTAAACATTGAAACCGACTCACAGATGTACATCTTGATAATTGCATTCAGACGGGAGTGACAAGGAACTCACTGAGAATTGAAAAAATCGTAGAGGAAGGTGAATGCCATCTTTACACTAATTATTTTTACTTTTACTCACACTTATTCCAAGATAATTTTTAATTTTTATTTTATTTATAAATAAATAATTAATGTAGGTATGTACGCATTGTATGTTTTATTGGAATTCTGATGTCCTAATTTATTTTAAGTAATATGTATAATAATTATGTATGGTACGATAAAAGACGATGATTAAAAAATATAAAGAAGGAATAATATGTATAATTAGCTCACCAAGCCATTTCAATTTCTGAAAGTAGCACACATCCTTATTGAGTTTGGAGACCACTGAGTTAGAGTAAATAGTATTCGTTGTCAGTGTTTCCTTTTGGTGAGTGTACACAGTGCCGTAAGGTCACAGATACGCAAAAATGACTCAAATGGAATAATACAGAACTTAAATCCATTAGAACTTAGGTATTTATTAAAAAAATGTCTCATACAAACTTTTGGCAGCCTCTATAATATTTTGTTGTAATAGGAAATGTAAACATCTTTAAAACCTACTAAATTGTTACAGGAAATGACAAAATGGAGTGCCTAACAAATTCATTACGAATTACGGATACGAGAGGGTCATTGCTGTTCTCGGCAGATCCTGAAGAGGTGGTCGTTGGGGCTGACAGCCTGCGAGCGACGGGCGAGGGTGGCGTCGCTTTCACGGGCTCTGTACAGACGCCGCTGGTCAGGGCATCTTCTGGAAGTCCACTTGTGTAAGTAGATAACTATATAGCAACAGTCTATTATTTTGTTTTACGAGAGATGCCTAAATTAAACGAATAAAATAAATATGTCAATTGTGATCTACAATGCAACATTAATATTGTATAAGAGAAATAAAAGCACTAATTATTATGACTATTGCTTATATAAATGAGTTCTACGTTTCAATTTTTTTATTAGCGTTGCTTTTTCAAATCAAAATGACTGGAGTACCTACTTACTGAGCGTATTTTTTTCGTTTACACTAAATAATATTTTTCCTTCTAAATTAATTTATTTTTGTTAGCAAATTATTTACTTTTATTTTCCTTATACATACAAACATTTTTAGATAATACTGCTGTAATAATAAGTACGCATGTTAACTAACTAAACTTTACTTTTCATTAGTTCAACCTCTACTTTTTTGATTACGAGAACAGATACGTTTTAATTATTATTGTAAATAACATCCCAACCTAAATATTTTTCCTTTATCGTACTATAATTGTAGTATATATGTTTTTTAAATATTTGTCTTATTTTATTATGTAGATATATTATTTTATAATATAATCCAGGAGTCTTCAAACTTTTTGATCGTAGGGCCTCATAGACAAATTTTCATAGGCAAGTGGGCCAAGATCTGACTTTTAGTGTGTTTTTTATAAGTACCTACATATTAAATAAAAATTATAATAATATATTTCTTTATCATTTCTGTATTGATATTTTGAAAGGTTACATCACTTTGCTCAATGAGTATTTTCTGTATTTAGCTCTACGTACTTGTGCGAAAATGAAATATTTTAAATCTGTCTATAAATTCAATTTGACAAATAAGCATCTTAAAAAACTTTCGATAGTCGGTACTAGTAAGGTGAACCACACCCATAAACTATTGTCAGCGGAAATGAACAGTTTTTCAATTTTCATTAATATACGATTTTTTTGTATACATATACCTATATATTTTTTTAATAATTTTATTAGAGACTAATATCTGAATAAACTTTGAAATATATTCAAACACATATACATGGATTTTTTTTGTAAATAATGAATGTTAAAATATTAATTTAATTTGTATATATTCTATATAATTTATATATCAACAAGCAGCCTAAAACTAAATAGGTAGATGTTAAAACAAAATATGAAGGTTACGAGTCGGATGCAAGGTAATTCAAATGACAATTATTATATTCTCTCGGGAATACTTTGGCCCGCGGGCCGCAGTTGGGAGACCCCGATCGTTTATAATACAATATAAAATTATTGTATTTAAAATAAATATTATAAACGATCAACATTAATAAAAAAATATATTCACGTCATTTTAATAATAGCGCCTGTACACGTGCATGGATTTACTGGCAGCAATAGTGCTTATTTTAAACTATCGTGACAATAACAGCTGTTTACATGTAAAAGTTTCTCTAATCTTATTCTTTAAGAGTGAGCGAGGCGTGATGTTGTCATTTTAGGTGCTATTTCGTACTATTTGACAGGTAGTAAAAATCAGTCAACACGAAAATTCGTTCGTAGTTCATTTTTTTGCCGGCAGGTTCGCCACTATCATTCTACTGCGCAGGCACAGATCTAAAAAATCCTACTGTCACATGAAAATTCAGAAGCTTCCATTTTTTTATTCATGCATGCAATCTTGCCAGCTGCAGGATAATACATACCCATACATTTTCTTGTCCGCAATAATACCTACTGTCAACAGTAAACTCATGCAGTGTAAACGGGGTATAATATTATAAACATTTTTTAATATTAATATATTTCTTTGTGTCTAGACTTGAATCATTGACAAGATCACTAGAGATGAGAGCAGCACATTCAATAAACATCGAATCCAGAGCCGGAGATATTACGGCCACCTGTCTGACAAGCCTCAAGCTTCAATCAATAGCTGGAGCAGTAAGTAACACACCTCTCTATGTTATATCATTAAAGGAGACACATTATCGTTAAGACGATGACGTGTTATTTTTATTTTTAAAAATTGTGATAAGGTAAAATATTATGTAAATAAATAGCATTTATCCAAAATTATTTAAAAAAAAAAAAAAAAAAAACAATTGACAGCCATAAATGTAAACATGTATCTACTTTTTTATACAGTAACTGAAATTTGAAATAAATAAAAGCGCAAGTAATTATTATTCTGAGAAAAGCACGTTTAAAAAAAATATAACTATTACCAACATAAAAATCGATTAAAAGTTTTTGAAGGTATTCAAAGTAAAACGTAGTAAAATGCACCGTATTTTAAAGAGAAATTAAGCGCGACAGTATAAATTTGCAATATTACAAGAGAGCTATTTAAAATAATATTTCCATATGTTTTGTTATATCTACATAACTATGTATTTGACTAAAAGTAGTTGTAACTCTATCATGTCTATTTTGAAAATGCTAAAGACATTGTGAAAAATCGCACAGTACAAATAACTATTCCTCGCATCAATGTTGCTTATCATCTAAAAATAATATTTGAGATGACTTGGTAATAAAGAAGTTTAGCTTATATGAAGTAATGTTGATGTAGCCTATTGATACCATGAAAAGGTGCCTTTAATTTATTATTATGTACCTGGATTTGCAACATAATAAATAAACATATATTTATTACAAGATACTTTTACTATTGCATATTATCATAATATTTATCTTATTTGTTTGGTTAGCACACCATTGGTTGTCTCTTTCCTCTGACAAAACATACAATCAAATTAGAATAAAAAAAAAAATAGAATTTAACTAATTTATTGATGGTCTATATTTTTGTCATTGAAACCATGTTAAGGGGGGACATGCTCAGCGTAGGTCAAAATGGAGCTTTTATTGCATTTTCAAAGCATGATCCTGGACATTCCTTAAACGTTGTAGATAATCTTTTTATATAATTTTGAAGCCTTATTATCCTTTATATTTATTTTAAACATTTGATGACTGCATACAATATTTTTATTACATAAAATAGTATTCTTTTAAACCACTCGCTCTAATGTTTTAGAATATAGTCATATTTCAGTACATAAATGTGCAGTGGTTTTAAGATTTTTTACATTTATTAATTTTTAAACGCATTTATAAAACCATCAGTATAATTTATGTTGACATTATTATAGTGAAATATTTACGATAAAAAATTATATTGATAATCTCTGTGATCCCAAATTTGACAAAAATTACGCATTTTATTAGTATCTTTAGAATTATCTTCAAATGTGTCAATCTTGCTCATTTTTTGAATAATAAAATGCTTTTAATAATTGTAAAAAATCTTAATACCACTGCACATCTATGTACTAAAATATGACTATATTCTAAAACATTAGAGCGAGAGGTTTAAAAGAATACTATTTTATGTAATAAAAATACTTTTTGCAGTAATCAAATGCTTAAAATAAATATAAAGAATAATTAGGCTTCAAAATTATATAAATATATTATCTACAACGTTCAAGGAATGTCCAGGATCATGCTTTGAAAATACAATAAAAGCTCCATTTTGACCTACGCTGAGCATGTCCGCCCTTTATGAGGATGAATACGTATAAAATATATTACCTATAAGAAAAACAGTATTCAAAGTTTGATCACAATTTTAAATAGCTTAGATACAATAAAATATATTATTATATATGATACACGATAGACGAGCAGTTTAAGCGTTGGCCTATTGCGTCGTGGGTCCCTGGTTCGAATCCTGGGTCTGACAAGTACACATATTGTTTTTCAATTTTTGTATCAGTCAGAGTATGGACCTAATAGGTTGAGCAAGTGGCTAACATCCATTTCTCGTAAAAATAAAATCTGTCAATACAAACCTCTACTCTGTGGAGGCCCAGATGATCCTATTAGGGTCGGACATGGTCGAAAGAAAAGAAGAATAATAATATATTTACTTTTTTATGGTCTGGTAATAATTTTAGTAGGAAAGGGTTGTAATATTAAAAAAATATTAATCACGCTCGTAAAATATAATGGTCATTTTTTAATCACGAACGCAAACAATTCACTGAGTAGTGGTGGTGTATATTTTTCTAGCCACTCTTCCGGTCATTGTTTTCGTTTGATTTTTTTCGAAATCTCTCATGGCTACACTGAATTGCAAAATAACTGAAAATAGAGAGGGATTTCCCGAAAGCCCCGTCGCAATAACAGACCAGACCACTTGAGTAAACAAACATGGTTTGTTTAAAACACGTTTCAAATGTATAAGTTTATTTCAAATAGTAGAAAATAGATTTTTTCCATGACTATTCCTACGGTGGTTATTTCACATTCACAAAGTAAACTTGTTATGTTATAGGCTAACTTTCTTTAATACAAGTAACCCTAATATTCAAAATATCAAACATGACCCGTACAAGGGCGGGGCTGAAAGGGCTCTAGCCTGGGAGCTGGGTGTGATGGAGGGCTCGGCGTGTCGGGTCGACCAGATAAGTTAGATAAACACACGTTAAAAATTGGTTTTAACAGTAAAATAAGAGCTATTTTACTTCAATACTGTAAATACTTTAAAGTATGTGGTGATGCGACGCAATTTTTAATTGTGTATCGATACTCGACAACTTCATAATGCAAGTATTAAAAATATACTTCTTCTTTTTCTTTTGACCATGTCCGATCCTAATAGGATCATATGGCTCTCCACAGAGTGGAGGTTTGTATTAACAAATTTTGTTTTTACGAGAAATGGATGTCAGCCACTTGCTCAACCTATTAGGTCCATACTCTGACTCATACACAAATTGAAAAACAATTTGTGTACTTGCCAGACCCAGGATTCGAACCTGGAACCCTCGACACTATAGACCGGCCCTTAAGCCACGCGGCCATCGTGGGGTTATACTAAATACCCATAATTTTATTTTACCGTGAATACCATTTGGAAAAGGCTACTGTAGGGCTTCATACTGCCTTTAACCTTAGCGATAGGTAGGGGGGCCCGACAAAGATCCTAGCCTCGGAGCCCGCTTCATTATGTGAGAACCATGATTTCCCTCACAACAACACAGGGAAACAGTGTCATTTGTATGAGTTTAATAAGCGAATTTTAAATATTGAATCACAATTGTAACGTAATTAAATTATAGATCCTGCAAGAAACGTATTTGAAAAATTAATAACTGGTAGTACGTCATTTAAATATATATATAATAATATAATTTTTAATTTTTATTTTTTTATCCAAGTTCTTCTGGGAGAAGTTTATAATTATAAAAGTTAAGAATTACTTTGTAAATTTGAATAGTCAATCGTATTATATGTCAAACTGTTTACAAATACATAAGTTTTTTTTAAATTTTATGGCCTTAATTTAATGCTAATTACCAAACCATAAAACATGATTTTAGTGTAGAAAATTACACATGATATTTTAACGATGTTCACTGCTGTTATGTTATCGTATATACATTCAGTTGGTATCGTTTTATTATACCTGGATACTAGGTATAAATAATCATTTATTCGATAGTAAAGGGTCAATTTTACGTTTATGTTGTCATTAGACATTTATTTACCTATTTATTTTAAAGTATTTTATATTATATAAGAAATCAAAGTATATGTCATGGATCAAGTAACATAAATTAATACATTCGATTCTATGCGGAGCATAATATAGGACTAAGTGTATACATTATATTAACATATTTTTCTACGAAACATAGTTGTAAGCCATTCTCCGAACCCTCTGAATCCTTACGCTGGATTAAAGATACATTGAAAAACAACATGTATTTTTTTACTAGCTGCGGGTTTGAACCCAGAACCCATGACTTCGTATCAATCCAAAGACGACCGCTTTACTCACTATGTCACTAAGCAAAATACTTAACAAAAATGCGTTGTAATTATTAATACCCACTGCCAAATAAATTTCCAAGTAGAATTAATATTAAGTTTTTAATTAAGTGCCATAGGCGGATTTTAGATATTATATTAATGATTTTACAAACATTAAAAAAATATCTAATATTATTATATTTTATAAATAAAATATTATTTTGTATAAGTTTATCTGTTTTTGAAAAACATGATTACATAGCAAAATAAATCTAATTTTGTGTAGAAATCTTAAGAGCTTTTAACGATAATAACACGATTTTGCAGAAAGTTATTTCTAAGTGATTTTTTTCTCGCAGATAAAACTGGAAGCTTCCAGCATATTCATGCCAAAGCTCAAATCAGCTTTGCCGCTTCCGGCGAGCACTGCACATTCGCGGGATCCTCACCACCACGATATCTACCAGCTGTGCGCATGTGGAAATGGAAAGCTTTTCCTGGCGTCGCCGCACGGCGTCTGCGCGGCGAAAGAAGACAGCTACATCTGTCGATGATCTATGATATTACTCTAGAAAATTAATTGTATTAGAAATTATTGAGTATTAAATTGATACAGTACATTTTTCATTATTTAATTTTTTAAACCTATACTAATTACAATATATTACATGTTAATATTTTACTACTGAGAATTCCCAATCTTTTGTATTTTTTTTTATTTTTTATGAAATGATCCGTTATTTACTGATGACATAATATACGTACGACAACACAACATGTCATAAATCTTGAGCATCTATTAAATTAAAACGAAATGCAGTTTTTGTCGTTATTTTCATTTTTAAGAAAAATACTTTTCCAAATAGATTTTTTGTTCGAATGTAAGTTAGTATTGTTTAATCATATTACTATTTTTAATCTATTGTATTAAAATTGTGAATGACGTTCTATCAATATGCTAGATCTAGTTCTACTGACGAAACTGCTCGACTTCTAAAAAGGTATATTTTTAATTTAAACAACATATTGTATTTTCACATTATAATTGTACACAAATTGCAATAATAATTAGTATACAATTATAATTTCTGAAGTTTAAATAATTAAACTAAATTATTTTTTTTTAAATCAATTTTTTTCGTTATCAGACATTAAATTTTATTATGGAGAAAAGATGAATATCGAAACTAGATATTTTTTTACTACGTGTCAATGCAGCTTCCTTTGAATATTCATTTATATACCTAATCGTTTTATCACTCTAAAATAATGGCGCTTGATTTCGAATGAAGGCTCTATTTGGATGCATGGTGAATAATTCAACATGCAGTTACTAAATGATTATATTGAGTACATTTTTTTGAAAGTTTTAAAATATTTAAAAGGAAAAATTCTTGCGTGTATACAGTAAATACTCAATACATCGTCTTGCAATAAATATATATAACATTATCATTAAAATCACAAATTAATTATATTTAAAATAACACCTTTTATTTTTGACATGTTAAATTCAATTTAACTAAATGTAAAAAGTATGATTTTAATTAAAAATATTTTGTTCATATTTATAGAGTTTAGTAAAATTTAAATAATGATAAAATGAATATCGGTAAATTGTATAAATGTATAAAATAAATTTAAAATATTATCGTTGAGCTTATAATATTTATATCGTATAATTAAATTAAAATCGTATTGTGTACATTAAATTTACTTTAACTAGGTACAAAATTGTTAAGCATATTGCATACGTTATGAATACAACTTTTATTTTAATTCTGAAAATTTTTAATGCTTATTTAGTTTGTAATTTAATTTATTTCCGTATGTACTTTAACTAATTGTTTTAAAAAGAAATTTTAAAAGCAAGATAGCAAGCTTGTTAAATAAATATCACGTAAAATAATAACAGTTTATAAAAGATTTAATATATCGTGGCCTATATACAAAATAAATTGTACCGTTTATAATATTATTCTCGTACTTAAAAAGACTATCATGATGGTATGAAACAAATAAATATTTTGTAGTGAATAGATAACAGTTTTACGTATAAATCGAAATAAATATGTGATGGAAATTAAATTATTTATTAAAAGTCAATTGTGAGCGACTGCATAATTTAGTAGACGTGTAGAATTAAAAAATGTTATTTATTGTCAATTATTCTTATGATTGCTGTCTATCTACTATTAATACGTTAATTACGTATTATAATTTAATAATTTTTGAAACACATAGACATACAAAGATTTATATTCGGTGTTCACAATCCCAGATCACAATTAAACAATAAAAAATTTATTACTTTACTTACAAATTGAAGAGCTAAGTAGAAAAAGGTGCCATCCTATAGTTTTAAGAAAGATGCGTCTAGAAATGTTGATACCCATATACATTTGTATAATTATATAATCAGATCAAAATGATTTTTAATATAATGGTGCCGCAACATACTACCTAAGTATTATCTATCCCCATTTTCTATATAGCTCTTAAATTATGCAATTGAATAATATGACAAACATAAGTATACATAAATACATTTTTTATCAAATAATTCATTTTATTATTATTATGTACAATAAATGAAATTGAATTAACATAGGTATTGATTTGTAAAGTGGTAATGTAAAAATTAATGTATTTTTTTGTAGCATTTCCCAATGTCATGTACCTATATCAAAGATTGCCACAAATTTACAAAAAAAAAATGTACTTAGCTATATTTTCATTGTTGTAATTTTTGATTATTTCATGTAAAGCTCTTAATCTGAACTTTAGCCGATATTTTGTAAATAATTGATTATAAATAATTTTATTATATTCAACAACATTATAATATTGTAAATTTTTGAAAGACAGGTTTAATTAAAACTTTATATTGATTTTAGTATATATACGATAATAACTATGACGCGTAGAAGTTGTGTGTTTTTTAATTCAATATAAACTCAGTTTCACAAAAATGGACCTCAGTCCAGTACGACCCAATAAACGAATCAATTTTAAAATTTTGGGTCAACAAAATTTTGTACGAAATTTATTAACACATCAAGAATAGTTTATTATTAATAAAAATAAACATTTTCAATTAATCAATGACTGAATTGAAAAGATTTGAATATAAAAAAAAGTATACTTATAAGTATAACTAGTATTCTTATGTTATTTGATAAATAAAATTATAAAAATACTCCAAAAATAAATATTACTATGAAATGATTATAAACGTGTTATAGAAACTGATCCCCCATCGTGTAGGCATTTGATGTCGCTTTCTATTGCCTTGTAAATAATTATAATAAAACTCATAATACAAATGTACATAATCATAGAAATTGTATATAAATTTGCAGTTTAAATATATGAACCTGAATAAACTGTTGAAAAAAGTGTTTTAAATTATTTTATTTAACTATTATTTCAACCCTTGTTAACCAGTACCTACAATTTTCTTATATTAGTAAATTACTATTATCATCGAGTGACAAACAAACCTGCTCTACTAAAATCAATGGAAAAAACAATACTCTGAAATTATACTGAACCGGAAGTATAAAATTTTCCACATTGTATTGAATGTGAAAACATAAATAATATATTAAAAGAAATGCTTATTATGGTTGCGTGAAATATAAGATAGGTACTGGAAGAGATTATTCAAGAACCAGCACGCATGAATATGGGGTAGCAACAACATAGAAGAATAATCATTTTCTTCTAGGCTGTGTGCCTAGTGGGAGTAATCACATGGCAAGTAACGCTGGACCGAAGAGAATGACACTTCTACTTTCCCCATTTTCCGATGGTGGAGTGTGAAATGGATACAATGTGTAAATAATTCTTGCTAAACTCGACATAGGAAGCTTTATCGATGGCTTCAGCGCCATATTTTATTAGGAGTTTTTCACCGAATTAGAAAAAAATGTGACAAATTCCACCTATATTTCGCAAGAAGATTCCTAAGATAATCGGTACAAGCTCAGTTGGGAGTCACAGCTTTAGGACTAAATTGTAATTATTTATATTTTTTTAAACCTAATTTATCGAATTAAAAATGTACACTGGTTCAGTAAAACTTATCACTATTTCCTTAATCAATAGACTTTGATATGGCGATCTCTAACTGTTGGTCAGTGAGGAAATGGGATAATAATATATTCCTATTGATAGTTTTTAAATATGTATTCATACAATGATAAGAGTATGTAAGTATGCTTAAAATCACGGGAATAAAAACCTTCGACAACTTTTACGTATTCTAACTAATAGGATCAAGACCAGAAAAGACATAATAGACAGAAAAGCATTGAAATGAAAACACTTAAGTCGGCACACACATCAAAACTCGTCTCGTATGCAAAATGTCGAATATATCAATGTGACGTCATTGTTATTCACAAACCATACGTTGCCAGATGGATCTCCGCAGATTGGTCGAATGTAACTTTTTATTTTGAAAAAATATCTAGTGCTGCTATCAACAAATCGCACACCTAAGAATTGGTCATTCCTACACCGGCTGGCCGGTCTCCGCATTCAAATATAAAATACGTTTCGAAAGGTTACGCGCAAATGTCACTAGATAGATGTGCGTGGTCTTTATATGCAACATTGAAACGACGTTCCTAGAAAATTCGATTTATGACTATGTGGCAGACGAGGCGAGTTTAGATGAGAGAGCCGGCTAAATGTACGGTACACAGAAGTTAAGAATACATACAAAGCTTGAAATGGACCGGAGTGCCGTTCCGGTTCGTGAAATTAGTAAAATTATCGCTTCGACTCGTGGAAAAAAATAGTTTGACCACCTGAGCTAGATAGGCCATATAATAAAAAATCTAACACGTGTATTTTTATACAATACAGATAAAATTTTGGTAACTATGTAAACATCTTCAGAAAATTGTGCAAAAGTGAAAAGGTGCTAGATATATACATAGGGAACAAAATTCCAAAATGCGCAGATAAAAATATGAATGATCTAAGCTTATATTCTACACTTCGCGTTGACCAGATGGCCGTCATTCTCTCGACAGGCCTCCCAAAAAAATAAAAGATATCTTTTTTGCTACTAAGCATTGTAAAACAATGTCGTGAACAATAATATAAGAAGAAGATGCAATTTAACATAATAACAGCTATATTGAAATTATTCAACTTGTATACATGAAAAAAAAACGCCTATTTCAGACGGCGGTTTTTTAAAGACAGGTAAATCTGTGTAAACAATGCTCGGCTCGAGACGTCTTCGCAGTGTTGTGAGCTAATGCTCCGTATTAATGCGACACGCTCGCCCGCTGTGAGGCTTAGCGGATCTTTTCGCTCGCAATCCTCGACGCCTAGTTATGTCGTTGTTCGAGATTGTACCCTCTGCGACTTACTTTAAATGTTTGCACACTTCAGACTGTGTTATTATAGGAGAGATTTATTTCAAGTACGTACTCTAATCGATAAATATTCAGTGATTGCAACTGGATGTGTGATTCTTCTACTTTATTTAATAACTTTGTATATGTATAAATATCAGTTGAGTATTGCAGTAGATTGTATTTGACGTTTATAATATGATTACAAATTATTATTAATTGTTATTGACAAAGTATAATTGGACGGATAATGCAATGTTTTGATGGATATTTGTGTCGCCTTTTGGATTTTTTTTGGTAAATACCTGTTTTATAAATATTATTCATTTGAAAATGTCCCTCTGAGATGGACAAAACCGGTCCAGATTTATTTATTAAAAGTGGAATAAGTACTAAAAAAATTTGCGTTTTATTAATTTAATCAATAATACAATACCTTTCCACTATGAATTCATAGTTAACACAATAAAAGAAATGCCAATAGTAGCTCAATTTCGAAAGCGCTTCAGAGAATAGGTACTATAAGAGCCATTAGTTAAAATTTGTCGTAATTAAGTATGGTATCTTTAGCATAGTGGTCTATGTGCGTGGGTGTGTAACCCGAGAGATGCAGGTTCGATTCCTTCCTGGTTAAGACGGTTTTCAAAAAGATTTTATCTATTGGTTATAATATATTTTCACAGCAGTGTTTTCGAAGTGATGTATGTGCAACAATTCTAATGTTATTTTTTCTTAACTTAACTTAACTTAAATCATGTGAATTATTCGTTGAATAAAATAGTTACTAAGTAATTAAAAACATGGTTTAGTATTATATGTATATTTAAAATCGCAATAGCATGAATTTAAAAGAAAGATAACAATGTTTTATGATATTATGCGGTTATAACATTAGATTATTTTGTAACCTATATATTATGATTTCTTTTAAACATGAACTAAAAATATTTTTTATTTTTTTAATAAAACTTTCGATTTACGAAAATTTACTATTGTAAAAATTTCTTTGCATCTCTTATGCATTTTGGAATGAATCTTCGGTTCCATCAGCATATTGTAAAGTAAACTTGCTCTGATTTTTTATTCAAAGAAATTATAAGTGAGACAATACACATTCTTTTGGGTTCCATGAAAACAGCAAAGTTGAATTCAATACAATAATGACGTTAGTCTGTTGATAAAATATGATTTTTAATTAACCATTAAAACTATATTAAACTCATAACTACCGAATGAGCCAAGAGTTTTCTGTGTCTACAATATAATTTTACTATCTGCTTCCAACTATTAAAGTATAATAAATACCATTCATATTTTTTTGATTTACCCATATGCATACTAAATTTGTCTTATTGTAATATAATTGTTACGATAAAGAATCTGTAAGTACATTTTATTATATATATATTATACTTACATAGTTTTATGGTAAAATATATATTATGGATATAATTTATGCAGGCTATGGAAAGCCCTCCCTTACTCTGAAGCGATGCTACAAAGGCGATCTATGCGTTGCAGGTCTGGCATGGCGAAAGGCGTGAGATTTGGCGATGGATCGAAGGAAGTGACGTAAACTTGTGCTTGCTCTATGCTCTTATACTGCGGTGTGACAGGATGAAGTGAATGAAGTGAATGAAGTGAGGAAATTTATACCATTTTTATCTATTAAAAATACAAATGTTTTCAATATATGTATTTTATTTTATTATTTATACCTATATAAAATTAATTACAATGGTTTTGTTTTCAAAATCATATTTTTCAATTCGAAAAAAATCATTGTGATTTCTGTTACAATCAAAAACTTTTGATGCAAATTTTTATTTCAATTGATCATAAACAATAGTCTAGCTTAAAAATATTATATCATCAATAAAAACTTCAAAACTGAGCGACGATTGTAAAACTTAATTTAAAAGCGTCATTCTATGAAAAACATTCCTCTCTATAATTCCCATAAAAGCTCCTTCATATAATACACAGTCTATATTAACATTTCGAAATGAATAATTTATTTCTCTCTCCTTCCGTGGTACGCTTTGGTCTGATTCTTCTTTTGTGTGTGCTTCAAGCCAAATTGTACGGATTAACTCAATAAAACAGGACTTAAGTGTTATAATTATTACAAGAGGGTTTAGGGAGTTATTTTATACAAAAACTGATTGTTTTTACTTTACTGAATCAGGTTTGCATTATTTGAAAGCTTTAAATTTCAATAATTTTAATTGTGTTCCATAAATTGCGCTTAAATAATTATTTAAATAAGTTACTTAAATTTTAGATAGATATCTACGTCTATTTAAGTCACACGTATGCATTCTCACAATATATTCATACAATTTTGTCAAGCCTACGTATATGTGATTTTTTGTTTCGATTACTACAACACCACTGCCAGAAAAATATTTTTATTAAAATAGAAAAAAATAGTTTTAGTAGGTTTAAAAAATAAACATAGATATTTCATATTATTACGAATAAAATTTAAGTATAAAATTAATATAATTTTATTTCGATATCCGAAAAAGGTCTGAAGTTTTTCTTTGTCTAAATAAATAAAATGACTTTGAAATAATAGAAAAAAAATTGTCATGAACCAAGTGGGTTTTTCTAAATGATTCTCATATTTTTGTTAATAGGGTAGTTTTTTTATATGCCCTAAATAACACAAAAAATAACGTTCTTCTAAATAAAACTATTTTCTTCTTATTGTTCTTGGCATCATCCAATTTTGGCTTTTGACCATATATCACAAATACTACGAATAATATTAGCTTTTAAGTCGTCAATTGTTGCTGATTTATCAGCAATAACCAGTAACTTCACTTATCTTTGCAGAAAACAATCTAGAGGTATTAAATCGCACGACCATGTAGGCCAATAATTATTGACAGGTCCATTTCTCGAATTTAATGTATCGCCAATTTTTAATTTTAATTAATCGATGGTTGCGGTCGTCATATAGCACGCAGTGCCATCCTGTTGAAACCACATCTTGTCAGACAATTTAATGAAAATTTTCAATAAAAAAAATCATTTTCTGGTAACGATCAAATTTTCAGCGTCACCTTAAAAGACGACATTTTTGTATAAAACTCATACCTTTTACAAGTTATTATAAAAAAAAAAGTTACATAACAAAACCTAACGTTGCGTATAGTTTTGTTTTATTCCGTAGTAAAAGAACTCTTTTTCATAGCGCAGGCCTTTACAAATCTTAATTTACTGAAATTTTATTCATCACACAGCCATAATACGGCGGGTTTAATATCCCTAATCAAAACAAAATCGTTGGCATAGAGAAATTTCAGGCTTTTCATAGACACTTCAAATTATTTCAGCGATTAGTAGCCGTTTCGAGCGGGGGTAACTAAATTAGTTTTGGATTGCGTTCGCCTAGGGTGCACCGAAGAAATTGTTTTCTATTTCCGCTATGCTATAGCTATACGATTCCTAAGATTTTTTTATTATGATAAACATTAAGCAAGGTAAGTATAGTAAATTTATTATTACGCCTTTGAAACGTGAGTTTTTCTATTTCTTAGAATGTTTTATTAAGTTAGTTGCTATCATAGACAGTATGTATATTAAAATCCATTAGAATTTAAATTCAAATTCCATCAAGTACCTTCGGTCGAAAGTATTAATAGTATGTATATTAAATAATATTAAACTAATTAATACATTAGTGTCGATCTTGGGTGAATTATATGAATACAGGATCGAAAAGACACTTTTTTTATAGAATTTTCACCATATATGCCACTTACATTTTAGTTACCTATTGCGATTTTTCCAATGTTTATACACTAACTCACTTTCACAATAACTTAATAACAATCAGTTCCATCCGATTTTAAACTACTCACATTTTAAGTCAAACATGTTTTAACACGATTACTGACGATATTCTGATTATTTTATTCAATCATTTTTACAAATAATCAATGAAGATATACAACATTTTGATCTGGGGGCGCGCTCTACTACCAAACCGTTCCATTTCTATAAACATCCAGTCAGTACCTTTATATACATACACCAGTATCACACTCAACTTGATTGACTGCAAGCTATCGACAACAATTGGGTATAAACGTGAGCTCTCAACCTATACCCCATCTCACCATACCATCGATATTATCTTACAACTTTAAATTGCTGCATTGCATACATAGAACAAAATAACGTGTAAATTAAGTCCAGTTACAGGATCATACTAATTGACTCATCGATTTAGGAGACAAACATTCAATCCACCGTAAATAAAATAAATACAATATAATATGTAGGTATATTACATCACCATGTTCGATGCTGATATGCCTCCACAGAGTGGAAGTTGTATTAACAGAATTTTATTTTTACGAGGAATGGATCTTAACCACTTGCTCAACTTATTAGGTCTATACTCTAAATCCAAACACACATTGAAAAACAGCACGTAAATTTTCCAGACTCGGGATTTTAACCCGAAACTCTCAATATTATAGGACGACACGTTACCGCAATACTGATAGAATATGGTTATGCTGTACAATAATAGTATCTATACTCAAAAAATGTTTTCTCTTCGATCCGAATATAGAAAAATAATATAAATTTTAATACATAATATCGTATTTCAATTATGCTACATGACAATTAAAATCCTTGACTTTCTTTAATCGGCCTTTATTTGAATTTTGCGTCACTCACAACTGTGACCTCTTGACAAAGCCTACTATTTCGTGGATTTATATCGAGAAAATATTTTAGTACTAGTATCTCTGGCACACGGTAGATATGGCCTGCCCAGTTCAGCTTCGGGAATTAGAAGTTAAAAAGATGTAAGTAGCATAAATGATTAAAACACTTATTATTGTGATACAATAAAATTCATCATTATACCTGAGTCTCCATTCCATGCCATCACTTACACAAAGTTTGTTGTTTTTAATTTTTTGTTAATTAATAATATGTAATGACGAACTGATTTATAACGGTTTCAGTTCAGTTTTTGAATCATATGGAGAGAACACGTAATATTTCTTATAAAAAACGGATATGTTGAGATAAAAAAATTATCTTGAATTTATTACTTTAATGTCAAAATGTTTATTTTAAAGATTGCAATGTAAACTTAAAAATGCATAATATTAAACATTCTACGTATAGGTATTACGTACATCTTTATACTAAATTATTCAGAATAAAATAAAATATTTTATGTGCAAATACGGAAAACTAATATTATATAGTTTGCGTTACTAAAATATTTTATTCCGGAAAATCTTAAATTCACACATAAATGTCATTTGCGGTGCATTACGCCAGACATGTTTTTCCTTTGGTTTAAGGTGGTTTTACTTCCACTAATTCAAATTCAAATTTTAAAAAAAAACATTAATCTTGTTTTGATATTTGAAGACTGTGAATCATTTTTGTTTTAAAATACAAATTTATTAAATTTAACTGTTTTAACATTTTAGTCGTTTTGGTAATATTATATATAATATCTTCCAGATTGGTGGCAGTTTTGTCATATCATTTTTTTCCACGACTATTCTTCTTTTGATTTCAGCCGTGCACCTTTTTTTGTCAGAAATGCTTAACATAATGTATACAATTATATTCAGTGACCATCTCTTTATCATTCGGCAGCAGACTGTTTATGGTATAGATTATTAAATTTGTGACCATCAGTTTTATCTTGGATAATATTTTTATCGTTACACAAGATAGGGTTATTTTCGATGATAAATATAATATCGTCCGTGTATCTTAAATAGCAACGTTGTTTTTATAATTCTCCAGTGATATTCTCATAGTCTTTGCTATACACATTGAACAGATCTGGAGAAAGGAGACGTCTTTGGTAAAACCTCTTTCCACGAGGGATACAATATGCTAAAACTCTCATAAAAAAAGTATCATTATCACTGAATGAAAACGGAATTGGTGCCGATCATTATTATATTAAGGCTCATTTAGATGAGACACTGCGGATGATCATCCACAGGAAATTGCATTTAGGCATTCACTTTTTGTTCACACGTGTTACCGAAAGTGAAATACTCAATTCATTCCAAAATAACGTCAAATGAAATTGTGGTGTAGGTTAGAATTTAAAAAAAAATGTGATTATTTGTTATATGAATGCAGAAATTTCATTGATAGAAAGAGGGATAAGAAAAAAGAGGCGTTAGTGAATAAAACCAAGGATAATGCGACGTAATATCATGGGGAATGTAATGACAGTACTCAAGGGCGCAGTGCGCATGCGCAAAATCATCCGTAGTGATAAAAAATGATCAAATAGTAGAACCAGTTGATTTTCATTCACTTTTGATTCCGGATGATCACTTTTGATGATTCGTTGATGTCTGTGCGTTTAGACGGGTCACTGGGAATGATTCCTCCGCGATGATCATCAAAAATGAACCATGTTAACGGGAATTTGTATGTGAATTAAGTAGGTACTGATAATTACTATAATGTTTTTTTCGATAGGTATAATTTCCTATGTAGTTTCTGTTGAATTGGTTTTATATTGACTAACATGAAATGAGTTAATCAGAATCTTCAGTCAAATTGCTAGCATACATGACACCATTTTATGAAGATTGCTTAAAGAAAATGCTGGGTGAAGTAATATTTATTTAATATTACAACCGCATATAAGAAAATGAAACCTTTTGAATGTGTCCAAGAAAGTGTGCAGGAGATTTCACGACATCTCTTGCACGATAAAACAAGCTTGTCTCGTAAAAGAAAATATTATCCCTGCAAAGGAATTTGCCCGACGTCGAATCCAGATACTCTCTTCCCTTTGCCAAGTATATAAAACTGTTTCGTATAATAATAAGCTAAGAAAAAACTTTTACCTACCCCATATTTATTTCCTCTAAGCTTATTTTACTGAATGAAAATATGAAATACGAAGTTTTTGAAACTGAAAAATAAATAACTGTAAAAACGTGTAGTAGAATATTATCCTTATTAAATAATATAGAAAGATATGTCTTCTATATTTGTGAAATGTACCCAATTAATAATACATCAAATTTATAACAAATCACGTCCTTTTTATAAAAAAAAACTAAGATGCCAAAATAGTCATTCATTTTATGCATTCCAATTATCATATTGTCACCCGGAACTGAAATATTGTAGTAAGTGATATATTATATTATTAAAATTGAATCAAAATACATACGAAATTAGTATATATATAGTAAATCAAAAGTCCAGATTTACTTAAGCCGATTGCATATCATTATGGTAATGGAACTTCGGAAAGGTGATTTTTTTCCCTGGCAATAAGACAGAAATAGGCACAGAAAAATAAATTCCAAACTTTATTTTTTAAAGGAGACGTCGTTTTTTCTTTTGTATTAAACCAGTATATTTTTATGATTCATTACGATAAAAAATCAATCAAACAATCGGTCATTGATAATGACGTGACGGATGAAGTGATTTTAAATCAAAAACTTTGCTATCGTATCTATACATAAATGATTTAGTTTCACATGTTTGATACCTTGCTAACATGTCTGATACCTTAATATGATATGACTTAATGGTAGACATATTTTAATTCCATTGATATAGTTAATTTCCATTCATCATTTATGGCACTACATACAACCCTTGGTGGGTCTTGGTTTCCTTTAAAAACTTCCTCCATCCTGGACGATCCAACGTCGACACTCTTCAGTTGCTTTGACTGAGCATTTTTAAAAATCTTCCGTGGCGCAGTTCAGCCATCTCAATTTTGACTGTCCAGGTCTTTTGTTGACATGGGAGGTTGTACCTATACATGGCCCAGCAGTCAATTTCCATTACTATAAAAATACAAATATATTTTCCATGTTCTTTGTATAGTTTAAAATTAAAAATTGTTTATTTCATAAATATACTACGTATTTTTTCCAAAGCTATGATAATTTATAATGCAGATTGATTCACAATTTAAATCAAAAGCTCAAAAAACTATAACCTAGTCCTGATGTGATAAAAAAACTAATATTCACCATTCCATTTTAAAAGAATTATACTATATTTACCGCCTTCTATTATTCACCACTGATAACGTTTAGTTAATCAAAAACTACCTTAATCTTGAGATGTTTATAACTCAGTCAAACATCATAGCGTTTTTGTGTATACAAATGTTTCAGAAAAAATGTTGTAATATGAATATAAAACAAGGTTGAAACTAGCATGTAATATAATATATCGTCATAATTATTATAAATACTATATATTTTTTATTCTTTATTATAATAATTACACTTACATAAACGTAATAACAGTGTATAATTTTACATCTTAATAAGCTCAGCTAAGACTTCACAGCTAAATAATAAAAAAAAAACTTTAAATACCTAGCACGGATTGGTAGTTATTCAATTTTACAACTAATTGAATTGAATGAGTAATATTAATGCACCAACTCAAATGTAAACAAAGAAATGGTGAATTAAAATATAAGTTTTTGTCTCTTACTTATTTATGAATATTCATACACTAGATTTTCGTTCATCATCAATAATTTATTTTAATATATATTAATATTATTTTACAATAATTATTTCAGTTATTTATATTCTTTCATATTGTATTGATCACTGTACTAATACAGCACTATTTTCTTCACATAGCAGTTACTGCATCCACACAAGCTATAATCTTACCTGAACATCTTGGGTTTGTATTTTACGTTTTTAATTAAAACTTGACGTTTTCAAAGGACTATGCGCAATGCACTTGCAACGAAAAGAAGCGGTCTTCCGCTGACTTATGCCCAAGGCATATTTTAATTTTGAAAGGATAATATGTAGATTTTATTTACTGTATTATAATATTACTAATAATTTTATTTTATTATTATAGCTATACTACCTACTACTATTTACTAATACAAACAAGGATGAATTAAATTAATTATACATACATACACGTAGATCACTGCTTCTATTTATAATTGAATAAAAGTAATAATTACTAGACTTTGTCTTAATTAACTGACGGTTAAGGCTGGTTCAGATTTGTCGAGTAGTTTAGTCAAGTAGTGGCGAATGATTTAGTTACAACTAAATGACTGAGTAACTGAAAAGTGTCCGAACACAGTACGTTAGTGATTGATGTGTCAAAATGAACAGGGCACAGCATAACAAAGCAAAAATAAATTTTTAACTATTTTTTTATCCAACAAATAATTCTCAAGATTTAAGAATGTAACATTCTTTTATAGAATATTTGATGAATAAATAAAAAATAGTTAACGTTGTGCTCTGCTTTTTTCTATTGGTGTATTATGTATGTATGTTCAAAAAATAAATAAGTAAATAACATCATTTGTAATGGCAATATTAGAAGAATCGGAGGAAGAAATTCTACGACAACTAATTAGCTTGACTAAAGATAACGTATTTAGACTTGTATCGCGGCGTGTTTGGTATTAAGTGAAATGTGGTGGGGGCCGCTACTCGTCCGAAAAATTAGAACAAAATGGATTGACTCGACTAAATGATTTTACTAAATTTCTCGAGTAAATTTGTCTATTAATACACGTTAAGTTACTAAATTACTCTTCACTCGACTATTCCGATCCGGCCATTATTCAGATCATTTGAAAATTATGATGGCATCATAAGAATTACATCACATGTAACACATAATGCAAGGAGTAAATTATTAGACAATACATAAACGTCAATAGTAAAAATAATCAGTCAGTACAAGAATGGTGTTGTTATTATCTCAGCATCTTATTGAAGTTTTGGTAATTATGCTGTATTGATAAACTGTGTCGTATACTTTGCGTTTTGATGCCAATACAGGCTTCGTTATCAGATATCCCCTATTTCACTATATTGTTTCTAGAATGTCATACAATACTTCGCAAGTATGTCACGAGCTTAATTTAAATTAGGTATATGAGACTGGATCCACGAAATAGACACTCTGTTGGTCTTAAATATTCTTCGAGGCCTACAACAGTTAAATCGCCAAAAGCGTGGTAGTAGCCGTAAAGCTTTTCCTATATTATTGATTTTTGCTTCATTTACGACTTTAGATTGTTGTTTTGCGGCTATAAGATTCATATAGTGCATGAAAAGTTACAGCAGGACGGGCTATATACGCACCAAACTGAAATAGCTGGAATGCGCCATAACGTATTGAAGAACGCTCGATGACACCAACTGTAAAGCATCGACGCTGGATCGTCCAGGTTGGAAAAAAGTTTCTTGAGGATGCCAAGACCAGCCATTCTTTAGTGTCATAAATGATGATTTATATTTGAATATTCCATAGAATAAATAAATGCTATTTTTTTAGATATCCTAGCGCCGTTTGTGAATCAAAGTTTTTATTGCTATAACATATATTTCAAATTGCCAAAGCTAGGTAATTAGAGTAAAGTTGACATAATTTTGAAACACTTAGAGAAGGCTTAACTTTTTATTAGAAAATATTCATATATATTTTTTTAATGTGCTTTTCGACCTCACTCGGTAAAGGATGTGTTTTTTTTTATAATTTGATTACAGTAAATGCAAATTGAAAATAATTACTTTAGTTATTTTTGTACGCCTACTTTAATGCTTTCATTAATAATTTTAATGTATAAACAGTAACAATGATGTTTTAAACAGCTATGTGTGTGTTTTTCAATAATTGTTTGTAACATTTTCGAATGCATTATAAATGATTTTATTTTTACCGAATGCATTCGTGCTTATGCAATGTACCTGTAATTATAGTATTAAGGGGCACCAGTCGCCTTCAGGTGTTATTATTTTAATGAAGCACAGTTTTATTATTTTTTTTCAATTGTATAATAGCAAAGTTCTATGATGCATAAAATATTACTGTAGTACATTTACAAAAGGTAATTTTCAATAACTACCATAGTTATAAGAAGGCTTGATAAATATTTATAAAAAATACTTGTTAGCCATTTGCTCAGATAATTAAATCTTTCGTCCTTCAGTGTGTGTTTACCTTTGGTGAGTGTATACGGCGCCTGAAGATGCCGAAAAGCGAAACCCGGGTTGCAAAAAACGACTTAAATGGAATAGTACAAAGCTTGAATCCATTAATAATTAAATCTTTGCTCTGGATCGTAAGTATAAAAACATGTGAATTAACCCGACGCGGGATTTGAACACGTGACCGAAAGCTTCAGTAGAGGATGTCATACTACGTGGATTTAACAATATTACTAAGTATATAATATGCACATGATGATATTTTAGAAGGTGGCAGTATTGAAAAATAACAAATAAAGGAAAACAAAAATAACCTACCTATCTTGAAAATAGTATTCAGTTGTACCAAGAAATATATTGATATTTACAATCTGAAGGGTTGAGCTTTGGGTCACCCCAGATCGAGCAAGGGGGATGCCTATGATCGGCGATGTTGCTTAAGGCTTAAGAATTCTAAGCGGAACAGACGTTGTCAATATATTATATTGTGTTCGAATTATTTTTAAAAGTAAATACGTATTTAGAATAATTTATATAATTATGTTACCTAGATTCAAAACTCACATTTTTCAATCTTCTCATTTTTAGTTAATAATTTCATGTGATTCTTAATGCATCAATATATAATAATATAGCGGTATAAAACATCACTTTGAAGTATGTAATGTAAATCCCATTTCCAAAGATCACTCTTGGGTAAATTCTGCCAAGTTCCTAAATTTCTAACCAACCAGGAATCTCCATATTTTTTCACACTCTCGTAAAGAATTATACATCTTAAGAAGGAGATATAATGAGATATATATTGTATCTACTTTAAAAAAATCAAATCGACAATAGAATTCATCAATATTGATGATATTTCATTACTATTTTGTGAATACGACAAATAGTGCTGTAATGTTTTTTTACATCAAGTAAATTGAATTCAAAATTAAATTCGCGACTATAAATATTTATAATCCAGCACAACTGTTTTTAAAATTCTGAAAGCAGGGTATTAATTGGGATCAATTTGTCTACTATTACTATTCCAATAAGGAAATGATATGTTTTGTGTAAATTATTGGTTTTGGTGTTTGTACCAAAACATTAAAAAAATTACCTTAATATGAAAATAGAAAATAAGTTTTTTTAATCTTGTTTAAAATAAAAAGCTTAAAACTTGTCATTAAAATAATTACAAAATTGAATACTGCTTCACGCATTAATAGGCATGTGACGATCTAAAACGTTCTCATAATAATTAATAGCCTGTCAACTAGAATATTTAAAAAAATGTATTTACTATAATTTCTCAGTCATATTTAGGTTTTACTTAATTTTGCAATTGTGTTTAAGTTACTTTGTCATATTGACCATAATAATATATTTTAAGTCGTTTATGTGGCCACTCACTCATTTATTTTAAAGTTAACCACATTTTGTTATTATTTTCTAAACACTTACATATGTTACGTCATTATCCATATTACATTACATCCTGTAAATTTGTATTTCTATTCTTTTAGGTTTCGAGTTTTGTGCTGACTTACCTACATACTTTGTCGATTTCATGGAGACCAAATAGTCACAAGTATGTCAGTTTTTTTAATAAGGTTTAGTCTTAGATTTAAGTCAACTTTGTCTTGAATCTAACTCAAATTTAAAGCATTACTAATAAATTCAACAAGAAGCTCACTTTTCGCATCATCATACAAGTCAAATTTAACAACGGCATTTTTTTAACCCAATGTTGACACGTCTTTCTCATTCACCTTCAAAATGTTAATGTAGATTTTTTTTAACTCCTTTCATGTTAAATTCTGATCGAAAATAAAACGACGTAGAATAATATATCTGAATATTGGTAGTCCCCCATGTTTAGGGAATCCAATCCCGGGATCCCGAGCTATTTTCGATACCTATGAATCCCGGGATTGATAAACATAATCCCGGGATTTCGGGATTGATTTTTTATCAATTTTTATGGAAAATATAACAGAAAAAATATTTTTAATACAAAATAACTACATTAGAAATAAACTGAGTTTGAATGAAGTTTGATGTGTAGGTTGCCGATTCATTTTATTTTTTCACATATATTATTAAAAATGAGAAAGATTGGTAAAAAAACAATGCTTCGCACTTTTAACAAAGTAATTCCACCATGATATCATACGTTTTACTGCAGTTTTATATTTGGCTGACTAATTAGATTTATGAAGCGGAAAGGCCATAAGTACGCCATGATTATTTGCTTTACTATTTTAAATCTCGCTGATCTATTCATTATGTCTTTACTATCAGAAATAGCAATCTCATATTAAATTCACATTATTATTTATATTACAATATTATTTACTCCATTAAACTTGTGTATTTCCAAGATTTAACGTATACAATATTAACAATAAATGTCTTAAATAGTATAAATTATACTAGATTTATTTTTGACCGATTTTATCAATGTTATTTGTAAATTTAAAAATTTTATATTAACAATGGAAAAAAATCCCAATCCCGGGACCAGTCCCGGGATCCCGGGATTGTCAAATTGTAATCCCGAAATCCCGGGATCAGAATTTTGGCTCGGGATTGGATTCCCTACCCATGTTGTTTTGAGAGTATAGAAACTTTTTTTGTTCCACAATCTGATTTTTCATAGTAAAATAAGTATTCACAAGTATTGTTAGATGCGGAATTTTAACTAAATTTAAGTAACTTTAAAAAATATTAACGACTTATAAGTACCTACCCTGTATCTAAAAATGACAATTACTACATATATAAACATTTTCCACCACTTCTCCGAATTATTAAATAAAATCGAATATTTTTAAAAGTAATAAGTGAAAGTATCAAATATTTTTAACATACATAATTTTGAAAACACTTCAGAGAGAATATAATACGAGGGTGGGTCAATAAGTCCTTAGAAAAGCCGACAGGTGACGCGACTAGTACTGTAAGCGGTTTGTTTTCATGCAGCGGCACTACCGATTCAGTATGCTGCGAAGTTTCAATCAGATTGGTCGGGTTGTTGTGTGTTTCTCGTACATTTAAAAAAAAAATTGCTTGTGGAAAATGGAAAAATGGAAAATGGAGAAAATTGAGTTTAGAGCTGTTATTAAACATTTTAATATAAAAGGGTTAACAGCAAACGAAACAAAAAATGAGTTGGATTTAGTTCACGGCATATCTACTCCTTCACTTGCAACTATTTATAACTGGTTAAATGAATTTAAACGTGGTCGTACATCAACAAAGGATGAACCACGCTCAAGACGTCCTGTAGAGGTGACTACACCAGAAATGATCAATAAAATCCACGATATGGTGTTAAGTGACCGAAGATTAAAGTTGAGTGAGATAATTGAGGTTACAGGGATCTCAAAAGGTAGCGTCATTTCTATTTTACATGACAAATTAGGCATGAAAAATATTTCTGCAAGATGGGTGCCGCGTTTGCTCACAGTCGACAATAAACGCAATAGGGTGGTGGCCTCTAAAGTCCTGTTGTCGCTCATGCAACGCAATCCGGATGAATTTTTTCGACGCTTTGTGACTATAGATGAAACATGGATACACCACTATACTCCCGAGACGAAAGAACAGTCAAAGCAGTGGATTGCGAAGGCAAACCATGTCCAAAGAAGGCGAAAACCGTAAAATCAGCTGGTAAGGTTATGGCTACTGTATTTTGGGATGCACGTGAAATTATTTTCGTTGACTATTTGGAAAAAGGAAAAACAATAACAGGGGATTATTATGCATCTTTATTAGACCAGCTAAAAAACAAAATTGAAGAAAAACGGCCTCATTGAAACAGGAAAAAAATCCTCTTTCATCAGAACAATGCCCGTGTTCACACATGTTTACGATCAATGGCTAAAATTGAAGAATTGAAGTTCGAATTGGTCGACCACCCACCGTATTCGCCAGATTTAGCCCCCAGTGACTTTTTCCTTTTCCCAAATTAAAAAAATGGCTAAGTGGACAACGTTTTTTTTCAAATGAAGAAGTCATCGATCGGACAAATGCTTATTTTGAGGACCTTCCGAAAACTTATTTTTCTGACGGTTTAAAAAAAATTGAGAAACGTCTAACCAAGTGTATTGAGCTCCAAGGAGATTATGTTGAGAAATAAAAAAAAAATACAAAAATAAAAACTGTTTTAATGCTTTTTTCTAAGGAATTATTGACCCACCCTCGTATTATAACTAATAGATAAAATCTTTTTGAAAAAAGTAAGACACCCCGCAGGAATTGAACCTGCATCTCTTGGATATCGCGCCCACGCACATTGACCACAATGCTAAAGGAGTCATACTTAATTACGACAAATTTTTAGTAATGGCTTTTAATACTTTTAATAATCAAAGTAGGAATTACTTGAAATGAGAGATGCAGGTTTGATTTCTGTGGCGTGTTTTACTTTTTCAGAATGATTTTTTTTCTATTGGTTATGATATTTTTTTACAGAAGTGTTTTCAAAATTATGTATGTTCAATAATTAGAATGTTACATTCTTAAATCTTTTGAATTATTCGTTGGATAAAAAAATAGTAAATTATAAAATATTTGTTTAGAAAGGCTTTGAATATCTCTGCTTACAGCTAAGCGTTTCGATCGTCGATCGCGTGCAGAGGCATCGCAATGCCGGGCCGGGCGTCGCGGCGCTCGCTGTGGAGGTGGGAGTAATTTCGTAGTACGATGATTGCACTTTAATGATAGGTGCTACAGACGCCGCCAGTGTAATTTTGTGACGCCAGGTAGTGGCAAACTTAGAGGTCAGAGGTCTGAAATCTCTTTGGTGAGTTTAATAGTTCGTGTAATGGAGGAAATAAAGCAACACATCAATATATTATTTAATAACAAATAACACAATATAATATAAAAGATACTTAATAACAATAATTAGGGCCAATCTTATTTGTTTATTTAAGCAATATCAACTAGTTAAAAATTACATTCTTACAGTTATAAGACACGAAAACTAATTATATCTCTATATATATATATAAATCTCGTGTCACGATGTTTGTGGTCGCACTCCGCCAAAATGGCTCGACCGATTTTTATGATTTTTTTTATGTATATTTGTTAGGTACAATAATAGGTCAACAAGTATATTTCATACCGCTAGGTGATTAGGGTATCTCTATCGAGAAAAAAATTTCTTTTATTTTTTTGAAAATTTCTTTTTGTATTTTTTTTATTATTTTGCATCAAAAAATACTTATAACCCCAAACTTTCACTCTCCTACCCCCACCCTCTCATTTTTTAATCGCGATTTTATTATTTTTGTATGAACAAATTTAACCGTCGTTCGTATTTCAAACAGAATGAAATTATTTACGTTGTTGAATGACAGATGGCGCTACGTCCGAGAAGAATTCAAGAGAAGCGTCACGTCATTTTGACATTTCATTCGGCATATCACAACGCAGTGCGTGCAAAATTTTGTATGATTTATTTTAATTTATCTATTTTTGTGTGCGTGTATTACAGTGCACAATGCCAGCAAGACGCAAGGGGGGTCATTTGGGCCATCGAACGAATAAAGCAACAAACATGCAAAATAGTAGCAGAAAGAACAGACGAACAAATCCAACAAGATAATAAAAACATGCGTGTGAGCATGTCGCAATTGCGTGCATCTCAATCACAAGAGGCACGAGCTGAATAAAATCAACAACGACAATTGTAACGGAGCCAAGTGCGCCGGTTCGTAGTTAACACACGCATAGCAAATGACCGACAATGCCAACAAGTACATCGAACATCTACATCCGCTTCGTTCCTTCGTCTCGCATTCGAGTACGAGCCAGATATTGAATATTCCGCTCATCCGAAAGTGCTGATTGGTGCTATGGACAAAGAATGTCCCCATTGTCATGCTCTCAAATTCAAACATGAGTCAGCCGGGATGTGTTGCGCATCAGGAAAAGTGCAACTACCAGAAATTGAGATACCAGCAAAACCATTGAACGGCTTGCTCATCGGCACGGTTCCAGATTCAAACCTGTTCCTGAAGTCCATTCGCACATTCAATTCATACTTCCAAATGACTTCGTTCGAAGCAACAGAAATAGTTCACAATACTGCGGCAAATGGTCAACAATTCCATTCTACGTTCAAAATCAAAGGCCAAGTATACCACAAAGTAGGCTCATTGCTGCCAATGCCAAACAAACCACATAATTTTTTTACAAATCTACTTCATGGACGGTGAGGACATCAATCGTGTGGATGCACGTTGCGGCTACAATAACCTCAATTCGCCTAATGCCAGGCGCATCGTCGGCAAACTGGACGCCCTATTGAATGAGCATAATGAATTATTGAAATTCTTCAAAGCACACATGCACGAATTGCAAAGTGACAATCACGCTATTGTCATCAATCCTGATAAAACACCAGCTGGAGAGCACGTGCGTCGATTCAATGCGCCTGTTGTTGACGACATTGCTGGAATCATGGTTGGCGACCGCACATCGACGCGAGAAATCGTGATTCGAAGAAGAAACAATAATCTGGAGTTCATCGCTGACACACAAGGGACTGTAGGGACAAGACGGTTATTGCATAAACATTAAACAACGAGATCATATCACAGGTAATTCATTCATTATGAACATCATTACTCATTTTGAATTGAGAAAATGAATGTTTGGTGTTTTTTTGTTTTTATCGGCGGTCATCGTCTACAGCGCTCTATTCCTCTTTCTTTCATAGATCCCATCTCCACACACTTACGATACATTCGTTATTTTTTATTTAACAACCAAAATATTCACTAGAAATAATTTATATGGCAGAACAACGTTTGCCGGGTCAGCTAGTATTATTATAATATACAATATTCCATCAATAATCTGTGTTTAAAGAATATGAATCAATGTCATTTACCTTACACACAATATATTGAATAGTATTAGTTTATATTAATCAAATATTTGATTTTTTTAGTGAATAACCTGATATTCTTTCATATTTATAATAATCCATTTTTCGTAGCGATGTAAATTAAATTAATGTTATTTTCTCTTGTAATATGATATAGAATAAGTTCCATGTGTATATGAAAATATTGTAATAATAACATCAAATAAATTTTCAACTGAATGGAAGGGAAATGACGTATGTTTTGAATAAATCACCTGAATAAATCAGTTCAATCGTCAGGTTCAGCAGCTCTTTTAGTTGAATCCAACAAAACCAAAGAATACGACAGTCTGTTACTTAATTATTTTATCTGCCCCAGGGTTTCGAGAAATTTGAACATAAGGATCCCCTGCTTTAAATTCAATGACTGAGATTGATCGTCGCTTGACTGATAAAACAGGTGAGTGCCGTTCAACTGAATACCTGAGATGGTGAATATGCATAAAAATTCAGAGAGGTAATGCAGTCGCTGTTTTAGGTACTCTTGGGGTATCCAGGGGGCTAAAAGAGGTATTTTATGTACTAAGGGAATCGTAGTATATTAATAGTTCTATAATTATTAGTTTATGGGTTATATTTATTATTTATATCGTTTAAGTATTTCATGTTGAATTCTCTATATAATTCTAAAATGTTTATTTTCTATTCTAATAAATCTATACTATATAATAATATATTATATATAATTATCTCTTAAAAAATACTTTCTGTTACTAATAAAAATATCTCTAAAAATGCGAACGTAGGGATTTCCATGAGTAGATGATTTATATGAAAGGATGCGAAAAAACTGTTTCTGGTTAACAACTTTTGACTGAGGATTTGTGAAGAACTTGGTTTAATAGCAGAGACAAAAAATGACGAGTCTAAGTCTTGATTAAAACAATATTGTGAAATATTTAAAAAAAAATATATATATATATATTTTATTAAGAGTTATCAGAGTTGTTGGTGCCTCTCGTTTCTTTCTAATGGACGTTAAGCCAGTAAATATCATGGGAAGTTGAATTATTTGTGACGTGGTTGTACTAATGTAGCCTAATTTTTTTTAGGCTAAGTGAGAATTTTAATGCAATAAAATGAATGGGAGAGCTTCAAGAATTTATACATAATGTTAAAACAATAAACTAAAAAAAATATTATATTACCCAAGAAAGACCAACGGTATATGTAGCATATGAAGACAATGCATTTCATGGTTTAAGAACCTCAGAGATTGGTACTACTATAATAGCTATTCCAAAAAGCCGATTACATTGTAATAATTATTGCCCTAATTATAGCCTACCTTCGTTAGAGGGTTTCACCAGAAGAAAAAAAATGTTAAAAATAATATGTCTATGAGATTTGATACCACTGTAATAAAGCCAATGGAAAAATTATTACGATCAACTTTCCAACTGAAATATACCCGTATTGTAAATGAACCTAATCGCTACAAATTTCTTCTGCGTGAACACTTTTCAATAACAATCAAAGTTTTGCTGATCTTTTCATTTCAAAGTAATTATTTACATATTAATTCCAGCTTAACATGAATACCAATATTTAGTTCTTGAAACTTAAAAAATGTAATGGTATTTTTTATATTGTTGTAAAAATGTTCAAATAAAACTTAACGTTCAGCAAAGCTAAAAAAATAAATACATCTAATGCCCGGACCTTTTGACAATTTAATATTTTAATCTAGTATAATATAATGATAGCAAAATAATTGTAACATATCGCCATATAATAACATGAGTCCTGACTTAAAATGCCGGGTCTGGCAAAAAAAATATTACATTTTTTTCAATGTGTATTTGGACCTGGACCTAATAGGTTGAGCATGTAGCTAATATTTATGTCTCGTAAAAACATAAATCTATCTATACAACTTCTACTCTGAGGATTGAACATGGTAAAAAAGTAACTATAATCTAATTATGTCAGTTGTTTATTAACTATCAATTTGATGATACTGAAAAACGAAATATTTGACAAGAGTTCAATTGAAATTAACAAAATTAAATCAATCAGAACTCATATTTTTTAATTGATTACAGTTATATTATTATATGATACAGAAATATTTCAAATTTAATCATTTCTTCTTCTTCTTCGATGTGTGCTACAGCTCAAGTCGAGCCCTGGCCTCCTCCACCGCCGTCCTCCAGCCGGAACGGTCCTCCGCACGTCTTTTCCAGTTCCTGATTTTTAGCAGCTGGTTGGCATCTTTTGTAATGTTATCACCCCATCGTATGCATGGCTTTCCCGCTGGCCTTTTTTCCCCTGGGTTTCCTTCGAGGATCTTCGTCGGTATCCGTGACTCAGGAATGCGGTGGACATGGCCTGCCCAGTTTAGCATCTAGAGTTTTATGAAAGTGGAGAGTTTTGAATCTTGGTATAAGCGGTATAGTTCCGTGATGTACCTAATTCTCCACTCCCCGCCATCATTCATGAGTCCATATATTCACCTCAGGATTTTTCTATCAAAGCAGTCCACTATTTCAGCTGCTTTCATATTTGGCGTCCATGACTCGCACCCGTATGCAACGACTGTGCATATGACGGTTTTATAGAGCCGGATCTTACTTTTTCTGTGCACATTTCTGGATTTGAATATGGGCAGCAATGAGAAGTACGATTTATTTGCAGCGGTTATTCGGGGGTTTATTTCTTCCAGTTCCTCGTTCTCTTTTGTAATATTAGAGCCCAGGTATGTAAACCAGTTGACAACCTCAAATTGATGGTTTCCAAAACTGGAACTTTGGCCCAGTCTACTCTGATTTTTTTGGCTTTGTACCATGACTTTAGTTTGGTTTTCATTTACTCTTAAGCCAATCTCTAGTGCGGCCCTTTAGAGGTGGTCAAATTCTTTCTTCACAATCTGTATGGATCTGCCCATCATATTGAGGTCAGTTTAATCATTTACCTTGGGCATTTCTATGGAAACAAAATAGTCTTAAGATGCCACTTAATTTTATATTAAATTACTCTAAAATCCTAGAAAAATAGTTTTACCGAACGTACTGGAACTTACATCTTTCACTTTCTGGTGCTTTATTGTTTGCTCCCGATATATCTATGATGTATGCAACTTATTTTTAATGTAGTTTAAACTGCACCAATTGAAATTCGGAGAGCTTTGAAATAAATTAAATTAAATGTCATTAAACTAATTACAGCTAACTTCTGGCATTAAATTTTATGTTATTAATCATGTTTTTTTACTCATAATTGTAAGTTTTGGTCCTTCTCGGTCCAACTTTTCTTTTAGAGTTTTATCTAATATTTATATTTCTGAAGTTTATCTAAATTACATATTTTCTGTAACATGTAACATTCTTAAATCCTGTGTATATTTAGTAGATATTTAATAAAGAATATTAACAATTACAAACCGATTTTTTTATCTTCAGTAAAAAAATAAGCTTTTGTTATTTTCCAGGAAGAAATATTTTAAATTCTGTTAAATGCCTAAACATGAGTTCATTTTGATGCCGCAGGCTGGGTATGTATTTTTCTTTCATAAAAAAGCAATCAATTGCTCGATAAAAAAAACACTACCAACGTCAAATTACTCTGAATACGGAACATCAACAGCTCGCGTAATTTCATAAGCAATAATTTATTTACGACTAGTAATAAATACTTTCCTTTTATATTCTTTAACAGTAAGATGAAAATATTTCGCTATAATACACGCAATAATAAATTATTTTTCTCCAATATCTCACCCACAAAAATAAATTTATTTATTGACATACCTTTACCTGTAAACTATATCTAAATTAAAGAGCTACAAGTAAAAAATCAACACGCAATAATATTTTAGTTTAGTTTAGGACTGTACGCGTTGGAGTGAATAAATATCTAAGTAACATTTTTTTTTTTGTAATATTATTTGTTATTTTTTTCTTTTAGTGTGTCATAGTAATAAGTTACAGTTAATGTTGGTATAGAAGTAAAATAAATGTAAACCATAAAAGTGAAATGTAGAAAATTTTGTTAATGCTCAACGGTTAAGCTGGATTAATTAATTGACTCTTAATATCGGGGCGTGTGATCGCGCTGTTACGTCGATTTGACTATCAATAAAACATGAATCTATAGAATATCAGTAGAATATAAAATATGTTATATATAAATGCATTGTAAGAGTATGTATTGATAATCAGGGCGCCAAGTGTGATCTAAATATGTACGTCATGAAGAAAAACTGCAGATGTAAAGAAAATACTTGTAATATAGATAGATTAGAATTATTTATTAGAAGATAAAAGACATATTAATCCAATTAAAATAAATTAAAAAAGTAGAGACATGATATTTTCTAATGATGGAGACTCGTGATCCATGTTCATAGAGACAGAGATTTTTAAAAAAATATATATATATAGATAGGTACACATTGATACTCATATGTACGTCCTTCGTCCTTTGATATTAACTGATTCGATTAACGTTCAAAATTAAGCTACGTATTACACTGAATTTAAAATTGGATGCCGTCCGAGCGGGAACCGTCAAGGTAACGTACTGTTTATCAAGGAAATCTATCCAACTGTGAAGTCAGGGTTAAAGTAATCAAATCAAATGGATCTAGCGCCATTTTTCTCTGTCGCCGGTGTTACACTTTGATTTGAAACAGAAAGAATTTCTTGTCTTTGTCAAAACTTCAAAGTGACGAAGGATACATCAGACATTATTATGCTGGTTTTTTTTTCAACCAGGGCTTGAATAATAGTAAGGCCACAAAACTCATTAAAAATATACGCAGTCAACAGATAGACGCAATGGTTACGCAAATTTCAATCGGGCAATAAATGTTTAAAGAAAGTCCAAAAAATGTCAAAGATAATATGGTGCTATCGCAAATTGAAACATATTCTAGGACAAGTATTGAGAAACTATCACTGACATAATATCTCTAAAATGAATGAGCGTTATTAACCAGAATGTAATAAGCATTCATCGCGACAATGCGTACGCTTTTGCAGTTTGACCGCAAAAATTAGACATGAAAAATTAGAAATTAAACTGGAAAGTTCAATCAAGTTTTCTATAATCCCCAAATAGTTATTACCCATTTGGATTACCTATTATCTTTTCAAGTCTATGAAGTATAGAGTAAGAGATAAATGATAAATGTGGTATATAGGTACACTTCGGCAGTGGATAGTTGTTGCAGATGAAAGACGGTAGCAGTTGTTTGTGATGATGGAGGAGGTCCTTAATAGTATTTGTGTAAATTATATTTTAAATAATTGAATGCTATCAAAAATATTGAGTTCAGATTTTAAAAAATAACAATATAAATAATTTAATGTATACCAAAATATATATAAATATTAAAATTATTTTCAAAAACAAATGTTACGATTCTAGTTGAAAAAAACCAGTAAGGGTACCTAAAATAATTATTCTAACAATGAACGTATTACAAAATACACGTGTTATTATATGAAAGTATTTTTAAATTATAACGTAAACCAATTTATTTTCAGATAACAAAGCTTCACAAAGCTTTCGAGTAGCAAAGTAAGAGTTTTGTAATAAAGTTGTTGACATATCCCTCTCTTCAATTTCCCTAATTTTCCTGACGTGCCAAGCAAACATTAAAGGTGATTTTAGTTTTCCATTCGATGGAGGTTCTTGACTGCACAATTGCTATGTTTTATTTTGCCATTAGCGGTAATTTGTTATGATTCGTATCTGCCGCGCAATTTTTGACACGCGTTGCCGAAAATAATGATTCAGTAATCACTCACGAAGGCTTTCTGAGGGTATGTTTCTATTAAACTTTCAAGGAAACTCTCCAACAAAAAGTGTTTTAGATTGTCCTTTATTAAGTTTTTCTGCATCGATATAGTAGTTGTAGAGAACCGGTCTTTTAAGCTGTGAGCAAGAAGCTTCTATAGTGTGACTGAGATTGTGATTTTTTAATAAATTACAAATTATATTCTGTATTTACGTGGCTTATGAAAAATGCAGCCCACGTGTATATAAAATACCGGATGATATACTGGCGAAGCGAGCTATGTACGCAATCTCCGATGGCAAGAGAATACCTGTACGGCCAAAATTGAGATGGCTGGACTGTGCCACGGGAGATTTAAAAATGCTCAGTTAAAACAATACTTGGAGAGTGTCGGCGCAGGATCATCCAGAATGGAGGAATATTTTGAAAGAATCTATTACCCGCCAAGGGTTGTAGTGCCCTAAATGATGATGATGATGATTTAATATTCAATTAAAAAACAATCTTTTTGGTGGGTAACTAAATTGTGTATGCCTTAAAACCTTTTCATTTTTTATCAAATCAAACTTCAGAATCATGAGCATACTGAAAGTCGATTCAATATAAATATACTGACATTGTATACACAGAAATTAATGGAATTTATTCCAATTTTAGGACTCAAATACTTATAAGTTATAAGGAAAAATGTGTGATGTAAAAATGTATGATAGTTATAAAAAAAAAATTATATTTTACTATAAACATCAAAATTAAATATTATGTACTTTTATTTCATTATAAAATTGATTCTTTTGTCCTTTTTTCTTGGAAAAAGGTCTATCAGCTTTTCGTTGCTCACGACAGCTGTCGCGCTTAGAGCCACTGCACCCGTACGGACGCATCACGAAATACTTCCGGAGTGGCAGTACCAGACCAAACTTCTAGCTGCAAGCCCTGCTCCCTGCATCCTCCTTCGCCCACTCGAGCATATTCCATCGAAAACGGTACTACACAAAATCATGAAGGTGCGTCACTTTCTGATATTAGTACTGCGGTGTATGATAATTATTGGATGTATCGGTGCGCAGGCGAGCTTAATACACGCTTAAATAATATTGATATTTTCATATAATTTACATAAGTTTATGTATATTACAATATTAGATTGTTCTCAATTTGCTTGTGGGTGCTACAGTTCCACAGTGCATATGGACGAGCCGCCACTGCTTATAACCCTTGATAAAAATCAGTGTCTAATCATCTGACTTTCAGTTGTATTAAACATTAAAAGTTTTACGACCATATTGTGTTTAAATGTAGACAACGTTATTTTACTTAATGAAATACCTGCCGGCTATAAATCCACATAATATAATTATTTCTGTATTCGTATGTGTGTGTATAAAATATGGGTTACTTTTCGGTAGGTGTATATAGTGCAGGCGTTCGTCACAGTTAGCGAGCAAACTACTCGCAGTATCCTTAACAAAAGCCAATTAAGCACTTTCCTCTTGCGGAATTAGCACTCCGACGCCGACGCTGGAAACGCCACTACGTCCTGTCGAGGACGCCGCTTCAACCGAGACACTACACATAACTGACGGCGTACGTGCCTACTCAATAAATATTTCATTGAAATAAAAAAAATTCAGCGTGAACTTGGTGATTTTTCGTGATAATTAAAATAAGGATTTATTACCTAATTACTTAGGTGCCTACTATTTTTAATACCAAAGCCATGATAATTTTCGATAAGATGGTTATTTTAAAATTCTTAAATAATCTATTACTATTTAAGAATCTATTAATTGAAGTCCCGGTGGGGTTTTTCCGATATAGATCCTATCATGGTCATTGCATTCGAATTCATATATAATACGAAGATCTTGTCGTATGTTTTTACGTAGAGTTTTGTACAGCGTGGAGTATTCGAGATCATTTGCAGCTTGTTGCTCGCTTTTTATACTCCTACACAGCTTCATAAGATCCAATGTTTCCTTTGAAAGTTTTCTTACTCGTTCAACCACAGCAGCAACTGTCTTTTCTGAAGATTCTTTAATGATTTTTGTTATTGCCATGGTGTTTTGTAGGGAGATGGGATCATTTTCAGCCTGGAAGGCCGCTAGCCTGTTCTCCAGCTCTCGTTGGAATTCGACTCTGCTTCTGAAGCTTCTGCGGACTCTGGGCTTCTGCATCAGTTTGGATCTCTCACTTTTGATGTTAAATCGTACTTTACACCTTACCATTCGGTGGTTGCTGCTAGTATTAAATCTGTGAATGACTGTGCAGTCAAGAAAAATATTCTTCTTGTCGGTGAGGATGTAGTCGATTTCGCTGGTTCGTTTTGCTGGGCTTCGCCATGCCTATTTTCGGGAAGGCTTCTTTTTGAAGATTGAATTCATGATGTAAAGATTACGGTTTTCCGAAAACTCCACTTGGATTAAATAGTAAATATTTTAGTTAAACAAGCTAGTTATATTTGAAGCGTAAACTGTAGGTACAAGAGTATGTTACAGTAGTTATGCTACAATACCTATGATACGAGGTCTGAGTCTCAATAGAATGAGATGTTATGCGGAGCGATACAGAGATACTAATAGGCCAGGAACTTATATTCAAGTGAGATGTCCAATGAATTATGATCCGCTATATATTGACGTAATCACAATTAAAATAATATCTTGAAAAGAATATTTAGGAAATAATTATTAAAATTGAGTCAGTTACTCTATATGAAATTTACGTCATTGGATATGGCTGACTCTGTGAAAAAATGGATATTGCAAAAATTACAATTACAGTAAGCTATTAACTGAGTTTGCCATAATTGACCACCACTTGAAATGGGTATTAACGAATTTATAATTGCGGTCAATTATTTAATATCGCCAATCAATATACTGACACGGATTGAGTTGTTTATCTCCATATATATTTTATATACTGTACAGTTATATATTATTAAAACAATATCATATGTTCGTTAACAATACAAATAGTTTCTCATTTATTATGACAAAATGACCAAAAATTATTCTAGGTAATATTATAAACTTAGTATTTTCTTAATTTGTGTTTAATTTTCTTTATAGTTTACGACCCCTCGAAGCTTACTAACTAAGGTGTACACGGTCCGATATTCACACACAAACATGTTCAGTGAAGGCTTGTAGGCAGCCGCGAGGCTTAGGCGGTAGGCCAATGACTCGATTAACCGGAAGTGATGTATCACCTAACTCCTGCCTTTGCATCAATGCACTGCTCTCCGAGACAATTCCGTTATGAGTTTATGATGTTATCTCGCATTTGCACTTGCAACAGTGGCATACCCTATCTTAGTCGTATATAATCAGAGGTGAAACGATCTAATAATAAATGATCAACAATGTCTCATAATATTATGTGGCCTGTAAATAATTCATTATTTAACATACAAAATTTTGAAAATTGTGAGAAATCATTATAATGTATAACCAATATAAAAAAATCCCAGCAGGTATTGAACCTGTGTCTCTCGGGATTCACGCCCACGCACATCGACCACAATGGTATAGGTATCCTATCTAATTGCGACAAATTTTAACTAATGGCTCTTACAATAATCTCTGAAGCGTTTTTCAAGTTGAGTGATTATTGGCAATCGGTTTTTGTATTTTAAATCAAAGTAAGTATTAAATACTTTAATTACTAACCGACGTCACGGATCACTCTTACATTTTTTAGTTTAAGCTTTTATTAAATTTAGCAAAAAAAAAACAGCTAATTACATTATTTTTATTTAGTACTTAGGTATCTACATTATATTTTGTAGGTAAATTATAATATCTTATAACCCCAATATACTTATACAGTTTATTCATAACAAAACATGAAATTCCGAAAATCGTAAAGCCATTAACATTAAGTAATGTTTTCCCGATTTTTTTATTTTTGTAGTTGAAACTGATCGGTTTTCATGTACAGATAGATATATAAAGATAAATATAAAAAATTGAATAATGTATAGTAATAAAAATTATTTTTTTAATATATGTATAACATTTTTCAATGAACGCTCCGCACACTAGGCGCTCGAATGGACGCGTTTGGTCCACACGATATGGCAGACGCCGATGCTCGTGTGATACTAGTGTACGACCGTTTGCATACATTAAACAGAAACGCCATCAATTTTCAGTCTACCTGCGAGAGTTGAAAAGCTTGCGAATGATGCCTTTTCTCATTTTTTCTTTCATTTTCATTTTTTCATTCATTCTTTTGTGTCATTGTGTTTCAAGTAATCGTATAGCATTGAAAGTAATTCATTAAATGAGCTCATACTCATCCTGAAGTAATGAAAGAATTTATCTGGATGTAATTTGTGCTATTCAAAAGTGCAAATTGACTACGTTTCTATCTAGAAATTAGAATTGGATGAGCCCAATATCACCAATGAACTAGACGTCTTTATTTTTGGCGACGTTTTCTTTGTCTTCGTAAAATTAATATTAACGCAAGTGCTAGCAATATAGAATCCATTTGTACACACGTCCTCAATTTTCTCTAATGAATAAACTCAGCTAGTGGTCGCGTTCTGTGGCTATGTATGCAGTAAGGCTTAATAGCCGCACATATCGAATTGAACCCTTTTCCGGAAAAGTATCATACTCCTAAAATTGTTTCGTTTCTTAAGTCATTTGCTGCTGACTAGATAATGATTTTTTTTAATTACCACCTGTAAAATGCACGTTAATTACATCTATCGACCGCTTGTTCATTACGCGCCAGGTGCATCTTCAGTGTCCAAAGTATAAATTTTTTGATAATTAGTAATCACAACATCGTACTCATACATCTTCCGTCGAGATTAAATAATAATTTTGCATTAATTTGAACTAATAATAACGCTATTGTTATAGTCATAACTTGTTTTTAGAGAAAAGCTCACGTATGCGTATTTTGAGTATGTATAACTCGTATATAATAATATATAAGATAAGCTCATAACTCAACTTTACTATTGCCTTGGCATCCATACTCAACTCTCTAATGAAATTTAGTTAATGATGTTACGAGTACCTTACATTTAGTTGTCTCTACGATCATTTACGAACTATACAGACCTAATACATAAGGATGCTAACTCATTCATACAGTGCGTATATCCAATTTATGGCAACTTACTTTTATTCTTCATGTTCTGAACGGTTTTAATTCAATACAATTTTTAAATTATTTATATTGCACTTTTCACGTTAACCACTATTTACTCGGTAAACTCGATTTTTTTTTTAAATAATTTATATTGTTTTTTTTTTTAACTATTTCGTTTTCGATGTGATTACTCCGACATATTGTAGTTAAGATTATATAGAGATATAGGTAGTTAAGTTATATTTATAATGATTTGATAACCAAAATAGTTTTTCACAAAAATAAATATTTGAAATTTAAAATTATTAGTTGTATACTGTTTGTAATATCATTTTGTTTATAGAAAATCTTCAATTAGTAAAAAACCTACTATAAATAGCTTTTTGCAAGTATTCTGAGTTCTGTTTATTATTTATTATAATATTATTCAAACGATGTCCACAGTGTTCTCATTATATAAATAAATAAAATTCAATCATATTTTACTATGCTTTTATGTGTATCTGAGTATGTGTATCTGTATTTGAGTCGTTTTTGTGACCCGGGTTTCGCTTTTCGGCATCTTCAGGCACTGTGTAACGTAAATACACACTGACAACGAATATTATTAACTCTAACTTATACAACAAATCAATACAATAAAATAGGTAAAAACTTTAACACCTAAATATTAAATCAAGGATAAAAAAAATATAAAAAATATAAATACAAATTATGAATACTTGAAGTGTTTGACAAAAACCCGCTACTTTAACAATAATAATACACTCTATAAACGTATAATAAATCTTCAAAAACCCAATAATAAATCATTAGTTTTAATAAACAATAAAAATACTACACTCAAGAGGTGTTAAATCGGCCATTCTGGGAACAATGGTAACGTATTGGGAATTAATGGAGTTAACTAATGAGATATATCTATGATATCAGTATTTAAAAGTTATTAGTTAAACAATTATTATTCAATAATATTCTTACATACCTATGTACTTTTTTATATTGGTAATATTATTGTAAATATAACAAATCCACAAATAAACCCACCTAATATATATATATTTGTATACATACGTATACATACCTATATCCACGTACACACATCAACATACATACATCCACATACATACATGTAAATGTATATATCAATACCATTGACCATTATAGTCTCGCATGTAAACCATCATACAGGATATCGCATTTTTTTAGATATTATTACTGAATCTTTAACGATTCTTTTTATTTTAAACAAAAATATAATTACTGTTAAAAACACATACTTAATGCCTTTCCAAAAAAGTACTTCTTTATATATCCATTTTTTTCTGTATCTACGGGGGAAATATTTTAAAGATTTTAAGCTTGAAATTGCATTTAGTTACTACAGTACTTTACTAAATTCTAAATATCACCAAATAATACGTCATATTATATTATATTACTCGTACACCAATTTTGTCACACTGAATGCCTTACTTGTGTTAAGTACATGAAGGCTTGCAACAGTTCTCATAATTCAAACAATGCGTAAACTGTAACAGCATCATAAATCCATCGAATTACAAAGAAACCTCCAGAAGCGATGTGTACAAGGAGATTATGTTCTACGCATTGAATAGCGCTCCCTTATTCCTATTAACTTAAATTATACAAAATTCGTAGCACATTTGCTTCGAGTGGTGGCGCTAAATCCAGCTCTTGGAAGGATTATGCCAACAATAAATAATCATCCGCAGATTTATGTGACATATTTATCACGGTACTCTACGCCATACTAGCCGTATACAATTCAAAACTCATAATTTCCAAAATTTACACGCCATTAAGTTTCAGCGAGAGCTTTCGAGGCTATTTTGAATCTATTCTCAGCTTAGACAATTTCCCTTGTAGACCGCTCGCGTTAGTCCATCTTCATAACGCGTGTTCTCAAACTTTGCGTAGATAATATCTGTACCTGATTAACTCAAATAAGAATACTGATTGAGCATTTGTGGACTGTAATTTTTTGGTGAAGGATGCTGGCAATTCCGGATATAGGGGATTATCCGGAATTCCCGAGTTTGATGTACAAGAATACCAGGCACTGACTTTTTGATGTGATGAGGGCTGATACTCATTGGCATGGGTCACGGGTCATATACTCACGCACTTGGTAGATGAATTGTCATGTCAATGTCTCACTCTCACTAGTACACGTGGATTGATTTCAATGATGATAATGTTAGTAATAAATGATAATGATGTTTGTATTGAATAATGATGAGGTTGGTATTGAATGATGATCACAGCTTGAGTTAAGGTTCTGATTGTGTTTATTGAGTTTTTTCTAGACGATCGTAGCACTATATCAAGTACACTTACTCGCTGTTGACGAACAACTGCCGGTCATTGCATCATCGTTGTAAGAAGACCCGTGATTGTCATGCCTGGTTGACGAGAATGATTAATGATGGGATTAGGGATTACAATCGGCCCAACCAAATACTTTAAAGAAAAAGCAATAATTTCAATTATTCATTCAGGTGCAAAATTTTATTGAAATTACGGCTATGACTTACAGTGACTAATTTACAAATTATGATATGAATATTAATATTAATATAAGTAGGTTTTAAATATTGAAATTACAGAACATTTACGTAATTAGAATAATTAATTTATTAAATTAGATTTTTACCTTGACAACACTGCCATTCATTCAAAATCGTAATTCAAAATAAATAAATTGAATGCTTTCATGATAAATTAATATTTCAAAATAAACAATACATGTTGACTAATAATTTTACTTTGTTTAGTTCATATTTATAAAACAATCGTTAAAACTATTATTTAGGTATATATATATATATTGACAACGTCGTAATTCTGAATCGAATTATTCAAAAAGTTTCTTTGAGCTTTCAGCATCGCAGGTTTCCGCGCTGAGCTTTCGTCGGTGACAAAACAAGCGTACGCAGATAAAGCAAGACGTCCGGTTCCTCTCGCGAAGCCGCCGGAAACGAATCCATTTAGCCCCGCGAGGAAGCCTTAGGATGGGTGATGCAGCTTTTGACTTGCGCCGCTGTATGGTAACTTGAAAACTTTACTAAAATACTTCGGAATAATTAAGTATAATCATATTAAATATCAAAAGACAATTATAATACATGAACATTTTTTGAATTTGAAAACATTACTATGGTACATTGTAAAATTTATAAAATAAAACACAATATTATAATATTACTTCATTTGATAATCGTGACCACAATAAATTAACAGTTATTACCATTATCCAGATGGTTCCTGGTAACCAATGAAACATTTTGAAAAGGTGTATTAAAATACCATTTTTCTATGGTTATATTGTAATTATAAATTGAAAACTACCCGAAATATAATATAAACAATAGTATTCTAGATAAATGGAAGCTTTATCAAGTCGCATAGAAATATTATAAATACATAATATAAGTAAATAAGTATACCATCTTATATTGTGTTATTAATTTTAGTGATAAAACATACTAATCCCTTACACATTATAACAATAATAACGAAAAATAAAATAATGTTCTGTTAATATAATCAACATTGTAACACCAATATTAATGTGATGTTAACTTTCAATACTTGGAAATACAATGAAACATAATGTAAAAATTAGTCGAAACATCCAGAAAACCGGACTTTACCCAATTCCTCACGCTGTTTGCCTCGTACAAACTGTGAAACAGTACTAAGTACGAATGCCTTATGAGAATTGGATTTATCCTCACATGAATTTAGTGCGAAGGAAACTGTCACTGTACCATGATTAATGAACGGTGCAGGGGAAATACGATTTAAGTCATCAGTGAACGGGGATGCTTTTGTGGATCACGATTTACTTGTTTGAACAGTAGGCGAAGTGGTACTTGTCAAGTCTTAGAATGCGTCCTATAAACGATTTCATGTATATTCTCATTATTTTCAGGACTCTACACAAATTCCATTGAATTCAAATATTTATTAAGGCAATCAACTCGTCATATTCTGCCATCTTCAAACAATTAACATTAACTCTATAGTAAGTGATTAGGATTAGAAGATAAAAATTGTTCTATCGTTTGTGACAAATCCAGCCAATATTTTAATAATGTTATGAAAAAGGATTCAATTGAACAGCTATTTAAATAAATATTATAAAAGACAGTATAAAATACATGAAACACATAATTGAATAGTAATCATGACTGATATCGTCTGCTTAGAAGACGACCCCGTAGCATCTTTTCATGTATATAGATTTTTAAAGAATCAAATGAACATGATGTTATTTATTTTATATTATTGCTATATTTGGTAAGCAGTGAGCAGTCATGTAGAACTTATTAAAAAAAACAGCTTCCCAATTTTGACAACATTGAATAAAAAAGGGGGGACATGGTCAGCGTAGGTCAAAATGAATATTTTGTTCTATTTTCATAGCATGATCCTGGACATACCTTAAACGTTGTAGATAATCTATTTATATAATTTTGAAGCCTTATTATTATTTTTTATATTTATTTTAAACATTTGATGACTGCATAAAGTGTTTTTATTACATAAAATAGTATTCTTTTAAACCTCTCGCTCTAATGTTTTAGAATATAGTCATATTTCAGTACATAGCTGTGCAGTGGTGTTAAGATTTTTTACATTTATTAATTTTTACACGCATTTATAAAACCATCAGTATATAAACTTTATGTAGTCATCAAATGCTTAAAATAAATATAAAGGATAATAAGGCTTCAAAATTATATAAATAGACTAGCTGACCCGGCAAGCGTTGTTCTGCCATATAAATTATTTCTAGTGAATATTTTCGTTGTTAAATAAAAAATAACGAATGTATCGTAAGTGTGTGGGGATGGGATCTATGACAGAAAGAGGAATGGAGCGCTGTAGACGATGACCGCCGATAAAAACAAAAAAAACACCAACCATTCATTTTCTCAATTCAAAATGAGTAATGATGTTCATAATGGATGAATTACCTGTGACAGGATCTCATTGTTTAATGTTTATGCAATATCCGTCTTGTTCCTTTAATTATAAATAATTTAAAATACAATAAATTAGCGGATATTGGAGAGCGTCGTATGAACGGTGTGTGTCAGCGATGAACTCCAGATTATTGTTTCTTCTTCGAATCACGATTTCTCGCGTCAATGTGCAGTCGCCAACCATGATTCCAGCAATGTCGTCAACAACAGGCGCATTGAATCGACACACGTGCTCTCCAGCTGGTGTTTTATCAGGATTGATGACAATATCCTACTTTGTGGTATACTTGGCCTTTGATTTTGAGCGTTGAATGGAATTGTTGACCATTTGCCGCAGTATTGTAAACTATTTCTGTTGCTCCGAACGAAGTCATTTGGAAGCATGAACTGAATGTGCGAATGAACTTGAATTGAATCAGGAACAGGTTTGAATCTGGAACCGTGCCGATGAGCAAGCCGTTCAATGGTTCAGGTGGTATCTCAATTTCTGGTAGTTGCACTTTTCCTGATGCGCAACACATCCCGGCTGACGCTGAGCGCATGACAATGGGGACATTCTTTGTCCATAGCACCAATCAGCACTTTCGGATGAGCGAAATATTCAATATCTGGCTCGTACTCGAATGCGAGACGAAGGAACGAAGCGGATGTAAATGCTCAATGTACTTGTTGGCGTTGTCAGTCATTTGCTCTGTGTGTCTTAACTACGAACCGGCGCGCTTGGCTCCGTTCCAATTGTCGTTCAGCTCGTGCCTCTTGTGATTGAGATGCACGCAATTGCAAAATGCTCACACGCACGTTTTTGTTATCTTGTTGAATTTGTTCGTCTGTTCTTTCTGCTCTACTATTTCACATGTTTGTTGCTTTATTCGTTCGACGGTCCAAACGGCCCCCTTGCGTCTTGCTGGCATTGTGCACTGTAATACACGCACACAAAAATAGATAAATTAAAATAAATCGTACAAAATTTTGCACGCACTGCGTTGTGATATGCCGAATGAAATGTCAAAATGACGCGACGCTTCTCTTGAATTCTTCTCGGACGTAGCGCTATCTGTCATTCAACAACATAAATAATTTCGTTCTGTTTGAAATACGAACGACGGTTAAATATGTTGATACAAAAATAATAAAATCACGATTAAAAAATGGGAGGGTGGGGTTAGGAGAATGAAAATTTGGGGTTATAGGTATTTTTTGATGCCAAATAATAAAAAAAATACAAAAAAAAATTGTCAAAAAAATAAAAGAAAAATTTTTCTGGATAGAGATACCCTAATCACCTAGCGGTATGAAATATACTTGTTGACCTATTCTCATACCTAACAAATATACATAAAAAAAAATCATAAAAATCGGTCGAGCCATTTCGGAGGAGTGCGACCACAAACATCGTGACACGAGATTTTTATATATATAGAGATTATCTACAACGTTTAAGATATGTCCAGGATCATGCTTTGAAAATAGAAAAAAAGCTCCATTATGACCCACGCTGAGCACGTCCGCCCTTAAGACATCTGCATGCATACGTTCTACTTTATCATAAAAATAAAGTAGTTTTTTTTATATAGTTTTTGATAATATTCATAAAAAATAGTAAATTTCCATGACAAGTTATTCTTCTATGTATAATTAATTAATCTTATAAAGCCAGTCATTCTGGCAATATAAAAATAGCAAATAAACAAGTTTTTGTCCTAAATGTTAGCATTTTATCAACCTAGAGTAAAAATTATTTATAATATATTTAACAAGGAATGCTTGTTAGTTATTAACTCAACCCATTAAAGCGATACTACAAATAAAAATATGTTAATTTGATTAAGCTACATGATTTTATCAAGTTACTCACTAATTTAAGGTGGCTGATCAATTCATTACACTACTAAAAATACTCAATTACAAATAGATTATTTAAAAAAAGAAAAATACTAAATAAATAATTCAGATGGCAGTAAAATCTATCATTCCTTCTCTGGAAGAACCGCATGCATTTATCTTGAATTTGATATTAAAATAAAGAGAAGCATTAATCAAAATGTATTTGTGTTTACTGCAGAAACCATCGCTTTGAACAATGCGCTTGATATAGCTCTCAAACACATTAACTAAAATATAATGATTTTCACCGACTTATAGTGCACTCTTTAATTACTTTTTTCAAATTCAAAATTTTACCAAAAACCCAGTTTATATATTATATTTGAGATTATAAAAAGACTTAACATAATTATATAAACAGCAATAACAGAATTACAATCTTTTAGTCACAAGAAATGAGGAAATATAGCAAAAACATCGAAATGAGCATAGATAAACTCCTCATACCGCATACAGACCGTTTTGGATTATTTAAGGAAACAGTTAAAAATATAATATTCTTGATAAGGAAACAATTGTATCAGTTTTATTAATAATTTCTGCATAGCTGATCACCACAGCAATGTCCGATTTATAAGTCAAAGCCAAAGTCTCCTTGAAAATCTATGTAATCAAAATTATCAATTACCATTTAATATTGAGATGCTTATAGCTCAGCCTAACATCAAAGAGTTTTTCTGTATCCAAACTGTTTCTGAAAGAATGTAACCTGCAAGTATAAAATATGGTTGAAACGAACATGATATTTTATCTAGGCAAGAACTCCAAATTATATAAACGTAAGTAGGTATTACAATATTTTAGCTTTAAAAGTGTTCCTACATTTTATATAATTATTTTATTGTTGAAGTTGGCAAAATGTTGGGAACCGTTGATTGACTAGTTGATTCAGCGATATTGAACTATTAAGTTTTTCAATCAAATCAGTATTGTTCAATTCTAAAACTTACCTAAAATATTCTAAGAAACAACGTCTCGTGGCCCAGCTAATCGTTCTTCCAGTCTAGGAAAGAGCCATATTTGCAGTTGGCGTCAAAAGTTTAGCACCATCTGACGTGAAGTTGGATACACTTTGCGGCACAAGTTCGGCGACGGAGGATGTGACGTAAAACAACCCCGTCTCGTAATCTCGTGTCTCGTAGGGGTTCCCCTCTCAAGTGTTTCTGTTTTGCCGATTGGTAATATTGTTTGGCACTTTGGCGCCCGCAATGGAAATAAATCATATTTCGTTCGCGACGATTATTATTATTCAAAGTTATTTTTAATAAATCAATCACGTGCTATATGCTAATTTGTTGTTCAGTTCTAACTGTCTAAACTTATTTGAATTAATATTAACCATACATTATCTTTACATTAAATTTATTTAAATTCAAAAATTCTAAATAATTTATAGAGCGAATCCTTGTTGAGCTGTTAAAACCTCCGATGTAACAAAATTTAAATTTTAAAGAAAAAATATAAAGTTGGTTTTTATAAAAATTTATTTATTTATATTGTTTTATTATTTATTTATATTTGTGTTTATACATAAATGCGAAGATCGACTTTTAATAACTTATCTTAATTACAGTTACCTCGTATTCATTTAGTATTTGTAATACCGCCGATGTACATTAGAGATATTAAGGTTTTATTGACATAATTTATATATACAGATATTATACATCAAAGGATTCTGTAATTAATCAAGTTTTAATTTTGGTGTTATTGTACCATATACTCAAGGATTCCCAAGCCTTTGTGCGCGAGCACTTTTGCGTATGCCCAATGACATCTTTGTCAAATCACTGCTGAACTTTTAATTACCCTTTAATTACCACATTTAAATAACACGATAATTATATCTAATGGTCAAGTACTCCAAACGCGCCAGTCGCGGTGTAAGCACTAAATAAGTTAATAATAGGAATATAGACATACATTCTTAATTATGAAAATTTGATTGAAAAAATCAAATGCCAGAGATCGCACTAATTAAATTGTCATATTTAAATTGGTAAATATAAGAAATATTTTGCATACGCATATAAAAAAAACATATTTAAACATTTTAAATGATATTAAAAACGTCATTAATACAAGATTATTGACTAAGAAATGTATAAAAATATACCAATTATCAAATACCATAGCCATCATCAGGCTGGCATCTAATGATGCTGATAGTGAGTCAAAGCACCTAATAAAGCCTCAGAGAAATCGTGCTGATTTTGGTGAACAGATGTTTTCAATGCATACTCAACGTGTGGTTTTATATATCAGCCTTTCACCACATTTAGAGTGAAGAAGCAACGTTGGACCTGGCTTGGCTATGTGCTACGGTTACGTCAAGACCATGTTAATATGGCCTACCTATTTCTCAAGTCTGGTACATCCATGTGCAGTGGCGCACCCAGGGGGGGGCAGGGGGGCAGGGGGAGGGCAGGGGGGGGGGCAGGGGGCCTTGCCCCCCCCCAAAAACATTGAAATTGAAAGCCAATAGATTAGACAAATAATAACACGGCAAAAAAATGATTTGAAATTCTCCAGCACCCTCTTTAGAAAAATTTCTTAGATATTAATTTCTAACACAAACATGTCGAAACGTGTCGGGTTTTTTTAGAAACTCAATCTCTAATGGAAATGTCAAAAAATTCTCGGTGTCCACCCAAATTCTGGAGTGGTGTACACCAGTGGCGCACCCAGGGGGGGGGCAAGGGGCCCTGGCACCCCCCAAACATGAAAATTATCAGAATGATTTTAAACATTGACATTGAAAGCCAATAAACTATACCTTTGGGCTTAGACAAATAAAAACATGGCAAAAAAATGATTTGTAATAATTCTCCAGCAGCCTTTTTAGAAAAAATTCTTAGATTTTAATTTTTAACACAAAAATTTCGAAACACTAATGTCAGGTTTTTTTAGAAACCCAATACCTAAGGAAACGAAGGGGCTAAATACTATCAGACGATTCTATAGGACGAAACTACGGTATGCTGGCATATCCTAGGAAGACGTTAGAAGACAAGCGAGAAATTGGAATTCTTAGACGAGCCGCGTGATGTGCATATTCTCTACCTGATGTGCGGACATGGGCAAAAAATTAAATAAAGCTTGTTTTCTTAACTGTTATTAATAATAACTGAGCCTTGCGCATTTCGACTTCTTCGATAATTATCGACAAAATGACATTTACACTAGGTATAATATTGTACAGTCTGTAATCATGCTCAATATAAAGTAAATTGATTAAACCACAAAAAATAGTACCCATACAATAAAGATGACTCATACATTCATTCTGACAAATTTCCACAATTAAACCGTTTTTCTACTTATACTCTGCCTAAATAATCGAGCCTCTCTCAAGCGTTCTTCAAACTGAATGTAAGAAGTTTTGATGAATTTTTAAATAAGTGTAAAAATACTGTAATACCCAAATAAACTAATGATACGAGTACCTAATGTGTTATTCATAAATCGTAGAAAATAATATATTTATTAGATTATTGCAACAAAATAAAATAAACCGCTTAATATCGTAAAATGAAAATTATCTGAGTAAACCTGATTATAAATTATTAAAATAATATAATGTCATTTATAATGATATACCTATATGTCGATACGAGTATATAATAAACACTGAGACGTGTACTCTCAAATGAAAATTGTGATTTTGTTGTGTATTTGTCGCGCTTCGCCTTTCGGTATATACAGACAATATGCATACTCACCAATGCTGCCGTCCTAAGCGAAAGAGCGGTATCTCAAAAATGTTAACTTTTGGCTATGAGCAATTATGTAAAGATTCAAACCGCACCACTTTGTAAATTCTTATTCGATGTTTATATGCGATATAATACCTCTTCGCACACTTACCTAACTGCTTATGGGTTAATTTTAATCAAAAATTAAAAACTTAAGCTAATAAATGAATTACGTCGATTTTGCTTAGTAAATTTGGTTTCGAAATAATAGATACGACCTAGGCCTTTATGATATTGTAGGAAAACTAACATTTATTTTCAAAAACTTGCATTCCTTTTACACTTTTTTACAAATAGATGTTTTAAATATCATGTTAATTATATCTAATGGCCAACTAATGCAAACACGCCAGTCGCGTTGTCAGCACTAGTGTTATTTCTTCTAAAATCGTTCTCAGCACACACTACTAACTGTCATTTTGCTTGACAGGAACGTTGGAAACATGATATAATATGAACAATTTTCTTGCATTAGAACTGTCTATTTTCCAAAATTATTTGTTAAGAAACTGCCTCCTTTCTTCAGATATCTTTTCAACGCACTTATGAGCACATTTTTTCATTATCACAACCATTTTTTACTGCATGCATTTCTGCTATTGATTGCAACTTTTGTTTTTTTCGTTCTTTTAAAGACAAATCAAACTTTTCCTCTTTCTAATTAATCCTTTTTTTGTGTAAAGGACATCACTGTTGCGTTCACGTTCACTAACAATTTCACCTGTGCCATTATTCTCATTAATCTCACCCTCATCCAATATTTGTGGAATATCTTCGGTGACAGTGTTATTAGAACTGACAGAATTAACTGGCGCTCAAGTTCTAATAATAATGAAGATTCTTCAACTATAACATCATTATTGAAGATTCTGTTTGATTCGAAGTAGTAGCATTATACATAATCGGAGTAGTAGTAGCAGGACAAACTGGCGGCCTCCCCAAAAATAGTTTCACATTACATCCATGTTGGTCTGAAATAATAAAATCACCTATTATAATACGTGATTTTATTATTTTATTGCTTGGCCTTTATCTAATACAAATACACTATAAATACGGCCATAATATTGAATTATATCGATTAAAACAAATGCTGTCAAGTTACCTTCAAAACACATGTTTTCATCCTAAGGCATTTCCGAAACCATACCCACCCAAATTGTTCTGCATTCTGCTGATCAACATCAGGTTCCGAACATTTAACAGTTTAAACTGTATAAAGAATATAAATGTCGACAAGTGATTGACATAACCTCACATGCATTTTTTCGATAAATTTAAATGCATTGTATTTGAATTAATGTCTTACCTAATTTCTTCGTATTTTCTTGGCACATAATCATCATTTTCATCGCTCTTGAATACATTCTTGATATATTTTTGATAAAAACACGCTTGTAAAACCCACAATAATACACGCCAAAACGTCAAGCCGACAATAATGGCATTGTCGCTAGCGAAATATTGTGAGCTTTGCCGGTCATAATGGTAAGCGAAAAGAGCGTATCTCAGAGATACTACTAAACCGCTTAGGAAATTGAGATACTGCTATTACGTTTAGGATTTCATTGTGATTTTGAGATACGCCATATTTAATTAGCTTATAATACCTATTTAAAAATTAGATGCGGCTATATCGCTTAGAAAAATAGATCGGGAGCCTCCTGAATGTACCTAAGGCAACAAAAACCAGAAAACGCAAAAAAATGAGATACTGCTCTTTCGCTTAGGACGGCAGAATGGCAAACCTATAAATGGTATATAAAACAATAAATTACTTTTTAATATTAACAGAACAAAACATAAATCAATTATTAGAATTTTAATTCAAATTTCATCGACCTCCCTTAGTCAATAACATTATTTTTCTAAAAATGATTTTTGATAAAATTATATTTAAAATCACCGTTTTATTATATAAATATTTCATTTTATAGATATAACCTAATCATTATTGCTATAAAGATAATATAATAAAATAAAGTGTTTTTACATTAAGTATATAATATAAATATGTTATACTTACAACTTCAAAAAATGAATTAAAAGTTACTTAAAACTATTTAACTTGGAAATAATTTAAAACGCCATACTAAACACTGATTTTTAATTATCGTTATTAAATTTAAATAAACATCTTCAACTTATACACACTTAAACCAAGTAATGACAAACAAATGCTCATAACAATAACAAACATTTAAACATTCGATTTCCATCAAAATATCGCTCGTCAATCTTAACTACAGTCATAGCAATTCCACTAGCTTTCAAATTCATAATAAATTCATGGAAAGCTTTCACTCAGGATTGTATTTTACTTCGAATTCTAGTTGAACATTTCAATTTCCTTAATACACAGCTGTTATTAGGTGCGCGTACCTTCGAATAGCTGATAGGATCAACGAAGGGACTTGGTCGGAATCCCTGGCCCCATTAATATTGGACAAAGGGTCCATAAACACATGTCAATAGGGTTTCCTCGATTATCTGATTGAAAAACTTGTAAACACATTATTACTTAACATTTAAAATTGAATATTTCCATTTGATTGTATTATTCACAGCTTTATAATAAAATCAATAAAATATGACAAAAGCATTGTGACATAAATCATTTACTAGGTATAAATAACAACTCTGTGTTATCATTGTTGTAGTTACCTACCTACTGTTATTTATATATTTACCGTAAGTGAAATATTCATTTATATTGAAGTTAATGACCCCACCAAACCACATCCGGCCTTAATTGGGCGTATCACGGAAACCTACGTTTGATTGTGAAGCATCAGTTTTTTTGGGTTCGGTTAAAGCGGATACAGCGGAAAACGCATTTTGAAAATAGCCGATAAACTGGATTATTTGTTAGGTTAACCTAACCCAACCTAACATAACCTAAACTAACCCAAACTAACAAATAATCCAGTTTATCGGCTATTTTCAAAATGCGTTTTCCGCTGTATCCGCTTTAACCGAACAGTACCGTTTTTTTTACTTGGAATGTCTCAGGAGCAGTTACCCAAGACTAAGGTCAACATGCATTCAAATGTGCCTTGACTGAATTTACGTGACTTTAAGTTAAGGTAATGATTCACACATCATTTTTTTTATAACTGCAAATGTCTCAGGAGCAGTTATTTAAGACTGAGGTCGCCATGCACGCAAGTGTGCTTTGACTGAATTTACATCGTTGATACTTGATCAAGAGTTTTCTCAAAGAAAATAAAAATTAAAATGTACAATAACCTTATCAGCGCATCTATTCTATACACAAGACTACTTTCGGCCTTTACGGCAGCTAACTAGGGTAGGAATGTATTGAAATAATAACACTTATTGTAACAATTACAGTAAGTTAGCCATCTGAACTGTCAAAACTGTAAATCTCACTCTAAAAGTTATCGCAGCCAATAGAGGTGTTGTTAAAACATAAGACTTATTGTAACAATTACAACTAACTTATTGTAATTGTTACAATAAGTCCTAATACTTGGATTCTTCCCTACCCTAGATAGCGGCCGAAAGCAGTATTGTCTATAGCAGTGCTCCGCAACCAATGTGTCGTGGCACACAGGTGTGCCGCGAGACGATACTAGGTGTGCCGCGGATCATTGCTAAAAAAATTCAAATAATTTTGTATATTATACAATACTTACTTAATAGCCGAATTTGCGTACATGGCTGGTAATAAATACATTTGAGCACCTGCATGAACTTAATTAAACAATGCAAGGTCATAATGAAAATATATTGACGTGATCTGATAAATTAGAAGGATTTAAGACAAGGATCCCTACAAATGTACCAAAGAACCTACCAGACTACCAATGAAAACAAGCAATTAATTTTGGATCCGTCTCAAATACATTTAACTTTTGTTCAAAAGAAATTTCATCATTACTTTCATACAATCAATATGACTGGATTCGAAACCCTTTTGCAACCAATGCCGAAAATTCCATAGAAGCGCTTATGATATTTTCTGGATTTTGGTTAATAAAGAATATCCACGTATTTCTGACAAGGCCACCAAGCTACTCGTAAGTAACGCTAAAAACTCTTACGTTTATTGTAGCAAGCTCAGGTATCATATTAATTATATATTTTATTGATAATACAAATACATGGGAATATGTACATTTGGTTCATCGTCGTGTATCATGTATATTTAATTATTTATCAAATAAGTATGTAATGTAATTTTAGTGCAGGTCCCCCACATGTTAGGGGGTTCTAGCCTGGGGGCCCAAGCTTAGGGGGGCACGCGGTAGCGTGGCAGGTCAAGAAGATAAGTGAGATAAACACAAAATACAAATTTGCTCTGACTTCGCTGACATTAATATTTTAACTAGGATTATGGGACACATTTTTTTATTTATTTATTTATTTGAAAAAGACACGTTGAGTACATAACAAATTATTAATTCAGGACGTTCACAACATGACATTTAGAATAAAAATTACAAGTAATCAGTTCGGAAAATCAGAAAAAACAAAGTGGAGGAAAAAAAGAAAGCAAAAATAGTTTTATACAAAAGAAATAAAATTTAAAAAAAACAACAATGATTCAAAAAGTACAAATTAAACAATAAAATAGAATTTAAAAAACAGAATATACAATGGATCGCCAAAAATATCTACATCTCTAGGGAGTGCATTGACCAACCGCACAGCCCTCGCTATTGGTGCCTGGTGAGCCTGACATGAGGAAACAGCTTTCACCCAAAATAGGTCATGGCTGCGACCACGCATGTAATTGACGGGTGTGTAAAAATTTAAATTTTCTAGAATATCGGGATTGAAAATGATACCACGTGAGAGCAGGGAAAAATGCTTTAAGAGCAGAAGTGACCTACGAACTTTAAGAGAATGAAAGGCGAGCATGCCTTGAATAAAGTTAGTCGGAAAATACTCGTTTGAGAAGGTGTCAAAAGGAAAATAATTATAAACTTTAAAATTGAGATGACGAAGAAATTTTTTCTGAACACGCTCTAAAACAAGCTTATATGAAACTTCATAAGGACTCCAGATGATGGAGCCATACTCAAGAATACTCCGTACTAACGACACATAGAGTGTACGTAAAACAGTTGGATTCTTGAATGACTTGGCTTGTCTCATGACGAATCCTAGAAGCTTGCTCGCACGCAATGCCGTAGAAGTGATGTGCGAGCGAAATGATAAACGTGAGTCAAACAATATGCCAAGGTCTTTAATTTCTGATTGACGCTTCAGTAATCTATTTGACATATTGTAGTTGAAAATAATTGGAGATCTTGATTTCGAAAAGCTACTACACACACATTTTTCAGTATTAAATTCGAGTTTATTTTTTTTCGCCCAAAATTCAATTGAGTTGAGATTATTTTGTAATATGTGACAATCTAATTCACTGTGAATTGACGCATATAATTTTAAATCGTCTGCAAAGAGTAAAAACTGGATTCCATTTATAACATTGACAATGTCATTAATGAATATAAGAAACATAATTGGACCAAGATTTGATCCTTGGGGAACACCTGAATAAGTTTGAAAGACGTCGGATCTACATCTTACATACTCCACATATTGACAGCGATGCGAAAAGTAAGATTTGAAAAAGTTGATAAAATTTATAGATCCACCTACTGCACTTAATTTGTTAATGAGAATATCATGATCTACCCGATCAAAAGCCTTTGACATATTCGTCATCATACAAGTGCAAAATAGTAAATTGTTCAGGAGAGCCATTTTAACATTTGTAATCAATCTAAAAAATCCTTATATTGCATTCACATTTCTGATTATTTTTGTGGGTGTAGATATGATATTTACTTTTAAAATGAAATTATAATATTTGAAAAAATCACTTTTGTTCTAGCCTTTAAAAATACGAAATGAAGTTGGTCAGTTTTACCACCCATGAATTAATGGAAAAATTGCAGATAGTCACTTTTCATTCTTAGAATACAGGTATTTTTCTTTTAATTGGCTTTATTTTGAGTGCATTCTGAATAGAATGGCGAAAATAGAATACATTTTTTTAATTTTCTATGGAAAATACCTATACCTAGTTGCTTTACATGAAAAAGTACAAAAGTTACAAAAATATAAGTACATTAAAATAAATTAATGTAAAAAAATACTCTGCTTCAGATTGAGAATCCATGTTGGGTTCTTGTGCCCTGTCTGGCATGTCTGGCATGTTATTTTCAGCAAGTTATCTGTACCATCCATGATAATCACGAGGAATTGCTCCAGTATCACACAGCTTTACAAAGTATCTCTTTATTAGTCTGGTTATATTGAGTTCTTCTTTGAATAAGTATTTTAATGGGGGAACAAGTAGTGGCCGACCTCGCCCAAACACTGACAGGTTTTGAACGTCGTCGATATAAGATTATTTTATGGAGAATGTGTCCTGGTCTGACACGCTCATACCGATTTTTCATTATTTTGGCAGCAAGTAATTTAAGATCTTCTTCGATCATATCAGCCCTTTAGTTAGAGCATATGGACACCAGGCGCCTCCAAGAATACCTGTGGCTCGCCAGTCTTCTTGCATTGTTCCAGGTCAAACTAGCATCTCGTAGCTCTGTTGTTTACACTTTATAGATAGTATTTAGCGGCCTTCCATGACGCCGGAATCCGGTTGGCTTAAAGAACGGGCATGCCATGTTGAAATTCTGGTCCAAAGTTGCCTCTTCACTCTCAGGCTACTTAGTGCGATCTTTTATCTCCTCGTTGCTCATAAAGTCCTACCACTGCACACCCAGTATCTGTCGCACACATCTGTTTTCTAAGTTCAGTATACGGTAATACGGTTGCTCTGAGCCTTCTTAAAGTGCCATGATTTGCTAAAGCAGCACCGTCAGAATGCAAGCATCAAATAGGCAGCATTAAATTTGGTTCCTAACTCATTTACTGCATATGGTATCACTATTTTTATTTTTATTTCGTTGGGATTGAGCTGCTCTGAAGATGTTTATGTTTAAACAATGGATAAACAAATAGATTTCAACTCACACCTGAATTGGTTTTGACAAATTTCTACCATTAATTTACTTCTACAGCTCATTTTATGAACGAACTCTACCACTTTACAATGAGAGAAAACTGTTTCGTTTCGTTGTTTTGTTCGAAAACGTTTTGTAAGAAATATATGACTAACTTCACGGAGTTGAGAATACCTACTACAAGGAAAACTGTCACTTGGTCATTTTTTATTGTAAAAGATTACAAAGAGCAATGACCATGTGTCTAATAGTCAATTTTGCTTGGCAAAAAATGTGCCTTAATGCAGATAGTCATTTTGATAAATTCGAGATAGTATGTTTCCAGGCTGAATTTCAGTTGGTCATTTTTTCCAGACAACCATTATGTTAGTAAGATGTCAGATATTCAATAAAACCAATTTCGTAAAAAATGCACTTGGTCACTTTCTCTTGTATAACGACGCTGTATAAATTGCGTCCACTTGACAATTTACGTTCAGTGAATGAGATATGTACTCAGTATACGTCATAAGGTTTGTAACTGTTGATCGAGCTGATCGAAATCCATGCTGAGCGTCAGTCAGTTGACCGTCTACATGTTTATAAATATACCTTTGCAAAATGGACTCAAATAATTTAGCTGGTGCAGATAGAATAGCCACCGGGCGAAAATTTCTTATTTCAGAGCGCGAGGCTTTTTTGTGCACCGGACGAATACGGGTTAGGCTCCAACAATCTGGGAAGACAGAAGTACTTGGGTTGAGATTAAATAAATATAGTAGGGGGTCAGTTAACAACTTATGACAGCCCTTTAAAATCCAAGGGGGGATACCATCAGGACCTACTGAGGATTTTGGATATAGTCGAGAGAAAGCATACACCATGTCAGTCTCATCCAGAAGACCAATATCTAGTACTGGCCAGGAAGATGAAATAATATCCGGGTGAGGTGTGGCCAATATCGAAGGAGCTTTAGAATATACAGACATAAAATATTGAGCGAAACCGTTAGCAGTAGACTGGGAGCCACTCAAAACACTCTCTTCCAGAGACATAGATGATAATTGAGCAGTAGAGTCGCACGTACTTTTAACGTAATCCCAAAATGATTTAGGATCTGACGCTAACTTCCCCCCGATACCATCAATGTATGACTTATACGCAGCACCGATGGAACGATGCACACTCCTACTATTAGGGAATGGGACGATTTGGCACCGCGAACTGGCCTCCGCCGATTGGCTTCCGGTAACTGGCCGCCGGTACAATCGGACGCCGGCCCAATTGGACGCCGACCCAATTCGACGCCGACATAATTGGCCTCCGGGAGGATTGGACGCCGCATAGTTGAATTAAATGCGCAAAGGAATAGACGTACGTTACGATTTGTTGGAGTAAATAAGCAAGCCAGTTTAATATGCTTCTATCTTCTCAGTAGTTGTACCTCATACATTTCGCGCTTGACACATTTTTAATATAGATTGAGAATAATTATTATGCCTTATGATGTTTATTAAGAGAAAATAATTCTTCACTCGCTAAAACTTAAAGATGTGCATAATCAATTAATTTAATGTCTATACATGGGTAGTTATTTATATTTACAACAAATATTAAAAATAATGTTCGATGTTAGAATGAAAATAATATTATATTTCAGCGTTTTATCGACCTAATATTATAATAAAGCTTAAACATGTATATTATTATGCATAAATGCGTATTTTAAGATAGTATGATTGATAAACTACTTAGGTACTGGGTGCCGGACGAAATCCCGAAGGCCAAAATTCCAAATACTGAAATCCCGAATGGCCGAAATTTCGAAAAATAAAAAAATACAAACATCAATAATTGTGCAATTTTTGCAAGAAACACAAAAACCCATTTTTTGTGGAAATATAAAAAAATGTAAAATACAAACATCAATAATTGCGCAATCGTGAGCGCAATTTTTGTAAGAGACAAATCCCATTTTTGCGGAAAATGGGTTTTTCCAATTGCGCAATTTTTTTTCAGGAGAGACCATTTTGTAGAACGAATGGATGTTGTGTCTCTTGCAAAAATTGCACAATTCACGATTGCGCAATTTTTAATGTTTGTATTTTACATTTTTTTTATATTTCCACAAAAAATGGATTTTTGTGTCTCTTGCAAAAATTGCGTAATTATTGATGATTGTATTTTTTTTATTTTTCGGGATTTTGGCCTTCGAGATTTCGTCCGGCACCCAGTTCCTAAGTAGTTTATCAATCAAACTACTGAAACATTTATACTTAGCAGATAATTTACTTAATATTTTGTTTGTAATTTTATACTACGAGATCTTAAAATACGCATTTATGCATAATAATATACATGTTTCAGCTTTATTATAATATTAAGTCGATAAAACGCTGAAATATAATGTTATTTTCATTCTAACATCTAACATTATTTTTAATATTTGTTGTAAATATAAATAAGTACCCATGTATAGACAATAAATTAATTGATTATGCACATCTTAAAGTTTTATCGAGGGAAGAATTATTTTCTTTTAATAAACATCATAAGGCATAATAATTATTCTCAATCTATATTAAAAATGTGTCAAGCGCGAAATGTATAAGGTACAACTACTGAGAAGATAGAAGCATATTAAACTGACTTGCTTATTTACTCCAATAAATCGTAATGTACGTCTATTCCTTTGCTCATTTAATTCAACTGTGCGGCGTCCAATCCTCCCGGAGGCCAATTGGGTCAGCGTCGAATTGGATCGGCGTCCAATTGGGCCGGCGGCCAATTACCGGAGGCCAATCGGCGGAGGCCAGTTCGCGGTGCCAAATCGTCCTAGACCCAATTTATAATTATTGTGTCAATATTGACAAATAATTATTGTTAACCCGACAACTAACCATAAAAGTGGATGTAAAACGTATAATCAATACGATTAATTTAACCCCGAACATTGAAAACCTTAGCAATAGGTAGGGAGCGCCGAAGATTCTGGCCTGGGTTCTATGTTTTGGTGTATAAATTGTTTTACGTGTGGTGTGCTGCGGAATTCTGGGATGACCTTAAGTGTGCCGTGGGTAAGAAAAGGTTGTGGAGCAAGAATAGATGCGCAGGCCCATTTTTACCTGAAATCGGAATGCTGAAGCTTATCAGTAAAAATAAGAGGATACTGGATATATTTGAAAGTAAAATATTAAGATCGATCTACGGAGCTGTATTGCAATAAAAATATCGTGCGACGGCGAATTAATAAACACTTAATATATTCGTTTTGCAATGATCCCTCTGTCATCTCACACGGAAACGTGAGACAATTATTACTGAGTAGGCAATTTCTCGATTTTATGAAAGACAACCAACTACCCAAAAGGCTTATATCTTGATAAATCGGAATAAAAACGAAGGATCAGAAGACTTATACTGTGTATAAAAATACGCAACATATTTAAGACTAAGGCGATGGAGGAAGCTTTCTGCAGATAGAAAGAAAGAGACGCTTCCTGGAAAGGTCCAAGACCCACACTAGGTTGTAGTGCCTGTTATAAATGAATAAAAATATCAATAATATAAACAAAATTATACAGAACTTTACTTCGGTCACAATGTTCACATTACTATTAAATTTGTAATTTGAAAAATGAAATAAAAGTTTATAAAAAAAATCTTTCATCAAAATAATCATTTACTAAATTCACATACATAATTTTAAAACATCTCAGATATATTAATATACTTGTACACACTAGAAAAAATCTTTTCAAACAAATATGTTGCCTGATGAGAGATGAACCCGTATCCACTGGATTTGCACAAATATGCCAGTGGTTTAATTGGTAAAGCACAATAATTGTCATTATCGTATTTTTTCAAAGATTTTTTCTAGTAGATGCTTGCAACAATGTTGCAAAGTAAGCATTTTGGTACCGAACCACCAATGCAAATAATATTAATTAGATATTTTCAAAAAAAAACATTTTTGATTAGTTATAAAATATTTGGAAAACTATATTTTCGAAATAATATGAATTTTAAAATGTATTACTAACACAAAAAAAAACAATTTTAGGAGTTATATTATTGTTTAAAAGCAATTGCCTAATTTGACCAAGTAAAAAATAATTATAAATCGGTATTATTGTAAAAGTATCACATCAAAATAAACAGTAATAATTAGAAGTTAAAAAGAGCTTTTATATACAACGTTTCTAAATTTCCTGTTTAATCATATAAACTTAACTTGAACGATCTAAACGATCAAAAAAAAATGTATTTGATAGAAATAATACTGAAATGTCATTTTTACATTTCATATTGATTTCCATAATAACGCACGTATATACTAATAATTTTGTTGCTAGGACCCTAGAACCCTTGCAACAACAAATTAAACATGCATTGCAAATTAATGCAAAACAAAATTAACTGAAAATGAATTCAATTCTATTTGACGATGGTTAAAAGAATTAAAAAATGCATTGGCATCGCGTTCTGATATATTCCAAAAGTTTCAAATATCTAGCAAGTCGGGAAGTTAATTAAAAATCGATTGCAAGATTTCTACCGAATAAAAAACCACCGGACCACCTAATAAAAACGTTGTAAAAATGTATTACTTACTTAAAATAAAAATTATAACATAATGCTATATATTTACACATAAAACAGTAATATTATATTTTTTACAATTATAATATTATAAACGTACGTAAAATATTATTTTGAATTCTCGACACAGTACGCGGATCCTACAACCAAAATTTAGCGCCATAATAGTTCTCTCGGGATACATGGCGTATGAGCGAAATTCCTAGAAAGAATTTATGAAAATGTTAAAGTTGTGAAAACGTGGCGTTAACTCGAGCGCTATCGACTACTTTCTTTCGTTTTTCACGAGCTCGAGTGCCTCGGCCAATCCTTTTTTATTGAAAGGCTTAACTTTCAGTCTGCCAGCGAAATACACACACTTATTATTATAGCGACGTAGAGAAAGTTGTTGCACTATACTTTTATTTTTATTTTCACTCTCAACTCTATTACTAATTGTTTCACTGAAACTTTTCAAGTTCACCATTAACGTTCTATTAAAACTTTTGTTTTAAAATTGATTAATTCAAAATAAAAGAATGCAACTTCGTTTAATTCGAATTTCGAAAATCATTCATTGTGAGATGGATTTCACAAAATTTATCAAATACTTAAAATATTGAGATGTATATGATAACACAATACTCTTAAATCGAAATCAGCTAAAAAAGTGTTCATCTAGTAACACAAACATATCTTCCAAACAAAAATACACCCAATCCCAATATCGAGGCAATTAAGTTGTCATATGTGGTAGGTATCCTCAGTTTTTTTTCACCAAATACTACAGTCGCTTCGTAATAAAGGGTGCTTTGATCGAAAATAGCTGACTAACCACAAAGTGTCCATACAAGAAGAGGACCACACAGAAATAAACAAAACAAGAGTATAATATAATACAAATAGCTTTCTCGTATTGTGACATCGCAGTTATTTTTAATGCAATGAATGCAAGGAGACCAGGTTGGATGGGCTCTATGTGCGCAACAGGTGTTTGGACCAATATTAGCAACTCTTTCTAATCCATATACATTTATCAGAAAATGTCATTTGCATCCTGTAATTCTCTCTAGATTGATTCAGACTATAATTTACAATGGCTACGTTTATATCATTCGTATTATTAATGGACTAACAGTCTGGTATAAGCCTTGGCCGCCTCCAACAATGTCGTCCATCATCTATTTTTCTTTGCCATGGAGGTTTATTTTTCCTTCGTCCAGCACCTAGATTCATGATCTCCCAGCGTGTCGGTATCTCTCTGGATTTGTCGATCTTAAACGATTCGTCGACGAATGGATGGTCAATAGTCCATCAATTTTATTTTATCCATCAAGTGGAGTCTTTTATATCAAATATACTAATTACGCCATAAAAGAATAAACAATTTGGTTGGTATTTTAATTTGTTAAAGTACTCACTTAGCTAGCGATATACATGACATGTGATCGAATCCGACTAATTTTAAATTGTTTTCGATTTTTTTCAAGCACCATGGAATTATATAAAAAGAAAGGGTTGCAGCCTATTGGACGTTGTTTGATAATGCAAGACAAATTTTAAGTTCTGTATTTAATACTCTAAGGAAAATAAAAAGAAAAGGCAGTAAATTAAGTGCATGGGAAGAAGACAAAGTACATGGATGAATAAGTTAGGAAGCAGTTAGTCGTTGCCCAGGGATACTACCTTAAAAGTGATGATTACCATCATAACAGCCAAGCTTCATCAAAGAGACGTATTGTGATCGCGAGCAATGTGGATAATTATAGCCTAATTTATAATTGAGCCACATTTTAATCTGAAAGATAAATTTCATGTTTCAATGCAATTTTATTTCTTCTTTATTTGTTCAAACAACTTCAATAATTTTGACTTTACTTTTTTGCTACCTATAAAACATGGCAGAGGCCCATATTAAGCTTTGTTTAGAAATGAAAACACATTTTTTTTTTACTTATCGTAACAAAATAGTTCATAGAAATTTTGTTATGATAGTAAATTGCAAATGTGTGCTACGAGACCCGTTTAATATAATGTAGTAATAAGTTTATTATACTTATATTATAACTTTCCATGCATTCAATATATTATTAAGTATTATATAATCGGCCTAATAAATCAAAGTTATACGAGTTATTTATTATTAGAACATACCTAAATTTAACTATTTTTGGTAATTTTCATAAATAATATAAAAACGTAATTTTGTCATTAAACATATTCAAGATTTTTGGATTGGATTTATCCTATGTATATTCAAAACTTTTACTAGTTCTACAATGATTTCACGTCTATGATTGTGCAATAAGTGCAATAGTTAAAATCTAATACTTGAACAAATAAGCTAATAATGATAAAATATTCCATTTTAAAAATTCAGCTATGTGAATTCATTTGAACGTCAAGTGCATATACTTACTTAAAAATGGTGCTTTGAAAAGTATTTTTCTCGACTTAAGTAAAATCGCTGGCAACATAGCAACACCATGTTCCATTAAATTTTGCAGCGTTTTAATATACCGAAAACCTTTTTTATGTTGTGGTTATATATTTGTCATCGGGTTTTGCGGTAGAATTTGTTGTTATGACGTTTTATTTAAATATTTGCTCTCGTATGCAATCATTGATAAAATTTAATAAAAAAGGTTTAACCAATTTACGGAGTTCAACCCCATGATCCGTGACAATATTCAGTCAATATTAGTAACCATTATTTAACATGTATTATTAAAAATATATTAAAATAAATATTTATTAACTTTTTTAACAAAAAAGTTTCACATATAAACAATAGTTAATCAAATAAAAATCATTGAGTGTATTTATATTGAAATGCTCAATCAGTCAAGCATATTGAACAAATCGTGTCCGGAAATTTGTACATATCAAGTTGACCATATCACAGTTTATCGTGAGATATTGTTTCGGAAACCGATGGCCAATATAGCATTAAGATCAAATGTCGTGTCTAAATTTATATAAAAAATACTTCAAAATACATAGGTAGCTAATAAAAACCAAGGGGAAACAGAAGAAAAAAGGTAGACAAGTATATTAGAAACACAATCATGTCGTATAAATTATTTATACAGAATTCTAAATGATTCCAAATTAGGTCCTTGTAAGTGTCAAGTTGTACTTATCAAATTAATGTTTTTATTAAATCTAATAAAATAAGAACATAACTGTCTGCAATACTCCACAAAAAACTCGTCATTTTTTATCTTAAAGCTATAAGTACAGCAATCTCTTTCCTATGTGACAGCTCAGGAAGATGTGTGAAAGAACAAATATTAAATTAAATTCTAATACAAGATTTACAATATTAGTAGACAAAATATAATACTCAATATTGGAAACCAAATACACATAGACTATTAGTGTAATTTTTTTACGGAAATGTTTAAAGTATACATTACCTTAAAAATATGTAAACTATAGCAATAAAATTACTATATCACTCTAAAATCTTAATTATACTTCAAAAAATGTCTAAACAATCTAAATTTGAAAAACTTTACACACAAAAAAATACTATCAACCTACTACTGTCTCAATTTTTCTCACAACAGCCCCAGAGATATTTTACAAGGCTTCTTACATATTATTTCTCTATAGTAGGATATCGTATCTTATAATCTGTTGGATGACACAAGCAACTTCTCCAGATAGTCAAAAATCAAGTATTCTGAACCTGTCCTATTCTTGGTAAAAATTTCATTACTCATTTGAATAAACACTACGTTCCGAACAATACTATATTTCAAAAAATCAAGGATAAAAACCTGATTTTTTAAATCATACTCTAGTTGTTTTTGTAATATTGAGCATATTTTTATTTCAAACTATTAAAATACATTTATATTGTATTCAATACAATTTACAGAAAATTTGATTGTTAAATTTGTATCAAACTCTCCCTAAGCCGCCGGCGGAGTCCCAAAAAGGTATTCAAAAGGTGTGTTAATACTCAACATCACATTGTGGCCAAGACGCACCATATAAGTAGGGACCGGCCGCATAGATATATAAAGCGGTCACTTATACTCATGTGGCAGTACTACTAACACACCCCCCCTTAACATCTGGAAGTGTGTTCTCGCAGAGATAGCGCCGGATGTGGGGTTTATGAAGACATCCAGGCCCTTAAGGGGTGGGTGGAGTGTGCTCTGTCAGATAATGCGTTTATACTGATGGTCTTTGGGTATTTATTAGGCCTTGTCTTCCAGGAGCTTTTTTATCATTTTTTTCATTCCTTATAATATTATTATGTCACTATGTTGCAGTTTTCTCTCACATACTATAAAAATAAGATATACATTTTACTGTATTTTCTATTATATAATAACAATTATGGTTCGGGGGTTTCTAAATATATTATGGAAAAGTTTGATAAAAAAAATATTGATTCAACGTATTTTATCTGAATTGATTTTTAATTTTAAATCACCTAAAAATTGAGGCTTTCAAATAAATGTGTCGATACATCTGCCATGGATGATAATTGTGAAAATTTTTATTCAATGTAAATATAATGCCTCTCGTGGTGCAGTGCGTAAGGCGCTTGCCTTCCACCCAAGAGTTCTGGGTTCGATTCCCGGTCAGGACACAATATTTATGTGTTTTTCTCAAAGCCTGGGTGTTTGTTACTTTAAATTTGTTACGAAAATTACTAACAACCACCTTGTACGAAAAATCAAGGACATGGTTATTGATAATTCTAAAAAATATATAATGGATTGCAAGTTAAATAGTTACCAATTAAAACATATCAATTGTTTTGGAGACAGAAATGTCTCCAAAGCAATTGATATGTTTTTAATAAAAAAAAATATTATGGTCAACTATGAATTATTCAAAATTTTTCACTATATCTCTAAATAATATAGAGAATAATAGTAATTAAAGTTTTTGTTAATAATTATAAGTTTGTCTTTGAATATTAAAAAAAAAATTCTTACTCTTTTAGGATACATATTGATATACTCATTACTAGATCTCTAATGTATCTCCACCTCAGTGTGTTATCATTAATTACTATTTCTACTCATAAGGTTTGAATATAACATTAGAAACATACCTTCAGTTGTAGGACTGTTAATTAATTTTGATGATATTGGACAGGGTGTATATAGATAAATTGATAAAACACGTTAGCTGAAATCCTATAGATGCTAGTTTGACTCGTACCTGACACCATGCTTCTAATATGTGTGATTCTTATATGTGTGACCGAACTATGGATAATTAAAAAAAATATCCATGTTCGCTTCTAAGGCATAAAGTCCACTAAAGCGGACTTGCGGGGCGCTCGCACATATTCTATGTGAATCATCGAAAATACAACGTAATCAAATACGCCAGCACATACTGGATTTGACGACGCATTGTGCCCGCGTGCCCCATGATTCATCGTTTTTTGGCTTCTCAACGATACGAATTAACGAAAATACAACGTAGTTCATTCATTGAACACGGCAAGCAAAATCACGCTCTTCGAAGCGTCGTCGATAGACGGGCAAGAAGCCATTATTTAATAATAGTGAACCCATTGTTTAGTTTGCAGCATGTCCAATATTTCGCTGGTAGAATTATGTCATCGTGAATATTAATTACAAGCCCCGAGAAATAATATAATATTTTTATTGCTTTGTTATGAGAGACGCTGATAATAATAATTATTTTGTGCTTCTTGGGCCCCTTATTACATAGGTGAAGGGTAATGCGCGGGTAGGAGGGGGCCTTCTCAGTAGGGAGCGCACCGAGCGCTTTTTTGGTGGGCTTTATGCCTAAGACATAGCAACATAGAATGGATTCACTTATCAATTTAGCTCCTTTCACTGTATCAAATACACACTTAAATATTTCTCAAACAATATCCGCGTGTTCATATTATTATCTATACAAAGACAATCACTTCACCAAGTTAGCTAACATAGTGTACTAAATACTACCTGAAATAATTACAAGATAAAAAAAACTTGTTATATACAACGTTTTTAAATTTTCTGTTGAATCATATAAACTTGACTTGACTAGCTTAAACGATCAAAAAAATTTGTACTTGATAGAAATAATAATGAAATATCATTTTGACATGTCATATTGATTTTCATAGTAACGCACGTGTATATTAATAATTTAGTTGCTAGGACCCTAGACCCCTAGCAACCAATAATGGTGTCGTAATAACTTTTCATACAAAACAGAATTAACTGATAATGAATGCAATTGTACTTAAAGATGGCTAGAAGTATTAAAAAATGCAATAGTATCGTGTTCCGATATATTCTTAAAGTTTCAAATGTTTAGCTAGTCGGGAAGTTAGTTAAAAATCGATTGCAAGATTTGTACCGGACAAAGAACCACCGGACAAATAAGAATACGAGCTAAGAAAAACGTTGTAATAAAATACTGTGGCCTGAAGATACTTATCTCATCATCGTAAAGTAATCCTGGAATAAATTAACTTTTCTGCTATTTCGTTATACTATCGCAGTATATTTAGGAAAGAATAAAAACTTCCAGGGCCTATTTTTTTAGACCCTACAACTAAATCATATTAATACAACCATCAGAAGAATTGGAACCGTTGATCTTCTTTTAATATCCCATTCAATTTGTCGGGGTAAATTTTTATGTAAGATCTCCCTGATCTCCCCCTTATTCTTGACCCGTCCCTGCCCCCCCCTACGCTCGTTTCACATGTCCCCTCGTTAAATAGATGTCCCTAAGAGTAAAAGATGTAGCACTATTATTTTAACGATGATAAACCACCGGCATTTAACGTTTCGCTTCTATTTTATTTCTGTGTACGCTCTGCCGGGATATTCAGGGGTGGTTATTCTACTAAATAGTTGCTGTTTCACTATATTTATTTACGTCATAATTCACTTGATATGTATTAATCTATCACCAATAAATCGCTATTAGAAGATAAAACAGAGGGTGAACCGAATATACAGATTTTTATAGCGTGATTTTTTTATTTAAGACGTCGCTATACAGTGACGTCCCGTGGGGGTAGGCAAGTAATGCGTTACTTAGGGGCGGCACATTATAAAGGGCGGCAAATAAAGGAACTTATTAAAATATCGTCAGTTTTGATAATAGTGGCGATTTTCCATAAAGCAGACGATGCGATCGCTTTATTTAAAAGTATCGCCATTCTAATTTAAAAATTATTCGCAGCATAAAAAATCCTGACAACATACTTAATAATATATATTAATAACTTAAAACCTATTGTAATACATTTTATAATGATGGTTTATCGTAGAGGCAAAATTGGGTTCCATACTTCCATACTTAAAACCACCATTTTTTGAGAGTGGGATTCGTGGAAATACTCATATTCTCGGTATGTGTTGTGTTTGTGAATTTACATATGTTTGGTTTATTCATCTGTCACATTCACTGCTGACTAGTTAATTACTAATTAATTGCCACATTTAATTATCATGCTAATTAATAGTAGATATCGGGTCTAGGACGATTTGGCACCGGACAACTGGACGCCACGCAATTCGAAATTAAATAGACGATAGGTACTTATAGGTACATTTAAAAAAAAATATTAATATGTATATTTAAATTATTATATTATAATTTAATAGTTGATGAGAATTTAAATATGCAGACGTAAATAATGATTAAGTCATGCATATGTTTAAGTTCCCATGAAAAAAGAGTTTTTTTTATTTTATATAAAGCCTTAGGCATGGTAATTTTCAATCTGGAATAAAAAAAACATTATGTTAAGAGTAAAATGAATTAAAACTACTAAATAGTTTAATATAGAAACTGATAAAAAATTCCTTGTCTACGTTCTGTATACGTGTCTACGACAATGAGGCGTCCAATTGTCCTGGCGTCTAGTTGTCCCATACCCTAGATATCGAATGGTCATCTAATGGCAACACGCCAGTCGCGTTGTCAGCACTAAATGAGTTTTAATATAGCTTAAAATAAATAATATAACAAGTAAGCAGGAAAATCAACAACTTTGCAGATAATTTGGAATTAAAAATTAAAGGGGGTGGCATTATAAGTTTTAATGGCGGTACTTTGCCTATGGATGTCTCTGTCGCTATATCAAAAAAAAACATAACACTAACCAGCTCATCTGTGCTTAATAAACCTTTTTTTAAACAGTTTATTACATTATTGGCAAGCACAGTTATAACGAAAATTTTGAGAGATCCTGATACCGATAAGTAATTAAGGTAATTGATATATAAGATAATATAACTATAATTATTAGTAAACTAATGTAAATTATTATTATCATTCCTAAACTCAACATATCGACCTATCTCCGTTGATATTTTGTGACATTTCACGAAAAGCATTAAGTACATATATAAGTTAACAGACGTTGGGATTCAAACCGGCACCCATTATTCACATAATTGTCATTTAATTTAATTAAATTCCTTTAGATTCGCTTCTTATGGTCGACATCTAACTAAGGCAACTGTGTCACCCTCAACGACTAATTCATAAAACCATTGGAAGAAAAAAGTCTTTATTATCTGTCACCTAGTCACACCAACGAGCCGGAAAACTTCCACGCCCTCGTCGCCTTTTAATTTCATCAATAACCCCCTGTATTTTGACACTTCTACTGGCAATATATATATTTAATAAAAGATTAGGCATAGCTGGTATAAAAATAAATATAAATATGAGCCTCACTTATAATATCAAGAGCCAACCCTGTGACATAATATATTATGGTGGAAGTACATAGCACCAAAGAACTAGGTAGGCACCTACCAAAAAATAAGTTAAAAATATATAAGTATAATATATTCTTTATAACAGCCCAAGAGGCCCAATGACAGTAGTGTAGTGAAACAGTGGTGTATTTAATAATATAAGTGAAACAATCATAAACACCCAGGTTTTGAGAAAATTACATAAATGTATTGTGACCTAACCGGGAATTGAACCCGTAACTCCCGGATCAAAGACCAGAGCTTTACGCACTGTACCACGAAAGTCGTGAGTTAAGGACAGTGTTTAGTAGTGGACCGATCCTGGATGATAATGATGATGACATCAAATTTATTACAATAATTTTCTAAGTTTCAATTAATGTTAATTCAATCAAAAATGTTCGTTATGATGAAGCCCGTCTTCTCTTAAAATAATAATTGTTTAAAAAGTGGGATAAACCGGTGTGTGTACTTATGTACGCGCGTAAGAAGTTATACTTCTTTGGCGTAAGAAAACAAAAACAAAACTTGTGATAACCTAGATTGTTTGACTAGCTCTTAATTATCTCGTTAAATGACATACTCAAGAAAAAAATCGTTTGTTTACGTAAATAATTGCAAATGGCCGACAATAATAAATTCGTTGCCTAGGTAACGGAACAATTCTACTATCAAACTTACGTTTGTATACAGCTAACTGATGTGCAGCTAACTTCATGCTGTCGCGCACTTTCGTAACGGTGTGTGCACGCAGCTCTCGATTTCACTCTCTACGAAACGCCCTAAAAGAAGTAAAACTTCAATAAATAATAATTTACTATTTAATTTAAGAAAATAATAAATTAAAATTATGACCATAAAATCATTATTCCTATTGTAGAAAATTTAGTTGAGCTTTTGCCTCTGGAACGTATTGATTTTTTTTAAATATGTGTTCGACCCGACCACTAATTCAAAATGTATGATTTACAATCATTACCGTAATTTTTTTATAAAATATGTAGTTCATTGTATGGGGGGCATTATTATACTCCGTTAAGAAGTGAAAATAATGATTTACTTTACAAAACACATCTTAAATAAGACATAACAAATTAATTTTTGGGCCAATAAATATTTCTAACACAGAATGTGTTTAACTCATGTGAAGGAACAGTGCCATCTTCCGGGTGATCCGATAAACTAAAACAAACTCCAATCGCAAAAATGACGGCATTCAATATTCAGTTTATTCTTCGTATATCCTTCCCTTTTTCGTTCACGAAATAAACTTATACTATAAACCTTTATTACAACCACATTGAATCACGAACCTATTTGCATACGCTATCTTCCATAATATGTAATAAATCTACTGACAATGAATACATTTTCTATCACTAATTAAAAATATAAATATTATATCAGATTCTATATTTTCATTTAGGCATTAATATAGTTTTATGTACAGTTAACTTGAAAGCATTTTTTTGGACTGATAAAATATAGAAACATTTTACATATTTTTCAATTTATTTCTCAGATACATGCATCCTTCAATACTATGGTTATTGTGTATCAACATTATTTATTTTTAAACATACATAATTTTGAAAACACTTCTGAGAAAATATATTATAACCAATAGAAAAAATCTTTTTTGAAAAAAAATACGACACCCAGCATAAACTGAATCTGCATCTCTCGGGTTAATATATATTCTCAGAAGTGTTTTCAAAATTATGTAGGTATGTTCAATAATTAGAATTTCAGGAACATTCTTAAATAATATTGTGAATTATTCATTGAGTAAAAAATTGTTAAGTAATTCTTATCACTAAAAGTGCATTCACACAGATGTGCTATCGAAGTGCCATTGGTGTAAACATCGAAAACTAAAATATCCGCAAAGAAATATGTAGAAATATTTTTTTAAAATAAGGTCATATAATCAATGGGGGGGGGGTATGTCAAATGCGCGTGTCAAATTATATGGCGTCTCAACATTTTATAGAAGTATACCTATTAACATAAGTATAGTTAAATAAAGCCGTAACCAACGGATATTCACTAGAAAGGATTGAGAAGAGTAGAGGGAGTTAGGGGAGGCTTTCATCCAGCAGTGAATTTAACTCGGCTGATGATGATGATGATAATCAATAAAAAATGAGTAAGTAGATGCTTAGCTTCATACCAGTATATTTTTACAATATCATCGCTTCGTATATTATTGATATATTCCACTTACATGAGGGTGAATTTAAGTGTACGTTGTCTTATAATACTTCATTCTGTGTGTATCCATGTACTTTTATTATTTTATTTTTGTATTATTTACTCATATTACTCTGTATTTTTATTTGAAAATAATTGTAAAAACTTACTTTAATTTGTAATATTCATATTCATTATAATATGGAAAGTAAATAAATAAATTTGAATTATAATGAAACGGATGCGAAATTTAAGCTATATAGATTTTGACTTTCTCTTAGACACGCTATCATAATACAATATCTTAATAGATATGCGATATCTCTTTTTGTCTACATCATAACTATGTAAACGCCACCGACTTGTAATTTTTAATGATCAGTTATTTAAGTAAATTAATTTTAATTTTATGACAGATATTTAAAAAACAACGCCATGCAAGAATAATAATCATAATATTCTGGTTAAGAAAAATACTACAGCAGTTTCGTAGAACTATTCAGAGCTTTGAAAAATAAAATTTATATAATAATCGCAACGCGCACGAGGAGTTGAGGAAAATAAATAAGAAACATTATTATTACTAGGTATATGTAGGTAGGTACTTCATTTTAATAATAACCAGCTGACCCGGCGAACTTCGTTCCGCCTCAGAATCAATAATCTTGTGTTAACTTATTAGCTGAATTAAAATACTCAAAATGAATTAAGTTCAATAAATGTGCAAAAATCAAATCAAAATGAAATAAATTACATAGTTTTGGTTGGCTTAGATTTCGAAGCATGATAACTACCAAGTCAATCTTCAGTTGTAAATTGTGCGGTGGCAAGCCAGGCAGATCCAATGAGTTTAAAAATTCAGTTGGATAGTTGGTTGCTTCGTCTTCGTTTATTACACAGACGATAGATTTGAAAGAATGCATTAGACCAACGATTTGAATTTGAATTGTGAAGTTTAAGTGATCCACATTTTTGTTCTTTGCCGCAAAAATTGCTCGTTCACTCAACCAATTGTGATTTTTGTGGTTAACGATGACGTTCGGGAACACTTTGTTGATGAGGTCGTCCTTCGCTGAGACGAAATTTCAAAAATTCTGCGGAAACAAAATCAATCCATTCGATTCGTTGACAGGAACACGGCAGTTACCGATAGTCAGCAATTACTTAGAGAAATCTTCGGCAGCTGGATCGTTTAGCAATACAACTCGCATGTTTGTTGTCAGCTGAAATTTCTTCACATAGCGCCACAGAGTCTATGATTTGAGGCAAGCGTTCATTTCATCGGCAGCGGTCGATCTTGGAATGACCGGTAGTGTTTGGCGGAAATTGCCAGATAGTAGAATCATTGCGCCACCAAAACATCTTGAGTAATTGCGCAGATTTTTCATAGTTCGATTGAGTGTTGCCAATGCGCATTTGTGCGCCATTGTGCATTCATCCCAGATGATGATTTTACTTGCTACTAAAACTTTGGCCATTGCTGAGTGTTTCGCAATACTGTTTGTCGGTGTTTCAGTCATTTGAAGGTTTAACGGCAATTTCAACGTTGAATGAGCCGTTCGGCATCCTTTTAACAACGTGGCCGCTATCCCAGAAGAAGCAACTGCTACAGAAATTTCGGATCTCGCACGAACAGTGGCAAAAATCAATGACATGAAAAATGTCTTCTCAGTTCCACCAGGCGCATTGAGAAAAAATAAACCACCATTTCCATCATCAATTGCCTTCATTAACGTATCGTACACTTCCTTCTGTTGGGGGTTCAACATTGGTACATTTGATCAAACCGATAGGTTCAATGCATTTCGATTATATTCACGTTCACGTTCCAATTCTCGATTAAAAGCGTCATTCATTCCACGATGTGGCGTTGGCATTCCTAACCTGACTAACAAACTGCCGCACATGAGATAACACATGTCTTCGATCAAAAGCAAAGCCTGGTTATGTATCTCCTCATTCACTTCGAGATCGGGATTCTCTGAACTGACACAAATTCGATGTAAAATTTCATCTGAAATGTAATCCTTGTACTTGTTCCACAGTTTAGGTGGATTTGATGGGAAGCATGTCGAAATAATGATAGCAAATAATCTGCGTATCTGACTTGGAGATCGACACCTCCTACGTAAAGTATTGTAACTTCAAAATCGCAACTTTACAGGAGAGCGGTTTAAAGACACAAAAGCTTGGTGTAAGTCGACCTTTTGAATGTTTTGCACCACATTTGGGATGTTTATTGTCAATCATAAATAGATTTGTTTTGCATTAAAGGATATCTAATATTTTTTGTGGTTTATCAGAAAATGCAGTTACAACACTACACTGCGGAAAAGAATTTCTTCGAAATATTGTATAAAGCACATACAATAGTTTACGACGGAACCTCTTACATGCATTTAATTGTATGTGATACTTATTATAATTTACGTCGTCATGGTATTGGTGAAATATATTGTATATGCTAGATACAATTCTTCACTTAGGATTTTTTGCGTATTTAAAATTATAATTCGGTAATAACAATAAATAAAAGTTATGGTATGGGTCATCAGGTAGGTTGGAAAAAATATTCTCTATATAAAATTGCTTTTATTGTCATTTCATAAAACATAAAATAAATTTAAGACTTTCATGACGTGATAAAAATTAAACATACAGAAAAAAAATAGAGAAGAAACAATTTCAATCAAAAATCCATATCAAGGAAGTATGAAAATATTGAAATAAAATTAAAAGAAAAATTACAATCACTTCAAACCAACGTTCTTACGAATAATTGGTACAATAATTTATCAAATATCAAAGTAAAATCAGACATGGGAATAACAATGGGTGATTAGGTGAAAGGGTGTAAGGCTGGTAAGGTGAAAGACTTCAGGTTAGAATATACGTGAAATTGGAAAAAAAATCATTTTGCAACTATATTTTTAGTTTGGAACTAATTTTCAATTATATGATGCGAAAAAAGAAGCATGCAAAATTTTAACATACAACCAAAAATAGATTTTTTACACTGACATATTAATTATTAAGCTTATTTTGTTTTCATCCTACGAAAACACAATTTGCTATAGGTTTTCACAAATAATGAAATCAATCTTCCTCAGAAACTGCTGGTGGAATTTCAGTGGTAGGTATTAACAGGTATAAAATTACTGAAAAACTCAAGATAACGCTCAGGAATGATTTCACTATTGCACATATCCAGTAAATCATCTGTCTTAGCTTTTGGAATTGGCAATATTTGTGAATAAAGAACCTTTACCGAAAATGAAGTTTGCTGTGCTGTTGCGTGTGCTAGGTGTTACTTTTCACGGCCATGGTCGAGAAGACAGTGCTGGACAAGTCGCACTGTAATTAATCTTAAGCGGATCATTGTGATTTATATTAATTTGTATTAGTCCATATATGATATTTTAATAGAGCTCTGAAATCAAACATATCTACGTAATTGATCTCTACCACATTCTCTGGTTTTCCCTCTTGTTTTGCTCACCCAACTAGACAGTACCCTTCTGGAGGTGCAAACATTTGTTTATTTTTCGAACATCTTTCAATCAGGGCTTGAACGTAGTCCTCTTCATTTTCCGTATGTCCCCTTTCCAAAAATTTGTGCTTTATAATAACATTGTATTTATGGACCACATACAGTCATGTTAAAGTCATAAACAATGCGATTTCTGTTCTGGCCTATCGAGACATTGATGACAACTCGAGTTCTCATTTGCACCTCGTTTGCCTTCAGCCTCCTGCCATATGTATTATGTAGCCACCTTATATGTGAATTGAAAAACTGTGAAATTGAAAACTGATAATTTACGTTTATAATAAAATATACTCAAATTTCCGTGAAGGGTATTCAATACTTTTTGGAAGTCAAAATTCACAGATACAATTTTGCCGTGTGATGATTGAACATCATGTTTATCAAATAATTTTAACTGATGAGAAAGGTTCTTGCCATAAACTAGGAGTTATTCCGTGGATGCTACTCGTACTTGTAAGTTTTTGAAAATATGACATTGGTCATACTAGTCTTTTTAGGGACATAGTGACACAACACAATTTAAAATTTTCATTGTTTATGAATAATTGAGACTGCCTTTCTGTTTGAGCTTTATGTGTGTATGTTATGGGTTTATACCATTCATTATTTATAGTTTAAGCAAAGGGGTAAAATCCAGGTCGCCATCTAAGTAAAGTTTGCTTGATCGCTGTCGAACATAACCTGATTCGACCGGTTGGATGGACTTAACATGGTCGGAAAAACTGGTATTCATATCATCAGTTAATACAACATTGTAATTTTTGTGTCGACTTCGTTGATCAGGTGTTAAAACGCCAGTTTTATTATCCACCTTGACCAAAGCTGTAAATACGAATTGATCACAAATAGAAAATATAGCTAGGAACTTTTTTTGCAGACTTTAACCAGCTCCATGTTATTTTCATTTCGATATTTCGTCAGATGATATTTAATGGTAAAACTTCGCCACAACTGAGTTTCAGTAAAAACTCTGCGTTGCTTTTCATTTATCGCTAATTTAGCAAAATATTACCACTTTTATTTCGATCACCCGTAACCTTAACCATTAAAATTGAGGTTTTTTTTTTTAAACAACATGATTATAAAGCATTATAAATCTCATAGTTTATGGTAACAGTACCTCTTGAGGTGATTTTTCATAAAAATAGCTCTATATTTTATAACATATCCAATTACTTTTACAGTTAATCTTTTCGAGAGAATGTAGTCTGTTTGTATCAGCAACGCTGGCACTAGTCTCATCATCGTCACAAATAATGTCTAAAAGTTCTATTATCATATTTTAATCAGCACCTGGAGGCAGTTGTGACTCTGTAAAAAGCAAAACAACTAAATAAACATGAATTTTTAAAAGTTATCATGCGTATAATATTGTAACTAAAATTGTATGTCGCTGTAGAATATGGTAAGTACTACATACAATTTATTTTACTAAAATAAGCACGACGTAAATTACCATAAGTGATAGATACAATATTTTTTTTCAGTTTTTTCCGACGTAAAATATGGTAAATATTACATACAATAATAGTTACAAGCAAAGAAACGACGTAGACAATGGTAAGTATAACTTACAATACTTTTTGTTGTCGTACGAGAAAAAGATTAAAAATATTAACTTACTTTGAATCCCAAAGTCACAGTTTCCCTGGGTAGAATTTATTTCGTCCATTGTTGTTTTACTATTATTATCCGTTTCTATAATATTATACGCTGTACTATTAATTGTCCCATCTGGCCTAATCACACATTTTTGTGCACGCATAGATTTTCTATCAATTTTTGTATTCTTGACACTAAAGTCCTGTAGGGGCGGGCATATTGCGCAATATTTATTGACATTGTCTAGATCTCTTCATTATGGTATTTAATATTTACCAAACCATACAAAAAATACAATATAACCGAAAGTTCACAGTGATAGCGGTGTGTCACCTCCCGTCCGAAGTGAAGTATCGTAATTAGCAGTAACAATACACCCGCGCGGCAAGTTCTCCGTGCGTTTCCCGCGTATAGTGTTGCTAAATACATTACCATACTTTACGTCGGAAAAAATTCAAGAAATTTGAGATACAATAATATGCAATGCTTGAAAATCGCACTTATAATACGAATTTTGAAATTCTGTAAATGGCATCATATGTAATACATACTATGGATACGAAAAATGAAAAAAAGTGAAAAACACCATTTTGTTAGTTACAATAGTATACGTAGGAGGTGTCGAGATGCAGAAACAATTGCTACAGCGATTTTTATGTCCCAATGAATATTGTTTTCAAGCAAATTGAGCTGTTGACATGCAGCACAAAATGTTGGACACACTACACCATTAACAGTTCGAAGTGATTCAAATTATGTCGGCCCACGAACATTTACCATCAATAACCGAAAGTAGAAGCATTCGTCATTCTTCGGATGAACTGTGTTAATGCGACCAAGAGCATCATTAGAATGCGCATCCAGATGATCAGGAACCGCATCGCCTTGCTTCCGACGTTGAAATTTCTTCGATGAAGCGTTCCAAGTGTAATAACGTGGCATCTCAGAGTAGAACAACGTTCGTGCAAACGGATCGCTTTGACAAATTGAAAAGAAACTGGTCAATGTTGTCGCTGGAGGTGTTACAGCACGTTGAGCAATAATCGATGCAATAAATAAACTCGTTGACCATTCTCCAGATGCTCTGCCAAATGTATAGCAGTGGGATGACGTTCATGAATGGGGAATGAGAAAATACGCCAAATTGCTTCATTGCAGCTCACATATTGACAAAATTGATAGTGCGTGATTTCATCGTTGGTATTAGGAGTTTGAATGCCAAAAACCACAATATCGCTGCCTTTGGTGACATATTTGCAGATGTATTTGATGTACTTTACTGAATTGCAATACTGTTTCTATCGTTTGAAAATCACGATCAAAATCGCTATTTGTCTACAACAAAGTCTTTCGGTATTACCTGAGACTGAACTGAATCAACTGTCAAAAACGCCATGTTCATACTTTCTTTTGTTTGTTTGTTTATTGTTTCTGTCATGTATCAGAATGGCGTTGTATACGGATTTAAATTTTTTGTGATTTTCTTTTGTTTTCGTATGCGCGAGCTCCATTTTTTAAATTCATCGATATCAGTCAAAAGCTGTTAGATACAAAATGTATGAGAAAATGAATTTTTTCTTCATATTTTATTTTTTCTGTGATTTATCCGATGTTTTAATAGTTATTCTGCTATTCGGAGCGGAGACAAATCCAACAAATCAAAGATTATAAAAATTGGTCCAGCCGTTTTTGAGTTATAAATGGTGTAACTAACCCGAATTTGTTTTCTATATATAGATTATGAAAAAGGAGAAACTCCAATACCAAACATGAATTAACCATTTGGCAACTACCTTTTCCACAATATGACTCTACCTTTCTAGGAAGAACGCAGAACTTATACCAGTGGAAAAGATGACGTATTCTTGGGTTAGTTTGTCTATTTGAAGGAAGATCGTTCACATCATTTACAACCATCTGGTGAAATAATCAAAATAACGCGATTTTTTTCCAAGTTCCATCCTCTCTTTTTTATCATTTTGGCCGTCCATGAGACTCCTCACATCCGCCTCTACCACATTTAAATTTGTTTATCTCATATAATATATACCGTTCAAGTCTTTGATGCATATAATACAAATTGGAAAAACAAAAGATATTATCAGGTTTATTTTTTGTTTTCTAATTTAGTTATGGTGTATTTAACATAAATATTTTCTGATCACATATCATAATAATATGTCGTTTGACAGTAAACTAGATAACACGATATTATTAAAACAATATTCATAAAAAATAAAGAGAGGTTGGATACAAAGTTGCATTACAAAAATAAAATACTATTCAACCGATACAATATTATGTAAATAAATTGGTTGAATATTTACTTTTAAAATGTTGTAACATAATTTTTATTTTGTATACATATAGTGAGTTTTGTTTCAATAAATGGATTTACCTTACATACGCTTGCATCGCGAAAAGTATTTTAAACAGCTTCACAGTGCGTTGTCCGGCTTTTACGTTTACATTTTACGACCTTTTCGATGTACGCTTTATGTTTTTCGCTATTTGTTTTAGTTTTTTTAACGAGAGACGACAATAAACTGTCGTGGTTTATGTTTATGGAATCTCGATACGTTTTGCGGATTTACGAGTCGCGTATCAGTTTATTACAATCAATTTCATTTGTGAATTGAAAATTTATTCTTTGCATTCAGATACACTTACTAAATTTCCTTGGGCAGTGAATTCAAGTCAATAAAATATAAAACATTTCTTCTTTAAATCTCCAAATAATATAGACTAAGCAATTAAAAAAAAATGGTAAAACTATAATCAAATGCACTCAAATCAATGATTTCAGTAAATACATTAATCAATCTCCAACAATAAATAATATAAAAATGTATAATTTATATTATGAGAATAAGCTAGATACCGCCATGAAGATGAATGCTCTGTCTGCAATACGCAAATAACGGGAAAAAAAGAAACTTACAATTTGAGACAATATATTGATAATTTTAATTTTAAGTCATTTTATTTAATCAAGTCAAAGATAAACTTAGGAATAAAACAACGTCATTACCACGTTTTTCTTAGCTTATATTCTTGTTTGTCCGGTGTTTGTTTATCCAGTACAAATCTTGTAATCGATTGTTAACAAATTTCCCGAAAATTTGAAACTTTTCGAATATATCGGAACATGATGTCAATGCATTCATTTAATACTTTTAGCCATCTTTAAGTAGAATCGAATTTATTTTCAGTTAATTCTATTTTGTATGAAAAGTTATTTCGGAAAAAATCCGTAATCCAATCCACTATTATTGGTTGCTAAGGGGGTGGTCCTAGCAACTAAATTATTAATATATACCTACGTGCGTTACTATGGAAATCAAAATGACATTTCAGTATTCTATATTTGTTTGTTTGTTGCAAAATAGCAAAAAAAATGATTTGTTGACAATTAACTGCTTTATTTATCCTAAATTATTAATACATAGAATTGTCAAGTTTATATGATTCAACAGAAAATTTAAAAACGTGGTAAGTATATAAAAAGTTCTTTTTATCTTGTAATTATTTATTATTTTATATTGTTATGTTTATCATTATAATTTAGTTTATTTAATTTTTTGAATCCTAATATAACTATTGTATACATATATTATGTGGAGCTAGGTGGTTGATCTTTATAAAAGTGAGTCACGACTCTAAAAATGTTTTAAATTCACGGTCTAGGCATGTAATACTAATTGTGTGTTCAATTACTTAAAAATTAAATTAATACTGTGCTCTGGGATTATTTTATTATAAAATTAATTGATAATATTTTAATAATATACCTATTAATTATTATTACACTTATCATTAGTTAGTTTCACGACTAACGACTACCGTATGCTTAGGTTACTGAATTAAAAAGCATGTATTTTGAATATGGATACCAGAAAAGGACTATACAGCCACATCTCGAATAACAGTGAATCATACGTTTGAATTGTTTTAAAGGCTATAGAGATCTTCATTATACCGACATCTTGTAGTATAATAATTACAAGATAAAAAGAACTTTTTATATAAAACGTTTTTAAATTTTCTGTTGAATCATATAAACTTGACTTGACTAGCTTAAATTAAAATTAAAATTAAAATTTGTACCTAATACTGAATTATCATATTGATTTCCATAGTAACGCACGTATATATTAATATTAATAATTTATTTGCTAGGACCCACTTAGCAACCAATAATAGTTTTACTTTTTACGGATTTCTTACGAAATAACTTTTCATATAAAACAGAATTAACTGAAAATGATTTCACTTATACTTAAAGATGACTAAACGTATTAAAAAAAATGCATTGGCATTGTGTACTGATATATTTTAAAAGTTTAAAATGTCTAGCTAGTCGGGAAGCTAGTTAAAAATCGATTGCAAGATTTGTACGGGACAAATAAGAATACGACCTAATAAAAACGTTGTAAAATACAAGTTATAATAATATATGGCCAGATAGGAAACTCACAGTGCTCATATCCACTCAATTTGTTAGTTCACTAACTAAAATATTAATATAAGTAATCCATTTCACTGACCACCCTCAACAGCACGCATAAAAATATCTGTGAATAATAAATGAACGTAGTTATGCAGAATGTAGTCAGTCCACAATAATGTCGAGCTGAGATAATGGCACTTTAGCAACAACATGGTATTAAAAATACATGTAAAATTCTTAATAGTATTTTATTTCAAGAATATTTTTTTTGCGGCTTGGTTATTTTCAGCAGAACGTAGAGAAAACATTCTCGCATCTAATCTATATCATATCTAATTTTTTTTGTGGACTGGCTACTTTCTGCATAACTATGTCCACATGTAATGTCGTTAATAAATAAATAAATATTTATAAAAAATTTGAAGTTTTTAACATGAAAATGCTACATTTTAGAGACCAACTACAGCATAAACAAATCATCTTATTTTGAGAAAGAGCTTCTTACATATTCATGTTTAAATTTCTTGATACTGATCCCATTTTAAATAATCAAAATATGCAATTAGTTTAATTATGTAATATGTAATTCAGAAAATTTAGTACGGTTCTCTGTGACAATATAACAAGTAAGACTTAATTTATAATACACATTAGATTCTCACCTACATTTACAGTCACATATTAATTCTGCGTCACTCCTAAGTAATGTTAAGTTAAATGAAAACCTTACTTAGACAATATGCTCGCGAGTAATTTATATTCGCACATAATTTGTCGTAAATGTGAGAGCATAGCTTCCTAACCAGTGGACCATGGCAGATCAGTACGCTTTCGTTTATCTGAAAGCTTGCTACAAGATAGTATCCGATACATTCAAATCCAAGTGTCTACTCAATTTCGTGCAATCTATTACAATTTCGCAATGATATCTGTATTAGATTTTTTTTACTCTTCAATTTCTATCTGTAGTATCAACGCACGTGAGATTATTACGTTTAAAATATTTTTATCATGAATTATTACGATAGCTCTTTCAAACATCGAGACAAATAAAAATAAGTATTCTATCAATTGAGAAACATTTATGTCATATTTATCTATTTATTTCTTTCAAAAACAAACTGATACTTGGAGTTCGTATGCAACATTATACTATAAATTATTGTTATAAAATATATTCCTTCCAATTTACAATTATCATACGTTTGAATATTAATTTTTAAATACATCGGTAAATAATTTATAAATGACTAAGAGACTGGGTGATACTTTGGTGTTTTACAAGAGAGCAATTTGAAATTTAACAAATGGTTTCATCATACTAACTACCATACTAAAAAATAGTTTTGCTGTCGGAGTTTTGTAGCCATTCCATACAAGACGTCAGCGACCATCAGAGTTATCCTTTTTTACCGCCTTATACCCGAAACAGTTCGATGGAGCTGCATTAAATTAATACAAATCACATGTTTTTCTTTACTACAGAAACCATTGATTTTCCATAAAATTCTTTACTTTTCTCCTTTCAATCTCTCACGAGTGAAAAAGATATGAAATATGCAATGTAGGTATATTATTAATTTAAGCGTTCTAAAATGTAATGCACCCACGGTGGCCGCGCGGCTTAAGCATTGGAATATAAAGCCGTGGGTCCAAGGATCGAATCCTGGGTCTGGCAAGTACACATATTGATTTTCAATTTGTGTCTGTCAGGGTATGGACCTAATAGGTTGAGCAAGTGGCTGACATCCATTTCTCGTAAAAAACAAATCTGTCAATATAAACCTCCACTCTGTGGAGGCCTATATGATCCTATCAGGATCGGACATGGTCGGATATGGATAAATGTGATGAATAATCTTCAATTTCTAAGTATATATAAATTTATTCCAGTTAAGTTAGGTATGATAGTCATTTTATGCAAACTTGTTTTGTTTATTTATTAATTACAATCCGACGGTCTATTTGTACTAAAACCGGTAAATATTAATAATATTCGGTTATTGAAAAACAATCAATAGAGATCAATAGAAAAAATCTTAGCTGTAACTCAATTTAGAGAGCGCTTATGAGCAAGTAATAATAAGGCATATAGTTAAAATTTATCGCAATTAAGCATGACAGTCATAGCATAGTGGTAGTACACAGGGAGCGAAACCCAAGAGACATAGGTTCGATCCTGCCGGGTGTCTTACATTTTTCGAAAAAGATTTTTTCTATTGGCTATAGTTTCGCATGTGTGTTTTCAAAATTATTTTTGTTCAATAATTAGAATGGTACATTCTTAAATCTTGTGAATTATTCATTGAATAAAAGAAATAGTTAATTATAAATATTCTGTTATATTTTTAGTGATATTTATTTGAAGGTGAACCAATTTAGTAGCCGCTATAAAATTGTAAATTACCGGCACATTTGGAATAATATTGATGATGTTATGATAAACTACGGTTATATTTGCCAGACAAGTTGTGAATATTTAAAGTAATGTGACATAACGCACGAAAGGTTTGGAAACCACTGTGTTAGATGATGACGATAATCGTTTACATGCGCGTATGCTCGCTACGTATGTAGGTATACCCGCCAGCGATTATTTAGAATTTAATTTCGAAATACCTGCACGTTATTCAGTGTTGCAATTAGTTTTATTCTTTCCACCCTGTCGTGCATTTAATTATGACGAGGCAGTATGGAGGAATTCCGTTATCTTCCGCCACCCGCGAGACAACTTCCCAGATTCCAAAAGTTGCGCAATATATCTTACTTATTAATAATTCTGCTTACTTAATGCGAATAGTTGTAATGAATACTTTGTTTCTTGAATGATAAGAAATTTCTATTTTATGGACATGGTAATTAAAAGCATCCACGTTTAAACTACTTGGCAATGTATTTTTTTTTTTCAAAAACAGTACAACCCTCTTTTAAAAAAATCATTTAACTACATATTATGTGATTAGAAGATATATGATAGATACTAAAGCTTTGGACATGAAAATATAAAGGAAAATATTTTTAAATTATGACCGAGAGCAGTTTCGTCCACTTAGAAAAACATTACCAATAATAATTAATATACACTTACACAAATAAGTTTTTGAACATACATAACTTGAAATCACCTTAGATATATACCTAGGTATTAGAAAAAATCACATTTGAAAACAATACCACGACCGACGGGATTTGAACCCATATCGCGTCAATATGCTTTAAAACACAAAAACCGATAGTCAATAATAACGCAATTCGATAAGCATTTCATGTAGGACCTACTAGTTTAAATTGTCAAAATTAAGTGGGAGGCCCGTAACTCAATAATAGCGTAATTGATCAAAGCATAATGTGCGCAATACCAGTGGATATACGGGTTCAAATCCCAAATCTTGTGAATTGTTCGTTGAATAAAAGAAATGCTTTATTATAAATAAAATTTTAATACGTCGTGGCGTATGTTTTTTGTGTAATTTTTTTGTATGCAGTATTGTAACTGTAAAAAACAAACAACTCCATTTTGTCAAAAAATAGTTGAAGCTATTTATTTAATAAGGTCAGAGTAGGAATTATTATAGTGTTACACTCATTAGCCAATGCGCCATAATATACCTACAGTAATAGTGAAAATACAAAGTTTGCAATAACTATAAAATAAATAGTTACGTAAAAAACATGCAATAGCCAACGAATTTGACATAATTACTAATTACAATACATAATATAGGTACCTACTATAAAAGAGTATTAAAGTAAAATTCAAAAATATTAATTAAATAAATTAAAAAATACTAGACGCATTTATATTAATTATTACTAGCAGTATCACCCGGCGCTGCCCGGGAGTGGAATGGCTTAATATTTTAATATTGCATTTCAATATCTTAAAAAGTAGTACATATTCAATTTATTATTTTAAGGCTTTTCTATATAATTTAAATATCCATCCATAATATAAATACCTAATCCATCATTCCAGGGCTTTTCGATATACAATATTTGTGGCTTTTCCATTTGGTGCGAAAATATGTAGATTTTTACTACACCCCACTCTTGATGCCGCTACATACAATTGTCCGTGAGTGAAGCATTCCGATCTAATGTGGCAGCACCGTGTTACCCGCGCCGCTTCGGATCGGTTGGATCCCTACCGATTAGCGATTCTAATAACACAATTATTTGCATCTAACTTTGCCATTCGAGCGATCGAGCTGAAATAAACACCAATATTTTTCAAATGTATACATTCTAGCATCATTTTCAATAAAAAATGGGGGTTGCAACATTAACATCCGCGTTTCAAGGCCTTTTCTCGAAAAAACCGTTAAACTGTTCTTGGGGTAAATCTGAAATTCGAGACCCCAACCATGCACTCCGGCTCGTCGACCTCCGTATACTCTTCAAATTTTGTCAAAATCCGACTAATTGTCCGTGAGTGAAGCATTCCGATCTAATGTGATAGCACACCGTCGCCCGCGCCACGTTTAGCGATTCTATTGACACAATTATTTGGATCTAACTTTGCCATTTGACCTCCGATCGAGCTGAGATAAACGCCAATATTTTTTTTAATGTACACATTTTAGCGACATGTTCAATAAAAATGGAGATTGCAGCATTAAAATCAGCGTTTCAAGGCCCTGTACGCGACGGCATTTTCCGCAAAAACCGTAATAACTGTTCCCGGGGTGCAACGGGTTAAATCTCGATTATATATATAAAATTCGAGACCATCACGCACTTTGGCTTGTCGGCTTTCGTTCATTGTCCAAATTTTGTCGAAATCCGACTGCGCGTTTTTAAGAAAAACCGACACTACGGTACAAAAATTAAAATTTTCGAAATTATACCTAGTATATAGATATCAGCACCGAGAATTGACTGATGCTAATTTATATTAGGTGAGGTTTATTTTCAAATCTTTATTTGTAACCATTTAAAATCACTCTACAATTATATTGTGAGTAAAACGTTGTCATATTGAAGAAATGACTTGAATTAAAAATCTTCATTCGTAGGTACCTACCCATTTAAAATCACTCTCTAATTAAATCATATTTGAATATTTTCCGTTTGAAAATACTACTGATTCAAGAGTTATTATTTATTTCAATATTTTTAAAACTAAAATTATAAAAATATTTTTTAATTTGCTTTTACATTACAATATAAAAAAAATACGAAACAACATTAGCCACGAAAACCTGTAGTAATTCAAAATGGCCTAAAGGCAATCCCATACGCCCGGCGAAACGTACCAATTATAATTAGCCGGGTGAAAATTACGTCCATTTCAGCAGCTACGAGGCGTCATATAAATCACCTTGTGCTTTTGAATCGAATACAACCTTTATTAAACAATTGTTATTACACCATTTTGAGAAGTGTTGTTCAACTTGGAGTAATTTGCGAGCGCAAAACATACTATGTCGACTGCTCTAATAAACATATGTCCCAGCTCTGTCGCGTCTCGTACCTCGATAATTAAACCAGCAACACTTCAAAACATAAATTATTTTTATTAAACGAATTTAGTAACTACGGTTTAACTATTTAAAAAAAGGTTAATATTTTTTTAAGATTAGATATTTTTACAAACCAGAACATATATTTACATATAATATATAGCTATAATCCTGAAAAATACTATCCTCGAAATAGTAGTAAGCATTTAAATAATTAGCAAAACAAACATTATTAATAGGACTATATACGAATATATTCCACTTGATTGAGCTTCATTCAGTAATCTAAAATACATATTCTACCACAATACTTTGATCAATATGTACCAGTGGCAAAGGCTCCATACTAAGCGATTATTTAAAGCCTACCTAGCCTAGCCTAATATTTTTTAATTGCATATTGACATATTTATAATATAATCACTTGATAATTTTATATTCTATAAAAATAATTTAATTTTCCATCAACAGATGTCGTATATGTAGGAATGTATTATACAGATTACAAAACAATCTGCAAAGGTTTTAAAAATATACCACAATGCGCCATCATTTTTGACGTAAATAAATATTGGATTATTTGTCAAGGAATTGTGATATTTTTTCGTATGGACTTTACGTCACGTAACCTCACTCAGTCTATAGAATTGCATAAAATATGGTAGGCTCCTATCGCAGAGCCTAAAACCTTCGAGCATAATATTGTTGTCATTACTGCTCACTTTGTCCATAAATAATAATTATTCTATTATACAGACATTCAACATCGCATCGCAAGAAGATGATTATTGAGAAATAAATGTTTTAGAATGAAGGATTCAAATCGGAATTCAAGACAAGTATTGAAAGACTTCCTACTAAATAGACGGATGTCATCGGAAAACACGTGACTGGATATAATGGAGATAAATATAATAGGGTTAACAGTGGACATCTGTTGGTTAAAAAAGAAGACTTTTTTTAAATATATAATTTGGAATATCTATTTCAGAAACAATCCATAAAATAATGATCGCTCCGAAATTTAATAGCGACTGAGTGTCCGATGTATATTGTATTATTTCGAATTCCGATAACATTGGTGATGTTATTTTGTTATTTTATGTTAACTATATTATATTATAAATGACAACTATGACATTCTGGGCAGCATTGACCAGTGTGTTCCTGACACTATCTTAGAAGTAGAGAGCATCACTTATATATTCTCTCAAGGTGCAGAACCAACCTGCCTCGGGCAATGCCAATTGGGAGGGCGATAACTATATTCAACCAAATTGCTTCGGGTGTTGATATATTCCACTTGCGTGAGGGTGAGTTTGGGTGGACGCTATTTTATAAATTCTTAAAATAGGGCCTCCTTAGCAAACTTGCTGTACTTCTTTGAACTTAATTATACAGATGAATAATTGTATTTTCACTGCTTTTGTATGTTAATAATATATTATAATATTATTATGTTCTCTTTTTATATTATCAGTTTTATCGCTTTTTTTACTTTTTTTCCTTCTTTATATTAATATTTCATGTCATTTTGCGAACGTACTTATAATTTGTAATGTCCGCAATATGTTAAAAAATAAATAAATCGAAATTGAAATTGAAATGTATGTATTAAACAATGTGCATTGCAAACATTATATATATATATATTAGAAATATCAACCAAGCCCAGAGATATATATAACCATCAGTACCGAAGGGTGGAGGTAGGCTGTTAAGATCCGCCATAAATATTGCATATTAAACTTTGTTAGTCATACGTATTTTTTGTTTTTATTGAACAAAGACTACATTTACAGATGGTATTGGTTTGTTTTTAAAAATCAATTAAACCCTGCCTAAGCCAAACCATAATACTTTTGGTATATTTTTTGGGCGATACGACAAATTTGCGAACACTTTTTCATTCATAGGTACGTCTTATTAGTTTTCGTTTAATTAAGAATACGTCATATTACATACATTGTTGGTTCATTTCTTTAAATTCATTAAGCCCTGACTAAACGAAACCATAATGTAGAATTAGAGCATAAATATTCTATCTATAAAATATCCAAAGTCATTTATGATTTAACTGCATGTTTTTAGATATTTTATAGATAGACTAGTATTTATTCACAATTGTCGATTATGGGTTGTTTTTCGCAGGGTTTAATTGAATTTTAAAAACTAACCAACACTATCTGTGAATTGTAGTTTTATTTCAATGAAAATAAATACCTTTGACTGACAAAGTTTAGTGTGCACTATTTATGGCGGATCTTAATAGCCTACCTATACCTTTCGCCACTGATAACTATAATATGTTACTATGTCTTTACGTCAAAATAAAAAGAAGTATCGCACACATTAGATTTAAAAAATATATTAAATTAAGTACGAAAACTCAGACTGTTTCATTTCCTTTGACTGGAAAGTGAAGGTATTCCCACAGCCGAGTATACTGACTCGCCTGGCGCGTGCTTTGGGCTAAATTATTTTCCTCGAAGTTAAAGCTCTATAAATCGTAAATAATTAGACACAACTCTACAAAATTAAGGAAATGGGAAATTCTGGCATGCGATCGTGGAAAAAGGCTTTTAAGGGACCGGTTGCTTTTTTTTATTTATGGCACTTCACGTCCGCCGCGGAAAATATCGCAGCGAGAGTGTTTGCGTTTTGTTCGGTCAATATTTACCGTTATTTGCGGTAGATCAAAGCACAATATTTTCTTTCAGCACTGGATTTGTCGCGGCATATTTGCTGCCAAACTTTCAGCGGATACACTAACATATTATTATTTATTCTAATTTATAATACTGTATTTTTGACATGTAGTTACTTATTCTAACTGGCACTTTATTAAGGCTATAACTCAGTTGAGGCATGGTCTAAAAAGATCGTGGCTATGCGCGGATTCCGGGTCGCGGGTGAAAATGACGCATGCCGAACGAAGTATAATTTGTCATATAAATCCATCATGCGTCCATTTAATGTTCTGTTTATTGTTCTATTATTAACAATAATAATATATTCATTGACATGTTTTCTTTTTCATGTAAATGGGTAACGTTTTTAGTCATCTTTACACGATGTAATAATTAATACCCCCGTCGCCATCACGAAACAAATTGACGTATTCACACATAGACGTTTGCTCTCCAAATGCCAGCGAGTCCAAAATTTCTTCGTGCTTATAGTTAAAAATTATTTGCCGTTTCACTGATGTATCGTCTTAATAATTGAAGCTACTAGAAACAAATGCACAGAACAGCAACTGGAAGTAGATGGTGGCGCTTTTCGTAAGTGGACTTAATTTCTGAAGGTGATCCTGGATGGTGGATTTAGGATATAGGGAGGGGGGTAATTATGTACACGCGAATACTAGGCACTGACCTTAGATGTGGTGATGATGACTGGCGCGCACTGTAGCTAGTTCGGTGTTTACGCACTCACACTGGCAAACTGACGGTGCACTTTTGATGGATGATATATGATTTATATGAATGATGATGATATGTCGTATGAATGATGAAGATGCGACGTTCACTCGAACCGTGTCAGGTTCAGTGCCACGAAGGTCGAACAGATGAGATCTATCTGGGTCACTTTATAGTTGACGCTGTGTTGCTCCTATCATATCAGATAGAGCGCTAGCCCCGTCAGCTGTCTGGTAGTAAGTTTTTGAGTCACGCTGTAAGTAAGAAGCGACCGAAAATTTAACAACTTTCTCACGTCCGCTTGCTGCCTATTTATTGAGATAACTGAATATTGTTTGCAATTACATGCGTATTTGACTCGTAATTGCTAATAAACAGGTTTTGTAACAACACTAATTAAGGGGATTTGAGTAAGGGGAGACTAAGGATGAATGCGACCACAAGTTGGCCCAACCAGTAGACTTTCAGTTATTTTACATACTTGTTCTTATTTTTATTTATTCTTATACAATATTTTAAGCAAAGATAATTAATAATTAAATTATTTTTCATTATTTATTAGAGATTGATTATTTACAGAATTTTAAAATTTAAGATTATTTTTAATTTTCAAAAACAGAATGGAACAACTGGGAGCCAAGACAATTGGACGCCGTACTGTCGAATGGAATAAATAGACGTTTGTTACGATTTTATACAGAAAGTAGACAAGACATTTGAATCAGTTTCTATCTACTACTTAGTATTTTGAATTATTTTTTTTTTTATTGCGGATTGATAATTATTATCATGCCTGAGGCTTTTTATAAAAATAAAAGAACTCTCTTCTAGTTGGACCTTAAACATATGCACAATTAAATCATTATCTACATGTCCATGTTTAAATTCTCACCAAGTATTAAAGAATAATATAATAATTTAAATATAAATAATAATATTATATACTTATAATAATATAGTAATTCACGAACGTCTACTAATTTCCGAAATCCATTCGATTGCATGGCGCCCAGTTGACCCAGCGCCGAATCATCCTAGCTAGACCCCAAAAACCTACATAACAAACTTATTAAAAAACTCCTGAAAAAAGGTCGAACCTCACATCTTTCACAATCCGTGTGAGTGCTCTTGTCCGTCAAGCAACCGATCTGTATAATTATGATTCGTGCGAATAAAGAAACAATAAAGCTCATTTATACAGAACTGATTAATGCATATTAAAAAGGATCGTCAAGAATGAAATACACGTCTTTCACCTACATACTCACCTGGCGAATATTTTTTTATAACTATGGTACATATCTGACTTATTTTCAAATTAAATTATTAATTATTATTATAATCATTTAAATTTTCTTCACAATAATAGCATTTTTAGCTCATGATAATAACACTAGGTGTCATAGGTACGTTAAAACAAAATTTAGAGAAATTTCAATACCATCTAGGAATCAAAATTAATAGTTACCTATTTTTTTATTCAACGAATAATTCACAAGACTTGAGAATATAACAATCTTTTATTTAACATATATAATTTTAAAACACCCTAGTAAATACTGAAACACCTACTAGAAAAATCTTTGACAAAAATACGAAATTAAATATATATATATAATATAGTTATAAGGTTGCAAAATATGATTGTCAATATTAACAAAATTTTAAATAACATCTCAAATGGATAATAAAATTTCTGCGTAATAAATAAATGTATCGTTAGCTTAATTGGTAATGCCTACCTAATGATTAATGGTGATGAATTTGGGCACAAATTCCAACTGGATTTTTTTTTTAAGATTTTCATCTGATATGACGAATATCTTCGGCTATATCCGCTCCTTAGTTGGAGCATATGGACACCACGCGGCGCCTCCAAGAATCCCTGTCGCTCACCAGTCTTATTGCTTCATTCCAGGTCAAACCAACATCCTTTTTATATATAGTATTTAGCAGCCTCCCAGGACGCCGAAATCCGGTCGGCTTAAGAATAGGCAAACCAGGTTGACGTTCTCTTCTGGCATCCGCAGTACGTGGCCTAAGCGTAATGAGAGGCTGCTTGGTGCGCTCCCTTATCTTCTCGTTGCTGCTAAATTCATACCACCCTACCGCACACCCAGTGTCCGTCGCAAACATCTGTTTTTGAAACTCAGTATACGGTTGCTCTGAGCCTTCATAAGGTGCCATGATTCGCTACCGTAAAGCAGCACAGTCAGAATGCAAGCGTCGAATGGGCGGCATTTGGTTTTGATCGAGTAGAATCGTGATGTATATCATCAGCCGGGGTCAATCCACTGCTGGATGAAGGCCTCCCCAAGCTTCTTCCAACTCTCTCGGTCCTGTGTCGTTCTCTGCCACGTATGTCTGCCGAACTTTACCAGTTCGTCAATCCAGCGGCTTTTAGGGAGACCCTGTAGCCGTTTCGTGCCCCTTGGGTACCACTGGATGACGGCATTTGTCCATCGGCCATCCTTTCGACGAGCAATGTGCTCCGCCTATCTCCATTTCAGCTGTTTGGCAACGTCTATTACATCGCGTAGTCCTGTCTGCTTCCTAACCCATTCGTTTCTCTTACGGTCCTTTCGCGCGATGCCCAACATACACCTATCCATGCCTCGCTGTGCGACTCTTAGCCTTTGGACATCTCTTGTGTTGAGGGTCCACTGCAGCCATACGTGAGCACGGGTAGCACACATTGGTTATGTTGAAATATATATTTTTTTAATTTGCACCAAACTATTAATTATGTTAAATATTAAAATGATGAAATCAGTCCAACACCTAAGGTATGTTTCGGTACAAAATATTGACCGACAAAATCGCGTCTATTTTTATGAACTTGGAAACTCAATTACAAAACTGTCCATTGAGCGATCAATTATTCAGTCGGTTTTCAATAGTCATAATTCAACCCTCTGAATGGCCAGTCTGACACGGTAATCAAATAAGGGCACACAGTGACGTCATGTTACCCGCAATAGAGGCGGCGGAAATAATTTTCAAAAAAAAAAGCATTTTCGTTAAGCCGAAAGACTAATTGGAAAAAAACCTGTATATTGCATTATGCCACAGTGGTTTTTTTTATTATTTAATTTTTGCGCTATTGTTACAATTTTTAACCTTATTATGGTCGCATTAATTCTTAATAAATTAGTATAGGTACCCCACAATGGCAAAGGATGGAGGTAGGCTGTTAAGATCCGATATAAATAGTGCATACTAAGCTTTGTGAATTACACATATTTGTTTCCACTAAACTAATACTACAATTTACGACTCTTTGTCTGATCAAACGAGATTCACTTGAATTAATATATTATATTATGTAAAAAATATAACATATATCATATAACACTACCAAACTGTAAAGCAATGAAATAAAACCATGAAAAAAAAATAATAAAACGGTTAAACCATCATTTTAGTGGGGCTTAATAGAAAGTATAATGTGCGCGATTAGTGTTCTAAATTAACTAAAAAAAGCATCCAATTATCGCGATAACATCAGGTCGCTTGCTATATTGTCGACAGACACCAAGAGGTTTCTGCCTTGATGAACTCACGACGAAACCAAAGATCGACAGATTTACATCATTGATCGCAGAATGACTACTATGTCTCCCAAATTTAGGAATGATTAAATAATTAAAATTTTATTAATAATAAATAATTAAGTTTGAAAACACTTCTGAGAAAATATATTATAACCAATAGAAAAAATCTTTTTTAGAAAGTAAGATACCCCACAGGTATCACGCTCACGCACATAGTCCACTATGCTAAAGGAGTCATACTTAATTACGACAAATTTTAACTATTGTCTTTTTAATACACACTGAAGCGCTTTCCAAATTTGGCTACTATTGGCGATCGGCTTAGTATTACTTACTTAGGCAAAGTATTACTTTAATTACTAACCGACGTCGCGGATCACTCCAAGATTTTTTGTTCGATTCCTGCTTAATTACTCTTTTCAAAAAGATTTTTTTCTATTGGTTATAAATTATAATATATTTTCTCACAACTGTTTTAAAAATTATGTATGTTCAATAATTAGAATGTTACATTCTTAAATCTTGTGAATTATTCGTTGACTAAAAAAAATAGTTTATAAAAAATAATTAAGTGTTTGTTATTCCATGTATTTCCACTTAAAAATATAGGTACATTAATTTATAGATAGGCAATTTAAATTTAAAGCTGTGCAAGGTGAACTGCATTAAGGCAACGTCGGTTTAAAACAACGCCATTACCGTTATCAATATACTTAATTGTACATAAAAGAAAACAAGTCTTTAGGGGAAATGTTGATCTCTGCATATATTAGAGATTACCGGTGTTTTACGAGGTAGAGTATAGTGCAGGTGGAAGGAGTACTAGTAAGGTGCGAATACACCGCATGCCTAACTGACACCCAAGACAGATATAAGTCTGCCGAAACGGCTGGAAAATATTTAATTAAATCCAAAGAGAGGCATTGCTATCAAACAAGAGGTAGACGTAGTGAACAGTTTACTTCTCAGGTGCTTTTAACACTTGCACAATCATAGTTGTAAAACATTTATAATATAAAATTACACAGGTTTAGTTTTTGGTCAATAGCAAGTTCGGCTGTAACACCATAAGATTACTGCAAATCAGTGGATGAATAAAATTAATCTAAGTAAAACAATATTTTATAAATTTAATATTACATATTAGCAGCGCTTTTCAGTGGACTGTAATTTGGTTTGATTCTGGATGCTGGGGGGGTTACACATGGTTTCAATCCAAGTACTAACCTTCGATGTTGTGATGTCTGGCACGCTGAAGCTGGTTTCACACAACTAGGATTATCACGGTTCGGTGTATCACTCTCATGGTTACACTGTACTTGCTTGGGATGATGATGGTACTGAGTACTGTACGCGCGGCGATTGACGCTCAAAACTAGTGCAGATAATAACGTCTTGATGTTCTACAGGTAACAGGTATTTACGCTCACATGGATGTAAAATGACTAATTGTCATTTATTTATTATGTATTACAGTGCCTGGATGGCGACAATAATTACGATATCTAGGTAGCGTATATTGGATTGGGTTAGGGATCGGATTAAGATTATAATCGGCCCATACAGTAATATTATACTATTGTTAATTGAAATATGTAAATGCTACAAGAATAGGTAATAATACATTTCATAGTTGTTTAATAATAGTTGTCAAAACATTTAGTGTATCATCAACAGCATATCCTTACAATAACGAAATAAATCGTCAGCATGGTTTGTTTATTCTGAAAATTTCTAACTAATGTAACATTGAAGATAGCAATAATTGCGAGATTAATAATTATATTTATATTATCTTACTTAATAAAAATTAATTTGGATATTTATATCTTCCAATTACGTGCATGTAATTTTATCTAAAATGGATGTTATTAACATATCTTTAATGAACTGTAAAATTCGATGGTAGTGCTAGTTATTGCTTTGAATGAAATTTGGTAAATCGTTTGTATAATATAGTAATTATTGTTGCATATTTAAATATATCGTAATAAATTGCTCGTATGCAATCGAAAATCTTCATTCATGCAAAGAGATTACCATATTGTATTCGAAGATAATAATTATTAACTAACACTACCATAGTAATTCGCATATCTTTGCGATGGCCTGAACGTAGTCGGTCTTGACATCACCTAGGAATTGAATCATGTAATCTTAATTGATAGAACTGCGCTGGAATCTTCACAAATACCTACCATAGAGCTCAGGATTGTAAATCTTCTTCTCCAATTATTGCATCCCTGGAGAATTTTTCTTTTAACAATATTTAGGGCGTGTTCATTTTATCAAGTCAATTTTAAGATTTATAAGACATATATTTATATACTTAAACTTTACAATGAGTTGTCCCATTTCCAACATGTCATAAGCAAAAAATACTTGTTTGAAATTCTATCAGTTACCAAAAATAATAATATGACTTTAGTAAGCAAATCGGTTTCAGCATTTGCTAAACCTGACCTTTTTTTATCAAGCCAAACAGATTCTGGAATTCTAAATTTCACCCACAGGATGTATATGGTGGAGCTTCAGGATACTGACTTTTATTATTTTTGAAGATACAGGATAACTGGCAAACGTCACGAATTCTTGAAATCTCCCCATGATGTCCATAATATGATCCATCTAAGCCAGGGGGGGGCAAACTTTTTGGATGGAGGGCCAAATTCAAGAATTCAAAATGAGCGGCGGGCCGCAAGTAAAATACCATTTTTAGATATACACTATTTATTATCACGAAAAATAAACATTACAAAAAAATTAATGAGAAGAATAAAACTGTTGTACATTTTTTAACATTTTTTTAAAATTCAGGTGTTATTTTGTAGTTGATATTCTCAAAACTGCTTGTAAATGGGCATCGGAGATATTTGATTGTAAAGATTTTTTATCGAGGTTCATGATCGAAAATGTTTGTTCATATATATAGGTTGATCCAAAAATAATGAACATTTTTCTTGCATAATCTTTAAGTTGGTCGAATTTTTCTGAATTAAGGGCATTGTAAAATTTGGAGATTTCTTCACGACGATGCAATTCTCTTAAATCAGTGTCACACTGCAGATCAATAATCTCAAGTTGTAGCTCTGTCGGTACACAATCGATATCTATTGATAATGGATCGCGTACTATTGTTAAACTTGTCTCAATTTTATCGCATATATTTTTTTTCCTTGCAACGCGGAGTTAAAAGTATTTAAATGTGTCACGATGTTCAACGTAGAAAATATTGGTTACATAGTGTGAGACGAGACGCAAGGAAGACGTACTGGGATAATACATTTATGAAACAACAAATTCTTCAAATTTTAATTTATTGTCAATATTTTTTAAAAACTTATAAAAAAGTTATTCGTAATCAGAAGTACAATTAATGATGGCGGGCCACAAAAAAACATTCGGCGGGCCACATGCAGCACGCGGGCCGCAGTTTGCCCTCCCCTGATCTAAGCCCTAAGGAGTAGACAATGAAAAGTAAAAAGAAAAATAACTTGGAATTTTCCTCTGCTATTTATATCTAAAAACTCGATTGACTCGGTTGAAACAGTAAATTGATAAATCATAATTACAATATGGAACTAGGATGACGGTTCATTAAATTCATTAAGTTCATTAATAAATAAAATAAACAATATTACTTTGTTCAAAATATTAAACTTGAACTCTCCTGACAAACGTGCTTCTTGTCTAGTACTAAACAGGTGTAAAGATATATTGAATTAGTCGGATGTTAATACCGTGTATAATCATTAGAGCCATATATTATGCCTCGCTGTACGCAATCTTGTTCCTGCGCCTAATTTATTATTCTTTCCGAATGAAATGTGTTTACTATATTGTTTTTGAAATAGTTAGTGGAAAGTATTTACTCACCGTTGAGACTTTGAAACGTGTACTAAAGTCGCATTATAATACTAAACTTATATTAACTGTACGTGACCTCTAGAGATATAATAACATTATCTATCTTCCTGGCAATTATGACGTCTATAATTAATATACCTACACGACTTTTCTAATATACAAAGCGCGTCAAGTGAAAATATAAGCATAAAATATGAAAATTTATTTTCTTATCTTTCAAAAAAACTGGATACAATAAGTGTAATTTTCTTCGTTTATAAAACTGGTATACCAGCTTAATACCATCAGCTGTTAATTTTATAACAAATTGTTATTTTTTTATCGATAATTTATTGGTTTACGTTCACAGCAAGAGTCTTTTTTCTATAGGCATATAATTTTTAAAATTTCACTTAATTGATGGGAAGAATAGTGCTTTCTAATCGAAAGATCGATCCCTACAGCTGACTTTAATTTGTATAACGTCAGTTGAGTTCGTCATAACGGTTATTTGTCATAGATCGGTGAGATTCACTCACCCAAAAATGTTGTATAGCTAACGTAAAAAAAATCGGTACAAGTCGATTTACAGGAAGCCAGGCGGCAACCGCCCTAATTTTCATAGCCGATTTTGGAAAATTCATGAATTCAAGAATGAAAAATTTACCTTAGTTAACCTATCCTAATCTAATTTAACCTAACCTAACCTTACCTAACAAATAATTCAATATATCGGCTATTTTCAAAATTTGCTTGCCGCTGGCTTCCTGTAAAACGACAAGACCCGAAAATTCATTATAAAAAAAATAGGTTATATATATTCTAATGGATTTAAGTTTTGTACGATTCCATTTGAGTCGTTTTTTGCGACCGGGGTTTCGCCTTTCAACATCTTTAGGCACTGTATACACTCACCAAAAGGCAAACACACACTGACAACGAACCTTTGACCTGCTAAAAATTAGTATATATTTTTTTTAAATATAAGTATATACATATAATATGCGTAGGTACATATTAATTGAGACCTTTCAAACCGGGTTAAGTCGAAACCGACTAACCGACTATCCGCGCATTTTAATATACCCAAAAACCGGCTAACCGGCATAAATTTCGGTAGGTATTTGAATATGCTAACGAAGTGACTAACATTATATTATTATAACAGTATTAGGTGTATACTTTGGGTCCAAACACACATTTAAAAACATGTGAATAATATTCATACATAGTAATTTATAAAATAATGCTAGGAATGCCCCTCATCTGCAGCATGTATGAATCGCATGCCACTGGCATAATATAATAATATCTATATTATAGTGTTTTTATATTTCTAATGGGTATATTATTATATATAATAAACTTATTTAAAAAAAAAAATCGTATTTATTAAAAAATCCTATAAAGGTACTTACAGAAACTTATAGAAATACCAAATTAATAAATTTATTTTTATTTAAAAAAAAAAATCAATATTTTAATCATTAAATTTATGATAGAAATATATCATATTTCAACATGATTTTTTTTTGTTAAACTTGACCGTATAAACCGGTTAATCGGTAACTTACTCCTAAATAAACCGGGTTCTATTTTCCCCCCGATTAATTTGATGCCTAAGAGCGGAATGCAGAAACATTTGTCATAACTAAAATTTCCTTAGCAGAAAACACTATGCAGAAACATTGTCCTTAGTTAAGATCATTTCTATTTAAAATAATACCATATTTAAAAATTCTCTTTCCTATAGTTTAGGTAAATTATTTTATAATTGTTAAACGATGACAAAAATATGACAACTGCATTTCATAAATGCAATAACTATAAATACATATTAATATTTAATTATAATACTCTTATGTTTCCGTTATAAGTCATCACAGGCACCGCAAGATATTTTTTTAACATGGTAACACTAGCGTCAAGTGGCATTTTACCATCTGGCATCTTGTATTTCTGCGGGCTGGCGTATACAAGTAAAATAATATTCTGAAAGTACATTCCAAACGAATTAACACTATCAATATCCATATTGAGATAAATTGTTAAATGAATATGAGTGTATGGACTGTTTTATTGCACGCGAATTTATTTTGACAGCAGCTGTCAGTGGCAAAATGGTAATACTGAAAGAGGCGTGTTCATAACAAAAGTTGTCTATGGTTAAGGATTCCTTAACTCTATACTCATTATAGTCTATAGTTAAGTCATCCGTTTCCGCGACTTATCCTTAGGATCGAAATCTTAGATTGTTCATGCCGCTCTTATAGTATATCGTCAATATACAATTACTAAATTTCACTTTGGCCCTTTACTAAAATTTTAAAATAAAACTCACCTCCACGGAGAAATCTATGCCTACCTTCAAAATAATTATGTATGCTTTATGCAAATCATTTATTTTTGGCAGCATGTATAAATATTAAATTTGTAAGTAACTATTTGAAGGATTAACCACATGAAAAGTATAATTTGAAAAAATATCCAACGACCACCTCAAGAACTAACTGAGTATTGCACCCACTTCAAAAAATTTTGAACATCAATGATCTATATTAAATTACTCACTTTTACAAAGTAATAAAAATATAGAGACCTAATAAATAAATATTTATTCCATTATCGTGAGAGTGATAATATTTCACACTGAGAATAATTCATACTAATACGACGAATTTGTGAAATAAAATACCTCTGGCATCTCTCGCTACACATTATATTGTGCAGATTTTTATCTCTTGAGAAAGTAGCCTCGTGGCGTAAAGTGAATAGAGCTGCACTCTATCAAACTAAGAAGTTTTACCTTTTGGCCCGACTGAAAATGTACAGGTAAAGCTGGAATACTCACCTCGAAGGATAAACACAGGTCGCTACGGTGGCTCTACGCCGGTGGAGCTACGACGAGTAAAAGCTTCATTCACCCACCGTGAAAGTCCGAAACGCGTAGATACAATGAGAGCTTATGTTAAGTAGAAGGGTTACCGTAACTGTACGTTAATGTCACCGGTATAGAGTGGATAGCTTTTAGGTTTGCATGTTTGAGAGTGTGTGGTTTGTATATTTAACAACAACTGCCAATCGAAAGAATATAGAATAGTTAACTAACTCAATATAATATTATATCCTAAAATATATTATGTTGGTTATTAAATGGCTATAAATTTCAGTTTTTACGCTCTTATCTTAAAAACAATATTTTTATGGTGTAATATTAATATTACATTGTTCTTAGCTTGGAATTAGCTTGCAAACTGATTTTAGTAATTAGTAATTAAAATTATAATTGATTTAATTTTTATTCAAGTTCCAACAAATAAGTGGATAGTATTAACAGTAATTACTTTTTTAAAATATAACCCTTCATCAATGAGTGCAGCTTACAATGACATTATTAATGGACGAGTCACTCAGTACAGTAGCTAGCAAGTAAATTCAAACGTAACATTCGCACTGCATAGGTAGACGTCACGCAATATCCATTATGCGATATCACGCATCGGGAATTTATAGCAATATCACCTTTATTGTAATGGCGTTAGAACAGTATTTCTAGTATCAATGTTCTTTTGAGCGAACCCGTTCGAACTGAACCATTCGGCAGACCCGACAAGAAGCTTCGAGAATTTATAGCAATATCACCTTTATTGTAATGGCGTTAGAACAGATTATGCCATTCGGCAGACCCAACAAAAAAGTGTGTTTAATCTTTTTCAAATATTGCAATTTATTAATATTTTAATAAATATATAATACAGCGGAATCTCCACGGAGTAGAGGTTTTATTAGTACTAATTTTCATCCACGATAACCGAGTGGCTTAAGCGTTAGCCTATAGCATCGTGGGTCACAGGCTCGAATCCTGGGTTTGGCAAGTAGGCATACTGTTTTTCAATTTATGTTTGAGTCAGAGTATGGACCTCATAGGTTGGGCATATGGATTGCTATTGGTGAGTGGGCATACCGTCACTGACTTCGCGCTAGAGGATTTCGCGTTTGAATACATTAATGTAATTTTCACAAAGCCTGGATATTTCTGTGTTTGTTTTACCACTACTATATTACCGTCATTAGTATTTTGTTTATGTTTGAAAAGTTGTGCCCTATTCAAATTTTTTTTTTACTAGAAATGTGTTTTTAGTCAACCTTTTGGCTACTTGATTTTAATAAAATACGCGTTAAATCCAACATGTATTTTATTCAAACCACTTCATATGCCCTCTACTTACTATGTCATTGATTAATAAAATCATCATATATACTTTTAAGTACCTACCTTGTTTAATACGAGGGTTTTACATTTTTTTATTGCCGTGAAGTATCGTCTTGATTATTCGAGGGCTTAGTGTCAAACAAAACTATCTACAAAAGTGCAACTTTACAGGAGAGCCAAAATTCGTTATTTTAGATTCTTGTAACTCAACAAGGGAAATGTTTATTTAAAACATAATGCTATTTTTTTATAATTTATTGTATATTGTACATTTATCTTGCTTATGATGATGTTAAAATTTATAGGGATAGTTTAAAAAATATATGAAAACAAGGGTAACTTATGTAGTTAGCGTTAAACTTTACTGACGATTTAATAAGAAATTAAAAAAGATTGACATAACGTTGTTTGACTATCATGTAGCCGTATATGTAAAATAACGTTATCTCAAAAAAAACGCCTTTTCGTAGATAACGTTGTCTGACTTTAAGCACTATATATTATGCTTAGTTGAAGTCTGAAGTGACTACCGACATCTAGTGATGGAATTACATAGCATAAAGTTTACTTTTGACAGTAGATTTTTTTATTATGCTATACTGAATACACAAAGTTTAAGAATGTTAGATTCTTAATTTTATTTTACTTTATTTTGAAAAACCTAAGAAATATTTATTACAGATAGACAAATCAATAAGCTTCAGTACTCAACAGGAAAGTGGACGATATGAGATCTATTCCCAGTCCACCTTTTTTAGGATTCTTCTTATAATTTTATTTCTGATGTTTTTATAAAATATGATTTTTTAAGATAATGTTATGAATTTCCTTGTGTTTTTAGATAATTATCGTCAAATTAGGACACGTATAAGTGTACATTTTCAGTAATTAATTGTGTTATAATATTAATACTATCAACTTGATCAATCTTGATGGAATTTGAATAATAAAATACATTCTAATGGATTTAAGTTGTATACTATTATACCAAAAGGTAAATATTTTGGTAAGTGTACGGAGTGCCTGAAGATGCTGAAAGGCGAAACCCGGGTCGCAAAAACGACTCAAATGGAATAGTACAAAACTTATCCAATAGAATTTAAATTGTGTTGTATTGAATGTTTCCTAATTCTATAAATAGCTGTCACTGAAAGCACTACAGTGTCAGTTCACTACAGCTTTGACATACATAAATACTCAACATTGTGAGCAAAATCTAAAATATGGTAACACCGAGTAAATTCAGACGCAAATTTAGTGATTTACCATTTTCAGTGTCGGCGGTAAAATGAACCACCCGCTTAGGTACCTCCATGAATAAGTAACGAATAAAACAGTGGTGCACTCTAGCGGTAAGTGTGTCTCACTCTGACCTCTAACCTCTCTTTTACCCCTATGCTACCCACACCTCCCCATTTCACTCCACGAAACATCATTCCTCAATCAACAAACCCCGTTTTAGAATGTCTATTAATGAAGCCGGTCTGGTGATAGTTTTGCCTGCTTAATCGCGATGACTGATATTAAAATAGTAACGAGAGGATTAACTATTTAATAAATACGTTAATCCTGTAGTACAATAATGTATGTATTTAATAATGTAATCAAAATAGACGGCGACCAACTGACTATAGGTAATATTAACATTTTTGATAATTCGGATGAGAATTCAGTGCAAAATAACAGAGCTTTGATGAATAATTATTTTCTTTAGAATCAATTAGATACTTCAATCTATCATCTTCTACATAGAATGTTTATCATATTATATGCCTTTCGCAAATCACGCAACTGATTCATCAGATAATTAAAAAGGGGGTCACCGCAGAGTTAAAACCAATCACAAAATCATTAAATCATATTTTTTAAATATGCGCATACTGAGTAGAAAATATTACCCAAAGCATAACAAAATTCCTGCAAGTATTATTTGGAAAATTTTAAATACATTGCCATTTTTTCTCATAATCTCTTAAAGGCCTCTAAATTAGTCACTGCTTTGGGCCTCTACGTATATAATATTAATTTACTGGTCATAGTTAAAGTTTTGTATTCTTCAAATTGAATCATTTTATGCAACTCGGAGTATGATGGACCCAACAGGTTGAGTAAGTGGCTAACATAATCTCTCGTAAAAACAAAAATCTGCAGAACTCCACTCTGTGGAGGTCCATATTATCTTGTTTAGATCGAACATGGTCTATATATAAATATATATAATATATATTATGTACTAGGGATTCCAATCCCGGGATCCCGAGCTATTTTCGATATCTATGAATCCCGGGATTGATAAACATAATCCCGAAACATTTGGGATTAATTTTTTTATCAATTTTTTTGGAAAATAAAATAAAAACGAAAATATAACAGAAAAAATACTTTTATAACAAATAACCACATTAGAAATAAACTGACTTTGAATGAAGTTTGATTTATACCCATGTGTAAGTTGCCGATTCATTTTATTTTTTAACAAAAATTAATAAAAATGAGAAAGATTGGAAAAAAACAATGCTTTGCACTATTAACAAAGTAATTCCACCATAATCTCATATGTTTTACGGCAGTTTCATATTTGGCTGACTAATTAGATTTATGAAGCGGAAAGGCCATCAGTACACCATGATTTGCTTTACTATTTTAAATCTCGCTAACCCATTCATTAAGTATTTACAATTAGAAACAGCAATCTCATATTAAATTCACATTATTATTTGTATTACAATATTATTTACTCCATTAAAGTTATGTATTTCCAAGATTGAACATATACAATATTAACAATAAATGTCTTAAATAGTATAAATTATACTAGATTTATTTTTGACCGATTTTATCAATGTTATTTGTAAATATAAAAATTTTATATTAACAATGGAAAAAATGCCAATCCTGGGACCAGCCCGGGATTGTCAAATTGTAATCCCGAAATCCCGGGATCAGAATTTTGGGTCGGGATTGGATTCCCTAGTATGTACCACATAACTGATCAATAATTAATATAATTCCGATAGGCTATACCCCAATACATTACATTTTGAAGCAGGGTTTTAAATGTGTGAGTGTCGTATGAAAATGAACCACACATTATATACGTGCACTAATGTGTATTGCAACCTTCAATACACCAATATTAAATGAGCGTTATTGCATAAACCGAGAGCAGTTGTCAGTAGTCGACGTATGACGTATTATTGACACGTGTTTAAGTTTATCCCGTATTCTTCCGCACTTGAGATCGGTTGCCAGTTTCTTCACACCCATTAGGTATTTCAGTTCCCATTATTTCTGTGTTCTCTGGTATGTACAGATATACTAGATTTATAGATATATAGAGTTTTAAAAAATCACCTATTTAAATATATTTCAATGTGTCGCAAAAATTGTGTCATTTTATTAGTATATTATTAAATAATGGGAAAAAAATTTCAATATACAAATAGTAAACGGAGTGAATTGGGTATAATTTATACTAATAATTAACGTATACTTAATTATTTTCATGAATTGAAACAAAAAATATATTTTATTTTTAATTTATTGAAAAATAATAATATAAGGCTAGAGTTTATTAAATATGTAGGTATAATTATATTTAATTTATAAAATAAAGTAATTACAAAGATAATTTATTTTAATTTATACCAAAAAGTCGGTTAAATAAATCGTAGCGTCACTGTGGTAGATAATAGGATGACCGTAGCTAGAAACTGACCAATCAACCACACGTATATACAACGTTGTAGTAAATATATTCAACCACTCTAGATATGCATAAAGGAATTCTAAACTGCAGTAGTCTATAAACAAGGTATGCGGATTTATCTTTCGACGATAATGATTCTTCGTGCAATTTCAAAATGTTCATTATAGCTTTTAATATTAAACTAGCAGGCTTCCTGCTAGTCGTATACTCACATTATATTGAGTCATAAATTCGAATTGAATTGAAATAAAATAGAACTTATGTAATTACTTGTTAATTAATTAATGTAAGATGTGATTAACTTAGTCAAATCTATTTTATCTTACAATATGATTTGTGAGGAATGTTATAGTGAAATTTTCCAATTTCATCGTATTGAAGTGATGGAATCAATAATTTTAATTTTAATTTGCCGAGGAAGATAAGATACATCTGACATATTAGTATTTTTCATCAATCTATAAAATATACTTAACAATGCTGTCCTTGGCCACCACAAGGGGGGGGGCTGACAGGGCTCTAGCCTGGGAGCCCGGACTTAAGAGGGGCCCGGCGTGGCAGGTCAACCAGTTAAGTGAAATAAACACACACCACAAATTTGTTCTAATAGTAAAAAAAGTATTGACCGACCTGCGTGGACGCGACACCCGAGAGACGTAGGTTCAATTCCTGCTGGGTGTCGTATTTATTTTCAAACTAGATTTTTTCTATTGTTTATTTATATTTTCTCAAAAGTGTTTTCAAAATTATTTATTTTCAATAAAAAACAATGTTACATTCTTAAATCTTGTGAATTATTAGTTAAATAAAAAAATAGCTAAATACATACATTCATTTTTTCTATTGCGGCACTTAAATTTTATAGTATTTTTCATAGTTGCCATATAAATTTGCATTAACCAAATGAAATAATACTGAAAACAATTTTAATAAAAAGTTTATTCACCCCTTTATCAAAGTGTCTCCTTCCAGGTTTCCACCCTTATCCCCCTCTGCGGAGGTCCTGACGCGGAAGACCGTACAAGAGAAGACCAAAGAGCCGTGTGACAGACAGGATTTCCTTTGGAGATCACGGGATAAGGAGGGACAGGTCTTGGGAAACCCCGCTAATACAGCGATATCACTTGTATTTAAATGAATCTTATAGTATCCACTGCAAGCTTTCAAAATTGACACGCGAATGTTACGAGTACTTCAAATAAAATGCATCGTTTTCTTTATTATTTTAGTATTCAGAATGAATTAAGTAATTAATATTTTTACGTACTTACATGAGATGAAATAAATATTCAAGTGTTTTTTAATAATTATTTTTATAAAAACAAAATGTATGACGATAATTAAATTATAATTGATAACCAATCCGTTAATCTGGGTAGGAATCCGTATAGCCCTAAGTGAAGACATCTCAAATATTAGGTATTACCACTCTCTACCTTAAACCAGTACTGATATTAGGTCTAAATACGTATTATGCAGACATTTTACATAGAGTATAGTTGCTTACTGTTACATATTTTGTGATAGCTGAATGTTTATCTGTGGTGAATCTGTGTGTACTAACTACATTTCCAAAGGGTTCAGTTTAGTATTTTTTCAGACAGCAGAAACAAATTTGTATATAATATCTGATTGTGAAATATTGCACTTTAGTTATATTAAATAATAAAACCAAATATATAGTATAAAAATATCAATACCTTTTTTTTTAATTTTCTTTATAATAAGTGTGGATTTCAAGTATTATTTCTGGTAAAAAAAAGGTTTTGTAACAGGTTTTTTTTTTCAAAAAATGAACGTTAACCATTTACTCAACCTGTTAGTTTCATAATGCTCTGAGTCCAACACACACATTGGAAAAAAACATGTAATTTTTTTGAGAGCCGATATTTAAACCCGAGACCCTGAGTTTACCAATCGGACACGTTAGCGATCGGCTAATCACTATTAAAACAAAAACCCTAAAAATAATAGTTTTTTTCAGTGATCGGCAACGCAGCACGCGTGTACGCTATAAATAGCGCCCGTGTGCGATTTCCGATGCGCCCTCGTTTAGTTTATGATCGACATAGCGATCCTAGTGGTCTAGTGCGCATGACGCTAGCCTTTCATCCGGATGCTTCATGTTCAATTATTTTACTAACTACACTACTGTCATTGCACCTCAAGGCCTATTGTAGTGTTAAAAAATATATATGTACCTACATTAACTATAATGGTTTTTTTATTGCCATTTTTATATTTTGACCGAAAGGTCGATATTCAGTTTTCTGATCAAAATATCAAAGATATCACAATAAAAAAAAACAATTAAAACCATGACACAGACATATTATTTAAATTACTTTTAGTACACGAAGATGTAAAATTTATAAAATATGGCTTATCAGAAGTAAGGCACTTGAGCGATTAAATATTTTGTTATTAAAAATAAAATAATTTATTATAATACAAAAATTAATACTGCTTACGTAGGTATATATAGATTAGCCAATTAACACTGAGTAGAGCAATGAATTAAATGAAACTTTCGATATGTATTGTATTTAAACATCTGTTTACCAATTAAACCGAGTAATTAACAAAACTTAGTTAAATAATATTATATGATATCAAAATATCAGTCAAACGTTAATAACTCTTAAGTGATTTATAAATAATGAGAATCAGTTAAAAATTATACCGATTTACGAGACTCAAAATAAATTTGTGTTGTAAATAAAATTTATATTGACATTTTACCAAAGTGATATATTGCACCCTTGATGATAAAAAGGTTGCCAACCCTTGCTCAATTGACTCTATACCTTAAGTCCAAATCTACGTAAATGTGCGAACCCTTATCATAAATATCCTTGCAGCGATAAAATCAGACATGACAAGCGGCAGATTATAACCCTAATATCACGGAAAGCCATGCGTCACACATTATAGATCAGTTATCTCGTATAAGCGATTTGATGGCTCTCATTCACCGCAATAACTCGCAAATTCCTATCAAAGTTCTATCAGTGCGATATTAATACTCGGTCGTTATCGCACCGCCCGAAGATGTCGCGATTGCCTCGGAATTGCCCGAAAAAAGCAGTCCCTCCGCGCAGGAGTTATGGTGAATTCGGTTTTGATTCAATTACTCGGGACATAAATTTGCAAAGGTTTTTGTTCCTCTCGGCTGCTCCTCTGCCTGGGGGCAGATATAAGTGTCCCGCTAAAGAAGGGAAAAGATAAATCGTTCCACACTGGCGACTCATGGGGACCTTTTAAGCTAGAATCTTTAATGTAATATACACACTATAACATTTTATATCAACACTTTAATATTATAATATTAAATATTTAAAATAATTAACATGTATTTTTAAAAAACATTCTAAATTAATAATTATAGACTAAGAAATCATAGAATCTGAGTTTTTATTAACAGCCTATTCCTTTGAGAGATTCGATTATCATCTATAAATAATTTAAATAATGATAATGCATTTTTAATAATAAATACATCATCGTCATTTATGAAGACTTTTATTTGATTATTTTATGAGCGAAAAGAGAGAAGAGTCTGAAAAAGGGGTTAGGTTTTTGAACACACATAATTTTAAAACATCCCATGTATATACAATTGAAGTTAAATGACAAACCACACCCGCCCCGCACCACATCCGGTCTTAATCGGGCGTATCACAAAACCCTACGTTTGATGTGAAGCATCATTTTTATTTTTATGACTGGGAATGTCTCAGGAGCAGTTACCCAAGACTAAGGTCGTCATGCACTCAAATAATGAACTTTGACTGAATTTATGTGATTTTTAGTTAAGGTACCCATGGGAGTGATGAGGACGTAGGTCGTAGAGGCAATACTAAAAATTGTAGTAAGTAACAAATTAAAGCTCATACAAAACTGCCGAACATTCTAAGTGAAGAGATCTTCACGTTGGCAGTATGACGCCGCAAATTTTCTAAATGTAATAAAATTGTATTTACCAGTAATACATATAATATATACCAGTACACATCTTTAAAAAAAAAACATGATACCTAACGGGACTCGAATCTGTAAGCTGGATACGCGGCAGTGTGTTTTCCAATTAAGCTACTGGCATCCTGCTTAACTTCGACGATTTTAACTAGTAGTCCTTACATGAAATGCTTATAAAAAAATTGTGGGTATATGCAAGAGATGTTTTCAAATTATGTATATTCAATATATTTAATATTATATTCTCAAATTTTGTGAATTATTTATATATATTTTTTTTTTAATATTTATTATAATTTATATTAAAATAAATAGTTTATTTGATTAGTTTTTTGGCAGAACATCATAATATAGTATGCATGGAGCACTGAATCACACTAAAAGAGTGTATTGTTACCATTTTAGCACATATACCTATACGTGTCTATTTTCAAGTTTTTGGCGTAGATAGAATACAAATAGGCAAAAAATTCTACGAAAAATTTAAAACGCATTATTATAGTATATTATACCTATTATACAAAATAAAGGCCGATCAAATTTTATTAAAACAGTGGTGTCATATTTCGTGGGGTTTTTACAAAATTACTAAAGTCCCGGAATCTTGTTATAGAGTAATTGCATTTTAAGTTTGATATCTTCTCTAAAATCAGGCATAATGCTAATTTTTTTGTGCTTTTTGTGCATGTCCTATATATCGGATGACCTTGATTGTTTTCTTGTATACATATTTATATAATATATATATATAATCCGTTGTTAACTACTTTTGGCACCAACCCCACAATATAAGATATTTAATTAGGTAAATAACTAATTAAAACTAAAGTATTTTTGTTGTAGTAGTTAAAAATTGATTATTATTATTTTTTAATTATTAACACAAGATACAAAGTATCATTAATTGGTCTTAATGATACCAAGAATATTAAAACAATATTTTCTTCTCGAGTTTTAATGCAACTATTATAATGATGATCTTTCTCCATTTAATGTTGCCCACCAATCAATGAATATATTTAATGTAGATAACTGTGGAAAAAATACACTATTACACTGATAAGTAATTACGAAAATGTTTCAAGTGTTCGTATATTTTAAAAATAGAGTTTAACCAGCCGATATAACTATTATTTCAAAGTACGCCCATGTCTACCCCTATCACGTTGAGGACTAACGTTCTATACAAATTACGATCATGCGTGGCTGGAATTTAATATTGGACACATAATTTTCCCTAAGAAAACACTTAATGGGCCCGCAATATTTCTAGGTGCAGACTGAATGTTTTTCCTCCTTAAAAATATACCTGCTCTACCTGTGCAGTTAGTATAAATTTGAATACTTAGTATATATAAAACAGTCTTGTTAAATAAATTCAATAGACAATAAACTCAATTAATACTGAATAATATATGAAATGTTAAAGAATGTTAGATTCTTTATTATAAATATTTTTTTAAAATACCTCAGAAATATTAGATAACATTCTAGAAAAAAAGTTGTACCTAATGGGGGTCAAACTCACGTCTTTCTTTTTCTGGGTGAGTACTTTCGCCATTGATTAGTGAAATTTAAAGTAGCTTAGTTAAAACGTGGCTATTAGAAATAATTCACATGATTAATAAACTTATCGATAGCTTGGAAATGAAAGCACTCACCAGAAAAGTGAAAAACTTGACGGCGGCCATCGTGGTCGAGTTACTGCACTCTTAACCGAAGGCTCCGGGTTCGACTCCCGGTGAAGTCATAATAAATTTTGTGGTTATCTCAAAGCATGTGTGTTTATGTGATCGTTTCGCTTCTAACACTGCTGTTTGACTTCACTACCGTCATAGGGCCTCATGACCTATTATAGTATTGAAAACAAAAAAGTTTCTGTCTATCTGATTTGTTTCTATTTTTCTATGTTTTTTCTAATTTTTATGTTTTTAAAAATGATGTATTTTTATTTACTTATAGCTACTGTAACATAAAAATTTATTTTTAATCTATTTAACTAAATTGGAATATCGGACTGCCTGTGTCCATTTTCATTATGTAGTTATAATTTAAAACTATTAGACCAATGTTTATGAAACTTACACGCTTTTAGACTACGTTATTGATGCTCCAAATCCGGGATCTCTATACACAACCTTCTTAATATTAAATGTAGCTTTATTTCTTTTAACTTAAATAACAGTGATTGCTGACGATATCTTGGATGAATCACATAACCAATGTATCGATACTGCATAAGCTGAATATTAACGAGAAACCACATAGCATTCCCCACAAAGCTTTCAGGAGATAAGGAACAATGAAATTGTCCAGAATTTGGTAACAGAGTTTTCATAATTTTCAGACATAAGAGCAGTAACTAGGAATAGGAAATATCTCTGACAAATAATTTAAATATTTACTATTAGTAGTAGGTATAGGGTAGATAAATAAAGCTTCAATTATTGTATTTTTATTCAGATAATCAGTTTAGATAGATATGTTATTTAATTAAATTAACTGCTACATAACTCTTTGCTATCATCACTACAATACGACTAGGTAAGTACTAAAAGTTCAGCATTACCTGTGAGCTTAAAGGCCACGGAGGTAACTGTAAACTATTTTAAACTACAGCAGCTGAAGAACTTAACTAGCCAAGTCGCGAGATGCGAGGCACTAACATTCTTCCGCGAGCCTTTTTCCCTCGCCATTATTGTCTAACAAATTATCCACTTGATATTGTGGTACGTGAGATTATGCGCATAGTATAAAAGAAAACATGCTGTCTATTTCAAGTTAATAGCTTGTCTGCATTATAATAAAAAAAATGTTTCTTTGTATATATTTAAACGTCCTATTATCTATGTTGTATTTTTTATTGAATCATTATTGCAATCTGGTTGTCATATAATTAATTAAATGACTGACAATGTTTCACACACCCAGACTAATTAAATAAAAATCGAATAAAAAATAATTTATTGAGCCATTTTTATTCGCATTTATCCCATCTCCAAATTCCTTGGTATTGTCACAAGACCAGGCAAGTGTGGAGTTACAGTCATAATTCAAGCATAAATGCAAGAGACATTCAGTAAGATCGGCACAGCGGACGCGTGCGGATTTCTAATAGCTTTCCGTCGCTAAGTGATTGACTCAATAATATAGACTGATTCAGAAGTAGTTTGTCAACTTGAGATAGTGTAACCGTCGGATACTTCTGAATACCTGGCAAGCCGTGATACCGGCTCTTATCATTCATACAACCTGCCATCATCATTCATATATCATTAGCATCCATCAACAGTGTACCATCAAGTGCCGCGCACCGGGTAACCCCAACAAATAATACCGCGCGAGTGACAGAGCAACCAGACCACGGAGCCATCATCAACATCATAAAAGGTCAGTGTCTGGCACCCTGTTCAATCGCCCCACCCCTAGATCCGGACTCCACATCATCCCTAAAATTACAGTTCACTTACGAAAAGCGCCACCAATAACGATTTTATTTATGCGAATTCCATGACTGATATACTTGACAAATTGACTGCTTGATCTGCAAATCGGTTAACTCCATTTGGGCAAATGGTTCTGGAATAAGAAAAAACCTAATAATTAATTATCGAGCAGAATTTAACAATTCTATAAATACATTCGGATTTTTTAAATTAAAAATTAGCTATACCTACTGCGAATGAATACTGTATTTAGCTTCCCTTTTATATAATATACTAGCTGAAGTACCCGGCTTCGCACAGGGTCGCTTCGTGGTTATATTTATCTTAGATATTTAAAAAATAATAAGAGGTCATTATTTTTTTAATATTAAAATATCTGTGTTATACAATATGGCAATATGAAAATAATTCTAATAGGAGTAAAGGTCAAACAAAAGACCACTAAATTAAAATCGAATCCAAAATATGCAAACGTTATTAATGTTAATATAATAAATATGTAGTAAAAAAATCTAAATTGCATGGAACAAACAAACAATGAACGTTGTATTTTATATAATACTAATTTAGAAACCTTCGCAGGTGTGCGCACAACAACTGACAAAATTTTCATCGCAATCGGATGAATGTTATAGGAACGCATACGAATAGAAGAAGAAGATGATTTTCTAATTCAGAAATCTTTGTGGGCATGCGCACGACAACTCACCAAAGTTTCATTGCGAATTGAAGAAGAAGGATATGGTTATTCTAATTCAGAAACCTTTGCCAGTTTTAGCACAATTATTGACGAAAGTTTTATTGCAATCGGATGAATGGAATAGAAACGCATACGAATAGAAGAATATAACATAAAAGAAGAAGATGGTTGTACTAATTCAGAAACCTTTGCGGGTGTTACCACAACAACTGACGAAGGTTTCATCGCAATCGGATGAATAGTGTAGGAACCATACGAATAAAAGAAGATATAATGAAGAAGAAGAAGAAGATGGTTGTACTAATTCAGAAACCTTGGCAGGTGTTGGCACAACCACTAACGAAAGTTTTGTCGCAATCGGATGAATGGTATTTATAGGGACCATACAAATAAAAGAAGATAGAATGATGATGAAGAAGAAGAAGAAGAAGAAGATGGTTGTACTTATTCAGAAACCTTTATGGGTGTTACCATAACAACTGACGAAGGTTTCATCGCAATCGGATGAATGGTATAGGAACCATACGAATAATGTATAAAGTATAGGAACCATATGATATAATGAAGAAGAAAATGACGATGGTTGTACTAATTCAGAAACCTTCACAGGTGTTGGCACAACCACTTACGAAAGTTTCACCGCAATCGGATGAATGGTATAGGAACCATACGAATAAAAGAAGATATAATGAAGAAGAAGAAGAAGATGGTTGTACTTATTCAGAAACCTTTGCCGGTTTTAGCACAATTATTGACAAAAGTTTTATTGCAATCGGATGAATGGAATAGAAACGCATACGAATAGAAGAATATAACATAAAAGAAGAAGATGGTTGTACTAATTCAGAAACCTTTGCGGGTGTTACCACAACAACTGACGAAGGTTTCATCGCAATCGGATGAATAGTGTAGGAACCATACGAATAAAAGAAGATAGAATGATGAAGAAGAAGAAGATAGTTGTACTTATTCAGAAACCTTTGCGGGTATTACCACAACAACTGACGAAGGTTTCATCGCAATCGGATGAATGGTACAGGAACCATACGAATAAAAGAAGATATAATGAAGAAGAAGTAAAAGAAGATGGTTTTTCTAATTTAGAAACCTTTGCGGGTGTGTGTACAATAACTGACGAAAGTTTCATCGCAATCGGATGAATGGTATAGGAACGCATACGGGACAGACAGAAAGACAGACAGACAAACAGGCATACAGACAGACAGACATTCATTTTTATATATAAAATATAGCCTATACTCTTCACGAAAGTGCAAGCAATAAGTTCACAAAGTTTTATCGCAATCGGATGAACGGTATGGCAGTGCATACAACACGAACAAACAAACAAACAAACAAACAAAAAAAAAACAAACAAATAAACAAACAAACAAAAAAATATTATTTTTTATATATTAGATAAAGAAAATTTATACAACGAGCGGAGTTGTTCCAATTTAGATATTAGAAATTTGGTATCTGTACTGACTATAATTAGATTATGTACTGACTGACTGTACCTACGTGAAAAATTAAAATTTAATAAATAATATTATATTTGAGATCTAAGTTACATGAATACGATTACAACCACATATTTTATAGGTACCTAATGAAATAGTTAATTTATTGAAAAATACATTTTATTGTATAAGGGAAGAGAAAAAAGACATGGTTATTATGACAAATAATTTCAAAATGTTAACCACAACATAACAAGTTATTGAATATAACATAAATAGTTAATACCATTATTATATCCTAATTCGGAATTGAATTCAAATATAACCATTAAAATATAGAATGTTTTATATTATACTTATCACGCCTTTGTAATGACAAGACGCTTTTGTTATAATTATCACAAAACTTTGACGTTAGTTTCAGACGCCAAGATTCTTGGCGGTTGCAATAGTTTCACCTAAAAATTCCTACCAACGAAACATGTATCCGCATTTATTCCATATTGTTATAGTCATATAAATAAATATGTTCATTGAAATCATTTTAAATATTTTATTACTACGAAATTCTATTATTTTTTTATTTAAAAAATATTTAATTTTTTAAGATAAGCAATATTTCTGTAATCTTCAATGTAACTATTCTATGAATCAACGTGTTGGTAGATGCAATTCCTATTCAGGTGCAGGTGCGGTTTTACCTGCGTCGCCCCAACAACTTTCATAATCTACATCAGCGTGGGAGATGGTACTGCACCTTGTGCATTATGATTAGTGCCTGTGGTTTTGTGGTTGTAATCGTTTTGCACAATAATTATAACGTTCGTAAGACTACTACATATTATGACATCTCAAGTTGCACGCACTGGTTACTTTAGAATTTATAATATGACAATATGAGAGTGACTCAGGAAGGTTTAAAAAAAATTCACTCGTTGATCACTATATTTATGTTCTGTTGATTTTCCAGGGTTGTACCTACTCTATTTTTATTTTATATTTTGTGTTTTGTGTTTTTTTATATGTATGGGAATAAACAACTCAACCCGTATCAGCATATTGATCGGCGATATTAAATATCCATTCCCCGTAGTGTCCAATGATGGCAAACTCAGTAAATAGCTTACTACAATTATTATTTCCGCGATATCCATTTTTCCACATAGTCAGCTATATCCGATGATGCAAACTCCATATAGTAGCTGACACAATCATAATAATTATTTCCTAAATATGCTTTCCAAGATATTATTTTGATTGTGAATACGTCAATATATAGCAAATCATAATTCATAGGAAATGTCACTCGAATATAAGTCCACGGTCTGCTAGTATCTCAGTCTCTGTGTCGCTCCGCACAACATCTCATTCTACCGAGATTCGGACCTCGGAACAGTATCATAAGTATTGTAACATAACTACTGTAACATATTTTTGTAAGGAATGTTTACCCTTCAAATAAAACTCGCTCCTCCATATATCGGAGCAACCACCAAATCTCGACCCCTTCATCCACAACACCATGTCACCCATAAAAGTAACCTACTTTTTTTACGATTAAAATTGAAGACATGAGTAGAAATATAGCCTCATTCAAATCAATTTAAGTAAAAGTTATTACTAACATACACGTTTCAATAAACTCATTATATTATCAGTTATAATAATGTTATGGCAATAATAAATATATAATACTGTTACGATTCTACATTGTATTTTTTAAGTTGGATTGAAAAGCCTTTCGTTTATAGGTTATTTTCCCGCTGACATCCTTAATTGTATTTTATGCAATTCGTATTTTGGAATCTGTAGATTTTTTTTTCAATGAGAAATATTAACTCTTTAGTGCCAGACCCAATTGCTCACGTTCCATATGGATACGCAATTATTGTAGTACAGTTTACTTTGCCTAATTGTTATTTTAAAATAATAATTTGGTTTATAAACGTTAGTTAGTTGAAATAAGTACACTGCTTCAACTGTTTGTCATTTGAATGATCTAGCTGACATAATAAAAGTAATATCAAGTGCAAAGTGGCCATTCATTTTATAATCATAAAATGATGGACTTATGTTAAAGGTAACCGTGGTTTTCTGATTATATTATTTCAAAGAATAATATTTCTGTCATTGAATGCATTATAAACGTGTTCAGTTTCATGATATGTAATTACGAAATGGAATTATTTTTGTTTATGTGGTGTTATTGCATAATGAATTAATGCGTGTCCATATGGACACGCGTGTCACTTAACACTGCAAATTTAAATTATGATTTGTTATCATTATATTTTTTTATAAAATATATTATTCTCATTTTGTCAAATTATTTAGCTTCTGGGATATGTATATTATTGAAGAAAGAGAAATTCTGGTAAATAATGCAGTGAATGCACTTTATGAAGCTAGTGATTATGATAATGTCGACGAATATAATAGTATTATTTAACGAAGTAATTGCCTAGAGGTAATATACAGTCTCGGGCCCCAGGTTTGAATCCCGGATTTGGCAAATTTACATTATTTCGATGTGTATTTGGACCTAGTTCTAGAGTTTGAATTTAATCCAAATGCAAAAGTATTTACTTACATAAACGTGAACTTTACAAATAAAAAATTGAATACGTTGACATCATGATATTAAGCCAAAAAAAGTATTAAAACAATAGTTTTTTTTAATAAATAAATTGACATGGGATATACGACAAATATTATCCTAAACTGTAAAAATGTGAATTTTTGTGTATGAAGTGTCTAAAATTGTAAATTTACAACATACAATTTTTACACCCACGGTGGCCGCGCGGCTTAAGCGTTGGACTATGACGCCGTGGGTCCCAGGTTCGAATCCTGGGTCTGACAAGTACACATATTGTTTTTCAATTTGTGGCTGAGTCAGGGTATGGACCTAATTGGTTGAGCAAGTGGCTGACATCCATTTCTCGTAAAAACAAAATCTATTAATAAAAACCTCTACTCTGTGGAGGCCCATATGATCCTAATAGGATCGGACATGGTTTTAATAATAATAAATAAATTGTTTGAATTATTTACCAACTCAACATTTACAAAATGTATTTCCTTTTATTTATTGATATATAATTTTACTCATAAATAAAAGTTGCAACATCAAGTCTTTACCCAACCGGCCCAAGCCACAGCCCTCAATACCATAGCTGAAAATTACAAACCTTCAGCAATTAAAACACCCGAACGTCGCCGCGCAAAATAAATTATGTTGCGTCGGCGGGCAAAACTTCCGTCCCACGCCATATTAATGCGTTACATTTGCGCGCGCAAGTTCGTCCCACGCCAAAAATACACTCTGATCTGCTTTTCCAAACGCACCTAAAGAAGTAAAACTTAAAACACAAAACAACAAAATGTGCGTATTTGTGACTAAATCAGTAAAGTTCACCATCAGGGTTACGATGGACGTCCTATTTCGTACATTTTTTTCTATGATTTTTTTCTAAAGGGGATTCTTCTGATGTCGTTCCAAATTATGTGTATTAAACTTTAAAGATATAATAAATTGGTACTTATTTACTTCAGAGCAGCAAATTTAAAAAACCCGGGAAAATGTTTGCAACGCAAAGTTTTTCCGTCGATTCCGTTTATTTCGCATTTACGAGTCGTCGCAGACTCAAAATCGCATACGAGTCGAGAAAATATAGGACATGTAAGAGTGAATTCGCGTTTGTTGGTGCATACAATGTCATATCCGTTTTATATGCAAGTTTAACTTCATATCAGCCACAACCACCATGCAAGATTTAACACTACCGTTCCTATATTTCTCTTTTCACTTTGCTGCTGGCGTTAACGACGTCATAAATATTTCGGCGTACTTATTTAGAATCGCATGTCATAAAAATGGACTTTTGCTTTTGTATAGTCAATGTCCGCTACTTAAGTGGATCATTTTGATACCACACATCGCGATCAAGAATCTTTGTCGCTCACCTTTCTTATTGCGTTTTTTTTCAGATCCCATCAGCAAGTGGTAACTACACGGCAGTGGCAAAGACTCCAATTTCATCCCTTATTTAACATTTACTTTGACTCGTATAGATTATAAAATAAAAATGGTAAAAATATAAACAGAATACTACAAATACCTTGAGTTCGTTGATTGTTATTGTATCCGTAAGTAATGCAATTATGACATGAATGACATCTTTAATTACTCTGGAATTATTAAGTCAGTAAATACTTGAAATAAATATATTTTTTTCCGACCATGTCCGATCCTAATATGATCATATGGCCCTCCACATGGTAGAGGTTTGTATTAACAGATTTTGTTTTTTACGAGAAATGAATGTCAGCCACTTGCTCAAGCTATTAGGACCATACTCTGACTCACACACAAATTGAAAAACAATATGAGTACTTTTTTGCCAGATCCAGGATTCGAACCTGAGACCCACGGCGTGATAGTCCAACAAAAAATACAGATTAAGACTTCTGAAATGTATTTATAGTATTTGAAAGAGTCAGATCTAACATTGCATCTTGAACACGTATCTGATGAAAGGCAGTACTCACTTATACTTTTGTTTCTAACAAAATCCATTTTACACACGTACGTGACAAGGTGCCATAATTCGATATCATAAAGCAGCACCGTCAGATTTCAAGCATTGAGGAAGCGATAACTCATTCGCTACTGACCTTTTGATTAATAGTTAATTACCACATTTAAATATCATGCTAATTATGCCTAATGACCACCTGATGAGCAACACACCAGTTGCGGAATTATAACCAACAAGGCGGGCACATCTCAAAAGAATCTATGCAAAATCTTAAAAAGCGCAGATTTCAATAAAATAATTATAAATTATAATTAATATAATATAATTATTTATAATTATATAATTATAAATTATAATTATAATTAAATTATTATTATAATTATAAATAGTACATTTCTTTTGTACAGATAAAAATAAATATTTTTTGTAATACTAATTAATAAAATGTTCAATTCCAAAATAGATTAATATACGATATATTTGCTATGATTGTGTAGCACCTTTGCTGGGTGACAGGTACAGGTGTCGATCATGACTGCAAAATCCGTGCGACTGTGCGACAATGGTGTCCGTCATGTCCAAGGCACGTAAAGGACCTCTTCCATACGGGTTCCTAGTACTTTTTAAAGATTTTTATTGTCAGTTATTAGTGGCACTTAAGTATTTTAATTTGATAACTAACTATCTCGATGGCAAACCATAAATCTGCGGAGAAGTGTAGGCCTCAATTCATGCAGCACTGCACACGGTTTTTGTTGTCGCTACTCTCAGATAGGTCTTCCTATATTAAAATATTCAGTGACCTCTAATAAAGAGTCTAATCGCAGTCTCCCTTCAGATAAGTCGGTTGCGATGTTGTGAGCTAGGCATTTGCTAAATATATTTAAGTATATGAAAATAACGTTATCTGTCCAATGTATCATCAAAATCAACACAATTTATATATTTAATTAACTATTTCTTTTATTCAACGAATGATTCACAAGATTTAAGAATGTACCATTCTAATTATGTATGTTCAATAATTAAAATAGTACATTCTTAAATCTTGTGAATTATTCGTTGAATAAAAGAAATAGTCAATTAAAAATTATTAGCAAGTTCAAGTAAGTTACATCATAAAAATATTGGTGAAAGCCGTGACGTCGGTTAGTAATTAAAGTAGTAGGTACCTACTTTGATTTAATAAACAAAAACCGATTGCCAAAGCTTGATTTCGAAGAGCGCTGATCAACAGGTATTAAAAAGGCCAATAGTTAAAATTTGTCGCAATTAGTACGTCGTCTTGTAGCATAGAGGATAATGCCCTGAGAGATGCTAGTTCGATTCCAGCCGGGTGGCTTACTTTTTTTAAAAAGATTTTTTCTATTGGTTATAATATATTTTCTCAGAAGTGTTTTTCAAAATTGTGTATGTTATATAAATTTAATATTAATATAACATTAAATTTGTAGTTTGTTAATCCAGAGCTTGGTAAGTATTAATTAAATTAATTACATATGTCTTTTTTAATTTTCCGAAGATGATCTGATCGTTATTGAACTTTGCGGATTAAGTATGTCACGGTGTGTTTATTTTAATAATTAATATAAAGTTTTTTACCAACAATTGACGGCTAACACTGTCAAATAATTAATTAATTTGCTACATTGTATTATATTTTACGTAAATGCTTAAGTAGGCATTTGTTTTTTTTTAATGGAAAGAAAATCAAACGCTACACTTTCTATTCAAGTCCATGCAGCTCAATGACATTAATATGGACAACGCACTCATTACAGTAGCTAGCAAGTAAATTCGCGCATGTATAGGTAGACGTCACGCGATTTCCATTATGCGATATCACGCATCGGGAATTTATTTATTGTAATGGCGTTAGAACAGGGTTTCTAGTGTCAATGTTCATTTGAGAAAACCCGTTCGAACCGAACCATTCGGCAGACCCGACAAAAAGCATCGGGAATCTATAGCAATATCACCTTTATTATAATGACGTTAGAACAGATTATGTCATTCGGCAGACCCGACAAAAAAGTGAGTGTCATTTTTTTTCCAGACGCTTCGCCTATATTAATGTCATTGATGCAGGCAGTTATGTATTCATAAGTAGCTCCACTTTTATGAAAAATTATAAAAAAAGTATTTTTAGGCATTGTGAAGGATTGAGTAGATTTAAAGAACTTTTACATGATACTGTTATAATATCGCAATTTATTGTTGCCAACTGAGTCAAAATGTCAAAAATTGCAAATAGCTTTCTTGAAAACAGCTTTCAAGTTTCATATATGCGATATACAATGTATGGAATAGTCCTCGATGCAACAGTTGAGCGATAATTTACTTTTGGTGAACAGTCTTGTTTTCAAAAATATGGATTTTATCTAGACTATGTACTATGATAGTTTTCATTAGAATTTACAAGCTAAGCACTATTCAGCAAATAAAAAAAACTATGATTAAATACGAATTTGAATTTGATACAGATTGGGAAAAAATGTCTAAAATCATCTCCGATATGCTACAACATAAAACATAACAGCTTCTTCTTCTTTTTCTTTGGCCATATCCGCCCATTAATTCTAAAGCCTCCAAGAATCCCTTTCGTTCGCCAGTCTTCTTGCTTCGTTCCAGGTCAAACAAGCATCCCGTAGCTCATAACATAACAGCACATGTACATTATTATAGTTTCAAGTGCCGTTTTATCAATAAGACATATTTTATAAAGAGACTTTCAGGGATGCCGTATTTTGAAATTGTATTTGGTATCTAAAAATACAATAATTTATTTATAATTGTTCACATTGGCTCCTCTATATTTTATTTTATTGTCAACTAAACTTTTTTTAAATCACGGCTAAGAAAAAACAGAATAGTTTCGACTGATTATATTATTGGATGGCTCGGCAAGTATGAACGCAAACTATTTATTTTGTCACAGTTATAGCAAAACCAAAACCATAGACTAAATATAGCAAGTCTCGTTTTTTTGGAAAACAAAAAAATGCCGCTTACAATAAATATATGGCAAACTGAAGAATATGTTTTTATCAACCATAACAATAATTTACGAATACCGACAACAGTCATCGTTATGATTATGATTTTGGTAAAATTATTTGCAGACAATGGGTGAAAAATTGAGAAACAGTATTTCAAGTTTAAAGAAGAAAGACTCCCAGAGTCGACCGAAAAAAATCTCGAAGTACCCCTTGTGCATTACTGTACTACACTCTACAGCCATAAAGGCTTAATTACATTGTCAGACGCGCAGATCCAACCAGATCCAACGATCCACGCCGACCGTCGTGACCAACGTCTTTACACTATTTGCAATTACACGCCACGATTTGATCACGTTGTTCCTTGTTTTTGATTGGTTTAAAATAAACATTATTAAAAATGCAGGTTGACCGAAAACTATTTCTTCGTTAGATTAGTGGCTACACTGAACAGTTTTCCCACGCAATTTTGCACGTGTTCGGATATTTTCGTACGTTCTCGGCAATCTTCGCTTGCTAATGAATGAATGGTGACAGACGGAAATAGAATTTGTTCCAATTTGCTCACGTTTCCGGAAAACGATAGATATTAGATTTTGGCAATCGTGGCAGACAATCGGGCCAGACGCAATCTGCCAATGTAATTTGAGCATAAGAGTGAATGTAAATACCATCATGGAATCTGTATAGCTAGACATTGCTCAGTTGTCGCGGCTAGCAGTAAATAAGCATTACAGCGTGCTTAAGTCCCGCATCTAAAATTTAAATTCGCAGTTCGGGTCTCGAAATTAGCTGAAACTCATACGCGAGTCTGAGGCGAGGCGACACAACCACGTGCTTGGGGATCGCTATGATGAATTATAAAGTAAACTCTTCCCATACCAACAATTAACATAAAAGTTACACAACTCCGCGGCTAACTACCTGAAGCAACGGCTTAACTATCTTGACAACCTCAAACTTCGGTCTTGTTTGTTTAAATTTAAATTAAAAAGATGCCTACAAACAGCTCGCGGAGTTATTTATTATACACGTGTTTTGCTGTATACGCTGAGCTTAAGAATGGAACAAGCATTTAAAAGGATGTAATGTATTATTTTGTACGTCTTGTTTAATGCTTTATGACACCATATAAATTACATTAAATATGAAATTAGCATGTGCATTATAATTATACACTTCAAACTACGAAAGTTAAACAAATAAAATAAATATCAAGGATTAAATTATTAAAATTATGCTTTTGTGCTACAATTTACAATGATTTACAATCGTTTTTATCGTGGCCTGCTGTTGTTAGGGATTGTAAAAGGTACCAAATCAAAATACCATTACCAGTATTCGTGAAATATATTTTGGAAAAATACCAATAAATATAAAAATAAAAATATTTTAAAAATATTAATATTTTATAGCAAACATATTTAAACATAATATGTAAACCTTTAAAAATATGTAAAGGTGAGATGTGGCAGAGACGCTGATGTTTGTTCTGATAAACCTTTTATGTTAATTAATACATTTTGTTCCCACTTTCAATAAAGAATATATCGGTATTGTATAATTATTATAACCGGTATTTCGGTTTCGAAAAATACTGTGATTCCAGTATTGCTATCCCTAGTTATTTCAGTATTACTTTTTTTATATTGTGTCTCGTTATAAGGCTCAATAAAAGTAGTGTATTCGCGGAACATAAATAGGTGTTCCGCGAATTTATCAAAAGAGTACCTCAGTGTGTCAAAATAAGCTATTATTGTTTTACTTTCGTTTACTACGACATATTATGTGAAGCAGGATTTTCATATTATGCTGCAATGAAGTCAAAGTCCAGGAACAGGCTCGACGCTACACCAGATTCAATTTTCTAATAGGTACTGTGTCTGATGTCCAAAATATTTACAATCCAAGGATCTAAAATTATTAGAAATTTCATTCACTTATATTTTTATGCGTTATGTTTTAAAAATAGTTACCAAATATTTTTTTTTTAATTTATTGATCATGTATTTACCTACCTTACAAAACAAACAGGTTTGTTAAAATTTCAGGATTTGCGTAGTGTTCTATCTTAGTGACTGTTTTTAGTAATAGAAGTGAAGCAATCACAAACATACTTTGTAAATATCACATTAATATATTGTGACCTCACCGGAATTGAACCCGGAGCACCCGGATGTAAGGTCATTATTTTACATACAGGACTAAGAAGAACATGAACCCAACAAAATAAACAAATGGATAATGAGGCAGACAAGAGAAAGCGGTGTGATAACGATTGTCAACTTAATTACAAGTGAATGAGCCGGCATGTCGCTCGACAAGTAGACAACCGCTGGATAAATGAAATTGCACAGTGTTACCCTTGGAATATTAAATGACTACATGGCCTCTTAAAAACCCGCTGTATCGACTAACTCACCGAGTTCTATAGATGCACATGGCAACGAAGAACATAATATAAACATAGCTTTATTATTATTGTAGAGTTTTAATTATAATAAATAATATGTGCAAGATATATATTAATAAAGGTACCTGCTCTTTTCAAATTTAAAATGAAGCTAATCCGTTATCTCAGTCTCTAGTCTAGGCTAACGCTACGTGCCTACACTTGACAGGAATTTATATTGGAAAAATATCCCCGGCCCACCAGGCGCACTGAAAAGTAGAAAACGAAATACTTGTTAAAATATTTCAACTTTCTAATAAGTACATAAATTCTGTTATGAAGGAATTTCTCGAAGACAGTTTTATAAGGAATCGTTTTGAAGTGGCAGAAGTAATAGCATTTGCAATTAGTAAACTCACATTTTAAAACATTTAGTTGAACCCGTCTGACTCGCCATCTTTTTACCAACTTTATATTATATTTACTTGAGCTCTATTTGTATATCAACCACTCTTAATCCACTCGGTACTCGATAAAGTAACTGAACTTCTTGCTATGTCTATACTAATCAATCCTTAGTATTTCGATGCCACATACCTCCACTAAACTTGATTATCTGAACGATCACTTTAAGTGGTTTGCCTATGTCCAGTAAGATCCATACGCTTTATATATTAGTCCAACACTTTTGTTTTCTCCCTTACACGTTTTTTTAATGATATGTAATATACTGCCCAGCTAAGTAAAAAGGCAATATTTTTGATTTCAGTAAAATGAGAACCTAAGTTTTAAGCTACATTTTCTCTTATAGTATGTTAAAGTATTGGATTGTTTTGACCTAATTTCAAAATATACAGTACACAGTATATATTTAGAGATTAAGTATGTCAAAACATTACAATATGTTTACATAATTTAAAAGTTCTCATTTCACTTAAGCCACGAACACTTCATTTGTACTTAGCAGGGCAGTAGAATTATACCCACCAATAATTTTAATGTATATTTTTTTATAATCATACGTTATGCTCGACACACATTTTTCTATACCTTGTCATTTTTTTTACAAAAGGTTAACAACCGAGTTATTGAAAGGTTAGTGAACTTTATAATAATTAACATAAAAGTACCTATATTTTTATTGTGTCTAAATAACTACAAATAAATAATTACATTTGGTTTTGTACTACTTAGTTGATAGATTTTTACAAAATAATAGTTTTTGAATGCAGTTTAAGTACATCATGCGACAATTATTAAGAGATGCAACACAAAAGATACTATTGATTAATATACTAAATTGTATGTGAAATATTTAATATAATCATTAATGTAGTTTATTAGAAGATTCTGTGTTCTAAATATTTTTTGAATGTTTGTATTAATATGTTTATTAATCAAAATAAATATGTGAAATCATAATTACTCAATAAAACAACAAGTCCTATCTAGATCCTAGTGACAATATAAAACAACCTACTTCGAGGTGATTATATTAAAATTTAATATTATTTCTCATAGTAGCACTCATTTTCCGACGCTTTTGTATGGAAATAAAAAGACAACACGAAGTAAAGCAGTCTTTCTAATTAAGTATACGTTTCCCGAGAGTTCTGCACTTTATTCTTTTATTCATGAATATTTAAAGTACACTTTCAAGTGTTTGTATTTTTGTTGTTCTTTGCTTTCTATACATTTAGTATTATCTATAGATTCAAAAATAAAAACGGAAACATGTATTGAATACCTTGCTTACAGTTACAAACAAGGCCGTTTTAACCGTTAGGCACAATTAATAGGCACCGTACTGAAGACCTACAATATTTTACTAGAAAAGTAATTTTAAACATTTATTAATTGCCAATTTTAATTTAAAAAAAATATGAATGACGAAAACAACAATAATTAATATCCTTTTTTTATAGACACAGTATTGTATCATTTAAATACTCAATTGAAGAATAAATTATTCTGGTCAATTATTGAACAAAAGATTGTTTTTTTGGATTTTTAATGGACTTTTGAATGAATGAATATAGTATAAATTAATTCATTGAGCAATGGATTGGTTAAACGAATAAATATAGTATAAATTAGTTGATTTTCAATAGATTTTTTGAAGAATGAATATGGTTGAATCGGTTAATTGATCAATGAATTGGACGTATGTATGAATTGATTAATCAATGGATTAAAAGTATTGATTTGGATAATATTATATGAAATAATTTAAACTTCTTAATGTAAACTTAAACTTCTTAATTTAAACTTAAAATTCTTTGTAAACGACAATACGCAAGATCTTTATTAATAATATTCTCATGCAAATAAACAATTACATAATATAATATTATTATTACATCGAGAATGTATGGATTACACATGAAGAATAATTTAATTGTTGAGTGGATTTATATTGGACTGCTTTGGACTAGTTGCTCCTGGTCTTTTCTCTGCCATATACTTTTCTTTTACAAATCGATTTTTTCTTTTGTGTTTTTATATTTATTGTACAATTAAAAAAATATTACTGTTATTAAAATAACTCTTCATTGCAGTTGATTCGCCTAATTTTAGACTGTGGGTCGCTCGTAGAATCTATTTGGCAAACTGTTTCTTTGTGGGAAATTTCGTTCAGTTTCGAATCATTATTTTTATTGCAATTTGCTGAACCGTTATCGCGTTCGATAATAGTTGATCAATATTACACAAAGTCATCATTCAGTTCATCGCTACCACGTAAATTCAGCGACCTTGGTAATTTTATGGCGGTCTTGTGGTCATCTAATTTACATTAGGTGCCACTTAGGGATTGCAATACTGGTATTTAAAAATCGGTAACCCAGTATTTTTCAATAACGAAATACCGGTTTTAAAAGTCAGATAATACCGATACATTCGGTATTAATCAACATAAAAGGCTTACCAGGACTGTACATTTTTGTCGGATTACGCTATGTCTGGTTTACTTCCGTAGTCCTTCATCGTCCTTGGTGACCAGCAATGATACGTGCTATAAAATATTAATATTTTAAAGAGATTTATATATTTATTGGTGGATACTACTGTTTATTCTATATAATTCACGAATACCGGTATTCAATATAAAATACCGAAATACTGACATTTTTATTTTCATTCGGTTTTGCAATGCCTAGTGCCATTGACCATTATTGCATAGCGTGCTCTTATCTGCGTTCTCAACAGAAAGTTTATGTTGTGGTCTTTCCGCGTTATGCCCAGCATAAAGCATCGGTATACCTTTATATACCGCACTGCGCTATTCGGAGTTACTATGCAAGTTACAATAATGAAGACTTAAAAAACGTCTTGCCTAATTGAAGGTATTAAAGTCTATAGGACCTAAGTGCCAAAAATGTGAAACTGAGATATAACAAAAAAAAACCATACATATACGAAAACTTACATTTTTATTTTTACATCGTTACAGAAGAACATTAGAATAATATGATAAGTTTACATAATTCTTAAGATAAAATAAACAAAGAAAGGACAATATTGAAATTTTCTATGTATAGGGGCACATAGACCCTGCCCGTATTTCAATGTATTTATGCGACTAAAATGATGGATCTTATACCCTTCAGAATATCATTAGGCTTGGCATATAGATTGTATTGAAGTTTAAAAAATTGTTATAGAATTTTTTGGTACTTAAACCATATAGAATTTCAACCCTTTAATTTCTAATAATTAGTTGGTTCACAATAATTATGGATCAAGTCCATCAAAATGGATCCTGAAATATTTGGACCTAAAATTAAAACTCCTTTTGTAAAATTCAGGAATGTTTTCACTGTATATACATACCATATTTTGATGGTACATAGATCAATTTAAATAAATAGTCGAAACATATTCAGGCTTTATTAATATTAGCAAATACTTCTTTATACTGCTGAAGAAACTGTCAAATGGACATGATTCACATTCAATTTGATGTCTTATCAATAATAGTATTGTCATTTATGCGGAAAATTTTAGAGCTACGATTTTGATATTAACACGCTATATAGAAATCTGTTTTATCTAGCCACTGAAACAATTTTTTTTTATGAAAATTGGACTTGATCCATAATTATTGTGAGCCACCCAATTATTACTTTTAGTAACGAAAACAAGCTGTATCAATAAATAATACGTTAATATGTAACAGATTAAATTTTAAAAGACATTCTCAACACAGTTTTAAAAAGACGATAATTAAAACACGTCTCATAACTGTAGCCGTAAAAGTTTCTTTTCATTAACCAAAAGCGCAACTTCTTTCCTTAGCAGAATTCTCGAGCCGGTAACATGACGTTTTTAATATCTGCATACCTTCCGACGAAGTTTGGAGACTTCCATAATAAAGCATCGCTTAGTAGTAAAAGTAACTAGCATGGTATGTATGTACCACCACTACCACGGTTTAGTCTTATAAGTAATATTTAGGTCGGCAACGGATTGAAAGCTTGGAAATACGCATTAACAACTTGTATGAAACAGCTGCCCAACTAGAATTACCGACACAACTATGTATTGTAGTGGTAATAGTATGTTCCAAGAAATAAAAGATAAATTATTAGAATTAAGCTTATTCTTTCATCGCCTTGTTTTCTTTAAGTTTTATATTTGCTCTTAGTGACAAGTATTTACATGTTATATTTTGTTTTTCATCCATATAAAATTATAACGCCTGTATACATGCATGGATTTCATCATTATTTATGGCACTACAACCCTTGGTGGGTCTTGGCCTCCTTCAAAAACTTCCTCCATCCTAGACGATCCATCGCCGACACTCTCCAATTGCTTTGACCGAGAAATTTTGAATGTCCTGTGGCACAGTCCAGCCATCTCAGTTTTGGCCGTCTAGTCTTCTTTTGCCATCAGGGGTTACGTACATAGCTCGCCTCGCTGGTATTAACTCTCCGGCATTATATGCACGTGGCCAATCCAGCGTAGTCTCTGCATTTTCATATGCCAAGTAATTCGCGCCCATAAAATGTGTATAGTTCCTCATTATACCCTAACCTCCAAATGCCACCTTCTTGAACAGCCCCAAAGATTCTTCACAAAACTCTCGTCTCAAAGATATCCATATCCGTGTATGGATTTACTTGCACCAATGTGTATTTAAAACTATCGCAATAATAAGTGTTTACATGTAAAAGTGCTGACTGTCTCACCAGCCTCATTTTTCAACAGTAAGCAAGACGCGATGTTATTATTTTATGGTAATATTTGACAGATCGTGAAAATCGTTTAACCCCAAAATGAGTCTGCGCGGTGTAGTTCATTGTTTTACTGGCAAGTTTGCTACTATGGTTCTACTGCGCAGGCGCAAGTATTGCACGGTTTAATTGTTGCGTGAAACTTTAAAAGCTTCTGAACTTTTTTGATTCATGCTTGCAATATTTCAATTTGCACGATAATACGTACTGTCAGCAGTAAATCCATGCAGTGAAAACGCGTTTACGTGATAAAACTCCAGTATAATGATATTGAGTTTATTCGGATTTTTCTAAGAATGCAAAATATATTTCACAAAAAAACAATACAAGCTTATTGCTATTTCGTTCGATTACTCGAAATAAGTAAACACGGTATAGATAAAGGGTACATTTTGTAATCACGTGTACAAAATAAATTTAAATCTATCGGGAGATATTTTTCAAGACAGGGTAAAATATGCAAATTTTTTGAATAATTTGACGTGCTTCTAAAAACAGGCGTTGTTTATCCACACAACCTTTTAAATTCAATCAAAGATTAATCATGGCATTTTTAGCTCCGTGCGGTATCAACAGTGATCACTCGTGAATATTTTTTGAAATAATCAAATAAGTAGGTACCTACATTTAAATACTTTTACTGCTATTTAATATTTTTCATTTGTAAGAATCGTCTTGAAAGTTAAATTATCAATTAACAATCGTAAAATCAAGTATCAAAAAAATGTTCATGGTTTATTTAAATTTTCAATTATTGTCTTTACTATGAATACTTCACACGTTTACCCAATACACTTCATATTATTATGGGGGGACATGCTCGTCGAAGGTCAAAATTGAGTTTTTATTGTATATTCAAACGATGATCCTGGACACTCCTTAAACGTTGTAGATGATCTATTTATATAATTTTGAAGCCTTATTATCCTTTATACTTATTTTAAACATTTGATGACTGCATGAAGTATTTTTGTTATATAAAATAGTATACTTTTAAACCTCTCGCTCTAATGTTTTAGAATATAGTCATATTTCGGTACATAACTGTGCAGTGGTGTTAAGATTTTTTACATGTATTAATTTTTAAACGTATTTATAAAACCATTAGCATAATTTATTACGAGATAATTTTTGTAAAATATTCACGATAAAAAATTATATTGATAATCTCTGTGATCCCAAATTTGACAAGAATTAGGCATTTTATTATTCAAAAAATCGGCAAGATTTACACATTTCAAGATGATTCTAAAGATATTTATTATAAGATATGTCTTTGACCATTCAAGTGTGATAAACATCTTATGAATAATGATTGCTTTATAATAATTATTGACCTAAGAATAAGGTAGTGTTTTTTTGAAATACGCCATTTCTTTTGTCATTCCCCAGTAGTTAAGCTACAACATACGGCCGTAGCCATAAATTGACAAACTATAATTGAAGTAGGGAGTAAAATGATATTGACGCGCGTGTTTGAATATGTACCGTTTAAAAAAAAATTAAAAAAAATTCGGTTAGGTACATGTTCAAATACGCGCGTTAACATCATTTTACTCCCTACTTTAATTATAGTTTGTTATTTTATGGCTACGGCCGTATGTTGAAGCTTAACACTAGGGAATGACAAAAGAAATGGCGTATTTCAAAAAAACACTACCTTATTCTTAGGTCAATAATTATTATAAAGCAATCATTATCCATAAGATTTTTATCACACTTGAATGGTCAAAGACATAGCTTATAATAAATATCTTTAGAATCATCTTCAAATGTGTTAATCTTGCCGATTTTTTGAATAATAAAATGCCTAATTCTTGTCAAATTTGGGATCACAGAGATTATCAAAATAATTTTTTATCGTGAATATTTTACAAAAATTATCTCGTAATAAATTATACTAATGGTTTTATAAATGCGTTTAAAAATTAATAAATGTAAAAAATTTTAACACCACTGCACAGTTCTGTACCGAAATATGACTATATTCTAAAACATTAGAGCGAGAGGTTTAAAAGAATACTATTTTATGTAACAAAAATACTTCATGCAGTCATCAAATGTTTAAAATAATTATAAAGGATAATAAGGCTTCAAAATTATATAAATAGATTATCTACAACGTTTAAGAAGTGTTTAGGATCATGGTTTGAAAATACAATAAAAACTCAATTTTGACCTTCGACGAGCATGTCCCCCCTTAACTACCAACAGTCTTTTTGACGATATTCTTTGCACCCAATGATAAATTAAAAATTACATTAAGACGATACATCAGTGAAACGGCAAATAGTTTTCAACTATAGGCGCGACGAAATTTTGGACTCGCCGGCATTCGGAGAGCGAATGTCGAGGTGTGAATACGTCAATTTGTTTCGTGATGGCGACGGGTGTATTAATTCTTAAATCGTGTAAAGATGACTAAAAACGTTACCCATTTACTTGAAAAAGAAAACATGTCAATGAATATATTATTATTGTTACTAATAGAACATTAAACAGAACATTAAATGGACGCATGTTGGATTTATATGACAAATTATATTTCGTTCGGCATGCGTCATTTTCACCCACGACCCGCAATCCGCACATCGTCTAGCCATGATCTTTTTAGACCATGCCTCAACTGAAGTATAGCCTTAATAGAAAATTTCAACTCCACGTTTAATTATTTTCATACTAATTGAATACGTATAGAAAAGGCATTATCTAAGACGACAATGTATAGATGTCGATTGATTTACGTTAAAAATATATCGTAATTTTTATGCAATACAACAAGATGTATTATGCAATCATACTCGTAACTTTTGATTCAATAAGCGACGGTTGGGTATTCCTTAGTTCAATATCATCTTATTGTTTTATATTTTGGTCGCTTAACAAGGTTACTGTTTTGAAAACCTTTTTTATATTGAAAATAAAGATTTTTAGTGAAGGTATTAATATTCTATTTATACGCTGCTATTCGTTTCAATTTTATTCCGAAAATACGAAACAAAGGTTACAGATATGCCTGTGTAGATACAAAATCTGAATAATATAAATTGTATTTAGAATACAAAAACTCTACCGACGCCTGTGTCAAACAGTCGACGCTCATTTGCGCGCGTCGCGGCGCCCTCTCCCGTTTTTGCCGGCACAGTAGCGGCGGCACAGGAGGGTAAGCAAAAGCATTGCCTCGGCCCATTCATAATTTATTTGTAACAGGCAATTGTAATCTGTTCGGCCCCCCTCGGGCACTGGTTGGAGGCAGGCGGTGCGGGGGTGTAGGGAGATAGGTGTCATAAGTAGATTGTTCATGCCAACGGCGTTAGCAATATGTTTTCGCACGGGGATTCCTTGCCATAAACCCAGTCAGGCCCGCCACTAATATGTGTGCCAAGGAAGTGAAATGAAGTATCTCTATCTAAATAGATTTTTGCTCCGTACCTTCATAAAAGTTTATCACAAAATTGTTAAAAATTTCAATGTTATATTAAAATAAACGATTCATTTATCATCTATATTGAACTTATTACAAATTACTTACTTAGCAAATAAAATCAATCGAATACTTTATTATTACATATCAAAAAGTATGCTCAATCAATAACATATAATAATATATTAGCATGGACTATCAACGAGGAATCTTACAAACGCTTCCGATTTTTTTAAATACTATACTGTTTCTACGAGAACGATCTACGTGATATTATAAGAGGCAACCTTACTATTTATATTCTGATACTAAAGCGCGACAAAGTGAAGTAGATACAAAATTATTTTACATAATTTGGAAAAACTGAGTTACTGACCGAAGGTAGGCCTTATAGATATTATCTAATAACTACTGGGCTTCTATCGCGTTAAGGCCATACATGTTTTTACAATTTTCTTATTCTTAATTTATAAATAATATACAACCCTCACTCCGATAGTTAAAGTTTTTTCTTCCTGTTTCTCAGACTTTCCCAAATTACGTATTTTCAAAGAACAATGATACATTGTGAATCTTGTACAAATTCAGTGTTGAAAAAGAAATAACTCTTTTTGTCGGAAACTCATATCGGAAATCATTCTACATGACTTGACTTAACTCTTCTCGACATTTAACGGCACCCAGGGTCTGTCAGTAAAAACGCTGTAAGATTCTTGGTTCATCCAACTATTCCTCATCCTTTCCTTACTTTGCCCTTATTATATACCACGATGTTCTCCAAGTTGTAATTTTTCCTTCAGACTATAATATGTCCAAAAACGGAAGAATCAGACGCAGGTAAATCAAAAAATATAGAGTCTGTTAATATGTTCGTTGGACCATTTTATCGATTCACCACTGTCTATAACTACACTTGACGTACATCTGGACTCTGTTCTTTACCATTCAAGTCACGGAGACATGACAAGAGTTCTTATTAGATGCACTTTAGCCACTTTGATAATAATGTAGTGTTTTTCTTGTGAATGGGACAATTTGGCTTTGCAAAGAAGTTGACTGTACACCAGGATAATACAATCGTGGACGCCTCCAAAGCAACCTCCTTGCACAAGTTACGGTTTTAATCGGACTTATCATGAGGCTCTACGTTGTAATGTTAATCACCATCAGTTGTTTATGCCTGAAAATGTTTCAGGAGCAGTTACTTAACACTAAGGCTCCTACGTACTTAAGTTTTCATTGGTTGAATTGACGAGACAAACAAAAATCTAATGCAAACCTACTTAATAATCTAAGTGAAGAGACTTTCAGTAAGAACGATGCCGCATATTTTAAAAGCAATTATATTGACCTTTTACCACAATGACAACTGGACAAAAGAGTTCACTGATGGATCATTGTTTTCGTTGGGCCATTCACAAGACTTTCAGCATTCTCCTAGAGAATCACGTCAAAAATTAATAAAAAAAAAATTATATTCTGTACAAGTATCCATTGTTATTAAATATATTGATTTCAAAATAAATATTATACCTAATTAAGTTATAAAAATATATTACATTTATATACACGCATAAGGTCCATATTACTTTGTCGATTACATGCCAAATTTCACCGTCACTTATATTGTAGAACGCTCGTCATCAGCCGGTTAATGGTAATATTGATTCTCCCACACTCACTACCTGAACCACGATGTGGGTAAGTAGAAGCAGTTTGTAATAAGTAACGAGTAATGATTTTGCAAAATGACGTCTTCGGCAATCCAACCAAGACGAGGAACAAATTGATGTGAAGCGCGCTGTCTCCAGTAGTGTTAACTTGTTCGGAGGAAATTTCCCTATTATTAATTTATCGAGATGTGTTCCTGTACCACCCCCTTGCTTGTAAATAAAACAGATTGATGGATAATGCGTATGTCGCTAATTTTGATTGTATATACATTTATTAGTAGCGGTATTAATCATATTTGAATACTGAATAGCTAACTAATAAGTTATCATCATCACCATTAATCCGAGGTAGGTTCTGGCGTCCATAGATAACTCTCTTTCAGTGACGAAGGGTGGAGATAGGCTGTTAATATCCAACATAAATAGTACACACCAAACATTGTCAGTGAACGCAGCCTTCAAGTCTTAGATCCATGAGCCGGTCCACTCGAAAAGTTATTGTACGTGACCTGGCGTATGACAGCGCGCTGCGTGCGTAGCAGGGCGATGGACCACTTTTTCCAAGGGCAGACAAACGCATTTGTTTTTTTCCTAATAAAAGTGGCGCATGGAGATAACCAGATTGACTCAATACCATTGGACTTCTCAGTTCCTAACCAGACACGGTGGTTTTGCCTCCAAGCTTTATCAGCTTGGCCTAATAGAATCTCCGACTTGCTTATGTGGCGAATTTCAGGATGCCGATCACATCCTCTGGGAGTGTCCCCATATGTCGGTTGAAAGGGAAGAGGTTCTCAAGTCAGTTCGACCCTCAGTTGGACCGGTCGGCCATTCCGACTTGGTATCTACGAGGTAAAATTTCTCAGCTTTTAAAAAGTTTGCGGCATTTTACGGCGAGCGAGAAGGTCTTTTCTCATCGAGAATTGACCGTAATACATTATGTCGAAGTAGGGATCATGCACACTCTAGTGCACGTCAACCAAGGTCTTGGGAAGTTGCTCCTGGGACACTTTCGGCACAAAATTGAAGAGCGCCTATCGTTCGTTACGCTTCGGTATACGCGTACATAACGGCTGTGGAGACGTGGCGGGTAGTGGATAGAAAAGCAAGTTAAATTTATTTATGTCCATTGAACTAAGACTGCAATGTGTAGATAGTATTTATTAGTTTTTAAAATTCAATTAAACTCCATATAATTCAAGCCATGGTAGATAATGGTCAAAAAATATTCTTCTATCTGTAAAATATCTAAACTTATGCCATTAAACGATACATAATTTTAGATATTTTATAGATAAAAGGATATTTTTTATTGATTATGGTTTGGTTCAGGTAGAGCTTAATGAAATTTAACAAACTAATCTACACCATCTGTCATATTGTGTGTCCCTAATTCAACGAATACAAATAAGTATGAATGAAAAAATGTGCACTATTTTGTCGGATCGCCCATAACATACCAACACTATTATGGTTTGGATTAGGCAGGGTTGCATTGATTTTTAAAAACTTACCAACACCATCTGTAAATTGTAGTCTTGTTTCGATAAAAACAAATACGTATGATTGACTTAGTTTTATGTGCATTATTTATGTCAAATCTTAACAGCCTACCTTCACCCTTCGCCACTGCTAGGGCCTAGGCTGACGATGATATGCATGGTGATAATATTAGTATAACTCAAAGGTTTATATCTTTCGTACCCAGTATAATTAAATTAATATCCTTTTAAGTTAATCCATTGACATATTCAATACTTCCATTTAGGCCGGCCAATATTACCGTTGATGTTTTTTGTGTAATAGCACCTGTCCTGATCCATTTCCCTCTGATTAGCGACGGACAAAACATCGAGAGCGTCGACAGCTTCAAGTACCATTTTGCAGAAAGAGCTCGCTATCCGAATGGGAATAGCTGGAGCAACATTTAACTCGATGCGGAATGTCTGGGACTCACGATTGTACTCGGTCAAAACCAAATGCCGCCTATTAGACGCTTGCATTCTGACGGTGCTGCTTTACGGTAGCGAATCATGGCACCTTACGAAGGCTCAGAGCAACCGTATACTGAGCTACGAAAACAGATGTTTTCGACGAATATTGGGTGTATGGTGATATGACTTTAGGAGCAACGAGGAGATAAGAGAACGCACCAAGCAGCCTCTCATCACGCTGAAAGTGAAGAGGCGACGTTGGACCTGGCTCGGCCATGTGCTGCGGATGCCAGAAGAGAACTTCAACCTGGCTTGCCTGTTCTTCAAGCTGACCGGATTCCGGCGTCCTGGAAGGCCGCTGAATACAATCTACACAGTGTATACGGTGGAGCTACGGGATGCTGGTTTGACCTGGAACGAAGCAAAAAGACTGGCGAGCGACAGGGATTCTTGAAGGCGCCGCATGGTGTCCATATGCTCCAGTTAAGGGGCGGATATGGCAAAAGAAAAGAAAGAATATTTTACTAGTCTTTTTATTATTATGTTGTGTACATATGACATTCTCCGTCGTCTTCATTAATCCTCATAATTATTAATTATTTTACAAATTATTTTGTGGAATTTATTAAAATTTATATTATAGGTACTATATGCCTTTATGTATGAATTGCTTCAAATTGTATATTGATTTTTTTTATAAACGATAATAGTAGCATGTGAACTATTCCAGTTCCCGTACGAATACCGAAGCTAAGCAACATTGTGAGATACGCTAGTTATGTTCAAATGAGATATTATTTCAATTAAACTGCGTGCCATCTACACGGGCTAAAAGCTTGAATTATATCTGATTGGCATGGTGTGATATATTCACAGCCGAGGATGTAATAACTGTACGGCTGTAAAACTAAATTTTTGAAGACAACAGCAAAACACTTCAAAATAAAAATAATAATACCAACTAAGTAAACTCATGATTCCTTACGTCTAACAATGCCTTACCCCTGAAATTTGCTTAATAAATATTCTTATTATTAATTACTTACTAAATTCCATAATCCAATATTCATAAGCAGGCGGCTCTCGTGGTGCAGTGGGTAAGGGGCTGGCCTTCCACCCGAGAGTTCTGGGTTCGATTCCCGGTCATGACAAAGACATTTATGTGTTTTTCTCAAAGCCTGGGTGTTTGTGATTGTTCAAAATTACTAACAACCACCTTGTACGAAAAAGCAAGGACATGGTTATTAATAATTCTAAAAAAAAAAATATATTCATAAGCTTATCGAAAACTATTACCCATAGTAACATTGAAGACAATTAAAAAGTATTGTTTTTCACCAGAGATTACTCTTAATGATACGAACTGGAGTATATGATTTATTTAATGTTTAATTTATATAATATAGGCGGAGCTACGGGATGGATGCTGGTATGACCTGAATAACGTCTATTCTATACACAATACTGCTTTTCGGCATCTACGGCAGCTATCTAGGGTAGGTTTGTATCGAAATATTAGCACTTATTTTAACAATTACAATAAATGAGTTGTATTTGTTACAAAAAGTGCTATGTTTTAACAACACCTCTCTTGGTTAACCTCTGTGTTAACTTTAGAACGAGATATTTGACTGTTTAGACGGCCAACTTATTGTAACAATTATAATACCTCAGTACATAAATATGATAAAGTATTTATCACTTTAGCGGTCGATAAGTATAGAATAGGCCCACTCGAATGATGCAAGAAGACTGACTAATGGACAGGGAATCTTAGCGATGCCGCGTGCTGTCCATTTGCTTCAACAAAGGGGCGGATATGGCCGAAGATAATTTTTAATAGTTATAGTTTACAAATGGGTAATTAAATTAATTATAGGTACCAGTGAAACAACCCTGGGATTTCGATCGTCAGTGTGGTTAACATATCTTGGACTATTTAATGTATTGAATACTAGATTAAATACTTGAGTATATGCTTCATAACTTTGCACTTCGGCTCTAGGACGAAAATTCTAAAAATACTTTTCTTTACATATATTATCTATTTATTTTATTATTACTACATATTATATTAATACAAGTGAATATCATTTGATCTAATTTCATACGAGGTAATCAAGCAAAGAGGCATATCAGTGTAGTAAAAAGTGCAAACGTATTCCCTACTCTACTACTCCATTGAGTATAATACGTCTGGCAAAGTATATACTAAATATTTTAGAACAATATCCTGCGAATAGTTAACAATTATTCCTCGTTACTTTGTTGTTAATAATATAACCTTTACTTTTTCATTATGGTATTCATTGTGGACTGTGTGGAGTACATGGATATTAGTGTAAATTAATTTTATTTTTAATGTTTTTTTGCGTATTCAATATCGAAATAATTACCTACTCTGTATTTAAAAAACGTTTTTTACACCATTTCAACACGCCAAGGAATATGATTTTTTAAAACAACATAAAAAACGTTATAATTATATTATATCCGCTCCTGACTTAAAAAGTAATAAATAATAATTCAGATTGACCTTTTAACTTATAATGTAATTTATTTTGGAAAAAAAATCATTTCCACAAACAAATAATTAAAAAAAATCGCAATAAACATAAATTTCCGGCGGAGGCTCTATTCTAAAATCCCCATTGAATTGTATGGGTGCGCAGGTACTTGAGCGGTAAATAACAACGCCACTCCACTCTTCGAAACCTCAGCTACCATTCTTCCTGTTCTTCCGCGCATTAGAGGCGTCTCAGGGGCGTCGCGGCGTCGCTGTGCTACCCCCGAAGCCTCGCATACAGCCTATTCTACACCGTATAGTACCTCATCTCCGTAAAGGTAGCGTACAGTATTAGATCCAGGAAATTCAAAGCCTCTAACAGTTTTAATAATTATATTTACATTTTTCAAACTGGATTACTAAGTTAATAATGGTTTTTGTTATAAATTTTATTATAATATAGGATGGAAGATATACATTGTATGATACTGTATAATATTATGATGCAGTTAACCTATTTTATACCAATATTCGTCATTATCATCATCATCAGCCAGGGTCTGCTAGTTCTTCACTGCCACGTAGGTACGTCCACCGAACATTATAGGGCGTCCCTTGGGTATCACCGAATGATGTAATTTGTCCATTAGTTGTCCACTCGTAAAGCAACATTTCTAGTTCATTGCAATTTCACCTGCTTAGCGACCTCTATCACATCGCATACTTTTATCTACTTTCTTATCCATTGGTTTATTTTGTAGTCTTTTCGTGCTATGCTCAACATGCACCTTTTCATGCCACGTTGTGCTACTCATATTTTTTGGATTTTTCTTTCATTAAAAATCCATTTTTCAGACGCATACGTAAGCGTTGGTAGCACACATTGAGTGAACACTTTACGCTTAAGACACAATTGGAAATCACTTTTGAAGATACCTACTATTTAGTCGCCCAAAAGCATTCCATGCCAGTTTGGTTCTGCGACCAATCTGTATAATATTATTATTATATTCCATGATGTTAACCTTGATACGAATATTAAGGTTAATTTATTTTTGAGAAAAAAAATCTGATTACCTGTGTTGAATATGTATTATTATTAAATATTTTTGTCGCTTATGTATTACTTTTCTTATTAATATTATATTACAACGTTTTTATTAGATCTTATTCTTATTTGTCCGGTGGTTTTTTATCCGGTACAAATCTTCCAATCGATTTTTGAAACTCTTAGAATATATCAGAACACGATGCCAATGCATTTTTTAATACTTTCAGCCATTTTTAAGTAGAATTGAATTCATTTTCAGTTAATTCTGGTTTGTATAAAAAGAGTTATTTCGACACCATTATTAGCTGCTAGGGGTCTGGGGTCCTAGCAACTAAATAATTAATATATACGTGCGTTACTATGGAAATCAATATGACATGTCAAAATGACATTTTAGTATTATTTCTATCAAGTAGATTTTTTTTAATCGCTTAAGCTAGTAAGTCAAGTTTATATGATTCAACAAAAAAAGATTTTTATCTTGTAATTATTTTTTCATACTTGTATAATAGTACTATATAATTTTATTTATTGCATATTTTGTATTTTCACTGTGTATTGCTGAGCATTAAAAAATCACTGTTATGTCTTTAACTCTGCTTTTGGTTATTAAATAAATAAATAGTAGCTTGAAACAGTTGTCATTAGTTTATTACGAAGGCTCATATAATATCTCATATTTACCATAATATGAGGTATTTAACTGTTACAAAAATAAGAGATTATTTTGTAAAAATTATCAGTATTTCAGCCTAGGTAGTAGAGCGGTCGTATTGTATAAATATGAAGCCGTGGATCGCGAGTACAACCGCGTAGCCGTTCAAAAAATGCATGTTATTTTCAATGTTTATTAATTGGTCCATCGCATGGACCCAATAAGTTAAATGAGTGAGTGGCTGACAATTATTTTACGTAAAAGGTATATTGATACAACCATCACCATGTTATGGAGTAATTATTGCAATGTGAGAGTTTGACATGCCCTACAAAATTAGGCATAATGCTAATTTCTTTGTGCTTTATGTGCACAAAGCATGTGCATTTATATCGGATGGCTTCGATTTTGTTTCTAACTTACATATTTATATATAGACACATCATCTCTTGTTACCTCTAAATAACTAAATTATCGACCTACCAACTTTTGGCAGCAACACCACGATATGATCGAACATGGTAATTTACTTTTTTTTACTTAAATCCAACATTAAATACATTACAAATTTAAAATAATATAAAATTTTCTCTAAATAATAAAAGTCTTTCCTCAATTTATTATAATATATTGTGCAAAACTGATATTTTTTATTATAATATGTTAGAATTTGAACATTTAATTTTTCCCCGTAAACCGAGAACATATTAAACTGGAATGATGGTGTAATTTATTTAACTAAGGGATAAAGTATGCCTGAATATTTTGTTTTTTAATATTAAAACAACTCTCTGTTTTCATTAATATTGTTCGATCATCGCTGTTGGGAGTCATGATGTGGTGGATGAAGACGCCGAGATTTGGTGGTTGCTCCGATGGATGGAGAAGCGAGTTTTATTTGCAGCGTAAACAGTCGGGTACAAGAGTATGTTACAGTAGTTATGTTACAATACTTATGATACTGTTCCGAGGTCCGAATCTTAGTAGTATGAGATGTTGTACGGAGCAATATGGAGACTGAGATACTAACAGACCGGGAACTTATATTCGAGTGACATGTCTAATGAATCCGCTATTTATTGGTGTACTCACAATCGAAATAATATCTTGAAAAGAATATTTAGGTAATAATTATTATAATTGATTCAGCTACTATATAGAGTTTGCGTCATCGGATATCTAACTATGTGGAAAAATGGATATCGTGGAAATAATCATTTTTGTCAGCTATTTACTGAGTTTGCCATAATTGGACACAACGGGGAATGGAAATTATGAATTTGTAATTTTGGTCAATATTATTTAATATCGCCGATCAATATGCTGTCACTGATTGAGTTGCTTATCCCCATAATATTATCCAAAAAATTCTCCATCGATAAATCATTTGAATGCATGCAATTATTTATTCTTTTTTGGTTGGTGTTTGCGTAGATAATCAGTAGGTAGTAGTGCAATCTTGATATTTCCGTAATTATGAGTACTATTTCTGTTTACAAAACGTAATTATTTGACGGCTGCTGACTGTAATAGTACATTACTATGAATAATTATTACTATGTATAATAATATGACGCTGAATATATACGCCAGTCGTCTGTATTTATGGTATACAATGAAAGTACTTTTTCATATTTTTTCCAATGAAAAATAATAAAATCGATCTTTAGCTCATTTGGCATGTTCGATTTACTAATACAGTGTATAACGTGTAATCTAGGGTAGTATAACAGTAAAATGCGCCACTGCTCGCGAGGTCCCCCTTCAGGAAATGGCGGGTAAAATTTACAATTAGGCTTAATTCTGGGGTTAACGCAGAACCGGAAATGTGGCTCCCGCGCCGACGCCGACGCCCGATCCGAACAACCGACGCCCGATAAATTATTTCCGGCGAAACGGTAAGATAAGATTATCGAAACGGCGCGCGGGAATACTTCCCGCCTTTATTGATACTTCGCATTTACAGCCGTAGTTTTAAGTGTTTATTTTTAAACGGAGATCGTTTGCATTTATTTTTGCCTATGAACCGATTCTTTATTTGTCCGTTTCCGGAATATAAAAAGCTTCCCAATATCTGCTGTCAGATAAAACAAATGAGCATAACCGATATCTGTGGCGAAATTATCTGGCATTTAGTTTTGCATAGCGGGGAAAGGATCAGGGCCCATTTTTAATACTAATATAATATTATATTCAAAAGTTAAATAATATATTCAATATGGAATTTTTATTTGTAAAAATACCACACAGACCCCAGTATATATCTGAAAGACATAATATCGAGGGTATAGTGGTATAGTATTGTATAGTATTTTTTTTCTTTATTTGGAAGCAATTGAGCTCTTCCCTGAATGGAAGGCTATTCTGCTTTACAATGGTTTACAAAAGTATACATACATTTTTTTTAACGACAGGAATAAATAGTTACATTATTAATGATACAGAATTACATTTTTGTTACACTATACACTAGACATTTACGTTACATTTTTGGAGAAATTCATGTACAATTTTCATAACTGAAATATTTGGTTTTGCCAGGAACGAATTAATCGTAAAAGGAGGGTATAACCTGCATTTTCCCAACTTATTCAATAACACTTCTCTCTCCTGGTCATAGGCATCACATTGCCAGACAATGTGGTTAAGATCTTGAGTGGGATGTCCACACTGACACTGAGGGCTATCTACCACTTTAATTTTGTACAATGATTCGTTGAGACTGTAATGCCCTGTCCTGCTATTGTCACTATTACATCTCGCTTTATTTTACAATGTTTACTAAACCAAGTTTTAGGAGATCTACTATAAAAGTTTTGATAGTAGTGTGTTCCCTTTTCTTTCCCAAGATTTTCTAAATATTTACCGTTATTTTCGCTCATTGTTTGTTTAAACTGGGCTTAAATATCTGTGTATGGAATTCTTATATTTTCTGATGGGTATTGTACAGATTTTTTTGCCAAATGATCAGCAATTTCATTGCCATTAATTCCTTTATGTGCTGGAATCCAGTATATCTGTATATTTGTACCGTGTTCGTTACTATTGCTAAATTTGTAAATGTTGGTTCTAATATTAAGAATGTAGTCATTAGTTTTGATGCTGAAATTTGGATTTTCGGGCGAGTGAATCAGACTTAAGGAGTCAGTGAAAATGTTGATATTTTTATTTTTGTAATTAAGTGCAATTTTAGTGGCTTCGCATAAGGCTAAGCACTCTGCTGTATAGATGGAAGTGAATCTGTGGACACTTTTGGTAACCGACGTGTTGGATTGGGGGAAGAACACTGCTACACCTACTGAAGGTGAATCGAGAATTTTGCTTCCTATAGTAAAGTATAAAGCCAAAAACAACAACTAACTTTACGCTTTCTGGCGCTAGGGATTTTAATTTATTGTAGGTCCACACAATCAGTAAGTCACTTATTGTTTTTGGCGTCTTGACTATGCTTGGTAGTCGTTTTATTGACATCGCCTTATAGGGTATCCATCGAAATAAGCCAAACCGAATCGTTTATCACCCTCCAAACTTACGCTGTTTCCGTTTACAACCATTTACTAACTAGTCGAGCGTTCATGGAGCTGCTGCGAAGCTGTATACAGAAATGGCTTCGTGTTCCATAATGCTCCATTCAAATAACGGTGTTTGTACATGCACGTCTATCTTAATAAAGCAGTCATGGTTGAATAAAATGAAGCACCAATTATAAGATCAATTGTAAAACAAATAATACCATTAGACAATAATCAAAATAATTCACTGAATCATAATGAAATACGAAAGTAAACAAGTACATATGACAATTATCAACAAACGCGGGCTGTCAGTTGCAATCTGTCAAACATCGACTCTGGCAAATTTTGCAATCGGTTCGCTGAACTTATGGTAGAGGAGCTTTCTGTGCTCGGATTCGGCCAGATGTTTATATACAAAATCTTCATGAATGTAATTATACGTTTCGCACGCCATCTGGCGTAAAATCGCATTCGAAAATAATGGGTGGATGGGGTATTATTATTGTTTATTCAGAATACATCGATCGTTTGACATTTTGTTGTTACGTCGTTTTGGTAGTTCATGCTTTGTTATAATTCTATTTTTTTCATTAATACTGTCAAAAATAACTATATTTCAGTATACAATGTATCAATCAAGGTCGAAAAGAATCATTTCTCTATGCGAGCAACAAAATAAAAATTTTAAAAATGTAGAAGGTACGTCACTCCATTTCAATATAACCTCAAAATGACTCGTATTTTTCATTTAATTATTTTTGTAGTGTACTACGTTGTATTTACCAGTAATACCGTGTAAAATGTATGCTTTATTTTCAGATGGTGTATAAAATAATGATGTCGATGTTAATCGTATCGCAAAAGAACAAAATAAAAACTTCGATGAGACTTATGAAACAAGTGTGGAGAATCATACTTGCCAAGCAGAAGCAGGTTGGTAAAATTCTAAATTCTAACTTCTAAATGCAAAATTCGAAATTCGAAATTCAAAAATTAAAATTCACAATACGAAATTCAGATTTCAGAATTCCAAATTCTAAATATGAAATTTCCAATTCTAAATAAATTCCAAATTCAAAATTCAAAAGAATTTAAGAATTAAGAATTTTATATTTAGAAGTTAAAATTAAGAATATATCATTTTGTATTAATTTTGAATTTAGAATTTTAAGGTTTGAATTACGAATATGGAAATTTGAATTTTGAATCTTGAATTTTGTATTCGAAATTTTGAATTTCGAATTTAGAATTAGCAATTTCATATTTAGAATTTAGAAGTTAGAATAATATAACATTTTGTATTAATTTTTAAATTAGAATTTTGAGGTTTAAATTTCGAATATGGAATTTCGAATTTTGTATTTTGAATTTTGAATTTTGAATTTTTAATTTTGAATTTTGAATTTCGAATTTCGAATAAAGAATTAGGAATTTTATATTCAGAATTTAGAAGTTAGAATTAAGAATATAACATTATGTATTTATTTTGAATTTTGAGGATTGAATTTCGAATATGGAATTTTGAATTTCGAATTTCGGATTTTTAACTTGTAATTTTGAATTTTTTATTTTGAATTTTGAATTTCGAATTAAGATATAGGAATTTCATATTCAGAATTAAGAAGAAAGAATAAAGAATATAACATTTTGTATTATCTTTAAATTTATAATTTTGAGGTTTGAATTTCGAATATGGAATTTTGAATTTTGAATTCGAATTTTGAATTTTGAATTTCGAATTTTGTAGTTTGAATTTTGAAATTCGAATTAAGAATTAGAAATTTCATATTCAGAATTTAGAAGTTAGAATTAAGAATATAACTTTTCGTGTCAATTTCGATTTTAGAATTTTGAGTTTGAATTAAGAATATAACATTTTGTATTAATTTTCAATATAATTTTGAATTTTGAATTTTGAATTTCGAATTTTGAATTTATAATTTTGAGGTTTGAATTTCAAATTTCAAATTAGTTTGAATTAAGAATATAACATTTCGTATCAATTTCGATTTTAGAATTTTGAGGTTTGAATTTCGATTATGGAATTTTGAATTTTGAATATGGAATTTTGAATTTTGAATTTCGAATTTTGAATTTTGAATTTTGAATTTTGAATTTTGAATTTTGAATTTTGAATTTTGAATTTTGAATTTTGAATTTTGAATTTCGAATTTTGAATTTATAATTTTGAGGTTTGAATTTCAAATTTCAAATTTTGAATTTTGAACTATGAATTTAGAAGTTTGAATTAAGAATATAACATTTCGTATCAATTTCGATTTTAGAATTTTGAGGTTTGAATTTCGATTATAGAATTTTGAATTTTGAATATGGAATTTTGAATTTCGAATTTCGAATTTTGAATTTTGAATTTTGTATTTTGAATTTTGAATTTCGAATTAAGAATTAGGAATTTCATATTCAGAATGTAGAAGTTTGAATTCAGAATATAACTATTTTGTATTAATTTTGAATTTAGATTTTTGGGGTTTTAATTTCGAATTTTGAATTTTGAAATTTGAATTTCGAATAAATTAGGTAGGTATATTAATTAGATAATGGTAGAATCTCTTGATTTGATTTTTATTAATACTAACCTTTCATAAAAATATTTAAATTATTTTTAAATATCGAATATCCATAAAATATAAAGCAAAATAAATAATCAATTTCTAAAATCCTGTATCATGCTACTTAACTGCAACATATTTATATTCACCATTCTTTTAGCTCCAAACTCAAGTTGCAAAAGACAATAAGTTGCCTTTTTGTTAATAAATTCAAATAAATAATTATTATTACATTAAACATAACTAGATAATCTATTAATCCTATTCTTATATGATCAATAAACTTCATAAATTGCTTAGTTCGCTAATAATGCCAAGATATAAATATTTATAGGAGTAGGAATGTATTGATTTTGGAAAAAGTCGATTATCTCAGCACAAGGTTTTTTGACTTATCGCCTTTTGCCACTATAACCACGATATAATATGACGTATTCGGCAAATATTTTTATCTCGGATCCAGTATGTCTAATAATGGTTAATACTAGGCTGATATCAAAATAAAAATAACAATAAAAAACATTGCTTTATCGAAATTGCAATCGATTTGTTATAACAAAAATCTCTTAATTTATGTATCTCAGAAATTTCAATGGTATAAACAATAAAATGACAGACAGCTGATAAAAGCTCTATGTACGGCAAAACGGATAAACGACTTCATCATCAGCAGACCCCATATTTGCCGCTTGCCCATGTTATCCTCTAAATTGTCGAGCTTTTAGTCTGCACATTAGATAACCTTAAGAAACTTAAAGTATTTTGTTAGATTGTATATTGAAGGTGACGAACAAGAGCTTTCTTAAAATTAATATACTTACCAAATCCAGTCTGCCACGAAGTTTCCACTGATATATGTGATAATGTTGAGAAAGGTCAAACCAAGCCGAGGATAAGGCTGCTGTCTGAAGGCTATACCATTCGGAGTACGATCATTAGTCATAGGTTTCATAAAAATAAAAATTCGCAAAATTTAAATAATAAGTTTAATCAAAAAATATGTAACTTATGGGTATAATTACATTATCCTAACACATTTTTTATTTATTTATTAAGGAAAACAAACAGCTACATTCATTGGCGGCTTAATCCGGAAAAAACCTAGCAGGTCAATTTTGAATATATTATTTTAATTTGCCTTTTCGTTGTATACTGAAAAGACGTATTGCAAATTGACTTTTTATACATTATAGAATAAGTGCTAGAAATTGTTATAGGTCGGTACCTACTAACCCTTCAAAAAATGTCCGTTTTTCATAACGCCAACCCATCGTTAACCGAAATTGCACACAACGCGTTATAATTTTTTGTAAATCAGGTCCACTTTTCTTTCTTTGCTTTTTGAAAAATCATCAATCACACGATTATAAAAATTGTCTATTTTTCCCACATATTTTTTTTCAATACTGAGCATTGCAAGAGCGGTCAGTCTATCCTGGCCCTATTGCGTAGAAAGGTTTTTATTCTTTTGAGAGTGGAAAAACATCTTTCACTTTCAACTGTTGTCATTGGTATGACGCAAATAAATTGGAGAACTTTGATCGACTCGGAAAATGTTTCGTTGAAATTATTGCTGAGTAAAAAATGTAGTTTTACCAAATTACAATACAAAAAACAGTTTTACCAAATTTACTTGACGTGTGGGAAAATTATTTTTAAAATCAGTGTAATTTTCTTTATTGAACAAATCGGATATAATGAGATGATCGTTGGATGCAAATCGTGCTTCCATTTCCATTATAATTGTATCACAGACTTCAATTGCTACTGCGTGCGTACTAACTGCTTCGCAAAAATGTTATAAATCACCAAAAACTCCTTATATATTATTAAAATAACCAAAGGCATTCGTCAAAACCTGTCAACGAATCCGAACCGCATACACAGTTGCGTCTTGAGACCAATTATCTAGTCAGTGTTATCATTCTGTTTCATTTAATTAGGTGAAAAAATCTTTTGTCTCACACTCGGGCATTGCCGATATTACAGTAATTCACGCACCGTTACAAGCTTCGATCTCGTATTTTGTGTTATATCGATCTCTGTCTTATGTATGAGAAACGAGAGAGAAAATTTTATAAAAATATTCAATTTGGGTCAATTTTCAGACTGCCGGCGAACACAATATTTTTGTTCGGGGAATTATCGCCCAAACAAAAAAAGCCCAATAGACTGGGTTGACACAATATCGCGCGCCCTATAATTTCAAATCCACCGATTATTATTAATATTATTATATATGACATTGCACATATTATTAATATTATTATGTCGATTGTAATGCCGGGTCCACACCGAAAACAAGTCGCGCGACAACTCGTTAAATTTTACGATAAGCATGATAATTATCGTAAAATTTCTTAAGCAAGTATGATAATTATCGTAAAATTTAACGAGTTGTCGCGCGACTTGTTGCCGGTGTGGCCGCACTTTTAGGTATTTATTTTGGCAGGTCAATGACCGAATGACCTATAGAGGGAGCCGCCAGTGGCTACATTGATTATAAATATATTAAGTATATAAAAAAGGATTAGAGATATTGATAGAGTATACGCTTTATGACCTTGTATTTTTTTGCATTTTTAACTACACTGATACGCCTCTGCCTGATTACCTACTTCGCATAAAATTAAATCAGATAGAAAATGATATTCACTAATATTAACATAATATTATGTAGTAATAAATAAATAAATTGATAATAGATATATAAAAAATATTATATATTACTTACATTATTTTCATCTTAGAGCCGGAGTGTAGAGTTATTAAGTGGCAACTCTACCAGCAAAGTTTCCATAATATATAAATTATTATACTACTTATAGAAAAGCCGAACAAGATATAAAGTAAGAAAAACATAAAATATAAAAAGAAATTAGATAAGAAAAATATCGAATAATTATGGACGAAATTGTAACATTTTTATAATACGATATATATAATTATTTATATATCAGTGGCAAAGGGTGAAGGTAGGCTGTTAAGATCCGACATAAATTGTAGACACTATCAAACGTATTTATTTTCATTGAACGATTGAACAAAGTCTACAATGTATAAATAGTGTTTGTTAGTTTGGTAGATAATAGCCAAAAAATATTCGTTTATCTATAAAATATATAAAATTATGCCATTAAACCATACATAATATAAAATATTTTATATACTTTTAGAAGAATATGTATTATCCATTATGGTTTGGTTAGACAGAGCTTAATGAATTTTAAAAAACTAACCACCACCACTAATATTATGTATTCTTAATTCGACGAAAACAATGACTGAAAATTATGCACTATTTTTGTCGAATCGCCTACGCAAACTATTATGTTTTGGTTTAGGCAGGGTTTAATTGAATTTTAAAGATTAACACACACCATCTACAAAATGTATTCTAAGTTCAATGAAAACAAATAAGTATTTGTTTTACAAAGTTTAGTGTTCACTATGTATGTCGAATCTTAATAGCTATCCTTCGCCACTGATATACCTATAATAAATATATACATATTAATATGTGTGTTAAAAATTATTGAAATTTATGCACATGAGTAATCTAAGATATAACATAAAAAGAGAATAATAATGAAAAGAAAAGATAATATACAATATTTGAAATTCGATTAGTGTCAAATAATTATACAAAATTTGGGAGAACTTTTAAATGAAGCAGGCGAATTGTCGTATACCTATACGATATTGACTTTGACCCAAATCCATTTTTCCACAAAAATGGTTTTTTGTCTCTCTTGTAAAATTTGCGCAATTCAAGATAAGTGTTAAGATTTCACAATTATTACTACTTGTATTTTTTTTATTTTTCGGGATTTAGCCTTTCGGGATTTCGACCCAAACTCCCCAAATCCATCTATTATGACGTATGGCAAAACAAATGTGTCTTTCCTAATAATTAAATTCCTTCGCGTTAAATAAATAAAGCTGTGAGAACAGTGGAACGAAAAAAGAATTTTAGAGAATATTTAAATAGATTAGTTTGCTGAAAACAACGTTTTGTCGTGATTATTATGTCATTAGACAATGGTGAATATTTTATTTGATGTAGGTATATATATTTTAATAACAATATCTTACTCCGCAATAAAACTTATAGCGATTATTAAATTATTTATTTATGATTTTATTTAATTTTAGGAAAATATTTATGTCAACTAAAATTAAAAAAACTCTTTTTATTCGCAGTAATGAAAAAACCCTATTAAGTATATGAAATGTAAAAAATATAAAACGTCCAATTTTTAAAGTAGTATTTTAAAGTGCCTATGATACGTTCATTCAGTGTTCAATTGAATGAAGAATTTGCGTACGACCCAAATAACAATTTGGCTGGCCTATTTTAACCCCTCATTTACGAATTGATTCTTAAATATAATTAATTTTCTTATAGCATTACATTAGTATATTTATTCAGACGTAGAATTTTATATTATTAGTCATTTTATCTTTGAATAATATAATTTTACTATATTGCATTGTAATGCTCCAGCATCATAGCATAGGGCAAAAAAAAGACTTCGCGTTTACCTTCTCTTCAGTTTACACCTCCTGCCATGTCAGATCTGCAACTCAAAGATCGTCCTTATGACAACCATGCACTTGGAGATTAGTCACAACGATAGAATCCATCTGAATGCTATCTATAATGTCTGTTGATATTCTCATTATACATTTATCCACGATTAAACTGAAGAAAGGTCATTTTTTAGTAAAATATTGTAATATATAACATCAATACGTTTTTTTCTGAATAGAGCTGAGATTTTTGACTACTAACTAATATTATTATTATTAATACTAATATTAATTACTAAGTAATATAATAAACAGAGTAATTACCTATTATTATTTTGCCTGCACCCTTGAGGTGACTGATACCTCTCCTCTACCTACCAGACGCACCTAGCGGAAAAATACAAAGCTTGCAATTTGAGATATTTTTTGATAATTTACAATTTCAACTGTATTAATTATTAAATATATAGGTATCTGAAAACATTAAAAAGAAAAATATTTTTTATTTTAAGTCAAAGATAAACTTACAATTAAAAAAATGAGGATCCCATCTTATTATTACATATTATTTTATGCTCATATTTATTATTAAAATTTAGTTTATTAAGTTTTCTATAATGTCATTAAGAGATTTTTGACTAATTCATGGTTTTAATATTTTTTTATGTATTTTAAATAATATCGATTTTTCTAAAAAAATATATAAATATGTATAACTTGAAATCCTTTTTATTGAAGACTTCACCTTGATATAATATAATATGTTGGTTTTATTCGTTGCCTTATATACTGTTAGAAAATGTATTAAAACGCAACATTAGGTTATTATTAGTTGTATACAATAATCTAGTTAAATATAAAAATTATATAAGCCCAGTGTGCATTTAATGAGGCAAGTTTTACTCCAAGACAGAGTGTAATATTATTGATATCCACAGAATATAAAGTTGTATGAAAGACAGATTTTTGTATATAAAATGGATGTTAATAATTAATAAGTTAATAATTTCAAACAAATATTTAACCTAGGCCTTAGGCCTTCAATATTATGTTTCCTTAGTTTGTAACACTTCATTTAAACTGAATTTTAACCAGCATCCAGCATGTATGTATGGCACGTTTTGCATTCTGCAGCATTCTGGATCGGAACCGTTTCTTCGTGTCAAGCCTATCAGGCACCGTTAGCGAGTGGTGCAAGATTAGTAAATGCGCTCCCTAAAGACATAGACATTTCCAATGATGTACTTTGCATTTTATTTCTGAAACTATATTTTTCTGTATTAAATTGTACTTCTGTATTAAGTATGTTTTGATTTTTTTGTTTTGTTGTTATTATTATTGTTGTTATTATATATTTTTTTCTATATTATCTTCTTCTCTCTTCTGAGAGAGAATGTTTGACTTATAATGTAAATCTCATATTGTGCACGTCTTGAATTTAGATTTGGTATGTCCAAAATGTTTTGTATTCTTAAATAAATAATTAAATAAATAAATGTATAAGTAGGTATTTTATACTTCATCGCACTTACGGCTTCCTTTACCAAAGATCCTTATATTATTATCTCGAGTGCGCTATTATACCATGGGTCGTACAAACATTTGATAAACAACAAATTAATAACAATATGGATTTGATCCGACCGCGAAATTCAAACTGGCAATCTAATGTAAAAAAAAACTCTATTGATTACGTTCATGCTTAGTTCATACTATTACAATAGTAATATAAAAGTCGAGACGCTATTGTGGGGTTGAATCATTTCCCAAACTTAAAACCTTAATACTTTTGTTTATTTTAATTTCCTTTTGCGCAGTGATCTCGCAGAAGGGCTTAAGGGGAGTTTGCGTTGCTCGGCTGTTTCGATTACTGAAATAACCGACTCCACTTCTTGGCCGGCAAAAGAAATGAAATTATTTAAAGAAGCAGAAAATGAGAAACGGTTCAATCGGCAGGGGCGGTACAATTGCTTGGGAGGCCCTCGGATGATTTTATCATAAATGAAGTCATACAAATAATTATACTTTAGTCGTTTAATGAACACAAAAATAGATGCAATGTTAAATTATTATTAAACACTATTAAAAGTATATACAAAAATTATAAATTAGATACAAGGAAGTACATTAGCTAAATAGTAGACTTTTTTTTAATAATTTTTAAAACAATGCCGGTGGCGAAGGGTGGAGGTAGGCTGTTAAGATCCGACATAAATAGTGCACACTAAACATTGTCAGGCCATGCCATAGTAAATAATAGTAAAAAAATATTCGTTTATAGATATATATAATATTTGTTATTGAACTGAATTAAAAAAAAAACTAACCAACACCATCTGTAAAATGTATTCTTAATTCAACGAAAACAAATAAGTATGACTAAAAAAGTGTGTACTATTTTTGTCGGATCACCCATAGCATACTTAAATTATTATGGTCTGAATTCTAATTCCATCAAGTACCTTCGGTCGATAGTATTAATATTATTATGGTCTGGTTCAGGCATGGTTTAATTGAATTTTGAAAGTTATCCAACACCATCTGCCAATTGAATTCTAAGTTCAATGAAAATAGATAAATACCTGTTACAAAGTTTATTTTGCACCATTTAGGTATGTCGAATCTTAACAGTCTACCCCCACTCCTCGCTAGTGAACAATGCCCACCTTTACTCATCCTCGCGTATGTGGAATATGTCAACATCGGAAGCGGTTTGGTTGAATAGAGTTATTGTCCTCCCAATTGGCATTACCAATGGCAGGTTAGTTCTGCACATTGAGAGGACAAACAACACTGATCATGAAACTATCGACATAACATAAACTGATCAGTGCACATATAATGCATATATTCAGTTTTTACCAAAATTGAGTTACAACTGTAAAAAGATATTATTTATCCGCAGAGTGTATTTGAATAGATAATATTTTCTCATAATTGGACACAAATATCGTCGCTGTAGGATTGGTTTATCGAATAGACCAAACACAATTTCATAATCCTATATTTAAAAACGTGGAGATATTTCAATTGTTGTTTTTACATCATATTAATGATGTATTCAGTACCATAACAAAGTAATTTAAAGAAAAGGATGGTTCTGGTCCATTTAGATACAAAAAAACATTCTGCATTAAAAGGATATTCGATACAGAAATGGATATTCGATAAATCAATCCTATAGTGACCAACTATGTCTATTTTATCTTCGATTTTCAACTTATCCCCTCCACGGAGTGGAGGTTTGTATTAACAGATTTTGTTTTTAAGAGAAATAGATGACAGCCACTTGCTCAACCTATTAGGGACTCAGACACAAATTGAAAAATAACATGTGTACTTGCCAGACACAGGATTCGAACCTGGGACCCACGACGCTATAGGCCGACACTTAAGCCACGCAGCCATGGTGGGAGATACTCACAACATACAAAACTGGAATTGTACGATATTATTTCACATTGTCATTTTTTTTTAATTGATTGTAACTCTCATCCGACTCTGTAAACTGGGCAGCGGTAGAATGTTTATGCTGGCTGAATTAAAGAAGAAAATTGCTTTATTCATCATTCAATATTACAACATAAGATTCAAAGAATACTTTTCTTGTTAATAGAATAAAGAAATATCATGAAACTTAAAGTGCGGCCACACCGGCAACAAGTCGCGCGACAACTCGTTAAATTTTACGATAATTATCATTATTGCTTAAGAAATTTTCATGATAATGACGATAATTATCATGCTTATCGTAAAATTTAACGAGTTGTCGCGCGACTTATTTTCGGTGTGGACCCGGCATTATGTTCGGCCAATAGTAGAAATTGCGTTCTTATAAGATGTGTTTCATGGTGTAAACTGGTTTCTCTTTAATACTTTATTCGGTTTTTCTTTTAATTTGAATAACTATAATAATATGCATAGTGTTTATTTTTAGATATATTATTTACATAACGTCAACATTCTATGCACAAGGCCTTTAGTCTTCAAGCAATCTGTTTTGTTATTTACATGTTTTTTTTCGGAGGAAATCGTCTTTGAGTTTTTATTAGTTATGCCAGATATAAGCGTGCTATATACCCCGTTTTTACGTGTATGGATTTACTGCTGACAGTACGTATTATCGCTGCCATAACAAGAAAATACACGTGTAAACACGTATTATCGTGTAGGTTGCAAGATTGCATGCATGTATCAAAAAAGTTTAGAAGCACAGAAAAATTCTGAGTTCCCTGTTTAGACGCTTCTGAATTTTCACGCAATAATTGGTACTTTCATGGCGGTGTGCATGCGCCATAGTGGCGAACCTGCCGGAAGAAATACGAACTACACCGCACAAAATATTTTGACGTCTACCGATTATTTACGAATTTGTGCGAACCTGTCTGAATCTGTCAAATAGCACCATACGATGACAACATAGCGTCTCACTTACGCTTGAAAAATGAGATTAGAGAGCCAAGTCAGCACTTTTACGTGTAAACAGTTATAATCGCGATAGTTTAAAATACATACTATAGTTGCAAGTAAATCCATGCAAGTATACAGGCGCTATTATTATATTATTGAAAATATTAATGTGAAAAGACTCTTAATACATTGTTAAAATAAAAGAAAGCAATCTTGTGTAATAAATTAAGCTCCTTACTTTAATTCGCAAATTGACAATAGCAGGTAAGCACGCTTTTTAAATGGCAGCCGGCAGAGGTCGTTTTCTTCCGTTCTCTACATTAAAATTACAGCGGCTAGGTTTTTTTATTCTTTCTTACCGTCGACTTTTATTTTTATTTTCCTTCATTTCAAAGGAATATCTCACGTCCGTCCGTCCATTAGGTCGTTGGCGCCGCACAATCATACAGCAGAATAACCATTTTTACAAATCCTAATAACATCATTTTTTTGAAGTTATACTTCTTTTGGGGCGTTTGGTAGAGAGTTAAATTGATAGCTGCGCGACAGTACGAAGTTAGCTGCGAATTAGTCAGCTGTATACAAACGTTAGTTTGATAGTAGAATTGTTCCGTTGCCTAGGCAACAAATTTATTATTGTCGGCCATTTGCAATTCCTTACGTAAACAAACGATTAAACGCCAGAGTGACAGTTGTTACTTTAAAAATAAAAACAACGAGAAATAATTATATAATTTAGTAATATAAATTAAAGTGTATATAAATAAGCCAACGGCGCTCCAATAAGCGGCTCCTTTTCTTGAGTGTGTTTTTTAACAAGATAATTAAGAGCTAGTCGAAGAATCTAGGTTATCACAAGTTTTGTTTTTGTTTTGTTACGCCAAAGAAGTATAACTTTAAACGCGCGTACATAAGTACACACACCGGTTTTTTTTTATTCAAGCCTGCATTTTAAATAGAGCATTATATCATGGATAACTTCCTGTTAGGTACTCACCAAGCCTATTCTTACGAATTCTGAAACTGACATTTGGAAAACGAGATGGAGTGACAGTGTCGAGTTGGATTTAACGACCTTAGCATCTTATATTGGAGGGAATCTGCTTTGCACAGATCTGCATGGAGGCAGATACTCAGGGCTCGAAATGGACTGAAATGCACCGGAGCGCCGTTCCGGTTCATAAAATTCCCAAAATTATCGCTCCGTCTCGTGTACATATTAATTTGACCGTCTGAGCGAAATATTTCATGTAATAAAATAAATCTAACACACTCATTTTTTAATACATATACAATTAGATAACAATATTAATATTTTCGTAAAATTATCGAGCGCTCCGGTTCGTAAAAAATTTCATTTCGAGCGCTGCAGGTACGTGAAGACGCCAAGATCCATTTAGGGCTGTAGCGCCAGGAAGAAGAAAAAGATTTTCCATGACGTGCACCCCCAGGTATTTAAAACTGTCAACACTCTCGTTATTTTTCCCGTCAGGAGCAAATTTGGATCGGGATAGGATCCGTTACACAATAAGTTGATTTTCTTCGCATTTATTTTAAACCGACGAGAGACGAATTGTATGCAGTCTGTCGATTGTCTCTTGAACGCCTTCGAATGAGTTGTCGGAATAGACATTGTCATCAGTGTACTCCGGTCACAGCTTCACCGTGTGGGTAATATATATGCCACGGTGGTATAACGTCGAATAGGATGACACAATGACACAAAAGGAGCAAGAACACGACCCTATCCTCTCCACTAACTATTCTATGGCAGCGTCACCAACTATTATAGCACTGCGTTTACTACAATCATTCAGGAATTTTAATATTGCAACAATCTTGGGAGGATCCAGTATTCTCCCAATATTCTCCAGAGAGAATATCAGTCTGGGGCGATGTAATCGATAAAGCAGTAAGCTAATAAATTGCTCAGAAGCTCTGCCATAAAAGACTTCGAATGTTCTGAATTCGATACACACAATATGATCGTTCGGTAAGAAACCGACCTGGATTTTTCACAAAGACGTACATTACCGGGTCACTTAATAATAATACATGCTTATAACTACTGATATTCAGCCACATGGCCTGTTATAGAGTTTAACATTATTTGAAATTAAATGAAAAGAAAAAAACAAAAAAAAAACTATTAGTTTTTAAGATTGATAATTTAACGAAATTGACTAAATCGAAAACAGCGAAGGGTTTAAAAATTATGCTTATTACTGTTTTAGGTTGGTCTCGTTGTAAATATCCCAATGTGCGCTGTTCATAAATGTACGCCTTTTAAACGACCTTATTCCTTCTTCTTGTGATTATAACAATCAAGCCTGCGAGAAAAACTTTTCTGTCGTGACAAAAAATTGCCTTGCGACCACTTGTGAAGCGTCACAATGTTTTTTTTATTATGACTGTCTCTTTTTTTCGACCACTCCTGTGAAACATAAATTCTAATAAGATCTTTATAATAATGTTTTGCTTTTTTGAGCATTAGATACAAGATAAAAAAAACCCTTAATGCTGTTAAAAAATTAGAATACTTATTCCAGGGTACCTACCGTATGTGTAGAGGAAATTATCTTAAAATATAACCTTCGATTAATTTCCAAAGAATAATCTTGATACCAGAGACGATGTAACATATCATCCATAAAATAATGGCGCAATATAAATAAAAAGGATTTCAAGTTATACCTACACATTTATATTTTTATGAAAATCGATGTTTTTTTTTAAATAAATATAAAAATATTAAAACGATGAATTAGTCAAAAATCTAAACGACGAAAAATTGAAAACTTAATAAACTAACTTTTAATAATAAATATGACCATAAAATATAATGTAATAATAAGATGTGACCCTGCAATGAATTCACATTTTTTTACAATTGTAATTTTATCTTTAAATTTAAAAAAAAAAAAAACTTTTTAATGTTTTCAGATACATATTTATTAATTAATACAGTTAAAGTTGTAAATTATCAAAAAAAATCTCAATTTGCAAGCTTCGTATTTTTCCGCTAGGTTATCTGTTGGCATGCCTCTCCCCCTTAAGGGGGGACATGCTCGTCGAAGGTCAAAATTCAGTTTTTATTGTATTTTCAAACCATGATCCTGGACACTCCTTAAACGTTGTAGATAATCTATTTATATAATTTTGAAGCCTTATTATCCTTTATAGTAATTTTAAACATTTGATGACTGCATAAAGTATTTTTGTTACATAAAATAGTATTCTTTTAAACCTCTCGCTCTAATGTTTTAGAATATAGTCATATTTCGGTACATAACTGTGCAGTGGTGTTAAAATTTTTTACGTTTATTAATTTTTAAACGCATTTATGAAACCATTAGTATAATTTATTACGAGATAATTTTTGTAAAATACTCACGATAAAAAATTATATTGATAATCTCTGTGATCCCAAATTTGACAAGAATTAGGCATTTTATTATTCAAAAAATCGGCAAAATTAACACATTTGAAGATGATTCTAAAGATATTTATTATAAGCTATGTCTTTGACCATTCAAGTGTGATAAACATATTATGAATATTAATTGCTTTATAATAATTATTGACCTAAGAATAAGGTAGTGTTTTTTTGAAATACGCCATTTCTTTTGTCATTCCCCAGTGGTTAAGCTACAACATACGGCCGTAACCGTAAATTGACAAACTATAATTGAAGTAGGGAGTAAAATGATATTAACGCGCGTGTTTGAACATGTACCGTTTAAAAAAAAATAAAAAACAATTCGGTTAGGTACATGTTCAAGCACGCGCGTTAACATAATTTTACTCCCTACTTTAATTACAGTTTGTCAATTTATGGCTACGGCCGTATGTTGTAGCTTAACCACTAGGGAATGACAAAAGAAATGGCGTATTTCAAAAAAACACTACCTTATTCTTATGTCAATACTTATTATAAAGCAATCATTATTCATAAGATGTTTATCACACTTGAATGGTCAAGGACATAGCTTATAATAAGTATCTTTAGAATCATCTTCAAATGTGGTAATCTTGCCGATTTTTTGAATAATAAAATGCCTAATTCTTGTCAAATTTGGGATCACAGAGATTATCAATGTAATTTTTTATCGTGAATATTTTACAAAAATTATCTCATAATAAATTATGCTAATAGTTTTATAAATGCGTTTAAAAATTAATAAATGTAAAAAATCTTAACACCACTGCACAGTTATGTACCGAAATATGACTATATTCTAAAACATTAGAGCGAGAGGTTTAAAAGAATACTATTTTATGTAACAAAAATACTTTATGCAGTCATCAAATGTTTAAAATTACTATAAAGGATAATAAGGCTTCAAAATTATATAAATAGATTATCTACAACGTTTAAGGAGTGTCCAGGATCATGGTTTGAAAATACAATAAAAACTGAATTTTGACCTTCGACGAGCATGTCCCCCCTTAATAAGTGTGTCTACGCGTGGCTTTACTAACGTTATTTTTGTTGTCCTTAGTTTCACAATAATAAGTAGAAAAAGTTTTTTAACACAAGTTGGTACCTACCTCTGGCCCCAAAGGGGGGACTGACAGGGCTCTAGCCTGGTGGCCCGGGCTCAGGGAGCCCATCGTAATGGGTCGATCTGATAAGTGAGATAAACACACATCACAGAGTTACCCTAATGGGGAAAAAGTCACCTGTGGCGTTATTTTACTTAAAGAGCATTATTTTTTGTCTAGTTTCGTGATGCAATTTTTGATTATTGTATGTCGATATTCGACAACTCTATAATTCAAGTGGATTGATTCAACAATTAATTAATTTTACCAGAAACAACATTTAGAAAATGATTCTTTGTAGAGCGCCCTAATGTCTTTAACCCTAGCGAGACCGCCAAAGATTCTGGCCTAGGGGCCCGCTTCAAAATGTGGGGGCCATGACCTACCTACATAATATTCTAAGTGACGGCTTTCCATGAAGCAGTTGTGGTGGTCACTTCTTCAGAAAACACCAAAATCTGTAATTTTTTTCCGAATTCGAGTTTAACCAATAACAATTTCGACATTCTGTGGAGGTTTGCAAGGGGCCTGTAAAGCCGTCAGTGCTTCCTGCCGATAACCGACTAAAACCACCACTGGTAGTTCCTAGTAAACATAATCGCAAATGTTTGTAAAGTGTACAGACACATTGCTAGTTTGCAAGACCGCCGAAGCGGGAACGAATGGAGGGAGGCTTGTCGTAGGAAAAGAACAAAAAACTTTTTTAATACATTATAAAGTTGGCGCGCGTCACAGACTACGGGGAATTTAATGTACAGCCGACGGACGCGAGTTTTTTTCCAAATCACCACCGGCCGGACGATTCGCTACAAGGGAAATCCCTAAAACTATTTTCTTTCATTCGGCCGTATTTCTTTTGTTTTTGTTGTTTTTAATTTCAGGCTGTTAGAAAAGGGTAAGATTTGTCGGTACTTACGTACTAACAAAACTAGCTACCAACTTTCGTATAACTCTGTAAAATTGCCAATACCTTTCCAATCACCCAGTAACCATAACCATGTGGGTAAGTTGGTTTCTTCCCGATATTAACTTATTTAAGGGGGAGTCTAGTAACCAGGGACATCTAGTGACGGAATTACTAAGCATACAATTTAACAGAAATTACTCAAAATTTGCATTTTTCACATTTATCTCAAATATGTTTTTATTTACTCAATAGGTACCTTATCTAAAAACATTGTAAAGAAATAATACATGACATTTCTTAACTAGCGGAAAAATTGTAAGTTTTCAATGTGGTGTTCTATCTAATTAATATGAAAACGAAAAAATATTATATAAAACTATGAATAAAAATATTATTCAATAACTATTTCAAATTTTAATAAGTAACAAATATTTTTTTTAATAATAATATACTTAGGTGATTTCGGAAATAGAAAATTTTTCCTACACTAACCATTGGCGTTATCAAAACCATTATTATGTGAAAGGGGATCCTTATACCAGCAAAGGCACCTAGCGGAAAAATACGAAGCTTTTAATTTGAGACATTTTTTTGATAATTTACAATTTCAACTGTGTATCTGAAAACATTCAAAAAAATATTTTTTTTTAGTCAAAGATAAAGAGAATTCGTCAAAAATCTACACGATGAAAAATTGAAAACTTAATAAACTAAATTTTAGTAATAAATATGACCATAAAATATAATGTAATAATAACGTAACTGTGTACATACCTACATATTATATAACTAATTCACAACAATAATTGTAAGTTTATCTTTGACTAAAAAAAAAGTATTTTTCTTTTTAATGTTTTCAGATACATATTTATTAATTAGTACAGTTGAAATTGTAAATTATCAAAAAAATGTCTCAATTTACAAGCTTCGTATTTTTCCGCTAGGTGCCTCTGTTGGTATAAGGATCCCCTTAAGATGCATTAAAGTGCGGGTAGTTGAGACAAATTAATTTTAGTATTATTTTCATGAAGATTGCCGAGACTATGTCTACCTACCAGTGGTGAAGGGTGGAGGTAGGCTGTTAAGATCCTAAATAAATAGTGCACACTAAACTTTGTCAGTCAAACGTATTTGTTTTCATTAAACTACCACTACAATGTGTAGATAGTGTTTGTTAGTTTTTAAAATGCAACTAAAGACTACATAAGCCAAGCCATAATAGATAATTAATAGTCAAAAATATTCGTTTATCTATAAAAAAATCTAAAATTATGCCTTATGCTTAAACCATGCATCATTTTAGGTATTTTACAGATAGAAGAATATTTTTTATCGATTATGGTTTGGATAGGCAGGGCTTAATGAAAAAAAACTAACTATCACTATCTGTAATTAATATGTATTCTTAATTCAACAAAAACAAATAATTATGACTGAAAAACTATGCACTTTGTTTGATCACTACCACATTATGGTTTTGTTCACGTAAGATTTAAATGATTTAATTGAATTTTAAAAACTAACCAGCACCATCTGCAAATTATATTCTTAGTTAAATGAAAACAAATAAACATGACAGACAAAAAAATTTGTGCACTATTTATGGTCTACCTCCACCTTTTGCCAGTGGTACCTACTATAAATGCCCAGATTATGCAATCTATATTTCTGACATTACTCAAATGAAAAGTAGGTAGATAGGTACATAATATTATACTCGATTATGGTTACCAACCTACATACATACATAAAGGTTGATCCAATAGGCCTTCTGACTTTATTTAAATACATAATACTTACGTTACTAGGATTTAGGCATATCGTAAAAGGAGTTTATATTATACTATATTATTAAAAATAACTTTTCATTTAAATATTAGTACCATCTGTCAACTTAGTATGAAGTCATGACAATAAAGTTTTTCTCAGACTCAAACCATAATCTGCAGAAGAAAAGTAGAAAAAAGCAGAAATCTATCACCGTAATATTATAATATAAACTTACACAGTAAATAGTAACAGTAAAAATATAAACTAATTTTATACCACACAATATAATAAAAATGAAGAAAATGATGAAGGCCCGGGTTATCCGCTTAGTCGTTAGTGGTTAGCATAGATTAATATAATTTTGCAGTTAGAATGTCAACTACTGACAACACTGTTTCTACTTTCTACCAATAATCGACTGCTGTTAAAACAATATTAAGTTTATAATGAAGCTTGAAAAAACTGGTAGATAATTGATATTCAGTAGCATTCAATTTAACAAACTATCTTTGATAACAATATTGGTGATTATACTCGCAGTTATTTTCGTAGTTTAAAGTTGCTCCCATGCCACGATAGATGTCATCAAAAAACATAAAAAAGTAAAAGATACTACTAAAAATCATGCTCACAAGTTTAAAACCATAATATTGTTGAATGATTATTTGTAAATAATATTTAGGGATATCGTAATTGATATCTTAAATGCCCATAGCAACTATGTTTTGTTTGATCAATAGTTTACTTCCCTATTACCTACCTTAAATTCAGTAGTCACAATAACACAACATGTAAACATTATTTTATTGTAGTCTACATAAAGTAGTACTTACACAAAGATTTATGTAGCTTACAATTTTTATAAACAATGCAGAAATCTACTAAACTGCTGAAGAACACTTCATTCAAAACAGAATATGATAAATTGGTAAGCAAGCATACAATTCTCTTTTATTGTCTTTTTGATAAAATATTAATCTAAATAGAATGTTAAATTTTGTTTGATGTATTTGCTGCCCTGCTCAGTAAAAAGACAGTGTTTTTGGTTATAATGAAATGAGAACCCAAGTTATAAGCTCTACCTCTTTTATTATGTAATTTTTTTCGATTGTTTTGACATAATCTCCTAATAGACAGAAAAGAATCCAATAATTTTAGATAATATAAGAGAAAGGGTAGTTTAAAACTTGGGTTCTCATTTCACTAAAACTAAAAACACTGTCTTTTCACTTAGAAAGGCAGTATGACACTAATTATATTTTGGAATATGCATTATTATAGCCAATAGAAGTAGAAAGTGAAAATATATCAAAAATATTACCGAATCACCTGTACAAAAGTGTTGCAAGAATTGTTGGACTGGATGAAAATATCAAGGAAAAACTCGCACTAAAGAAGGTATATTTTTATAATCATTGAAGTCTTAAACAAATAAATTACTTTTTATGAATGATTTATAGCGCATATGTGCATGGATTTACTTGCAACAAAAGTCTGTATTTTAAACTATTGCAATAATAACTGTTTACATGTAAAAATGCTGACAGTCTCTCCAATCTCATTCTTCAAGCGTAAGCAAGACGCGATGTTGTCATTATATGGTGCTATTTACAGAAAGTCCGACAGGTTCGTAGATAAATTGATAGACGTCAAAATATTTTGTGCGGTGTAGTTCGTATTTCTTCCGACAGGTTCGCCACAATCGTTCTACTACGCATGCACACCACCATGCAAGTACCAAGTATTGCGTGAAAATTCAGAAGCTTCTGAACTTTTTTGATCCATGCATGCAATCTTGCAACTTGCTCAATAATATGTATTCACATGTGCATTTTCTTGTTATGGCCGTGATAATACGTATTATCAGCAGTAAATCCGTGCACGTGTAAACAGGGTATTACTCAATCAGAATAATACACAATGAATTGAATAGGATTCGTGGTTGTAATAAAGATTTTTGATCTTGAGAATTCTCGTTAGATAATGAGAAATATTGATTCTCGTTTCTAGAGATTTTTTTCAAAAATTTTGAGATTACAATTATTTCTTGAGAAATTAACATCAATGAGAATATAATAAATTCTTGAAATTCAGAAGTTCAGATTGAATTTTCACGACTTCGGTTTCAGATGAATTTTTTTTCGAAGAAATACTTACACAACCCCGGTTACCTTCTAACAATCGTATCTTACTCTTTGTCCCGGAGCAGAGAATGCACGAGATGAAGTAGAAAAGTTGTTGTCTATATCTGTATATATACTTTAATAATTGATTGATTTGGGTGACCTATTTTAATAATTGAAACAAGTATTCAAAACAGTAGAAAATTAATAAACATTTTTATCATATTATATTACAATATACATCATATAAAAGATCATAACTTTGCATACCATAATGGTTTTTAAAATAGTGGGAGATGCTACAAATATTTCCATATTTTCATCATGAAGTATTTTTAGCGGAAGAATTACAAAAAGCTTTACAAAGGTATTCGATACCTCTCACATGCTCTCCAAGCTGCCACTACAGAGAAGGAACCTAGTGAAGAGTATGACAGTGATACTCCTGTTGAACCACCATCTCCAAGGTATGTTGATGACTGCAGGCTGTATGAGATCTATTTCATTTCTTTTACAATCCTAATATTCTCCTCTCCGAAACTTTGAATTATGCATTAAAAACAAAGCTAGACACCAACAACTATGATAACTTGAGATGCGGTACTTTAAAATAGCTTGTAATGCACCTGCAATCTATATCGCAACACTATCCTCAAGTTATGGTATATAAATAGGTACCCTTTTTCTATAATGTTGGTGTATTACACACACTATTGCACGTGCATAATGCGTGCTTCATTTTCGTAGGACACTCACACATTCAAAAGCCTGCTTCACCATGCGGCGTATTGAATATTGCCTATCGGTATTCTATTTATTATCTGTTCTGTGGCAATATGTCTAAATTATAGTAAAACCTTGGTTATCCAAAACATGACTATATCCGAATTTCTTTGTGACCATTAGTTTCGTCTTAAATAATAAGGTACAATTTAAAATATATATTTTTCTGATTTGTCTTTTACTAATAAGTTATATAATTAGTATAAAATGTGAATTTTACTATTAAAAAGGTTTATTCTGCAATTACAATGTGGTTTAGGTAGGAACTTTGGTTTTACTATTTTTTCATCCAGATTTATCATTATCAGGAATATCTTCATTTCTAATTAATCTGGATAATCGAGGTACTACTTTGTATTACTGGCAAGAGTTACAGCCGGTTTACGAATTTATTCCATCAGACCTCAGACCATTTGTCACATAACCTTAATTAATGCAGATATTTTTCAGACGTAAACAGAAAATTATTATTTATTGTGATCATTGTTTTAATAATTGACAAATTTTAATTAAAGGATTAAGTCCAAGAAACCTGTTGTGAATCCATATTTGACATTTCTACAAAAAACAGAGCGTGAGCAAGTTACATGGAAATCCAAATATCTCCCACCCGAAACAGAAAACGAGAAAGGACTAATACGCAGAGCCGAAGACATCACAAATCGAGTAATTTACTTTTCTACAAAAACTTACATATTTTTGCTGTAATATGACAGATTGTTGGTTGTACTTGTTAAAATAATAGCCCGGCTGGGTAAATGTGCCACAGAGGTGAACATGAGATTTTACAACTTTCGTTTTAGACCAAACCAAACCTAACCTAACCTAACCTAACCTAACCTAACCTAACATAACCTAACCTACTCCAACCTAATATTACCTCATATAATCTTAGTTTGTGATAATGGTGTATCAAAATGTATGAATATTTCAAATTTTCAATTAACGATTATTGGATCGAAAAGCCGATGCGCCGACAGAAAGGGGGATTTATTATAATTGTCTACATGGAATAAACTGTGTTCGTAAAAAAAATTATAAAAGCTCGTGTCCACCTCTCCAGTCCAGTAGTTTAGTCGAGTTGTGTGTAATTTAGTAACCAAACATGTATGAACAGACAAATTTACTCGAGTATTTTAGTAAAATCATTTATTGTTGTTTGATTTAATAAAACACAATTTTTTCGTAGTACTTATTCCACTTTTAATCAATAAATTAGGACCAGTTTCGTCCGCCATTTTCAAAATGCCCCTCTGAGCCGGATGAAACCGGTCCTAATTTATTGATTAAAAGTGGAACAAGTACTACAAAAAAAATGCGTTTTATTAAATAAAACAACAATAAATGATTTCACTAAAATACTTGAGTAAATTTGTCTGTTCATACATGTTTAGATACTAAATTACACGCAACTCGACTAATCCGAACCGGTCTTTACAGAATAACTATCGTATACCTACCTAATTCTTTATAGATTTGTTCAGAATTCTCCACATACATGAATGAGTTGGGTGGTTATGATTCACCTTTATTTAAACAAGAGGCAGTCAAGGAATTATTTCAGGTGAAAACCTTCTTATTTTTCATTTCCCATAGTAATAGGTACTGTTATTATTCATAAAAGTTTACTCCTTTTTAATATAACTTTATTTTTTAGATAGAGTTTAATAACCATGCCACAGATAGTCTCCGAGTTCTACCTGGTGAGATGGCTTCGATACCTGCAAGGATTGCCAACTTCTCCAAAACTCCAAAGGTATACTTTCGGCGTTATCCATAAATGATGTTGCACAATTTTTGGCTCCTCTTGACCCCCAATCGCCTCAATATTTCATCATAAATTCATTTACCCCCTATTAAAATTATTCCAAATCTTTGAACTCTCCATTATTCGTTGAAATTTATTGATTTCAGTGCGATAGTCTCAAAAAATATTTTATTCTCACATATTTTTTTGGTATATTTTGTGGCATCACATTTTCCACAACCCTCTAACCCACACATAAGTTATCACAGTAGGGAAGAGTGGAGATATCCAACATAAAGTGGTGCACACTTAACTTTGTTATATTTAAGTAGGTATTCGTTTATAAAAAATATTCTTCTATCTATAAAATCTTTAAAATTATAAATGATTTAATGGCATAATTTCACAAAATGAATGCTATTAGGTATAGATAGAAGAATATTTTTTGTCTTTTACCTATTATGGTTTGATCTAGGCAGGGTTTAATTGGAATTTAAAATCTAACCGATACCATCTGCAAATTGTATTCTATACACGTCATACATTTAATCATTTTATTGTGACAATTATTTGTATCATTTCAAACAATCGATTTCTGTAAATTTGAACTAAAATATATGATAAAACTTCTATCAAGAAGTAACATAGAGTAATATAAAAAACAGTGCCATCTGTTAACTATTCGTTGTACTTTTTCCACACTGGAACACAGAAGTTAATACTGAGATGTATTGCAATGAAAAAAGCATAAATCTTATTCTAATTTTTATTGTTTCAGCTATCATACGAAAAGACACTTAAACGATGTGTTCAAAGGGATGTTGAAGCCGAGTTGAAAGCCAATTTTAAACATTCTTTTGGAAAACAACTGTCAAAAACTCAGCAATGGCAAGCACCCAGGAATAATACTAAAAAGTATTGGATTGTGAGTGACAAGCTCCCAAAGGACATCACAACAATGGAAACCATTTGGGGAGGCATTACGAAGTTAAAGTACGGACATTATCAATATTCACCATAAAATTAAAATAATCAGGTTGTAAACCATTTATTTGTCGTGTCCGGAAACTTATACGTATTCAGTTCGCCGTATTATACTTCCCCGTGAAATGTTGTATCGGAAATATATGGCCGTATAGTAAAGACCGTTCAACGTCTTTGGGTCGTATAGTATTGACATAAAATTCATGTCTAAATAAAACACGGTTCTTGTTGGTTTACACTTTACAGGAAGCCAGCAGCAAACAAATTTTGAAAATAGTCGATATACTGGATTATTTTTATTAGGTTAGGTTAGGTTAAGTAAGTTTTTCATTCTTGAATTCATGAATTTTTTCAAAATCAGCTATGGAAATTGAATTGATGTTCATATTTAATCTTATATAGTTGGAGATCGTATAGTATACGGTCAGCTCTTTCCGATAAGAAAGCTCACGGCGAACTGTGCCATGGTGAAATGTTTTATGTACAATTTACATGAAACCTTTATTTGTAGGTCTCCTTATTATCATTATTTCAAACGGCGATTGATCATATACCTAATAGTAATAATTACAGTTAAATAATTACAGGTAGGCTCCTTATCAGTGTCAAAGATTCGATACTAAGCAATTGTTAACCATTAAAATGTAATTCTTACAACCTACTAGTCAATTATTGCAACGAATAGCATGAATTGTCATATAATCATAACCCCTAGTAGGTATTAATTGTATAAACATGGGTGATTAGTGACACACGTGGTAGAGCTTCATTGATCGATATACATTTATCTTATGTAACAAAATAATACTAATTACATTCTTCAATATTAAAAATTTGTATCTAGGCATACAACATGACGTCAAAACAAAAATAATTCTGACAGCAGTCAAACTAAAGAATTAAAATCGAATCCAAAATATGCAAACTTTATCTCGATCTGTCGTGAAAATTCTAAAGAATATTTCATGTCTATTCTGAATTTATGATAGAAGATTGATTTGCTTGGCATTACTATAAACATCACATAATATGAAAGGTGTATTTTCAAAATGAACTTATTCCACTACTAGACGAAAATGAGTTATGAATGCCAGAATTAAGCTAATAGCATGCTATTCAGTAGAAAAATCAACTTCAAAATTGGTGTTAATAACAAAAGTAACTTATTCCAATATAAAAACATATTATGTAACATCAACAAGGTAAACAGTTTTTTCGCTTTGCAAATACACTTATAGCAGTTTGAAAATACACTCTTCATAATAATTATGTATACACATATTATTTTGTATTATTTTTTATATTACATTTATAATTGTCAATTCTTTACCTTTCATACAACAGGCAGTCTTTCGCGCTAGTTTTTAATGTATTGTGTCATAATAATAATATATTATGTATATTGATTGATACTATTCTTTGACAATATTTAACATGTTACAGGTCGGTTCAAGACTTCTGCAAATGGATGATTGATCACCCGGAGTTTGATCAGCCAAAATATTTGAAGAAAAACAGATTATTCGAATCAAAAATATTGCAAAAAGTTTCTGAAAAACATAAATTTGATATAAGCAATCAGTTGCCAAAGATCAGTATTGACAAAATTGTAATTACAAAAGGTGATCGAAAGATGTCAGTGCCACCCGATGATATTAAAATGATTTATCCATAAGTTTTGCACTAATGAATAAGAATAAAATTTTAAGCATCATTTTAACGTAGCGAATAACATTATATTAATAATTATAGTATTTATAAAAACCTAGAAGTAGGGAAAGTTTTGTATACATAATTGTAGATATGAACACTTTGAAATTATTGAATATAATTATGATTTATGAAGCCCGCTGAATCAAGAATAATTGGACAATGCAGAGAGACGAATTCAAGAAGTCTCACATGGCTTTATCAAGTGCTCCTGCCTTGGAATTGTAGTGAGAATGATATGATGCTATGTATTTTCGATTCTTCTATATGAAGTGAAGACGTGGACCCCCGCAGACACAATGATCAGAAAACAAAACTAAAAGTTTTGGAAATATAGAGCTCCATATCATCTAAAAGGATAATTCTATGAATACCAAGGTAATGTAAAAGATACTAGCATATTTTGGTTACGTCATGATATAATGGGAAGAAAGTTGTCAACTTCAGCATTTTATTATTCCGGGGAAGATTTCCAGTAATCGTGGAGGACCTTGTAGAAAATGAATGTTCTGGATTAAAAATCCCAGAGTCTGGTTTGGGCTTATGACTCCATCCATATTTGGATCAGTGACAGACTGTGAATAGATTGCCAATATCATCGAAGACAACTTGATAATATGTAATTCTATTATTAAAAAAATATTAATAATTCTTTATGTTTATTATTTTTTTAGAAGGATAACAAATCAAGCCAAAACATTTAAATTATATACGGTTGCTATGAAAATAATAACAATATTTAGGGCTATACATCCCGGTTTCACAAATTGGTCTCAGCGTCTCGGCTGTTTGGCATTTTGTCCTGGCTGTTGTTCCGCGTATGAATGATTGTCAATGTTGTTAAAATATATACATATTTTTGTGGGTCCAATTATTCAAATATTTTCAAGAGCAACACATAGATGTACCTACCCAAACTAGTAAAAGTTATTCAATACGTCATGTTATGTCTACCAGGAAAGTCCGCAGCTTTGGAGCGTTTTTTCTCGATCATGAAACACACTTGGTCGGATGACCAAGGTCCGACTGGTACAATAAATAAATAAAATAATTTAAATATCTGCCGCAGCAGACCTTCCACATTTCTTCTTTTGTACATGTTTTTAATAATAAAACAATGTTCAGCGGTTAAATTTGTTTCTTTGTCCTATCTCCCGTTCCTGTTCCGGTTTAGAGTTTCATAATTATGGTAAACCTAAGTATATACTAACTCCATGGGATATAATATTCTGATATGATATAATAGAAATAAAATACTTATATGTATCTCATCATTAAATGCAGTTACATGTTTGTATCTTTTTTCATACATAACAGCGCCTGTACACGTGCATGGTATTACTGTCGGCAATAGTGCTTATTTTAAAATATCGTGACAATAACTGTTTACACGTAAATGTGCTGACTGTCTCTCCAATCTCATTCTTCAAAAGTAAGCGAGATGCGTTGTTGTCATTTTATAGTAAGTACTATTTTGACAGGACGTATTGAAAATCGGTTAACCTCAAAATGATTAGTACGTTTTTTACCGGCAGGTTCGCCATTATCGTTCTACTGCGCAGGCGCAGATCTTGCTTAGGCATAAAAAATCAGAACAATTAAGAAGCTTCCACAGGTCTTATTTGATTCATGCACGCAATCTTGCCAACTGCAGGATACTACATTTTCTTACTGTGCACAGTAAATCCATGCACATGTAAACGGAGTATCAATCAGTATACCTTAATGCGTCAATTACATTGAGCTACTTTACGAGCTGTTTGTTGGCGAATTTAAAAACGGGCAATTCAACTACTGCGATTGTGATGATGACACACAAAACTTTCCATTCGCTGAGAAGCCACAAGCTAACGACTATTTTGAAAGAACGTAGTTCGTTTTTTACCGGGAGGATGCTACTGCACTCTACTGCGCAGACGCAGTAGGCCCACACACCGGCGTGTAGTGTGTAAAGTTGACCGGCTTTCAACTTTTCTCGGTAGATTGTTTAAAATCTGCTTGTTAGGTTGTTCGATGATGACACTGGGCGACTTTACAGGCAGATTGTAAATTCGCCAACAAACAGCTCGTAAAGTAGCTCAATATAATCGACGCATTAGATAATATTTTTATGTGGTGATGTGAAAACTGTTCATAATTATTTTTTTCTATAATCGTAATATGTCACTTGAACTAGTTTAATCCTCGGCAACTCATAATATGAATAATAATTATTCAATTACATATTACTTGTCCATTTTCTTCCTAAAAATAGACAATAGAAAATAATATTATTAATATGAGTATTATTTTAAATTAAGAATTTTTCTTTCAAATTATAGACTCTATCTTTTGTTTCACACAAACATTCTTATTATAGACAATTTCATTAAAAGACAAAAGGCAACAAATTTTCTTCATTCATTTAATGGATTTAATAATTATTGTATTCTGTTTTGAAACCATATTTATGTAATCTCAGTCATTTTATCAACTCAATAATGGAAAGTGATCACTCTGATTTATCTCAAAGTATATCAGAAAACTCTGATGATGATGAATGCTGGGAACTGTATGTCAACAAACCGAAATCACCTGGCACAAGGTAAATTATGTATATCTAGTACTAGAATATAGGTAAATACTTAAATATATATATAATTATTAGTATGTATTAATGGGTCAATGTGGACTCCAGCCACCTCCAAAATTGATCTCCGCCATCTCCTCTCAATTGCCTTGAAACACCAATCTATCACACCGAGAGTTTGGTGGTGATTTTCTATTCAATCTAGCCACCAGAGTGGTAATATTCACACCATTGACTTTTCGACGATAATATATTATTTTTCATCTTTTCTGGATATTCTAGATTCCCACCCTGCTGGGTGTCATATTTTTCACAACGATTTTTTTCTATTGGTTATATATTTCTCAGAAGTGGTTTCAAATTATGTATATTCAATAAAAGAATGTTTCTTTCTTAAATCTTGTGAATTATTTGTTGAATAAATAACTAGCTTACTTTATTATCGCATACTGTCACGTGATGTCACAGTAAGCTGCCGCTACGGGAAAAAGATGTGTAATGTCATTTTTCTTAGTGTTTAAAAGACTGGTGCTCCTATCTCGTAGCACATTTTGAACCTATGAAAATAATTGTCAGTTAGTAAAATCTGCCGAAATCATCAGAACAGCAATGAGGTCAACTCATGCGTACCGCACTGCGTCAACACCCGCATGACTTAATGCACGTTTTTTTATCATTTTCTACATGCCTACACATTTTCGACTCGTATCAAAAACGCATTTTTTGTTTTCAGCTGTCGGCACTATGTATTTTCTATAAGAATGTTGTCTATTATCTATAGTCTGCAGGTTGGGTTATGTTCAAAATATTATCTATGTATGCAATATCGCAAGTAATTTTAACCTAGGTATGTACGCATACGTAGAAACTGTAAACACGTAGAAAACTAATTAAAATTAACATGAATAATGAAGAATAATTCAAAATACTAAAACATTAGAGTTGGCACTCTCCATCATTGAATTTATAGAAATGGTAATCGTTCAAAATATTCTACGGAATGACGAAACCATACACTAAATTTGTCGCCGTGACAGAATGACAGTACGCAACGTGCATCATTATGTATTTGAAACATTACTTTGATGCCTAGTTACTCAAATTCATTCACGTCTTCAAGATAGGAATCTTCATACATTAGAGGAATTCGGTTTTGTGTTTAGCCTGTAGAAATATTTATATTACTATGTTGTTAAATTATTACTAATTTAATTTTTATTTCCATTACAGCCCGAGAAACCGAGCCAAAGCTACTCCCTACTTGAACTTTTTTAATAAACGCAATAAAGAAAGAGACATGATACACTGGCCATCAAAATATTTGCCAGAACTGTCAAAAGTTTATAACGAGCTGCCTTTAGATCAAAAAGGACGTATTCGAATAGACAATGTAATATTTAATTATTCTATAATATTAATAATCAATCATATTATATTTGTACATTCATTCATAGGTGAAATGACGTATTCTGGTATCTAAAAAGGTTTTATAAAATTAGACATTAGAGACATTTAAAGGCGAAATTACGAGATCTACAGTTAAATACAATTTACTGAAGAATTAATTACCTTTGAGACGACATACCTAACTGGACGATGCAATATATTTTTTTACAAGATTCTTCGAATTACTAAATGTATGATCGACTGGTCGATCTCGAGGCAAAATTTGGTCGATCTCAATTATGTGAATTTTGAAAATAATAGTGATTTCCATATGTTTTTACAGTTATACAGTTTCTTATCATCACGTTTAATAATTATGAATAAAAATAATGTCCAAAGTTTAGCTCAAACCATCATAATGATTTTCCAATGAATGTGGGGAATTTCGAATTACAGTTGATTTAATTGTAAAATGACGTTTCGTTGACGGTTACATGTAAATTATACATAAAACATTAATTTCACCATGGCACAGTTCGCCGTGAGCTTTATTATCGGATGACGGATACCATACGGTCTACAATTTTATTAGATTCAACATGGACATTAATTCAATTTTCATAGCTGATTTTGGCAAAATTCATGAATTCAAGAATGAAAACCCAACCTAACCTAACCTAACCTACCAAATAATCCAGTATTTCGACTATTTTCAAAATTTGTTTGCTGCTGGCTCCATGTAAAAAGTAAACCAACAAGAACCGTGTTTTATTTAGAAATGAATTTTATGTCAGTACTATACGACCCAAAGAGGTTGGACGGTCTTTAATAAACGACCATATATTTCTGATACAACATTTCGCGGTGAATTGTGATATGGTGAACTGCATACGTAGAAGGTTCCGGACACGTAATATGTTGACACAATTGAAATCTTAATATGATAAATGAAAAGTACTGAATCCAGAAAAATATTCATATTTAAAGGACGTCTATCTTCGAATTTTAACATGTTTTGGATGTACATATTTATGAGAATCCTCATTTTCTTGGATGAACTTTATTAATGTTTGAGACTATCACAGTTGTTTGTTATTGTAATAGATTTTTGGGTTTTCACCGGGTGTTCTTCCTCCTTCTTTTCTCAAAGTCAAGGGCTCGTTGCAGAGGTTATTCGCAACCAATAATAGCCTCTGCGATGAGCAACTTCATCAACACGTCATTATCTCTTGAGAATGGCATAAATAAAATGGAATACATCCACATATCGAACATGATAACTGTTTGCGTTTTGCAACAAGTAATTGTATTACAAGCTAAATTATTTGAAGATCATATAGGTACACAATGTAAAATGTCTCACTAATTATACAAATTAACAAATATTTTTATATATGAAGGTTTATTATTCTTTCCTTCTTCCCCATATCTATAAAAATACGAAAATATTAAAATTATTTTGTTTTTGCAGATATTTAACGATATCTTGCCTTTTAAAATGATTATTTAAAAATTCTTATAAGAGAAGTCGATCGCTATGAAAATTAAGATAAAAAGTAACTCCCAACCTCAAAAAGATAGAAGATCCATTTATATTGTTATAAAACTATCCCAAAAATATTAAAAACTATCAAAAATAGATATAAAAAACAAAGTAAAAGTTTTTTGTTACATTACAATAATAATACTACCAAAAATTAAATAATTTAAAAAAACATTCTATCTGATGGAGACAACTTACTAAATTTTAATTTAACAGTAAGTTGTAATGGTACTAGTACAATTAATTATTATTAGTAGTTGTCAAATTGTAACTTAATTTTGAAAATTATTTGCAATTATATTGTTACAAAATACAATAATGTTGTTACCGCAACTGTTCAAAAATTTCTTTATCTTTACAGATAGCAAAAAAGTTTGCAACATTTTGGGCCAGCTTAGGTGAAAAAAGCAGTCCAGAAATTATTGAGACATATACAAAAATTGTCAAGGATCTTTTTACGGTATGTTCGCAGTATTTTCATATGACAATAAAAGCTAAATTAAATATTTATACAAAATTTTCAATTTTCAATATGACAATACTGGCTTTCACTATTATATTATTATTATCTTATCATTTTATTGAAACCATTCAATCCAATATGTGATTGAGTCAGTGGTATTATACCATAGAAACTACCAGTGGCGCACCCAGGGGGGGGCAAGGGGCCTTGACCCCCCCCAAAAACATTAAAATTGAAAGCCAATAGATCAGACAAATAAAAACACGGCAAAAAATGATTTGAAATTCTCCAGCACCCTCTTTAGAAAAATTTCTTAGATTTTAATTTCTAACATAAAAATTTCGAAACACTAATGTCGGGTTTTTTTTAAAACTCAATCTCTAATGGAAATTTCAAAAAATTCGCGGTGTCCACCCGAATTCCGGAGTGGTTTACACCAGTGGCGCACCCAGAAGGGGGCAAGGGGCCCTGGCACCCCCCAAACATGAAAATTATCAGAATGATTTTTTAAACATTGACATCGAAAGCCAATAAAACACGGCAAAAAAATGATTTGTAATAATTCTTCAGCACCATTTTTAGAAAAAAATTCTTAGATTTTAATTTCTAGCACAAAAATTTCGAAACATTAATGTTTGTAATGTAATTTTAGAGTGGTGTAGGTCATGGCTGGGGAGGGCTGACAGGGATCCAGCCTGGGGGCCCAGGCTGTGGGGGGCCCGGCGTGTCGGCTTGAACAGATAAGTGAGATAAACACACATCATAAATTAGCTTTATTAGTAAAAAAAGTCGCCTGCGGCGCTATTACACTTCATGGCCATGAACATTTTCAATTACTTATATAATTGTGCAATATATTTTTTGATTATTATGTGTCCGATACTCGACAGCTCCATTATTAAAGTAGATGTATTAAAAACCGCCAATAATTCACTGTATAAGTACCCTTAATTTGAACTAAAACACATTTTGAAAAACGTTAATGTAGTGTTTCACATTGCATTTAATCTTAGCGGTAGGTAGGGGGCCCGCCAAATATCCTAGCATGAGGGCCCGTTTTAGGATGTGGGGACCATGGTGTAGGTACACCGAGTGCAATAGACAAAAGACCGATAAACGAGAAATTAAGCTGTGAAGAAGAAAAAGAGTATATGGGACTAATTTACATTCTCCTCCTTGCCCCCCCCCCCAATATTAAATCCTGGGTGCGCCACTGGAAACTACAATAATGATATTATTGTAATCTCCCTAATGACATGAGATATTAAAATTTAGCGACATCCATTAGATATATTTATAGAAACTTCCATCACACTACAAAATACTACCAAATACAAAATATTTCTGATTGATTCTATAAGGATGCTTCTTTTTATAACTAAACCTTTAAATAACTTCTCTATTTTGAGGAAGTTTATCCAAAGTACCTAGGCTAAAATATTTTTGGAACAAAAATGACTTATTTTTTTAATAAAAGTGTTATAAATAAAATAATTAGTCGGTTTCTCAACCCATCTTAGTAGGTAATAGTATACAAATTTTATCCACAGATGCTCCTTTTTTTAATCAACGAATTAAGACTATTGAACATAATCATATTATTATTACTGGGAACTTTTAATTAATTAATTACAATAATAATAATTGTTAAATGAAATAATTTTAATTGTGTTTTTTTGTGATAATATGAATAATTAATTATTATTCCTACATATTATAGGTTGATATTGACCAGCATGCAGTCGCTTGTTCTCTGTGTGTAATTATGAAAGAAATGCTTTGTGTACCCGAAAATGTCGCATCTACCACATATAATAAGGTAAAAATATAAAACAATGAACCCCTCTCATAGGTCATATATTGAGAGCTAATGACCATTATATTAAGGTTTAGTGTAATAGGTATTAGAGATATCTAATGTCAGAATTACAAGACATGACATTAAATACAATTTGCTGTAGAATACTTGTCACAATGTTAGAGAATAAAATAAAAATTACTTGATGAAACGAATCGCCGGCAGAAAGATTAAATAATATAAACAAAACGCACACGATGGCTGAGCAGCTTACCCGTATAATTTCGTGGTTCTCCCAGGTTCGAATCCTGGGTCTGGCACATAATTTTTTTCATATACATATTTATTAAAATTAATACAGTTGAAATATTTGTAAATTATAAAAAAGATGTGTCAAACTGTAAGCTTCTTATTTTTTACCATTAATAAATATTTTAACGTTAAACCTTAAAATTTTTAAAAATTCATTTCGTATAAAATGTACATTATTTGTTGAAAATCCAACATAACATAAAGATTTTCGAACCGACTTTCAGTATGGTCACAACATGTACCGAAGATTGATTCGATATAACTGAAATATCCGTTAATGTAATAAATATCATCATATTATGTTGATTTCTTTTATTTTGTTAACTGTCAATTTATGGTGGAACTGCATTGTATTGTTGTTTTAATTTAATAAAACGCATTTTTTTTGTAGTAGGTACTTATTCCACTTTTAATCAATATATTAGGACCGGTTTCGTCGGCCTCAGAGGGACATTTTCAAATGTCCCTCTGACGAAACCGGTCCTAATTTATTGATTAAAAGTGGAATAGGTACTAAAAAAAATGCGTAAAAAACAATATTATGTTGTTTTAATTTAATAGTAAGTCCATAGTAAATCCATACTAGTTATTGCAGTCCCCCAGTAAATCCATACCATTTATTGCAAACAATAGAGTAAAATTAGCACAGTAGTTTTTAATCAATATTTTTAATTTAAAAAAAATTTTATTACTCTTTTTATTATATTTTTTAAAATGAATTGAAAACACTTTTAATGGTTTTTTTAAGTATTGCAATGCATGTATTACAATTCTGTCACCAGATGTCCGTACTACATATTATTAAAATACTTCTTATATCAATAAAATAAAAATACTTGGAGTATGTATGTAATCACGCAAATAATACTTTAATAATGATTTTGTGATGAAAGGCGTCGATAGTCTCCACCGTAAAGCGCCAAATAAGACGGGACATTGCAATGGAAAAGGGAAAGATTTCAACCATGGCCTTTGGTAGATCTCTACCTCCCAAAGATATGGTCTATCCACCTGTAAATCGCACAAAAGAAACTTGGATTGACTTAAAACACGTACCCACTGATGTTCAAGATATGTCTATTGTATGGGAAGGCATCGCCGGATTGAAGTAAGATTTTGATTAAAATCTACTATATTTTTAAAATGTATTATTCTTTCTGTCACTTGTCATGGTAGTACTGTTTGGGAAAAAAAATTTGCCCTATTATACTTGATCCGATTTAGGACGACAGTAGTTAGCTAAATTAAACATGCTGACACGTCTCAACATTTCTCACACTCAATGGCCAATCAGAATTTAATACAGTAACACGTGATATCTAAATTTATTATTTTAATTTGAATGACTTTTATTTGATTATTTGTAGTATTCGTGTGCTATGTTCTGATAATGTCTACAATAGGGATTGCAATACCGGTATTTCAAAACCGGTATTCCAATATTTATCAGTACCGAAATGCCGGTTTTAAAAATACAAAATACCGGAATTTTCGGTATTAAGAAAACACATTCGTTTACGTTTTTGAAAATGAATTATAAGTTATGTGCTGCTAAAATCCAAATATATTGAGTGAATTCAACAGAGATGAAAAAATAATAAAACAAATTTCATCAAATTTTTACAAATTATCATAATATTATTTCGAAATAGAAAACATCCGTGACGAAAATGTTCAATTATTCTATGACTGTACAAGGGTTGAATTTAAGAAGCTTTTCCTGCAGCCGGACTTATTTGCACTTGATGAACTTTTGAGGGGTTTAATTAAAATTATCAATAGATATATTCAAATTATTTGTAAAAAATCACTAGTTCTACAATTATGATCAATACATTATTTTTAAATGTCAACATAATAAATGTAGATAATATGTAGGTTTTTGCTATCAAATTATATTTTTAAAAGATTTTAATAGCTATATTTATTGATAAGCTTCTTCTTCTATTTTTTTAATGTTTAAGAAATACCAGTATTAATACCGGTATTCAATAAGAAATACCGAAAAAACGGTATTGACATTTTCTTTCGGTATTGCAATCCCTAGTCTACAATTAATATTAAAATACAGTGTCGTGAAATTATAGTTAAGCTACGTGGTTGACTGATGATACATAATGTGTCAAAGATAATAATATTATGTGCATCAAAAGATAGGCAGAGCAAATCTGAATTAGCTACCTGACGTCTTACAGCGGATTTGATTGATTATTAATAGTATCTACTCTCATGGTTATTTGTAGGTACATTTCATGTGCACTTTTTTTGGTAAAATCAACGTGACAGGTATGATAACTGAAATTATAACAATGATAACCAACTAAAATAAAATACCTGAGACTCTAAGTCAGTCTAACCTAACCTGTGATAAATTTCCCCTTCCCAATACAATTTTTCTTCTATTATATGGATGTATGGATGTTAAGCCTAGAGATATTACGGAGAGTTCAAGCTTTCAAGATGTGGCTGTATAGATATTGTATCCTTAAAACTCAATGGACTGATATGGTGACAAATGTTGACAAACCAGAAAACTTCGGTAGTACCTCGGCCACATTATGATGGATCAACAATTTAGGAAAGATCAACGGTAAACGTACCCATTCGGTGCGGACCAGTTAATTACTATTTAATTACCACATTTAATTAAAATGCTAATAGTATCTAATGGCAACGAACCCACGGACATGTGGACATACGGGATGGATAGCAGATAAAAAAGGAAAGATCACTGTGTGACGGTGGAGCACCTCTGATAAGAGATGGCTTGGGAGAAAAGGAATATCTTTTTTACAATCAATCATTCTTTTACATATAATTAGGTATTGGTGACCACTATTGGAACCACTCAGCTACATGGTTACATGTTAGCGGTCGGCATGTAATGAAAACTTGACCGGCAACAGCACGCGTCATGTTGAGTGGAAGAAAGATGACGCGATCCAGCCACGAATGCTTGGTTGGTCGACGCATGCGCAGTTCGCAGTAGTATCCCAAAGCGGAGGCTTATTTTTCTGGTGATGCAGTGCGCGCTAATCTTGCAAAGCTTGTAACTCCGTGAAATATCATAGTAGATTCTTGATGTCGGTGAACAAACTTTTCTTGGACTCAGTAGGTGGTAAACACAAAAATTAATTTAATATATTAAAATAAAAATTAAATAAATCTCGTAAATAATGTCATTTTAAATGATTTTAATGTGACATTTTCATGAAATATTGAAGTTTCCCAACAACTGGATCGGCCATGTAGTTTTCAGTATTATAGTCTTATTATGGCCAAAGTTATTAGAAACCCTCTGATTTCAAAGTTTCCGTTCCGGTTCTATAAATATACCTACTAACCTACTTACACCTACGTTGAGTATCTATCTATCTAGTAAAAAGTATTAGACATACTTACTATTATTTTCAAAATAATATTTTTATCAAATAAAACATAATATGGGCACTGCAATATTTATAAACAGCACTCGAATTGAAAAAAATTACCAACTGGAGCACTAGATAATTTTTCGAAAATATTAACATGGGTTTTTGGGTTAATGGGGTTTTTGTTATGTGGCCTGCTTAGCTCAGACGGTGAAAATAATTATTCCACGAAACGGAGCAATAATTTCGTATATTTCATGAATCGAAGCTAAGCTCCGGTGCGCTCCGACCATATTGAGCCCTCATTTGTAGGGTTACATGTAAGTTGTACGTATGCAGTTCATCGTGGGACACTTATTCGTGCGCCGCAGTACGTGAAACATGAGTTCGTATAACATTTTATCAAATGACGAGTTGTTCGTTGAACATTTCACCATGGAATATATTTGTACGTATCTTACAAAATGCGGCGATAGTTTGCAAATAGTACTGTTCCAATTAGATCAACCCTAACCTAACCTAACCTAGTAAAGATATCTCCACATGTTGTAGCATACGTACAAATATACTCCACAGTGAAATGTTCAACGAAGAACTCGTCATTTGATTATATGTTACACGAACTCATGTTTCACGTACTGCGGCGCACGAATTAGTGTCCTGCGGTGAACTGTTTACGTACAAATTTCCGGATACGGATTTGTAAGTATTCAAGCATATTAGTACAACAAAAACTCTGAATATGTTTATAGGATAATTGACTAAACTGAGTTCAATGAGTAAACGACGACCAAAACAATAGAATACTAATATTGCAAAATTAAAAACAAAAAGATTGGGACCTCCAGAACCATGACATTTAAAAAAAATCTGGTTTCGTCTTCGTTGCATACGTCTCTGAAAACCCTTCAATATCTTCATGTCAAAGATATTATACAGCTTTATCCCATACGTTTTTAATAAGGCCTATCATTCTGATTTGTCGAGTAATATGGGTTTGATTAGGGTTGTGTATATCTTTGTTTTAATCTTCTTTGAGAAGAATGTTGATCTGAAGTGTATCTCTAAAATCTAAATCTTAGAAGGAATATTTTTCCAGACCAATAATTCTTCCATTAAGGTACCTACTTCTTGCGTTATGTCATTTTGTGGCGCAATGCTTGATCTCAGATGTATGAATTCTTATTGACTTCTTCTTTATTAGATATTATACTAACAACTTTCGCAAATTCATAGACATTGATCGTTAGTAGTGAGCTTGTATAAGCCTACCTCGTAGATATATATTTTGTTTTTTGCTTGATTGATCTGGAGACAATATTTCCTTGGCAGCTATTAATAGTAGGTACTGTACGTAAATTCATATTTTAGGTCTGTTTCAATCTTGGCGCTGTATCTATATTATCGTGAACATATCCAAAGGGTTGCATTTCAGTAATATATTCTACGTGGAAATATATTCAGGGACTTGGGAAGAGGAGGGAAAACTATTTATAATTAATATAAAATTGGAGAAAATAATTGCAAGATAAAAAGAACTTTTTATATACAACGTTTTTAAATTTTCTGTTGAATCATATAAAGTTGACTTGACTAGCTTACACGATCAAAAAATTTGTACTTGATATAAATAATACTGAAATGTCATATTGATTTCCATAGTAACGCACGTATATATTATTAATTTAGTTGCTAGGACCCACTTAGCAACCTATCATAGTTTTACTTTTTACGGATTTCTTCCGAAATAACTTTTCATACAAAACAGAATTTACTGAAAATGAAATCAATTCTACTTAAAGATGGCTAAAAGTATTAAAAAATGCATTGGCATCGTGTTCTGATATATTCTAAAAGTTTCAAATGTCTAGCTAGTCGGAAAGTTAGTTAAAAATCGATTGCAAGATTTGTACCGGACAAACAACCACCGTAAAAATAAGAATACGAGCTAAGAAAAACGTTGTAATAAAAAATCTGTATGTCCGTTTGTTCAGTTATAACTCAAAAACTACCGAATCAAAATACTTGTGACATTTTGATACCACTTTGGTAGACGTTTAGTAAAAAATCATTTCGATTATTGATGTATTAAAAAAACTTTTTGAAAATAACACACTTATGTACTGCCAACAATATAAGGTGAGACAGAATAAATTAAACGAATCTGTCTACTTCTCTTTCCATATTTCCCGCGAATAACTAGGTACATAATAATATTATGTGCTTGAATAAATTATTAGGTACCTATTAACGGTTTTCAATGTATGTTTGATTTAGAGCAATGATCCAATGGGCTGAATACATGGTCGACGAAATCCATCTCTATGACGCTCCTATTCGAAATTCAAAAAGCTATCACCCATCCATCACAATTAAAAAAAAATAATACATATAATTTTTCAAGAACAAAACGAATACAAAAACAAATTATTTGTTCAGGTATGTTTGTTCATAGTATTTCGTTTAATGTACCTATCATGAATGGTATTGTAAAGTGAAGATCAAAACTGAAATTCACATGAGTTGGTATGGGGGAGGGGGGCGGCTATGCAGATTGTACGCACCTAGATGAAACCTTTTTTTTTGAAAATGTCTTCTTTAAAACAAAAGTTTTATGTTTAGTGCATCTTTTTTCTATAATATTACATACTATGGCAGATAATGCATTTTTTACACGTAGGTACCTACTGACGTGGTGGACTTTTGGATAATTACAATGTATTTATCGTAAAAAGTCTGTTAATATAATTTTTATTTTATGAAGTTCCATATTATGATTCACTACCTACTGGTGAAAATAGTCCTTTATTTATTTTTTACTAGTAAATAATACATAACAACCAAGAAAACAATACAAAATTCCTTTGTATAGATATTATACCACATGGTAAAAATCTCTTACTGGGCAAAATATTAATTTGTTTTTTTTCTCTTTAATCCAACCCGTAACTCTGTAACGACTAATTTTAGCTTTAAATTACGTCTATAACTTATTTATTCACTTTTTGGTAACTAAAGGTGGCTTAAAAACTTATAGCCATGTTGGAGAGATTGTCACAACATTTCGTCTGTATTCATTCCAGATTATAATATCTTGAGGAATTTACTAAGTCCGTAGTTAGGTGCTTGACTTTTCATTATTCCCCAGCGTTTATTAGCTCTTTTTTAAAATTCAAGATCAACATAAATCAATAGTTGTGGTTATATAAATGGTTTATATAATTTAGATTAGCGCTACGCATAGAAAAACTTAGTGAGTTTGTCTTAAATCTCGTTAACTAGTTAGTAATCCAACGTCATCAATAAATTATTTTACCATTAGGTACCAAGGAAAACTTTTTTCGTATCTATAAACAAGTATTAAGATGTTGAATATGAATACAATCATTATCCATGACATATACTTAAATGTTTTTCATACTTTGCAAACAGTTTTTTTTATTAATCACTGTAATCTATATGCACGTAGATTTTTTTAGCGCACATTGCAAATGCAGGATCACATTTCACATTTTATATTGAAATTGTTTTTATTTAATTTTAAATTAAGATAAAATAGAAGCCATTACCCCTATTCATTATTTGGGTAGTTTCTAAACTCTCTTGGCACATGACCTAAACATTTTTTTTTTGATCCTAGTGTTTTTGACAAAGTATGAATTATTTGCTTGCATTTACTGTACAATAATACTTATAATATATGACGGTTCTTGCTGTTTGGATTGATTTCGAGATTTACATGGTCAAATCAGTTTCTGATTATTATTTGTTATTATGTTTTTAAAATTTAAACAATAATAAGCTGATCTTGATTTAACTTATTTTTTAATCGTACCTATCGATTATATTTACAAGGATATCTCTTACTTTAGAAACTTAATGATTTATTAGTCTGCATTAAAAGTATTTTTTTGAAAACTTGTTTTTATTAAATATGTACCTACCTATGTTATATAATTATTTACTTAATAATTAGTTCTACCATCCTTACATTTTAGTGAGCATAAGCTCACTATGCTAAATACATACCTACATACATAATTAAATAACCATATTATTATATTTGGATATACCTATATAAACGGGTAAAGATTATTACGACAATATATTATGTTATACAGCTCATTAATTTTTTGATTATTTCTTTGTTTGTAATATCCAGATCGACTAAGGACTATCACAAATGGCTAACCACATATACTGATAAAGGTCGTGTTCAAAGGTATTTACCGAAATATCAATCGAAGGAGGCAAAGACTGCCTACACGAATTACAGACTATCTGCAACGCTACCGGAAGTCCTTAGCCTACCAAATTTGAAGACGTCCTCGAAGAAAAAAACAGCATTCAATATTGAGAAAACCTTCAACCTTATTTAAGTGCATATTAATAATTATGCTGTGCCTAATCCATAATGTGCTTATTTTTAACATATAATTAATTATTATAACAGTAAATAAACGGGTAAAATTATTATATATTTTCTCATTAACAGTACCCAAAACTTACTATTTTTTAAGTAAAAAAAACAAAATACGTTAATAATGTTTTCAAGAAATTCAAAATACTTAACTGTATTAAAAATACTTTCATTTGATATTCACCACATCGAATATTAAATTATAAATGCAAATTTATATAAAGTAATTCCTCCAGTAAAGTTGAAAATGAGCAATATTCTTTTTGGGAGTCATTTTCGCTATAGGTATTTTGCTGATGATCGTAACATCTGCTGTCTGGAACAGCTCCGTTGCCAACAACCTTCTTTCATCTCCATTTCTGTAGTCATTGGTAGAAAGAAGCCGTGTAATCTCCCAATCGATTAATCTTGACGGAATCCTTCTTCCACTGACTTCGTATATGACTATCATCCTCTCAAAATAATCTCTGCTTATGCGGACAAGTAAATAATAGAGACAAACAAAACCTACTCCGTAATACACCTCGTTCAAATCTAGCGTATTCCTAGGTGCAAACGGCGAAAAGACGCATCTACAGTTGTTTAAGCCTAGGAATGTCTAAGAATAATCTTTTCCAATATTTAATTTCTTTATCTATCTGAGCCAGAACAAGGCTTTTAAATATAAAGAACATGAAGAAGAATAGAAAATAAAGAGTAAAAAATCGTCGAGTAAACTAAAAGATAATATTATTTTCTTGCTTACGGTTTGGTACATTTTTTTAATCTAGTAAACTACGCCTACAGTCAATACACCAATAGCCTTACATGATAAATCGCATCTACGTATTTTCACCTACAAACTACTCACCACATAATTTGACTCCCAGCTATCTAGAACTATTTTTTGTTCTGAGTTTTGATCAAGCGATTAGGAAGTCAAACGGGCGGTAAGGACCTAGTTTTTAGAGCAATAGATTTTTTCAATACGGCTAACAACATTGCATGCGTAATGGATAAATTTCATTTAAGTGTTATATTAAAGAAAAATAAATCGTTTTAATATCGAAGTCGCTTTCATTCTGACGTAGATAATAATATAATAATGAACGCCCCTCGGAAATATATCGGTTACAAGCCTTATCGATGCATTATCACGGTGGTGACAGCAGGTACCTACATATTAATATTCAATTAGTTTCCACTAACAGTTATTGTGATGAAGACACGGTACTGAGCAGAGGCTTCTTGTGGGGGTAGGCAGATCATGTATTTCATAGACGCGTAACATTATAAGGACAGCGAAGGAAGGAACATATTATATAAATGTTTTGAGAACAATGGAGATTTTACATGAAGAAAACGATGCTGTCGCTTCACTATAAAGTTTAATAGGTACCTACCTATCGACATCTCAGTTTAAAAATAATCGAAGAATAACTAGTATTATAATAAGGGTGCCTCCAAACCTGTCAGCGCCACAGACTTCTACGTACCTTAAACCACAACTGTTTGAGAGCAGGTTTTGCGAAAATTATCTAATTCTCCGTAGACGGTGTGTGTAAATTTAAAATTAATGGTTGGGTTTTGAAGTATTTGTCTATATAAACTTAAAAATATGTGGCCGAAAATAAATATTAAAATATGTAAGTAGGTACCTAACGAATTTTTAGATAATTTATGAAACTAAAAAAGAAAGGAGGCGACATTTTAACCCTTGTCCAAGGACGTAACTGGTACTGAGATAGTTTCGGTACCTTGACAAAAAATAGAAAATACATATTATAGCAATATGATGTATTATTCTTAAACAGGTACCTAATTAAATTGTAAGGTGGAAAATAGCAACACTCTATACAATTATGGTTTGTGTAGATGCAACTGAGCACATAGCAGCACTTTGGATATAACTGTAGACAAAAAAATGAGAAGTAAAGTTAATAAGTATAATATATTCAGTTTATTTATAATATCACTCAATATTATTTGTCTAAATATTCTAAATCCACTGTTTAAGAGTAAGGTTATGTCGCAATTTATATAGGTACCTATTTATAAAACGAAAGCCATTTGATTTTTAAATATTTTCATGTATTTTTTGAAATAATTCAACGTTTTCATATGCCAATGCAAAATTATTTCGAGATATTTCTCATAGCCAGTCGATAGAGCTTGACGTAACTCAATAAGGCCGCTAAGCGTTATGTATTTATTAATCAGTTTTATTTCTTCCTTTTTAATATAATATCTATAATTAATATTAATTAATAATATATTGTCTTATGTCGTTATGACAGCAATAATTCTAGAGGTCACCTTCACAAGCCTGTCTGAGTAAACCAGTACGATAGTACTAACAGCTAGATGGGTGAAATTTCAATAGATTTTGATTTTTAAACGCTATTCTAAGAAATACAAAAAATCACATACATTTCATACCTATAGTTATTTATAGACTCATATAAAAACATGATACAATTTTGATGAGCTTTGCTTACGACGTGTGTTAAAAGTGGGAATAAATTAAATTAACACGTAAGTTTTCAAAAAATGGCAACTAAAAAATCAGAGAATCAAAAGATCGAAGCTAAGGGAAATCATTGGTAATTCGGTCGAAGATAATTATTTATCAAAATTGTACCAAGCTGCACCAATGTTGACTAGAAGGTTGTGGTAGTTATATTCAAAAGTTAGTTTATCTAAATTCAGTTTAATTTTAATACATTGCCCAAACATTTGTATACATTTAATAAAAAGTACTCTCGAGTTACAGTAAATTGGTGAAAAACCCAATTGGTAGTTTAAAAATGGACCCAAAGTAGAGTTAACATACAATAATTAGAACATTAAAATAAAATTGCCGTATGTAACAACTTCCAAATCTCAAATTTGGCATGGTTTCTCAAATGTTATGCTTGCACGTGTATGCTTATTCAAATTAAAATAAATAAAACTCATTTAACAGATTCAAAATAACTGTAATAAATTGATTCTTGCAAATTTTGTGGTACTAGTAATATAATATTTTTATGTTATAACATAAAACATTGTGCGTGTCTGTTTGTTTCATATTTGCGGCCTAACCTAACCCAACTGAAAATACAATAGAAGCCCAGGATCACGATGGGTTTGTCGTAATGAGTTTTTTATTGTATAAACACGGTATTAATAATTTCATTTGTTTTTTCTACTAGATTATCTGTATTTCTATACTTCCGGATGAATATCTCTCCTCATTCTGCTCTTCCTGGAAACTCTTTATATTGTATATTTATAAATCGTTTATGGAGAAATTTCTTGTGCTACCTGAGCCGTGAGGAGTTAAAAGGGTTCACAGATGGTTGCACTACACTGCTCTTGGTAACGAAATGAGAGACCACTCGGGCAATGGTGGCAATATCGAAATGTGCACAATTGATTTTTTTTTCATACAATCGACCCCTTCCCGGCACCCATACGGAGCGCTTTAATTCCGACTAACCTGTTTTATTTGATTGGATTACATTTTGCTATTTTCTCGTCCCTTTGAATGTGATCCCAAGCAATATTCACAAAGTTTAAAAAAATACATACATACCTCGATTCAACTCTGTTCATTTAACTTTAACTAAGCAAAATGTATCTCTCTATTGAGTCACTCGCCTTACAACAGCTGTTTTTACTTGCAATTTAGGTGACGAAGTGTCGTTGGGAATTTTTTTTTATATTCTATTATTGAGTTATTCTTTTGCCTTTTGTTTCGTGCGTTAAATTAATTCAGTTAGTGTCGTGACTGAGTTATGGTGCGGTGCCCTAGTGAACAAATTTTAAATGTTTTTACACCACCAGAAAACTACACATAATTACTGACGTAGCTGGAAGTAAGGTACGTAGGTGACATAAGTATAAATAAGAGATACGCGTACATAGATCATTCTACCAAATGACAATATATATCTTAAATCTTGAATAATACTATACAATCTATACATATAGAGGTACATATTATAATTTTATAAATTTTAACTTATATTGCATTTCACTGTGAATCTTAAACAGTAAATGCCCAATAATTTGTGCCACAAAGCTTTTTTTCTTATATTTATATCCATATATACAGATAAATGATCGGTTCCAATTTTAGGTAATAAAATGTTAAGTTGTGAGAATTTGTTCGAAATGAGAAAAGGCATTAAATTTTAGAGATCCTTCAGAGTTAAATATCGACCGAATAGTGTTGTCGTCACATTTTATTATTCAGGTGTTCATGACTTGTTATTGTTCTTCATCCGGTTCAAATTGTTTCATGCTCTTTTTTTCTTCTTTATGCGCACAAAATTTTTTATTGGTCATATATTTAAAGAAAAATTAGCCGTTAATCAAAATTCTGCCATTAGTATGGCCGTTATAGCAGAAAGCGGCTGTATATAGAAGTATAAGTGAAAAAAATTGTCTACACCACATGCTTGTGAGAGATATTATGACTATAATCATTTTGATATTATTTAAAACAACTGCCAGAAGTACTAGCTGTCATCGACTTATGAGCACACGTCGTCGTAAGAAAAGATTGTGCAGGGGGGACATGCTCGTCGAAGGTCAAAATTGAGTTTTTATTGTATTTTCAAACCATGATCCTGGACACTCCTTAAACGTTGTAGATAATCTATTTATATAATTTTGAAGCCTTATTATCCTTTATAGTTATTTTAAACATTTGATGACTGCATAAAGTATTTTTGTTACATAAAATAGTATTCTTTTAAACCTCTCGCTCTAATGTTTTAGAATATAGTCATATTTCGGTACATAACTGTGCAGTGGTGTTAAGATTTTTTACATTTATTAATTTTTATTGATTATTTGTGTTTTTTTGTTAGTGTATTATATTGATTAAGATTATTAATTTGTTAATCGATTTTATATCAGTAATATTGGCTGAAATGAGTGTTTACATTTTTTTTTTCATAAAAAATAACAATTTTTAACTGCATATTTCTTCGGTTTTAGTGCATATTTTAATAATTTGAAGTGCATACGTGCATGCATAATATAATCATGTTTTTTGTTGTATATAAATCCGCTCCCTAGTGATATTACTAAACGATTTAAAAAAAATACATTATTTATAAGTAAACAAACCATATTGTCTTACTTATAAATATGCGGCAGATAAAGTAAGGAAAATTAATAATATCATTTTTGTCAGCATATGTTGTAAAAATAGTTTTTTTTCGACTGCGCCGCTGAAAAACATCGCTTACCCAATTTTTTATTAATAGTGCGTATCAAATATCTACGAACTTTTATTTCATTTGTTCGTCTAAGGTAGTTCGCTAGGTAAAATAGACATAGGTATATATAACATAGAAACTCGAAATATTTTATATGGTTTATATATATGGAATAGAATGTTGGACATCCCTGCGATTGTATGGCATTGCAGTTTACTTTCGGACCAATTTAATGGGACAAATTCTTATTTACTGCTGGGGATAGATTTTGTTTTCAATGCAACGTTTTTTCTTACCGCGTCTTTTGTGCCATTTTTTTTAATTTCATCTACGTAGGCATTTGATTACTAATTTGCTTTATTATATAAAATTCTTATATTTATTTTCACTGTCTGATAACATTAGTTACTTATTAACATTATTGGACAAAAATTTTCATTTCTGCACTAAACTTTGTCGATTTTCGATTAATCAATAAGTACCACATTATTTTATTAGGGACCGAATGATAAATAGAGTATTATCCACAATTCCCAAATAGAATAATATATATTCTGTGCATTTCATTATTTAACGTAAGTAATTTCTTTTTATTGTATTTTAATTTTAATCTCTCAAGTAAAGAAATTCATCTAATTATGTTATGAAATATAATATCAGAACCAAATATATTAAGCATTAGAATAATCTGTAAGAAGCTCTCGAACCATTTGATAGTCCCACAATTTAAATCCTACTAAAACACAGTATTTTTGTATACTCGTAAATAAAATATTGATGTTAAAACAGTACTCCTGCATCATTTAGCAGGTATCACAGCGAGAGTTTGAACATTTTTTCAACAACGGTTCTCCGCTAATGGGATTAACATCGCGGGTTAGCCTAATGGACGCTCACATTGCCGTACTAATGCAGTTATTGATGCGTCTGTGCAACAAACAATGACGTAGATACTGTTTTATATAAGCTTTCTGGTCACATATATTTTTCACTACCATCGACACACAAGAATTAATTAATCAATTTTGTGTGTGTGTTACGTTAAATATATTATCATATATTTAAATTGAGCATTTTTATGTTTACAATTATGCAGGTAAATCAATTTTAACCATTTTTCTTCTTGGTCGTACACTCATGGTTGAGGATCATTACCATTTTCTAATTTTGCCATCTTTTGAGCGACCAAGACTTTCTATCCTTCGCGATCTTCCGCTTCTCTCAGAGCAGAGTGAATGGTGCCCCTAGTCAGCTCTTTCACTTGGTCGCTCCAGCGTGCAAACGCTCTTCCTCTGCTACGCCTTCCCTAGAAGCTACTCAAAATCACCAGTCTCTCCAGGTTGTCCGGTCCGCGCCGGAAAATATGTCCAAAAAACTGCTGAATTCTTCTCAGACATATTGTCGAGAGCCGTTCCTTTATCTGCAGTATATGGATGATTTACTGGTTCGTCATGTGCTCCGTCCTAGAAATACGAAGCATTCAGCGCCAACACCACATCTCAAAGGCATCAATTGCTTTCCGCTCCTTTGCCTTCAGAGTCCATGACTATTACTAGAGCTATGTTATGGCGTACTTTATTTTATATAAATGTCAGTAATAATGAAGAATGAATTTTCTCAGTACAATGACCTCGTATGCAGTCAATAACATTATAACAGCATAGTAAAAACACCGTCAACGTATCATTTAGTAGTAAACGACAGTGTGAAAAGGTGCCTATTACTCGAGCGAGAGTTCAGGATTATGTCGTTATTTACTATACATATCGATGAATTCAGCTATCCTCTCCACGACCTAGCTTATATTAATAAGTATTACGTATTCCATTTGGAATTTTGCCACATTTTTCTGATATTAATACCGTTTATGATTAAAATATGTCTAAGCACTTATATATAATTCATACTCATTAGAATAAAATAAACAGTATTAATTTCAGAAAACAATGAAGAAATTCAGATTGGATAGGTACGTCGATAATATTATCAATGAAAAATATATTGAATTATAACTAATTATATCTGAGTTTCCTAACCAGTAACAGAATCATTGTGTGTAACAGAATCTACATAGCCCAATGTTACTCGGTTTGGTACCATACAATAATAAGTTTAGTGGAATAACATTTGCATTTAATTTTCACTGAGCTTCGAAGCTCTTTTTAGGGCTAAAATGAACTTTTTAAAGGTAATATTATAGCCAATACGTGCTTACTACTTTAATACATCATTACCATACACAAATTTAGGTATTCGGAAAAAAGATAAGGTGATTTTTTTATCAGTGTTGATAAAATTATTGCAATTTACAGATAAGTATACATAATTCAAATATTATCACATGATGTTATTGATTGTTTAATAAAATCACCAAAAACTAGTTTGATAATCCCCCGACCATGTCCGATCCTAATAGGATCATATATGCCTCCACAGAGTAGAGGTTTGTATTAACAGATTTTGTTTTTTTACGAGAAATGGATGTCAGCCACTCGCTCAACCTATTAAATCCATACCCTGACTCACACACAAATTGAAAAACAATATGTGTACTTGCCAGACCCAGGATTCGAACCTGGGACCCACGGCGTTATAGTCCAACGCTTAAGCCGCGCGGCCACCGTGGGCGTGATAATACTGGATAATATAAATTAAATAACTACATACAATACATGTATACTTATTATTAAATCATTCTTTTTAAGAAATCGTAAATAGTTCCTTTTACCCTTATGTTAAAAATTAATTTTAATTAATCTGAATACATATATTTTATTATAGCTATTTTTGTATTATTTGTATTCATAATATGGTCGAAAACGTTTTTCGTTCCTGAGCAGAACATCAGTAAGTTCATCTGACCGTTTTATAATGATACGCATATATTATGTACCTTAAGTACACCTACAACTAATTGCAAGACAATTTCATTACAGGTGCGCCTTGCCTCGTTAGTGTCTTTTACATTTTGTTATTTAAAAGATGTATTCTGCATACAGAGTGAAGTTATGCAGACAGTGATGACCAGGCCAGGATGGTGCTTCAGGTTGCTGTTCAGCACAGGAACTTCTTGGGAAATAACATATCGTACGATTTTGCTGGGAAATTGTCGCCATTACATAGTAAGACTGATGATTTTAATAAGATTATTATAAATACGAATCGGAAATATTCTGACATCAAATACATACAAATAATGATCCTCTATTTTGTTGTATGGTAAAAATCTCTCTTTTTCCGACAGTTATGATGCTAATGTGTATAACGGAGTGAGTTGATATTTACAAGTTGCACGAGTGACTAACATACGATCCAAGGCCCATGTTAGATTTTAGGGTCAATAATAAATGAATAATACAAACTTTGAAATCATCTCATGGATATACCTACCCACTAGAAATAATCCATTGTAAGAAAAAAAAAAAGACGATACCCGACGGGACTTGAACCTGTAACGTGATAACCTGTATTATGATGGTAGAAATAATTGAACATACATAAATTGAAAACATCTCATGCAAAACACTCATAAGAAAAAAAATTTTTTTACAAAACAAGTTCTTACATAAAATGCTTGATTTAATATACAAAAATCGATTGTCAGCATTGTAACGCAATTTGATATGCATTTCATGTAAGAACTACTAGTTAATATAGTCGTAATTAAGTAGGATATCCGTAGCTTAATTGTAAAAGCACACTGGCGCGAATCCGGTGGTTACAGGTTCAAGTCGCGTCGGGTGCCGTATTAAAAAAAAAAAGGTTTTTTCTATAGAATATATGCATGAGATTTTTTCAAATTATGTGTGTTCAATATAAAGAATGTTACATTCTCAAATTTTGTGAATTATCCGTTGAATAAAAGAAATAGTTTTTTGGATGGTAAAAATATTTTATATTAACAGAGGAGATTAAGACAGTCATCGGCATCGCATATGAAGATGACAAGTAGCAAGATATAAGTCCGTATAGACTTGAAATATTATATTCGCTGTACAGTGGTCCATTTTTTGCAAAGGTCGGCAATAATTAGTAGCGTGCAATACAATATTTGAAATTCTCCAAGGCACATAATAATATATGTAGATACATTTGTTTTGGCTGCTTAAATGCGCAGTATTGCGCAAGCGCATATCTTTATTAGATTTATTATGAAAAGTACAGGAGACCGTAACTTTCTAACATAATTTACGAGATTTAATGGAAATTATATGATGAAATCTTAAGTCCGATTTTGCCGCCAAGAAAAATCCTGCAAACACCACGTTGCCGACCACTGCTGAGTATATTGTATGATAGTAATAATATTATATGAATTGTGATTGCGTTGGGCAGGTTTGTCTCAAGAAGATAATATACCTAACTGACAAATAAAAATAAATATATATCTCTAATTATTAGACCGTAAAGGAAAGTATAGTTTATTTTGGATATTTTATATATTATCAAAAAAAATGTGAATCTAAAACTCTGTTGAAATGCTTGTGGACTCTTACAGACCAAGACGATAAAACTAAAGTATATTACGTCAAATTAATCTTTAAACACCTCAGATATTTATACCTCCTATAAAAAATCTTTGAAAAATATACAACGCCCGACGGGACTATCCACTGGATTCGTCAGTGTGATATACTATTTAACGATTTTTCTAATAAATATATTATATATGAGCTGTTTTCAAATTATGTATAAATATATTAATTGAGCGTAGTTATACGCGAAGCAGCCAGTCCACACAAACCTCAAACAGAGATATAAGCACTTTTATGTAAAGTGTGTTTCTTTAAATCCACAAAGCCTCTGTATACTGTTTATACCTTTTTAATGATACATATTATATACATAGATTTTGTGTAAGAGATAAAAGCATAAAATCTATGAAATTTTGGTGTTTTAGCAGTCCAGGCTGTTTTGTCCAAAACGGGTTTTTTAGAATGTTCATTCTTGATGCAGCTAACTCTTATTTTTGTAAGAAAAAGCGTTATTTTTGCATCTATTTTCTTTTAAAAAAACCTAAGTTATTCAAGTATTATGGGAATTTCAAAGTTCTGAAAATAATTCTAAAAACTTGTAAATTATACATTAATATTAAGCTGTATATTCTATATATTGTATATATATTACATTATATATAATAAAATGAAAAACAAATAATGTAATTGAGAAAATAATGTTTATTAATTGAATGTAGAAAAACACACCTTACAGTCAGGATTTTAATAATTAGGTAAATACATAATATTATCATGTGGCTGCTTTTTGCAGATCGAATTTGGCATATTTTTAGAACGCATTTATATGACATTTTATATGACAGCAGCTTGGCTGATTTCTGCAGAATGTAAAACAAACGTCTGAGATTATGGAAATTACAATAACTCATTTTTTCAAAATTGTGGCATGGCTGCTTTGTGTATAACTACGCTCAATTTTCCATCTTTATTATCGTATAATGAGCTTCTTCAAATTCTTTGATGTCAACCATTAAGTCTTTGATTTTTAAAAAAGAACATTAGAATTAGGTAAAAATATTTAATAATGTAGCATTCTTTATTGATCCTGTATATAAATTTTAATTTAATTTGACCACTATTCGAATTGATTAATTATATAAGTAAAACAATATTATAATGTATTTTTTTGATTTTGCATTATTTCATCGTCTTTGATTGGGTATATTTTCTTTCTAAGTGGATCATTTGACTATCATTATATATACGTGAACCTCTTAGCTGGGATAGACTTCTTGTCAATATTATGTTTTGCCGAATTTCAAACAATTGGTATACCCGGTAATTTAAACAACAACAATTCTCACTGAGTACTTACTTATTTAAGAATGTTGGTTCGACGAATAGGTAATTCTATATTCGATTTTACCAAAAGAATTTCTGATACGCTTCACTGAACTCTATTATTTCATTGTTTCACGGCTATTCATTGTGTAATAACATCGACAAACTAAAAATAATGTCGTAGCGATAAAAATAAACATTTCAATTTGTATTCACAAACTATTCTATAATACTACAGGGCATATAAATAATTAATTATTACTACTAACAATTTATTTATATTCTATATTGAATTGTTAAGTTTTAAGAATATCGCATTTTTTTGTTTAAAAGGCATAATTTGGAAAAGCATCCAACCCCGTTATTAGAAAAATAAAATAGGACAGGGGTGAGATTCGAACACATGGCTTCCACTTGCCAGATAAGGACCCTCACTACTAAGCTACAGACTCACAGACTCAAGTACTAACCTTGTAGATATTACCTAACAACTACGCATCTGAGGTATTTTCATTACATCGTTAACGCGTAGGTGTATGCATGTTTTTTAAAATGTATATTTATTTAAATCTTACCAATATTCAGTAGTAAATAAATAATAATTAAACAAGGAGTTGTTTTCAGTAAAAAATAAAGTTTCAGTTAAATTTCAGGGATATCAAATCCAAATTTGGAGTAGAAATAAAATTGTAGTTAATAAATAATATGTGCAAAGTATTTTCTTGATTTAGTAACTTATCGATAAGAGTTTTCGTCTGGTAAGTGACAGACATGGTTTTAAATCCCACTCGGTCCACGTTTTTTTGTAAAATTTTATTATAAAACATATGTATTTTGAGAGATCTTCTTCAACTCAAAAAATGACTAGCGAAGAACGGAAATAGACTAGTAAACTTCAACATAAATTGTGTACACTAAACTTTGTCAGTGAAACGTAGGTATTTATTTTAATTTAATTAAGACTACAATATGTTTATAGTATTTGTTAGTTTTCAAAAGTCTAATTAAAACCTGCCTAATCGAAGCCGTATTATGTCATTAAACCATACATAATTTAAGATATTTTATGGATAGAAGAATATTTTTATCTATTATGGTTTGATTTAGGCAGGTTTTAATTAATTTAAAAACTAACCAGTACCATCTGTAATAGTATGCATTCTTAATTCGACAAAAACAAATAAGTATGCATTATTTTTGTAGGATTGCCCATAGCATACCTAGTCGATTATAGTTTTGTCTAGGCAGGATTTAATTGAATTAAAAAAAAAACTTACCAGCACCATCTGCAAATAATTGTATTCTTAGTTCAATGAAAACAAATATGTAGTACTGAGAAAGTTTAGTGTGCACTATTAATTATTAATGCACGAATCTTAACAGCCTACCTCTAAATGATATATGTACTTATTTGAAATATATTTTCCGCTAATAGGTACAGTTAAAATATTTTTTTACTAGCTCTAACAATATTATTAGATACAGACTTAAATTAAATTATAATTGCCAATATTCTTTGTAATATTTTTGCTAATACAATAAAATTATGTTTTACTTTGATGATATTATGTAGATATAACGAAATAATAACTATTATTTGTTGCTTTGGCAACACAAGTCTTTCTGGAATCCCTCAATTCAAATTTAATTCGAGAATTCACAATAGACGCGCAAGAAATATATCGTTTTAATTTAATCAAATTATAGTTAGAAGCATGTGCAAAAGAAACGTTTCAGAAGAATGACGATTTCACGGCTAGACATTGTGTAACATCATCTCTGCTGCCAACCAAATTATTATTTCAATCACAAATCAGCAAAGGCTTTCACTCTTACAATAATTGCCATACTGAATCAATTGCCATGATACAAATAAAATGAATAGCTGTAGCACTACGATTTTTATTATTATTGTCAAAAAACTGTCAAATAATTTTTTTGTTTTTGATAATTTTCTATTCTACTTTCATTCACAAGATTATTCTGTAAGAAGCAGGCACGATTATTAACACCGAAGTGTGGCATACCAACAAAGGTATCATATAAACATATAATTCGATCTCTTAATTAACTACTTTATAATTAATTTATATTAGATTAAAATTTGTAAATTTAAGATAATTGTAGACCACAAGTAATTGTAAACCACAAGGTAGACCTAGAGGCCGCTGGATCGATGAAATGATAAAGTTCTGCGGAAGTACGTGGCAACGCAATGCACAGGACCGAGAGAAGTGGAAGCAACTTGAAGAGGCCTTCATCCAGCAGTGGATGGATTCAGGCTGATGATGAAGATAATTGTACTTAGTTGTGACGTGTTTTTTAATTGATTTATTTGGCACTGTATCTACATTTAGGTTATTAAATGTGAGTATTAATTTTAGTTTAGTGTTTCCTCTCAGGATAATATAACATAAAAAGGCAATAACACAACTGTAAGAAAAATAATTACTATTATTACATTTTTTAAATATATATTTTTTAATTTCAGCTATCAGCGATGTCAAATATAAAAATTTTCACCCGGGAAAAATTCGACGAAGCATTACTAAACCCTCTTATTCCTCACACTATGATCTGCCATCACCAAAGTCACCAGGTCAGTATTTTTACCACGTTTTTATTAGCTCATATTCTTGTTTGTCCAGTTCAAATTTTTTCTTGTTTGTCCAAGATTTGTAAAAAGTAAAACACTATTATTGGTTGCTAAGGGGGTCTTAGCAACTTTATTATTACTATATACGTGCGTTACTATGGAAATCAATATGAAATGTCAAAATAACACTTCAGTATTCTATATTTATTCAGTATTTCTATCAAGTACAAAAAAAGTATTTATTAATACATAGAATTGTCAAGTATATTATATGATTCAACAGAAAATTTAAAAACGTGGTATATAAAAAGTTATTTTTATCTTGTAATTATTTTCTTTAACGTCGTTCGGCTGCCATCGGCCGTCTGATTGGAGTAGTTTGGATGACGTGGCCCAGCATACGTAAGCAATTGGTATCTTGAACTGAAGGAGGATATAATATACTGTAATTTAGACAATCCGCTGAATTAGGGCAGCTCCGCTTAACCCCACCTATCGCGATGAGAATAATATAATTTATATAACTCGTATTTCGTTAATATAATAATTGTGTATTTTTAGGAATACTGTTATCAATAATTGATTTATAATATCGACTTTTGACGTTTGATAAACAGCATGTCCGTTTTAACTTAATTAAATCATTAAGTTAAGTTACACAGAAAACAAAACTGAGCCTTTTGACAAAGCTGTCTGATACAATAATTATTCATCAATAACCGAATAAAATTAATTTTTATTTTTCATAAAATTCGATGTTTTTTTTAATTAAAAAAAAAAACATTCAAACTACCATTAATTGACAAAAATATGTGAGCATCATAAGAAAACTTATTAAAAAAACATTAAATAATTGATAGATTTGTTTAAAAAAAAACCACATGGAACAATACGTAAAAGTCGAACCCTGATTTTTACTAGCTTTTTCTAAATTGTCGCTTTCTCTTTGAAATAAAAAATATTTTTTATTCTTCTTGTTGGATTTTGATGAATTGATTAAAATTGTTTAAAACACTACAATATAACAATAAATTTCTAAGCCTCTTAACTTAATATAGACAATTAATTTTATGCTGGTTCTACATATTGGCATATTCATGATTTCCAAGCGATTAACAATTCTCACTAAGTTTAGAAAAATATACAAATTTTAGATATTTTTCACCAAAATTATCAAACAGACTGTGATAAATGTATGTTCATGTCCCATTCGGTATATTATTTTTTTCTTTAGTATATGTAGATATATTTTTGATATTATATTTTATTACTATTTTTTAGATTATATACCTACCTATATTTTTCTTATATAAATTGCTTCCAGATTATTAGAGTGGAAAATTGGTTTATAAGTTGCAACAGCTAGTGTAATAACTGTAATTTGACCCTAAGGTACTCCAAAATCAGTCTTAGTCATGACAAAGGTTCTCATACTGGATGCAAATCCGACTTAAGGCCGACCAGTATTTCTTAAATAACCTCATAATAATTACTTATGCACACACTAACGTCTCCTGTTTTATAAACCACCAAATGTAAATTAAATAAATAGGTAGTCTTGAATTAGAACCATGTGTATTGAGTTCATGTTTTTTCCTCGAATGATTGAAAATTATTAGACCAATTTTGACTTCAGACTCTACTAATTGTAGAAAAAACCTACCTAGTACTCTTTACGATTCTCCAGATATTGATATTTTATACGCAATAAGCTTTCAATATTACTAAAATATATAAGTAAGTATCTATGGTATTTTTAATAAACTTAGTGCCATGAATACAAGTAATTTGTCAAATGTCATATTTAATGTCCTTCAAATGTATGCTTGTCTGTCTATTCTTAAATAATTGAAAAACTACTGAACTTATTTTTATGAAACCTGCACAGCATAAACTATACATTACATTTTAAGAGTTCATACTGTTATCTCAAAAGGTTTCGAAGTCACAATATAAAACTTTTACAAAATTACGCTGTATGTTAGCACCAATGACATTATTAATGGACGACGCACTCAGTACAGTAGCTAGCAAGTAAATACACTCATAACGACATTCGTACGTGCATAGGTAGACGTCACGCTAATGGTTAGCACTGATCAGCGGTGATGTGGCGTTTGGATAGGGAGTGCATGCCCACAACAAACCGTTGTCAATTGCGCTTTGTAATACTGACAAGACAGAGAAGGGTGTAATTGGCTTAGGGAGGCCTTAATCCAGTAGTGGATTGATTCAGGCCGATGTTGATGACTATGATAGTGTAAATTGTATAATAATTACTTAAAACTATTACCTTTATAATCCTTATTCATTTTTGTATCGAATTATACTTTTCTTTTCAAAATGATATGAATATACCTACCAGTACCAATTAATCGTTTACTCGACAATTTGGTTGCAAGTTGCAATACAAATCATCATGTTTTATTAACCTCTTTAATTCAGTAAGTTCAATTCAAGCCATTCGATTCTTTAATCACAATAATTAACCTTACAAACATATTTTTTCCAGTTAACGGATATCGAATAAATTCTACCCCAGCATCAAACATAGATACGCGATCTGTAAGCGGAGGCAGTGGTCAGGCAGCCACGAGTAAAGACGGCATTTCCATCGAATCTCTACGTACAAATCCACCAACTACAGATCCTCTGCAAAAAATCAAAATGTTTAGGTGGGTAAACTATGTGTTTAAATAATTTATTTTATATTTTATGTTTATTTTTTTTCATTATTTATTACTGGTTCGCTTTAAAGGATTTTGTATTTACATTTTAATACAATGTGTAAAAGTGTTAGTGTAAATAGTCGTTTCGGGTTTTGCTCCATTAGCAGACTATAAAAATATTATTTTTCATATAGAAACAGGAGTGACGAGTTCTTTTATTTTGCATTGGCTTTACAACAACCATGCAAATTTAATGCAAACACTCATTTGACAACAAGACATATAGGTATAATATGTCAGACACAGGATTCACGTATTTAGAGATGAACGTTATACCACTACACCACCGCAAGCATTTAACCCTTAATTGCATGGTGTTGCATTTGAGCAACATACTGCAATTTTTTTAAATAAAGTATAATGTGCCTACACAATAAATTGTGTAAATGAAATTTTATTTAAAAAAATCGCAGTTCTCTACAGAACATGACAAAGTGTGCTGATAAAATAGCTATAGTTTTTATCCACATATGCCACTATTAATTTATAATAATATTAAACATTCAATGTGATCGATTATAAAAGTACTATGTTATTAAATCAAAGGGTTGCCATCGTGCATTTAACGGTTAATGAATATTATGGCATAACTCAAATTACTTGAATTTTTTTTTTAATTTTATTTTGCAGGTTAAATCTAACAACGATTTTAAGCTGTATCTATGCGGTATTCATATTCACCATCGGGTTGATTATTTTCATATTCGATATTTTTATCAATACAGAAATTGCTGAGGTAAATATGAAACTTTTCATTTAACTTTTAATCACATATTGTCATTACCATGGAAAAACATCTGAAAGGGTAGTTTGATTGATTTATGTAGCGTTTTTCTTGTTCATATACGAGTATAATGTGACATTGCATTCCGCTTTCTCGTATCACTGGTTACGATAAGAGGTTTAACGAATTAGCATTAAAGAGCTTTCGTATAATACATTTAAATACGTTACTTTAAAGCTGTGGACACTGTCAACTGCTGTAAAATTCTTGCTGGAAAAACATTGAAGGGGAAAAAATAAAAAGGAAAAATCATCTATACCTAATACTTTATCTACATAATTTAATAACATTTAGGCCTAATTTAGTCCGCTTTCCAACCTTTTTTGTTTAGAAAAACCTATATTTTATAAAATCTCTGGAAATCCTAAGTTATTTTACTCCTTTTAATATTACCTGTCATATGGGCAAATAAATACATAAAATCACTTTACTTGTTATTTACTCGTAGGGCAGTTACGACTAATTTGTAATTTGACATAACCGACAGATTTTGGAATAGTTCATAAATGTCATGGAGGCAGCAGCGAGCTCAACGAATACTCTAGCATTTGCACAAGTTTGATGCAGTGTGAGAAAACATCAAAATATATAAACAGAATAATAAATGAATGCATTCCACAACGTTTTGCAAACGCATGTGGTAGTGGTTAATAATTATTTTTGCGTGTTTTCTTATTTGTCATAAACAAACATTGATTAAGTATTATACTCTTATCACGCGAATGTCTTATTAAGTAATTAAGCTTAACTTTCATAATACTTTATTATGGAATTAATATTACACGGTACAACGTTAATATAATTTTGTAATCAATTAAAAAAAATGTTGGTTAGTAGTTCTTCGCAATAACATTGCAAAACCCCTGCTTGGAATCATTAGCTTAGCGGGACACTATCAGCTGATGACATTAAATTCCCCCTTTAAACGGATGAAACCGGACCTGATTGTTATTAAATTAATTGTGGATTAAAAGGGGGGTATTGTGTTGCGAGGAACGTCTGATAATATTATAGAAAGCAGTAAAATTACTCATAATTTAATATGTTTTAATGAATGTAAAATAATTATTTTTAGATTCTAATGGATTCAAGCTCTGTACTATTCCATTTGAGTCGTTTTTTGCGACCCGGGTTTCGCCTTTCGGCATCTTCAGGCGTCGTGTACACGTTTGCGAAACCCGGGTCGCAAAAAACGACTTAAATGGAATAGTACAGAGCTTGAATCCATTAGAATTTAAATTCAAATTCCATCAAGTACCTTCGGTCGAAAGTATTAAAATTATTTTTAGAATTCAAAAATAAACTTAAAATTGAATGAAACTGTTTTACAGTATGTATTTGTTGAAGACTTTCATCATACTATAGCATAATAGTTTGTCGTTATGTTTTATCAATAAAATATTTTAATAAGGTGTCTAAGTGTTAGAAAGATTTTTGTATTTATATTAATAATGCATTTTATAAATTAAGTAAAAATCATTTTTTTTCAAAAACTACCTTAGATATTCAAGAGAACTCATAATTAAACTATGTTTTACATGGATATAATTGTTATTTAATAATATAATGAAAGCTTTCAATGTTATAATATTATGTTACAAATAATGCCAATACGGAACGGTGTATTAAACATTGGATAAACTATGTGTAATAATATAGGTAATTTCAAAATAATTATGCCGTTGATTCCGGAATCAAAAATTATTTTTCTAATCATCATTTTAACTTGAAGGTAATATATTTTTTAGATTTACTGTTTGTATTTGGTGAGTATGGGATTTATCTACATAATGTATCTGTTTGTGGATATCAAATTATACATAAACAAAGCCAAAAAGCATCACAAAGAAAAAAGAAAGCACGAGGAAGCTTACGACGCTATGATGAGGCAAACTGAAGTAAGCTCTATCATATTATTGTATTTAAAATTTAATTGATACTTTGTATAATAAAAGTTAACAACTGACTGTCTTGGCCATTGGTAAAGTATATGTTTGATACCTTTACACTCCGGCTCTAGGATGAAAATAATGTAATTCTAAAAAATACTTATTTTTACATTTATTACCTACGTATTTATTTATTAATATATTAATATAAGTGAATGTCATTTTATCTAATTTTATGCGATGTAATCAGGCAAAGATGCATATCAGTGTAGTAAAAAGTGCAAAGTTATAAAACATAATATACTATAGTATCACAACACGATCCGTAATGAATAACGTTAAAAGAGTATTCTTACAAATACTGCCGTTGTTTCAGATTTTATAATGTTTATTAGTAAGTTGAGTGCAAGCATTACAATTCTTTGATGTTTTTTGTTTTCTACATAGGTCGGCATTATACCGGCCTAATGATTATATTATTTAGTCAAAATTTTAGATGGTAAAAACTGCACCACTTAGATGCAGATGATGAAATAGATTTATTACGTCAAAGGGGGCCTTAAAATAGTTCATAGTAGTCATACAAACATTTAATTATACCACAATCATAAACTTATGTTTATTGCTCACAAAAATATTAGATATTACAAAAATGAAATAAAAACAAATGTTATAGATCTAAATAAATAAAACTGTTCGAATTTATGGCATTTCAAAATGCCTCAATCCTCCATGTCCCTAAACCTGCTACTGGCACCTCTTGATATCATATTTACTAGATTTTTCCTGTTATATTTAATAAAATTTTAATGTTAGCCATGTTTATTTTTGACATTATTGCAGATAGAAACATTAGACGACCCACTCTCAATGGTCGTTTCAATGAAAGACAATAACTTTCAACAGTCATCGGCGTCACTGGAGTTACCATCGCCAGTGACACCTCTGGAGCATCCGTATTGTTTCAGTCAAGGCAGACATGCCGGCAGCTTTTACCTTAAACTTGGCGCCGCGGGTAATTATATCTTTATGCAACTTAGAAAATGAAATACTTGCTTATTATAATTTAATTAGTTACCTATAATGTTTTCAGTCAAAGTTATAATAAGTAAATATTATTAAATAAACGTGTATCGTATATTATGAATATCAGTAACGACGAGTCTATTAGAAGGAAGTAATATTATATGAGTAATAGTAAATAAATGAATTTTTAAAACCTGACTTGTTTGGGTTATTGATTAATTTACTATTGTAAGCTGATAATAATGATCATTTTATATTTTCTTGAGAAACAGTCACCGTTTTGATAATTAATTATCCGGTAGATAGCTCTGTCAACCTCTTCTCACAGAAAAATGTATTTTCATATACATACATATATAATAATATGTTGGTTTCGTAATAACAGCTGTAATATTATATTAGATATAGGTATCGCTGTGTTTTAAAACATAGAAATTTTATGATCTACCTAACTATGTTTCTACTAATGTGACATTATGATAAATGCTCGTATGTCATTGGTATTTTTTTTCAATGTAAACGATAAATAATAGTTATCAAACAATATTATTTCACCTGTCATTCTAAATAATTTCTTCAGATTGGTTACGATAATAACTGTAAGACATATTTATATTATTGACAATATTTTTAATTAATACTATTTTCAGGCTTTTGCTTAGGTCACTTAGTCCACTCAGCTCTGCTACTAAGTGTTCAAGTTGTTTACTTGAATTCAGCTAATTGTGGAAGCACGGCCATATTAGCTCTTGATGTTATATATCCAATCTACTCTTTCTGTCAACTTTTTTTCATATTCAAATACTCGAATGTCATCATTTTAAAATGCAAGGTAAAAACAAGTATCTACTTTATTTTTAATACTTTTATACAAAACCAGGGACGGATTTCAAGTTGCATTTCGGGTTTTTTAACCAATCTGTTTATATAATAATTAAATTATGTATTAAACATCACAAACTATGATCAAAATTGTTGAATTATATTGACAAACTTTGAACGGCTCGGAAAGTGATAAAATATAATAAACATAAAACCAAAAATTACTGCGTATGATTTCATCCAACAGTTTAAAAAATCTGTGATTATTATCATACATTGACCTATGTTTACATTTTTAATATGACCTCACCAAACCATCAATATACTTAAAAATAATCAATACATCCTCTCACTATTAAAATATCTTTATCTGAACAGATTTGGTATATAAATGCACGTGTATTTACCTAACAGTATGTATAAGCTTTATTATATAAGTATATTAACTTGAACAGATTTTTGTGTTTACAATATTATAAAAATCGAGAATCTGTTTAAAAAAGGCTGAGGTTACCATGATAATTGTACTCCAGAACAATCTAGACGTAATAGTATGTATGAATATTTTTTAGGAAATCGGGCGCTTTGCTCTCATGCATTGTATTGCCAGCAGTCTTTGCTTTTGGATATGGACTATTATTAGAGAAACCATGGATTCTTTGAATGTGTATGCCAAAAAGAATGAACACAAGGAAATGAATGGTGAGTATATTTTTCCTTGTTTATAAATCAATCCAACACAATTTTACAAGTTTAATATTTAAATTAATAAATTCTTTTCAATATTCGTAAAATATATAAATATATATATATGTTGATTTTTTGAAGAATTTAGCTGAATTAATACTTATTATTAGTTTTAATAATTATTAATTATACATATTTTATATATCTAGTTAAATAAACATACCCCTAAAACTGATTTCATATAAATTAATGAAAAAACGTCGAATCGAAAGACGGGTGATATAGTGAGCTAAAAGGCCACCCCTTGGGTCGGCCGCCTGTATCCGCCGTACATATTGCAAATAAAGACGTGCACCCCTGCCACAGCCTATGGCCACCACAATATGCTTTTAGATTCTATCCATCCATCCAACAATACAAAATATAAACCGAATCTCATTTTTAATACAAGTCATTCTTCGAATATTATTTTAAAATTATATACATCAATAAAATAATATAAAAATGAAACAGTTCTTGACACTTACTTGCATAGGTATTGCAATACGGGTATTTCAAAACCGGTATACCAGTATTTTTCGATACTGAAATACCGGTTTTAAAAATCAGACAATACCGATATAATATTCGGTATTCAAAGAGGAAATAAGTATTAATTAGCATAAAAGGTTTAACTTTTTAGGCATATTTGAAATAGCGGTTAAATACTATTCGTTTGTATAATCATTAATAATCTCAGTCCTAGTGCCGAATATTTCATATTCTTATAATAATATTACCAATTATTATAATGGACTTGCCCGTGCCTAATTTTTTTAATGTTTATCTAATAAAAAGTACCTAGCTTATACAATTATGGAGAAATTTAATTTTGTTGAACAAAAAGGTGTGTAACATTGTGCTTGGTTTTATCTCTTACAGGATAAAGGCAAAGAAATTTCTATGCTTAAAAATTGCAATAAACTACTACAACATTAGGTGAAATTACCAATTAATTTTCAGGTCACATACAGATCTACTATAAGAACACTTCATAATGTAAATTTATTGAAAGGAAGAAGAAAGTGCCAATAGTAAAGTTCAACTATTAAGTAATTTTTTGTAAACATTAGCATATTGCATTTACATGTTTTTAAGGGTTTACATAAGATGTGTACCTATTCAGATATTTTTGCTATAAAATATTAATATTTTAAAGAGTTTTTATATGCCTACACATTTATTGGTAAATATTTATTTTCCATATATTTCACGAATATCGGTATTAATACTTAAATCCAATGAGATACCCACGATGGCCGCATAGCTTAAGCATCGGCATATAGCGTCATGGGTCCCAGGTTCGAATCCTGGGTCTGGCAAGTACACATACTTATATGTTTTTCAATTTTTGTATGAGTCAGAGAATATGGATCTAATTGGTAGAGCAAGTGGCCAACATCCATTTCTCGTAAAAACAAAATCTTTTAATATAAACCTCTACTCTGTGCAAGCCCATATGATCTTATTAGTATCGAAATATTGGTATTGATATTTTAATTCCGTATTTCAATCCCTAATTCTGCAGAAGAGTTTACTAATCATAATATTAAAGTAAAAAATATTCTAAATCTAATAGTGGGTGTATTTTACAATATAATAATACCTTCAATATGCTTTGCAATATGCTTTGAAAATTCACCTTCATGTATAATAATATATAACATTTAATATAACTGGAATTTAGTACAGACTGTAATAATGCATTGAAAAATAAAATAATATCTACATACCAAAAATACTATTTTTAGCGTCTAGAATGTTACAAGCAGATTTCCAAACAGAGTTCAAACCATTGGCACTCGCTCTGACTTCGTATAGAATCCCCGGCTCCCATCACCTGCGGCACTTGTTCAACGTAAGTTCGATAGTTGAGGACAACTGCTCCACCCAGCATGGCTTTGACGTCATTTTTAATGACTTCTCTCCGTACTTGTATCCCTTTACAATTGAGTACAGTATTCTGATCGGTGAGTTGCATCTGGAAATAATTACTATCCACTATATCCTGTACATTAAAATATTTTAACCGCGGATTTAAATTGCTTTATTAAAAAACGTTTTATGCAATACCATCAATATTCTATCATGACAACATTATAGTTATATATTATTTATTATTATAAATCCTGGGGCACACAATAACTCGTGGGATTGTGAATGATTAAATTGAATGACCACTTTTCAAATAGTTTCTAGATAATTTTGGGATCGACTTTTTTATTTGAAATAAAAAAATAAACAAAAAATATTATTATATTATATTTCTTGATATTTTTGTCGTCAGGGAGTTGTAATACACCAAACTTTTGTTAGATTTTAAAAATATTACTTAATCCTGTATGGTCAATATTCGGAAACTTTGATTACCGCGACATGCATGCTAAGCATAACGCAAAAGAACAAAAACTAAATGATTGGCTTAGTTGATAAACTATATTATGTGTATATGAAGTAATTCGCTAGAGATACAGCTGTACTTTATGTCTAACTCTGTAGCTATGGTCCAATGTATTTATTCTTTGTCAATTATATATATTACTTGCTGATCCGGCAAACGTTGTTCTGCCATATAAATTATTTCTAGTGAATATTTTGGTTGTTAAATAAAAAATAACGAATGTATCGTAAGTGTGTAGGGTTGGGATCTATGACAGAAAGAGGAATGGAGCGCTGTAGACGATGACCGCCGATAAAAACAAAAAAACACCAACCATTTATTTTCTCAATTCAAAATGAGTAATGATATTCATAATGAATGAAAAACCTATGATAGGATCTCGTTGTTTAATGTTTATGCAATAACCGTCTTGTCCCTTGTAGAAAATTAGCGGATATTAGAGAGCGTCGTATGAATGGTGTGTGTCAGCGATGAACTCCATATTATTGTTTATTCTTCGAATCACGATTTTTTGCGTCGATGTGCGGTTGCCAACCATGATTCCAGCAATGTCGTCAACAACAGGCGCATTGAATCGACGCACGTGCTCTCCAGCTGGTGTTTTATCAGGATTGATGACAATAGCGTGATTGTCGCTTTGCAATTCGTGCATGTGTGCTTTGAAGAATTTCAATAATTTATTGTGCTCATTCAATAGGGCGTCCAGTTTGCCGACGATGCACCTGGCATTAGGCAAATTGAGGTTACTGTAGCCGCAACGTGCATCCACACGATTGATGTCCTCACCGCCCATGAAGTAGATTTGTAAAAATTTATGTGGTTCGTTTGGCATTGGCAGCAATGAGCCTACTTTGTGGTATACTTGGCCTTTGATTTTGAACGTAGAATAGAAGAATTGTTGACCATTTGCCGCAGTATTGTGAACTATTTCTGTTGCTCCGAACGAAGCCATTTGGAAGTATGAATTGAATGTGCGAATGGACTTCAGGGACAGGTTTGAATCTGGAACCGTGCCGATGAGCAAGCCATTCAATGGTTCTGGTAGTATCTCAATTTCTGGTAGTTGCACTTTTCCTGATGCGCAACACATCCCGGCTGACTCGTGTTTGAATTTGAACGCATAACAATGGGGACATTCTTTGTCCATAGCACCAATCAGCACTGTCGGATGAGCGGAATATTCAATATCTGGCTCGTACTCGAATGCGAGACGAAGGAACGAAGCGGATGTAAATGTTAGATGTACTTGTTGGCGTTGTCGGTCATTTGCTCTGCGTGTGTTAACTAGGAACTGGCGTGCTTGGCTCCGTTCCAATTGTCGTTGTTGATTTCGTTCAGCTCGTGCCTCTTGTGATTGAGATGTACGCAATTGCGACATGCTCACACGCACGTTTTTGTTATCTTGTTGGATTTGTTCATCTGTTCTTTCTGCTCTACTATTTTGCATTTTTGTTGCTTTATTCGTTCGACGGCCCAAATGGCCCCCCTTGCGTCTTGCTGGTATTGTGCACTGTAATACATGCACACAAAAATAGATAAATTAAAATAAATCGTACAAAATTTTGCACGTTCTGCGTTGTGATATGCCGAATGAAATGTCAAAATGACGTGACGCTTCTCTTGAATTCTTCTCAGGCGTAGCGCCATCTGTCATTCAACAACATAAATAATTTCGTTCTGTTTGAAATACGAACGACGGTTAAATTTGTTCATACAAAAATAATAAAATCGCGATTAAAAAATGGGAGAGTGGGGGTAGGAGAGTAAAAATTTGGGGTTATAGGTATTTTTTGATGCAAAATAATAAAAAAATACAAAAAGAAATTTTCAAAAAAATAAAAGAAAATTTTTTCTAGATAGAGATAACCTAATCACATAGCGGTATGAAATATACTTGTTGACCTATTCTCATACCTAACAAATATACATTAAAAAAAATCATAAAAATCGGTCTAGCCGTTTCGGAGGAGTGCGACCACAAACATCGTGACACGAGATTTTTATATATATATAGAGATATTAAAATAATAAAACCTTAAAATATCTAAAAAAAATGGATTCCTAAAGACCTGTTCAATTAGAGTGTAATTTAAATTTTCATCAAGTATGTTCAGTCAAAAGTTCAATAATTATTCAACATGTAATTGTTTTAAGGCTGTTATATTAATATGTATATAAATGATTAATAAATTAAACAATATAAGTGCCTAAAGGAAAACTCTAATGTCAATATAATGAGTTTATGGTTTTGAATGTTTCCCCAATAGTTGGCATATTTTTCATTCTTTGGCAAAATATTGGAACATGTCCCAAAGAAGACGACAATGATTCTCACACTATAGAACACGAGAAGGAAGATTGGATGAGTTATAAATCATCTTGGGAATCCAGAGAATGCAAGTGAGTATGAACATATTATAATACTATATTCTGTAGATATTCTAAGCCATCTTATAAAATAAACTTTTTGTAAATAAACAAAATGTAAAAACTAAGAAATTAGATAAAAAAAATATTAATAAATTCGTATAATTATGTACTTAGGAACCAGAACGACTTTATGGTTATAAGAATTTTGGGTTGACCATGAAAAATATTGGCTAGAGAAAAAAGATTAACATTGATAATAATAGCAGTTTAGTTGACAATTCCAACTGATATTATTGTGTTACACTAATTTGTATTGCGTTTATTTGCAGAACATATTATTTTCCTATCAATATTTTTCAAGGAGATTGCACGAACTCTTGTTAGCGATTGCAACACAATTTTAGTATATTTGAATTGGTAGAAAAATAATATTCTTTGCTTTGACAGTATCGAATCCCCCATTTGAATATAAATGAAATTAAAATGGCCATCTACTATCAATTTTTGCTTAAGTTAGATATTTACGTGGGCGTATTTAATTGTTATATGTAATTTTACGTAATTTTTTCAAACTAAATAATGATTTATTATAATCTAAAAATTACATAATATTAAGTTGTTTTATCACATTCTCATTGTAAGAAATTCCTAAAGCAGTATTTTTATTAATTTTTCTTCGTCCTTACTTCAATAATAGTAAATAAAAGTTGTCCATCATCAATATTTCAATATTTCAAGAGTTCCTACTGCAATGGACGACAACGGGTTGGTGAGCAACCTGGTGATACACGTGGACTGCCACTCTTCAAACAAAGGACTCTTCTGTGGACTGTTTGTGCTCGTCCTCACGCTCGTCAGCGTTATCATCTGCTTCATCGCCATCACCAGCGAGTAACTAGAACGAAATATTAACAAAACTGTTCAATATTCACTGCTGTCTATCTATATATTTCAGAAATTAGTAATCTATGAAAAACAAATAAATTTTTATAATATTGAAAAGGAAGCAATATTCGCTATATTGAATAATTAAATCAAAATAGATTTAAAATTTAATCGATGACACTATTATTTAGGAATCATTTTTAACTACTTTGGTTTTGTCTTTTGGCATCTTCAGGCCATAAAACAAGTCGATAAAAAAGATTCTTATGGAACAGTAGAAAACTTTCATCGATTATAATTTAAATTCAATAATATCAATTACCATTTGAAATAATATAAATGGAAAGTGTCACCTATGAATAAAACGTGAAACTATTGTGTAAGCATACTTTTTCAACTTTTGCAGAGAACTGCAACTTTTTAAATAAAATTTATTCCACACAAAACTATTTAATTAATATTAGTATAGTTTGATTCAAAATTGCAACGCCAAATACTTATGGGTTAATTGAAATGGCTTTGTTTTTCACTACAATTACTATTTAGACGCTTTTAATAGTTCTTACGAATTTTAATAAAACTCACATATTTTCAATATATTAAAATACTTAACCTGGGTAAACCCCAGACAAACATATTAAAATAAAAAAAAAATAAAAAATAATCCGTCGACTGAGAGGAATTTGAATACACATTCGAGGCTATAACCACTAGCTAACGACGTTCTTTCTAAAAAAATCTCCAAATACCTACAGCTACTTTATGTTTTTTTTTTTAATTATGTTAATATTAACCCATAGCTTACGAGCCGCACAAAATTGTGTTTTTGCTAATTACTTTTCAAATGCAATATAACACGTCAATTTACAAAATTAATTAAAAGGGCCCGTAAGCATTGTGTTAAGTTAGGAAATATTCATTAGTAAATTTATTTCATAGAGAGCATCTGAATACTCACGCATTTGTGTAACATTTCTTGTAGATACACGTGAATAATTTAAATAGTATAGGTTTATAGTTATATCCAAATAATTTTGTTCAATAATGTATCAATAACATTAAAATCGATAATGCATGCATTTTTAGCGATTTCGTCGAGATCGGCGTATTAATGAAAGACACATCAGAGCTGGCCCTGCATATCGTCATGCTGGTGGCTGCAGTTGTAGCGTACGGCCAAATCAAAAGACTTGACGTCAACAAGCATCCCGTCTCATTTTTGGATGACCTTCTCCTGTTCATCTGCATACCTGCCTTCTTCATGGAAGCCACATTCACCCTTATCCCTTCAGTCATTTACGGAAATTATCTCAAGTTTTCGGTTGTCATAGTTGTTGTAAGTACCTAATGCATATTATTTTAAACAATTTTATCGATAACTTGTGTAGATGAATGATATTAATATTGAATTAAGTTCAGGTAAATAGTGTAGGTGTATATTACAATATAAGTTTAACAATTTTTAAATGCATGCGTTCGTTAATTTTCATGACTTAAAATACATAGTGGATTCTATATAACGTGAATTATGTTTATATGAAAAAAAAATATTGGTTTCACCTAATATTAGAATCTATTTAAACGATAATCTGATATTAACTCATTTTAAAATAAAATACTTCAAGTAATTCTGCAGTAGCTATTTTGTGTTACACATTTTTATTGATTTATAAGTTTTTAAACTTTACGACTTGAGTGTATTTTAATAATAAATTTATTCAAGAATTACATGTATAATTAATGGCAAATCATTTAAATGTTCTAATGTTATTGTCTAACTCTTCATTTACAAAATCAGCTTAATAACAAATTATGCGATACGTGTCTTAATATTATGAATAAACAGCAAAAAAATTAGTTAATAAAATTATACCGGTTCATAATAATTACTTTTCTTATAAATACAAAACCATACAACGACATTAAAACTATTCACCGTATATAACATACACGTTATATAACACCGATTCTGTGGACCATAATATTATTTATTAAGTGGAAAGCTCATACAATGATATACGTTACAAACTAAGTACCTGTTACTTCAAATTCGTTCAAACACTATTATATACATGACATGTGTACACAGTTTTTTCTTCTTCAAATCAATTTTAAACTAATATAAATAAGTGGTACAGTTCGGTTATGAGGAATACAGCGGAAAACACATTTTGAAAATACCCGATATACTGGATTATTTGTTAGTTTGGGTTAGTTTAGGTTAGGTTAGGTTGGGTTAGGTAAGGTTAGGTTAGGTTAAACTAACAAATAATTCAGTATATCGGCTATTTTCAAAATGTGTTTGCCCCTATATTCCTCATAACCGAACTGTACCAAATAAAATAATATGTCAATAAAATTGGGTTTCGTGCGATGTAGTGGTTATTATTCTAAAATACTATATTGAATAATGTAACAATCATATAAACCATTTCAGGTCCTCCAAGTTTTGGTTCAAACTCCACTGATAACTGACTCGCAGAGGAGGTGCAGCAACTCGCGGCAACTTCAGCGAGCAAAACCAGGCCGGGAATTGATAACCTTCCTGGTTGTCAGCAACGTCGCCACGTGGATCTTCGAAACGTTTTCCGTAAAGAATGCGGATATGAATGATGACCGCTATGATTTTTATGGAAAAGTGCTATGGACAATTCTTGGACATGTTTCCACTCCACTTTGTATGTTCTATAGGTTTCACTCGAGTGTCTGTCTCGCTGATGTTTGGAAAGGGGCCTATCAACCGGGGCGTTAAGAATGTTGCGTTGCGTCACAATATAGAGACAATACATTACAAGGACATAGAACAAATAATTTTAATCAATGAAAAATTTCACATTATTAAATCCTATGTAGATAATTTTACTCCTTGCCTTGAATAAAAAAATATTATTTTATTTATTAATTTACAAAATAACCAAAGGTTTTCTCATGTATAAAAATCACTATGTTATGTTATATTATCATATTAAGTAATTTGATCAATATTTTTAAAGAAATTTAAGTTATACTAAACTACACCCGATCCTTAAGGATATCATGGGACCCTATATTTCATGTGAAGCATCAATAATTTTGAATGACTGGTAATGTCTCAAAAACAGTTATAAAATATTGAGGTCACGATGCATTCAAGTGTGCTTTGACTGAGTTTAAATTTACATGTTTAATAAAATGTATACGTGGAAGATTAAGACACGGAAAACTAAGAAAAATGAAAAAAATAAATATAATAATAAAAACATAGCTAATGCAGAACTGACGAAAATTCTATTTGAAGAGATCTTTACTTTATTTCAAGAGATCTCACGGTTTTTAAATACAATAAATTTGGCCTTTGTTTGGTTTGGACCCACTTCGAGCATCTTTTCTATTTACATACGCATTTCAGGACATTCCCAGAGGATGTGGTCTGCATTCTGTATTGCTTTGCCACATGGACATATTGGTCAGGTGGACATGAAGTTGGAATGCAAAAGACAGACAAATCATTATCGGCATCACTGACTCAGTCCACTCCTGGATAAATACCTATCCACTCCTCTTGGTCTAGTTGTATGCGTTGCCACATACTTCTTCAGAATTTAAATATACCATAGAACCAATAGAATATACATATATTTTTCAGACATCTTGTATCACTTGGATAACACTAAGTAAATAGATGTTTTCCTGTGATTGTATTTTCCGTCAAGTTATGTATGTTCATTTTCATTGAAAGTTTTTGGCAAACTCGTGTATTCTCGTTTGTCGCCTTATCTATTATATTTTTTTTCGTAAAGTTTCTGAATCTTTCTTTTACTGTGGATACGTATTTTCCATGCATATACTATTACGGGGAGTACACACTGGTTAAATACAGAAAATTTTGACACAATCTTGTATATATTATGAAAGATGTGCACAATATAACATAATGTTTTATTTTTTAAAAATTTATAGATATAAGAACATGGTTATCAGTATTTTTTTAAAAAATGACAATGTAATACAATAATCATTTAGATAATTTGCCATCCACCACGCTGCAGAGAATTGATCATTATACTAATGCGATGGGTAACAGGTTCGAATCCTGTAATATAAGTAAACTTCACAAACTATTATTGGATTCACACCGTAGACACGATACTATAATGTCGCGCCAGCTCCCTAGTCTCCGGTTCTTTTTGTACTAAACGTTGTAGGGTGACGAAGGGTCGTCACAGCAACGGAGTCTTAAGTGGCTGTATCATAAAGTTGCAGAGTGTTGCACTCTCATGTCACATCCGGGACACATGTCCAAGACACGTAAAGCGTCTCTTCGTGATTACATACATCACCAATATACACAATTTCAGTTAATTAAATAACCATAGAATTATTTACATAAAACATAAACTACTTTGAAATACGTGACAACAAAACACTGCTAGAAAAATAAACTGACATCAAATTTAAATAGGATTCAAAAAAAAATAGTTGTCCACTTTTTATTTTATTTTTACTATTTGTTCTCGTATGATAAATAGTTATTGTTAAATATTAAGATTCAATGATCAAAAAATAATAGAGGTACCTTCATAGTTTATATACATGCATATAACAATAAAAAAAATATAATAATTAATTTTAGTAGGGAATAAAATGTTTAAATAATATATTATGTAGAATAAAAATATTAATATATAATATTGTTAATAAAAGTTAAGTTTGTCGATTTTTGTATATAAATTTGTTATCAATGTTTTCGTTGATTGAATATTAATCCCAATACGTTGGAGCATTTTAATTAACTTTATACCTATGGATATACTTGTATACAAAAGCTTTTAAATTTGTTATTGTTTGTTATTGAATTGTGAATTTTGTAAATAAATTCAGTTTTTATCAGGTTATTAAATCTGCAGCACGTTCCTTTTTGTTTCATTCCCAATCATGTCTGTGAAAATATTCGAAAATTTTAACAATGTTTTAATATCTATTAGTTAGACCAAAGATTCTCAACCTTTTTGGTCCGGCCGAGCGCTTGATGCATTTGATGAAATCACAGAAAATATCTACATGTCTTACACATATTACGGTATAAATGAGTAAATTTCGAAAGAGACACGTACACAGTTATAAGTGAGAAACCTAGGAAAAGTGCTGCATTTAAGCAAATTTACAATTTTTGGTTTAAAGCTTATTTTATGTAAATTAATTAGGAATCCATGCATTATAATTTATTACTGTATGTGGGTTTTTTAAATAAGCTATCCAAAAATAGTTATAAGAAGTTGGCGCCCCAGGCTGCAAATTCGACGTCTCCACGGAATCTACATTCAAAATTTGTATTATTTGAATTACTTCCTGACCCTAAGCAACGATTGCCAATCGTGTATGGTACATCTCTGCCGGAAGGGTGAGTAAAGATCAAGTAATGATTTTTGAAAAAAATATTTAAACATGGCCCACGTTAAGCCTTTTTATTCTTCTACCAAAAAGGCTTTAAGTAACTTTTTATGCATTTTTCCGCGGAACGCCGGTTAGGCATCATTGAGACAGTCAATTAAGTAACATATTATGAAATTAACCAAGTCTTCTTTAAAATGTAAAATATAAATAAACCTTAAATGATATTTAATAACTTGTTATAAAGTCAATTACCCACGGTGGCCGCGCGGCTAAAGCGTTGAACTATAACGCCGTAGGTGGGACCTACGAATCTTGGGTCTCGCAAGTACACATTATTTTTCAATTTGTGTGAGTCAGTGTATGGACCTAATAGGCTGTGGCTGACATCCATTTCTCTTAAAAAACAAAATCTGTTATTACAAACCTCTACTCTGTGGAGGCCCATATGATCATATTAAGATCGGACATGGTCAAAAAAAAAGTCAATAAAGGTTTTACTTATTTAGTTGTGTTTTACACTAGCCAATATCTGACGTAGATAATATTATATTTATACAAATATGGCTGGGGAAAGTCATTCTAGTATACGTAGCACTGAGGTAATAAATGATAATATTCACCATTCAATTGGTTAGAACTATATATTATATTTTATCGTGTTTTTTTTTTTGTTATAAAAACAAATTCATCCCTATGTGTATAACGTAAGCGCGTGTATGTTAAAAATAAAAGACAAAATATTTGTTATCTAAAATTTTGGGTAGGTAAAAATCTTTAAATCAAATTCAGTGATCACTATTTATAACCTAGTCTAGAATTTGAAAACATTAACAGTTATCATGGAGAATATTATGAAAGAAAGATATTTTGTATTAATTAAAAATAAAACACAATTTGTAGTAGTGATTCCACTTATTTTAATAATAATCAGGACCGGCTTCGTCCACTTCAAAGAGACATTAACTGGTACATAATATACATTAATACAGGTTTGATATACCATAAAGCAATTAAATTGACGTATTTATAAATATTCTGTACTATTTGCAACGCTCTTTTGAATCGGATAAAACCGATCCTTAATAAGTATTAATTATTTACAATTTTTAACAAATATTATATTTTCGTTATTTAGTTTTTTTCCCTAATAATACGTTACTGAGGTAAACAGAAACAATTAATAGGGGAAACAAAGCATTGGACGACAAAAATGAATTTTCCCAATTTTGTTAAGTTTTTAATTAAGGGCAGATAAATATTTTAAATAATTCAATTTGATAAAATAGAATTTCATTGACACCGTATACGCAATAAGCTCAATTTAGTTTTCCGGGAAAATGTTTTTCCGAGGCAATATTTGAAGAATGCCTGTGCGTGGGCGATAGAGCGAGGCATTTTGTTGACGAAATTGCAACCAGTTAAATCACAATTGCACTTTACTTTTTCATTTACGTTTTAAATACTTTAATGGAAAAATTTCAATCACCTGCCTCAACAAAACAAATAATATGACTCCAAACTATTTTTGTAGTTTTTCTTATTTCAAACGAAAAAACTGACAAACAAGATTTTTTTAAATAATAAGTCTCGCTGTTGTACAACTTGTCTACTAGTCGCGAAATGATACACATTAGACGGCCGACACAATTCATGATTGGTCATAATAGTTCAAATAATAATTTTTGATGTACTAAATTTAATTTAAACGTATTTTTTTTATCGTCACTTTCATACTAGGACATACCTGGAGTGCAAACATAGTGTTTTTAATAAGTTTTATGTAATAAGTTTACGATAAACAAAAAAAAATGGCACAGAAATAATACGTATCACCGCTTGACAGACTTTCTCCGACTGCGTACGCAATAGAAAATATTGCAGCAACATTTCAATAAAATATTAATGTCTAATATAACGATCTAAAAGACCTCATATTTGGAGTACTAAACCACCCGCAAAATTTTCTACTTGTATACCATTATGTAACCGTATTTTATATATTTTTTTAAATGTATTCCAAAAAAAAAATATTATCGCGAACAGTTAAATATTATATTCAATTGAAAATTATATTGTAGAGCATTATTAAATTATATAGAGAAACAATAATATTAATAAAAGATTAAAACAAAATAACTTACAAAAAGTGTAAAATTGAAAGATATAAGTACATTTTAATACACAATTTAGTACACAATAATAATTATAAGTCAAAACTGTGCGATATTTTAGCGTGACAAAAAAACATTAAATGTTGCAGATTTTAGCTTATCTTTTTATATTTTAGAGCAGATTGTAATATATGCGTGTTACACGTAGTATAAATATCTCTAAAAAATCTGTGTGATTTCAGTATATAATATAATACCTATATAAAATAAAATTAATCATTGATTCTTTAATAAAATGCCCACTGATATCAAAATACAAATTTACTTGTCAATACTATCTACAGCAGACCTGCACAATTCTTTTAAAAGTTTTAATAAGTCTATATACCTACTCTACAAAGAAATACAATTACGTACGTACTTCTTTAAAATTGACTTTACGTGGGTAAATTGATTTTCATGATTCTTTTCAAGGCATCCTTTTATATTACATTTCACATTACTCTAATAGCCGGGATTACAGAATCCGCTAAGGTTCTTAGCTCAGCTTAGGTCTGATCAAACCGAAGAAGTTGTATGGGCCACATATTGTAAGAAGAACGTTATCTACTGATAAACAGGGATGCGCATTTGATATAGCAATACTATTGAACTATTTACGCCTGTTTTTTAATCGATATTGCAGTAATATCGTAACATATATATTATATTTTATTGTAACACGGTGGTGTAGAATGAAACTTTTTTGTTATAAACGACATAAAAAAATGGTGTGTGTACTTATGTACGCGCTTTAGAAGTTATACACAAAACTTGTGATATACTAGATTCTTTGACTAGCTCTTAATTATCTTGTTAAATAACACACTCAAGAAAAAGGACCGCTTATTGGAACGCCGTTGGTTTATTTCTATACACTTTAACTTATATTACTAAATTATAAAATGCTTTCTCGTTTTTTTTTATTTTTAAAGTACTAACTGTCACTCTGACGTTTAATCGTTTGTTTACGTAATGAATTGCAAATGACCGACAATAATAAATTCGCTGCCTAGGCAACGGAACAATTCTAAACTATAATATTATATTGTATAATCGTCACGATTGCAGTATCATACTGTGGCGTAAAGGTAGTGCGTTTGGCTGATAACCGAACAATCGGTGTTTCGAATCCAATCGAGTGCGTTTTTTTTCGTGTGAAAAAATAAATTATGTGTTACATGCCAAAAATACACTGATCTGATTTCCCAAACGCGCCAAAAGAAGTATAACTTCAAAAAATGATTAGTACAGTCGTCATGGTTTGATATTACCTCATACTTCCCTCCAAACCAACCAGCCCGCACCACACTGCGTTTCAATCGAGCGTATCATAAGGCCCTATATTTAGATGTGAAGCAACAGCAATTGTTTACGCCTGGGAATGTCACAGGAGCATATACCCAAGACTGAGATCGCCATGCTCTCAAGTGAGCTTTAACTGAGTTTACTGAAAGACGTAATTTAATAAAAAGTGCCATGGGAGAGAAAAGCACGGAGACTTAAAAGAAATTAATTATTTTAATGATATATAAGATACATAAAACACTTTCTACGGCATCATAATCACTGGTGTTGAACCACCTCTGGATACAGCACCACTGCTTCTTTCACTATTCTCTGTACATAGTTTTTCTTTCGTGCATACTTTCTTGAAGGCGTCCGTGCATATCCACGGTTGTACATACATGGCAGGTGGCGGTAGAAACTTAGGTAGTTCGTCAATTCGTCTAGATTTTGACTACCCGCGTAGTGTATTTAGAATATAGTACTATATAATTGCATATGTCAAGCGGTCATTATCAAACCTATAGTGCTACTGGTCGCCTGAATAATTTCTTCAAAAGTTTAATGGTCTCGTCTTGTGACTATAACGCAACGTGTTCAACTAATCTCTGTCTCCAGTTTCATCAATAGGAGCATGCGACCTACATGGACCCTTAGTAAAACAGAGGTCCATAAATGTAGAGTACCACAGCGTGTTATAAAAATCTATATGATATACATTACATGCAATAACAAAAAACGTAGTAATTAAACAAACAATAATTAATGTATGCGATATTATTACGCTTGCTTAAACCTTAAAATCAAAAACGATATGACACATAGATTTTTAAAATGCTGGATAGATCTAGTCATTCAGTACCAAAAAAGAAAGGCAGACCTAAAGGTCGCTAAAACGATGAGATATTTAAGTTATATATAACTATATTTTAACGCAACATAGAATATCAAGAGTAAAGGCATTAGTTTAGAAAGACATTTGTTCAGCAGTGAATCTATCTAGTTATAATTGTTATGACTCTACTTTACGCAATTATATTTAATATAGATTATTTGTTTGTTTTGCTTGACTTGTAAATAATTAATTATTAATGATATAGTTTTTCAACTTTGTTACCGATATCGCTTCGTTATTTTCAAAACTAATAAAGGCCAGATTTTTACTCCATCCTTGATACCACATCTCTAACTGTTAGTAGTCTTAGTAAGTTCTTTACTGAAGTGTTTACAGTTCGTACTGTACAGGTTAGTATATAGGAAACATTTCACTAAAAGCTGCAACTAGCTAACTACAGTAAACTTAACATTTGTTAAGAGTATCTGATTACATCGTCTAGTTTAGTTGGATAAGATATCAAGTTTTTAAGAGTACAATATAGCATTATGTTCATCTAAATTTACATTTATTTTTATCCATTTTCTATAACTTTAACTTAAATTAATCTTTGTATTATTATAACTGTAATTTTAAATTTAATAATACATTTCGAAATCTTAATAATATATTTAATTTATGAAGCAATTAGTGAATATTATCGTATTTTTTAAATTTCTATCAATCATTTTGTATACCTACAGAACAAACTGTTATGAATCATAATATCATGTACGTAAAATATGTCAGGATTGTAAGTAATATTACAATAATTGTTGACCTTTTACTTTATCAATGTCTTTCTTTGTACCACTCTATTATACCTAGATATTAAGTGTGAACATCAGTGAAATGCAATAAATTGTAAGATTTAGAGACATTTTTTTGCATATCAATCATCTAATCTAATGAATAAAACAAAATAAGAATATTAAAAAAAATAGTGTTTAAATTTTGAGTTGAGATGTGAAATGTTAAACCATTATTTTAAAAGCTACATACAAAAACAATAATAGTTTACATCAAAATATTTATGAAATAAATGTGATAGTTGTATTTTTTATATTAAATTATATATAATTATTTATACTTATAGCTTTTTTCGGTTTTTGGTTCAATTAGAAATAATATTAATTTAAATATAACGACAATACGTTTTTTATGCGCATGTTGGAAAAATGTAGGGTAATTACGCAGTCAGAAGAAGTCCAAAAAAATAGCATGTATATCTGTGGTTATATTTTTTATACGTTTAATACTTTGAACGCTGAAGACGCACTTGGCGCGTAATGACCAGGCGGCCGATCGATGTAATAAACGTGCATTTTAAAGGTGGTAATTAAAAAATCATTATCTAGTCAGCAGTAAATGAGTTCAAAAACTTACAGTAATCTTCAACACTATTATTAAAAACACTATGTTTGCACTCGCAATAGTGGTATCCGCACAAAAGTATCGATAAATACTAGAGGTACGCTTAATTTTGATTTAATACACCAAAAATGATTATCTATATTCCGGGTAGAGCCTTTGGTGCTTTTCAAATAATAAATCACGGTGGCAAAGTTGCCATTTGATATAAGTGACGTTGGTTCAAAAAATAAAGGATTCTCTCATTTCAGTGTTATAAACTAGAGATCCCAGAGATTCTTTTTAGTTTTATATTCATATATTTAGTGTCTATACAAGCAGGTTATCTTCAAACCCTTTGCATGAATCACCACTGCCTTGCGCTACAAAGAGTTTTTCAGGGTTTTTGCAAGGTAATTTCATAGGCCCTGACCGAATTAAAATTAGCAATACCCGATGCTGGTAGACAAATTGTTTTTAATAATGCATTTTTCTCAGTCAGTATAAATTTCCTTTGGCCTAGCATCAAGTAGAGTAGTTTGCAGTGGCAAAAAGTAAGTTTTAAGCTTTGTCAGTCACACGTATTATTGTTTTCATTGAATTAATACTACAGTTTACAGATGGTATTCGTTAGTTTTTAAAATTTAATCAAACCCTGTGAAAACTAAGCAATAATGATAAAAGTAAAAAAAATACTCTTCTGTGTATAAAATAACTAAAATTATGCAATTAAATTATACATGATTTTGGATAATTTATAGATAGAAGAATATTTTTTTATCGATTATGGTTTGTTATACACGAATTACAAAAAAACTAATCAACGTGTGTAATATTATGTGTTCATAATTTAACGAAAACAAATAAGTATTTGCACTATTTCATACCACAACTACAATGTTTTGGTTTAGGCAGGGCTTAATTGATTTTTAAAAACTAATCAACGTTATCTGTAAATTATAGTCCTTAGTTCAATCAAATCAAATACGTATGACTAACAAAGTTTAATGTGCACTATTTATGGCGGATCTTAACAGACTACATCCACCCTTTGGTGGTAAAACTGGTAGTTTGCATGCCAACGTCCTTAAAGAAACCTCGATAGTAAATGCGAGGTATCTATAAAAGTATCTAAAAATGACTTACCCCTCATATAAATGAAATATTATGATAGTAAATAACATTTTATTTTAAAAAAAATCACAATATATCGGAAACCCTCATGAAATAAAACTAGTGTTTTGTAATAATATAACAGTTATAAATAACTATGTGGGTTATATTAAAATGCATTTAATGGTAGCATTTAAAATGTGAATAAAATTTGTATTCAATAACGCTGTCGAAACAATCAGACCGGTGAGTTCACCGGATGTATAAAGAATTCATCATTCAACAATGATCTATATTTCAATGTAATACATACTAGAAAACAATAAATTATTACAATACAATGTGTAATATATTACTATGATGTAAAAATTAAATAAGTATTACATTTCTGTACGTTGAAATAATAAATTGTGAATCGTGCTTGGATACAATTTTATCGTTCATTTGTTAATCGATAAAACATATTGTTTTTTATAAAAATGTTCTAATAATATAATAATACATTGACCTATTAAAGGACACCCGCCCACGGTATCACGAGACTCAACGTTTGGAAGTGAATCATCATTTTTTTTTGACTGGGAATGTCTCAGGACCAGATACCCAAGACTGAAGTCGCCATGCACTTAAAAGTGTTTTGACTGAATGTACATGTCTTTAACTTATGAGTAGTACCTATGGGTATAGGAGAGTGGAGCACGTAGTATATATTATATAATACAATAAAAACCGTAGTAAAGCTGATCAATCTAAAAGCCCAAGATGGAGGAGTAGATAAATATCTGCTTCTGAACACGTCGAGGACCCTTATCGAAAATTCACATAATGTTTTTTAACGTGTATTCACATCCAGATCATTTTTAAATTCAGATGCTAAATATTATATTATTTACTATTATTTACCCAGTGGCAAAGACTCCATACTAGCCTATTGTGTATAGCCTACCTTATTAAGAAAAATATTTTTTAATTGTATATTAACGAATTTAAATAATAACTTGATTATTTTATATTTTACAAAAATAATTTAATTTGCCAAAGAAATCAGGCAGAACAATATACAGAACAAACAAACAAATATACAGAACGATCTGTTAAATGTTATAAAAATACAACAGCGCTCTCTTCAACTCTTGTATGTATTGGATTATTGTACGATGAATATCAGATTTTTTTATATGGACTTTACCTCACGGACCTCAGCCCCGTCTACCGTAATTTATACAATACGAAAGGCTCGAGAGGCGAAGCCTAAAACCTTTTCGCATAATATTATTATGCAACATAATTAATAATAACATAATTTAATTACATATAAATATAGATATATAGATGTTTGATATATTTTTTTGTTTCGCTCAATTTTATTACCATCAGCAAGCTATTGAAATTTCATCAATGTAGTGTGTCGTTGTCATTTGTGTGTACCTATTCATCGGTAGTAATATCGTATTATCTTCTTATTTCCCGTCAGTATAATTGACAAGTGTGCTCTTTTTCTCATATCTTCATAGCCTACCGCTTTCCAAAAGTCACCATTTGCCACTGCTATTACCTATTACACATTCAATATGTTCATAGCATGACTTGAAGAAAAAATCTCAGATAAAATATTATAAATACACAAAATGATTAAGATACTTTCTTATTGAGCGAGGTAAATATACCCTACATTAAAACTGTTTGCTAACTAACCGTCACCTAAATGGAAAATAATATTATGTCGATCCAAATATTTTGGTAAATAGTAATACAGTTAACTCTTTATTTTATTACTCTGTATCAAGTTAGTTTTTTGTAAACGTGCATTTTGACAAATCCTTTTTTATCGCAAATATTCAGCTCCCCCAAACAAATGTTCTTCACATTAAAATTGAAAAAACAATAAAATGATTTTTCATGTTAATGTACATGTGTAAATGTATATTAAAACTAACAAAATTGCTGGTAAAAATATAAGCACTCAATTATTGATTTACAATTTCACTACATACCTATTACATTGTAACCAGATTTTTTTATAGTATACTGTGACGTTATGTTTTTGTATGTTACGTTGTATCATTCTTTGCCGAATAATGTTGTATATCTGATAGACCCAAATTATAAAATTTGCAATCGACCCAAAGACAAAATTTCGTCCATCATATTTGTTGATTTCTACAACATTTAATATTATATAACATTCTTAACTTTTAACTAACTAGTGGTATTGCTAATAAGTGTATATATATACTATCATCACTATTCTAACATATCACTTAACATCAAAAAGAGCTGAATATAATAAATATATCACCTATATCACTTTACGTATTCTGGCGGTTAATTATGGAAAAAAGTTAACCCTCTGAACTGTCAAAAGGTGATATATTTTAACACCTCCTCTCTTGGCTGTGCTAATTTTGAGAATGAGACAGAGTATAATATATTTTACATATGTATTAAGAATTGAGACGCAAGATCCGACTGTTTTGTTTTTTGCTGCAATCGCAATGACATGACTAATATTTGTAGCTTATGTTGATATGTCTGGTGTGTCAATACAAAATTCTTGTGTTCGTCTCATTACCGACAAGATGGCGCTGATTCGGCTTTATCCGCTTATGTTTATTCTTATCCCTTTGGGTTCGGCAGCACGAATATATTCAAATTCGACCGACATGTCTACCAACCTAAATTTTTGCCGTATTACGAATTAGAGATATCCGCCGCTAACCGCTTAGTTTAAAGTATACCTTCCGTGCTAATTTGGAAGAATGAAAATAACGGAAACGTCCTAAAGTGATAACCGTTAAGAATAGACATACAGCAGATTAAATCATTAGAGTCGCCACTGAACAATTTATATTTTATCCAATATTCAAGTAGGTAACTAAAAATGTTATCTATCAACGTATTGTATTCTGTAATGTGTTATACTTGAGGCTGATAACATATCAGTATCTCTCCGGACATGTAAGAAAATTAAAAATATTAAAGTAAAAATATCGACTCCAGACTATTGGACTTCTTAGCTTGTAGGCTTAGAAGACGATCACGTTGCCTTTTCCGCCAAGTTTTATCAACATGACCTGATGAAATTCGACACACGTTTATCACTTAAATAAGAAATAGCTTATATAAGGATATACTTCAGTTGAGGCATGATCTAAAAAGATCGTGGCTAGGCGATGCGCGAATTGTGCAAATGACGCGTGCCGAACGAAATAAAATTTGTCATAAAAATCCAACATGCGTCCATTTAATTTTATGTTTATTGTTATATTTCTAATAATAATAGTATATTCATTGACATGTTTTCTTTTTTAAGTACTTACGTAAAGTTTTTTAGTCATCTTTACATGATTTAAGAATATTTTCATCTGACGCCATGACAAAACAAATCGACGTGCGGACACCTCTCTGTCAATCTCCGATTGGCGACTAGTGAGAAATTTCGTCGCACCTACTGTTGAAAATTATTTGCCGTTTCGCTGAAGTACTCTCTGAAAGCTTTTTTAATCAATACATTAAATCAGATCGCCTCTTCTTTTTATCGTATAACATCAAAGATTTTGTTTTACATCTTCACTAGTAAATATTTCATATGGAAGCAACAAAATATTACACTTTTTATAGACGATCGTGAATATTTCATAAATCGTGTGCATCAGTCTTTATGGAGTTTTATAAAGCAACTCATGTGTGCTGACACGTTGGCGTATTCTTTGTCAATGAGGAGATATGGTTGAGTTATTTCAGTCGCAGCCGCCTGATTATTTCCTATTTTATACAACCGACCATTCGACACAATAAAAAAAACCTACTCTCCGGTTGACTCTCGCAAATTATACATTTTCGTGCAATATTTAGATTATCAAAGCAATTTTAACTTTGTATCATAAAATTATATATCTCTACTAATTTCAGTACTAGTACTAAAATATTATTCCATTTTTGTAATCTCTTCGTAATGACATTTTTGTTTATTATTCGAAAGGTCGACAAAAAAAAATTATAACATTATATTATTCACAATGCATATTACAATATGTATATGTAATATATTTCGTCGCCTTAGTAAAACAGTTTGATAACATGATATACACATACACTAAATATTACTAAATTTGATTAATTATTAATTCATTGTCTATATTCAGGGATTCCATTTTTATTCTCGGACTTTTAAAGCATTTTGTATAATCTTTACTAGACTCATACTTATAAATTTATAGATGGGTAAATTGCAAAATATTCATATACAGCAATAGTACTTTTAATCTGACTAAAAATCCTGCCTCTTACTACGTTTTTTTTCAAATTATATATAAATTAATTTTACAATTTCTAAACCATTATAAGTAAATAAATATTATATAAACGATAATAAACATAACGACCGTGATTTTTTTTTAAGTTGGATATTTTCAAATTGTTACTGGGAATTACTGCAGTATAATAATACAATCATTAAATAATTCAATAAGAACCGTTTAAATATAAATTACACTCAATGTTTCAATTCTAAAACTAGACCTACTTAGTGAAAACCAAACTTATATTTTGAGATATCTTGTTTTTGTTGACTGCTTTCACTTTTACAAGTTAACTGAATATTGCTACTGTGATTGGAAAAAAGGTTTTAAAATACTAATGCCAAATACTAACAAGCGATTCCTAAGCTAGGAAATATAGTATTAATAGATTCTTATAAACCGCTATAAACTAAATGAATGACAACATTAAGCTGATGTGCATATATCGTGTATGGTATGGTATTCGCCTCTCAAAATTCAGTACTATCACACGTTCCACACCATAGATTACGCGTATATTTCTGTCTTGGTTCCAGGGTAAAATGTATTGGTTCATTGTATGCACGTAGTCAATTTCATGGTTGCATAGCTCATAATAGAGGACGTAAACGCAAGTCACACGCCCTGCGTCCGACGACCAGCCATATCACCTCCCAATTATTACTGCTTTTGGACGCAGAAATTTTACTATCATCTATCGATAAGAGATTTTGTAGACTTTTCACTGTGGCAAAAACTCGATTCTGCGATATTTAATAATAATTTTACGTTCACTTTGACTTACAAATATTAGATTTTTCTAAATATGCTAAATCTACGTTCACTAGTGAATGTAAAAATGCTGTAAAATAAGATTCCTATATTATTACCATATACAAAGTATTTTGGTGTATTATTCCATTGACAAGTAAGCACTTTGTAAAGGTGAGAAAGATTCAACAAAATTGAATTGGAAAGAATTGAACTTTTGTCGCTCACAACAGCCGAATACGCTTTATAATGTCGTGAATCCTAGGTCTGACAAATACACATAATCTTTTTCAAATTGTGTTTGGAGTCAGTCCAGTCAAGTGACCAATATCCATTTCTCGTAAAAACAAAAAAATGTTAATCTCCACTCCGTGGAGCCCCATATGATCATAATATTAGGATCGGACATGGTCAAACAAAAGAAGAAGACCTTCAAAAAATATTAATAAGTATATAAAACTGTCATAAACTATATTATATATCAAATACGAAACGGAAAATATTGCAATTTCTTCAAAATTAGGATTCGATTAAAAAACTCAAATTGAATATTTCAGCGAATATAATCTTTGAATACAATTTTGTTTAATTTTATGAAATTTGAAGATATAACTAATACATAATGTTGACAAAAATTATAATATAGTAAAAATAAGTTCTATGGCCTTGGACATCTGATGTACCAAATGTGGCTTTATTTTCAATTTTAAGACGTCGACGTGTACCTACAACAATAGTCTTGTATGGCAATAATATATTTTATGAGGTTATTAAATGTTAATTTCTAAGATGAGGATAGATTAGGTATCATAAAGAATATCTAGGCTAAACTTGCAGACAGTTTCGCCCTTCACATAGAAATCTGGCCCTTAATAATGAATACCGCACTTTAATATATTTTGTAGGTATATTAAGTATAACATATTGGGTATATTATAACAGATCACATAAATTTAATTATGATTACCATCACACAATATAATAATAGTGCCAGCGCATCTTTTCCATAAACAAGGCGGCTATCGGCGGCTATCGAGGGTAGTTTATCATATTTATGCATTGAGGCAGTTAATTGTTACCATAAGTTAACCGTCTGAAGTGTCAAAAAGTGCTATGTTTTAACATCACCTCTCTTGGCTGTCTTAACTTTTAGAGCGAGATAGTTAAAGTCCCTCCACCAAACCCGCCCCGTACCACCCTCGGTCTTAATCGAGAGTATCACGGGACCCATCAATTGGTGATGTGAAGCATCTAAGAATTGGCCTGGAAGTGTCCTGGGAGAAGATGCAGATAGTTTCGACAGTTTAGACGGCTAACTTATTGTAACAATTATAATATGTCAATACATAAATATGATAAACTACCCTCGATGTCCGCCGATAGCAGCCTAGTACATAGAATAGATTTGTTTGAACCCCTATTTTTTAAAACGTTCAGTTCTATCTCAATCAAAAATCGGAACCTACGTCATATCTTGACACCCTAAAAATATAATGTGTTCAAATTTGGAATTTGACATTATTTTATTCATATATCTTTATGTTCATTTTGTTTCCGATTGTCAATCAAACAGAAGCTTTCAACTGTTTTTTTACTGGATTTATATTATCTGAGCACTAACGTATTGATCTGATATAATCACATTGAAACTCTTATCTAATTAACATGTAAATATAATATAAACTAAGACTATCTTTTACGTTTCAATATTTCCCCGTTTAAACTTCACTAATCTTATTAATCTATTACCAAAGATCGCGTATAAATATGACTTCGTTACATCAACTCCATCATCTTTAGATGCCAATATACTTCATCGAATACCTTCCTCACTCTTAGCACGAGTATATCACCATTATTTAACGGTGATAGGTTATGTCTCAACCTCATATAGCGGCTCTTAGCGTTGAATGCATACCGCAATAACTCAATTATGGCAATCAGTAACCATCCTTACAGTATCTACCCGAGCCTATCAATTCCTTGTCAAAGCATTTACTAAATATACCTGACACTTCTCTAAGTGCATTGTTCATGTAGGTATGTACAAATAATTACATTTTGATATTTCTAAGACTTCTCGATCAAATATTTATCATATGCATACGGTAATAGGGTGCTTGCAGTTACATTAGCCCATCAATGTTAGAAAAATAATCTATTACTTTATTTAGGAAGGTACCTACACGTTTCGTTATAATAGTAAGTTTTTAGCTTATTTTTAAAACTAACAATATTTTGTACGTAAATAAGTGACTACTAGGGATTGCAATACCAGTATTTCAAAACCGGTATTCAATTATTTATCGATACCAAAATACCGGTTTCAATAATTCTAAATATCAGTATTTTCGATAATAAAAAAGTATCTTACACATTTATGTTTTTCAAAAATGAATTTGATGTTGTTTTTCATTACCACTACATACTATAATGTATATTCAATTTAGTGTATAAGATTTATGCTGCCAAAACTCAAATACATTGACTGAAACCAACAAAAGTTAAATAATAAAAAAACATAATCCCTCAAATATATACTTATAGAATCGTCGCGATGAACGATTCATGACAAATATTTTCAATTATTCTATAACTATTTATTCAACGTTGATAGTCAGTACATCCAACAAAATTTATTTTTTTAATGTTGAATTTGAGGGAGATTTTTATGTACCCGGACTTATAGTATTTGTAAAAATTAGCACTTCTAAAATATTTGGATCTACATTCTATCTATACATATAAACGTCAACGTACCAAATGTAGGTAGGTCCTTTAGGTAGCTATAAAATAGTGTTTCAAATAAATTTTAATAGCTATAATTATTGGTAGGTACCTACTTCTTTTTTTATATGTTTTGAAAAATACCGGTTTTTTGTTAACAAATACTGATATACTGAAATACCAGTACTGATATATTCTTTCGGTATTGCAATCCCAGTTACTACGAATTATGCAACAAGCTTCATTTCTTTTCGTTATAGAATACAATATTATTTCTTATTATTTCAAATATTTTAAATAAGTAAAAAATGTATATGTTATAAAATAGTTGCTTACTCAGAGCTATAATAGCTATATAAATATCAGAAAACAATGTAGATCGAGCAGTATTCTTGTATTAGTATTTCATATGAAATGTTATTTATAAGAATATTATATATTTTTGAAGCTGTTTTATGTATTTTCAACATAATAACAATTTTAAATATGTGTATTCAGTATTAGATGAAACTGATTGTTTCCAAATAACGCAAGATATTCCTCGACGTAAAAAAAGCTTTATAATATGTTTCGGTATATTTTATTTTTCTTACGTATTTTTCCTCGATTTTGATTTAGTTTTGAAAGAAACATACTAAAAGCTTCTTTTTACAACAAAACTATCCCATGTATCGCGTATAACCCTTTGATACTTTGATTATGCAGCTACGCGATGGCTTATAAGAGAAGAGCTTTATTTAAACTGAAAATATTCAAGTTTTCATTGGACTTATCACGAAACAACTGAGAAGATGAATAAAAAAGTCTTTTTTATATGCCGTCTTCTATCGAACACGGTCATTGTGTAGAATACATTTTTAGTAGAAAACCATATTTTGATTTACGTCCGGGGTAGTCAAATACTTATTTTTCTCGCACTGCTTAAGGCGATACCTCTACCTACCAGAGGCACTTAGAAGAAAAATGCGAAACTTACAATTTGAGACATTTTTTTGATAATTTACAATTTCAACTGTGATCATCCTCCTCTTGAGGGGAATCAGTACCACACTGGCCGGTGTCCCTCTGACACCGCCGCAGAGATACGAGGACATACCTTACAGGAACAGTGTAAGCGAACTAGTCTACAAGACCGCATTTGCGGCATGGCAGTCAAGGTGGACGGATTCCTCCAAGGGGCGGTACGTTTTTTCCAGACGTATTGTGCAGGCACCAAACGCGGAGACTTCAACCGTCGCACTGGACCTGCACTGGAAGACCAACCTTCATGACCAACAAGACGCTGAACACGTCCTCTGGGATTTTCTGTTTATGGGATCCGAACGAGCGGAGCTGTTTGCCAAGGTCCGTCCTCAAACTGACCCAATTGGCCACGCGGACCTGATTTCAACAGAGGCCAATTTTGCGGCATTTGAAAAATTTGCAGCGTAGTATGGGGAGCGGGATAATCCCGACTCCTTCGTAGAATCAGACAAAAATCTTGAGCATCAGTACGCGGGTAAATAGGGCGCATCACGCCATCACTTTCTTTCTAGAGTCCGTCTTAATCACCAAGGTGCATGGTTGCAAATAATCGGTCCCGTGCGGCTCCGTTCAGGACGAAATGTGAGCAATTAAAATATTCATTATGTCGCAATACAGCGCTGTGGAAGGCGGCCGTGCATAATCCACGGCTGTACAGACACGGCGGGTGTATTGTATTAATTAATAATTATATATGTAGGTATCTGAAAACTTAAGTCAAAGATAAACTTACAATTTAAAAAAAAAATGTTATAAAATGTAAATTTGTCAAAGAACCATATCTTCTTATTACATATATTATGTTATAGTCTTATGTATTATTAAAATTTAGTTTGTTAAGTTTTCTATGTTATGTCGTAGAGATTTTTAACTAATTCATATTTTTTTTATTTTTTACATTTATTTTAAAAACATCGATTTTTATAAAAATATACATGTGTATAACTTGAAATCCTTTTTATTTATATGAAATCTTATTTTGTGCTCCAATATTGAAGCTCGATCTGTTACCTCTTTGACAAAACATTTGAATGTCAGTACTAATTCAATATGTTTAATATCGCCAACATATTTAATGGCTACATCCTATTCGAAATAAGAGTAAATTTAATTTAGTTAAAAGTAAAAGTCATTGAACATCGTGAGTTGGTAGAACAGTGAATATCCAAAAAATCTACATCTGCCCACGACTTACCTGTTAAATAGATAATATTTTCATGAAATAGGGGAAGACACCTCTTTTTCCCTTACACTACAAAAAAGAGACAAAAGTTTGAACATTTTAATGCCTGCATTATTTACATAGTTTGTTTTTATTTTCTAGATTTAAAAAAATGTTTGTATCTTATCGTGGAGATTTAGTGCTTATTTAAAGGAGATTCATGATAGGTTATAATAAAATAAGTTATCAATTAGTATTTTCCATACATAACTATTGGAAGACATAAAACCAGCATTTGATATATTAATAAAAAAAACTTTCTTAGGCTTTTTCCATATGGCGCGTGTCTCGCCGCGAGTTCATGTAGACACTTCAATGAAGTCACCTGTACCTCAACCTTGCGCGACAGTCGTCACGGCGCAAGTGCTTGTGGGCGGCTCAATGAGGTCACATGTACCCGGAATGTGCGCGAATCAAAACGCATCATGTGGACAAGGCCTTAGCAAAGACAAAAATAGACTATTTTATATCAGCGGAATAAGCATGCAATTACTGTGATTGGGTATACATCAGGAAAACTCAACGAGACTTTAATATTATAGTCAATAAAGATATTAGATGCCTAAAATGTAACAATATTTTAAAATTTTAAAGCCACTTAATTGAAAATGATAATAACTTTTATAGATACAATAATTTCAAATTCCTTCGCTGTACGAATAAAGAATGTTTAAGGGGGATCCTATATGCCAACAGAGAACCTAGCGAAAAAATACGAAGCTTGCAATTTGAGGTTTTTTTTTGATAATTTACAATTTCAACTGTATTAATTAATAAATATGTATCTGAAAACATTAATATTGTAAAAAACATGTAATAAAATGTGAATTGGTTGCAGGATCACATCTTATTATTACATTATATTTTATGGTCATATTTATTATTAAAATTTAGTTCATTAGGTTTTCAATTTTTTGACGTTTAGATTTTTGACTAATCATCGTTTTAATATTTTTTATATTTATTTAAAAAAAAAAAGATTTTTATAAAAATGCAAATGTGTATAACTTGAAATCTTTTTTATTTATATCAAATCAAGCTTCAATATTGGGACCATACCTGAAATAAAACAATAATTATGACACTACATAAAATAAATTATTAATTTTGGTACTCATTTTTGAAAGAGGTTATCTAGTGAACGCAACATATATTGTAGAAAATGTGATAAATACTTATTGCTAATCCAATTTATCATCAATATTTCCATGTTCTAGAATCTAGAATGTCGTAATTAAACATGATGACGTGTCTACCTTTCTGTATAGTTTTTTTTTAAACAGATAGTCAATTATATAGAAAGTACAGTGATGATATTCTAGTTCCATATATACTTGTTCATATTTTCTGCGAATAAGACAAGTGTCTAATTGTTTGTTGAAAAGGTATTAATTAAAATAAAAGTTCACCTCTCATGGATGGTTTCATATTGCTATTAGTGTTTGCGTTCACTACTTGAGGAATGCAATTAAGAGGCAATCAGCCGGTAATTGATATTGTGGCATCTTCCTGAAAGGGAAAATATTTTCAAGGAAAAGTCAGAGAGGAAAAGATTGTTTTAAGTGCTCTATTAGCAAGACATATTTTTGTTTGTAAGCAAAGTCAACGCTGTTGGCTCATAAGTTATGGAATACCTGTGTAAGTACAAAATATTATATTACCGATCGTGTATAACCAATTACTATTTAAATAATGGTTGTCGAAAGAAATAACATACTTACATTAAATGAACTCTCTCTTTTACCCATGACTTGAGAGTTGGAAACATTCAGTTATAAGTTTTGATAATTAGTTATTTTATTGTCATACTGGATATGAATTACACCCATAAACAGCAACATGATATTAAATAACTCGGAAATCATACAATTAACACACTTTGTTTTAAAATCGTTATAATAGAGTCAACAAATAAACTTCAATAAGTCAAATAAGTTATTAACTATTTAAATAACTGAAAATAGATATTTTAATCCATTTACCATTATACTGTGAGTAATTCGTGATGTATACTCGTATATCTGTGGCCATTGGCTAATTTAAGGTGTGTAAAACTGATACTTTCCATTAAATGAGTTTGAACCATTAATCTCTATCTCTAACTAAATTTAAACTGAGAATATAAAATACATGTTGATGTATTAAAAGATCGCAGCTAGACGTTTTTTCATTACGTATTTATACGATGTTTTGTGATCGTTTATCTAAATATTCAAATAATATTTTTTATATTCTTTTAGACCTAGAGCAAGTACTCAAGCTCACATCTTGTCACAACTATTATAAATTCACGCATACAATACATATCTAAGATATTATTGGCAATTCATCATCTTAGTGATCGAGTTAAAAGAACCATTTTGTTCTTTTGCTTCATTCAAAATAAATTTCTACAAAGCTACACACATACCACTCAAAATTACCATATTTGCATATATCGCCTCTTCTTTTTTGTCATTCTCTAGTAACCTGCTTACTTACACCAACTGTTTTTTTTTGTTTTTTATATTCATTAAATAGTTCATAAGATTTGGGAATGTAACATTCTTTATTGAACATATATAATTTGAAAACATTTTAAATATTTACCCGCTAGAAAAAAATCTTTAGAAAAAATATGACGTTCGACGGGATTCCAACATGGATTCACTGGATTTGCAACAATATGCTTTACGAATTGAACCACGTGCATCTTATCTGAGGTACTTTAAAATTCATCACTGTATGTGATTCTGAATAACTGTATTAACTGTATGATTTAATAATACCTGGTTGCGCTTTTCATAGTGGACTGTAAATTGAATTTTGTGGAATGATTGTGATGGTGGACGTGGATGCTGGGGGGGTGGTTTATTCCAGGCACTAACATTATAGTTGTAGAGGCTGGCTCCATGATCGTGGCTTTGTGATCACTCGCGCGGTATTATTTGTTGGATTACCCGGTGAGTGGCACTTGACGGTACACGTTTGATGAATGATATTATAAATAACATTGATGAATGACAGGAGTCGGTATCACGGCTTGCCAGCTGGTGTTCACAATTATCGCTTGGACGATGGTTATACTATATCAAATTGACCCGGCCGTGATCTACAAATAACCTTTGAATCAGTCTGTATGCGCTTTGAATTACTCGCGACGGTATAGCTGTAATAAACCTAGAACGCGCCCGCTGTCTTGAAGCAACTAAAGGTAACAGCATGTAACTGAATGTTTTTCAATCCCGGTCGATTAATAACCCCTAACTGCTGGTCGCTTGGACTTGCTACAATAACTGGAGATTTGTGGTAGGAGGACAATATAGGGATGAAAGCGACTATAATTGGCCCAACCAATACTTTATCAGTTCGCCTGTTATTAGGATATTCATTAAAGTATTTTTACAACGTTTTTCTTAGGTCGTATTTTTATTTGTCCGGTAGTTGTTTGTCCGGCACGAATGTTGCAATCCATTTTAACTAACTTCCCAACTAGCTAGACATTTGAAACTTTTATAATATTTCAGAACGCGATGCCAATGCATTTTTAAATACTTTTAGCCATCTTCAAGTAGAATTGAATTCATTTTTAGTTAATTCTGTTTTATATGAAAAGTTATTTTGATACCATTATTGGTCCTAGCAACGAGATTATTAAATAATATACTTGCATTACTATGGAAATCAATATGAAATGACATTTCATTATTCAGTGTTTCTATCAAATACAATTTTTTTTGATCGTTTAAGCAAATCAAGTCAAGTTTACATGATTCAACAGAAAATTCAAAAACGTTGTATATAAAAAGTTCTTTTTATATTGTAATTATTTTATTTTATCTTCATTAATATTGGCTTAGTTAGCTGGCATTAACAAACATTTCATAAAATCCCAGAATGACACTCATTAACTGAGTACTACATAATAAATAATATTCGTGCATATATTTAACATATATGTACTTATATTATATTTATCAAAACTTTTCATATACCTATCGATTAAGTTTGTCTATCCATGTGACCATTTTTCTAAATATCCGTGATACTTTTTCAACCAAAACGAAATAATTGTGTAACAAATATTTGTATTCCGGTACGTAGGTACAATCATTATGAATTTATAGGTGTGCCACTGTAACTCATATGAATCCACTGCATACATTCACGATCAGATGTATTCACATATATAATACAACAGTCACTACATACATCGATTTCCTTTACATAAAATAACTAATTTGTTCGCCCAACCCATCCATGGCAGCGGAACGACAAAAACTATAATGGTTTAATATGGCCATACCAGATTTGTGTTCAGTCTGACTACAATACATGCTCGGATACCACGGTATTCATGGAACTTACCTGTACACATAAATTCTACACTGCAATATAGTGACTTGATACTTGCAGAAGTTTCAGTTGATACAGCAAACGAAGTTTAATATGAGAAACTCTGAGTTATATTATTTGAAAGTGACCAAGGCAAAGTTTATTAACGTAATATTGTTAAATATACAGTGTCCAGAGTTATTCAGCCATTGAAATTAAGGTAAGAGCCATTTTTAATATAATTATATGCACATTACATTCAACAACTCCAGAACGAATATTTAATGATTTTAATATTTTTATTCCAAAAAGTAACATGAATGATTTTTGAAATTTTTATCCGAATATATTAATCAAATCAAAAATCGATTATATAACTAAGATAAAATTTAAAAAAAACCCTCAGTCACGTAGTTATTATAAAATATCTGTAACAAAGACAATATATTACGTAGAACAATGGATAAAGTACTCACCTTTCAAGATACATTATTTATTTGAATCCCAAATTTTTAAGATTTTTTTTATTTATTAAGGAAACAAACAGTTACATATTTATTACAAAATTTTTAAATATAATAATGAAAAGTTATTGCAACCAGCAAAGTTTCCATGTATACATTATAATAATATAGTTAAGCCTAACAAGATAGAGAGTAATAATAACATAAATATAAAGAAATTACATAAGCAAATTACATGAGAAAAATGAAGAAGAATAATGAGTAATTAAACTATATACAAAAAAAAGTAACATAATATATATATATATATATATATATATATATATATATATAGATTTATCTTATAAATAGGTAAATTTCTGAACCTTAAAAAATTATGAATTTTCAATTAAATAAATTCTTTATTTTTAAAAAATATATATTGTTATGTTTCCTTAATACTTCATCTATAGTAAATTTTGATAGAAAAATGAATAAAAATCCGCTCTTGGTATATTATAAATAACTATAGAAAAGTTAATAATACAATATTTAACAAAAGTAGATACATTATAATAATAATTTCCTTTTAATAATCATTTCTATTAATAAACGATTTATTTTGTATCACTTTTGCATTTCTCAAAGAACTTTATACTTATTTATTTATATAGAAACGTTCACAAAGTAAATAAATATATGAGAGATAATAAAAATGTTTTCACATACATATAAGCGAGGATTTCCAAAAAAAAGATAGCTAGCCTCTCGGAAAATATTTAACCGGAAATGTGTGAGGGAGGACCGGGAAAATTGAAGTGTAGTGCGGTAATTGTATTAAGTGACCCGCAAGGGAATGATTTTCCACTAACGACAGTCCGGTGTGGGTTTTCTTATAATGTCTGAAAGAAAATGCTAGCAAGAAAGATAACTCGTCGAGTGGCATTAATCAATATTAACACAAATTATTGACGTATTAATAACAGAAAGAGATAACTTTTTCTAACATTTTAAATATATTTATGTAATAGCTGCAAGCTTTTGTTAGAAAATCTAGTGTTTCTAGAGTCATAAATATCTAATGATTTTTATCGATTGTAATGATTTGTGTAATAATTAGTTTTGTATATATATTTTTTCCTAGACCTGAATACGTTTATTTATTTTGGTATATATACCAAAATACCGTAGCCACAGTATTTTTTTAAGTAAACAACATAAATCAGTTCACACAATATGTAAGTATTTTAATCACTAACAAAAATTGTGAAATCATTATTCCACAGTCATTAATAGATAAATAGGTTATTAGTACATTTTCAATATTAGGTATATTAGTTTTTAAATGAAACATTATTAATTCATTTTCATTTTTTTACATATTTTGGATATTACAAATTATAAGTACCTATAAGACGTTCACAACATGACATGCAACATAATTATAAAGAAAAAAAAATGGGAATAAAAACGATACAAATGAAAATATAAAAAGAGAACATAATATAAACATACAAAAGTAGTGAAAATACAATTACGCATATATATATAAGTTCAAAGAAGTACACCGAGTTTGCTTAGGAGACCCTTTTTTAAGAATTTATAAAATAGCGTCAACCTAAACTCACCCTCACGCAAGTGGAATATATCAACACCCGAAGCAATTTGGTTGAACATAGTAATCGCCCTCCCAATTGGTATTATTACCGGCAGGTTGGTTCTGCACCTTGGGAGAATAAACAACTGATGCTCTCTATTTTTAAGATAGTTATCAGGTAAAGTATCATGTTAATCATATTATGTTTTTAAACATTGGCAAGCACTAATTATATAATATAATAATATCTTCAACAATAATTTTTTTTGTAATTATATCCTAATATAAACTTTCAAACTGACAAAATCAATTTCGGGCAAATCGGATATTTTTGATAATGCCCATATCATCCCTGAGCACATATGTGAATATTATTTAAACTAGAGAAAATGTAAATAAACCAAATGCTCTTAAATGCAAGATGTAACCCACCTGGACATAAGACATTTTAAGGCTTCATCGAGCATAGTACAAAACTCAATTGACCAAAGAACGACAAGCGAGTGCGCCCTACTCAGAAATCTTATGTTCCTACGTTCAATCTATTTTCTCAATTCAGTAGACAAGGTAACAAATAGAGATATATGTATGTTGCTTTCTTAAGAGAAAGACTAGGAAACGTGTTGCTTAGCTGATAGCACTTAAAAATGTAATGGAAGATATTTAAATGTATAAGAATTACAACAATAAATTAGCAAGAAACTTTTAGAAAAAACCAACTCGTACTTTTAATAACTTTTGGATTTCTATTTAATAGCATACCCAATGCAATGAGATAAAATTCAAATTTAGTTTACTTTATATCTATTCTGTACTTAAACCATCTAAAGCCTGCAACTTTTTGTTTACGTCAGGATTTCATAGTAAGTTTTTATGTCGCGGGGCGTTTTAAATAAATCTTAACTTCGGTGCACGATTCCCGGTCATGACAAAAACATTTATGTGTTTTTCTCAAAGCCTGGGTGTTTGTGATTGTTCAAAATTACTAACAACCATCTTGTACGAAAAAGCAAGGACATGGTTATTAAGTATTCTAAAAAAAAAAAACTTCGGTGCACGCTCACGATGACCGAGCGACTAATGCGTCGGCTTATAATATTCTGAGTCCCATGTTCGAATCCTGGTCCAGGCAAATACACATATTGTTCTTCAAATTCCATTGATGGATGAAGGCCTCTTCAAGCTGATAGCTTAATTGGTTGATCCAACGGTCTCTAAATACCTTTAGTTTTAGGAAGTTTTATATCACTTGGGTACCTTTGAATATCTTCATGACTATTTACGTATTAAGTTCTTATCAAACTCTATTCCATCGTATTACCTTGTTTGCTGCCTCATCCATATATTCCATTTTTGTCATTAGGCGTTTTGCCTGACATGCATCTCTTCATATTGCACTATGCTTTTACTGACGATTCATATTTTGCACGCATATTTGAAAAAGGGATATACGAATTGGTTGAATACCTACTTTTAATTTTAAGCACAGTGAGAGGTAACTTTGTAATAAATTTTACAGATTACCAAAAGTTCTTTAGATCATTTTTGTTATGCATGTGGCAACCTCACTTAGTGGAAAACATAATTATATCGGTAGATATAGAGTTGATAGTATTGTAGGGATATCGAATTATAAATTAAATATCTATTTTTCGTGGTATCAAATTATATGACTGCAATAATCAATTCCCAGCTACTCGTATGTCTATTGACGCAAACGCCATTTATTCGCTGACTCAATCCGACCGTATAGTCCCGCACAACATCTTATTGTACCAAGATGCGGACTTCGGACCGTTATCATAAGTACTTTAATATAACTACTGTAATATATTATTGTACCGACCATTACGCCGCAAATAAAACTCGTTCCTGCATCCATCTTCGACTTCTTAATCATCATCCTCAACACCATAACCTACGACACATCGACGACTCCCCCAGTGGTAATTTACATATCGTTGGTAACTCACATCGAACCTTACAGTATTATAGATACTCTACATACGTATAATAAATTATTTGTTACAACTACGTATTAAATTCATATTAAAATAACAGTTTCCTAGTACATTAATTATTTCATATACAAACATCAGGTTTTGAAAAGAGAAAAAAAATATATAATGGTTATTTTTAATATTAGTATTCGTTAGTACTACAACAAAAATATATTTACAGATTAAAGAAGGATTTCACATAATTCACTTAAAAACTTTAAAAGTTTTAAACAGATTTAATATTGAGCATTCAATAAACATGAAATATATTATTCATATCTAAATGATATACCGAGCTGTTATATACCAATATTCATTTTATATAACGTATTCTTAGGGTGGAAAATCTTTTTCTCCAAAATCTCTCACCGATGTAAAATGTTACCATAAATATAACACATAATGTGTATAGTGGAAAGCACACAATGGTTTTGAAAAACAACATCAATTCATCCTTCACTGATTTGACGTAACCGCTTTTCACGGTGTTTGCTTTTCCTTGACCGGGTCAAGAAGGCTGTCCAGGCGGAGGGATGGGGCGTCAGTAAAAATCCCTCACTTGCGAATGTTCGAATCTCAGCGTCCGAATGACGTTGCGACGCCCGGAAATTGGAGTAAGTATCTTGAGCGATAATGAACCCCTGCAGTCAAACTTTGAGCTTCAGTGCAATTTTCAAAATCGTTCATTTTACAAAGTGATAAACGTTAAATTTAATTCTCAGTGAGCTTCGAAATCAAAAGATATATTATTTAATATTCTCTCACGATTTCTTTTCTTGAAGTTTTTGAAAAGATTATTTATATATACAATAAAAAATACTATGTATGAACAACAATGGTTTGATTCTAAAATCCATTGTAACTATTATGTAAAGAAATACTCAATTAAATGAAATCAGCTTTTCATTAAATGAATAATCGTATTTACTAGAGTGTTCGTTACCAGTGTGTATTTATTTGCCTTTGGTGAGTATGACGATGAAGTTTGAAGATGCCGAAAGACGAAACATGGGTCGCAAAAAACGACTCAAATGGAATAGTACAAAACTTAAATCCATTAGAATTTAAATTCAAATTCCATCAAGTACCTTCGGTCGATAGTAATAATATTAGAATAATCGTAGGCTTTGTGTATTTTTTTAGGTTGTAATAAAAAATACTTGAATGGTTAACATATCAATTCACTAGTAGATAAAAATCTTTCTAAACTGATTACCTATATTTCTTTTGGTCTCATATATTTTCTTAACATAATTTAACTAATAACATAACATAGCTGAATTAAGAAAATATCCTTGATTCATCAACTGTTATGTCTAACTTTTGTCCAGCGAGTATAATCATGTAGGTATCACAACATATATGATATAACTGCTATAATTGTATGTGATACAAATCAATTTAGTGAGCGTTTCTCTTTAATTATCACTCATCTTTATATTGCTTATTATATTTACAACACTGAAGAAATATTTAGTTAATAATATTATGGTGTATCCAAAAGGGATGACAGAGTAAAAGTTTCGACTTTGCGGAAAGTGTTTAAATAATATCAAATAAAATAGATAATCAATATTTTTTAAAGAATATTGCTTGATTAAGTTGTAGTTTCAATGACAATTTTATGTGATTTAAGAGCTGATGTTGCACATCTCTCTTTTGTCTCAGGATATAGTTTCTGGAGCCACTATTTGTGGCGAAAAACTACATTAACCTTAAAACACTCTTTCAATGTCTGAACAAATTGAATCAATAGACGCGATTCCCAATATCTTCGCGTGGCAGAAGATTCCATCCGCAGCTCGCCTGTGCACTCTATCCGACCACTCAAATTTGATTTATTGGCTTATCCAAGAGACTCGCATTATTGGCAATACACAACATACTTGGAGGCTCTTCTCCCGCTGTATTTGTTTCGCAAATAACTCAACCCTTCTGAGTATTCCAATAATGAACGCAATTGCTACAGACAAGCACGTAATCTGTGTTCATCTTTTGTAATTACAAAATTAGGTGTAGCCTGTAATTAAAACATTAAATTTTCAGACGAGAGGATTTGATGAATGAATTAGTAAAATTTAAACCGTTCACTGATTTTTTAAACATATTCTGGATAAAAACTTATCGCTACATACTAGGTAATAAGATAAGTATTAGTAAAATGTACATATAATATACCTACCCTAATATTAGATAACTGGACTTATAATAATGATATTACTTAAGTCTTACATACGAAAAAGATTTACAATTAAAGTTTTAAAAATAATGTGATTAAGTGGTTATTATTTAAATTAATTATTGAATAATCATTCAATAAAATAATGTATTAGCTGAAATTTACAATTAAATATTGTTTTTAATTAATTGTTTATTATTGATTTATTTAATAAAACGCAAAAAATTTTAGTACCTACTTTTTCCATTTTTATTATTTAATAAATTTGGGCCGGTTTTGTCCGCCTCAGAGGGACATTTTCAACTGAATAATATTTATAAAACATGTATTTACCAAAAAAAAATCATAAAGGCGACACAAATAATCTACCAATACATAGAATTATCCGGCCAATAGTACTTTATCACTAACAATTAAATTAAAACTAATGAGTTTGGATATTAATATTTCTTATTAGGTAGGTATATCATTTATGACACTACACAAAATATTCTAAAATTATTAACAATACACAAAACCAGCAAAAAGCATTTACAATAATTTCAATATATATTTCAATAAATAATAAAAGTAGAATAAGTACTAATTTTTTTACGTTTTATTAAATTAATCAATAATACAATGCAGTTCCACCATCAATTAATTGACAGTTAACACATTAAAAGAAATTAATTGTTCGTATAAAATTAATACTCAATAGCACTATGACATTCATTTCAAGACTACGGCCAATATCTCTCAAAAATCTAAATTAGGCGAGCTATAAATACAAACTCCATTGCTCCCGATGTGACATTTACGTATTTTATTCTAATTCCTGTCATGCATAAAACCAGTAGTTAATATAATCCTTTGTCGAAAGCTTTCCAGGGGGATGACTATTGGCAAACGAGCATAAACATCCCCTACCCTCGCTCGCTCTGTATTGAATTATTATTCTGACGAACATTGACGAACCGGCGATTATCAATGATATGATTTGTGTTTTAGCGTTAAACCCCTTGTGAAAATATCCGGGTCGGAAGAGCTTGTAATTTCTCTTGTCAAACAAAATATTTGTTTGATGCCTTTACAACGTCGACACAGTTATTCCCTAGTATTTACATTAATTCGTTTAATATACTATTATTATAGTTTGAAAGTCAAATATCGCAGTCAATTTCGGAATTCTACTTTTGTGAAATCTATATATTAACTTTGTTGTTAATGCATATTTTTGATTTACAATAAAGTCATAATAAATGCAGTAGAGAAATCGTCAACATTTTTTATACATATGACACTATAATTATAATAAATTCATAGTACCATATTCAAAGGTTGATGCGCCATACAAAAAATCAACACTTTATTATCTATTGAAAAAATAGAATGTCATGCATTTCAGGTGCCTTTGAGTGGGTCTACTCAGTCGTGAAATCGTCTTTTATAACCTACATGTAAATTCTGTAGAATTTTAACGACATAATTATTACTGTTTATAATAAAACAAAGATAATATTTTTTTTATTTTAACAATTAAATAAACTAAAATATGTAAGTAAGTATTCAGCTAGTATAATTTAATAATGGTCAGTAAAAGTTTCGCCAGCTAAGAAATACATTGATAAATAATATTAATATCAATAATTAAAAAATTACTTGACATACAACAGTTATTTTATTTTTGTTTTATGCTTCCTATGTAGAGGTTGTTATCGAGAAATCTCTCATCGATAATTATCAAGAAATATTCAGAAGAGGTCAATCGAAAATCTCGAAAAATGAAATTTCCAAAATTTTGAGAATTCTCATTTCTCGAAAAATCATCAATGATACTCTCCAGAATTTGAAAGATTGTTACTAGGTAAAATAACAAATAATTTAAAAAAAAATGAGACATTAATGGTAAAAAAAGCTCTTTACTTGATTCTGAACGGAATATCTTAAATTTCCCGCTGATTTTGTTTTGATCAAAAGAGCTTATTTTTTTTGATTCGACAAAAAGAGGTAATTTGATTATAATATTGATGTTTCGTGAAAACATATTATATTCTTATATTCAAGTATTCTAGAATCTGGTGAAATGAAAAAAGGTGATAAATTAAAAGCTCTATGTAACTAATATTTGGCACATACATATTATGAAAGTAGAAAAATATCTAGAAAAAAATTTAGATACCGAATAAGCTATGAACGCACATTTATCGCAATTATAAAATTATTGATACAATAAGTACTATGCGTTTGAGATTACCATATATTAATTTTTAAATCATCGTGTTAATAATACTAATTTTGATTAGTAGACGGCGTCTGGATCTACTAAAAAAATAATTTTAACGTACATGAATTAACAAAAAAAAAATATTTTATTTAATAAATAATAGATATGTTTAAGTACTTTTACAACATTTTTTATTGAAATTATTTAATACAGCTACCAAATTTTCATTAAAAAAATTATACGTACTGAAAGTTGATTTTTTTTAAATATTTTTTATGTGAAAGTCACTATTAATAATTACTTAAAATGATACCCACAAGAAAAAGGTTGAATAATCTCGTAAATATTCGCAGTCTCAGCAATTATTTTTATAACACAAAACATCCCTAAATAAACCTTTTCGCATCCAATAAATAAGCCTTTTGAATCGAATTAGGCTTACCAATAATACCTAATAATTCATACAAATTCACCCGATCATTCATTCACATCAAATTAACTCATATCAAACAGTTTATGTTTGAAATTGCTACCACACATCATCGAGGAGCGACATGATGCTCGTGTCCTTTTCGTATCGGGATAAGTAAAAATATCGAACATCGTTTGAAACGGTGCGGTTGAACAAGTAAGCTTTGTAGCCGATGTCTACATTATAAAATATGTAGGTACCTACATTCTGTAATTTATGGTATTTTCAAAATTGGTTATTACATTTACAAGTCAAGTTATTTCTTTTAGTCAATCCAAACTATTGAAATAATGAAAATTTACTTCTGCGGTTTATTTTCGTGGTATATATAGATAAATTAAAATTGTAAACTCATTTTATTAAATGTCAGTCAGGCACTAAATTGAACAAAAATCACAGAATTAATTTGTATACAGAACTGGATCATTTTACAACAGTGTCCGTAAGTCCTCCAGAATATCTGAAAAATCTTATAATTTTGGTACCTACTTAAAATCACCGCTCGTATTTGTGAAACTATCACCTATCATGTATAAATATGCTTGATTTTCTTTTAGTATTTCTATTTTATTTGTCTCAACCTTTTTCGATAAGTCAAGAATCTCATTTTCAATTTCTCGATAAATCTCGAGACAAAAATAATATACTCTCAAAACATCAATATAAATGTATTATTTTGACATAATATATACAAAATGTATTAAATTAAATCAATCATTTAAATGATAAACTATTAATTTATATTTAAATGCATTTTTTATCAATTTAAATTAAATTAAATATATATTTCTCACAGAAATGAAAACATAATTAAGTTAAAACCGTTTCAAGTCGTAATGTCAATTGATTATCTTCTGCTCGAATGAATGATTATCTATTGATTAGTATTACGTTTAATCTTAATATTTTTTATTCAATATAGAACATATATATTGCTAAGGATTTAAAAAACTCATAAAAAATTGGTCTAACTAATTTTACCGGAGATTTTTTCGGATATGTTCGCTTTTGAGGTTTTTTAAAATTACGTATCATATAATTGAATACATCACACTTACTCATATACATAACTTGTAACGTTAAATAATTTAATATGACATCTACATTTATTATATAATAGGTTGACAGCCAAATTATATCCACTATTGGATGAAATCATGTCTTATATATTTCAATTTATTCGATTTAAAGCTTTTTGACGTCACTTATTCATCGATCATATAAAGGACTTTTTGAATACCACCGTTAAAGCGAATTTTATGTGTAATGAGACCATTATACATTAATTTATTTTGTGATCTTTTACGTTATACCCAACTTGCATCTTTTCATCTAACGTTACACTACTCTCATGTTTTTTATATTGCTCTGAATGTGGTATGATATAATTACAAATGTATATAAATTAAAATCTTAATTACACTGAAAATGTGTCATAAAAGGACGTTAATGTATTCAAATAAAATATGTTATGGGGCTTTTTAACGTTTTCTCTGCCCTATCCTTCCGCCTGCTTTCGTAAAAAAAACTCCATTAAAATTCTTCTACGTCGACATAATCATAACTCACTCTGCCTGATCACCAATATAGTGTAATAGTAGCACATCTGATATACGAAAACCTATTTAAAGTTAAAACATCATTTTTTTAAATGTGCCAGATATGTCATTCGAAAAGATTTCACGTTATATTTTTGCATAGAAACAAGACGTATCTATCTTACTTGAATAGTATTAACTGTCAGTTCTTGGTAGACAATATTATATTAACATAAAACATATAATGTAGTAGATTAAGTAGTGTACATATTTCAATAAATATTAAATGATTAGTTAATAAATTGAGCTAATTTAGATATATATTCTGAGAAGATAATATGTATATAATTTTTTTTGAATTATTTTTGAAGAAAGATATTTTTTTATAATATTTTATATTAGTTTCGTACAATCAACAAATATTCTTCGTCAGATGGTACGACAGCTATCTTCTACTACCTTTTCCAACCGAAATGATTCTTTACACCCCTTCTCTAGTCTTCGACATTGATAATGTCTCTTACGTCGCTCTTCAAACATTCCTCCAATTATAACCATGGTCTCACGACGTCTAAATTATTTCTTTAAATACTGCGGTGCATGGTTGTTGCATCTAACCCGCGTAGGTTAATTTTTATTATGTAATACACAAACATCTTTTCATTCAGATACGTTTATAGAGTCATAGAATGTGGTTTGGCATGCTGGTTAATGCGGTACAACTTATTATTCACACCCCACCAATCAATAAATAGAGGGTTTTTATATCGACCGTATAATATTTACCATTAAGATTTCGATTAGTGCAGCTTCTTTCGCAGTTTATGCCTACATATCGTAAATAATTCTGGTTTTAGAATAAGTATTAACTAATTGTTAAATTGTTAGTATAAATTAGCTGTAAAATTTGTTTTTGTAAGCAGACCACACTCTATTGCGATTCATTTATAATACTAAATATGGAATCTAGTTGTCAAATAGATATACTTTAAGTGAACTAACACATCAGCATGTTTACTTGAGACACTAGCTTGAACAATTTTATTTTATAAATATACTGTTCTTTCCTAACAGAAACACTGTTTCAATACCGGTTACAGTCATGTGAATTGTACGTAAAACATTTCACCGTGACACAGTTTGCCGTGAGCTTTCTTATCGGAAAGATTTTCTAATTTTATTAGACTCAATATGAACATTAATTTAATTTTCAAAGATGATAATGGCAATTAAATTCATGAATTCAAGAATGAAAACCTAACCTGACCTAACAAATAATCCAGTATGTCGGCTATTTTCAAAATTTCTTTGCTTCTGGCTTCCTGTAAAGTGTAAACCGAGAATAACCGTGTTTTATTTAGACATGAATTTTATATTTGTACTATACGACCCAAAGAGGTTGGATGGTCTTTAATATACGGCCATATATTTCCGATACAAAATTTCACGGTGAAGTAATACGGCGAACTGCATACGTGCAAGAATCCAGACACGCTCAATACCATCACTTGAATTCGTTTTATTATACTTATATGTAGTAAATAAATACCTTGTCAAAAGATGACTGTTGGATTATATTATAAAGAAACAGTTAACGATATTAAATTGGAACAAGCTCTAAATATTTGTGTTTTATTTTAATTAATAAAAGCTTACTCTGCTAACTGCGTCTCACCTTAACTAATTACATAGATATATCTTACTGGCAAAGGTATGTACAGGTGTTGGGACCAACAACACTGTACCGTGGATCAAAGGCCTGGCCATCCAAGCGGAAAATTGGGCCGGCCCAATGAATATTATGCAACCCTCCAACGGTTTACCTTACACTTTAAAGTGCTTGTATGAGTGCTACTTACTATGAAAACATACTACATACATAGTTACCTAATAATTTGTCGATATTTTCATAGTATATGTTATTATTGATTATATGCAAACATTGTAGCTAGACATTCTAGGATGTTGCTCAAATCCGATGATTTAAATCGTAACGTAATAATTTTTGTCAATTTAATCGAAATCCTGAGAATTCCAGGTATAAAAATTGTTGAAATAATTGACGCATGTTGACACCAAAATTTTAGTCTGCCAAAATCACTCCAGCAGTGCTATTCTTAACAGTTAACACGTTTCCATTAATTTTATTTAGTCCAAATTAACACAGAAGCAATTCGATACACAAGATTTTATCTACAATAATTACTAATTCGTAATATGGCGAAAATTTAAGTTGATATACCTTTCGTGTGAAATATATCTCTTCTTTACGGAGCTCGGTCGAATTCGGGTATGTTCGTGCAGACTTTTCTTATAGTTTTTTTGACCCGAATCCCAAAAACATAAACATCAAGCAAGAATTATTGCACATAATCTACAATTTTATTAGCCATGTCAACCGGACACAGATATGTTGCTGCGATGCCACGGTAAGAAAATACATTTTTTTTTCGTGTATATTACATTGAATGTGCCAAAAATAACACATTATTTTTCAAAACAGTCACATCTCGCATGTCAATTCTCAATATTTAGTTGACGTACTCTATTTCGCTCTAAAAGTTAACATAGGGCCAAGAGTGGCTTGTCAAAAGATAGCATGTTTGACAGTTAACTCCATGTGATAATTAACTGCCTGAATACATAAAGTGATAAACGTGATATATTTATCAAATTTGGGTGTTGAGTAATATGTTAGAATAGCCTCGCATATTGTTTATATTCTTCTGTAATACACAGATGAAAAAATGATCTCTATATGTATTTTAATAAGACTCAATTTCCACACTGCGTTAATTTGTCTACGTCGACTATAATTGTTACTTTCATTTAAAATAAATGAAAATAATAACAATTTATTTGATACTTTTATAGATAATTGTCATAAAAACATAAATTTTATTTACATATAAATTAAAGTCTATGATTGGTGATTTATAAAGATTTTCTATTTTTTTAAATTACCTAATATTTTCTGTTTAGATAATATCGTATGGAATGATTGTAGATAATATATCAATTGTTCAGATAATATGTACGTTATCAATTTTATTTATGTTGGAAAAACATTGTATTAATTGTATTAAATAATGATTACAATATAAAAAGAACTTTTTATATACAACGTTTTTAAATTTTCTGTTGAATCATATAAACTTGACTTGACTAGCTTAAACGATCAAAAAAATTTTTACTTGATAGAAATAATACTGAAATGTCAGTTTGACATGTCATATTGATTTCCATAGTAACGCACGTATATATTAATAATTTAGTTGCTAGGACCCTAGACCCCTAGCAACTAATAATGGTGTCGAAATAACTTTTCATACAACTCAGAAATAACTAAAAATGAATCCAATTCTACCTAAAGATGGCTAAAAGTATTATTAAATGCATTGGCATCGTGTTCTGATATATTCTAAAAGTTTCAAATGTCTAGCTAGTCGGGAAGTTAGTTAAAAATCGATTGCAAGATTTGTACCGGACAAAGAACCACCGGACAAATAAGAATACGAGCTAAGAAAAATGTTGTAATAAAAATCAATAATACTAAGTACCTATAGAATTTTACTTTACATTATCATTTTACTTCTGCGAGTATATTAAAAATTGAAAGTCTTAGACCTTCACAACACGATATGAAGACTTTAAAGAAGAATACGTAACACGGTGCAAATAGTGATATTATTTTCTTCTTGTTTGTTGTTTTATTGCTGTAGGTGTAGAGCATGCTTGTCATGCCTAGGATTTTGTGTTTGATTCTTCTCCAATTATCTCTGGTCTCTTAGCTAAGAGAATTACCAAGAAAGCAGTCGATCTAGCATCGAAGTACGTCTTTTTACGCTATCGAGTCACCTTTTTATTTGCAAATAATTCAATAGTAGTTCGTCGCAGATAATGGTTTTTTATAGATTAAGCATACATTTTTGGTATTGTTTGACTTTCAATACCATCTTAAAACAATTTAACGTTTTTTGATAGACTGTTTTGATGGTTTCTGTTTCTGCATATAGACCGTGTAGAAAAGATTAAGGTTTGTTGTTTTATTGGGCAGTACATATATATCTACGTATTTACCAATAACATAATATATATAAGATTGTTAGTAGTAATAAACATAAAAACGGAGAAGAAAATAAAATTATAACATTTTAATATACTTTTATAATATTGAAACAGATATCTTATTCACAGAGCTAATCGATAATAATTGAAACTATTAAGCCGACCAATGTAAATATTAATTTGAATATTATATCTACATACATAATTTGAAAATACTTCTGTGAAATATATAACTACTAGAAAAAAACTTTTGAAAAATCCAGCAGGACTCCTGTGTCCATATGCCTGTCCATTAAGCTATACGTGTCTTATTTAATTGCGACGAAGTCAACTTTTAAGTAAGTGTTTACAATACTCACTGATTCGTTTTCTAAATTGCGTTACTGTTTATTAATATTACTATTATTTAGTGTTTTCAAATTGTGTATGTTCAATAATAGATTAGTTACATTCTTAAATATTGAATATACATAATTTTGAAAACACTCGTGAGAAAATATAGCCAATAGAAAAAATCTTTTTTGAAAAAAGTAAGACACCCGGCAGGAATCAAATCTGCGTCTTTTGAGTATCGCGCCCTGTGCATTACCACTATGTTGCAACTTTCATGCTTAATTGCGACAAATTTAAACCATTGGCCTTTTTAATACCTGCTCATAAACGCTCTCCTAAGCTCTTATGAGTGTTTTCAAAATTATGTATGTTCAATAATTGTGATGGTACATTTTTAAAATCTTGTGAATTATTCGTTGAATAAAAGAAATAGTTAATTAAAATTCTTTTGTGAATAATTCATTGAATAAAAAAATACTTTATGAAATATTATAGTGACGCATGAAAAATAAATAGATACCTGTTCAAAGTACAAGTCGTTACCTCAGAGTTAATTAGTTACCGCTTAGACGCTCGTTCCAGATCGTCCAATACTTACGAGAAAATGTCAGAAAAATCGGGAAAATACAGCTTCAGCGAGAAAAGCTCCACCAAAGAAAAGTCACCCACTCCCACAGTGCAAGCTACGTTGACTGATTTGGAAAAACTTGCGCGAAAATTTTCCTAGTAACAATTTTCTCCAAGTAGTTACTCATTAAAAGTTTTTGGATTGGATTGCGAGTCCCTTTGGTATATTTTCACGTATTTAGTGCAATATTGTGATATGTTACTTTTACTATGTTAACGATATTAAATTTGATGCATTCGTTTTTGGTGCTGGATTTATTTTATGAAACTACAATGCTATTAGTTCGATAATCAGTCTGCGGTAGAAACTCGATGCAAGTTTTCAATTACCAAATAAATAGCACACCGTTTTACCTACCACCAGGTAAATTAAATATTTTACAATATCGTTCTCTGCATTTTCCACTGTTGAATAAAGTATTAATTTTCCATTTTAATTAATTAGATATTGAAGTACTGCTAAAATTTAAAATTTAATTTATTTGAACTGGTTTTAGCATATTCGTGAAAATTCTTCTTTCATTAATACTACAGCTCAAATCAAGTCTGGTCGTTCTCAATTATTCTCCTCATTTTCATCATCACAGTGGAGCCGTGATCTTCTCAAATTTTGTTTTCCAACTGAATATGCTGATGGTTTTCCACAAAATATGCAAGTTTCTTGGGTGCATTTCGACATTATGTATCTTTACATTGTGCTTTATCTAGACTTTCCCTTCATGCTTGATATCGTAATATCAGTTCGCATATAAATACGTAATATTTACTCTACTGTGTAAATTGTTTCATGCATGTACGAATTGAAGACTTTAATTGAATTGAATTGAATTGAAGACTTGAATTTTCTCAGTATTAGTAGCCTTCTTATTGCCGAAAGAAAGTATCTAATTACTTTGACTAATTTCTACATCAAAGTTTTTTTTCATCAAAGAATTATTTTTATATTATTTAAGGCTAAGTTAAGCCTTGGTGAAAGAGGCTCAACCATGGCGTATAAATGCAACCAACACATTGATAATATGGGTGTTTTATTTAAGACACATATTATTTTGATATTTGGAGATAGGGATTCATAAGGTACAAAGTACTATGCATATATAGATCAGTTATATATGTGTATATTTTTTAAGTTTTCTTCTAGATTATCGAAACAAACCCTGTCCACCCGAAGATTTATTATCTCATTTTTTTCATTGAATTTTCATATTCCTAACAAATAAATTGTAGCTCTGCAATATTCAGGCTACCCAATCGCGTAACGGATGTAATATTTTATGATACTACGTATCGTAAAAATTAAGATATTTGATGGCATTATAAACTTCGATATATTTTTCATGAATTATAAAATATTTGTGGATGTCTTAAATAGGTTTAACATATAATTATTTTTTTTAATTAAAATTTCGTAGATCTTTGTTTCTCTAAGCCATTATATTTTTAGCGGTAATTACGAATTTTTTTATTTATTTCATATTTACTCTTATTTATAATTAGATACTTTGTATGTAACCATTTAATATGGCGCATATTCCACACACTTTAATGCAATACTATTATTCTAAATAAATATAAATAAAATTACTTTAAAATACTATAGTTATTTAAATATCGTGCAATTATACAATTTTATTCATTGCCCCAGTTAAAACTTAGTTGAAGTGTGGTTTATTAATTTTGAGTTAATGAAGATTCAATTTAAGTCCAAATATATGCAAAGTTAATGTATACAACTAATTGTAATTCCAGCAAGCTCATTTTCTAAATTGGTATACATCACAGAACAGATAATAAATAGAATTCCGATAGGCTATATATACCAATACAGTAAATTTTGACGCAGGGTTTTGAATGTATGAGTGTCCTACAAAAATGAACCACGCATTATAGACGTGCAATAGTGTGTGTAATACACCAATATTAAATGAGCGTCAATGCATAAACCGAGAACAGTTGTCAGTATTGGACGTATGACGTATTCTTGACACGTATTTAAATTTATCTCATATTCTTCCTTACTCGAGATCGGTTGCCTGCTTCTCCTTACCCGTTAGATATTTCAGTTCCCATTATTTCTGAGTTCCCTGGTATATATACTTATACTTACTGAAAACTATATACATTTGTGACTGGCGGCAATCTAAACAGTCATCATTCTCATATGGCAAGTTATAACAGGGTAAATTATAAACAGTTCTAATAAATATACAATATGAATATGTAGGTACTAATTTTATTTATGGTTATAGTTCATCTATAATTTATTATGTAATTTGTCTGTACAACAAGAAATAGCAAGGAATCTTTTGTTTTAGCTGCAAGCTTTTTACTACCCTTAAAGCGAAAATCTGTAACTTAAATATTGGCTACAAACTAATCGCGGACACCCTTACAGGTATAAAAGAGACTAACCAACACTTTCACAATCTCAGACAAGATGAGTCGCAACCCAGGTCGGCTATTAAGGGTTAAACAACCCTTATTTTCTCCATCGTCGCGATAGATTTATGCTCTTAGGTGAAAAGACAGAAGTTTGCAAGTATCAATATCCTGAACTATTTCAACTTAATATAATAATTATGCGTTGGAGAAATAATGAAAAGGAACAATTTTGTTTGAAAAGAACTCTATTAAATTTTTCTTTTTATTGATGTTTAAAATTTTTCGACTGGTTGGTTTTTTTTTCAAATTATAAAATTTTGAGTATACCTCAAATACATTGAGCGATTAGCTATAAGCCATTACTCATAATAAAATAGGTTTTTAGATAACCCAGATGATCCGCTTTGGCATGAAAATGGTAATTTACTTAGCTATATATTATATTATTATTTTTCTACTATGTAATGATCTCTTGACTGAGTATGATAATTCAGTTGATTTAAGTTTCTTATCATAGAAAATTTGCTAATTAAGCTTTAGAGCAACTCGAAATATACCCATTCTTTCAAGAATAAATCATCTTCATCGATGAAGCTCATTTTTTGGTTAAGTAGCCTTCGTAAATAAGCAAAATTGTCGCATTTAGAGTACTAATAAAAACCCAAATTCTATTCTTGAAATACCTTTACATACACACAAATTTACAGTTTGGTATAGTTTATAATCTAGAGGTGTAATTGAACCATATTTTTTGAAAACGAAAATAGCAATACAGTTTCTATCAATGGAAACAGAAACATATATACCATTTTTTTCTGGAATGAATTAGATGATTTTGATATGGACGATATATGTGTCCAACAATACCTCATAACACAATCAACTTATTAAGAGAAAAGTTAACTACATATTATAGTATTTCCTATTTTTTGATAACACAATATAATACAGATACAGAGACCTTCTCCGCGGTTTAATTCTACCCCTCTCAGCATTCAGTGGTACGCAGACTCTGTATTAGTGGAAAACCCATGGCAATCTTTATTTGGTCCATCAGACCGAAGGGAAGATAATAATGAAAAAAAATATCGTAATTTAAACTTATTTATAAGAACAGAAACATTATCAGAACGGTCTAAATATGTCTTGTAAGATATTATGTCTTCCCAATGACAAAGCCGTAAAATAGGTACTAGAGGTATATGTTGAAAGTTTTGTAGGCGGCTGACAGAATAAATGAGTCCTTCATTAGATAGATAACTTAATCTAGATATAGTTTTCTCGGTTTTTTAATGTCAGGCTCTCCTTTCTCTTAGTTATACAGTCCGGTGCAACTTCGTCTCGGGACAGAATGAGCACTTAAAATCACTTCTTTCAGACACGTTTATAGCGTCATAGAAGGCACCCGTGCATATCCATGGCTATACATACATGACGGGTGGTAGAGGGAACCTAGGCAGTCATACAACTCCGCAGAGAGAATGAAAGGTTAATATAATTAGTATTTGATGTTTTTGACAGTCAGAGAGGATGGACAAAGTGTTTACCTCTTGATATTATGTATTTATGAGTCGCAGTTGTTAAACAAGTAAATTTAATACTATAGCGTTGATAGAGTATTGCAATTCCCTGTTCACGAGTAATGAAGATTTGAGGAAAATCGACGTAGCATTATTGCCTGTAGGATAAATTTATGCGTTCGCGGGTAAAAAATAAAATAGAATTTTCATCCTGTATATTTTTCCTTATCAGCTTTTCTGTGTCTTAAAATATAAAGCTTTCCTTGTTTAGTGACTTCAAATAAAAGTCATAAACGCCCTACTGCTCGTGTCATCTTTTCAAAAGAAAATTATAATCGAGGGTTCTCTTTTCCGTCTTCATTATCTTTTGATATCGCAACCTTATTTTTATTTTGTATCCGAATATATTTTTAATATATATATAAATACCGTTATTAGGATTATAATAATTAATTACATGCAAAAAAAGAAAAATATTTGTAACATAGAATGGAAAATTACATATTTACGTTTTTTTCTGGTGCTGTCTTCTGTCGAAAGTTATTATTATTTCAATTTAAAAAAACTTATATTTATCTATCTTAACATATCAATAAAGCCAAAGATGTTGAGCTACTTGCAGAAGTTGTGTAGCCAAGAGAGTCTTATCCCTGCTACCCTTTATAATATGTCCCTGCATCATAATCTGAATTAAATCATACGAGCTAGTTGTAGAATATTTATTTAGCATATTGTTTCATTTTACAACCTTCGTATTGGTAGTTTTATCAGCCCAAGAAATCTTCATGGTATATCGTTACGATTCTGATGGTCCGTTTCTTTACTCTCTAGGCTTTGACTGGTACCGACATAATGTAGAATCGAGTTCTCAAACTTATGTCTTGATTGAGGAAGATTAGTTTCATTGTTTCAAACATACTTATATTTATGTTAGTTGTGTTGATTTGTAGTAACTGTGTTTATTTATATTTTAAAAATGATGTCTGAATTATAATGTTCTTCGTGACATTAGAACAAATTTACTTGTTGTGGTTTTTAAACGGTTTTTAATTTTTTGTTAAATATTTGATATAATATTTTTACAGCTATTTCGGACATTTAACGGTGTTTTTCTATAATCCATAATGAACATCAACGTAAACAACTCGTTTATTGTAGCATTTACAAAATTTTTGTTTCAAAATCATTATAATACAGTTTTATCAAGTAAACGTCAGTTGAAGTAATAAATATGTTTTTGTTAATTTTCTAAACGAAGTGTAGTAGGTCCGACATGATGAGAGGCGCAAGGCGTGACGTAACCTTTTATTTTCCGTATACTCTGATGCTGGAGCAATACAAAATGAATTAAGTAAGCATAAAAGGTAACTAAACTTATTCTATATTCATATTTTGATCTCTTTATCAGGATAAGATAAGAATATTCTAACTTAATTTCTACTAACATTTAAATAAAACTAATACAGTTAGTAATGAAAACTTCACTTGGTTGGATGCATAGTATTAATAGATGACAAATTATCATCGATGACGCACTGGAAGATGGATTTGAAGTAGAAAAAGACCTCTAGACAATCAGTGTGTCCACTGAAGTCCACTGAACTGTACTATAAAGTAGAGAAGACTATGATAGACTATAATGCCAATAGTTATATGTATTGTTTATAAAACCTGCTACCCCATTATAAATTTAAATTTTGTTATTTTAAAAAAATAAAAGACGAATATTTCTAGTAAATTTTATTTCTTAGTTAAAGATATTAGCCATTTCCCTCGATTCATTGCGAATTCATAATTGCTAAATTAATACAATTTCGGCGAACAATTTTCAATTAATATCAACCAATTTCATTGTGCTTGATAATTATATTTTATCACTCGCCCCCTCTTAAATGTCGCTTCCGCTACGAAATTAATATTAAGTGACCTCAAAACGCCACCCTTCTCGTAAAACGTTCGTCTTAAATAATTGCGAACGTTTAAACCGAACGTTCCACCAAAAAAAAAAGTTAAACCTCTACTATAGTCTCTACTATTAAGCCGTAAGTGCAGGTTCGATTGTCGCATGCATTTATGCAGGATACGTCATATTTTTATGATTTTCCATAATGACGTGTTTTCAATAATCAACATTCACCATTCTAAAATCTTGTGTATGTTCAGTATTAAATAAAAAATAGTAAAATTTAATTAATAAAGATTTAAGTATATGATATTTGATATTATGTATGCAGTGTAAATCGTTACTGATTATTATAATAAATGTATTTAATCAGTCAAATCAAATCAAATCAAATCAATCGATTGTGATCATACTGAAATTAAATTTGATATGAAAAAAAGATTTTATGTTATACACATTTTTATCTTTAATATAAAATTTAAAATACAATAAAACGATAAAAGACATTTCAAAAGAAAGCTATAAAATTTAATTAAAATTTTAAAAATTCAAAACTATTTTCTATAGATAAGAGAAAACTTCTTCTTCTTCGATGGCGCTACAGCTCAAGTCGAGCCCTGGCCTCCTCCACCGCCGTCCTCCAGCCGGAACGGTCCTCCGCACGTCTTTTCCAGTTCCTGATTTTCAGCAGCTGGTTGGCATCTTTTGTAATGTTATCACCCCATCGTGTGCGTGGCTTTCCCACTGGCCTTTTCCCCCCTGGGTTTCCTTCGAGGATCTTCTTCGGTATCCGTGACTCAGGCATGAGCTGGACATGGCCTGCCCAGTTTAGCCTCTGAAGTTTTATGAATGTGGAGAGTTTTGAATCTTGGTATAAGCGGTATAGTTTCGTGTTGTACCTAATTCTCCACTCCCCACCATCATTCATGGGTCAAGAAAACTTCTAGAGTATACATTTTATAAATTTGCACTGTTTTTCACTTTGTTCTACACTGATACGCCTCTTTGTCTGATTATCTACCTCGCATAAAATTAGATCAAAATGATATTCACTTGTATTAATATGTAGTGATAATTAAATAAATATATAATAGAGCCAGAGTGCAAAGTTATGAAACATATACTCTACCTAGCCATTATTTTTTCAATAAACATACCTATAAAATAAAATTTGATTGGATTATTTAAAGAATTTACATTATTATAAAGTTTTTTATCGTACACTACTCTTCAACTTAAAAAATAGTGTTTTTAGATACGCGAATAATTAAAATACTTGTAAATGTAAATTATCAATAAATATTTCAAATTTCAAAATTTGTATTATTTCTGGTAGGCTGGGCAATCTGAGCTTTTACCTTAATATAAAAAAGAATCTGTTGAAAATTGTATTATCGAATATAAATAAAAGACCATATTGCTTTGTTTTCAAATATTATGAATTCAAATATTCAAAAACAAAAAAACACCAAAATACATAATTTATAACATTTTTCTAAAATTATTACCATGCTCAGGACGTACATTATTAAAATATCATGTTTTTTTATTGAAATGGCCATATATTGACTATTTTGATGATTTCGAGATAATATACGATATTCTACTTTGTATATTATTCCAAATTCAAAAGTGTTCTATTATTTAAATCTGTTACGATAGTTTTCAGTGCTTCCATATTTCCACGATTATAAATATTATAATCTCAAAGAATTTGAAGTGTCAAAAGTATGTAGTGCAATGGTATGATTCTATTTGTAAATATTGTGTATTTTCTGAACTAGTATAATATTAGGTATACTAACGGTGTACTTGACTATGTATAATATTTGCCAGTGTTTGCCGGTGCGACCGCCTCCAAAGACAAAATTTTAAATTGCATCTTCCGTAGTGACGGCGATAGGGAGAAGGCCTTTTCTACCATCTACCCTTGAGTGCAACTCTTTCTACACCCTAACAAGAGGCGGTTTCGATTTAATTATATTATAATATAATGTACTTAATATATTATTATCTAATATAAGATTGATGCCTTTAATATATCTACCAAAACGCGAGCATGATAAGGATTCCATGTAAGAAAAGAGTAATTAAGTAAAGCTCATTCTCAGTGGAAACATCAAAGATCTAAGCGTAAGAAGTACGTGGTCTACACGATGGTCAAATCAAGTAAAGGACGCTATGGTATTCTCAACACCATTATCTATACACACGATGGTGTGCACGATTTATTGGAGATACATTTAAAAGTATTCACAAACATGTGTAGTGAGGAATACGAAAACGAAGAAGTGTCCCAAATTAAAACAAATCAACAGCGAGTAGACATCAGAGCAGATTACATCACAAATAATGTTATACTATGACTTTAGGAGTAATGAGGAGATAAGAGAACGCATCAAGCAGCCTTGTATCATGCTAGGAGTGAAGTGGCGATGTTTGACCTGGCTCGGCCATGTGCTGCAGATGTCAGAAGAGAACTTCAACCTGGCTTGTCTGTTTTTCAAGCCAATCAAAATTCGGCATCCTATACGGCTGTTAAATACTGTATACGGCGGAACTATACGATGCTGGTATGACTTGGAATGATGCAAGAATACTGGCGATCGACAGAGATTCTTGGAGGCGCCGTGTGGTGTCCACATGCTCCAACTAATATGGCGTATATGACCAAAGAATAAGAATGTTATTCTCGCCAAATCTATAATATGGAGAGTTATGCTACTAGTAATATCTAGTGACCAAATTACGAAACATTTAATTTAAATACATTAAAAAAAAGTAAACTGTTGTAAAATGAGCGTTCGTTGAAAAGTTTCAGCGAAATGTTACTTATGCTACGCTTGTTATTTATAAATACAATTATTATCACAGAGTATCTTTAATCAAAATTTAGTTATACTTATGACGAAATTATGCTGAATTTTTTTTTATTCAACGAATAAATAATTCACAAGATTTAAGAATGTAGCATTCTTTTTATTTATTGTTTTATTATTTATTATTATATCTTGGAGTGATCCATGACGTCGGTTAGTAATTATAAATAATACCTGCCTTAATTTAAAATACAAAAGCCGATTACCGATAGTAACTCAATTTAGAAAGCGCTTCAGAGAGTATTAATTTACTGTAAGTAGTTAAAATTTGTCACAATTAGATAGGATGCATAATATAGCATTGTGGTAGATGCGCGTGGGCGCAGGACACAGGTTTGCTCCTTCTGAGTGTCGTATTTTTGTCAAAAAATATTTTTTCTATTGGTTATATAATATTATTGTCTCAGAAGTGTTATTATTGAATTATTTATTAACCCATCATTAATACAAATTCGTCATACAATAGGGCAGGGCTATTTTTGCATTTTAGTATCCGAATCTATCAAAAAATCATTAGATTGTCTTATAAAAATTCTATATAACTCCTTAGTTAGAAGCAGACTTGAGAGTGGGTCTATCGTTTGAGCTCCGTATCAGTTGAAGTAGAGTAAGTCCAGAAGAAATTTTTCAAACTCCTTTACTTTCGTCTGTACGGATATTATCCGTGGCTCTATCCGACTGACTTTCTCTTAGGTATGCTTACATACTGTAGCTTATAATTTAGAAGGTATCTTTATTTAGCTACATATTTTTTCCGACTTATACGCGGCGTAAATGGAAACTCTGCCATCATTGGTGGTGTTGGCTTATTTATTAGACGTTTTTGATAATTACCTTAAGAATCGAGTTCATCCGTTGTTTGTTCTCACAAGGTGCAGAACTAACCTGCCATTAGTAATGCCAATTGGGAGGGCAATAACCATGTTTAATGAAATCGCTTCGGATATTGATATATTTCACTTACGTGAGGTGAATTTAGGTGGACGTTGTTTTATAAGTTTTTAAGATAGGGTCCATCAATAGTTCACTTTGTGTGCTTCCATCTACTTTTATTTTTGTTATTTTATTTTATTTATTTTATTACTTATTTATTGTATTATTAACTCACATTGCTCTGTATTTTTATTTGAAAATTTGTTAACACTTATTTTATGTCATGTCGTGAATGCTTTATATTTATAATTTGTTATGTTCATTATATGTAAAATAAATAAATTTGAATTAAAATTTATTGCTACACAAGAATGAAATTGCATTTACAACAATGATTCTTTGGATTAGTTGTACCTAGCGTAAATGCATTTTTTGTCTATACGTGTGTAGTATTGTGCAACGTGCATGCGGTTCAGTTTGGTACACAATATCATAGTACAAAAAATCATATTTTTTTAAATTACTACATTATCTGATTCGCGTCTGTATCAGGTTTCTGTTCAAATAGGGAGTAGCCAATCACCCTCGACGCGGAAAGACAGAGACAACTCCGTCGTCGACTAATTCTCAGGTACTTTTGAGTGAGGCTATTAAAGACCTTTTTCTCAAACACACGCTCCCGCACGTAACTCTATTATGTATGCATAATATTACTGAATAAATAAATCTATAAATGATTTTGACTATGAGGTCATTTTTAAATTAAAAATGAAAATAGTTCGATTTTCAAATTTTAATAGTATTTCGACCAAAAAATAATTCTTTTTTTGTCCTTTCGATCATGTCCGATCCTAATAGGATCATATGGGCCTCCACAGAGTGGAGGTTTGTATTAAAAGATCTTCTTTTTACGAGAAATGGATGTCAGCCACTTGCTCAACCTATTAAGTCCATACTCTGGCTCATACACAAATTTAAAAACAATATCTGTACTTGCCAGACCCAGGATTCAAACCCGAGACCCACGACGCTACGCTATTGGCCGACACTTAAGCGGCGCGGCCATCGTGGGCCGGTAAATAATATAATGATAAAATCGCAATTCTTGGATATGGTTGGAAATCTACTGAACAGTTCTGATTATTATCTTAATACTTAAATATTTTATACAAAATCGGAGAAAAACTATAGGTAGCGTAACTTCCACTACTTTAAATTATGCAATCATTTTGCATTGCACATTTATTTTTATTATTTTTGCGTGCATATGTAAACATTATAAGTATCTCAACACAATTTCAGATTCACTCTTTACTATAAATTATTAATGTATGGCAGTACAACCCTCGGTGGGTCGTGATCTCTTTCAAAAACTTACTCCATCCTGGACGATCCAGTGCCGACACCCTCCACTTGCTTTGACCGATCATTCTTAAATCTCCTGCGGCGCAGTCTAGCCATCTCAATTTCGGCCGTCCAGGTCTTCTGTTACTTTCTGGGGTTGCATACACAGCCCGTCTTGCTGGTATATCCTCCAGCATTATATACATGTTGCCGATACAGCACAGTCTCTACATTTTCATATGCTTTGTGATCTTTTTGCCCCTTTTTATAAATTATTAATAGATTATATTGTTTTATTAATTACTTTATATTATATTTCGAACCATTTCAAACGCAAAACAAGTTTGACTTGTAATGGTACTCCCTAAGAGAGGACAAATTAATATATCAATAATTATTGTAGCTAACTTACCTGCAAAATAAACCATCATTTTATAAAATACTTAAATGAACAACAATGACATATAGCATACGTATATAATAGCAAGTCATAAAAAGGTTATACGTAATAATTTGTAGTCATTAAGTTTTGTAATATAAAGGTTATAAAATTCTCTCTAGTTATAACGCGATTATTTCAAAATAAATATACATATATATAATTTATTTGTGGTCATAAATATTATTTTACTATTAATATCTGTACCCTCAAACTTTCGTTGACTATGCTTAACTTAACCTAATCTTTTGAAAATATCCGTTGTATATTAATTATAAGTAACTGATATTTTTACTAAAAAACATGTGTGAAAAACTACAGAAAAATAAGATTATAACATACATAATATTGAATTATTTATTATTTCTAATTTAAATTACAGTTTTCAAATTATTATTATTTTTTTACATATGGTGAAAATTACAAATTGTAATTGTAAGACGTTCACAACATGACATTTAAAAAACAAAGAGATAGTATTTAACAGTGTAAAGAAGAAATAAATATATACAGATCACAGAAATAGAATATAAAGTAAAGTGAAAGGTACAAAAATTATAAATTATAAAGTATGGAAGCATACCGATTGAGCTAAGTGGACCCTATTTTAAGAATTTATAAAACAACGCCCACCTATACTCATCCTCACGTAGGTGGAATATATCAACATCCGAAGCGATTTGGTTTATCAGAGTTATTGCCCTCCCAATTGGCATCACCAATGGGAGATTAGCTCTGCTTCTTGGGAGAATAAACAACTAATCAAACAAGTAGTAAAAATAGATACTTATATTAATTGTATTTATATGAATATTTGTTATTCAAAGTTCAAAATATCATATGAAAATAACATATTATATTATTTTTTTAATCTAAACAACATACTAATGTAAGCTTTTTATTACAACTTGATTAAAGTTATTTTCGATGTCAATTATGTTCCTGAAGACCATCAAAAGAACAAGTACGTGGTGGCTATTCTCACTTGCAGAACAATGCGAAATCCGCGCAATGATCCCCACATAGGCCAGCTATTGTAGACAGTTGGACTCTGCCCATTCAATAAAGTCAATAGTCCACTCCAATCATAATTGTACCTATTGCCACTTTCAGGTGGGCAATATTATCGTCCGTACACGTGCCCAACTGCCAACCCATTGTGGTCAGTGCTTGCTCATACAAATGGCGTACCTTAAATGGAAAAATTAATTTTTGATATCTCTCGGTTTATTTTTTGTAATACAGAAATATTTTCGTGAGCACATATTAATATATATCAACTATTTTAAATAATCGTCTGGCATAATATTACAATACTTGGTCGAAAGTCAAGAACAATCAAAGTTTACTGATAATACTATCTGTTTATTTGGCAATTACTCAAAACTTAAACCGATATTAATGACACATACATAGCTTTTGTACTACATTTTGTTGGAACCGATTTAGTTAAATTTTAGTTAGGTGTGGTTATTATTGAAAAATGTCATTGAAAACTGACTAAAAATACTACAATAATAAACAAAAAATTACAATACGATTTAAATGGCGTACTGCACTATATTTAATACAGTGCAACACGAAGGGTGGAGGTAGGTTATTAAGATCCGACAGAAATAGTGCTCATTAAACTTTCTCAGTCATACGTATTTTTTTCTAAGACTGCAATATACAAACACTGTTGATTATTTTTTTTAACTCTATTAAACCCTGCCTAAACCAAACCATAATAATTTTGGTATGTTGTTGGCGATTTGCCAAAAATAGTGCACACTTTTTCAGTCATACTTATTTGTTATCGTTGAATTGTATATACATATTATTACAAATGGTGTTGGTTAGTTTTTTTAATTCATTAAGCCCTGGATATGCTAAGCCATAATAAATAAAAAATATATTTTTCTATCTATAAAATATCCAAAATTTTATATGATTTAATGGCATAATTTTAAATATTTTATAGATAGATGAATATTTTTTCGACTATTTTTTATTATGGCTTGGTTTACGCAGGGTTTAATTGAATTTTAAAAACTAACCTACACAATCTACACATTGTAGTCTTAGTTCAATGAAAACAAATAGGTATGACTGAGAAAGATTAGTGTGCACTATATGTGTCGAATATTAATAGCCTACTTCCACCCTTCTCCACTGCGGAATATCAATCGCAATCTAATACTAATAATCACTAGTGGCATCAAAAAATAAATTGAATGTGGAACAAAGTAATCTAGTACGCGATTGAATTAACAATGATTTAAGCAATTAAAGCAGCCAAGAATCTGTCCAATTAGAAGAATCAGTGATTACCATCCTCAGTAATGAGGAAAAGAATGTGACGACAGTTACATCATAATAATTTTATTTCTCTTATAAATGACAAACTGTTGTCACATGAATACAATATATAACGACGAAGTGCTTAATGTAATATTATGAATAATAAATATTTTATGTTATGATATATTTACCCACTCTCTGATGAATTCAAAGGTTCCAAGTATTACCTTTTAATACGCAGTAAAACTCAATTTATTTATTATCAACGATAAGAAAACCTTTCGTTATCTGTACTAAAATCCTTTAAGATTACTGGAATCCTCCGATTAGAACATTACGATTATCGTAGACATCTGGGCTCTACGCCGTAGCAAATACGTTATCCGATGTATAGATGGGTCGATTGCGTAGAGATGCCCATTTAAAAGCTTTGCACGTATCATAATCACGTAGGCTAAACCAAACAAAGGATACTGCCTTATGAAAAGAATTTAGACAATTTAAAATTTTTAAATCTAGACCCTTCACAATATTCAATCTGTATTTGTTATTAATGAGACATAAAGTTTGTTTTATTACTAAACTCATATTAACTTCACTCGGGCTCTCGTGTGTATTTATATATAAAATATAACGTAAATTATCACATTCTATCATAAGTAAAGTATAAGGGCTTCCACATAATAGAGGTTTTGGGTAATGTACATTAATCATATTCTTAACCTACTAGGTCCATACTCTGGATTCAAATACACATTGAAAAACAACATTTAAATTTTACCACACCCAGAATTCGAACCCGAGACACTACGACCACTAATTAACACTCAGTCATTGCGAGCGAGATATATACTTTAATCTGTGAACGGATTTTCACCTATTTTCCATATATACCAAAATACTTTATTCAATGCATATGTCCTGATGTAGTGACAATATATTCTATTAACATTTGGGAGTGGTTCGGTGTTAAAAACATTAGGTCCCTATGCAATGTTCTCCCAAAAACTTATTATAGCAATAAATCGATCTGAAACCTTCACCGATCGATTTCTCATGGTCAGTTGGCCATGTTTGATAAATTATAAATTAAATAAAAATTGCACAATCTCATATTATATTATTCATGCAATACGCAAAAAAAAATCTTTCATATCGATTATATCTTGATGGTGGATGACGCTAACACAATCAGATTATCAAAGCTTTGAAATTAAAACTCCTCTTTGGCCTTCGGAAATTTCGCAAAATACCCACTGTACAACTCGCAGTTATCCATGCGCTACACGTGTTCTACCTACCAAAGTCGTTCAATCAATGTGATGTTTTAGTCTTGTATTGACAACTTCTGTAATATTTAACTCAATTACTTACCTTCAATTTCTTTAGTCAACGTATTTTAATCTAGGAATTATTTATCAACTGTTTATTATTCAGCCCTCCTAAGTAAAAAAGGCGTATCTCATTTTTTTTCTTCGGGTTTTGGGAATCTTAGGAATATTTTGGAGGCATAAGAGGAGCACTCAGAAGAATGATATGGTGGGGGTCCATTTGGACAAATTATCCATAAAAATTTATTAATCAATTTAATTAGGGATTCAAATGTTATAATGAGATACGCCTTTTTGGCTGAGGAGGGCAGTATTCTTTCTTTTATTCTTATTTCAACCATTTCCGATCCTAATCGGATCATATGGGCCCCCATATAGTGGATTATTTATATATAATAGTTATGTATATTAAATACATGATAAATATAATGGTTACATTGAAATAAAACTAAAAATATAATCTTTCAGTGATCATAAAAAGGTAGATGCGATAAAAAAAATGATTAAACTGACGATCACGTGGTAAAACCTTTATTATGCTGGTACAAAACATAGTATTTTCTTATAACGTTTTAAGTTTATATATAGGTAATGAACCGTACTTGTATTTTAAGCCCAAAACTATGATATTAACATTATGAAGGTAATTATTTTATACTATGACAATATTAATTCTCATTAGTTACATTGTATTATTTACGTATGTCAAATACGCCTCGTAAGTGTGTTACACAGTACATATATTTACAGGCCAAACTGCGTCTGAACAAGTGGATTAGGATTTGAAATTAGAGCTTTATACGTCCTATAGGCGCCGGTGGGGTGGGCGATTTAGTTAAATCTTGGGCATTTTACCTGAGTTTGAGCTCCCATTTTAAATTGAAAGTTCGTGGAAGCTTTCAGAAGTGAAAAAATAAGCTTTTACATAATGTATCCTAAATTATAATGACGTACTTACATTAAACACTTTCATATACATTTTCATGAAAATACTATTATTATGTAAAATTGTTAATAGTTAGATACAATTATTTTAGTTTTATCATATAATTAGTATGTTTTTTTATATATTTTAATAATATGTATACGTTCTCACTCGCAGGATTTACTTTTACATATCGAAAATCATTAATAACTTCCAAAATTCAAAAAAAATATCAACTTCTAATAGTTTTGCCCATTTATGCGGACATTATCAAGACCGTAACATTCATTTGGATAGTCATAAATAAATAGATCCAATCGTTATTATGTTATATCAATATTGATTTACTTTATTTTCTTTTATTTTGTTAACTGTCAATTCATGGTGGAACTGCATTATATTGTTGTTTGATTTTACAAAACGCATTTTTTATAGTACTTATTCCACTTTAATAAATAAATTTGGACCGGAAAATTTATTTGTTAAAGTGGAATAAGTACTACAAAATAAAAATTCTTTATTAAATCAGACAACGATTTACTTTATAATTTATTATATTCTCATAATTTATAATATACGTGTAATAAGAGTTTTATTTAGTCAACGTTATAATTAATAATAATGTTAATTCTTGATTTCATAAATATATATTTATAAAAATGATGTGTTGTGAGGTTTTACAATTTTATCCTTTTCTAATTTAACATGGGTACAATATTTTTTTATACAATTAATTTAAAATACGAATGTTGTACATTATAGAACCAAAAAATTGAACGCAATTATTAAAGAAGATATTGAAAACATTTTACCTATTATGACGTCATTATGGGCGTTATTAAAATATATATTAATCAATGAGAATATTATAATAAACTTGAATATGTAACGTTATGATCTTTGTATCCGTCGTGCGGTAATATCTTATGTCCATACAAACATTAGTTACGATTACAGGTTCAATAATTTTACATTACCTAATTAAAAATAAGGGATGGTGATAGTTTTGCTTTAATTTGTAAGAGTTGAGATAGTAAATAAATACAGGCATTATATTAAGAAAATTCTAATATTTAAATTAGTTTTACATGCCAATGAATCATTTATTATAGTTTTCGCCACTGCGACCAATATTATAAACGTCTGAACTTATAGTATCGTAATTATTTGCTAACAATATATTATACTCTGTAAATAATAACTGGTATGTATATATTACAATACTTAGGTACTTACATATTATTATAATCATAACAACAAACTAAGTGTAAATTATTCATAAAACCTATTCGAAAACACTCACCGCGTACATATAGTTACATAAAATCAGGCGTAATTATATTCATACATGAGTCGGATAAAATTTATAAGCAAACGCGTATTTGAGAAACCAAACCCTTCAAATAATTTTGTCAACATTTCAAATCTCTCTCCCACCATCGGTACAAGCACTAACAGTTCGTATCACAAAACTACATAACTGATAATAATATTAATGTATTTTCATAATACAAATTTATATAAGTGAATAAACTGATGGATATAATGTACTTTTCGGGAGTTAATTATAAAAAAAACTTTAACATTTTTTTTATTTCGTTTTTACTGAATATATTATATTATGTAAGATAGTAAGTTTAAATTATTTTAATCGAAAATAGAGTATTTTTAAATATTTCAGAAACCCTCACCTTTTCGAATAATTTCTAGAAAAAATCAAACTGTAAGTAACTTAGGTAGCGTAGTTTTTTGAAAGAATGATAAATAATAGATTAATGTTGTTTTTTTAAAAAAATATTGTTAATTTTACATATTACTTTTTTTACTGTTAAATTTATTTTAAATTAATTTACTTGCTCTTTTTTACAATGTAGTTAGTTATGTTATTAACCTTCTCTATGCCTCACGATATTATTTATACCTACCTGACAGGCCGCAGAGTTGTAACGAAACAAATTGAGTGTAGAGCGAAACTTTTACTACAATCGCTGTAATACCGATATATTGTGGCTTAGTATTTCATATTTTTTCAAACAGATATCACTGTGGGTTTTTTTTTTTAAATTATGTAAATCAATCGACGATGGCTAGTAATTTAAGTTTAAAGTCGGACAAGATAACTTGCGAAATTTATATGTGCGGCTTGTCGATCACAGCGTCATAGAGCGAAATAACTCGCTGAAGGAATGTAACCGGTTAATAGAGATATTAAGATTTGCATTGATATAGTAATAAACTAATGTTATGTTAGGTGAATAAACAAAGCTTCGAAAGATGTTAGTAGGAATCCGACTTTATTATATAATTATTTATTACATATATCTACTTTTAAATAATATATATTGCACGAATTGTCCATGGTTCATACATCCGGTCTTCACCTGTTCTCTTCTTCGTAGAGCGGGTTTCTGATTTTGATCCTTCGCTTAATGAGTGACCACCCGGGGTTTGGTTCCCGCCACAAACGGGGGTGGCTGATACCCCACCCCATCTTTTGTCTACCGGAAACAGTGGCATGCAGTATCTGTTTTATATTTTCGTGATTTTAATTAACTTTATTATAATATCCGCTGTCAGCATTTAACCTACGTCTGCAACATTTTATCGAATGAAACCAATGACTGCCTATACCAATACACAGTTTGTTATGATAAAAAAATACAATAAACTGATTGGTTTTCGACGATATTTAAAAAAAATGTAATCGTTAGATTAGTTAGAATAACATATTTCTTACTAAAAATAAATCAGGTTAATTTTTAAATTATTTTAATAATTAGTCACTATATCTAGTTTAATCAATTGATACATATATTTAGAAAAACCTAGTATATAAGTCTACTTAAGATCAAAATCTATTAGAAAAATACTTACATATTATATGTTTTATATATCATTAATCATTACACACGGCCATAATATGATTCATCATACACCATTATATCATAATGGTCTATAATTCTCAATACCCACCAAAAGTGTACGATTTTGTGTATACTCGTTATTATATTATTTATTTTATTTCAACAAAAATTTGATTGGCTAATACAAATACATAATTGTATTGGTTGAATTAAAAAACACATAACGGTAGAAAAAGTATACTAATGTAAAAACCAACCATTTTTGAGTTTTAGTTAAAATATTGAATTAACCCGAATTAAATCGGTATTTGAAAATTAATAGTTAATTAATAGTCTCTATTACGAAATTATTTTGAGTTTCAATGTAGCATAATAAAATTCATTCTGCTTCTAAGCTTCGTTTTGCAATATTATTAATATATATTTATCATACAACGACACACAATGACAACGCGTCATGTTATTAAATTATTTTCAATTTTCATTTCAATTCTTGCTGTAATATGCTGTGAGTGCGATCTTATATTTTAAATGAGCACGTTTGTTTAGAGTCAAGTAGTTAATACAAATAAAAATGAATATAAAACTAAAATCAAAAAAGAATAGGAATCGCAGGAAGTACAATAAATTTGGAAATGTCTAAACCTATGCATCTTGGTAGATACCTGGTCTTTCGTATATGTATTCCTCTGAAACTCAGACAGTAAAGACAAGATGCATTTAATACTGTTGGAAATAGACATCGAGAGCTTACTTAACAGTAAAATGGACAAGACAGACTTTCTCGGTTTACCTGGTTTCCAGTTATTTTTGTTCACATAGCTCAAAACAAGGGTGACAATTTTTGGGGGGGAAAACTCGTGATATTTAGTTAGTAGCAGTGCTTGGTATTATGCTAAAGACAGAGAAGAAGGGCGCACTCCAAATTCAGAGAAAATGTTTTATCTACGACCCATCTGTTTATTTAAAAAATTTTATATTACCAATATACCAGATAATCGAAGTTCTTAAAAATATATTTACAATAAACGTGAATCTGGCAGCCACTTTCGGGAAATCCAAATTTACGATTCTTCAGACGCTTAAAATTAATAGACTACCTGACGTCTTTTCGGCTTTGTCCGGTTTTTCTTAATGAACATACTCAAAATGGTAAATTAGTTTTTAAAAAGAGAAACAATAGGTTATCAAGATTCAAATTTTGAGTTACAGAAATATATTTACATATATATGGTCTATCTGAGATATAATAAGTTTTCAGCTCAAAGATACGTCACTGCTTGTGGGTGTAAATCACTATGAGCGTTGAGCGAGAAACACCGCGCACGATATTAAAAGATGAGGTATTCGTAGTCCTAATCCTAGTGGTTGATTATGAAATTGATTATATTTTGTGGGGTAGTATGTAGTATAAGAAACTACGAGAAAAACGAATTAGTTTATGATGAGAAAGCTGAATATTTTTACGCATTTTAGCAGAACATATAAAAATTAACTGTAATAATGATTACCTACAAAAATATTTAGTTTTTAATTTACTAAACAGTTTACGAAATTGTATTACAAAGTGATAAATGTATTTAAATATATTTAAAATATCGTATATTACAGCAACTTTACTGGATATTAATATGTAGGAATATAATTTTTAATTACTATCCAAATAAATTATTCATATTATATACTTAGTACCAAAACAAATAATTATATAAAATTACAGTTTCAATATAGCTATTATTACTATAATATTATGTTGATAGATAACTAATTACGAGTATATAAGATTTTTTCTTCTTATTTTTTTAGTGCACATTCGTATTTTTATGAAATTATGGACATAGACTTTTCGATATGGACGGAGCCAGAATATACGCATTTCAGCATCGCTTATGTTATTGCCAAAGCTTGAATTTTCCAACTCATCGGAAAACTTTGTAGCTGCCTTCATAATATATCAATACCATTATTACTATCATGTATTTAATTAATTTATAATATACCAATATCAACAGCAACCAACATTATTCTTTGTCGTTTATATACATATTATAATATATAGGTATACACAGAGCCTGAAAATTATGAAAAGCGAAAACCATGTCGGTAAAATCGATTCATATATATTACTACAAAAAATGGACCAAGAAGAATTAAAATATATTTTCGATCGATTGCCTTCAGTTAAAAGTAATTATTTCCTACACAATCATAGGCGTTTTAAATTATATTACACCGCTATATTTCACTTAAACGTAAATTATCAAATGTTGGTATCAAATATTATCAAAAACACAAGAAAGCATTACCTCCATTTCGCGTACATACATAATTAATATTTGATATGTAGGCCTCAAGTATCTATGCCATAAGAGTGACCCAAAGAGGGATTTAGGGTAGTATGACCTAACACCCTTAAATACGGTTTACATAAAGTGAGGCTTTGTTGTTGAAAGCATTAAATGAAAATGACGATTTCTACTATACGTATTTGATAATGCACACTAATACATAACATTAATTAATTAATGAGTAAATTATAGACCGTTGTTAAAATACAACTGCAACATCAAATAATAAATATAATTTTATTGCAATTTGACATTTTAATTTCTTCAACTGATATTTTAACGATGTATCTACATATTATTTGCTTATTTCTATATTGTACTTGAAAATATACAAAAATCTTTGGGTTATGTATCAAGATGAGTGTTAAACAATCTATTAAAACAACAACAAAAAATGCTAAGTGAACGAGTCAGATCAAGGTAGTATCATTAGATTGGGACTATTGCTCTTATTAGCCACTCTGCCTTTTATCACTAAGTGAAAAGTAATTAAACACAGGTTAACTTTATGATACATTATTTCCTCTCTCAAATATAACATAATGTGCATTGTTATCAGTGCTCGAAATTGAAAATTTTACGAACAGGAACGCTCAATAATTTTTCAAAAATGTGCAATATTAGATATAATATCTGTAATATAAAAAAATCTCAGTTTTACATAATGTACTTTATAAAACATTTTCATCATTACTTTCGCCCGAATCAGTTGTTTGTAACATAAAAAATATATAATAATATAAGTTTACAGAATCATTTACTAAAAAATACATAATTTATAATAATAATAATTATACAAATGTAAATACCCAAATGTAAGTATATGAATCTAATTGGAGTAGGAAACATAAAAATACATGAAATAATGGACAAACCAATACAATTTTCCATTTGTTTCGTCAGTAGTTTGAATAAAAACATGTAACTAAGTGTAGATGGAAACATGAGTGAAGATACCTTATCGTTATTGATTTTTGGGTTTTCTCCACGTGTACTTCTTCCTTCTTTCCTCGATATCATATAATATCTCTTGATAATGGCCTATGCAACAAGCCCGAAATGTCGAGGAAAGAAGAAAAAATTACAGACTATGAAAACCCAAAAATCAATTACCATGACGAACAACCGTGAAAATCCCAAACAGAAGATAGGTACATTGGTTAAACCAAGATACATGCTACTTCATTTAAAGCTCTGATTTTTAGTAAGTACCTAAATTGGAAATATTTTGATTACACTATTTTTAATGACATCAAAATCCACCATGTACGAAAAACCAAGAGCTTATATATCATAATAAATTAATTTAATAAAATTAAGTACTTAATGAATACACAAGTTTTACGAATGTAGCATTCTTTATTAAATATGCATAATTTTAAACAATCTCAGACTTGTAGATTAGAAAAAGTATTAAAAGATTTACACCATGTGGGCATGTGGGATAATTTATTCTAATAGATTTTTGATGTTGTTGAAATTATTAATTATTACGTAAGTAAATATTTTCATATAGTTTTCCAATTGGATTCTATTTTATTTATTTTATTTCGTCAACATCTATCGCATGAGTTTTCACAATGTACCTATTATTTTCCTAATTCAATCCATATGTTATATTATATTATATAATATAATATATGGGTACATATTTTTTGAGATTATATGAATTGAAATTAGAAAAATATACCTGCAATACTCTCAGTCATGGAACACGAGAAGATGGTAGTAAAAACCCCCACTGATGTTCCTAAACAAAATGCCGCCCCAATTTTTCTACAGTATTTTAAATCTCCTTATTTTTTTATTGTTTGATCAAACATAAGCTGATCGTCAATTTCTGCATGGCTGTTCAAAGTAAAGGAAGATTTCCAACCTTATGGATTCGGGGAACCATTATCTGATTGGCATATATTTACTTCGATTTTTTTTTTTTTATAGAATTATTAATAACCATGTCCTTGCTTTTTCGTACAAGGTGGTTGTTAGTAATTTTGAACAATCACAAACACCCAGGCTTTGCGAAAAACACATAAATGTTTTTGTCATGACCGGGAATCGAACCCAGGAACTCTCGGGTGGAAGGCGAGCGCCTTACCCACTGCACCACGAGAGCCGCCTGGCTTGATGAATGAAATAGACAGGCGATAACAGATATGTGAATTACCATTTTCACCTTACTATGTGGGGCAAATGGCAGTGGCAAAGACTCCATACTAGGCGATTATTTAAAGCCTACCTTCTTAAGAAAAATATTTTTTAATTGCATATTGAAATATTTATATACTTAATCACTTCATTATTTTATGTTATATAAAAATAATTTATTTTGCCAACGAGAGATGTCGTATATGTAGGAATGTATTACAGTATTACACAGTTTACAAAACAACTGCAAAGGTATTAAAAAATATACCACAGCGCGCCGTAAATAAATAATAAACGCCGCGACGTCTCGACGTAAATAAATCTCCGATTATGTGTGAATTAATTCTGAATTTTTTTCGTATGGACTTTACGTCTCGTAACCTCAGCAAGTCTGCTGATTTGTACGAAATAAGGTAAGCTCCTATCGCAGAGCCTAAAACATTCGCGCATAATAATGTTGTCACGACTGCGCACTTTGTCCAAAATCATTAATAATTAGATAATTAAAAAAAATATTTCAACGGCGTTTAATCGAATATTAATAAAGTATAGATTGTTTTCATAAATAAAAATAAATTTTATCTAATGATTTTTGATAGGTATACATGTTTTGAAAAATACGTAATTTAAGCACATCGCTTATTTTTATGTCGTCAATGAGTTTTTTAAGTTTCATTGAATTAGTGTGTCGTTGTCATTTACTAGTGTGTACCTATTCATATGTAGTAAATATCGTACTATTCTCGTAAATATACCTGACAAGTGTGCTCTTTTTATCAGATCTCCACAGCCTACCTCTTTCCAAAAGTCACCCTTCGCCACTGGCAAACGGACCCCTACAAATTGGACATTACGTTAAAAAAAATATCATGAAATCATCAGTCATTCACCGAAACTATTAGGTACTTACAGTAAAATATTCAAAAAATACTCATTGTCTCACCCGTTTGATCGAATTCACGACCTACGACTCTAGGGGGGTGTTTTACAAACCTTAAGCTACCGTGGGTTTAATAAGTTTAGAAGAGAAAGAGTTTCATGTGATTATTTTTTCATAAACGGTGGTGCGCATTTTTCACTAAATAAATCGTTAAAAATAAGCTTAAATGATAATTTCGTGCTATATACGAGTACCTATATCATATCCACTTTTTTTAAATAATATAGTATTTAACTAATTTGTTTTAATATTAGTTCCTGATGAAAAGACATGACATTGGTAAAAAAACAACAAGAACAATTTTTATATTTAAAGTTCCTACTTACAATTTTTAATATAACACCAATACCAGTTTCATCACACACATTTAAAAATTTTGTTCAAATTTAAAAGCCAAAATCCTCTGAAACATATACATTGCTGATAGATTGTTGATCTGCTCGTTTTTCCACTGAAAAGAATCGATTATGAGTCAACAAAGCAGATCATCATTATAATATACAGATTATAATTTTATTTTATAATATATAAAATTGCATAGATCATGAAAGTAGATAGATTTTAAATTTAGTTATATTTTCTACTAATATTCTTGTATTTAAATGTCACCAGTTTGAGTTTCAATTTATATTTAATCTCCCGTCGACATGAATAAATTTCAAAATTAAAATGACCGGATATTCGTGGGCATACAATCCTACACATTTAAATTCAAGCAATTTCGAATGGACTTTTTGGGACTTAATTCATTGTTGTAGGGAATGAAGTGAATAGAGAATGACGTTTACGCGGATACATATATAATATGTTACAGAAATATGTCTACATTCATAAGATTTCATTCAAATGTTTAAAAATTTAACATTTCTTAGTATTTACGTAGACTGTATGGAGGGAGGTATTACAATAAGCTTTTTAAAGTGAAACTTCTTCAACTCTGACAGCGTAAAATTGCATGGAAGAAAAAAACATATTACCAAAATTATACAAGACATGACTATATAAGAAGGACTGCTTGATACGTATATTATGAAACAATGTTCGTTTTGGGTAAAATAATTTGAAAATAATATAGAACAGTAGTTGAAACAAATGAAATGAATTTTTCTGTCAGATAAATGAAATATTAATAACACAAATTCTCATATTATACACTATGGTAAAAAGCCTTTTTCAGTGCTGATTCTACATCAAATTATATTTCAATTAATATTTTACAATTATCAGATTAATATTATAATTTTTATTAGAGAGAATCGATAGGGTATTACGTTTAATATGTTGATATTATACGTATCAAATAAGCTGATATAACCAGTATAAACATTAAATATTCCCTCTGTATGCGAGCCCAAGACGCTTTTAAGACGACGCTCCAAGACAAACACTTGTTATTGAATATTCACCCCGCAGGTTTCTCAGAACGTACGAGAATAAATTTCGATCACACAATAATTCCACGGGAATTGTCAATCACAGTTCGCGAATACATTATTATTCGTTATATTTAGCAGAATCGCATTTAAATAATGATTAAAGCGGATATTATGAGCGGAGCTCGCGAACATCGAAGGAACAGGAAGTGTTCGACACACACGAGAGGATGTTGACATTTCTCACGATTAAATATTAACATAAAAACCAAAAAAAAAACTTAGAACCCAACGCATAAAATGTTTACGTTATGTCAAATTATTAAATTATGATACTATTGCATTATAATATGGAATTCAACAAAAACAACCAATGACATGGGAACGCTGATTTCCTCAATCAAAATCGTTACACATTTTTGAAGTTATTCTTCTTTTGGGGTGAGAGTGAAATTGCTGCGCGCGCACACCTTTATGACAGTATGAATGCGAATGAACTGCGAATCAGTCAGCTGTATACAAATGCAAGTTTGATAGTAGAATTTTGTTCCGTTTCCTAAGCAACGAATTTATTATTGTCGGCCATTTGCAATTCCTTACGTAATCAAACGATTAAAGGTCAGAGTGACAGTTGTTACTTTTAACATAAAAACAACAAGATAATCGAAGAATCTAGGTTATCACAAGTTTTGTTTTTGTTTTGTTACGCCAAAAAAGTAACGCGCGTACATATTATTTAAATATTTTTTTACTGACGTATTGAATTGAATAGTATAAAAACTACACAATATAAAGTAAATAGTCTTAAATTAATAGTTCAAATAAACTGATTAAATAATTTAATGGTTCCTTCATCAGTGATTAATTGAATACACGAAGCGTAGATGTAGGTACAGGTATCCTAAGTATTTTAGGACAATATTAATTACTGAATTGCAAGTATACAACACTACTAAGTTGACGCATGCGTACACTTATAATAAGTATGTTAATCTTTTTGTTAGTTACTAATCTACTCAGAAAAATTTTGTTCTGTCGAAAATAAAATAACCTTAAAATCTACATATTTATTCGATTTTCGTTTATAACACGTAATTACATCATTATAGACAGCTATACTCTTTTTTTCAACATTCGTCGCCTGTGGAGCTACGTATTTCTGTGTGTGCATTTTTGTTTCAGAAACACAAAAATAAGGGAACCGGGTTACCTTCTCGGTATGGTTATAAGAAGGTACCATTCTCGACTATGAAAAAATATGGAACACATGTTAAAGAATACGTTATTTTTAATATATATATTTGCATCATATTATGCATTAAAATTTATATTTGCATTCAATATTGGTAATGTTTAACGGCATTTCGGAGTCTTTTTATTACTTGATTTTCAATACATGACTGTCATTAAGCTATAAACCAAAACTGAATTCAAAGTTTTGATGGCGACTGGATTTTGCAGTTATATTTTATTAGTCTGTTCTGTGGTTAATTCTTGTCAATAAATTATTTATCCGAAAATCGGCTGAGGATATGAAAAGCAAAGCATATGAATTAATTTTCACCACATGGCATAAATAAACTACGTAATTTCTATCTTTCCTATACCCAGTGCCCTCCCTCTTCTTAAATTAAAAATTAGCCCTGAAGCTAATAATATGATAACTTAAATATGTCCTGGGGTTGGTGAGCGTGTTATAGCTTTCTAAAATAGTAAAAATACTTCTACAGAATTAATTATGAAGTACAAATTCTCATTAAAAATATAAAATGAAATAGTACAGCTGATTAAAATCAAAGCCTTGGTATAACTTTTCCATTTTTTGATACAATGTGTTCCACTTTTTGGAGTTGTCTTATTCTTAAGAGGTTCGTTTGCACGCTTTCTTTCGCAATAGTCGTGCAGCTGATTATTGCATAATTGAGTATACGAGAGTCAATAATCAATACAAAACATTATATCATATAATAGCTAAATTTAGTTTTAATAATGTATGAGTGTGTCATCCGTTTTGCCCCAATAGTATTGGTAAGTTGTAAGTTGTTGGGAATTTTCGTCGACATTTGAGAGAGTTGTTCTTTTTTTCAGGGGCCATCAGTGAGATTTACTATATCTACGAATTATTGTTTCTGATAAAGAGTGTGATGAAATCTTACGATGTATGGCATGGTTCTTGCGGAAGAGGGGAAGACGAAAGTTGTATTGTGGTGGGTGCCACAGGGGGGCGCGACTATAAACTCGGTTTGTTTATTGACAGCGTAAAGTTTGGCGCGTCGTTTAGTACGCCGGTACTTTAAAAAACGACCAAGTACGGAATCGGGTTTCAAAGTGTTATCGTAGCATTTTGATTTAGTACGCAGACCATATATTAACATAATATATATATTGTATCATTCGATCGATACATTATTTCATTCAGAGAATATATCAATTTTATTGTAATCGATGATTTTTATATAATTACCAAACCATCTTTATTTAATAAACTTTTTTTATTCGATGAATAATTCACAAGGTTTAATAATGTAACATTCTTTATTAAATATGTATAATTTGAAAACATCTCTTGCATATATATACCATAAAAAATCATTGTATCTGCTGGATTCGCGCCAGTATGCTTTTCTAAGTAAGCTACGGGCATATTGGTTAATTACGACGACTTTAACTAGAAGTTGTTACCTAAAATGCTTATCGAATTGCGATTTCAAATTATTTATATTCAATATATAGAATATTACTTTCTCAAATCTTGTGCCTTTTCTTTATTAAACATACATAGTTTGAAAACATCTGGGATAAATATATAAGTACTTACTTAAACAAAAAAATACGACACTCACTGGGATTCGACCCCATGTCATGTGACCGCTAAACTACGTGTGTCCTATCAAATCGTGAGAAAATTTACTGTCGGTTCTTAAAATTCTCAATTTCAACAATAAAACAAAACAAAAGTCGACACAATATGTAGTTAAACTCATTATTCTATTGATCGTATTTAAATCAAAGTATTTACCCCAATAATTAATGTCAGGACCTCTCCAAATTTTTATACTTACGTACTTTTACTTGCTAATAATTTTACTATTCTTTTATAACAGGTAATAAGATTTTTTCTAGTAGTTATTTTATATTTCTCACATGTATTTTCAAATAATGTAATATCTTTATTTAGATGTACAATCACGTAAAAGCACAAATAATAAAACAGCAAAATATTGCATACTCTATATAGGGGTTAGCAAATATTTGACACAGAAGAGCCATATAATAATACTAGAAGTATAACTATTTAGATTTTTTCAAAAGCCACACATAATGTATATTTATATGGGGGCTATGACAGCATGAAGAAGCTGAACATAATTAACATCTTAAATTGTAAAATAAGAAGAGACGGATCACTCGCACCCTCGACTGGTAAATCAAGAATGTAACTCATTAGTAGCATAGACATAAACATTTTCAATGATGTACTCTGCATTTTGTTTTTGAAACTTTATTTTTCTGTATAAAATAGTATGTTTTTTGTTTAAAATTTTTATTTTTCTGTATTAAATTGTACTTAAGTATGTTTGATTTTATTTTATTTTTTGTTATTATGTTTTTATTCTATATTCTCTTCATCTCTCTTGTGAGGGTAATATTTGTTAAAATGTAAATCTCATGTTGTGTACGTCTTGAATTTAGATTTATTGTGTCCACAATGTTTTGTATTCTTAAATAAATAATTTTAAAAAAAATCTGCTCAACAAAGTACATGGAAACCTGAATGTTTGCATAGCATACAATACTTGAAGAATACTACCACGATCCTTAATACCAAATCCAATAATCTCTCTTGAAAGGTTTATAGTGTGTAAATTCGTGTAAGACAGTTTAGTACGACAGTAAGACCAGTATATCAATTTTTTAACTGATCATATACCTAATGTGGGATTGCTATTCCAACTGATCATCGTAAATTGTCGTGTCTACAATAGGTCTTTTAGATTTAAAACACCTGACTTATGTTGTCAAATCAAATTTTATTTTTATTTGTACAGATTTTCATATTCAGTACCACGTTTTTCCTCATTAACTTCAGCAATTACATTCCAATAGCAAACCTTCAATAAGCAATATCAAGTGATGAAAAAGATATTGATTGACATTGGAGTTGAGTTAATTTATAACAAAATATTTACTTTAAAATTCAATAATTATTGTATAAAAATTCACAGAAAAGACTTTCTCATGCTTAAAACAGCTATAATATATTATAATAAATAAGTAAAGTAATTAAAAACAGATATGTACATTTTTTCAAATCGTACTATATAAATAATATTTTTTATTTCTACGTTACCGGTACGCAAAACGTTTCTCTTATTTTCAGTGGTCCGCAAGTGTGAAAAGGCTGAGAAAGATTGCTCAAGACTACTCTCGGCATATTTTAGTGCTAAAAAAATGATATAATATTATATTAATATGAATTTCAAATTCTAATATTAAGCGTTATAATTAGGGACTGCAATACCGAATAAATATATAAACATCAGTATTTAGGTATTTCTTATTGAATACCGGTATAAATACCAGTATATCTACTGGTTGATACTAATAAGTCCTATAGGACATAGTCCATAAGGAAAATTTCTCTCAAATTCAAAGCTTAGCAAAAGAAAAATTATTGTAAATATTTACTTCTTTGAAAATATGAATTCATCGCGACATTTCTATAAGTATATTTGAGGGATTGTGTTTTATTTTTATTTAACTTTTCTTGGTTCCAGTCAATATATTTGCGTTTTTGAATTCCATTAATTTTTTTAAAACATGTACGTGTGTGATTTCTTTATACCGAAAATACCGGTATTTTGGTTTTATGATACCGATTTTTCGGTATCGATAAATAATTGAATACCGGTATTGAAATCCATAGTTATAATTATTGCGTTACTGCACTTACTTTAACAAGCTCTCTCTGTCTTGTCATCTAAGTAAATTAATTATTAACTCAAGTTATATTTAGTTAGGTACCTTACAATCGATATAAACTTAATAATACATATATTTTACGGCAAATCAACGTCATTAGGCGTACCTATCTTATTATATACAAACAATATAACATTAACTCTATCAAATTTCACATAAATAATAAAATTGAATGTAAATTATTATACCATGAAAGATAATTATACCTAATTAATGTAATGTTATCTCAATTCATTACACGACCTGTTCTGAAAGTTTTGTCAAGAATGAACTCAAATTAATATCATAAATATATTTTATAAGCTATTCGATCAAATTTCAAATATAATACTAAGATATTTTATTAAATTATCGTGGAACATCACTCATATGTCATAAACATAAATAAGTAACTACTTAAATAAATTGTAAATCAGTTCTAACTTAATCATATAAAATTCCGTAGAGTGGAGGTTATATTAAAAATAATTGAATGATTTTATTACTGTCAAACAGTGTTAAAATTGTGAACTAACAAGCCCCTCCTGTGCAGTTAATCGTACTTCCGTTTCAAATGAGGAACACCCTTAAATTTATCATTTCATTTTACGCTTCCGTGGTGTACCGGATCTATCAATTTACGTAATCTGATGCTTGTTCGTAATAAAACTATATATATATATAAAACGATCAGGAGTGATATTAAAATTATTATTAGTATATTGCGAAGAAGAAAAGAAGTTGCATCTAAAAAGATGATACATTATTTAAATACGCGTTGCCGCCCATGACAGGTACGTCACTGAGAAGTCTTCCATATGCGACTACAGTGACTTCCTGTTATCGACTAGATCTTATTTTCGGATACTATAAACACACATTGAAAAATAATAAGGATTTTTTTTTTGACCGAGAAGTCAAACCCACGATCCATAGCAAATAGACAATCACACGATAGTTTCAAATCTCACTTGGTCTAATAGATTTTCTGAGATTTTTTAAATCGGTATATTTACGGGTAAATTATATTTTATTGACATCTCTTATTTTAAATGTTTATAAGAATGGGTTTAATAAAACAAAATGCTCTACTTAAAGTGGATCTCGTTACTAATTTTATTGTATAATTTAGCGTTGACAGCTGTCACCTTAATGCTTTTTTCGGAAGCATAATTTTTCATTTTAAATCGTAAAACGCCAAAAGCAAAATCACCCCAGTCCGCAGCGGCGGCCAGTTAGAAAGCCGCTGCTATTAAAATGGCGACTACAAAGTGAATCACGATGAACCTACATGATGAGAGAGGATATAAAAATAACAGAAAATAAAAAGCGCCAGGCGAAAATCTCGCGTCTTATCATCTTTTCTTGTGCATTCGCGTTCCAGATTAAGAGATCCGACCGGATTCGAGAACGATCGGCTATTTTCGGAAGCTCTCGGTCTGACATGCGCGTCAGGGAAGTTTTCTGGAGCTAGGCTTGCCTAGGGCGAGCACCCTCCCCTATCTGCTAGACGAGTTAGCGCCCAGAGTCCAGTTGAAGAACAACTTTTGGCTACGGGTGACGTGTCATCAGCTGTTTCCCCTACTTGAAATTTTCGACTCTGATCATCTCTGCCGTTCTGCACATGTAAGTTTTAAATATTTTACTTCATTATGTTTTTCATTTTCATTGGGTACGCAATTATTTTTCGTTTTATTCGTCTGTAAAGAATTTTTATTCAGTAGCGTCGAACAAAGCATATGGGAAACTTTATGGAAAGTCGTAAAAAGTTTTTATGTTTATGTATTGAATATAACATGCATATTGTGTGCGCTTTTACGATATCGTTACAATATATCTATCAATATAAAATGTTTATGGAACATCTATATATATAAATGTTCAGTAAATTCATAATTATGTTTTAAAATAATTTTAAATCCCCTAAATAATTCATTTTCCACTGTGAAAACTTTCTTCACGTCTAAGTTATAAAAAAATACATATACATCCATATACCTCTGATATAATTGCATTTTAAATCTATTATTCGGCTAAATAACTATAAAAAGTTTAATATTAACCTTTTATGAAGAGATTTTTTAAAGAACTAAAGAAAATTCTTTTTAACGTTTCTTGATTTGAAATATATAACCATAATAAGTTATGGTCATTTTTTGTCAGTATATTATTATGTATGATGTTCGTTTTTGTTTCGTATATTAATTACTAATTATGTGTTTCTCTTTTCGATAAATTTTATAATCAGACATTTTCATACATTAGTAAAATATTTATATTAATAAACGGCGGTAATTTGATGACAAATTAATCATTATATGTGTCAGAAAAAAATATAAGAAACCACCGTATATCAAAATAAATATAATTGGCATTCCTTTTCATTCCATTTACTATTTTTTTCAATTATATATAGGTTTTGATTACAATTTTTGTATTGTTTTTTGCATATAAATATATTTCGTTTTTAGCTCAGTAAATATTCTTGGAAAAAAATACAAAAACCATATTAATAACTATGGAATTAAAAATCTCTGATATTTATTTTTTATTCAATTTAGATTACTGGAATGCATATAAAATATTTTTATATCAAATGACAATATTGCTTCATAATACCGACCATCTCCTATCGTAATGGGATCATAATATATTGGCCTCCATGGAGTGGAGGTTTATATTAACAGATTTTGTTTTTACGAGAAATGGATGTCAGCCACTTGCTCAACCTATTAGGTCCATATTCTGACTCATACACAGATTTAAAAACATAATGTGTACTTGCCAGACCCAAGATTCAAATCTGGGACCTGGGAGAATAACCACTGTATATCAAAATAAATATAATTAACATTCTATTTACTTTTTTTACATTATATATAGGTTTTGATCCGTATTTTTTTTTGCATTTAAATATATTTCGTTTTTATATGGTATAGAGACATATTTTTTAGCTTGGTAAATATTCGTAGAAAAAAATTCAAAAACCACATTAATAACTGTGTTCTCTTTTTTCATTTATTAGACCACTGAAAATGTATCCGAAACATTTTATATTCAAGAAAATAAAATTTATATCTTATTAATAAATTACAAAATTTCTCTCCACGGTATCATTATTACAAACACAATTTGATAATCCATAAACAATACATCCCGGCGTGTATTCATTCTTTCAAGTTGTCTGGACAATTTTGTAATATATTTGATTTTTCATTTCAATCTACAAGACGAATTTATTTGAAATTTGTCAATATAAATGTAATCCAAAGGTTAGTGGAAAGCCCTCAATTTTGGCTTGTCAATATCATCGTCGCAAGACATTTTAAATCCACTTCGTCGTGGAAGCCAATAAATTATGTACACAACCTTACCAAAAACAAATATAGGCTTTTACTGAATGTAATATTACTACAGAGAGTCCTTTATAAAATATACAAGCACAGCCTTCTGGCAATATTCAATACTATTAATAATTTCTTTTTCAATGTATTATTATCATTATATAACTTTCATAATACTGAAAACTTGTACATAAATTTTGTATATCTATCATAACTAAAATATGAAACTTTAATCAATCTCTCTCATTAAAATCAACTGATATGTCGTATTTGTAACTACTACTGTAACTATATACCAAATAATATATGTTTTGATTGACTAAATGATAGATTACAAAGCTTTGTCAAATTATGCTAAAGCTCACAGTTAAATAATGTTTGTTTAATTACAATCGTATTACTTTCTAAAAAAAACTCTTATGTCAATATTATGGTTAAAAATTCACAATAGTTATCGATCCACCATAAGTTTATTGAATGGGTACATGAAATAATTCATTTTAGTGATGTTTATATTAATATTATTTACATATACAATGTTTATTTTGCCTCAGCTTTCAATTTAAATTGTGACCAACTGAATTGTGACCAACAATGAAAATCAACACATAATAATTCTTCAGACGTTGTTTATTTACACATCTAGTTACAGTTAGTATTGTAAATACGTTTTATTTTATTCCGTTTCACTGTTGACGTTTCAAGTTTTTTAACATTAGAATATTACGAATTATATTTATCAAAGTGCATGTTTAAGATAACATTAAATTTAAATTAACGTTTTAATAACAACGTATATAATGCACTCACTATATGTTTACACACGATAACGCAGTTGGTAGATCGCCCCGTTTTTGACTGTGGGTCCGATCCCGATGCTGATAAGAATACATGTATTTTTTATGTTTTATTCAATATTTCGATTCAGTATAAGGACCCAAATGGATTATATTAATAGTTTACAGCTATTCCTCGTCGAAAAGTAAATTAATATACTTTCACTTACTTTAATAATGACTATAAATACTCTGCTAAAGATTATAGATTGATTCTTCTTTATTGTTTAAATGAATATTTAAGAAACAACAGTATACGATTACTATTAGAATAAATTAGTAGCAATAAACACTTTCCATACTATAATTAATTTTTCTTGTTAACTTTTGCAAAATAAATACTGGAATAGTCTGGAATAGTAGAATAGAATAGTAATAGTAGAATAGTAGTGAAAATACAAAATACATTATTTCAAATAACCTCAGAAACAAACATTTTAAAGTTTTGCAGCGAATCGGCATTTTTTTTAATAATTTATACTACCAAGTATTTATTGTCCATGCAAAAATTTTGATATTATTTTATTATGTGTTTTAAAATTCCATCAATAGTCTTTTAATTTTTAAATCAAGATAATGATAATAATAAATATAATTCATAATATATGCCGTGAGGATATTTTCTAATTTGAAACAATATTCATATTTTAAGATTCTTAAATATCAGATAACATAATGTTTTTTCAATGAAGAATATTATTTTGTTTTACAATTTTTTTTTCATCTTGAATGATTTTTTTTTTTTGATAAATTATTATTTATAAGTAAATTATTATAAGTACGTTTTTAAGTAAAACATATATTTATACGCTTTTCCTAGAGTTACTTTTTCATATAATAAATCGCTGTTAGTCATTAGCTCAACTTTTATCTCTGCTCTGAATTAAACTGACATGCATGACAAACAACTAGTATATATTCGAGATCTAAGATTCGTACCCTTGACCAACGGTGTCAGAGGCTCTGCCACTACTCGTTAATATGTCTCGTCTATTGCAGTCTAGTCTAGTTTACTCTTTTTAATTCAAAACGTTTTCAGTTGACAGATTGTATAAGTATAACTAACTGTCACTGCGAAGTTGTCACGGGAGCCAGCGGAATAATGTCACGATATTTTTTTTGTTTCTATGGCCATGTATCACGTCACGCTACAGGTGAAAAATCACATGCAATGTTTACAGATTAATATCACTAGAGATATAATTTTATTTTTAAAAAAATCGCTGAAATGAATATCTGGCTGATTGAGAGGCGGAGATTTTTATGGCTTAAATAGTGAATAAACGCAATGATATCGTCAACAGCAATTAATTGTTATACGTAATCTTTTAAACAAAATATATAGTATAATAATTTTAAAGTGACTTTCAATTCAAATAAAAAAATTGAATACAATTTAATAGCAATATTTTTACTGTAGTAGAAAGTGTGTATATCTAGTTAAAATATCATTAAAAATCATTACATAATTTTAGACAAACTTTGACAAATGAGGAACCAATTAAAACGTCTGATTATAAGATAAAGAATCCTTGTGAAATGTAACTATTCAAATCTTTTTCGAATAAATTTCTGGAATGCTTTTGATGTGAATAATTTGAATAAATGCTGGCAAGCAAATTTGGTAAAAAAATATTTCGTAATACAAAATTAATTGCAGCTAATTTAAACGACTCGATTCAGCTTAAATTTCAAATGAGTATGCTCTGTCTAGCTATGAATTTTTCTTCAACATCTCTAAGATAAATAATAAACCTAATACTTTTAATATATATCGAGCACTTGGGTACTTCTACCTATGAGAGCAAATGTAAGGCGGTGTTAGACTTGCTATTTAGTAGTATCTATTAAATGTCATGCTTCGCAAACAATTCCCTATTACTTCAATGAAGCAACGTTTAATTTTATTTTAAATATATGCACGTTTATATGTATGTATGTATTGCAAACATTTGTGATCGATTTTTCAGTGGAAATAATATCATCACCTCAACATAACTCAACTATAACTAGATAACTCTGATTTGGTCATTGTTGGGAAAATAAAATTTAAGCTTTACTTGATGTACATAAATCTAGGCTATAATTATTATTTAAATAAAAATGGAAAATTATGCTTGTGTAATTGAATAATGTTCAATTGTATGAAATATATTGTAGGTGTATTATTTTATTTATTATATGAATTTATAGTTTAAAAGTTATCTAATATTTTCAAACACAAAATTGAAATAGTTCCCATTAACTTTTTACTTATCTAGTTATATCATTTTGTAGATAAGAAAATGTAGAATCATATTCAATAGCTATCGTAAAAACTGTGAAGATTAAGTTATCTAGTTGTATTATTGAGGTGACGATATTATTCAAAATTTGAATACCTATCTAATATGCCACAAATGTCTTTGAAATGATTTTAATATATTAAGAACAATGATGATTGTTGCGGCGGTGGTGGGAAATTGTTAGAAAAAACTTTGTCCAAAATAAGTAACCTAAAAAAGAACGCAGAAACTAATTAAATTAACAAGACAACGGAATAGATGAATGAGACGCAAATCTTATTAGATAAGACTTTATATTTGAAAATTCATGTCTTAAAATTGCTTTTTGTAGCGCTCCGAGAGATCTCATAAAATAATTATTCGAAACCAATTCCGTTTTTCTTTTATTATTTTTTTTTTGTTTATTAATGTAGTAAAAAAAATCTTTTTTACGCATTTATCCCTCTAGGGTTTTTACGAGGCATCGAGGATAAACTAATTATTTCTTTGCAGAATATATCACAATACAATATTAATATTATTATACCTGCTGAATTAATTGTTATAACATTTTCATATTTTTAAATTCTATTTTGTTTGGTACATAATATTCCATTCATTTAAAGTAAATTGAAAGAGATACAGGTTTATTTCAATACTACCAATCTATAATTCTGCATTCCTAAAAAATATTTTTATTTATTTATGGTATTGTAATGCTATATTATCTTAGTAGCGAAGGGTGGAGGGGTAGTTATAAATAGTGTACATTAAACTTTGTTAGTCGTACGTATTTGTTTTTATTGAACTAAGACTACAATTTACATATGGTGTCGCTTAGTTTTTTAAAAATCAATTAAACCCTGCGTAACCAAACCATAATAGTTTTGATATATTTTGAGTGATACGACAAAATTATGCACACTTCTTCATTCATATTTATTCATTTTCATTGGATTTAGTGTACATATTACATATATTTTTGGTTCATTTTTTTTAATTTTTTAAGCCCTGCCTAAACCAAACTATAATAGACAAAAAATATCATTATATCTATAAATATTCAAAGTTATGTTTGATTTAATTGCATAATTTTAGATATTTTATAGATAGACGAGTATTTTTGACTACTATCTATTATAGCTTGATTTTCGCACGGTTTATTTGAATTTTAAAAAAACTAACCAACACCATCTGAAAAATGCAGTCTTATTTCAATGAGAGCAAATAAGTACTTATGGCAAAAAAAAAAAATATAAATAACATATAATTAAGAACAACATCAAAAATATATCTATTAGTATAAGACACTTAGGAAAAAAATGTACTGATCGAAACTGAAAACATCCAACGCGATCCGGGTGGTGAATAGTTATGGATATCATAATATCTAATGACGTGGAAAAATCTTGACGATTCATTTAATATATTCGGTGTTAATGTGTTATTTTTATATGTGTTCAATAAAATAAATGATGTTTCATTCTTATATCTTGGATATTATTCATTGAGTAAGATAATAATGAATTTTTCATTTAAATTTTACAACAGATTATTTGATCCGGCTTTAAAGAAATCGTGTAGGCATCTAATATTAGATGCGTCAGTCTGGACGTACCTTCATTGTACGTTGAAATAAAATAGTGGAGAGATATTTGAACTGTCTTTTGTGGAACGACGGGGTTCCATGAAATGATTTCAGGGACTTATTATTATATCGTGTTTTGTAGTCAGGTTTGTGATATATTTTTATAGGGTTCCATATAACTTAGCACTTTCGATATTCAATTGGACCAGGGGATCAATTCCACAGGAATTAATTAATTTTTTTTTAGAAGTAATATAACGTATTAGAATAAATGGCTGTTACGAAACATTTAAATTTATATATATATATATTTAAATATATATTATATTATCAATTAGATAATCAAAATTTAAACATACAGAGTGTTATAAAAATAGTATTTATTTATAAATATGGTAGATTTTAAAACTACGATTTAAATTTTAATCCTAATAAAATTAATGTAAAAAATGTCGCATTAATATCATTGTTTTTACAGTATTAAATATTCGTCTCATTTTTCATTCATTTTAAACTTAAATAATCGTGATAAGTGTGCTTTTAACATCAAAGCAAGACTGGTTTTCATTACTTTGTCAGTTGCCAATATTCAAATTTGAAATCGGCACATATTGTTCGTTGAGCGGGCTTCCGGTCGCGGGAGGTGCTGCTCTCGCAATCATGGCGGCGCTTCCGGCCAGAGACCGTTGCTAAATAACATGACGTACCGACAGGGCCGCCTAACAACTAATATGGCCATACCTGAAAGGTTAACTAACTTTGTTAAAATGATATTGTAATCTAATCATTTCTGTTGGTTGCTCGGTAAACTCAATGAATAACAAAATATTATTAAATTAGCTCCCCCAGTGCTTTTGGAAAGGTATACTTCCACAATCAAATACCCGTATTTATTAAAACTACTAGGACGTAAAATATTGTATATAATTACTTTCCCGAGTATAATTAATAATATTATAAAATTATACACCTCCATTATTTTATTGGAAAGTAATACTATTACTATATCCGGAACCGGAAGCTATTTTTATGATCATTTAATATTATTTATAAATGGTTCGCTAAATTCATAATTATTTAGTATCTTACAACTATATTACTTAAATGTTTTAAGGTTATGTATCTACTAGTTTTGAAATGGACTGTAATACTAGTTACAGTATTAAAATACTGAATATTATGTATTAATTATATTAATTTGATTTCTAATATCTAGTCATTTTTTTGGGTACCTACTCAAACATAATCGTATTTTCTTATCATTATTTTCATGCTGGTACAAATATTTATTGAAATTCATTTGTTTTATAGGGCAAGCATTGTGTCTTTTTACAACGTTTTTATTAGGTCGTATTCTTATTTGTCCGGTACAAATCTTGCAATCGATTTTTAACTAAATTCCCGACTAGCTAGACATTTAAAACTTTTAGAATATATCAGAACACGATGACAATGCATTTTTTAATACTTTTAGCCATCTTTAAGTAGAATTGAATTCATTTTCAGTTAATTCTGTTTTGTATGAAAAGTTATTTCGACACCATTATTGGTTGCTAAGCGGATGGTCCTAGCAACTAAATTATTAATATATACGTGCGTTACTATGGAAATCAATATGAATGTCGAAATGACATTTCAGTATTATTTCTATCAAGTACAATTTGTTTTGATCGTTTAAGCTAGTCATGTCAAGTTTATATGAATCAACAGAAAATTTAAAAACGTTGTATATAAACAGTTCTTTTTATCTTAATATTAATATTAGTAATTATTAGTAATTTGTTTGATATTTTACTTTTATTTACGATCAAAGAAACGAGAAAAAAAATCCAAAGCCTTGGCTCTACAATAAAATTATTGACAAAGTCCGACTGAGAAATCCACTATCATCTTCCATTAACTGAAATAAAATAGTCCTATCAGATTTCAATATTAATAATGTCATAGCGATCATATTTTTAAATGAACCAAAAAACATAATAAGTACCATTTAAAAAAACTGGGGATTGTGTTTTATCATGTGGCGATATTGAAGTGCTCTACGGTGACATAGTTTGTAGAGCACCTGTCATAAGGTCCGCGTCCAACAAAAATAATCGCATTTAATATGTTAAAAATGAAAACTTGTACGTTCATATTTTTTCATAACATTATAGTAAAGCTTTTATAACCCTGAAAATGAATGCCTTCTAATGGCTGACCGGTCCGACAGCCGAATCTATTCCCGGCTAACTAGCGGCCTATTGTATACGAGGTGCACAATTACCGATAATATCTAGCAGAATTATATATTTTTTATGCACTACTAATGATAGTTGGACATATTAAAATATCTTCTGTATGCGAATAGCTCAATAAAATATGATATCTGCAAAATACTAATTATAGTCACACTAAATGGAATAAAAACCTTTACCCGTGTATTCATCACTGTTCAAAGATTATCTATATTTTTGGGAATATAATAAAAAAAAATATTTTCACGGATAGTTACTTTTTTCATATTTAAAATAACCTAATTTATACACAGTTATTATGACGTCAGTATAATAATTAAATATCTTGATATTTTTTTATTAAAAATCTTCCAACATAAAAAAATATTAGAGATTTTTTAATTTAAAAAAGTACTAAACGTAAAGTTGAATCTGTATAAAATATTATATTTTCATTTATTTTATTTTTTCAACATTCTGAATATATTATTATTTTAATACAATAGTGGGTCCTATCTATTTAACAATCACATGTTTGCTTTGTTAGTTTGTTTTTTATAGATTATTTATTATGATTACATGTATATATTGGAGCAATTATTATGTTATACCATAACCGTAGGTACTACAATATTATGTATACCCAAGTGCAATACGTTCACGATGGCCTTATGCGTCGGCTTATAACTTTGTGTGTCCAAAATACAAATTCTGGGTCGGTTTTTCAATTTGTGTTTGAAGTCAGAGTATGGACCTAATAGGTTGAGCAAGTGACTAACATCCATTTCTTGTAAAAACAAAAGTCTGTTGATACAAACTTCCACTCTGTTGAGCCCCATAATATGATCTCATTACGACCGGACATGGTCTAATGAAATAATTCAGGTCAATTTTATAAGTTCTATTGAGTATTTATACCATTTTTTATACAATTAATGATGTTAATTATTTGAGATCAGAATAAGGCTTCATCAAAACAATTAAATTGGAAATGTATTTTTTATGTGAATCTAGATTTTGCTTATATTATCTTTAGAATCATCGACGTATAATATTATATGGATAAAGTGTACAAATACCAAACATAGAACGAAACCACTGTTTATAGGAATTAGTGTTAACTTTAAATTTTCCAAATAACAGAAACAGAATTTTATTAGTAACGAGTACGTTACATATATTTTCTACTAATTACCCGACCAAAAATATAGCTTCGACACGAAATAACTTTTGAAAAGTTGAATATGTCATTCTCAATAATTTGATCCTAAAAACAAGCACTAAATATTAACATTATAAATAACAATGGAACCTTCTTTTTAATCAAAAAAAAACTCTCGAAGATAATAACTTATGGTCAATTTTGTACATACTGCAAAATATATATATTATAATGTATTGCAAAAAAAAAATCCATGTTGAAATACTGTAACGTTTCTTCAAATACTGTAGATTTTGCCTTTATTTAATACTAAAGAATTCTATCCGCTAGTGGTGCCTTTTAAATCAAATATCTTTGATCAACGTAATCCAATATTTCACTTCACTTATACCGCTGACGAATTTAATATTTTTCTTTTCATATTTCCAATATATTTTAAGATTATTTAAACTAAACCGAATTCTTAGATTTTTTCCTTATACACCAAATCAATATCTAAAATATCTAATATATATTTATATAATATAGTAGTAATAATAATAACAATAATGTTGATCTGTATATCTCTAACTAACTTTTTTTTAAGAAATCGGGGCCTTCGCTTCGGTTATTCGTTTTCTCAAGGTGTAAAACTAACATGGAATTGGTGATGCCAATTAATTGCGTTGAAACAAATATCCTTGTGTATCGATACATTCCACTTAAGTGAGATTGAGTTTAAGTGAGTACTGTTTTTATAAATTATTAAGATTGGGTCTACTTGGCTTATTGGCTTTTATTATATTTATAGACAGATATCTCATTTTTTAAAGTTACTCATTTTTTATATTTTTATGTCATGGTTTGAACGTTTTTATAATATATTTTGAATATTTCCAATACAATAAGGAGCGAACATGTACAAAAATTATAGAACAATAAGAACAGAGATTTACTCCGAATCACCCACATACAAAATGTGTGATTCCTATAAACGAAATATACTTTTAATCTTGTGATAGTATAGCTTTGCTTAGAATAAAGTTTGGCTTGTCATGTCGTGAGGGTCTTAAACTAATAATTCATAATATTCACTTATGGAGATAAATTAATTTTAACCAAAATCAATTTGAATTCTGTTGTTACCGCCAACGGTAGCCGAGTTCGATCCGCGGCTGGATAAAAAATTACATCAATTTTTTTCAATATAATATGTTTGATCCAATACAAGTATTTAATTGATTTCGCGGAAATTTTAACACCCATTCCTCAAAAAAACTGATAATATAACCTTCGTTTCGTGATTGCCCATGTTTTTTGCATATACGTGTTGTTTTAATCTGTTAACCATCGTGCCTTTCTACACAAATAAACAGCAATAAAAATAAATCTTTTTTGATTAATGTGATAGATATCCTAACTTATCTTCTAGTTAAAAGTAGACAAAATTATAATTATCTTAAATAAATCCTCTAAACCATTTTATGAATATCTTTATCCGCATTTATATAAATAGGATCAAAAGTTGTATCCCGATTTTTGTTTTGTAAGCCTGCCTAATCTTTGTAATACCTTGATATCTTCATTGTGACCAAGCGATTTGATTCCTGTATTAAACACGGCATTGTCTAGAACAAACGATAACCATAATGTAATCCTAAGACAATAACAATCTAACGATACCGCCTCTGGGGTTAGTTTTTGTCACCTATTTTCAGCGGCGTACCTAACACAAACATTTTTTTTTTACTTTAATGTTACTTTGGTTTTTTCTCAATTTTATTATAAATTTTAGCTTAAGCCAAAGTGCCGTAGTTCTGACGTTCTGACTGACTTGATCTGACTTGACGATAGAATATAAAATATAAAATTTAATGCAATTCACTGATTATATATAAATATAATGTTTGTTCATTAAAAGGGCTCCGCTTATTATTGTATATTCTAAAGTTAATTTTTAATATATTGCAGAATTTCTTTCGAATGTGTTAAAAAGATTTTTTAATAAAACATAGTTTTAATATCTTCTGTTTTTAATCAATAAATTGACAGTTTTTCTAGTTATTTATGATATCTTTTACTTGAAATCCATTTTAATTTGTAGTATATATAGATATGTCGTACGCAATATATACAGAGAGTATGCTCTGTTAATTTTTGTAACTATCTTATTTTTTTTTTTGCTCCAAGCTACACTTTCTAAGCAATTAAAGCCAAATAAAAATTCTGCTGACTAAAAAAATCCCTTATAGAAAAACATGTAAATTATCCGTTTTATTATCGACAAACTTGTTTAAAATTACAAACGTAGGTACATGGCAATACATAATAATTCTAAATTTCGGTATCGTCCATCTTGAAACATTACAATAATAATTAACGGTTTATAAGTATTATCAAAATACTCATATGATCATAATAGTCTCTATTTATCTTATAATATATATTTTAATGATGTACTAACTGAACATGTCTTTTAAAATTAGCTAAGGATATTAAAAAAAAAACATAAATATTTAAATTAAGGAATGCTGTGTATCTTTCACCCAGTCTTATCACCTTTCATAGTGTGACGTTATATTGAAGAGGAGTCTAATGGATGATTGTAATGATTGTCGTCTTTGAGACATGGTCTGTCTTTAGACACCCTACCCTTACATATAATATAATCTATATTAAGCTTTGTGCCAAATTAAAACAAGCGTTACAGCTACAGTTTAATGACCAAGATTTGTTTTGATTCAAACATGCACGTCCCTGCAGAGTTTCCGCAATCTTGTGGCTTAAATAGGGGGGGGGTGTCATGTATAAGACCGCCTTCGACCACCGTAGAAGATAATAGTAATTGGCAGAGAATTTTGAACTAGTAATCGGTTTCATAAAACTTTTCCATTCATACGCGACATAACATGCGGGCTTGGTTGAGCGTGCAATTTCATAAACACTCCGAACATTATTTGAACCCAATATTTAGTAATAGATAGTCAACAATAGAATACAGTTTTTTTTTTTAAATAATGCATGTTTGCTATGTTGTCCAGATTAATCTTCGTCAGAATTCTTTGCAGCAATTTTTCACCCGCAATTCTTTTTAGTCACAATTACTATTCGCACATAAAATTGTTACCAAATAATTATTCTTTGCCTGATACCAGTGTTTTCATTATAATATTGGCAGTTTACTGTTTATTTTACATTTCTCCAATTCAACTTCGTATACATGTCCACTTCTCATTTTAAAATTATATGGTTAATTTGTTATATATTATAATATATATTATAACTATGTAGATACGATATTGTTGAAAGGGTTTGACCGCCTAACTAATTATGTTTGTACATATTTATATTATGTATTGAGAGTAGAGTTTGTTGTGAGGACGATAAGCTATTTTCAAATTCGTCAATAATGGCAACATCTTTCAAATTAAAATCAAGTTAATAATAAATTACTAACATTATCTATATATGACTGAAGCCCCTTCAAAATACATTATGTATCTTCAACTGAAACTGCTACATTCTTAAATTTTGCCAATATAATTTAGTCTCGAAAAAAATAAGTTAAATAACAATAGATAAGTAAACATGCTTCCATAAAGCTGTTGTGATGCTTTAGCAATGGTGAACTTTTAAGCACAAAAAATGAAATAATATAATTTCTCAATGACAAATATTCCCGATTAAATTAAATAAATTAAATATTAATTATATTTTGATTCCATTCACTAATATACCGAAATGTTATATAATACTATATATGTATACATAATTCCCATGCTGGTAAATTTTGCATCTCTATTTCTCTATAATGGTGTTTAGACGGGCCAATTAGTGGCGGGTATTAAGCGAGCGATTCGCCCGGATTCAAATCCCAGCCTGCATAAGTATATGTGACCATACCGGATTGGAATGTGCAGCTAAAGTTATAGTACATACTATAACAGTTAGACGGATACAGTTCACCCAATCATACGATTGTTGGCTTCATTGCAATTGAATTAATTCGTGAAAACTTTTCCGAAATCATTGATTGTTTTCCATTAAAATTTCTGGATTCTGAAATCAACTTCAGTATTTTAATTTTATTTATACATATATATTCACTTCTTCTTTTTGGTTGGTACATAATTACTGAGGACAGAACATGAACGTTACAGCTCATATTATGCACGATTTTCTTCCAGTTTTCCATGCATTTATCAAAAAGGTTTGCCAACACAAATTTCCAACAATCCAGCAGCGTGATGGTATTTTCCTTCTTCCTTTTTTCAGTATTTTCTTTTATGATCTATTAAAAATATACTGTAATATAACATCGCCACAAATTAATTAATCTATCAGTATGTATTATTATGGTTCAAAATATTTAATTAAATGATAATGAATAGTCCTTGAGAACATGCCGGTACTAAATTTATATGAATCATTGATAGAGTGGCATAAATAGATAAAAGCAAAAAATGTTACCATCGCTAAGAAACTCCAATAAAAAAATATCATATAAATTTGACAATATAACATTCAATTGAAATTTCATTATATATATTATAATATTCAGATTCACAGACAATAATTCAAAAAGTGCAATTATCACGGACATCTAGTGTATCGCAATATGATGTGAAAGATTAAAATAATATCTGACATATAATTCTTTAAATTTACAGACTTACAAACTTATCTGTTTTCTTCTTATTGTGCCATCCCCTAACGGAGGTCGGCCAAAATCAAGGCGATCTTGGATTTGTCGTCTCGTTGCTGTAGATTGGTTTCCCGAATAGACCAAATGTTCAGGAGACGAAAAACAAATTTCATAATCCTATAATTACATACATAGAGATATTTAAATTGTTATTTTTACAGCATATGAATGATGTATTCATTACCATTACAAAGTAATTTAAAGAAAGAGATGGTTCTCGTCCAATTATATACAAAAAAACATTCTGCATTAAGAGGTCGATTTCGACAAAAACGGATATTCGGGAAACCAATCCTATAGCGACGGTCTGCTACCCGGAACAATTCAGTGGAGCTGCACTCGTACCAATCACGGAGGTTCTTAAGCCACAAAATGCGGCATCGTCCTCTGCTACGCTTACCATTGATCTTTCCTTGAATGACCAAAAATGGAACTACGAACTACTATAGGACGCAATTTTGAAAATTTCATTTGTATGTCAGATTTTGTCCAGTTACGAGTCTTGATTAGGTAGTTTTTGACAGTGGCTCCCCCATTCCATTCTTCAGATCAGTTTGTAGGTCTGTATCTATGCATGATAATTATTCTTTAAAGTAATAACCATAATGACATGTATTTGTTATGGTGAAATTACACACAATGCAGATCTGGCACATATATGCTAAGAGCGTTTTATTATCTATGATCATATCTATGCCATTCCGACATATTATACATACATAATATTATTATATAACAGCTATGACATCATACTTACACTCTGTGATACAGGACGCCAACATAAGAAACGGGTTTTTCGACATTTATATGACGGATCGTCATTGTGTGTAATTTCACCATTATTAATTCTAAATTCAAATTTTCATAATTTCCAATCATTTAAATGCCAATAGACAAAAAACTTTAATATGATTACGTCGTGTTACGTGCGTTTTGTGCGCGAGAATACAATATCTCCCAACAATGTCGCCAACAGCCGACCAGCCGTTCGTAGCCCCACAAAAACGTCCGACGGCTTTATTTTATTGAGAGTTTTATTGTTTCTCTGCGACATTCTTATCGTGTTTATTGCTATCGGGATACACACTCTACCTTTATCCACTCGCCAATCCGCGACTGAAGATTATCGAGAGATTGCTTTCCAATAGACTAGCAGAAACACGTAGCGAATGTTTTCAAATAAACCACCCACTCGTTTAATGAACGTTGAAGCTGTTTTATCGAGATATAAATAAAATTTAATCGTACTAATAATAGACACTTGCTTATGTTTTCTTATCATTTTAATTTCATAATGTGCTGTGCATCTCAAACTTTTCATTTTACGACCCACTAAATCATAATTTACTAATTGGCTATATTATTAAAAAAAAACAGTGAATTTTCAATGAATCGTATTTTTTTTTAATTTGAATAAACCACAAATAGAATGTTTATACGATCTTTTCTTACCATACATAGAAAAAATTTGAGAAATTATATGAAAATATTACTTAAGGTACTTAAGATCCACAAGTATAAGAGATGCTCACTTAATATGGTTAGTTTTTCTCATAAGTTTCACCATTTTAGAATGAAATTACCAATTTTCCATTAACTACTTCTAAGATTTATGGTATATTGAACGTAAAAACTATGTTGAAATGTCAGACTAGAGAATTATCAATGAGGAAGCGAACAATATGTCAAAAGACGCTGAATGCGGCGTCGAAAACTTAACAGCGAAAATGGGAGGCCTCCACCAAGTTCAGGCATACATATACGTTCTTTCCAAATGTCCAATGGCTATTGGAGATAAACAGTTGGACTCCTGACAACTACAATAATCAATTCTTGATTTGCCATAGCGGATTCACTGCAAACTCCTTTAAGCTTTGACTTGTCGGCCAACCAGCACGTCCATATGGTAAAAACTACAGAATACAAACCAAATCCTCTGGAAATATCCAAGAATGTGCTCAAGTCGGTCCGACCAGTTGTTGGGCCCATATAACCTTCCGATCTGATCAAAATTGTATTGCGTTTAAATAAAATGCAGCTCTTTACATAGTTTTGTATAATATTCGTATTGTTTTAGCTTTGTTTTTTGAACTATTTATTAATTACAATCATTTATTTTTCTTATATCACCGTACTCCTATCTCTCATAGCACTTTTTATTAAATTATGTCAATCAGTAAACTCAATCAAAGCTCACTTAAGAGTGATGACTTTAGCGCATCTATTCTATATACAAGACTGCTTTCGGCCGCTACGGCAGCTATATAGGGTAGGTTTATATCGAAATTTTAGCACATATTATAACAATTACAATAAATTAGTTGTAATTGTTACAATAAGTGCTATGTTTTATCAGCACCTCCTTTCGCTATGCTAAATTTTAGAGCGAGATAGACAGTTTTGACTGTTTAGACGGCTAACTTATTTTAATTGTAACAATAAGTGCTAATACTGATACAAACCTACCCTAGATAGCTGCTGAAGTGGCCGAAAGCTGTCTTATATATTCTTATGACTTCATTCTTATTTGTATGCAAAGATAGATAGATAAAGATAGATTTAACTACAGCAAGTTTTTTATAAAGATTTATTCCGCCAAACTTAGCGAAAGTCAGACATAAAATATTTGGTAAGTAATTATTATTATATGCTTTAACTTGCTGTAATTCTACTTTATAAATTTTATAAAGTAAAGTTACTTCCCTACTTTATAAATCACCATTACTGTGGAACCAGTGGGTGGTTTGAAAATTTTACTACTAACAGAGATACAAAAGTGGGCGGTAGGTAAAAAAGGTTAACTACCCCTGGCCTAGATCAAATAAATACAACATTATCTAGATCCCACATTTTTTATACATTTGCGTTATGTCTGACAGTAAGATTATCGTTACAATATTAAATCGTCAGTCGCCGAGCCATCAAAATGGCGGCAATGCGAATTTTGTAGAATGTTTTTATTCACACACGGGACTTCCCGCTCAGCCGTATTGACACGACAATGCGAGATATTGCTTTCTAAAAAGTGACGTCTACGGCTGGATTTAAAGTGCTCTCGGGGGGTTGGCCCCGCTGGGCGTCGCTTGCGCCACCGCTTTTGTTGTAGGCAATGATGGGTATACGCGTATTGTTCGACAGTTTGAATGCCGTAAATATTTCAATCTGACTAACATAAATGTTGTATCTTATATCTAGACTAAACATGATGTCAACATACAACAAATATATATTTAAATAAACTTTACGCAAAACGTACGATGCATTATCTGTAACCCGATTATTGTCTTAAAGAAGGTTGTAAAACGTAATTTAAATCTTACATAATATGAGCCATAATCCATATAACAAATAGTGTATATTGTAACCATAACGAATTATAAGGTTATATTTCACTACATCACAAATATAAGAAACTCTTAAAATATAATATGTATAAAAGTTTAAAACAATAAGTATTTTCATAATATTCAAGTTTAATTAACTTTTTCAACCCTCCTAAGTAATTAGTTAGACCAACATAGTTAAATTTTTATATTGTTTCATATTGACACAGAGTATTTCCGTATATAATTTTAATTTATACTTTCAGTTTTGTACTACACTTTGTCAATTAAAAAAAAATACCTTCACAATCAGCTTCTGAGCTTTTCTAGCCGGTTTCTCAAATTTTATTTTTAAAATTTCACATCTTAATGGTATTTGAAACCTTTTTTTAATTTATTTTAGATTTTCTTCGAACAATCGCTAATAGTCAAAATTTTTCATTGAAAATCTAGGCGCAGTTTTTTTTACGGATTCCGTATACTCTCGCGGCTACGTATAACATATCAATTTGGAAAACACTGCTCTAATTAGTTAGTATCTATTTATGTATATATTTCTACATTGTGTGCCATCATTTATTTTTAGAAATACATATTGACAAAATCAAAATTTAAAGTACAATTAAATAGTTTTATAATATGATTTATACTATGCAATATTAAAAAATATAAATTCCATCAAACTCGACAGTATTAAATTTAGTTTTCCACTGTTTATTAGGTGTCCTGTACAATCATTCATGACTAAACTATTATTCAGCTATAAACTATCATATAGCTACGAAACTTCAAATCATCTCTCAGTATCTAATAATCGTAAGTAAAGATGCTAAGTACGCCAAATTATTTATATTAATTATGAACGATTTCAAAAGTAAATCTATCCAAAATCAGTGTTAAGTATGCAAGTGACTTAATACACTTTCTGCAGTGCGCGCATAAGGCAAGTGGCGTTAAGACTTGTAGGTAAATCTAATTCTCTCCCATCCCCATCCCCCATGACTCATTAATACAATAATCCAGCAAGCGAGCCGCAACCAACAATTTAAAGATGTATAATATGTATGTGTAATTGTGTACACATATAAATGTACATTTTCTTGAATTTAAATTCATGAAAAATTTTTGCGTACAATTAAATTATTTTTTTTTAGTTAGATTTAAATTCGAATATTTTATTAGAAAGAGAATATATTTTATTGTGGAAGTATTTTAATTGAGCGTTTTAAATGTCAAAATCTTCACCAAAATTTGGTATATATATACATAATATTAATTCTTTTTGATGAAATATTTATATACTGTAGTACATAATGCTTCGATGGCCTACCCGGTTGAAAGCGTTTGCCTATAACGTCGTGGGTCTCAGGTGTGAACCCTGTATCTGGCAAGTACACATATTGTTTTTCAATTTGTGTATGAGTCAGAGTATAGACCTAATAGGTTGAGCAAGTGGCTGACATCCAGTTCTCGTAAAAACAAAGTCTGGTAATAGAAACCTCTACTCTAGGGAGGGCGAAGGCCCATATTATCTTATTAGGATCGGACATGGTCAAAAGAATGTACTGTCACAGTCGTTTTTCTTGGTATTTAAAACATTATCTGACTGATTCTCCTATCCTGAAGTACTTTTTGAAGCTTTAAGCGAACATTGTCAGTTAGCTAAATATGCCGAAATCGCCAGAACAACAATGATATCACCTAACGTGTATCTACCGCGTGGTTCAATGAACGTTTTTTTTTATTATTTTCTACATGCCTACACATTTTCGAGTCATGTCAAATCGCGTGTACTTTGTTTTTAGTGGTTTTCTCTGTGTTTATTAAATTATTGTTTATGCTTTGTCTTTACGTTGATTATATATATAGTCTGCAGGTTGGGTTCTATTCAATATGGATGCAAAGTAATTTTAACGTACGCACACGTAAAAACTGTTAATCAAAATTAGCATGAATATTGAATAATAATTATTTAAAATACAAATACATTAGAATAGGCACTCTCCATCGTTGAATTTACAGACATAGTGATCATTCAAAATATTCTGCGGAATGACAAAACCATAGACTAAATATGTTGTAAAAGTACTTGACGTGATCATAATGTAATTGCAGCATAAGTGACAAAAGACCCCGTCTACGTATTCTTCCAAAATATAAGTGGTGTAAATGAAAACTCTGCCAATCTTTGAATGATGAATAAACTGATTAAGGAATCAGGAGTATCATTTATATGTTCTTCTAATGTACATTACTAGCTTATTATTTTTAATGTGTTTTTGTGATTAAATTGCTTCATATGTCGATATATTATCATCAACCTATCGTATAAAACTCATAAATCCTATGTTAGGCGAAAGCAAAAATTTTATTGAAAACTTTAGTATTATCAAAATATCTACCTTTGGGACAGAGCATCAAATACGTGTCTGTAAACATTTCAAAAACTAATTCACAAAAACCTGCTAAATTGTGTCCGTATAACAGAAAAATACAAACTTCCTAAATACCGTGAAAAATTTTTGGAGAGCTTGTCTTTCGTTTTCATTTTTCTCATAGATGTTTTTCTACTAATTTTTAAGAGAGAAAATTTTTTTTTTTAGCTTACTTAGTATATTATCGTGTACTTCTATAGATATATTGTAAAGATTTTTTATACTTATATGTATTATCTTGCCGTTTTCCTAATGTTAACTTTTCTTTTTAACTAACTTTTCTTAAAGTTTTCATAAAATCTAATTGAATTTAAATATCACTAAATAAAATTATAAACATAAGTTATATAATTTAGTAAATACATTGGTAAATCAAATTAGATTGAAAGTCCAAATACAGTTGATTATGTTGCATTTTTAATTCAATTCAAAAATTATTTTATAAAAGTATGGTTATATTTAATTTATCATAATGTGTTCAAATAATTGAACAATATATTTTTTTTAATATTGCACGTCTGACAAATGAGAACACGTTGTTTAGAAAATTCTTCATCATAGTCATGAAGACCAATTTCTGTTAATGAACTATGATAAGCTTTACTAAAAATTTTGAAAGTTTATAGATGTTCCTCTAATATTTTTATTACTTTATTATAATATGATACGAATTAAAGAAAACTATCAAAAATAACACAAAAGAATATAAATGTGTTTAAATATTACCAATAAAAAATGTATATGGTACAAGATAGAGTCTGTATTCTATAAGCTGGCATACACGTCACACGGAAAGCATTGTGCTATTGCGTTCAACTGTTGATGGAAGGGAACAAAATGGATGCTGAAGCGGGGAGGGAAAACCGCACGCTAGCATATAGAAGACAGACTTTAGTGTTGGGCATAACCACCATAAATCTAAAAATAAATAAATGGTTACGGTAACAAATAAAAATTTCGGATCAATATTTGAGTCTGAGTTTGAGATCAAAAGTTGAGATAGGTATTCTAATACACTACTCAGAGTAAGCGATGAACAGATCATCGCTTGATGAATTGAATTATTCTGTGATACATCTAAAGCCTCGATTACATTGAACTACTTTACATGCTGCTTGTTGGCGAATGTACCATCTGCTTGTAAACTCGCCCAGTGTCATCATCGAACACTAACAAGCAGATTGTAAACAATCTACTTAGAAAAGTTGAAAGCCGGTCAAGTTTACACGCTACACACTGACGTGCGGGCCTATTGCGTCTACGCAGTAGAGCGATAGTAGCGAACACGAACTTTTCAATACGTCCTGTCAAAATAGTACCAAAAATGACAGTTTCAACTCGCTAGTTTGTTGGCTTCTAAGCGAGTGGAAAGTTTTGTTTGCCATCATCACAATCGCACTAGCTGACTTGCCCGCTTTTAAATTCGCCAACAAGCAGTTTGTAAAGTAGCTCAATGTTATTGAGGCTTTACGTATACTGTAACGCACGGCTGTCAAATTGAATGACTAAAGGCATCAAGGGAAGGCCGTCATCCAACACAAAATCGAGACCGACTAATATTATGATAATAACATAAAAAGTAAAACAAATGTTGTACTGACACGGAAAAATAAAGCGTACATCGAAACAAATCAGGCGCCAGACAACATAGTACGTGTTAACATGCGAGAGATTTATATGGGCGTCGTATGCGGAGATCGTAGCGTTTCACTTTTGCTCGCGTCATTTGGAAAACTGAAAACGGATCCACCCTTTTGGGATTTGGTGGAAACTTAAATCTCCGCCACTGTTGGTGGATATTCGAAAGTCTTCTTTCTCTCTTCTCGAGTGCTTTTAGTAAGAAAAAACGCTTACAGACATTTGCGATATAAAACGAAAACCATATAAATGTATTGTGTACTTATGCGTGTGTATATTTTTACATTTAACTTTATTTTGTAGCATTTAGGTCAACTTTCTGTAAGTTTTATACCACGTGAATGGTTAAGCTTTTATTCCCACCTATATTTTACTTTAAATATAAAACGTTCTCTTTGTGGATTATGTAATATTCTACTTTACTAGAGGTTTATTTAGTCTGATAAAATGTTTCTAGAATTTATAATATAATATTTTTAATTTATTTGGCTGTTTTTATAATTAAATATTTCTTGCATAAACTACTTAATACGTGTAAAAAATAATGGTCTTACTATCTTTAATATATATTTTTGTGAAAACATATATTTACAAATATGGAGAAGTGGTAACGTATCCAATTATTAAGTCGTAGGTATTGGATTCGAATCTCCAGTTTTTCAAAGGTGCTTAGTGTGTAACATATTTTTTTCGTAAATCTGTTAAGAAATCTCTTCTTAACCATATCGGATTATAAAGCAAAGAAAAAAATTAATATATCTATGTTTTTATGTCATCTGACATATTTAATTTCCAAGAAATTTAATTAGAAGCCTAATTCATATTTCATTTGTGGAAGTTTTTATACTATTCCATGGAAATTCGTGTTAGAGATCTGGGTTTCAGTTTTAAGCACATTCAAATTTTATTTATAATACGTATGGTATGTATTATATATATATATTCAACGGATAAATATTAAAGCATGCATCTAGTCATGAACTAAATTAACTGGTAAAATATCGTATAAAAATATACTGTTCGTAAATACTTGCATTATCCAGACAGAAGATGATAACGCTATGTTATGATATTCATTATTGATATAAATCTTACATCGATATTAGAATTTACAAGCAATTTCCACCAAATATCTTTTTTTTTTAGTTGTATCCATATGCGGAATTATATTTATTCTTCTTGTTGGCGCCACAACTTAGTGTGAATATTGACCTCCTCCAGCATTTGCCTTTATACAGGTCTCTCCAGAGTTACTTCTCTGAATTTTCTTGGATTCCCGATGTCTTTAAACCCTACTTGACACTATTCCATTTGCCCGAGGTCTTCTTTTACCTTCAGACTTCCCGAATATCATATTTTTGTCATAAATGACGTCCAACTTTCTTTTAGAATACGGTACATCATGGTGAAGAATAACCACATGAATGAGTTTATTATTTACAGTTTACATAATTATATTTTGTTTCTACTGCCAAAATTTTACAGAAAAGTTAAAAAAAAAATACTCCGAATTATAGTAACAGCTCTCTAAATCATTAACATTTTCGTTATTAACGACCCCATAAAAACTTTAATCGCAATGAATGATTTTTTCCTTAATATGTTTTCAAAAAAACCTATTTAGATTTCTTTGTATACATAATATAACCACTTAAAATAAACATAACCTCAAATGGCTCTCTTTATTCCAACGAATATCTTAAAATATTAACATTAACATTTATATTTTTTATATTTTTATCGCAAAAACTTTATTTCTTGAAAAGTATGTACATAACCGGAGTTAAAATAGCAATGTTGAGTTATTATAGTAAATTGATTATTGGTATTGATTAATTTTAAATATCATTTCTGTAAAAAAATATTTTTTTTTTAATTCCTAATAATCATGTCCTCGTTTTTTCGTATAAAGTGGCTGTTAGTAATTTTTGAACAATCACATATACCCAGGCTTTGAGAAAATCATATAAATATATTTTGTCCTCACCGGGAATCTAACATTGAGCTCCCGTATAGTAGGTTAGTGCATTACGCTCTATACCACGAGAGCCGCCTATATTTATTTCCGGTAAATAATATTATATACAAATAATGTACAAACCACTACTATTAATGTGTTGTCCCCGCCATACTATGCAAAATAAGTGCATATGTTATACATTAAAACAACTTAAGTCTATCACTGTCACATCTGATGCTCTTGTTACGTTGAGACAGTTGGTTAAGGTGCAGTCAGATTGTCAGTCCGTCGTAGACCCTCTACGGCATATCCTCTACGGCGTAGACTTTAAGCGAAAACTTTGGTGGGATAATAATCACATTATGATATAACTAGAATAACTTCTACATACTTGCATTAACGGTATGCACATATTTGCGTTAGCTGTAAGAACTCTTGAATTTTCATTAGACTTATCAAGTTTTATCATTACGCTAAAACGTTAATTTGTATACTTAATATTATGTGCATTGCCATAATATAATACCTATCGTATTCACTACCAATCTTCACACAATAAGTTATTCAGCCATCTTTAGAGATTTTTCAATAATATTTTTTTTTTGTTAAGTAGGTCGTAGATAATTATTTTTTTATCTGTTATATAATTAAAATATATAATATAGTCATTTTTAGCAGCTTCTAATATTCAATTCAGTTAATCACATATTGCAAAAGTCTTTCTTTCATCTAATTATTGATTGCAATTGAATGAAAAAGTCATGCATTTAATATAGATTTAACTTACAGTTGATGACACAGATAATAATAATATGCTTGTTAAATAAATTGTTTTTATTACCTACCTATCAGTTTATATCTACTACTTAGTAGTTTTAATTCATTTTGCTCTTAACATAATATTATTTATTGCGAATTGAGAATTATCATGCCTAAGGTTTTATATAAAATAAAAGAACTCTATTCTTTTTGGATCTTAAAGATATGCACAATTGAATCATTTTTTACGTGTGCAAATTTAAATTCTCGCTATTTTAATTTAAATAATAATAATAATATTAAATATTATATATTTTTAATGTACCTATAATTCACGAACGTTTATTTATTTTTGAATTTCACTCGATTGCGTGGCGCTCAGTTGTCCTGGCGCCGAATCGTCCTAAACCCGATAATATTATTATGTAAATTAATCTAATCATATAAATAAATCAAAAGAATAGCCATTTTGTTATGTTTGAATATTTTCTCTATAATTTTTTTCTCGTTTAATATTTACCAAATGCAAAAAAAACTTTTAAGTATTTTTTTTAAATGTCATCTGTACTTTTTATATACTATTTATATATAAACTACGTTAAAATTACAGTGTATTAAAAAAAATACGACGCCGTCTATGATAAAACTTATCATACACAATTCTAATGATACAAGTGATCATTAAAATATGTTATATACTTATTTGAAAAATCTTCAAGGAACGCACATTTTATAAAAAATATCTTTGAATTAAAAATATAATATTTTTTAGGTTGGTACTGATTATTAATAAATAAGTCGACAATAATTTGGAAAGTAAAAAATATTAAAATAATATCTAATAAATACCTAGTTGTCTACCAAAATTTCTTTTCGGATTACCTTGAAATCTTTTAAGAATAAATGTACAGGTATGTGTATCCAAATTATTGAAACTCGTCGCAGTATCGCATTAGTCTATTTTCCTTTTCCTCCAGACTGTATCGCTTTGCAGAAGGAATAAACAATAAAAGATAAATAATGGTTATATCCCATTCCTTTCTTGTTAACCAATCTGTGATATATTTTCTTGAATTTATATTTTTTGTCTTGCAGGGCTGTACCATTTTATTCGTAGTAATGACTCTTCTCGGAAGTAAAATTTCCCTCAAATCTATAATATCACAAGATTAAATGAATACCTCCGTTCTAGGAACCAGCCATATTGTATGTTGAAGATTCTTTACAGAATAATTCTCTATTTATTCTAGGCAACTAATCAAAATGCTTTATCTTATTACGCGCTCTCTCTCATTTGGGCTCCTCCTAGTATGGAATAAATTAAAATTTATTATTAATATGAATTCTTATTTGAATAACTAATAATAATAATAAAACAATAAACTTCAATGGATGGAAAACTTAAATTCATTTGAATTTAAATTCAAATTCCAAAAAGTACCTTCGGTCAATAGTATTAATATTATTGAAACATTAAAAAATCGACATATACCTAAATTTATTCAATTCATATTTAAATATTTTGATAAAGTCTAAAATTAAACATATTATTAAAAAATAATACACAAGTAATGTACCTGTTAACAAGATTCGCTTTTTTCCAAATAGTACGTGTGTTTTTTATTTAAAAAGCTTTAATTTAACTACTGGTATGTACTTGGTAATAATATTACTTAAGACATAATATACTATATGATAAAATGAACGTAGTTATGTAGAATGTAGCCAGTCTACAATAATTTAGAGATGAGATAATGGCACTTTAGTAACAACATGATTATTAAAAATGTATGTTAAATGTCGACTTGTAAATAGTATTTCATTTCAATGATATTTTTTGCGGGTTGGCTATTTTCAGCACAATGTAGAGAAAACCTTCTTGCATCTGATCTATATCATAACTCATTTTTTTTATTTATTTTTTTGGACTGGCTACTTTCTGCATTACTATGTCCAAATGTCGTTGCCAGTTTACAGAAATTAACTGAAAATCTCGCTATTAAGTATCAGTAGGTACATAATATAGCAATGACTTTAATACCTGTAATGTTGTAATGTAAAATTTAAATGTGATTTGTAATTCTCGATTTTTATTATATTATATACGTTACTCGTGACTTTTATTTGATTACCATATTGGCATATTAAGACTTGTCTGAATATTTCTTACTCTTTCAGTTTAAAAAAATGTGTGAGAGAAATTTTAGCAAGTTGAAATAATTATTTAAAAAAAAATGTTAGACTATCGGCCAAGAACAATACCATAATTTTGATTGAACATAAATGGTAGTATATTATATAATATAAGTCGAATGATTATGATACTCTCATAGTTAAATGCACATCGCATTGCTTCTCACGCCAGGGGTTCTGGTCTGGATTGCCGGTGGGTCACAACAAATTTATATATATATATTATTAATATTAATACTATCGACCGAGGGTACTTGATAGAATTTGAATTTAATTTCTAATGGATTTCAGTACTGTACCCTACATTATTATCTCATTCAAATGAAATAGTACAGAACTTAAATCCATTAGCATTTAAATATTATTTATTTATGTGGTGGCCTATATTTTAGTGCTAAAATGAATGTCAAAAAGGTTCAATTTAATGTGTATGTACACAAAAATTATTTTCATGCAATTTTATTGTAATTCATTTTATTGTTATTTATTTTTAAAATAAAGCACCCAAAAATAAAACCTTGCACGGGTACATATAACTTTATAGCCCCAGTATGAGGATCTACTGCATACGTAGTATTAATATCATCTAATTCGTTTGAATATCATAATCCATAAATGTGGGTACAACCCTAGCCACGATGCTTTGTAGAAACTAGGTAGTATCCTATTATACGCGGCGACGGTATACCTGTCTCATCCCGCGGAAGGCTGCAGGGGTCGTGCGTAATGAGCCGTGTAACGCGATCTACTGGAGGAAATAATACACTGTCCTGGAAAACCGTTCTGTTGACTACCTCTTATGAGCCAGGGGTCACAGTCGTGCTTCCTTTATTTGTCACTAAATGATTTCATTTTATTTTCAGTAGTTTTTTATACGCATATTACTTCCTATCTTATTATTTTTCATTTTTTTTATCGAATTAAGTCGAGTTTCAATTTTTCACCTTTCTGGTCTTCGATGTTTCAAATACTAAATTTTCACTCTCTTATATCTCAAACCTTGCTGGTACAATTATAATTAGAATCTAGGAATGACTTATTAAGTTTATCAAATAAAATAAATAACAACAAAATCATTTTCTTTTAAATATATCGTTTTGCAAAGAAATTAATATAACAGTAAGCATCGGCCTGCTGTCGCGGGCTCCAGATTCAAATTCTGGGTCTGGTAACTACACATATTGTTTTTCAATTTGTGTTTGGATTCAGAATGTGAACATAATGGGTTGAACAAGTGGCTGACATCCATTTCTCGTAAAAACAAAATTTGTTAATACAAACCTTCACACTGTGGAGGCACATATTATGATCTTATCAGGATCAGACATGGTCCGAACAATAATTCAAAGAAAGTATTGTGTTGTTATTTTTTAACTGGTAAAATATATTTAATAAATTTAACTTTACTACAATGTATAATATACATTTTACTGTCAATAACAACTCATTTTAGATAGAGTCTCAATATACGAAAGTTAAGCTGAAAAAAGGGTTATAATTAAATTAGGTGTAAGTAATTTTGCTTTGTATAATCAATCGTGGCAAATATTACACTCGTTCTTTGAGATTTATATATGCGAATTTCCTAATGCCGTACCGGAGAAAACAATGTCTCTAACAATGTCTCACATTAGTATACCAAGTGTAAAAAATTGTTTTCATACAATTAATTAGCATTATTTACATAATAATTTTAGAAATAATAATACATAAGACAGTAAACAAAGCAAAACTTCGGCATCGTATCATTTTTACATAAAGCCAATACGGGCATTGTTATATTTTATATTTTAAACGCTGATATATATATATAATATATGATTGAGTTATTTAATATACGGGATACACATTTTTAGTATTTTTTTAAATTGAAATGAAAATATGAATATTTTCAATGTTAAGATTTTTTAAATTATATGGGTTTATCTTATTTTAGATCTATGATATTATACAATCTTCTTAACCAATATTTTTTTACCCACGACAAAATGAGTTTTCCATGATATACAAGAGCTAATTCTAGCAACTTCTCGGGATTTCACCGTATACTTATAAATTATCTCACCCTCTCGAAGCGTAGGCCTATCAATACAGCCATTGGTAGATTTTCTTTTATTTCCCCAGATGTTAATCACCTAATGAAGGTTTATCTCTTCCACTCCTAAATGATTCTGAATTCTTCTTTTCAACAAATAAATACCAAGAACGCATTACATTTTAGGTAGCTTATGTATTATACTTGAATTAATGTTTACCTAATTACTTCACTGTTATATTTCATTGTATTAGGTATCAACTATTTGAAGATTACAATTAATTGGCAGTTTATTACTATTAAAAAATACAGTCGGATATAATAATCTTCCATTCCACGACAAGATTTATGAAAAAAATAAATTGTATTATTTATCATATATAAAACAAATTACCAAGTATATACATTTTAAATAATAGTACGTACTAGTGGCAAAATCACTTATATTCATAAATGCATATTCACAAAATTTGCTACTTTTATACACAATATCATCGTCATCATCATTCTCACTATCGCGATAATCTATAATGGGTCTTGGCTTCCTCCAATAACGCTCTCCAATGACACTGATGACATCTTTTGGAATTACTTTCTAATGGAATCCGACTGAGCGGAGCTGTTTGCCACGGTTCGTCTACGTACAGGCCCAAATGGCCACGCCGACTTGATATCAACCATGGCCAACTTTAAGTCAATTGAAAAATTTTCTGCGTCGTATGAAAAACGGAATGATTCTGATCCCTCGTTAGATTCATCACTTTCCTCTATTTCGGAAAAGTTTCAGAAGACACCCCATATCACTAAAGATAAATGACAGCAGAAGAAGTCAAGATTCTCTTTTTTCTTAACTCTTTCTTTAAGCACTAAGGTGCATGATTGCTATATCAGTCTCGTGCAGTTTCATTTTGGGACAAGGAAATATGACAATAAAACCTTTTCATTCTGACACGTTTATAACGTCATAGAAGATGGCCGTGCACAAGTCGCGGCTGCATATACATGACGGATAGAGCTGGGGTAACTTAAAGCATTGTCTTAATCCAAAGATCTTTCTAATTTGGTACCACTAGTAAACGACAGTCATCGGTAAAACTTTTAGCGTGCCTATTCTGCTATTGGGTTATTCGACATTACTCAATTTGCGGTGCATAAGTATTCATAACTTACCTAATGCAGTCTCTCATTCTTAATTTATTGAACTGCGCTGCTATCTTTACACAAACGGTAGAAGAGTTTATCTTCTACTCAAATAGTCAATTTCTCTTATTGCCCTATAAATATGGTAGAAAGTTTTCTTTGCGAGGATTACAAAAAAATAATATTTGGTTTGACAAATATATGGCCAATCAATTTATTATAAATGCAAAAGTTAATATAGAATGATCAAAAATACGTTATATTATTATTAGTTGTTGGATATTACAGACTGTTTAACTAACTTCCCATTTGATTCATATTTTCTTATCAAAAGATGCTAAATTTGATAGTTAATAAACATACATTGGTTAAAAAATATTATAAAAATGAAAATAAATACAAAATTGAGATATCTTACTTGGCATCTGGTTTTCTTAATGTATTTTTTACTGTCAACATGATGAGACAATAATCAATGACGATATAAATATAACTTCAAAATTATTCGTTTTTCAAAGTTAAAATAATCTTTAAACGTAGAAAATTATCAATTCCGTGATATACTGTAGATAAATTATATTGATCAAATCGTTCAGATTATTATAATGAAAAAGTTTATTTAACAATGTTTAATTTCTGTTAAGTACTTCGGTAAATTGAATTGTCAAACTGATATAATCCATTTAAAAAGGTGTACCGATCAGAAGGCTTCCTTTTGTTTACGGATTGAGCAGGTAAATTTCGAACGGTGTATCCGCAGCCTTCCACGTTGACGTCGATTTTCCTCCATTTCATCCTTTAAATCCCCTCCTGCACTTCCGGTTTCGCCTGAATCCCAGCCAGACCGGAAGGATATGTCAAAATATTCCTACCCTTTTCAGGCAGACCATTTTTGATTCATTGAGTGCTGTATGTAAAGAGAGAGATAGATCATTCGACCGAGTCACTGGACATGAATGGTTATCCTAAAATAATTCTTTCTTTTTATCGCATAAACTTATTGCTATATTTTTTTATTTTATTATTTCTTGTAAGTACTCATATCTTATTATTTTACACACTCTTATAAAAATCTTCTATGTTAAGTATTTTTTGTCGTTTTAGGTTATGTAATGAATTATAAACTTTTTTCAAGTCATATCACACAGGTTTTTAAATATCACCAACGATTGCTTGTGACTTCACTTGCGTGAAATACGGAAAGAAAAAGTAGACAGTAATACACAATGAAGAAATCGACACGATTTAAATGTAATTTCATCTATTATTATTTTTGACTTATCCATCAAATACATTATGATCACGTTATGTGCTGTCACAGAATGTGAGCTTCTTCATAATTCAACCTGTATGTAGAAATGACTATAATGCTGTGATTACATTATGATGCACGTCGCGTACTGTCACAGTAAGCTGTCGCTATGGGGGGAAAGTGTGTAATGTCGTTTTTCTTAATATGTAAAATGTTATCAGACTGATGCTCTCATCCCGTAGCACATCTTGAACCTTTAAATCAACATTGTCAGTTCACGACATCGCCAAAATAACAATGAGGTCACCTCACGCGTACCGCACTATATCAGCAACCGCATGACTCAATGAACGATTATTATTATGTTCTGCATGCGTACATATTTTCGTCACAACGCGCACTATCTGATTTTATTTTATTTTCTCTGTGGATTTTGTGTTATTTATTAACTATTTCTGGTGATTACGTCTATTATCTATGGTTTGCTAGTTCCGTTATGTTCAACATATTATTTTTGGAGGCAATATTAAAAGTAATTTTAACGTGAGTAGATGTAGAAACTGTTCAATTTTAATTACAATGAATATAATGAATAGTAAGTCAAAATAGGTACTAATAAATTAGAGTTGACACTGTCCATTATTGAAATTATAGAGATAGTGAGTATTCAAAATATTCTGCGAAATGACAAAACCATAGACTAAATTTGTCACCGTGTCAGCACGTATGACAGCATGTGACGTGATCACAATATAATCGACGTATTTGCGTTTTTTTATACATGAATCCTTCGCGACAAGTATCATTCGATATTTTGGCATATTTTCATTATTATAATACCTATATACGAGTATTACCTATTAATAATTTGATTTATTATGAATAATGTAATGTTGTTATAATACTACGAAATTTCAAGCTACACAACAAAATGAAATTTATTTTTAAAGTAGAGAAAGGTTAAATAAACATATCCAGGAAATATTACTTTTATTCAAAATATATTGTTTGAAAAATTCTGAATTGAAATAAAAAACTTATATTAAATATTGTTAAATTGAATGTTCTGTCCATTAAATAAGGTTTCATAGTTTGACCAAAACTTTGTTAATTTTCATAATAATATGTAAATATAATATATTATAATATTATTATCTTATGAATTTGCGATAGAATATTTTTCTTGCCACCACGAACAAAAAAGAAATCTTTTAATTACTTAACACATTTTAAATTAAATAGCGTTGAGTTTATTTTACCGGGAAGAAGTGGCATCGGAAGGATTTGATAACATCGGCGCATCGAAAAGCTTTCTGCGTCGCAACGATTTTGTATCGAAAGCTCGCTTCCTCTTTGCTAAATTCTTTGTACATTCAAGCCATCACTGTAAAATACTAAATATCAAGACTTTTTTACAAATAGTTTAATTCAAAAAGTAATATTCATACATATTTAAGTGACAGCTTCATAGAAATGTATGTTTACCAATACCCATTCCATCCACGGTAACCTATTTGGTAGAGCGCCTATCTCGAGAGCTGTGAGTTTTGGTTTTGATTTTGGAGCCAGAAAAATGGACACCATATTCTTTTTATGGCACTCCAGCTTACGGTAGATAACGCAAGTTCTTCTGCTTTGCTTACCAGCATACATCGTCAAGAAATCAAAGTCGCTATTTTTCTGCTCAAAAAAATAGCGGCGTTGCCAGATATTCTAAGCTTGAGTACCACATTATTTTATACATTTATTTGAAAGCATCAAATTAAAAAGCTCGGATGCTTTCATGCTTACAGATGTATATACCTAGTAGTCCGATCATTATAGCATAAATACCATATTCAGAAAGTATCGACTAATTTTACTTTTAAAAGCAACGACAGCCAGCTTGGACTTTCCAACAAACCCTCAAAAATGTTCATATCATTTCACAGCAAACTGAAAGTTAACAAACATTCCTGAAAATCCTGACAGCAAGGTGCACAAAGTTGACAAAAACAATGCACATGGTGCGATAATGTGGTCCGACTCACACCATCTCTCAACTCAAACACAATGCACCCCAGTTTGGAACACTTGTAAATATTAATAACCTCAGGTGTGTGTCACTTGCTCGAATATTAACAGCGTGTAATTATTATCTACACATTGAGCAGCTATTTTACTAAATACGTACAATAATTAGAAATCAATTCTACTTTTATACGTAGGCTATTAAATAGTTTTATGTACCTACCTACAATCATAATTTAAATTTATTACTCTACATACACAATTTTGAAAACACTTCTTATTATTTATTTATTATTATAACCAATAGAAAAAAGTAAGACACCCAGCAGGAATCAAACTTAAATCTCTTGAATTTCGCGCCCATGCACACATAGCACTATGCTATAGGCGCACTACTTAATTGCGACAAATTTTAACTAATGGCTCTTAATATTCTCTGAAGCGCTTTCCAAATTGAGTTACTATTTTTTCAAAAAAAGATTTTTTTCTATTGGTTATGTTATACTATATTTTATGTTTTATTATATATTCAATAATTAGAATGTTACATTCTTAAATCTTTTGAATTATTCGTTGAATAAAAAAATGGTTAATTGTAAATTTATTACATTTACCCCATTTCTAAGATTTTGTAATGGAAAATTATATTGTTTTAACTACCATCTCATAGATATTTTTAGTGTTGGCGTTTTGTCAGTTATTTATTACTAAACTTAATTATTATCAATCGGTTTTAGTCTTACTAATCTGAATTCTACTTTGTAATACTTATATATTAAAATCGCATAGGCATATTTGGATTTAATCTTTAAACTCAAAATAAGTATTAATAAAGTCATTTATAACTAGTTAGAATTGAGTTTATCATTTATTTGTTATTTTTTGAAATATTTAATTCATTTTATTTTATAATATTTTACAACGTTTTTATTAGCTCGTATTCTTGTTTGTCCAGTACAAATGTTGCAATTGATTTTTAACTAACTTCCCGACTAGCGAGACATTTGAAACTTTTAGAATATATCAGAAAACAATGCCAATGCATTCTTTTAATACTTTTAGCCATCTTTAAGCAGAATTGAATTCATTTTCAATTAATTCTGTTTTGTATGGAAAGTTATTTCATAAAAATCCGTAGAAAGTAAAAGACTATTATTGGTTGCTAAGGGGGTGGTCCTAGCAACTAAATTATTAATATATACGTGCGTTACTATGGAAATCAAAATGAAATGTCAAAATGACATTTCAGTATTATTGTTTTTCAATTTCAATTTCGTATTTTAGTATATTCAGTACTTGTAATTATTAAATTATTTTATTATTAGTATAAATAATATACATACAGAAGAATATGTAAATCATGTAGACAGACTTTAATAGTAAATTGGCAGCTACGTAAAAAAATATTTTTTCTCATTTATTGGTATTATTATAGTCATAATTAAGAATGTAAATACATCTTATTGAAAACCTTCAGAAGAATATACGTTATAAAAATCTTTAATTGTGTAGGCTTTGAGCACACGTATTTATATTTAGAACGTGCACTATTATCCAATTAAGCTACCCGAGATACATAATATGTTCAATAAAATAAATGCTATATTCTTAAAATTATTTATACTGTGTGGCGAACACATACTTTAAATGTATGTTTTAACTATGTATTACTACCTTTTGTGATACACGATTTCTATTTTATTTTAACTATTGAATCAATCAGCATACTTATTTATGTCTGTCGAAGGCATTTAAGTTCCAAGGTATTAAGACTTATTAAGTATATGACTAACAACCGATCAATAGACTATAGAAGTGCTTCCATGTTAGAGTAGAAAACATGATTCACCTTTAGTAAACTTTTTTGTAACAAAGTTTTGTTTCTTACATTTTCTTAATACAGCTATGTACTACTTTTTTTCAAATCCCTGAATAATAAAATAATAACAAAGATAATTATTAACAAGGCCACAATGTCCACTTTGTACTAACGAGCGAGCTTTTCAGCAAACTTCTACGGACATACTGTATACATCTATTGCTTCTGTTGGAAATTATATTCCGGTGAACATATTGGTGATGTATATTTCATATTGCACAGTGTCAAACCACACATATTATAATGTTTTATTATTATCTATATGTGACACAACACGAAAATAGATCAGTCAGTAATAAACCCTGATCTATACTTTATTGTATTGTATAGAGAAATGCTTTCCAATATTTTTGCGGTACGACACACTAAACAAATTACGTTTTTGCAGTAATCTTACAAAATGTTTACATACCTTACACCTATTTTAAACTTAAAAATTACAATAAATAAATATTGAGAAACAATAAAAAATAATTACAAAAATAAATATGAGGTAAATAAGTTATTGTTACAATAAAATACCTTCACTTATAAGATTACACTATTGATCATTTTTTTTTTTAATATAATAGTATCTTTTGCCGTGAAAGAGTGATCAGAGTTATTATGATGTGATGTTAAATGTTTCATATTCACGATAGTTAAAAGGCTTGCGCATCTTCTTATGACGTCGTGAGTCTTAGGTTCGAATCATGGGTCTGGAAAATACATATATTAATTTTCAATTTGTGTTTGGTGTCAGATTATGGACCTAATAGGTTAAGCAAGTGGTGTAACATCCATTTCTCGTAAAAACAAAAATATCTTCATACAAATATCTACTCTGTGAAGACCCACATAATCCCATTAGTGTCAGACATGGTCAAAAAATGGTAAAAGTATCTTTGTTATGTATTCTCTAATAGACAAGAAGTCTTCATTTACATTAAACCGTCTTAAATATTGTTAAAAAGCACTGGTAATCTTTACTTATTTTGAATATAAAGAGACTCATTTATTAACTAGGATACATATTATCATGTGTATAAAGAATAAATGTTGTGTTCATATAACATTTGTTTTCGGGTGACTTGTAATAATTGTAATATTAAAAAACAAATACAATATATTTCCTTTTCTTAGAAAAAGTAATATTTAAATGTAGGCGTATTATATTAATATTATTACAAGAAACCAATTTTAAATAAAATATATGCTAAACACAACTTGTGGAGTTGATTCAGCCGGTATTGGCCCGCGAGGGATTATTGCGTGGAGAGGTAATATATCGTATTTTGTTCCGAATGTCCACAAATTTTGTAGTTATCTTAACATATTTTTTCACAAAGAATGGTTGCTAGCCGCTTATGTAACTCCTTAAAACCACAACATTATTCCAACACTCAACAATTGCGAAATTTGCACCAAAGACCCACAAATGTCGTATTGGTCGTTTTATATGTTCTGATAACTTAAAATGCGTACATTATTCCAGAGTATGGACCAAATGGATGAAACGAATGGTTTATAAGCATCCATTACAAAAAGGTTTATTTAATTAGGTATAAACCAGATCGTCATTATCATCATCAGGGGCGCAACAACCCGGTGTGTGTCCTGGCCTCCTCCAACAGCTCCCTCCACCTGTTTCTATCCAGTGTGACCGGTTTCCAATTCGGTACCCCCAGAATACGGCAGTCACTGATAGCTCCATCCAACCAGCGAATATTTGGCCTGCCTCTTCTGCTACGCCCTATTGGATTGCTGGACATCACTGTCTTTGCCGGTTAATTGTCATTCATACGATGCACATGACCTAGCCATCGCAGCTCAATCGTAATTGATTGAACTGCGCTGCAATCTTCGTACAGCCCGTAGAGCTCAGCATTAACCCGGATCATAGTTTAAAAAAAACGTTTCTCAAAATTTTATCAAAAAGAATTTCATTCATTTAATAAAATTCAATACCTGTCTTGGATGTACATTAGTAGTATAAAAACACTAATATATTTTAGACTGCATTTATTCACTCTTCTTATTGTGCCATTTCCTATCATTAGCTGGTCACCATCAGGACGATCTTTACTATGCTTATTAATGCCCTCAACACTTTGATTACCTTGCATTCGTTTTGGAAAACAAATAGAAATTTTTTTATAACCAGATCTGTTTGAACGAAACGTGAATAAAATACCTAAGATTTTAAGTACCTAGCAATTTACATGTTAGCTTTACTTAACTATTGCCACAAGTATTTGCACAATTATTTGATTTGATTTAATTTAATTTAGAAACGATTAATAATTCATCTAAATAAACGATGAGATCTGAAATGATATTCGTAAAATATTTGAAACATTTTCAATCAAGAATATTATGTAATATTATATTTTAATTGACATCAACTAATTGTTTCATTGCTAGAATATGATTAAATTTGTAGAATCTATTGACTTATTGTATACACTAGATTCTTTTTATTTTTTTTTTGCTGTTTGTCATCATTCATCAAATAAAATATTTATTCTTGCATTAAAATATGTTTTAAAGAGACCAATATGAATATGCACATATCTACCTATTTACATTTAAAAATGGGTCCCCGGAGTTCCGGGTTACCCTCCTCTCTTATACTATGTTGTTTTGCTACTGCTTCCAATTCATCCCTGCAGCACAGCTTTTTCCCATAATTCTTCACAGGCCTACATCAAAGGTTTTAGTGGTAATTCGCTCCGCCCTCGAACATGCACTGTGCACAGTGGATTAGTTTAAAGAAGCGAACCAACAAAATGTATGACGCGGCGCCATTCATTATATTCGGTTTAAAGGATTCCGCTTTAACGGGATTTACCTTACCTACTAACATGTTCGGGCGAGATTTACATGCGACATATTGGATTTTCACTCTTCATAGCGGAAAAGTGACATATTCTCGGAATGGAAATTTTTTACGGTAAAATGACACAAAAATTATGATATGTTATGTCAGATGACACTTGATTTGCTTATGATCTGTTATATTCGTGTATATTGTTTATTTAACCTTTCAAAATAAAATAATGAGACTTTCAGAAAAATATTTATATACCTACTCATAATCAATAGGTAATTTAACTTGAAAAACTTAGAAAAAGTTAGAATCCTAAAAAAAACCTAGTACCGATTGGAATTACAATATACATATTAGTATGTTGCTTGTTGGATGAGTTCTTTAAACACTGAGCTATCAACCCAAGTATTATCGTGAACTTTGTTACATATTATATATCGACTGCAGAAAGGCCAAAAAAAATATTTTTCAGTTTTTTCAAAATAGATTTTATTTGATAATAACGTTTTACATGACTTAATACAGGTTATGTCTAAAGGATGTTATCTGTAAATTTCGAAATGTTGTCTAAATTTTGTTTTTTTAAATTTTTATAATAAAAACAAGGAAGTAAAGTGGGATTAAAGACTATTTTTATGTTCTTCACTTTATTTTACATCGGTAACAAAAATGTTTTTGTGCCTAGTGTAAAATTAGTTTTTGTATGGGTTAAGTCATTTTACCTTTTAACAGTCGACATAATCTGAGTGTATTTCATATTTCCGAAAGATGAAGTTACTATCTTAATAATTTTATTCATAAAATTATTTGTTTCTAATTTTAAAAATATAAGTTGTCGTACGGGATTGAACCATGAACATTTTTCTGCAGTAACTCTTAGTGCAGGTAATTCAAAAAAAAATCCTTGGGCTTGTCAATTCAATGAATAATATTTTATGTATAATTTATATTAAGCAGTGTCTGCAATTAGCTGGATACCTTAATACATAAAACTTCACTGGGTGGGATATATAGAAAAGGTGGCCAATACATCAGCATCAACTTAACGTTGACAAAATCAGAGAAACTACCATTGACGACGTGCCAGGAAACCGTGACGTGGCAGTTTGGTGGCTGGATGGAGTAGAAAAGAGTTTTTAGAGTCTGTATGTCTAAAAGGCAGTGCAACATAATTGAGAGGAACTGGTAGAGAGTAATACTATTGCTGTAGGTAACGGGGACCAACACCAGACTGTAATGTGATTAACAAAGATATATATATATATACTAGCTGACCCGGCAAACGTTGTTCTGCCATATAAATTATTTCTAGTGAATATTTTGGTTGTTAAATAAAAAATAACGAATGTATCGTAAGTTTGTGGGGATGGAATCTATGACAGAAAGAGGAATAGTCCGCTGTAGACGATGACCGCCGATAAAAACAAAAAAACATCAACCATTCATTTTTTCAATTCGAAATGACTAATGATGTTCATAATGAATGAATTACCTGTGACAGGATCTCGTTGTTTAATGTTTATGCAATATCCGTCTTGTCCCTTCCAGAAAATTAGCGGATATTGGAGAGCGTCGTATGAACGGTGTGTGTCAGCGATGAACTCCAGATTATTGTTTCTTCTTCGAATCACGATTTCTCGCGTCGATGTGCGGTCGCCAACCATGATTCTAGCAATGTCGTCAACAACAGGTACATTGAATCGACGCACGTGCTCTCCAGCTGGTGTTTTATCAGGATTGATGACAATAGCGTGATTGTCACTTTGCAATTCGTGCATGTGTGCTTTGAAGAATTTCAATGATTCATTGTGCTCATTCAACAGGGCGTCCAGTTTGCCGACGATGCGCCTGGAGGCCAAATTGAGGCCATTGTAGCCGCAACGTGCATCTACATGATTGATGTCCTCACCGCCCATGAAATAGATTTGTAAAAATTTATGTGGTTCGTTTGGCATTGGCAGCAATAAGCCTACTTTGTGGTATACTTGGCCTTTGATTTTGAACGTAGAATGGAATTGTTTACCATTTGCCGCAGTATTGTGAACTATTTCTGTTGCTCCGAACGAAGTCATTTGGAAGCATGAATTGAATATGCGAATGGACTTCAGGAACAGGTTTGAATCTGGAACCGTGCCGATGAGCAAGCCGTTCAATGTTTCTGGTGGTATCTCAATTTCTGGTAGTTGCACTTTTCCTGATGCGCAACACATCCCGGCTGACTCATGTTTGAATTTGAGCGCAAGACAATGGGGACATTCTTTGTCCATAGCACCAATCAGCACTTTCGGATGAGCGGAATATTCAATATCTGGCTCGTACTCGAATGCGAGACGAAGGAACGAAGCGGATGTAAATGTTCGATGTACTTGTTGGCGTTGTCGGTCATTTGCTCTGCGTGTGTTAACTACGAACCGGCGCGCTTGGCTCCGTTCCAATTGTCGTTGTTGATTTCGTTCAGCTCGTGCCTCTTATGATTGAGATGCACGCAATTGCGACATGCTTACACGCACGTTTTTCTTCTTTTGTTGGATTTGTTTGTCTGTTCTTTCTGCTCTACTATTTTGCATGTTTGTTGCTTTATTCCTTCGACGGCCTAAATGGCCCCCCTTGCGTCTTGCTGGCATTGTGCACTGTAATACACGCACATAAAAATAGATAAATTAAAATAAATCGTACAAAATTTTGCACGCACTGCGTTGTGATATGCCGAATGAAATGTCAAAATGACGCGACGCTTCTCTTGAATTCTTCTCGGACGTAGCGCCATCTGTCATTTAACAACATAAATAATTTCGTTATGTTTGAAATACGAACGACGGTTAAATTTGTTCATACAAAAATAATAAAATCGCGATTAAAAAATGGGAGGGTGGGGGTAGGAGGGTTAAAATATAGGGTTATAGGTATTTTTTTATGCCAAATAATAAAAAGAATACAAAAAAAAAATGTCAAAAAAATAAAAGAAAATTTTTCTGGATAGAGATACCCTAATCACCTAGCGGTATGAAATATACTTGTTGACCTATTCTCATACCCATAAATAAATACACATAAAAAAATTCATAAAAACCGGTCGAGCCATTTCGGAGGAGTTCGACCACAAACATCGTGACACGAGATTTTTATATATATATAGATATATATAAGATATGTAGCTGGAACTCTTAATTTTTATTTTAGACTAATAAAATTCCTACGGATATTATATTATAGTATATAAGAAAATTTTATTCTACACTCCATTTGTATTTTCTCTCTCACATATACCTACTTTAGTTCCATTTAGTTGTGGCCTCTACACACAATGCGAATTATTTTCCTTTGACTAGCACAATACGTTTTCTTTCCCCGTTGTCTGGAGCTAATCTTCGCCAGAGTAGGAAATGCAACTTTTCTCAATTTTATCCGCTCGCTTCCATTTCGTGTTACTGAATCTTTTGTCGAATGAATCCTTCGTCATAGTTTATTACATTTCAATCCAAAGCAATTTCGTAACATCAACCCGCCATATTTACTATTTTACAATGATAAAGACTCAACTAGAGGCTATTATTTAACAGATACCTTGACTAGTATAAATGATTTAAATTAGAAAATTGTTATATTAATTAATACAATTTCTCAAATAAATATATGTGAACTAACTCTATTGGGTTCAGATATAAATACAGCATAGAGTAGAAAAAAAATATTACCAAAAAAATTTAACAGTGATAGAAGTTACCTCAGCGTGTTTCTCACAAATCCTAACGAGGTTAGACACTTGTCATTTTTCAAAATTCTACCGGGGGACGTCATAATAATATTCTAAATAATGTGTTCATATATATTCCTATAATAATAAAGTATTGTGGAACTTATAGCCTTATTTTGATCATTTTAAAACTTTAATTACACATATTATACAACCGTGTTTGCGAAATACTGAACTGACAACATTTTGGTACATTTCGGTTATGAGGAATACAGCGGAAAACACATTTTGAAAATACCCGATATACCTACTGGATTATTTGTTAGTTTGGGTTAGTTAAGGTTAGGTTGGGTTGGGTTAGGTTAGTTCCACTGTATTCTTTATAACCAAACTGTACCAACATTTTCTGTAAAACAAGTGTCGTGTACTGATTATAGTAATTATATTTCACATTTTCTTATAAGATGAACGAGTAATATTTATTTCTTTTGAAACTGATTCTAACATAACCTCGTTTTCTCAAGTTTTTAACTCTAAATAGCGAAAACAACGTAGGTTTGAGGTTCTATTTACTGGTCACCGTATTTTTGGTATATATAAATAATTTTAATTTAAACAAACTAATTATGTATAATATTTGCATAAAATACATATCTATAAAGTGATAAATTCGTTCATTTTAATTTTATTGCAGTATATTTTAACATAGCTATCAGTAATTGAAGTCTACCTCTCTATACTTCATTTGGGCTTTTTGATACTCGTATAACCATGATCCTGATTTCCTTAATCATTTTTTTGCATTCCTCTTCCATTTTTGCATGTGAATTTTTCTCTGTGAAGACTTTTTGCATCCGCAGGCTTACAAAAACTCTCATGTCATCTTCGATTTTGACAAATGCATAGATCATTATTGTAGAGAGGCCAACATAACGGATGTTGCTAGATTGAATGATGTTCTTCATGTTGCTAGATCAAAAAAATAAATATGCCAAAACTGAGGCAATATGATGTTGATCATTATTGCATAGTTAGTTCAAAACTGCCAAAATGTAACATATATCATTATTGAGGGGATGGTTTCAATTATATAGTACAGAAAATGATATTTCTTATTTATTAAAACTATGACGCCAATCACATTTTACGTTTATAGGAAATTAACTACTATTACAGACCCAATAATTGTATAGTAGTTTTAGTTTATAATGTTCCCATCGATAATAATAAATTAATTCACGATATGACAGTTTCTTTATATTCCTTTTTTTTATTTTTTTCTACGACACTGTAATTAATTCACCAATATGATTTTACATCGATGTTTTCAAATTATTTTTAATTATTTGTTTCAGTGATAGTATATTCCAATCTGAGCATGTGAGCTGTACCACCAAGCAGGGTGTCCTCAATTCTCCACCACCGCTGAAACCGCTGCCCTTCTGTTCACGACACATGTCTCCAAATGGCTGAGATGTTGCAACGCGGTGGGTCCGGTGAGTGACAGTGAAACACACCTTTATAGTATTTCCAGTTTATGATACACAAGCTCAATTATTATAATACACATATAAGTAGGTATCAACAGAAAATAAAGCATTTAGATCGATGGCTTAGAAATGAAAGCACTCGTCTCGCAGACCAAAATGTGTGGTCGAACCTCACACAATTCTAGATTTTTTAGAGAATGACTTTTCTAATAATTATGTTTCTTAGGTTGTTCCTGTATATTATATACAGAGATATAGAATTACAAATTAAATATCTATTTTTCGTAGTGTCAAATTATAGCAAACTCGGTAAGGAGCTGACCTCAATAATAAATTCTGCATATCCATTTCTCACTTCGTCAGTCATCCATTGACGCAAACGCCAGATAAAAGCTGACTCGATTATTTCAATAAAAATAACATTATTTTGATTGTATAAATAGCGAATAATAATTCATCAAAAGTGTCATTTCAATCTAAATACCTGGTTCGTTACTATCTCAGTATAATATGTACTGTCAGTTTATTTGTATTATTGAACCGATTGTACCCTTGTACTTATGTAACCATAAATAAACTCTCACTTCTCCATCATCACGAAAAACCACAATCGTCTTTCATCTACGACATCATCGACCCTTACATCGACCACTCCTACATATATATTCAATTTTGTTACATCCTACCTTTTTTATTTTTCATTTTGTGAATTCAATTTATAAACAAAGTAAAAAGAGACTTTGATTGCATATTTGAATCAAAATTAATAATGATCAACTTAAAAGTATTAAAGTTTGAAAATCTTTTAGATATGTAGCTATTAAAATTATCTGAATTAATGGTTACTGAGCTTCATTATTAAACCACTAGCCCAACATGCGGTAGATCCCCGAATTCCATTCAGTCGAAGATTTTTTCTCGAAAATTTTGAACAGATATATTTCTGATTATCATTCATAATTATAATATTCATTCAGTCATTTATTAATGTCAGAATATTATGTTTAATAGCTAGTTTTACTATTGAATCGATGTGGAGCCAATTATTTATTTCAATTATTAATTTCTATTATGTATATAATATTAAATAATACTGTTTTCCAAAAAACTTATGTCAGATACATTTTTATCACCTTTTTGAAATCCTATTTATATACGGCATAATCTAATACGAAAAAGATATGATTTTTTTTATTTATTTATTCTATGTTAGGTACTACGAGTTTATTATTTTTTGTTCAAAGACAAATATTAAATAATTCAATATTAAAAACAAAACCAAATATATTTACTCGCATAAATATACCATGATAAATTCATTTTTTCCTAATAGAAATAACAAGACAAGTCCATAGGTACCTCATATAATATACAAAATCACATAAACATTTTATCTTACTTCTCAACTTACATAATTCAAAAATATATGCCGTGAACCCTTGTCAAGATTATTCTAATGTTTTCTCTTGCACAGAATATTTTTTTTTGTTTTATCCTTTTCTCAGACGTAAAAAAACATTTTTACATTTGATAATATTACTATATTATTGGATTATACTTTTATTATATAATACGAATTCAAATTTTTATAAAGATTATAAAAAACAATCATTACATAATAAGTAAATGATTCGTAGAAAGTATCTTTACCGAAAAATACGTAAAACAACATGCTAAATTTATTCTGTTGTGAATAACAACCGCTCATCAATTTTAAACAAACATTTCTTGAAAAGAGATATTAATTAAAATAGCAATTATAAATGCTTATGAATAGAGCAGAATAATATGGACCTTTATAGATTGAACGTTATATGTAATTTTACAAGGAATTGTTAACCTTCTTGTACATACTAAATCAAATACGCATTGAAAAATTCAATACGTATTTTTTGACTTGCACGGCTCTAAATCCACAACCCAAGGTAAACAACCTTTTGGATTTTTACAAATATAATAGTTGTTTTTCAAAAGATACATTAGTGTTATAATATTTAATTCTAGTCTATCTGCATGGGACGCAAGTGTTTGTAGGATAGACGGATAATATTTATATGATAAGATTACTTACACAACAAAACTAGACTGCAGTGATTTTGGCCGTCTGAACATTGTTAATAAAAAAGACGGTTTTGGTTAGTTGTGGTAGGTTTTAATTAATTTTTAATTTTTAATTTTTTAATTTTTAACCAGCACCATATGCAATTTGTATTCTTAGTTCAATGAAAACAAATACGTGTGTCTGACAAACTTCAACCTACCTCCAACCCTCGCCACTGAGACCGATAGAGATATATTCAGTCTCACTTCAATAATTCCTGTCCACATTTGGCCCTTTTTTCGTTCGCTGGATAACCGCATCGCAGTGAATGCGTAGTCTGCGCATTGCTTTCCTCAAACCGGTGACAAAATGGCCATTTTTCGTGATAAAAATGCTAGCGCGCATAGATCCATCATGGCAATGTTTCCAACCAAATGATTCCGCGAAAAATGTATAATAATATATTTTATTATAATTTGTACAGCTTTGTATTAAAATCAGCATTATATAAATATGATATGACAACACTACTTCCCGTGAAAAATTAAAACTATTTAACGTACAAGTGGTGATAGTTGACGCGGTGCTTAACACGCTATCTACCTTAATCATGCTCAAAGGTGTTAAAACCATAATTAAAATATTGTAGTGAAGTGGAAAATGAAGTGATTAAATGTAGACATAGCTATACATTATGATCCAATTTTACATTATGTTGTGTTGAATTTGCCACAATATTACGCATTTCCTCTCCACTTATCACACAGCTCGTTACATATTTTCTAAGTTCCTCGAATTTCATACACATTGGTTATTATCACACGATATAAAGTTACGCGATCATTGTTCTTATACACCTCGGCAAATAATGGTCACGTAATAGTATTCAATGCGTATGAATCGAGAGAATCCGCTTCCGTCAGCGAACAATGGCCGCGCGATAATATTCGCTGCGTGTGAAACGGGGGTGAAGTACTCCTCTAAAACTCCCGCATAGAAATTTCACAAATCTCATATACTGTCATACTAATGTATTATCATAAAATTCTAACAAAATCTTGCTCAGTATTACAAATTTCAGCTATATATATATATATTATACTAATATTGGCATATGTTTTCTGAGGTGACTTCTTAGATATGCCTCAGCTGCAATGTCTGATACTCATCTCTAATCCTCAATGCTTTCTGGTGGCTGGTAGATGGTACAGCAGAGCGTCTGAATGTTTACATAAATGTCACGACATTTCCGACCATTTATCTCGTTTATCCGTTGCTGTTGCGACTTCGCTTTTCTCTAATCTTAAGTTGTAGTTTGCAGATACGCATATATATATATATAGTATACGTAATATAAGTCCTGTGTCTACAAAGATAATTATTCTAGAATCAATGATAGGTTTGTGGTGATTCCATATTGCACGCTACAAATATTTTCAAAACATATTGTGTGTTTCTGAAGTGTTCTAAGTTACCAAGGTAAATATTACTTGTGGAATTTGGGATTTATAATAGCCGTTCTTATCTTCAATTAAATGATAACCTTAATTTAAATAATCCAGCATAAATTGATATCAAGAGTTCACATAAAATTGTGGACAATTGAACAAGAACAAAAGACTAAATTATGTTAAAATTTTAGTTTTTTTTACGATTTTGTTTGTTTATTTTATGAATGCTCTATTATTCGGCAATGTATAAAACTATTAAATTGGTTTTAGATTCTAACTATTAAAAACTCACTAGGAAGTCCATAAGCGGCATTTGTATTGGAACAAGTGTTTCATATACTAATGGATTTAAGTTTGTAGGGATTTTTTACAAACATTTTAACTTTTCATAATTTGTTTTTTTTGTTTTTTATTATGATTCTTGACTTAATAGGTAGGTGATAAAGTTTTTACCTACTGTATTGTATCAATTTGTTATATAAGTTAGAGATAACTGTATTCGTTCTCAGTGTGTATTTGCCTTTTGGTGAGTGCACATAATGCCTGAGATGCCGAAAGGCAAAACCCGGGTCGAAAAATACGACTCAAATGGAATAGTACAAAACTTGAATTCATTAGAATTCAAATTTAAATTCCATCAAGCACCTTCGGTCTATACTCTTATAGTATTAATATTATTTAATATACGTTATTTAATATTGTTTCATAATCTCAAAATAATTAATAGCTTTCTTGAATATCATGGTGAGTAGGTTACAGGTAATAATTTATTATTATTATTATATATTTTGTGAATCTGTCAGCGCATGAAATTAACCACGTAAAATGTAAACGTATTAATATGTATTTCACAATTTATGAATATAGAATACTAAAATAAAAAATAAACTTATTATTAATGCTATTTCTAAAATCGTTAGGTTAGGTAATAAGGTAGTCTAAGATTAAAGATATGATTGTATATGTTTATCTTTTATTTAACTTCATTAGTAATAACAAAATATATACTTGCTAAATAGTTATATAAATTAATCATGATATCTACGTACTATTTTAAGGTGCGCATCAAATCTAAGTCACGTAATCTTCCGTACGCTTTTCCATCGATGCAATTTTATACGCTACAGAAAATATATAATACAAACTCGTGTAATGTCATGGATCCGAACAGATCCGGGAAGCGGTACAAACGAATGTAGAAATATAGAGCAAGGAGATTTATGTTAGAGGTGGGCAACTTTGCCAAGCTTTCGTGCTACGACACTACGTCGCGTCGCGTCTGTGCTACGCCTCTACGTCTCTACGTCAGTGTTTCTCAAATTTTCACGTGTGCACTACCTTTATTAACGTATGCTCACTATTTAACTTGGCTTAATGATGGTGGTAGTAACACTGTATTGATATTTATCTAATAAATAATAAATTTGCGTTATAAGGTTTGGTTGAGCTTTTTAAGTGGACTGTAATTATTTGTAAGGGAAGATAAAGATATTGGATTTAGTGGTGGGGGCGATGGAACATAGTGGCAGACACTGACCTTTGTGATGATGTATGATGGCTCCGTGGTCTGGTTTCAACATTCGCTCGCGCGGTATAGTTGTTTTGGGTCACCCGGTTCGTACACTTCCGCACTTTGTGATACAGTTTTATGGATTATATGTGAGGGTGTATGCATGATAATGGTAGTTTATGAATGAGTTGAATGATTGAGTCAATCACTTAAGCGACGGAAAGCTAGTAGAAGCCCGCACGCGTCCGCTGTCGAGATGCAACTCAATGTCTCTTTGAAACACGGTCTCTCATGACGCATAATTACCTATACATTGTCTGATGACAATAACACTGGGGATTAGGAGGTGGGTGAGGAGATAAGGAGTGGAATGGGAACATAAATGGCCCAACCAAGGTTGTTTCTCATAATTCTTAAATAATGATTTTTTATCAAGAATATTCAAATTTTTTATGTTATTATTTTATAAGCTTTAAAGTCACATTCAATTGAGTGACAGATAGTAGGATATTGGATCTTTATATAAGAGATTGAGTGATAGATCACAATAAACAAAATATGTGCTGGCGAGATTTTCTTTTAACAGCTTACTACAAAACGACAAAAATTTAACATAGGTTAAAGATTACAGCCTTTACGCTAGAGGTGTAATTGGATAATCTCCCTTCACTCCAGTAACAAAAATCTGTGGTTTGGTTATATTTTAAAAAGATTACATTCTGATGACACTATTAAAAAAGATAACGGTTATCAGCTGACTGATCACAAACGTCGATGAGAAATAGGGTACAGGTATCGTTTACCTGGATTCCTCTCCGGATATTTTTGTATCGCTCAACTCAATGGTGCAAATGCCAGAAATATACAATTTTATACAATTAACTGGGCCTTTTTTTAAGTTAAATCTCAATAACAATAATTCATCAACTTGCAAGTCTTGCCCATACATTATTATGATGGTGACATTCAGATTATTTTCATCTCTCGATGAATATGAACCTTATAATCTACACATGTATATGATATACATATGATATGTGACCAAATTAGTGCTAAATTGATAATTTAGAGATAAGCATATAATTATTTCAACTTTTCGGAACTCTTCTGGCCAATCCAAATTATTGAAAATATTAATGATGGTTAATTTAATGCTATCTACATAAATAAATTTATCATAAATTGACCAAATATTACATAGGGATACCGTTACTTTCAAACGAGTTAGTCCAATAAACATGTTCAAAATAAAGTTTAAATAACAAACAATTATTGTTCTATTGAAATCTTGCAAATAGGATTCATTTAATCACTTATGTGTTCATTATATCTTTTATAATATTCAAATTTGATTAACAAAATATTCAACAGTCAAGTAAATTAGTTGAAAACTCTAAAGATATTTAGAGTTAAATATCATGAACCGACTAGTTTTAACTTTAAACATTATTTTTCCTGTTTCTATAAACTGTCTTTTTTGTTATATTCATACTATTTTTATGAAGATGAAAAAAGCTTAGGGTATTGTATAAGAGTTGATAATCCTCACGTTGTATTGTCAACCAATGCGGTCGTGAAAATCAACCTTGTTGATATTATATTACGTTATGGTGAATATTACATAATTCTTTAGTTATTATATCTTCGGATACTGACAAGCTTATATTGATCAAAATTCTAATGGATTTAAGTTTTGTACTATTCCATTTCCGTGGTTTTTTTCAACCCGGGTTTCGCCTTTCGGCATCTTATTATAATTATTATTTGTTAATTATATTATATTGATCAAATAAAAAATATTTTTCGACCTATTAACTAAAATTGACATGGTCATAATTAGGCTACCTAGATCTTTGAGGAACACTGATACAATGTTACGACCAATGCAAGTGGATACCTTACGTAAGCCCCACCGAACGTTTTACCGAGAACTCCGTAGCAAGGCACCTCTCTCACTTCAAATCTTGCGGCCATTCAGGTGAATTCAATGGGAACGCAGGCGTACAGTTAGCTTTATATCACGAGCCTGTGAAATTGGCTCCCGGAGTATTAAAAATGTTTTAGCGTCCTGTAACCAGATTAAATTTCAACGTACATCCTGTAACTGTACAATTTTAAAATAAGATCGACTTTTGCAGTCACATTTTATGTATTATATTATGTTTCAAGTCACTTAATACTTATAGTAAAATTCTGTAGTTTTTATTGGTTTATTAATTTGTTACCAAATAGCTTTTTATATTCAAAAAGTCATTCAATAAACCAATAGACCAATACATGAATTGTGTTTTATTTACTTCTAATAGGATACTAATAATAAATCAATTTGTTTGATAAAATATTTACATCCCATTTATTGTATGTGTCAGTAGCGAAGGGTGTAGGTAGGCTGTTAAGATCCACCATATTAAATTTGATTAGTCATACGTATTTGTTTTTATTAAACTAAAGCAACAATTTACAGATGTGTTCAATCAATAAAACCCTGCCTAAACCAAACCATATAGTTTTGGCATACTTTAGGCGATACAATTTTTCATTCATACTATCTTATTTGTTGACGTTGGATTAAGAATACATATTGTTGGTTATTTTTTTTAAATTCATTAATCCCTGCCGAAACCAAACTTTAATAGATAAAAAATATCATTATATCTATAAAATAGGTACCCAAAGTTATTTATGATTTAATTGCATAATTTTAGATATTTTATAGATAGATGAGTATTTTTTGACTATTAATTATAAATTTTAAAAACTAACCAAAACCGTCTGTAAATTGTAGTCTTATTTCAATAAAAACAAATACGTATGACTGACAAAGCTTAATGTGCACTATTAACAGCCTACCTCTACTCTTCGCCATTAGTAAGTGCACATAGCTGTAAACTTTTTCACTGATTTAATTTATTATGTATTGCAAAATACTACTTCCATCGAAGCAGAGTTTAATTCATTCTAACGTGTAATAACAACTAACAACTTATTGTTTTATTTTGTAGTGAGCTTATTATCCGACAAGTATCTTTGATTATTATTCATCCGGCATCAAAAGCTCGCACGTCGTTACAAAGCTCACTGTTGCGAAAACGGCGTCCCGGCGTCATCGCAAGTGTGCAATGCATCCGTCGCTGCGTTGATGATAGCGACATCTCGAGGGACAAATTGGCGTAGAATAGCATATTAACTTCCACCTAATGCCTCACGCCGTGGTGCGCCTGTTATTAAATTCATTTGCGTTCACTTTGCTGGAGCAGTGAAATTTTCAACTCCAGTCGCAGCATAAATTTGCTACCACGGTACATTCATTGTTTGTTATGTGTGCATTTCTGAGGGGACGTCATTAATTTGAGTTATTTCACATAACAAATACTCAAAATATATTATTATTAAGCTAGGAATGGCGGTTTTCATTTACATACAAATGGTTTATTATCTAAAATTTAAATCCGACTACTTCCTAATCTAATATATCTTATGCGGTATCTCGTGGTTGGAAGACGAGACCGCAGTGTTTGAGGATGACCAGGAGGTGTAGATGGAGAATCGTCAGGAGGAGAGGTGAAAAGTCGAGATTTGGTGGTTGCTCCGATGGATGCAGGAGCGCACTTTATTTGCCGAACTCATGGGACAGGAGCGACACTAAACTTACTTATCAGACGGAGATTATGATTGATACTAATAGGGATTTAGACTAAGCAACTAATCAACTATGACCTGCTAATTATATGCATGAATATTTGTTAAATTGCGAGTCATTGCTGATGAAGTTTTCAATTGAGAAATCTGCTAGCCTCTGGATTATTGCACTTCGATTTCAGACGTGCAGAATATGCTGTCTGTAGATGTAATTTTTGTGCGATAGTTTAAATGATTTGCTAATTCTTACACTGTCTAAATGAGAAGGCACGAAGTTATTGACCACTACATATCTAATAACATCTCCTACAGATAGTATCTGTCAAATAACTCTGCCATGCATTGAATATTGAAAAAATAATACTCGTTTGGCTCTAGTAGACAATAGAATATTATATTTATCAATTCATAAATGCTCAGTTTGTTTTGCTTACCCCGATTTAATATATTATCTATATTTGGACCTGTTGATAATCATTCAAGGTGACAACTTCCAAGAAGAGTTTTAGGTATTCAGCAAAAAATAAAAACAAAACATTTTAATATAGTAATATCTACATATAAAAAATACAAAGTTTGTTTGTTCAAATTACCTTTTTTACAAGTTTACAAGATTTTCACGACTATTTTGGGTTCCATTTTAATTTCATGTTATTTTATTTGACTGCTGTCAGAATTATTTTCATTTTGACATGTGGTATGCATATATATTTTAATATTGAAGAATTTAAATTATTATTGTTGTATAATTAAGCTAACAGACAATATACGTTTTGGTCACCACAAGTAGGATAATTTTTTAAATCAACATAGTATAAAAAAATCACCTTGCTTCAGTTTATGTATAACAAATTTGACGTTCCCTTCAATGTGGCTTCGATATAATATACAAGTCTAATTATCCATTCAATTCATACTACCTACATTTTTTGCTATTGAAATATTTTTTTAAACTTTTATTTTATAGCATAGAACTGGTTCCAATTTCAAATATTAATTCAACTTAAGAATTATTCATATAATAACACACACGTTAACACATAAAATCGATAGTACTGTACAAAATTCTGACTTTCACTTACTAAAAATAACCATTCACTTGATACTCTCACGAAGTAATGTTTGACTAAGCTCATGATATTGAACGTAAAGAGACACAGCAAAATAAATTTCGTTTCTGGCTTGGATTGTTAAGGACAAGTTAACGGATATATGTATTATTTTCATATTGTTTTTCTCCATGCCGCTTAACGGCCCACGTGCTCGTCGTAGGTCAAAATTGAGTTTTTATTGTATTTTCAAACCATGATCCTGGACACTCCTTAAACGTTGTAGATAATCTATTTATATAATTTTGAAGCCTTATTACCTTTTATAGTTATTTTAAACATTTGACGAATGCATAAAGTATTTTTGTTACATAAAATAGTATTCTTTTAAACCTCTCGATCTAATGTTTTAGAATATAGTCATATTTCGGTACATAACTGTGCAGTGGTGTTAAGATTTTTTACGTTTATTAATTTTTAAACACATTTATTAAACCATAAGTATAATTTATTACGAGATAATTTTTGTAAAATATTCACGATAAAAAATTATATTGATAATCTCTGTGATCCCAAATTTGACAAGAATCAGGCATTTTATTATTCAAAAAATCGGCAAGATTAACACATTTGAAGATGATTCTAAAGATACTTATTATAAGCTATGTCTTTGACCATTCAAGTGTGATAAACATTTTATGAATAATGATTGTTTTATAATAATTATTGACCTAAGAATAAGGTAGTGTTTTTTTGAAAAACGCCATTTCTTTTGTCATTCCCTAGTGGTTAAGCTACAACATACGGCCGTAGCCATAAATTGACAAACTATAATTGAAGTAGGGAGTAAAATGATATTGACGCGCGTGTTTGAACATGTACCGTTTAAAAAAAATAAAAAAAAAACACGCGCGTCAATATCATTTTACTCCCTACTTCAATTATAGTTTGTCAATTTATGGCTACGGCCGTATGTTGTAGCTTAACCACTGGGGAATGACAAAAGAAATGGCGTATTTCAAAAAAACACTACCTTATTCTTAGGTCAATAATTATTATAAAACAATCATTATTCATAAGATGTTTTTCACACTTGAATGTTCAAAGACATAGTTTATAATAAGTATCTTTAGAATCATCTTCAAATGTGTTAATCTTGCCGATTTTTTGAATAATATAATATCTAATTCTTGTCAAATTTGGGATCACAGAGATTATCAATTTAATTTTTTATCGTGAATATTTCACAAAAATTATCTCGTTACAAATTATACTTATAGTTTCATAAATGCGTTTAAAAATTAATAAACGTAAAAAATCTTAACACCACTGCACAGTTATGTACCGAAATATGACTATATTCTAAAACATTAGAGCGAGAGGTTTAAAAGAATACTATTTTATGTAACAAAAATACTTTATGCAGTCATCAAATGTTTAAAATAACTATAAAAGATAATAATGCTTCAAAATTATATAAATAGATTATCTACAACGTTTAAGGAGTGTCCAGGATCATGGTTTGAAAATACAATAAAAACTCAATTTTGACCTTCGACGAGCATGTCCCCCCTTCAGAAAATAAAAACTTTCAAACATTTCACAATAAAAAGTTCTTTTTCATCATTTAGTCTCTATCAAGTCACCTTATACCAATTTTTACTTTTCCTTTGCCTTAAATTAGTATTATGAGTCGATTGAAAAGATTACCAAACATTTTTATTATATAATTTAAATACCAATTAAATTAAATATATAATCTCAATTAATACTACAAATTGATTACTATTAATTGATTGTCACTATTTTTTGAGATAACTATTGAATATGATTCTACATTTCCTTCTTTATAAAATGATAAAACTAGATAATCCTGAAGTTAATGGGAACTGTATTAATAGCTTAATATGTGTTTAAAATTTTTTAAATCTTTAACTTTAAAATCAATACACAAATAAATAAAATAAAATATCTACAATATGTTTTCATACAATTGAACATTATTTCGTTTTTTCCCAAATAGACAAGAATATTTTTTTATCTTTATTCTAAATAATAATTATAGCCTAGACTTGTTAATCAAATAAAGTTTAAATTGAATTTTTCCAACAATGACCAAATTAGAGTTACGAGTATCTAGTTGCAGTATTGGGGTAACGTATAACATTAAATATAAAATTGACATAATGGTAGTAGAATAAAAAATAGTATCTACACTGCATGTATCAAAATTTTGCTTTATTCTCAATTTTAAAACTACGACGATTGAGTAATACTTTTTTATTGTATTAATATAGTTTATGTGATTGTGGGATGAGAAAAAATAGGACATTGTAATGACATAATACTTAGATCTCTGTTATAAAGTCTACATATTAATCTGGCATAGCTACGAGTATAATAGATATCCAAAAATTCTCATTTTTTACCTTAATGTAGCAAGTGACCATTTATGACTATTAATAAAAATTTAACACAATATGGAGAACGTTTTTCATTTACTTAGTTTAATAATCATCAGGACAAATTTCATCTGCTTCAATGGTACATTGTCAACTGTTACAAAAAAATCAAACTTACAGTCATGTATACCAACAAACTTACTTATTGCAGATATGAATAAATAATTACTTATTACAAATCTCAATTGCATTATTTCTCATAAATATTGTTAGATGCACTTTAAAATAATGCATAAAATAATACTTACAGTAAAAAATCTAGCAAGGAGCATATTATAATAATGACAAATTGTTTTTATATCCTATGCAAGTGAATACTTATAAGGCACTTGCGACGAACACATTAACATAAACGACTTCTTTCCAGCTTATGAGACCCTGCTGTAATACTGCGAATAATAAAATCAAAATAGATATTTATTTCATCCTCTGTAAGTTATATATGTATTTTGTGTGGATATTGTAGAAATTTTAATATTTATAATACGATTATTTACATTTTATCTAATAGGATATTTGTTTCTTTTTCAAATAGTATATTATTATGTCAAAAAAGAGAAAAAAAAAGTGAGATTGTTTTTTTTTACCTTTTATTTTTAAAATAATTTAGATTCTTTCTTATAATGTTGTATATTTATTACATTTTTTAATAAACGGGAAATTGACTGCCCCAGATGAGAAAGAAAATCTATCATCTAATATTCTAATTACTCGTAGGTCGTTTTGTCAAAAATTGTTTTGTAAATAATAGATTCAAAAAAACCATAAGTCGTAGTGCCCAATAATTGAATGTACACTTGAATTATGTATAAATCGGTAAAGTGGTTGATATCTAGTTGTTTTGATATTATAAAAATTATTAATGTATACAGGTTATAGTTTTAATAGACTTTTAAGTCTGTCTGGACGTGGAATTGTCTGGGTATAATATCTTTCCAATACCATTACAACTCAAATCGAGACAGTCTTTTAAAATCGACAAGCTAACAAAATACAGGAAACAAAGTGTTATTTTCGTTACTCTGTTTTTATTAGTACCGATCATTTAGATATATATTTATTTTAATTCATAGGGAATGGATTAAAATTTTATCCAACGTTCAGTATTAGTTCATTTTAATGTTTACCTTTGATAATCACATAATTTAAAAAAAAAAACATCCATACGATAAGTATTGATAAAAAAAAAAAAAAAAATGTTCACCATTCGGTTAAACCATAAATAATAAAGGAGTTTGATAACATTTTACATTAAATTTTTTCATTAAACAACCAGACTTTGAAAGAATCACATCACTGGACTACGAAGGCCGATGTTGACCTTAAATACACCATATTAACGTGACGTTTTGACATGAAATAAGACACAGTCGGATGGGCGCTGAACGAGAAAAAATAATTGCAATAATAATCACATTTATTAACCATGACTAATTCTTGCGTACTAGAAGAAATCGTACCTGCGCACTTTGAAAGTTAAATTGTTGTATATTAATAAATATGATAACTTTTTGATCAACTTATTAAAAATCTTTATTTCTCTCATGAAAAATATGAAATATAACAAACAAAACTGACGTGTATGTTCTCACAATCCGATTGTGTGCATACACAGCAAGCAAAGATGCGGATTTGCATTTCATTTTATTTTATATTCCCAACGACTACCACTACCATCCACCCTCGAGAGTAAACACACATCCTTTTTTCGGAAAAGAAAAAAAATGTCTTTAAAAAAGTACACACATACACACACATAGCCAGCCAGAGACTGGGAAAACTTTTCCTTAAGAAATGGGTTCTCTTTTCTTCGTTTTGTTTCGCATCCTTTATATTTTCATATTTTGTTTTTGTCACGGTTGAATTGTTTCTAAGATTCTCGTATAAAAGCTACTTTTCAAGGATATATGATCAAAATACAAACTGATGAATGGAAATAAATTGCTTGCTCTGATACATTACTTAAAATCTCATTTTAATACCTATATAACAATAATATAGACAGTCCAGACTTATAAAATATCAAGACAACATTTAAAATTCGCCAATTAACATTATTATTATAGTGTTGTTTTTTCTTTCAACTATAATGTCTTTCCATCAAAAAATAACAACAATTAAAATTGGTATGACATCAGTTGTCACTTTTTAATGTTCTACTTAATAATACTTAAAAAAAACTACTTCACAATTATTATCAGTTACGTATTTTTAATTTAACGCACATAATAATATACATTATTTATAACTTCGATAAATATTATAATAAAAAACATGCCATTTATTAAAATGCCAATGCATCTTTACCAAAGCACAAGCAAAGTTTTTAGGTACTGATATTTTTTCCTTCTTAATTACTTTTTTCATACTTTTCGGATTCCCCGACATTAAAATTTATAATAAATTAATTATTATTTTCCACCGGAAGCGCTCTCTAACAAGATCATGTGAAGGCATGCTTAAACACCGCAGCGTTATATTTATTTCCCGCCTAATCGGGTAAGCCCCGTAAAAACAAATTTCGTTGAAATTTTACTTGCAATAAAAATTTTCACGCTCAATTAAGTAAAATAATTTAAAGCCAGAAGCGTTTCCTCGCCGACTCACTCAAATATTAAGATTCTTTAATAACGATTTATATTTAAATTAAAAATATACCTATAACTTATTATATTCGGTATGCATTCAATATAATATACAACTATACGTAATCAACAGATATCAGTGGCGAAGGGTGACTTTTGGAAAGATGTAGGCTGTGGAGATCTGATAAAAAGAACACACTTGTCAGGATTACTTACGATAAATGAGAAGATAATACGATATTACTACTAATGAATTTTTTTTTTTTCCGACCATGTCCGATCCTGATAGGATCATATGGGCCTCCACAGAGTGGAGGTTTGTATTGACAGATTTTGTTTTTTACGAGAAATGGATGTCAGCCACTTGCTCAACCTATTAGGTCCATACCCTGACACACACAAATTGAAAAACAATTTTTGTACTTGCCAGACCCAGGATTCGAACCTGGGACCCACGGCTTTGTAGTCCAACGCTTATGCCGCGCTTATGGCGTGCACACTAATGACAACAATACACTAATTTAATGAAACTTCAAAAACTCACTGACGACATAAAATTAAGCCATCAGTTTAAATTAAGTACGTATTTTTCAAAAGATTTATACTCATCAAAAATCATTAGATAAAAGTTCTTTTTATTTTTAAAAACAGTCTATATTTATTAATATTCGATTATTTTTTTTAATTATCTTATTACTTAGTTTTAGGCTCTGCGATCGGAGCTTACCTTAGTTCATACAATTCGATAGACTGGGCGGAGCTACGTGACGTAAAGTCCATATGAAAAAAATGAGAATTATTTTAAACATAATCCGACCTTTATGTGTGTCAATACAGATGGCGCGCTGTGGTATATTTTTTTAAGCATTTGCAGATTGTTTTGTAATTATCTCTGTAATACATTCCTATACATGTGGCATCTCTCGTTGGCAAAATAAATTATTTTATCGAATATATAATCAAATGATTATATAAATAAGTCAATATGCAATTAAAAAATATTTTTCTTACGAAGGTAGGCTTTAAATAATCGCCTAGTATGGAGTCTTCGCCACTGACAGATATCATTAGCGACATGTTTTGTTCATCGTTATAGATTTTTAGGTTAGGTTAGGTTACCGCATGTTCTTCCTCAATCTTCCTCAACATTTCACTGCAGAGGCTTTTCTTGTAAGAAGAATAAAAACAGAAGATGACAATCCAAAAGTCTATTATGGTTATAAACAACCAGGAAAGTCTGAAACATTATAATAAGACTTATTTCTTATTATTTTTTAATAATAATTATGCTATTTTAAAATTATAAATAATATGGACACTCAATAATCTATACCCAATATAGAACAACACCGAGATATATTTTTCAGATAATCACTTATTTTTGCAAAATATTCTTCTTTCGACCATGTACGATTCTAATAGGATCATATGGGCCTCTACAGAGTGGATGTTTGAATAAACAGATTTTGTTTTTTACGAGAAATGGGTGTCAGCCACTTGCTCAACCTATTAGGTCCATACTCGGACTCATACACAAATTGAAAAACAATATGTGTACTTGCCAGACTCAGGACTCAAACCTGGGACCCACGACGCTATTACAATTTAACTACAATGGATGGAATTTTACAAATTTGCTTACAATCTGTAGTTATATATATTATTATATAATTATATATGCACCATTAATAATAATTATACCATAATTTATTCTATTATGTATTATAATTAAATATTAGTTAACAAGTTTTCTACGGATTTCTTTTACATATTATGTAATTGCTTGAACAATTATTAATAGTTTTCAATCGTTTATCGCTAATCGCTCAGTTATTAAAACTTTTTTACGTGAAACTATTTTACCAGAAAAAATTAAATAGAGTTGCCAATATTCAGATTCTAATAATTAAAGTATTATTTATTTATGATATATGATTATGGAAATAGGTTATTAATAAATCTATTAAATTTGTCCATTTCGGCGACTACTTTAAAGATATTTTGCTTCCTATTTATTTTCTATTCATAAAACAATATTTGTTTTTCATTTTGTAAATTATATTGATTAGTAAAATCATTTTTAAGCGGAATTCATCAGTAATTTGTATTTAAATTCAGCTCTCGTAAATCCGTCACTTGATGTCACCAGTGTAAAACACTCCACCTTTTTATTTATCTTTTAAATGCTTCACAAAAATAGGATCCGTAAAAATGTACAGTAATTGTCACCATCAAAGCACTAATTTTTATGTGTTATTTGCCTCTTGCCTATACAGTTCAATAAAACTGTTGACTTAATATCAGTGTATCATAAAAATTCATTACATAAGACTCTATGGTGATTTTAACATACAAAAGAACTGTAATGTTAACAAAAACAACAAACAAAAAAAACGTATTCAGAACTAACAAACGTCAACATTGACTCCAGTTATGCTGTAGTTCTTACTAGATCATTCCAAATAACTCTATAGTACCACAAATATTATGTAAAAATAAACAGTAATTGAATTTCATGAAAAATGTAAAAAAATATTAATATTGAATGTAAATAATTTAAATTTAATTCCGCCCCAAGTAGTAACTTTAATTTTTATAAATATTGATACTTAGAATACGGTAGTACTACGTTCTGGAACTATTAAATAATAAGTAAACATTTCTTTTGCGTATTAATATAAAACTATATCTCTCTTTTGTTAATAATTGTCTAATAACAATTTACGAGCTAAGGTTTTTTTTTATAATGCAACGTTTACCTCAAAATATTTCCCTCGTGTTATTAAAAGTACATTGTGCAAGAAAGAGCCTTGCACTCCGAAATGTCCGACCGTACGTTATTAAAAACCAGGAAGAATAAAAAAGTTTCGATGTACATCGCAATATTGCGGGCGTATGAAATATGATCGGAATTCATGTGTGTGCATCGATATTACAGTCATACTAATTGAAAAATTCATATAATTTATTAGTCAGCAAATTCTTTTTTAAAGTTATTGGTTTTATTGATCCAAAATAGAATTTTATGTTCAGATATTTTTCTAATTAATATATTATTGACTTAATAAAAATGAATTAACATATTTTCATATTGTAATATGACCATTATTATTCTTTTCAACCGAGGTGAATGCATTGGTATATTATAATAGTGTTCCTTAACATCTTCCATGTTTCCAAGCTTTTAACTTAACCTATTCATATGTATTTACCTAATGATAAAATCTTTGATATAGGTAGTGTTTTTAAAGCTTTTTAGTATCTGTGGCTTAATACTGTATATCGATATTTGGCTATTATGTCAGAGAGCGACAGTCCAGGCCATTTTCATTCAGTATTTTGGTGATATCAATGACGTATTTTCATCTACCTATGAGTTGTGATGAAAACTTCTCTAGAAATAATGAGAAAACTAGTAATTACTATATCTCGTAAATAGAATTTTCAAGAATATATTATTTTTAGAAAAAGGATTATAATATTTTATTGGTTTTGTAACGTCACATTTTCTATAAACTCTCTCACCTTCGTCACAACTCAAACCCCTTCCCACCCTTATTTGTAATATCTTATATTACAACCCCTTACATTAGTTTTTTTTACCATCCTTCCAAATACAGATAATTTTTCAATATAACGTAATTAGAATTTTAATTTAGCCACTAAATATTAAAATTTTATTATAGAGGGGTATTTCGAATTTCTTTCGATAAATTGGTTGCCCAAGGTTATATAAAGATTTAGTCGCGTGTAAAAATAAATCTTTTAAATCATCAACAATAAACATCGAATATATTAAATCACTGTAAAATTGTACGAAATAGATTATTAGGTAAAACCAGAGTTTTTCAGCTAAATGATATTGTTATGTTCCCGTTAGTAACCATAATTCCAATTCATTGATTTTCTGCGTGGCAAAGAAATTTTCTAAGCGTATATTGTAAAAAAGCTCTTGGTGAAATTATGTAAGAATTTAACATAATATACACGACCTTTTAGTGCGGCTTTCCTACAACTAACTTAAAGTATTTGACTAGTCAATCAAACTGGTGAGACATATTTCTATAAAATTATAAGTGCAATTAGATTATTAAATAATAACTTTTTGAAAAAATTTTCAAGTAAATAAATAAAATTCAATAACTACTGTTATATTTGGTCATTTTTTATGAATATTTCAAAACTGTATAAAAATATATCTTTCACATCTAAAAATACAAAATATTTTTTTGACCATGTCACACCCTAAGAATATCATAAATGAGCCTCCGCCAGTATCAATATTTTTTTTTTATGAGAAATTTGTGTTAGCCACTCAACCTATTAGATCCATACTCTGACTCCAAACAAGAAATATTAAAAAATATTTGTGTATTTTCTAGACCCAAGATTGAAACCTGGGACCCACGATATTATAAAGCAACGCGTTTATTTCACAAATGTTTTCAAAAACTGGAAATTTATCAACACCATATCAAGATTTGAATTGATATTTAGTTTTATTATTATTATGACAGGATATATACAATTATTAAAATAATTGAAATATTTAAATTCAGTACCTACACATTTTGTGAAAATACTGCACTAAAAAAACTAGAATATAATATAAATAAGATTGACATTTTTTTTAATAATTATGCAGATAAATGATATGAATTATGATTTTTTTGCGAATTTTATTTGTAATGTGGAAATAATATAGATAGAAGAATTTTTCTGAAATTACCAAATAGGTTATAAAAAATAATTTTAAAAAGTCAAATTAGTATAAATAATGAAAATAACTTTAAGCGTTTTATGTTTATTGAGAATGATTTAATTTTTACTAAAACGAAATCGAGATATAAAAAAATCCAACACGAATTACGTATTTCATACACAAATAACAGTCCATGTAAATATCCTATACAAATTATTGAAAACGAAAAATATTTGCACAGAGTTTGTCTGTGTTATTTGTTTCCGTTTTAAAATTGTGTGTCTCATTGATACGCTCTAAGCATTTTACCAATTTTAATCATCATCAATTCTCATTAATATGCAATAAATAAGGCAGTTTATTTTTAAAAGAAAGGTCGTTCCTTTATTACTACCAAAAAATATTATGTAAAGATAAAAGTATTTGTTTTTCACTGAAAATATTTTTGCGAAGAGAAAAGTAATTCATGTTTCATTTTCATTTCTCTTATTTGCCTTGTTATTCTCATATTTTTGTATCGTTGTTATTTTGTTTTATTTATGTTTCACGTAAAATAATCTTTATTGTAAAATACACATATTAAAATATTTCGAAGGTAGACTGTTTAAGTAGTAAAACAAAGTTAATAAACAATATTTTTACGAAATTTACGTATTATTATAATCCAACAGGAAAAAAAAGATGGAGACACAAGGTACAGTCGAGATTTTTCGGAATTCAATATGACATATTATTTAATATTCATCATTTTTTTATAGGTGTCAGACTAATAATAATTATAATATTATTGTTTATTTATTTTATTCAATACCGAACAGACACAATATTTATAAAAATGTAGCATTCTTTTATTAACAATCTTCTTTCGTCTTCTTTTGTCATATCCGCCCCTTAACTGGAGCATATGGACTCCACGCGGCACCTCCAAGAATCCCTGTCGCTCGCCAGTCTTCTTGCTTCATTCCAGATCAAACCAGCATCCCGTAGCTCCGCCGTATACACTCTGAAGATTGTATTTAGCGGCTTTCCAGGACGCCGGAATCCAACAATACATAATCTTAAACAGCCTCAGAAAAAAAACTATTAGAAAAATTTTGATCCTGATGAGAACCAGTTTTTCTTTCTGAACAGGGATATTCATCTTTATGCCGTTCATGATAATAATTTTAGGAAAACCTAATAATTCAGAAAATAAATAATAATAATCAAATATTATTATCGTATACTTTTTTATATAATAATGTGTTGATTATTAATATTGTCACAGTTGATTTGTAAGATATGCGAGGTAAAAACTTATGCAATAAATCATTTAGTTATAATATGATACCAAATTCCGTGGACGCCTACTTTTTTTATGTTATATTAGTTTTATCGGGAGATTTAAGCGCAAAGGTATCAGAGAAAAATGTGACGGTGGTTGGTAGCAAAACAGAGGACGTGCTAAAATAATGTTGAGAAAAAATCTTGCTGGCCGCTGTCAGTTTGAATTCTGCACACGTGGGAGAGAAACGACACGTGACGGTATTTTTCGCTCATATATATTACATATTGTATGGCGCTTGTCTGCGAAACGATTGCTTGATATAAAAACAAATTTATCGTGAAATATAGAATATTGAGTCATAAAAACTAAAATATATCAGTCGTATTATATATTGGAAAATTATACAATGAGCCGATTATAATTAACGTCGGGAAATGTTGTTTTCCGTAAAATAAAATAATATAATATAACAAAATAGAATATACACACACCGTTAAATAATAATTAGAATTGGTTCAATAAGTTACCAGCTTAAATGTAAAGTGGAGTTACTGCCAAAAGTTTATGTCTCAATAATATGTTATAGAGCCATTTAACAATTCAAAGACACATTCTATAAAACGGTCAATGGTAAATATTAGGGGTAAAATAGAAATTAAATGTACTTACACAAGAAAGTATACATAGGTACCTACTAAAAATATATCTATAATACAACATTTATGACTTTCTTGTAGTTGTACTTTAATTTTTGGCAATACAATCTTTGATAGACTTCTCCTTCTCCAGAAACTTTCTCCATCCCATACAATCCGATGTGACTGTTTTCCAATTACTTTGATCATTACATCTCACTTGGCCACCGAAGTGTTTTTTTGCCCTCAGCCGATGACTGCATCTATGGAACGAATATATGAGGGATTTCCATCACCTACTCTAAGACAGTTCTGTGTCTTAGGAGAATAAACAACTTTTATTTCTGTTTTCTCAGATAGTAAGTTCTCAGAAACACACAAATTAAAACTATAACCATAACCTAAAACTATAAGTTCCACGTATAAGTTGGAAAATAAGCAACCAAATAAAGATTATTATATTTTTTTAAACTACAGTATAATATAAGCCCAGGGGGATTCGTCTCTCTCTACAACAAGGTCGTACATCAACTGATATGTGTCCCAAAGAATCAATCCACTCACAAAACTAATTTTACAATAATTATAAATGTAATATGTATACTCGCATGATGAATTTTCAGGATGTCTGTGAATTCTATATGTTTCTGCGTATCGTGCTTCTATACTAGCAGTGCAAAGTATGTTCTTTAATTTCTTAAAAACCAAGAAATACTGAGGGGTTTTTTTTTTAAATTACCGCTCGCTGCTTCGCAAGTATTTTTTCAACACCGCCTAAAAACAATGAAAAAGCTCTTTATCGTCTCACGAGGGTGCCGCGTAATCTTTTCTAACGTTGACTTAAGAAGGATTCTACGCAGCTTTAATACCAAGTGTCCATTTTTGATGTGCTTTTGTGACAAAGTTTTTACACTGTGCGGAAAAAATTTTTTCAATCAATAGCGATACAACCTTACTTGTTCACTTCATAAAAAACCCTATTGGAACTTTTTCATTGATTTTTTTCTTAAAACCCGCTAATATAATTAAGTAATTGTAAGTCGATATTTGATATTGATAAAAATGGTGAAATACCCTTTTTTCTTTCTATTTATGTGTAAATGGACGCAAATCAGCTAACCTCAACAATAAATTCTAAAATATTAAAAATCGATTTAAAATACTACGAAATTAGAGCTTATTTTATGTTTATCATATTGTCTTTTGTTAAATCTACAAAATAAAACTAATATTCACGTTTTATATAGGTATGGATGTATTAAATTTATTTTGGTTTTAAAGATTACTAAGTATATGTAATATGGTAGTTCTATAGGGAATCTACTTAAAATTTGAAGGTTTTGATTTACTTTAATTCAAATAATTCAAAAAAAATAATCAAAAATTTCTTCAACGACACATAAAATCATATAATCCTTTCTGAGATTAATCATTAATTCAATTATTATAAACGAGAACATCTGGGTTAATTATTTGTATTGTAATTCTAAAATATCGTTTGTGCATTACTAAGTTTATTTCAACTAAATAAAAAATAAATACATTTACTTAAAAAATCGAGGCATTAACGTTAAAATGAGAAAATTTGAACGCCATTACCAACAAGGTATTTTGAGTTGTTTCTTATATAGATAATGGAGGTATTGATATTCTATATACAAATAAAACAGGAAAAATTGAATGTGATATTTTTTTAATATGTTTCCATTGAAGTTAATCTATTTTATTTAGATTACACAAAATCATCATAATAATAATTATACTTATATTAAAGTTGTCTTTCATTATCATTATCAGCTTTCTTTGGCTCTTTTCTATTTTCTTGATCTCCAAGAGCTCACCGATCCAGTTTTGATCGGTCGTTCTATACACAAGGTTGCTATCAGCGGTTATCGGTGGTTATCGCGAGTAGTTTATTTTTTTAATATTTATCCACCGATAGCAGCCTTGTGTATAGAATAGACGCGCTCACCTACTATTTTTTTAACACAAAAGTCGCAATCCGAAAGTAGATTGTACTCGTACATTTGGGTTAAACATTATAAGAGTCCATAATGACGATAATGTAGTGTAATAAAACAATCACAAAAAATCCCAGGCTTTAATAAAATCGCATAAATGTATAGTGACGTCAATGGGAATCAAACCTCGAGAGAGAGCATCAAGCATTGTACCACGCATCAGTAGAGCGGTATGATTTCATCCTCATTTCAAGTTTGATATTTATATTATAATATAATCCACGTGCCTTCAGTAGTAAATCGACTTTCCTTTCACAAAAGTGAATTTAATTGACAGCGAGGTTTTCCCCCCAATAATTATTGCGGCTGGAGCTTTTGTCATTATTTTCCTCTTATCCCGAAAACAATAAGTTGTCATCTCGTTAAATTAAATTAAAAAAGGCTTTCATCCTCTTTAGCGAGAGCCCGTTTTAAGGTTTTCGTCTATTATTTTCTGCCTTGAAATTAAGTTGATTCATTTCTTCCTTAAAGGACAGCGCTACATTAGAAATAATAAATTTATTTAGGCTAACTTAAAAGTGGCGCTGTCTTATCCTGCTCACAATTAACACAGGATTGGGGACGTCAATATTTAACTTCTGATTTTACGTGCCAAGGGCTTGTAATTCTTTTGACAACGTACTGATTACACGTTGATCAAAAGAAAAGTTACACTTCTGCAGAGCAACAAATTTTCTTGAATGGTTATTTTATCAGAAAGAAATGTAAATTTTACGAATACTTTTAATGACGCCTTAGTTTAAAAATAATGACTTCATTAAATAATTTTTTTAAATGTAATGTAAGCCACAACACATTTTTTTAATATGCATCGTATAAAATTATCTATTCTAATAATAAAATTGAGACACGCAGCTACACTCATACTGTTATCTATCACATGCAGGGCTTCAAATCGTTATTTTCTATTATCTGGTTTTTGTTCTGGTTCATGTAAAAATATATATATTATATCGGTTCGGTTTCGGTTCCGAAAAATTAACGGTTTTTCCGGTTTTCGGTTCAGTTGTGATTTGAGCCCCTGAGCACATGTGTACCCGAGTTCCAAGTGGGTAGTAGTGAGTGACCCAAAAGTCTAAGAGTCTAAGTTCTAAGACTCAAGATGTAATACGTGTTGCGCCAATGACAATGATCATGTTTACGTCTACGTTTGAATATGTACCGAACCGAAAAAAACCTATATTTTTTTCAGTTCGGTTTCCGTTTTCGTTCCGACAAAAATAATGGTTTTTCTTGTTTTCGGTCCAGTTCTAATTTGAGCACCTGGTCACATGTGTACCCGAGATTGATATTAACATACGTATCTAAAGGCACTGATGAACCACGCGCGCCTAAATCCAACCGCTTTCAATCTTATTGATTTAAAAAATAATAATAGGCCGACAAATTACATTCAAATAGAATCACATATTTTTTTATCTATATTTTCTTTCCGTTTTGTATAAGGACGAAGAGGTAGCTAATTGCTAGGCTTCAAATGATGGTTACTTAAACCCTGATGGCTAAATTATTAAACATGGAACATGCTTTGCCTACTGATTCCCTGAATGCTGGTTGTCCAAATTCAAAAGAAAATTTATTTTTCAAAGTAACCGACTCCAAAGGATTCAAACAATTTTACTTTTCTAAAAATTATGTAATTACAATAATAAAACTAAAGAATTAATAATAACAGACGAACAATACGTCGCACAGAATGTAGGCTATTGAACGTAAAATGAAAATAATCGGCGCGCGTAAGTAATCGGGGCGAGGCGCGGGCCGCGGGCGAGCTGCGCGGGCGGGCTGCGCGTCTATAGTTATTCTACGTCTATTTTTCGTAACGCTTTTGCGTCGGAGATCATGAGTAAAACATGTTCCATGTTAAAATATGTAACCAGAGTAAACTAATCGCCGATTCGCTTAAAGTAATCAGAATATCATGATTATATTTTTCTTGATATTGAGACACTTTCAACGAATTTTCACTTAATATCGTATAATACTCAACGATTTAAATCATTATCTATATTTTCAGCCAGGGTTGATCCACTGCTAGATGAAGGTTTCCTCCAGTTTCCTTCACTCTTCTCGGTTCCTTGCTTTTCTCTGCCACTCCACCAAACCTGATAAGTTCGTCAATCCAGCGGGTTTCGGGGCGCCTTTGTGGCCGCTTAGTGCCCCTCGGGTACCACTGAATGACTGTATTCGTCCAGCGGCTGTCCGTTAATCATTATCTTATTTACCACACAACTAAAATTGAGTTTCTACGCCTATATATTAGTTAATTGGAAGTCGCTAAAATCAATTGAGAAATACAAACACTTGTACAAACATAATTAAATTATTTCACAAAGACTGGATTAAATTTATTTATTAAATGATACGTCGTTAAAAAAATAAAATTCACTCTAAGTAACTTATATGATACATTTACAAATACGAAATTTGTAATTTATATATTTTTCACCATGTGCTTAAGATCCCATCCCATCATATTATGGGCCTCCACATATTAATACATATTGTAATAAAAGATTTTTGTCTTTACTAAAATGGATGTTAGCCACTTTCTCTTTTTAAAAAACCATGAAAATTTTCCACACCCGGGATTTAGTAACCCTGTAACCGCTCGGCCATTATGGGCGGCAAATTTATAATTTGTTACAGTAAATTTCAAGTACTACCTTCTTCAAATTTACAATATTAAATTGTCAATTATTTAGTTATTTTATGTAGATAAATTGATTCTATAATAATATTATATTCTTCATTTTACTAATATCTATTTTGGCAATTTTTACCAATAAACCTCTTTATAATTCTGATGGACAAATTTTTGTAAAACTAACCACAGTTAGTACAACAACCGAAAAAATATTATTCCGGTAAAATATGCTTACACTATTCATGTTCGCATGACAATGTCGACGTCAATGTTACTCACGATAATATAGTATATACATCAACATCATCTACTCTTCATCAAGGCATCTCCAATTTGATTGTATTCCTCTTAGTTTTATGCATTATGCTGTGACATTCTTCCACTGAACTTGGGAAACAAACAGTAGTATGCTATGCAATACAGATTTCTAAAATCTTTCAATAAAAGTATGTCAAACAATAGACAATTACTGAATGAATCTAGTTATATTTAAAAGGTGTAAAATGTCATAAAATTATACTATAATGGGCGATATAATGAATATAAATATCATCTTATTATTTGTAACTTATCATTCACCTTCTACGTTATTCATTCGATAACTTTAGTTTGCGATTCCAAAGTATACGATATATTATTATGAATATCAGTTAAAGTTGGCAAGAATATCGCCGGTTAGAGACGTCGTGACGCCGCGTCATTGTTTCGATATCCTCTCGCGGTCGGAGATTTCCATAAAATTATCGACCGAAGATCGCCGAAGCTTTTGTCGGAGCTTTAAGCCCGTCTCAGGCTTACCACCTGCTGAGTATTGATACAGCAAGGAAATAAATTACAACCAGGTAGACACTGTCTCAGAATTTGTGATTTCGGGTAATATTTTGCTCGAGCTGTGCTGTTTGATATGGGTTTTGTCAGGTTTATGAAGGCTAATTAATTCTTAACGATAATAATTATACATTTAAAAATGTGACATATTGTATTTATGAATCACATTAAGAATTCAAAAATTACTACCATAATTATATATATTTAAATATTTAAATATTAAAAGAGAGGTCTGATTTGCGCAAAGTTATTGCAAATCAGACCTCTCTTACTTGTTCTTATCTTTTTAATACTGCAACAGGCTATGCGGTTTGATAGCACTAGGGATTTCAATACCAGTATTTTAAAACCGGTATCCCAATATTTTTCGATAACGGTTTTAATAATCAGACTATACCGATATATTTGAATTTGAAAGTGGAAACAAAATTTCTTAATTACTATAAAAAGTTTAACAGGACTCTAAATATTTTGTCGAGTTACGCGAGGTCTGATTTAATTCCGTTGACTTCCGCGACACGTGCAGATTTGCGAAATACATTTGCATTAAAAGTATGTAGGTACCTACTTCCGTAATTTTAAATTAATCCAAATATTTACGACAGTTGCTCGCGGGTTTTAGGTCAAGTGTATTTTTAAGTAGATATATCTGAAATCCCGGTACTGTTCGTTTGTATACTCGTGAAGAAAGTGCCAATAATTCAACTACTAGGTATTTTGTAAACATCAATATCTCTACTGTATTTTACCTTTATCCTTTTAAAAGTTTACATATTATAAAATATATTTTTTTTTCGACCATGTCCGATCCTAATAGGATCATAATATGGCCCTCACAGAGTATAGGTTTGTATTGACATATTTTATTTTTTACGAGAAATAGATGTCAGCCACTTTCTCAACCTATTAGGTCCATACCCTGACTCACACACAAATTGAAAAACAATATGTGTACTTGCCAGACCCAGGATTCGAACCTGAGACCCACGGCGTGATAGTCCAACGCTTAAGCCGCGCGGCCACCGTGGGTGTCAAGTATATATATATATATAGATATTTTTGCTATGCAATATTACTATTTTAAAAAGATTTGTATATCTATATTTATTGGTAGATCAGTACTTATGGTAGATGTTTTTTTCATATATTTCATGAATATCGGTATTCAATAGGAAATACCGTAATGTAATGAAAGAAAGTATTGCAGTAGAAGTGAAATAATCACATACACACCCCCAGGCTTTAGAAGATCCCATAATTTTATTATGACATCACCGGGAGTGGAATCCGCGAGAGCTTCCGGATGAATTGCCAGTGCGTTATACACTGGACTACGAGAGCTGCCTCAATTTTTTTGCTTACTGTCCTTGTAATCTGAGAGATTAACACTTGTATATAGTTGACAATGCAATAATAATCAGTATTATAAGGTAGGGATAACCAAGTACTTATTTTAAGATGCTTTACTTACCGTAGTAAATAAAGAGCATACTTCAGTGAAACGGCAAATAATTTTCAACTATAGGTACGACAAAATTTCAGACTCGCTGGCAATCGGAGAGCAAAAGTCGAGCTGTGAACACGTCAATTTGTTTTGTGATGGCGACGGGGGAATTAATTCTTAAATCGTGTAAAGATGACTAAAAACGTTACACATTTACTTGAAAAAGAAAACATGTCAATGAATATATTATTATTATTATATACTAATAGAACAATATAAACAGAACATTAAATGGACGCATGTTGAATTTTTATGACAAATTATGTTTTGTTCTGCACGCGTCGTTTGCACAATCTTCGCGTCGCGTAGTCACGATCGTTTTAGACCATGCCCCAGCTGAAGTATAGCCGTAACTAGTGCTACTATCTCTTTTTAGCCTAAAAATGATTATCACTGAAATCACAAATGTTTCCAATAGTCTTATTCAACATGGCGTGATTTTGTCCTTATACTATTCATTTGATCATTATTAATTCGGTCGCTTTCTTTATGTTGTCACTCTATTTGGATAACGCATATCGTCATGTTACTCAAACCTCTCGGTGTCTCTTGTAGGAAGAAGACGGTTTTAATGCCAAGCTCTATCAATGTAATAGCCACCATAAAGATATTTTGCCTATAACCTTCCAAGTAATGCTGAGCACTTTTCCTTCTTTTCCAATTAGATCATCTGGAAACATTCAAGAAGATTTAGTTTATCAGCACAATGCTATTATAATATTTTAACAATGTTGTATTTTTATCTAAAATATCATCACAATAATTCTCCAAAAAAATTCACACCAGAAAAACATCATACAAATTAATATAATGAAAACACCTATCAGCAAATATTAATTATTTTATTTAATAAATACGTGATTGTAGTTATGCACTTATGGTACAAATTGTTTCCATATCTTATAATATCTAATTTGAGTTGCTAGTTATACGAGAATTTGCATTAAAATATAATAATAACGTGTTATGCCTAATTTGGATCATAAATTAAATACAGTAAGCATTTTAATAACAAAATAATAATATATCTTAAAATCAGTTTTATTATATTTCACGGCATAGAGATTATGCGAAATGCAAAGAAAATCTACCTCGAGCTACACATTTCATCAACCAAGGGAGGAGCTTTCATAAAATTATCTTTTCAATTCCGACTTCTTACAACCAGCTCACTCAGATGAAAGCTTTTTTTTAATATAAAGAAAATCAAAATATATTGTATGCATATTAGATTCCATGGTATCTGATTTGAGCTTTTCTGTTATTCAATAATGAAAAAAGACGTCTTCGTTGGCATGTTTTTTTTTATTTTCTTAAACTACATGTTTTTTTTTATTTTCTTAAACTAATTAACTCAAATAAAGGCTTCACTTTTGGAATTCTTTAAAATGTTTGAAACACTTTAATATTTTTCACTGTCAATCCAATCAATGCATTAAGACTTCTATAATATATTTATATACGATAAGTTTCAGCTGCTAAAAAGAAATCAGAATAACTCTAGTAGAATAGAGCTAATGGTGCACCTAATATTCATATAGGTACTATATTATTTAATCAGATAAAACAGAATGTTAATTTTTTAAATGTTATGCATGTTACTCTACGCAAAGATGTTTTTTAATTTACAATAAAGAAGTAAAACTTTTTTCGTTGGTAAAATCCAATAAATCGATAATTTATGTTTGACTAAAAAATGTCATCTCTCTATAACTAGCGACTAAGTCCCAACCTGCGCTATTTCCGGTAAGTCTGTTTCCGCATCTTTTCCGTTTCCTGAAACTCTTTAATCCTGATAAGTCACCCCTCCAGCTGACTTTTATGGTAGGGTAACAACAAAATTCTCCAATCGTGAAACTTGTATCAATGAACTAGCTAATTGAAAATATGTATATGTAGAACAATAGTTTTAAATTTGTAACGTGTATACTTTTTTATTTTGACATTGGTTCGGTATAATAATAGTATAACTCAAATTAAATATCTCATGATTTGTTTATGTTATGATAAGAAACCCACGCATTAAATATACCCCGTTCACACGTGTATAGATTTACTGTGCACAGTAAGAAAATGTATGGGGAAACATGTATCATTCTGCAGTTGGCATGATTGCGTGCATAAATCATACAAGTTTGGAAGCTTCCGAAATGTGCTGATTTTTTACGCGCAAGTAAGATCTGCACCTGCGCAGTAGAACGAAATGGAGAACTTTCCGGTATAAAAACGATCTACTGATTTGAGGTTAACCGATTTTCAATACGTCCTGTCAAATAGTAGTATAAAATGACAACATCGCGTCTCGCTTACTCTAGAATAATGAGACTGGAGAGACAGTTGACACTTTTACGTGTAAATAGTTATTGTCACGATATTTTAAAATAAGCATTATTGCCGACAGTAAGTCCACGCACGTACATAGGCGCCAATATTTTCAATCTGTTTTAATCCATAATAAGAACCTATTGGGTTGATTGACTTAATAATCACAATTTATCGTGAAAAAAGTCTATTATATATCACGAGGTATCTGGAAGTTAAAAGCTTTGCTTTAAAATGAGAATATAAAGTTATCGTTTCAGTCATAATGAGTGTATGGCACACTAATATTTACGATTGTCCGTCAACATATGCAATTAATCTACAATGCAAAATTTTCCATTAAAACTATCGAACTTCACGCATGTGTGGAATGTTTACAGTAATTTATTTTTTTACCTTCACTTTCATAATGTTTGAGGTCCATCTTTTTCCAAACAAGGGTTTTTTCGTCATATTTGGTTGTAGTATATGTAATTTATTTTTCAACAGGGATTTTTTACCATCCCTAGTTGTATGGATCAAATCGCCTTTTAAATTATATCTATCTGCCTCGCATCGTAACTTATGAAGTCGCCCTTTTGTTAACATTCTATTTTATATTATCTTGTTAATACGTAAAATTCAATCCTGTTCAAATATATTTTTCCATCTACTTTAAAATGTCGATACGTGATCATTTCTATTTTATATATATAGCTATGATGACAAATAATAGTTACTGTTAAAGAAAATCAAATATAGAATCACTCTTTTGGTGACATTATATTAATAAAAAAAGTATATCTTCTTTTTTCCATACCATGTCTATAATCGGACATCACCAACGTGTATTACTATATTTTCTCTGTTTATTGCTACTCTAAATCAGAATGGGAAATCATTTTCTGAGATTATCAAGCCAGGACGTCATTCTTATGCTAAAGTCTCGCTTACTAGAATTTGATTAATAAAATGATATCTCTCAAAATGTTGGTTGATTGATATGATGTGCCCAAAGTATACCATTTTTTTTAAATTAACACTTGTATGATTATTTCCTTCTCATCTTCGACAACACCTTTAGATTCGTTAATTTGACTTTCCAGCTGATACGTACCACACGTCTATATAGTCACATTTCAAGTCAAGTTTTCTGAGCATTATTTCTGTGAGTGTCCCACTCCATATAGTAGGACCAAAAAGACAATTATCATTTTCCCAAGTCGTGGCTACATAATATTATATGTTCCTTATCCGTGTAAAAGTCTCCAAATATATACTAATCTGTAAAGTAGTATTGACATGAAATACTTTGAATTTCTTGAACACAGCATAAAACAATATTATCAGTAATCCAGATACTCAAAATACAGGAACGTCTGTCTCGTCATCAATGAGAGAATCTGGAGGCGAATAACATAAAGAGCGTCGATTTTCTTTAATTACCAACCAAAGAAGCTTACTGAAGTAGTCTAGGTAATCAATGATTTAAGTCAATCGCTAGACTAATCCAGTTATTCAGTGATATTCAAAATATAGAAAACATCCACAAGGTAACTAGGTCTACTTTATACATATCACTGGTTTGACTAAATAGTTAAATTCAGCGAAAGTATGTAGCAACGCAATGCACCGCGCCTAAAGAAATAAAATCAGCTTGACTGATCGAGACAAGAATTAATATATTCTTTGATTTTAAAATTTGATTGTGCATATAAAATATATTAATTTTTCAGTGGTGTACCTACCATGGCGAGAAAAAAATAATCGTTTCTCAATCACCGCTAAAGGGATAGAGCCCCGCAATAACCTCTGACACCGATTCCACCAATGCGTCAAACAGTGATAGAAATACTGAACCGACAGGCAAAAGAGAGGGACGGCGCTAAGCACTTAATTAATTTATACGCGATTATCTTTCCGGCGTTGGTTTTAATCCCGGCTAACGCCTTCGGCATCTATTTAGTGAACTTGCCCTCCATCTCCATCTATCCCTACGTCTATTTGCTTCCTTGATAACGCCCCATTCAGTATTTTGACACCGCTAACGCTTTGCCAGTTGTAGAATGTCACTGACTTGCGAAACTATTTTTTTTAATTGGCTCTATTCCATAGCAAATTTGAGGAATATTTTTTTCAAAATCACCTACCTCCATTATTTTATATAACGTGACCCCAATTCAAACTATTTTTTTTAATAAAACCTCTTTGGGGCTATTATGAGTAAATACAATTCAGTTACGTTGCGTAAAAAGTGAGACGGTTTCATTTAAATATAAGATAATACTATTAACTGCATCAGCCATTAGTAAAATATGTGCAGCATTATGAAGAATGAAGAAACACTGATGCTATAGTGCGATTTTCATATTGAGTTTTCTACGTCACCACGGTCGTTTCTGGAACTAAAACCCACCCACTGCTACTACATTCCTTGCGCCCGTAATTCAGTGTGTGTTTGATATCGCGTGGTTTTATTAACATTAAAATGCCTAAATTTTTGCGGAAACTGACGAAGAGCATTTTTTCAAATGTATTGTGAAGAGGAGGAACAAAAAAGGAAGCTTTGAATTCCTCTCAATATTGCCAGGAATAGAGTATCTGCTATAACAAGTCAACATGCAAAGAGCACGTGACGTAAAAGAAGTTGGGCTTAAAATGTATATGTCTCTCAATCTTTTTCAAGCATATATCGTTGAGGTCGTAGCGTAGATTAATTCAAAATTCCAATGAGTTATAACAGCGATTGCAACGTTAACTTTGCCACGGAATAACCACAGCACTGAACTGTATTTGTGCATGGCAAAATATATAAAAAATAGCTCTCAGAAGCCTATGAGAATATCAGGAAATACACTAAACTTGGTGTAGTATTTGGAAGATTCATATTACGCATTTAGTATAATATTGTTATTTATGGTTTAACTACAACTCCCTGATATAATTCCTCTTCGTCTCTAACCAAAAAACCGTTGTTCAGATTCCTGGTTTACGATTTTACCGAACTCTTTCTGATGCAAGGGTACATTACAATTACTTAACATTCTCTTATTTTACATCTACAAGTCTGAACTCTGCCATGCGTTGCTCAAATTTGAGGCAATGTATAGAGTAAGGGGATGTATTATCGTGATATAGGTAATATTGTGATAGGTACTTTTTCAAATCAATATTATGAGGTTACCTAGTTTAGTAAAGGATGCAAAATGGTACATATTATGGCGAGTCAAAAAAGTGAAAGCGTCGAGAAGAGGTAAAAAACTTTTCGTTGACTAGTCGTTGGGAACTACGCACTCAGTTTTTCGTGTAATTATCTACTATAAATCGGTGTGTTGTCATTTTCACATTCAATCAAATCGTTTCTCCCCTTAGGAATATCAAAATGTTTTACTGGTTTATTGTTGACTTTGAAAAACTTCACCCACGGTGACCGCGCGGCTTAAGCGTTGGACTATAATGCCGTGGGTCCCACGTTCGAATCCTGGGTCTGGCAAGTACACATTTTGTTTTTCAATTTGTGTGTGAGTCAGGATATGGACCTAATAGGTTGAGCAAGTGGCTGACATCCATTTCTCGTAAAAACAAAATCTTTTAATACAAACCTCTACTCTGTGGAGGCCCATATTATGATCCTATTAGGATCGGACATGGTCGGAATGAAATACTATTTGACAGAATAAAACATTAATTATAAACAATAAATAACGGCTCGTTATAATAATGGTGATCCACCACTGTTCTAACTTTACAGGGTGAAGGTCTTTTCGTGTCTTCCAAACTCTGATACAATAATGAAAATTATTATTTAGGTTCGCTAATCTTCTTGGAAAATTCATATTTGTTATTTATATGGTATAATCCGTTATGAACTGCTGATAGCATATTAATTATTTTGTGCTTTACAAGATAACTTGTACAACAATCTTTGATATTTTCAGTTCACTGATTATGGTAATGTTATTGTGTATGTGCGTAGAATTTACATTTAAATCAAAATATAATTCTAGGAAATTTTACGGTGGAAATGTTTACAAAATAGCACTCAGTTTCTACTATTTATCCACAAACCACCCAATAATATTAATGCCATAAATATGAGGTATGAAAACAGTAGAAAATTAGGATCAAACAATACTAATCACTACCGTTAACAGGAGTCAGGTTTTGTATTTGTAACAATACAAATATCATTTTATTCGATAGCGGTTCTTACATTTTATTAATTTTGATATCTAATTTCAGTATTTTAGGCTACTTATTTCAGTAATTTTGTAATTTGAAGATGATTTTGGTTGATAGATTACGGATTTCTGGGGGGGGGGTTACACAGGATGCCAGACACTGAGCTTTATGTTGGAAGAGCTGGCGCGCGCTGGAACCGGTTCGGTGTTCACGCGCTCAGGCACTAGTAAACGGACGGTACACTTTTGAAGGGTGATATATGAGGTTGATGGATGATGATTATACGACAGGATAGATGATAGACGCGATGTTCACTCAAACTGTATCAGATTTAGTGCAACAAAGGTCAAACAGGTGAATTTTTTTATGAATCACTCTGTAGTTAACGCGGCCTCATTCGTATAGTATCAGATATAACGCGATAACTTTAACAAGCCTACGCCCTCAGATTCGCAATCACGGTCGTCTCATGACCCGTAACTGCTGGTCGCCCAGGTTTTGTGATAATAATAAATAAGGATATGAGGTAGGTGGGAAAATAAGGGATGACGGTCACCACATTTAGCCCAACCAAAAATCATAAATAATATTAATATAGATACTACAGACGTAGAATATTATGATTAGGTATTTTGTGGGAAATTTAACAGTTTGGGATCATTTCTCGATTAGCAGTGAACATTAGAAATTTACAAGCAGTTTTACAATATTTTTATGATAAGGTTTTTATCAATTTTAGTCGGCATTTATTATGTTAGCATTAAGCATATGGCAATCATGATGAGGCTGACAGGGCTCTAGCCTGGGGTCCCGGGCCCTAAGGGGGCCCCGCGTGGCCCGACTACCTTATAAATAAGATAAACACAAATCACGAATTTGCTCTAATGGTAAAAACGTCGCCTGCGGTGCTATTTTACTTGAAGAATATTAACATTTTAAAATATGTGATTGTTTGATGCAAAGTTTTATTGTATTTTTATTATTATTTTTTGTATGTCGATATTCGAAAACTTCATAACTCAAGTGGATTTATTGAAAAATACAAATAATTGCTAAAAATACACTGAATATACCCTATATACCCTTTATTTTACCTGGAACGGTAGAGCGTCACACTGCTTTTAACCCTAGCTATAGGTAGGGGGGGGGCGAAAAAGATCCTGGGGTCATGATCTAAATACACAGAAATTCCCAAATAGTATGCGTTTTTGTCAAACTTTGACTTAAATTTTAAACTTTGTCATTAAAAAATAAATTGTAAGTGTGTATTTGTGGGGGGGGGTGTAAATTTACCGCACAGGTTGACACCAACCCTGCATAGATGCGTTGATAATCCGCACACACAATAGAAAAATTAGAGGGAACGTTGATACAGAGTTAATGTTATGCCACTGATATAGACGTAGCGTAGCAACTAATCTAATAACATGTAAAAAACTTGTAATGTAAACCTGATGAAGTTACACTAATTTACATAATACCAATTGAATTTCTAAGTGAAACAAAAAACGTTATATCTAAGATATAAATATATATATATTGCGGGTATATGTATATAAGATACTATACCCGCTTATATTCTTACAATATTCTGTTGTAACCTATTTATACGTCATTATATTTTAACGTGACCTTTAAAAAACTTATTTATTTCAATGACTGAATAAAAATTTGAAAAATATTTATGTTTCGTTATATATATTAGATGTTTTCTATGCGAGTGTGTATCATTGGCGAAGGGTAGAGGTAGGCTGTTAAGATTTGACGTAAATAGCGCTCACTAAACTTTGTCCGTGATACTTACTTGATTTAGTTATATCGAGAATGCAATTTGCAGATGGTGCTGGTTAGTTTTTTTAAATTCAATGTATAAACCAAATCATAACAGTTTAGGTATGTTATGAGCAATCCGACAAAAATAATACAGACTTTTTCAGTTATATTTATTTGTTTTCGTTGAATTAGGAATATATATTACAGATGGTGTTAGTTAGTTTTTTTTAATTCAAGTCCGGCTTAACCAAACCGTAATCGATGAAACATCCTTATATCTATAACATATCTAAATTTATGTATGATTTAATAGTATAACTTTAGATATTTTATAGATGAACGAATATTTTTTAACCATTATCTACTATGAATTGCATTAGTTATGGTTTAATTGAATTTTAAAAACTAACAAACACTATCTACATAGTGTAGTCTTAGTTCATTGAAAACAAATATTTTTGACTGAAAAAGTTTAGTATACACTATTTATGACAAATCTTAACATCCTACCTCCACCCTTCACCACCGGTGTGTAGTAGATTTTATTTTAGTAAATTTTTAATGATTTTTAGTGAGCTTACTCAATAATAATATTTACTATGTAAGTTAAGTTTATATATGTTAGTATTTTAATTATATTACCTAATTGATTTTTAATTGAATTTTAATCGTGATATCTATTATATTTCGTAATAACGTTAATTCGTTTATGATCACTTACACAAAGATTGTTTTGAAAATAAATCAAATATCACGAAAAACATCATGAAAAGATTGTTTCTTTGTGGTGTTTAATGTAAATATATTTGTATTACCTGAGAAAGCCTAACAAGTCACCTTTGTGAAATAACAAAAATCAACTTCGCCTCTCTTTGTAATTATCTTTTTTACCATTTTAATACACTTGTTAAGATGAAAAAACGACATTAAACAGCTCAATCAACGGATGACTAACACTTGTACTTAAATCTTTTTGAAAGAAATATTTTTCATTTTTTTAACTCGCCCTCGCAAATACCCTCCAGGCTTGAGACAACTGGTATTATCCTCTTTCAGGCTAATCTTTAAACTTCTGAAATTTCTTATCTAGACTTTGGATCAAGTCATAATATTATGTTACACAACAATACTATCTATTACGTATTATTTCACACGATCTTTTTCTTCTCTCACAATATGCTATGTATCGTTAGTTCTGTTTTTATTATTATATAAGAATTGCGTCTTAATTACTTTCCATCTCTTGGAAGCTATTTTGTAAAACGTGATTAAGACTAATAAAATTATGACATATAATATGATCAAAAATTAGAACATTGACTTCAAAACGAAATATATATTACAAAGCCTGGAAATGTGAAAAATCACTATCATCGCAGTCAAAACTCCCAGAGATTCCAGAAAATTTCAAAAATGATTTGGATATAATTTTCAAGTTTTATATTCAGTATTAAAGTCAGAATCAAATCGTCACCTCAAAACTACAACTAGATAACTGTGATTCGGTCATTGTTGGGAAAATAAAATTAAAGCTTTATTTGATTAACATACCTAAATCTTTTTAAAATTAAAATAGAAAATTGTGCTTGTATAATTGGAAACATATAAATAATGTTCAATTGTATGTAAAAAAATATTGTAGATATATTATTTTATTTATTTAATGCATTTGTGGTTATAAACTTATATAATGTTTTCATATACAAAATTAATACAGTTCCCATTAACTACTTCTGACTTACCTACTAACATTTTGTAGAGAAGAAAATGTAGAATCATATGCAATAGTTACCTATCTCAAAAATAGTTAAATCAAGTTGTTTAGTTGTAGTATTGAGGTGACGAAATATTATAGTCCATAGAAACCCACTATTACTATGGCTATAGGTACATCCACAATATAATAAAAATGTTTGTGCCTGAAGCCTTTAGAATTCGTCTATAAATTAAACCTGTTCTAAAAGCTCTTAAAACTGTTTTAATTTTAAATTAATACAGTTTTCAAAATACAATAATTTTAATGTATTCTTCCTGAAAAATTCAAGAAGGAAGGATCCCTGTTTTTAGTGAGTCAAATACTTACGCAGAGAATATTATTTGTAGTCTTGATAATAGAATGACAACCAAAACTGCGATTGCCTTACAAACAAACATATGGAGTTTAATATAATTTAAAATGAAATTCTACCAAAAAATTCCAAGTCAGTTAATAATATGTTGTATGCCTGCATATTTATTTGCGAGTAGGTCGTATTTTGAGAATCGTTCCTTCAGAGTTTTTTTTACGCAGGTAAATAAAGTAAGCCAATTAAGATCACTTCAAAGGGTTTCGTGGAGATAAATCGAATTACCAACAAAAGAAGAATGCCCACCTACCTGTTCGTTTGTGAAAAAGTGCTTTGATACGTTTTACTTACATATTATTATACTAGTGACCGTACATAGGAATGAATACAAAGATACGCGATGCCTTCCATGAAAAGGAATACTTACATTGGAAAGTATCTACGTTGGTCATTTTGCAATGTGATTGATTGAATACCTACATATACAGAAAAGATATATTTTATGTATTTATACATTAGTATTGTATTGATTTTACCAATCCATCTTTCGTCATAGATTAATACAAATACATATCAATGAAATAGCTATTTTAATTTTTAATTAGCATTATCACCTATATTATGTTAACATTCTGTAACAGAAAAAAGAGGAGAGAGCTGGTTAAAAAAGTTGAGAGAGAGTTGTCACGTATAGGAAGGATTAATAAAATGATTCTTAATATCAAGGCGTACGATCGCGCTGTCAGGTGAATCTGACTAGACTAAGAATATATAAAAATGGATAACTAAGTAGAATATGAAAAATGTTGAATTAAAAAATATTATAATAATTATATGGGCGCCAAGTGTGTTCTAAATAGGTACATAATGAAATGCTATAAATTTAAAGAAAACACTATTAAAGTTGACAATAATTATTTATTACCAGCTAAAACACATATTAATTTTAGTAAAATAAAACAAAAGATAGAGACATTGAATTTACGTACAATGGAGACTCGTGATCAATGTTTGCAAAGATAAATAAATTATATAAAAAGCATTATAAGTCATACAAGTGGGTACTCACTGATTCTACATGTTATAAAAGGTTCAAATGAACACTGAATTTAAGGTTGGCCACCGGCCGACAGCAACCGTCAATGTTAACTATTTTAAGGAGATCGTCCATTTGTGCTGCCAAAATTAAAATGACTGACCAAGAGTCAATCCCTCAGTGCCGCCAAGGTAAAAGTATGAATGAGAAAATCAATATTGCGTCCCTTTCTACTTCATCCCTATATCAATTTGATGATGAGGTATATTTACAACTTGACAACCCATTATTACACAATAATGTGTCCCAGAGTCACCCCTGTAGTTGATAAAAAATGCATGACATTTTTTCAATACATATTTTTGTTCCAATGGATTATGATAATTATTAATAATTATTTCTCGTTTAAAAAAGTTTGTTAACGTAAACCTCTACTTCGTGAAAGCTCGCGTACTATACATGCACGCGTTCCTGATAGCGAACGTAGTATTGCCATTATTATGTTTAGTATTCTACTCCCATGTTCAAATACTAATTACTTACTTACTTCACTCAACCATACTCCAGCATCGAAGCACAAAGGGTTCCATGCATCTTGCCATAGACCAGTAGTTTTATAGCATCGTAGCATGGCAATAGAGAGTCGGCCAGTGCAATTAAATCTCACTGTGTCACAACGGTGCCAAGTAGCACACTCTCAGATAGTATAAGAAATTCATGTTCTAGTCACATAAAGCGTATCTTTATAATCAAATATTGTCTATAGACATATCTATTCATGAAATTGGGTATTTGTAACATAGTTATATTAGTGCACTACCAATATTTTCTATAGTGAATGGTATTGCTAGACGAATATTATGAACAATAATTATAATATTATATTTTTAATGAACGATTATCGTCATAATATTAAATTTATATAAATAGTTTATTGTTATCTTTCGAATGAAAGTGTCTCCTTGATACTCACATCCACATCCTCAGCCGCATATTTCTGTCGTTAGAGGTTGTTCACCGATGTATCGATTTCTTATGTAGCATTCTGGTAATTAAATATTATTGAGTAGAGTGTACGTTTTATAACTTTGCACTTTTTTCGCACTTGTTACTACACTTATACGCCTCTTTGCATGATTACCATGCATAAAATTAGCTCAAATGATATTCACTTGAATTAATTATAAGAAAATAAATAGATCATATGTAAAATAAAAATCGGTGTGTTAATAGTTATACTTATTTGGCGTAACAAAACAAAACTTGTGATAAACTAACTAGATTCTTCAACTAATTCTTAATTATCTACTTAAATTACACATTTAATAAAAAGGATCGCTTATTGGAACGCCGTTTGTTTATTTCTATACACTTAAACTTATATTACTAAATTATATAATTATTTATCGTTGTTTTTATTTTTAAAGTAACAACTGCCACTGTACCGTTTAATAGTTTGTTTACGTAAGGAATTGCAAATGGCTGACAATAAAAAATCGCTGCCTAGGCAACGGAACAATTCTGAACTATAATATTATACTGTATAATCGTCACGATTGAGTGACGTAAAGGTAGTGCGTTCGGCTGATAACCGAACAATCGAGTGCGATTTTTTTCGTGTGAAACAATAAATTATGTGTTACATGTCACACGCCAAAAATACACTCTGGTCTGATTTCCCATACGCGCCTAAAGAAGTATAACTTCAAAAAATGTTTTTAGAATATATTACATTATTTTCACCCCAAGAGTACAAAGTTATGAAGTAGCAACTCTACTACTTGATATCGGTAAAGCTCTAGCACAAAAATTAAAAATCATACCCTAATTTCACATTGGCAATGCAAACTGGAAGGACAAAGACTTCACTGTCGATATCACGCATAATATATCATGTCTTGCATAATGTTGTTTTACAAACATTTTAAATAAGGTTCACTTAACTCATTCAGGATACTTAATTATGCGTACATATTTATACTTTTTTATTACACCACCCTTATTGTACTGTTTTCAGTGTGTAACCTATTTTATTACAACGTTTTTCTTAGCTCATATTCTTATTTGTCCGGTGGTTCTTTGTCCGGTACAAATCTTGCAATCGATTTTTAACTAACTTCCCGACTAGCATTCCTAGCAACTAAATTATTAATATATACGTGCGTTACTATGGAAATCAATATCACATGTCAAAATTACATCTCAGTATTATTTCTATCAAGTACAAAATTGTTTGATCGTTTAAGCTAGTCAAGTCAAGTTTATATGATTCAACAGAAAATTTAAAAACGTTGTATATAAAAAGTTCTTTTTAAATTGTAAATATTTTAAATATTTTTCTTCGAACGTCTTAAATATAATTACTACCTAATTTGTATTTTTTTTTCTTTTCGTAAATAGATAATTTTTAATTTGAAAAGTTGAGACAGCAAAGAAGATAGTTTCATCCAGCAGTAAATCGAGAATGTCTGAAATGATGATGATTTAAAATTCGAATATTCACATTATTTATTGTAGTTTGGTTAATCCATCAGTTTCAAATTAATGGCAAATCCAATAATTATTATTTGTGGTTTTCTGCATCAACAATCGATACGATAGCGTTTTATACACATCAATCATATTCACTGTCAATGCGCGTCCCGAACATCTTATTCAACAAAATCCATTGAAATTTGCTTCATTTAGGATGAATGATATTCATTTATTTGGTACTTTTAAAAATGAAATTTCAATAGATAAACTAACGCCATGAAATTATATGTAAATTTACAGGTATAAATATGTTTATAAAAAAATCATGATAAAATTGAATAAACACAACGTAAGGAAGTAAGTAATAAATAATATACATAATAATTTGAAAACATCTCATGCATATACACACTTTAAAAAATCATTTCGTCCCGATGGGACTTGACCCTGTATCTGCTAGATTCGCGCCATTATGTCTTTCCAATTAAACTACGAGCATCTTAGTTAATTACGGGTAGTAAGGTAAGCACCTGATTTTTTTTCTACAAAATATTTTTTTCTAGTGTGTATATGCATGAGATATTTTAAAATTATGTATATTCAATATATATAGTATGTTACATTCTGGAATTTGTGTCTTTTTCGTTGAATAAAAAAATAGTTTTTTTAATAAATACTACTTAACTATTTATAAGTATTTTGTTCTTTGATAAATTTAAACATTAAATCGCTGAGGCATTATTAATTTAAATGCAATATGACGGTACTAATTTGTCGTCCGCAAAATAATTGCGCAATCACGTATATACATACTTCTTTCGACAATGTTTTAGTTTGTTTGATCAATAACTTTTTGTTGAATTCAAAAAAATATATTATTAAAAACTCAATATTTGCACTCGAAATAAATCTTTATCTCACCATGAAAGGGGCGATAAAATGGTACATACGTTTAGTTCATACTTAGTACACTAAAATTTTTTACTTATTTGAAATATTATAATGCATTCATTAACTCTTACATTTCTGGATTTATGTCAGCAGCATATTACGGATTAGTACGGAGCAGTTGTATCAAATCACCAACGCCTAAGATATTAAGCCACTTATAGAGATCGTGTAGCCAAAATCGTCTCTTTCTGCGTACAACGCTGTCTTTACTACTTTTCCCTGAATTATGAACCAAAGTAAATCACACTATTCATTGCAGGAAATATGGCCGAAGCATGCTGCAAATTTGTATTTGATAGTTATTTTCTTGTGTAAAAACCTACTCACTGTAATGTAATAAATTCAGACAAATTCTCTTGGTACGCTAACACTGTCACATTTCAAAAATCTTCAATCTTCCAACGGTCTGTTAACGTCCAGGCTACGACACCTGTGTGGCTGTCATCGGATTCCCAGATTTCAATTATAAAATTATTTATTAAATATTAATTTTTCATGTAGGTACAATCAGTCAGTACCTATATATACCTAATATGATTTTGTAATATTATGAGATAGCGGATCTGCAATTTCATAACATTACAAAGTAATGTTAGTTATTTCATCATAATTTCAATATATTATTTCATAATGTTAATATGTATAAATACTGGGTCAGAATCGATTGGACATCTCACTCGATTACAAGTTCCCGTCGAATACACATCACACCAAACTACCGTTTTATTTATTAGATTGCATCGATTGTATCCTTGTAGTTATTTGAAACAGTAAATAAATTCTGGCCTCCTCCATCATGACGAACAACTACTACCGTCTTTTGTCTGCAATACCTATCCTCTATCGAACCAAATAATACCACATGTATAAAAGAATACTTCACCTTTATGGATAAAATGTAGCACTGGATCACCCATACTATAAAATACAACCACGTTATTTTTTTTCAACATGCATATTAGAAAAAAATAGAAAAAGTTTGATTGAGCTTTTTCAAAATTGTTCAATAATAATTTAATAATTAATATCAATCTTAAATAAGTATTGCGAAATCCGTATTTCCCGTTTTAAACACACGCGCAAAAATTGATGCAAACCATTTTCATGGCACGCCATAGATATTATATTTGAGCGTATCCAAATTTCTCTTCAGAAAAATATTTCCTCCGATAACACTCGGTAGGAAAGCGCGCGAAAAAACGTATTAAATTCAATCAAAGCCTTCTCGCGCGAGCCGTGGTGTGGGGGGGTTTTTTCGGGTCGGCTGTGTGGCCCCGTAATTCAATAGGCCACCCGAAATGTCGAAGGGGTGAATATGATTTCCACGACGCGTTCTTGGCGTTGCGAGACGCGCTTTGTCAGCCCTGGAAAATCTCTGATCCGAAAGCAGCTCGCGGCCCGCGATATTTTTTTTCCTTGACGCCCTTGACTCCACGAATTTGTATATTCTCAATAATTTACTTGTCATCATCATTCATCCCAGAAACCAAATGAAACCGTGAGAGTGACATTCCAAACCGTCCGTTTACTAGTGCGTGAGTGCGTGAACACCAAACCGGCTCCAGCGCACGCCAGCCTTCTCAACATAAAAGGTCAGTGTCTTGCATCCTGTTTATCATCCCTCCCCTTAGATCCGTAATGTAATGAATCAGTAACTTTAAATTACAGTCCACTGCAAAAAGTGCCACCAGTTACATCAAGCGAAATATCAAAAGTTTGTACTTATCCTATATATTAATCGTATATTTTATCGTAAAGATATCGTAGTAATACTATTTACAAAACTATATTGTTTTTTATTCATTTTAAATTAGATCACTTATACACTAATTATTTTAAATTAGCCCGGACTGCTAATGCTGAATGCATAGTATTCCTCTGCTGGCAATTTTTCGTATGCCTCAGTCATGTATTATCTATCTCAGAAGCAAGACAGTAATTCTGCATTAGATTTCTAATACATTTGATTTTAATGGTGGTAGTAAAATTATTATGTGGTATTTAAAAGCGACACCATTACAAGTCCCAGCACAATAAGGATTAAATTACAATTAAGTTTGGTTTAGTAAAAAAAATCATAATTTAAGAAAACATTATAATATAATATAGTGGATTTTAAATTCATATATTTGCACCACCTGGGTTTACAACTGAATAATTAAAAGAAAATCTGTTCAGATCAAGTAAAAGACGTTTTCTATCGGGCCTTTCAATAGGAAAGTTTCCAAATACCTGTGCTTCAAGTTTCTTTCCGTGCTCTCACAAACGTGATTTGAATCCTGGGAAAGCAATTTACCGCGCGCGAATCCTCGCCGGAATGGGGAAAATCTAGTTTTCCCTCTCCTGCCGATTAGGGGGCAATGCTGGGAGACAAGGACGCGGTTATGAAGACATTACCCATTCACCTCCTCAAATCATTTTTACCTGCCTCTTTTTGAATTAGATGGATAAACTAATTATTTGAAGATGAGGTCAATGAAAACCAAATCATAATTTTTATCATTTTATAATATGCCATATTGGTAGATCAGGTGTTTTTTATGAATATCTATTAAATTTGACATTAATTTACTGGAAAAGTAGTGCAAGAGGTGCAATTCGAATTGAGATACGGAAATGATAATTGACAAGATAATGACAAGTTGACTTGAAATAATGGCGTTATTCTCTCATCGAGAAATATTACAAACGTTTTGGTAAATATAATTTAAACTGTGTTTCAAAATTTAAATTATCTGCCTCAATTATTTGTAGGATTATTTTATGGTCGGCCAGCAGATAAAATATTGTGGTCCATATATACTAGTCTGTTTTTAGCACCTTATTCAAAATGTGATGTTTCGTTTTGGACCATTTTATGGGCTTTTACAAAATTATTAAGACTAATCGAGATATTTGAAAAAATATAATCATTGACCTTAAGCCATTAAATATATTATATTACATATTTATTGACTTGAACAACAATTTTACTTTTACAACTTTTATTATTCATTATTACACATACGGTTTAGATATGTGAAATAATCAACTTGGAAAGTAGAACTTATGACTACTTGACTTTTTCGTTTCTCGAAATTCTAGAACTCAAGAATATTTGAATCTCAAGAATTTGAGAATGGTTTATTCATTTTGAGAGATCTCAAGTGAAAAATTACCCTCGAATAAATTTTTGTCAATTTCTAAAAAAAAACATTTTAATCAAAGTTAAAATAATTTCCGAAAACATCCAAAGAAAGCACTAAGTTGGCAATACTGCTTGCAAATTCATATTTCATAATATGATTAATGTTTTGGTATTTTGACATTTGAAAATTCCAAGACAATCATTATTGGCAACGCTGCTTCCAAATTCTAGAGATTGTCATTCATGGTGTCTTAAGAAATTAGAATCTCGAAATTTATAGAAAGAAAAATCTTGAGAAAAGAGAATAAACTTTTGGTCAATATTAAATTTGTCGAAAATACTCGAGACGAGAAATCTCGATGAAAAAATCCAATGGGAAGTACTGATAAAGTAAACTGGACAACTAGGTCCATGAAAGTAAGAAAAACAGCTGTCGTGTGGCACTTGCGACGGTTTGGTTATGCTAGTGCTTTTCGATATTCCTTCGTACGATTTATAATTCCCCAACATGCCACAATCCATGACCAGTATTCAAATTTATTTAAATTCGAATTCAATTTAAACTAATTTATTTTTACATATAGTGAACTTTACAGATTATAAATTTAAGACGTTAACAACATGACATTTAAAAATCAAAGAAACAGTATAAAGAGGGAATCCCGATTCTAACCTTTTAAGGGTTTAAATCTACTCAAATCGGCTTAAATGGTTCCATATATTTTTATTATGCATTATGGCGCATTGACAAATAACTGTAATGCCATAATACTCTTTTAGTTAATAAATAAATAAACATGGACATCTGACGCACCAAACTTTGGGTTTATTCTCAATTTAAAATGATAATGTTTGCAATATACCATGGCCAGTAATACAGTAGATTAACAATGTATTATAACTTTATTAATTCATAACACAAGAAAATCAACAATCCGTTTTGCCGTAACTCAACTAAGTACTGTTTAAGTTTCCGAAAGACACAAACAGAACAACTTTTGAGACAGTTAATTAAATACACGTAGGTACTGCCGAATGCAGACAACAAACGAATATTTTCATTAACTGTTCACGTTGACAAACGTGTGCAACAAAAGGCTTGTTTGAGCCGAGTAGGCGATTGTAAAGCGGTCTAGGCTAGCGCAGGCTGTACCTGCGCTGAATAGAGCCTCCGCATGTAAAAGCTCCGATAGGCAGGCGCCGGGACTCGCTTGAAGAGGCGTCGCGACGCTACTCCTCCAGATAAGGCTCCGCCGCACCGGAAGTTGCTCATTGTGGAGACGTCATTCTTGTGTTTCCACCGCTTTTGGCTTGTACAACAGATGCGCAACACTGTGCAATGCGACATTTAATGCTCGCTTTACACTTGATATTCTGTTGAATAGATTTTATACAGGTAAGCTTCAAAACGGAAACAAAAGTTTTCAATGGATAAAATAGATTTAAACAATAATGATGTTTATAATTTATCAAACAAACATATTTATTTATTTATGGGTATTTTCTCAATACGGACATGAAATTACTTTACATATCCTATATTATATCATACTTTACTACATATCATAGTGTATTCCCAAACTTTTCACTGCAATGGAACTCTTCGCAAATCCTGAAATTTTAACGGAACACCTGGTTTTAAGATTTTTTTTTAAATGATAAAAAACAATAATTACATACTTATTTATTTAGTAATTATTTTGAAACAAAACATAAAAATATAAATAAAGTTCTTAATGACGTTGATGGTTTTGGGTCCTTGAATTGTAAATCTTCATTGATATCAGGTATGATATTAGAAAGTTTAATTCGTATGTCTGGTTTGGCGTCGAGCCTGTTCCTGGACTTTGACTTCGTTGCAGTATACTAATAAAATCCTGCTTCGCATAAATATGTCGTAGTAAACGGAAGTAATACAATAATAGCTTGTGTACTCTTGTTCCCTTGGGGTACTACTCATCTGATAATACTATTACGACTAATACAATAACACCTATTCATGTTCCACAAAACAACAGTGTTCCACGGAACAAAGTTTGAGAAAGCCTGCGTAGGCTGTAAACTGTACATAGAGATGTACACAACGATTGACTTTTCCGATCTCATTTGATTAAAAAATATATAACATAATATAATATTGGTGTAATTTTTGTATAGCATAATATACCAATATGAATATTGTACGTATACATACACTAATGAAGTTACTATATTGCATAATACAATTCCTTTTTTAAGTTATTCTATATTTTTTTACGAATCGCTTAACTCAAAATATAACTGTTATTAAAAAAAATATTTTGAGATGATTTGTGATAGTTTGTAAAATATATTTCATCTATCGGTATTCACCACACACGTTTTATGTGATAAAACGATTTTTTTTTAAATTGAAAACATTGCATTAAAAAAGATTCAGCTCCGTGTTCAGTAATTTTTGCGGTGTCAGTGAAAATTTTTAACAAAAAAAAATATTCTCGCGTTTGGGGTGGGGTATATATTCTTAAATTGTATGTTACATTTTCATTTAAAATGGAGGTAAATACCTTTATCAGTTGAAGCAATAAAGTTTTTTTGTTCTACCGGCACAAATATCGGAATCGTCTATAATAGAGTACCGGAAAATATAGAAAATCAAATTTCTGACCATAATAATAATATGTGTAGTTGTTATCACCGAACATCACACTACAGCAGACAAGTCAGCAGGCGTTATTACCTAAAATTTGATTTTAAAATTACAATAATCCACCAACTTTACCTTGAAATACATGAGCCTGATATGTTACTTTTGTACCAAAATAAAATCAGAACTGAAGGACGGTTATAAACTCCAGAGATGATAGTACCTATGTTACCAAAGATGAATAAAAATAATTAGAGCGTTTTTATATTTATATTCAATTTTTAAATCACTTTTTATTGATAAGAGTCAAACGTAAAAAAGGGAGCTAGATCTCTTTTGATACAATATTTTCAATTTCATCAAAATAATCATATGTCCATTATCGGCAGCACTGTTAAAATGATCATTTTCAGAATGGCATCAAAAATTAATAGTTTCGAATTCTTTAGAATATTATTTAATAAACTGTAGCAATATTTAATTACTCCCTATTTATGACGATTTCTAATTAAAAATTACCATCTCCTGTGTTTAAATTTGGCTTGTATATTTTATTTATTTTACCCCCATCTCAAAATACATATAAACTTTAAATTATTTATATTTGATAAAATTCAACATAATATGAGCAAAACACGTGTCACAAAATATTCTTGTATGGGATGAATAGATGCCGAGATGATATAAATACACTTTATAAATTACATTACTATTAACTCATTCGCAGTGAAAACTATTTATTTATACTTCACACTTTCTGAGACATTTTTTTCGCTGATGAAATTGTCATGTTTGATTCAAGAAAACATATATCATTAGATGTCCCCTTGGAGGTGTTGGTCGGAACCACTTTGTTTACATCACGGCCACATTTATTATGGTGTTAACCTCTGCGAAAAAATCCCTCCCTGAGAGGAAACTCTAAACTTTTTTCATAAAGAATATAATAAATAAAAATACAACTCTTAAGCAGAATAAGAAGAATGACGTCAGGGGTCGGGAAAATATTTTCTGTTGTAAGTGAAAATAAATGACATCGCTTCGTGAGCTAAATCTTTCCCAGTGGCGTCATGTGAAGTATTACACTACTGAAGATTAACGAATTATATTCAGCGTAAATATATTATTGTTCACACTATTTTTTATAATATATAATAGCAAAACGGTTTCTTTTTGGTAGATCATTGTATTATTATAATATGTGTATCATATTTATTTTAACGTAATATTTTTTTATATCTAATGAATAATTCACATGATTTAAATATGCAACATTCTATATTGAGTACAACTATATTATTTTAACATAGGTACATAACTTTAAAACTAGAAAAAATCATATTCGAAAAAATACGATGCTCGACGGGGATCGCGCCACTATGCAATAACCAATTATGCTATGAGCCTCCTACCTAATTGAGACAATTTAAACTAGTAAGTCCTACATGAAATGCTTATCGAATTGCGTAAGTATTAACTATCGGTTTCTGTGTAATAAATTCTTGTTATATAGTTATCGGTATTTATCTAAGGTATTTTCAAGTTAAGTATGTTAAATATATGGAATGTATCATTCTCATAATCTTGTGAATTATTCGTTGAATAATGTAAATTGCTTATTATATTATTTTAATTTTAATACTGCCATACTACTTGAGCTATATTTTTTAAATAGGTACTTGTATGATAATATTATATTTTTGTCAACAAATTAATATAAATATAAATACTGAAATCCCAAAATTTTGGGATTAAGAAATATAGACTCGAGTTGCAATCCTCATCAATTAAAATGGACTACACAAAATAATAATTGATCGTTTTGATTCCTGGACTGCTGAATGCCTGGATGCTGAATGGACTAAAATATTCACTGATGAAGAAAATTCAACAGCCACAGATTTATCCTCACATGTAACGGGTTTCGCGGCAGTTGAACCGTGTACTTTTAACTGGTTCGTTGTCGACGAAACCTGCAAAATGTGAGGAGCACGAACTCAACAAGCATCCCTGACAAACCTAGCGGGTAAGAAAGTCCATTTTCATACTCTCTACTTTAGTTTTATCATTATAATATTAACCTGAAGAATACATGCGTTTTCTTGTAAGGCTGACTTGAAATATGTAAGTCAAGGCTGCCCGTAAGTCAGTCATACACCAACTCGTAAGCGATGCATCATGACTGACTGGCTGAACAGCTACTACATTCATTCAGCTTGCATTCTTCATGAATGATCTAAAGACAGAAGTGAGTTAAGCAGCCTTGATTATGGGGAAGCAACGTGTATGATGAAGGCGAGGATAAATTTTGTTCGCAGTAATTCAATTTAAACCATGACTTGAGAAATGACTTTGTATTTCGTGACTAATGTGAACTTTGTACTTCAGACTAGACTAAAACAGCGAGAACGAATTGACATAAAGACTTATCTTCATAATGACCACTAGGTCGGAGGTTCCTGACCTAGGCTGCCCCATACATAAACGGTGCAAAATCGCATTAAACATAATATGTTTTGTATGAATCATTGGTAACCTGCAATAATAAACACTAACAATATTAAACGTAGAGCTAAATTTAGGTTATTATTGATTTGCAGAAATTGAGCTATTGACATTTCATTTGAAAGTCAGAACGTTGGAAGAGTTTTCACTTTCATCACAGGATAATATTATATTCAAAGGATTTTAAACAAACCAACTTAGTGTCTTCAATTCATCTGCAATGCTAGAGTGCGAATCTGTATTTAATTATCCTTTTTCAATAAAGAGAAAAATCTAGAAATCAACAGTAGCAGTATTGTAGTCAACAAGAATGTTTCATAACAATATTATTTCATGTTCACATTTTGGATTAATTTTTCTGTTATGTAATATTGTATTCGCATTCTATTCACTTGTATAGAAGCTTTTTTTAGTTCAATTTTTATACTTGCAGTAGGGTATGCAGTAAAAAAAACTACTTGTTCAACTTGGAATGTGATATTACGTTGATTAAATTCTTTGACATTCTTTATATATTTGCTTTTCAGTGGAATAGTGATAGTAAAAACCGCCATATCTACACAAAAATAAATACAATTCGGAAGAGCATGAACATGACTAGATGCAATCAAGAACGTTTAATATGATCACTAATCTTCTCCATAATTATGCTTGCACCATGTGGAACATAACAATTTTTATTACTTTTCAAAGTTCAGCTATTGACATTCCAGAATAATCGTTCTGATGCTCAATGTCTTTATATTTTATTGTATATAATAGTAATACAAGTAATAATTTGCTTCATGTTCATTGCGATTTGTCATGTATATCGTTGTTGATTTTGGTTGCTATGGTTTTCTACTCATATTTTCCGCCTGTCGCTGGTGTTGCTATCTCTACTGCCACACCATTTTCATGCACATGTTTACAATATCATTCAAATAATTATTATATACTTAGGTATGTACCTCAATATATCACGCCATCGTATGTATCAGGAAGAAGATGTTAAATGGTAAAACGCGTGTTACAAAATTTGCACACAATTTGAATAGTGATCCGGTCTTCATTTTTTTTGTTAAATTATTTAATTTGGTTTAAAATTACATGTTGATTATTTTTGCGGCCAGGTTTCATCGTTATATTGATCTAGGAAAAGCTTTTCTCTATGGTTAGATACAGTAACTAGATTCATTTGACAGAATCCTCAGGTCGATTCATAATAGATAGTAAATAATTTAAGCCGAACAGAATTTTCATCAATCAACAGAAACTTTCGGTGCGGCAATTTGTACTCATTTAAAAAATACACAGTTTTGATTTTAGATACGATATTTATTTTAAAGCTAAATGCCGTTTTTCTTCTTATTCTGTCATTTTCTTGCAAGATATGCGCCTAGATTTTTCTCAACCATGCCTTAGCCAATGTTATTGGCTTCAAACAAAGCATCGATGATGCATGTGGTTGTAACGAGCGGACATCACATGCTTCGCAGTTTCTTTAGCACCACATGCGCGGTTTGAATGGTCATCAGAGTATCCTATTTCTTTATATGGACATGCATGGTAAGAGCCTGTAGGTTTCTTTTCTGCTTAGCAACCTGCTGATCAATCTCACCTTACCAACAATAGGCTGCGCCAAAAGAGCCGTTTTCCTAATACTACACTATATATAAATTAATTATATACAAATATTTGACGATTTTAATGCATATTTACTTCCTTTTTAGTTATTTTAATTTGATGTACATTATTAATAATCATGTAATTTTGCCATAAATGCTGTATTTGGGAAACTCCTAAAATAAAATGATCACGTAAATAAATATTTCATTCAATTTGAATATTTTTCTGCCACTTATTAATCGACGTGATGAATTCGACCGATTTCCTTTCGTACAAAATACTAAATAAAAATATTATAATATTATAAACCATACTGCTGGTTGCAATAGCTGGTTGCAATGAGCGGACATCACGTCATGCTTCGCAGTTTCTTCACAGTTTTAAGGATGATCGAAGTATCTTCACTTCTTCATATGAGCATGGTAAGGCCCTGCAGGTGGCTCTCCTGCATAGCGACATGCTGACCAATCTCACCATACCGGCAATACGCTGCACTAAAACAAGTGTTTTCTTAATACTACATTATATAAATTAATTATATACAAATATTTAATGTATACAAACTTCCTTTTTAATTATCTTTAGTACGTACATTTTTTATTTGATATACGTTATTATTAGTCGTGTAATCTTTCCATAAATGCTGTATTTGGGAAACTCCTACAATTATCATGTAAAAAAAATTTCATTCAGTTTGAATACTTTTCTGTCATTTATTAATCGACGTGATAACTTCGGCCGATTACCTTTTGTTCAAGTATTTTCGTACAAAATATCAAATAAAAATACAATTCTATGAACAATAGACAAAAATATAGTATAATTATATTTAATATTATTTGTCATATTATTTTGTTTTCTCAAATCGACGTAAAATAATACTATATAGAAAGGACAGATACAAATTATTATTGATATAATAGTATTTTCTCATCAAAAGTGATGGTAAAATATTTTGCATCTTTTACCTAAAAACATATAAATCAATTTATTATTACTCTGTATATAGTTATGGACATGAATTTCAAAGATGGCAACACTAAAATCATTTGGCCAACTTAAGAAGTAAAATATAAATTCACCCAGACGTTACTAACTTCAAACTAATTTGACGTCAATTACTTTTCATTCGCATTTCATCAGTCGACATGTTACTTAATTCATTTACCAAGTATTAAAATATATCGCAATTTTCAGGCCGATTAAATGCATCCTATTATTATTCCATCCCCGTCCACAACTTAAATAATAATAAACCCAATGACTCTCAATCATCGTTTTAATTATGTACCTACCCTGCCTTATTCTCGTGATTCTTGTGCCTAGTTCAACTAACCTTCAACCCAACAACACGATCTGATCCGATATCCATAGTTAATAATATATAATAAATACCGACACCTTTTGAATAATTTCAAACTTGTAAACTTATACATGTACAGGAAAGTTGCACTTTTTTTCAAACTGCGTATTTATCAGAAAGCTCGAATACTTAAAATAACCATTGCTGTATTTATGACTATATAATAAAATAAACATTAACAGCGCTGTACTAACTCCATGTTTTTATAATAGCAAACGAACTCTAAAATCGTTATATCAAAATTACATACATCCACAGTGATTTTTAATAATGGCTGTCCTAATTATAATTACACACAATATTTAATACTTTCACTATATATTGTAATAATGATCAGGACTGATATAAAAGTAGATTTTCAAAGCTATACTACCATAGTATATATCCACGACGGCCGAGTGGCTTACTCGTCGGCTTAAACATCCATTTCTCCTAATAAAAATCTGATAATACAAACCTTTACTCTGTAGAGACCCATTGTAATTTTCTTAGGATCGGACATGGTCAAAAAAATACTAGCATATTAATAAATAAATATTATTTATTTAATACATGCACTCCAATTAAATTATAAATTATTTGTTCAAAAATAATAATTTTAATTCACCTCAAGATTTAAAAAAAATAGGTGAGTATACACAGGCTTAACAAATATCTTGTTAATCGTACCATTGAGTAATCAATAAAATGGTATGTTGAGATATTTTTTTAAAACATTAAAGCATGAAATCAAATAAAAAAGGTCTTCTCCGTGAATACCGAAATGTGTTTGAATTTTGTTGATTAATATTAATAAAACGCAAAAAAATGTACCTTTTCTACTTTTCTACTCAGGGAAAATGTCCCTTTGAGGTGGACGAAACCGGTCCAAATTTATTAAATAATAATTACAAGATAAAAAGAACTTTTTAAATACAACGTTTTTAAATTTTCTGTTGAATCATATGAACTTGACTTGACTAGCTTAAACGATCAAAAAAAATTGTACTTGATAGAAATAATACTGAAATGTCATTTTGACATATCATATTTATTTCCATGGTAAAGCACGTAATTATTAATAATTTAGTTCTAGGACCCCAGACCTCTTAGCTACCAATAATGGTATCGAAATAACTTTTCATACAAAACGGAATTAACTGAAAATGAATTCAGTTTTACTTAAAGATGGCTAAAAGTATTAAAAAATGTATTGGCATCGTGTTCTGATATATTCTAAAAGTTTCTTTAAGTCTAGCTAGTCGGGAAGTTAATTAAAAATCGATTGCTAGATTTGTACCGGACAAAGAACCACCGGACAAATAAGAATACGAGCTAAGAAAAACGTTGTAAAAAAAGTGAAATAAGTACAAAAAAATGCGTTTTATCAATATTAATCAATAATACAGTGCAGTTCCACCATGTATTGACAGTTAACACAATAAAAAAAATGTTTGAATTTTATTATGAATCAAATTATGCATCTCTAGCTGTTACGTTTTTGTTAACTTGACCACTTAATTTAGAGAAATTGGCAGTTTTTATCAAGGGTGGAATAGCGAAGCAGAAGAAGAGCTTCGAACTGGAGTGACCAACTGAAGAAACTCACTGGCATCCTTCACACTACCTTAAGAGAGATAGATTATCGTGGCAGGTAGAGAAGCTGTTTCTAAAAATATGGTTGCATTTCAGAATTGTAATGATACTCATCCACGAGAAAATGACAAAGAATAGAAAACAAGTTTATTTTTAATTTATAATTCTGAAAACACGTCGACATGACATATATTTTCACATAATGTGTAATAATACTACATCCCCTGTATTGTGCTATCAAAATATTTTGAACAAAAACAAAAATACGGTATTTGCGGTGAAACTCAAACTTTTACCAATTCTTTTTGTCGTTGGAAAAATGCATTGTCATTTCGTTTGACTGCGCAATAAAAATGCCACACTGACCGAAAATTGAAACATGAAACAAAATGAATTTCCAAAGTAGAATAACATTTTTTTTTTTGATTTATCAGGAATACCGACTTCAAATTTATTTTTACTACCTACACATTTTTTTTGGTAGCGCCATTTACAACTTTTATAATTTTATTTTATTTTAAAATTATTTATACCGATGATTGAGATTGTAAACAATATTTTATTATTTGATAATTTTATAAATCTCTCCATCACAAGTCATTGAGTGCATAATTTAGTTAGAAGATATGAAATCGTTATTTTTCTCTCATAAATCATTATGTGAAATATAAAAAAAAAACATTTTATTTCGTTTTTTATTTTACAAGCTACTCAAATTTTCCAATATTCTCAGGGCGAACCAAAGTAAATCGAATCAACGAAAGGTTAAATTCGCCTAATAAATAATTTATTATATGAGTGCACGAAAATATTTATAATGTAAAATATATTTTTCTCTCACATTTTTAGTAAATATTATTTTGAAAGGAAATGAAATGATATTTATTTTATGTCATGCAAACGTTTAGCTAGTTCAAATTTGAATGACATTACAAAGCAAACTATATATGATTTTCACATAAGTAAAAAAATCTTAAAACAAAATAAATACTGACATTATTAATTTTAATTTAATAAACGCAAATTTTATAGTACTTTTATCCATTTTTTTTAAATGTTATCTGGCCCGATTTTCTCCGCCTCAGAGAGATATTTTCATTTAATTAATCTTTATACAACAGGCATTTATCAAAAAAAAATGCATGTCGTATAAAAAATATTTAGTTGAAAATGTCCCTCTGAGGCGGACGAAACCGGTCCATATATAATTAATAAAAGTGAAAAAAGTACTTGTTTTATTAAATTAAATTAATAATACAATGCATTTCCATCATGAATTGACAGTTAACACAATGCCGGTGCGCTCGAAAACTTATTGTACGCGACCTGGCGTATGACACGGCGCTGCGTGCGTGGCAGGGACGATGGACCACTTCTTCCAATAGCAGACAAACGCATTTGTTTTTTCCTAATATAAAGTGGCGCATGGAGATAACCAGATTGACTCCAGACCATTGGACTTCTCAGTTCTTAACCGGGCACGGTGGTTTTGCCTCCAAGCTCTGTCAGCTTGGCCTAATAGAATCTCCGACTTGCTTATGTGGCGAATTGCAGGATGCCGATCACATCCTCTGGGAGTGTCCCCATATGTCGGTTGAAAGGGAAGAGCTTCTCAAGTCGGTCCGACCCTCAGTTGGACCGGTCGGCCATTGCGACTTGGTATCTACGAGGGAAAATTTCTCAGCTTTTAAAAAGTTTGCGGCATTATACGGCGAGCGAGAAGGTCTTTTCTCATCGAGAATTGACCGTAATACATTATATGGAAGTAGGGATCACGCACACTCTAGTGCACACCAACCAAGGTCTTGGGAAGTTGCTCCTGGGACACTTTCGGCACAAATTTGAACAGCGCCTATCGTTCGTTACGCCACGGTATACGCCTGCATAACGGGTGTGGAGACGTGGCGGGTGGTGGAGGGAAAAGCAAGCAAGTTAACACAATAAAATAAATTACTTATTAAAATTATTTATTTTGATTGTAGTTTATTTATAAAATTAGTTTATCACTCGATATTCATCATAAATTAAAGATAAATGAAGATCAAAAACATAGGTGGTCTACCCAGTGCCGGATTAGTGCTTGAACTGGCCCTGGACTGATATATATTAGGGGCCATAGAAAATCAATTTATTAAAATGCATTTTAACAAAATTTAATATATTTTTAGTAGTTTTATTGCTTTTCTGTTATATTATGATGTTTTATTTTGACTTATGCATGCAAAACTGATGATGTTTGCATGTCATAACGTTTGAACTTAATTACAGTGACCTTTGAGAATATATATTTGTTCATAGTAAACATCCAATAAGAGTATATTTCATTAAAAGTACCTACCTACTTTTGTCAAGCTTTTCAACTCTGCAAATTAATTCGCGCGGGGCGGCATCGTTTGCTTCATAGTTTTTTTTCATAATTTTTTTCAAATTTTATTTTTCCGATCCGGGTACCCCTGCTTTGTAGTCCCTCTAACCATGTAGTAAATTAAGCCCTGTGTCTACCTATAATAATGAAAACCAGCAAGATGAATATACTTTATGCAGTCATGATCCGCATCGGACTGTAATGTCAGAAAACAGAATTTTAAAAATATAAAACATTCAACAAATGCTACATAGTTCAGTATACATGATTGCATGGTAGAATAATGTATACTTAATTATATTTACGAAAATTAAGAAAATAAAGTAATTACAATGAATCTAAATATTTATTAAATTCTTTTTTTCTCATTCGTTTATTCTTTTTTACTCGTACAACATAGTCAGATAAAATATTTTTAATATATAATTATTACTATAGGTACGACAATTTTACAAACGTTTGAAAATACGATACTCCTTTAGATAGAATATAATAAAATTGACATTTTCAATTAAATTAATTTGTATGTAGTACTGAATAGGTATATAAAAGTGTTATTAATAATTTTAATAAAAACGCAACTTTTTGTACTTATTCCACTTTTTTTTAAATAAATAATTTTACCAGCTTCGTCCATTTCAGAGAGACATTTTCAACTGATATAAAATAAAACAGACATTTATAAAATATATCATTTGGAATCAGTACAAAAAATGCCTTTTTATTAAAATTATTAATACAATTCATTTTCACCACGAATTGGCAGTTAACAATTTAATGATTAAAGAAATATAAAAGATTTGAGAATGTTAGATTGAATTATTTGTTAATCTTAGTCGAGGTGTCCGCACGTCGATTTGTATTGTCATGGCGTTGGATGAAAATATTCTGAAATCGTGTAAAGATGGCTAAAAAACTTTACGTATGTACTTAAAAAAGAAAACATGTCAATGAATATAATATTATTATTAGTAATATAACAATAAACATAACATTAAATGGACACATGTTTGATTTTTATGACTAATTATATTTCGTTCGACACGCGTCATTTGCACAATGCAATGCAATGCAAAATTGATAAACCCACCTAGTGGCATTCTCATTTTCATTTATTTCGTACATAATTTTCAAGTAGTATTTCATTCATTTTATGTTATATAAGAAACTACCAAAGCAATAAAAAATAAATGTATCTTTTGGCAAATGATCACTTCAAATAAAACGCTATAATCGCCATTCCTGTCACGGTTCAAAAATCACTGCTTAAGTGTACCTACCCTGCGCAGCGGCCCGTGCTAAACAAATTTCTCTTCGTTAAATAAAAAAAAACTGACTGAAAAATAATCTCCAGTTCAAAATATAATTACGACTCTCGGAGACTCGAGGCAGAGGCGGCCGCAGTGGCAGGGGCGAGGGGGCCGTCTGCAGGCGGAAATGGAAATTACCGACCAATCTCGCGTTGGGAGATGGGCGGCTGCGCCCCTCTCGCTCGGGGCGCCCCTGCCTCGCATCGGCACCCCGGGAGCTTGCGGACCCCTGGCTTAGTAGAACCCCAACAAGCTATAAAGGGGTTGTAGGGCGCAATGGCTTTTAGCGGGGCGGAATGATTGAATATACAATATATTAGAAAACACTATCTGTGCAATTCACTTTGATAACAATGTTGATGGATTTTAAACGTCTAATAATAACACACTCGAACTAATTCTATATAACATAATATAGAATTCAACATTATAATTGAACTGACTGCAAAATATTATCAATATTAGTAACGAAATTTAAAGGAAAATTATAAGCCTCAAAATGTGTTATAATGATTTCTATTACACTCCAGCTTAGGTAGGAGCATATGGTAAACACAAAGTCGCGCCACTTCGGTCGGTCCATTGCCATGTCTCGCGACTCATTTGTAACTTTTGTAGTAGTATTACAGGGTAAGGGCGGTTCGGAATATTTCAGAGTATGCCACAAGGGTACATATGGTGATATTCGCAACTCAGTCCAAATCACGTGAACCACCTCTTCGTGATTACAGAAAATGTCATCTGACGAACTCGAGTATTTATAACGCTGTCTTATTAGTGTTCCCAATGGGGTTTAATTTTTTTCGCTGCGTTAATGGAGACGCTATTATAAACAAAAATTGTACAGATAATACATTCAATTTGGGCTCACCTGAATCCATTGGTACTATAAACATACCACATAAGCGTGACGTTCGATAGTTTTGACAAGAAATATGACATAGTTAGAGCGACGCAGAGCAAAAGAAAACGATGGTATTGGTTTCATGTAAGAGCATTCGGGACAGTAACAATAATTAATTCGTGCGCAGTATAATAAATCGCAATCTGCGCAATTTCAAGATTAAGTAAATTGTTCCACTATAGTCAGCCGACACTTCATTGGCTACTTACCACGTAATACTGCCCTAATTGCTTTACTAAATGTTAGAAATTCTAAGCGCACCAAACCTATGCAAAGTTAACTTAAATCTTATTCTATTTGTGGGTAATCAATAAGTGTATTTTATCGATATGATTTTTTCTGACTTAGTCTCCATAGGCCCCATTTCCTCCAGATTAATAATAACTAAATACGAAAGTTTGCCTATATTAAAAATTGTTGAGACTAGCATTTGGCTACGGTTCAGAGACGTTTACATCAACTCTCAGTGATTACCAGAAGCTTTAAAAGTAAAATCTTAAAAAGTAAATTTATTCCCATCTGATAATATGGTGGTATCTAGTAACGTTTTTATAACCATAAATTCTTTGGTGTGTCTGATGTCATCAGATTTACCAAAATCTAACGCCTTCGATAGGCTGACTAAGTGTCACGTAGGGATTAACAAACACAGACAAAGCGCTTCACGGTTAGACCCGAATAAATATTGAGTGTGGGAAGACCATGTTTTTGGTAGCTTGATGGCATACAGAGTGAATTTCGAGTGCTAGAACTCTAGAGTAGTAATCAACTATAAAAAGTGGATGACCAGGCAGAATAGACCAATCTGCATCTGACGGTTAATGTTCATCTTGTATGCATGTAGCAACAAAGAAGAAGAATTGAACCGACGTTTAGTTACTTTATATAACGAAAACATACTGTTTTTAAAGAAAATTATAATAAAAAATAAGGTAAATATGCAACAGATTCCCGCATGAGCTTTTATATTTTTTTTTACGAAAACAGTTTATTCCCTTTTTCTGTTGCCGCAAATACTTTTCTATCAAATAATTGTTAATTTAAAATTTGTACACATTTCGATGCATCATTATCACACAATAAGATTATATTAGGTTGGGGCAGGTTAGATTATGTTAGGTTAGGTTAGGTTGGGTTTGGTCTAAAAAGAAAGTTATAAAAGCTCATGCGGGCATCTGCGGCACTATTACTAAAAATAATTAGGGAGCTCGATAGAAGAGGGGGCTTAGTATTTTTAGAATACTCGACGATTACCACCAAAAATCTTTTCGATCTGTCGACTATGTGTACCGCTTTATGACAAAATTTCAATTACCCAGCCATCGACATCGCTACCTATCTCAAAAAATATTAAAATAATTATTTACAAATACTTTTTTTCAGAACAGTTTTAATTAGATATGTCAATTATTTGAATGTTTAAATATTGCCTACCAATGCATATAAATTATATATGTATTATAATTATTTATATTAGCTATGAAGTGAACATTTGTGTGGCATTATTGCAATCCACATAGATTTACGTAATATGATGTTTATTCATCCATTTATTATATTTTGTATTGTATCAAAGTTTTATATTGAAAACGAATATTATAATATCGATATATTACGAGAAAAACACAAATTATTTGCTATTGATTTTAATGTATGATATCGACATGTCGCGATGCTACAAGAATGATTTACAGCCTGCAACGTTGATATAACAAGAACCCCAAGACTTGATGATGAACTGAGAGTGGTAGGATGAAGTAAGTAAATGATATTTACAATAAGATTTGTCAAGACTACATTGTGTAGAACGCCATTTTTTATGTATCTTATAATATAAAATACGAACCGCAAATATTACCTTCCTCATATACGTTACGTTCATTTACGATTCTAAGTGCTGTAAATACACATGTGAAAAATTTCGTTTAAAATGCACACGACTTTTTAAAACATCTCCCACATCGTTAAAAACGTGTAAATTTTATACTTCTGCATAACCCGAGATTTTTAAATATTCCATCCGCTCCTGCTCATACACCTGCATGTGTTTTCACGAGACCGAATATGGAATATTTATTATCGGGGAATATTCAACTCATCGACAGTTGCGATTTTGTAACGGGGCCACTCGCACCCAGCGCCCCCGCCGACTCCGGCCGCCGGAAATGAACTTCCGTTATGAACAATTTGGCGAATGAAGAGCGAGCATTTACAGCCGGCAGACATTACCAGTGACGACTGACTAACCAACCAATACTTCACCAGTATGCTCGATGATTGCCTCGTTTTTTACATTTTTCCCGAGCGGCTACTCAGTGTACAGAGAGCATCTAATTTCTCCAACGCTTCCGGACTTTTGTTGAAAAACTCTAATAGTTAATTATTATTCCGCGCAAAAACGGAATATAAAAAGGTTAATAAAATAAAACATCAGTAGATATTTCAATGCAGTTCCATTTATGATTAAAATCATCATATCATTTTCTTATGAAAATGCATACATTCATAATATTAAAAAAAAAAAAAAACATAAGAAACGATCGTAAAAAATGAACCGAACTGCATTTGGGCTTATGCTGAAGGCTGTGGCCCGTATAGTTCATCGTGTAAAGCAGAGATGGTGAACCTATTACACACGTGTAATGTTAAAATGCAAAAGACGAATTTTATGGTTACATGTAAATTGTATACTCGAACAACATCTTCTTGGCTACGTGTCAAAACTGTGAATTAACTAGCTCTTCCCATTTTTAATAGCAATTCCATTATAATCTAACAAGCTCCTCACATTTAGTCGACAACAGTGCCTTCCGGCTTTTGCCTAAATCTTCTTGTTGGAGAGTACGTATTACAATTCACCGTACCACAGTTCGGAAAGTTCAGAAAGAGATAAAAAAAATACGCGTTGTTTGTGGAGCATTTTCAATGCCGATTTTGGCAAAATTCATGAATGAAAACCTAACCTAAGAAGTTGGATGTTCTTTAATATACGACCATTTATATTTACGATACAACATTTCATGGTGAAGTGTGATACGCCAAACTTGAGACATTTTTCGCTTTTCTTGACTAAACTCTCTAGAAAATTTCTCTTTGGCTAAACTGAAGACATAGACGGAAAAGCAAGTCAAGATTCTTTTTTTATTTTTTTAAAACCTTTTTTAAGGACCACTGTGCATGGATGCTACATGAGTCACGTGTAGCTTCGTTTCGGGACAATTAAGTGTGGCATTAAATTTTTTTTCATTCGGACACGTCTATAGCGTCATGGAAGGCGGCCATATACAAATTGCGGCTACATATACATAACGGGTGGAGATGGGGTAAAGCAAATCATTGGACCTAATAAGTTGAGTAGGTGCTAACACAATTTTCCAGTAAAAAAACAGAAATTTGTTAATAGAACATCCACCATGTATAGGCCCATATGACCTTATTAGTATCGGACGTAGTAAAAGAAAAAATAACTAACGATATCCCACGTCTTCACCTTTTTGAAATTCGGAAATAAAAAATAGACAGATATACACATTGTAAAATAGACTGATTCGATTTTGAGTAGATTATAATATTTACTTACTCTAATTACGAATATCATTAGGTAGTATAATAATAATGTACCATATATTATATTATTCATACTAACTTCAATAGATAATAATAGTATGCTATTTTCCGAATGTGACAAATTATATTTGTAAATGAATGTCCCGGGTGATAAATGACCGTATTCATTCTTATGTGACAGACAGTCGCAGTTTGATATGATATTGTAGTGTTGCACTTACAAATATAACGAAGTAGGTCGTAACATACTCGTATTATTCTATTTTTTCAGATAATACAATTATCGAATTCTACAGAAAATCTGAAATAATTGAATAACTCCTTGCGAAATAAAAAAACGAGCAGCTTTGTAATTAATTAAGGTAAATGATATTACTAAGTTAACTACCTACTTATTTTTTTTTATTTTTTTTTATTTATTAAGGAAAACAAACAGTTATATATTGATTACAGAAATTTAAAATATAATAATAAAAAGTTAATGCAACCAGCAAAGTTTCCATATATACATTATAATATAGTTAAGCCTTACAAGATAAAGAGTAAAATAACATAAATATAAAGAAATTACATAAGAAGATTACATGAGAAAAATGAGAAAATTGAGGAAGAATAATGAATAATTAAATGATATACAAAAGATAAAAAAGAAAAATAAAAAAGTAACATAAAAAATAAAAGAATATATATATATATATATATATATATGTATAAGTAAATATATTATATATCTATTTATACAAAATTTTTGTGCTAAACAGGTGAATTATTACTTACTTATGATATCAGATGTTAGATTTAAGAATGGTAGATTATTTATTATTGAAAATGCATAATGTCGTAAAAATCTCAGAAACGTGCCACAAAAAAATCAAGAAAACCAGATGCAAGGAGAGATTTGAGCTCACATCTTTCACTGTCCGGGTGAGTCCTCTTATCCTTTGACAAATCGATACTTCTACATTCCAATCCATTCTAATAACTAGCAGCAGTAGGTGAAGTTGTCCAAAATTATGTAAGCATATTACTCTAACTTACGAGGGAGCCTAATGCTTCTAGCAGTATTTAGCGATAGAATATGGAGCATTGAATTTAATACAATTATTTTTAATTATTTTATTGAAAAATATACTTTTGATTTAAAAAATCATTCTAATTTGCGGTTTTTGAACAGCCGATTTTCATTAGTATGTATGGTTAGTACCTACCTATGTTTATCATTGAAATACAGTTAAATAAATTCTTTTGGAGATTATGAAAAGATTATTGAATAATTTATAGTTTTAATGACTTTTTCATGTCATTTTAAAAAGCATCGATTATTTAAATTACTATTTAAAAAAAAACTTATAGTCATTTTAATTACCGAATATAGTTTTGGTATAGTCTCAATACTGACTATGATGTGCAGCAGTCAATAAAATGAAGATCGTGGCCGAGGTTTTGGTTAATTACACCAAGAAAAAGATTCACATTATAGAATTATTATGAGATTTGATTAAATCCAAATCATATTCGGCGGTTCCGGTAGTCCAATATTCGTAAGGCACTGAATTTTCACACCATAAGTTCTCGGTTCGATTTCGGAGAGATATATTATGATCCGACTTCATGATCTGTTTTAGTATTAAAAAGTAAATAAATTAGATTTTTCAATTCCATATTTTATGATGGGAAAAAATATATTTTACTCGCCTGTCTAAATTATGTAAATTTTTAGCTCTCCTCCCCACATTTTGATAAAAAAAACAAATTCGTTAATAATGAGCCAATTCAGTATTATGTAGATATCGATAAGCAGTAGCAATATTTTTTTTTAATATCAGATGCACTTTTTTTCAAGTTTTAAAGTAATATAGAAAGATATAAATGCCATTTGTATACGAAGCCAAATTAATTTTTACAAAACCAGAACGGTGGAATTGGAATAAACAACGATGGATTTTATTATGCTAAACGCTTTTGCAAAATACTCCTAAGTACAATTATCCACTTACAAAGCAACCGTAAGTGACGCACTTCTCAAAGTATGTAAACACCAGGAAAAAAATATCATATTCACAAAGACAGAGCCTAAATTATACAAACGTAAAACTGTTTTCTAAGATAAATGATTTTATACATATTTTTATAAACCTTATATGATTATTATCAGCGTATTATTAACACAATTTTAAATACATTTAATTATCAGCCAATTCAATAAATTATTAAATGGGCAGATATTTACTGAAATATACACTGAAACCTGATTTTTTATGAAAAGATTGTATTGTTTTATTAATTACATCAATATACGTTGACCATTTCGAATACAAAACATTTTGTTTTATATAATTTTAGCTATGGGCATGTCCAACATAAATGTAATCTATGATATACTATTCTATATTATCAAAACTGGTAGTTATCTACCCTGTTCTCTCATTGTCATCATTCTGCAACTAGAGCTAATGTTGCATATATACTTACTAATGATACTAAGGCAGTACAAATTAAATAATAACACTAATTTTCTTTCACAAGCATAAAGATTTACTCGGTGTCCTATTTATCGTAAAGTTATGAGCTTCACTCTTCTTCTGGGCACTAATTGCACTCATCCGTAAACTATTATCGTACTGTGCTAAGAGTCTACTGCGCGACAGTAAAGAAACTACGCCTCACATCTTCTTTTTTCACTCCTGAGGCAGGCTGTGAGTGTTTCGATACAAATCAAGTGATACGATACGGTCACACGTGCTTTCTTAAGGTTAATTCGAAAGCAAGGTGGTTACGGAAATAAAAATAAGAATGTGTAATACTTTCCTTCTAAGTTAGTAGTAGTAGTAGTACAAGTTCCTAAATTCTTAACCTCAGATAGAGTGTATTTAAACCAAAACGTTTAGCATGCACTGCGTGCTGTAAATGAGTTTCAAAAGTAGTAATCGCTTTAAATTAGCGGTGTTTACTTTTAATTCAGATCTATTAAAATGCGAGTCCGTTTAATTGCAAGTTAATTTATATTTTACTGCTCGTTGCTTAATTCCTTTATATTGAAATACAAAATACGTTTCTGGAAATTTTACTGGAAGTGTGGAAAATACTCGGTCTTTATATTCATATCGGTTAGGTACCGTGTCCATGGATATTTTAAATGTAACCCAAAGTAATGTTTCTGCAATCATCCACTGCTGATTGAATACTTCTTACGTTGTTCTACATAAGTCTACTCTTCGGACTTTCTCTACCTCTAAGGTAAAACTATATTAATTTATTTGTACAACAATTTTCAGTCGTTCAAAATATGTCAAAATAACACACATCTATTTTTTATACTAAAAAGACAATAAATAATATTGAACATACATAATTTTCATTTAATTTACATTCCAAAATATGTATGTTCAATAAAAAGAATGTGACATTTATAAATCTTGTGTATTATTCGTTGAATAAAAAAATAGTTAATTAAATCATTAGCAAAATTAGTAGTAAGTAAGTTAAGCCAAAAAAATCTTGGAGTTATCCGCAATGTCGATTGATTTAAAATACAAAAGCTGATTGCCAATAGTAACTCGATTTGGATAGCGCTTTAGAGAGTATTGTAAGAGCCAATAATTAAAAATTGTTGCAATGTGGTCAATGTGCGTGGACGTGAAATCCGAGAGATACAGGTTTTGATTCCTGCTGGGCGTCGTATTTTTTTTCAAAAAAGAGTTTTTCTATTGATTATATATTTTCTCAGAAGTGTTTTCAAAATTATGTATGTTCAATAAAAAGAATGTTACATTCTTAAATCATGTGAATTATTCGTTGAATACAAAAATAGTATCATATAATATTATTCAAAAATCTTTCCTATACCTTCTAGTAAGCATACTAAACTATATTTAAATTAAATAAATGTAATAATAAACTGAAAATTTATCTTTTAATTTCAATAATGCTTATTTTTCGTTTTATTTATTTTAGATACCTACCTAATCTTGCTTTAGAGAACGCTGTAAGAAAAGCTCTCAAATTAGAATGCGAAGTTATCCTGTATGGATTAAACGAAGTATGAGGATGATCTGGCAGTGTTTGAAAGATGTATAAATACCAAAATATTTGATAGATTTTACATTTTTTATCGGTGATAAATCGGTAATTTGATACACTAATTTAAGCCAAACAACATGGTAAATCATGTGCCATTATCAAATAATATAAAATAATTTATAATATACATTGAGCTATGGATTACAACCTTGAAATGGATTGAGATTTGCATTTTTTCATCAATGGTAGATAGATATATGTTTAAATAACAAAAAAATCAAACACTCTGGTTCGTAAAATATTCTAAACCTAGTACTGGTAATGGATACGTAATTAATTGTGCCACGAACATTGTTATAGTTTGAAGTACCGTTATGTGATAAAGGTTGGAAAACAACGCACTAGAACATTTGTAACGCATTTACCCTACATAACGAGCAAAAGCTCTGTGTAACGGCGAGCGCATCCAAACGGAGCTTTGTCGTTACGGTATCGTTCCGTAAACCCGCTGTAACACCGCCGTTATCGACAAAGTTGACGCTCATGCCTTTGATGCCCGGATTCGTGAGAGCCTGTGACATTGTTGTATCGCAACGCACTCTGTTGAGTGGGCGGAAAAGCTGGTTACAGTGTTACCACTAGGTTGAATGTTTCCGGTGACCTAAATCTCACGTTAGGCAATGTTATTTGGGACTGCAAAGGAACAATAATAATCAATCACCTGAATGAATTATATTATCAAAAAATACTTTTATTATTTATTAAAATAACTTTTTAATTCCAGACACATTTGCATATTATACATTTTTTAAGAATGTGGGATTCTCTATCGATAAATCATTTTAATAATAACAAAGTTCACTATCTACATACCACATACGCATGAGGTTGGATAGTTTTGGCATGAAACAAGACATAGTGGGAGGTGCGGAAAGCTAGAGACAACAATGCGATGCGGATTGGTATCATCATCATCATCATCAGCCTGAATCTACCCACTACTGGATGGAGGCCTCTCCAATCTGATTCCACTTCTCTCGGTTCTGTGCGTTGCGTTGCCACGAACTTTATCATTTCATCAATCCAGCGGCCTCTAGGCTTACCTTGCGGACGTTTTGTACGTCTTGGGTACCACTGGATGACTAGATTTGTCCAACGATTGTCCATTCTTCGAACTATGTGTCCAGCCCATTCCCATAGAGGTTTTAGCGAACTCTGGATTTATATAGACTGTAAGTAATGTTGACAATAGCAACCGCAACAATAACCACGTTAGTTCTACTTACTGCTTACTAGAAGAAGCTGCATCATATTATGATTTGCACTTTCATTTAATTACAAACATGGTTATTTTTCCTCGGCCTTCCGATAGCGTATTTTTATTGGAATGAATTTGTTGGAGTAAACTTATTGGTATGAATCCTAAGAACAGTTATTTTACATTACACACTTAACAAATTCTTAATTATCAGTGTCTAATAAGTAGTCATACATGTGTATACAAATTTACGATAAAAATATAATTGTATATTTTTTCTAGATACGTTCTTTATTTTTAGATACTCGTATCTTACCGGAAAAGAAAGCTTAACGCAGAGAACCTAACGATCGACGATATTGAATATAAAAAAGATCTTAGAAAAATCAAGTAAAATTTAGTCGAAGGCTATGTTGTAAAGTTTTTATAGTTTAGTTATAGTAAGTTTTTAAAGTTTCTTAAGGTCCAAAGTGATATTTTTAATTATCGTCTAATTTAACATTATATTGTAAAATATATATGGTAAAACATTTCCCATTCCGTATTTTCCATGATACCTGTCTGTATTGTTTGATAATTTTATTTAATTTAACATATTTTATGTGGTGATAAAATGTAAACTTTTAAGAGGGTGTCATAGGCAATATATTTTCTTCAAGATTATTTCTAATATGTATGTTTCTGAAGTATCTAAGTTGTTATTACAAGTATTAATAGATTTTCAACATTGTATTACGTTCCATGAAACTTTGTGTGTAAAATATTTTTATTATTTTCAAAAAAACTTATATAATTTGAACGGTTTGCCTTAAGGGCGTTTATTCATGGTTCGTCACGATATCGGTTCACGAACGTTTTCATTCGAGAACGGAATTCGGTCGTATCTCAATACTAACAACACTAGTGTTATACATGAAGGCATGGCAATATTTGTATTGGTATGTGAATGGTATTATTGCAGAACTTTAGCTGTCATTGGATTCCTATAAATAACCCAGCGAATTAATATTATTTTTAAATATTATTTCATAATGCGTCCGGTCAATAAATAGCAAGTCAAAATCGATTAGACATCTCACTCGATTACAAGTTTCTGTCAAAGACACATCGCACCAAACTACCGTTATATTTATTATATTACATTGATTGTACCATTATAATTATTCAAAACAATAAATAAAATCTAGCAATAAAGGAATTTTAGAAATAACATTTTTAACTTTGAAATCGATTTACTCAACTCGGTTATATTATCTACTTTGAATTCGTTTAGTTTTCAGCTCTTACAATCATTATCTTAAATAAGCCATTCCTCAAATAGCATTGACAATAAAGAGTTTTAATTAATATTCTAAATAATTACGTAACATTCTTAAATCTTCTGAATAAATTAATAGTTGTATAAAAAAAATGTTTTTTCCTAATAACGGTTCATAAAAAACTCGGATGAATCCTTTTTCAACTTTCATAAATAGATATGTGGGGGTCATCACTGTGAATAGTCATGGTGTTATGGATGAAGAGGTCGTCAGAAGGAGAGATATGTTACAATACTTATGATACTGTTCCGAGGTCCGATCTCGGTAGAATGAGATATTGTGTGGAGCGATTCAGAGACTGAGATACTAACAGACCGGGAACTTATATTCGAGTGACATGTCCAATGAATTATGATCCGTTATTTATTGACGTACTCACAAACAAAATATTATCTTGAAAAAATATTTCTTATTCTTCGATGGCGCTACAGCTCAAGTCGAGCCCTGGCCTCCTCCACCGCCGGCCTCTAGCCGTAACGGTCTTCCGCACGTCTTTTCCAGTTCCTGATTTTTAGCAGCTGGTTGGCATCTTTTGTAATGTTATCACCCCATCGTTTGCGTGGCTTTCCCACTGGCCTTTTCCCCCCTGGGTTTCCTTCGAGGATTTTCTTCGATATCCGTGACTCTTGACGTGAAAAATATTTAGGAAATAAATATTATAATTGAGTCAGCTACTAAATGGAGTTTGCGTCATCGGGTATAGCTGACTATGTAGAAAAATGGATATCGCAGAAACTATCATTGCAATCAGCTATCTACTGAGTTTGCCATAATTTGACACTATTAATGGAAATGGCTATTTAAATTTAATATCACCGATCAATAATTAATGATAATTTATTATGAAAACAGCTTCCAACTCGTTTTTTATTTATATTTCATTTGCCTCTGACATTATATTTAAGATTCAATTAATCATTGGAAGAGTTAGTTATTTCTCGGCACAGATGGCACCGTATTCACTTTTCTTTATTGTCTCGTCATTTAATGGGTCGCTTAAATGCCTCTAAACTTTCGGAAGAGTCGAAAGTTTTTTCGCTCGGGTAATGTGCTGGAACAAAATGCGATTTGCGGAAGTTAGAATACATTTTAACTTTGCTCAGATTACTTTTCGACGAACGAAACGATCTTTCAAATAACAGGTAATTCGGTATTTTTCTACTTTTATCTACACATAACTAGAATAACACCTACCATAATATTATATTATAATATTATCAACGTTATAAATATTATATTCTTCTTCAATTACGCCATATTTAAAATCAAACCCTGGTCTCCGTGACATTCGATACTTCGATGCTGTCATTCAACCTTATAGGCCATCCATGGACTGAAACCGTATGCGGTTTCGAACCGTGTGCTATACTAAGCTTATCTTTTCTGGTCACGGAAATATATGTTCACAAAGTATTTATTATAAGCATCTGATCGTATCCATTTATACCATACACTTACACTTACAAATTTAGTGAAAATATATTTTTATGAACAAAAATCATAAGTTTAGTATGGCACACGGGTCTAAGCCGCATACGGTTTCAGTCCATGGATGGCCTCTTAGACTATAGATACATCTAGACGCCACCCATTGCATTGCTAAATGAAGCTGCGTGCTGTGCGTTTGGTTTGTAGGCGAGCAAACGCATTCGTACACAAATGTTTGAGACCATAGACCATTTCGCTAGTGCTCGCCCTATAATATTTTTAAGCGGTCAAAATGCAACCATTAGGTAAAGATATCCATAATTTAAAGAAACATTAGGTCACTGATACTAAAATATATAATAATATACAAATAAATTATCACGAACATGTCTCAACTTACCTATGAAACGTAATACCATCTTCTTTCTTATCAGTATGGTTACAACATTTTAATACAACACACAGAACCATCTTTTCTACTTAATTAACTAAAAATATTTACCACTGACTTTATGTTTAACACAAAAAAATATCAATTTTACCAACACGCGCTCGCAGGTTATCGACGCTTAGCTATAACAAACTAAGATTTGGCGGCGACACCACAGCAAATCATCTCACACATCTGTAAACCTTTTATCTTACTCTAGCGCGTGTCGCAGAGATTATAAGGGTGCCGAATACTTTTTCACTCGCACATATGCATCGTTTTTGTTCAGGCCTTGCATTCAACCGTCTAAAGCAGGGGTACCCAACCTAAATCGTTTGGTGGTATATAAAATAATATTACTGAGCTCAGGTGGGCAAGACATATAAAAAAAGCAAAGAACTAATTCGAAATATTTTATTACCTTTTAATTAATGTGACATTTGTTTTTGTATATTGTTTGATATCTTTTTCATATTGACTGGTAATTTAGCCGAAGCGCATCGCGGTTGATTGGTCGTATTTTCATCGAGCAACCTGCTGCGACACTTCGTTTTTATATTTAATTTCGAAAGGAACGATTCGCTGCGATATGTAGTCCCAAATGCAGCTATAATCGATGTTTATAAAACAATATTTTTTTATATAATTACATTGCTTTTTTGTAACAAAATGAAATTGAAGTCCTTATATCGTGAGTAGTTTGTAAAATAAAATTTATAATCGCATATTATTTAACCTTGAAGTCACTTTACTAAACTTGGTCATCGATGCACTTGTGTCAGTTCAATCCTGAACACTTCAATTGGATTGAGATAAACATGAATGACCCAACTAATGTTTTTACGTATTTTAAGTTATGAATGGGAACTAGAGTGCGAAAATTATAACTTGAAATGTCATGACCGCCGTCGTGGCGCTGCGATATATTATGAAAGGTTTGTCAGTATTGTAGTTCTCGAAACGGCCACGCTTCACGTTAAACTTGCCGCAGTCTAGTACTAAATATTTCAAATTCCAATTTATTAAGAGATCTATGTTACATTCGGTATAGTTCCCATTTTATTTTCTTTTTGTTTAATAGACAGATATTCTAAATGTATAAACTTTTGTTGTGAAAATGGAACTAACTGCAAAGTGTTTCTCAAAGTCAGATATAAATAAAAAAGATTTCAAGTTATACACATTTATATTTTTATAAAAATCGATTTTTTTTAAATATATATAAAAAATATTAAAACGATGAATTATTTAAAAATCTAAACGACAGAAAATCTAACACTTAATAAACTAAATTTTAATAACAAAATGGCCATAAAATATAATGTAATAATAGGATTTGACCCTGCAACGAATTCACATTTTATTACATTTTTTTACAATTGCCAGTTTATCTTTAAATTTTAAAAATAATAAAAAATCTTTTTAGTGTTTTCAGATACATATTTATTAATTACTACAGTTTAAATTGTAAATTATCAAAAAAAAATCTCAAATTGCAAGCTTCGTATTTTTCTGTTAGGTGCCTCTTTTCGCCTCTGATAGTATAAGCATCCCCCTTAACGGTGACACTTATGTACAAGTTTACTCAGTCCCAACCTATCGCCGCGGTACAAATCTCGTTCTACAAAGGATGTGAATGCATGAGCGTTAGTATACGTATACTGGGGAGCGAATCAAACAACCCCTAGGTGAGTAAAAACGCTCGTTGTATGTCGTTGTTCAAAAGTGATAATGATAAGTCTATAATAAGTATTATTATTAATTAAGTTAATATTTTTAAGCACACTTTTTAGATGTGATAAAGTAACGACTCAGATAATCATATTATTTATTCGGAAAATTTACCAATTTCCTCATTAATAAAATTATATTATTATAAGTAACTAGGTACATAATGACGTATAATATGAGAAAGTAAGTAGGTACTTATATTCAATAATTAATGGCTAAGCCCCACCACCTAGAAAGTTGTCAAGCCGCCACTGGAATCACCTGCTTGTTTCTTTATGCAAAATAGTTTCTAGTAACTGCTTGTATTGAAAATGTAATAAAATGAAAAAAAACCAACTGTATTACTGAATTTTACCCTAAAACGTATTACTACATGTTATATTCTTTAACTGGTTATTGAGACATAATAATAATAATATTGTCACAGTATTTATTAGTTTTTATGATCACAACATTTTCATAGTGTCTATCAATAATTGTCATCAAGGGTCTAAAAACTTAAACAGACTCAATGAAGCTCAATATCTCCGTTTAGCAAATTTGCAGTTGGGTCTTTTATATTTAATACCTTTGATAAATTATTAATGTAACGAGACAATAAAATGATGAGCATTATTTGTTTACTGTACTAACTGTACTTAAATAAAACTAAATAAATACTACTAAATAAAATAAAAGTACTAAATAAAACTAAACTGAAAACTTAAATAATATAACTTAAATATTTTTTTTTTGTTTTTCGTTAACACGGTACTTCAGTGAAACGGCAAATAATTTTCAACTATAATAGGTGCGACGAAATTTCGGACTGGCTGGCAATCGGAGAGCGAAACTGGAGCTGTGAACACGTCAATTTGTTTTGTGATAACTTAAATAATATAACTTAAATATTTTTTTTTTGTTTTTCGTTAACATGGTACTTCAGTGAAACGGCAAATAATTTTCAACTATAGGTGCGACGAAATTTCGGACTGGCTGGCAATCGGAGAGCGAAACTGGAGCTGTGAACACGTCAATTTGTTTTGTGATAACGACGGGGGAATTAGTTCTTAAATCATGTAAAGATGACTAAAAAACGTTACCTATTTACTTGAAAAAGAAAACATGTCAATGAATATATTATTATTACTAGTAATAGAACAATAAACATAACATTAAATGGACGCATGTTGACTTTTATGACAAATTATGTTTTGTTCTGCATTTGCACAATCTTCGCGTCGCGTAGTCACGATCGTTTTAGACCGTGCCCCAGCTGAAGTAGAATTAAACAAATAATTTTGAAGTTACTCTCCAATAAATAATATACTCACAATATTTTCAAAGCTTTATTCACACTATCGATTAGTCGTATAATTCTGTTCGTCGTTATATTTAAAATTTTCGTAAGCCTAATGAATTAAATGAGGTAATTACGCGCTCTCCTGTTTTCGTTTATATTACAGAGTAAACATTTTCGAAATATAATATACCAAACAGTTTATAAGTACTTAAAAGTTTTGTTTGCAAACATACACCACGCAACATTACATATAAATTTTATGCCGAAATATTGATGTAACCCCACTCCCACTTAAATGAATGAAGAATCATTTAAAAATTGTATTAACCTACTGCTTTTTAATTGAAAGGATTTAGTAGAATTCAGCAGTTTGCCGTGATGGCTCGGTAGTGCGAGTTCTAATAACAAAGAATTATAGCAGAGAACGGTATTTATTTAAAAATCGAAGGCTATATTGGCGATCGACTTTAATCTTTTAAATTAAAGTATTACTTTAATTACTAACTGACGTTTCGGATCACTCCAATATTTTTGGTTGTAACTTACTTTAACTTGCTAATAATTTTTAATTAACCATTTTTTTATTCAACGAATAATTCACAAGATTTAAGAATATAACATTCTAATTTCGCCAATGTAACTCAATTTAGAAAGCGCTTCATTGAATATTAAAAGCCATTCGTTAAAATCTGTCGTAATTAAGTATGACTCAATTAGCATTGTGGTCAATGTGCGTGGGTGCGATACCCGAGAGATGCAGTTTCGATTCCTACGGGGTGTTTTACTTTTTTTTAAAAGATTTTTTCTATTAGCTATAATATATTTACTCAAAAGTTTTCAAAATTATGTATGTTCAATAATTAGAATATTACATTCTTAAATCTTGTCAATTTTTTGTTGAATAATAAAATAGTTAATTTAAAGATATGTTTTTGATGTGTTGCTAAAAACTATAAATAAAAATCCGATAAACTCTGTAGCAATTATACCATTCAGCATTACATGGGTGACACACTGTAATATGTATGCTTTGTTGTCAAAACAAAACAATGGAGCGAAAACAATAGTCAGCATTTCCTTAATCATAACTAGATCAGTAGGGTCTATCATGATTTGTAATTGCGACAACGTATCTTGTAATATATGGACTCCTTTTGTATAAATAAGAAAGATAATCTGTAAATCCTCACTCTATAATCGAGTCCGTCACCCGACGTACCACTAACTACCACATTGAGTCCGGTCACTCGATATAGTCAACCGTCATTCCACTCGAGTCTAGTCTATCAGTTCATTAATATAATCAATCTCTCTATCACATCTATATCACCAGTACATCCGTACTGAAATGAAAAAAAATATTCTTTTTAAATCTCCCAAGATTGCCCCTTGCGATCCGGATCTTATATCTTTACTTTGTATATTGTGAGTATGTTATTTAGGTATACTTACAGCGTCGCTAGTTTACAATAGAGGTGCAATGATTCAGCTCGTATGATCAGACTTAAGTCGTTTCCCTTTGTAAGGCATGAAACTGTTCACAGCTTCATGACATTATACTGTTATGAGAGTTTGAAGACTTCGTATTCAATAGACCTGTGATATGTCGGTTATCTCAGAATATAATTCTCAAACACCTGTCCATTCAACCGATATTCCCGTTTTCAATACACTGTAACTGAATTCTGAAATACTACACTTCTTTTTTTAAATATTCAATTTCATATCTATAATCTTCATCCGAGATATTTCAACTTTTTCTAATCGATTACATTCATTACAGCGATTTCCAAACTGGGAAGCGCGCCTCCCTGGGGAGCCACAGACTAGGGTAAAAGGAGGCATGATCAAGATTCAAGATGATGAATTTAAATAAAAAATGATATAATTACCATGCGATACTTCATTGAAACAAAAAATTCAGAGTGAAACCCTTGTTCAATTTTAGTTGACTCGAAGTGAAGAATATAATACTCTGTCAAGTTAGTAATGTTGCCATTTGTAACATCATATTTTTGCGAAACGAGATTTGCTGAATTATCTGCAATTTGATAAACTTTGTGCTAATAAAATAAACAAGTACATCCATCGCATTAAAAAATAATATAATATTATATACTTATAGTAAAATTTTGTTATTATTCTGTCACTTACGATTTTTTTTGTATTAATATATTTTTTATCATTATAAAATGTGTGTGTATTATTTTATGAAATAAGAGGGGAGGCGCCAGGTTAAGAATTTGAAGGGGGACGTAGTAATATAAAGTTTGGAAACTACTGCATTACACCATGTCAAAATTCAATGCCAAATTCCATGCATAGTTTTTTTATAATAATTATCAAATTCATTCAGTGTACACTTTTAATTAATTTTCTACTTATTTATTTATTAGGTATATTGAGTCCACGTCTAAGTACCAATTTGCACCTTCCCTCACTTCGGATTTCATTATGCACATATTCTTACTTCGTTCATACAGAAGATTTAGTCTCACGTTTCTATTTATATTGAAAATCAACAAGAGATGTAAACGTGATAGTTTAATCAGGTCTACAGAAGTGCACCATGAAAACTAAGCTTTGCTTGATAAAATTCTAAAGTAAATCCTTTTCAATTAGTTAATAATATTAGTTATATATTCAATGAAAAATGATACAGTCTAATATTATATCGTAGTATTTAGTTAGTAAGTTTTTTCAATTATCAAAAATATTATTTTCATTTCTAAGGATTAATTTATTAGTTTAACTATTTCGGTAGGTACCTAGTCTAGACACCAGGGTTATGGTACGAAGAATACAGGAAATTCTATATGATTTCGATTCGAGTGAGAGGTAACTTATAATCGGCACTTCATTAGTGGGGTCTGACCAAACACATTTATATCGATACTTATTATTTATATCAAAGCAAATGTATATGGTATTTATTTATAATTTTTTATTTGTTTATTTAAAAAAAGAATGAAACGTTTGTATTAGCAATGGCAAGGATAATGTCATCTTTTTTAGATATAAAAAATTGGAAGCGCCATGTTAACGTTTTTACTGAAATGACGCCAATTTCAAACAAAAATCAAACTGGCCCTGCTTTGGTCAATCATTCACAACTATAATAATACATATTATTAACATGCTATTAAGATGATAACACTAGTCACATCATCATCAAAAAATACTAATAGTCTGATAATGGTGTGACAGCCAGAATATCTATCGTATCTATTCTATAGAATTTATTATGATTTGAACATACATAATTTTAAAAACACTTCTGAGAAAATATATTATAACCAACAGAAAAAATCGAAAAATAAGACACCCAGCAGGAATCGAACCTGTATCTCACGGGTTTCGCGCCCATGCACATATAGCACTATGTTATAGGCTTCATAGTTGATTATTGTGACATGTTTTAGCTAATGGCTCTTAATTCTCTCTGTAGCGCTTTCCAAGTTAAGTTACTTTTATATTGGTTATAATATATAGTGTTTTCAAAATGATGTATGCTCAATAATTAGTATATTACATTCTTAAATCTTGTGAATTATTCGTTGAATAAAAAAGTAGTTAATTAATAATTATTATGATTTATTTATTATGTTATGGAAATAAAATTCTATAAATGAATCCGAATAGTAGTTCATCTTGAATTATCATATAATTGTATTATCTTCATGTATAGGTAATTTTCAACAATGAATATTTATGAATATTGAAATTGTGCACACATAACTAGGTAGATAACATAATATCATAGAAAAATTGTATTTTAATATGTATCGACGCTTGCATTCTGGTGGTGCTGCTTTACAGTAGCGAACCATGGCACCTTACGAAGACTCAGAGCAACCGTATACTGAGTTTCTTTAGGAGCACCGAGGAGATCACCAAGCAGCCACTCACCACGCCGAGAGTGAAGAGCGACATGAGACCTGGCTCGGCCACGTGCTGCGGATACCAGAAGAGAACCTCAACCTGGCTTGTCTGTTCTTCAAGCCAACCGGATTCCGGCGTCCTGTAAGGCCGCTAAATACTATCTTTAGAGTATGGTTTCACATGGAACGATGCAAGAAGTCTGGCGGGCGCCTCGTGGTATCCATATGCTTCAACTAAGGGGCGGATATGGCCGAAAAAGAAGAAGAATGTGTAATAATATCAATATATATCAGTGGTTCTCATGTAAAATTTAACTGTGACCGCACAATTTACATTGACAGTTCTATGGAAACGTCTGGTGGCCCCACCAAATTTCACCTGTGATGTGATTGAAAAAATTAAAACTTAATTTTATTTACTAAAAAATGGATCAATTTATTTATAGACGCAAATAATCGGTCCCGTGCGACTCCGATCGGGACGAAATGTGAGCAATTAAATATTCATTAAGTCGCAATACAGCGCTGTGGAAGGCGGCCGTGCATAATCCACGGGTGTATAGACACGACGGGTGGTGGAGGGAGTATTGTAAAGTCTATTTAATAAAAGACATTTGAACATTTTATTGGGTACATATTTATTTATTTAAAAATAATGCAAATGGATATTCCTCAATACTCCTTTTTTTCAATGCGAGCCCCAGGCTGCTTCTAAGTTTACATCTGTCAACTGGCTTCGATATTTTTGTTTTTTATGAAGTGCATTACAGTAAATGATTTTTCACAGTATATAGTAGTAGGAAAAATTGACAATTTTAATAAAGCAATTGTTGACAATTATTTAAATTGACTTGATTCTTAGTCAACGTGTATCATTTGAGCGTAGAAAGAAATTTACGACAAGTCATGTGTATTCAACTAATTTCATAATTTTATAAATACATTATTGAAATATTATTCTGTAAAGCTCTGGTGCCCGCAGCAAAATCCTCTGGTGGCCGCACATGAGAACCACTGATCTATATTATAAAAAGTCGGTTATTTAATTTTTCTTTTATTTTGACATGTTATTATTGCCCATGCCTCTAGACACTTAGCGACAAAAAGAAAACGTAAATCCAAGTTATTATAAAAGGTAAAAATTTTACTTGCAACTTTCCAACCGTAAAAACTTTTCAGAGACACAGAAATCATAAATGAAATTTCTAAGGAAGCTTTTTCAGTAAAAAAATGTATTTATAATTTTATAGTAAACACTTGATGGTAATCTTCGGATGAGAAAAGTTTTTAGCGTCTAATTCAAAAAGTTCGGCGAAGGTTCTATAAAGCTAGAGAAAAAGAGAAGTGGGGGCGATGGGTGAATCTAGAAGGCATAATATTACTATGCACTTCTTTTGGCTTGAATTTTAATAAACTCTGCGCTTGTAGAAATAATAATTTATTTTGTTTTCGTAAATATAATAAATAAATACACCGTTTATTAATATGCACACATATCTACATACTATAAACGTACAAAAAATATTAAGATATGGGTGTTTTACAATAATTATGCATCAAGTGCAATTTTCATAAAATTCGATTTTTTTGTTTCACTGACTAGATAAAAATATAGATTTCTATATTGTGTGTTAATACCAAAATCGTAGCTCTAAATGGCAATACTGGTATTGATAAGATTCATCGAATTGAATGTCTATTTTGACAGTTCCTTCGGTAGTATAAAAAGATATTTGCTAATATTAATAAAGCTTGAATATACTTTATATTTTGACTATTTATTTATATTGATCCATGTACTATAAGTATACATATACAGTGAAAACATTCCTGAATTTTACAAAAGCAGTTTTAACTTTAGGTCCAAATATCTCAGGATCCATTTTTATGGACTTGATCCATAATTATTGTGAACCACCCATATCATGTTACTAAATATATCGATGAATTGTAAATGTGTTTAAAGTATTTCAATAGTATTATATCATTTATTAACATAGTCAGACGCAATACAATCAGCGCTCGAAATGGAAAAATTTACGAACCGGAGCGCTCGACAGTTTTATGAAGATTTTTACATAGTAAAGTTATCAAAGTCTATGTGTTTTTTCATAAAAAAAGTTTCTATTATATGGCCTATCCAGCTCAGACGGTCAAATTATTTATTCCACGAGACGGAGCGATAATTTTACCGATTTCACGAACAGGAACGGCGCTCCGGTGCGTTCCGGTCCATTTCGAGCCCTGAATACAATACAAGGGGGTACTAGCTTTTTCGCACAACTCTCTATAACTGTTGAAAGTTTCCGTTTACCAATTCCATAACCCAATATCCAAGTATACATAGGTTATCCACCGATATAAATGTCATTCTTCTTTTCTATGCTCTATTAAATTACTCGTTATCATTCTGTTTGCAGGTTCATTGACAGTGCAGTAGCGCATAAACGCAGTCTCCCAATCTCACAACTCAATAATTCAAGTAGATTTATTGAGAAATATAAAAAAATCGCTAAAATTACACGGGACATTATTAATTATACCTCTCAGAACCATGTGGTTCCATGGAACACCATTTGGGGAACTACTGTAGAACATCAAGTTGCCCTTAACTTTGGTGATAGGTAGCGGAGCCGCCAAACATCCTGGCCTGGGGGCCCGCTTCAGGATGTGGGAAGCCATGGTTATATAGTTTATGTTCGTTAATATAAAAATGAATGCCATTCAGATTATAAATCGTAAACTAAGTTTATTATGTTTGATGATACATTATCATCGATAATACACATTTGAAATCAAATTTCTTCCCTCTTAATCATTATTTTTTTTATTTTTTAGAACAAAAAAGCTTTCCTACAGTTTAAATAATTGTTTACCTAAATTCCTGTTATTAATAATAATATGTATAATAACATTAATATATAATTAATTAATTAATATAATTATTTCCACCTCTTTTAAAAATTGCAATAACCCAAAAACATATGATGAAACTATTGAGCTAATTATGTCATTACATATTGTATTACCATAGATAATATTATGCATGATTTTTTTTATTATTATTAATACCTACATAATTGTATTGTGTAAAAATGTTTCCAGTAAAAACATATCCGGGTGTTGTTGGAAGCACATTAACAATGTCAGCTTTCAGACGTTCTTTATGAAGAGATAGATTTTTCACTCACGCTACATCATCCAGCCAAGAATAATGTCACAAAAACTTAAGTATGAAATAACTCACACAAGATATTATACTCCATTCGGTCAGTCATGAACAGAGAAATAAGTCATTTTTAATGAAAACTTCATCTGCAGAGCATCGCTTGTTCTATTCATACATTTATTTCACAATAATATGCATCACACACTTGGTTAAATTTTGATATCATTTACAGGTGAATGATTTTACAGTGTATTAAAAACAGTTATTTGCTTAAATTACACTAGCTGCCCAGAACTACTCCTTACGGGAGAAAATTTAGTATGGTGTGAGATTTGATATTTGGTAGTGAAAAATAAAACTGCTACCTACATGTATAGTGTAAATTTGAAATTTTGGTTTTACTATTACATAAAAGTGGAATATTATAATCATATATCACTTTTTTCAGACCAATTATAACCATAATTAAATGTATAGGTAATAATATAAGATGAAAACCTTTTTTATTGTAAGTTTAACTTTAAATCTGTATTTTTTTTAATGATTGTAGATAGGTTGATTAATTGAATTAATGAATTAATACATTTTAAAGTATAAAAAATCAATTCTTCTCTTCTTCTTGGTTGTACCCTCATGGTTGAATATCGTGACCACTTTTTAATTTCGCCACTCTTTAAACGACCAAGACTGTCCATCCTTTTCTATCTTCCGCTTCTCTCAGGGCAGAATGAATGGTGCCCCCAGTCAGCTCCTTCAATTGTTCGCTCCAGCGCGCAGACAGTCTTCCTCTTCTTCTACTTCCCTGGAGGCCACCCAAAATAACCATATTTCCAGGTTGTCCGGTCCGCGCCAGAAAATATGTCCAAAAAAACTGCAGAATGCGTCTCAGACATATTGTCAAGACTCGTTAATTTATCTGCAGTCTTTGGATGATTGACTGATTCGTCCCGTGCTCTGTACACATAATAACAATATCAATAAACTAGTTTAAATTTCAGAATTCTTCTTCCGCTATGTGTCTCTGACAGACTAAGCATAATGAAACAAAACCCCATTTATATGCGTACGTCTTTTTTGAACGTAGTCTAATTTTTCTCGCACTACCTAGACACAGGTACCGCCTCATATTATATTAAAACTGCAACGTATATTGCAACACTTTTTACCTGCAAGCTGGACTATAAACTTCCCAAACTCTACTAACAATTCTACAGTTATTCAGACTTAATATGATTACCAACATGCTTTAGATTATTTTTTAGATGACCTTTGTAATTGTGGTCTGATCTGGTTGCTTAGTACATTGTTAAGGTGGATGAAAATTAATGCTATTTCGAGTCTTAGCCTCATCCATAAATCCAAAATAATCCAGCGCTGACTCTTCCTATTGTTTTGTCCGGGTATTCTTAAATCTCCCATGACGCAGTCGAACTATATAGTTTGTCCATACATGTCTTCTCTTACTTTCAGATAACACATAGATTGCTAGTAACTCATCTGGCATTTGATTGATGTAGCCGATTCAGTGCAGTGTCTGCATCTTCATATTCTTTGTAATCGTTTCTTCTTATTCGACCATATCCGCCCCTTAGTTGGAGCATATGGACACCACGAGGCGCATCTAAAACCCATGTCGCTCGCCAGTTTTCTTGCAACGTTCCATGTCAAACTAGCATCCCGTAGCTCCGCCGTATACACTATATAGATAGTATTTAGCGGCCTTCTAGGACGCCGGAATCCGGTTGGCTTGAAGAACAGGCAAGCCAGGTTGAAATTCTCTTCTGGCATCCGCAGCACGTGACCGAGCCAGGTCCAACGTCACCTCTCAACTCTCAACGTGATGAGAGGCTGCTTGATATGCTCTCTCCTTGTTGCTCCTAAATTCATACCATCGCACACCCAGTATCAGTCGCAAACATCTTTTTTCAAAGCTTAGTATACGGTTGCTTTGAGCCTTAGTAAGGTGCCATGATTCGCTACCGTAAAGCAGCACCGTCAGAATGCAAGCGTTGAATAGGTGGCATTTGGTTTTTACCGAGTACAATCGTGAGTCCCAGACACTCCACACTGAGTTGAATGTTGCTCGTTTCACTCCTATAAAATCTGCACAGCTTTTCCATCGACTAACCGACAAATTATATTTTCTTCATCAGATCCAAAGATAATCGAAAGATAATTGGATAAATATACGGCAAACATTACTGTTGTGAAAGAAGTGAAGTAGCTAGAAAAAAGCCCACAACTTTCCGTATAATATATCAAATATTTGAATTTGCTTTTATAAATATTCTACATGCATTTCATTCAGTAGGTAACAAGCGTCGGCACACACCTGGAAGAGCAAACGGTGATGCGTATCAAATAACTCAATTTTTATTCGATAATATTGTCAACACTTACTGAAATGCAATTTCACAAGTGCATCCACTGAAAGTGCGCTTTTCGCAACAAGCTGCTACGGTGGCAGAGAAAATATTCGTTTCGTTCGAGGTTTTTTACCTGTGAATTTTGTAAAATAACGTAAAACTTTTGATTGAGAAACTACCTATATGAAAAGTTATTAAGCGACAAAATCATAATCATAATCACGAAAATAATACAACTATTTTTTTATCTAAAATAAAATTGAAGAAATACTAAATCAAAGTTGTATTCTGTATATTTTTCACAAATAGATAATACAAGAAATGAAAATATAAATATTATTAAATTCTACAGGTTTCTTAACAAAGGTTTTGTCGATAGCTATTTCGGTTGTAACACCATTATCAAGACTATATTCATATCAAGTTATAGTCTTGATAATGGTGTTACAACCGAAATAGCTATCAATAAAACCTTTTTAAAAAACCGGTAGAATTAAATATTATTTATATTTTCATTTCTTGTAAAATGGAAGTCTACCAAGTAAATGCTAACTCAATTAATAAATAGGTAATACATAATTATTATTTAGTGACATCAATAATTGGGGAAAATAATAAATGAAAGTACGAGCGGTAATGTAGTTTAGTGCATTTTCATTTGTTTTAAAAAAAAAATGAGTTATTTTTTCACTTGTTCCTTTTGATTCTATCATTAAACAATTGAAAATACTTTTTCTACAATTTTATACACATATATAACATTTTTTATAATGTATCTGATAGTTAGTGTATTGTGATGTCTAAAAGTACACTCAGGAAACCGTAATTTAATATTTTTCATTAGATTGATATCTATGGACTTTCAGCTATTTGATACTCGAGTTTATCAGCTGATACTTCAGTCCCCTTAGTGACTGGTGTAGGTACATAACCACGGAGAAGCGCTTCACATGGTTTGGACATTGTGTTGACAGCCATACGGATCCCGTCGACATGACTGACCTTCTCTCACCCTGCAGTGGCGCTGTCTAAACGTGATATATGCGATGCAGGTCTCACATGGACCAAGGGAAGTGGCACCACATTATACCTACCCCAAGCTCCAACGCTGGTACGTAATAGGGTGAAGTGTATCAGTAATAATACTCATGTAATAATAATTTTTTTTATATCTATTTTGTATAACTAATAAAGATCGATTTGAGAGAAGATTATTCTGAATAGAGGTATTTTTTTGCATTTTGATTTCGACGTACAACGACGATCTGTACACCCATTTAGTGCTGACACCGCGACTGGTGCGTTTGCGTTACCTGGCCATTAGAAATAATTAACATAATATTTAAACGTGATGATTAAAAATTAATTAACAGGTCAGCAGTGATTGTGTTAAGGTTATACCTCAGTTGAGGCATGGTCTAAAAAGATCATGGCTAGGCGATGCGCGGATTGCGAGTCGCGGGTGCAAATCAAATGACGCATGGTGAACGAAATATAATTTGTTATATAAATCCAACATGCGTCCATTTAATGTTCTGTTTATTGTTCTATTAGTAACAATAATAATATATTCATTGACATATTTTCTTTTTCAAGTAAATGCGTAACGTTTTTAGTCATCGTACACGATTTAAGAATTAATACCCCCGTCGCCATCGCCAAACAAATTGACGTATTCACACCTTGAAAATTATTTGCCGTTTCACTAATGTATCGTCTTAATGCCTTAATGGGGGTTAAAATGTACATGGCATGTGAAAATGAAGAGAAGTCGCTGGAATGGCTATGTACATATAAGCCCAAAGCAAGGAGGTCAAGGAAAGCGTCAACGCTGAGTCGTCCTGGAATTTCATTGAGGTCAAGATTCACCAAGGGGTTGTAGTACCTACCATAAATAATTATTGAACGATTGTATGTTGAATTAAATCTTTTAGAATAACATTTTTCGTTATCATTTTCCGCCCTTATGGTTTTTTTCATAATTAATTTGCATTACGATATTGAATGCAAAATTGATTACTTATGTCTGTTGATCTATCAGCTTTGTCTAAATTTTATTATTATTGCTCACATAGTCGTGGCCGGCTGACCTTCTCTTACTCTACAGCGGTGCTACAAGAGCGATCTACGCGCTGCAGGCTTCGCTTGGCGGGAGGCGCGAGATTTGGCACTGGACCAATGGAAGTGGCGCTACCTTATATTTGCCTTATACTCCAATACCGGGGCGTAACAGGGTGAAGTAAGTAAAAAAAGTTGTGATGTGCAAATGCCTAACTTGTGTCATGGACTTCATTTGATTGTTATTGGTTTAAAAATATGTCAATATTTCATTCATACGCTTATAGTTATATTTACGAATCAACCTAGTAGATAATCATTCAGTAAACTTAGTAATTATGACTTTCCAAGTGTATGAATATCACATACATAAATAGTAGGTATATACCTATTTCCTTATTTGGATTCAAGCTTGATTTTCTATTCACCCAAATCTAATGAATCATATAAATATAACTGGGGTGACAAATTGCTAATTCAACCATATTCAAAAACGCTTTTGAATTCCTAATACCCTCTTTTATAGTCGTTTAATATTTACACTAGTTTCCCTATACTATCAGTACTGCTTATTTTAATGGTCACTATGCCTACTTATAATAAATTTTTAGTGGTCAGTGAGGTGTGTGAAGATAAAGTCTTTATTGCTTGGATGTTGTGGGGGTGAATTTATTTATCGACAAAAAAATAAATAAATACAATAATAAATATGCCAGCGTGAGATTGTACAGATGTACTGGTGAGATCGATGTGATCGATTGACTGATTATATTAATAAACTGAGAGACTGGACTCGAGTGGAATGACGGTTGACTATATCGAGTAACTGGACTCAATGTGATAGTTGTACGTCGAGTGACGGACTCGATGAGAGAGTGAGGATTTATGAAATGTCCTTCCTATTTATACAAATACAGTCCATACAACCATTACAAGAGACATTGTCGCAATTACAAATCATAATAGATATTACTGATATAGTTTTGATTGAGGAAATGCTGACAATTATTTTCGCTAAATTGTTTTAATTTAACAACATAATATACATATTAAAATGTGTCACCCATGTAATGCTGAGCGGTATGATTGCTACACATTCTAGATATATTATGTAAGCACTTACTTCTTTCACGAGCGGTATTAATTCGGTTTTATACTTATAACATAAAATATTATCAATGCGTTCAATCACAACCAAAGATAATGCTTAACCATCGCAGAGAAATTACGCTTGCAGAACTTCGTGGCATTGGACATCCAGCGCAGTCTTCAAGTCGAAGGATGACTGAAGATTGGTATAGAATGACAAAAACATTTTCTCGTCAATTTCAGGTAGGTATTATTGATTTAGTATTAACATATATATTGAGTGTGTCACATTTTTGTAAAATAACATTATGAGATAGTAAATATTGTATTGAATGAGATTTCTCGGAAGGTATAAACAAATGTTTGTACATATAGCTATATTATAATTATTACAAATAGTTTTTCATTGAACAATAATTATTCATTCAGCCTGAAATCTAGTGAATGGGACAACTGGACGCCGCATTGTCGTAGACACGTAAACGGAACGTAGACGAGAAATTTTAATCAGTTTCTATCTATTACTTAGTAGTTTTAATTCATTTTACTCTTAACATAATGTTTTTTATTTCGGATTGAGAATTACCATGCCTAAGGCTTTATATAAAAATAAAAAACTCTTTTTTCGTTGGAACTTAAACATATGCACGATTAACGTGTGCATATTTAAATTCTCACCAACTATTAAATCACAATATACCCAATAATTTAAATATAAATAATAATACATATTATTAAATATATTTTTTTAAAGTACCTATAAGTACCTAACGTCTATTTATTTTCGAATTGCGTGGCGTCCAGTTGTCCCGGCGCCAAATCGTACTAGACCCGAAATCTAGGACGAAGCGTGGAATTATGCTGATGTTAAATTGACTCGTCAGCCGTTATGTATAAGTTTTGTATTAATGGATAAGCTCGTATAACATCCAAGGTCGTATGGTTTGACACCTTTGGAATATTTCTTGTAGAGCTATATAAAGCCACTGACTTATGCTGATCCACCAGCAACAATTAACGCATTGAAAGTCAATATTGTTTATGTTATTCGTGAAATACGGCCAGCAGTGCTTAAAAAAGTGGTCCAAAATTAGACGTACAGAATCCTCTTCGCCAAGAACAGCCGCATTGGCCATATTCCTGAAATCATTTTCAAATTTTAATGCCATGTATTGATCTTTCGAATAAAATTATTTGATGAACAATTATTTATTTTCAATATTTTCTACAATTGGATGGTATTACGCAACAAGGAACCAACCCTCAACATGTTAAAATATGAGTTAGTGCTATAATATAGTTCCCATAAGAGTCAATGTATTAAGAAAAAATACCAAGCGTGTAAGTGAACGTCACTTCGTTGTAAAAACCAACCAACTGTGGACTGTTTCAATTTTGCAGTAAAGAACCAATCAACATTTTTTGTTAAAAATTGTATTCATTTCCTCGGATAAAGCAAAAGTTAAGCACTCAATATAAATAAATATTTACTTTCAATATATTTTTTCATGAATACCACATTTTTTACCAACACATAAATCTTAAATGCATTTATCTCAGAAGTAGATTTTTGTGGATTGGTTCTTTATTGCATAATACCGTCCAATTTAAAGTTCTATCGGGCTTAAAAGAGACAACCTCTATTCGACTATATACCTACATGTTTTATAATAAAGACTAATGGAGCATATTTTTATATTTAGATTAATTTTACTCTTAAAAGATACTACATACCCCATCATTTGCAACGTTATCGCCACTTGTAATGCATTAAATAATTAATATTCGTTGAAATTTAAGTTTGTTATACTTTAATTTCAACGATGTGCTAACAATCGCCCTGTCGGCGTTCTATGCAAAGCTGATAGTTGTTTTGGGAATTGCTTTTCCAGTTACCGAAATAATCTCTCTCAAAGTTCCCGCGAGCTTTTATCAGGTATTCGTACACAAAGCTTCTGTGAACACATCCTATCTGTACCCTAGACTGCTTACGAGAGTTACACTCAACTATGGCAACTATAATAATATATCACAACGTCATTCAATTGAATATAATTCTGCCCTCATAAAATGTAGAGCCTTATCTCACATTTTTTTCAAAGCGAGTTAAGTTTGGGACGTTGTTTGTGGTTATTAGGCGCCTATTTTCAAATCGGTACTTATAAGTTTATTACTTACAATTAACGATATTTTTGTGTTTCAAGTGTAAATAACCGATTTAAACCTTTTTAAAATGAAACATTCAAATAAATATACCAATTTTAATTAAGTAACCACTTGCAACATATATAAACCAAATAATCATGGACATATTGTAATTTATTTGTATCATTTTAGTTAAAAGATTAATACAAATAATTAATTATTTATTAATTAAGATTTTTTGTATACTTTTAGCGTATTTCAGAAGTTTCAAATAATTAAGTATATTTTTTCAGATTAAAAAACTTAAAATACGTAGGATGTATTTGTTGAAAGATTTAGAATTTACCTAAGTGAAGTTATCGGTTTTTGGAAATAGATACCTAATTATAAGTGGATAGAATACTGTCATAAAAATACTATGTTAGTAATATAACATTAAAACATGAATTATTTTTTTTATTTGGCTGTTAGTAATATAATTTTTTATATCTTTTTGTATTCTTCTGTCCGTGCTTTAAGGCGATGTCTTTACCTGTCAGAGGCACCTAGCAGAAAAATACGAAGCTTGCAATTTGAGACGTTTTTTTTGATAATTTACAATTTTGACTATATTAATTAATAAAAATATATCTGAAACATTAAATAGAAAAATATTTTAAAAGATAAACTTACAATTTTAAAAAATTTATATGAAATGTGAATTTGTGAAAGAACCACATCTTATTATTACATATATTTGATGGTCATATTTATTATTAAAATTTAGTTTATCAAGTTTTCTATGTTTTGACGTAGAGATTTTTGACTAATTCATAGTTTTAATATTTTTTATATTTATTTTAAAAAACATCGATTTTTATAAAAATATAAACGTGTATAACTTGAAATCCTTTTTATTTATATCTAATCTTGTTTATGTACTGTCATAATATTGAAGCTCGATTTAAGTAAAAATTAAATTTGTGTGTACTTACTATTTATGGCGAATCTTAACAGCCTACCTCCACCCTTTGCCACTCAATTATTTGTCCATATGCTCCAGCTAAGGGGCGGACATGTCCAAAAAAGAAATCATTTCACAACACGACATTTTCAAATGCAAACGAACAAATATCATGTGATTATTTGATCAAAAAGTCTCACCATTTGTGTTTTTTTGCACAGTTGAGTACCATTGGTATGGAAAAACGTCAATATGAGAGTGATTTTCATTGCAATGCGTGTATTTTTGTTCCTGATTTTTGCAGTACACATTTGTTTTAGTAAATAATCATATCCTAGTTTTATGATAGTTATCTCGAGGTATTTTTAACAATATAAATATTATATCGCACACTCGATACAATATTTTCAAAAAAATGTACATTGAGATAAAATATTCAAAGGTTTTCGTAAAAATCAAAGCATCGAAAAATATTTAAAACTGTCGCGATATTCCGTAATTCCACGGCAACGCAAATGTACTACTGTATAAATGCACGATATAATAATATGGGTAATAATTTCTGATTTATCTCAATTTATCGCCAACTAAATTAAAACTTATAATATGTATTTTTATTATGCATGTAATTTTCATGTGCTTAGATAAAATATCCTTTGAAATGTTTTAGTGATATTATAGTTACAATTAGAAGCGTTGACATGTGTAATAATAATAAAAAAATACATACATTAAAAACCGAATAATTAAAAAAAGGGTAATATTATGACGTAATAGTAGTTATAAAAACTAGATCGTCCGAGCGGAGTTCTGAGCAGGAGCAGTAGAGTAATGGGGTTGTACCCAGAGCAGGAGCGGAGCCGGAGCACCGAAAATTTGTAGTGTTTCACTGCTCCGGATATATTTTTTATTATTATTAAATTTTTGTCCTAAAATCCAATAAAAATATTATAGTGGACACCTTGCAACACCGGAATTATTTGAAATACAGCAACACTGCCGATTGATAAATAAGTAAATAACCTCATTTTTTTTTACAGAAAGACGATTTGCTGCCGAAATAAATAATGAAAAGGACAAATATAATATACCTTATTTCAAAACTACTTATTTTTTTAACATTTGTATAAGTACTTACATATAATACAAAACTTTTAATCCGAAGCGGAACTGGAGTAAGTTTTACGTCTCCGAGTGGAGCTGGAGTGGAGCAACTCAAAAAGGGTCCGTTCCAACCCCCTGATAAAAACAAATAATTACCGCTTTTGCTTCTTTAATATGCCGACACAAACTTTTAATATTTCATTCAAGCTTCATTCAAGCTTCTGAATATTGAATTATGTACTTAAAAATCGAAGAAATATTTTGCTACTATTCACAGAATTACATTTGATTTTCGAATGATTCATATTATTTCCTTTTAGAGATTTTCTATGCAGAAAAGTGGCCCAAAACTCAGCGATTCCTTTCAAAAACTTCCACAGAAAATTCATTGTTTTATTTGAATAGTGATTGACTTAATGGGAAAAGTATTTTTACGTAACGTAACACATAAAAAAATATGTTATTGCTCTAGTTTATTTTATAACAAGTACTATTTATAATAATCATACAAAAATGATAATTTTGCACTCCACTGCGATGTTATATACTTATATATCACGATATCTTTTAATACTATCTGCGTCATCAACCAATACGACTGTGTGTGTTAATTGACATAATATTTTTATTAATTTCGATTTCGATTTCTTCTTTTACGGTGCTACGGTCTGGTTTGATCCTTGGCATCAAACTTTTCCACCCCGCCCGATTCTCAGTTTCACTGTACCAATCGCTAGCCATGGCACTCCCAGAATACTTAACACTATAATATCTATCCAGTAAACTTGTGGGTTCCCAATCTTCCGTCTTAACTTAGATATACTATAAAGCTCAATATAATATGCCGCGCTCGAAATGAAAAAAAACATGCAAACCAGGGTGCTTGATAGTTTTCAGGAAATATGAACATATTTTATAAAAATAAATGTGTTCGATTTTATGTTATATTCCTACCTAGCTTAGATGGTCAAATTATGATTTCATAAACCGGAGCTGGGATCCGGTATGCTTCAGTCGATTTTGAGTCCTGAGTTTAAGATTATGCCAATGCCTCCAAATGTTATCCTCGCAGACGTAGCAGAATATCTTTTCCAGAGTTTGATGCTTAGAATCCTTGGAGCTCAGCACGCAAGCTTCAGAAGTCATATAAATAGAACCAACCAGTCGTATGGGGGTTTTGTAGAGGCAAACTTTGATATTCCATGAATTCGAATAAAATTGTTAACACTTATAACACAGTATATTACTTTTTGCCACTTTCGTTTGCCATAGTTTTCATTCCATATATATTAATGCTTGTAAAACATTATGTTATATTGTGTTCGGCAACGGAAATACTAACCAACGTGTCCCGATTCTTTACGTGGTCTAGTAGAAGGTGTATGTCTGTAATGAGATTTAAGATGTTAATCTTCAGTGTTGTTTATTCGTCGATTAATTTCAAAGTATAGTTACATGGTGTAAATAAAAAGGAAATTACTCAGGACAATTTGATTCGTAGCAAAACAACTCAGAGAATAGAGCTGAGTTAAGTTTGAACAAACTAAATGTTCTGAGTTGAAAGATATCAGAATCATTACAATGTTATAAATATGAAAAAGTAATTAAGTACCTTATATTAGTGATGCTTAGATCATGTATCTACAAGGATTTATATGTGTGTTAAAAATAGATAGGGTAGATAAATTGGGGTTGATCAGTAATATAATATTGAGTAATTAATTAATAATATTCAGTACCTAATTAAGTAGTTACTTAGGGTGTAGATGAATTAAACAAAAGACAATTATTTAGTGCCATTGGGGAGATATCATAGAGAGGGGAGTTATGGATACAAAACTATTATAATATACTGCACTATATTTACTTTAATTGTAATAAATTATTCATGTGGCATATTTTTCAATTAGCTGTTAGTTGTTGAAACAAAGCCCGGATTGTCTTTTAGGTACAAAAATCTTCTGAAACGGAAATTAAAAAAATCCGCTAGTGGCGGCAAGTTGTACCCACAACAACAGCTCTAAATCAAGAAACAATTCTATGACACAAGAAAAGTTAGCGTAGCACTTTTCATTCTGTAAGTAAATAAACTTTATTCAACGCACCAGGTGGCTTTCTATGCTTCGCCGCCATGACAGTTTCTCCCGTACAATCTTTATATCAATTCATTGTCGCCATTTTGAGAGAGAAAATATCAAAAATATACATATTATCGCGACTTTCAATACGTAGGTTGATACTTAAACGATTCTTTGGACTTAAGTTTTTTTTGTGATTGAAGAAACTTTTAAGCTTTCGAAAGCTCTTATAATATAAGAAATAATAACATTAAATAATAATAAATATAACAAATATTATTTGGTAAGTGACAATTTGAAATAAATAACGGCCCAACCACTAAATGTATTTTTTTGGGTAAAACGCGTTTTAAAAACCCTTTTTGAAGACATTGCACTATATGTCTTGGACAATCAGGCAATCTTCATAATCCACTACTTGTAACAACGGATTCGATTCCTGGAATGGTCAAAATACACCTATCTGATTTTTTCAGACTATATTGTGTTTCTGTGTTTGTATCACCGCTACTGGAGTATACTTTTATAACTTTGCAATTTGTTTGCACTTTTTACTATACTGATACGGCTCTTTACCTGATTACCTCGTATAATAATAGATCAAATGATATACATTTTGTATTAATATATACTAGCTGAGCCAGCTGGCTCTCGCCAGTCTGTCTCGCTAGGTCTTGCAGACAGCTTTTCATCATAGTGACTTGGTGTTGGATTTTAATATAATAATTGTAAAATGTGTATAGACGGCGCCATAGTTTTCCCTTCGGGATGGATTTTCATTCACGTCAGACAATTGAAAATTTATCTGATTTGTCAGTTTTACGATATGCATGTCGTCACTGCAAATACAAATTTGGAGTCATGTGCGTAGTCTATTCTGGAGTCTGGCCTTCTCAATATCATCTGACACCATTTCAGGCTGCTAAGCCTAGCAAAACAGCTGGCAATCGCCGATTGCTACCACTGTCTTTTTAATTTTAATACAATATATGTGTAGGTATGTGCATTTAAATATGATAAATAGTTATACATCTCAATCGTGATTATCATAAATAGCGATCCAATATAACGCGAATATTAATCTCTTTCGGGTCCCATTTACATAATAGAAAACGGTTAGCAGCATAAAAAATAAATTTAAACATTATTTTGTTTCATTGTGTATAAAAAATAAATGCTTGGAGCCACAGAATAATATTTTAAAAATCATATTTTGTTTTAAAAATTAATTTTAAACAATATAGTTTCCCGGTGCGGGACATTCATATCGAGACAAATGTTGATAAATAATGAAGTAATACATATTATATCTGATAAGAATAGGAATTTATAAGACCTAAAGATATGGAATCAGCTTAAAAATGCCTTCATCCAGCAGTGGATTGATACAGGTTGATGACAATAATAACGATATAAATGGGTAGGGATATAAAATCACAAATTTAAAAAATATTGCAGTTTATATGACCAAGAAGAGTAGAATTAGGTTGGGATAACCTTCATCCAGCAGTGGATTAATCTTGGTTGATGATGATAATGACGATATTATGAATGGGAAAATATAATATCAGCAATTTTGATAAATATAGTAATTCATATGACCGACAGAAATTCAAACAACTTAGAGAGGCCTTCATCCACCGGTGGATTGATTCAGGTTCATAATGATAATGGAAATATAAATAGATATAATATATTATCACCGATGTTGATAAATACAGCAATTCAAATGACAGAAAGGAGTAGAATCAGGCATGGGAGGCCTTTATCCAGCAATAGATGGGTTCAGGTCAATGATGATAAGGACGATAGAAATAGGTATAATATAGTAGTAGAATCAGGTTGCGGAACTCTTCATCCAGCAGTGAATTGATTCTGGTTGATGATGATGACGATATGAATATGTAGATTAATGTAATATCACCGATTTTGATAAATACAGAAATTCATATCACAGAAAGGAGTAGAATCAGGCTAAGGAGGTCTTTAAGTAGTGGATTGGTTTAGGTCGATGATGATGATGATGACGATATGAATATGTAAATAAATATAATATCACCGATTTTGATAAATACAGAAATTCATATGACAGAAAAGAGTAGAATCAAGCTAGGGAGGTCGTTATTAAGCAGTGGATTGGTTTAGGTCGATGATGATGATGATGACGATATGAATATGTAAATAAATATAATATCACCGATTTTGATAAATACAGAAATTCATATGACAGAAAGGAGTAGAATCTGGCTAGGGAGGTCTTTATTAAGCAGTGGATTGGTTCAGGTCAATGATGATGATAATGATAATGACCATATGAATATGTAGATAAATATAATATCACCGATTTTGATAAATACAGCAATGCATATGACAGAAAGGAGTAGAATCAGGCTAAGGAGGTCTTTAAGTAGTGGATTGGTTCAGGTCAATGATGATGATGATGACGATATGAATATGTAAATAAATATAATATCACCGATTTTGATAAATACAGAAATTCATATGACAGAAAGGAGGAGAATTAGGCTAAGGGGGTCTTTATAAGGCAGTGGATTGGTTCAGGTATATGATAATGATGATGATGATGATGACGATATGAATGTGTAGATACATATAATATCACAGATTTTGATAAATACATACATTCATATGACAAAAGGAGTAGAATCAAGCTAGGGAGGTCTTTATTAAGCAGTGGATGGATCCTGGTTGATGATGATGATGATGATGACGATATGAATATGTAAATAAATATAATATCACCGATTTTGATAAATACAGAAATTCATATGACAGAAAGGAGTAGAATCTGGCTAGGGAGGTCTTTATTAAGCAGTGGATTGGTTCAGGTCGATGATGATGATGATGATGACGATATGAATATGTAGATAAATATAATATCACCGATTTTGATAAATACAGAAATTCATATGACAGAAAGGAGGAGAATTAGGCTAAGGGGATCTTTATTAAGCAGTGGATTGGTTCAGGTATATGATAATGATGATGATGATGATGACGATATGAATGTGTAGATACATATAATATCACAGATTTTGATAAATACATACATTCATATGACAAAAGGAGTAGAATCATGCTAGGGAGGTCTTTATTAAGCAGTGGATGGATCCTGGTTGATGATGATAATGACGATATTATGAATGGGAAAATATAATATCAGCAATTTTGATAAATATAGTAATTCATATGACCGACAGAAATTCAAACAACTTAGAGAGGCCTTCATCCACCGGTGGATTGATTCAGGTTCATAATGATAATGGAAATATAAATAGATATAATATATTATCACCAATGTTGATAAATACAGCAATTCAAATGACAGAAAGGAGTAGAATCAGGCATGGGAGGTCTTTATCCAGCAATAGATGGGTTCAGGTCAATGATGATAAGGACGATAGAAATAGGTATAATATAGTAGTAGAATCAGGTTGCGGAACTCTTCATCCAGCAGTGAATTGATTCTGGTTGATGATGATGACGATATGAATATGTAGATTAATGTAATATCACCGATTTTGATAAATACAGAAATTCATATCACAGAAAGGAGTAGAATCAGGCTAAGGAGGTCTTTAAGTAGTGGATTGGTTTAGGTCGATGATGATGATGATGACGATATGAATATGTAAATAAATATAATATCACCGATTTTGATAAACACAGAAATTCATATGACAGAAAAGAGTAGAATCAGGCTAGCGAGGTCTTTATTAAGCAGTGGATTGTTTCAGGTCGATGATGATGATGATGATAATGATGATAATGACGATATGAATATGTAAATAAATATAATATCACCGATTTTGATAAATACAGCAATTCATATGACAGAAAGGAGTAGAATCAAGCTAGGGAGGTCGTTATTAAGCAGTGGATTGGTTTAGGTCGATGATGATGATGATGATGACGATATGAATGTGTAGATACATATAATATCACAGATTTTGATAAATACATACATTCATATGACAAAAGGAGTAGAATCAGGCTAGGGAGGTCTTTATTAAGCAGTGGATGGATCCTGGTTGATGATGATGATGACGATATAAATATGTTTTTAAATATAATATCACCGATTTTGATAAATATTGCAATTCATATGACAGAAAGGAGTAGAACCGGGCTAGGGACGCCATTATCCAGCAGTGGATTGGTTCAGGTCGATGATATAAGAATGATAGAAATAGGTATAATATCACAAATTCGTTAAACCGATAGTAGTAGAATCAGGTTGCGGAACCCTTCATCCAGTAGTGGATTGATCCTAGTTGATGATGATGATGATGATGATTATGATGACGATATGAATATGTAGATAAATAACATTAGAAATTCAATACTGTCAAGAATACAATCAACGTAGAGAGGCCTTCATCCACCGGTGGATTGATTCAGGTTCATAATGATAATGGAAATATAAATAGATATAATATATTATCACCGATTTTGATAAATACAGCAATTCAAATGACAGAAAGGAGTAGAATCAGGCATGGGAGGCCTTTATCCAGCAATAGATGGGTTCAGGTCAATGATGATAAGGACGATAGAAATAAGTATAATATAGTAGTAGAATCAGGTTGCAGAACTCTTCATCCAGCAGTGAATTGATCCTGGTTGATGATGATGACGATATGAATATGTAGGTTAATGTAATATCACCGGTTTTGATAAATACAGAAATTCATATCACAGAAAGGAGTAGAATCAGGCTAAGGAGGTCTTTAAGTAGTGGATTGGTTTAGGTCGATGATGATGATGATGACGATATGAATATGTAAATAAATATAATATCACCGATTTTGATAAATACAGAAATTCATATGACAGAAAAGAGTAGAATCAGGCTAGTGAGGTCTTTATTAAGCAGTGGATTGTTTCAGGTCGATGATGATGATGATGATAATGATGATAATGACGATATGAATATGTAAATAAATATAATATCACCGATTTTGATAAATACAGCAATTCATATGACAGAAAGGAGTAGAATCAAGCTAGGGAGGTCGTTATTAAGCAGTGGATTGGTTTAGGTCGATGATGATGATGATGACGATATGAATATGTAAATAAATATAATATCACCGATTTTGATAAATACAGAAATTCATATGACAGAAAGGAGTAGAATCTGGCTAGGGAGGTCTTTATTAAGCAGTGGATTGGTTCAGGTCAATGATGATGATAATGATAATGACCATATGAATATGTAGATAAATATAATATCACCGATTTTGATAAATACAGCAATGCATATGACAGAAAGGAGTAGAATCAGGCTAAGGAGGTCTTTAAGTAGTGGATTGGTTCAGGTCAATGATGATGATGATGACGATATGAATATGTAGATAAATATAATATCACCGATTTTGATAAATACAGAAATTCATATGACAGAAAGGAGGAGAATTAGGCTAAGGGGGTCTTTATTAAGCAGTGGATTGGTTCAGGTATATGATAATGATGATGATGATGATGACGATATGAATGTGTAGATACATATAATATCACAGATTTTGATAAATACATACATTCATATGACAAAAGGAGTAGAATCAAGCTAGGGAGGTCTTTATTAAGCAGTGGATGGATCCTGGTTGATGATGATGATGACGATATGAATATTTAAATAAATATAATATCACCGATTTTGATAAATACAGAAATTCATATGACAGAAAGGAGGAGAATTAGGCTAAGGGGGTCTTTATTAAGCAGTGGATTGGTTCAGGTATATGATAATGATGATGATGATGATGACGATATGAATGTGTAGATACATATAATATCACAGATTTTGATAAATACATACATTCATATGACAAAAGGAGTAGAATCAGGCTAGGGAGGTCTTTATTAAGCAGTGGATGGATCCTGGTTGATGATGATGATGACGATATAAATATGTTTTTAAATATAATATCACCGATTTTGATAAATATTGCAATTAATATGACAGAAAGGAGTAGAACCGGGCTAGGGAGGCCATTATCCAGCAGTGGATTGGTTCAGGTCGATGATATAAGAATGATAGAAATAGGTATAATATCACAAATTCGTTAAACCGATAGTAGTAGACTCAGGTTGCGGAACCCTTCATCCAGTAGTGGATTGATCCTAGTTGATGATGATGATGATGATGATTATGATGACGATATGAATATGTAGATAAATAACATTAGAAATTCAATACTGTCAAGACAACAATCAACGTAGAGAGGCCTTCATCCAGCAGTGGATTTATTGAGGCTCGTGATAATAATGGCATTATATATAGATAGGTAGATAATAATATTATATCACTGATTTTGATAAATATAACAATTCATGTGTAAGTAAGGAGTAGAATAAGGCTGAGTAGCCTAGGTAATTATTCAATAACAAAAATAGTGGGTGAACAGCCACAAAGTATTTTAAAAAAATCAAATTTGGAATATCACGTTATCTATGATATGACGGCCAGTGGCGGACACACCTGTCAGATTTTTATTTACGTACTGAATTGTAGCAAGATTATGGTTTTTTCACCGGAAAAAAGTGCGCCAATGCCTACATTACGATATTTGAATAAAAATAATCGAATTTGTTTGTCAAATAAAGGATTAGAAGGTCTTAAGCGACGAAGACGTCATTCTGCTGTATGTTAAAAGAAGTATGGCGAATTGTATACGCTATATGAGAAAATATCAGTTATAAACGTCACGTACCTGTAAAATCATTGAAAATTTCTGAAATGTGGTCAATTCAAACGGTAGATGAATCGGTAGCGCACATTTTGAAGTGAAGATGTAAAAATAACAATAAAATGTCGCTTAAATGAGCTGTTGGTGAATTTTCCAAAATCTCTTAGGATAATAATATATAGGAGATTAATAGTAAAAACATAAATAGATAATATATATTTAAAATATATTTTTTTAATATACCTATTATATCATTTTCATCCTAGAGCCGGAGTGCAAAGTTATGAAGCATTTTACTCTACTCCAGTAATGTTTTACTACTACTACACTATTGTCATTGAGTATCTTGGACATTATAACATATTATGTGGATTCAATATAAACAATGATAGAAAATTTGAAAGAGAAAAATTTTCTAAATTAAACAAAAAAACGTGGCTAATGATATACTTTAGGGGGGACAAAATAAAACTATATTTAAATTAATTATATTATTTTTTCATTTAACTAAACAGCACACAGAATAATTCCAACAATGCAATACAAACTCAGCGAAAAGATTTTTTTTATTAAAAAAGACCTTTTTTGATAGATTCTCGTGGGAACACTTGGTCATTAATTTATTTTTAGCAAAAAAATATCTCTTTAATTATTGCTACCACCGTGGCAATCTAATTAGATACTTGTTATCTCATTATTTTACCTAACTTTTATGATTATTTGATATTTCTTTCGTGACAACGGTATCTGTAATAATTAATAATTTCACACGTTGACCTTACTGACGTGTGATCGCAGTTAACAATAATCGTTCTCCAATTAACTAAGTTAGCATTTACGTCATAGAATTCCTTTTCTATCATGATAATCAATAGTAGTATTAATAATTATGTTACAACCGAAATACCTGTAATCAACCAATTAAACATCCTGAAGATAATTTATACCTAATATTATTTTGAATAATCGATTATTTATCAGTTTTAGCGATTAAAGTATTACGGCATCATGACAAGCGAGGAGGTATTCGATTCTCATGTAAACGAAGCGGAAAAAATTAAAAGACATTTTTTAAATGGTAAGTAGGTATAGGTACAAGTTTTACGGTACAACATTGGAAACGTGTGAAATGGTGTTTCTTTTCTGATGAATGAATTTTTTATAACACAAAAATTCATATTCTTTTTATATTAATGTTTCTTAAACACATATATTTATGGCATTTTCTTAAAATTATTAGGTTTTATTGGTATCTTTAACTTGTGGTTTCTTTAGCATTATCAAACATTTCAAATGGTTAATAAATTTCACATTAATAGTAATAATTGTTCATTTTTTTCTTCTGCCGAGCGTGGCGGCAAAAAAAATTGTCCCGCTATATGTCTCATTGAATAACAAGGTGCAAGACAGGACATGTCCTCCCTCATTCACTCGTTTAGCCAACGTCAAATGAACGAAGCACAATATGTGATAATACCTTCACCACTCAAAAGGTTGAGTGTCCCCTTTACTCAGTTACAGTTAACCTTTTTAGTAATACATACTGTTAAAATCCACCAATTTTATCATAATACCACAATGAATTATTCTGACTAATACATTATAAAACAAATGTTAATATTATAAGAAACCAATATGTGATAAATAATTTTGACCGTGTATAACTTGAGGAAGACTGTTTGTATTAAAATATTATTAGCCATGTAAGAATTAATTCAATTTAAAACGATTTGAGATAAAACAGAATAATATGTTTAAAACATAATGTCATTAAGGTCCCAACAAATCCTCTACGGCAGTATAAAATACTCGAAACAAATGAAGTCGGAATTGCGACACATTGTAGTTCACGGATTGATTTTAGGACTCCGACTAATACGACATAATATTATTAAAGAGAGAACATTGGGCAAATTTAAATTTCGTATAAATTTATAAAAAATATGAACTGCCGCTTCTTTATAATAAGTAGTGTGACAACCCCGTATGGTCCCCATTTGGGGAAGTCTTTGTGTATCTTGAGAGGCCCGAATCGGTATCGAAGCCAACAAATAATAACGGCTGATTGCGAAAATAATTGAACAATATGAACAATATCTGACTAGCAACATTGTCCAAAAAAAAATACGAATGGCAACGTCGCATTTGGCACGGCTCAGAAAAGGTAACCGTTTTTGTTTGAGCGGGAGAAGCTTCCTGCTGGGCAAATCGCGAACACGCCGATTGCGACCTCCGCAAAATTAAATTATAAAAATGTAACGATTATAATATTAACACGTAAATAAACTCGTCGTTTTCCATCATAATTCCGGTGTGTCAATTATCCACCTCCAAATCCCGAACCCAGACGATAAAAAAGAAAACAAAATAAAAGTGACAGTTGAGAAAAATTCTCTTACCAAAATGGAGGGTAGTGATAGTAGGTACAATGAAATGAAGTCGAGTTTTGAAAATATATGAAAATTTTAACATGATATTATTTTTTAACGATATACCTACCTAATTTTAATCCATATTATAATAATCGCTGACGATGGCCGCGCGGCTTAAACGTTGGCCTATTACTTCGTGGGTCCCAGGTTCGAATCCTGGGTCTGGCAAGTACACATATTGTTTTACAATTCGTGTATGAGTCATAATATCAAATCAAATCAAATTTATTTATTTTACATATAATGAACATAACAAATTATAAATTCAAAGCGTTCACGACATGACATAAAATAAGTGTAAAAAAATAAAAATACAGAAAGTGTGAGTTGATAATACAATTAGTAATAAAATAAGAAAAGAAATAAATTAAATAAGAAAATAAAAGTAGATGGAAGCATACAGAGTGAACCTTGATAGACCCTATCTTAAAATAAAGTATGGACCTGATAGGTTGAGCAAATGGCCGACATCCATTTCTCGTAAAAACAAAATCTGTCAATACAAACCTCCACTCTGTGGACCATATCTGATCCTATTAGGATCGGACATAGTCGAAAAAAGAGAAAAATAACAATGTCTATGTCTGTTAAATCAAAGTCGAATATGACAGAGGCTATTATGGGAGACATTCTGGCGAATTCTAATACGATTTAACCAATCAGTCTATAGTTATGGAATTTTTAGCTCTAATAACGATACAAGGTTTACTGACTTGAAGAAAAGCAAATGCACCGTGTTACACAATGGTACCAGTGACTCAACACACGTATAATATACACAATACATATTATGTCTTTACACAAATTAAACCAATAGTATTTCGATATCCCTCTGAATTCCAGTTATCTGGGGATTCAGTTGAAATCCTTCATTCACTGTAACACTGGAACAATTTCCTTGCTTACTATACTTTCATATAAACAGCGCTTTTATGATATCATAAGTGAAAATCAACTATTGTAGCCAATATATTGAAATGCAATTTAGAGCGATTTAGATTCCGCACAGGGCTCGAAATGGACCGGAACGCACCGGAGCGCCGTTCCGATTAATAAAATCTCGTAGGAAAATAATTTGACTGTCTGAGCTAGATCGGCCATAAAACAAAAAAACCTAACACTTATTTTTATAAAATATTCATAAATTTAGATAACTATGTTAATATTTTCGTAAAATCATCGAGCGCTCCGGTTCGTAAAATTTTCCATTTCGAGCGCTGATTCCGCATTTCTCGTTTTAAGGCATATCACACAAATCACCACTATTATTATAATTATTTATCTATTGGTACTAGTGAGTTACAATATAAATTTTGGGTGGCAAATTTAGTACACACAGTATTAGTTGGTCGCCGATGCGGGGAAAGCCCACCGGCCCGTCCTCTCATGCCAACCTGAGGGTGAAAATTTCATCAAAGCTCTCTGCTCGAATGTTAATAATGAGCCCTCAAAGTAGTCCATTGGATAGAACAAAGTAAGAACGTTTTGATAATAGTCAAAAGAGCACCACCGACCTGAATGACGGTGACCAATAGTATATTGGAAAATAATACTATGTATAATTTACGACTCAGAGCTTATTTAGGTGGAAACTTCAATTAAACTCAACAAATCATCCTATTTCAAGTAACTGTGTAGCATAGCAACCGTTTGTTAAATCAAACAAAAAAATCGATGCATGTACTTATGTACGCGCGTAAGAAGTTATACCTACTTCTTTGGCGCAACAAAACAAAACAAAACTTGTGATAACTTAGATTCTTCGACTAGCTCTTAATTTTCTTGTTATTTCTCGTTGTTTCTATTCTTAAAGTAACAACTGTCACTCTGACGTTTGATTGTCAGCCGACAATAATAAATTAGTTGTCTAGACAACGGAACAATAATTCTATTATCAAACTTGCGTTTGTACTATATACAGCTGACTGATTCGCAGCTATTTTCATACTGTCGTAACGGTGCGCGCGCGCAGCTCTCAATTTCGCTCTCGCCCCAAAAGAAGTATAACTTCAATAAAATAATTTCTTAAAATATATTATTATATCCGTGAATAGTAAGCAAGTAACTTTTCTCGCATATTCGTTTAGTTATCAAAAGTTCAGAAGTTATTTAAAAGCCATGTCAAACGAAACATAAGAAAATCGCGTATTGAATACATACAAAAGATATTGAATACATAAAAGCGATAATAATATGTTTTTATACATACTCTTTTGTTATAATATTTAAATATATATTTCATTTGTTGCTTACCTAAAAATTAGAACGCCTATGAATGTATGTGAAGGTCATAAACGACATGCAAAGCAGATGATGCATTAATTCTTATGTCATCACACACGGGAATTTCAGGTGATTCCTTCGACTGGGTTATGTTTCAAGGATGGAAGACACCCTGCCATACACACCTCTTCATCAGACCGGAATGGTAAAGAAGTGCAGAAAAGATAGCGCCGATGGGGCTGAGATATTGGAGAAAGCTTGCAGCAGGGTAGATAGTGGGGAATGGGGGCGACTAGAGACCGACAAGTTTATCGTGAAACTCCGCAGTAACGCGGCAGCTATGCAGCGGAGCCTCACGTTAAACTTGTCGGTCTCTGAAACATGCATTGAGTTTTCGCAATGATTACAATAAAACAACTTTTATATGAATTATCTCTTTCGTTTGGGGAGTTTTGTTTGCTCAGCACAATTCAGAAATTATGTACCTAAATGTATTTAAATTAAAGTAGGTAATAAGGCTTTTAGTGTAGGTAATATAAGGTAATATAAGGATCTTTGGCGGGGCCCCTTCCTATCGCCAAGGTTAAAGACACGTTTTTCAAATGGTGTTCGAGGAAAACTATTGGTATTGATTGTATGTTTAGTGATTTTTTGTATTTATTAATACATCCACTTGAATTATGGTTAGCTGTCGGGTTGAAAGCAATTTTATTATTTGTCGCGTATTGACATAATAATAAATTGTATCTTACAATCGCATGTTTTAAAATATTAATACCAGCGTAGTAATGGCATCCAAGAAGATCTTAAATACCACAGAGCCGCTCTTATACCCGCTGGATAGTGAATAGAATAAATTGGGCGGAATTATGTGGATGCCTTCATCCATCAGTGGATCGCTCGACGTTATAGAAATGTACCTAAACCAAAACTAGGTAAAGGTTGATCAAGAACACACAAGATTGATTTTCTCTTTCACACCAAAATGCAAAGCCTACGGCAGAAGTGTAAGGAGTTCGATTCTTTTCAATCACTTAAACCTTGACTTCACAGATGGACGGATCTCTCTTCTAATCAATTTACCTTGACGGTTACCTTCGGACGGCATACTTTTAGATTCAGTTGAAATGTTTATTAGAGTCAGTTTATAAAGGATTATGAAGATTCAGATTCTTTAATGTTCCTATAAACGTGCTGTATCTTGCGAACCAAAAGTCTCAATTGTTAAAAGTATAAAAAATTGTTAGTCTTTTTTTCGTTCTTTTAATTAGATTTATATAATAAATATTTTATATTAGAATAAATATTTATCAACTTACGTAAATAAAAATACCAGTGTTTTCTTTAACATCTGGATTATTTCATTGTGTACACATTTAGAAGATAACACGATTATTCATATTATCATCATCATCATCATCAGCCTGAATCTATCCACTGCTGGATGAAGGCCTCTTCAAGTTGCTTCCACTTCTCTCGGTCCTGTGCATTGCGTTGCCACGTACTTCCGCAGAACTTTATCATTTCATCGATCCAGCGGCCTCTAGGTCTACCTTGTGGACGTTTTGTACTTCTTGGATACCACTGGATGACTAGATTTGTCCAACGATTGTCTCTTCTTCGAGCTATGTGTCCAGCCCATCTCCATTTAAGGCTTTTAATAAACTTTATTACATCGCAAACCCTTGTCTGCTTCCTTATCCACTCATTCCTCTTTTTGTCCTTTCGCGTTATGCCCAGCATGCACCTCTCCATACCACGTTGTGCTACTCTAAGTTTCTGGATCTCTCTTTTACTTAGGGCCCATGTTTCACACGCATATGTCATCACGGGAAGCACACACTGGTTGAACACTTTGCGCTTTAGGCACAGTGGAAGGTCACTTTTGAAGACATTATTCAGGCGGCCAAAAGCACTCCAGCCTAGCTTTACTCTGCGAACAATTTCATCAAATATACATCCTTCTATAGATACTTGTTGTCCCAGATAGATGTAGCTTTTCACCTGTTCGAGCTGAGTGCCATTGATGAGGATCTCTTTTTGGCCTGCAAAGCAGTTGAACATGACTTTCGTCTTTGGGTGGGCAAAGGCTGACTATGGCCTCAATGATGTATACCGATGCCAATAGGTATACTTCTAAAAAATGTTGAGACGCCACTGTCCAAGAAAGTCAGCAAATCCTATCTCTAGCCTCCGCGTGGCGTCCCCCGGGCAATGCAGATAATGTGCTGTATAACGCAACATACTATCTGTAGCTAATAGAGAAGGGTGCAAGGCGAAACTCTGGCGCCTTAAAACGAGAGACCTTTGGCTACGGGAAGGATCACCCAGACAGAAAAACCACACACCAACCCGTCTGGACAGCGTGGTGTGTTATGTCCAAAACCTTCATATGAAAACAAAAACAAAAACTTCTAGAACCCGGCCCTCATTCTCCGGAGGCCAACCTGATACTGATCACGGCAGCGATCAGCGAAGGAAGGCAGAGGGTGCTAAAAATCCCCGGAGACCCGGAAAAGGCTGCCAACAGATGACCATTGCTACATATAACGCAAGAACATTGTCCAGCGATGCCAAACTTGTAGAGTTTCAAGAAGAGCTCCGGAATATCCACTGGGATGTTGTCGGACTCAGCGAAGTAAGGCGTAAAGGTGAGAGTATTATTACTTTACAAAGCGGACATGTGCTGTACTCCAAAGGAACCGATGAAGGACGCACGAGCGGTGTTGGATTTGTTGTCAACAAAGCCTGGAGGGACCGCATAGTCGAGTTCAACTGCATTTCTGACAGGGTCGCAAGCGTGATACTTAAAATCAATGCTAGGTACCGCATTCAGATTTTGCAAGTATATGCTCCGACACAGAGTTATCCTGATGAAAAAGTGGAAGAGTTTTACGAGGAAATAACATCCTTGAAAAATAAAAGTAAATGCCACTTCAACATCATAATGGGAGATTTCAATGCACGTATTGGATCATACCAAAGAGATGACGTAGCGGTCGGACATTTCGGACATGGCTCAAGGGATGGTAGAGGGGACATGCTTGTGGAGTTTGCTGAAACCAACAATCTTCACATCATGAATTCCTTTTTTCAACATAAACCTACACGTAAATGGACGTGGAGAAGCCCGACAGGAAGGACCAGCGAAATCGATTACATCCTCACTGACAGAAAATATACATTTTTAAACTGTAAAGTGATCAATCAGTTTAACACCGGCAGTGATCACCGGATGGTGAGATGTAAGATAAGATTGAACGTCAAATCAGAAAGATCCAAACTGCAGAAGAAGTCAAATGCTCGCGTATACCTGCAGAACAATACTGAATTCCAAAATGAACTCAAAAATGCACTATCGGCTTTCTTAGATGAGAACGAAACCGTTTCCCTATCCAACGCGGAGGATATAACGAATATTATTCTACAATGTGCAGAAAAAATAGGCGTAAAAAACTCAGAAGTTACACTTTCCACCAAGCTTTCGAAGGCAACATTGAATCTTATGGAGCAGAGAAGGAAAACCAAGAGCGATAGACAGGCACAAAACGATATGGAGTTTTCATCACTTTGCAAAACCCTCCGAAGGAAGATTAGAGAAGACCTTCGTAAATTCAATGTAAACCTCATACAAGCAATTGTGAAAGCAGGCAGAAGTCTAAACAAAAACAAGCAATGCTTGTCGATAGGAAAACGTCAAATCACAGCACTAAAAGCAAAAGATGGTTCTATCGTCAGAAATTGGGAACACTTGTTAAGCCGAGTTGAAGAGTTCTACAGCGATCTCTACAGTGATGACACTGACAATACGACTATAGACTTAGATCTTCAGAGAAATGGAAATTCGGAAGACCATACTCCCGAAATTACATCCTGGGAAGTAACCCATGCTTTAAATTACATGAAAAGTGGGAAAGCCCCCGGGGAAGACGGTTTAACGATAGATATCCTCAAAAAAGCAGGAAAGGATGCAAATGAAGTACTTGCACAATTGTTCACAGCCTGCATATGCAAAGAGGATGTCCCAGAGGTATGAAAAAATGCCAGCATTGTCATTCTTCACAAAAAAGGTGACAGAGAAGACCTAGCAAATTATCGTCCAATAAGTCTACTCCCTATTCTCTACAAGACGTTCACAAAAATTCTCTCAAACCGTCTGCAAAATGTACTAGACGAGAACCAACCGAGAGAACAAGCCGGATTTAGAGGAGGATACAGCACTATGGACCATATCCAAGTCGTCAGAGAAATCATAGAGCGGTACCAGGAATACAAACTGCCACTATGCATGGGTTTTATAGACTATGAGAAGGCGTTTGATTCGTTAAAGAAATGTTCAATACTCGACGCACTCAGAAAACAAGGAATCCCTGGACGCTATATAAATATTTTCAATAATATATACAGTAGCGCAACAGCATCTGTAAATCTCCATAAACCATCGCGCAGATTTCCTATCAGCAAAGGAGTCCGACAAGGTGATACAATCTCACCTAAACTATTTACAGCTACCATTGAAGACTTATTCAGGCAACTTGACTGGAATGACAAAGGGATCCCCATAAATGGAGAATACCTGAGTCATCTGCGCTTTGCCGATGACATAGTAATTTTCTCGCAAGACTCAGAAGACCTCCAAAGCAGAATGCAGGAACTCGCTGAAGTAAGCAACAAAGTAGGTTTGAAAATAAATTCATATTATACTTACTCAAAACACAATCACATTTATATTTCTACCGATGTCAATTTATATAATATATAGGTAAATATTTCACTGTTAGTCAACGACAGCGTGATTCCACAGCTTGAAATTAAGAATTGTAGTGGCCATAACTTTTAAAAAAGACATGCAAATGGCACTGCCCATTTGCCTGGAAGGCGCAAGCGTTATACAGACGGAATAAGATTTAACCATATGTTCACTTCATAATCTTTACTCACGATTTCTCATATTCAGCTTAGTCTGACCCTTTTGATCATACAGGTCCTCTATTTTACATGGTTTTTCTTAGCTCGTATTCTTATTTGTCCGGTGGTTCCTTGTCCGGTACAAATCTTGCAATCGATTTTTTTTCTTCCCGACTTCCCGACTAACTAGACATTTGAAACTTTTAGAATATATCAGAACACGATGCCAATGCATTTTTTTAATACTTTTAGCCATCTTTAAGTAGAATCGAATTCATTTCAGTTAATTCTGTTTTGTATGAAAAGTTATTTCGACACCATTATTGGTTGCTAAGCGGATTGTCCTAGCAACTAAATTATTAATATATACGTGCGTTACTCTGGAAATCAAAATGAAATGTCAATATGACATTTCAGTATTCTATGATCGTTTAAGCTAGTCAAGTCAAGTTTATATGATTCAACAGAAAATTTAAAAACGTTGTACATAAAAACAGGGCTCGAAATGGACCGGAACACACCGGAGCGCCGTTCCGGTTCATAAAATCTCCAAAATTATCGCTCCGTCTCGTGGAAATATTAATTTGACCACCTGAGCTAGATATGCCACATAATAAAAAATCTAACAGACTAATTTTTATAAAATACATATACAATAAATAGATAACAACGTTAATATTTTCATAAAATTATCGAGCGCTCCGGTTCGTAAAATTTTCCATTTCGAGCGCTGCATAAAAAGTTCTTTTTATCTTGTAATTATTAAAAATAAGCATATAATAAACTATTGAGATCCATTTCTAGTGCCAAGTGTGGTTATATAGTTGTCAAATGCGATACACAACTGAAATTAACTAATCCTATGGCAAGTCAAGTAAATAGAATCAACTTAATCTTTGAGAGCACCTTTTCAACTACTATCTATTGCTACCTTTTTTATATACCTATACCTACTTTTTCCTATTTTACATAATATGTTTTACTGATAATATACACGAGTATTGCTCACCCCATTACGATAGTCATATTGTGGTTACCTGTATAATCGGAAGTATTCACGGATCGGTGGATATTGCTTCCAAAATAAAACTTGAACGACCGCGTTTTCGTCGTCGATCCTGCTATGCTCGTGTATTTATAATCTATCTTTGTGTATTTATCATTGCATAAGAAAATATCATCAGCATACAACGAAAATTCATTTGGCAACTGACATATTTTTTATTTAAGTATTAAATACCGTTGCGTGCATTTTTTTATGATCTACGTATAATATATAAGAAGAACTCAATATAATTATTTTATTAAAATTCTACAAAAACGTATGTTGAAAAGTATTTTTATTTAATAATAAAAGTATCATTTCACTGCAAGAAAAATATAAGTGATGTTAATACTTCATAATGCAGAGAAACGCCATTAAACTCCAGTTTATTCTAGTGATGAGCAATTTGCGCCCCGGGATGATTTCCTGTGTCCCAGTAAGAATTTTCTTTATATTAAAATATATCTAAGAATGAATAAGAATGTATTGCTTTATAAAGTATCGGTTTGAATAATTATACGAAAAATATACTTACATACCTGTAGGTACGTAAATAAATACTAAATACTGCCTCAAAATGCTTTTTTTTATTATTTAATTTGGCCCACGTGAAAAGAAAGGTTGATCAACAGTCAACAGAAGTAAACAAAAACCTATTTGGTTTCTTTTTTCGAGGAAAAAACGTAGTACACATTTTTCATTTGTTATTATTTCAAACCGATCGTTTTAATTCAGTGACGTCCAGGCAGATTGAGCGTCGCTTGAGGGCGGCAGTTACTCGAAGGGCAGCAAATGGAGGAGAATCTTTCGGTATAATATATAGAAATAGATACCTAAACTGAGTACTTAATAACGAAAATATCTTTCCTTTAAAAAATTCAGCTCACCGATTGGAAACAAAATGTATTACATAATTAACATAAAACGATTAACAGGACTGTAATTTTTTGTCGGGTTCGCGATGTCTAGTTTACTTCCGTTGCCCTTCGACGTCTTTGGTGACCAGAAACGACACCAGCACGGATGATAAATAATTTTGTATACAAAATGGGGCGGCATTATGTCCCTGCCCAGCGGCAGCACTTTGTCTATGGACGTCACTGTTTTAATTACTAACATATTATAAGAATATATGCTTCATAACTTTGCATTCCGACTCTAAGATGATAATGATGTAATATATTCAAAAATTATTTTTTTTGCTTACATTATCTATTTATATATTTATTACTTCATATATTAATACAAGTGAATATCATTTTATCTAATTGTATACGAAGTTATCAGGCAAAGAGGCGAAAGAGTGCAAAGTTAAAAAACGTATACTCTACATGACTATGTCCTATGGGCCTCCACATAGTGGAAGTTTGTATTAACAGATTTTTGTTTTTACGATAAAAGGATGTTAGCCACTTGTCTTGCTCAACCTGTTAGGTCCAAACTCACATTGAAAAACAATATGTGTATTTGCCAGACCTAGGATTCGAACCTTGGAGGCATGATATTATAAACCGACGAGTTATGTCGCTCGGCCAACATAACCATACATACCAAAATACCACATACAACCGGTAAAAATAGTCGTTCAATGATCTTACTATTTTTTTAATGAATAGGAATAAAATAGATATTCAAATTAGTTCTTGGTTTGACTTAGATGAATAGGAATAAATTAATGTTAGATGCGGATAGCACCTAATCAGTAAGATGTCTTATTATTTATTTAATAACAATACTATAATATGTAACCATTATAGTAAAGTTAAAGGTCATTTTGAAGCTGCTTATTATTTATTTATTAAAAACAAAAACATTGCGGACATAATTAAGCAGAATTCAGGACGTTTGCAGAATGAGATTTAAATTTTAAAAAGCTGGTTCTAATCAAACAAATTTCTTTTATTGTGTTAACTGTCAATATTCTCATGGTGGAAATGCATTGTATTATTAATCAAACAAGTTAAATAAAAACACATACCTGTCTATTACATAGCAAAATCTTACGCTCGAGAAGAACAAAAGATATAAACAATGTTATAATAACATAATATTATAGCTAATTATTATCTCGCTAAATATCAGTTAACTTTTATTCGAGCAACTTGAATAATCCAAAGGAAACACTCAGGTTCTTACTATAATCTGCAACTACTTCAAATCAATTGATAGGTAAATCTACCATTACCTACCTATTTGGAGTGCAGGTGTGATTGCACTCATCGCTAACTACCCTGGGATCAAATAGATGAATTAATTAGCACTCTAGTACAAGAGGCACTACTAATCCACCGCTAGCCGGATAGTAGTAGGTGGGCAAGTAAATTATTTTTTCACATTTTTTCACCGTGTCCCTCGCTTGAAATATCTGCATGTGACAAAATAATCACAGGTATCTGTCGATTATTCTTTTTTTGTTTAATAGGATACGGGAAATTTGACTCGAGTTTGACAGTTTTTCCGTTTGAAAATAGAACAATAAATACTTTTTACGCTAGTTAGTGGAATAATAATATTATTTTCAACTCCAAAAAATCGAAAAAATGTTCTAGCAGGTAACAGAATGTGAGGGTCGATTTCGTGAAAATGTCCATAACATAATAACTTACAAATATTTTTTACGATGGAGGAGGGGGGAAAATATATTTTTCACATAATATATTATCTATTTATTTATATATTACTAGATACAAGTGAATACCATTTGATCTAATTGTATGCGAGGTAATCAGGCAAAGAGGCGTATCAGTGTAGGTAGTAAAAAGTGCAAAAAAAGTGCAAAGTTATAAAACTTATAAGTACCTACTCTACCTCGCGGAACCCAATCTGGAAAATTGCACTCGAGTACAGGCGCACATACAAAGCGGGGTCATCGAGACATCCAAAAATACGTAATATTGTTAAGGCGAATACCGCACCTACCATAGGCACCTCGCGGAAAAACACGAAGCTTGTAATTTGAGACATTTTTATGATAATTTACGTTTTAATTTATAAATACGTACCGGTATCTACCCATCTAAAAACATTAAAATGAAAAAAATGAATCAAAGATAAACTTACAAAATGTGAATTCATTAAAGATTAAAGGATCCTATTATAGGATTATAACATAACTTACTATTGTGTGTTCATGTTTATTATTAAAATTTAATTTTCTCTGACTTATAGAAAAGAATTTTAATAGATAGAATAGATTAGAAAAGAAAGTACTTACATCTATTTTATAAAAAAAAATGTCATTGGTTCCTTTCTATTTATAAAATACATAAATTTAAATTGTATATTTTCATAATTCAGGAACATTTTATTGCAGGGTAGGTACGTTATTTGGCAGAACTGCGTCATAAATCCGTAACGTGGCGGTGTCACGTTTCTTGTCCACATCTAATGTACGCGGAGACTGACAGTGCAAGAACGTAGTGGTCGCGGGCGGCGACGTCTTGCGTAATTAAAACGTATAACCGTGTGTGAAATGTTCGTAGACAGTGTCTTTTTTGGGGCATATTACATACGGTTATACGTTTGAGTTCGCAAGACGCCACCGCGCCGTTGCCCGCCCATCACTGTGGCAGAGCGCTTAAAAGAGGGCGTTTGACCTTCTCTGGATGGAGGTTATGAAATATCACCTGATAGTTGGTCGGCAAACCATGTGAAGTCGTCGGTCGCTCTTGTGAAGTTGCAAATAATATGAGGGGATAACTGAATGTTACATTTTTCTTTCTAAATTGGATATCGGTGAGTAGCATGTCAGGCGGAAAATAATACTATAGTAGACTCTCGATTATCCGGGGTAATGGTGGGGAGAGGCGTCACGGATAAACGAAAAACACGGATAATCCGAACTTTACTTTTTTCTTTTGAAAATACTGCATTTTATACATTTCTAAAGCAGACAATTGTTTTAACATGTTTAATACTCATTATGTATTAGGAAAATTAGTGATTTTGATTTTTTTGCATGAATCTTTCAAAAAAAAATATCAGAATTTTCCTAAGCGAGGTTCATGTTCATGAGATACCGTGTATGTATCTATCATGTACTTATATTTAACCTGAAACGTCATCGCACGTCATGAAACAAAGAGGTTGAATTCCATATTATTCTCTTTGTCACACATCAAAAATAGTTCAAGTCGACAAGTGGAAGATATGTGAGGGTATGAAGACGCTGGCCTTTCATCCGTGGCTTCAAGCTCGATCCTAGTGAGGTCACTAAATATGTATATTATACATATGTGATTTTGTCAAAGTCTGGGTATTTGATTATTATTTCATTTCTACCAATTTTATTATTATTACTTAATTATTGTCATTACACTACTGTCAATATGCCGCATGGTCTGCTGTAGTGTTAAAATAAAAATATATAATAATGTTATGTAGGTATAATAATTATGATACCTTTATTACCTTTCCTACTATTATAAATATTTTTTATAATAGTAGTTTATGGAAAAAATCATCTTAAGACGAATCTTGCATTTAATTTCCAATAACAATGCACGTTCAATAAGACGTTTTGTAGCGGCAAAAGTTTGTCCATCATTATGTAAATACCATACTATTTGTAGGTCTTATGCACCTAGGTGTTTTGGTTTTGACTAGACGTACACTTTTTTAGATTCGTGGGACTACGTAATAATAGGAACGAATTTTGGCACTCGGTGGGCTATTTACCGCAGACTCGGGGTGAACTAGTAGGCGGTAAAAAAATCTTTAATTTTTTTAACGTTTAATTTGCGTGCCTCTGGATCAGAGACATTACAATGTGACCATCGACTAATATGGGCACAGTTGGCAATACCGTAGATATACAAAACTGTCAGTGGCATATTTGTCTATGGTCAGTGACTTCAAAACCTTTGTAATAGTTTGTTTTTCACTCGCCGTATAATTATAATGGCTTCTGCGATGGATGTTGATGAAGAAGAAATTGAAATGCCCTCGTCCAGCAGTGGAAAGGGAGAAAGGAAGCGTTTTGAAGTAAAAAAGGTAAAATAGAAAAATATACAAGTCGTCCTTTTACGGTTATTCTCTGGTTTTTGACGTTTCTTTTTCGCCTTGATGTTCACCTAAAACTCATGTCATCGTTCTTTTGTTTTAGTGGAATGCAGTAGCACTATGGGCTTGGGGTAAGTTTTGCTCAGATTATTATGCAGTAACATAATAAATAAGTTATTTTATTGATCTATTTAAACCAACGGGAACAATAAAATGTACAAAAGTCGTCACAAAATAAATCTCCATTTACGCTTTCATGTAGTTTTATCAATCAAATCAATTAAAATTCATTGTTTTTCCAACTTTCCAGATATCGTCGTCGACAATTGCGCTATATGTAGGAATCATATAATGGACTTATGTATTGAATGCCAGGCGAATCAGGCTTCTGCTACATCGGAAGAATGCACAGTGGCATGGGGTGTTTGCAATGTAAGATAAATGGAAAATCTCGAAAATCCTTATTAAATTATATTATTTAACCATCAATAGAACCAATGACAACATTGATTTAGGACTACTCACTAGGTTAGGTCCGATGTATGTACCATTCACTTATAAATAGGTACCTACTTACCTATACAAAATTATTCATCACGTCAATAGTCGATGCATGTAGTTATAATTGAATGTTTAACAGTACCACGATCATAGACAAAATGTCCCTAAGCCATACATTCGAATGGATTAAATCAAGAATTAACGGTGAAGGTATATTATTTATATATTTCAGATATTTTTTACTGTCTACAATGAATTCCAATTTCATTTTTAGAATTATAAGTATTGTGGCTATTGTTTTTGGCAAAATGAAGCTGTGTTTCTTGCGTATAACGCACAATAAAACCTCAATATTATTATTATTAACTTAACTATGAAAATAATGTTATACCATCATGTTGCTTCTCAGTACGACTACCAAATTTAAACACAACATAGTTGGCCATGTTTTCTCCTAAATTAACTAAAAATAATTACCACTAACTTTACATTTAACATAAAAACAATAATTTTCAGCAACACATACTCGCATTTTTCAAGTGAATGTAGTCATTCAAATCAGTATTTACCGGTGACATTTATAAAAAATATTTAATTCAGCCGTAGAAATTCTATCTCTCTCTAACGCATATTGCGGGAGGTTTGTAAAGCTATTTTAAAAAAAAGTTTTTAGCCAGGTGAACTTCACAATGTAAAGCCATTATAAGGATTCCAAGAATTTGCGAAGAACCGCGTAATAGTACAAACCATGTTTATATTTGATTTCAGCACGCCTTCCACTTCCACTGCATCTCACGTTGGCTGAAGACTCGTCAAGTTTGCCCGCTAGATAATAGGGAATGGGAATTCCAAAAGTATGTAATGATTTATTGTCTACAAAACACTCATGAAATTATTAACATTATACCCCGTTTACACGTGCATGGATTTACTGCTGAAAGCGTATTATCGTGCAAGTTGCAAGATTACATGCGTGGATCAAAAAATTTCAGCACCTTCTGAATTTTCACAGGACAGTTAAAACTTGTGCGATATATACACCTGCGCAGTAGAACGATGGTGGTGAACCCTGTCGGAAAGAAACCGACTACTGCGCAGAGCATTTTAACATTACAAATTTTCACAACCAGTGAAATAGCACCATACAATGACATGTCGCCCTTACGCTTGAAGAATGAGATCAGCAATAGTCAGCACATTTATGTGTAAACAGTTATCGTGATAGTTGAATTTACACACCATTGGTGCCAGTAAATCCATGCACATGTACAGGCGCTGAGTTTCAAAATACCAGATTTATTGTTATATTTGTCTTATATGAATAATTGAATTGGGTTTATTAATTTAATTTCAGAATTCTGAAGCATTTGTATTTTGAATAATGAAAATGTATACCTATAAAAGCACTTAATTGTTATAATAGAACCACATAATGTAATGTCTATTATTTTTAATGGAACCTCAATATTTTCTTTTTTTCAGATATGGCCATTAAGATTCTAATTATTTCATAAAGAAACTGCACCGGGTGACATGCGATTAAACAAGTTCTGCTGCTGATGAATAAATACATACTGTTTTTTTTTCACCAATAAAATTTCTCAATAAAAAACCTTTTATATACAGTTTTTTTTATTATAAATATTTGCAATAAGTTTTCGGAGTACATAGTCGAATATACCTAAATTGTGAAATGAACACAAGGAATAAGTTATGTCGGAATAATTAATTATAACAATTTATACAAACATTATTTCCAATTCAGAGGTCAAAAGAAAGGCTTATGCTTTACAGTCTCTCGATAAAAACCAAACATAAGGTTGAAACAGGCTTAGGAATATTAATATATACTTATACAAAAATATGACAATTATAATAATCATTACACTATAAAAATCCAAAGTAAAAAAGACCATTACAGGTTACATCATAACAAAGGAAATTACCATGTATGCAACTTGAGAATAACTTAAAATGCACTTGTTTGATTTATATTACATTTGGACAGGTATACGACACATTTCTTTGTTTTTCAAAATAAGGTTCACAAATTTTTTATCAAATAAATCAGATGAATATTAATTGCAATAACTGCATGCCGACTCAAAAATGCAATCTCATCAGTGAACGGCGTAGGATTGTGTCTATTCAACATACAGATGTTCAAATTGAATGCATTTTTATAATCGACAAGCATGGATTAATAAAAAATGTTGCCCGTTGTCACTTTCTGAAGATATAGATAACGGAGAATTAATAAAAAATAAATATATATTTTAATGGCAAAGTTAATAATGTCTTAGAAAATTGCATAACATCTACCTAACTCAACTTAAAGTATCACAATTCATTCCTCACATGTCAACCGTCAACAAGTTGCGCAATGTCTCTTGGGCGGCCGTCAACGACCTTGTAATTTCAGCAGATACGCTCGTCAGCAAACTAAATATCATTATTAAATTTCTTTCTTACATACGAGCGACATTAAAATAATCAGTACATTCTACTTAGCAGAACACGAGGATAAGATTACAAGGAAACGTAAAATTTGTTTTCAAGTTTTCAAAATTTGTGTCGAGAATTCCCACGTTCGCTTTATTGCACTACAGATTTCTGGAAGCTCTCACCCGCATTCTTTCAATAACGATCGGCCGGCATTACTTTACATAATATATACAAATATTAGTAATCAATAACAGAACACTAAGAATGGTAAAAACAACAGAACATTGTCAGAGTGGTAAAAATATTTGATTTGACATTTCTGAAGATATTTATTTGTAGAGATGAAATATCATTTTTAAAAAAGATCTAAATCGAATACAGATGCAAATACTGATATATGAAAAATGCCATCATCGCCGACGGCGGATTGGCTCCGTTCGAAGCCTGATGAAGACCTGTTTGATGATATTCCTAAGCGGCGCAGATATGGATCAGGTCAATATGATCCATTCCATATCTCGGGGCGAGAATCTTCGAGCGCTACAGTGCTGAGTGAAAATCTTTTCAAAAATAAAAACGCCCATCCTCGCCGAAGTTTACCTATTTACAGATTCCTCCTAATACTGACTTTCGCGACCAGAGGACCGACTCGGTTCCGCGAGCCGGAATCCCATACTCCCCAACCCGGAGAGGGAGAGGGAGAAGGAGGCGGCGGCCTCACATGAGCTCGCACACGGGAAAGGAGAGGGGTCAGTTGACGGCGGCGGGAGGGATGTCGATGGTCCGGCTCTCGTTGCCGAAGATGAGGCGCAAGCGCTTCATGGGACGGGGCCCATCGGGAGGGAGGGGAGGGGGCGGCCGGCGACGCCGCTTGGCCTTGTGCCTCCGCCGTCGCTTGCCACCATCCAACCCCTCCGCCCGCAGCACCTCATACTCGGGCTCATGTGAGTCCTCGCTGAGGCTCGTCCCAGACTCGATGAGCTCATCCAACATGGGGCTGCGCTTCATACGCTTCATCCGAAGGGTGATCCTAAGCCGGCCACGACCGGGGGGCGTTCGCGGCCGAGGGTCAGCGGCCCCCTCCCACGATGACCCACTCTCGCTCTTGACAGAATCAGCAGCTTTGAAGACCTCCCGCGGGGGCGGCTCATCCCTTGGCGGCTCTTCCGGTTCGTCGAAATCATACACATCCGCCTCTGGAATCTTCTCCTCTTTCACCTCGGCTGCCATCTCCTCCGCGGCTCCAACCTCTGGTACCACCTCCTCCGCCGCCTCCTCTCCAGGATCCGGCGGGTCCTCCGGCGGAGGTTTCGGTTTTTTCTTCGTTTTCGTTTTTCTTTTGAAAGATTCCATCTTTCCAGTCTGCGTCTCCCCGCCCTCCCCCTCCTCGGCGATCGCCGACCCGTCGACCGAGGGGTCTGACTCCGCATCTGATCTCGGAAACCCCGCCTCACCCGTCCTTCCCCGCCCATCTTCATCCGCCGGCCCTTCCTCTGCCGCACCGTCACCGAGGCGCTTGCGGTTCCGAAGCACTATTCCTTCGGCAGCGCTGCTCTCACGGTCGTCGCCAGGAATGCGGGCCTCGTCAACCGCCTCGGCCTCCCGGTCGCTGGGAGCTGGCGGCGGTGACGGAGTTCGTCCAGATGGAGCGCGCGCCCGTCGACTTCGGAGGCGCGACGCCCTGTCCCCGGCCCCGGTCCGGGCAGAAGGGGACGGCGGCGGCGCCGGAGAGCCCCCGCCGCTCGCCCCTCGCATCATCTTCTCCCTCATGGCCTCGTCCCCGACGTCAGAGAAACGGCAGCCCTGGGCGATGAGCAGCTCAGCATCATACTTCGTGAGGCCCTTCCGCTTGAGCTCCTTCATACTGAGGGGGCTGACGACATCACCCTCAGCCGGCGCGCGAGCCCCGGCGGCCCCGGGCGGCGCTGCCCTTTCCGGAGGAGCGTCATCGGGTGGCCTCTCGGAGCGGTTGCGGTTGATCCGGTTATCGGTCTCTCGGAGGCGATAGCGGGTGGCATGGTCATCAGCGTCAGCCTTCTGCACGGTGAAGGCGCCTCCCCCTCGCCTCTCGCACGTTTCACACTCACAGAAGCGATTACCGTCTCCGAAGAAGTCTTCCCCATAGAAGCAGGTTATCTCCTCGCCAACACGAATGTCCCTCAAGGCCTTGACGCAGGCGGTGTCGCGACCAGTGGCTACAAACTTGCAGTTGGCACGGCAGTCATGGTTAATGTAAGCGGCGGGCCCCAGCCAGAGCTGCGCGCAGTTCTTGCGGCAACTGTACATGACAGAGAAGTCATTCTTGCCAGGGTGCAGCAACTGTGCCTCCTCCTCCTCCGATAGCTCGGCGATGCACCCCACCAGGCAAGATATCTTTTCATTCTTCAGCCACCTCTTGGTGGCGGCGATCTTAGCCCCGACCTGCCCCTCTAGTGAGTACCTGTAGCACGGCTCGATGACGAACCCCGACTCCTTGTCAAACACCCGGAGATAGCGGTACACCTACGAACAAATTCACATCGTCAGGTGACATGGCAATGTTTTTCATACTATCACATACCTACCTAATGGTTAAATTATGGCGCTAACGAAGATGTATTGAGTATAAAAAAATATTTATAAATAAATACAGGAAAATGTAAACAATGAATAATAATTAAAGACTACTATTTTTTGGGTAAGTATTAATAATGTATAGAAGTAAAATTACATATAATTATGATCACATAAACGCAGATCTAATAAAACCAAATTATTCAAAGAACAGCCCTGTCAGATGAAATGTCAACTGATATCATGTAACATAAAAAGTGATAAACTGTCAATATATGACAGTACATTGACCTTTCTTTTATTATGAAGTGCAGCAGTCCAATAAATAGACTGACTGAAAAAGAGGTCATTTTTAGTACGCAATTTGCACTGTCTGGCATAGTCGGAGAACAAATTATTATCAAAACATACACAGGTAGCCGTAGCACCATGTGTTTATTTTGCAGGATTTCTGTGAAGAAACACGCCATTGACTCATTGAAGTTAATCTGAGGGAACAGTATTGTAGCCCATTTAAACATACATAGATTTTTTAATGGCAGTACATATTACCGGGACCTTAAAAATTAAATGTAAACACTGATTATCGTGCAAGCATGGAATAAAAAAGTTTAGCGGCTTCTGAATTTTCACGTGATAGTTGTAGGTACCTTGTATCTTGGCGATCCTAACAGCAATACATGCATGCACCAATGACATACATGTCTCGACGACACTTGTAAAATTAAATTTGCACGACAATCAGCGTTTTTGTGTGTCAACAGTCGATGTCGCGATAGTTTAATTTACATGACATTGCTGGCAGTAAATCCATACACGTGTACAACAGGCGCTATTATGTAAAATGAGGATAAAATGGCTGTGGTTCATGAAAATATGAAATCAATATACCAAACTTACACTTGTAATATTTTATTATATTGACATATTATGATAAAAATATTGTTTAGCAGGCATATAAAGTGCTGTTAATAATTTCCATAGGTTCACCCGTTTCAAATATAATCACTAATAATAATTATGAAATAAAATATCAACTAACATGTTCTCTCAGTCTGCTTTGCTGCTGTTTACTTTTGTGCAAGGTCCTAGGCATCCATTCGCTGCAAACTATTTTCATGTAGGTTTTTTCGTAGGCCTGGGTCCGAATGAAGTCTCTAATGAAGTTTTTGAGTTCCTCCTTGTTCGCCTTCAACGGTCGATAGCGTATATTCATCTTATGGGTGGTAAAGCCGAGGTAGGGATCCAACACTAGTGATGTAGCCAGGTCGTCATTTTCAGACAGCTCCCGGGGAGTCATTCCCGTGGGCTGCATCTTTTGGCTCACGTGACGTGGAGGCGCAGCAGTCGATCCCACAACCATCCTGAATCACTGGAAATGCAAGAAAAATTGTTGAAAAATTAGCCGACAACAGAATCGGTAACCGTCACTGACACCGAATATAAAAAATAAAACCTCGACTGCGACGGTATATTCATAAGATCACCATCACTTCAAGAGGATACTCCGATATGTTTTATAATTGAAAACATGGATATTCCTTCAATAATGAAACCACTGATTAACATGGAATGTGTCAAAAAACAGCCCGTAAAAATGGCCGCCCGATGGTTGACGGTTCGCCATTGCCAGACACGTCAAAACTCAACACAATAATAAAAGTAGTTTCGCGGATTTTATTTACAAACTTTTATATTTCAGTAATCAGCTATGCAATACTCACCACTAGACCGTCGGCGAGCCCCCAAATGCAAGACATAATACTATTCTTTAAACTTTAATGTGGACGAAGAGACGCTTAAAATCAATCATGGCAGCACTTACACAATTTCACCGCTCGTCTTTTTGTATTCATTTAACTAAGGAAATATCGGTCATCGAATTAATGAAGGAATCGTGTCCTGAGATGATAAAGAATGCGTATCAACTTATTTCGATACTTATTTTTTTACATGATTGAAATTTACTAGATATACAAATAAAATGTTGCCGTACGGGAATGTTTTCACGTATTTCCATGTTCAACTACGATAGGCTTTGTATTCGTATTTAGCATAACAAAACTTATCAGTTTTCATGTGATAGGAATATCACCGCGCATTTCTTTTATATTTCTTTATTTTTTATAGGATTATCTTTTCAACAGAGTATTCAAATTAAATTCAAACACTAAAAATATTGTCGCTGTCAATTGAAAGTACCTAGGTATGTACCCGACCCGTACTATAGTACGTTCACAGCGTCCGCGCATCAATCAAAATACACAATCACATGTGCCGTGAAGACACGAATATGTACACCGTGACCGTATCATTCATTTTTGAGAATGAACCAAATACAATGCATTTCGTAGACAGAGTGGGGTGAATTGAGACGAAGTCAAACATTCAAATTTGTATTTATTACGCCTGCAAACATTTCTATCAAATTTAATGTAGTTTGGACAGTTCTCATAAACACATTCGCGCGCTTTATCATGCAATAATTGAATTTGAGTTTACGTGGTAGAACTCCGTTAGAATGGTGTGAAATATTTTTATTTTCTGGTGTCTGCTTCTGGCTATGTGAGTTTATTATTTATGGCCCGAAATAGCTGTAAGCATAAATAAATAAAATATGTACCTATTATACGATTAACAAAAACGGTTCTTATCGGTTTACAGGAAGCCACTGACAAAAAAAAAGACATTGAAAATAGCCGATACCTAGATTATTTGTTAGGTTTTCATTCTTGAATAATTTATAAATTCAGCCAAAATCATCCATGTAAATTAGCGCGGTTCACGCCTGTCTTCCTGTAAACCGACTCGTACCCAAAAAACTTTGGCAGGTACATTGTGTCAAGGACTCTCAAAGTGGTACAAAATTCATGATTTTTAGAATTCTATTTCAAAATGAGTTTGCCACTGGCTTTCATTAAACAAACTAGAGCCTAAATTGTATTTTAAAACGAAAAATACCTAGACAGCGCAATAACACGTTGGTATCAAATGAAATGATGGTTGTTTGCGACGAATGTTTTTCGAAAAAAAACTCAAAATATTCGTATCGGCATCCAAAGAAAGTATTGATACTAGTATCGATATGGAAAGAAAAGTGCCAATCGATACTTTAATGACGGCCCTATCGGCAAAATAATGTTAGTGCTGCAGATAGTACCATAATTATAGTGTGTGTACTATAACTGTTGTACGATGTACGATATTTAAAACATACGCCCAAAAATGCTATAATTTTGAATATCGAGAAGGGTTTTTTTCTTAAAGATTTAATTTACACATTTCAAATTACCTCTAATGTGCTATTATTACGGTATTTCCGTACTGTAATTTGGTGCGAAGTAGGTACTAAAATTTGGCAAGCCGAGAGAAAATATTGTTCGTAAGAGGTAAAAAAGTCCGAACCTTTTATTTAAAACGGAATTTCTTAAATTAACCGATAAAAAAAGGTGTTTCCCGGAGAAGGTAAACTAAAATGGTCCTCAAAATTTCTCTAATTCTCGTTATATTTTTTGTGAGAAACAAAAAACCTATACATTTTCAACCGATAGACAAAGCGTACTAAGTATATTTTTTTCGTAAATATTATAATTTCTTAAACCGCATACTATTCAGTGACAAAATATGGCAACATTTCTGCCAAGTTGACAGACATGTTGTGTTGTCAACCGTAATATAATAATAATATTATTTGTACTATAATTTCGATATAGAAGAAAATTTGACGAGCTGAGAAAAAAAAATGTTTGAAAGAGTTGACCGTTAAGGTTCAAATAGACTATAATATAGTTATAATATAGTTATTATGACGATCGGGCACATATATGCTAAGAGCGATTTAGTGTCTATGATCATATCTATGCCATTCCGACATTTATTATACATACATATTGTATGACAGCTATGACATCGTATTTACACTCTGGTCTCTGTGACACCCTGTGACACAGGACGCCAACATAAGAAACGGGTTTTTCGGCATTTATATGACCGATCGTCATAGAGTCTATTTGAGCCATTAAAATGAAATTTTTAGAATTTGACGTCAAGCGTTTTTGATCGGAATAGGTAGGTACCTAAATAAAACTGTCTTACATAAATTTATATTATAATATATTATATATTATACAACAGCTGATGACAACGCGAACTCTGACTGCGTACTATAATTCGGTGATAAAAAGATGACATCACTGCAGGCAACAAAAGCAGTGTTGTAATTTTCGTCTGCGTACTATGTACGATATAAAAAAAATTATAGTACACCCAAAATACTATATTTTGAATATCGGGATAAACTATGAAATGGTGCAAAGTACTAAAATTTGGAGGACCTCAAAAAAATTGCTCGAAAAACGTAAAAAAAATGCTTTTGGCTTTGGCTTAAAATCAAATTTCTTGAATTCGTCGGTGAAGGTTTTTGGTCGGAGAGGTTGAAATAAAATGGAGTCTTGGAATTTCACATATTCTTCGTTATTTTTTTTATGAGAAGCAAAAAACCTATTCATTGTCTTCATGACAATGCGTACTATAATTTTTGCCAAAATACTGTAATATCTTGGACCGCGTACTATAATTTAGTGATAGAAAGATGGCAGCACTAAAGTCATGTGCGATATGTCATTTTTTTAGGTTATGTTGTGACAGTGTTTAATTGTAGGGAACATTTTCATATTTAAGAAATTAATCAAAGTGATATTATTTTCGTTTTCTTATAATTGGAGTGACGCTGTCGCAGTTCGCACGGCACACATTTGACAAAAATAGTCGTCCATGTGCTCCGGGTTATCAAGCTGCGAGAAATATAATTTTCGTAATATCGTAATCATTTCTTATCTCTCTATTCTGTATATTTATGGTGTATTTGCTCAGTGTATTTCGACATCTTGCGCTGAGTGGGCGCCTTAATTAATCATTATTTAGTGTGGGACCTACGAATATATCGATTTAATTCATTAAACAATAATTTTGTGTATTTTTAACCACAAATTAATTACCTAACTTGTATTTTCCTTCACGTTATTTTTTAATTTCGATTTAAGTTGTAATCATAGGTAGATTACGTTGTGTTTATTTATTTTACAGTTGACAAGTGTATAAATCTCAATCTTTCAGATACAATTGTTTTTCAAATAAGACTAGAAAATGCCACATTCTGGAGGGGAAGGCAAACAAAGCTTTAAAAGTGGCTTTATCGATTTCACAGCGGGTTCTCTCGGTAAGTTACAAAACAAATAAAGGAAAGCAGAATAATTATAAATTACTTGCCTAATTAGATTCTTTCGATGAAATTTATTATTGACATTTAAGTAACACACATTAATAAATAAATATTATTATTATTTTTCTAACTACTTTCTTACTTACTTAATGTGTTATCGATTCAAACATCACTTTGGAATACCTGAATGGATAGCTTAGGAAACCAGTGCTTCTTCGACCATGTCTGGTCTAATAAGATCATATGGGCCTTCACGGAGTGGAGATTTGTATTAACATATTTTGTTTTTACAAGAAATGGATGTCAGCCACTTGCTCAACTTATTAGGTCCATACTCTGACTCATCCACAAATTGAAAAACAATATGTGAACTTGCCAGAGCCAGGATTCGAACCTAGGACCCACGACACTATAGGCCGACGCTTAAACCGTACTACCATCGTGGGTGTATGAGAAACCAATGCATCTAGTTTTAACTATTATAGTAAATAGAATAGCTAATAATCAATCCTCATAAAGTATCTTAAGATGTCTCCTCGTATGCTTGCATAATATGTGCTCGATTTTTAAGTGGAAATAGATAATTATAAATCTAACATCCATTAAAATATTATGTTTTTATTCAAGACTACTTGCTTAATTTTATTTAAACAACAAATTCATAAGAGGCCGTCCATATATGATATCATGCTCTAGGGGGGGGGGGGGGTCTGATATAATGTGATGATTTGTGAGAAAGGAGAGGAGACGGACAGACAGAGAAAACGTGACGTCACAAAGTAAAAAAATATAAAAGAATCTAAAAACACTATTGGGGATCAGGATTTTTTTTCTGTTTTTAACGTTTAGGGGGGGTGTAAAAAATCTGACGTAATATAGACAAGGGGTAAAAGGTAATGTGACATAGGGGGAGTAAAAATAGCCAAAATCGCATGACGTCATATGTAGACGGGCCCCTAAACGATTCAGGACATTCACAACGTGATAATTTTGTAATGTATTTTCAATAAAAAGAATGTTTCACTCTTAAATCTATATTCATTCCGTAATAAAAAATAATTTAATTCTTAATTATAAGCAAATGCAAAGACTATAAAAAACTAAAAGTAAATTACTCTAGAGGCATTTATAAATGATATAGGTACACAAGATATGGTAATGATCTTGACGTAATTTGAAAACTGAGATAATAAATTAGATAGAAATTATTTACAAGGACGGTTGAATTGGTAGCTCAATAATTGGTTGAGGGTACTTAGTCAGAAAGTGAAAGTTATTTATTTTTGTTACTTATATACCTACGGTTCAAATTTAGTACTAATAAAAAAATAATTAAACTAAAATAATTATAAACATTACTTTTCAAATGTCATATAGGATTTACCTATTAGAGTAGTTGTATTTTTGTATTCTAGTAGTAATTCTTACAGTATCCGTTCCAGAATATTTTTAATGAAACCATTATTCCATTTCAGGTGGAATTGCATTAGTGTATGTCGGGCAGCCCTTAGATACTGTCAAAGTCAAAATGCAGACGTTTCCGCAGATGTATTCTGGGATGTATCATTGCATAAAGACTACTCTTAAATCGGATGGATTTATAAAGGGCTTATATGCCGGAACCACACCGGCCATAGTTGCAAATGTTGCGGAAAATTCAGTGCTTTTTGCTGCGTATGGTGCATGTCAGAAATTTGTGATGTCAGTGACTGGTACGCAGGTATCTTATTTTTCAACATTGTACTTATTTTATTCTATTTTATAAGGGCAATTGACTGGAATAATGTGTCATCTTTGATATGCCACCAATGTATTAAAAAAAGGATTTTTGCAATTGTACAAAGAAATATTTTTTTATCCATACATATTATTTCAGTTGACTGTACTTTAAAGCATTTTTTTTAATATTGTGTAATAATAATATGCATTGTCTATTATTTTTCTATAGCTGTAGGGTATAGAACATAACACAAACACCATCACAAAATCACAATGTCCCTTAATGTGTTTGTTGTTATTAACACTGTCAATTATTTTATTATTGTTTCTGTTAAAACGGTTTCATGATAATTTTGTTTGCAACAACCGTGCCAAAACAAACAGATTTGGATGTCTTCCGTCTTGTTATTGGCAGCATTAATTGACTAAAACTGAATGATTTATTTGAGTGATTATCAAATTGTTTCCATACACAACCGTATTGATCTGACAATTAATAAGCTAAACATTACACTGTTACGTCTACCTTATTATAACTAATAATTAATAACACACTTATGTATCATTTCCAACTATACTTATTATTCAATAGATTTTTGATAATTAAATCAAAATAACAAAGCATTTTCATGTGATTATAATAGATAAGTACTTCTATCATAATCCTACATGTTACGTAAACATAATGTATATAATGTTATCTCTTAAATAATTATACTATGTAAATATACTTTTAAATTGAGCTATTAAAATAATGATTATCAGAGAGAAATTTACTAGATACACCAAATCAACTATAGGACACAGGGCCACCTCACAAAAACAACTATTGCATCGTGACGGGAGATGGCTGATGAATTTGTTTACCGGGATCACATGTCAATACGAATAACAATATGAAATTAAAAGAAGAATTATTAGACATGTCTCTGTAGACACCTTAAATTCTTCAGATTATCAAGAAACACGAAAGTACCCTGAAATAAAACATTGCTGGGATCAGACTCCCACTCTTGACGGGGCTCAGGCCCGGTTTGGCACTTAAGCCGGTTTTTGTTTTGTCATTCCAACTATTATTTTATTAGGCACATTGCATTATTCTATAGTATCATCTTTTACACTGATTTATTTTATTCTAAATCCTGCAGAGCAACGTTTCCCAAGTAAACTTTGTGGCAGAGTAAAAATTATAAGGGCTTTATCTTAATTAAATAATAAATATGGTATCAAATTCTTTATTTATTATCATTCGGAAATTGTTTTTCAGAAAAAATCTGCAAAACAAAAACAAATATTCATATTATGAATAAATTTATTTACATTGGTTCCAAACCCATGGGTCGTGAGGGTCGTCAGCTACTCTTAAATTATGATAAAAAGTTACATTTTAACAACAGCGCTATTTCCATTCCTTCGCTTCCATTTTTGACTATATTATAGTGCCTAGGGTCATGCGGAATACCAGTTAGCAGATGCTGCTGTAGAACATCACACTGCCCTTAGCATTTGGTAGGGATGTCCGCCAAAGATCCTGGCCTGGTGGCCTGTGTCGGAGTGTGGGGGCTATGTGTCACTAAATGCATAACATCATCCAATTATAATACTCTGCTTCACTTAAACTTAAAGGAATAGTGCTTATTGCATTCTCATAAACATTCTATTATATTGTTCAGCTCCCATCTATAATGTGTGGGAATAATATACTTAATGCTTTGTATGTATCTTTATTGCAGAGAGTCAGCGAGTTGTCAGCGTTTGAAAATGCAAGTGCCGGGTTTTTCGCTGCCTTCTTCAGTTCCTTCACCCTATGCCCCACAGAATTGATCAAGTGTCAATTACAAGCCACAAGAGAAGTGTCCAAAGCAGGCGGACGAAATGTATGTTATCTATATATCTATTGAATTCATTATAGTTAATACTCCGTCATATAATAAATCTCAACACGGTATAGGTCAAAGACATCTGATGAAAAATTTGCAATAATCACCCTTATTGCAATGCAGGTTGAGTTCATTTATAATTAAATACCATTATGTATTTTTACAACAAGCAGAACAGGACAACAGTGCTTTACAGACATGAATGCAGATATTCTATAATAGCCCTTAATGTAATGTTGGTAGATTAAAATTTTCAACCATGTTTATCTGTTCACGCAATAGCGGAATCTGTGTAGACCCTGATAGACCCACATATCAATGGGCCGGATCGTTTGAATAATGTAATTCTTTATTACTAAAATATACTTATTATGCTAGAAATAAAAATAAACGTTACTATGATCATTTAACGCAGATACAGCAGACTTGCAATTATTTTTATTTCCATCGTTTCATCATGTTGCAGTCGGATAAAAAAAGTTTGAGAAACATGGCATGTAGTAATATCATTTAACATCAGGAAACTATTTTAATCTTTTATAACATTGATACATCTTCCTAAAAGATAAATAATTATTTTAAATGCCTCATCCATATATTTTTCAATAACATTCTGAAGCTGTCATTTGTAATTTTATTATCAATTTCAAAACATTTTTTTTGTATGCCTTATCACATTTTCTGATACTGTGTTGGTTTATAATAAAATTAATTATTTATTAAACTTTATATGTCAATGTTAACAAAAAAGTCAATATTTATTCACATTCAGATGAATGCCTATTCCAAATTTGTTTATATTCCAATAAAGGAGCGGAAGCACTAAACCTATCACATGGTCTGGAAAAGTATCAATATATGTTTTCCAATTTCACCTAATGTTTTACTATTATTCTTACAGAATTTTTCTTGTTTCTTATTTTTCTGTTCTCTGTTTTCTGTTGGCATATTATTTTACAAAATGAATAGACTTCTAATGGATTCAAGCTCTGTACTATTCCATTTAAGTCGTTTTTTGCGACCCGGGTTTCGCCTTTCGGCATCTTCAGGCGTCGTGTACACTCACCAAAGGCAAACACACACTGACAACGAACACCCTTAACTCTACCTTATATAGTAAAACAATACAATAAAGTAGGTAAAAACTCCATTACCTACCTATTTAGTCAGAAATTACAACAAAAAGTACAATAAACAAATTATGAATAGCTGAAGTGTCAGTAAAAAAACCCAATTAGTAAAAACCCTATCTTATTAATAACAATACACTGGACAGCATATTATTATAATAAATCGTCAAACCTAATAATAGGTCAAAATTCTTTATAACAATAAAAAATACTACACTCAAGAGGTGTAAATCGTCAATTCTAAGAAAAATAATTAATCGAGTTAACTAATGAGATGTCTATAATAATACTACTTACAAATAGACTTCATTTGTATCACATTTTCTCAGACAATACACAATATTATATTGAACGTAGATATATTATAATATCTTGTCATCCTCTTATAATTGACAGCATATGTATCTGTGTTTCCTACATTGTTATAATATACAGATTAAAGAAGTTGAATAGGTAATACATTTTATCATAAGTACCTACCAAACTATTTATCTTATCTATCAAACATAATACCCCATTCACACGTGCATTGATTTATTGCAGTATGTATTATCGTGGTCATAACAAAAAATACATGTGTAAACACGTATTATCATGCAATTTTCAAGATTGCATGCATTGATCAAAAAAGTTTAGAAGTTTCTGAATTTACATGCGACAATTGCTCCATGCGATATCTGCGCCTGCGCAGTAGAACGATGGTGGCGAACCTGCCATGAAAAAAATAAATGATGCCGCGCATTTTGCTTTTAACCGATTTTCACGACATTTCAAATTGTACACTAAAATGACAACATCACGTCTCGCTTACTCTTGAAGAATGAGATCTGCCAGACAGTTAGTATTTTTACATGTAAACAGTTATTATCGCTATAGTTTAATCCATACACGTGTACATTCGCTATAATGCATATAAAATATTGTTTCATAAGGTTCAAATACATTAAAAACGTTCATTGAGTCATGCGAGTGCCGATGCAGTGCGGTACGCGTGAGGTGACCTCATCGTTGTTCTGGTGATTTCAGCAGATTTTGCTAACTGACAATGTTCGTTTAAAGGTTCAAAATGTGCTACGGGATGGGAGCATCAGTCTGATAACATTTTAAACACCAAGAAAAATGACATTACTTTTTACCCGTAGCGACAGGTTACTGTGATAGTGCGTAACGTGCATCATAAAGTAATATATATTAATATATAAAATAAAATTTTAAATATTATAATTAGAGTCACTTCTACATACAGGTCGGCTTATGAATAAGCTCACATTCAATATATTCTATAAACTTAGTGGATTTTATAGGAAGTTGAATTTCATATTGAAAAATTTTATGACTACATAATATTATAGAATCTGTTATAAACTAAATGAAGAGTCTTATGTTCATTATATGAAATGCAAGAATGATCAGATTGTAGGTGAAGATGATTTTTGGAAAAGTGTCATGATCAAAAGGATAGTTTAATCATCGTTCGATCTTCACTAACCATCCTGTATTTATATAAACTTTTGTAGATAGACAGTTACATAAAAATAAATATGATCATTAAAATAATGTGAAGATAGTAAAGTATTTAAAAAAACTAATCAATGATAAACAATAGTTTTTATGATGCAATTACTATAATGGTGGCGGTAAAATCAATTTATTACCATTATAAAAAAAATACTATTTATATTAGCTACAAAAAATAATATTACAAAATGTCGAGGTGTATTTTTTACATCTCTATCGTTTGGTGCAACACTATATTTTTAATGAAAACACACAAAGTCAAAATGAAACCAAACAATATGTATGTTTTTTCTCTATCATGTTCTTCAGTGTTTTAGTAGTGCTCTTGGAATATTATTATTGTGGGTATTGATTCGTAAATTATTTTTATGAGAGAAAGTAGGTAGATAATAATCACTTAGTATCAAGTCGCAGTCTCTGAGATATTATTGCTTTACAATTGGAATCTAATAGACAAAATACTTGTCATAGCTATTAATACCTACCTTACAGGATTTATACAGGTGTTTTTATTATAAGTATTTACCTGTGTATAAATATTATGTTATTAATTACGTCTGTAGTCATAATTCAAAAATTTTAACATTAAACAAAATACAATGCTATAATTCTTTTAAAGTGCACTAATTATTAATAGATTAGTCTGTGCAAATGTCATTGGGATACATACTCGAAATGTATTCTAGCAGAAAACACTAAGTCAAGTCACCTTTTCTCAAATAAACAGAAAAGTTAAATAAATTATTGAGTTTAAAAAATCATAGATATTTTTTTTAATAGATTAAAATTTAACACTTTTAAAAACGTAATTACTTTATAAATAATAATGATTAAAATGTAAGTGCTGGGGCACTTCAGAGTCAAATTTCTAAAAACTGCAACAAAAATTTCAACTTGGTGCTTTCTGTCAGAACAAGGTCAAGGAACAAGGTATTTTACAAAATTTGAAGACAGATATATTAACTACATATATTTTAGTCGTTTTTTTAATGTTTTAGCCCTTCCAAATTGGTAGCACTTTCTAAATATCTTTTTTTTCCATCGCTGTTCAGCCTTGTATTCACATTTATTGATCCGAAATAAATATGTATCCATAATAATTTACCCCAGCATAAATGCAAGTCATTCGTTTGTGTTGCTAAATTTAGTATTCAGACAAAAAAATCTATAGATCTGATACATGAATATGTTTCAACCATATCTGCTTGTTTCTACGTATTGAAATCAATTGAATCATCTGAATGTAATTAATATAAATTTAATAGTGGCCTTCATTTTTTTTGTTTTTATATTAAGATTATTATAAATTTCATCACACATTTGACTTAAGCAGAAAGCGCAAAGATGATGTAATAAGTTAACATGTTATATATTATACAAGACGAAATAATGACTAATATTTTTATTATTATTATTCAATATTGAATTATATATGACAAGATTAAATAATGTTATACCTAGAGTTGGGTATTTCCCAAAAAAATCTCAATCTCGAGATTCGGGATTTCCCGAAATGATTAAATTTTGAATTCTGAAAATATGATTTTTTTATTTATCAATGAAGACAAGCAAAATAGAAGTAGGAAAACAAAAATAATTCAAAACATTACTTATTATTTTTTTTTTTTTTCGACCATGTTCGATCCTAATAGGATCATATGGGCCTCCACAGAGTAGAGGTAAAAAAAAAAAAAAAACTGTTATTAAAATAGGATTTCAAAAAACACAGACTGACAATCGCGTACGCTTTTGAGACACAAAATTCCCTGATGTAACAAAAATTGCGCTCATTTTGAGTCGACGTTGGCTTAATTATATATGCCCCGATCAGTCTTTGAACGTTTTGTGTTTTCTGTCCACATTTTTCATATAGAAAATAGTTTTTTCAATTAATATTTCATAATAAAGAAATCCCGAATTCCGAGAAACGATTCTCGAGATCCAGGATTTCCCGAAATGTTAAAAATTTCAATTCTCGAGATTCTGGATGGAAAATCTCGAAAATTTCTCGAGAATTCCCGTCGGGAAATTCTCAAAACCCAACTCTAGTTATACCCGTTTACACATGCATGGATTTACTGCTGACAGTACGTATTAACGCGGCCATAACGAGAAAATACACGTGTTGTCATGCAAATGCAAGATTGCATGCATGAATCAAATAAGTTCGTGAGCTTCTGAATTTTCATGCGACAGTTAGTATTTTTTCGATCTGCGCCTGCACAGTAGAACGACAGTGGCGAACTTGCCGGTGAAAAAACAAACTACACACGTAGACTCATTTTGAGGTTAACCGATTTTTACGACCTGTCAAATAGTACCATAAAATGACAACATCGCGTCTCGCTTACTCTTGAATAATGAGATTTGAGAGACAGTCAGCACTTTTACGTGTAAACAGATATTGTCCCGATAGTTTAAAATACACACTATTGCTGCCAGTAAATCCATGCACGTGTACAGACGCTATTAGATTCTTATTATTGAAAATACATCATTTTTAACTCATTCCGTGCGTCCAACGCAACTGTTGCATTGCCCATTAGATATAATTAGCATGTTATTTAAATGTGGTAACTAATTAGTAATTAACAGGTCCCCAGTGAGCGAGACGTTGTATGCATTATCACTATATCAAAAAAAAATGTTTGGCGAAGTTGGATTCAAGCTAACATCATCGATAGTTCTTCAAGCAATGGCTGGCAAACTTTCTTTGTAAAGGGCCAAAGGGTCTGCCGACAAACAAGCAAACTCAAAGATATTCATGTGGTTGGCCTATTTAAATAACAAGAATAAACGTTTTCACCAACATGTTGAACAAACTAAGTAAATCATAATGAATAAGTATAAGTAATTCAATTGTTTGAAATACAGCTTAACTAACGAGAAAGAAGAAATTGCCATTTGTTTGTTACCATTTCACCAAATTAGGGTATAAGCACTCTTATCATGAAAATTGATTGCAAATGTTTGTATTTTGTTTGGATCTGTATTGATTTTAACATTCAAGTGTTTCATCTCTGAAAATCATTTTCACACGAATAGGTGCTGTCAAACGTAGATAATAAATATATCTATGAGCATTTATTATCTTAATTGACAGCAGTTATTTATGGAATTCACTCTTGAAATTTGAATTAAGTATGTCATAATAGTACAGATTAGTCACTTCAAATTGAAGGTGGAAGCTCTTCAATCGTACAAGTCAAACGGATTTTAAAATATGGAATTGTCTTCTGCACTTGCATCCAGATCCGGAAGAAAATGCCGCTGAAACTGTAGTTACAACTCAGAAAACATCCCCCTGCAAATTAATTGTATGGGAATGGTGATTTAACTTTAAGATACAGTACTCTCTCAGTAATCCCCCATCCCAAAAACTAGACAAGTGTCCAATTAATGCAAGCGGCGGATTATAGTGCATCCATACAAAATATGGTAAAAATTAAAACAGGTATTTCGTAAAAATAGTTTTTTTGAGAAATTTGTACTAGAAAATTACGGTTTTACTTATAATCAAAATCAAGTATTTACTAAATTATACATATTTATTAACTAAATATTAAACAGTAAATCACTTGACACAACCAGATGTTCAGTGAGGCAGATATTCTTGAATGGCTTAGGATTCCTGGCTTTTCCTTTGACCAAAAGCTTCATTTTGTATGTCCCGGTTGCATTGGAGCATGGCAAAATAATTGTGATGCGGTCCTTAGGCACTTTCCTCCCTGGTACATTACTTTCTTCGCGATAAACGTATTTTTTACGAAGGAGAGGTTTCCAAAATAAACCCGTCTCATCTGCGTTGAATACTTGTACGCGGTATTTGACAATGACATGAACAATCGAATACCGGCGAATTATAGAGCTTAATTTTGTGCTTTTAACTAGTAAAAATAACGGCGGATTATAGTAGTTGTCGGATAAACGAGCGGCGGATTACTGAGTGAACTGTACTTTGAATTTTAAAGAATTCAAAATTATCTTAGCTTCCGGGCTGTACACAAAGAGGCGGTCGACCTATGCTGACCCCTGGCATATATAAGAGCACTCGCCCAGACAGTGAATGATGTGAACACAAATCTTATTCGGTCCAAATTTGTTTCTGAGGTTTTTCAAAATGACGTAGCTATTTAAAATAATGATTGTTACAGAGAAACATAGGACCAATACGATTAACTCAAAGAATTATCCGAGAAAATGGGATCAGAGGATTATTTAAAGGATTGACATCTACTATTATGAGGGAAATGCCTGGCTATTTCTTCTTTTTTGGAGGCTACGAGGGTGAGTGATTCGTATTTTACAATAACCCTGTACCAGAATGAATTATTTGTATAAAAAGTACAATCTAATACTCAGCAGTAGGTAGTAGTTAACTGAGTTTAATATTGTCTCACATTTTTTGTTTCTTGCGGAAAATATTGTGGTTTTACGCTCATCAAAGTTATTTTATTGTGTAGGTACACGATCCCTCTTAGCCAAACCGGGACAGAAGAAAGATGACATCGGACTGGTGAGAACAATGGCAGCCGGCGCCGCGGGAGGCATCGTTTTATGGACCGTAATATTCCCGGCCGATGTAATCAAGTCACGGATACAGGTTTCAAATCTCAATGGATCATTCCTTCAAATAGGAATGCAAATATGCAAAACAGAAGGTACTATTTATTACCCACCTATTGATATTAATTTCTTTACATTTTTTTTAATTTGATGGTAAACACAAAAATACTTTTGTTGATATTATTAAATATTTACGATCTTAATTTTCAATAAGAATTATGGAATATTAAAGAAAAGCAGAGGAAATTTTAAACCCTTTCAATGTAAACATCAATGACGTACCGAACTAGCTATAGAAATTTTTAAATTACAAAATAATACAAGTACCGCACAAAACCACAAGTTTTAGAAAGAACAAATTTTCTTTCCGACCAACTGATGCACATCTGCAGGTTTCAATTCAAATTTACATCCTGGTTTTAATGTGGATATAGATAAACTGTCAAATTTAAAACAGTTCACAGTTGGCAATGATACACAAATTGTAATTTCTTGTGAATCGTTTGTTTAATATACACATCCCATCTTCTATTAAACAATTGCAGCCTGTTATAACTATAGTTGAATACGGCCCATAAGTCTGAAACCCCACGATGGCCAAGCGGCTTATAATGTCGTGGATCCCAAATTCGAATTCTGGGTCTGGCATATACATTGTTTTTCAATTTGTATTTGAGTCACAGTATGGACCCATTAGGTTGAGCAAGTGGCTAACATCCATTTCTCCTAAAAACAAAAATCTGTTAATACAAACATCCACTCTGTGGAGGCCCATATTATGATCCTATTAGGATCGGACATGGTCAAAGTTGCCAACCCCAGGTTTAAATCATCCCATATATTTTATTATTTTCAGTTTTTCAATTGATGTAGAGTACATAACCTAATTGTATCATTTTAATATGGGATACTGTATTTGTGAGGAATGAATGTATAAGTGAAATGAAGGGTTTGCTGATTATACTGCCTTAGGTGAATACAGCAAAACGAATTCCTAGTAAATTCCATAACCCGGTGTTTGAATTTTCTTTTTCCAGGACCCTTGGCATTGTACAACGGTTTGAAACCAACAATAGTTCGTACGATCCCAGCGACAGCAGTATTGTTTGTGGTTTATGAATACTCCAAAAAGTATATGAATAGCATTTTTGGTGTCAATTGATGAAACAATTAGTAAAACGATTTGTGTAGAAATAATATATTTATTTTTTATAAGTAGTCAAAATTTTGCACATAATGTATTTTTGTATTTGTGACAAGATGAACACTTATAAAACATTTCCTAGATGTGGTTTGGAGAGATCTTATTTTGTATACAGAGTTTTAATATAATATACACATGTTAGTAAATATTGTTTGCTTTTATTTGTATGCCTGACGCTTAACAATTGTATTTTATTTAAATTTTTTGCAATTGCGCAGATTTCAATGCGTCAGTAAGATATTTAATTTTATCATCTTCATTTTTTATTTTTGTCCAATGGTCCGAAAGAATCTAAAAATAAATAAATAAAAAGAATGATCAGATAGTTATTATACAATGCATTAGAATTATTAGTCTTATGGTATACATCAGTGGCGGCTCCACTAACATCATGCAAGTGCAACACACTCCCTGCATTTTTTAAAACATCGCTCAACTTGTCATAGGACTCACTTCGTGAAATAGAACATGTAGTATTATTATGAATAGTATACGTCATACGGAGAGAGTAACTCCGACCTGAATACGATTTGCAGTTTACATAGGATTAAACTAAGGTCATTAAGGAATCACTTGAACGGTCGTATATGTTTCTGCAAACGGCGGCACAGCACTCCCTTGTAATTTTTGAAACATTACTCAATGCGTGTGATCATTATTCAAAATATATCATTCACTTTTTGAAATTTATGCCGAATACTGCCTATATACATTTGAACAAACAGTATGTACCAAATACGTCATCACTAACCAGTCAATAAAACCGTGCGGAACCCAATCTAGCATGAGTATTTTTAGTTTATGTAAGATTAACCAAATACTAAAATACATCTGAAATCGTGGTCTATGTGCTTACAGAATAAAAATACGAGGAGCTTTCGCTGGCCCAAAATTTATTTTATTACATGACGACTTTAGCAACGCGTTGTTCAATGAATTCGACGCGATAAATATCACTTTACCGAGGCCCTAATGCACTAGCCGAAAATTACAATTTATAAAAACGAAATCAAAAAAGATTTTTTAAATCTCATAAATAAATTATTGGCTATAATGAATAATAATTGATATAAAGTTCAAATATTAAATATTCACAAATTCTTTAAAATTGTATATTTGCACACATGTTATCAATTTTTTAAAAAAATATTTACACCTACTGTCTTGGTCTTTCATAAAATTATTTATTTTATTTTAAATATAATTTATGACATTGGTTTTTGAACACTTTACGAGCATGACTTGTGTATTAACTGAAACAATTGAGCATTTAATGATTCATGAAATGGCAACAATGTATTAATATATTTAAACATTCGATGCAGTTTAGTTTCAAACAATGTTGAATATAATTTAAAGTCTTCTGTAATTAAGTATAAAACCTCTTATAGTAATACCTGTCTATCAATGAAATTAATAGGTACTAGAATAAAATATGAATGAGTGTGTATTTAATTTAGTTTGTAAATGTAGACTTTATAAAAAATAACAAAAGTTTCTTCAAAGAGAGGATTAAAATATAAAAGTTCAGTCCACCGAAACTTAAATTTGCATATTAAAAATTTGTTTCGATTTTTTTTGGATAAATTTATGAAAACACAAACTATGGGTTATTTGCAATAGGAGCGATTTTTAAAACGTGGATGGTGCTAGAGCTATTTTACAATATGTGTTGAGGAATGGGTGATCGGTTATGTTCTCCTCCTCCTGTTTTGGTGTCTCACCCCTCAGATACGGTTTGAATTTCAATAGTGATATATTATTATTACCATAATGGGGGTTTAGAATCACAGGGGCCTATCTACAATAATACAGTTTTGAGAAAAACGCAAACTAAAAATTTTGCTACTTTGAAATTCATTAAATAAAGCACACTTTACTCAACTATGTCTTGTAAACGGATATATGTACGACATAGAGCTTTGTGTCGCCAATAAATATGATAACGGCATTATCAAAACCGGGGCTAACTCAAAACATGCATTTTTGTAGTTTGCCCCCTGTGAACCTAAACATCAACACAACGACAGACAATTTGTCACTCGTAAGTGGAACATACTATGTTTTACTGATATTGAGTTTTATTGACAAATGTTTTTGTACAAGGAATGGTTGTTAGCCATTACACATGAAGCTATTAGTTTCAAAGCCGGTTACGTCTATTTTTACTTTTTTTGATATTTTTCTCGATTCTGATTTTGAAAGTACTTTTCCATCGTACATTAAATAATAAACCCAGCTCCGTTTGATCGTTTGTTGCAATTTTTTATATTTCACAACTAACTTTATATAATATGTTTTATTAATTTTAATGAAAGCGAGGACATTTTGTCACTATTTACTTTTTCTAAATGTTTGCAAAAATAAAATAATGTATTTGTTTTACATGCTTGACAGTTTTTTGCGATTATCTTAAAATGGTGCAATATGGAGGTTATCGGATCAGCCTCCAATGTTGAATAAACAATATGCTTTTTTTTTACTTTACTGTGTAAAATTAATTCAACCAGCAACTCACGTCTGTTACGGTACTTACAAAGTTACAACAAAATCTGTATGGAACTTACCAGTATAGGAATATATCCAATTTTTTTCAATTGCCTCTCTTTCATTACACGTGGTCCATATGCAAAGTCTTCACCAGGAATCAATGTTCTCGGACCAATTGATATGGAAAACCATTTGCAATTTGAAATAGGCGCACGTTGTATGGAGCCATATTTATCTTCAGTAAAATATTTTTTAACTTTGACTGGTTTTTCGTTTGAGTCATCGCAGACTACTATATCTAAAAAATAAAGCATATATTATATCATTTGAATAGAGGAAATAACAAAAAATAAAACCATACTTCAGAACTATAAAGAGACAATTCTTTTGTAGCTTCAAATAGTAGATATTAATTTAATACATATAGGTAGTCATTAACAAATTCATGTTCACTGTGAACTGTGGTTCTATTAAAGTACCTAATACTTGAAAATAAAATATTCTGATTTCTCAAGTTATTTTTGAGTATAGTACGGTTCTACACCATAACTTCTCAGTTAAAGTAACAAACAATGTAAACAAATACACATTTATATAATTACAACATGAAGAATTGGAGAAAAAATACTCCGAACTCCAGTGGAAAGTTTACTAAATATATTTTATACAAAGAGTTCTCGGCTGGTGAGGTCGTAAGTCGAATTTCATTATAACAGGCAAGTGCTTGCTGAATGAGGCGGCGTACCTTCGAACATCTATCAGAGTCAAAGTCCAAATTTTAAAATTGCATCATTGATTAGCTAAACGCTGCAGCCAGTTTTAGCACATTTTATTTGGAGTTCCTTCAAGTTCTTTTAGTGCTATTATTACAATATTTTTTTAGTCCTTAAATTAAACAGTTGTCAAACCAGTCTTGAAAAAGGCATTGTATTACCCATGTCTTTTTATTCCAACGATAATTTAGTGGTGAAGTAGACTTATCGATTCCCTTGAAGGCTGTTGGATTTTTAGAATGATAAATCAAAATTAGCTTCAGTTTTTAACCAGTAACATTTCCACCCAAAAAAAGGGTTACATGATATTTACATGCTTTAAGGCCGGACATGCACTTAGCTTCTATTTAAACCACGAATAAACCACCATCCACAAGCGCATACAAAGGGTGACTAACTGCACATTAAAAAAATATAGATGACAATCGATTGCTACATCTTATTTACACCAGCAGCACATGCATTTTGTTTGTCGTAAGTCGAGAACTCACTGTATTATGTAATGGTATTTAACATTAAAATTAAAGGCACAATATGTTGGCAAAAAAATAATTTGAAGAAGTGCTATAATATATACGACACCTCATATAAGAATAAGGAAGTTAGACATTCCAATAAAGTCTTAGGATGGCACAGATCATTTTACAGAATGAACCAAACTCAGTCAAAAATGTATTAACCCTTTGAATGATAAACAATGATATATAATACCCGCAAGAAATGTTAACCACAACCGTTGTTTGACATCATAACGCTTGAAATGGTAGATTATTACTACCTACTGCCCCATTATCAAATTACTTTTTTAACACTGTTTTTGCGGGTTAGATTTATTTATTAGAAATTAAAGTTATTCATGATGATCAAATGGCTACTATGTCGGCTTATATTGTCAATGGTTGGCAAAATTCATATATTATTTAATGTGTTTGCACCCAGAGTATGGACCTAATAGGTTGAACAAATGGTTAACATCCATCTCTTGTAAAAAACAAAAATCTGTTAATACAACCTCACACTCTGTGGAAACCCATAATCTTTTTAGGATTGAACATGGCTAAAAAAAATTGAGCAAATACATGTATGTACCAAAATCGTTTTAAAATTTCTAATAATTATAATTAAAACGATACAGTTAAGTACTTAGTTATATGCGCTTAATGTGCCATTAGTGCTGTCAATTATTATTACGGCATATTATTATTGTGTCGTATTCTGAATATAATAAAAATAAAACATAAAGAAATAACTTAATCAGGAGTAAATAATCTGAAGTTATCGGCAATTATCTAATCAATATAATGTATATTTTTATTATTAAGTTCTTGTTATTAGTCACCCACACGCAATGTGTAATATTCTCATGTCACACAATCAGTGAAAAGGTTATAAGTACAAAACTTAAATCCATTAGAAAAGGTTATAAATAATACCATAACTTTTTTATCAACAGTAAGTAATTATAAATGGTAGCATTTCTCACTTATAAATTTAAAAAAACATCGAGCAGCCAAAGGGATATTAAACATAATATTAACAAACACAGAGAGTGCTTTGTCAGTCTTACTGAAGATTTATTTAGTTGTATTTTTTTAAAACGCACTCTTCAGCCAATCATTTTTTTTTTTAATTCCATTCATTTATGATGTTTGTATTGAACAGTGTATAAGGTGCCATATTATTTTCTTTCTTTTTTTATACAATAATTAATAATAAACCGAGTATGCCAACTATTTTTAAATAAAAAAAACCCATGCGGAAGTGTTGCAAGTCTTATTTACCTCCTAATGAAAAATGCGGTAAAATATGTGTCCCGACGACATAATCTTTCCCGCCTCTCATGTTTTCCAATACCGCCATCACATTTACCATTGCTTGGTCAACGAAACTTAATTTATAAGGTTTGTCGATGTCAGGTATGTAATTGTTGAGCTGTTTAGCCAGTCGCATACATAAGTCAGCACTCAGACGATTTCCATTGTAATCGTTGCATTCAATAGCAACCGAGTGATTCAAGGATAACAAAGATTTTCCATATTGTGACCGATGAAATGTGTATGACATTCTAATAAATTCTTTTTCCATACTTTTATCGATCAGGTCTTTTGGAAATATGTTTATCATTGCCAGAAAAGCTAAACAGTTTACGAAACATGTGCCGTGTCTTAATATTTCCTGCTCTCTGGCCGGGCTTCTTAATTCTTTAACGACCAAATCAAATACATCCACATCTGTGGGAGGATTGTAAGTAAATAATGCATAGGTAAAAACCATTCTTTCTAAATCTTTTAATCTCACACAAGACGGATTCTCTAAAAACTTTTGTGCTATCGCCATTAGACTGTCTTCGTGAAATTTCAAAACTGTCGTACCCGCCAAGGCAACGTGAACGCAACATAGAAAAGATAATCTAGGTACCTGTACGGTTAGTGCATTGAACATGTTTTGTAGGCTCGGGGTTGAATGTTTTAGAGAATATTTGATTATTTTCAAAATAGCACACAAACTTATTTCATTGATTTTGTCAGCTTCTTTTGTAACGCTATGTAAAATTTTGTTAACCAAGTCTGGTGACCTAAATGAGGATTTACTTTTAAAAAAACCCATACAAATGATAGCGATTTCGTCTATTGTTAACTGGTCATAGTATTCGATTAATAAGACTTCAAAATTAATCATATCCAGTGGAGCCCTACGACATGCGCTGACATAGAAAAGAGTTTGCACTAGTTGTTGTGGCGTTAAATGCTTGTACTTTCTAGCACAGCGCTTGGTCAATTCAGACATATAGTCAAATTTCCCCGAAAGATGGAGATGGTAAATATGATCCGCGAATTTCAATTGTGTTTTGGTATCGAAATCAAGTATTCTGGTAGTGAGAACATCATCTAACGCTGTCCACACTTCAATAAAATTTCGACTTCGAACAGAGGTTGTTTCTGGCCATTTTTGTAGGTTTTCGAACACCGCCTCCAATTCACTAGCATTCAATATCATTAGGCTGTCGGTTAGCTTATCCACGAAGTTATCAAATTTGGATGACGATAATTTCATATCACTGTTCAAGGCACAATTTGATAAACTATCGAATGTATCCAGTATTTTGGTGGTGGGCTGATCTTTCCATTCAACATTGCCCAGAATCGATGTCAATTTTTCTGGAGAGCATAATACCTTCGCATCATCTAATATCACTTTGCCAGAATTTTTTTTTATTGAATATGTATCTCCCAATGTTTCCATTATTTTGTGAGCATAATCGTTTTCCCCTTCAACATATAATTTTACATAGGAAGAGACTCCCGCGTGAATGGGTCTCGAAATAATGCGGTTGACATGTGATAGATAAAATAAAGCTTTTTTGTTGGACGAACTAATGCTGCAAGATTTGTTACGATATGAAAAATAAGTAAAACCACGGTAAGGTCTACTCCAAATACAAAACTTTGACATCATAATAAAATTATTGATTTCACGCACTCCAGATGACAATACCAAACATTTAAAATTGACAGATATCAAAATGTTCATCATACATCAGTGTTGCCATATTTTGAAAGTGGAATTATAGTACAGTGCCATCGAAATTATAGTATTTCGGCAAAAAGTGTAGTACGCGTTGAGTGACCAATAATTTTCTGCATTTTCTAAAAATTAAACGTAGTGTAATAAAATTAACGTCTTGTTTTTTTAAACACAATATCCATAAAGGGTAATTAACGTCTCGTTTTTTTAGGCAAAATTCAAATGTTAAGTCAGTGGTTTCCAAACTTTATGTTACTACGCCTCCCTGTAAAAAAAATCTAATCTAGGCGCCTCCCCCCCCGTATTTCATTAAATAATACAGACACCTTTTTAAATAGTCAAAAATGTACCTACTTACGAATACAAAAATGAAAAAAAAATAAACAAGGTTTTACTACTTATATTACATTAATTTTTGACGAATGTGCTTGTTTATTAGCACAATCAATTTTAATAGTAGCCAATCCAAATTCATCTTCGTTCATTGACAAATGGATTCTATCATGGACCCCACATCCTGAAGCGGACCCTTCGGGTCATTTTTTCGGGTTTTTTTTTACTATTAATAAAATAATGTGAAAAGTGCAATAGTAAACTAACCAAGAACCCAGTAAATATATTTTTTGTTTGCTTCAATATATCTGGCGTAGAAATAATTTAAAAGTGGAGACATGGCGAACATTATTTTTTTGTTATTTTGATTTCCTAAGCTCCAATTTTTTATGAATGCCTTCACTTTGTCGTTTTAAATCAATGAATGCATTAGTGGTCCTTGGATTGATTTATTCACTTAATTTATTTTTAATTTCAACCAAGTAGACAAGTTTAACAACAAAATTATTGATCCTAAACAAATTTGCCTCAAATTTCAACATTATGAATAATTTGACCCTTTTATTTCATTTTTTTACGAGATAGCCATTGCGCTTCACAATAGTATAGAAGTGAAGGATTATAAAATTAGTCTCCATATTTTTGCAGAAAGGTTTGCAAACAACAATTTATAGGACTGTTTTTTTGTGTAGTTTATATCTAGCGGCCGTTTTATAAACTATGGATTTGAAAACTGCAAACCTGTGGCTACATTAATTGTGTTAAAGTTTTCGCGCCTCCCTTTGCAACACTCCGCGCCTTCCAGTTTGGAAATCGTAATTAACGTCACCTTTTTTTCGACATGGGGATTATTTATTTTTTTGCTTCTCACGGATTATTTTGGCGTTGTTTTTCTTCTATTGGCAACTTTTTTCCAATTTCTCAAAATTATAGTATTTTGGGCGTACTATACCTGTTTTATATCGTACATAGTACGCAGACGAAAATTATAGTAGAAATACTATAATCATAGTACGGTTGGCAGCACTGTCATACATAGACTATAAAATAAACGATATGACCATAAATATAATATTATTCTAAACTTTATTTTACTGTCATAGACACAAATTTTGAAATGTCAGATGACAGCTGATATTAGTAGGGTCGTCAAAAAAGGATCGATACTTTTAAACCAATATTATAATACCAGTATCAATACCTTTTGTCACTATCAAATCAGTCGATACTTTTACCCTATTTGGGCCAAGTTTATTAGTGATTACAATGTATTACAATATTTATTTGAAATATTTTAGCCACCATTTTCAATGCAGTTTTTTGACATTTTTGCTCGAGATCAATCATATAGATGTGAAACAGAAAGTGTTTTATTTTAATATTATCTGTTCGCTAATAAATACATTGTTTTAAATAGTTATTAACTTGACGATTATTGTTTTAAGTAGATATGTCAAAAACATCCAACCCCTGTAGTGTGATGAGTAATACGAACTATTGTTGTTTAATACTATAACGCTATTGATGACTAATGCCATTTGGAGCCAACGCGAGGGAGAATAATAAATTATTAGATTGTAGAAACGGTATTTCTAAAAATAAATAAATTGTAAAAATGGCCCAAAACCAAAGAGATTGGGTCTTTCAATCTCTTTGCCCAAAACCATTAGTTTATAAAACAAAACCTAATACATCTTATGCAGTAATGAGAGGTGTAGGTAGGTTGTTAAGATTTAACATAAATAGTGCACACAAAATATTGTCAGTCGTACTTATTTGTTTTCATTTAACTAAGAATACAATTTGGAGATAGTGCTGGTTAGTTTTAAAATTCAATGAAACTCGGCCTAAGCCAAATCATAATAGTTTATGACGTATGATATTATTATCGGCAATCCGACAAAAATAGTGCAAACTTTTTCAGTCATACTTATTTGTTTCCGTTGAATTAAGAATACATAATATTACAGATTGTGTTGGTTAGTTTTTTTTTTAATTCATTTAGCCCTGCCTAAACCAAACCATAATCGATAAAAAATATTTTACTACATATCTATAAAATTTCTAAAATGATGTATGATTTAATGGTTTCATTCTAGATATTTTATAGATAAACGGATATTTTTTGACTACCATCTACCATGGCTTGGATTAAACAGGGTTTAATTGAATCTTAACAACTCTAACAAACATTATCTACATATTAATAATTGTAGTCGTAGTTCAAAGAAAACAAAATATACATTTGATTGTCCTTATTTAGTGTGCACTGTTTATGTCGAAACTTAACAGCCTACCACCACCTTTCGCCACTGATCTTTTATAACCAGTGATGCCAACCGTACTATAATTATAGTACAATACTATAATTTTGATTCCGCGAAAAATGTAAAATACTATAATTTTACGCCAAATATACCAAAATACTATAATTTTATAGTATTCAAGACAAAAAATGTTCCTGTAATATATATTTTTTTAGAAATACTATAATTTTTACTCCTTCGTACTATAATCAGCATAGAAAAATATGGCAACACTGTTTATAACCCAAAAAATAAATGAAAACCTATGTGGTAAACACGGGGCTTTGCGACATAGCTTTTCATTTGTTTTTTAGGTTACAATAAGCTGTGTTAGGTACTGGTTTCCTGTAAGATCTCAAACGTCCACGACCAACACTGGCATTATAAATTTCCTGGATAAGGGGCTTCCTACTTTGTGATGTGTTTCGCTGCTGCCTTCTCTTTCACAATTCGACGCCCGTGATTTCTATAGCTGGTTAATCATGATGAAGAAGTTGTGCATAGGGTAGGTAGGTGTTGTAACTTTTATTTTCGAAAAGGTTCAATATATATTGTCAATGGTTCCCATTCTGGTGTGAAATAATGTCATTGTGATTTTGACGTAAGAAAATGTGACTTACCGGCTTTTTCTTTTGTATTTTTATCGATGATTATGGGGTACTAAAACTTTGTCCTAAATAGTTGTGCAGCAGAACTACATACATTTAGTATAGTTATATCGTAATTATAATTTTCAAAGAAAACACTGTATTTTTGAAAATTAAAAAGTTTCGATATTTTAATGACAAGATATCAGTATCGATACTTTTTCTTTCGATGTGGTGGCCCTGGATATTAAAAATTGGCAACACTCGTTTTTTTTTTGAAATGTTCGAAATATAGTTAGATAGATCTAGACGCCACCCGTTGCATTGCTAAATGAAACTAGGTGCCGTGCGTTTGGTTTGTGGGCGAGCGAACGCATTCGCCTACAAATGTTCGAGACCATAGACCAGGGGGGGGGGGCAAACTTTTTGGCTGGAGGGCCAAATTCAAGAATTCAAAATGAGCGGCGGGCCGCAAGTAAAATACCATTTTTAGATATACACTATTTATTATCACGAAAAATAAACATTACAAAAAAAATATTGAGAAAAATGAAACTGTTGTACATTTTTTAACATTTTTTTTTAAATTCAGGTGTTAATTTTGTAGTTGATGTTCTCAAAACTGCTTGTAAATGGGCATCGGAGATATTTGAACGTAAAGAATTTTTATTGAGGTTCATGATCAAAAATGATTGTTCACATATAGGTTGATCCAAAAATAACGAACATTTTTCTTGCATAATCTTTAAGTTGGTCTAATTTGTCTGAATTAAGGGCATTGTAAAATTTGGAGATTTCTTCACGACGATGCAATTCTTTTAAATCAGTGTCACACCGCAGATCAATAATCTCAAGTTGTAGCTCTGTCGGCACATTATCAATATGTATTGAAATCGATGTTCAACGTAGAAAATAGTGGTTACGTAGTATGAGACGAGACGCAAGGAAGACGTACTGAGATAATACATTTACGAAACAACAAATTCTTCAAATTTTAATCTATTGTGAATATTTTTTAAAAAATATATACAAAAATTATTCGTAATAAGAAGTACAATTAATGATGGTGGGCCGCAAAAAAATACCCGGCGGGTTACAGTTTGCCCCCCCCCCCTGCCATAGACCATTTCGCTAGTGCTCGCCCAAAGTGCTCGCACTAGACGTTCAGAATTAAAATATAATTTTCTATATTTTTACGTTATATAGTATTTTTAAGCGGTCAAAATGCAACCATTAGGTAAAGATATCCATAATTTAAGTTATTTTAAAGAAACACTAGGTCACTGATATTAAAATAAATAATAATATAAAAATAAATTGTCACGAACATGTATCAACGTACCTATGAAACGTAATACCATCTACTTGCTTATCAGTACGGCTACCATATTTTAATACAACACGCAGAACCACCTTTCCTACTTAATTAACTAAAAATATATACCACTGACTTTATGTTTAACACAAAAAATAGCAAATTTAGCAACACGAACTCGCAGATTATCGATGCTACGTGAAGCGATTCACCACGATTTGCCAGCGATACTTTTGGAAACTGACTCAGAAATATGTAGACCTTTTATCTTACTCTAGCGCGTGTCGCAGAGATTATAAGGGTGCCGAATACTTTCTAAAATTTAGATAGGTAGGTATTTCTTGGTATTCATCAAAACGAATCAACATTATGACAACACTTCGTGCTTCTAGCTGGAATGATAATAATATTATTATCATCATTTAGAAAAAAGATTAGATTCGTACTGGCAGCATGAACACACATTACCTATTATCAGAGTATAAATTAATATTATAATATTAAAATATACTAGACGTTGTCTATGGTTAAAAGTATATTAGTCTATGGTTCAAAATACTTTCAAAACATCAACAAGTCAATCTGGTCTGGCCTGCCCGCGATTTGGTCAATACACTCAATATTACAGTATTTTTGTAGCTCGTTTTTTGCATTTGTTTACTTCTGACAAGGAATAAAGGTATTGACTTTTTTTATAATAAGATGTTTAAATAAGATAGGGCGTGTAGACTTTGTTGATATAAATTAAATTAGGGTAAAATATACAATATTTTAGTTGGTTAGTCGCTAAGCCGCTCTGGAGGTTTTTGCGATCGAGGTTTCTTCGTAGCACAGCGTAATATGTCCGCTTTGCAAGTTGGTGGTACCTTCATCCTTGCACCCCACTTCATTGAAGCCGGCCACATTCCAGTGTATCTTTTCTAGCTCTTCCCGGAGCTCTACAAGTTTACCATCGCCGGACAGCCTTCGCGTGCTAATAGTCATTTTTAGGCAACATTTTGCGGGTTTCCGGAGATTCTTAGCATCCCCTGCCTTTACTTGGTGATTACTACCGTTGGTCACAAGGCGGACTGCCTCCTGATTGTTGGAATTTGAAGTACTTCAAGTTTAAACGTAAATATAAGAGATAATTCCCATGAATCATAGACGGATCGATACCTTAGAGGCCAAAATACTCACTCGGAAAATGAAAGAAGTCAGTTTGAGTCCACTCGGTCCAACATTTTTTCTAATATGTATGTTTCTGAGGTTTTTCAACATTATGTTATTTCTATAATAAAGAATCAACATTTTTAAAACCTTGTGTATATTATTCAATATTGAATAAAAAAAATAATAATAATTATTACACTGAAATTAATCTTATCTCCCGAAAACTGGTATTCTTCCAATGTAATATGTACTACTATTTGTTTGTAACATCAAATTACCAAGATCATCCGTTTTCAATTTTCAGATGCGGGCTATAAAACTGCAATCAGCCGATATGGAGGTTTTTGATGTTGATGTGGAAATAGCAAAATGCTTATCACAATGAACACAATGCTTAACGACTTAGGCACAAACAATGTTGATGATAAAATCATCCCTATCCCAAATGTGAAAGCGGCCATTTTGAAAAATGTCATCCAGTGAGTGGCCTATCACAAAGACAACCCACCGCCCCTAGAATACATCAGAGATGAAGAAAATATAACTGACAGTATTTCTCCGTGGGATGTGGGTTTTTTCAATGTTGACCACGTCATGTTATGCGAACTGCTCTTAACCGCTAATTATCTGAATATGAAATATTTATTCGTTGATACATGTAAAACAATAATTGCAAATTTGCACGAAAACAAAACGGCTGAGGTGATTAGAATTAAAAGTGACTTCAAAACAGCTGACGAGGAACAAACATGTGAAGAAAATGAATGGTGGCAAGGAAAAATGAGGAGTAAATTTAATTTCATATTATGTTAACTGTTATATTATTTTAATTATATTTAAGTTGTTTCTTTATGAAAATACAGTCGGGCTAGAAACCAGAATTCATCTAATAGCAGTGGAATCTTATGACAGAGTCTGTATTCTATAAACTGGCGTTCACGTCACGTTTTCAATGGGAGGGAACGAGAGGGAATGCAGTGCTGAATGCTGAAGTGAGAGGGAAACCGCACGCCAACTTACAGAAGACAGACTCTACAGTCATTATTAAACATTTTAATACGAGGGTGGGTCAATAGTCCTTAGAAAAGCCGACAGGTGGCGCGACTAGTACTGTAAGCGGTTTGTTTTCATGCAGCGGCACTACCGATTCAGTATGCTGCGAAGTTTCAATCAGATTGGTCGGGTTGTTGTGTGTTTCTCGTACATTTAAAAAAAAAATTTGCTTGTGGAAAATGGAAAAATGGAAAATGGAGAAAATTGAGTTTAGAGCTGTTATTAAACATTTTAATATAAAAGGGTTAACAGCAAAGGAAATAAAAAATGAGTTGGATTTAGTTCACGGCATATCTGCTCCTTCACTTGCAACTATTTATAACTGGTTAAATGAATTTAAACGTGGTCGTACATCAACAAAGGATGAACCACGCTCAGGACGTCCTGTAGAGGTGACTACACCAGAAATGATCAACAAAATCCACGATATGGTGTTAAGTGACCAAAGATTAAAGTTGAGTGAGATAATTGAGGTTACAGGGATCTCAAAAGGTAGCGTCATTTCTATTTTACATGACAAATTGGGCATGAAAAATATTTCTGCAAGATGGGTGCCGCGTTTGCTCACAGTCGACAATAAACGCAATAGGGTGGTGGCCTCTAAAGCCCTGTTGTCGCTCATGCAACGCAATCCGGATGAATTTTTTCGTCGCTTTGTGACTGTAGATGAAACATGGATACACCACTATACTCCCGAGACGAAAGAACAGTCAAAGCAGTGGATTGCGAAGACAAACCATGTCCAAAGAAGGCGAAAACCGTAAAATCAGCTGGTAAGGTTATGGCTACTGTATTTTGGGATGCACGTGAAATTATTTTCGTTGACTATTTGGAAAAAGGAAAAACAATAACAGGGGATTATTATGCATCTTTATTGGACCAGCTAAAAAACAAAATTGAAGAAAAACGGCCTCATTTAAACAGGAACAAAATCCTCTTTCATCAGGACAATGCCCGTGTTCACACATGTTTACGATCAATGGCTAAAATTGAAGAATTGAAGTTCGAATTGGTCGACCACCCACCGTATTCGCCAGATTTAGCCCCCAGTGACTTTTTCCTTTTCCCAAACTTAAAAAAATGGCTAAGTGGACAACGTTTTTTTTCAAATGAAGAAGTCATCGATCGGACAAATGCTTATTTTGAGGACCTTCCGAAAACTTATTTTTCTGACGGTTTAAAAAAAATTGAGAAACGTCTAACCAAGTGTATTGAGCTCCAAGGAGATTATGTTGAGAAATAAAAAAAAAATACAAAAATAAAAACTGTTTTAATGCTTTTTTCTAAGGAATTATTGACCCACCCTCGTATAACTCACTGAGGCCCGAATGCTTTTTGGTTTATAATTTTGTACATTAAAAATAGTTTTGTCTTTCACGTATATTTCAATGTATCTATTATAATTTTTTTGTTAGGTAATAACGTATAACATTTTTTCTTTTTCTCCGAAGCTTAAAATATTTACATGATAGTAAAAATCCATGTATTTTTCAATTCAAATTATTATTGTGCATACATACCTATACAAATGTAAAAATAATATGTCATAGAATGCAATACATACCAAATTAATATGTAATTTAAAAAAAATACCATTTTTATGCAAATAATCATTCCAGGCAAAAATGTAATTAACATCCAAATGTATGAATAAATATTTTTCATTTTTATTTTTATTTTTTTAATACCTAATAGTTTAATAATTAATGTACAGACCTACGAACTTATCTAAAGTATAGGATGGGGGAGCCGCTGTCGAAAGCTACCCAATCAAGACTCGTAACTGGACAAAATCTGACATTCGAATGAAATTTTCAAAATGGTGTCCTATGGAGTTCGTAGTTCCATTTTTGGCCATTCTACAGATATGAGTGTAGGTCTGTAATATTATGTTTAGATTAATCCTTTTACTCATCTATACAAATGTAAAAATAATATGTCATAGAATGCAATACATACCAAATTAATATGTAATTTAAAAAAAATACCATTTTTATGCAAATAATCATTCCAGGCAAAAATGTAATTAACATCCAAATGTATGAATAAATATTTTTCATTTTTATTTTTATTTTTTTAATACCTAATAGTTTAATAATTAATGTACAGACCTACGAACTTATCTAAAGTATAGGATGGGGGAGCCGCTGTCGAAAGCTACCCAATCAAGACTCGTAACTGGACAAAATCTGACATTCGAATGAAATTTTCAAAATGGTGTCCTATGGAGTTCGTAGTTCCATTTTTGGCCATTCTACAGATATGAGTGTAGGTCTGTAATATTATGTTTAGATTAATCCTTTTACTCATGTAATTAAGTAGGTAACATAAAATGATCACTGATCCAATAATCAGAATCGTTTTAAAAAATGTATTAAAAGTAATCTATAGTCACTAATATAATAAATAACCTAACTTTTTATTGGTTCAGTAAAATTTAGAAAGTTAAAAAGTTAACAAAGCCCAAATACATCATACCTAATACAGTATCAGTGTTACTGTATTTTTACTAGAGGCATCTAGAGACAATACGGAGCAGATAATTTAAAGTATGAAGTATTTTGATTAATCTTATCAATAAAAATTCTAAAGAAAAAAAATATTTAAAATTCAAAGGTATACCCTTATGAACAGTGTGTTCCTTGAAGAGTTTTCTCTTATTATTTAAATAAAAAAGATTTAAAGCTATACACTGTTAATTTTCTTAGGAAAGTCAATGTTTTTAAATTAAATATAAAATACATTAAAAAAAAATCTGACACTCTTGAAAGAATCTGTTAAACTGCATTTTAATGATAAAGCTAACCGTGAAATAATATTTAATAAATAGAAAAGAACCTTCAATGAATGCACTATTTTTCTTTTTAATGTTTTTATATAAAAATATAAATTACACGCTTCGTATTTGGTAGATGCCCGTTGGAGACAATGGTAGTACATTCGATATTAAAAAATACCATCGATAATTGTTTCATCATCAAAAATATATGGCATTATGTTACAAAATCTAGCTGCGAACATATGAAAACCCATTAAAAATAAAATCCACATAATTAGAATTGCAGTCACCAATGCCCACTTCTTGATGTGGTTCTTTATTGAAGAATTTCTGAAAAAAATATAAATAGGTATTGTTTATTTTGCTAGTGAGATATCGGTAACATCGAAGTATTTAACTGTCAATCTGTTTTGTCGCTTGTTAAATTGTTGTATATATATTACAATAGTATGCAAGATATTTGGTCCTAACCAGACGAGTTGTCCTAAATTGGAGTTACTCAAAGATGAGAATGCCGAAGTTGGTGACTTTCACCTTACCCCGCCTCCAAACCTTGATACTAAAAAAGTATCCTTGAGGAAGCGGACGATACGGATTCGTCTTCGAAGACCTGGCAGCGAAAGTGGGATGCTTCTACCAAGGACAAGCATACATATTTATTTTTTCTTTCCGAATATACAATGACGATTGGAGATAAAAGAATTGACTCCTGACCACTACCACCAGTCAGTTATTGACAGGTCATGGTGAATTCGTTGCAAAGCTCTATGAGGTTGGATTTGTTACCCGGCCAACATGTCCATATGGCGGAGAACTACAAGATGCAAATCATATCCTCTGGGAATGACCGAGAATGTGCTCTGATAGGGATGTATCCGAGAGAGAATGTGCTCAATTCGGCCCAACCAGCTTTTGGGCCCATTGGGGGGCGTCCGACCCGGTCGCCACAAAGGCCAATTATATTGCATTTAAAGTATTTGCGGATGTAAAGATCTCTTCACATAGTTTTTGTATGTCTGTAATATTTAACTTGGTTTTTGTATTATATTTATAATTAAATTAATTTTCTTTTATGTTAGTTTTCGATGCTTTTCTCTCCTATGGCGTCAACTCAGTAAACTCAATCAAAGCTCACTCGAGAGCGTGGCGACCTCAGTCTCGGTTATTTGCTCCTGAGACATTACCAAGCGTAAAAAACTGCTGATGCTCGACATCCAAATGTAGGGCCTCGTGAGAAGCTCGATTAAGACCGAGTGTGCTAAGGGATGGTTTGGTGTGGAGGGGTCTATGTTTGTATTGTCTATACTGGCTATTAGAAATGTGGCATAAAAAATAGCGGTGGTTGAGGAAGAAGAAATATATGTATTAAAGTGGTGAGCTAATTAATAGTTTTTAAATAATTCTATGAATAATAATTAATTGTTTATGTTTCCAGACATGTCAACACATCAGTGGAAAATTATGGTTTCTCATTTAGATACATGGGAGTTCGGGGTTGCATGATTTTTGTAAAGAGATCCAATGTTTTTATCTACGCTCTTGTCACCCTTGTTTTATTTGTATAGAGATAAGAACATTAATTTTAGGTATAGCTTGAAATGTGGTGACATTGACAAGTCACTACGCAAAGGAATCGCTACATACAAACAAAAATTTATGTTTCTGATTTCTTGGTAGTAATTTATAATGTATTGAATTATCCATATGGTCAATATCTTTGCTGCATACGTGTAGAACACGGTTATTAGTACCCATCCACATGATACACACTGCTTGTATGAGGAGAGTGGGGAAACTACTAAAATCATTCTGTCTCACCTCTTTCTAGCTACCTTTCACATTTGCTGCACCTGCACTATAACAGATGATTTATCGAAGGTGACAAATTTCGTGAATTACTTGTTATGTAGTGAACCTGATACATTTGACAGTGAGAGCTGGCTTGATGGAATCGTAATTGGGCACCCTTCGATACAAGAACTTCAAAACGGGGGCATATATATTTATATTATAGCGACGTACAGAATGTTTTAAATTCATATTTTCTAATCAAAACCAAAAAAATATAATTTTCGGTAAGTACTAACTTTTATTTAAGTATTAAGTTTAAGTAGTAAGTATTAAGTAATAAGAGTAGGTCCCAGGTTCGAATCCTGTGTCTGGCAAGTACACATATTGTTTTTCAATAGGTTGTTGAGGAAGTGGCTGACATCCATTTCTCGTAAAAAACAAATTCTGTCAATACAAACCTCCACTCTGTGGAGGCCCATATGATCCTATCAGGATCGGACATGGTTGAAAAAAAAAAATAAGAGTAGGTATTTTTTGTTTCTTACTTTCTAGTATATTTTGCAAAATGACTCAATTGGTCATTTATTTCCTGTATTTATAATATCGTGTCCGGAAACTTGTACGTATGCAGTTCGCAGTATCACACTTCACCGTGAAAATTTGTATCGGATATTAAAGACCGTCTAACCTCTTTGGGTCGTATAGTACTGACATAAAATTCATGTCTAAATAAAGCACAGTTCTTGTCGGTTTAGGTACATTTTACAGGAAGCAGCAAACAAATTTTGAATATAGCCGATATACTGGATTATTTGTTAGGTTAGGTTAGGTTTTTATTTTTAAATTCATGAATTTTGCCAAAATCAGCTATGAATGTTTATATTGAATCTAATAAAAGTGGAGACCGTATAGTATATGGTCATCTCTTTCTGATAAGAAAGCTAACTGTGCCACGGTGAAATGTTTTACCTACAATTTACAAGTAACCTTACAATATTACTTGTTACTTTGTGTAACTTTGTTGATGTAACATGTCGAAAATATCCAGACACCTCGTTAAAATAATTTACCTATTTCTAATAATATATAAAAGCGGGTAAAAATATATTTATAAACAAGGTTATGTTTAATAATCGAATATTCCATAGTACAGGCCTAGTACAGAAATAGTTTGTCAAGGATTTGTTTTACAACATTTTCATTTTACCTGCTAGGCGATGATGGTTTTTCCACGCATTGACAGCAGCAGTTATCTTCCATGAGATTACGCAATTGTGTTTTGGCAAGGCCTATAACTCTCATCCTCTTGCCGAAAATTCTCATCTTTTCTTTTGTGCCCAACCGGCATTCCATTGCAGAATTTGCACAATCCATGATATTAAATTTATGTTGAGTTTCTGAATCCCAGCAGCTACAGTTTATGCACATTTTTGTGTATTTTTGAAGTAATTTTCAAATGCGTGCATGTAAATATTTTTTTAAAGACATGCTTTGTTTTATATATGAAAGTTATTCTAATTTCAAATTAATAATGTTACCTACTTAATAAACCTTTAAATACAATACATCTTATTTTGATGAAAAAAATATTCTATCAAGTATAATATAGGTAATAAGTATAATCTACTCAAGACATTTAATGGACCATAATATGACTACAGAACTGGGAACTGGGATAATATGCTAATTATCAAAACAGATGATTTCTTGTTTAATTTTTCTTGATGGAAAGTTCAAACACAGTTATTTTGTACGATGAATGTATTTTATAAAATAACATAATATGTTAGCAAATAATATTGAAGTGGTGAGTATGATAGTCATGGCCCTCACATCCTGAAGCAGGCCCCCAGGTCACCTGTCGCTAAGGTTAAGGTTAGTGTGATGCTCCACAGCAGCGTTTTCCAAATAGCATTTTGCGGAACCCAACGGTTCCGCCAACTAAAAATAAAGTAAAAAAAAATTATTTGTTAGAAAAAATGATGTTTGAAAGAAAAAACAATATCTTAATTAATCATCATCAGCCTGTTTCAATACTAACTATTAATTGAATGAATCATCATCTACTCTAATCTTGTCTGTTATCTGTTTTTCACTGTAACGTAATTCTGCTAAACTATATTATTTTGTCACTCCAACATCGGCCTTTCAGTCGTCATATCTCTCGGGTACCACTGGATTATTGCATTCGGTCAGCGACCATTCTCTCTTCGAGCTGTGTCTGGTCTGACTCAACTTCAACATTCTGTCAGAGATCGCCGCTCTCAGAATCACTGCTGTCTCGGGGATCTGTGACGACCCCAGACAGTTGTTGAAGTTGAAACGGCAATCAAGAAAACCATCCATGCAGAATTTCTGCTCTTTTGACCGAGTGTCATATTGCTGTCCTTGTGTCACCTTCCATGCGAGGTGTGGGAGAGGGGCAGTGTCCCGGAGACTGGAAGGATGGTACCGTGGTTACACTTCACAAAAAGGGGGATACACTCGATTATAACAATTACAGAGGTTTCACTTTCCTCAGCGTTCCCGGAAAGGTTTTGGCGCAGATTCTTCTGTACAGGAACAGAAGCCAAATGATGGAGGTCCTCAGTGCGCAACGGAGTGGTTTTATTCAGAGGAAGTCCTGCTCGGAGCATATTTCAACTCTTCAATATGCCTTTTGCTGTAGTATCAAGAGATGAATATACCTCTCACTTATTGCTTTATGGACTACGAGAAGGTACTTGATAGCCCTCATCGTGATTCTCTCTGGCAGATTCTGTTGGGTTATGGTGTCCTAAGGAAATTGGTCCCCGTGATAACTGTTCTCTATACAAACACCGAGTGCCGTGTGAGACCAGCTGGAAATTCCTCTGATCTCTTAGAAATTACACTAGGAGTCAGGCAAGGGTATGTACTTGTGCTTTTTCTTTTCATCATCTTAATGGACTTCATAATGCGTAAGACGGTTCGCCTCGAAAGTGCGATACGCCTACATCATAATGACGCAACCAAAGTATGCGATGAAAGACTTCCTAATAGTTCCCTCCAAACCAACCCACCCCGCACCACACTCGGTCTTAATTGAGCGTATCATGAGGCCCTATGTTAGGTTGTGAAGCATCACCAGTTGTTTATGCCTGAGAATCTCTCTCTAGCAAGTTCAAGGTTTAGAGACAGACCCGATCATAGGACGACTTGGCCTATTGGTCCCAATCGGGGTTTGCGTTCTACTTAGGGTTAGCGGTCGGTCCTAGGTGACTTCGGCCGTCACAAGAATAAAAAATAATTGAACAAATTTTATAGGACAGCATTTTAAAAGCGAGGCCCATCTTCAACACAAATATAGGCCCCTTCAAACCGACCTGCCCCGCACCACGATCGGTCTTTAATCAAGCGTATCACGAGGCCCTACATTTAGATGTGAAGCATTACCAGTTGTTTACGACTGGGAATGTCTCAGGAGCAAATGCCCAAGTCTGAGGTCACCACGCGCTCAAGTGTTCTTTGACTAAGATTACAGAGACTTTCTAATAAAAGTACCCATGGGAGATGGGAGCACGGAGGATTAACAAAAATAAATGAATCTAATTATAATATGTAAAAACAAAACTACAACAATACGGACATACTAAACTGTGTGAAGAGATCTTCATGTCCGCAATAAGACGCCGGAAATTTTTAAAAAGCATTATAGTTGGCTTTTGTGGCGACTAGGTCAGACGGCCCGATGGGCTCGACGAAAGACTGTGCGATTAGAGTAGGTACGCAGATGACGCAGTTGTTTTTGACTTGGCGATCGACCGGTTGGAGATAACCATGGAAAGGCTCGCCGCAAACTTGAACCGTGTAGTAGGTCTTCATCTGCATGCGGCGAAGACCAAATCCAAGTGGAGTGCTGCATGCATTGACACCGACGCTCCTCTGTGGGTTTCCGGTCTGCCCGCTGTGCCGGTGACCAAGTTCAAATACGTAGTTGCCACAGTTACCGACGATGGCAGTATTTCTAGTGAGCTGGGAATACGCATGGCTGTGGCAGGTGCTGATATCGATCTATGCGCTGCAGCTTCTCAAAAACAGGGCGATGGACCGAGGGAAGTGGTGCCTTCTGCTTGCCATATGCCCCAACACTAGGACGTAACGGCATTGACATCCCGTGGCGGTAGGCATATTGAGCGTCGCTTGAGGGCGGCAGTTACTCGAAGGGCGGCAAATGAGGAGAATCATTTGGTATAGGTATATAGAAATAGCTGCCTACCTAAACTTAGTAATAACGAAAATATCTTAAATTAAAAATTCAGTTCACTGCAGCGTTTGAAATGAAAAATTTTAGGAATCGGAGCGCTCAACAGTTTTCTGAAGATATCTATAAATTTTATAAAAATAATTGTTAGATTTTCTATTATATGGCCTATCTATCTCAGACAGTCAAATTATTTTTTCCACGAGACGGAGCGATAATTTTACGAACAGGAACGGCGCTCCGGTCCATTTCGAGCCCTGGTTCACTGGTTGTAAAAAGAATGTATTAATAAACATAAAAGATTTAACAGGTCTGTATTTTTTTGTCGCGATGTCTAGTTTACTTCCGTTGCCTTTCGACGTCCTTGGTGACCAGAAACGGCACGTGCAAATTTGCGAATAATTACAGTCTAACTCATTAACCAATGCGCACGGAAGTTGCGTTGGCCGTCGAAAATCCCCTTCTCACAGAGCGTCCCACCTACCGCTCCTGGTCCAGGATTTTGTTCTGTATCGAAGGTCGCGCCGTAATTATATCGATTATCGATTTAATAATGCCTAAACCTTTGCGATCTCAGGCTAAAAATATCAAAAATGACACGGATTGCCCTTAATTCATCAAGATAGAGCAAATTAATGTATCGAAAAAATGACACGTAAGAAGTCACTGTATTACCAACGTCAAAAAATCCCCACTTTTGGGGAAAAAATATTCATAAATTTAATTTTGTACCTATGTTTTAGTGGTGGGTATATAATATTTTGTAAGTAATTCAGGGCTCGAAATGGATGCACCGGAGCGCCGTTCCGGTTCATACAATACCCCAAATTATCGCTCAGCTCGAGCTAGACGTTATATAATAAAAATAAATCACACTTATTTTTATAAAATACATATAGGTACAATGAATATATTATACCTATCTAATATAATATGGTTATTATTTTCTTAAAATTATCGAGCGCTCCGGTTCGTAAAATTTTCGATTTCGAGCGCTGTGAAAGTAATGTATCCATTCAACATATTTTTTAGATATTGGAGTCATGAAAGGATGATAAAAATACTAACTATATAAAAAAAATGGGGCGGCATTTTGTCTAGAGACGCCACTGCGTAACAAGGTGAAGTAAATAAGTAAGATAAACTTTAATTCAACGCTTTCAGATTGGTATTGCATGTGCAATGTCTTTGTATTGCATAGTATTTTTTATGATTATTTGTAGTAGGTACCAAAGTATTTATTAGGTATTTAAATTGTTGTCTAATTTATAATATTGTAATTTTATTAAATTGCAGGCTTTGAAATTTTATCATTAGATGTCCCTCGTAAGACGAAATATGTCCACATATTGTCAATAAAAAATAATTTCCTTAGTTATTGTAGTATTATTTTGATAACGCGTCGGTACTTTTTATAGTTCAGCGGGAATCTCTTCAAAATGAGTGATACTTATTAACAAAATAACATTCACCTGTTATAAATCCAGGAAATGTCAACCAATGAACAGTTTGGTTAAAAGTTTTATCACGTTTACTATGAAAATTAACTAGTACCCATGTAATCACAGAAATTTTATTGATTTCAGCATAATATTCAGTCTGAAGCAGCGCTGGCAAACGTTTTTGAATGTGCTAAAAAAGTAATATGTGTAATATTGACGTGGTGTCAGCAGGGCTCGAAATGGACCAGAGTGCACCGGAGCGCCGTTCTGGTTCATAACCCCAAATTATCCCCAAATTATCCCAAAATTATCGTTCCGTCTCGTAGAAAAAATAATTTCACCGATTAAGCTAGATATTCCATATTAAAACAAAAAATCTAACACAGTTTTGGAAAATATACATAAAATTATATACTTAACTATGTTAATATTTTCGTAATATTATCGAGCGATCCGGTTTGTAAAGTTTTCCATTTCGACCGCTGGGTGTCAGGGAATTCAGAATTAATGGGAGCTGAAATACCTAACGGGCAACCTATCTCCAGTGTGGAATAATATGGAATTTGGTTAATTTCACCTTGAACACCAGTTGGAATACGCTACTGTTGAGCGTCACACTGCCTTTAACGTTAGCGATAGGTAGTGGCGTTCACCAAAGATCTGGCCTGAGGACCCGCTTCAGGATGTGGGGGGGATGGGTAACGAATAACGTTTCGCTTATGAATCGCATGGTTGCATTTAGCTCTGTATCTATGCCTACTGAAGGCTTGTGTTGTGCACTATGGCTCCAAAACTGGGACAAAATGATCGGACATAATAATAATGGTAATTATTAATAACGTTGTATATCATATAGTACTGTCCGACAACAAGATCTCGTCGATAACCGGAAGTCACTGTAGTCGCATATGGAAGACTTCTACCTGTCATGGTGGCAACGCGTGTTTAAATAACGTATCGGCTATCTTTTTAGATGCGACTCCTCTTCTTCGCAATAAACTAAAAGTTTACTAATAGTTAGTAATTTTAATATCATCCCTTATTGTTTTATAAATATATATTTATTATAAAAAGCATTAAATTACGTAAATTGATAGATGCGTACACCACGAAAGAGTAAAATGAAATGATAAATTTGGAGACATTCATTATTTGAAACGGAAGTACGATTAACTGCATATGAGGGGCTTGTTATAGTATCTGTATACGTGCATGGAATTACTGTCGGCAATCGTGCTTATTTTAAAGTGTCATGACAATAACTGTTTACACGTAAAAGTGCTGATTGTCTCCCCAATCTCATTCTTCAAGAGTAAGCGAGACGCGAGGTTGTCATTTTATACTACCATCTGACAGGTTGGACAAAAGGACAAAAGGACAAAATTGGTTAAGCTTAAAATGAGTAGTTCGTTTTTTTACCGGCATGTTCGCCCCTATCGCTCTACTGCACAGGCGCAGATCGAAAATAATCTTACTTGCGCGCAATAAATCATCACAATTTGGAATCTTCCAATCTTGTTTGATTTATGCACGCAATTTTGCCAACTGCAGGATAATACATGTTTCCTCATACATTTTCTTACTGTGCACAGTACATCCATGCACGTGTAAACGGGGTATTATTGTTAGTTCACAGTTTTAACACGTAGACAAGAAGTTCTTGTTCGACAATAAAACCCAAATTTGGACATGTCTGAGTTGGGTCACAAGGTACAATTGAACGAAGATACGTAATATAATTGTAACTGCAGAATAATAGCGATCAGATATCCATTGTTTAATGTATCAAATTACTCTGCAGTAATATATTCCCAGCGAATCGATTTCCAGTAAACAAATCTTAGCTAGATCAGCAAGTTGATTGGCAATATTAAATACGGTATATTATTACATCATATCACAGTACATTATATCATTACGGTGTATTAGCCGAATAATCATTTTTCATGGTATCATATTTTCTTACGACTGTAATAATAAATAATATTTCATTTCGCTACTCGAGTTAAAACGCTGACTCTATAATTAGTCCAATATGATTATGTAACAGAATTTAATGTTAATGTATTACTTTTTAGTGTATAAATAACGAAGAATAATTTACCTAAATGTCACTCGAATCCAAATACCTAGCTCGTAACTATCTCAGTAGATTATAATGTACTATCATTGTATAATATACTATTGTACCGATACGCTGCTAATAAATCTCGCCCTGCTACATCGTAGACTTCATTATCATCATCCTCAACTCACACATCGAATACCACACTAGTGACCCAACATAATTAATATTATAAATTTTGGAAGTTTATTCGGTTTGACGCACCTGCTGTTTGAAAGTTGTGAGGTGCGAAAGGTGTATGTGCATGGCGATTGGCGACTGCCGAGATCGCTGTACTTCTGTTCGGGTTTAACCGTCAAGCCGAGCGGTCGCCGTGTCGCCCATCCGTGACGTTCTTCCGGTCGAAGCCTAACGCCGGTTAAAAAAACGGTCTTTGTACTAATAAAAAAATAAATTACATTTCGGGCTCTTTTGCCGCGTTACATTGTCTTCCGCTGGAAGTGTACATTGTGTCATTAAACCCTTAAATACGAATCACAACGTGAAATATAAATAAACTTTATAAACATTCAAACGCTTTGTTTACATACTTATATATTATATTTATATAAGTACAGTGTGCTTAAAACTGACGATGCAATTCTGGTTAACGGTTTTAAATGTTATTACAAAGGTGCATAAATAAATAGTGATTACATTGTAGGAAATATTGCTGACAATTTTGTGGATATTTTACCTAACGATAGTAAGTATAATCTTATTTGATTTAATTTCTTAACTAAAATTAAAACACAAGTTTTTCTATTATTTTTCAGAATTTGTAAATAAGTTGTGTTCATGTTTTTGGTACAAGTCGGTTATCCTGGATACAGCGGCAAACACATTTTGAAAATAGCCGATGTACTGGATTATTTGTTAGGATAACCTAACCTTACTTAACCTAAACTAACCCAAACTAACAAATAATCCAGTATATCGGCTATTTTTAAAGTTTGTTTGCCGCTGTATCCAGGATAAACATATACGTATAGAACCATATTTTTTCTGGAGGGATGAGTTATCACTAATACCCGCATGAATAGACGATAAATATTTACTTTTAACTGATAATTTTTATCGACAGATATTGTAATAATTCTGTAATAATTTATAATGAATCAGTTACAGACTATTATTGTGTGTACTTATTACTTTTGTTACACATATCTAAGCCGTAACTGCGTGTATATTTTTGATCAAATAAATATACCCACTTAATATACATAGTGTGTTCATTAAAATTTTAACCGATACAATTATGAAATGGAACCTATGGTGGTTACTGGTTTGAATTATAACGTAGATTAGTTTTGTTTTTTGCACACAAAACTCAATAAACAAGTGTTACGATTTTTTTCGATGATTAAATTCAAAATTATTCATATATAAATAATTGTTACTTACAGTCATTAATATAATATGTGCACTGTCTTAATTAAGTGATTATGTAGTTAATTAATTATGAGCCGATTCAAAATAATTGTTAATTAAATGTATACTAATCTGGCCATCAATTACAATAAATTTCGTAAACAATTTATTGATTTCGTCTAAAACGTTTCATAAAAACGCCTTGAATAAAATCAAAGGAACTAATTATATATCACAAAATATATTATATAAAATAGTAATACCCCAAATTTAGTGTATTTTATTCACAATTTCGTCACTAAGCAAATTTCAACCCTTAAGCAAACTTAGAATGTAGCCACCTTTGATTTTTAGTTTCGATTTGTCTGTAAATACGTTAGGTTAGATTATCTTAGACACTCAAAAATCTTTAAAATAACCTACACACAATCTGCTGAGAATAAAAGTATTTAAATGAAATCTACTGATGAACATATGGTATAGGTGGTTTTAAGTACGTGGAGGTCTGTGGCGCTGACCGATTTGGTGGCACCCATGCGAAAAAATTGTCTGTGCGATAATCCGCCATTGCAATATATATTACATTGTTTATGTATTAGAATATTATAATAGTGATATTGTCAGGATTTTTTATGCTTTGATTATTTTTTTAAACTAAGAAGTTGATACTTACCAATGAAACGACAACATCATCTGCTTCATGGAAAATGGCCACTGCTCTCAAAAGTTATAATATTTGTAATCCTTCTTTATAATTTGCCGCCCCTATGCAACGCATTACCTGCCTAACTCCACGGGACGTCACTGCCATTAGCATATACGGCTCATAGGCATTAAATTGACCACAAACAGGTAGTCACAGTCACCCTTTCGATATTAATTATACAGAACCAGGTGTGAAAAATCCTCTGCTGCATGACTTCCTAAAAACTTCAAAATACACGTAGCTCGCATATTAATTATTCTAAACTTCTGCTTCCATTTGAGGTTTATTTTTTAATGTTTTAACTTCAGACCGAGCATAGTGGACGTTCTTCCCAGATCGTAATGTGAAAAGCACAGAACGGATTAACATGTGTTCTCTAGTGGGAAGCGACTTAACATACTTAATACAAGGATTTGTTGAGACCATGGCCCCCATATCCTGAAGCGGCCCCCCAGACCAAGGTGTTTGGTGTGCCCCCAACATATCCCTAAGGTTAAGGGCAGTGTGATGTTCTACAACAGTGTTCCCCAAATGGTATTCTGTGAAACCCCAGAGTTCCGCGAGGTAAAATTAAGGGTAGTATTTTTAAATAAATCCACTTGAATTATAGAGTTGTCGAGACCGCAGTTGTCATAATATTATTATGGAGTCCTTACTGATCGCGACCCCCTTTTGTGGTAGCTAAGTAACATGCAACCCTTCGCCATATTACAAAAATAGCCATTTTATATTAGTCAGGAAACACACTAAAACATTTATAAAATAAAATTCTACACATGCATTACCATTTAATTATATTAATCATCATATTATATTACCAAATTGCATATGTGGTTATACATATTTTTATGTTAATATTCTCCAAGAATAGCGTCGCTGACCTTTTTTACTATTAGACTAAATTTGTGGTGTGTGTTTTCTCACTTAACTGCTCGACTCGCCACACCGAGCCCCCTCTAAGACCCGATAGAGCCCTGTCTGCTCCCCTTACGGGGGCCATGGCTGAGACCCCTATTTATGGGGTTACTCTTAAAAAAATCATTGGGTGATGCTTAGAGAGATTATAAAGACGATACTACACACATTCATACCACAAATCTATAAAGAAAAATGTCATCGAAACAGTGGGACGGGATTTTAAACCTGTGTCGATAGTGTTTATATTAATTCTGTTCTACATTGGAAATATTGGAATGCAACCATATTATTTGGTACGGCTGACAATATTAACTGAATGACTGAATTAAGTTTTCGTTCAAGTTTATTAGTTATAAATTAATATCATTAACTGAAACAAAACGAAACGGTAGTAGTTAATCGAATCAAATTAATCTTGTCCATCTTGTGATGTCAAATCAAATATTTAACATTTTAGGTAATATTTATATTTCGTCTACACAGAATCATTGATAATATAACAAATTACGTTTTTGACACTAGTTAAGTGTCTAAGTACCTAATTGGTGTTTTCTACGGCAACATTGAAAAAGTATCCACGCATATGGTTGAAATTGCATGTAAAAAATCCAAGCTTTGTGAAGTCAGTAGGTACCTACCAGCGCCGGCGGCTCAGCACTTCAATACAATAAATAACTTATTTTGTAGTTTATGAATCCCATGCTTGTTTCGAGGATTTTTACGGTGGTTTTCAGATTTTTTATGTTATATACTTAAATAGAACGTGGGGCGAAAAATTTTATATAACGAGGAATGCTTATAACGAGAAAATTCAGTCAGTCCCATCTTCCTCGTAATAACCAAGTTCGACTGTATATAACATTGTTTATTATGTTATTTTTTCTTCTCGCCCGTGGAAGTAATATTTTTGCTATATATTAAATGGGTACCTACTCAGGGCTCAAAATGAACCGGAACGTACCGAAGCGCCGTTCCGGTTCGTGAAATCGGTAAAGTTATCGCTCCGTCTGAGCTAGATATTGCATATAACAAAAAATGTAACACGCTTATTTTTATAGATTTGATAAGTATGTTAATATCTTCAGAAAATTATCGAGCGCCCCGGTTCGTAAACTTTTCCATTTCAAGCGCTGTACCTACGTATTGATTTTTGTTGAACTTGTATGAATAGAACCATTTTTTTTTCAATTTAAATCGTATGTTTTGAACGCCATCAATTCTGATTTGTTATGTCTACAATGTTTTTTTTTAATAAATAAAAAAATATTTTCTAGATTATTCAGTGTGAAAACTTAGCTTATAGTGACTCAAAACATTTAATATTGAAATGATTGAATAGAAAAAGAAATTCCGGTGTAACATGTTTTATAGCAGTACCAAGTAGTAATCTTTCACATAACCGATGCACATTGACAAATTAATATGTGTAAGTATGGGGAGATTCTTGTTATGCTCTGTGTACACACAGCCTGTGAGAAACGCATAGTTCTTGTCGTCGAGGCATACGATTTCTCTCCATCATTAGAACCATGTCAAAAGATGCTCAGGCAGCCGGGGACTATAACTTTTCTATAGACATTTCTATCAGCTATTGATTATCGTGTGATACTGTGTGCATTGTTGGACCAGTACTACGTTACCTATCGTGACTTATCAATTCGTACAATAAGGGATACTTTCTGTGCATCGGAATTTCAAATGGTAAGATGCATTTCATATAATATAATTTAGTTTATAATTGGAACCGGTATTGGTGTTAAACGATAGTTATGAAAAAAAAAATGAAATTCAACTTTTTAATGCTAAAAAAGCAACCGAGGATTCTTATCCCTTTTCTATCTAGGTTCTCATTAATAATTGCATGTAATTATTAGTATCTACCAATAGCGAATGGTGTAGGTAGCCTGTTAAGATCCGCCATAAATAGTGCACATTAAGCTTTGTTAGTCATATGTATTTGTTTTTGTTGAACTAAGACTACAATTTTCGTGAACAAAGTAGACTTAAAAAATAATAGATTCGAACTCTTATACATTAGTAACCACACTTGGGTTGCTCCTGAGATATATAAAAAAACAGACAATACTTCACATCGTATCTTTTTATTTTTGCCTAATATACGCGTGATTAAGACCGGGTATAATACAAGGCAGGTTATATGGAGATGTACTACAACTTAGATGATATGAATAAAAGTAAAGTGATTTAGTATTATTCATTAAAAATAGTCTACGTATATTATTTACAACATCCACTGAGAACCACAGAAAGTCCAGAATATTCTATGGATGCTATATTTTATTCAGATTACTTTGCTGTACAATTTAAATTGAAATGTTGCTAACATTATTAATCGTGAAATTTACTCGAATCCTAAACCATTAATTAAATTGGCATTCATATACTCACCAGTTCCATTGTAATGTCCAAACGTAAATTGATTTAATTCTACACTATTTTTGCCAGTTCACGCACTAAAGAGTGGTTAGTTTTTTTAACCGTTGAATTTGAAGAAAATAGTGGTTAACATTTTTTGCATTTCTAAATACGCAGTTCGATATTCCTAGAACGTTTTTTTTTATAAAAAAAAATGGAATAATAATAAACCGTCGATTGCGTTCTTCGAATCCGTAATTCGTGCCCGGCCAGTGTTGATCTTGTACTACTTTTTTTTGTTTAGTTTTGAATTTTTGGCGGATGCCTGCAACACTTTGCAATAACGTCGTTCGCGATGGAAATCCAAGCGAGCGGCTCATTGTGTTTAATTCCAGTTGCGACTTCAGTTTCACCGTGTGAAATGAGTTCACAATATCATTTCCCAACCGTGGAATATTATCCGCAGAGCAGTCTTAAATTGTCATAATCGCTGTTAGCTTTTAATCGCATCGCTGCCATTATTTCATTATTATTATGTTTGTAGAACTGGAGAAATTGTGATAAGTGAGTTTTTATCCATTGTTGGATTGGTCCTATTAGGAGAAACGGTGGAAAGTCTCGTAATAGTCTTTGAAAATGCGCGGGAAATTATGAATTCATCAATACAAACGTCGTCACAAGAAACTGTATATTAAACTGCCATTTATTCAAATAAAATCTTTTAAAATTATAACTTTTTATAACTAACTCGGCTATTATTAGTAGTACCAATAATTGATATATTAAAATATATTAGAATTCGGGAGTATCAGTTATTTGTTCTCCCAATGTGTTGTAGGCACTACTGTCCGTCAACAAGATCTCGTCGATAACAGGAAGTCGTTGTAGTCGCATATAGAAGACTTCTCAGTGACGCACCCTCTTTTTAGTTGTGACTGCTTTTATTCTTCGCAATAAACCAAAACTTTACTAATAATAATTCATACATCACTCCTGATCGTTTTAGACATATTTTTATTATTAAAAGCATCAAATTACGTAAATTAATAGATCCATACACCACGGAAGCGTAAAATTTTATGATAAATTTGTGAGCGTTTCTTATTTGAAAAGTGCGGTTAACTGCACGGGAGGGGCTTGTTAGTTCAAAGTTTTAACACATGGACAAGAAGTTCTTGTTCGATAATAACCTGCCATTGATGTTGCCGTTTGGTAGTAAAATAACTGTGTACAGTTATCGATATTCCCAGCAAAATATTGTATATTGCCTTACGGATGACTAGATATTATTAATTTTATAATGACATATCTGATTCATAATATTAATACATGTAAAAAACTGTGACATTTTCACACTACTGCCATATTTATCGTACAAACAAAATCACATGGTAAAGTATACAATGTGTAGTAATAATTAATCTACATTAGCTTTAAATGGTTGGAAAACAGTAATAACTTCGAAAATTATTAGATCACTAGAATTAGAATAACAAATGCTACACACCTGATAAAATTGTATTAAATAGCTTCTCGAATATTTTTAGAGGCGCATTCCTACTGCGCCATTTTTTTTTTGATTTTCCCGCGCTCATAATAAGAATAATAAAATCTAATCAATAAGCAATTTCATTGTGATATTGCTGCACATTTCCAAGGGCATACGAATTGATTGTTTTTTGGTCGGTGTAATATTATTAACTCGTTGCGGATAACCGAATTATTTCTTGTTGACAATAGTTTTTTTATGCATGTCTTTGTGATACAAAAATCCTGACGAAATCTAAATAATTTATATACTTATTCAACTTAGCAAACATATGTAGATGTAGGTACCATTATAAATCGTCCGGTGTTCGAATTTAGAACTAAGCTCATCATAGTATAAAAAGTATTGAATGATATTATGTAAAATGTAAACATACAGCGCCTTCACTCAGAGGACAACTTATACGAATGGATCTATAGTATAAATCATTACCCGTATTTGAAGATTTTTCATTGTCAAGAATACAATCATTCCTGCGCACTTTTGTTCGAGAATTTTACGACATTTCAATATTATAAACAAAATTAAAAATGTCAACGCTGTGAATGCAGAGTTGTCAACTAAGTGTTTTCCTTGCCAGATATAGCATTTTTCAATACGGCAATCAATTTAAGACTTATTACAATACATCATTCTATAAGATTTGCTTAAGTTAGATATTGGTGCATACAAGTTTGATACGGTCGACAGTTTCATATACCTTGGATTTCTTGTAACTCGACATAATGATATTACAGAAGAAATCAACAAGAGAATCATGTCTGCGAATAAATGCTACTTTGGCCTGTTATGACATTTTAAGTCCTGCATACTATCTCGCCGAACTAAAAGCACTCTTTACAAGACACTTGTATCGGAAACCTGGACATTAACTCTGCGAAAAGCACGAGCCCTGAACATCTTTGAAAGAAAAATTCTCCGCCGTATATATGGACCGATCAGGGACGGCACTAATTGGAGGAGAAGGTATAATGCTGAGCTCTATGGGCTGTACGAAGATTGCAGCGCAGTTCAATCAATTAAGATTGGGAGACTGCGATGGCTAGGTCATGTGCCCCGTATGAATGACAATGAACCGGCAAAGAGAGTGATGTCCAGCAATCCAATAGGGCGTTGAAGAAGAGGCAGGCCAAAGATTCGCTGGTTGGATGGAGCTGCCAGTGACTGCCGTATACTGGGGGTACCAAATTGGAAAGCGGCCACACTGGATAGGGACAGGTGGAGGGAGCTGTCGGAGGAAGACAGGACCCACACTGGAATGTCGCGCCCCTGATGATGATGATAAGATTTGCTTTGAAAATCAACATGCTAGTCTTTTCTCCCATATAATATTATCTTATTCATAAAATGAATGTTACAGTCATACAAAGTGAAGACTAAATTACCAATATTGATTTTTAATTTTATGACATGTATTTTAAAATTTTGAATTTTGAGAAAATCTAGAACATTTTTCTGACATTTAGCTAATTTTCGTATCTAATCTGGCATATTTTTGTGAATGACAGATGGCAATACTGAGTGAATATTGTGATCATATTATCACACCACTCGTAGCGCAATCCCGGGTTAAACCCTGGACTCCTCAAGTCATCCTATTTTATGAAATGTGTTTGTCGATTAAAATATATAACGGGACCAAAACTTTAAGAAATAGAAATATATCGAGCATTTAGAATCGTTAATAGGTACATAATAATATTATGTCATCTTCCTGGACGAGGACTATTTCTTTGCGCTTCGCATCGGTGTCTTTCTACTCGACATAATAAGAGGTTGGGAATTGTTGATACATTCTGAATTATATCAATGATAATAAGTTCTACCTACCTATTGATGGTGATGTTATATTATAAAAAACAATGTCGACGCTTATTATATTATTTGTAATATTTTGTGTTTTATTGATTCACCGTTAATGTGTTAATAAATAAACAATTAGAGTTGGTGAGAAACATTACGCTGTTTCATTAACGTTATCGCGTTCTTGCGATAATATTTTATCGGGAAAGTTCTGCCAAAGGAATCAATAACCTAGCAACACCAGGCTGCCTAATGGAAAAACAATATCGTTGGAAAAATTTTGCGGGGAATATCATGAACTGTTTTACGACTCACGTTTATCGATGCTATACGAATAATAATACATATTATGTTGACATAAGCATACATATGTTTACACAAATAATTGTTCCATTAAGATAACTAAATTATACTTATCATACAATTGCCGTATTATCAGCGCTGTGTGGTATTATCTTTGATATGAACGTATTATACACGATGGCTAATTTAATGTAATAAAATGTATTAAGAAAATCAATAGCACACAGTATGGCTAACATACAAATCCCGTAAACCCCCATCATAGTACCAGCGAAGCTATTCTATACACAAGGCGGGTATAGTTTATCATATTTATGTATTGAGGCGGTTAATTCTTCCAGTAAGTTAACCGTTTCTAAACTGTCAAAAAGTGCTATGTTTTAACAGCCCCCCTCTTCTTGGCTGTGTTAACTTTTAGAGCAAGATAGACAGCTTTGACAGTTTAGGGTATTTAGACAGCCAAATTATTGTAACAATTATAATACCTCAATACATAAATATTATAAACTACCCTCGATAGCCGCCGATAACAGCCTTGTGAATAGAATGGATGCGCTGATGTTGAAGATAGCTAAACATACAGGTACCTACATTTTCAAACACATTAATTACTATAGGAATATGCGTCAGTCATCATTTACATCAATTTTGGGAACTAAACAATCAACGTGTAGTGCATGAACAGGCGCAGTGTGTAAGGCAGCTGGCCTTTCACCCGATAGCTCCGGGTCCGATCCGGTGAAGACACACTATAATGTATGTGATTTTTTCAAATCCTGGGTGTTTGTGATTATTTCACGTATATTAGTAAATACACTGTCATTAGGGCTCTAGACCTGTTGTAGTATTAAAAATAAATAAATGTTTGGTCTATTTTCAATGTTGAGGTTTATTTTGTTGCCCGTTACTCCACACCTGTTGGGTAATTCAGTTCCCATTAATTAGTATTCCCTGAGTGCCAGGCTGGACGCTTATTGCTATTATCACACAATATATTACCATATAGATAGATAGACTATGTATAGACAATATTATTCCCGAAGCGAATGCAAGGCGTGCTAGTATTATTGATCTTTTTTATTCGAAAGTATGCCACCGCGATACACTATTGCTCCTTGTATGTTAGGTAAATAGCTCTTGCTGTTTATACCACTATAAGACCGGGCCAGATGTATCAATTGGAAATAGTATATAGTATATTGCAGCGCTATCTCCAGATAGGAGGGTATAACATAGTGGTCGAGACGTAGTTCCAAATTAACTAACGATTATGATGCAATTGTCGGGTCTGGATTGAAATATGTACCTACGTCAAAATAATGTCACTCCACTTTTTACTTACTGCAGAGAAACAGAATGACTCTTTAAATTCCTCAGTCGATCATATTAATATGTGTGTAAATTTAGTGTCTTTTCAATCGTGTCCGGAAACTTGTACGTATGCAGTTCGCAGTATCACACTTCACCGTGAAATTTTGTATCGGATATTAAAGACCGTCTAACCTCGTTGGGTCGTATAGTACTGACATAAAATTCATGTTTAAATAAAGCACGGTTCTTGTCGGTTTAGGTACATTTTACAGGAAACAGCAAACAAATTCTGAAAATAGCTTATATACTGGATTATTTGTTAGGTTAGGTTAGGTTAGGTTGGGTTTTCATTCTTGAATTCATGAATTTTGCCAAAATCAGCTATGAAAATTGAACTAATGTTCATATTGAATCTAATAAAATTTGAGACCGTATAGTATAGTATATGGTCATCTCTTTCCGATAGAAAGCTCATGGCTAACTGTGCCACGGTGAAATGTTTTACGTACAATTTACATGTAACCCTCTTAAATAGGCGTTGACATATTATTATTTTATAAATCGGCTTTTTGCCACTCGAACTCGTATTCTTCTGTGCATACTTTAGGATTCAATCGCACGTATAATATTGATAATTCGTAGGTAGGTACGTAAATATGTACCTATTAAATTTTAAATGAATTTTAATACGAATTCAAGTCGCCATCGACAAAGTCAGATAGAAGCATCCGGGTGTTCTGTTTTATTGTCTACCTTTCAATTTGTTTGATCAATACCCTCCCGCTTTTTTGTTATCATTAGGGCAGGTGAATAAGCCGAGCCACGAAGTGAATCGGGGAGACTAGGTGACATTTGGGCACGTCCAATCGGTTGGTATTTGAAGCGTAGACATTATTTTGTTGGAAATGGCTGTGTTAATTCACGCTGTTCGTGAGATTGCACGAACAGGTTAACTATCTTATACTAAGCACGTTCAATCAAATTTGGATATTTAATATAGAGGCACAGATAGTATTTATTTAAACACTATAAAGGTCGTCCATAAATGACGGCCTTCACCACAAAATCTTTTACTAAACTGCCTAAATAATTATGTCACGTTTTCAATCCATTCGTTTATAAACAGATTAGTTGAAAATTTTTCAGATTTCAGTAAGTATTTCGTTCTAACGGAATATTTTATTCTCGGAAAAAGAATGCATTTTCGTAAGATTTTCTACAACTTTTGGATTATATGAGGAGGTTGACAAAATAATAATTTTAAAATGTGCTATAATCAGGAAAATCGTCTGAAACGATATTTAGCTTTATACCACATATACCTATATATATATATACATATATATATACACCTATATATATATATAGAAAAGCACTCTGTGATTTCTCAATAAAAATAGCTAAAGCCAATATCTGATTTACTTAATGTAAGGGTTACTTTTCTATGCAAAAAACTCTCTTTCTCTACAAGGTTGGTTCGAAAATTAGTTGACCTAGTCTTATTTAATTTTATATAGAAGGCGAATATTTAGAATAGTACTATTTTATCATATATTTTTTTCGACTATGTCCGATCCAAATAAGATCATATGGGCCTCCACAGAGTGGAGGTTTATATTGACAGATGTTGTTTTTACGAGAAATGTCAGCCACTTACTAGGTCCATACTTTGACTCATACCCAAATTGAAAAACAATATGTGTATTTGCCAGACCCAGGATTTGAACCTGGGAACACGACATTAAATGCTGATGCTTAAGCCACGCGGCCATCGTGAGCTACAATTACATGATTATTAAATGTTGATTCGTATGTTGAGAAAAGATATGATATCATAATGACATAAACATCGTTTCTATATTATTTACCGATTATTCAGATTATTAAAATTCTCATTTTTTACCATTGTACTGTATCTATAATACCTATCATAGAAAAAAATATTTTTTAATCTGCTCCAGTGTTTGTATCATTCGTACCCAGCTTACTCTATTTCAGTTCTAACTGCCCTATCTTCGGGGTGGTTAGAATGAAACCCTACAGCCAGACGGGTGTGGATTGGATCTTAAAAAAAGATATAGCCTCACAGACTGACTGATATAAATAATTAGTGTGCTTTACTCGGCAAGTTCCGGTGCGGTTGGCTGCCCTTCGATATTTTTTTTCCAAAACCACCACCCGTATAACGTAATACACTTGCTCTACGTCAGTTTCAAAATAGGCAAAGTAGTATGGAAACATGTTGGACAATGCACGATTTGGTTCGACGTGGAGTTGCTAGACTCACCATATCGTATCGAGGATGTTCGCAACAGTAAACACACTCATGCTCTGTGTGCAGTCGCATTAAAAAAATGCTTAACTACTCATCATCATCAGCTATTAGCTGTGAGCATCATAGAAAGAAACTGGCCATTTGTGTGTCTTAAAATAATACTCAATTTATCATTCAACTAAAGAAAGTACCCGTGGCGGAGTAGTAGCAGAGCACCCTCCACTAAAAACTTGGATTCTAATTCAGTATAGAAAATTCAATTGTTTTTTCTTGCTTTATAGCAAAAATATAAAATAATTTGTTTACGTGAGTGACCATTACAAATTACAAATTTAAGACGTTCACGACATAACATTTATAAAAAATTGTACAATTAAATCAATGAGATATCTAATAAATTATACATTGTCGATTTTCTTCGTCAAAAACTCTTCATACACACAGCACAGCAGTCATAAAATATTTAAATTATACCAACATCTAAAATAAAACAAAGTTAAATCTAAAAAAAATACCGATTTCACAAAAAAAAAGCTTAACTTTACTATCATTCAACAATGATAAAACACATCTGGTAGTTGGCAGATCATGCGTTGCTAAGAGACAGCATATTGAATGAGAAATTGTCAATAATATTTACATACAACTTTATCGCCCGTCCACGACAACGTGATTATTTTTTATCATTGGGGGGTATCAAGTCAGTGCGTTGGGCATCTACGTCACGAAACTCCCTACTATAACTACAAGATAATACACAGTATAATAATAAATAAGTCAAATTTTAAGCATTTATAAAACCACGCTTGTAAAAATATTGATTCCCGTAGGAATTTTGTTGATCAGAAATCAGAAGATTTCTTACAATGCAAGTTATCAGCACCGGAGAAACATGGCGGAATTCTCACTTCCACAACGCATAATTTGGAAAAATACGTAGCAAAGTAATTATTGAATAACAGTAGCAAGGACAAGTAGAGCGAATGGATAATAACCACTGTTCGTAAAAACTGAAATAACCCCACCCCACACTACGGCGCTTATAAAATATTATGCTTCGGTCAAAAACGAAAATGGTTTCTTATAAACCACTGAATTGGGCCATTTGTCTAGTGGCTATCCACTTTATGAGTGACATGTTCATTGTCCAGCCCATTGCGATTTTAGTAATTTAACGACATTTACCACGTCGCGTATTTTTATCTGCTTTGTTATCTATGATTTTTTATGCTCGTCCCGTAGTATGCCTACGTCCATTCCACCTTGCATTACTCTAATTTTTGGATCTTTAGTGTCTCATGATAATTCTACCGCAAGAAAAAAAAAAAGGACGTACCTAACCCTCAGTTTTATTTATAAACTCAGAAAATAGGTATTATTGATAATAATCTTGTACACGACTAAATACACGTTGTGTCCAAAGGATGTACGATGCAAATGCCTATTTATTATCTAAATTTACCTGACAATTAAAAAAAAGCAGAAGGAAGTGAAGTGATAAAAACGATTAAACCATATTTTTTGTTGGTTTATCTTTAATCGACTCAATAATTAATATCAGATTAGGAATATAAAAACTAAATTATTAATTATCATGCACTTAAAGGTTATGTTTATTTTGTATTTTAGCTTGTAGTGAAAAACATAACAAAAACTTTTTTTTGCCTTCTGTAAAATTTGATTTGTTTGGATTACGTCCTTTTTTCTTTCTACGGTCTAAAGCAATTTATACCAGTAATATTTAAGTAAAAACATTTCAAGGGAATATATTTGAAAGATATTAAATATTTAATTCATATCTTCATCTATGAAGATCTATATCATTGAATTATCGTTGAATATATACATCAGTGGTGAGAGGTGGAGGTAAGCTGTTAAGATTCGACATAAATAGTGGAAACTAAACTTTGTCAGTCAAACTTATTAGTTTTTATAAAATATTCGTCTATCTATAAACTATCTAAAATAATGGATGGTTTAATGACATAATGTTAGATATTTTATAGATAAACGAATATTTTTTAACTAAGATCTACTATGGCTTGGATTAGACAGGGTTTAATTGAATTTTAATAACTAATAAACACTATATATACATCGTAGTCTTAGTTCAATAAAAATGGATTTAAGTTTTGTATTACATATTCACAAAACTTAAATCTATTAGAATTTAAATTCAAATTCCATCAAATACCTTCGTTCGATAGTATTAATATTATGAAAACAAATACATATATACATTCTATGTATTTTGTACATAGTTCATTAAAAAAATCAAAATTTTAGTAATAAGAGTAAAACTAGGTGAAGATGGATAGAAAAGATAGGTACATGTCATAAATAGTCGATGGCTCAGTGAATCAGTGCATTACTGAATTGAGATTTTTTGTTCAAATCGAGTCATGAATGACTACGTTTGTCGGTGTCGAAAGCATTTTTCAATATTTTATTTTTGATAATAATTGGCATGATTAGCCTCGCTAATTTACACTTAGTCCAAAAAATATTTAATAGTAGCGTTACAGAAAATATTTACAACTGTTCTTAAAACTACCTTAGTTGATTGACTGAAAGATATTGTGAATTTTATTGATCTTACGGTATTTGATAGATGTGGCAATAATGACCTGAAGATTGCCACAAAATAATGTATTTGCAATACGAAATATTAAAGTAATTTAGTGATAAATCATAACAAACTTTTTTCATCTTTAATTGTCTCAATTTAAGGACCTCTAAACCTATATAAAGTTATCTCAACATGTTTGATGTAGTGTTTCTATTGTGAATTTTACGTTAACTGTAAAAGTTACGATTTGAAAGCAGTAATGTGACGGGAATTGTTCGTAAAAACTTTCACTGGTCAACATTCGTGATATTTAAATTCAAACAGCACCCTCTTAAATATCGCTGTGAATCTTTTGACGATATTTTTTATATTTTAAAGACGAACTTTTACTTCGTTACTGATAGATTACGATCAATACAATTATTATCATCCGAAAATGAAAGTCGAAAAAGTATATGATATTCATAATTTCTTTTGCTTGAAGTGTTCGCGTTGTTAGAAAGTGGTTTAACCGGTGTCTCATTTTTATTAATTTTATGAGAAAATAAAATTGTGAGCAATAAAATTATTTATACTCACAAAATTAATATGTACAAGTAATTATTTAATAGTGTAGTAATACGTGTAATTGGTATCTCGTAACTACTGATATTATAAAAGTTCACAATTCAATATGATATGGTAAACGTTGGTGAAGCTTGCGCGTAAATAATTGTTGAAATTAATGTTAGTTCCCTTTTTCCATCATGTTGTATTTAAAATTAGAATAATATTATGCCCATTTTATTGGTCGATAAATCCTTTATTGCAATTAATAAAAGTAAATTAATATTATACGTATCGTCGGTACTTAATGTGTTTATTAAGTCCAGGGATCATCATTTATGGCACTACAACCCTTGGTGGGTCTTGGCCTCCTTCAAAAACTTCCTCTATCCTGGACGATCCAGCGCCGATACTCTCCAGTTGCTTTGACCGAGCATTTTTAAATCTCCCATGGCACAGTCCAGCCATCTCAATTTCGGCCGTGTCTTCTCTTCCCATCGGGGGTTGCATAAATACCCCGCCTCGATATATCCCCCGGCATTCTATGCACGTGACCGATCCAGCGCAGTCTCCGTATTTTTATATGCCACGTGATCCAGGTATACCCAGATTTATACTAGAAAGGATGGAAAAGTTCTCATGATAATATGGAGTCATTCATTAAATTTGAATTTAACATTTTTTTCTGATAATTTTGACGGAGCTTGGAAGTCATTGTCTGAAACTACACATATAATATATAGGTACCTACATTATCCTTGATAAATTATTACTATTTATATAGAGTATCCTTTGAAAATAGACGCATCAAATATAATTAATTTACAGTTGAAGTTGTTTCAAATAAATGCCATAATGAAAATATTTTATTTTAATTAAATTACTCATGAGTGAACGTGAACCTTTATTTTTAGAAAGTTGGCACATGGATGGTGAGATTCACTTTTTAATATAGCCAAAAAAATACCATGTGTTTATCAAAAATGTTAAGCTATTAAATAATTTGTATGTAAATTATAAATTATACGACCTCGAATTATCTTTGGATTTCAATAACACCAATTAAAAATAATATTTTTATCTTTCTCCTGCTTCTTTTTCTGAACCTAAGTACGTTACTTTGGCTCTTAAGTATAGATATATTTTTTTTTATTGACAAAATAAGTCTTAAAGTAACACGACTGCTTAATTTGCAAACCGGCTAACTCCATTTGGACAAATTGTTCAGGAAGGAGGAAAAACCTAATAATTTAATTATCGACCGGAATTTAACAATTCCAAAAATACACTTTGATTCTTTTTTACAATCTTTTTATTAGCTCGTATTCTTATTTATCCGATGGTTGTTTGTCCGGTACAAATCTTGCAATCGATTTTTAACTAACTTCCCGACTAGCTAGACATTTGAAACTTTTAGAATATATCAGAACACGATGCCAATGCACTATTTAAATACTTTTAGTCATCTTTAAGCAGAATTGAATTCATTTTCAGTAAATTCTGTTTTGTATGGAAAGTTATTTCAGAAAAATCCGTAAAAAGTAAACGACTATTATTGGTTGCTAAGGCGATGGTCCTAGCAACTAAATTATTAATACATACGTGCGTTACTATGGAAATGAAAATGAAATGTCAAAATGAATTTCAGTATTCTATATTTGTTTGTTTGTTTTTTATTTACTTCATATCAAGTACAAGTTTGAGCATAATAATTCAACAGGAAATTTAAAAACGTTGTACATAAAAAGTTCTTTTTATCTTGTAATTATTTACAAATAAGGTGCACTATGACACTATTAAAACACTATTTTAGCTTCCCTTTTGTATATAAAGAAAATTCATGTAAAGAGCGCAGTTGTTCCATTTACGATATTGGAAATTTGGCACATGCGGTTGGGTGTTTTGTGTAAAGAACGGACTTTTAAAATTTGTGTGAACATAGAAAACATGCTTTATAATAAAATGCTATCAAAATCTCATTTTTTGTCAAAACTTGTTTTGACCAAAACCATCCAAAACAGTTGGCTGGTATGTAGATTAAGCAGTTGAACAGTCTTTTTCAGTAGTTGTCTCATTGCTGAGAACGGTGGTCTTAATGAGCAGTTTCTATTCCTGTTACACTCGTGTTGCCTTAGCTAAACCAATAAATATCTGGTCTTATAACTAATTTAATCACTTTAATATGCAGATATCCTTTCCCCTTCTCGTTTACTGTTTAAGCTTCCAATTATTATGCCTAGTTTTCGAGTTATCACCATTTCTCCAAGTCGTATGACAAAAGGTCCGAAAAATTCGTCTCAGACACGTGCTTGAGAGATATATTTTGTGTTTTTTTTTCTCAAAAGATATCCGTATAGGATTTTAGCATTCATACGTTTAACTAAATTGCATAATAAGCGATGAGATGAAAAAAATAACACATTTGAACATTTAAATTATCTTACAAACATGCCTATTAGAAAAATCCTAGAAAAAAACATTTCGGATTCGAACACACTTCCTTCGGTAGTCGGATAAGTTTAATTCTAAGAATTTATATATTTTTGATAAAGAATGCTAAATCATGCCATTTGAGCGAGCCGTGAGTCATAAAGCATTCTGCATAATAATTAAGTGGTGAATACTAAATAGTAATTTATTAAATACTAAGGAATAAACTCATTTTATAAATTAAAATGCTACAATATTAAATCAAGTAGGTATATATTCAGATTTATATAACGAAATTATTAGAGAAATCTTACTATATAATTTAATCTAAAAAAAATTTTATATCTATATTTGTAAAAGGTAAAATAAACATGCTTAGAAAGCGGTTTCTCAGTATCAGGTAGGTATTCGATGGAATTCGGTGAAAGACTTTTCATAAAATGTATTTCGTATTTTTACAGTAATAAAATAAGTCAAGTATAAAATACAATTAAACTGCCTGTATACTTTATTTTCAATTCACAAAAATTAATAATGATCAGCGCCGGTTTTGTTAGTATTTTCAACTGTCAATAATGTACTGAATATATTTATTTTAAAATTTCATAAAAAAACCTTCAGCTGATCATAAAAAATACTCGTATCGTATTTAATTTAAAAGAAAACTTTTACACTAAGAATTCATAGTGTAATATTGATGAAGTTAACTAGATCCTATCTTCAATCTCAAAGAATCACAGCTCTTTAGGCTCATATCTTGAAAAGTAGATACGCATATGGTGTAGATACCTACTGAATAAACATATTTCGCAGACGGATAATAATTGCACGTGCGGACAGATTCACATACGATTTATAAAAACATTTTTGTGTCTCTTTTAGGGTTTTGAATAGTAATTAGAGTTTATAGCCAATTGAATGAGCTTCTTCTTCTTCGATGACGCTACAGCTCAAGTCGAGCCCTGGTTTCCTCCACCGCACGTCTTTTCCAGTTCATGATTTTTAGCAGCTGGTTGACATCTTTTGTAATGTTGTCACCCCCCAATTGAATGAGCTACATCGGCGTATTTTGTATCCATTCCCGATTAATGCATTAAACTATAAAACAATAATATAAGAAGTGGGAACAATAATTCTGGATTTATAAAAATTGATTAGTTTTAAGTCCACGATCGATTTGTTGTCCGCGATGGTCAATTTAACGTGAAACGAATATTAAGTTCTTTAAAAAATTTACTCTTTATTATTATAAGCAGATGTATAGTTTGTCTAACTTTTTATTATTTTTTCAACTATATTTTTCGCAACAACTTTATCATGTAAAGTAAACAAAAAACATATTGGGATATTTCAACGAATATTTTGACACCCACGATCGATGACAAATAATTTTTCTTTATTATGAAGCCAAAGTTTTGATAATACACACTACGTATGAGTACTTTCTTAAATTTTCTCATACCAAGCTTTGTCGCACATTACATAACTCTTTTATACCCCCTACCTCACAACTTTGACAATAATTGTAAACTAAAACGGAAAATTTCTCATTATGAACTAATATTTATGTTTATAAAGCTTGATAGTTTTTATATGTGGTAAATATTTAATACCGGCGATGGCTAGGTGGCTTTAGCGTTGGCTTATAACATTGTTGGTCGCAGTTTCGAATCCTGGGTCTGGCAAATACACATATTGTTTTACAATTTGTGTTTGAGTCAGGGTATGGAACGATGGAACAACTGGGTGGCAGGAAAATTGAGCGCCGCACTGTCAAATCAAATAAATAGACGTTCGTTACGATTTTATACATAACGTAGACGAGGAATTTTAATCAGTTTCTATCTACTACTTAGTAGTTTTAATTCATTTTGCTCGGATTGAGAATCCTCGTTAGAACTTAAACATATGCACAATTAAATCATTATTTACGTGTGCATATTTAAATTCTCACCAGGCAATAAATAATAATTTAAATATAAATATTAATATTAAATATTTATTTTAAAAGTACCTAGAATTCACGATCGTCTATTTATTTTCGAATTTCATTCGATTGCGGGGCAAGTGGGGCGCCCAGTTGTCCCGGCGCGGAATCGTCGTGGACCTGGAAGGTTGAGCAAAGTGGCTAACAACATCCATTTATCGTTAAAACAAACATCTGTTAATACAAACCTCCACTCTGCGGAGGCCCATAATATGATCTCATTAGGTTCTAACATGGTAAAAATAAAATATTTCAAAGAAACTAAAGTACCTAACTCCCAAAGATGTCGATAATAAAGTCGCCAGCATATAAATTCCATCTTTTGTCTTGTCTGTGCGTTGATATCTCTTTTGAACTATGAACTTAAACTTGAAAAATAGCCGATGTAAACAATGGACTTGACTTGATCGTAAACTGTCCTCGTGATATTCGGAATTTATAGGTGTGTGGTGTGTTGTTGGCATATTTACTTTTTTTTTTACTGGGTATGGTCAATTAGTGGACAGTGCACGTTTCTTTTGACACATTTTAAACGAAATGCCGTTGCACTTATTACGAAATAAGAATAAAATTACATACTTACTGAATTCGTGACGGTGGTTATTTTTATTCATTTTTCGAGCAACTCATCTTACCTTACCTAGCGAGAACGTGCAGTAAAATATAACATTAATATGTTGGTACTCAAAATAATTATTGTTGTGATGATGGTGCGGAGAAATCTTATGGTTAAAAACCAGTTCAACAGAATAATTGCTGGAAAAGTATCATTTTCACCCGCAGGTCAGCAGGTGGAATACTTCACAATTATGTTTATTGCATTTGCAGTTACTACTCAACAAATTCTTATTCGTTATAGGTACGCGGTTAGTTTTTAACATGTAACGATCGTTACAAGATAATGCATGCTAAAAGTTCAATAAATTATTAGCATAATATATTAAACAAGTTGTATAACAACATTAAATTTGAAAATTATTAGAGAAAACTATCTACGTGATAATATTATACGACTATAAAAGCTATTTACGTTCAATATTTATGAAGACAATTATCTATTATTTATAGATAACGTAATTACGTCATTAAACCATGGATTAATAATAAACAATACTAATTATATTACTATTATAGATATAATATTTATTCATCCTTGGTTTTGTACTAATTGAATTGATTGAACTTAATTGAGCTTTGCACCATATAAGAAAAATATCGAAACAGAAATGATAATAAAAAGTAGGTTGTAGTTGGTTGACAGTTACAAAAATTTAGCATTGCTTTTCAGAATCTTTTCAAAGAGCTTTTTTGCAAAGAAACCTTAAAAAAGCTCTCACATCTTTCCATGAGACGATATTGCTAAAATAAATTAAGGTATTTATAATTAGGTATTAAATTTTGTGATTATTTCAATTAACTGCTTGTCTAGATTGATTTCCTAGTGAAGGGTCGCTTTACGAATACATATAGGGGGTTCCAAAACAATAAATTATTAAAACGTACTTATCAAACCATTTTTATTCAATAAATACTTCACATGATTGAAGAATGTTGTGATTTGTGAATATATATAATTTGGAATACACCTGAAACATAACTATTAGATAAAAACGCAGTGTGAGATGTTACTATTTCTCCAATATTATGAATCAATTTCAAACTTCAATGTTAAGTTTACTGCATATATTTTACCCTATAATAAGATTAAAGGTGTAATGCAAGTATTCATGAAAGAATAATTATAACCACGGACATCTAATCTACTAAAATGGCTTTATGCTTAATGTTAAAACAATGACGTTTATAAGTTGGGTATTATAATATATATCTTTCCTACAAAGTACTCAGATTATTTATGTTTATCGCCCAAAGATACTTAATTTTTTTCATTTCGACCATGAGTTAAACTGTGATAGTTATGATTGATTTTGCTTATCAATGCATGGAGCAGCCACCATCTTGGATTCAAGATATCATACAGACCACCTGCCACGATTTCAAGCAAATAGGTACATTTCAGGTAAACATTAAATGTATTCATTCAAAATCCCACTGAGTAACATATTCCCCAGGACTTAGTGTCGAAAGTGAGTTATCAGGCTTATCTGACGAAGATTGACTATAGACCATTGTCTCAATCTCTAATCGGTAGAGAAAGAACGGAACGAATTGCAAAATGATAATGCAGTATGAAAAAACAATACATACATCCATACTGCATCCAGATACATATCATATTGATTGAAAAATAAATTGTATTAATCCAGTGACGTTTTTTATGATCCTTTTATAACTTCAATATCTAATAAATACATTATTTAACAAAATATATACCACAAAATGTAATTTAAATGTCATCTCTACTTCAATAGACAATATTGCGAGTCTACGGTTTCAGATATATTTAAAAATACACCTGACAACTTTCAAAACTCGCGAATGACTGACAAAAATATTTAGATAAATTAATTAGGTACGTAAGTATGTATCTACCTATAATTCAAATATAATTCGCAAGTCTGCACGTGTCATTGCTGGTCATTAAGGAGTGATGTCCAAAGACAACGGAAGTAAACTAGACATCGCGAACCCGACGAAAGAATACAGTCTTGTTAAACCTTTTATGCTAATTAATACATTTTGTTTCCGAGCAGTTAGCTGAATTTTTTAATGGAAAGATATTTCCGTTATTACTAAGTTTAGGTATCTATTCCTGTATATATTTAATGATTCTTCTCGATTTACCGCTCCTCAAGTAACTGCCGCACCCAAGCGACGCTCAATCTGCCTACCCCCACGGGACATCACTCTATTAATCCATCTGATGGGAGTGCAATGTTATCAACTAGTAGAGTATTATAATGGGGGAGGGGGAATCTGTAATTGAAATCTAAATAATAATGCAGTTATATTAAAATTTATTGACACAAGTCTGTAACACAAATCGTGCTAAGTATTACAAATAGAAAATTGTTAAATTAAAATTTGTGATTTCAATAATAATGTGTATAAATTAAATTGTATTTTTAAAATAATAACGAAATATATGTTAATTGGTAATACGTAGTATTTTTTCAAGTGTCGTTTTGCATAACAATTGGAATTATTATGCATTTTTTGAATGGTACAATACGAATACACATGCCTGTTCTCAATAAATAATAATATAATACTTATTTCAAAACGATATTCTTCAGAATAAATCGAATGAGATTTTTTTGCCTCTAAAACTTAATTAATTATTTCGACTTGTGTGATTAGATTTTAATCAAAAATTAATTATAGCCTAAAAATTGACGTTATTAATAATTTTACCAACTGAATAAATATTTCATTAACACAGTGATGCCGTATAAAAAAAAATATACCGATTTCAAGAGTAAGTAGATAGGTAGGTACCAACTATTAATTTACGATTTAAAGTTGTTAACTAGGTAGGTACGTTATCATTGCATAACATGCAAAAATATGCAATAGATTATTTATTATTAATCGTTCAACCATTTTTTAAACCAGGTAAAATAAATTGCATTTTTTTCTATTCAAGACAGATTGTTTTGACAAGGTGGAAGTATGTTAAAAGTATCTTAAAAGAGGCGGTTGCCATTGAATCATTAGATTCATTAGAATAATTAATATTATAATTGGGGCCCGGATTTATATGCTAGTGCATGTTTTGTTAGGGTGTATGCACAGCTACGAGAGTTGCGCAGAAATCCGTTTTGAAAGACACAGAATCCAAAAATAAAATTATTGTGCATATAAATGCATATTTGCGACGTTAGAGCATATTTGAGACATTAGTGCATATTTCATAAACAAATGCATATTTGAGGGCTTTTGCATTTATAATTTCAGTTTTTTTTAATTATGTTAACGAAATATAACTAAATTAGGTAGGTAGATAGTTTAGATGCACATTTTTTAATGACGTCTCCGAACTGTGGATTTATCAAAAAGTCAACTCGGGCACCTTTATTTAAATTTTTCGCAATCACCTCTGTGGACGTTGAGAGGTCGTTTTCCGCATATAAACAACATACTGACTGATTTGCGGAAAATTTAATGTCATACCAATATTTTAACTTATTTTTTTCGGACAAAAAAACAGCAAATAATATTTAGGTATAATTAAGTGTGTCATTTTTGTTTTTTTAAGTGGTGTTTAGTTTACAATGCATTTCTTTTCCAATTATTTTTACTTGTAAACAAACTTTTTGAAAATTGTAATTGATTAACTTTATATTGATTATTTGTGTTTTTTTGTTATTGTATTATATTGATTAAGATTATTAATTTGTTATTCGATTGTATATCAGTAATATTGGGTGAAATGAGTATTTACAATTTTTAACTGCATATTTCTTCGGTTTTAGTGCATATTTTAATGCTTTTTAGTGCACACGTGCATGCATATAATCATGTTTTTTGTTGCATATCTGCTCCCTAATTATAATCAATTTTGTCACGGATCTTGGCCTCTTCGAAAATATTTCTCCAGTACATCTACTCTCCAATTGTTCGAATAGAGTATCGTTAAAATATAAGACAGTCCAGTTGTATCGGTTTCAGTCATCCAGATCTTCTATTGCCCTCAGTGGATGAGTACAAGCATGCCTTACTGGTAATTTCTTCGGCATTCTATACACCTTATTATTAATATTTATGAAAAAAACAATGGGTTAACCATATATATATATACCCACAAAAATGAAGAAACTATCTGCTATCAGCTTGAGATTTGTTATTTATAAACTTGCAAGTATATGACAAGTTCTAAAATATTTTCAAATTATTATTTCAAACTAATACATACATGAATGATTATTATTTTATTATCCAGACAACAACATGATTTCATAATCATCAAAATTTTAAACGCAGTTTACTCAAAATAATAATGCATGCAGGTAATATATGTATTTAAATAATATGTATGACATATTCTTTTTAACACTAAAACAGGCCATGAGATAAAATGACAGAAATATAGAAAAACAGTAATGCAGTAGTAGATGTTAAACAATTAAATAAATTGAACTCGGAACGCCTTGGTGAGAGCCCAGTACTATGATGCATGTCGACGAAATTTTAATAACTAATTAATAATTTCTATGGATATCACTGTGTTGTCAAAATATGACCAGACTACTATACTACTGTTGTACTTATTAGTTAATTTACACAACCGTCGTGTATATTATCCAAAGACTTTAAACGTGTAATTGAATAGGAAGTCATACCTATGAATAACCTGTATATTTATTGTAAATGCCTGTTTATTTTAAGTAATGTGTGTGTAATAGGCATAGTGGGTAAGCCTCATAGTCAACTTTCTCAACCTGAATAAACGTTTCCAGGCTGTGTTTACTAATAGTAAACGGAGGTTAAAAATTTAAATTATTAGGTGGAGAATAGTATTATTTTAGAAAATAATTTTATATTTATGATTATATAATATATGCTTATATAGTAAATAAGCTTTGGTACTAGACTGTTTACTGGAAGCCAGACGGGAACAGCGGCAATTTTCACAGCCGATTTCGGCAAAATTTATGAATTCAAGAATGATAACCTAACCTAACCTAATAAATAATCCAATATATCGGTTATTTTCAAAATTTCTTTGCCGCTGGCTTCTACTAAATAGACAAGAACCTTAATTTTTTCTACAAGACAGAGAAAATGAACGTAGATTGATTGTTATCTGTTCTGTTGAGACTTATCCATTGATAAATAATTTTGAAAAACACTTCTGAGATAATATATTATAACCAACAGAAAAATCTTTTTTTAAAAAAGTAAGCCACCCGGCAGGAATTGAATATGCATTTCTTGGGTTCGCATTATTCTCTATGCTACGAGGTGGCATACTAATTGCGACAAACTTTAACTGTTGGCCTTTTAATACCTGCTCATCAGCGTTCTTCTGAATCAATGAATCGATAAATCATCAATCAATGAATAGAATGATACATTCTTAAATCTTGTGAATTATTCTTTGAATAAAAGAAATAGTTAATTTAAAACTTATCCATTCAGTTACGAAGAAGAAAGAAAAGGGATAAAATACTACAAACACCCTTGTTTCCGTTTCCGATATATAAAATAATTAAATAAATAACATAGTTGAGTTACTGGGGTAAAGGATTTAGTGTATTGGATGATGCTAAGTTTACTTTCATTCAGCATATTAACATCACTACTAGAACTAGAAAATTGCTTTTTGTTATGAGGGTTTCAAGATCATTCGAGAATATTCGAATGTACATTATACGTATTATTTGTGTCAACTATTCTGGTATATGCCAGGATTATTTGGAGTCCACATATTGAAGTCGGATCGAGGCCATAATCAATTTCTTCGATTTTTATAGGTACTTTAGGCTATTTGGATTCTTCTCTTATGATAATAATGACAATCAAAAGATTTTTTCACTCTTTTCTTCTGAGTATATAACCCTTCTTCGCCAGAAGAGTGATTGCTTTTTTAAGCATATCTTTTTACTTCTTCGTGGGTTCAATTACAATCCATCTATACCTAGTGGCAAGTATTGTTTTTCATGTTACCACCAATCATCCGTAATTCTACGGTCTTCATGGTACTCAGTCGCAAGATAAATGTGATGTTTCATAATACTGTGCATCGTATGATTAATCTATCTGAATAATAAACTAAAGATCGATTTTTGAAGTTATACTTCTTTTATTTTCGCTTAGAATTAATATCAAATTTTTCAAAAGTTAACTGTTCATTAAAAAAGGGTCACCATCTATCTATAAGGACGACATGTTGATATTCAAAAGTGTATTATTGTATGAGAAACACGTACATGGTTTATGATGAAAACTTATATATTGATAAGAAAAGGGAAAGAACGAGCGTATCGTAACGACTACAATTTTGAAATTTCTATTTGACAACACTGTGTCTTGATGTTTCCGTTTCGTTATTGTCTATGCTCTACAAACGAGCATAGATAATAATATGTTAGTTGTAGAGTTGGATAAAACCTCTACAAGTTTGTCACTGTTTTCATCCAATCACTGTACGGAGAAATTCACTATATACCTATCGCGAATGGCATATTTCCGTTTTGTTTTTCGTCATTTTTTTCTGAGATTACAACAGTAAGAATTTTGGGGGAACAATATCAATATTTTTTTTTATTTCACTATTAAAGGGAAAACGCATTCCAAATTTTTTATTGCATGCTATCCATAAAGCGGCTACTTTGATTATATTTCGAGCTGTCAGTAATTGCCATATTAAGCACGCCGTGCCGCCAGTTTGGCCCTCTACAAAAATCCGTCATAATAGTTTAATCCGAAAAGTAATTTAGAGACTCCTTTGTAATCACAGCTACTCTATTATAAGCGCGTACTCGTGCTGTAGCATAACTAACGTTTTCTTTTTCTAGTCAACAAACAATTTTAAAATGTATTATGCACGTAATGTTAATAATTCTTATGTCAAAAAGAAGTCATATTATGAGATGTCACCGCTGTAATAAGCAGGCATAATTCTGTAAATTTAAATTTAGAATAATATAATATTTTTTTAACAAAATTTAATATTTTTTAGCAAAATAGGTAATTATATTTAATTTTCTTTAATGATGTAATAATTTGATTAGTTGAATTCAGTTTTAGAGAGTTATTACAACTGGGAACTAGGTAGGTAAATATTTAGTTATTTTTTTTTATTATTCAATACTGAATATTCACATCAATATATTATTATCATTTTGAAATACCTTAGAAACATTTTTGTACAATGTTTAACCCTAAATAGACATCCACAGAGTGGAGATTGTAATGATAGATTTTTGTTTTTATTTTTCTTCTTCGGCCATATTCGCCGCTTAGTTTGAGCATATGGACACCACGCGGAGCCTTTAAGAATCCCCGTCGCTCGCCAGTCTTATTGCATCATACCAGCATCTTATTACAGGTCATACCAGCATCCTGTACCTCCACCGTATACACTAAAAAATATATATATATATATAGTATTTAGCAGCCTTCCAGGACACTGAAATACGGTTGGCTTGAAGAACAGGCAAGCCAGGTTGAGGTTCTTTTCTGGCTTCCGTAGCATGTCCAACGTCGCCTTTTCAGTCTCAGCGTGATGAGAGGCTGCTTGGTGCGTTCTCTTATGTCCTCGTTACTCCTAAAGTCATACAACCAATATCCATCGCAAACATCTGTTAAGCTTAGTTTGGTATGCCGTTGCTCTGAGCCTTCGCAGGATGCCATGATTCGCTACCGTCGAATAGGTACACACTCTGGGTTCAAGCATGTGTTGAAAAACAACATGTGAATGTTTTTCTAGACCCAGGATTTGAGCCCGGACCCACAATATTACGTACCGACACGTTGCTGTTCGGCCATCGTGGGGTCAAAGATTATTATTAAAAAAAACCTAGAAAGTTTCCATGAGTCATTGGCGAATCAATATCTCAAGAGATAGGAGTACCCACCCGGATTGTGAATGATATGAATGAGGGTTGAATTGCATTTGGTCTACTTCTTTTTCTAGATTTTTTTTGTAATAGGTATGTTTTCTGAGGTATTTCCAAGATATATGTTTTTAATAAGAACTGTATCTTAACTGACAAAAGTTTTATACTCTTCCATAGGGAAAAACAATTGAATGCATTTAGTTTATCGTGGATTTAGTATTCTTATCAATAGTTATATGATTCTCATTATTACCCCAATGTATATTGTAATGTACGTATTAATCAAATTAAAAAAAAATTGTATAAGCATTGTCAGTTGTATGTTTATCATATTATTATGAAGGTATGATATACACAGAGCTTATAGTTGCTGAAAGTCAAACTCCGGATCATTAAACCGATTCCTATAATAATAATGGTACAAACATTACATTAATAAGAATTTATATCGACTTACCTACGTCTTATTCAATTACTGTTATGTAATTGTGGAGTTGGTGATTTGAAAAATGATATTTTTATTCAATAAGGAATACATATACCTATTATTTAAAAATGTTAGATTATTTATTATTTATAAAATGTTTAGAAACTGTATATTGAAATCATCTACTTCTACGATGTACATTGGTATTATTGAAATAATGGTAGGTCTATGTTTGCCTCGTGCATCTGAAATATAATAGCGTTTTATAGCCATGAAATAGTGAACACCCGATAAGGAAAATGCCTGTTGTCGAATGTTCAAGCTATGCTCTTTTATTAAATGTCATGTTCATTGTGAACACACTTCAAGGCTTCTTTTAACCTATTATATTTATTTATATTCGCACGTCAAGTAATGCATGAATAACAACAAAAAATAATTGATAAATAAGTGGTCTCATTTTAATGTTTGATGGGAATTAAATTTAAATTGATTGAAATGTTATACTTTTGACTTAAGACTTTGACTTAATAGAGTTTCTTAAAATCTCTGTTATTGTCAGTTTTAATAATTAACGTTCTTAATTCAAATTCAACTTTGATGTAAGCAACGTTTCGATACATTTTAAACGTATTTATTTATGTTATATAGATATAATTTTAATGTTATTATTATTTTTGATGGGTTATTTTTCTCTTCTATTGCGTAGTACTAATAATACTAATGTGGAAATAAGTATAGGGAAGATGGAATAAGAAGGCTGTTGCTCTGAGATTACTGCTTACTTACGAGTATAATACTTGTTGCACCTGCTTTCGCAACGACCGAATTGTTTTCTTTGGTTTAGACTCGTCTCGAAGCAGAAGCTATTATTAGTCAGCGCTTCTCAAGTCAACAGTTTCCTATTGACTCGTTCGAAATGGACCGAAATTATTGCTCTGTCACTTAAATAATAATTTTACCATCTGAGCTAGATAGGTCATTTATTATAACGAAAATATAAAATTAAATAACTATGTTATTATTTTGAGAACATTATTGAGCGTTCTGGTTAGTAAAATTTTCCATTTCAAGCACTGCTATAGATTGTAAACAATTTATAATAGTTTTTTGACCTTTTTGATATTGAACTATCTCGAAAAATAAGGATAAATAAAATGCATTTTTCATACTCTCTAGTACGGTGAATTAACATTATCTGTTTTAACTTGTCGCTATGTTTACTTAGTTTTGTGCTCTTATTTTGTTGTGTTCATTGCCCTTAGAAGCTTCATGACGAATAAAACCTTCATCTATATTTTTATAGACGATGATGTTTCTTCGAAACGTTTATTGTTTATCATTTATTATTAGATGATATATATACCTACCTAAAATATATATAATATATATTAAAGAGTTTCTTTTTTCGTTATAAATATGTATTTTTATGTTATACATTTTTATGGATTGTTCTTATTCTGAATTTAATCCGACTAAATTTTAACTTTGTGATGGTGATTGGATATAGACAATTTGTACAAATTGAAAACAGAACGAATCACAGATTTTTATTATGATTAGAGTGTCATGATTATTGTCATGTCATGCTACATAATTGTTTAATTTCTTAAGACCACTATTTGCTCTTAATGAATAAATAACTAAGTATTTTAAAACTTTATAGCTGTTTAGTAATGCATTTTTAACTATCCGACTCAATTTAGTGAGATCCTGAATTAGAGATACGATTACTAAAACAATGAAATGAGAGTTTTCCCGCAGTTGAAGGATATTTTATCAATAAATTGGCACGCCTGTTTTCCATTTCAATGACTGTTAGGTGTTGCTAGTAGTTAGATTCAATAACAATAATATGGTTACACTATCAATTGATATTATTTCACAATAAAACGTCATAAACATTTAGAATCTAATTACTTGCTATCTGTATACACATACCTAATGGTGTCAACTGTATTTCATCGAGGAAATATAATATGTCACACGAAATTGTTATTTAAAAAAATAATATCAAAGTACTAATTATTATTAATTTAACCTAATTGTGTATTTAACATGTCGATAGGTATTTTGTAATTATTAATAATCGAGTCAAATTATACTGAACTAATAATATATACTGTAACTAGGCTCATAAATAATGAAAATTCAACTATATTTTTTTCGATATAGGTATATAATTCAAATCTATGTCAAAAAATTCTCCCCAAACCAAACTGTTTGACCAATACGAGTTTTTAATGAAAATACAAACCATAACTTGAATTTTACGTTTACGTAGACACTTCAGTTAAAAAGTTGACCATAAAATAAGTGGTTATGAAAAAATCATGTCTGTACAGGTTTAAAACAACATAAATTGTGTGGTCGAATAAAGGTTAACTAAAGAAAAAGTTTACAAACAAAAAATGGCCTATTCTCACTTATTTTTTCTATTAAATTTTTATTATATTACTAGCTGACCAGGCAAACGTTGTTCTGCCATATAAATTATTTCTAGTGAATATTTTGGTTGTTAAATAAAAAGTAACGAATGTATCGTAAGTGTGTGGGGATGGGATCTATGACAGAAAGAGGAATAGAGCACTGTAGACGATGACCGCCGATAAAAACAAAAAACATCAACCATTCATTTTCTCAATTCAAAATGAGTAATGATGTTCATAATGAATGAATTACCTGTGACAGGATCTAGTTGTTTAATGTTTATGCAATATCCGTCTTGTCCCTTCCAGAAAATTAGCGGATATTGGAGAGCGTCGTATGAACGGTGTGTGTCAGCGATGAACTCCAGATTATTGTTTCTTCTTCGAATCACGATTTCTCGCGTCGATGTGCGGTCGCCAACCATGATTCCAGCAATGTCGTCAACAACACTCGCATAGAATCGACGTATGTGCTCTCCAGCTGGTGTTTTATCATGATTGATGACAATAGCGTGATTGTCACTTTGCAATTCATGCATGTGTGCTTTGAAGAATTTCAATAATTCATTGTGCTCATTCAACAGGGCGTCCAGTTCGCCGACGATGCGCCTGGCATTAGGCGAATTGAGGCTATTGTAGCTGCAACGTGCATCCACATGATTGATGTCCTCACCGCCGCGCCCATGAAGTAGATTTGTAAAAATGTATGTGGTTCGTTTGGTATTAGCAGCAATGAGCCTACTTTGTGGTATACTTGACCTTTGATTTTGAACGTAGAATGGAATTGTTGACCATTTGCCGCAGTATTGTGAACTATTTCTGTTGCTCCGGACGAAGTCATTTGGAAGCATGAATTGAATGTGCGAATGGACTTCAGGAACAGGTTTGAATCTGGAACCGTGCCAATGAGCAAGCTGTTCAATGGTTCTGGTGGTATCTCAATTTCTGGTAGTTGCACTTTTCCTGATGCGCAACACATCCCGGCTGACTCATGTTTGAATTTGAGCGCATGACAATGGGGACATTCTTTGTCCATAGCACCAATCAGCACTTTCGGATGAGCGGAATATTCAATATCTGGCTCGTACTTGAATGCGAGACGAAGGAACGAAGCGGATGTAAATGTTCGATGTACTTGTTGGCGTTGTCGATCATTTTCTGTGCGTGTGTTGACTACAAACCGGCGCGCTTCGCTCCGTTCCAATTGTCGTTGTTGATTTCGTTCAGCTCGTGCATCTTGTGATTGAGATGCACGCAATTGCGACATGCTTACACGCACGTTTTTGTTATCTTGTTGGATTTGTTTGTCTGTTCTTTCTACTCTAGTATTTCGCATGTTTGTTGCTTTATTCGTTCGACGGCCCAAATAGCCCCCCTTGCGTCTTGCTGGCATTGTGCACTGTAATACACGCACATAAAAATAGATAAATTAAAATAAATCGTACAAAATTTTGCACGCACTGCGTTGTGATTTGCCGAATGAAATGTCAAAATGACGCGACGCTTCTCTTGAATTCTTCTCGGACGTAGTGCCATCTGTCATTCAACAACATAAATACGAACGACGGTTAAATTTTTTCATACAAAAATAATAAAATCGCGATTAAAAAATGGGAGGATGGGGGTAGGAAAGTGAAAATTTAAGGTTATAGGTATTTTTTATGCCAAATAATAAAAAAAATACAAAAAAAAAATTGTCAAAAAAATAAAAGAAAAATTTTCTGGATAGAGATACCCTAATCATCTAGCGGTATGAAATATACTTGTTGACCTATTCTCATACCTAACAAATATACATAAAAAAATTCATAAAAATCGGTCGAGCCATTTCGGAGGAGTTCGACCACAAACATCGTGACACGAGATTTTTATATATATAGAGATTCCTTTATTCTGATTATTTTGCTTCCCGTATTTGTAGTCTACAAATGGGGTCTCCAAAAAATGTTTTCACACCATTCTGTCTGCCGCAAGCTCCATTTACTCAATTTATACTGCATGGCTGCTGGGATGGATGCTGTGTCTGTTTTTACATAATCCATCCACTTCAGTCTATATATCCTGACTCTTCTTTTCCGTTCCAGTCTATTGATATATGCTGTATGTGTACAATTTGTACTTTCATCTGCATGTGTCATCTTCGTTACATACGGCTTCGAAGATATTTCTTATTTTTGTTCTTTTTAAATAAGGTACTCAATTTCTTAATGTATTTTTGATAAGGTCAAAAACTCCAATCTGTAGATCGATATAGTCTTGATAAGGCTTTTGTAAAACTTTATTTTAGTTTTCTTTGAGAGGAGTCTTGATTCAAAGTGTGCTTATAACCCATTATAGGATTTATTTTTCAGTACAATTATTGTTATATTTCCTTCATCATCAATCCAATTCCGAATGAATCAATTATTTTTTTCGAATTTAATTTATTTTTTTGTTAATTTTCCAGTGACGTATGTATGAATGTCTGCAATAAAGTGTTGTCACTTCTGGTGCAAAAAATACACCAAAGTGGATCAAATATCGCATGACATAATATTACGAATAGTATCCACAATCTACAATGCGGCCTATTCTATGGATTTTTGAGACATCGTTCGACGTTTGAATTTAGAATGGCACGTCTCAATCATATCGAGTTTCGTTCCGGTGTCTGGACATTTCGCGGTATTTTTTCTTCCATGAACGAATTCAAATCAACAATGCTCCTACCAACGAAATAATAATTACCAACAAAACAACCTGTCAAACCGTAACGGTTCGGTATTACATCGACGTTTTAGAAAATTCACATTGTAGACTACATAATATTCCATTGTGATAAATATATTTATATTTTTATATTCGTTTGTGATTATAATATCTGTAAACGTAAACAAATCGTCACTTACTCTAACCGACATATTAATCTTAAAACAAATAGAATATAATAACCGAATTACATATTATAAAGAAATAAGGTAACAAAGATGCTGAAAACATACTTATGTGAATAAATATTCTGTGTTATTTAGTCCATCAACTTTAATGTTACCCTGCGGAGAAGAATCATCACAAGGAATACGGTGGCCATATGAGGTTAGCGTACTCCTGACCATTACCGTGACCTGGTCATTCTACGTGATAACTTGTGACTTATCGAGGTAGTGAGCCATCACTCCAGTGGCGTAACAACTCATAAGAGTGTTAGGGAAATGATCGCGAACATTTTTTTGCCAAAGAAAAAAAATATTGACTGTACACTTACCTATGCATTAAATATCACGAATATAATTAAATGTAAATTACTTTGTCTACTAAATTCGTGTTGTGATTTTCTTCACTCTCTCCGATCCTATAGTTCTACCATTTTTCGAATTTAGTATTTCGTATTTAGAATTTATATTTAAAGATGTATTAAAAAAATATATAATTATCACAATGCGTTAAGTATAAAAATTTATTTCTAAATTTGTTTACAGTTTTGTGGGTTCTTCAGAGCATCCCTTCTTCTTCATGATATACGACTGTACTGTCACATCTTTTGCATCACAATTGCTATTATTATTACAATAGTGAAAACTCTTTTATTGCACTAAAACTGCTCTTCCTGGTCTTGGTATAAACCAGAATATAACACCCCTATATTGCAATCTGCTGATTGTCATACCAAAAATAAATGCGTCCAAAGTATATGGGGATAGTTGAAAGTCTAAACTATGCTTCATAAATTTTCAGTCGAGTACCTATAGTAGCTATGAAATATGCATTGTACGATTAATCAAGTTTTATTTTAGCTCTATTTTTTAAATGTGATATAATGTATAATTAAATGAAGGGTGTTTAAAATATGTCGTATCTTACCACACCGTTAATATATATTCAGTATTGCGAACGAAAGCTTTATGATTGAGTTTTTTTCTGTCGATAGAGATGATTTTTGCTTTAGTAGGTATTTATTAAATAATTATTCTTTTAAATTTTGTTATTTTGACGCATTTTTAGTTAGGATGTATTCGCGTTGTGTTAGGATTGGTTTGGTTAAAATTTATTATATTTATATTCCATTTCCCAATACGTATATTTAAAAAAATGTCCTCCAACAGAAAGGGTCTCAAAATACTAGTCTAGTCGAAACAAACAATACATATGTGTCTACTATGTGATGTACCTAATACAGAATATTTCCCGAATAAATAATTCATTTCTACGGCACTGTCGTATTGTAATATCGTTGTTTGTCGTCAATCATGGTGCGCATCTCATGTTAAATGTATTGCGAAGCGAAGCAATAAAATCGATTCTGTTAATTGAGCAACCGAGCGCCCTCAATACTTTTTGCTTCTTGGCCTTTCGTTGAACCGTGCAGACGCCCATGCTGAATGATAATAATATATTATTCCGATTGAGAAATTACATGGTTTAGGCGCATTGTAGGTGGGTTTAATGAATCACTGTACTTATTTATTTTTTCATTCTGCCAACGGAGAAAGTAATTATTATTTATGACATTTAATGACACATTCATTTATTAGGCGAGAGAGAGTAAACATTTTATTTTCAAATAAAGAACATTCGTTTTTTGAATATAATATACATGTGATTTGGAACATTGCGATAAAAATATGAAACATAAAGTCATTCATTATAATGGGTGTTAAAATGGCTGCAAAAAAACTGCTTAAATACATTGCAATGGTCATTCATGCTCTGTGAGTTGAAGTGTAGGAAATATCTAAATATTTTAATACTTTATCAGAGATAAAAAATCTTTTAAAATATCACCTAGCTACAAAATTTACATATATGTTGAGTTGTTAATAATTAATATTTTTTCTGTTTATAAGATTCTGATAATCATAAAATTTAAAGAATCCCAAGTTTACCATTATAAGAAAAAATATCTTGTATTAATCTGTTACAAAAATTATATAACCTATAAAATCATAGTGCACATTTTTTTCATTCCTCGCTTGCTTTACTACTTATTACACAATATTAAAAAAAAGCTTTTCATTCACAATTTCCACGCCGTAAATTGAATAACATTGTAAGTTTCACGGTTGTCATTATTAAGAAATTTTATTATTTATTGCTTTTCGATTAATTTATGAAGTTTTTTCAATCACTTTTTAAACATTTCGACAACGCTATGAGCCCCTTAAACATTGATGTACTTCATTACCTGCTACTCATTTAAGAGCTAAGGTACTGATTGAAGGTCTAAAATTAAGAATTTGAGGTATCTTTGCGAGCTTCGCGTAGATAATCTGTATAATGTATTTGAAACCGAAATACATAGAATATATTACGTTAAATTGAAATATATTTAAGATGACATTCGTATACCAAAATATAATGACAGCCACAAAACTAACTCTTAATATTTTGTGACGTTACACAAAAAGTTACATTCAAATGTTTATTTCCTGATTATTATTAAAATATTTTTTAATTGACATACCTGCCTGCATACAATGGTAAAAGTATGTATGAAAACTGCATAATATAAATTGAATAATTATAAATTTGTTGTTAATATAAGATTTAAACAAATAATTGTTCGCTTTACTGAATCATTTGACGTATTGAAGATACAGTAAGATACAGTAAGGGATACTGGATTTGTATATATTTTAATGTTAGGATATTCTCATATCATCTTGTGGTATTAAATGTTTGCAAAAGTAAATGTAAATGTAAAAGTAAACGTTTTAATAATAATATGTGTTTGCTTATTTAATCGAGTCAAATTATTTCAAATACAAGGTACGAGCATAATGGTTTTCTATATAATGAAAATCTTGGGAAAGAAAAGGGAACATACTACTATCAAAATTATTACAGTAGATCTCCTAAAACTTGGTTTAGTAAACATTGTAAAATAAAGCGACATATTGTAATAGTGACAATAGCTAGAAGCAGGACAGGGCATTACAGTCTCAACGAATCATTGTACAAAATTAAAGTGATAGATAAGACTTAGTGTCAGTGTGGGCATCCCACTCAAGATCTTAATCACATTGTCTGGAAATGTGATGCATATGACCAGGAGAGAGGTGTTAATGAATAACTTGGGAAAATGCAGGTTATACCCTCCTTTCACGATTAATTCGTTCCTGGCAAAACCAAATATTTCAGTTATGAAAATTGTACATGAATTTCTCCAAAAATGTAACGTAAATGTCTAGTGTATAGTGTAACAAAAATGTAATTCTGTATTATTAATATTATAACTATTTATGTCTGTAGTTAAAAAACGTGTATGTATACTTTTGTAAACCATTGTAAAGCAGAATAGCCTTCCATTCAGAGAAGAGCTCAATTGCTTCCAAATAAAGAAAAAAAATAATCGCGAGTTGCAACAACTGACAGGGCGGCTCTCGTGGTGCAGTGCGTAAAGCGCTGGCCTTCCACCCGAGAGTTCTGGGTTCAATTCCCGGTAAAGACACAATATTTATGTGTTTTTCTCAAACCCTGGGTGTTTGTGATTGTTCAAAATTACTAACAACCACCTTGTACGAAAAAGCAAGGGCATGGCTATAATACATAAATCTAAAAAAAAACTGACATAATAATATGTCACCTGTCACTAGTTATATGCGCATGTTTTTACACGCACGATGTATGTTTACGTTTTTTTCGTTATCCGTTAAACGGCTATCAATAGCGAATAGCGATTCGTAACATTCCATGCATCTCGCTCTTAGAATGCTAAGAATTTATTATTATTGTATTGTTTTAAAGTAGGTACCTACTTTAAGTACATGTTTCAAAATATTGGTGTTGTCGAATTTAAAAAAAAATCCATTGAAATACTAGTTTCTGCAAAAGTCATACGAATGGTCGGTAAACATTCTAATCATGCATCACTGTGATTTAATTTGCTATCGTAATTTATGTCAGTTAGGTACACGAGATTTTCTGCGTACAATTAAATGCATATAAAAGACAAAATTAACCTAGATAGTTATTTTTAACGGATCTTTGAAATTCGCTAAACTAAAAATTCTGCCCATGTTTCTATTTGGCACCCAATGAAACTTTGTAAAAGCGGATTTGATACATGTGTAATTCGAATTAGTTCGATTTTTGAAAACACCACTTACATACCTTTAAGTAATTTATATATTTAAATTTATGTCGGATTATCATAGTCTATTTTACATAACAAAGCGAATCTTTTTCACATGTTTTAACAGAAATAACTCAAACAATTGAAACAATAGACGACTGATTCAATTATAATTTGCAATAAATAGTTTGAAAATATTAAATAACAATGGAATATAAGTCAGTTGGATAATCATATTATAACTTTAACGTTATAATAAAAACATCATGACCGAGTTTTTAGGAATATAAAATTGATGGAAAATAGTATTTGTTATTCTATATAAAACTAACAAAAACAGATTATTAATTATTCCATTTCTGGTTTAGTGATGATTGGATATTAATATAATTTAATATTTTCCACTGTCAATGATACATTTATTTGTGGAAAACTATTAAGTATAAAAAATTATATGTTGTATAATACCCACTTACTTTAAAATATTTTAACAGCTATCGGGTTAACGAGGTAACATCTTGTATTTTTACGGTATATATGAGTGATCCTTTTATTAAATTTTAAGAATTGTATCGTTGTATGAATGTAGCATTTTTATTGGTTTGAATTTCAGATATACCTATTAGAAAAAATATAGAAAAAATTTAATTAAGTGAAATTCAAATACACATCTATCGTTTTTCGGGTGAGTGCTCTAGCCACTGAGCTATCGTACTAACCAAAGTTTCTTACTGATAATTATCATTTATCTGTAGATGTTTTCAAATTTTGTTAACATAATGTGTACTTACTATCTTTTGTAATATATTTAGGTATGTAAATTTACTAAAATTGATTCATAGACAATGTCAGGGCCACTCTAAAATACAGTTGTGACGTCATTCTACCCACTAATAATTGGTAAGTTTAATTGTTTTATATACAAGGCTGAACGCTGAATACGTACAATTTAAGAATGTAGATTTGGAAAAGTCTCAGAAACTGACAAGTAATCTGTAGTATTAATCTTAAGTGCGAGAGAACATTTTTGTTTGTTTGAGAGTTAATCCTATATTCCAGTACCTATCTATTTTATAGATTGAATCTCTTTTAATTGCAGGCATTAATTATTTTGGATTTGCCTTTAGGCCGCTGTCAGCGCATGCCGGACTTATGGACTGGAATATACCTAAACAGTATAGTTCACTAATCTCTTTTAATAATATGATAATACCACCCATAGGTACGTGTACCTATTGTTGGCTTTTCTCACATTATCGACGAATGGTTATCAGACCCAATCAATCAAGTGAAATATTTTATATGTATTTGAGTAAGTTATTTTAGTGCATGTCAATTCTTATGCAACAAGATGCCTGACTTTTAAATCGATTCTGTGTAATTATTAACAGAGATAATAATTAATACGCAATTTGAAATAACATTTTTATTAGCTCGTATTCTTGTTTATCCACTACACATCTTGCAATCGATTTTTAACTAAATTCCCAACTAGACATTTGAAACTTTTAGAATATATCAGAACACGATGCCAATGCATTTTTTAATGCTTTTAGCCATCTTTAAGCAGAATTGAATTCATTTTCAGTTAATCCTGTTTTGTATGGAAAGTTATTTCATAAAACTCCGTAAAAAGTAAAAGACTACTATTGGTTGCTAAGGGGGTGGTCCTAGCAACTAAATTATTAATATATACGTGCGTTACTATGGAAATCAAAATGAAATATCAAAATGACATTTCAGTATTCTATATTTGTTTGTTTGTTTGTTTTTTATTTACTTCATATGAAGTGCAAGTTTTAGCATATTGAGCATAATAATTCAACAGAAAACTTAAAAACGTTGTATATAAAAAGTTCTTTTTATCTTGTAATTATTTTTATTGATTTCTATTTCTTGTATCTATAAAATTAGTTACTTTATGTTCAAATGTTGTATATTCACGTTAAAGGTACGTTTATGAGACGTGGGAGTATTTTATTTATATCATACGAATATAGACAGCTAAATAACATACGATTAATCAGAAACTACGGCAAATATAACAGTTATATTTAAAAGTTTGTGTAAATTCTTCATGACTGGTAGTAGTGGAAGAAACTACGATAAATAATGATACATATTATTTTTACACCTGCTTAAATTAATTCTAAACTCTTTGCTGAAATCTCTGAGTTCTATTCCCGGTAAGGACACAGTATAATCGTGTGACTTTATTAAAGCCTGGGTGTTTATGTCATTTTTTTCACTTCACAATACTGTTTGACTGTGTTCCCTGGTTTCACTACATTGGGCCGCTTGGCCTGTTTTAGTGTTAAAAAACTAAATAAAAATGACATTAATTGAACAATACATTCGTACACATAATTCATTGCTTGATATATAAGACTTCAGATAACCTATTGTTGTTGATTTGGTTCACCTATTCAGTTAAATCTAAATTTCGGTTATATAGAACCTTTAACAATATGTTACGAATATTATGGCCAATAATTACTTTTTTTAATTGAATTACAAGCAAACACGATCTTAACGCGTTTTTTCTAAGAACTAATTTCAATATAAAAACTTTTCTAAATAAAGCCTATTACGACAGATTTTCATAAAAAAAGTTTAACTAACAAAAAATGAATACACAAAATAGGTTCGAAAGTTTTTCTACACTTAGCACGAAGTGAAGTGTCACAATTTATTATACGTGCAGTTGCAAATAGTTTAGTTAAATGCAAATAACTCAGAATTTCTTGAGTGTATGGCAAGTGGGGTTAATGCCTGCATCACTATTTGGGGTCAAATTAAAATTACGGTCGCCAAAAAAGTTTTTTTTATAAAATGATTTCGTAGCTTTAATCTCTAATGTTCTGCCGTCAGTTATTGTTAGAGTTACGAAGATTTTTTGTGGTCAAAATTTATTTATAACGATCGTTACTCACTAGGGTGACCAAACCAATTATCTATGCCTAACGATATTAATAAAATAATTTCCCTGTTATACTACATTAAAAAATACACAGGCGTGAAAGCGATTCACCGTACATAACGCAATCGATGCATCTGGGATAGTAGTATTAAGCTAAACATACCAAATATCAATATAAAAATTAAAGGAAACATGTTAAAAGTAATTTAACGCATTCGCTGCTGAGTAGATAATGATTTTTTAATTAGCACCTTTAAAATTCACGTTAATTACATCGATTGGCCACCTGGTCATTACGCGCATGTGCGTCTTCAGCGTCCAAAGTATTAATGAAAATTCTTGAATAATAATTATTCAGTTCAGGTTTGGAAAATTAATTAAAATAGAAAATGAAGTCTTTTGTTGCCAAAAATCTAAAATGTCAAATGCTTGTAGCTCATTTAATAATTTGCTTCATTATATTGTTAACTTTATTTTCATATGTTCAGTGTATAAATAGCAAGCTATGTTTAACATATTTTTAATATATGTATACGATTTACTGAAATATGATTTAATATTAAACACTAGTTTATACTTTAAAATAACGACTATTGAGATGTAACCTAGGTATTTGCTTTGATCGAACTTAAATTACTATAACAATGATTCAAAATTGTAGTAGAAAACACAACACTCTGCAAATTTGTATACGCTTTCTTCTTTTATATAATATATTCATTTTAACTCTACATCTAGCCTTGGTGTCCAATAGCAGTAGTATAGTAGAGGTGTAATAATCCCAGAAACACCCGGGTTTTTTATAAAATCACATAAATGTGTTGAGAATTCCCCGGGAATCGAACCCGAAACCCTGGATAAGAAGCATGTGCCTTACACAATTAATAAGAAGGCCATTTTACCGTAACTGATACAGAGCTACCTAATGCTGCAGAGTATCGCTCCAGAAGTTAACAATTCCATAACTATTATAATATATAAGTAAAATTTACCAAACCCGATGATTAAAAAGCTTCCATGTAACCATATCGTTTCAAGTAAGTCCACCATTCGAGAGCTTTCCATGTCAGGAACTCGATACTGGTTCCAGGGAAGAGACGCTTTGCAGACCACAGCCATTCTTCGAGACCCTTCGAGGCTATATTCATTTACTATATGAAGAGTCGATATTCTTCGGGTAGGATGGTTGATATGTATCAAACTCGATAGTTCAGATTTAAATATATGAAACGTGGTCACCCAGTTTTCCTGAGAGTAGTGAAATTTAAATTTGTTTCGCTTATCATAGCATGAAAATGAGATTTGATTTTATCTCTCGAATAATCTTATGGTTTTCGAAAATCTTAACTCAAAGGTATTTTTTTTGTGTCGTAATAATAATGTAAAATGATAAAATTAACAGATTTTCGGTAGTATTGGTTCCATATAATAGAATTACGCTACTTATCTACGACGTAATCGGAACAATTTGAAACTTCATCGCGTATTATTTTAAAATCATCTATTCATTCAAAATTTGTTCAGATTTCATAACTTTTTGATAAATTCAAACACTTCCACCGTGAAAACGTAAATAAAAATATGTTTTTTAAATTTAAAATTTATATGGGGACTAAGAACTTACAAGTTTCTATCCTAAAAGATAATATCGTTTAAATTAAATCGATAGGTACGGTTACGATTTCAGAATAGGTGATATATTTTTTTAAGTTATAAGTTATAGGTATACTATAAATAGATTAATGTACATTTTCACACATTTTAAATATATCGTCTTCATGATAATTGAATCATTGCCGACTGAATATTATAGATCTCTCATTTATATTTTTGTTAGGTATATAATTAACATCAATTTGAGGATTGTAAGTCCTATTACACTGCTAAAAGACGATCAATTAAATCCAAAGGATTATACTAGAAGTTTCAATGATATTATTGTAGTTACAGTATATGTATTCAAGTACGCACGCATGGTTACCTTTACCATACCTAGACACTCCGTGCTTCGATTTTAGTGATGGATACGTGGTTTGCAGTTAGGTACACCTTTAAGCTACTGCAACCCATTGTACCTATTAGGATTATCATATTGCATGTTGATTTAATTATTAAGACCGTAATGCTATTACTAGACTATTCGTTTTCGGGTGAAAATTTTCTGCGGGATGAGAGTTTTTGTGTGATAACAAGTAAAACAACTTATCACACTTTTGACTTATAGCGCGAGCTTAATGTGGACTCACGTGCGCTGACGTGACGTGATATCAATCTGTTATTATTATTAGTGTCCATCAGTGACGCCTGTACCATGCTATTCTCTTACACCAATTCAACTGCGTAAGCAACATTCCATCCACAGAAATGGCATTGACGTCTATCTAAAATTTTAATAAACAAATCTGGCCTTTTGCCATGCCATAATGACAAAGTTACTTTTAAGATTGATTTCTTGATCAATATTAATAATATGACTGAATAAACAGTTCCCAGTAATTTTAATCAACCAATAATAACAAGCACGAGTGATTTTGTGCAAAACATTTTTTTATTCAAGAAGATCAACAACGTTCATTAAACTGGAGATTGTTTACTTAGTAATTTTTTGGTACTCGAACATCAGTCCTTTGACTTGCTTTAGATAAAATCCTCTTGTGGCTATCATCCGTGAGATATTCGAGAGCCAGGGTTGCCTCAGTGAACATATATTTATTATATTAATAGATATTATTATAATTTATAATCCTGAGAAATATAATTTATTTTATGACAAGTATAATATTTAAATATTAGGTTTCAAAAAAAAATTATCAATATTTTTCACAATAATTCATCACATTTTATTGATTATATTTAATTGAATTAATATGTAATTATATGAGTATTGTTTTTTACATATATAAACAAAACAATATACCGTAAAAATGATATAATATGATAATTTGCAAACCAGCTAACTGCATTTGGGCAAATTGTTCAGGAAATAGAAAAACACTTAATTATTTAACTATCAAGCGGAATTTAACAATTCCAAAAATACACTTAGTAACGGTTTTTATTTACAAATAAGTTGCATTATGAATTAATACTCTATTATAAGGTATATAAAGAAAATTTATACAAAGGGCGGAGTTGTTTCATTTACGATATTGGAAATTTGGCACCTGCAGTTGGCCGTTTTGTGTAAAGAAAGATAACGCATTCATTTATATGTTTATGAGTTTAAAATTTTGTCTGAGTATAGAAAACATGCTTTATAATAATAATGCCATAAATATCTCATTTTTCTTTTCAAAAATGGAGTTAGCTGGTTTGCAGATTAAGGAATCGATATATAAATATAGGAGTGCAAGCTTTTAACCAACCATTGGTATTTTTTGTAATAATAATGAGTTCAAATGCTGTTTCCAATCAACAAATAATATTAAGCCACAATTGTATAGCGGCTGGGTGAAAATAAAATTATTAACATAACAATATATAGATACAAAACAGTGCATAATAAACACTACAAAATTACCTAGGTACCACCTATGGATTTTATTTTTTCCGATTCTCAGTTAGTTTTATTAACAGAAAAATATTGTTAGAACTGAATTCTTATCATGTTATTTTTTAATTAGATATTTTTAATACTCTTTCTTTCATGTATAATATATAGATACGTGTGTCAATTACCATATTTTTTTTATATGATCAAACTTTATTCATTGAATGTTTGTGTCAAAGTTGATTTTCATTTTACTTAGTGTCGGCTTTTCGCGAATCACATAGGGACGTTTCAAAATCTTAAACAAACACACCTTTTTTCAAGCTGAGGCTTAAACCTATCATTATTTTCAGTATTTCTTCTCTCAGTGACACTTTATTGCTCGCACATGCTAAATATTTACAAATTCATAAAATCAATCAGCTTCTGTGGTTTACCCGTGCCGAAGGTACCATATAATATGCTATATATAGGTTTCATCTTTGTGTATAACACGTTGAATATAAGGCTTCTTTGACAACCCTGTGTCGGCCGGTGGCGACTGATCAAAAGAGTTATCGCCCAGAAAGGAGCATCGGCCGGTCAACTTGCTTCGGTCAGTAGCTGCTGGCTGGCGCGTCGTTATACCTTGCGCGCACTGTACCTACCTACCTATCCCTCCACTCTACTCTACTCTACAATCTCTTTGTTTCAGTATAGTTGAGAACCTAATTGTGGTTTCAAGTATACTTAACGTGTCAATTTGTAATTTAAACTTTACGATGTGTGAAGCTTATCAGACAGTTCAATAATTTCATCATCAAACAATCATATTAAAAGTTGACGTTCAAATTCTCGATTTTATTGCGTTTGTATATATATGTGATATTTTGAAATTATATATATAGATTGTTACATTTTCAAATCTTGTGAATTATTCGTTGAATAAAAGAAATAGTTTATTATATAATATTTGAAATTAAGATTGCTTTATGATATAAAATATTTTAGATTAGATTTATCGATATTTTAAAATATTTTGCAAAATATTATTTTGAAATATATAGATGTTATGTAAATTAAATGTATCTATCTATCTTACTGCTGTATTAAAATAATGAGAAAAATTGTTCAAAAAATGAGATTCGGAAATAACTTAAAATAATCATAAAATCAAATTCCACATTTTATCTAAGCAACAAAAATTGTTGATATATCTCAGTGTATCGGGTATTGAAATATATTTTTTAATTGATTTTTAGATGCCTATTTAACTAGGTGTATCATCATGGAATTTGTGTGCGCTATTAAAGTATTTTTTTGTAATCAAATAAAATGCCTCGACTGTCTGTTTCAATGAGACAAGATGTTTATTAACTGGAATGGTAGCTTTACCAGATAAGCATCACAATTTATTTAGAAAGACGTGAACTATGAATAAAAATTGAAACATATGCTATTTTTTAATGAAATTCTATTTTTATTAAGAAGCATATTTATGTTATGTAGATATATTTCAGCGAACAAAAAACACATACCTAAGTATTATGTAGTTGAATGAAATAGTACTTATCGTGATATTATGAGACGTACATAAAAAGACAGGACAGAGCGGTGCAGATGATACAAACGTTCACAACAATTTGGACCCTTATTTAGCCACATACACACGATAAAATTATTCGTGGGTGCGACAAGTTACAGTAATTTATAGATAATCACCCCACAAGTCGTTACAGGTGAAGACTCAAAACACAATAAAAGCGTGTCTGGGTATGGGGAATGTACATAAGAAATCGCAGATGTCCACAGTGTAATTTAAAATTACATTAATATAAATATAATTTCCATTAATAAAAATCAATAAAAAAAATACTTTTTACGAATTTTTTTCGAAATCGAACTCACCTCTCACATTACTTTTTTGCGTGTGCATTTGGTTTCTATTATGTACTTTATCTAAATAATAAACAAGCATTTATTTGAAACAAAAGTATATCTAAACGTATCAGGAAATTTGACCTAAGTATCATTTCATTTTTCAGGAATCTGCACCTTGACATTAATATCATACGCGGTATTATTGTATTAATATACCAAATTAATTAATGCAAGTTTTAGTAGCCAGTATAAGGTCTAAAACACTTTCGAAACCTCCTGATGCGTGAAGCATTCTGGTTCCTTCAAAAGTATCAATTTACTCGAAATACGTGGGTAGATGCCTACTTCTTATCTATTCAACGTATTGCTGTACCGCGACTATTAAAAAAGCCTATTAACAGGGCCGTTCGAGCTTTGGAAAAATTTGTTTATTTTTAAATTATTATGTAGTTAAAAAACTGTTATTTGACAGGTATTTGAACACTAACTTAAATATATGAAATAATACCGTTGATACTTACAAAAGCTATTTTATAGTGTTTTGATACTTCTGTCTGAATAATAATATTAATTTATTTTAGACCTCTGTCATTTTATTGGTGTAATTTGCAATGAAAATTTATTAAACATATTTTATGAGTCTAGGACGATTTGGCACCGGACAACTGGACGCCACGGAATTCGAAAATAAATAAACGTTAGGTACTTATAGGTACTTTAAAAAAATATATTATTATTTATATTTCAATGATTATATTATGATTTAATAGTTAGTGAGAATGTAAATATGCAGACGTAAACAATGATTTAATCGTGCATATGTTTATGTTCCAACGAAAAAAGAGATTTTTATTTTATATAAAGCCTTAGGCATAGTAATTATCAATCTGAGATAAAGAATACATTATGTTGAGAGTAAAATGAATTCAAACTACTAAGTAGTAGATAGAAACTGATTAAAATACCTCGTCTACACGTGTCTACGACAGTGCGGCGTCCAATCGTCCGGAGGCCAGTCGTCCCATTCCCTATTTTATCATCTGTTAAAAACAAAGTATTGACAAGAACATGGTGAACACGTTTGTATAACTAACATTTATTTAAAGTAATTATACACAATTATTACATTTTATTTCGAAGAGGCACATGATCTATTAAAATTCTGGCACTTTTTGTTTAAAAGTTATTTATATATGGTTATATACTCTTATATATATGGTTTTCTTTGGACTATGTGAGTTAATATTTTAATTAAGTTAGCTATATTATTAATTAGTAATATTATGTAATCACGACTTCTTTGTAGTGAAACGTGAATTATATCATAATTGCAGACGGTACTTGATTGAGGATGTATAACTGACAGGAGCCTTAAAGTTGTGAAATTTAAGTTAATAAGTATCTTTCACAAATTAATGCCTGACATAATTTCTCCATCTTTAAAATATCTGAGAAGCAAAGGATTTTATGTACATTTTTGCAAATATTTATTCCGCAAATCATAAAAATGAAAATAAGATCCTTAGTCTCCCATGTAAAGATATAAAGTTTACAATAGCAAGAGACAAGAATTATTTACTACCTATATGACTTCAAAATCAATCGGTTCCGCCTCTTGAAATAAATAACCATAATTCTATCTTATGTGATCTGGAGATAATCTGTAGCTTAGAGCTGAAAGTCACATTTTATTCAATATTTTGCAGCAGAACAGTTTAAACATAGTTAATCTAATCTAGTTAATATACTCACTCGCGTTCAGATTAAAGAAAAAATTACTTAAATTGGACATCCACTCTTTTAGCTCTAAAGTATAGTAATTGGACTACCGCCGTTTTAGAAGTAAGTATTTTGAAAAGCATGTGATACAGGACTCCCAAATTTTCAGCATTAAGAGAACGTGAATGCACATTTGAATCTGCATACTTAACTAAAATATTATAAAAATGTGACTTCCGCACTTTTAGTTCTAAGGAAAACGTTTTTTTTACTTAAGATTGCCATATGCCAATATATTTATAAAATGATAAATTAAATATCGAATCAAGTACTTATATAAATAAAAAAAATTATTATTGTTTACACTTAGTTTAATGTTGGCTAGAAACAGTTATGTCGGTTGATTAGGACATCGTCATTATGTATTATTACACATTGTTTTTTTAAATTTTGAAAATGTATAATATTAATATTTTTGATTGCGATTTTAAAACAAACAACGGCTCAACTAAATGTGTGATTAGGGTATTCATTTTTTGAGTTGGCCCTTATATTATTATAATCATATTATACGTACCTTACTCCGCTCGTGTATGCAGGGCTCATTTTATGTCATCTAATGCCGGCACTGTGATGTAGCTCTGTAGAAAACCGTGGGAAACCATAGAGTAAGAAACCGCATAGAAGGGTGTTTGCTCTTTGCGGCCACAGGATGCATCTCGCCGGATGCTGGTCATCGCCTCTATTATTTTATTATTATGTAAACCTACAGCGAAACTGGTGAAAAGAATGATGACTTAACAGTCTTAACACGTCGTTTGCAAGACCCAAGATACAACGTTGTATTACTGCGTTACTAATCATTTATAAATCTCATAACTTGCGGTGGTGAGTACTGACCAGAATATCCATCTCATATATTATTATATTACTTTATTGGTATTTTAAATGGCGTTGTAAAAGCTCGCTCAATATTTGGCGGCTAATATCAAACGCCGTGACCGGTTAATTTTTTTTATAAGTATGCATATTCTGTATAAATGATTTTTTGCTGCAATCTATTTTGAGCTTTCCAATCTATCCTTATAACAATTAATTGATGAGTCACGCACCGGTTTATTAGAATAGCAAAAAGTGGATAATGAAAGTTTTTGCTACAAAAAATCAAATGGTAATTTTAAATTGACTTTTTATCGCGGTATTATACCATGTTGAGTTTTAGAAAATTCATAACAAGCTTATTGTCAGATTCTGATTAAAAGCTCTAAAAAGATTGATTGTTTTGTAGTAAATAATAATTATTGTTCTTGAAAATAGTCGTAAACAGGAACCTAGTATTTTTATAACAGCTATCTAATAACAAAATTGAATTGGCCTATCTAGGATTTTGATTTTTTTTTAAATTACATAACTACATGTTTTTAATTTATTAAAAAATGTATATTGATTTATTATAAATACTATATTATCACATTTTACAGTAATATATTAAATTATAATATATCAGAAACTGATGGCCGTATTGTATTGAAACCAAATTTATGTCTAAATAAAATACTTTAAAATACGTAATGAAAATCATTGGAATACAAAGAAAATAGCTATGTAAGTATATTTGGAATAAAATCAAATCGTATAATATATTTATATAAAATACTCATAGGTCCTCGAAAGTAGTGCCTATAAAATATCTGATAATAATTTGATACCAAATCCAAAATCAATATCAAATTAATGTAATAAAATTGAAACATTACTATCTACAGTGCTCTACGTACAACGCGTTTTTTTTTAAAAATCTGAATATTATACGATCATCTCTTTCCGTTAAGGCAGCTCAAATATTACTATGATACAATGGAATGTAATACGTACAATTTACATAACGTAACCGTTCACCGTATGCCATACACATACAGACATAGTTCCTAAAATAATACTCACCCCAGACTGAAAATAAACGATGAGAAGGCCACAGTTCCGCTGGACTGATCCGAGGCTGCTAGAGACAAAATTGGATGAAGAAAATTAGAAATGTGAGGCTTGAAGAAAAAATAGTCTGGGTTAAAAATATTCAAGCATCCAATCCAGGTTCATTTTTCCAGCTAAGGCTTGATTTGTTTCGCAATTGAGTGAAGAAAATTGTTGGGTAACCATTATATCGATCCGAAAATTAACTAGGTTATAGTTATAATTAAAACATATTCAATAATGTAATCTTCAAATGAAATTATTCGGTTGTTAACAACTTATGTAACCAACGACCATCCAAAATCTATCATTATTTATCAATTAGTAACAAACGCATTAATTATTAAACTATTATAGTGTAATAGCATATTATGATGCCTATTCAATATAATAATCTACATAAACATTTATGTTTGTTACGTAATTGTTATAATTATTGTGATATTGTAAATTTGGTCCATTAGTTTTACGTAGATAATATTACTCGATCATTCGCTCAGCGATCAGAATTTACAATTAAATACATTCCATTTCCTCCCATTGAAAGTAGCTTTGAAGATGTATCCAATTGGAAGTAGGAAATTGTAATGGTGAGATGATCATTAATCATAAATCATACTGCCGTTTGTCAGCCAGTTATGAAATAAAAAATAAAACATTTAATTACATATATACCCAACTATGATTTGATAAGTGACAGTTTAAACGTTAATATTCACCTAAAATTAAATAATCGAAGGATGTTTCGTTTACGTATTATTAATAAAACTTTTACAGCTGATAAACTATACTGTTGGTAACTTAATGAGGTTTCGTCATTTTTCTTGTCTTTAATTTTTTTAGCATCATTGCAAAAAAGTTATTTATTTGAACAATCTGAAACCTTCTACCTACCTTCCTATTTACCTACCACTATAGTAGAGTTTCTCGTAGAGCGGCTCTCGTGATGCAGTGCGTAAGGCGCGGTAGTGATGTCAGGTGAAGGTAGCGAGGTGCATGCCTTGATCCAACCGTTGTCTATTTCATTGATTAGAATAATTAAAATTAAATCAGTCTATTTGCTATTCTGTTCATTTGTCCGTATTTGATGCAGATTAAGTCGCAGGCTATCGCTAGTCGAGTATATGCTTCATAACTTTGCACTTTGGCTCTAGGTTGAAAATGATGTAATATATTCTAAAAATACTTTATTTTTCACATATATTATTATCTATTTATTTGGTTATTACTATATTTTATATACAAGTTAATATCATTTGATTCAATTTTATACGAGGTAATCATGTAGTAAAAAGTGCAAAGTTATAAAACGTATACTCTACCTATTATATAAATTCAAAAATAGATCTTTGTTATGTACATACTCTCTCCATTGACTACAACGTAGTGAGAATCCTGATGAGGTTTCTTTTTTTTGATATCCATTGACTTACATGGTGTGGATCCAAACACATACTGAAAAATAGCACGCGAATTTGCTAAATGCAGGGTTTGAACCCGCCACCTGCGAATTTAGATGCGAATATTATACCACTACACTACCATATCTCTTCTTATACTCACACAAAGATATACCCAATATAAATAAAACATATGGTGTATCAAATTTATATATAGTATGTCATTGTTTAAATTTTATTTAATCGAGAATGTTCTCGAAATTGAGAATTAGCGAGAATTTTCTTTACCAGGGTTTTATACCATTTACTTGCTATTAAAATTCATATTTGAATAAATTTACAATAAATTTAGATGTAAAATGTAAAGATGTATAAAAATGGAAAATACGAGTCAAACGTCAAATTACACATATAATGTTTGCAGATTACACAGAATCAGCAAATATGTTTACACTCTAATTGATTTAATTATTGTAATTTTCTATGTCAGTAAAAATGGATAGTACCTACCTAGAAAACATACATCGATTAGAATTTAAATTCAAACTCCGTCAAGTCGATAGTATAAATTTTCTAAATACGTTTATCTTTGGTGCAATATATCTCTAGATATTTCATAACTAATCTCAAAAATTTTTGAAGAATATTCCTGACTCACATCAGCAAATAATAGTATCTACATCCTAAAAGGATACGAGCATAATAATTATATACTCAGGACGTTTTTTCCAATCTGCAAATATCTTAAATACACAATAAAAAATGAATACCGGGACTTTGGTGTTGCAAAAACATTCACTGATAATAATCGTCAATAATTATGTCTTTTGTCTCCAATAAACAGCCATATCCACCTGCCGTTGATGGTATTTCCGGTGTCTTGTCTTTCCAGTAACAATGAATGTTAGACAATCACCAGCGGAATTGGACTCACTTAGACGTGATGGATGCTTCGGTCACGAGTTGATCGTTTTGTCATTATAGCTGATGCGTAGCTAGCTTAGCTTTAATTATTATTGTTTTTATGACATAACCATTTCAACTGCAGATACAAACACCTTTTGGCCTGAGTTTAATAGTTTTGTCAATGTTTATAGATTATAGATATTAAATCCACATTAAATGATATCGTAAAAATCAAAACGTGAGGTTGAATTCGCAGTTAAATCGCACAAAAAGAAGAATCCAGACGAAACTCACTAAAGTTGTTCTAACAATGTAGTATTATAATATAGTTTATAAGTTGTCCAGATTGTAAATAGTAAATAGACTTGTTAAATTACACAATATTGTCATTATGTTTATTTGAGTATTTGATTTTATTTTGCTTTATTGTACATGTCTATTAAATCATCAACTTTAATATCGTTTGTCTTGATTTTGTAACTAACAACTAACCACCCAATGTGGTTTGGTGTTCATTTAGATTGGGTTTATGATTACCAGTTACGGACAATAAAAATCGATTTAAATCGACTTATCAACACGAAACAGGTGTGTAGTATGTATTTAAGTGTATTTTGTTGTGACATAATCCCAATTATGTAGAAGGGAACTGTGGTTAAGAAGTTTATTCAGTATTTTAAAATTGACTCTTTTCTAAAGCGACCACATGAATTCCAAATGTAAAATTATCGATGAAGTATCTGTTTATACTAGTAATATCGTATACCTATATTAATTTTGGTGAATATTTATAGTATGTTTTTTCATGTACCTATCTACGTATTAGCAACACATACGGTGAGTGTTGGGGTAGATAGACCATACGTTGATTGGCGGGAAATGAAAAAATGAATACGAATATTACATATTTTAAGAGCATTGACGGTTCTCCATGAAGGAAACGATGCTATCATTTCGTTTGAAAGTGCCAACATTTTTGTTTAAAGAATAATAGAAACATACAAATTATGTTACTTATACTGTGTGTCCAATAGCAATTTATCGCATAGCCAAAATATTCACAATGGGTCGCCAAGTCTACCAGAGCAGCTATTTGAATGTATATTTTACGGAAATGCTCTAATCCACAGTAGATGTATCCCTATGTAATTTTTTTAAAAGATTTTTGTTGCATTTGTCTGTTTAACCGAAGATAAATAGTTAATAAAATAGGTAGGTATATACCTAACAAATTTGCATATAATTAAATGAAAGTGAATCGCAGTCTTGCCTGTGCGGTAGTTTATGCGAAATATACGGAATAATTTTACAGCGCTTTTCGGTTTCCGCGAGCTACAGTTTTCCCATCCATACACACGGGCTTCCCGATACAAAACGGTTTACGCAGGTAATCTTCTGGTAAAGCATGAGCATCTAGCCGGCGCTTAAAGACAGCACTTTGTCTAGGGACGTTATTGAACACATATTATTACTACAACGGAAAGATTTAATAATAAATAATACTTAGGAAGGTAATTTTCCCTCTCAGTGGATTAATATATATTTGTGTGATAGTATCGTCATGAAATTGTTTTCATTGAGTGAATCATATACCTAATCCAAGACTTAATAGCCAATTTATATGAAAACATAGTTGTCATGGTAATTCTAATAATCTGATGTATATGATAAAATATTTTGAAATACGTGTTATTATTTAGACAAGTAGAGCAGAAATAAACTTCTATGAAATTTACTGATGAAAACCAGACAAATTTTACAATTTTCGGTAGGTACCCACTAAATTTGATTCAAAACTGATGCTAATTCACAGCATTTTGATACTCAACCACAAAAGGTGTTTTGCTATTTTCTCCATTACCATATACATCACAATTCTTCATAAAAGTCTAAATACTTAATTTTCGTCATTTAAACAAGTAATACATACATACTGTTTACAATATTTGTGCAGTAAAAAAATATCCTTAAGTGATAATTTTTATAAAATTCCTCATTATTAATTACTGTGGATTTAAAAAAAAAAGCTCTATTGTTGCGTTCAGTTATGATAATATCATTCAACTTGTATTTTACAAGTGTTAAGTTTCTAAAAATATATGTACAAAATTATGTTGCCAAAATAAATATTACTTACTTAATTTATTGACAAAAAATATACTGCTAATTTCATTATTCAACAAAATATGAGTTACAAAAATTCTAAAAAATATATAACTAATACGTACACAGAAAAACGTATAGGTTATTTGTACTGGGTACGTCATAATAGATTGAGTCAAATCCTCATACTTTATATGTTTACATTAGCAAATATATATTTTTTTAAACTATAAATTAAATAGCTAATCTACACAACATACTCGTAGTATTATATAAAGTCTGTAAAAACCGGATACTCTTAATAAGTTTAAGATTAATTGAACTAATTAAATCATTATTTATTCAGTACTTTAGCAATGGCAAATAATTCCTTTTTTGTTTTGATAATCGTAAAAGCATAAATAATTATAGACTTAACTCAGGCAGTATTATAATATAGAATTATAATACAATGGTTTTACTATTTCAAACTTATGATTTTACACGCTGCAAGACAGCGTTTCGACTGAAGACAAAAATAACACCAGTCATCAAGAGTAGACTATCTACCAAGTCAACGCAGCCTTGGAGCAACCGACCCTATCTGGTGAGATTCTTTCAGACAAGTCGAGTTGGCATTCCGAGTCGAATCGCGTTCGAAGAATTTCTGCAACGGGCTAAACCTGTCTTCAGGCGGCCTTTGCGAAATAGGATAAATTATTATTTACTCTCCCCATTATAAATTACTCCAGCGCAGACGATGACCACTTAAATTGCCTGTGAAAGATTTATTGGTATTTCTGCATTATAAGTCACATGGCCGTTTGATTCGAATCAAAACATAAAACACCCTACCGAAACCTACAAATAAGTCGATAGGCACAATATACTAAATCGATTGTGTTCGGTGGTGGATTTAGCCATTCACGGGCCCTACTCCAAGCATTAAGTGGGGTCTCCCATAGATAAAAAATATATTTCTTATACCACAAATAACTACTATCAATGCATTAAATTGATGTAATAGATATCTTCTGATTCAAAAATACCTCTAATATCGATTTAATTGATTCCTTACACTTATCCGATATTACAATAGTTATTGTGTCATATATTGGATAAAAGTCTTTATAGAATATGTTAATTGTTTTCGTAATAATTATAATACTGTTTCACTACACTGATTGTGCCACAAGGCATGATCTAGTGCAGCGCTTTAAATGGAAAAATTTACGAACCGGAGCGCTCAAAATTTTCTGTAGTTAACACAGTTATCAAATTTTATCTGTATTTTATAAAAATAAGTGTGTTAGATTTTTTCGCTATATGGCCTATCTAGCTTAGATGGTCGAGCTATTTTTTCGAAGATACGTCGCTGTAATTTTACCGATTTCACGAACCGGGAGGGCACTCCGGTGTGCTCCGGTCCATTTCGAGCCCTGTTCTAGTGATAATAATAGAAGAAAAATGAATAATATTAAGTTTTTTTTTGAAAAGGTTCCATTATGACTGAATTTCTTATTGCACGCATAATTGAACGCATATGTAAAGCTAAGTTATATCACAATTTCAGATTATTTGTCAATAATTGATAAAAAGAAAAATCCATTTATGTCAATTATTAGATTGGCTCAAATTATTGTAAATTCTGAAGGAGACATTCAAATTCGTATTATTAAACGCTATTGGTGCAAACAAATGGCTGAATACAGAATCTTACAGTTTTATGATGTCCCTAATTGTGATTATTAATTTGGTTGAGAGATAATATGGGGATATAATGACACATTGCAGACCTAGTATCATGGATGTGGCTTCATTTGGTCTGTAGTCTCACTAACGAAGAAGTAGTATGAAATTAATGAAATAATTATTATACATAATTATAATACATTTTGCATTCTTTAAAAAAATGTGGCGTTAAAAATAATCAATCAAATGAAATTATTTATGAAACGTGTCGAGAAAGTGAATTCTAAATATTCCGTGAACATTTTTAAACATCTGTAACAATTAGATTGTTTCCCGTTGTCTGATTTAAATCATGCTGTCAGATAGTAATTTTATTCAGTGATATAAGCTTAAACCTTATCTTGGCACTTCAGTCTGTCAGATAATGCTATGGATAATCACTCGTACATCTGTAGATAATCTAGAAACTCTTGAAAATCGTATTATAATTGATTTACGTGTATAAAAAGTGGAATAGTGACATAACTCAATGCTTACCTTTTTTGCATAATATTTTTTATCTACTTGTGACAACGTACATAATTTAAATGTAATATCTTTTTAGTCATATAAATGCTTGTAGCTGCTGTATATATATACCTAGATAACTTTAAGTTTTAAAGAACAAAGATGGTAATTATTTATGTCACATTTGTAAAGTTTTAATCCATCTATAGTTGCAAAGAGGGTCTTTAGATATATCGTCTCAGAGACAAATTAGCATTGACGGAGGTGGTATATTTATATATATATATATACTAGCTGACCCGGCGAACTCCGTACCGCCTCAGAATAAATAATCTTGTGTTAACTTATTAGCTGAAATACTCAAAATGAATTAAGTTCAATAAATGTGCAAAAATCAAATCAAAATGAAATAGATTACATATTTTTGGTTGGTTCAGATTTAGAAGCATGATAACTACCAAGTTAATCTTCAGTTGTAAATTGTGCGGTGGCAAGCCAGGCAGATCCAATAAGTTTAAAAATTCAGTTGGATAGTTGGTTGATTCTTCTTCGTTTATTATACAGTCGATAGATTTATAGGAACGCATTGGACCAACGATTTGATTTTGAATTGTGGAGTTTAAGTGATCCACATCTTTGTTCTTTGCCGCAAAAATTGCTCGTTCACTCAACCAATTGTGATTTTTGTGGTTAGCAATGACGTTCGGGAACACTTTGTTGATGAGGTCGTCCTTCGCTGAGACGAAATTTCAAAAATTGAATTGAAATAAACTTGTTGACCATTCTCCAGATGCACCGCCAAATGTACAGCAGTGGGATGACGTTCATGAATGGGGAATGAGAGAATACGCCAAATTGCTTCATTGCAGCTCACATATCGACCAACTTGATAGTGCGTGATTTCATCGTTGGTATTGGGAGTTTGAACGCCAAAAACTACAATATCGCTGCCTTTGGTGACATATTGCAGATGTATTTGATGGACTTCACTGAATTGCAAAACTCCACGTTGCAATGCGCCTTGAATGTTTTGGAAAAAAGTGGCGAATACGGAACAATCCAAGTGTTGTCGACCACGATATCGTTTCACTTCATTTTCGTTGTGATGGTTCTACCGTTATCATTGGGTGATCGACGCCGATACAGTGGATAACCATCATTGGCAGTGATAGTCTCCGCCGTTAAACTTCATGGATAACGCTTGGAACACTTGTCGTCGACCATGCACGGTGATTGGGGATTGATGGCGCCACACTGTCCATGAATCATGTAAGTAATTACAACATCATGCAGGTCTGGATCGGTTTCGGGATCAGGAATCTCGGCACATATGATGTCATCTTTTTGGTCTGGTCGAATTCTTTCGACTCACCAAATAAGAATGTGTGCATGCGGCAAGCTTCGTTTTTGTCATTCAATCGAATACATCCAGCATAGAGTATCCCCAAAGACGCGATGATTAACAATGTAGTTCTTCAGCGACAGGATTTTTTGTTTAAACACACGTGCGGCGATGTCGTGCTGATCACTTTATGTTTGTCCGGGGAGTAGCAGTTGAACAATTTCTATTCATTTCGTATTTCATGTAAAGGTGATGAATAGATCTGGACGACCGTAATGACGAACATATGTCATTGCATCTTGCGCATATTCATGCATATGACGTGGGCTGCCAATGTACATCGCCGATAGAATAGTCAATCGACCAACATTAGCTGCATCTCCTACGGTGCTGATTGCATCGGGTAAATGAATATACTCATCCGATCGCAGTTTGGCTTGGTTCAACCGAATGAAAGTGAGGCGCTCCGTCTCGATTTTAAGCAATCGACGAAATCGCAGCAAATAGTTGTCAGCATTTTGACGAATCACCAAATGATAAACACTGGAAAATTAATCACATAATTCAAAATTACATAATGAAGCAGTTATCGATGCACACACAATCACAAATTTGATAACCTCACAAAGTGAACATCTTCGAAGGCAACTTACCGTTTGAAAATCACGATCGAAATAGCTATTTGCGCACCTAGCTGGTAATCGGCTCGATTATTCACGTAGATCGATTGTCGAATGAAGTTTGAATGATGGTTTTTGAAATTGGTAGGTAAATAATGAGCAATACCAGCAATGAGATCATGTAATTTTATCCTTGGCTTTATTTTTGGACGCTGTCGAAGAAGTAAAAAAAGATTCAGGCAGGACAACTTCCTCCAAAATTCGCCGGAGTATACAACAAAGTCTTTCGGGATTATCTGAGGCTGAACTGAATCAACTGTCAAAGGATAGATAATGCACACAACGCCTTTCATTTGTTTGTTTGTTTCTTGTTTATTATTTCTGTCATGTATCGTTGTATATGGATTTAATTTTTTTGTGATTTTCTTTTATTTTCGATTGCGCGTTCATTGTTCAAAATGTCAAAATGTATGAGAAAATTAATTTTCTTCATATTTTTTTCCCGTGAATTTTTCCGATGTTTTAATAGTTATTCTGATATTCGGGGCTGAGACAAATCCAACAATGCAAAGATCGTAAAAATCGGTCCAGCCGCTCTCGAGTTGTAAATGGTGTAACTAACCCGACTTTCTTTTATATATATAGATGACGAGATTACTCGCAGAACCGAACTGCCATAGATCTTAATTATAAGCCTGAATAGTAGGTAGCATGTCCGGATGAGAGCTCTTACCATTTGCAATGCCAAGACAAATAATTATGTATTTTCATTAATCAGAATATAAATGTCTTAAATCGTATATTTAACAGTGAATAATAACTAATTTTTTTGTTAAGTATTAATTTATTATTTAATAAATAAATTCTCAAGATTGCTTACTACTAATTAGAGAGCTTTTAAAGCTCTAAAGCGGGTAATTAATTTTTCCATACTTACGTTTTTCTCTTCATTCAAGCGATTATTTTTTCATTCATATATCTCCATAAAAGCTGTGGTGGTAGTAGGCACGATTTATTAGCATCCTACTATTAAAATTCAATAAATAAGTTGCAGTTCTATCGGTCATTTTAGAGATGAATCATGACATAATACTGTGTCTATAAAGGAGTAAATTAGAAGTAGTTATTATTATTTATCTTTAATAGGATAAACCCAGGGAATACAATATTAATGGAAAGTTGTTTACCCTATACTGACTGTGGTATAACAGGCTAAATATCTCGAGTGTGGAAAAATCTGAGAATAACTTAAACTTAAAACAGTGTTAAAAAAATGCTATTGTCAATTAATAGCAGTTAATAATGTGCATTTTAGTTTGTCACGTTAATGTAATGTGCTTTCAATCTTTGGGAAAAGTCGACGCGGTTTTTTTTTTAATTTGGCTTTATTGCGGTCAGTCCATAAACTACTCTGCTTCAGAACTTTGGTCCATGGCGATGGCTTGTACATTTCTATTTATTAATCCGTTATGTGGATTAAACAATGATAAACGTATATTAACCAACTCAGACGTATTAACTATATACGAGCTTAAAAGCCCACCGAAGTACGTACGACAGCAACTTAAACATCTACTTGTTTATAATTATAATTGACAATTGAATCGACACTCAAATATGTATATACTCATTATTCAATATTGTTGCTCTATTAATTTTCAGTATATATTGATTTTTTTGAATTAAGCTGTTCACACCAAAACTATTTTCACCTACAGACCTACAAACTTACCTGAAGAATGGTATGGGGGAGCCACTCTCGAAAACTACCCAACCAAGACTCGTAACTGGACAAAATCTGACATTCGAATGAAATTTTCAAAATGGCATCCTATGGTCGTTCGTAGTTCCATTTTTGGCTATTCTACAGATAAGTTTGTGGGTCTGTAAACCCTTACTGTAATAATGTATTATATTTCAAAATTGAAATAACTGCGCAGTATATGTATGCGCATACTTCGTTTCAATATTATCATTAATGTGCAATTATGATATAATAACAATAAAATATGTTTAAACCTATATTGGTGCACCTAATTTTTATACCACCAGAACTATAATAGCGGAAAGGCATTACTAATCTCGTAGCGACGTTTTCTATCACCATTAGACGTCTATAACTTTTCCCGTTCTATGCCTTATTATGCAGATGAGATGCAATACCAAATCACGTCTCTGAATACAAAATAGACAAGTCAATAATCGGAAGGTACATTTCGCAAGGCGTATCTGCATAATTAGTTTTTCCTCCATTCAATGAGTAGTTGCCCCAGCGACCCGACGCGGAGGATAATTAAATCAATTTTTGAAGCGGCTTCTGGTTCAGCGAGACGCGTACTCCGAACCAAGATCAGAAGCATTTTAGCCTTCCGGGAGCAATAGACTGGGTCTGAGGCATTTTTATTTTTATTGTGATGAATATGTCCGGAGATCGAGTCGCTCGCACAAACTTTTTATGACCGTATTACAGTGGACGACACGTTTTCAATTTATAAATAACTAGCTATTCTGATTTGGTGTAAGGAAAAAAAAGTCTTTTTTTGAACGGCCGTCAGCAAGGATCTTTCTATGTTTTTTAACACTCAGGCGTCACAGGCATTATAAGATTATATGAATAGGTAAATAATGTATTTTCACCCAGAATCAAACCAAGAACCTCTGGTATGAGCAACCAGTACCTGCCTACCATGCGCATTGAAATACGAGTGCAATCATACATTCTTTTCAGTAGGCTGAATACATACAAGATTTAAGAATGTTATATTTTTTTAGAATATACATAGTTTTGACTTTATTAAATTAAAAACCTTATTTAAAAAGTAAGATAAATCGTAGTTATTAGAAATAGGTACTTATCATGAATTGTGTTAACGTAAAGGCTAGAGGACTCACCCGGAGAGTGTAAGATATGATTTTGAGTACCACATGTTCCAAATATTTTTGATATATGTTTCTGAGGTTTTTAAAAAAATATCTAGGTATCTCCCATAATATAAAATCTCAATGCATTCAATATTCGGTTCAAGGTAATGTATTGCCCGATTGCAGTGTTACTAGGGGCATATACCAATCAGTTATATAATAGTGGGCCAAAGTGCGCTCAGTATTTTAAATAGCGAACAACGTTAAATTTAATTAACCTTAGTAATAGTTTAAAATTAAAAAAAATATTTCTAATCACTGCAATTAGAATATTATTTTTATATTTTTTCTTCATCGTTCTCATTGTGTTACTAAATTTTCGGTACCTAACTATTAAAATAATAAAAAGACATGATTTCTGAAAACGGGGGACGGTGTAACCAGGATTTAAAAAAAAAAACAGTGATCTGACATTATTTTATTTGGCACTACCTACACTACTGCTATTAATAGAATATGAAAGATGTAATTATTATTTTTTTTAATTCAAAGATGACCTTACATTTTAAAAAAAACCTGTTATTAAATGTGTGTTTGGCTAAATCTTTCAATTTATTATTTTTAATATTTTCATCATTAATCCTTACAGCGCAAACGCTACAGCTGTTGTGTCCTGATTAGGGGGCCATTAAAATATAAATAGCACGTTATTTAAACGCTCCGCAGTGACTCGGTTAAAACGATGATAGGTGAGTCTTCTTGAGTCTGTCGGATATATTTTTAAACAGTTTTAATGTATTTTTTATTTCATTAAAAACCGAAATCCTTTTTATTTATCCCTATGTCGCCTCTCGGTCGCCGTAGATTAAATTGTATCGTCCTCTGTAATGTGACCGTCAAGGATAGTATTCCGTGCAACCAGTTATATCACTTCGACTCCTGAGATGGCGATAAACAAAATGAGGCTGCTCCGAGCTACATAGCCACGACGGCGTACCTTCCAGCCAGCCTCTCGCGCTGTCAATTACAAACATTTTTCCTATACGGACCGAGAAATTTATTAAAAAACGGTATTTTTTCGATTAAAATTGTTGTTTAGTTTTTGTTGTTTTGCCGGTTTGCCGCTATGGAGGTTGAACGACAGTTTGTTTACATAAATATCACTGGTTTAAGAAAAAAAATGGTTTTAAATGCCAAATGGTGTGTTGTACATTATATCGATGGTCCAAACGGTTACACGTAATTTTTACGAAGAAATATTGACGAAAACCATCAACCCGCAGAATCGAATTAAAACTGCCATTGAGATTTGATATTAATTTGAACTTAATATAAATTATAATAATCATTGACTGGTGGATACTTTCACTTACTTAAGTACAAAAGATCAAGTAACTACAGAATATTATGATATAGTAACGTATATTATAATAATTGGAAATATAAAAATCATAAGTGGGACATTTGAGTACAGTTAATTCTGAATTTATCTAATATAAATCACAACTGAATATAATAATTAATCGACACATATACATATACAACAAATAAAAAACCCGCATTTATGACTGTGGATTATTTACTGTGGGTTTATCATTGTTTTAAAATGTACATTAATCTTGATTTACGTTATTATAAGACCTTGGTCATACAAATCGACTGTTCTTTAGTTAGAAATGTTTGAAATTATAATTTTTATAACGTTTTTATGAATCTGTCTTTAAACGGGGAATCGGTTAGCAAAAGTGCAACACTAACATTTTTAATTCTAATGGATCTGAGTTTCGTACTATTCCATTTGAGTCATTTTTTGCGACCCGGTTTTCGCCTTTCGGCATCTTCAGACATTATGTGCACTCACCAAAAGGTAAACTAAAACTAAAAGCCAAACTTAAATCAATTAGAATTTAAATTCAAATTCCATCAAGTACCTTCGGTCGATAGTATTATTATTACTAACAATTTATTTTTTATGAACATTAAGCCCTATATTTGGATCATTTTTTTTTAGATTTTTAATAAAATATATTATTAACGCACTAGAAGTTATATACAATTTTAAACAATACATCGCTTTCATATTGGGAAATAGGAGAAAGAGCCCACGACAGTTTTCAGACAGAAATTAGGTAGGTACACACAAACCTCAAGTGTGAAAATAATTATAAAAATTAATTAATTTCTTTCTCTCATAGATGGATTTCTCACATTCTGATCGCTGAACCGCCACCAAGCAGTCATGTTGCAGTCAAATCACCAGCATCAGCCCGAGTACGGGAGTTCGTTCACTGCGTCGACAGGCTCGACTACCTCCGACACGACCTCGGCGTCAGCCTCTGTGGTTGCGTCAGCGTCACGCTCAGGAGTCGGAGCCACCGTCAGGAGGGTCAGGCTCTCCAGAGGATCTGCTGGAGGCCGCCCCAGAGCGCCGTTTGGATTCAGCATAAGAGGCGGTCGTGAATACGGAACCGGTTTCTTTGTTTCAAGGGTTGAACCTGCATCAGAAGCGCATGCGCAAGGATTGAGGGTGAGTTATAATTATTTTTTAAATTTTATTTATTAAGGAAACAAATAGTTACATTTTGATTACAAATATAAGTTTAAAAATAGAATAGTGAAAAGTTATTGCAACCAGCACAATTTCCATATATAAATTATAATATTATAGTTAAGCCGAACAAGATAGAAAGTAAGAAGAACTAAGTATAATATATAAATTACACAAGAAAATTGAGGAAGAATAATATTGAATAATTATAGACACAAAAGTAACATTTTTTAAAAGTGTATATTATATATTATATTATATGTGTTAAAAATTATTGAAATTTATACATAATATGAGTGTTCTAAGATAGAACAGGAAAAGAGAGATAATAAGAAAAGGGAAAACACAAACATTTAAAATTTCAATACCACAAAATTATATTTTCAAATTGGTCTATAAGTATTTTATGTAAATAATTAAGTCAATCCTATCCGTGATGGTTTAAATTAAACAACAAAGAACTTAATTTGTATACTCATTGCGTCAGAATGATTTTATAAATTTTGTTTGCTAAAAACCATAATATGGAATTGGATAGGACACGGTTTAAGTAAAAGATAATCGATAACTCGAATAATCTAGTAAGATAAGATACCCAAGAGGTAGATAACGTTAGAAAGTAAGACGTAAATGCCACTGGATTGTCGATACAGTTAAGTTCTGCGGAAACATATTGCACCGCAAAGCCTAGAGAGGCTTTTATCCAGCAGTGGATTTATCTATTCTGATGATTACACATTTTATAAAATAAACAATGCCATTCCATTACATAAAAACATATTTAACGAGTACCATTTAAATAGATACGTTTCTTTAATTCACCCTGATACACTCCAGCATCGGGGAATAGGCCAAACACAAACCACGCCATTTTCCTTAATCCATCGTTACGTCTCGATCTTATACCTAATTATTTATTGTTTACTTTTCTTTTACAAGCGTTTACCTACATTTTTAATTACCACATTACACACAAATATAATATTAGCATTATACGTGTTATCTTAACTACATAAATAAGATATGGTATTTGATGATAGTTTTAAAATCTTAAATAATCTTGTAAATATCTAATTTGGCAACGAAACAAGGAAAATTAGCGCGCACAATAGACATAGCATCCTTATTAAAAACATAATATACCTACACAAAGACAAAAGATTCTGAGAACAATAAATCGGCGATGATGTAACAGTCTAACCATAACAAATTGCAGGCTAAGTACCTACCTATATTGCGAATAATGACTGACAACACTATAAACAATGATTTTCCCCTAATAAAAGTGTATGTCAAATTAATTTGAAATTTCGCGCCACTATTAAATTTCATGTTGGTGTCAAACTCGGAAGTTGTCATTTTGTTTGAGCCAAATTCGGGTGATAAAAATCTGTGTAATCTCAACAACAATGAAAATTTTAAAATGTGTCTTTCCGCGATATCTTAGCGCATCAGTGTTAGGTAATTAATATAATAAGTTTATTATTTTGAAGATTGTAGTTATATTATAACAGAGAGTAAGATGTACGGATACCATGTAATCCCATTTGCTAAACGTAGGCGGGATTTATCGTATCGTATCCGTTTGTCTCACTCGACAACCCTCGTGCTGTTTCTTCTTACCTACCCGAACCTTTATTACAATGTGGTAATTTATATTTGTTAGTCCTTCACTAAACGACGAAATTAAAATTATTATTGTAAGAGTTAACAGATGCTATAATGGTATTCATAGGCACTCTAAATCATTATACTATCAAAAAATTAAAAATCCCGCCTTTATAAAATACTTTTAACACCAGTATCATCCTACAGATCAGAGACGTGGGCATTAATTAACTCTCAGTGGTTCTTAGAAACGACAGATGTTTAATGAGCGGATTCTTGTAAAATATCTTTGGCATAATCCGCAAGCATTGATGTCACTTTAATATTATGAACTTAATAAGCTCTTTGATGAGTTTTACGTCGACAAATAATTTATCAAAACTCAAAGTCAACGTGACACGTATGGATGGATGAAAAATGCGCTGGAAGTGCTGGAAGACCGTGACTTTAGTGACTTGATGGCATATAAACACACATGTGAGCTTTAAGAATGATTGACGAAATGTGTCTAGAATAAAGGAATTTGCTTGATGCTGAGTTTCAACCCCGTTTTAATGTCAGAGAAGAAGCATTTCCATTAACCTCTTGTATAAGAAATACTAGTAAATATATTTATTAAATAAAAAAAAAGACAAAATTCATTAAGAGTCCAACGAATTAAAATGTGCCTGACAGTGGTTGGAATACTTATTGTATAGCAGTAGGTATATATTAGAGCTTGTGATTTCTCGACGATTTTTAATTCTAGAGATTTAAGAATAATTAAATTATTTAAGAATATTTGATTCAGGAAAATTCGAGATTGGTTTATTGATTTCTCAAAATTTCAAGAAAAAATAATCAAAGTGGAAATTTGTGTGAATTTCGTTCAAAAATAAATTGTCCATCCAGATTCAAAGCTGAGATCTTTTTTTATACCTTCCGACAAAAAGAATCGGTCGTGAATAAGCGAAATTAATATTCGTTTTTTTCACTCGGCCAAAAACCCGACGACTTTACAGGTGTTTTGCAAGTTGAACAAGACCTTTTTTCTCTTTGTCGGCAATACTGTTTTTGAATCTATGATAAGAATCCAAGAAATTCTTGTGATTCCCATTGATGATTTCTCGGCAAATGATAATCTCGAAAATTTTGGAAAAATATCTTGTATAATTTGAAACGCAAATCAGCTTTCACGTTATTTCTCGAGAATTTTCGAGACGAGAAATCTCAACCACAAATTCTAAGCAGAACTTTTTTTAAATTTATTCATTTTGATACCTAATACATACACATTATATACTTATAATTAGTTCATAACACGGATATTTAGTAAATAATTCAGGAAAAAATACAGTGTGATAGTGAGGAGTATATCGAGTGAATTAAACAGACCATATTTAAGAAACTATGAAAAACTGTACCTACATCTAAATTCACCCCACATGAAATATGTCGATATCCGAATGAATTTCGTTGAACACATCTGTTGCATTTTCCAATTAACTGCGGGTTACTTCTACTTTTAGCGAGGATAAACAACTTATGCTTCCGATTTTTCAGATAGTTATCAGGTACCTACACTAAAATTAACAATAGCAAGAACGGAATTATCTAAAGAGTGTATATAAGATACATTAGAATATATTGTTCTGTGGTATTGCTCTGTGGTATGGATCAATTCAAATTAGGATGTTCATTTCTTGTTCAAAATTAAAACATGCTTTTGACAAATCCTTTGTGGTTAACGGTCGGCTGCTGAGTATGTAATTCTGGTCTCATGTCATTTATCAAATTTTATGTTGCAGGTGTCCATAACTTGTTATTATAATACGTCCACAGCATATATTTTTACGCAGGACTTGAAATGAACCGGAGCGCCGTTCCGGTTCATAAGATTCCCAAAATTATTGCTATGTCTCGTGGAAAAAATAATTTGACTGTCAGAGCTAAATAGGCCATATAACAAACAATCTAACACTAAATAACTAGTTTAGTATTTTCGGAAAATTATCGAGCGCTACAGTTAGTAAAATTTTCCATTTCAAGCGCTGTTTTTAGTTCAACAATATTTTTAGTCCAATGTCGAAAATATCCTAAATTAATTTGTGTAGCCTTATATGTATCTAGAGATGGACCTTAAATCGAAATTGCACCATAATTAATAAAATCGTCAAATTCTATTAAGCCTTTGCTTGTACTGTTATAATTATTGCCATAGATTTAATATAACTAATATTGTATAGTATAATCAGATCTAAGTAGGTACAACATAGTTCCATGAAAACTTTCTCATATAGGTACCTTCTAAATAATGACTATGTTTGTATCTAACTCTTACTTACATAGTTAGGTACTGAATAAAATAAATCTGTAGCCTTCGGCCGATTCATAAACACCTCTTTATGGAGGCTGAATATTATCATTTTGTTGTCGGCTCGCGTCGATTCTTTCGCGCACAATGGTTTATTCGTTTATTGCATAACAGCTTCCTGCTTTTGCCGTGCAATCTGCTCTCTTTGCGAGGTGTGCTATGAGCCCGTGAGGTCTGCGCAGTGTGCCACTACTGCCAGTACAATATTCCATAATAATAGTCACGCATAATTTTAACAGCATTCTCCACTTTTGCGGTAACTGGCAACACTCGGTGTGGTAATGGAGGTATTTTCTGCAGTGCCGTACCACACTAAATTTGCAGAATAAAATTTTTGTAAGTACTTACCATAATTTATTCAAAGTTTAAAACAGCCGTGTCCATAGAAATTGATACACGTATTCTGATACATAAATTTGGCTTAACCACAAAATTGTATCTATTTACAGTTTAATATATTAATTATTATTTCATATGCATATGAATTTCCGATTTTTCCTTTTTTCCAATCAGCGGGGCTAGTTATTTTCAAATATTAGTAACAATACAGACAGGTGAACAATTTTTGTCATAGTTCTTGCATTGTATTAGGAGTACCTATATTATATTAGAAGACTACATAGATTCGCACTTATAGTAGTAATTGCATTGCATTTGGTACATTCTTGAATTAAAATTATTTTTATTTTATTTTTATCACGGTAACCATTAAATATTTATTATCTTCTTCTTCTTCTTAGAATTAAGTCTTATTCATTTGTTCATGATATTACCAATATGGACGTTTATATTGTTTATAGTAATTTCCATGTCTACATGATAAAATTTAAATATAATAAGTTGCATTCATTGAAGGAAAATAGTAAAATGTATCATCACCACGCATCGACGATGCCATGCATATTATAATGTTCCTATCCACTTAAGCGCGCCACTGAATGTTGGCAATTCGGCAAACAAGCGTTATTCCATTTTCAAATGAATAAAGTGATCCATAGTTAATTTATGCGTAACATAGACAATGAACTGATGTTTAATTCACAGATGAGATTTCATTGGACTCATTAAAAACGGGCCGACAACTTTGACTATTATTACTGTAATCAAAGGTTATTGTGTTTAACTGAATATTAGATATTAATACGAATGATTTATTCATGAGTTTACTTCCTTTTATTTTATTCCCCTGATGTTATATAATAAATTATTGCTCAGGTAATTTATAAACATACAACAATAAAGATCTAGTAAGATACAAAATATACCTACCTATGTATACATAATTTATTCAAAAGTATACTGCGTTGTTAATTCTAATAACTTAACTCGTCTACAAGGTTCGGAAGTTATTTTTGCTTTCTATAGCTTTATAATTAATACTCCTTACGAAAAATATTAATATTGCTACCAACGTTTTAACAATTTTCGAAAAACCCTTTCATATAATACGTTTATAGCCAGACAAAATTTACTTAGACATCCAATGATACCCAAGAGGTAGAAGACGTCCGAAAGATCTAGAGGCAGTTGGAACGACGTAATAGTTGAGGTCTGCAGCGCCACGCACATGACTGAAATAAATGTAATCAGCTTTAAGAGACCTTCATCATCAGTAGGTGCTTAGATTGATGATGATTATTATAGTGTGTAGTCAGGTGTTGGCAACTTTTTCTAAACGGCTGAATCTGAAATTGGTTTCGATCATCGTTGCAAATTATGTGATTCTACTATTACATTACATTGTATTTTATTTTAATAAATAAAAATATATCTTTTTCAGTTAGCTAAAGTGCATATCTACACAAATATGAGAGTTTGTATATGCATAACTGTCTCCTAATTACCCAATACGAAATTAAGGTTATTTTCCACTTCGTTTCATCATTACACAGAGTGACTCCAAGAGAATTTTGAATAATTCACGATTGAACAAGTTTAACCAGTGGATATATGAGTTTTTTTGAATGATTTTACACACTGCGTATGGGTAGTTCCCTCAATTCTCTTATACCAAGATTTCGTCGCACGGTACATAGCTCTTTTCTACACCTTAACTCACAGCTTTGACAATAATTGTAAACTAAAATATAAAATTTCTCACCAAGAACTTATGAAGGCTTCATAATGGATATATTTAATAAAAGATCATGAACTATTATTAACTATAAAGTGAAAGCTGAATCTCTTGAAAAGAATAATACCTATAGTAAATTTTGCAACCATTATCCGAAGTGTCTCTAATCAACTTTAGATTAATTTCGTAAATTAAATGAGCGACTTATTTTTTTACATAGATAGTATTCATTGATTCTTTGAGAGTGTTAAGACACTGGTAGTTATAAAAAATACAATGTGATTAATTTTAGTTAAGCCGTGTAATGCTTTAGTCACCGAGTCGGATTTTGAAAACGTTGACTTTACTATTATCACGAGCGCGTCGACTCTTCACGGTGTTTGATTCAGAAGATGAGATATTATTTTAACAAACAGGTAGGAGATACTCCTCGAAGCGAGATATCCGGAAACTGGTAATGTACTAATTTAATGGAAGGTGAATATACACCCACGTTGGCCGCGTGACTTAAGCGTTGGCATATAGCGTCGTGAGTCCCGGGTTCAAATCCTGGGTCTGACAAATATACATATTGTTTTTAAATTTGTGTATGAGTCAGAGTATGGACCTAATAAGTTGAGCAAGTGGCTGACATCCATTTCTCGTAAAAACAACAAACATCTGTTAATACAAACCTCTACTCTGTGGAGGCCCATAATATGATCTTATTAGGATCGAACATGGTTGAAAGAAAGAAAGAATTATTGAAATTATATCGTATTGAAACTGTCCTTTAAAAACAGTAGTTGTTTTGTTTATTTACAATAAGACACATTGAGCACATAACAAATTATATTAATTCAAGACGTTCACAACATGACATTTAGAATAAAATGTACAAGTAAATCAACTTGAGAAAAAACGAGGTAGTGAAAAAAAACAAAGCCAAAATAATTTTATAGAAAAGAAATAAAATAAAAAAACAATAATTCAAAAAAAATACATATTAAAGATAAAATAGAATTTTAAAAGCAAAATACATGATGGATCGCTAAAAATGTCTACATCTCTAGGGAGTGTATTGACCAGCCGCATAGCCCTCGCTATTGGTGCCTGGTGAGCCTGACATAAGGAAACAGCTTTCATCCAAAATAGGTCATGGCTGCGAACACGCATGTAATTGACAAGTACATAAAAATTCAAATTTTCCATAATCTCGAGATTGGAAACTATAACACGTGAGAACAGGGGAAAATGCTTTAAGAGTAGAAGTGACCGACGAGCTTCAAGAGAACGAAAGGCGAGCATGCCTTGAAGAAAGTTAGTCGTATAAATACCAATGTGCCGAAAAAATAAAAAATCATAACACATAGGTACGAATAAATCAAGGCCGACTTATTATACTATACCCACGGGACATTACCTACAGGAAAGGAGAAAACTTCACACAACTAACATTCTTATACTTTAAATATCTTTTTTATATTACCATCATCATCATCAGCCGGGGTCGATCCACTGCTGGACGAAGGCCTCCCCTCGCTATCTCCACTCTTCTCCATCCCTACTTCTTTGCTGCTACGTACCTTCATCTGCTGGATTTTACGGGCTCGTTTATCCAGCGGGGTTTATGGCGTCCCTGTGGGTATTTTATGCCCATTGGGTACCAATGTATGACGGCATTTGTCCATTTAACAATATACCTACCTATAAATAAACTAAACGGTCAAATAATAATAAATAAACGAGTATTTTTTATAAAATAGGTAGTTCATTGCTAAAAGTAGGATATAAAACTATATTATGATTGAAAAACTTTTTATTTTAAAAATTAAGTAGATATTTCTTTTATTTATCAATTATTTTTATATGAGATTCAATTCAATATATTATATATATCAGTTTTAAGTACTTATTGAATAAGTATAAGCCAAATTCGGCAAAGTTCTGTAAACATCAAAATAAGGACCTCTGAACCCGCCCAGAAAAAGCCCTGCGCTACTTGGAATACAAGGGACATTTTTTTCTGGTCACCAAATAATATGTTGTTGGCTACATATCTGCCATATTCTAGCTGCATATCTCAGAGGACCATCGCACTTACAAACTTTAATGCACAGCCGTACTATAATAAAATTATAGTACAATATTATAATTATTGATTATGAGAAAATACTAAAATTTTGATAAGATCGAAACGAAAAATGTTCATTCACTGTTGTATTTTCAAAAAGACAATTAGTTTGTAATAAAATCAGTACTGATAGATGTGGCAACACTTCTGTACTATGACGGCAGTTTAATGTTAAAACGACCTATGGCGATCCTGTGCACGCTTGCATATTTTTCTATCAATCAGTTAAGTACTAATAAATTAATATATGACTAATAGAGATCGATGTTAGTGACTCGGGGTTCTCCTTTCAGCATCTTTAGACATCAAACAACTATTGAATAAAACCAAAAATTTGTTGTTTGAAGTTTGTGTTTTTTCCTTATTTCAAAAGATATACAACCAAAAACCAATGGGGTAATAAAATAATTATGGTATACTCATTATATTTAATATTTAATTTGATAACTAGCAGGTAGGTACTCACCAATGCATAGTTAGTGAATGAAATCTTCGTACGCCTTTTATACATTGTACTGCTTCAAAGAAAAATCTTTTTGGGTATGTTAGGAAACGATAAAATTATGTATATGGTATTATTAGTCGTCATTGTAATAAACAAAAATTTTGGCCTTGAAATCAAATTTTTATTATTAATATCTTTAAAAAAGAGTAGATACTTTAGATTCATCTAAAAGATAATAAAATTTGAATGTAAATAAAATTTTTAATAATGCAATACCATGATAACATCTTACTTAAATAGTATAGGTAGGCATTTTTTTGTGTTTGCAAACTCATACATCAACATGTAATAATAATTATATACTCCCACGTTGTAATGCACGTCTCATAAAGATCTTCACAGTGATGATCATGTACGCCTTCGAGGCCTTTATACAGGAAAATGATTTGACAACATATCGAAAATTCAAATATAGTTGCTTAAAAAAAATCAATGATATGAGACCCTTTGTAACGATAATACATAACAACATAAATTCAACGATATAAGACCACAAGTAAAAATCGTTTCTTCAAATAATTTAAATATATAATACCATAGAAGCGTTCAATAAGTTTATCTTTTAGAAACTACGCATTTTCCCACTAATTACAACGAAAATTATTATATTAATTTGCTATCACTCACTGCTAATTATTAACTGTCAGAATACTATGTGAGTTCAATTGTTTCCTTTAAGTCACTATAAACAAAACAACAGACTTCTACATTATTTGCAGTATTTTCAAGTATCGAATTTGAGATCTTAGACAATAATAACGTAGGTAGGTATAGTAAACACGTGTGAAATTATTATCTAGGAGGTTTTGCAACAGTTTTTTTACGAGACGTTTTCAGAGATACATAATTTTCAAAATAGTCTTTCCTATCCGACACCATTCTTACTTATTTATACCTTTTCGTCAATCTGTCTCAAATTAATTGTAATGTCGTCTAATAATTTCTATATGCTCGTAGTAGGTACTGCACTGTAAACACCTGTCTAGCTATTATGATAGACCCGATTAAAATAAACGAATCCTTTATTTACGTGTCAGTTTATTTTTCAAATTTAGAATTATGTGTATATTTTCTCTCACCTTATCCCTTTTGATACTTCTCTTCTCCATTTCTCGCTCTCTAATACACATTTAGATTAAGATAAATCAAGACAAATGTATAATGTAATATTTTTTTATTATCTATAAAACCACAATGCAAATAAATAAAAAAATGTGATATCATTAAAATAATAGGCGCATCGGTTACAGAAAATCTATCGCTTGTATTTTTAAACGTATAATTATTACTCAAATTCTTGCCACACTTCTTGCTTATTCAATGAACATTTTCGAGGTTTTGTTTTTTTAACTTGTGCAACATTGCATTATAGATAAATAACATGTATGTATATGTGTTCAATATTACACACATTATCTAGAATTATACACTTTATGCCTGCAATAATAGATAATAATAGTAAATTCTAAGGTGTTTATCGAGCTGGCATTCAACGGCCAATATTTACATCATAATTACTATAAAATCATTGGTAAATGAAGCAATTAAATAGTATTAGAAAAATAAACACATACATGCATGATAATAATAATATATCATTATTTTTATTGTGTAAAATATTTTTAACACCTAGTTTTACGACTAACAACTTCATATTATCCACTATTAATAAGGTGTAGATAGATTATTTGAATTTTTAAATATTAAGTATATTACCCATACATATAAAGGTAATACGTTGATCCTGAAGGCAAGTAATGTCTTTGAAATATGATGTTGCCTTCGAATGTTTCAATTATTTCTTTGGATAGAATACGGAATGGGCCATTTAGTTGGGTATCCAGAAATTCCAAATATATTATTATAGAAAAACGGATGATTTTTTTATCACAAATTTTACAGGAGTGGGTTGTTCATTTTGCAGAGTTTATGATAAGTTTCCCAAGTAAAGATGGGCAATGGTTTTACCAGTGTCTTGTAAAGTGTCGTGGAGTAGTTTTTATAGCAATAAGACATTCGATCAGATTTAATTATTTTATTTTATATGAATAGCAAAATGTGAATCAAATTGTTAAAACTTCCCTGGACCGAACCAATCAGTCATCCAGAGACTTAAAATAATGGAATGGCTGTTGACAATTAAAATATTTAAGATATAGTATATGAATTTTTATATTTATAATGCTCGTCTTAGATCGTAGAACATGTAGATGCTTGAGGTTTTAGGTGGTGTCTACAAGAAGGTAAAATGACCAAGTGAAACAGTTTACTGAAGGCACCCTTAACTCTTCCGTGAGAGAAACAGAAGATTATTAAAGTCGCAAAATCTTGATCAATCAAAAGATGACTGCATTTAAATGTGGTCACGATTTTTACCTGTAATTGAATATCTGAAAATATAAAGTTGGGAAATTTAGATAATTGGTGACTTTATCCAATTGCTTCGAGTGTTGATATATTCCACTTTATATATTTTATAAATTCTTAAAATATCTTTGAACTTCTATAGATGTATAATTATTGTATTGTCACTGCTTGTGTATGTTTATATTATGTTCTCTTTTTATATTTTCATTTTTATCGCTTTTATTACTTTTTTCTTCTTCTTTATAATATTTTTTCATGTCATGTTGTGAACGTCTTAAACTTATAATTTGTAATGTCCACAATATGGTAAAAATAAATAAATTGAAACTAAAATTGAAATGTGTTGACCAGTAAATGTAAATTATGTTAAAAATAACTAACTTTTAATAATACAGACATTTTGGAATTATTTGCATCTTATGTAGATTTTTATCCATCTCTGTACAATACATCAACTATAAAATAAATAAATTATAAAATACTCTGGATTTATAACATAACTGCGGTAAATTCATCGTAAGCCTCCTTCGGGTTATGGCAGCGCTCGAAATGGAAAAGTTTACGAACCGGAGCGCTCGAAAATTTTCTGAGGATATTAACATGGTTATCAAATTTTATGTGTATTTTATAAACATTAGTGTGCTAGATTTTTTGTTACATGGCATATCTAGCTCAGACGCTCAAATTATTTTATCCACGAGATAGAGCTATAACTTTACAGATGTCACGAACCGGAACGGCGCTCCGGTTTGCTCCAGTCCATTTCGAGCCCTGGGTTATGGTATGGTGGTTGCATTGATTCAATGACGTATATTATTTCGGTATACATTTTCTTGTTATTGGTAAGTTTGATTTTTATTTCTACTATTTTTTAATTTAATCATTTTTATGTGGTATAAATTACTTTATATAATTTACCAATAGTATACTAGATGGTTTCAGAATAGTGTGAAACTCAATTAAGGTATTATTAGCGTCTAACACAATGCTACTAATAATATTTGTACTATATAATTTGAGTGTTGAAACAGTAATAAAATTTGTTTGATAACCAGTGATGACTGACGAGAGCTTGCGCAATAAATTTATAGTATAATACAGCAAACCAGGAAACTTTAAAAAATGAGCGAAATCGTCCAATATAAATATTTTTTATGTAATAGATAAACGCTGCTCAATGCTCATTAAAGCGTTACGGCATTATGTGAAAAAAATATTTATTTATTTTCTATTGTTTTCGAATTTTAAGTAGAAATAAATTATTAAAAATAAAGTCAGTGCGCGTCATCTTATTGAAAAAAATATGTAACAAAGTAATGAAATAAATTACACCAAAACATACGTAGGTACGTGCACTTTCTCTTCTAATTAGATACACTCTTGTAATTTTATCGTCCAAATCCAAGTACTTACTTGTAAACAAACCTAAATGTATTATAGTGACCTCGTATTCCAGGAACGAAGAAAACACTTAGATAATAAGCTAATACAGATTGGCGCGATACCAATGGTTATACGGGTTCAAATCCCGTCGAGTGTTGTATTTTTTTTAAATTTGTTTTTTTCTAGTGGGTATCTGAGGTGTTTTCAAGTTATGTATGTACAATATAATATGGAATGTAACATTCTCAAAATCTTGTAAATTATTCATTGAATGAAGGAAATGGTTTATTAAAAATTGTTAGCAAGTTCAAGTAGACATTATAATTAAAATATTTGGCGAGAGCTGGGCGTCGGTTAGTAATTAAGGTAATTAATATTCCTTGATTTAATGCACAAAAACCGATAATCAATAATAACGCAATTTGATAAGCATTTTATGTATGACCTATTAGTTTAAATTGTCGTAAGTAGATATGAAGCTCGTAGCATAATTGGTTAATGCACAGATTGGCGCGACACGCGATTTTTTATAGCCTCGTGCCTAGTGCCTTTTTATGAAGCAATTGATTTTTTTGAAGAACATTTTGACTATTTTCATGATACTTATAGGCACAAAATATATATTTTTTAATTCTTGTCATTCTATTTTTTTATGTTATAATATGTATTTCAAAACTAATTGGATCAATATTGATGAAACTTTCATGGCTTATACATAGATTATTTACGAGCACCAATTTTTATATATATATATCTCCGAAGTTAAAGATAAAAAATTCTCAAAAATAATGAATTCGCAACCATTTATTACAAATTGCAACCTAAGTAGGTGGTCAGATAGCAGCTGTGGAACTATGAGGTGGAATACAGATAAAGAGGCGCATATTTCTGCCTAAGTTCTGTCAATCTCGCAGGCTCACTCGAACTCTCAATAAAGTGTGATACTGACGTATGTGTCTAAAGGTACTGACTGGATATCCACAGAAATGGAACGGCTGGATAGGGTATGTGTGCTTAAATTAATTTGGATAAAAACCAATATATTTCTTCTTGTCTACTTTTCCCCCCTATTTGCTGCGGACGAAGTAATTTGAAATAAACTAGAGTTTGACTTTTTTTAATCTGACAAATTAATTTGTATAATGAAACATAATATGGCACGAGACGATAGAAATATATACATATATACACAAAGATTGCCCCATTTTATATCTTCGCCGATATTTTTTTTATGTTGGTTAGCATGGAACCGAGGTATATAAAGCTATTAATATACTCGATGAAGTTAACTGTTGATTTGAAGATTTAATTTAATGACATGTCGTAATTAAATTGTCTTTTATAGTGTAATTTCTGATAATCTATTCAAATTAAAACTCATCCGAATAGTTAATTAGCTTGATTTAGAACTATAGATTCATTCAAATTTAAATTCTCATTCGGCCTACTTTTAGATTGAATATATTTTGTTTAATTGGTGCAGAAACATGAGCAATTCTCTTTCGTCAGAAAATTTCTTTTTTATTTATAAAGAATTAAATAAAGCTCTAGATGGTAGATATTAAAATATTATTTTTTACAATGTATTTAAGCAAGTAAAGGTTCAGTGATAACCTAAATATTATTAGACATAGTATAATGTTAAAACGGGTACATAGTATTATTTATTAAAACAACATGGTGGCCACAACATGAAATTTAAGTTAGAAATTCAAACAAAAATAAAAATAAATAGCTATCAAATATACAAAATAATACCTTCACAAAAGAGAAGATAAAAAACATAATAAAATTAAATTTTATAAACAAAATGCATAGCACATCACTGAAAATGTCTATGTTTCTGATGAGCGTATTGACTAGTCTCATACTCTTTGCTAATGGTGCCTGATAAGCATGACAAGAAGAAACAGTTCTGACCCAAAAGAGATCATGGATGCTACTAGATAATTGACGGGCCCATAAGAATTAAAATTCTTTAGGACGTCAGGATTGGAAACCATCGCTTGTGTGAAAAACGAGCATGCATTGAAGAATGGCAGTCGGAAAATAATCGGTTGACGAATTATCGAAAGTAAAGTAAGTACATTGATTTAATTCACATTAATATGTGTGTAAATTTAGTGTCTTTTCAATCGTGTCCGGAAATTTGTACGTATGCAGTTCGCCGTATCAAACTTCACCGTGAAATGTTGTATCGGAAATATGGTCGTATATTAAAGAACGTCCAACCTCTATGGGTCGTAATAGTACTGAGATAAAATTCAAGTCTAAATAAAACACGGTTCTTGTCGGCTTACAGGAGGCCAGCGGCAAACAAATTTTGAAAACAGCCGATATACTGGATTATTTGTTAGGTTAGGTTTGGTTAAGTTTGGTTAAGTTAGGTTGTCATTCTTGAATTCATGAATTTTTCCAAAATCGGCTATGAAATACGAGATCCCCGTATAGTATAGCGCAAAACTTTCCGATAAGACAGCTCACGGTGAAATGTAATACGTAGGTACAATTTACATGTAACCGGAATATTAATTTATTTATATGAAGGTTTCTGGAATAAATTCATGAATAGTGAAGCGATTCTATTTAAATCACATCTTCTCAAAGCCTATATCAACCATTTTTGTTTATATTCGATGTTGACTACCATTAAAATGTGATTGTTGAACTTATCTCGTTAATTATCGACAATGTTTTTTTTATTTACTTATATTAAATATGAAAACTTGGATCTAAATATTAGTTAAGTTCTGCGAAAATACGTAATAAGACATCGTGCAACTTCTTAGAGAGACCTTCGTCTAGTTGTGCATTGATCCAGTCCGAATCTCCGATGATGACAGTCAGGTTAAAAATATTTGCAGAATTGATGAATTTTGGAAAATCAAAATTATTTATGAAGACGTATTTCCTTATGTACGAATTTTTACTGATCATAACGAAACAAAATCATTGTTTTGTGATTATTTATGTGAGAAAAACTGCTTGAAATAATTAAATGAGCATTAAACTTTCGTATTTTTTTTAAAATAACGAAATATCAGAGAATTTTAATGTCGTTTGTTGTGGCAATACGTGGGAAGTGAGTAGTATTTTTTTAAAGAAGTAGCCAACAAAATATTAATGAAGGTATGATGCAAAAGTTCATTCATTGTCTCATGATTATTTAATTGAGCGTGTTCATTAATTCATTGCTCCGAATGAATTATTTTTTTCAAAGTTTGAATTTTTTGCATTTTATAACAATAATTTTAATTTGCGCGTTAGCTGATACAAACAAAATGTAATATGTCATCACTCAGTTTTTAAATTGCCATAAGCTATGACGAACGTATGCAATTTTGCCTCTTTTCTCTCGCTTTGGCAATACTTTAACGATCGGCTTAATTATTTGCTACCTGTGATTCTACTTATGTGTTTGGATTTAATCATTAATCTTAATTATTAATACCAATAAATCATCCAATAAGGTAGAACTGGACGCGATATGCTGATAGTAAGTATACATTTCTTTCAACCAAGTACACGTGCATATGGTGGATGAGAAATTATGCAATTTTAACATTGTCCCGGTGGAAGAAAACTTTTGTGTGTCATTCGTGACCATTTTTCCTTCAACTCGTTCTTCAACACTGATCCATTAAATAACTCAGCAATTTTTCTCTTACTCTTTTCCAAGTAATCCAGGGCTTGAAACGGACCAGGGCGCACCGGAGCGCCTTTCCGGTTCGTGAAATCGATAATATTATCGCACCGTCTCGTGTAAAAAATAATTTGACCGTCTGAGCTAGATAAACCATATTATTAAAACAAAATATCTAACACACTTATTTTTATAAAATACACATAAAAATTGATACCTATGTAAATATCTAATAAATTGTCGAGCGCTCCGGTTCCTAAACTTTTCCATTTCGAGCACTGGTAATCAATCATGGTATAATTATAGATATTTTATAAATAAATGAATATTTTTTACTATTATCTACTATGGCTTAGATTAGGCAGTGTTTAATTGAATTTTAAAAACTAAAAAACACTACAGAATATAGTAGTCTTAGTACAATGAAAACAAATACGTTTGACTGAAAAAGTTTAGTGAGCATTATTTCTGTCGTATCTTAACATCTTACCTCCACCCTTCGCCAGGTACCAACATAAGATTTCATAAAATGTAGTCCTATAATATTAGGAATGATATTATGACTCTTCAGATTAAGCAATTACATGTTTGATTCCTTTTTCATGCATAAATATGTTTGTGGTAATGAAAAAAATTGCTTCTAATTTTTATTTAATTATTTAACTTGTACTACCTATTTACTTATAAATTTTAAATATATATCTAAATAACTATGAGGTGCATTCTGACTGAATTTGCTTTGTTTTGACATAAAATCAGTATAAACATTTATATTAAAAACAAAATAAATTTATAGTAACAATATAAACAGTATCAAATTAATGTGTACTGGAATTCAAGAGCGTTCATTATATTTTGTAAAAAACGAAACCGATTATTATCTGTGAAAATACTTCGTCGTCTCCATTTAGTATGTATGTAGGTGTTTCCATTTTGGACAAGTAGCTCACGACTTACGAGCCGACATGAAGTAAACACACACGGAACGATCAATTTGTGGGTTCTCATCAAAATTACATTGTATACATATAATATTATATGATGCTACATACTAAGAGTGTAAGTAAAAAAAATCAAGTAATTTACTCCCCTATATAAGTGTCAATATATAGGGGAGATTACGCTATATTGTACCGCACGTTAAATAAATTATACCACTTTATTATTTTTGAAACGGAACAATATACGATTTTCAAGTTACAACACTTTATGGATAAGATTTACTTTGAACTTAAATCATGCACTATTTGTTTCCTGGTCAGATATCACATGCGCCATGTAGACAACAAACGTATATTTTCCATAATATTGATGGTATTTTCGCTAAAGATTTTTAGCAGTAAAATGATAGTATTTTTTTAACTTATAGATTATAATATGCGATAGTACATAATTGTTTAATAAACTTCCTACATTTATAGAATATATTTGTATTAATTTGTTGTTATAATTAATTGTTATAATTCTTATATCAAATTGAAATATATTTTTTGTAATTGCTTAAATTGTAGGTACTGCAGGCGGTTGTTTAAATTGTGGATTTGTATATAATAATAATATAGATAGGATAAAATCTATAGAAATATCAAGGTTACATGAAACAAACAGCAGAAGCCTAGATATCTGTGGTAATTATTTTAAGAGAAATCCAGCCTTTCGTTATTATTATTACTTTCATAGTTTGTAACAGAGTAGGTAACCCTGGCAATATATTTCTTAAGATATGTCTTGTTAAGGAAGAATTATTTAGTGCACCAGTTAGGTACATTTTACCGGTGTAAATTTTAGTTTAAATCATAACAAATATTAAAAATCATTCATATGGAATTTTGATTGTTAAATATTGTAGGTGATTAAATCACCTTTTATTACAAATCTAATTGATTAACCTGTTGCTTTGCATTCAAAGTACAAGAGAATTTATTCACAAAGTGGTCCAACATAACGTGTTCTCCCCTTTATAAAAACACTTATTCGTAATGCTTGACTTATTTGAGTTAGAGTTCAGCAATCTTCACTTAATTAATTTTGCTAGTTTAATAAAACGTTTGTATGTAAATAAATTAACATAATATTATAACATTATTAATATGCATTTCATTATTTTGAATCATTTCACAAATTATACATTTTTGCAAGTTTTCTCCTGACATTTAATTCCTTCTGACAATAAAATATATTATCATAATGCAATAAAATACATCATACATGCATAATTATCTATAATCTAGATAACGTAGATATAAATCGTATATACTATGTACTTATAGTTGCCGTGTCATATTTATTTCTGCCCCTGTAGACCCACCCTACCTTCATGGTCTCTATACCATTCATTCGAAACATGTGCAAAATCAATGTTTAAGTTTCATTCTCTCGAAAGGCAAATTGACGATCCCCAAGTTGTTATACATTTCTAACTGGAAACCATTTATGAGAAATTATTTGCTAAATATTTCAGATCGATAGCGTCATTAACAAAATGTTATTTTTTATAACAATATATTTAGACCCATTGTACCGGACCGCCCCCAAATTTGAAGTTTTTTTCTGACTATTTTTTTATCATGACCGATCCTAATAAGACCATATGGGCCTCCACAGAGTGGAGGTTTTGTATTAACAGATTTTTTTTACCAGAAATGGATGTTAACCACTTACTCAACCTATTGGGTCCGTACTCTGACTCATACACAAATTGAAAAACAATATGTGTACTTGCAAGACCCAGGATTCTAACATGCGACCCACGACGTTATAGGCCGACGCTTAAGCCGCGCGTCTATAGTCGGCGTCTATAGAGAATATAATAATTATCTACACTGTCGAATATGGAAGATTCCATTATTTACAAAATTTACTCTAATAAATTTGATAGACGCTATCAAATCAGAGGCTTCTTTTGTATTTGGAACAACACAATTGAACTCCAAATAATGATCATTTATAATATTCGACAAATGGTATTTTATTAAATACTTGTATAATTTAAAATGTGATAATAAGATCCTTCAATGTATGCGTTGCTATTGTTGCCAGATAAGATAAAAAATGTAGTCTCCATACACGTCCAGTAATTGCAAGACCTGTCCGAGAGAGTTTTATCGAATGCGTATGAGAGTTGTCCATACTCTCTTGTCCATCTTTGAATGTTAATCGATAAATCTTTCTGTCGACTGGACGCGGTGACTGGTGAGTAGGTAGCCATCTTCATCTTCTTTCTATCCCGATACGAGTCGGCGAGTGAGTCTTGCGTATGTACCGTGCAACCGGTGGGTACATTAGTAATTCTGAACTTCTGAACAGTAGTTGCCGTATGGACGCAGTTGAGAAATTAGGTATATTAAATTTACCGTACGTTCTATTTTCCCCTGATAAGTCCTGTATTTGAAGCTTTAAGTTTTTTCCACTAGTGTTTTTTAATTATATAAAAATGACCGCGTTTTAATTTCAATGTTGCTTGTTAAAATTGCTGCTGAGGTATATTGGGCTTGGAAAAATGGCCAATAATCAATTACTAGATATTTAAAAAACGTTTTTTTTATATGAATACAATGCCACAATATTGATGTCTACATGCACAGTCTTTGAGCTGAAAAGATCATTGGCTTTTTTAAATATAATACAATCATTATATTTACGCATTATTAAGATGAATTAAAATGAATTTATTATATTTATAAGTAGATAAATACTTTCAGAAAATATGATGAAATCTGATAATAAAAGTAGAAAATGGTCAAACGTAGGTTAGTAGATATTTTATTTATGAATGTGTGTTAAGTCAATACTTTTCTTCCCTAAAAATATTTTATAACAATGCATTTTAATATAATTAAAGATTTATAGCTACTATACTACTACAGTGATACGAAATAGCTTCATAACTACATCAAATAATTATTGTCAATATATCATTTTATTTTTGTATACCCGTGATAAAATTCAATGGTTTATTTTATTTAGAATTTAAATCAATTTCTAATCATAGCTAATTTTTAAATTGTTTTTTGTTCATCACATAAGCTCAATGTTTACCCATGAATCTCGTATTTAGATTATGTGTTGGTATAGCACAGCTATCTTGCAGTTTTATAGAATTAAAAGGTTGATAGTCATAGATACTTTGGGATACTAATCAGAGCAAGCGAGCAACCGGTTTCCTAGTTGGGAAATTGATGCAACATGTGAGATATGTTAACTGATATATCCGCATTTCTATGAAAATACATATAAAACGTTTTTCAACAAAGAGAAATAAGATGATGTTGTTGCAAGATACAATAAAATGTGGAATTATATCTATCCGTTAATATGTTTATATTGCCCAATCAATTGAATCAATTAAAGCAGCAGAAAACTTGCTTTTATCATTGTGAAAAAAATCATAATCAGATTTATTAAAACTTTGGGCGTATAATGGTAACATTTTGTTCCACCCTGAATATTCTATTTTTGAAATAATTTATTTAGATGCTCATTTTCTGCAAAAAAAAACAAATGAAATAAAATTTACTGTCATTCGCATTACCCACTGGCATAGAGTGGATAAATTAGTCTGTTATAATGATATAATAATAATTTTTCACCTGTATGTAATATTAAAACCAAAATTTACTAAAATAATTACATTTTTCACTAATCATACCACGTTTGATCCTATAGGGAGTGGTACCAAGTAGCTAGTACTATATAAATATTATTAATTACACTAATAAATTAAAACATAATATAATAGTACGAATTACTCCACTTAAAATGGAAGTCAATTAATTAATCCACATAATTTAATGACGACTATAACCGATTTCGTCCGAATATATGAACATTTTCAACAGTTTTATGTTGAGGTTGATAAGACAAACAATTAATGTAAAGGAAATGTTGACAAACATGAGTTATTTACGGCTTTAGAATAGCATCTTTAGTATCTCAAAAGTGCATCGGCAAGAGGTATTCAGAGACAAAGTTACAAATATTTTTTGTATGGTAGTTAGTTATTGTAAAATATATGAATAACCAAATAAAATAATTAAATACTATTTCATATTGGTCGACTAAATAGTTGAAAATTATCATTTACGCCAATTCGTCGTAAGGATCCACATATCATGTGTTTTATTTTAATTAATATTAATAATATCTTTCCAACAACAATAATTGATAGTCTACTGTGTGTATATTGGGATTAGTGACGAATTATATTCGTGTTCTAGATTTATGTTAAAAATATAGCTATTTTTCTCAGATTAAGTTCGTAGTTCAGAGACGATGTCAACGCATGGACAAGACAAAAAATGGGAGTTATTTGAAACGTCTTTGATAATACTCTTTCTCAAAACCAGTTATTAGCCGTGAACATATTTTGAAGGGCGTGTATTAGACGCTGCGATATTGCACGAGCGAGAGACGAACTAGAAAACTCGATCAGCAACTTTCACTGTTGATCTTGGTACTCCTAACATGACGAAGTTCCAGTTAAGCATCAGGTTTTGGCCTCATCGATTGAAATGGAAAAAAATATGACCAGACCGCATAGTTATTTTTTTATTATTGCTGGCAATGTTTACCATTTAAAGGTGGCAAAACAAATACGATTAGACTTGTTGAAATTATTTAACTAGCCTGACTGGACTCAGCAAATGAGAAAGGTAACTATGTACTATTTTACTATTAATTCTATCGGATGGTTAAAATAATAGAGGGTAAGTAATTACACCATTTTTTCATATACATTTATTAAGAATTTGATTAAAGATACAGTACAGGAAGTATAATATGACAGTGATAAATAATGACTATTAGAGGGAAGTAAGCGATGTGTAATCGTAAAAATGTGAGCACATAAGTTATGCTTTTGCTTATTGGATAAAGGCTCTGGAAACAAAAACAGAAATGTTCATTTTCATAAAATCTTGATTAGTTAATAAAAATATATATAATTGTATAAATGATCGCATGCCATTACCGCACAAGTAAAATCACAGTCACTTGAATGTACGCATTTAATTTGGTTGTGATCATCGCATAAGTAAAATCACCACTTTAGACGATCATAATTACGGGACGTATTGAATATATTTCAATAACGTCTTAATTTTAGTGCACGCATCTTTTTCACATGACGTATACTATTGCATTAAACATTGTGATATATCTTATTTACTAATAATATAAAATTCGTATATGTTCATTCGCATTAATTAAAATATATTTTAATAATTATTATATACTATTTTGTTTTCATTTGAAATAATTACACACAGCTGTATACGTTTGAAACCAAACGTCCCCAGCAGAAAAATAAGACCGCTGTCAGGTTCCATATAAGACCATAATTTTTACAGAACATACAGTTATAATGTTATAAATATACAGTTTAGTTTTTTCTGGAATACAACAAACCTATCCAAAAATAGCCATCGTTAAGTAGAGTTGAATTCATTTTCAGTTAATTCTGTTTTGTATGAAAAGTTATTTTGACACCATTATCGGTTCCTAGGGGTCTGGGTCCTAGCAACTAAATTATTAATATATACTTGCGTTACTATGGAAATCAATATGTCAAGTACATTTTTTTTGATCGTTTAAACTAGTCAAGTCAAGTTTATATGGTTCAACAGAATTTAAAAACGTTGTATATAAAAAGTTCTTTTTATCTTGTAATTATTTAAAGTAAGCGCTTAATAAAGGCTTTTTGAGGAGAGATTTTAGAATACAGAATAATTTATCAGTCGTTTTAGATCAACTCAGCTCAAATGTATAAGGTATCATTAATATTATTAAAGCATTAATGTTTACCATACCTTACATTTCAGGAACAATCACCCTGAGTACAATACTTTCATATACCCATAGAATATAACATGTATGTATCCCCATTTTTCGAGAAAGAATACTTTTTACTTGATTAATGTTCATATAAAGTTTTATTACTGAATTTAAATAAAATTACAGCATAAAAATTGTAGAAATTATATGAAAAATATCCTAACTCAGAACTCTTAACAATTATTCCGGTCATTTAAAATGCATGTTGAGGTCATTAAATTATTCGTGATGCTTGGATTTACATTGTTAGACCACGGGTATCATTTTCGACAATGTGAGCGAGGTTAAAATTCATAAAAAATCGTGACTTTAGCATTCCCGCAGACAGAAAAAAATTACTATAATTATTGTTGTTAGAAGTAGGGTCCTTTAACTAGAGATTTGGATGGGTTTATGTCTTTTTTTATGAAGGTCAACCAACTGGAACATTGACAGAAAGTATACAATACAGTAATACCCCAAAGTTACGCGATAGGTGGGTCCGACGAAAATCGCTTAAGTCAAATTCACGTAAGTCGGGGTACAACTTTGCATATAAATACATATAAACTTTATTTAATCGGGACCAAGGACTAACAAAAACACTAGTTTAGAAGAAAAATGTTTAATAAAATTGCAGTTTTTTATACATAGATATTAATACGTACAAAACATAAAAAAATAAGTAACTTACGTATAAAAGTTATTTTGGTGGATTCATAAAATCTAACAAATTCGTCTGAAAACACAATGACTTCTTTTTCACGCAGAATATGTTCGTAGCAGGGTAATATTTTTGTCTTTGCTTTGTAACTATAAGACGTTTTTCGTTTTTGTTAAATTGTAAGCCATTTTAAAATTGAGCTAAGACCTTCTGTCAAGCTTGCAATTGTCATGACGTGCTATTCTGAAGGAACTGGGTTTGAAGTGTCGGATAAAAAAAAACGCGTAACTCCTAGTTTGCGTAAGTCGTGATAGCGTAGTCGGGGTATTACTGTATTGATGAATATGAGATAAAACATAAAGGAATAGGTGATGATCTCAATAATAGTCAGACAATATTGTAACAAGTTTTTGTAGTGTTTTTATAGTGTTCACACTAACATTATATTTGTATATATGATGTATACCCTCGCATACAATATTATTATTTAATTGAAGTGGACATATTTTCCGGGTAAGTTGGATATCTGAGCATCGATCTTTTTACGAATGAATGAAATTTGCATCTGGCAAACCCAGGATCGTTTATTTTTCACATGCTGTGATTGATTCGCATCTTAATGTTCTGGATCCAATCTTTTATTTTCTTTTTCTGCTACATTGTAAACAAATTGGTTTAGTGGGGCAATTAAACGTAATTAATCTTCAACAATAATTAAACTTAATTTGCTTAGTTATATCACATTGTTATGGAAGATTTTGATGCTGTTAGTATAAAATATGTATTTAGGTAACGAGTAATAGTATAATCGTTTGAGAAAAATGTTTCACTGATAAATGAATATCTTGAATACAATATTCTATTATTACGTTCACTATTTGGTTATTAAATAAATAACATTTCTAATTTTGATTTAACTCAACTTAACAGCGTTATATAAAAGTCATTAATTAGATAATACTTATTATTGAAAGATTAAAATAATTATTTCATAAAAAGAATATAATCATACCATACTTACTTCCTCTTCTATATTAGGGTCTAGGAAGATTGGGCGCCGGGACAACTGGGCGCCACACCGTAATCCAATAAAATTCTAAAATAAATAGACGACGTTTGTGAATTATTATAGGTAGTCTAAAATATGTATTTAATACTTGGTGAGAATTTCAATACATATACGTAAACAATGATTTATTTGTGCATATGTTCCAATGAGAAGATAATTATTTAAATTTTATATAAAGCCCCAGGCATGATAATTCTCAATCCGCAATAAAAACAATATGTCAAGAGCAAAATGAATTAAAACTACTAAGTAGTCAAATTAAATTTAAAAAAATAAAGTTCCTCGTCTGCTTTCTGTATAAAATCGTAACGTACGGCTATTTATTTTATTCGACGGTGCAGCGCCCAATTGTCCTGGCGCCCAGTTGTTCCATACCCCTACATTATGTATACCACGCGGCGCTTTCAATAATCTTTGTCGCTCGTCAGTCTTTTTACATTTACCTTGATCATGCCTATATCCTGTAGCACCCTATAGATGACATTTGGCAGTTTTCCATGAGTAAACCTCTCTTGAGTTATCCATAGCATGAGTCCAAGGCATATAGCGTCTCTTCTTCACATTAGATATAATGAGAGGCCGCATGGCTTATTTTCTTATAACATTTTTACCATCACCACACATCCAGTATCTACCACAAATATATCCTCACCTCAATACTCCAACTAGATAACTTGATTTTCACTGTTTTTGAGATAGCTATTGAATATTATGATTCTACATTTCCTTCTCTACAAAATGATAAAACTAAGTAAGTCAGAAATTAATGCGAACCATATTAATTTTGTATTTGAAAATGCATATTAGATAACTTTAAAACCATAAATGCACTAAATAAATAAAATAATATATCTACAATATTTTTTTCATACAATTGAACATTATTTAATTATTCCCAATTAGACAAGCACAATTTTTCATTTTTATTTTAAATAATAATTATAGCCTAAATTTATGTTAAATCCAGTAAAGTTTAAATTTCAATTTTCCCTACAATGACACAAATCAGAGTTATTGGAGCATTTGCGATAATTGTGAACTCAAATCCCAGCAACTGGGTAAAATCCACAAGTTTTTTTTATTCAATAAATGGAGCCAAAAGCATAAAGACTACAATAAATTTTCGTAAAAAAAAATAGTGTGTATGACGAGCACATTTTACAAAAGTAAAACTTTTTGTTTTTCTATCCATCCTCGGATTCACTTCACTTTTATTAGTAATTTAGGAGGTGCATTCATACTTTTTTTCACAATTCTCTAACGATCGTTATGTGGCTTACTTTGCCATAATTCAGCCGTCAATACTTAATAATATACTCAACATATTATACAGCATGATAATATATGATTTTATCAGCATATCGATGCGTTATACAAGGGTAATAACGTGAATTGCATTGCGAATACGTTTCAAGCCGGGAATTTCTCGAGAAAGTATTCGGAAATTGTAAGATGTTGGGGCTTTCCATCGGTGCTCAAAGTTTCACGTTAAAAAAAACTTTGTTAGCCTAAGAGGTCGGCACACTTTTGTCATTCATTCAAACGTAACCTTTAAACAATATCAATTTAGTATAAAAATACAAAATAAAAAGAACTTTTTATATACCACGTTTTTAAATTTTCTGTTCAATCATATAAACTTGACAATTCTATGTATTTAACAATTCAGGACAAATGAGGCAATTGTCAATAAATCATTTTTTTTTACTATTTTGCAACAAACTAACAAATATAGAATACTGGAATGTCATTTTGATTTCCATAGTAACGCACGTATATATTAATAATTTAGTTGCTAGGACCACTTCCTTAGCAATCAATAATAGTGGATTGGATTACGATTTCTTCCGAAATAACTTTTCATACAAAACAGAATTAACTAAAAATTAATTCAATTTTACGTAAAGATAGCTAAAATTATTAAAAAATGCATTTTCATCGTGTTCTGATATATTCTAAAAGTTTCAAATGTCTAGCTAGTCGGGAAGTTAGTTAAAAATCGATTGCAAGATTTTTACTGGATAAACAACCACCGGACAAACAAGAATACGAGCTAAGAAAAAAGTGGTAAAATATATATCTTTGCATGTAACTCTCTCATTGCATTACAACTAATTTATGTCTTTTATTCGCGGATTTTTGAGTACACTTGTTTATAGTTATTACAAAAGAGATGATAGCAAATATATTATTAACATTTAAAAATAATATTTTCGGCTCACTGAAAAATATTTACACCAAGAATTGGGTCGATAGGTAATATTAAATTTTTGACGAACAACGAACGGAAATCATTTTTTTGCTATTGTCGAATTATTGCATAGCTAGATATCGATTTGATTTGTCATACTTTGAGAGTACAATTAATACTACCGTTATATCATCAGATTTTTTGAACCGATGCTGAATAGACAGAAAAGCATTATATTTACAACATTAAATTTATAATATAGATTGGATTTTTACTAACATTGTATATACCTAGTTATTTAACCTCACCTTTGCTCCATATTATATTATAAATAGTATTGTCAATACGGTAAACATTCGATTAAAATTGAAAAGTGATGCGGTGTTGTAATCATGTAGTTTCAATACAATATTGGTGCTAAAACTTCTAGTAAACTATCTTTTTACTTAACCAATCGAGTTAAAAATTTACAGTAAATGCCAAAACTTTGTTTATAGATTTATATCAATCATATTATTGAGTCGACACCGATGGAATAAACAAAGAAAAGTATTTATCTCCTAAAGTACGTATTTAGGTACTTATAATGTATATTATTATGATTTATTTTGTATTATTTAAAAATATGTATCTGATTGTTGATTTAAGTTACTCTGAGATTGTAATTGTATGGTACATGTTGTCAAATCAATAAGCATATACATTTATATATCTTAGCTTACAAACTTATCTGTTATTATTTTTTCATTGGTAAATTTATGTACCAAATTATATTGCATTACCAATATGATATAAAATAAGTTCATAATTTTCACCCATTAATGGTACGTATAGTTTTTCACAAATTGAAGGTAAATTAATTAGGAAACCACCCACCTTACCCATTATTTTCCTGGCTTTAAAAAACACAACCAATTACTTCACTTGACTTTTTTTTGACATTTTTTTGGGAACCAATATGTTCCCTTCGACCAAATTATTGACTACCAAGACCGCACCGTAATCAGTGGCAGTTTATAATATTTTTTATAGTATAGAAGCAAATGAGACGCGGGCAAGGCCTGAACAAAAACGATGCACAAATGCGAGTGAAAAAGTATTCGGCACCCTTATAATCTCTGCGACACGCGCTAGAGTAAGATAAAAGGTTTACAGATGTATGAAATGCTTTGCTATGGTGTCGCCGCCAAATCTTAGTTTTTGCATAGCTAAGTGTCGATAACCTGCGAGCGCGTGTTGTTAAAATTGATATTTTTTGTGTTAAACATAAAGTCAGTGGTAAATATTTTTAGTTAATTAAGTAGAAAAGATGGTTCTGTGTGTTTTATTAAAATGTGGTAGCCGTACTGATAAGCAAGAAGATGGTATTACGTTTCATAGGTAAGTTGATACATGTTCGTGATAATTTATTTGTATATTATTATATATTTTAATATCAAGTGACCTAGTGTTTCTTTAAAATAACTTAAATTATGGATATCTTTACCTAATGGTTTTATTTTGACCACTTAAAAATACTACATAACGTAAAAAAATAGAAAATTATATTATAATTCTGAGCGTCTAGTGCGAGCACTTTGGGCGAGCACTAGCGAAATGGTCTATGGTATCAAACATTTGTATACGAATGCGTTCGCTCGCCCACAAACCAAACGCACGGCACGCAACTTCATTTAGCAATGCAATGGGTGGCGTCTAGATGTATTTATAGTCTAAGGACGCGGGTCACTTCATTAGACAGTACCAAAATCTTATACATATTTTTCCGTGTCGCGAAATCTCCATTTCCCATACAAATTTGAAGCGGATATTAATTTTTGAGTTCAAACCATAATTCCAGCAGCATTTTTCGAATCTTGGTACAAGTGCAGAAGACATTTCCATATTTTAAAATCCATTTGACTGTAACTCACGTTCAAGTGGAATTTATTAATCTACGGTGTGGTGATACGCTAAAATACAAATTAGAAGATTTATTTAAGTAGACTTATCACATAATTTTCTTCGAATATGCTTTGTAGAGCGTAAAACATAAACTACTTCTAAAAAAAATTTTACCCCTGATTTAAGACATTGCTTTATCATTGTTGGGTATTTAACAATACATGTTATGATTATTAGTTTCGATTTATAGCGTTCACCTCTCAAGATTTTTTTTACATCAAATATGCATATTAAATATTTGGACCTCCCAGTTCGTGCTCGAAGGGATGGTTTAATTATTCAGGTATACAATTAATCATTTGTTAGATAAGAAGGCAGCAGTTAAAGGAACTATAATTATTGATATACATAGATATAATATTAGTAGATAAACTGTTATTTTTATATTCGATTCCAATATTACATTTTTTTTCGAACCATGTCCGATCTTAATAGGACATAATATATAGGCCTCCACAGAGTGGGGGTTTGTATGAACAGATATTGTTTTTACGAGAAATGGATGTTAGCCACTTGCTCAACCTATTAGGTTCATACTCTGACTCATACACAAATTGAAAAATAATATATTATGTACTTTCCAGACCCAGGATTCGAATCTGGGACCCACGACTCTATAGGCCGACGTTTAAGCCACGCGGCCATCGTGGGTGTTTCAGTATTATATGGTTAATATAAATATATACAATTGAATCATATGAAACTTTACTGTTCAAGGTAAATTACGATTATAGTGAATTACCATTTATACTACAAAACAGGGTATAGTATTGACTGTGCGACATTAAAAGGGCATAATGCCACGTTCCCACATATCGATTTTTGTCGCTCAACTTTATGTTGAATATTGAAAAAGAAAATGATATAAATGTTCTTATATGTAAGATGAACGTAATTTGGATGGCGCCAAGTGAATTTGTTAGTTGTTAGCATCATTTTATCCGACCACTTCAAAACTTTTTTGGATGAAAACGTCAAACTTAATTTATAAAACAAATGCACTCTTGTGACACATGATAGCCAACCAAACGCAATAAAATATAAATAAATGGTTTCCGCGTGAATACAATTTTAACCGTCATTTAACAGACAATTGAACGACAAAAAGCGGCATTAGTGAGAATATGAACTTTTCCAAAAAAGCAATTGCACACATACTTGCGACATTTCGATATCTGAAAAAAGCTTAAATAAAAATTTATGGATTTTATTTAATTTTATTAAAATATCCTATCTGATCTTAAAATTAAATAATCACATAATATCATTTAATCATTTTAATTAATCAATCTTTTCTCAAAAATTCACACGTGTAGCTTGGATCTTGTTTGCAGAAATACGTTCAATTTGAAGAAAAAAATGCGTCTATTGGGCGGACGTTGTTTTATAAATCTATATGGTTTATTTAACTCACTCGATGTACATATTTATAATCCCATGTTGTGTCGTGTCCGGAAACTTGTACGTATGCAGTTCGCTGTATCACACTTCACCGTGAAATGTTGTATCGGAAATATATCGCCGTATACTAAAGACCGTCCAACCTCTTTAGGTCGTATAGTACTGACATAAAACTCATGTCTAAATAAAACACGGTTCTTGTCGGTTTACACTTTACAGGATGCCAGCAGCAAACAAATTTTGAAAATAGCCGATATACTGGATTATTTGTTAGGTTAGGTTAGGTTAGGTTTTCATTCTTGAATTCATGAATTTTGCCAAAATCAGCAATGAAAATTAAATTAATGTTCATATTGAATCTAATAAAATTGGAGGCCGTGTAGTATACGGTAATATTTTACGTACAATTTACATGTAAGCATATTAAGTAGGTGTATGAAACTATCCGTTATCCCACTGCTATCATTGTAGGTATTATCTTTCTTTATAATATAAACGTCTTGAACAAGTAATTTGTAATGTTTTTTTTTAAATTTAAACTTATTGGTTGTATCTACAGTGACCTACATTGGTTGAAACGTGGTTCAAATATGTATAATCACTTTTACCTTATTGCCTATTATAATTAAATAAATAAAATATTATACTCGTACTTTGGTTTTAGTATACCTACGTACTAATTAGAAGCTTCTTTTGTGGTAAACGTCCTGCTACTATTACATCGCCAACATATTATACAGGTATGTATAATATATATTTTAGTTGGAACTTATTGTCAATAGGTGATGTTGATGTCGAATTTGGAACATTTATAACAACAATGACAGGTGCGTTAAAATAATGTTTTCGAGAAAAATCATTAAATCTCAATTTTATTTATTAAATCTACTCTCACTGCAATAAGAAGTAGGTGAACTTTAATTCACTAGCGGCACGGTCATAAGTCAGAAATTCTCAGGCAATTGCTAAACCTAAGGATGAATTTAGTGCAGCACGCCTCAAAAAATGTAACATTAACAAAATTTGCAGTAACATTCGAAATTCAAATTCTTCTTCTTCCAATTGAACCTTTAAATCTGTGCTTTTCAGATTTTTATGAAGTTTATTCATAGTTATCTTTCCATTTTTATGAGGATGAACCCCAGCAGTTCATCCATGCAACACGATGTGTAGTATCCTATTTTCATGCATCCCCTCCACCTGCGCATTCAAAAATTTGACACCATCTAATGACGATTTCAACGATGTAAATTTCTCAAATGTGCTTATTATTTTTTTGATCTTTGAGGATTTTGCCTGCGATATATCTGGGTCTTGCCATTGAAAGGTTTCGCAACATGAATTTGACAATAACTGCTCTGCCCTCGGTTTCGTGTGCCATGATTGGCATTGTAAAATGGCTTCAAGATGATTTGATATCACACAACCACATTAATCTCTATTTATTTGTATACGAAAGAATGAAACTGGTATGGACGGACTCAGATATCAATAAGCAGGATGACAACATAATAAGCATCTTGCTCGAATAATATAATATTGTAACACCGTAAATGAAAACTTGAATTTTTCATCATATTTACTTGAAAATCAACATACTGGTCTTTCTAACCTTAAAAATAAATGTAACATACGATATTATAATATAAACGATGACCAATTGTTGTGCATTTCTATTCATTTTTAGTTAAAATGATTTATTTATTAGTTGAAAATAAATGAATTCTTCTTTAACCGCTCTTTTCGTAAAATAATTTTATTTCACAATTATTACACATTTTTTTTAAATTCTAGTTCCTTAAAATTTTTAAAATTTGGAATGCTTAAGCATTTTTGCAGACTATCTTAGTTTATTAATTATTGCTTGTCTGGCATATTTTTTACAAAGAAAGCCAAATATTATAATTACAAGATAAAAAGAACTTTTTATATACAACGTTTTTAAATTCTGTTGAACCATATAAACTTGACTTGACTAGCTTAAACGATCGAAAAAAAAATGTACTTGACATGTCATATTGTTTCCATAGTAATGCACATATATATTAATAATTTAGTAACTATATATTATATATTTAAAAAAGACAAATTGAACACATAACAAATTACTAATTCAAGACGTTCACAACAATATGACATTTAGAATAAACTGTACAAGTAAATCAACTACTAGAGAAAAAACTAGGTAGAGAAAAAAACAAATCAAAATAATTACAAGATGACAAGAACTTTTTATATACAACGTTTTAAATATTCTGTTGAATCATATAAACTTGACTTGACTAGCTTAAACGATCCAAAAAAATTGTACTTGATAGAAATACTGAACAATGAAATGTCATTTCATATTGATTTCCATAGTAACGCACGTATATATTGTTTAATAATTTAGTTACTAGGACCCCCTAGCAACTAATAATTGTGTCGAAATAACGTTTCATACAAAACAGAATTAACTGAAAATGAATTCAATTCTACTTAAAGATGGCTAAAAGTATTAAAAAAATTGCATTGGCATCGTGTTATGATATATTCTAAAAGTTTCAAATGCCTAGCTAGTCGGGAAGTTAGTTAAAAATCGATTGCAAGATTTGTACCGGACAAAGAACCACCGGACAAATAAGAATACGAGCTAATAAAAACGTTGTAAAATGGTGACAATAATTAACAACAATAAAAACGGACTTATAATTTTGTATCAAACTATTCAATTAAAAGTTTATAAATATATTGTGCACGGTGTACATCGTTTATAATACAAACACAGACAGTTCATAAACACGAGCGGTTTTTATAAAGGTGTTCCCAGGCGTACAAGAAACAGTAACAGAAGAAAGTAACAGGTAAAAACAAGACGTAAAAAAGTTGTGCTCATTTTTTTTAAATATTAAACATTCAAAGGCACCCATACAGAGAATGTATGCTCACCCATATAACATAAACACAGTACAATCAAAATCAACAAAATATACTAACATATGGATCATGATATTGTCATGTTTGATATTAAATTAATATTAGTTATAATCAAAAACGGCAAAGTTGAAATATATTATTATAAATAAAATTACTGTGTTTGATTCCAATGGTTCATATACGTGTGCCAGTATTGACTTTCAACAGATACGAAAAGTTGATCGATTAACTTGAGAATATTTCAAGGGGTAAGATTAATGAATTAACGATAATAAAAAATGTAGGTATGTGAGGCTATGCCGAAATCACTTTCACAAAGAATAATATTAACAATCATAGCAACAACGTATTGCCATTTTTTGTTTGATGCTTTTATTGTACGGCGAAATCGTGATTTGGTTTTGTTAATCTACGAAACTTTCATATAATTACGCATAATTTATATAAAGACGTCATCTCTAACATAAAAAAAATCTTAAGACAAGCATTGTAATGATATTTTTTTGCATATTAGCCAAATTTCACAAGAACACGTGTTTTGTTTTTTTTTAATATATCAAATTAGATACATAAATAAAATTATGAAGCGTTTATTTGCCAAATATTATTAAGTTCCTTTACAATATCACATTTATCGATTGATTTCTTTTTTACACTATGGTATATTTTAAAATTAGAACAATATGTCAAATTTTAATTTCCGATTAAGTCTTAATGGCAATAACCTAAAATCAAATTGAACCATTTGTTTGTAGCATTTAAAAAAAAGTAAAAAATAATAATATCGACTGAGGATTCGATGTTGAATTCTAATTGATTGAAACACTAACTAATACCGTCTGTACATTGTAGCTTAGTTCAATAAAAACAAATACGTAGGTATGACTGACATAGCTTAGTGTGCACTATTTATGTCGGATCTTAACATCCTACCTCCACCCTTCGCTACTGACATACATCAATTATTGTAAATGCATAACTGAGCAACCCCTCAAGATAGTCAATTACTCATGGTAAAAATAGTATCCATATCACACAAAAAGATGACACAAAAATGTTGGCGTGATTGATCTCATTAGTATAAGTATGAATAATATTATAAGAAGTCATTAAAACATAATTTGTCAATACCTATATTATAGTATAAAGTTATTTTTGATTGAGAGTTATTTTAAAAGAATTATCGTTTTGCTGTAATTGAAATATCGTGAAACCATTATAACTAAAAAAAATGATCCGGTATGGAAAAATCTAACCACAATTTACTCAATTAACCTAAAAACCCGCAATTTCAAGAAGCCTAAGATTTTTTTTACATAAATAATATTAAATATTAGGGGACACAAAAATAATAGAAATTACGTTACCCTTTGGGTGTATATGAATGTATATATGATACTCATGTTTGGATAAATATGGAACAAACGTAAACACCTGGTAAAAATACGTTATTTTCAATATTTACTTTCTTATAATATGCATTAAAGTTTGCCAGGTATCTGATCGTAATGCGCATTCAATATTGGTAACATTTGAAGACCTTCAGGGGGCTTTATATTTTTTGCGTAATGACTAACTGCCAGTGATGCCAACCGTATTATAACTATAGTACAATACTATAATTTTTATACCAAATATACCAAAATACTATCATTTTAAAGGATGCAAGACGAAAAATGTTCCTGTACTATATATTTTTCAGAAATGCTATAATTTTTATGTATTTGTACTATAATCAGCATAGAAAATGATGGCAACACTGCAGTTACTGCCATCTACAGTGACTGACTTTCGAATTTATATTTTATTAAACTGTTCTTGTTATCTATAGGTATATAGTTTTGAATTATTATCAAATTCATTGTACGTATTTATTATTTCGACTTGGCTATCTTTAACAGATAAATTTAATGCAATAAAAAACCGTAAAAAACACATATAAGTATCTCCTAGAGTTTATAATTTTCATTAAATATTTAGCACTAATTTAAAGTAGTTATCAAGATTTCGTCTCGCCTAATAATAAACTCCATGTAATGCATAATTAGAGACATTTTGTAGTAATTCAATGAATAAGTTTAATTTCACATTGTTATGTTCACTTAAAGTTATTACATTTAAACAAAAATTCGAAATCTGACAAGCCAGAATAATTGATAGAACACAATAAACTCTCAAATTAGAAACGGCAACGATATTTTCAAAGTCTTTTGTTTAACAATATATTATTAGCGTGCGAGTAATTCTTTAAATCTGATAATTGCAAAATTGAGCGTATAAAAATTTAAATTTGAATCACTCGCCATAATGTTTTCGGTGAATGGAGATTGTTATTCAAATTTCAAGACGAAATCTTCCGACCGATTCGTAACTCAATCGGAGACGGGCGGTCTGCGCTTCGAGAAACAAACACCTGTACTATGGAAAGTATTCGCAAAATGCTTACGGGACGCACACATTTTTGTGTTTTTGCTAATCGCTTTTCAAATGCAAATACCACGTTAATTACAAAATTAATTAAGTAGAATAACTTGTCAAATTCATTCGATTTTCAGAATGTTAATTTATTACTAAAATATTTAAGAAAAAACTTCTTTTATGTATAAGGCATTCCATATGAAAGTGAAACTGTGGAAAAAAACACTAATTTCAGTATCCGGGAGGAAAGAAGATAAATTGAATATATATATATATATAGTTACGTGATATATAAATGCAACGGGTCGAATCAGTGCCGCTTTGTTATTAAATTTTACACATAGTATAAAAGTTCACAAAAAATATTCCCAAAAGCTCAATTCTTTTTTGATTCTCCTGAAAATTTTATTTTTTGCTTGTCGTACAAAGTAGGTTTTATATGCAAGTAATTTTGCAATAAGTTTTCATTTGTAAAAAGCTCAAAAAATATTTATTTACAATGTATATTATGCTATATAAATGAGTATGTAAATGTAATGCTAAATAAGTATCAGACGAGACTTCGTAACTTAAAAAAATAAATAAAAAAATGTAAATAACTATACCTACATAAATTAAACATCAAAGTGTCTCATTTTATTATTTTATTTACAAACAAGCATGATAGTAATATCGACAACACATTAGTATTAGATAGTCCCTTCAGAAAATTAGTTAAATTTATTTGGTTTTATAAGGTTACCGATACAGTAATTGCTTCTTGTTAAAATCACTGAGGTTAGCAACGCATTTTGCAAGACTTTCACCCAGCAGTTGGCAAAAAGCGGCAATATACATTGACATGCATGATGTTTTTATTTTGAGAATTTGTAGCATTTTTCGATTACAAGTGTGAATTTGAGTACAACTTTATCAGAATTCTGCAATATTAAAATTTAAATTATTTATTTACATAATACAGATTTAATGCGTTCATAACATATTGTAATAAAAAAATAATAGATCGTATTAAAACCTTATAGAAATGGCAAACAAATAAATATAATCAATATTAATAAAACAGTCAATATAAAAAATGAGCTAAGTAGACTTCATTTTAAGAATTTATAAAACAACGTCCACCTAAACTCATCTTCACGTACATAGGTGGAATATAATAATCTTATCAATATCCTTGGATACAGTTATTACCCGCCCAATTGGCATTACCAATATCAGGTTAGTGAAAAATGATCTGCAGCTAATTTAAGTTCCCCTAGTAGCCTCTTTTCAATAAAAGCTCCACCTGTATAGAAAATAAAGTTCATCTTCAATATATTAGAATACAGATAATTTCATTGATGCAATTTTATACTTACATGATTTTTTCGAATTTAGAACATATACGTAGTTAATAATCGTAGCATCTACTCTCTTTAAATGATAGTACATTGATTGATTTGTATTGTTCTTCGATCTTATTATGTTGTCTGATAACTTTCATTTTAAAATACGTATTAACCTCATTTCGATGTAATATTAGTTAAGTTTTTCTTTGAGGCTATGCTGGTAGATATGTACCTATGTAATTATTATTTTATCACGACTGGGTTAAAAACGGCTGGCGGGTTCCAGAGATCAGACGCATTTGATTCAGAGGCGCGCACCCAGAGTTCAATGTCAACTTATCAGTTTATATTAATTATTTATTAAACTTAATTCATATACGGCAAGAATTAATATTTCTAATATCATATATCTATTAACATTGCAGACTTTGACGAGGATTTTTCTTTTTCTTCGAGATACCTACCATTAAATAATAAATTATTGTGATATTAAATTTGTTTGACCAATTTTATTTTATTGTATTGCTCAGCCATACTGCCAACGAGAAGATCTCTTCACTTAGAATGTTCGGCAGTTTTGTATTAGGTTTAATTTATTACTTATTACATTTTTTTAATATTGCATCTACGTGCTATCTCTCCCATTGGTACCTTAACTTAAAGTCATGTAAATTCAGTCAAGGCACATTTGAGTGCATGCATGTTTGTCTTGGGTAACTGCTCCTGAGACATTCCCAGTCATAAAAAAATATGCTTCACATCCAAACGTAGAGTCCCATGATACGCCCGATTTAGATGGGGTGTGGTGCGGGGCGGATGTGGTTCGGCGAGACCTTTAACTTAAATGTATTACTTATCATTTCGTTACAACAGTTCTAGCTAGTCATGTAAGTGCGATTAATAAGCTTCGAGTCAATCAAGTTTTAAGATTGAATCCGAATATATGCGATGCACGGATGAGACATACATACAGCAGAGTAGAATTTTGGATAGCAACTTGATATAATAATGATATTAGATTCTCCATCTCCACCCGTCATGTATATTATGTAGTCGTGGATATGCAGAGCGCCCTTCCATGACACTTAAACATGTCTGAAAGAAAAGATTTTACGTGTTCACTCTGGTTTCCCGATTCGGAACCGCACGGGACTGATGTAACAACCATGCACCGTGGTACTTAAATAAAGAATTTAAAGAGAAGAGAAAAGGGTTGGACTGACTCAGCTAGTCTTGCTAAAATTAAGTGTCCTCTGTATCCAAATAATGAATATCAAGTTTTGAATTCGATGATGATTCTACGGAGGAATCAGGATCAACGCGATTAACCTGTTCTCCATACGACCCTGCAAATTTGTCAAATGCCTCAAAATGGCCTCAGTTGATATCAAGTCTGCGTGGCCATTTGTGCCAGTGTGTGGACGGACCCTGGCCAACAGCACATAAGGACATTGATTTACTGCAGCATCGATTATGTATATCAAAGAATATCGTTTTTTTATTATTAAAAGATTTTTACAAATCGCCACACTTTTTAGCCAAGTTTTTTATTATCATACATAACAATAAATTGACTATTACATTACGTAACATTTTCAGATTGTCTTCATTTCGACGAACCATTTGCTCAGACCACTGAATCCACATATTATTATATATGACACCCAACATAAATAATGCAGGGTATCATCTACGTATAACTTTAATAATATTATAGACGTGTGACATTTCAACATCATTGCTAAGGGGGGACATGCTCAGCGTAGGTCAAAATGGAGCTTTTGTTCTATTTTCAAAGCATGATCCTGGACATACCTTAAACGTTGTAGACAATCTATTTATATAATTTTGTAGCCTTATTATCCTTTATATTTATTTTAAACATTTGATGACTGCATAAAGTATTTTTATTACATAAAATAGTATTCTTTTAAACCTCTCGCTCTAATGTTTTAGAATATAGTCATATTTCAGTACATTACTGTGCAGTGGTGTTAAGATTTTTTACATGTATTCATTTTTAAACGCATTTATAAAACCATCAGTATAATTTATATCGACATTATTATAGTGAAATATTTACGATAAAAAATTATATTGATAATCTCTGATCAAATTCAAAAAAAACACTATCTATCACTACCGCTCTCGGAAAATATGTAAATATTTACCAAGCATACCGGTCGTTTCTCCTACTGCTAATTAGTAATTTTATTAATTATTATGAAATTATAAATTAATCTATTTTTTCAATGCCCAGTGGTTAATGTTGGTTATTTTTTGTGACATTTTAGAAGCTTAAACTGTGGTGAAGTAGTTACGATCCACGGCACTTCACTGCGCGGTAAAATTTATTCAGGCATCTCCCGCATCGAACAGCGTCTCTGATGGCCGAATGTCGGTCAACGGACCACTTCTGCAAGCCAGATTTCTTTCGAATTCCTCCACGTCAATTCGCGCGACCACTTGTCATTATCAAAAACAAAACGCAACTACATCATGATCGTGGTACCGCCGCGAGCCGCCATTGCAAGTGCGTCATGACGTCACGTCATCTTTTTTGTATAGTTCTCACTACCGCTCTTGACCGAGACATTTGAATTTAAATTTCGAATAGTTACTAAATGAATATGTACTATTTTCATATATTCTATACAATTCACAAGAATTCCAATTGAATATATGCCTAATTTATGAAGAATTCGTTCTTTATCGAAAATTATTTCTCTTGCAGTGAGTATATATTTTTAAATTTGTAAGTAATCATCAGTCTGAATCTATCCACTGCTGGATGAAGGCCTCTTCAAGCTGCTTCCACTTCTCTCGGTCCTGTGAATTGCGTTACCACGTACTTCCGCAGAACTTTATCATTTCATCGATCCAGCGGCCTCTAGGTCTACCTTGCGGACGTTTTGTACTTCTTGGATACCACAGGATGACTAGATTTGTCCAAAGTTTGTCTCTTTTTTGAGCTATGTGTCCAGCCTATCTCCATTCAAGGCTTTTAATATACTCTATTACATCGCAAACCCTTGTCTGCTTCCTTATCCACTCATTCCTCTTTTTGTCCTTTCGCGTTATGCCCAGTATGCACCTCTCCATACCACGTTATGCTTCTCTAACTTTCTGGATCTCTCTTTTACTTAGGGTCCATGTTTCACACGCATATGTGATCGCGGGAAGCACACGCTGGTTGAACACTTTGCGCTTTAGGCACAGTGGAAGGTCACTTTTGAAGACATTATTCAGGCGGCAAAAAGCACTCCTGTCTAGCTTTACTCTGCAAACAATTTCATCAAATAATACTATTGTAAGTAATGTATATGCATATGATCGCACACTGATTTTATTTAATCCATTGATGGATACCGTCCCATATAATATCTCAACTTTATTATTATTAAAATACAATACAGATAGAGTTCATTATTCAACCATTTTCGTCTGTATTTATCTGTTTATGAAAGGTAATGATTTGTTTGACCAAGCTCTCTAGCAAATGAGAAATATATGGGGCATGGTTACTACGAGGGGTGTTTTTCACACTCTTGTTACATTTAACACGCCAATGGTTGAACTGGATATTAACAAAAGATTTTTAACTTTCTTATTCTTTATTGACCATGGCCGCCCCCAGGTTGGAGCATATGGACACCGTATGGCGCCTCCAGGAATCTCTGTAGAAAGGGAAATTCATCCACATAGTTAAATTTATAATACTAACCAATTTTACTGAAGAACATTTTCCCTTTACAACATATTTTTCTTCATGGGTTTCAACCATCTATTTATTTTTCCTCGTCGCCACTTTTATGACCAACGATCTTAATCACTTTGGAATATTGCCGAATTCTAAATCACCGGTATATATCTGTAAAGTAAAAGGCAAGTTTTGTGGCGGATGCTATGAATTCCTTCACCTGGTCATATCATCGGTGTTCGCTTTCTGCTCCTTTTACCTGGCACTATGCCCAAAAAAATGAACATATTGAGGCTTCTTGGGCATCGGCAAATAATATGTCTAAAAAATTGCATAATACGACACAGATATATAAAGGACAATCTCTCACTGATACTCAGTTCCTGTAGTATCAAAGTGTTGGTTCTGTTTTATGTTCATATATACCAGCATAAACTTTGCCTTTTCTAATAATTACCTTAAGGCCGGTTCAGATTAGTCGAGTAGTTTAGTCGAGTGGCGAGTGATTTAGTTACCACTAAATGATTTAGTAACTGAAAAGTGTCCGAACACAGTACGTACATCAATGAGTGACGTGTCAAAATGAACAGAGCACAACGTAACAAAGCAAAAATAAATAATTAACTATTTTTTTTATTCAACGAATAATTCACAAGATTTAAGAATGTAACATTCTTTTTATTGAACAGGTACATAATTTAAAAACACTTCTGAGAAATATATATCTAATAGAAAAAAAACTTTTTTTCTATAAAAATACGACACCCACCAGGTTCAAACCTGCGTGAATAACCTGATTCGAAGTGTTTGCAAATATGTATGTTCAAAAAATAAATAAGTTAATAACTTCATTTATAGAGGCTATATTAGAAGAATAACTTGACTAAAGATAACGTGTTCAGACTTGTCTCGTGGCTTGTTTAGTTTTTTGTGAGATGTGATGGGGGTCTCTACTCGACCGAAAAATTAAAACAAAATGGATTGATTCGACTAAATGATTTTACTAAATTACTCGACTAAATTTTTCTGTTACTACACGTTTAGTTATTAAATTACTCGCCACTCGACTAAATTACTCGACTAATCTGAACTGGCCTTACGTGTAGTATTGCTGCGTATTAATTCTAGCAAGCATAAATAATTATTGTCTTTTTCCCAGAGAGTTCACTCGTAATTTTTATGAATTGTATATCATAATATTTGTATTGTGATTAAAAAAATATTGCAATCTCACGCTTTATGAATACCATGGAATCTGTGAAGGCCTTTTTTGAGGAAGATTAGTTGATTAAAATCTTAATAATAACTCAGATACCTACGCAGTATTCCAAAATGTCAGCACCTTTAACACGCAAGCATAATTCCATTAATAATTTTAACGCGTAGGCGCTAACTTGATAGACAATTAATATTATTCAAAACCGTTAAAATATACATTAAAAATGTTTTTAAATTAAAAGATTATTTACCTACAGTCAACATTGAAAATTATTGTTACATAATATCCAACTGGCATAAATAGACCAGTTTAATTAGTTGTTACGTCATATCCTATATTATGTATACCTAGGTTTTTCATCCCGGATACAACTAGATACATATTATATTAAATGATATTATAGATCTCACAGGTCGAATTATTATGAAATTTGGTTCTTTCGGTCGTATAAAATTATTTGAGTAATAATTCAACTTGAAAATTGTATAAAAATACATAACACCATCTGCGCATCTATTCTATACACAAGACTGCTATCGGCGGATATCGAGGGTAGTTTATCAGATTTATATATTGACGCGGATAATTGTTACAATAAGTTAACTGTCTGAACTGCTAAAACGTGCTATGTCTTGGGTGTGTTAACTTTTAGAGCGTTAGACGTCTAACTCATTGAAACGATTAATATCTCAATACATAAATATGATAAACTACCCTCAATAACCGCCGATAGCGCGCGCAGCCTCACTAATAGATTCGCTGATAACTTATATTTTTATTGCAAAGTTAATTTTAAGTTAATTTTAGAGTAAACATACGCTAGATATTATCAAATTTTTATCATATAAAACAAGCTGTAGTTGATTTTTTTAAATTGACAATGTGATTATGATTTAACTAATACAACAATGCATCGGTAATTGATTCTAATATGCGATTAGGTTGTAAAGACAAGGTTCTTAAATAAGGCATCAGCTGTAAATTTTAACACACTTCTAATCGATTATAAACGTCTAAATAAAAATGTTGGTACCGTAAGTTTTATAATAACTATTGCACAATAAATTTATTAAATAGATGCTGTCAAATTAATGAATGGCTAATCTTGAACTCATTGACTTTTTCATTTGTTAATCTTCCGCGCTTGCTATAACCGGATGGTTTACGGAAAATTATTAACAGTGATGGGGCATGTCTAAAATAAACTTAGGTACTCGTTTGCTAACAGTAGCGTAATATAATAACGAGATTTGAACGCAAAACAAAACAAGTTACAATATTCCATAGTTTTTTAAATTATTTATTTGTTCATTTTACGGTAGCGAATTTCAATAATAACTACAAAATAATTACAAGATAAAAAAAACTTTTTTTATACAACGTTTTTAATTTTTTTGTTGAATCATATAAACTTGACTTGACTAGCTTAAACGATCAAAAAAAATTGTATTTGATAGAAATAATACTGAAATGTCATTTTGACTAGTAACGCACGTATATATTAATAATTTAGTTGATAGGACCCTAGCAACCAATAATAGTGGATTGGATTACGGATTTCTTCCAAAATAACTTTTCATACAAAACAGAATTACTGAAAATGAATTTAATTCTACTTAAAAATGGCTAAAAAATGCATTGGCATTGTGTTCTGATCTATTCTAAAAGTTTCAAATATCTAACTAGTCGGGAAGTTAGTTAAAAATCGATTGCAAGATTTATACCGAAAAAACAACCACCGGACAAATAAGAATACGACCTAATAAAAACGTTGTAAAATAAATTAGGTTAATTCATGTAATTGCCTGTGAGCTTTAATAATTGAAAGCATACATATAAACAAGTTATTTGTGAAAAGCGATATACTTACAAAAATTATTATTATTGTTAAGTGATTATTGATTTCTGTGAGTAAGTCAGATAGTTTTTTAATAAACTTGTGAATCTGCCTGCGTGTACGGCGATCAATTGTTCAAAACTAAAATATCAAAATATACGATTGTTTGTTAAATTACATATATTATGTATTTTAAGAATTTAGATAATGGGAAAATAACCACATTTAGTAATAATAAGCGTCGTGGGTACCAGATTCGAATCATGGGTCTGGCAAATACACATATTTTTTTCAATTTGTGTTTGAGTTAGGATATGGACCTAATAGGTTGAGCTAGTTCCTGATATTCATTTCTCGTAAAAGTAAAATTTGTTAATACAAACCTCCACTCTGCGGAGACCCTTATGATCTTATTAGGATCAGGCAAGGTCGAGAAAAACATATAATATATGCCTCTATAATAAGCCTTCCAAGTACCGTCTGAATTACTAAAGAATATTCATCACATTGATAAATTACCAGAAAATTCTCCCACATACGGGATTTGAATATTAAAGTGGACACGTTAGCAGAATATGTCAAACAATTGAACGAAAATCTGCAATAATTACCGCTATTTTAATGAGATTACGGTTAATTTTAAACTAAGTACATAATATTATAATATGTAATTAACTATTTCTTTTATTCAACGAATAATTCACAAGACTTAAGAATGTACCATTCTAATTATTGAACATACATAATTTTGAAAAACACTTTCTGAGAAAATATATTATAACCAAAAGAAAAAATCTTTTTTGAAAAATCCAAAAAACGAAAATCGATTGCCAAAATAGCTTGATTTAGAAGAGCGCTGATGAATGGGTATTAAAAGTGGCCAATAGTTAAAATTTGTCGCAATTAGTATGTCGCCGCGTAGCATAGAGGTAATGCGCGGATGGGGCGTAAACCCGAGAGATGAAGGGTTCGATTCCCTGCCGGGGTGGCTTACTTTTTTCAAAAAGGATTTTTTCTATTGGTTATAATATATTTTCTCAGAAAGTGTTTTTCAAAATTATGTATGTTCAATTACAATAACATTTATCGGACAACTGTTGACGGGAAATAGAACAATAATGGGAAATATAACAAGCAAGACATAAATGTGGCTTTGAAATAATGACGTTTAGTACAAATTTTCATCACCATAACCTGGCAGACCCAAGTGTGTAAGTAGGATAACCAGGATTGATCAGCATGTCCCTTTTATTTTTCATATGATATTTGTTCATTATAGCGCCTGTACACGTGCATGGATTTAGTGGCAGCAATAATGCGTATTTGAAACTATCGTGACAATAACTGTTTACACGTAAAAGTGCTAACTGTCTCTCCAATCTCATTCTTAAAGAGTAAGCGAGACACGATGTCGTTATTTTATCGTACTAATTGACAGGTGGTGAAAATCGGTTAACCTCAAAATGAGTATAGTTCGTTTTTTTTTTACCGGCAGGTTCGCCACCATCGTTCTACTGCGTAGGCGCAGATCGAAAAATCCCTACTGTCGCATGAAAATTCAGAAGCTTCCAAACTTTTTTGATTCATGCATGCAAGCAAGCTTGCAACTGCAGGATAATACATGTTTACCCACATATTTTCTCATTATGGCCGCGATAATATTACTGTCAACAGTAAATCCATGCACGTGTAAACGGGGTATTAGTAACTCAATGACTGTTGCACATAATTCGCGGTATGTATTGGCCAGTATACGTCCGTCGGTATATATGAGAGCGCACGCAGCTTTCATCCTAACGCTTCCTATATTATGATTCATTACTTCACCGACTCAGTCAAAGAGTGAAGAAAGCGACCCGCGCAGTGCCCACCTGTCAAGTTTGCTTGAGCCAGAGCAGCTCAACCTATCGAAATAATTATCAATAATTTTAACGCAATGTCAAACACCTGATTGAGAAGTTTCTTAATTCCACTCTTATTAAATTTCTAAATTAATTCACTATACACCGTTCATACCTTAAAGTAACATTATGATAAATAACTGAAATTTAGTAATTGAAAAGCCAGTCATCTATATAATATGTACAATGTCTTATTTTCCACTTATTTAAGGGTGAATTTAGATGAACATTGTGCCATAACTTCTTTAAATATTTTGTTAAAGTCATTTAGTAAACTCCTTAGGCGCAAAACTCACAGATCATGATGGGGTGACAGCTTGGGGAATGGTATAACGCTTATAACTGTTGAAGAAATAAACGTACCAAAATTATACCATTTTGTAGACAAAATACTAACCTGACGTTAAATGTCAGGTTTAAATCGATCAGATCATCAAGGTCGGCGAGACCTATAGAGAAAAACAGGCCTTGATAATATCTGAGCTCCGGCGGCTACTTTGTACATTTAACTACGTGATGTATTAACCTACCTAGATACCTATTCATACTGTACAAAAAAAAATCAAAAGAATTTTTCTCGCTAATTTCACCCGGAACTGCCCTCGATGAAAAACGTAGTTTTACGTCCATAAAATTTCCGACTGACTTCGTTATTTAAATACAACATTCAAAATATCATATTGTGAATTAAAGATCTGATTGATCTGAGATAATTGTAATAACCGTAATGTATAAAACTAAATAAATTGGAAATTGAATTGTTAACATGTTTCGTTAGTTTGGGCAGGTCATAAAACAGACTGGAAAGAAATGAGTATTATATTATACTATCTTTAGCTAGATAATAATATACTCTCTCTGAAGGTACATAATAATATTATTCCTCATAAAGGTTATGATCACGAGTAGGGAATCCAATCCCGGGATCCCGAGCTATTTTCGATACCTATGAATCCCGGGATTGATAAACATAATCCCGGGATTTCGGGATTGATTTTTTTATCAATTTTTATGGAAAATATAACAGAAAAAATACTTTTAATACAAAATAACTACATTAGAAGTAAACTGAGTTTGAATGAAGTTTGATGTGTAGGTTGCCGATTCGTTTTATTTTTTCACATAGATTATTAAAAATGAGAAAGATTGGTAAAAAAACAATGCTTCGCACTTTTAACAAAGTAATTCTACCATGATATCATACGTTTTACGGCAGTTTCATATTTGGCTGACTAATTAGATTTATGAAGCGAAAAGGCCATAAGTACGCCATGATTATTTGCTTTACTATTTTAAATCTCGCTGATCTATTCATTATGTCTTTACTATCAGAAATAGCAATCTCATATTAAATTCACATTATTATTTATATTACAATATTATTTACTCCATTAAACTTGTGTATTTCCAAGATTTAACGTATACAATATTAACAATAAATGTCTTAAATAGTATAAATTATACTAGATTTATTTTTGACCGATTTTATCAATGTTATTTGTAAATATAAAAATTTTATATTAACAATGGAAAAAAATTCCAATCCCGGGACCAGTCCCGGGATCCCGGGATTGTCAAATTGTAATCCCGAAATCCCGGGATCAGAATTTTGGCTCGGGATTGGATTCCCTAATCACGAGATTACGACAAAATTTGAGAAATCTGGAACCTTTTCTTTCTCAAGAAATTATTAATAAAATTCTCTAGAAAAATAAATACTTTCGAATCTGCTTCTTTTGTGAAAAAATTCGATTATCAGCTCAGATTATAATATAATATACACACACGTGCCTAATATATACATAAATAATATTATATACATAGTAAATATTAATATAATATATAGTAATAATATATACATACATTTATCCATGAAATGTCCATATCTTCATTGTATTGATTAGACGAACAGCATTTTGAAACTGACGTCTCACAAGCTCGACGTGAAGAAACAGTTGAAAGTGAAAAAATCACGTGGATAATTATTGTTAGGAGCATATAAGTTAAGATTTACAAACATTACCAAAATATATAAAAACGTGTTAAAAGAGAAAATCACCCCCTGAGAATCAAAATAAACGAAAAATAATTAAAGTCTTATGTACTAATTTATAACTGTCGTATAATGAATTATAATGTCGAAATACTCCATTTGGATGTCAAAAATAATATTTTCAATATGAAAATAATTTCGACCCTTTGACGAAAATAGCCCAACATCATAGTGACAACAATTTGGTTAGACCTGCGTTTTCCAATATTTTTTTACGTGTGTCCCACTTACTCGCTTCCCGCGACACTTTTGCGCCCGCGGCGGTCCACGGCGGACATACCGCTGACCACATTCTGTCGTGTTCACTCGCCTTGACGCCCAATCTACAACACTACTCCAATAATCTCTGTTTACCTACATATTAAGGTTTTTATTTATATGTTTGTTGACAAACGAACAAATTTAGACGTTGCCCATGGAATTTCATATATTTTCTCTCATTACTGAAAAACCAGGACAAGAAAAACATTAAAAAAAAACGATGTGTGTACTTATGTACGCGCGTTAGAAGTTATACTTCTTTGACGTAACAAAAAAAAAAAATTGTTGCATTGGACCAAAACTCATCTTTGCCATTCAGCGGTTATAATCAATTCAGAAGTGCCCATGATGAATTAATAAAAAAACAAATTTTATTGGCGTGTTTTTATGATATAGATGATATAGATATCCTATATTCATTTCGGTCTCAAGGGTATTTTATCGATAAAGGTACCGTCAGAAATAATAATATATATACGAATAAATAATATTATTGCAGAATGTAGGTACCTACTTTGGAAGAAAAAAATCTCAGAACCTGTGTTTGAAAAATTTAGCAAACCTCTATTTCAACCATCTTTGCTTAAACAGATGACTGTACAACTATTTTCGTTAACAATAATAATTTATTAAAAATCAAAAGTAAAACATAGCCTATTTAATGGTTTAACTAAAACGTGATTTTGTAATGAAACATAATATTATTATTGTCTTCAATTATTATAAACCGCTAATAAATAAATTGACATGGGATATACGACAAATATCATCCTAAACTGTAAAAATATGTATTTTTGTGTATGAAATATCTAAATATTGTAAATTTACAACATACCATTGTTTGAATTATTTACAAACTCAACATTCACAAAATTTATTTATTTATTGATATATAATTTTACTCATAAATAGGTACTAACATAAATATAGCCTCAAATCTCGATACACAATCTTTACAATGAAAAATAAAAATACACTACAATATAAATAAAGTTTTATGAATATAAATTAACAGTGTAGAATGTTATAATAGTTATAAGAATGAATAATCATAATAATAAATTGTGTTTCAACTTCCGTCACACGCCAAACGCGTTACATCGGTGTCACACGCCGAATGCGTTACATCGGCGCGCGCAACTTCCTCACACGCCAAAAATACACTCTGATCATGCTCTGATCTGATTTCCCAAACGCGCCAAAAGTAGTATAACTTCAAAAAGTGAAATTAGTACTAAATTTAATATTGTGTTGTATTTAAATTATAAATACAATGTATTTCCGCTATGAATTATTGACAGTTGTTAACACCATAAAATATAAAATAAAAATATGATAAAAATCTCGCGGACCGAAATGATTATACGTGATTTTAACATGGTTTAATCATATTATTTCGATGTTTCGGCCGCTTATAAATTCACTTCGAAGGAAAAGTGATGCGATGACCACATAAGCGAAGTGGTACGAGAATTTTTATTTCAGTTCACTTTCTGACTGGGTCGTGACCTAAAAAGTCTCCGATATATTAGGCCACCAGATCAAAATGCATGGACCGATGTCAAATTTAATGCATTCCGTTGCAATGTGCATTACAGGGAGGTGGTAAATAACACTGTTTGGAGTACACATAAAGGAATTATCGATACAAATCTTTTCTCTGGCATTACTTGTTAAAGAACTCATCATCAGCTAGAGAATAAAATAACAAGATGACTATAAAAATCTTTGACAAAAATATGTTTTATGAAATGTTTTGTAGTATTTTTGAAGTAAGCATTCTTTTATGAAACATGATAGGCATATTAAACTACTGTTAAATAAATTAATTTTTGAAAAATGATAACGAATGTATGATGGCTTGCGTGTTTATGTTTACAGTATTTTATTTATTCTTCTGTATTCTGGGTGGCGATTATTATATAGCATTTCATATTTTCATGTTCTATAATCAATCATCCAGTATTGTCATATTTACTGAAAATTCGGTAAATCTACAGGATTAATATTTAATATTTACGATAACAGTAGCACACTTTGATGGTCACTAATCTAATTTTTATCAATTAAAATTATTGATTTGTATATATTTTTTTTCAATCTACTGAATTTGAAAATGCCATCTGGTAACATTGCAAAACACTTTATAACCTAGGTAGACTAATATTTGATATGAGTAGAGGTTTGTATTAACACTATTAACAAGTTTTTGTTTTTACGAGAAATGGATGTTAGCCACTAGTTTTGCTCAACCTATTAAGTCCATACTCTAACTCCAAACACAAATAAAAAAAAACAATATGTGTGTTTGCCAGACCCAGGATTCGAACCTGAGACCCACGACGCTATAAATAAGCCGACTCTTAAGCCCCGTGGCTGACCTGACCATAGTGGGCTTAAAAAATTTCAACAGCATCCTAACAAGCAAAAATCACCGCAAAAAATAAATATTATTTTTCTTTTTTAAAACCATCTAATGAAAAATCATTATCGAATAACTTCAAAGTAGATTGATTATACAATAAGAAAATTATATGGAATAGATTGCTTTTGCATCAGCAATGAGTCAGTACTCATTAAATGACTTTAACTAAACACATGCTATTATGCACAATCATTCTTGTACAGTTCTGGGACGGCGAAATGCAAATAAAATTGCTCAAAGAAATTATTGCCTCGATTGTATTGCTGGGGTCAGCAGTAAACTGTGTTCATAAATCGACTTGCAATCTTAGTGGGTAATAAAATATGAGGCTGCTATTGCGAACAGAAGTAGATTATAGAACATCCTCTGTAACTTGTGGTATTTCCGGTGATATAAATATCAAGCTTTTATTCCATTTATTTATGTTTGTAATTCGCATTATTCTAGTAGGTATATAAGATTTAGATGTCTCTACCTAATATAAATAAAGCTATCGTAATAGTATCTAATTAAGCGGAAAGAAAAATGCGAATAAAATTAAAAATAAAGGTATACCAAACCATATGCACTGCCATATATAAAAAAAACTAAAGTTTGCTCCATCATTATTATCATCTATCTTTCTTTATGGTATTAAGGCTTATACCACAAAGCAAAAAGAAAGATGTAAGGCTTCGTTAATTATAAGCGCAGACTTTAAAATGTATGGTCACGTAATCAAATGATTTGGAAAAGGTTATCGTAAGCGAAAACATCAAAGATCGACGCGAAAAATGGTGGTCGTCTACACAATGGTCCGAGTCCGCGTGTTGGGAAATTTGTACGTATGCAGTTCGCCGTATCACCGTATCTTTACCGTTAAATATTGTATCGGAAATATATTATGGTCGTATATCCGTATTAAAGACCGTCCAACCTCTTTGGGTCTACTGAGATGAAATTCATGTCGAAATAAAACAAGGTTCTGTCGGTTTACAGGAAGCCAGCGCCAAATAAATTTTGAAAATACGCGATATACTGGATTATTTGTTAGGTTAGATTAGGTTAGGTTTTCATTCTTGAAGAAATGCAATGCTCCACGAACAACGCGTATTTTTTCATCTCGGTGCTATAGAGATGACCGTATAGTATACGGTCATCTCTTTCCGATAAAAAAGCTCAGGGTGAGCTGTAATACGGTGAATTAATGTAATTTACATGTACCCCTGTGTCCCAGCAAGTGAAATACGCTACGAGCTTCTCGATAACTTCAGCGATGCTAATGGCTGATTTCAGGGATCACTGTAGATGCCACAGGGATCAAACAAAGAAATTGAATTATACTGTAATTATAATTATTTAATATGTAAAATGGGCAGTACACAATTATCCAATTGTATTAAAACTTTAAACAAATGAAAATTTGTGAAATTTAGAAGGTGATAAAGGTCATCTTCATTCGTTTTGTTTTCTCAAAATAATTCATATGCATAATATATTTTTCCTTTCTAATATTAAATAACATGAATCATATTTTCTTCCCATCCATTCAAAACAACTGTAATGTATGGCACATTGTTTACAAACAACACATACGAAAAAAAAACGTAATTAACAAAATGCTTTTTTTATTAATCATTTGCTCGTTTGTATAGTTGATTAGCGTAGACGTAATAGCTCTGTTTTCATAAAAAAAATCCGTTATAATCTCCAAATTAATTATTATAACTCCTGTATTTTAGCTTACGAATGTTTCGCGTAATTTGAATAAATATTGTAGTTATTAATCGTAAAAGTCTCGCAGAGATTTAAAGCAACATTACAACAATCAATGATTGATTTGTGTGTTACTCTTACCCATAGATTATTAATAATGACTTGCTTTTTGTGGAGGTAAGTGCAATTTTTTTTTGTAGTTCTACAGTGTTGTGGGAATAGGTACAGAAATGTAGTAAAATGTCTTTAGAGTTTTAATGAACGTTTGTGTCCTAAATCGCCAGTAATAATAACAGTAACGAAATTGAAAGATATTCAATAAACTATTCATGAATATGATTTTTTTTTGGGCAATTGTTAAACCAATTAAACCTGCATGTTCTGAATTTAAACTTTCAAAAATCTCCAATGTTTATGCTCTGGGCAATATTACTATGAAAATGTTAATAAATAGTAGAAGTATTTAGATAGCAATTATTAATTGTAAACTTTCTAACATACAAACTAGGTATGACCAAAAATTTATAAAAAAAATATTTTAACGCTAAGTTTTAACGGGTTTCTGTTGAACAAAAAGTCATGATAATTGTATTAATCTTTCTATGTGATTGTTATAGTTGATTACATTCGTATGTTTTCACAAGAAAACTCACCAAATTTTATTAATACTTAATTTAAAAATAGATTTCCAGTCCAAGCCGTCTACATAGGAAGCAAATCATATTTCAAATAAAATAGATACCTAAGTATATTTAAAAAAAAAAAAAAAAAAAAGAACACCATAGTCTTAAGGCTATACTTCTGTTGAGGCATGGTCTAAAAAGATCGTGACTAGGCGATGCGCGAATTGTGCAAATGACGCGTGCCGAACGAAATATAATTTGTCATAATCATGCGTCCATTTAATGTTATGTTTATTGTTATATTACTAATAATAATAGTACATTCATTGACATGTTTTCTTATTTAAGTACATACGTAAAGTTTTTTAGTCATCTTTACACGATTTAAGAATATTTTCATCCGATGCCATGACAAAACAAATCGATGTGCGGACACCTCGACTATCCGTCTCCGATTGGCGATTAGTGAGAAATTTCGTCGTACCTACTGTTGAAAATTATTTGAAATTTCACTGAAGTACGCTCTTACAATTTTCGTATTATCTCAAAACAATAATTATCATATTCGATTTTTTGGGTTGTCATCTTGTGTTTTTAAAGAATAATAAAAGAAGAAGGCTTCTTTTCTCGACATTTCGAGTTTGTTGCTATGACTCTTACCTCTTATTATCTCTTGAGAATGGTATCTGTAACGAACTCGAAACGTGGAAGTAAGAGAAAGGTGGACCATACAGTGATAACCAAAAAATCCAAACTAATAAAAAAACAACTGTGAAAGTCTCAAATCATATAGGTATCTCAAACCAATGTTTATTTACATTTGAAAGTTGTTGTTTGAGCGAGGATTTATTTTTAGAGATTAAGTTAAGGATAGAAGTAGTGAGAAAGAGATTTTTAATCGATTCAAAATTTCAATATATAACTAGTTTAAACAATATTTACCATTGTCAGTTCTCCTAAAGATCTTATAATCATCTGTTTTTTCAAACTATTGTATATTATATGACTGACTTTGATGAAAAAAATTCGCTGTGAACAATGTAGGTATATATAAAAAGGACGTCTCATATTACTGATACTATGATACGTAACCCGTCATCCATATTGTAAGGGGGTGGCTCGTGGATAAGGCTTCCTAACTACCCTAGAATATTGATGACACATAGGTTGTTGTCCCCATATTGAAACAGTATCTATATTTCCTGAAAGTTATATACTTAAACCAAATAATTCAACAGTTTATGAGATCGCATTCGGAGTTTTGTCAATAACTACTAAAACACTACGAATTAATAATAATCGGAATTCATGATTTCGCACAGCGATCTGATTATAAAGCAGAGGTTCTCAATTCGGGGTGCGTAAACTTTTCAATACAGAAGTCTATTGGTTGTCACGAAGGCAAGCTTTAATCAGCTACTTTGAATTGTGGTAACGAAATCATAATGGTCATTGAATCACAATTGGGGACTTAAGCCTAGAGCCCTTAAGGTTGCATACGGCGCAATTTTCATGGGAATTGCCGGTTACGCCTCCAGAATTTGGCATTCCCGAGTAAACTCCTTAACTCACGTGAGACGCGCACTACTAAGCGGGCAACGCTGATCTCGCTTACCAAAGGCTACCGCACAACTTCTACTGACACGCTTGCCGTACTCGCGGGAGTGCTATGCCTCGATCTGCACGTCCAAGTCAGAGAATCGATCACACTCCTCTTGAGGGGGATCAGGACAACACTCGCCGGTGTCCATCTGACACCACCGCAGAGATCTGAGGTCGTTCCTTATAGGAAGACTGTAAGTGACATTGTGTACAAGACCGCATTTGCGGCATGGCAGGCGAGGTGGACCGCCTCCCCCAAGGGGCGGCACACTTACCGTTTTTTTCCAGACGTATTCTCCAGGCACCAAACTAGAAGACTCCAACCTTCGCACTGGATTAGCCAGTTCCTCACCGGCTATGGCAACTTCGCCGCCAGACTCCACGAGCTTGGCTTGATAGTAGATGGGCCGGGTTGTTCCTGCGGGCATGTCCACCAAGATGTTGAACACATCCTCTGGGATTGCCCGCTTATGGAACTCGAACGAGCGGAGCTGTTTGCCAGGGTCCGTCCTCACACGGGCCCAATTGGTCATGGAGATCTGATAGCAACTGAGGCCAACTTTGCGGCATTCGATAACTCTTCTGTAGACTCATCAATTTCAATTCGTGACACTCAGTATGCGGGTACACGAAGCGCTTAACGTCAGCGGACAGCAGAGCCAGTCCAAAAAAACAAAAAATAAATCTTTCTTAACTTTCTTCTTTAAGCACTACGGTGCATGGTTGCAGCATCAGTCCCGTGCGGCTCCGTCTCGGGACGGAATGAGCACTTAAAATCACTTCTTTCAGACACGTTTAAAGCGTCGTAGAAAGCGGCCGTGCATATTCACGGCTGTGCATATATGACGGATGGTGGTGGTAACTTTAACGTGGTCATTGAACCACAAGAATAATTGGATGATATTTTCACTGGCATGAATGATCTAGGTAGTAAAAGTGATAAATAGGGAAAGGATTTATATACATCAAAGCATGCACATATGCACTTAAATATGGTCTAAAAACGAAAAAATGTGCAGTTAAAAATTGACAGTTTTTATGGAAAAAATGTAGATACTCACCTCACCCAATATTTCTGATTTAATTAATTATCTAAATCAATCAAAACAATAACAAAAAAAAAACACAAATAATCAATATAAAGTTACAATACAATTTCGAAAATATTTTTTATTACATTTAATTAACTAACTAACTATGGACCATATCCAAGTCGTCAGAGAAATCATAGAGCGGTACCAGGAATACAAACTGCCACTATGCATGGGTTTTATAGACTATGAGAAGGCGTTTGATTCGATAAAGAAATGTTCAATACTCGACGCACTCAGAAAACAAGGAATCCCTGGACGCTATATAAATATTTTCAATAATATATACAGTAGCGCAACAGCATCTGTAAATCTCCATAAACCATCGCGCAGATTTTCTATCAGCAAAGGAGTCCGACAAGGTGATACAATCTCACCTAAACTATTTACAGCTACCCTTGAAGACTTATTCAGGCAACTTGACTGGAATGACAAAGGGGTCCCCATAAATGGAGAATACCTGAGTCATCTGCGCTTTGCCGATGACATAGTAATTTTCTCGCAAGACTCAGAAGACCTCCAAAGCAGAATGCAGGAACTCGCTGAAGTAAGCAACAAAGTAGGTTTGAAAATAAATGTAACAAAGACGAAAGTCATGTTCAACTGCTTTGCAGGCCAAAAAGAGATCCTCATCAATGGCACTCAGCTCGAACAGGTGAAAAGCTACATCTATCTGGGACAACAAGTATCTATAGATGGATGTATATTTGATGAAATTGTTCGCAGAGTAAAGCTAGGCTGGAGTGCTTTTGGCCGCCTGAATAATGTCTTCAAAAGTGACCTTCCACTGTGCCTAAAGCGCAAAGTGTTCAACCAGTGTGTGCTTCCCGTGATGACATATGCGTGTGAAACATAGACCCTAAGTAAAAGAGAGATCCAGAAACTTAGAGTAGCACAACGTGGTATGGAGAGGTGCATGCTGGGCATAACGCGAAAGGACAAAAAGAGGAATGAGTGGATAAGGAAGCAGACAAGGGTTTGCGATGTAATAGAGTTTATTAAAAGCCTTAAATGGAGATGGGCTGGACACATAGCTCGAAGAAGAGACAATCGTTGGACAAATCTAGTCATCCAGTGGTATCCAAGAAGTACAAAACCTAGAGGCCGCTGGATCGATGAAATGATAAAGTTCTGCGGAAGTACGTGGCAACGCAATGCACAGGACCGAGAGAAGTGGAAGCAACTTGAAGAGGCCTTCATCCAGCAGTGGATAGATTCAGGCTGATGATGATGATGATGAAATAAGAAATGCAATCTAAACACAACTTTAAGAAGCAAAAACGACAAACTTAACTATTCCTAAATACTATTTACTGTTTTTTTGTCCGAAATAATAAGTTACAATATTTTTTCAATGTGTATTTAAATTTTCCGCATATCTGTCACTGTCAGTATTTATTTATATGCGAAAAACGACCTCTCAATGTCCACAGAGGTGATTTGGCAAAACTTAAATAAAGATGCTTTAGTTGATTTCACTTTTTCTGATAAATCCACACATTTCCCGTTGATTTAAGCATCAAATTTGTATAAATAAATCCTCTAAATCTGTATTTATGAATAAAATAATAAATGAAAACGCCGTAAACTATTCGTATAAATATGCACCAATGTCTAAAATATGGTCTAACGGCTGAAATATGCATTTATATGCACTATAAATTTTATTTTTGGACTCTGCATGTTTCAAATCGGATTTCTAAAAGCGGAAAGAGGCAATAATATCACAAATGTTATTTTGCTTAAAGAGATGGTGCATCACAATCAGCAAGAAAGTTCCAAGTTTTGGGATAATTATGAATGAGAAACAGGGACAAATAGGAGTTAAAATTTCATTCTAAATAATTAGAATTGATTTTACTACTTTCAATTAGGTGTGTTAATTAGCCAATTTATATTTTAATTTTAAAGACTGAGTTAAAACACTTTTTCTTTCAGTTAAAATTTGTCACCAGTTGTTTTGTATAATGATCGAAAAATTTGCTTTAATCAACCTTCATAATTTGATAGTATTTTTAAATGTGGTGCAAGCATTAATTAATAAAATAAAAACCCCAAATATATGGGGTCTGGTAAAATGCCATCATCTATCACGCATAAGCGCCTTTAAGATCTTTATTAAGTGTAATAGTCACACATTTAATGTACAAATAACCTGCTTTGCTAACATTATTAATGTAGTTAAAAAAATTATTAAACCGTAAGTGTAGTCTAAATCAAGTTATGATAACATTTTTATAGCCAGTGGCGACGTAAATCGATGCTAAATTTCCTTATTGGCATTGAAACATTCATTTAACTGGGAAATAAGCTAAAATAAACACTTAGTAATAACTAATAACCAATAGTTTAATTAATAATAAAACTTTATATTATATCGCAAATCAAAATTTAAATGAACTATTTTTGAAAGCTGTTAACACTGTAATTAAAACTACCAATACGCAACAGAAAAAAACTTAGTAATTACATAATTAAGAGTAAGTTATCACAATATGTTATCTCATTTTGTTCTTTCTGAATCTACTATATTATATATAGACGAGGTAGCTAAACTTAAGCTGCATAGCAAACAAATTGATTATTATATTATCATTTATACCTAATTATTATACAACAGTCTAAGTATATACCTACTTATATCGAAAATCTAAATCGGTATCAATGATATAGTAGGTATATTATACTTAGTAAATTTTATCAATATTAGTCCAGTAGTTTTTTAGTTATAACCAAATAAATGGACAGACACAATTTAATTATTAGTATATATATATATTATACTCTAGTGTAGGAGTTACGAACCTTTTCCTATCGGAAGGCCGCATTCATTTATCTTATAATGCTGCATTTAAGAAACATACATAAAATGAATGCATGTACAGTCATCCCTCAATTTACGCGGTAGATAGGTTCCAAATGATTTTGTAAGAAAGAAAATAAATGTTATTTTTTCAAAATTGTAATATTTGATTGTAGCGTAGAGGTCCGCAGTTTCAGTTGATCCTATAAATGGAATTTCACGAATCTCTAAATCGGTAAACCCTTTATTGTATTCTACAATTAATACGCCAATAACTGCTGCGTATTCTTAAAATGACTCGAATATATAATTATTTTGCTCGTAAATGATCTTCGCTAACTGGGAGAAAAATGTTCATCCGAAATTTCTTTTTAGAGAAGAAGTGTTTTTAAAATCCATATATCATAATTATATACTTAGACTTCGTTTTTCATTGCAGGGAAATATTCAAGTCATTTTGATTTAATATGATATCACACAGAAATGCAACATTCATATGCAAATTTACTTTCAATAACTCACATCGCAGATTCTATTCTTCATAAAATTTCATTAAAAATTCAACTCGTATCTGTTCTCGCAGTGACAAAATTTTGGCTTACACCTGTCCCTGCGATAACCAACGCAATTTAGAAAGATACGGCAAATCCACACTGAATATCAGCTCATCGTTCGACTTCAGCACGTTACGAAACTGCCGATGCCGTGTTGCATTTGCACTAATATAAAAATAATTACAAGATAAAAAGAACTTTTTATATACAACGTTTTTAAATTCTGTTGAACTATATAAACTTGACTTGACTAGCTTAAATGATCAAAAAAATTTGTACTTGACATGTCATATTGATTTCCATAGTAACGCACGTATATATTAATAATTTAGTTGCTGGGACCCCAGACCGATAGCAACCGATAATAGTGTCGAAATAACTTTTCATACAAAACAGAATTAACTGAGAATGAATTCAATTCTATTTAAAGATGGCAAAAGTATTAAAAAATGCATTGGCATTGTGTTCTGATATATTCTAAAAGTTTCAAATGTCTAGCTAGTCGGGAAGTTAGTTAAAAATCGATTGCAAGAATTGTACCGGACAAATAAGAATACGAGCTAAGAAAAACGTTGTAATAATAAAAGAGTTTATTTTGTAAAAAAATGATTTCAGTCAAAAGGCCACAGGTTCGTCATGCCTGCAGTAGTGGACATTATTTGTCATCTAATAATACATTAATTATAATATAAAGCTATGCATAGTTTGTGTTTGCATGACAGTTGACATTTTTAAAGCTTAAGTTAATTCTAAATATCATAGTAATAATACATCATATAAGTAACTAACATTGTAGATTGTCACCTCAGAAACTTGACACGAGATCATGATTGTAATTACGTAATCTACGGTTTAAAAGAAAGTCGGTGTAGGTACTTATCTTTATAACATAACTGTTTAAAGATTTCTTACAGTAGTTATGTCGGATAGTATCAGGCTACTTCCTGGTCAAATTATTAAATTTTTAACGAGTAAATGACATGATAAAGTAGCCAAAACTAATGCGTCACTTCAAATAACTTTTAAATCGTTTATTGCGTGTTTGTCGGCCATAGTATTATCTAATTGTGTTTACTGCCGTACGAAAACTAACTTTCGAGCTCTTAAACTCTTATTCGGTATCTGATTCATTGAAACTTTCTGACATAACTGATTTTATCCTGAAGTCATTAAGCTCGTGTTGTGTAGTGTTTCTCTAATTATTTTGCAGTTTACGCCTACTTTAAGTATTGCATGATACGACATTTTATTTGATTAAAATCATCATACTGTTCACTGTTGTAAAACACAGCTTAATGCATATTTTATAATATATATTGGTGGCAAAGGGTGGAGGTAGGCTGTTAAGATCCGACGTAAATAGTACACATTAAACTTTGTCAGTCATTCGTATTTGTTTTTATTGAACTAGACTACAATTATTTATTTACAGATGATGGTGTTGGTTAGTTTTTAAAATTCAATTAAACCTTGCCTAAACCAAACAATAATAGTTTTGGTATGTTATGAGCGATTCGGAAAAATAGTGCACACTTTTTCACTTTACACTTTCATTAAGCCCTGCCTAAACCAAACTATGATAGTCGTAGATAAAGAATATTATTCTATCTATAAAATATTCTAAGTTATGTATGATTTAATTGCATAATTTTAGATATTCTATAGATATACGAGTATCTTTTATTGTGGCTTGATTTTCGCAGGGTTAAATTGAATTTTACAAAACTAACCATCTGTAAAATTGTAGACTTGGTTCAAGGAAAACAAATACTTCTGACTGACAAAGTTTATTGCGGACTATTCATGTCGGACCATAACAGATCACTTCCACTCTTCGCCACTGATCTAATATATGAATCGTTCAAGATTTCCTATTATAACTTTTGTCATCATTTTTTACTCCTTAACCCAGAGCCCGTTGACACCTAGAGTATAAGTAGATCGCAAGATTAACGCCTCTGATGCGATCATTGGATGTCCATCTCATCTTCGCACAATCAATCATCAATGATAATCACTTACATTAGTGCGTAAGTCGGTAACAAAAGGAAAATGACAGGAACTGGTCTGTACCTCTTAATATTTAGAAACAATAAATTCAGTGCTACCAACGTAAAGACTATGCGTTTTTCTATCCTAGGATTGTCATGTACCAGTTATTAGAATGATTGTGAAATCCCAATATCATAATAAGTAAGTAGCATTGATATACTACTAGATGAGCAGTTCCCATACAAGTGTCATTTTAAAAATGTACCACAAAGGATATAACGAATATCGTCTTATAATATTTCCTTGTAGGTATAATGGCTGTAAAACTAAATTTGCGTTCTTGGAATAGTGAACCTAAGGGTGGCTGCAACGCAAAGCAGACAGAGCAAGTCGTCATGCGCTGACTATTAGTTAGAGTAAGATGCAAGCTAGACCGGGCTTACTCAGTAAGTTTTAACAAAGGCCGACTCGCTGAAAATCGGGCGTCATTTTAAGAAGCATATGATTCATCCAGTAGTATATCAATAATAAGTAGATACAACGATTTCTTTGTATATGTTAGTGTAATATTATTAACACAAATTTAGTTTTTTAATCTATATTGATTTCGGTTGTGCCTATATAACACCATTATCAATACGCACCGTGAGTGTAAAACCATGGCATCTGCAAAAGACATATTTTGGATATACTAGGGTTTGAAGTCTTCGTTTTGTTAGGAGAAATAGAGTTTCTAAAGAAAAACCATCATCTATCTACATTATATTGCATGTTCTTTCAGTTAATTTACTTTTACATTATCAAGTTCACGACTTTTGCAGTTGTTTTGCATTTAATCTCGAAATTGAAAAATTTGCAGATGCCTTGGTTTTACACTCACGGTGCGAATAGTAGGTATATTATTTATGAAACGGCGCATATTAAAATGAGAGTTTATAATGTTTCAAATAAAAATGAAATACATACCTACATTATTATAGAAATATAAAAAATAACAATAGTTGGTATGTACCATAATAAAAAATAGTATAATTAAGTTAAATCTATATAAGCCAGAGGCGAAGGGTGAGGATAGATATAAATAGTCACACTAAACTTTGTAAGACATAATTATTTGTTTTCATTCTACTAAGAATACAAATAATTTCTGATGGTTTTGGATAGTTTTTAAAATTTAATTAAACCATGCCTAAAAACCAAACCATATTACATAAAAGATAAATAATATTCTTCTATCTATAAAATATCTAAAATTTTGTCAATAAATAATACATCATTTTAGATGTTATATTATAGATAGACAAATATGTTGTAGGTACCTATCTATTATGGTTTGGTTAGAGAGGGTTTAATTGAAATTTAAACACTCAGCAACACCATTTGCAATTATTGGTATCCTTATTTTAACGAAAATAAATAAGTAAATATAACTGAAAAGGTGTGCACTATTTTTGTCGGATCTTGATAGCTTACCTAAAGTATTATGGTTTGGTTTTAATAATATATGGACAGGGATTAATTGAATTTTAAAAATAAACTTGCACTATCTGCAAATTGTATTCTTATTTTTGACTGACATTGTTTAGTGTGCACTATTTATGTCGGATTTTCAGGGCCTATTTCCACCCTTCGCCACTAATTAATATAAACAAATATTTTTTAAAACAATTTAAAAAAATTAACATATACAAATATAAAAGACATTTTTAAATATGTACCGCAGTACTTGAGCGTCTTAATATTATAATATTTTGATTTGAAACATTTAAGAATTATTCGAACAATGAATCCTTGAAATTGAAGAATACATTGATTTCATTAATTTGTTCTGACTTGGAGAAAGGAACGAGATATGTCTCATTATTAACTCTAGAAATTTTTTCATTATCATTATGCAAATGTACAAATATAATTCTACTAAGTAAATGCTGTATCTATTAACCTATATTAACGAAGAATATACTAAAGATAGTATTTTAATTATTCACGTCGATGCTTAAGGGGGGACATGCTCGTCGAAGGTCAAAATTGAGTTTTTATTGTATATTCAAACCATGATCCTGGACACTCCTTAAACGTTGTAGATGGTCTATTTATATATTTTTGAAGCGTTATTATCCTTTATAGTTATTTTAAACATTTGATGACTGCATGAAGTATTTTTGTTACATAAAATAGTATTCTTTTAAACCTCTCGCTCTAATGTTTTAGAATATAGTCATATTTCGGTACATAACTGTGCAGTGGTGTTAAGATTTGTTACATTTATTAATTTTTAAACGCATTTATAAAACCATTAGCATACTTTATTACGAGATAATTTTTGTAAAATATTCACGATAAAAAATTATATTGATAATCTCTGTGATCCCAAATTTGACAAGAATTAGGCATTTTATTATTCAAAAAATCGGCAAAATAACCACATTTGAAGATGATTCTAAAGATATTTATTATAAGCTATGTCTTTGACCATTCAAGTGTGATAAACATCTTATGAATAATGATTGCTTTATAATAATTATTGACCTAAGAATAAGGTAGTGTTTTTTTGAAATACGCCATTTCTTTTGTCATTCCCCAGTGGTTAAGCTACAACATACGGCCGTAGCCATAAATTGACAAACTATAATTGAAGTAAAGAGTAAAATGATATTAACGCGCGTGTTTGAACATGTACCGTTTAAAAAAAAATAAAAAAAAATTCGCTTAGGTACATGTTCAAACACGCGCGTTAACATTATTTTACTCCCTACTTTAATTATAGTTTGTCATTTTATGGCTACGGCCGTATGTTGTAGCTTAACCACTTGGGAATGACAAAAGAAATGGCGTATTTCAAAAAAACACTACCTTATTCTTAGGTCAATAATTATTATAAAGCAATCATTATTCATAAGATTTTTATCACACTTGAATGGTCAATAACATAGCTTATAATAAATATCTTTAGAATCATCTTCAAATGTGTTAATCTTGCCGATTTTTTGAATAATAAAATGCCTAATTCTTGTCAAATTTGGGATCACAGAGATTATCAAAATAATTTTTTATCGTGAATATTTTACAAAAATTATCTCGTAATAAATTATACTAATGGTTTTATAAATGCGTTAAAAAATTAATAAATGTAAAAAATCTTAACACCACTGCACAGTTATGTACCGAAATATGACTATATTCTAAAACATTAGAGCGAGAGGTTTAAAAGAATACTATTTTATGTAACAAAAATACTTTATGCAGTCATCAAATGTTTAAAATAACTATAAAGGATAATAAGGCTTCAAAATTATATAAATAGATTATCTACAACGTTTAAGGAGTGTCCAGGATCATGGTTTGAAAATACAATAAAAACTCAATTTTGACCTTCGACGAGCATGTCCCCCCTTAATATATATTTTTTAATGGTTTGGAAAGTTTTCGGCTTATTTTAATAGAGTTGTACTACGTACCTAAACGCTAGCTCAGTTTTATTTATTTTGGTAAACTAGAATTATATGTTATTAATTATTAAACTGACGTTTACGTGATACTCCAAGATATATGAGTTATTTACAATAATTATTTTCAGCCATTACGATCAGCTGAAATCGAAAGAAGGTTGCCTGAATATCCAAACACCAATTTATTATAGTCTAACCGTCCAAACATCGGTTCATAGCCCGAAAAAGTTTTCACCATAAACATGTGATAGGTATATCGTAGATTAAAAAAAACTTTTGTTTCAAAACCATTCTTAGTCTAATTTGAATACTTGGGACAGATATATTGTGTAAAATTGTTTTGATAAGTTGTATTCGTTTTCGAAACGCATGTTATAATATTACCTTTTCTTTTTTCAGGTCGGAGACCAGGTGGTTCGTGTAAATGGCTACAAAATCAGCGATGCTCTCCACATGGAGATGCTCGGTCTCATATCCAGTCTGAATTACTTGAAGCTTAAAGTCAGAAGTAAGTTTTCAATAGTGTGAACATTGCTTATTTAATAATTAGCTGTCAATTTTATTCTTGGTTTAATAAAATTGTATCAACTAAAATATAAAAATAATATTTAATACTTCTTCCACACATTTGCGTACACAAAAAGGGAGGTTTTCGGATCAGCTAGTGTTGGTAGGTAGGTACAATAGAACCTCGATATAACGGACTTCGGATATAACGGACAAAATATTCGGTAAATTATGAAAATTGTTAAAAACCTCCTTTTGTGCATGATAATCACGTCACACTTTTTGCACTCCAATTCGAGTCATAATGCCGTCCTGCAGCCCTATGTTGTAACTTGTGACATGAAGTCACCCGACGACATAACGTAATTGTGACGTATGCTCAATACACGCATCGAGGCGAGCCGCCCAATGCACACGGCTCACCATAGATATTATTATGCTGAAACACCTATTTGTGTATGGGGACAATGAATAACGCCAGTATTAGAGTAGCGTTAATTTCTCGAAGACTATTGACTCACTCCGGTAGTACGTCACAATGATGTCATATGACGTCATGTCACCGGGCGACTTCAACTCACAAGTTACAACATAAGACCCCTGATCGTAGATTGAACGTAGCATTGACGTTTGCAACGCTGGTCGCTAGTTCACACAGCTGCACAGCAGTTTAATTTATTTACTCAAAGTGAATGGATGCGTTTATTACTCCATTCAATAAGACGTTTACAATGGTCATGACTGAAAGTGAAATAGCAAATGAAGTTGTGATCTTGAAAAATGAGGATGGAAGTGAATAAAGCGAGGAAGAAGAACGAAATACCTAAAAACAAAGTTATCAGTGATAAGATCGCTATTTACTATTTGCCATATAACGAAATTCAACTAACACGCATTTTCGTAATTTTAGAGAATTGATTATAACAAACAGCAGATTTAAAAAGTGCAAACAAAACTTGATTCTTTTTTCAAAGTAGGATTATCGAAGACAAGGGTATCGACATAGAACATTATCGTCACTCCACAACGGGTGTGTCTGGATATATCATCCAAAGACGAATAAATACGATTTTGTTTGTGTTTTTATATAATGAAATTTCGGCTATAACGGACACCCCCTCACTCGCATTTAATTCGACCGTGCGGCGTCCAATTCTCCGGCATCCAATTATCCCGGCATCCTATCGTCCCGGTGGCCAGTGGTCCCGGCGTCCAATCGTCCCGGCGGCGCCAAATCGTTCCATTTCTTCACTCGCATTAGTCCGTTATATCGAGGTTCTACTGTACATACTAAAACTAAAGTATCACGCAATCAATTTAATATTCCATATTTAAATTTAAAACGCACATTATGAAGTCATTTGATAAACGTTGCATAAAACTTATCAATATTGTTCATCTGCAATCTACATAATATCATGAGTTTTTAAGTGCGGATTCGTTTTTTTCAAAATATCCTTTTTGAGCGCGCTTTGTGTAGTGCCGTTTCGCTCTCTAAGCTCGTCATTACGTTCGTTGGCTAGCTAGACCAACGAGCAATTTGCCTAATACTCTTGTTGCATAAATTATTTGATGGTTTATATTTGATCCGTTATGAAACGTGACAGTATAAAAAAATGTCCAAACGTCCTGTTTCCCTCGCAATATCAGGAAATCGTTAATTTTATGGTTTTACATTAAACATAATATTTAAATAATATTATTATGCACAACTTATAATATACAGACATATCGACGGTTAATATTTTGACTTTTCCTTCATTTTAACGTGTAAACAGATTTTAATCTATAATTATCAATTATATAATTATAAATTAAATTAAATGTATTTCATCATCATCATCATCACCAGCCTCCTTTAGCTCTCTCCACTTTTCTCGGAGTTCTTGGTCCCTAGTTATTTGCTGCCTCATACATCCACCGAACTTTATGAGCTCGTTTAGCCAGCAGGTTTTAGGGCATCCCTGTGGGCGTTTAATGCCCCTTGGGTACCACTGTATGATGGCATTTGTCCAGTGCCAGATAATTAATTTCATTTACTTAGCGACCTTTATCACATCGCGTACTTTTGTCTGCTTCCTTATCCATTGGTTTCTTTTGTGATCTTTACGTTTTATGCCCAACATGCAACTTTCCATGCCATGCCACGTGTATCTGTCGCTGTCTTATACCTCCTATGTAGATTATTACTAGTACTAGACACTATTTACAAAAAACGGGATATTGGAGCAATAAGCGGACAATCTAAAAAATGCAGAGTTCAATAATATATTGTTTAGTTTTATAATATCAATTATAAATGACACAACACACACCATATAATGTATAATTCTTAATTCATTTCATTTATGTTATAACTACCTATTTCATTTGACAGGTTCTCTTTCATAACTGTACCAAAAGAACTCATAATAATAAATAAACAAGAGTTTTTTAATCATTTTCGGACAATTCTATTTTTCCTGGTTCAAAGTCAAAGTCCTGGACAAAGAGCACCATATAATGACAACATCGCGTCTCGCTTACTCTTGAAGAATGATATTGGCGAGACAGTCAGCACTTTTACGTGTTAACAGTTATTATCGCGATAGTTTTAAATGTACACTATTCTGCCCTTCTAAGCGAAAAAGGCGTAAGTATCTAATTTTTTCCTTATCGGGCTTTGGTTGCCTTAAGAAGATTTAGGGGGCGTCCTAATTAAATTTATTAATAAATTATTATGGACAATTTTTCTAAAAGGACCCCCCCCCCATACTGTTTTTCTGTGTGTAAACCCGAAGACGAAAAAAGTGAGATACGCACGTGTACAGGCGCTATAAATTTATTTATTCATTTAGAAATAAAAATAAAAACTGATAACAACATTAATATACCTAATAAGATACATAGCAATCAACTTTACATTATGGATATTATAACTAAAAAAATAACCAAACTATTAATATTAACCGTAACGCTTGATGTTTTATAATATGTTATTATTGCGTATCAGCGCATAGTAACTGATACCACGTTATGGTATCCGTTATGCACCATGTTTTAGGTAATAATATGTAAACCTTTTTGTACACCCACTTATCTTATTATATTAAAATACACTATAAAAAACATGACACCTAATATCTCTACAATGTATAATAACTAGGTAGATATACGGTAGATGCAAACACGGTCCATTTAGCATGATCCGCGATACTTTTATATTTGTAGAACAGTGTGTTGCAAATTTAGGGCGGGTTTCAATTTTATTGTTCTTTCTATATCGGAGGTGGAGTCAATTAACAATATTTGAAAATGACTGTCTACCTACATACTTCTGTCTAATTATAGAGCTTTAAAAGCTGTTCAAAGTGACATTACTAACTCACTTCATGCTAAAAGTAGAATTAAGACATATTTAGTCAGTTAGGAATCTCCAGAATAACTCAACTATATTCACAATGTATAATAAATCATTTGTTTGTATATTTATTGCTTGATTTCGAAGTTGTCTGCTTTGCAACATATCGTACAATAGTACACAATAATGGATTACACTATTCAGTTTACCGCACAAAGCAAAATCAAATTTAAAAAAAATGTAAAACAATTAATTTATTTATTCAAAAAGTGATTTTTATTCGATTACCTGAAAAATGATTTTAGAATCATTATTCGCGCCCTTAAGAAATAATCTCCGTCTTGAAGCTGTCCAATCCTCTTGACTAAGCATTTTCTTAACACTTAGGCCCTTAGCTCACGGAGAAACTAAAATCTGACAAACTGGTTGCTGATGAATCTCATAAACTGGCCAATGACTTGTTTGAATTGTTTTTTCTACTTCATTCTAAGCTTTTTCATAATATCTTTACGGGAATATTCTGGCAGTCTGTAATTATACAGGCATGACTATTTCTCAATATCTGCCACATATTTAAAATTAAAAATCGGTTCGCCCTTCTTTTACTTTTGACGTCTTGACTTGTTATTGCTTGTTCAGTTCAGTTCAGTGCTACCAATTTTGGTATGAAAATATGATTTTTCATCGAATCTACTGATATTGGTACCACTGTTTGATGGGTGACTGGAAACTAACATATCGCGTCTCTTCGGTTTTGGTCGCGAACGTTTTGAAACTGAGAGATTCCAGTCTTGCCGTCAGCGAGCCGCCATTGAAATATATTAGCTAGATACTGGCTGGAATTTTAGTTTCAGTTGCGTCTTTTTTTAGTATTCTCGTGAACGGATGGCCTTACGTCGTGCAATCCAACTGTGTACCCCCTATTTTGCTGCTCCGGTAGTCTATTTACGTGGCCGATTCAGTGTAGTATTTACATTTTTATACACCACATAATCGTTTCCCCTCGATAAAATTAATTAAATCCACATACCCCCCTTCCCTTCATTAGGTTCGCATCTTTCTCGACAGTAAAATATCTCGACCTCCAAAAAACAAATCCGTTACAAAATGTGATATTCGATGAACCATTCTGCGTTGTACGCGTATTTTTCAATCTGGTATAATTATTTTAAATGTGAATTGTTTTACAATATCTATAATTTCTAGATTATTCCAAAATATGGCAATAATAATTACCTGTCCAAGGTGATTCATTGAGATATGGCACACTTGGCTGGCCAACCATTGTAAGCCAGTTATTTGAATATTCTGACAGAGGTTGAATCATCTGTTTTGCTATTCATTTGCATTTAAAAAACAGCAGTTTATGAAAAATAGCGTCATAATCATGTATATAATACACTTAGTTAATTCTTTATGAATATTCATTTAGTTAGTTTCGTCATTATTTTTAATGGGATATGTTATTAAGTATAAATAAATGTAACGGAAATCTGTCCTTGTTTGTACAAATTTATCCAAAGTGGAAATGGAGAGCTTATAATACGTAATGTGGTAGGAACACTGAACTTATTAAATTTATTAATAATTTAAATTTACTTCTAATATTTTAGTTGATCACAAATCATTATAACTATGCATACTGCGTACACTGAATTTTAATTACATTTACATACATTTAATAATTGAGTACCTTGGTATCAAAGTGGGACAAACGCCACCTCCCACTAAATTCATGTTTTAATTGATTATGGTAGTGCAAGTGATGCTCTTTTCAAAAAATCTACCAAAAGTATCAAAAACGGTAATTTTCATATTGATTTTTGAGTTTTAACTTGGTACCTATGTTATATAAAAAACGGACACTTTTCACATAATATGTTTGTGAGTCTCCTGTAAAATTTTGTAAATGGGTTATGTCCCACTTTGATACCAAGGTACTCAATTATATACTTAGTAGAATCAATTTTATATTACTTCTTCCACGGTTCTTTGATGTGCAAAAATTTTATCTTGCACTTCTTCTTCCCCCTAAAAATGTACTGTAGTCAGTCTTCTCCTGTCCTGTACTGTCAGTAAAAATATGAATGAAAACCGAACGGAAATACGTCATCCACATTACAACCATCGCGCCCCAGGTAAGTCGGGAAGGGGATATATGAATTTAAAAAAAGTAATGAGTATTAGAGATTGTGTGGAAACAGTAACAAAACCTGAACGTCCTGCGTCATGTGTATATTCGGGTAAAAGCGCCTTTTCAGGATATCTTTTGCCGCTACATCTAGATCTAGACGATGTCCTAACTTTGTTGTTGTGCTATATCGTTGACTAAACACGAGGTTATGAGCTATCCTAAAAGTATCATTAAAATTATTCTTTGTTTCCTTATTGTTGATAACAGTAAATTATAAAGTAAGTCACAAAATAACTTCAAATTGCCCACATAATCCAAATTTTACTAATTGACTTGCATAATTTCCCGGTGAGTTATACTCCTAACCATGGCCCCCACATCTTGAAGCAGGCCCTCAGGCCAGGATCTTGGGCGGGCCACCCTACCTATCGCTATGGTTAAAGGCAGTCTGACGCTCTCCAGTATTGTTTTTCAAATGGTGTTCAAGGTCAAATAAAATTCAGTATAATTTAGCGATTTTTTAACACATCGAATTATGGAGTTGTCGAGTATTACTTAACACGTCTGAACAACCAGATATTTTTAAATGATAATAATTCCGAAGTAAACTAGCGCCGCAGGCGACTTTTTTTGCTATTAGAGCAAATTTTAAGATGCGTATCAATCTCACTTATCTGGTCGACCCGACACGCCGGGCCCCCCTGACCCCTGTCAGCCCCCCCCCCCTTGTGGGGGCCATGCACCTAACCATTAGAGTACCTATCTACTAAATGGATTCACTCGTTTTTTTTCGTAGTAATACCTATATTTATTAATTTATTAAAGTGAATAGTGTGTGTATAGTTTATACGTTAAAATGAACCATCATTTTATTGTAAATAAGGGGGAATACCATTTGTGACAACGCTTTATTATTTATGTTTCATTAGTTTGTTTACTATTGTTTTGAATTCTAATTGTAATTGTTTACTAGTCTGTAGGAATTGTAGTGTCTTAGTCTCATTCAATGAATCCACAATTATTAGCACTACTTTTAATTGAACGAATTTGATACTATTTTATTTTTTCTTTTTATTTACAGATGTCGGCATGATACCAGTGAAAGAGTGAGTATTTATACACCTTTAATTTTTTATAAGTCATTTAAAAATGTATTTATTATTATTTAACTGTACGCCCACCACGGAGCGGAAGTTATCGAGGAGCGTCCCTCGACGTCGGTTGAGAGTTCAAATCACTGTTTGGTTCAAAATACGATGTTTTTTTTTCTCCTTGGAACCAGACATGGATGCAGGTGTTAGAGCAAATATACTCAGCTCTCAATAATGCTATTAAAATACCTTCACGCTGTAAATGTCTACATTATGCTTTCTGATAGCATATTAATTATAATTTTATATAGGTAATAACTGTACTAAATTCGGTTTACAGATGGCGTTAGGAATATATTCAATTTTTGTTATGGAAGCCAACTTGACGTAATTTAAGACATTCTCAGATATATAAGTATCTGTATAATATTAACTGCAAGTTATCTGCAAGATTAGTACTTGATTCGGTAAGCGAATGTTGTATGATGGACTTTTATTTAGCCCAATAATTGGTTCGTTTAATAATATGTATATTTCTGATGATATTCCAAGTTATATATTTAAAATTTTAAAATGTTACGTTATTGAATTTCGAGTAGTAACATAGATACTAGGAAATATAGATTCAGTTTTGAATAAGAGGTAATTAAATATTGTTTTATTTCAGAAAATCAAACGACTCATTGACATGGCGGATGATACCAGAATCTCTGCTGTACTCTGAGATAATTCCGAGGACTTCTCCTCCACTGATAAGTCCATCCAAAGAAGACAAGATCAAGGATGTTCGCTTGACGCTTTTGGTGCCTTCAAGATCAAAACTTGGTTGCGGGTACGCTAAAAATCTGTTATATAACACTACATAGTTATTAATTTTATACGTCTAAGTGGTCCCACCAACCAAACCATTCGGTATTAATCGAAGGTATTACGTAGCACTATGTTTTTATGTGAGGCATCTTCAGTTTTTTTATGCCTGGAAATATCGTGTGTTTTGACTGAGTTTTGACTTTTTAAGTACCTACCCACGGGAGAGAGGAGCATAAAGAAGCAAATAAAAACATATACTCTTTTACCATATCTCTGGTACCACGAATAACAAGTCACTTGTGACAATAATTTATGTATACTTCTTATCATAATGTCAACCATGGCCCCCTGGCTACGATGCTTGGCGGACCCCCGAACCTAGCGCTAAGAAAGAACAGTATAATGTTCTACAATGTAGTGTTTCGCAATCGGTATTCCGCGGAACTCCAGGGTTCCGTGTAAAATAAAGGGTATTCCGTGTATTTTTAGCAATTTTTTGTATTTTTAAATAAATTCGCTTAATTGTCGGGACTTAGCATCATATCATTAAGCACTGATCGCGACCCCCTTTTGTGATAGCCAAGTAAAATGAAAACCTTCGCGATATTGGATAAATAGTCATTTTTATTAGTCAGAGAACACGCTAAAATTACCTGATGATAAAATAAAATTCTACTCGTCAAATAGCGCTGCAGAAGACTTTTTTACTATTTGTGGTGTGTGTTTATCTCACTTAACTGGTCGACCTGCCACGCTGGGTCCTCCTAAGCCTGGGCCCCAAGGCTAGAGCCCTGTCAGTCCCACCTCCCTTGTGTTTTATGTCACCATAATCTTGCCTTTTACCATATATATGTAGACTATAATAGAGTATCCTGCATTACTTGAACATGCTGGACATAGAAGTTGTTGGTTGACGTTTGGGTGGCAAAATATGTTTTGACTCAAGAGTCGTGTTTTTCAACTAATGTGTTTCCAAATATTCTTATGTCACCTATAAAGAGCATACTAACGTATTATTATCAGGATGTCGTCGACAGAGAATTAAACACCTGTGCAATATGTATCAAGCACAAATTTCGAAATGATTTAAAATTATATAATTTTTTGTCCACTTTTGCAAACTAAAAATCATTATAGAAAGCACTTTGTTAATTATAAAATATTTTTTATAGAATTCTAAATATAAATCTTTTAATTAAGGACCAGATATCAGCCGGCTTCTTTATTTGGCCCACACAAAAAGTGTCGTGATTTAGTATGAATATACATAATTTGAAAACATCTCATGCATACCTATAAGTACATGAAATACATGAAATGCAATTCGTTAAGCATTTCATATAACAACTACTAGTTAAAATCATCGTAATTAACTAAGATCCCCGTAGCTTATTGGAAAAGCATACTGGCGCGAATCCAGCAAATACAGATTCAAGTCCCGTCGGGTGTCGTATTTTTTTCTACAATATGATTTTTTCTAGTGTTTATATGCATGAAATGTTTTCAAATTATGTAGGTATATTCAATATATTATACAATGTATATTCTTAAATCTTGTGTTTTATTCGTTGAATAAAAAAAATTGTTTATTAAATTTGCTACGAGTCCAAATTTGCTTATAGGAAGCGGCATGTCCAATTATTATAATCTGGACTCTCCATTGGAGCTTGGCAGAGGGTCAAGTGTGTTGCTTTAGTAAAAAAGTTAAAACACTGCCCTAGACTAGAATCAATCATTATCCACCCCTTCAACCTTTTTTCAGAGTAAAATTAAAGGTAATATTGGTTTTTTTCTTTTTCAGAATTTGTAAGGGTCCTGACTGGAGACCAGGCATTTTTGTCCAATTCACAAAAGAAAATGGAATCGCCAGAGAATCAGGACTTCGACCTGGAGACCAAATAATGCAATGCAATGGGATTGACTTCAGGGATATACAATTTTCTGACGTAAGTATACTGACGTCTAATAAAACTTCAATGGGATTGTTTTTTTATAAAATGTAGGCAATACAGCTGATTTACTTACGCATTATGGCAGTGGTTTCCAAACTTTATGTTACTACGCCTCCTTTTTAAAAAAAATCTAATCTTGGCGCCTCCCCCCCTTTATTTCATTAAATAATACAGACACATTTTTAATTAGTTAACAATTTACTAATACAAAATTCAAAAAATATATAGGTATAATAAAATAAACAAGGTTTTATAACTTATATATATTCATTTTTAAATTACGTATTTTTTTCATGCGATGAATGTGCTTGTTTATTAGTACAATCAATTTCAATAGTAGTCAATCCAAATTCATCATCGTTCATTGACAAATGGATTCTATCATGGGCCCCACATCCTGAAGCGTGCCCCCAGGATCTTTGGCGGGCCCACCTACCTATCGCTGAGGTTAAGGGCAGTGTGGTGCTCCAATGTACTGTTTCCTAAATTATACACGGGAATTCTTATTTAAGTATATCAATTATCATATAGGTATCACATCAAATTTCAACGTACAATCATATATTTAAAATATTCAATAGTCCCGAAACAAAGCAGCGCCGCAGGTGATTTTTTTTAACTATTAATAAAATTATGTGAAAAGTGCATTAGCAAACTAACCAATAACCCAGTAAATAGATTTTTGTTTGCTTCAATATATCTGGCGCAGAAATCATTCAAAAGTGGAAACATGGCGAACTTTTTTTTGTAATTTTGATTTCCAAAGCTTCAATTTTTTATGAATGCCTTCAACTTGTCTTTTTAAACCAGTAAATGCATTAGTGGTCCTTCCATTGATTTAGTCACTCAATTTCAACAACAAAATTATCGTTGCTAAAGAAATTTGCCTCAAATTTCAATATTATGATTTGACCCTTTTATTTAATTTTTTCACGAGATAGCCAGCGCGCTTCACAATAGTATAGAAGTGAGGTCCATAATATAAAATTAGCCTCCATATTTTCAGACAGGTTTGCAAACAACCTTTTATAGGACTGTTTTTTATGTAGTTTATAACTAGCGGCCGTTTCATAAACTATGCATCTGCAAACTTGTGGCTACATTAATTGTGTTAAACTTTTCGCGCCTCACAGTTTGGAAATCGCTGCATTATGGTATTCTGTTACGACGTTACTTTATTCGGGGGATAACAAAATATTATTTTCATCTTGTCGTAACAGTGAAATTACGTTTTCTAATTACCGGTTATCAAGTCTGTAGTTTTGGACTCTCTTCAATAGGCTTCATAATATGTTATCACTGTCCTTAATTATTTTCTAGCCGAATGTATATATATATATATATACTAACAACGCATATATTTGGATTCAATTTTCAAACTTGATTAAGTCAAAACAAATAGATCACACTTATAATAAATTATAACAAGGATGATGATATTATGTAGCCTTGTAGCCTGTAATATGAATTGCCAACCTTAGAGTGGGGTAAAGAGACAGAAATACCTGGGTAGAGATGTACCGATAATATAAAAATATTGATGGTTATATATCGATAAAACACATTGTTTTATCAATATAGAATGGAAATAATAATTAGTATTTATTAATTACCACCAGTTTTCGATACTATAATATCTAAATACGTATATTGGTGTATATTTGAAGAGTTTAAGTATCAATTCTCATTTAAATAAAGTAAATTGCCGCCTCAAATGAGTAGAGTTTATAATAACAAACTTAGCAATTCTCCCAACACCCGTTGAAACCTTGAAATGGATGAAATATCTATTGAAAAACTACATTTTTTTCTATCCAGCCGCGGGATCGAACCTTCGATCCATCGCTTCAGAAACTTCCACTCGACCAACTAGACCAAAATGGGTTTACTTATAATATACACAATCGTTTATAAAATAATTCAGAAACTACAGCGAACATAATCTATCATTATAATCAGCCATTGTCCACCCGCTTGTGAATGAATGTTTCTCTTTCGCAAAGTTTTGCAGTCAAATAATATTTCCACCCACCTTTTTATCTAATTAGTCTTTGGGCGGCTTTGTAGATTATTTTTAGTATTAATATAGTATTTAAAAATACACCTGTTTATTTCAGGCCGTGTCGTTGATGAAACAATCCAGAAGACTAGATCTTTGGATACGAACAGGAGCTGGCCTCGAGATGTTCCCCGGAGAGTCGAGTGGATACAACAGCTCGGCTTCCAGCGCTACTGGAGACCAGAGTCCTTCCAGTGCAGATCACAAAAGATTGTCTATTGTAAAGGAAGAGACTATGGATCTTGAAGATAGGTAATTTGAACAAATTATGAATTAAATGTACCAATGTTAATCTATAGTATTTATAAGCTATATGTTCAAGCTACAAGTTACAATTATTAGCCCAATAGGTTCACAGGATGACTTGAATACCATTATGAAAATGGCGTAACATTGAAAGCAATGAGATAATACAATTCTTTTGAATATATAAAAAAACATCGTGCTACATTACATTACTAACTAACATTAGGTAAGTATATACAATAAATACAAGGAAGTAGAGAAAGGACAGATTCTTCTGGCATCACGAATCAATCACAGAAGAATCTAACATCAGTCTACACTAAGTGTGCTTAATATTATTATTCAGTAGTGGATATACGTACACAAGGCGAATGTTATATTATTTTTATTGAAAAAAAGTATATACATACACTTGAAAAACATTTTTTTCTAGGATTTATTTCTAAAACATATGTTTTTCTCAAAAATAATGTCCACCTAATGAAACATGATTCAGATTCATTCATTTCAGTTCATATTATAATATTATTATCTCCCTTTCAAATAGTATTTTCTTAAATAATTTATTATAAACGGTGATAATTATTTGCATCAATTAACCTAAACTTAAACTAGTATCATTATTTAGTCAAAGTTGTCAAGCATTAAGTACCTAACACATAAGTGTTATTAATATGTTTAAAACTTTATGAAAACCAGATAGAATGAGGAATTCTCTGAATAATGTTTTCCAAAGAATTCCAAAGAATAATACTAATTATGGCCCCCACAAATGGGGAGCTGACAGGGCTCTAGTCTTGGGGCCCGGGTTTAGGAGGGTTCCGGCGTGGCAGGTCGATCAGTTAAGTGAGATAAAAACATACCACAAATTTTCTCTAATAGTAGAATTTTATTTTATAATTACTTTTAGTGTGTTTCTGGCTAATAAAAATAAATATTTACCCAATATTGTCAGGATTAGTGCTTCACAATTTGATGATGAGTGCTGACAATTCCAGCGGATTTATTTAATAATACCAAAAATCGCTAAAAATACACAGAATACCCTTTATTTTACACTACTGTAGAACATTACACTGCCCTTAACCTTAGCGATAGGTTGGGGGACTCGCCAAACATCGTGGCCTGGGGGCCCGCTTCGGGATGTGGGGTCCATGACACTAATAATCGTAAAATTATTTTTCTCTTGTTATAGATTAAGCCAATTGGATGGAGGAAGATACCGAAGAAAAACATGGGATCCCAGAACCTTTGACTGGGATAGGGAAGATTCAATTAAAGAAAGCGACTCTGAATTCGCCAACGAGTATTCTTCTCCCAGACCGCACCCACCCCTTCAAAAGGCACCATACCTGAACATATCACCCGAAAAAGACAATAAAGTACAAAACCGAACTATCATAAATCTATCCGAGACGGGAACCACGATACAAAACAACTATGTGGTGTCATCAATTGAACATGACATGCCATACAACGGGTGCAGGTCCACCATCGACAAGACCACGGTAATCGTGGACGTCCACCGAAGCGAAGGAGAGTATAAGAACCGTGATAAAGATAATGTAACGAATATCGACTGTCACATTGAAGAAGCTAAACCTAGTTTGAAGAAAGTACCTTCCAATAATAGTATAGCAAGCCTTACCAATAGTACAACGAGTAGTCTCTCCAATGCCATATCGCAAGAGTTTCAGAAAAGATCTGAGGTAAAAACACTTTTTGGTTAATATACTTTTAAATTCTAATGCATTTAACTTTTGTACTATTATATTTGAGTCGTTTTTTGCGACCCGGTTTTCGCCTTTTGGCATCTTCAGGCACTATAAAAACAATTCAACTATTTATAATTTGTTTGTTATATTTTTTATTGTGATCCTTGACTTAGTAGGTGACTTGAAGTAGGTGATAATGTGTTACCTACATTATTGTATTAATTTGTTATATAAGTTAGAATTAACTGTATTCATTTACAGTATGTATTTACCAATGGTGACTGTGCATCAGTGGCGAAGGATGGAGGTAGGCTAATCTGACATAAATAGAGCACACTTAACTGTGTCAGTCAAACGAATTTGTTTTCATTAAACTAAGACTACAGTGTGTAGATAATATTTATTAGTTTTTAAAATTCAACTAAGCCCTGCCAAATCCAAACCATACTAAATAATAGTCAAAAAATATTTTATAGATAGAAGAATATTTTTTAACGATTATGGTTTGATTTAGGCAGGGCTTAATGAATTTAAAAAAACTAACCAACACCATCTGTGGTATTATGTATTCTTAATTCAACGAAAACCAATAAGTATGACTGAAAAGGTGTGCACTATTTTCGTCGGATCACCCATGGCATACCTAAACGAATATGGTTTAGTTTAGACAGGGTTTAATTGAATTTTAAAAACTAACCTGCTCCATCTGCAAAATGTATTCTTAGTTCAATGAAAATAAATTCGTATGACTGACAAAGTTTAGTGTGCATTATTTATGTCGAATATTAACAGCCTACCTCCACCCCTCGCCACTGATGCGCACTCACCAATGGTAAATACACTCTGACAACGAATACAATTAATTCTATCTTATATAACAAATTAATACAATAATGTAGGTAAAACCTGTACACCTACATATTATTATTAAACCAATGATCACAATAAAAATATAACAAACATAATATGAATCCTTCAAGTGTTTGTAAAAAACCCTACATAATTAATAGATCATTAAATATATAATCACTAATAATTACTTCAATATGCACGTAAATAGTCAATGCTCTACATAATAGATCATTAGATAACTGATTACTAATAATACATTCAATTGGCATATAAATCGTCATCACTGGAAAACAATTTTTATACTGTGTTAAGATATTAAATGTTACTTGTGCATTTTTTTAAAAATACAAATGAATTTATTAAAGGAGAAATGTCTTATATTTTAGCTTTATCCATTATTTATTCGTAGTTATAACATAATATGTCATATACCTACCCAATTGGTCAACATATTTAATGTTAACTAATAGATTTATTGTGATTTATTTTTCCAGCGCTTGAAGAATTCTAATTTTAATATAGCACAAGTAGAAGAAATGAGGAAAAATAAAGTGTTAAAATGCGTCGATGATGACAAGAAACAAAAGCACGACGCCCTTATGGACGAGTTCAAGAAAGCTCACAAGAGAATGTTCGCCAGCAATTCCAACGTGGAAAACAACAATGTAGTACCGGCCCAAGATCGTAGTTGTACATTTAAACCTCTACCAGAAAAATGCAACAATGATAATCAAGAAATTAAGTCTACTTCAACATACGCAACAGTGGTGAGTTAATTCAATTTATAATTAATAATATTTTTATTAAATGTCTATTGGATTTTATTAATTTTGACAGGTTATCATCATATTCAAGAATTTCGAAATAAACGAGTTATCTGATTGTAAAAATGAATTACTAGCATATCTTTGATAGATATTATATTAAATATAACCAACAATTGCGTCGCCATAATATTAAGGTAGAGGAAATGGAGTAAGTCTATTCTACCATCACCACGAGAGGTGCCCTGGTTTGTAGAGTCTTTTTTGGCGAGGAATGAGCTTAAGTTAATACTGAGGCTAAGAACAGGGCACACAATGGGCAAAAGATTTGATGTCCTTATGGGAAGAAACGAATCGCAGCTCTGCGATGAATGTCATGTTTTAGGGGACATTCTACATATATAACACTACAATGCCCTAAATATTAACTTCACAGAGTCCCTCTGCGAATCGCGGATATCTATGAGAATGTCGACGAATTGAAGGGTGTCCTGGCGGTGGGTAAGACGGAAGAGCTAGGCAAAATTGTAAAGTTATTTAACAGAATAGAAGTGAGGACCTGATCGACGGATCCCCTTCTAGAAGAGAAGGGGCGATATGACAGCGAGTCGCAGTCAAAGCCTCGGTAAAATCACAAAAAAAATATATTATGGTACCTAAATAAATATTTTTTGTATATTAGTAACTTGCATTCATGCATATAAAAGATAATAGGTAGTTACACTCTAGTTACTCATGTTTTATGAATATCTACGTAGCGTCCATAAAGGAAAAATAGTTTATTTTCTTTTTCTTGCATCCAAGTTTCAAACCACTATTGCTATATTATTTCCCCGTCATGAAAATCATACTCATAGTATTACATCGAAAAACTAGATGGCATCACTATTGTTGTTCTATTTAGCTATGTACCTACAAAATAATAATAATATACATAGAATAGGACGAATAAAATAACATATTTTTATCTGGAGGTCTTTTGAATATCGTCTGAGCTCTCTCACAGTTGTACTATAAATTGGTTATTCTTCTTATAAATCTTTTACTCATCCTCTTTATATGCCATATCCGTTATCGGTCGTAGGCGATGATCTTGGCTACCTTTTCCCTGTCTGTTGCCGATGGCTCCCACAAAGGGGATGGGGGGGGGGTGACAGGGCTCTAGCCGTTCAATGTTAACAGTTCAATGAGATAAACATACACCACAAACTTGTTCTAATATTTAAAAAGTCGCCTGCGCCGCTATTTTACTATGCAAGTTTTAATATGTGGCTGTGCAATGGATTTACATATATATCATGATTGATATAATTAAATAATAATTCACGTGTGGAATTTAATTGTATAATTATTATTAAAATGACGAAGGGTCGCATGTTACTTGGCTACTACAAAATGGGCGATCAGTGCTTCATAATAAATGAGGCCGAGTGCCGACGACTCAATAATTCAAGTGGATTTCTTTAAAAATACAAAACATCGTTAAATATACACGGAATGGCTTTAATTTGGTTCCGCCGAATATCATTTAGGCTTCGGCCACATAGGTAGGTGCTTCGCTAGTCCTGAGCTAGATGCTATGCTTGTCTACTAAAAACAATACTAACTGCCACATTGTACGCTACGTGCTTAGGTACAAATTCATTTGATATTCGGGAGCGCTTAAGTCAACATCGATAATTATGTCACTCTCAAAACTAACCAGAAAGCTACATCTCACAGAGAATTTAAGTTTAAAATTTCGAAAGTCGCAAATTCGAACTTGTTGGGTGCATACTGTCAATTATTCATCACATGCATCATTATTTATAACCTCAAAATATACGGTGTTTGACGTTAGCTATACTGAAGAAACATCTGCCATCTTGCAAAATCCATAGACAATGGCAAAATCACTAGGTGATACAATAAAAATAACCAACACGTTTGTTCGCCGGGAAACTCACGAGGTGACTCATAATCACGTAACGAGGCGCGAAGCGTGCAGTATGGCCATTGAGATAATATAATAGTGTGCGTTCGTTCACTAGGATATGTCACCTAGCACGTAGCCACCAAGCAAGACACCTGCCTATGTGTCCGAAGCCTTAGGGAACACTAGTGTAGGACATCAGACTGCCTTTAACCTTAGCGATAGGTAGGAGGCCCGCCAAACATCCTGACCTGGGGGCCCGATTCAAGATGTGGGGGCCATGCTGTTGTCAGTCTAAATAATGATGTAGTGCCAGACTCAAACCAGTCTATAAGATTATTGATCCAAGGCCTCACTTACCAGAAACCCTTGAATGATAAGACGCAGAAATTGATATGACACCGCATGCTGTGGCCAAACTCCTTACTATAGTTATTAACGTTACGATTTGCAGTTAATAGTGATAACATATTTAATTGACACCGTCAAGAAAAAGAGGAAGAAGAATATACGGTTCCTGCTGAAGAAACAAATAGGTACAATATTTTTCAAATCATTTTCGATAATATTGGTACCTATATCGATTATCGATTTAGTAATAAAATAACTAATAAGTACCGAAATTATTAATTCCGTCATAGATAAGTTACTAATTAAAAAAGGTAACACGCATATCCAATCAAATAGGTTAACACTCAATCAATATTCTACGCACGCTTTATCAACACGGGTTATCGTTTTAGGTACCTACCTATCTAATTGCATAGCGATTACAGTTTTTATACAAAGATAACACATTCATATTGTTATCCTGTATAATATATCCATATATTCTTCATATAATATATATAATATCTTCTATATTAAAAATTAAATTGAAGTATCTGCATAATATGATCAATAATAATAATATGGACATTCTTTTAATTATGTTTAGAGGAGGTTTTGTTTGGCAGTCTCCATACTTCGTCAAGGAAATAAATATATCATATCAAATCTTCAACTTAAACAAATCCCTAGGGATATTTTTTTGAATCTGTAACTAGATTATAATATGTACTTGGTAATTACACCATCCATAGTACTTATAATATGAAAAATAATATTACCAGTTAACCAGTGGCGGTTTCAGGTCACGGGCCACGGGCTCTAACTGATTTCGAAAGTGGCGCATGGAGATAACCAAATTGACTTCAGACCATTGGACAACTCAGTTCTTAACCGGACACGGTGGTTTTGCTGCAAGCTCCATAAGCTTGGCGTAATAGAATCTCCGACTTTCTTATGTGGCGAATTGCAGGATGCCGATCACTTCCTTTGGGAGCGTCCCCATATGTCGGTTGAAAAGAAAGAGCTTCTCAAATCGGTCCGATCCTTAATTAGACCGCTCGGCCATTGCGACTAGGTATCTACAAGGAAAAAATATTACTGAGGATTGACCGTAATATTATATTAGGTATATCAAAATAAGAATCACGCACACACTAGTGCACTAGAACCAAGGTCTTGGGAGGTTGCTTATAGCGCAACATTGAGAGGCGCCTAATGTTCGTTACACCACGGTATACGCCTGCATGACGGATTTGCCAGGAAGAACGTATGGTGTTAGTTCAAAAATATATTATGGGTATGTTTATATTTTTTTAAATTTTGCTGTGTGCCCATTAAGTAAAACCGCCTACCAAATTATTCGTAAATCCTGTGCCATTTATTTTTCATATAGATAGAATAAGCTTTAAGTTATATTTTCATAGGTTTTGACACGTACCTACATAGTTTTTGAAATACCCTAAGGCAATCGTGCACGCTTATTGGTCGGCATATTGGCATTAGGCGGTACGTAGCCAACGAGGTTTTATATCACTGTGGTACAGGTGAGATATAACTGAAAATAGGCTCTATACACTTTTATCTTGTTTGGGCATCTCCATCGGCGCATCAGAAAAATTCAAACGCCATATATCTCGTTCAGTTATATGGAATTATATGACAGGGAAATTTGAACAAACCATTCAAATTTATTTCTTCTTTGAATAGTATGTCTTCTATGTATCTATTGATATTAACAATAAACGTATTATTATATTGTAGAATTATATAAAATTATAATATATGAGTCTCTTTATCAATAAAAAAATGAATATTGATAGTTACTAACCGTTAACCAATATATTTATATGATAGATTACCTGTCAGAGTCACTATATGTATGAATGTAATTTGAAATATATTACATTAGCGTAAAGTGTTTTAATATAAGTAATATATTATAATATTTTTTTGCCCAGAAACTATTTACATGTACACTCGAATTATTTCATTCGTAGTTCCTTTGAAATGGTTACACTAAACTTTATATTAGCAATATTAAATCTAATATATATATATATATATATTTATGTAATATTTAATATCGCTTACATTATAACATTATTAATTTAATTGTTATTTTTTATACAATACTAAATATACATAAGGTTTTCATAATGTTAGATTATAATATACCTATTAAAGAAAAAAATATAATTTTGAAAAGTGAAAACACGTCATATAAGAAAAAGTTGAACCGAGTGGAACTCGAACTTACGTCTTTCCCTTTCCGGGTGAGCGCTTTCTTATAATCTATAATTGAATACACGAAATAAAATATGCACCAAGTACCATAAGGCTGAATATAAGAGGTTTAATGAATAATTCGTTTATTTTACATAAAACTATTGTTTTATTAGCTTCTCATTAAATTTAACATACAATCTTAATGCATAGAATAAATAAATAACAATAATGTATAATTAAACGTTTGAACAACGATATTTTAGAAAAGCACTACGTCGCAAACGAAGAACTAAGTCTCATGACACATATTCACTAAACAGCACTTAATGCCTATTTTTTAAATAATCACGCTGCCTCTTACACCCAAAGCCATCCTTGAATATCCATAAAAGCTCTAATATATTTTTTTGGCACTTCGACATGTATTTAGGATATTGGCGATGGCACATAAAAATTTCTGCACATTATTTTTTTTCGATTTTCGGGCACTTAGTGCCTATTTAATTTCGTGTATTCAATTCTTGTATCCCCTTTGTATTGGGTCAAGTTAAATTGTATTACTGTCTACTTTCTATTTTTTAAGAGTTCTAAGTACGTACTAGGTAGAACTTATTTGTAATTTTAATTTTAATACATTCGTTACTTTAGCGATTAACTTACCAAATGAATAATGATTTTGCACTAATTTAACAATGTCACTGTCCTTTTAAAATAATATAATTCTATCAGAAAAATGTCTTGCGTTGGCGTTGTTTTGAATATTCCTTTCTGTTTACGGTTACTACAAATTGCCTGTCGCCATGTTTTATCACCCACGGGCCCAATTTAAATAAAATAAACATTTAATTATATAATGCAAGTCACCGATCTGGCAGTAGTTAATTTATTTACTTACAACCATCCACCGTTCAAATTGATCTAAAATTGCTTTCGGATAATTTTATAATTACTTTTTAAAAAAACCCAAAGATTACCATCTCAACTTGTTATTTAATGACGCTGCAAAAATATGTAACCACAATGCACTATATAGTATATACCGTAGTATTCCGTTAACCATAGAGAATGATAAAATAATATACTGAATGTGTGATGTGTTCATAATACTAGGCTTTGAAATAATGACGTTTAGTATAAATTTTCATCACCATAACCTGGCAGACCCAAGTGTGTAAGTAGGATAACCAGGATTGATCAGCATGTCCCTTTTATTTTTCATATGATATTTGTTCATTATAACACCTGTACACGTGCATAGATTTACTAGCAGCAATAATGTTTATTTTAAGCTATCGTGACAATAATTGTGTTCACGTAAAAGTGCAGACTGTCTCTCCAATCTCATTCTTCAAGAGTAAGCAAAACACGATTATGTTATTTTATGATACTATTTGACTGGTAATAACAATCAGTTAACTTCAAAATGAGTCTTTGTATGGTGTAGTTTGTTTTTTTGCCGATAGGTTCGCCACTATCGTTCTACTGCGCAGGCTTTGATTGAAAAAATCCCAACTGACGCATACAAATTCGGAAACTTCTTTGATTCATGTATGCAATCTTGCAACTGCATGGTAATACATTTTTACACGTACATTTTCTTGTTATGGCTGCGATAATACGTACTGTCAGCAGTAAATCCATGCACGTGTAAACCGGGTATTATTCTTTCACTAGTATAGGCGACAGAATAGAAATATCCACAGAAACAAAACCACAGTCACCATAAACTAAATCGCAGGTAAAGCCTAAATATAATAATATTACGTCAGTGCGTTTTCATCAAGTTTGTTGGTGGCAGAAATTTCCCAAGGAAAGGCATACGGGACGCAGCTCTTCGGATATATCTGCAGGCCTACGATATATTTATAGGGAAGTTGATCTTCTGAAATATTTTCCATTGGGCGTAAATGTGAATTCTCCGCCCTTCATGCCTATCATTCACGGCACCAGACTTCTTCAAAGTTATTCTTTGATTTTAGCCGAAACATGTGCGGAGACATGAAATCAGTGTGAATCGAAAGTTTAGTGTTTAAAAAAACCTATTTTATACTCTCTTAGAGTAGCCGAGATATGCATGATTAAAGATTTAAATTAAGTATGTTGACGGCTGTTTCGCACTAACAATATATCTTCAGAATGTTCCAAAGATAACTTACCTTACAAAACTCACACTGAACGTTTATAAGAGAGGGTGTATTAATATTGCGTTAAACTTACCTTCTACCCGTCACATAAAAGTGGCGTAGTTTAGTAGTGGAGACAATCAAATAGATTTACATCTACGTTGATTAGGTAACTTCTGAACTTCCACAATATGACCACCTCTGATTGGAGAATAATTTGAATCCATCATTATTACATATTTTCCGTCAATGTATGATAATATAATCAACATATAATGTACCTATAAGACAATATTATGCTCTTTATACTTAGTAATAAAACTCTTATCTGATCAGATAAACTACTGGACAAGTTCCATACAGTAGCAAACAAACACACTTTTTCAGAAGTGGATTTATACAGTATTTACTATTTTTCAAGAGTGTTTCTTGTTCACAACTTATATCAATCGTTGTAAGATTATTTTTTTAATGAATCAATTAATAGTAATGATATATTAATTATCTAATGAGAAGTTATATAACCAATAGAAAAAATCTTCTTTAAGAAAAAAAAAAAATACGACATCCAGCAGGAATCGAACCTGCGTCTATCGGGATTCGCTCCCATGCACATCAACCACAATGCCATAGGCATCTTATTTAATTGCGACAAATTTTAACTAATGTCTCTTCCAATTAATACTCTCTGAAGCTCTTTCTAAATTGAGTTACTATTGCCAATCGGATTTTGTATTTAAAATCAAAGTAGGTACCTATCAATTACCTTAATTACTAACCGACGTCATGGATCACTCCAAGATTTTTTGGTGTAACTTACTTTAACTTGCTAATAATTTAATTGACTATTTTTTTTATTCAACGAATAATTCACAAGATTTAAGAATCACATTATTTTTATTGACATACATAATTTGAAAACACTTTTGAGAAAATAATATATAACCAATAAATTTGTCGCAATTAGATAAGATTCCTATAGCATTGTGGTCGATGTGCGTGGGTGCGAATCCCGAGAGACGCATGTTCGATTCGTGCTGGGTGTCGTATTTTTTTCAAAAAAAGAATTTTCTATTGGTTATATATTTTCTCAGAAGTTTTTTCAAATTATGTATGTTCAATAAAAATAATGTTACATTCTTAAATCTTGTGAATTATTCGTTGAATAAAAAAATAGTTAATTAATAAGAAGTACGTAAAATTGAGGTATTGAAATCTACTATAGGTAATAGGTAAGAACTTTATATTTTTTTATTTCGTGCCTCAATCGCCACAAAAATCTTAATACCTACTGTAAATACATATTGTGTTACTTTGGTACGGAAAATACTTCTTATCACTTATCAGCCTATTTATTATTTTTTTTATTTGCTTTTCATGTATACTTTTAACACATACCAAAGTACTTACGTGAAAACATTCAACAGATTGGTTTAAAAAAAATCAAGGTTTCCAGACTGTATGCATTTTATCGTATTGAGTTTATTATTAATTTTCATGTTTTGCATTACAATGAAAAACGTGTGTAAGTAGGTATATGGAGAATTTAAATATCTCGGTGACTAGTTTTAATAATACTATACTTTAGCTAATGCACATGAATTTGTATTTAATGTGCATTAGCTATGGTTAACAACATGCATGCCATGCGTGGTGAATATTAAGTTGTACATAAAATTCATAAATGTCTTAACGCTGGATCTTTCGAAAAGGTTTATCACCGCCGTTTGAGGCGCAACACCCCAAAGTGGACCCCAGCCTCCTCGAGTTGTCTTTACCAGTGCGATCTATCCTCCGCAATTTTCCTCCAATACATAATTTTGATGACTCGCACATCTTGGGTCATGGGTCTCCCAACACTTTTATGTTCGCAACAAAACTTACTTGTCGGCCGAGGCCCTTACCAGGCAGAAATTTTGATCGTTTTCATTTTGCTGGGTATTTATCACTCTAGAGCTGTGGTCTCCAAACTCAATAAGGATGTGAGCTACTTTCAGAAATTTAAATTGTCTGGTGAGCTACTTATACATATTCCTTTTTAACATTTTTTTATCATCATCCTTTATCGTATGTACCATACATAATATTATATTTCGTATCATACATAATATTACTTCAAATAAATTAGGACATTGGACTTCTAATAAAACATAAAATGCGTAGGTACTTTAATTCATTTATAAACAAAATAATATTTGAAGAATATCTTGAAATAAGTTTGAGTAAAAGTAAAAATAATTAGTGGAAAAAATGGCATTCACTTTCCTCCACAATTTTTTCAATTCTCGGTGAGTACCTTGTCATTCTCATCCGAATGCATTTATTAAGATGTAGGTACATCTATGACTCTGTTTATATATTTACTTTTAACCACCTTCATAGTGGAAAACGTTGATTCACATAACCAGGTAGAACAAAACAATGCCTTCATTTTGAGCGCATTTCGAACTAAAATTTGATACTTTTCTATTGGGGCGAAATGCCATACAGATTCTACAGTTGAGGCAACACTCTTAAGCGACAAATCACATTGAAATTCTATCGATTCCGTTTCTGATGAATTCATACTACAACGGCAACTTGTTAAGCATTTCATTGAAACTTAGTTCGAGAAATATTTCATTTCGGAGTCCAGTAATAAAATTTGAGAGGCAAATTTATAAATAATTTGATAAAAAATCCAACGCGAGCTACCAAAAATGCCGCCGCGAGCTACCGGTAGCTCGCAAGCGATCGTTTGGCGATCACTGCTCTAGGGAAAACGTACGAGAGATTTTTACAGTCTCTTAAGCTACATTTTTGGAAACAAAACTAGACTCATTTTCCAAACTTATTAATTACTTCCTGGTGTATTTTTATTCTTCTTTTTCGACCATATCCGATCCTAATAGGATCATATGGGCCTCCACAGGGTGAAGGTTTGTATTAACAGATTTTATTTTTACGAGAAATGGATGTCAGCCACTTTCTCAACCTATTAGGTCCATAATCTGACTCATATACAAATTGAAAAACAATATGTGCACTTGACAGATCCAGGATTCGAACCTGGGACCCTCGACTGAATAGGCCGGCGTTTAAGCCACGCGGCCATCGTGGGCATTTTTATGCGCTACCCTAAATTTATTATGGAATTATGTTATGTTGTGCACACTATGAAAGAGTTCCTAGAATTGATAATCGGGAAATTCTGGTGTAGACAACTGGTCAAAACTTTCTGTCATCTGTCAATATTTTTGGTATCATACTCAAAGACTTGGAGTCTAGGTGATACTAAGTGATGTACTTTTATAAAATAAAATAATTACCTAGTGAAACATTACATTGGAATTCTTGATAGTCAAATTCAAGGTTACCAAATTGCCAAATAGTTATGAGTTATGCATGTATTGGTTAATTAAATCTCTCGTGGAAAATTTATAGTAAAAGTTTTCCAATGAAATTCCAACGATTGATTTGGACTAGATTGTATCGTGAAAAATTGTTGCTTGGCAAGTTTTAAATAATTCGACTGATTAATAATTATTACCTGTAAGCTTGCGTATACGATTTCTATGTTATGTATTGTATCGTGATAATAATATATGCGCGGTATTATAATAGTACAAAAAACTTTTCTGCGAAGTTATTATTGCGATTTGTTACCATTTCGTTAGAGTTATTTGTTTTTGATAAAAAGTGATTTATTCCTTATTATTTACGTAATAAAATGCTTTGAAATCAATATGAAATTGAGGAAAACAGATTTATATAACTAATTTGCACGATAACACTTGATTGACATCTATGGAAATGATTTTTTTCCTTGAATGCGTGCGTGAAAATGCAGGAACCTGAACTAAACGTGTAATTTAACGATGAAATATCAATGTAGCAACCTACACAATAAATTGTGTGCACCTACTTCATTGTATTTATATAGTATCTTTCATCAATGATAAGCTCTCAATTTAAAAAATATATAAAAAAATGTCCGTTCCTTAAAGCCTTCTTATTATTACATTTTTTGTTTGAAATGTAGTTAGATATTTTTTTTTAAATAATTTATGATTTTAATAAAAAAAAAATGTCAATTTTTATAGAAAATGAAAAGTGTATAACATGAAATCTTTTTTATTTATATTGAATGCGAGCTTCAGTATTGCGACCATACCAAACATCGCACATTCGACAGAGCTTTTGAAACTATGTATATTTAAAAAAAATCCGTAACATAATAGCGCCAGTATGTATGCATGCATTTACCGACACTAATAATGTGTATTTTAAATTGTCGCAATAATAACTGTTAACACGTAAAAGTGCTGACTGTCACGCCAATCTCATTCTTCAAGCGTAAGCGAGACATGATGTTGTAATTGTATGGTTTCATTTGACCGGTTGTGAAAATTGGTAAACGTCAAAAATTTTTTGTGCGGCCTAGTTCATTTTTTTTCCAGCAGGTTCGTCTCTATTGTTATACTACTCAGGCGCATATATCTCACAGATTCCAACTGTCGTGTGAAAATTTAGAAGCTTCTGAACTTGTTTGATCCATGCATCCAATCTTGCAACTTCCACGATTATACATGTTTTCACGTACATTTTCTTGTTATGGCAACGATAATACACACTGTCAGCAGTAAATCCATGCACGTATAAACAGGGTATACTAGGTATGTAAAATAAAGTATTATAACCTGTTATCATAATAATATACTCGTACCTACTACTACCAAACTACTTTAGTTACTACCAAATGTTGGTAAGTCTCGAAATCATGTTATGGAGTAATTGCAATTTGTAATTTATTGAAAGTTTGACATTTCAATCAGGCATAATGCTAATTTCTCTGTGTTTATGTGTATGTTCTATATCGAATAGATATATCTATTCTAGCATACATATTTATATATAGTCACATAATCCTTTGTTAATTCTAAATACCTAAATTATCAACTTACCAACTTTTGGCAGCAACCTTACACTATGTAATGATTCTGAGTAGGTAGTTGCTATTGAACCACAAGATCCAAACAATGTATAGTTTATTATTTAGTGTTCATTATTTTTAAAAGATTACATTGTCTGTAATTTTTTAACAGGCAACTTCTCCATCAGTTGATAGTGACGTCAGTTATTTAGTATTCAGAAAGAAATGCTAACATATAATAATATGTAGTATTATCAGCATGCTCGCCCATTTGAATATATTTGCATATTCAAGTCGGAATTTATTGTAGAGTAGTATTATAATGACAATATATTTTCTATTATTGCACTCGTTTTCTATGACATATTATCTATATCATATTATGTTACCACTCAAATAGCTAAGGCCACTCTACTGTCGAGCTTCCACGTAACACTCAATCGTACATTTCTGCATATAACGACATGAAGCGATAGTAAAAACACAACCGGATATTATATCACATTAGTCCAAATGCATAAGGCTGGTAACAAAGATCTTTGGCAATTAAATCTTTTACAGTTTAATAGTAAATGTTTTATAAAATATATCCTTCATTAAAAATATTTTATGCACGCAGCTTCATTTATCAATGCAATGGGTCTAGATGTATGACTAATAAAAGGGTAGCGTAACTCGATACATTACTGTAAAGTGGAAACTAACCTTTGTAAAAGTTTATAGCAATAATAAAAGTTTATTTTCTCTTACGATTCGATAGAAATAGGTGACGATAAACCTAATTACATGATATGGTAAGACATTGAAATATGTAAATTTTGTACCAACCTGTCATTAAAAGATATTTTTTACAATACATAAAATACAATATGAATCATGTACAATGTCACGGTAAAGGACGCCGGTGGGAGATTTTATTGCCATTCGTTTTTTTTATTATTTTTACATTGCTATTGTTATTGTAAAGCTACTATCTTGTCTACATGATCTATAAGTATTAAGCGATTTCTTGTATTTATTACTGATACGTATAATATATAAATAACACAGGAAAATAATAAAAATACTCGTATTTCTTCGTAGCAAGATTTCACACTATTTTGTTGTTGTATTAATCACATATTTTCGTAACGTATGTAAGCTAATCCTAATTACGGATTAATTTAGGAATTAGAGCAATTTTATTATCAATAATAATGTATATCGTTATAATTCTTTCAATTTTTTTGTTTATTGTGTTCGAACACAATTATATACTTACGTCAGCACTCAAATCATGAAATACACGTTTTTCATGCAAGTTTAACCATTAGAGATCACTCAGTTTTCTCGAGTACGCTCTACCATAGTTCGCAGTTTGTTAAGGGCTTTTCATGTCTGGGGGAAATCGGTTTTCTCACCATACCCATTATTTGAGGCTCTCATAGACTTACTCTATTCCCTATACGTTCATCTTATTACATTCATTTCAGCCCAATGCATTGCATAAATAAAATTCAGAGTATTTATAGCTATTTTTATATCAAATTATGTAGTTGTCGAGTAATCAACAGATAACAACTAAAAATTGCATCGAACTATATATTTTAAAATCAGAGCAAATTTAAAATGTGTGTTTATCTCATTTATCTGATTGATTCGCTACATAGGCCACAGCCCTGTCAGCCCCCCCCCCCCCCTTGTAGGGGCAATCTTGGGTACCACTGGACGACTGGATTTGAATGGTTTACAAGCATAGTGAACCAAGTCCATTCTGGTTATTTTAGAGTAAGCTAGGTTCAAACATAATTTTTGAGTATTTCTTATTCTTTAAGGGTATGATTTCTCTTACATAATAACTTAAATCTACTCAAAATAACACTTGCGAATTGCAATTAAACCCTTACACAATTAGAAATACTGAAATATTATGTTTGAACCTAGCTTACTCAAAAAAAACTCAGAATGGGCTTGGTTCACTATGCTTGTGAACCACTCATTTGTCAATTGATTATCTGTTATTCAAACTGCTTCCAGCTAAATCTTGGCAGTACGCGTTATAACCAGCATGCAAATCTCCATACCTATCCTGAGTTTCTGGAACTTTCTTTTAATGTTAACTGAAAGTTGAAATAATTGTTGTCAAAAATTTGGATAAACGTTAAAATAATGCTAATTTGAATATTAGTGTATGAAATAATATGTACAAGAAACAACGCGCGACATGTCATTGAGTTATTCTATATTTAAACTTTTATATTATAATTTTATTTGGTATTGATTCGCACTATTTTAGTTATTTTATTACATACATTTTTCTATTATAAAGCAGTAACACCAATAAAATGGCGGCCCATTTACATTCAGTTACTGTTAGCTGTCACTTACTTCCGCACGATTGGTCTCGCTGTCGGGCAACAAAAAAGTCATTGGAAATATTTCGACGTGTTGGCGTTAACGATTATAATGCCGATAACGCTAATATAATGGGAAATAGTTATTACTTTACGTGTCCAAGTATTATTATATAGTTTCTTCGCCATTTTTTATGCGGAGCTCAATATCTCTTGCTATTTAATGGCTTAATCGTGTCGAACCAAATATATTTTTGGCGGCCTGTTTTTCTTATTTTGAATCTGATAAGTCGTCTATCAACTGTCATGAAAATTCTTTTTTTTAATAATGATTGCATACAAAATGTACTTTTATGTATGAGTATAGGGCTTTATGACAGCATAGTAGGTGTTTTACAGCTTGGTTATGAAACCGAAGCTTGATACGACACAAATACGATGATTTCAAGTACATATCTAAAAGATATTTCTAAAAAAAAGTAATCATAAAAATATGTAATAGTAATAATTGAAAGCCTTCAATGAACGCTCATTTTTTATTACATTATATTTATTAAGTAACTAATTAATTATTTCAATTTAAAAGTTGTATTTTTTTATGTGTATTGATTAATTAAAGCTCTTATCAATGTACCTACATACACTTTTAGAAAATTTTATTAAATTGTTCATTTCTTAACTGATCCTAAAATGGCACTCCAGTGGGTCTATTCTATACGCGGCTATCGGCGGTAATCGACGGTAGTTTATCATATTTATGTATTGAGGTATTATAATTGTTCCAATAAATCGTCTAAACTATCAAAACTGTCTATCTCGCTCTAAGAGTTAACACAGTCAAGAGAGTTGCTCTTAAACCATAGCACTTTTTCACAGTTCAGACGGTCAATTCAAACTTATTGTAATAATTAACTTCTCAGTTCATAAATATGATAAACTACCGTCGATAGCCGCATTGTGTAACTTTATTAAATTAACTATGTATAAAAAACTTATTCAATTAGGACACGTGTCAATATTAAAAAAAAAATGATATACTTAACATGATTTTACTATAAACACTATTACAGAAATTTTATTTATTTCAAACAGATATTTAACGTTTATTTGTGTATAAACAGAAACTTATCCGCATAACTAACAAAACAATATTTCGCATCATTACGTTGACGTGTGCATCAAAATTAATTATAATTACAAAATGTATGTTTGTTGTCTATGATGCAATATGCTATAATAGTATTGCATGATTAAACATAAAGCAGTTACAAAGACCCGTGAATGCATTTCATTTGTCATACCAACCTAATCTCGCTAAAACGAGTACGTCATACATACCATAATAATAATATGCAGGTAACTATTAAGGTGACGCATCAGTGAAACGCCAAATAATTTTCAACTGTACGCGCGACGAAATTTTGTACTCGCTTCGCATTCATTGAGAGAACGTCGAGTCAGACATACGTCACTTTGCTGCGTGATGGCGACGGGCCAATTAATTCTAAAATCGTGTAAAGATGACTAAAAACGTTACCCATTTACTTTAAAAAGAAAACATGTCAATGAATATATTATTATTGTTACTAATAGAATAATAAACAGAACATAAAATGGACGTATGTTGGATTTATATGAGAAATAATATTTCGTTTGACAGGCGTCTTTTGCACCCGCGACCCGCAATCCGCACATCGCCTAGCAACGATCTTTTTAGACCGTGCCTCAACTAATGCATGGCCTTAATAAGGAACGTATCTACCTTCCATATCATACATTTTTTTTATTCGCCATTAGGATTTTTTATATATTAATGTTAACTCTTCGTTTTTAGAACTTATCGGTAACAAAATAATTTATTACGTTTTACCTTTTTTATGTAACATGTGCATTCGTTATATTCAGTGTTGCAAGTGGCAACTAGATTTTCCCTATTCGAATATTATTTCTTGTTAAAAAAAGCTAAAGCTCGATAGGTAGGTAATCTACATTTTAAATTAACGAGGGAATGCAATAGTCGACTATTCGGCCTTCAATATAACTTATTTGGTTAATGAATGTAAATACATTAGATGTTTAACTGAAAACGTACACATTTGACCTAGTAGATTAAATTTTATGTTAATTTATTAAATACCAAGAATCATTTGTATATACCCCACTTAACATTACCCTAATTCGAATGCAACCATACATTATTATCAAAGAAACTGTGTAGTCATTCTAGTGTATATTATCTAACTACCTGTCATTATTTATTTATTTAAAAAAAGACACATTGAACTCACAACAAATTACTAATTCACGACGTTCACAACATGACATTTAGAATAAACTGTACAAATAAATTAACTACTAGAGAAAAAACAAAAAAGAGAAAAAACAAATCAAAATTATTACAAGATAAAAAGAACTTTTTATATACAACGTTTTTAAATTTTCTGTTGAATCATATAAACTTGATTTGACTAGCTTAAACGATCAAAAAAAATATACTTGATAGAAATACTGAATAATGAAATGTCATTTTCATATTGATTTCCATAGTAACGCACGTATATATTATTTAATAATTTAGTTGCTAGGACCCCTAGCAACTAATAATGGTATCGAAATAACTTTTCATATAAAACAGAATTAACTAAAAATGAATTCAATTCTACTTAAAGATGGCTAAAAGTATTTAAAAAAAAATGCATTGGCATCGTGTTCTGATATATTCTAAAAGTTTCAAATGTCTAGCTAGTCGGGAAGTTAGTTAAAAATTGATTGCAATATTTGTACCGGACAAACAACCACCGGACAAATGAGAATACGACCTAAGAAAAACGTTGTAAAAGTAATTTTATAGAAAAGAAATAAAATAAAAAAACAACAATAGGTAATTAAAAAAAATATGCTCTAATCCTCTTGTAAACTATTCAACTGTATTCGAAAGCATTTTCATAAATATTCTATTGACATTTTTAAGTCCGTAAATTTCATGGCGTAGGAGCCATTTTCAATTAAAAATTGTCTCTTATTTTGCATAATGTTCTGCATTACGAGTCCCTAATTAGATTCACATCTTAACTAGGTGTCTATTCAAATTTGTCAACTTAAATTTCTACATAGGTAAATAATTTGAAAAGTTCTTTGAGAAATACATAAACATTAGAAATACGACAACCAGCAGGATAAGAATCCGAATGAGCTTCATCATTGAAGATGATTTTTTCATGAAATAATGGGTCTGTTTCAAGTTGCTCTAAAGCCCAATCAACAAAATTTCGACACACCAAATGGTCATTTGTTTTAAGTTCTTATATTTACTATATTTTAGACGCCTTTAAATGTAAATCTATATGAATAATATTCAATGTAGTGCCATAAGAAAGTCCAAGTTCTCAACAACGATGTCTAATTATTGATTGTCCTGGATATTGAGCCACATTTTAATTCACAACATCAATATTTTCAGTAGTACATTTACGTTTTTGACGGGTTTGATTTTGAACATCACAAACATTACCGTTTGACTCAAATTTTGACCATAAATTTCACGACTTACCCAATACTCGGATAGATTCACTATTGTTATATACTTAATAAATTAATAACAATTTATAATATACGCTATACAATTGTGTATCTTTTCATGATGTTTTGCCAAACAATACTGAACACAAATGTCAATTTTGATGGGAATCAGAAAAAATAAATGGCTTCTAGGATGTTTTAAAAATCTATAGTACTAATTTGATAACTGTAGTGGCGTGACTTCAAAAAGAGACCCATAGATGGCGCTGCCCATTGACTGGATGCCGCAAGCACTATGTAGTCGGATTAGGATTCAACTTTTTGTTACCTCCATAATTTTTATCTCTCTCATTCTTACAGCCAGTCAGTTTAGTCTGATTATTTCTGACCCTTTTGATCATACAGGTCCTCTATATTGAAACTAACTACCCTACACTATCGAGATTTTTTTCTGGTGTAAGTGTGATTTCTAGTTGTAAAATGTGATACATACCTGAACTGAACTAATTCTTTTGCAAGTTCATCTGGTTATTTGGTCGAGCGAGTTATCTTATCTTATTAATTTGTTTTCGTGTATCGTTTGTAGTATTCTCTGTTATAATAGATTAAATCTCTGTGAACTCTGAATAAATACTAAAACCATGTTTCTATTTTATAAATAAAAACATACTATATAACCATTTATTTACATATCATTTGATTCTTTATATAAAATACTTTTTACAAGTGTATATTATATTTTATTCTACATATTAACTTACTGCAAAAGAGATATTTAGAATAAATACTAACGTTATAATATGTTTATTCAATTAATTTATAATACTATTTTCAATGCTGTAGAATCCGCTGTCGGCTCATTAAATTTCTCATTGCATCCATTCAGTAGGTATGTAGGTACATTACATACGATTATAATAGCTATTCAGGTAATATTAATAGCTCGGTAAATACATTAGTGTTTTGTCTAGAAAATCTAGTGACATTAAATTAATGTGGTGTGATGACAGATAATTGCACATTACGTAGAAAGATCTGAGTATAATAATAAGAATTGCCCAGTAACAAGCAGTGACATCCGAGAGACGTTTGCCTATGCACGTACATAATTAAAATAAGCCTAAAGCTACTTATTTCAATTATGCTTACATACTGTAGTTTAAATGTTAGAAGATATCAATATTTGGCCACGTATTTTTTTCGTGGTGTAAATGAGAACTCTTCCATTCTTGGTAGTAATGACTTGTGTGTCCCTGATAACTATCTCAGAAATCGGGAGCATCAGTTGTTTGTTCTCCCGAGGAGCAAAACTAACCCGCCATTGGTGATGCCAATTGGGAGGGCAATAACTCTGTTCAACCAAATCGCTTCGGATGTTGATATATTCCACCTACGTGAGGATGTGTATAGGTGGACGTTCTTTTATAAATTCTTATAATAGGGTCCACTTAGCTCATTCGGTATTTTTGTACCTTTTACTTTACTTTTCATACTATTTTTTTGATACTGCACATATTTATTTATTTTTTACTCTGTTTCTTTGTTTTAAAATGTCATGTTGTGAACGTCTTAAATTTATAATTTGTAATGTTCACGGTATGTAAAAAAAAAAAAAAAAAAATTAATTAATTCTAGAATAATAGAAAAATAATATTTGTCTGCCAAAATTACTTTGTATCGGGTCTTCAATGTAGTAACGTCACGTGGGGTTAGTCGGTTATGCACTGCTTAAGGGCGGCACATTACAAAGATATATATTTCCAAAATAGATTTCGTGGAAGAGTTTTTTTCGCCTGTTGACAATGTATATAATATGACAACGTAAGTATTATTATGCATGTCGGATAATACATTTATAATAGCCATAAAGCATTTGAAGAATTTACATAAAATATTTGAAGCTAAAAATGGAATATATCGGCATTTTAATTTTGACATATTTTTTTTGCTTCAACCTTCTACAGGCCTACAAACTTATCTGAAGAATGGGATGGGCGAGCCACTGTCGAAAACTACCCAATCAAAACTCGTAATTGGACAAAATCTGACATTCGAATGACATTTTCAAAAAATGTGTCCTATGGTAGTTAGTAGTTCCATTTTTGGCCATTCTACAGATAAGTTTGTAGGTCTGTAGAATCCATTGATGTTGCATTGTAGTGTACATTCATTGACGACAGGTGCTTCATACTATTTACTGAATATCAGAGATATACCTTTTCACCACACTGTTTTGAGTACGCCCTACCATGCTTCGCAGTTTGCTAAATATTTTCATTGGTTGATAAACTCTCAGCTCACCTTATTCATTTTCGAGACCCTCAAGGGTTGAAACTATTTTTCTCGATGCAAACAATCGGTTCTTTTCATATAGATACCTACATTACCTACACCATTTTATTTGAATTTACAAGGTGTAAATGTGTTTGTGTAAATTCAAATAAATAACAAATTTGTATATAAAACTCGCACAATTGCATGTTTATGATTAAAATAATAAAAATTATAATCATTAAATAGGTAGGTACCTATTTGTAATGAAAAAATGTGTAAATATGTAAAAAATATTTTCTGTGCATATCTTTTGGCCGAAATAGTTATCACAATAAATTAAAATACATAATACTTTAAATGAAGGCATTAATTTCACGGTGTATACATTTAACTTCTTTCTTCTGTTTTTAATTTCAAAGTTTATAGTCCGAACATCCACTGCGTAAATTGGTCGAAATAACACCTTTACTAATTCAATAATCACTTCCCACCTGGATGTTTGAAAACATTCTTGTTGTATGAAATAAATTCTTGATAACTTGATATCATTGATGCCCAAATACGAGTGCAAGGAATCATATAAGTGGGCTGAATTCATCGTTATGTTTGTTAATATACGAGTAGTAATACATCTCTTAAAAAATATTATTATCAATCACAACATTATAATCATTAATTATTTTTGAAAGCCTGTTTTAATATTAGACTCCATATAACTTACTTTTCAAAACATGATACTGGTATAGAAATATCAATTAATTTACTGGAAGTTTAATAAGATTATTATTTGTAATTAAGACGTCCTTTTAAATGAGTACAATTTAATGAAAAAATATTATATCGTTATATATTTTGTGCATGATCAATGATAAGGCTTACAAAAGAAGATTATGAAAAGTACTATAATTAAGTAATTTACTGAAGTTCAGTTATGGTCATACTATTATATATTATTATGGAACGGCGGGATCAACTTCATAATTATAAACGCGTTTTATATTTAAACTAGCTTTATTACAATATAATATATATATAATAGATTATGTTATGGACACATGTTAACAGTCTGATTTGACACAGTGATCGAATGCAGTCGATGCTTCTTTCTTTAAGGTTGAGTTAATACTGATTTGAAAAAATATTTTGATTCCATATATAACAAAACTTTATTGATATTACGCTCGGTATTCTCAGACGTTCAGTTTGCTACGAAAAGAGGAAATAAAACAATATCCGTTAGAAAGAAAGCTTAAAACAATGAGCGATAAAGATTCATTGCATTCCAGACGTTTAGATTGATAAATGGTGCGATAAAGCAAATCGTTATCAAATCCATTACCAGATATTCATTATGCTGCTTGTTGATACTTCATAGGTATAGGCTCAAAACTGCGGGCTTATAACAACATTTGAAATCCTGTAGTTCGGCAAATTAAACTTCATGTGTGATTTCTCCGAATTACGAATTGGATGATATTGATGTTATATTAATAATTTTATTGTACAACATAATTTTCATATGTTTATTTGGCTACCAAAATCAAATCGTCATTGTACACCTAATTTTTTAAATTACCATAAAACACAGTTTAAACACAAACATTACAGTAAACATAAAAAAGCCGAATGAGACAACCCAATACATTATGAGCGTTAAATTAGTGGTCCAATAAAATTGATATTATATTATTTTTTGTGAAAAACGAGAAGACGTCAATGCATATTATTTTTTTAAAAAATCACGCTATTATTTTTATTTATATTTCAACAAACATGCAGAATAAACCATTTTATCTTTTAGTATACAATCTTTTACTGCCTCATTAGATGCTTATATTATATGAAAGTAATGCATCACTCTACTGGAAAACATGTACGTAGTAAATTATATGAGATATGTGTAATATATATTATATATGATGTATGAACAATATACATCATTGTATTGAGTGTCAAAGTGCAGACGAGGTTCGCGAGATTGGAAATCATGGGAAAATTATTTATGAGTTGCTTCTGCGCCTCTGTAGCCACTATGTACTATTTTTTTTACAAAGAGTATACTTAATATAATTTAAGTATACATAATGTAATATACGTAGCAAAAAAATTATAACGTGTGATTACATACAAGTGAGACACTAACCTGTGTTGATTAAAGTAATATGCATATTTTTTACGTATGGACAATTTTGATCTTTATTTGAATGCTTATCTATTATCAACAAAGATAATTTTGTCATTAATTAGCAATAGATAGCGACTAGGTCCACGTGAAATACGGAAATAAAAGTATGCAGATATAGGTACTGAATAAAGAAATAAACTTAGTCGATGTTAAATTAACTTATAAAATGGTTGGATCTAGGCGTTAAAAAGCTTTTACTTGATAATGAATGCCTATGGCAGACTGCAAAATCATAAAATCTTACCCCGCTACCCATAACTCACTTCATCATTCAACCACTGATATCTGACCATTTTCTCTACTGTAATAGCCCGTTTACACGTGCATGGATTTACTGCCGACAGTACGTACTATCACGATAATAACAAGGAAATCTACATACGTGTAAACACGTACTATGTACCGAAGTTACAAGATTCCATGTATGGATCAAAAAAAATTAGCGGTGTCTGAGTTTTCAGGCGATAGTTGGAACTTTACAATATCTGCACCAGCGCCTTGATACGATAGTGGCGAACCTGCAATATTTATAATACATAGCCATAATGATGGACATAGCCTCCATGTACCAACACGGGCCAGGATCTTCGGCGGGACCTCTACCAATTGTTAATACCAGTGTGATGTCTACAGCAGAGTTTCCCAACTAGTATTCAGAAAGATAAAGTATGAGTTTTGAAAACTTAAATTATAATGAAACAGTCAGATTAAAAATATTTAGTTCTTAGATATAATGAAAATAGACAAAACGCCGAATTTAAAGGCAAGTATTTTGATATTACAGACATACACTTTATTTTCATTTATTATTATAGATAGATGCGTCGATGTTGGTTAAATTTTTCTGACTTATATTAAATTGTATAGTCTAAGTAACCATGATCAATAGACGACTATTTTTTATGTGGGATTGATTGATTTATATTTTCAAAGGTATTCTTCTTCACTGAATACCGCCTTCTATCAAAGACTTGCTAACAAATTGCATTAGGTAGATTAGCCCCCAATCCTATGCCAGTCGTACAAGATCACCTATATCTTGGACTCACTGTGGTTGCGCAGCTAAGAAAGTATCTTTTTGCCTGTGTATATTCTGTTCCCCACAAAATCTTCCTGCATTATGCTGTCATAAATTATCTTGGCTTCTTGATTCGATTTAAAAATATCCCCATTGATGACGTGATACACCCAAGAAATCTTCATCGTACTCCAATACAGCTAAGCTCCACAAATCTGAAACACCATTCCTTTATTGTCCAAGTTTTGACTTCAGCTTTTGTAGTTTCATATGTTTCGATACATACATGAATCGATTAGAAAGCGAGCCAATTGACGATATTGAATGATACATTAATAGCCGGAAACCTTTTTTATTATAATGCAGTTTCAGAACGATAATTAATCGGTTATCCAGGTGTTTCTTAGGATTTTATTACCTATCTAATTACCATATTAACTGATTAAACAATGATTATTTCATTAAAATATTATTTTAACTGAGGAAGCAATTAATACCTACATTTTATCAACACGATACTGATTTTTAACGGAGTGTTCTAATGAAATATTGCAAGATGGCGTTTATTTTTCCCTTGAAAAAAATTAACAGCATAGTGCAAATGTAAATGCTACCACAGCAATATTATTGGAGATTATTAGATAATTTAATTCGCGAATCAGAGCGATTCGTTTGACATTTTCTTGTGCCACAAAAACAGTTTAAATTACAACTCTAGATATTATGTAAATAAGTTTGCCTTGTTGAACAAAGACGACCCAAATGATTGATTATGAACCAATAATAATTGATATAATTAGCTAGAACAAGATTTTGGGATGTCGTATTAATGCGATGACTAATGTATTTGAAGTATTTATTATGCTTGATAGAGAAACTATCCAAAAACTCATGTTGTTATTACTAGAGATTAATTCAAGAGAACTGACGCTATTATCAAGATCATGGCCCCCGCATCCTGAAGCGAGCCACCAGGCCAGGATCTTTAGCGGGCCCACCTACCTATCGCTAAGGTTAAGGACAGTGTTACGCTCTACAGTAGCGTTTTCCAAATGGTATTCGAGGTAAAGAGGTAATATAGAGATAATAATGGTTTTTTTTGCGGTCTTTATATTTTTTTAATACCTTGAATTATTGAATTAAAATTCAAATTCTTTTTTTTTCATACCATAAACATGACAAATTCAAGACGTTCACAATGTGACATTTAAAAACAACAATCAAAAATTACATCGCACAATCACATTTTTTAACATGCAGGTGACATTTTTTACTATTAGAGAGATTTGTGATGTATGTTTATCTCACGTATCTGGTATACCCGCCACGCTGGGCCCCCAGGCTAGAGCGCTGTCACCCCACCCCCCTGATTGTGTGGACCATGATTAAGATCATTAAATCTGCATACTTCAGACACATCTTCCACAATGAATTGTATAATTTATTACACATCAAATAATGTAATAATAAAAGTGCAGAATTGTTATAATATGTGTATTTTCCTTATAGATTGTGAAGCCTATTATTAATACAGTGAGATAGATAAGGGTAATAATTACATATTCAAGCATTTTGAGTTATACATAATATAAATGATTTCGTAGACATACACGGTGATCAATGATCATTCTTCATCCTTTTCTTGTAATGCGTTTTTTGTCTTTTAAATTTATTTTACTTTTGCTACATTAAAGTTGTGATTATATTGAGATGCATATCGCGTACTATCACGCTATCACGGCGACAAATTTAGTCTATGGATTCGCTATTTTGCAGAAAATTTTGAGCGTACACGATCTCTGTAAATTCAATAATATTTTGAACGGAACCCAACCCGCAGACCATAGATTATAGACAACATTATTATAGAAAATACATAGTGCCAACAGCTAAAAACAAAAAACACGCGATTTTGACATGATTCGAAAATGTGTAGGCATGTAGGAAATTATAAAAAAACGTTCATTGAGTCATGCAGGTGTCGATGCAGTGTAGTACAGCGTGAGGTGACTTCATTGTTGTTCTGGTGATTTCAGCATATTTTGCCAACTGACAATGTTCTTTTAAGGGTTCAAAATATGCTGCATGATGAGAGCATCAGTCTGATAACATTTCAAACACCAAGAAAAACGACATTACACACTTTTTCTCGTAGCGGCAGCTTACTGTGATGTCACGTGATAGTACGCGACATGCACCATAATATTATATTTCACGCTTAAGCTATAATTTTGTCAATTATTTCTAAATCCGTACCTACTTTATTTTCATTTATATTTTGGAATTCGGAAAAGTTATACCTAAAATAAATACTGCGCATATGATTTGACAGGTATAAAAAACATCTTAGTATGAATGACATTTGAAAAAAAAGAATTGAATGACAAAATTAAAAATTGACAACTTAGAAAGTTATAAAAAGCTCTCGAATCTAAATTTGATGGAGGAATTTTCAATTAATTTGACGCACAAAAAAAGTTAAATTATATCCACGATGGCGTAGCGATTACGCGTCAGTTTTAGAATGTCATGGAGCCCGGGCTCGAATGCCGGGTCTGACAAAACCCACGTGTTGTTTCTCAATGGGTGTTTAGACCCATACTGTGGACCTAATAGGTTGAACAATTGGCTAATATCCATTTCTCGTAAAAAAATCTGTTAATTCAACCTCCACACTATGAAGGCTCATATAATCTACTTAGGATCGAACATGGTCAAAAAGAGAAAATGGACACTATATTTGTATAATATAATAGGTATGTAGTTGTTTTTTCATTTGATGTTCAATAGTAATCACCCCAGTTCTTACTTGTAAGTTCTAATTATATTTTTTTAGTTAATCTAGTTTTAAGATTGAATTCAAAGGCATTTGGCAGAGTCGAACTATGCTAACTAATTATATAACCGATTAATAAAATAATCCAGCAATATAATATGTACATCAGTATGCAATATTATAATACATTACCTACATAAAAACCAGAGTCACATTTTAAACGTAAGTAGTTTATTATTAATATCTAAAACCATTATTTATTGCATCGAAAAAAAATTGAATTCGCGTGTTCGCCCCTAATAATTAGAGTAGGTATATTATGGACCTCCAGAAGTAGAGTTTATTTTTGCAGGTTTTGAAGATTGGGTATTAATGATTTTCTTTCATTGGGTTGAGCTAACACTTATTTAAAAAGCAAAATGTGGATTTTGGCAGGCGCTGGAGTCAAATCGTCCATCTGCAATATTAGTGAATGATTCCATTTTTACCCACGGCGAGTACAACATATTATACCAATCTCACAATATTCAATTATTAAAAGTAATCTTAATATTATTATTATTCTTAAATTTAAGCTAACAATTAGTTATAAGACTGCCAGAAGCGGATTCCGCTCTAATCCCCAAATTAATTCTCAATTGAATGTCGTTAAGTAATTTAAAAAATATATGTTTACTTTACAAGACGTAAATTTTACAAAATATCTTGTCAAGTTTATTCCTTTTTCAAAAAGTAATTTCATGCCGATTTTCGTACTCAAATAAAAAAAAACTTATTGAATCGTTATCAGTGTGCCATACACAGGTGGAAAATTGAACATTACTTTTCCAATAACGTATCGCCGCTCCATTCTAGAACACGATACGCGAATGTCTATAATTTTTCGCGCGTTGCTTATTCAACATGATTTCATATTTCAGTATTTCCCCAACCGTCGACGGGAGTGGAGGTAAACGCTGCTTTTAACGCGTTGTTATTATTGTTTAAAATTAATTTCCCGCGAAAATATCGTAACGTTAAACGTACCTAGTAATAACTATACTTTGTACCTATTCCAAGATGTAAATAAAAATTATATTTGTAACTTCACGGCTGCTGCCTGCTATCAGTGATGCATAGAGTAGAAAATATCCGTTATAATCTGTATTAAATTTTATCTTTTCGAAACACAATAAGTAATTATTTTACTACAGAAATACTGTAAAACATAATAATTATTCTATCGGTGCTTCGTATCCAAATAATTGCGCTGGGCGCATAACCAGTAGTGCCATTTTTTAAAAGTACAAAGTTTCTAAGTGTTGTGTTTTATGGTTTATCTCTGTAGCATTGGATTAAACATAGTTTTATATGATGGGAGGAAGGACGAAACCTCTAGTTATAATACAAGCTTACGAAGTGAGTTATTGTTGCAATTTGTAATGTAGCATAAATAGTTTTATCGCATTAGGAAATAATCAATCAAAACATTGCTTTCAATAATAACATAATAATTAATTACTAGATTACCTACTTACAAAATTACTTATTGTATTTATTAATATAATTCTAACTAACTAGACAATAATCGTAGTGATATTAATAAATTAATCTTTCATTTGTAAATTATAGTAACCCGGCTTTCAACTTTTCTCGGTAGATTGTTTACAATCGGCTTGTTATCTTGTTCGACGATGACACTGGGTGAGTTTACAAGCAGATTGTAAATTCGCCAACAAGCAGCGTGTAAAGTAGCTCAATTTCATTGGGCCTAAAAATACTATAAGCTGGTAATTTTTAAACATTTCCGTTAGACGACGCCATTTATTAGTGTATCACGGCGTCCAATAAAAAATCAATAGGTATATCATTCACAGGGTTAAGCTAAGGATGGCGGCTGCCCGGGTGCCAAAACAATTTACCATTCATATCTACATTATTTTTTAAATGATATATATATATATATATGTATACCTACTTTTAAAAGGGTGAAATAATTGTATCAATTTCGTTATGATATAAAAGAAAAGGCATGAATCAAACTCGTATAAAAAACGGTGTATCAAATTTTGGAATTTTAAAAATCTGTTCCTGGTCCCATTTCTCATACAAATAATCACATTTTTGTAAAAAACGATTTATGGCTGCCACTGAGCCATTCTATTGAGACTTTGAGACTTTGATGATTTCCGGTATTTATTTTATAAAACTGCCTATAATGCATTAGGTACACATAGATTGGAACCGGATATATTATTTATTTTTAAATAACACATTTTTCGTGGTACGCAAATAGTACGTTGGTAGTTTATAATTTATTTTAATACTATTTTTAATAGTACTAAGCACTAATAAAAATATATTTTCCGGATATCCTGCCATATGGGTGCTACCATGGATCTGAAATACCTAACGGGTAAGGAGAAGCAGGCAACCGATCTAGAGTAAGGCATAATATGGGATAAATTTAGACATGTGTCAAGAATACGTCATAGGTCGAATACTGACAAAAGCTCTCGGTCTATGTATTGGTTGTATTATACACACTATTGCACGTCTATAACGCGTGGTTCATTTTCGTAGGACACTCACACATTCAAAATTTACTGTATTGGTATATAGCCTATCGGAATTATATTTATTAATCTGTTCTGTGGGTGCTACGTACCCCTGATAATACTGAGTGGCGCACCCCTGGTTATTTAACACATAGTGTTTCAAACCTTTGCATCAAACTTGACACATGTATCTTCATTACGGCTGGCAAATGGAGGGAAGTGAAGCTATAGGTATCAGTTTTCGACTGACGACTCCCTGTGTAATGTCTACGATAAAGGAAGAGCGGTAATATACGACCAAACCAAACCAAACGAATTATTGTAGGGCACATTTGCATAGTATCCAAAATATGTTTGTCCAAAGTATTTTTGATTACGTTGAACGTCCGTATTGCCTCATTTTGTACGTAATAAAAAATGATAGTCATCAAAAAAACAATAAACCAAACCATCATCTAAAATACTGCTTTGGACTAGTTTTAACGGAAAGACGGTTGCAATAAAAACAATTCCATTTGATAATTGCACGAATTTTCATTTACAAAAATTATTTTGCCTAATAGTAAATCCGCTATATTTTTCATTGCAATTAAGTAGAACAGATTGATAGACCAAAAATTAACCACGCCAATCGAAAGGCTAATAAATGAAATAATCAAAAGTTTGTAAAAACAGGGGGGAAACGCTGAAACCTTACCTATTATTATTATTATTGATATAGAATATGGTGTCAACCATAGAACAGATTATAAGATATAACTGGGATACTCAGTCACAGCACAGTCATAGTGACAGCAGATTTGATTTATAACTTAATGAGGAGCAAGCCATTAAATGCAAGAAATACAGACCCCCTGAATGTAAAGAAGAGAGTTTTAATACTTGTACTTCATACCTTTTCACAACAACACCAAGAAGGTAATAAATGCGCTTCCTATTTTTTTGTGTTCCTTGGTATCAGCAAACAGGGCAACTGCACGATGGTCAGCATCATGCAATATCATCCTGCGATGGCATATTTTGAAGACCGTATAATTATGAGTGGTCGGGAAAATGAAATATAATACAAATAAATACGTACTTCCCGTAGATATCAATATGTCTAGTGTGACGCTACTGTACATTTTTTTTTAAATTAAATGAGCATCCCATGCCCCCCACATCCCGAAGCAGCCTCCCCCAACCTATCGCTAAGGGCAGTACTATTAATTCTATAGTACTGTTCCCAAAAGATTTAAAAAAAGAACACGATTTTATGTTGAATAAGATGAACCAGAAACTGAATTTTCCGTTTGTGTATGATAATAATATTATTATAATATACATTAAGTAGTTAATTAATTATTGTATGTATCAGTAACTAAAGAAAATAAATAAACTCTGCATTCAGTTACTGTATTCGTAATAATATATTAATTAGGCTCATTATATTATATTTTAATTAATACATTATAAGATTGTATTGATTGCTCCAATGTTAACAGAGAAATAATAGATTTTGATAAAATTGGTGATTATTATCATAAATGAAAGAAGATTTTTACCTATTAAAAATAATAACATTTTAAAAAAATAAGGTAAAACATGGTAATTATTTTTTCAGCCCCAATGTCCTAGGCACAAAGTCACGTCAAGCGTAAATCCGGGCCTGCATGTTGTAACTGTCTTAAACTAATCATTTGTAATGTGATAATATATGCAATGAACAATAATTCTCTGGGGTGAACTGATCTCGCTACTTATCTTAAAATTTGCGCACTACTTAACTTAACCATGATTCCGTTATAATATTATAAAGCAGCGGCTTACAAACTTGAACTATAACAATATTGAAATAAATAAATAATAAAATGTCGATACGGTACATAGTGTGGTCATAGAAAAAGTGCATTTTTTATAAAAAGGAAAACGAATTTGGCGGACGGCAGGTTTATCCCAGGCACGATCTGTGCATCTCTGATGTCATTCGCTGGTCAGAGCATCAGGTAAAATATTTTTGCCGGTCGCGTTACTCTCAGCATATTCAGTGACGTGTGAATATTTTATAAATTGGTAGGGTAAATCATTTTTAATATTTCTCACTATTGCGCTGCTTTTAAATATGTCCTAACTATGTCCACGCAATCCACTGTTCGCAAGTCTGGAGGTATCAAGACGCCCGTTACTTGGCTTCCAAGTCAGACCATCGTCAAGTGCGTCGTTGTTCGCGTCAAACCTTGATGATCCATTTAAAAAAATTGTTCTCCCCTCTGGCTACGTGGATGAAGAACTGCAGACCACTGTGAAAATATATTCGTCTTCTTTAACATCCTAGGAGTCCTTAGAGGAAATCAAACTTACGTCTTTCTTTTACTTTTACAATCCTTGTCTCAACATCATAAAGAAAAAAATGCATTCTTGACCATGCATACTTTGCTATCTCTACTTACATGCATTTTATATCGCACTTATGTTCTATAGTTTATTCAAGCCTATCATTTTTCTCATTGCAATAATTCATATTCTGCAGTGAATCGTATTAATAATGATAAACCTGAATTAAGCCATTTCATTAAACGATATTCGTTTCCTTATAGAATCTAGAGGTTGATATAGAAGTTTTGGTAGTCTGAACATTTTCACAATGATGGTTTGTGAGTCATTCATACAATCCTCCTCTCTCTTTCGTTGTTTCGACTTTGGAAGAGTTGAATTAAGGTGCAACATTGTCACTAGGTTAAATTCTGTATATAAAACATATATACTGTATAACTATGTAACAGTGGCGAGTTGTTGTAGGTAGGCTCCTAAGATTCGACATAAATAGTACACACTAAACATTGTCAGCCATACTTATTTGTTTTTATCGAACTAAGAATATAATTTGCAGATGGTGCTGGTTAGATTTTAAATTCAATTAAACCCTACCTGAACCAAACTAAAGTAGTTTAGTTGTGCTATGGGCGATCCGACAAAAATAGTGTACATTTTATCAATCATACTTATTTGTTTTCGTTGAATTAAGAATACATATTATAGGTGGTGTGGTTAGTATTTCAAAATTCATTAAGCCCTGCCTAAGCCACCTCATAATCCATAACGATATACTTATATCTATAAAATACCTAAAGTTATGTATGGTTTAATGGCGTAATTTTACATATGTTATAGAAAAACGAATATTTTTTTACTATTATCTACTATGGCTTGGATTAGGAAGGGTTTAATTGAATTTCAAAAACTAACAAACACTATCTATACATTGTAGTCTTGTTCAATGAAAACAAATACGTACGTACAGATAACTGACAAAGTTTTTTCGACCATGTCCGATCCTAATACGATCATATGGGCCTCCACAGACTAGAGGTTTGTATTGTAACAGATTTTGTTTTTTTATGAAAATGGATGTCAGCCACCTATTAGGTCCATACCCTGACTCACACACAAATTGAAAACAATATGTGTACTTGCCAGACCCAGGATTCGAACCTGGGACCCACGGCATTATACACGGATCTTAACAGCCTAATTCCACCCTTCGCCACTGCTATGTAATGTATGCAATTAAAAAATAATTAATTGACAAAAAATATTGTCTTCAAATCGTATATTTGTTAAAACGCAGATCAACATTAGTTTTAAAAAGTCAACCATATTATTATTTTAGCACGCCACTGCATACATTATAATACCTGAGCATTGTTTACCTGTTGTTCATTTATGCACGGCCTTTGCTTGCGTCAATTATTATTTATTATCAATGGATTGTTATAGGTAATAGTACCAAATCCATCACGTCACATGACTATTATCCGAAATTCACCGTTATTCAGAAATCCGAAGCATGGTTCCTGGATGATCACGCCCAAATTAAACCCTGGCTCCAAGCCTACGTATTCACCTCCCTATCAATATGGTAAAATTATGAAATAGTAATCCATTATCAGTCCGATTAAACTAATCGGCTTTTGTTTATCGCGGTATAGATGTATCAATCAATAGTAGAATGATTAGGATTAAAAAGGATCAGGATTACAAAGGATCTTTATTGCAGGCTTACTCTATTCGATGTTCATCGATATCCTATGAATAGAATAGTCTTTAAAAAATGTAAGCTCGTAATATGTATTAAAATAAACAGTTTTCATGTGAACAATCTTGTGGATAGTTGTGAAATAAAGATAACTCTGAAAATGTTCAGTGCTTTATACGGGAATGGGACTACCGGGCGCCAGGACACTTGGGCGCCTCACTGTCGAATGAAATAAATAGACGTTCGTTACGAATTTAAACAGAAAGTAGACGGGGAATTTCATCAGTGTCTATCTAATACTTAGTAGTTTTAATTCATTTTTCTCTTAACATAATATTTTTTATTGCGGATTGAAAATTATCATGGCTGAGGATTTATATAAAAATAAAAGATCTCTCTTCTCGGAGATTATCATTATTCATTAATTACGTCTGCATATTTAAATTCTCATCAACTATTAAATAATAATACAAATATAAATAATAATATTAGATAGGTATATATTTTAAAAGTACGTATAATTCACGAACGTTTATTAATTTTCGAATTTCATTCGATTGCTTGGCGCCCAGTTGTCCCGGTGTAGAATCGTCCTAGACCCCTTAATACTTACTAATATAAGGAACTTTCATCCTTTCAAAGGTAATGTAGATGTAGGTTTAACACAACTTTGAAAGTGTTTGTTTAGAAATCCATGTCCCGGATCCAAACGAATATAATATTGGTCGTCGAATTATTTAACCTAGCCGCGTGTAACTGCAGTATGCACTTACCACTTGCATCTTAAATCAGAATATAAGGAGGCATTTCCCTCATGTAATAGTATTATGCAACGGAATCACCAGATTAATATCAAAGTAAAAAATACTACTATAACAATAATATTATATTCGGCGCATATTTCACTAATTATTTCATTTATTCGGAAATCTTTATCGTGAACCGACATATTATATTGTGATCAGTTGGCTAGGTAATTCAATATGTTTATTTACAAAAGAATGTAATATAAGCGACTGAAATCTGAGTTTCCTGGATATTATTATCGATATAAAGCGGTGATTCACAACGTTTTATAAATAGGGTCAATTTATCCATTTTACAATTATTTACGGTGTCTCCAGGGTAGATGTTTTGATAATAATTGGTTGCGCTTTTTATGGTGGACTGTAACTGATTTTGATGGAATTATTGTAATGCTGGATGTGGATGCTGGGGGGGGGGGTTATATTAGGATGCCAGGCACTTACCTTGGGTGCTGTTGATAATCTTGCTTCGTAGTCTGGTTACACTATCACTCGCGTGGTATTGTTTGTTGGGTCACCCTGTGGGCGGCACTTGATGTCTAAATGTGGTTTTAATAACATAAATAATAAATAACAACTACACCCCTTATAAGCGGTGACCCCAACTTCTTAAGTTATGCCAGCATATTGACTGTTGCAACATGAATAATCAAGATGTTTCACTGAAAAGCTAATCAAGAGAAAAAATACATAATGTTTAATTTAGTTGATGGGTCATAATAAATTACGTGGCGGGTTGTACACCACTGATATAACTGATATAGATTGTAAGGTTTATCATGTTTTACAGTTTTATTTGAAAAAAAACAATGACAACAAACTGCTAAAAAGTCTGTAAAAAAACATACTCGTTAAATATATTTAGGAACTATCATTATCGTTGTTTTAAAATCGGTTTACCGTTTTATAAGTTCATGTTCCATTGTTCATATTTTCAACATTTATAACTTACAATCTTTCATAGTTTGGATCGCAATATTTAATTATTTTTTTTTAACGGATCTAGCCGGCGTGTGAACTAGACGAGTTAAATCATCTAGGTACCTGTTCTGTAGTAATAACTAATACTAATGCATGCATCCGGAACAAATACAAAATAATTTTATATAAATGAGCGCTATATGCATCTACAAAAATATATCCCAACGTATTAGTAGGATTAATATCTATCTAACTGCTCTTACTTTATGTGGTTGTTTTTATTCACATATTATACATTTATTTGTGTTTGTATATATTGTATTATTAATAAAAGTATTTTCATTCATTACTGGCTCTATATATTCGGACAGTATGTAATTGCGAACTCCGATCATAGTGGTGGGCTAATTATTGTTAATTCATTAAATGCATTATGATATTTATTGCATTACATGGGCATTTTCGATATTAATTAAAATATGTATATTGAAAAGTGCTCATAAAACACCATGTTTTAATTGTATAGCATGCTCAGTATCAACATCATTCAATATGGTATAATACAGTAGTGGCGAAGGGTGGAGGTAGTCTGTTAAGATCCGTCATAAATACTGCACATTAACATTAAACTTTGTTAGTCATACGTATTTGTTTTCATTGAACTATGATTACAATTTACAGATGGTATTGGTTAGTTTTTAAAAATCAATTAAATTTTGCCTAAAGCAAAAGGGGAAACTACGCTTCAGTTTAAAGCGCAAGAATTCATATCTTCTCTTTCCCTCACTCCTTCGGCATGCCGTGAGTGACGTCAAACGAAGGCGATATGACGAGGCCACTAAGACTTCCTCATAGTTCATCCGAAAACGACTTCTAACTAGTTAATGAAATACAAATAGAAATGATTATTGCTTCCTCTTCAAAATCTCGATAAAATCATGTTTTTATTATATCTTCACGATTCAATTCATATGGTGTGATCGACCAAAATCATTCCCGCGATCGGCGCTTGGACATACTGGACAATACAATTGATTTTTGCATACTAAATGTTTTACTTTCACGAGTTTTTGTGATTACAATATTTATTTAATTTGAAATAAAATATAATTCGGACCAACTATATATAACATTTTTGTATTAAGCTGAAGGCCTCCGACTTCCTGACTAGCTCAGGCACTTGGAAGTGGAGGTTCATTAATGTGGAGGAACAGGCAGGAACCTCATGGACGTGGAGTAACCAAGAAGTCACGGGGCACAAAGTCAATTAAACACCAGATGAAATCTTCAGAACTCGTATTTTATTGTTATTAGAATATGTTTGGCCTTATGGCATTCCTTCATCAAGGATTATAGTCCAAAGGTATCATTCACATTGGTATCGAAAGTCCCAAAGGTTATAATAATTAAAAGAAACTCGATTTATTGTTATTATCCATACACCACAATTAGTAAAAAAAAAGAAAAAGTCAAATCAATTAATATTCGAAGTTCACAGTTCGAAGTCTCAATAAACAAGAGTCAACTAATATCCGAAGTCACAAAAATAACCACATTTATTACTGATTAATTAAAAATTAATTCGAATATTATTATTTAATTATTTAAAAATTAACTTGATTATTATTAACTAATTATTTAACATTGACTTAATTATTTCTAATTAGTTATGCAGACGTGATCGTGAGGGTCCCGGAAAAACAAGCGTCGCCGAAGCGACCTCCGGAACCCACAAGTGACAAAACAGACTGCCTTTGGATTTAATAATCTTCCTTTTTATCTGTTAGGGGTGGTCGTATTTCTTACCAATTCAAAACCGATACCGCCATATGCTACACATTTATATAAGGTTGACGGATGTCAGTCTATCAACCAAACATATAGTGATATCGATGTACATAATATGATTAATATTAATATTACTTAAATTACATTAATTCCTTAATTACTATATACCATTAACGCCCATCTATAGTCCCCCTTTATTACTTCGTTATCCTTTGCATTACATATTTTTTTTTACATTTACCTATTATATTACAATTTATATTACCTATTTATCTTACATCCAAATCATATTTTATATCTAATTTAATTTAATTACCCCCTTACCTAGACGTATATTTAATTAACATTTTAATCTTATAACCCTTTACCTTATACCCATACGGCTTAACCATCCACAGTCCACTCTGAGAAGCCGTGGGACCTGTCAGAGCAAACTGCGGGACTTAACATATGAAATATTTTGTTCAGCCTTGCCAAGGGTCGTCATCATTCCATCGGTGGCACATTGACTACCAGGGTCAGACCGAGCGGCTGGGGAGCACTACTCCTTATGGGAGCGCCCCCCTCAGGGGCAGAAAAACCTGTCGGTGACAAATCCCCCCAACCAAAGCAAAACCACCGCCAGGATCTGACCTCAATTAGCCACCGGCCCCTTGGCTCCGCCTCACAAAACAAAACAATACATGCACAATACCAAAACAAAATAATTATCAAAAAAAAATGTACAAAAGAAAATTTCTAAAATAATCATAAACGCTACGGCATGCACATGATAAAAACGGTAATTATTATTTATTTATTATTGGCCCAGAGTCGGGTACAAGAATATAAATAAGAGAAACAAAGCGAAAATTTTTATATAATGCAAAATAGGATAAGAGTAACTCATTCCCGGGCTGCTGGTGACGAAATAGTCTGCCTGTTACCCTCCTGACGAGGAGTGTTTGCTAGGACAAGATCTTAAGGAAGCATCTTTCCACCAGTCCATCGTCAGGGGTGGGCGTACAGGTTTCCCGGTGTGAGCCAGGCAGCCCGTTCTGGGACCTGCAGAATCATACGCCAGGGAGGTTTCCCCGGTCGTATCTTCGACGTCGGTTGTACATAGATGGGTTTATTGTATAATTGTTAGTCTACGCATGCACATGAGGAAAGTAGTAAAAAAAAGAACCTGTAAAAGAAACCAAAAAATGAACAATCACACATCCTGCTACGCTGCACATGAGCTACGTGCGACGGCCGTCCACCGTCACCCTCTAGCGCCCCCCTACGAAGCGTCCATAGCTAGTACACGCTTCCGCGGTGTTCTGTCCTGGGCGCGATCGTGTCAGCTACCCAGGATTCCACCTTCCCTCACCACGGCAGACTCCGGCGATACACTGGACGAGAGGTTACTCTGCGCAACTTCGTCGATCATCCAGACGCCGTGCGTGAGTTCTGGAACGTCGCGTTTCGCCCACGGGCTCCGCCAAGGTCACCAGAAGCTCAGGCCGGCGACGCTCGTACGCCACTCCTGCTAGAATTTAGTTTGTATGAGGTAGCGTGTCACTATCACACATCAACGCACTCCAGTGTGCCCCGACAGTGCACTCGCGATCACTTCAGGCTCCCTCGATGCAGTGTCTTGGGGAGGCGATCGTTTCTCGCCAACCAAGATTAAATCTTCCCCTGTCACGGTGAACCTTGGCGATGGTCTTTGACGCGAGGGGCAATCCGACCACCTCCGTCTGGTCATCCCAGTCACGGTGAACAGGTTCTGGGACGTCGTGCCTCGCCTACGTGCGTGGTCGAAGCCACCAGAAGCTACGGCAAATGACGCAACCCGCCACTCTTGCCAGAATCTATTTTGTATGAGGCGACGTGTCACAATCACACGTCAACGCACTCCAGTGTGCCCCGACAGTGCACTCGCGATTACTTCAGGCTCCCTCGATGCAGTGTCTTGGGGGCGATCGTTTCTAGCCGACCAAGATTACATCTCCCCTGTCACGGTGAACCTTGGCGATGGTCTTTGACGCGAGGGGCAATCCGGCCACCTCCGTCTGGTCATCCCAGTCACGGTGAACAGGTTCTGGGACGTCGTGTCTCGCCTACGTGTGTGGTCAAAGCCACCAGAAGCTACGGCAATTGATGCAACACGCCGCCTCCGCTTCTATCAGTTATATCGGAAAATGAATATTCTACAAGTGGTATATCAAAAAAAAATCTCTCATGCACAATTTAAAATTATCATTACTATTAATTTTTTTTTTTTTATTTGTTAGTTTCAATTTTAGTGTTAATCACCAATTAATTACACAGGGTGCTAGATTCGGCTGTATCGGTTAGCGCGATAATTATCAGTCAGAGTTGACACAATGTTAGTCGGTTATTTTACTACACAATGTTGACGCCAGTTCGGCGTCGATACCGAGTACCTACTGTTTGTCGAACGGCTGTTCGATTGTAGTCTCACCGCAGCCTCCTCCACCCCTCGGGCGGGCAGCTGGCTCGCGCCGCCCGCCGCGTCGGCCTTGGTTTCTCCACATCAAAGCTTGGCGATTTCATACTAAAATTGACTTAATATTATGGTTTGTTTTCTTAATACTATTTGCTGCCAGAAATGGAATTTAATGTTTACTAACTCTGCTAAGATAACAATCCTAAGCTATGATTTATTTTCAACAGAAAGAGAAGCGAATTGATGCGTATATATTTTTTCAAATCCGGTCATCATGCGTCGCAAAACACATGGCTTGACCCCAAAACGGCTACTGGCTCAAAATATGACACCCAAGCTAATCTTGTTAAAAAAAAAAAAAACAAACCCAAACTATGATTTATCTTCAACAGAGAAAAGAAGTGAATTGATCCGTACATTTTTACAAATTCGGTCAGCCTCATAATGTGTTGTGTGTGGACCATATGGCCCTGACCCAAAACGGCTACCTGCAAAATATACCTCTCAAGTTCGGATAGATTTGTGCAATTCGTTGGGCTCACGCATTTCCTAAATCTCGAAAAATGTGATATAATTTGAAATAATATTTGAATATGTTCTTGGTCGCCTAGTAGGTACCTAGTAAAAATTGGACATGACATATAAATTTTATTCAGGTTTACAAAAAGAATATATCTATTACGCTTTCAAAGAAAAGTCAATAATATTCGTCCACCTTCATGGCACTCGATGCGTGTCCTCTATTCATCATTTCGTATTTCACCCACTAACACTATTCTTGACAGAAGACCATCGTCAGCTCCATGGCTGATGATGCGGTGCCGGGCGTGTCAGCTGCACTCTCCACGGCCGCCTTCCATCCTTCAGATGCCTCTGGTCCTGCAGTGGCTGCATTCGCGTTCGCACGCGGAATTCTGTCTGGATTCGTCTGCTCGTTCATGTTTCACCCCGTAACTCCGTATACAAGGGTCCCACTGAACTTGGCTTCTGCCCACGTATGCGGACGAGCTATGCGATCATATCAGCGTTTGTTTGGCATCGCTGCGTTGCTTTGTTCGGCAGATATTGACGAAACGTTGGCGTTCGTGCACCAATGGTTGTCGATCGTTTGGGCCGAACGTTATATCTCAGCCCCTGGTGGCCCGAATGTTGTAGGAAAGTTATATATTGTAGATATGCACACAGGGCATCGATTAGAGCCATGTTGTTTTGGCATCTTGTTTTAATTAGAAAAAGTTATAATTTTTTTGATTTTAATTAAAAACATATAGTTTTATTTATTTTTACGTAGTTATTTAGCGTTTAACTAACGTCATCGTGCACTTGCGACATACGGGTAATTATTGTAAAACAGTTTGAGAGAAAAATATTTTATACTTATAAAAGTTTTTTATATATTTATGCTAATTATAGTAAAATGGTAAAAATTCTCACTTATTATTAACGGGCATCGTCGGTTTAGTCGGATTCGTTATCCAACAAGAGAAGATTATTTTTACAGAAACTATAGAAAATTACTAGGTTTTTATTTTCTAAGTTATTATTTTTATAATTGGCACTTATTACTGGCGACTCCTTTCGCGTTGCATGTGTATTTATAAAAAAACAATTATAATGATTTTTATGTGTTTACAAAAAAAACATAGAAAATTACTATGTATTTTTTTTAAGTATTATTATATATATAGTTCGTAGGAAATGTCAAAAGTTCCACTTGTTTGCACTGCTCCTCCAAGTGAGCTCGATATACAACACTGTTATTTGGTAATTGTACTCACCATTTTAATTTTCTTCTGATGCTGCACAGGATCTCAGGGTCGGGATCCGATCAGGTTTATGCGACCTGAATAGCAGCATTCTGTTGGGCGCCAAATGAAGGCCTCCGACTTCCTGACTAGCTCAGGCACTTGGAAGTGGAGGTTCATTAATGTGGAGGAACAGGCAGGAACCTCATGGACGTGGAGTAACCAAGAAGTCACGGGGCACAAAGTCAATTAAACACCAGATGAAATCTTCAGAACTCGTATTTTATTGTTATTAGAATATGTTTGGCCTTATGGCATTCCTTCATCAAGGATTATAGTCCAAAGGTATCATTCACATTGGTATCGAAAGTCCCAAAGGTTATAATAATTAAAAGAAACTCGATTTATTGTTATTATCCATACACCACAATTAGTAAAAAAAAAAGAAAAAGTCAAATCAATTAATATTCGAAGTTCACAGTTCGAAGTCTCAATAAACAAGAGTCAACTAATATCCGAAGTCACAAAAATAACCACATTTATTACTGATTAATTAAAAATTAATTCGAATATTATTATTTAATTATTTAAAAATTAACTTGATTATTATTAACTAATTATTTAACATTGACTTAATTATTTCTAATTAGTTATGCAGACGTGATCGTGAGGGTCCCGGAAAAACAAGCGTCGCCGAAGCGACCTCCGGAACCCACAAGTGACAAAACAGACTGCCTTTGGATTTAATAATCTTCCTTTTTATCTGTTAGGGGTGGTCGTATTTCTTACCAATTCAAAACCGATACCGCCATATGCTACATATTTATATAAGGTTGACGGATGTCAGTCTATCAACCAAACATATAGTGATATCGATGTACATAATATGATTAATATTAATATTACTTAAATTACATTAATTCCTTAATTACTATATACCATTAACGCCCATCTATAGTCCCCCTTTATTACTTCGTTATCCTTTGCATTACATATTTTTTTTTACATTTACCTATTATATTACAATTTATATTACCTATTTATCTTACATCCAAATCATATTTTATATCTAATTTAATTTAATTACCCCCTTACCTAGACGTATATTTAATTAACATTTTAATCTTATAACCCTTTACCTTATACCCATACGGCTTAACCATCCACAGTCCACTCTGAGAAGCCGTGGGACCTGTCAGAGCAAACTGCGGGACTTAACATATGAAATATTTTGTTCAGCCTTGCCAAGGGTCGTCATCATTCCATCGGTGGCACATTGACTACCAGGGTCAGACCGAGCGGCTGGGGAGCACTACTCCTTATGGGAGCGCCCCCCTCAGGGGCAGAAAAACCTGTCGGTGACAAAGCACTGATCTTTTTACCACGTTTTTATTAGTTCATATTCTTGTGTGTCCAGTACAAATTTTTTCTTGTTTGTCCAAGATTTTTAACTAAAATAGCTATAATAAAATAGACTAGCTAGACATTTGAAACTTTTAGAATATATCAGAACACGGCGACAATGCATTCTTTTAATACTTTTGGCCATCTTTAAGCAGAATTGAATTCATTTTCAGTTAATTCTGTTTTGTATGTTTCGGAAAAAAACCCGTTAAAAATAATATTTACTACTCACTATTATTGGTTGGTAAGGGGGTCCTAGCATCTAAATTATTAATATATACGTGCGTTACTATGGAAATCAATATAAAATGTCAAATTGACATTTCAGTATTCTATAATATTTATTCAGTATTTCTATCAAGTACAAAAAAAAGTATTTATTAATACATAGAATTGTGAAGTTCATATTATGATTCAACAGAAAATTTAAAAATGTGGTATATAAAAAGTTCTTTTTATCTTGTAATTATTTAATGTTGCTTAGCAACGCTCACCTGTATAACTCCGTGCTCTGTTTCTTTTCTTATATATTATTATTCGGGCATAGTTTTCTAGAATAGTATTTTTTTTAGTTAAACAGGAAAACTGATGATACAAGATTTCCTTGAAACTCTATGGAATGTTTTATGGCATCATCGGTGAATGTACCTGTATTTAATCATATATTATATAGTTCGAAGTTCAATATTTTCTTAATATAATATATTATTATTGTTTACTACCGTATTAAACTTTAGATTCGGTACGGTTAAATGCAGTTCTTGTTGTCAGATATTATATTTTTACATAATATATAGAAGATTCAATAGTCTTCATTTTAACCATATACATTTTTTTTTTTTTCGACCATGTCCGATCCTGATGGGATCATATGGACCACCACAGAGTGGAGGTTTGTATTGACAGATTTTGTTTTTTACGAGAAATGGATGTCAGCCACTTGCTCAACCTATTAGGTCCATACCCTTACACACACAAATTGAAAAACAATATGTGTACTTGCCAGACCCAGGATTCGAACCTGGGACCCACGGCTTTATAGTCCAACGCTTATGCCGCGCGGCCACCGTGGGCGGTATTTTAGTTCTGACTCTGATTTTTTTTTGTAGGCCTTAATATCTTAATACCGGCAACATACTATTATTTAGTATCTAATTAAAATTATTAAATGTGTTATTATTATACATTACTAACATTGAACCTGACAAGAATTTACGATAAGAATTATCGTTGAAATCTAGAATGTGTAAACAGATTTTAATACGATTAAATATTAAAAAAATAGTAGACATCATGAATAATATTTAATTCCAGAGGTTATCAAAGTGTGTGCCTCAGCCTCAGTATTTTGGGGCGCCACAGAATTTTCTGAAATTTAAAAAAAATCTTAAATCAATGCGCTGATACCTTAGACCTTAGACTATAGATACATCTAGACGCCACCCGTTGCATTGCTAAATGAAGCTGCGTGCCGTGCGTTTGGTTTGTGGGCGAGCGAACGCATTCGTACACAAATGTTTGACACCATAGAGTCCATAGACCATTTCGCTCAGAATTAAAATATAATTCTCTATTTTTTTTACGTTATATAGTATTTTTAAGCGGTCAAAATGCAACCATTAGGTAAAGATATCCATAATTTAAGTTATTTTAAAGAAACACTAGGTCACTGATATTAAAATATAAAATAAGATACAAATAAATTATCACGAACAAGTATCAACTACCTATGAAACGTGATACCATCTTCTTGCTTATCATTACGGTTACTACATTTTAATTCAACTCACAAAACCATCTTTTCTACTTAATTAACTAAAAATATTTACCACTGACTTTATGTTTAACACAAAAAATATCAATTTTAGCAACACGCGCTCGCAGGCTATCGACGCTTGGTTAAGCAACAAACTAAGATTTGGCGGCGACACCACAGCAAATCATCTCACACATTTGTAAACCTGTTATCTTACTCTATCGTGTGTCGCAGAAATTATAAGGGTGCCGAATACTTTCTCACTCGCACTTATGCATCGTTTTTGTTCAGGCCTTGGCTGATACACAATTAGAATAATAGATTCTGATAAATAGGTAGCTGAATTCTTCAGACGTTAACCACATTTCAACGCAGCATACTGCTCTTCTCTTATTGCAGACATTACGAACAGCCAATCACGAATCGACATATTAATACTGCTGGTCTAAAGGCTAAAATAAAAATTACGTGATTAATAAAATTGAAAAAGGTGATGAATGTTCTATGCTATGAGTTTTTTATATTTATTTTAAGGAAAACAGTAGGTACTATCACACTACATTTATAGGCCAATGTGCCATAATACATAGTAAAATAAAACGTAGGCAGGTACATATACAACAAATAGACATAAAATTAATTTTAAAAAATATCTAATCATTTTACGGCTTGATTTCGTTAACTTTGTTAGAATTGTCCCTGTCAATTTGTATGTTCAATAAAGAGCGTTACGGTTTTAAATCTTATGAATTATTAGTGAATATAAAAAAAGTTTATTAAATATATAAAGAGAGTAAGTTCTTAAGTAATTTCAAATAAAATTTATTTATAACAATTATTATTACTATAAATTTAACCTATTTAACAAATCCACAAAAATCAAATGATTATTCAAGAAAAATATATCGACCTGTATGTAAAATTATTGGATTATTTTACATAATATATGAGAAAATGTAGTTTAAAACATGGGTTCTCATTTCACTAAAACCAAAAACACTGTCTTTTTACTTAGCAGAGTAGAGCTGTCTTAGAACTTTCTTTCAGTTACCTACTATATCTTACCTACCCTTCGCCACTGTTGTTTAAGTATATAGTACCTACGTTATTTATTACAATCGATATCGTCAAAAGCTTTATTAAGTACATGTTTTTAAGTAGGAATCCATGTCGTTTTCTTCAATAATTCTGAGCACCATTATTCAATAAATGATTTCTCTGCACTTCTTACATAGAAAGTATTACTGGTATCTTCTTAATCGATATTATGTTCATGTAAATAATGTTGCATTCAACTCAAAGTTTTCACGTAATTAATGCTTATATTTTCCCAACACACAATAAACAGATGCTTATTGTTATTATTAATTATACTTTGATGTCGGGAAATGTCAATTCTTGGTAGAATCCTGTAATATTAAATATAATAAATCAAGTTTAAAGTACAGTAGTAGTTAATCTTTAATAACGATCAATGCCATTTCTAAATCTGTCTTTCTTACGTACTCTTTCCCTTTCATCAAGCGCTCGTAGAACAAGATCCTCTGGTCCGTACGCCCCAACCAGGAATGAAAAAAAAATATAGCGCCTGTACACATACATGGATTTACTAGCAGCAATAGTACGTATTCTAAACTATCGCTTCAATAACTGTTTACACGTAAAAGTGATGACTTTCTCTCCAATCTCATCCTTGAAGAGTAAGCGAGACGTAATGTTGTCATTTTATGATACTATTTGACAGGTAGTGAAAATCAGTTAACCCCAAAATGCGTATAGTTTTTTTTTGCCGACAGGTTCGCCACTATCGTTCTACTGCGCAGGCGCATATCGAAAAAATCCCTACTGTCGCATGAAAATTCAGAAGCTTCCAAACTTTTTTGATTCATGCATGCAAGCTTGCAACTGCAGGGTAATACACGTTTACCCATATTTTTCTTGTTATGGCCGCGATGATACAATACATGTAAACGGCGTATTAGGTCAACGTAATGTTACTTCTTATTCATCGGGTCAGGATCATATATGACTGAGAATGGTGACCCGGATGATTTGTCCGTTGAGGCAGCCTTCATCCCTTTCCGCATTTAACCGCTTATATGGCATGGTATTCTTAATTTGAGCTGTTTATTCAGAGGAAGCTCTTCTTCGTCCCCTCCAATCTTCGATCTGGACAAATAGTTGTTCGATGTTGTAATCCTCCATGCGGGCAGCAAGAAATAACCAAAAAATGTGAGAGTCCAGCGCAGACTAACTACTAAGAATCGTCTGTATTTTTCGCCATTCACGAAAGACTTAGCATCCGCCTTCAGCACCACAAATGCATATTATATTCTCTGTCTCTGACCTTTACTGTCCAGCTCTCAGCGGCATATACATACTTATACAAATAAGGAAGACAAGCGATCTTACTAGACTAATTTTGTTCGGTTTGAAGAATGGTTGCAGATTTGTTTTTTACCATTGCTATTGATTCTCCTTTCGACGTTAGCCTGGAACCTAGATAACCATATTCACTGACCATATTTATGACTTTCGGCAGAAGACTGGGTTGCTGAATATTATTATTACAATCTATGAAGATCAGTTTCGTCCAATCGTGGTGATAATAAAAGAAACGTTTAGTTTTAATATCCCCACGCGGAATGCCTAAAAAATAGGAAAGCGCGGCGTGGACGTCACAAATCGACACAGACGGTTCATTATATAATATATAGGTACCTAATCATAGATGATTAAGTACCTGCATATGAAGCGCCTAGTTTCAAAAGCTCCTAACCTAAAACGATTTTAGGTAGTTCTGAGAAAAATGAGAAAAACTATTTTAGGTAGTTTTGAAAAAAATGAGATAAACTCGTATCTATTAAATCTGTGAACTTTATGTAAGTATTTATTTTTTAATTCGTTACATTCCAAGGAGTATTTTGGCTTTTCATTTTAGGGGTATTTGAAAAGCACACCCAACCATTTTAGCACGTTTTGAAATTTACCCTAATTTTTGATCATACGTATTGACGGTTTTTGACGTTTTTTAAAGGTCAATCTTTGACCATCATATAGGTAACAAAAATATCCATTTAAATACATATCCAACTCAAAAATTTTCAAAAACCGTTTTAGGGGCTTTTGAAACTAGGCGCTTCATATATGAATAGAGATAACGTTTCGTTAAAAATATTAAATAAAACATATTTTTCGGAAAAAAAACTTCATAATTATTGTTAAACCTTAACTATACTTATGCCTTATTTTGTTGATATATTATGTGTAGTTATTTCTTATATAGAAAACATCTAGAACAAAAAGAAATTATCGATGATCTTATAGTTAGAAACTAAGATTAAATCTTAGATATAAGATTAAAATAAATATCTTGCAATCGATAAAAAACGTGTTTATTCTTATGTTTTAGTAATTTAATAATTAATATGTGATGACATAATGTACTTATATGTATTTATTAAAAATAATTCAGATTTACATAGATATAGATATTAATCATCTGTGTGCCTATATGTAATAAATTATTAATCAATTCAACTGAAGTATGGTTATTGATAAGAACGATAAACAATCTTTACAATTTTGACTATTAGTAATTGTATTGTAAATAATGTGGGGAAATTAGTGATACACATGTCATTGATAATAATAATTAATATTAATCTCAAGTCCATCACTTACAGCGTTCGCACGTCACTCTATATCAGTGGTTCTTAACCTTGTTGGAGGTACTGACCCCCACCAGTTTCATAAACGCATTACCGAACCCTTCTTAATTGGTAAAATAAAATATGATTTTTTCAAATTCAACCATTAAAACATCATTCTCACACAAAAACATAATAATGAATATGTACTGCAAATCAGTGTGACTTCTGCTGTTGCGTTTCAGAGACCAGTTCAGAAATGCGCGGCTTCACCTTGACAAGTGCCACTCTCATGTCATTTTCGCAACAAAGTCTGTTCCTTTTCTTCGTTTTTATGTCCAGCATCCTCGAAAAGGATTGCTCACAAAGATATGTTGTAACAAACGGTATGAACATCTCCAGAGTTTTAGCAATAACAGGGTACGTTACCATTTGTTGACACCAAAACGTTGAGAGTGTTGTTGTTCTGAAGAGTAACTGTTGAACTTGGCTCTGCTAAATTTCAATGATTTCAATGATTTCATCGAGGTATTCATCGAATTCACGAATCATATGAGTCGGGTGTATGTCTTGACCTCTGCCGAATCCCTGATACTGACTCACCGAACCCAGGTTAAGAACCACTGCTCTATATGCAATGTAAGCTATCAAGCTACAGAACTCGTGGTCTTCCCGTAGTATGTTCATTTTCTGATTATTTAGTGTATCCTTCCTATCGTACTCGTTGCGTTGATAAATTTGACAATGTCAGACAATGCTTGTCTAGCTCGTGGTTGTATCGTCGTCGCCAGATACCATCCTCGCAGATGGAGCCAAAGATATTTCACAAGATATTTTATATTGTATATTAATCGTTTGAGAAGCTTACTTGCGAAGTAGAAAAATTTGGCATTAAAATGAACACTTTAAAAACTCAATACATGCTATGCTATCCTCCGAAATCGTAGATCCGCTGCAGCTACGTGGAAATATTAGATAGGAAAAGATTTATACGGGAAAATTAACCACTAGATTTATTTTCATCACTGACAATGTAAAGAAACATAAATCAAAAGACGAATAGAGACAAGTGTTACTTTGGAATATGTAAACATCTGAAATCCAAAGTGCTACAAAAAATCACAAATGCGAAACAGTATTTAAGGCCAGTCCTCACGTATGGTCACGTAAGATAGGTCAAAAAGGACAATTCATTTGAAAGAAAGCTTTTGAAAGAAAGCTCTTGAAAGCGATATTTGGAGCAAAGCATGACGATGGAGTTTGGCGTATAGATACATCACAACCACGAATTTTTACGTGGTGGGGCTCAAGATGCGCAAGCGATCGGAACTCCGAATTGGATAAGGATTGCATAGAATAGACCGGACCACAGTCAACAACTTGAGGAAGCCAGAGCCAATTCCGGACAGTGGCGCCACAAATAATGATAATATATGATTGATTATGTATGCTAAAAGAAAATATTAAGATGCTAGATATAATCACTCTTCACAGCGTCACTCTAAATCAGTGTATGTCAAACTGTGTGCCGTGAGAGGTTCTAGGTGTGCCACGAAAGAAGACATCTGTGAATCTATCCGTATTGTGTATTACACTTTATTTATTTTAGTAATTTCCATCATTTGATTATGTACGGGGTCAGTAATTTTGCTGCACAAACACCTGACATTAATTATGTAACTTTGAAAATGATCATGTGCATAAAGCCTCATTTTTTTGAGCATTCTGAGTTTCGGTTTGGAGTCGGATATGTTGTCGTTCAGATCGTCGTCTTTTCGAATTAGGTTGTACAGTGCTCATGAAAATCAAATTTAAAAAAACGCGAACAATTACAGATGGTAGATGAGGAGTTATGTATTCAATCAATCAATCAATCAATCAAATTTATTTATTTTACATATAGTGAATATAACAAATTATAAATTCAAAGCGTTCACGACATGACATAAAATAAGTGTTAATAATTTTTAAAAATAAAAATACAGAGAATAAGTAATAAAATAAGAAAATAAATAAAATAAGTAACAAAATAAAAGTAGATGGAAGCACACAGAGTGAACTTTGATAGACCCTATCTTAAAAACTTATAAAACAACGTCGACCTAAATTCACCCTCACGTAAGTGGAATATATCAATATCCGAAGCGATTTCATTAAACATGGTTACTGCCCTCCCAATTTGCATTACTAATGGCAGGTTAGTTCTGCACCGTGGGAGAACAAGCAATGGATGCCCTCGATTCCTAAGGTAATTATCAGAGACACACAAGCCAACACCACCAAGAATGGCAGAGTTCACATTTACGCCGCGTATAAGTCTGAAAAAATATGTAGCTAAATAAAGATCCCTTCTAAATTGTAAGCTACAGTATTTAAGCATCCCTAAGAGAAAATCAGTCAGATAGAGCCACGGATAATATCCATACAGCCGAAAGAAAAGGAGTCTTAAAAATTTCTTTTGGACTCAATCTTAGTTAAAGTCGCGTTCTCACATAACTCCTTCTCAAAATTAATTGAATTTTCTCACCAATAAAATTATTGTCTATTGATTGCCTACTTAATACCGATGTATAAGTAAAATATAATATATAATTATGATCTATGACATGTTGATAGTTGTTACGACTACAAAAAATATATAAGTAAAAAACTCTATTTATTTTTTGAGGGATTTTTATTTGGTGTGCCATGAAACAAATTCCTCTTGCCCAGTGTGCCGTTAGGTAAAAAAGTTTGGCAGACACTGTAATCTTAATTATTAATAATCTCTGAGGACGACGCTAGACAATGGTTATTTGGCAAAAAACGTGGCAAAAACATGATGCTGATAAGTAATAAATTAATAATCCCTTATCTATCCCAATATGTATTATCTATGTAGGTATAATGCAATCATTTTTCATTAGAGTTCCAGCATTTCTTTTATGCCTGCAATTATTTTCATTGTCAGATGCTTTCCAGATACATACAGAGACACCTAGTGAGTAGATTACGAGATAATCAATTAAATAAACGTCACTAATAAATTACCATTGACAGACAGATAAAGATAAATTAATATCGATTGCTGTATAAAATAAAGATTTTTATCTACAGCTTATCAAAGTAGCGCCAGATAATGGGGTAGGTATTATTAATTATTATACTAGACGATTTTTTACAATACTTATTAAATAAATTATGCTTTATACATTTTACCATAGTAAATGTGTAGGGTTAGGCCAGGGGCCGGCAAACCGCGGCTCGCGAGCCACATGCGGCTCTTTGGATATTGGTGTGCGGCTCTTTGCCAAATTTCCATTGCAAAAGTCGACAATAATTTTTCAAAGTGTTATGGACCTCCAAATTTGTAGGTCTTGCCACCAAAATTGGAGATTTATACTTAGAGAAAGAAAAATGCATTTTATGTTCACAACACAAGTGGAGCGCTCTAAAATATCTACAAAAGGTAGATACCACTATTTTTAATACATGTAATAGCTTCCGAACTCATATTCGAGTCTACATAAAACGTATGTAAACAATCATTTTCAAAAATGAACAATATAAATAGCATTTAGAGAAGCCTAAAAATCGATAAGAATTTGGAGTCGCGCCTGAAATTAAAAACTAAAAGTTACATACCAAACATACAGAAACTCTGCAAAGAAATGCATAGCAGGTCATTGCTCACATTATTTTTAAGGAATGCGAGAAAATTGTAAGTATGTAATTCATATTCAGTAAAAATTATAAGTATTTATAATTTCAACAATAAAAACATATATTTACTTTAGTTTTATTCGGGAAATCTTCTTCGCCTAATAAGTAAACAATTATAAAAAGTAATTAATTCATTTAAATAAATCATATTTATAAAAATATACGTACGGCTCTCGATTTTTTTTTTGACCGTTGTGCCACTCATATTTGGCTCCTTTGGTCCAAGAGTTTGCCGACCCCTGGGTTACATCAAGTAGATACCCTCGGTCGATAACATTTTTTTAAAGAAACAATTATTGAATTGGTACGACGATCGATGCATTCAGTTTACCAATTATGGATTATACCTTCCCATTATTTATTTGTTTTATATGTTGTAGGTAAGTATATTTAGTGACATTTCTCATTAGCTAATTTTTATTAAATTCCAACACATTGACTTAGTTCCATTGTCTACGAGTAATGACAATTTAATGAGCTTATTGAATGTACACGTCTATATATTATATTTTATTTTTATAATTGATCCATTACTTAGTAGGTCATAAATAAGGTTTTTACATTATTTTACTATATTCATTACCATTCATTTCCTTTGGTGAGTACGCGTAGTGCATGAAGATACCGAAAGGCGAAACCCGGATCGCAAAAAAAGACTCGAATCGAATAGTATAGAACTAAATCAATTATATTTTCTTATTAAGGGGGGACATGCTCAGCGTACGTCAAAATGGAGCTTTTATGCTATTTTCAAAGCATGATCCTGGACATTTATTAAACGTTGTAGATAATCTATTTACATAATTTTGAAGCCTTATTATCCTTTATATTTATTTTAAACATTTGATGACTGCATAAAGTATTTTTATTAGATAAAATAGTATTCTTTTAAGCCTCTCGCTCTAATGTTTTAGAATATAGTCATATTTCAGTACGTCCATGTGAAGTGGTGTTAAGATTTTTTTGTATTTTTAAATTTTTAAAAGCATTTATAAAACCATTAGTAAAATTTATGTCGACATTATTATAGTGAAATATTTACAATAAAAAATTATATTGACAATCTCTGTGATCCCAAATTTGACAAGAATTAGGCATTTTATTATTCAAAAAATGGGCAAGATTTACACAATATTTAAAGATACTGATTATAAGCTATGTCTTTGACCATTTAAATGTGATAAACATTCTACGAATAATGTTTGCTTTATAATAATTATTGACCTAAGAAGAATAGGTTAATATTAATTTGAAATACGCCATTTCTATTGGCATTTCATAGTGGCTAAGCTACAACATACGGCCGTAGCCATAAACGACAAACGATAAATGAAGTAGGGAGTAAGATCATGGTAACGCGCGTGTATGAACATGTACCTAACCAAAAAAAAATATTTAAAAAAAAAAACGGTACATACCACAATTATTATAATTTATAATACACCCATGACCTGTTTCGTTCTGACGGACATTATCAATTATTGGTAATGTCAGTCAAATACAATTAACTTAGGTACCTATAACGAAACATTTAAAAATATGTTTGCTGTGCGATAAAGTGTCTCGAGACACTCACTGATGTTTCTACTTTACAATATTGTTTTTACAATATAAGCTGAACCGTGTCCGGAAACGTGTACGTATGCAGTTCGCCGATCACACTTCACGGTGAATGTTGTATCAGAAATATATGACCGTATATTAAAGGCCGTCCAAACTCTTTGGGTCGTATAGTACTGACATAAAACTCATGTCTAAATAAAACACGGTTCTTGACGGTTTACACTTTACAGGAAGCCAGCTGAAAACAAATTTTGAAAATAGCCGATATACTGGATTATTTGTTAGGTTAGATTAGGTTAAGTTAGGTTTTCATTCTTGAATTTTGTCAAAATCAGCCATGAAAATTTAATAAATGTTCATATTAAATCTAATAAAAATGGAGACCGTTTAGTATACGGTCATCTCTTTTCGATAGAAAGCTAACGGCAAACTGTGGCACGGTGAAATGTTTTACGTACAATTTACATGTAACCAAGCTGAACTACCAATTTTGAAATATTCTAATTACTTAGTATGAGTATTTTAACGATAATTATAATTTATTATGGCTAATAAGAATAGTTTTTATTGCTCCATTGCTTTCTAAAATCATAGGTACATATTCAATTTGTATTTCTAGCAATTGGGTAGATCTTACGCCTATCGTAAATTTAAATTCAGTGATAAATTATTCAACCAATTTACGTCATTGAAAAGAAAGCAAATAAATCTATTATCCAACACTGTTACAATTTTCGACAAAAGTATTCAATTTTCTAGATAAATCCGACGTAATACGTACTTATGTATGTACCTATCTACTTACAGAGCCTTCCGTTTCAATTTTCACACGAGAAAATTATCCGAAGCGTTTGTATCGTAAAGACTCACAAAATTACCGAGTTGAACTTGTTATGAAATAAAATTGGCTGTTATTTAATATTTTATTTATACCTATTGTCTACGCGTTGCCATTGTGAGCAAAAAAACTTTATGGTGTCTACCCACATACAAACTTACTAAATGAATTATCACTGTAGTGAAAGGTAAACATTCCATTATGGCGAATATTTCACCTACCAGAGGCACCTAGCGGAAAAATACAAAGCTTGCAAATTTAGAATTTACATTTTTAAAGATTTTTAATTAATAAATACATACGTAAGGATCTAAAAATATTCTTTATTTAAACTCAAAAATAATCTTACATTTAAAAAAAACGTTACAAAATGTAAATTCTTTAAATGGTCCCATTTTCTTATTCGTGTCCGGAAATTTGTACTTATGCAGTTCGCCGTATCACACTTCACCGTGGAATGTATCGGAAATATATGGTCGTATATTAAAGACCATCCAACGTCTTTGGGTCGTATAGTACTGAGATAAAATTCATGTCTAAATAAAACACGGTTCTTGTCGGTTTACAGGAAGCCATTTTGAAAATAGCAGATTTACTGGATTATTAAATTGTTAGATTAGGTTAGGTTAGGTTTTCATTCTTGAAGACACATTATTGTCTGCAATGCTCCACGAACAACGCGTATTTTTTTCAACTCGGTGCTATAGAGATGACCGTATAGTACACGGTCATCTCTTTTCGATAAGAAAGCTAACGGCGAACTGTGCTACGGTGAAATGTAATACGTACAATTTACACGTAACCCTTCTTTTTACATATTATTTTGTGGTCATGTTACGTACAGAAAATATTTTTGATAAAATCATAGTTTTAAAGTTTTTTATAATTATTTTTAAAAAATATCGATTTTTATAAAAAAAAAAATGTGTATGTAGGTATAACATGAAATGAAATTCTTTCTATTTATACAGCGCTCGAAATGGAAAAGTTTACGAACCGAAGCGCTCGACAAATTTTCTGAAGATATTTATTTACATAGTCATCAAATCGTATGTGTATTTTATAAAAATAAGTGTCAGATTTTCTATTCTATGGCCTATCTAGCTCAGATGGTCAACATATTTTTTTCACGAGACGGAGCGATAATTTTACAAATTTCACGAGCCGGAACGGCGCTCCGGTGCGTTCCGTTCCATTTCGAGCCCTGTATTTATATATATATATATATATATATATCAAACCGAGCTTCAATATTAATTGTGATCATATTGAAATTTAGAACTCTATTTATATCGATTATAATCTCTTTAATTAACTAATCAATGGTAAAATAGTAATAGGTACGTACATACCTATATAATTACTATTTAAAATTAAATTCGTCCGCGAGGGCTGCGTATAGATCAAGATGGGCTTGGATATGATATGACTGATGCCTAGTAGTATATCCTGGAATCTAATAATCAATCACGGTCCAACACAATCTTCAGACGCCTATTAATTGTTAATGTTATTTTTTAATGCATGATAATAGATGACATTTTATATTATTTAATTTCCAATAAATACGATTTTATAATTAATTATAAAACTCATTTATCGATAATTGTTATAGTATTATCATTGCTATGACATTATTGCTTGTGGTTTTCTACAGCCCGATGTTGTTTGGTGAAGAAGAAGGTTCTCGAGTTGGCTTAACAGAATAAAAAATTATCATAAAAGTGTCTTCACAGATAAAAAAAAAATAATTACCTACTACATAAATATTATCTTTAGTCCGCAGTATTATTATTTTGTATTTTGTGTTTTGTTTTTAAATTTTGATAGCTACGCCATAATGACACCTTAATTATTTATAATTTTATGTTGGTTAAAGTCAATCTTTCTATATTCATCTCTATTACGATTCATCTACGAAGGTTGGCCTATCTTGTGAAAATGCATCTAACTTCGGTATTGTGATTTGTGACCATACTAAAAGTCGATTAGATATGTGGATACAAAATAATTTCTAAATATTTTATTCTTTTGAAACGGTGAATTATTGAAAAAATCTTTTTACAACATTCGATTGAACTTGATAAATAAAATAACCGTTAAATAGTGTCATAATAAGATTCATTTGCCCTATGAACGCACATTTGAATTAACTCAGGGCTCGAAATGGAACGGAACGCACCGGAGCGCCGTTCCGGCTCGTGAAATTTGTAAAATTATCGCTCCGTCTTGTGGAAAAATATGTTGACCGTCTGAGCTAGATAGGCCATAGAATAGAAAATCTTACACACTTATTTTTACAAAATACACATACGATTTAATGACAATGTAAATATCTTCAGAAAATTTGTCGAGCGCTCCGGTTCGTAAACTTTTCCATTTCGAGCGCTGAATTAACTATTTAAAGCAGAGCGTTGGAGCGGACCCTTTTTTGAAATGCTACGCTCCGGCACCTAATACTAGCTCCAGCTCCACTCCAGGGTCTGCTCAGCTCCGGATAAAAAGTTTTAATAAGTATTAGGTATATGTATATAAATGTTTAAAAAATAAGTAGTTGTAAAATAATCGGCATTGTCATTATTAATTCTATTAAACAAAATACCGACAGCAAATCGTCTCCCATTATTTGTCTCTTCTGTCAAAAAAGTGAGGTTATTTATCACTTGGCAGTGTTGCCACATTTTAAATAATTCCAGTGTTGCAAAGTGTTAAAATATACTACTTACTATTTTCATTGAATTTTAGGGCAAAAATTTAATAATAAAAAAAACATCTGGAGCAGTGGAGCACTACAAATTTTCGGTGCTCCGGGTAAAATCCCATTGCTCCAGTGCTCCGTGCTCCTGCTCCGAGCTCCGCTCCAACGCTCTGATTTAAAGCACTCTAAAATATAAATTATTAGTTAAATATTAGATAATATCATCCTTCGTATTATGTCGCTGTAGACCCCTAGTAGTATAGACACTCTTCCAAAGTTGTAGGTAGGTACTCTCCACTAGTATTTCATTCCAATAAATAAAAGTTAAACAAATCGATTATTCTCCCTGAGTGAAAAAAGTTATCAAAACATTTTACACCAGTGACAGAGTATTTTTATTCGAAACACGAAAACAATAAATTACGGAAAGTATGTCAAATTAAACGCTCTAAAATCATGGCGACAAAAATTAAATAGCGTTTTGTCGGAATCGGTAAATTTGGAGTTTCTCAACTGTGAAACAAAACTGATGTCATAATGACTACTCCGATCGACGGCGGACGACATCTTTCTGCAATATCCGCAAAAGTATTTTTTTTGTTTTTCCAAGGAAGTTTTCAATTTAAATGTTTTGGCATTGCCGTAAATATTTAATAATATGTAATGATTAAACCATGGCTTTATGACGAAAGGGTTCACGGAAAATTGACCGCGCGGATCATATAAAATATATTAAAATACATATGGAAGTGAGGTCATGAATTGGGGTAGAAAATACATGATACGCCTGCATCAGTTTTATTCCCTGACCGCACTAACCCGCTGCATAAATAATTCGAAAATGAATATGCACAATTCATAATATCTTTACCTCACCTTAGCTTACAAAATAAATCGACTCGGTAAGCGACAAAATAAATGTCAGATCATTCAAGAGGAATACCTACTTATAGAGTAAAATATCATTTGTTTCATACTACCACTCGATAATTAATTCCATCCAGCACTCGAAATGGACCATTTTATTAACCGGTGTGCTTGCTAGTTTTTCGAAAATATTAACACATTTAATAATATGTACTTAGTAATTTTATGTATTTGTTGTGTATTAGATTTTTTCGTTATACATATGCCAAGCTCAGAAGGTCAAATCGAAAAACAGTTGGCGCCGCAGACGAAAACTATGGTGTACCTACTTCACGTCATAAATATTATTTTTAATATGATTCCGATAAGTTTCTTATAAACTTTAGGAAATATATTTAAAGTATATTATAATTATATTACTTTAAAAAAAATCAGGAACCGGTATACAATATTTATTTTTCCACGAGACGGAGCGATATTATCTCGGGGATTTCACGAACAGAAGCTCCCGCTCCGGTGCGTTCCGGTCTATTTCGAGTGTTGATCCCATCGACTTTTTTTACCTATGCAATTGTTTTTTTTTCATAATTGCACAGCACAAAACGACTTTATTTTCAAATTTTCATGTACCACTGGCTTTGGCCGCGTAGACTCAGGGTTCCGTGGACCCGGTTGGGAATCACTGACCTAAACATTTCGATTTCGTTGGCTGTTGCCGTCAATTTAGTTGGTGTCGAGTGACATTTATTGTCCAGTGATGTAGGGTGACGTTGATTAATAATCAATAGATCAGTTATTATCAAATGTGCCAATATAAATGGAGAAGTAGGTGTGTAGCGTTTTGGATGGTTTTTCGTCAGTACGTCAGTCAAGAGTGGGGAAGCGTAGGAATTAGTACTTATTTTTTTTTATTTTCCTTACATTTTTTTTCTTGCATAAATGCAGATGGTGTGTTCTAAAATTTGTTTTTTCGATACAATTAAATATGAGGCATGGTTCCGTCTATCCTGTTCAAGAAGCAAGCATTTTTGTAGTGACAGCAATAAATTGGCGAAAATAATAAATGAAAGCTCGAGTGGTAATACAGTTTACTACATTTTCATATGTTTTAAAAACAAATGAGTCATGCTTTCACTTTCATTATTTTCATTTGTTTTCATACAAGTGAGTTACTTTTTTGCTACTTTTGATTCCATCATTAAACATGAATAGTAAGTAATTAAAAATAGTTTTGTGTTTTTATTATTTGCTAATATTCTTCCACAAAATACAAACTTTAATTAGGAGTAACAAAGAAACTCATTAACTGCAGTGGTGTTTTGTCCATGAAGCAGATGGGCGGTCATTCTGTCAGGAAATATGGAAATTTTAGAAAGATACTTATTTTTCACAATCTGAGTATAAAACACCAATCATAACATTACAAATTAGATTCATAATTAAAGTTAAAAAACAATTATGGGACTACAATAAAATATGTACGTAAACCAAATGTTTACAAGGGGGCCTCCAAGCCTGCACGTACCTAAAACCACCACCGATTAACAGATAAAATCAAAACTTCTGGCGGATTTTGTTGTAGTGAAAGACAAAATACCAACCAACGAAACATTGACAGCATTTAATTGACTGTAAATAGTTTTACAAAAATTTCACTAAGACCATGTTTACACTGATGAACAACATATTTGCCAACAGCGCATGAGGATGGGTTTATGTAGCGAAACAGTTGTCAACATTAATACTCAAACATCGTAAAATTGTTACAAAACATTATATTTTTGTAAATTTTACATGCAGTATTCATTCTGATTTACTAAATGAAGTGTCTTTTTTTGAGAGGATGTCGTTAGTATACAAAAAAGTCAGTAAACTCAACCCCACGAAATATAGTGGCTCATCGACTATGGAACTTATACCTGTAAACAATTATTATTAATTCCTATCTCATTTTCAATGTTATTTCTTTTGCAGGACCGGCCATTCAATGCATACAGCGGTACCACCACAACACCCAAAGAAATTAGCAATGTGACGAATAAGCCAAACGGAACTACCACAACAGTTGATGGCCCCAAGAGAAGCTTCAAACCTCCTGGACAGCCGCCACCGCCTCCTCCTGTGAGTATCAAGAAATATGGATCCTGCAATGATACAGCCATTTAATTTGATTATTTTATAAATGTAATAAATTCACTTAGATTGAATTTGTTATTAATGGATTATTAACTATTTTGAACATTGAATTGTATAAATGTCACTATAACTGCCTGTGAAAGGCATCATTATTGAGAATTATTAAATAAATAATCACAAGAAAACGCATAAGTACATAAAAATGTCATACATACATACATACATATATCATAATAAAAAACATAATGTCAAAATAAGTTGCCAATAATAGCGGTTAAAACAAGAGTTTATAGCGTTAAACTTCCAAATCGGTAACGTAAAACGTTAAGGAATAACTTTCAAGTACCTACCTATTGTAATAGAAAAACGTCATAAAACTCTCTAGTTATTATAGTCTAAACTCCTTAATACTGCCTGAGATGTCCTTATACCGAAGTGAAGTTTCAATCTCATTAACACAATCACTGCTGACCAGTTAATTCATTTGAGGCGTCTAATTACAAAAAGCGATTTTCGGAAAACAACGTTTTTATGTTTCAAGCTTCAATTACTTGTTTTAATGTGAAATTATTTTTTCCGTTGTATTCTATGTCGAAATTAGAACCAAATGGCAATTTGTTTCAGCCGATAAATTCTTAAATGTAATAAATATAGACAAAATAAAATTGGACGTAGCGCTACTTGTACCTCACTTTTTAATTTATTCCGCATAAGGCACATATTTCCATGGCACTGTCATGGCTACAGCATGGGAGACACCCTTTTCAATATTGAACATTCCCTTATTGGTTGACTTAAACACGCGCGAAATCAACCAAGCTTTAAATAATATGAAACACGGACTTGGCGCTTTTTGTAATAAATCGAGACTTAATATATTTTTTTTCGTAGGGTAATGTCGCATTTTGGAATTTATAGATCAATACATATTGTGTAAAATTATACAAAGAACATGTGCATATTTTTTTCTCGATTTTGACCAAATGTGGACTTATCGCTTTTTGGAATTAGACGCCTCATTTAGTCATGTCAAGAAACATCAAGTCACCAGGTAGTATGAAAATACAATGCATTGTTTGCGATGGGTTTTAGTTAGTGCTTTTCATATATCCAGTTGATCAACAAAAATCGACATTTGGAGATGCGGCATTAAACCCCGTTTACACGTTCATGGATTTACTGTTGACAGTAAGAAAATGTATGGGTAAACATGTATTATCCTGCAGTTGGCAAGATTGCATGCATGAATCAAACAAGTTTGGAAGCTTCCGAATTTTCATGTGACAGTAAGATTTTTTTGATCTGCGCCTGTGTAGTAGAACGATAGTGGCGAATCTGCCGGCAAAAAAACGAATTTTCAGATTGACCGATTTTCACTAGCTGTCAAATAGTACGAAATAGTACCATAAAATGACAGCATCGCGCCTCGCTCACTCTTAAAGAATGAATTGGAGAGACAGTCAACACTTTTAAGTGTAAACAGTTATTATCATGATAGTTTAAAATAATCACTATTGCCGCCAGTAAATCCATGCACGTGTGCTTGCAGCAATAGTGTGTATTTTAAGCTATCGTGATAATAACTGTTGACACGTAAAAGTGTTGACTGGCTGTTATTGAAATATCAACCTACATTTATAACAAACGTAGCTATGTTTCGAGTAAATATTGATATATTTTTTATGTTATTTTCAGATGCCAACACAGGATAAGAAAGCCAATGTAGAAATAACCAATAAATCCAATACAATTCATACAAAACCCAAAGCACCCCCTCCTCCTCCAATAAAAAGACTTCTACAAAATGGAAACGGTCATGGTCCCGTGCATCAGTTAAATAGCTTCCCGGACAGACCTCCCGCCACACCCACACCTGACTATGACACGTCATCGTTGGTGAAGGTCACCAGTAAACCGAAGCTGGCAAAGGCAAAGTCGGACGCTGTGGAAATGGAATCTCTCGAATCGTTTAAGTTGAACAATCCTTCTACCCCGACCCCCCGCCCGCCTTCCACCTACTTCATGAAGCAACAGAACGGCATGCTCACCATGAGGAAGTCAAATCCGCACGTATCAGTAACAATTGGCGAGTATCCGACCAATACGTTCCGGAAGCAGCCGTCTAAGCTGGAATTCTTGAGCAACGATAGCGTGGACGGGAGTTATAGAGCTCATGAACCGGTCGGCAGTAGGTTACAGTCAGAGTTGGTTCAAACTTTGTCCAGATCAAATCTTAAGAAAAAGACTGACACTGTAAGTATCTATCTATATTATGCATTACATTTCAGGGTAAACATGATGCTTAACATGGTGCAACTACTAGTATTTTCAAAATTCAAAATTAAGAAGATGCAAATATAAAATGCCAATATTTAATATTTCATAGTTAATATCACCAGCTTATTTACTCGTTCTTGACTCATTGTTGATTGTTGAAAGTTCCAGTTTTTATAATATAACTGAAAATTGGGCCCCCAAATTTGTGAGGCTATGGGCAAACTGCCAATCTTATATGACCTGGATATACCTGTCGTTAGTGTATAACTATAATATTACAATATATTATTCGTCACCGTTCAGGCAAAAGTCACCAACCCTCAAAAACGCATTTTTGAGTTGACTATGTCACCCGAAGCGTGCAATTATGTTCTTTAAGATGCAAAAATTACCACGGTGTTACTTATATCCGAACTATGTATTTATTTTCACTGAATGACTTTCGATAAAATCTTAACAAGCATATTAAGTCATTATAGGCGGATAGATATTAACTATAAAAAATAAATCCTTCGTTATAAAATATAGAAGCAAAAATTACTAAACTTGGTATGGTGACTTTTACTGATTTGTCATTTGAAAACTCTAATACTCATCTGAAACAGGCAACAATAACTAATCAGGGACAGTTACTTTAGCTTGTCATAATAAGATCACTTTGGTCCAGATTATTAACAAGCAAAAGTCACCAAACCACATTTTAGCCACCTCCTTCAAAACCTTCCAGATATATTAATTAGCATTAAAAAGTAAAAGTAACCTAAATAATTTATTAAAAAGACATCAGAAAATTATGTAATGTAGATAAAACCTTAAATACATTTTAATCTGATTTTACCTTCATCTCCAAACTTTGAAATTACGATATCTCGAAATAGTGTTTTTTTTGGGTTGGTGACTTTTGCCTGAACGGCGACGAATTTTAATTAAATTCAACTATATAATATTATGACTGTTAGTCATTCTTCATAATATTATTTCATTATCATTATGTACTTTTCACAAGGAAATCAAATCGATAGTTATTAATATCATTAAATACGTGCATATAATATCCATTTGAATAATTCCAAGCCACAAAAATAATAACTCTTATTAATGTGTTTATGTACATCTTTTATTTCTGTTTCATAGTATCTTTTCAATTATAATATCCAGATAAAATAAGGTATTAGGTAACTAGGTATTTATTATTATTATGTTATTTCTAAAGTCTTTCTTTTTTACATTTAACTGTCAACTAAACCGAAACTGTGGCTAAAACTGAACAAACAACCAAAATGATTATCTTGTATTCAATAACTAAGTAAAAGAATATAATTTTTACTCGAGTGTAGCATTTGGACCTCCACAGAGCACTTTTTTATGAAGAATATGTTTTTAACTATTCACCCTCGCTTGCTCTAGTCTTGATACAGACGTTGGCGACCCTCGTAGTTCAATGCGTAAGGCACAGACTACTCATCCTGATGAAATCACAATGCATTAATGTGATTTTCTCAAAGTGGTTTTTATGTGATTATTTCACTTGTACTACCATACTGTTGCTTCACTGCGCTACTGTCATTAGACCTTCTGGCATACCGTAGTGTTAAAAATAATATATATTGCATGAATAAGATGGAATTTTTGCCAGGTACAGAATTCGAACCTATACCCATGGCTTCATAGATAGGTACTTTGCCAACTACTCAACTTTAAGATTATATTAAGCCCGTAAGGGGAAACAACTAAACAAATTAATTCTAGCTACTTCTGTTTAATTAATACATTATTTGCTACCCAGCTATTGTAATAATTAATTTCAATTAAAAAATAATTAATTATAATTTTATGATCTTATTAATAGGTATTCTAAATAGTGATGTATAGATAATCTTTCATTTCTGTAAGTTGTACTTTATTTTTATACATGAAGCCTGAAAGAAGCGAAAACCAATACCGGGAACATGAATATGTAAACATTTAAATAGTTTTAATTCCATGTAGTATCCTCAGTCGTTAGTAATACTTTTTTTTCTAAATACATATAAATTTTGCAGGACAATTCAATTATTATCGGTGATGTACAAACAAAACCTTACGAGGGCACGTTTGAATCATCCCTCAGTAATGGTGAGCCAAATGAAAACTTTCATAAGAGATACGGACATGTCATTTTACCACAGCCCCCCACAATAAGTATTCCAAAAATACTAGCAAATGGAAACCCACTGTCACACAACACCCTCACGAACGGATGCGGAGACCCTAACAGAATAACCATCACTATGCCCCAACTAATGAACGGTAAACAAATGCTCTCAAAGACAGAGAGTTTACCCCATAACGGAATACTTAAGCATACCAGCCCAATGTTTATTAACGATCGTAGCTCAACCATCAAAATATCATCACCACAGCAAAAGAGCATAAAATTTGGTCAAACGTAAGAATCACACAACATTTATGCACGTGTAACACCATTGATAAACTTGCTGGCTTTGGTTTTTTCTTTCATAAAAGGGTGTTGGCGTAGTATCTCTCCAATAAATTATGATTACTTCAACCTTTCTATTTTTCTTTATTGTCAAACTACACCATTAATCTCAACTCTGACAATCTTTGACGATGATCATTGTCATTAAATAGATATATATTTTAATCGCTTATTTGAATACAGCAATCCAATTCTACGATTGACTGTGATATTGAATCACAGAATTCCATAACAGATTTCATTCTTTGACTCCTTAAATGCATAATATTTGTCACAAGATTAGTGATAAATTCTCCAACAGTCTAACTCTTTATCTATGACGTAGGCATTTAATTTATATAACGGGTCTCATTCAGTTATATTTAAAATATCAAGATGCATAAAGTTTTTTATCATTTCAATCAACAAATTCAAAAACATTGGGCCTAACCATCATTCAGATAATCGAGTTGAGTCTTGAGGTGTATTTTGGCTATAACTAAACATTTAGTTCAATTTATATACAATTTCAGTTCAAATCTAATTATGGTAAGTACGTATTCTATTGCATCAAAGCTATTGTACAATTGTTTCCTGTGTGACTTCAAGTGATTTATCCTACTTCGTAGCAATATACTGCCTGTACAAGTGCATGGATTTACTTGCACCAATAGTGTGTATTTTAAGCTGTCGCAATAATAACTGTTTACGCGTAAAAGTGCTAACTGTCTCGCCAATCTCATTATTATCCCATTTACGCATGCATGGATTTACTGCTGACAGTACATATCTCAGCCATAACAATAAAATGCATGTGTAAACACATATTGTCGTGCAAGTTGCAAGATTGCATGCATGGATCAAAAAAGTTCAGAAGATTCTAAATTGTCACGCGACAGTTATAACTTGTGAGATATCTGCGCCTACGCTGTAGAACCATAGTGGCAAACCTAAACCGCGCAGAGCATTTTTGACGAGCAATTTTCACATCCAGTCAAATAGCTCCATAAAATGACAACAACGCATCTCGCTTACGCTTGAAGAATAAGATTGACGAGAAAGTCTGCACTTTTAGATAGTTTAATTTACACACTATTGGTGCCAGCAAATCCATGCCACGTGTACAAGGTGATATTACGGTATAATGGATTAATAATTTATTATTCTTCACCTTAGTTGTTTCCTAAATTTATAAAAACGCAGTCTTTTAATGCATTATCTTAAAAGATTCTATCAAAATTAATAGTTGTTTAACGTGAATTAATTACTCCATATATAGTTCATCGATAATTTTTGCTGTACTATTTACCTAAGTCTGTAGCATTAATATTTAAAGAGTTAAAATGTCTCAAACACAAATTTCGGTGAAGGCAACAAACACAATAAAGATTATGCATTAACTTGTTTCAATTAAAAAAAAGATTTACTGCCTCCTAATATGTTCTGTTTTATATTTTACAGAACAACGGTGATTGGAGATCCTGAAGTGCCTCTCATCATTAATCGTTGACTTTAAATTAGTATTACACAACATACTAAAGATGAACTTTTATTGGGAAGGCCCTAACAATAATATAAATAAATCTATTTAAAGTTAATATATTTTAATGTAATATTCAGAATAAAATTTACTCTTCAATTTTTAGATTTTAAGTTCCTTTTTAAGTTGTTTATTTTTAACTGTATACAATTATAATAAATTTGTATAAGAAAGCATACAGCTTGTATGTTTAAAAATGTATATATTGTTTTGAGTGCCAGCAAGTAAAATAAAATGAATTTATTACAAATGTTTTCTTCTTCTTTTTCCCTGACCCACTTCCCCTAAGATACCTTAGAATTCTTTAAAGATAAAACCTGTTGAATGTAGTGTAATAATTACCTACACAATATAATATAAATTTAGTTAACGGGATTATGGTATGAAATAATTGGCATTTCACTTCTACCTAAGTAGGTACTTGGTACCTATCTTCATAATAAAATATTACAATACAATTAATGGTGTGGCGCTGACCAAAAACAGAACTGTGTTGCCGCACTAGCTTACGGTCCAGCTAAAAGTAATCATAATACTCCATACTACATGCATCAACAGGTCGCTGTTCTGGAGAATGACTGTTTCACTGCTATAAGCTCTACTAGGACCGGCCCATTATTGCAAATGAACAGCGGTGGATTTACTCGCTACCGGTTGTGCGCAACAGTGCTGACAAATTCAAAAAATATTACACAGAAATAGCCAAATCCTTGGTTTGTTTAAAAACATGGAAATGTTTGTGTTACATATATGAAATATTATTCTGTCTGAAAACATATACAGTGGAATTATTGAATGATTTTAACGGAATTCCATTTTCTATCAGACTTGAGACTCTTTTGAAAAAAAAGGGAAAACATATTGTAGGCTTTATAAATAATACTATTAAATTAATGCATTTATTTTATAGGTATGAAAAGTGTAAAGAAGTGTTATAAGGCAGAGAACACTTTTTATTTTACATCAACAATCTCTTCTGGTGTATATTCCATTATTATAATCAGTGGTGGCGTTCATCCCTTTTGACCCTAAAGGTAGAGCCGTCACTGGTGGTACCATGGGTATGGCAAGAATCATTTTTAGTCGTATTGGTTTTGTTTGAAGCATTGAAATAGGTAGATATTGTTGCAAAAATTACAAATAACGCCAAAAGCAGTCTTGTGTATAGCCCACCTAGAACATCATGGTAAATTACTTTTAATTACATATAAAAATTATCACGATTAATCTCCTATATATTATTATCCTAAGAGATTTTGGAAAACGCACCAACAGCTCATTTAAGCGACATTTTATTGTTATTTTTACATCTTCACTTCAAAATGTGCGCTACCAATTCATCTACCGATTGAATTGACCAAATTTTAGAAATTTTCAATGATTTTACAGGTACGTGACGTTTATATCCGATATTTTCTCATATATCGTATACGATTCGCCATATTTCATTTAACGCACAGCAGAATGACGTCTTCGTCGCTTAAGACCTTCTAATCCTTTAATTGACAAACGAAATCGATTATTTTTATTCAAATATCGTAATGTAGGCATTGGCGCACTTTTTTCCGGTGAGAAAACAATAATCTTGGTACAATTCACTACGTAAATTATCTTTCAACAGCAGCGTCCGCCACTGTCCGCCATTTCATAGATAACATGATATTCCAAATTTGATTTTTTAAAATACTTCTTTGTGGCTGTTACGCACTCTTTTTTTTATTGAATAATTACCTAGGCTACTAATTTCCATAGATCACAATATAGTCATATTAAACTAACAAAGTTGCCATTGCAAACAACGAAAGAAATTAATACGAATTGTTATAGTTATCAAAATGTGTCATATTGTATAACATCTACCTATTTTTATCGTCCCTATCATCATCAATCTTGACCTATCCACTGCTGGATGAAGGCCTCCTCAGCGTTATTCGACTCCTTACTTACACATGAATTGTTATATTTATCAAAATCAGTGATATTATATTATTATCTACCTATCTATATATAATGCCATTATTATCACGAGCCTCAATAAATCCACTGCTGGATGAAGGCCTCTCTACGTTGATTGTATTCTTGACAGTATTGAATTTCTAATATTATTTATCTACATATTCATATCACCATCATAATCATAATCATCATCAACCAGGATCAGAGTTCCGCAACCTGATTCTACTACTATTGGTTTAACGAATTTGTGATATTATACATATTTCTATCCATCTTATCATCATCGACTTGAACCAATCCACTGCTGGATAATGGCCTCCCTAGCCCGAATCTACTCCTTTCTGTCATATGAATTTCTGTATTTATCAAAATCGGTGATATTATATTTATCTACATATTCATATTGTCATCATCATCATCATCAACCAGGATCAATCCACTGCTTAATAAAGACCTCCATAGACTGATTCTACTCCTTTTTGTCATATGAATTTCTGTATTTATCAAAATCGGTGATATTATATTTATCTACATATTCATATCTTCATCATCATCATAATCATCACATCGACCTGAACCAATACACTGCTTAATAAAGACCTCCCTAGCCTGATTTTACTCCATTCTGTCATATGAATCCCTGTATTTATAAAAATCGGTGATATTATATTTATCTGCATATTCATATCATCATCATCATCATCAACCAGGATTAATCCACTGCTTAATAAAGACCTCCCTAGCCTGATTCTACTACTTTCTGTCATATGAATTTCTGTATTTAACAAAATCGGTGATATTATATTTATCTACATATTCATATCGTCATTATCATTATCATCATCATCGACCTGAACCAATCCACTGCTTAATAAAGACCTCCCTAGCCTGATTCTACTCCTTTCTGTCATTTGAATTGCTGTATTTATCAAAATCGGTGATATTATATTTATATACATATTCATATTGTCATCATCATCATCATCATCGACCTGAACCAATCCACTGCTGGATAAAGGCCTCCCTACGATGATTCTACTCCTTTCTCTCATTTGAATTGCTGTATTTATCAAAATCGGTGATATTATATTTATCTACATATTCATATCGTTATCATCATCATCATCAACTAGTATCAATCCACTGCTGGATGAAGGGTTCCGCAACTTGATTCTACTACTAGCGGTTAAACGAATTTGTGATATTATACCTATTTCTATCATCCTTATCAGCGTTGACCTGAACCAATCCACTGCTAGATAAAGACCTCCCTAGCCTGATTCTACTCCTTTATGTCATTTGAATTGCTGTATTTATCAAAATCGGTGATATTATTATTATCTACATATTCATATCGTTATCATCATCATCATTAACCAGGATCAATCCACTGCTGTCAACCAAATGTCAGTGGTAGCAATCGACGATTGCCAGCTGTTCTGCTAGGCATAGCAGCCTAAGGCCGTGTTAAACGATATTGTGAAGGCCAGACTCCTGAATACACTACGCATATTAGTCCAAATTTATATTGGCAGTGACGATTTGCATTTCGTAAAAATGACAAATCAGCGAAATGTCAAACTGTCTGACATGAATAAAAAACCCATCCCGAAAGGAAAACTATGGCGCAATCTATGCATACTTCACAATTATATTAAAATCCAACACCGCCAAGCCGTCTGCAAGACCTAGCGAGACAGACTGGCGACCGCCAGCTGGCTCAGCTATTATTATTAATTGATTGACGTAGAAAAAACTAAAGGATGACCAACGATTGAAAGGAGAAGAAAGAAAAATTGACGGATTAAAAGATCATGTGAAGAAAAAAGAAAGACAAACTCTATCTGAAGGACTGTATTCGTATAGTATTATGTATTTGTATTGCACATTAAAATAAAGTTTTTTAGTGCAGGCAAAGAAAGTATTTTCGATCATCGGAGGTAAACTTTATTATATTTTTACTGTATTTAAAGTATTTTTAGCCTGGCAATATAGTGTCGCAGTCATACCAACTCAACAAAACAATAACAACCATAAACAATGACAGCTGACGGCGCTGACAAGTAGTTCAAATTTTCATCCATGTGAAATTTGACAGTTCTTAAATTATAATTTTTAATCTGAAGTTATTCATGACATCTTTCAATATTTAAAAATGAAAAACAAATCTTCCAATCATAAGTCTACCAATAGATTTAAGGTACCGTATATTTTTCCAACTTTTCATATAACTAATTGGAAAAAAAACTTTTAAATTATTGGAAAGTGCTATATACATATTATTCAATAAATTGTTTTTCTACGTATAACCGCTAATAAAACCTTCCAAAAATTTAACCTTACTATTTTTCCATAGTGAGCTTTTATGAAATGTAAAATAACTCTCCGTTAACATAACCTAATCCAAAAAGTTTTTTTTAAACATAACCAAACTTTTGTATGACAGATCTGTCAATCGGTACCCGGTTTTTAAAAAGTTAAGCGATGTCCAAATTGTTCATTAGGTACCGACACTTTGCTGGCTTACCATAGCGGTCGACAATAACATGTATCAGTCCAAGCAGTCGGCTTTCTCATATAAATTAATGTAGCAGGGTTGTGAATTGCTGACATAGCTGTCAACTCACGACCGATAGCGAAGCAATAAACAAATGCAGAGCATCATGGAGGATCTATTATGCCATATTGGCCTAAGTACCTTTGCGAAGTATTGAGGATATATATTCATCTAAAGCCATAATATATTTTTAGACAATACAATAATCAATAAAATATTAATTTATTGACAGAACATAATATATGTTTAGGGAACAGTCTTTTAATCAAAATAAAGTTTGGTAAAGTTGTGGGAAATTAAAAAATATGATCAAATTGATGCTAGCTTTAAAGATTATCAATAGTTACGTCTCTGTCATAATGCCATTAAAGTTTGTCGCATAATCCACATAAATCCACATTCAATATTGGTATTATTTTAGTACACTCTGCGTACTTTGTTTATCTTGAGTTTTATAGCTTGACCATCATAGAGTAATTCTGCTTCAGAGCCATGGAAGCAGCATGGAAGGATTTATAGAATAGGACAATAATGGTATAAATACATGAACACGGATTTTGAATAATGACTTACTCTTCTTTGTAAACCACTTTTATTCGTTTTCGAAAGAACTGTTAAAATGGACTCAGGCAGTTTACATGGAATGTTTTATTTTTCACATACTCCATACACAATATTAATTTGTCCCTAGCTGTGGGAACCGAATCTGTGATTCCTAGAACAAGATGTTAGCATTCCAGCCTCTACTTCATGATGGACTGTCTAATATAATTAATTTTTCCAGTTTACCACATTCGCTGAGAGAGTAAATACTATCGATGTTCGCCGGACTGCACTCTATCATTTGGACCATGTCAACACAGAAGTACCATTGGAGAATGAAACTTTCTTCTACAAGGCCGTTCAGAAGTGGAAAGTCCTCAACTTGACCACAGAATATGTGACCTTCAGTAAGAAAGTTGAGAGCATAATCACACTTCCACAATTACTTCACAGAAGAGAGGATGTTGTCGAGTTATTGTTGGAATATCTTAAAAATGGAAATGTATTAACTATACAACCCTTGCTAGAGTGAGTATACAATTTTTTTTGACAATGTCCGATCCTAATAAGATCATGTGGGCCTCCACAGAGTGGAGGTTTGTATTAACAGATTTCTGTTTTGACGAGAAATGGATATCAGCGACTTGCTCAACCTATCAGGTCCATAGTACCAAACACAGATTGGAAAACAATATGTGTATTTGTCAGACCCAGGATTCGAACCTGAGACCCACAATGTTATAGACCGACGCTTAAGCCACACAGCTATCGTGGTGTACTATATTATCCTGTGACATTACAAACCCGCATATTCAAATTTTATTCATTTTTAATAATAAATTGAGATGTTGAAGATTAAACATACAATTTAAAAAAATATTTTATTCTTAGCATTGGATTATATCCCTTGGAATAGTAATAATGTATTGTATGAGAATATTCAATCCTCAGTACTTGAAAGGCTATTTTTTTTAATATTAAAAAAAATATATATCGATACGTCATATTCTTTTATAATATGACAGGCCATGGGCTCAATGACAGTAGTGTAATTAGTGATAGAAGTGAAACAATCGTAAACATCCAGCCTTTGAGAAAATCACAAAAATATATTGTAATCTTACCGAATCGAACCTGGAGCCCCCGGATGTAAGGCCAGCACCCTACGCATGAGGGCAGACTAGAATTCAATAATGACTATTTCACCATTAAAATAATCAAACATTGGTTATTTTTTTAAAATTGATAAACCTTTTGTTTTGTTTTCAGACTTGTGGTAGTTCTAGCAAGAGACCTTCAGGAAGAATTCTATGTATACTTCCCGAGATTTTTGAACTGTCTCATAAAGCTCCTGAACACAAAAGAACCGGAGCAATTAGAATGGACATTGATATGTTTGGCGTTTATTTTCAAATCCCTGCGGGTTTACCTAAAGAGAGATATATCTGTCGTCTTCGATGCTGTACTTCCAATCCTCTCCGATTCTATGCCACCATACGTGAGCAATTTTGCAGCCGAGAGTTTTGCATTTGTCGCAAGAGATATTAGAGACAAGAGGAAATTTCTTCAAATATTAATTAAATCAGTTAACATCAACAAAAATGTAAGTATAATGCTCCTAATCCTGGATCAACACAATGACCCAAGTCAGACAGATGTTTGTGGGCCCGTGGTGCTCGTCATTGTGAAGAGGGCGACATTCGCATTGGCCAGCCAGTGTTTGCCGTCTATCGACACAGTGTCGGTATTTCAACATGCATCAAAGGGCGCCAACATTTACTTGACTTGGGTCAATGTGAAGGAGGCATAATAATTTTCCAGCAATGTTGTAACAATTGGGTATATATATAATATGGGTGAAGAATCTGTATGTTAATATTTTGTTAGTGAGTTATTTTTTCAACAAACACACTAAGATTTAAAAAATATATAAGTAATCAAGAAGTAAATCAGGCTGATGTCTGGATCAATTTGCTGCTTGATGAAAGCCTTGCCAAGCTGATTAATTTCCTTTCGAGTCTGTGCATTGCGCTGCCATGTACTTCCAATATAACTAATACTACAATTATCCAACATAAATATTGATTCTTATATTTTCTTCTTCACACTTGCAGGCAATCATCGGCTGTGGTCGTCTTCTATTTGAAGTGGTCCGAGGTGTGGCCAATCAGTTTCACAGTTGCGCAGCACAATTTTTACCTTTCCTATTTGACACTCTGGGTGACAAGACCCTCCACCAAAAGACACTCTTCAAAGTCCTCACGCAGACAGTCACAGACATGCTTGAAGTCATCCATCCCAAGAATAGTGAAGTTTTTTGGAACAGCATTCTATTTACAATCAACACAACTTTAAACAAGGCAAATGAGACAGATGATCAAACGGATTTGGAATATTTACTGAAATTAGTCGGCCAAGCTTTGGAATACAACAGCGGGATATTTTTAATAAACCCATTCCCAGTTTTAGTATTGATTGTACAATTATTGGACACAAAATTACCGGAAAGTATTTACAAAGTGACATCTCAAGTCGGCGTTCTTGTGCTCATGTGTAATCACACAAATATACCACACGAAGACGCTGTGTCACTCGTGAAGAAGATACTCGGAATGCCTTATCCATCACTAGTTTTAGAGTTTGTCGAGGAAGTAATCAACTGTCCCAGTTTTGATATGATCGTTCTGCCACATTTTATTTCATCAATTGAGACGTTTGACAGAAAAATAGTCAAAGTTTTAAGTAAAATATGTCTGACGAAATCGCCGCTATGCAAGAGCGGAATTGATATGTACTCGTGGGTCAAATACCCGATTGATTTACAAAACAAAACTACGGCATACGGTCAAGTATTATTTAACAGCATCGACTGTGATGTTTCAAAAGTTTTAAAATCTCCTGAAGAGTGTATTTGCGCATTGGTTTGCCTGCCTCACATTAAAAATATAAATACAAATCACGCCAGTCAAGTGCAAGGAAAACTTTTATCGGAATTGATAAAATATCTAATTCAGTTGTCAGAGACTGCTGATAAAGCTACCGAGGATAATATATCAGTGACAAAAAACGTTTTATTCATGATAGCCACAACTATGGAAGCTCTCGTACATACTGTCGATTCCAAGATTGCCGAAAAGTATTGTTCAACAGAGACATTAATCGGTGCTCTGATGCCGTACATCTGTGAAGCCAAATACATTTGCAGTTTGCGGATTTTGGATCTTTTTTTCACTGTTTGCCAGAGAGAGAAAATATTACAATTGACATCGCTGCAAAGTTTATATGAACCGTTGGCAAAGAATCTTACATCACCGTTTCATGAGGTCAGTTTACAATATATGTACTCATTTTTGTCATCTAACACTTTTGTCAATTTCACCTATTAAATATTATAATATTAGTATTCTTTCATTTATTATGTGTTGTGAGAGACAATTATTACGTAATATCTATAATATTATTTATAACCAATTATATTCGTCGTACCTCCAATCTTATTCAAACTTACTGCAAGTTCGTGGCTCAGGATACAATGACGTCATTGCGACGTATTGCGGATGGATGCACACCATGATTTAGCTCATATCCAGCCGTCACTATGAATGTCAATACTTACTTACTTTGAGTATCAATCCTTCGACATTTTGACATTCATACTTTTCTTTCGGTACAGCAATTTGACAAGTTTCGGTTTGTTTTGATAAATCTTCGTGTGACTTATGCGACCACCGAAAGCCCTGTGATTTAAAGTAATAATATATTTTTCATTTCAATAATAAAATTATTAGATAACACTGTCCTTCACTACCTTTTCCGAATACCATTTGTTCACCGAATATTTTACAATATTTACAGCGGTTTCCAAACTGTTTTACCTTTAATCCTTTATTGCTTTGTGTACTAAATTTCAATAAGGTTAGTGATTTGAAAATTTGTATGTAATTACTCAGGTAATTTCATTTATATTTGGAAAAAAAATCATTTTGGATTTTAAAATTATTTAATTATAATGAGGTATCTACTTACTTCGAATTACCTATTAAATCATCCTGGATAACATTTAAAAAAAAAACTAACTTTGTTGTTGGTACTGCTATCGGTCTGATTTTTTCCCAATCGATTCCTCGTGGACGGTTTCCAGATAGAAATGCAAAAAAACATAGGTGTCGTTAATCTAATTTACGAGTTTTATGTGATTAATGCCAATACCGCAAACACGTCACCATAATATTCTGTTAGGACCCCACCCCACCAGATTCCGAATGCCAAAGCATCCATACTTTCTAACGTGACATCATCCAGCACGAATTGTATCGCGGACTGCAAACTCACAGTAGATTTCAATAAGGCTGCAGAGGTAAAACTCATTAAATGCAATTATTTATCATTGCACTTTGTAGGTTTTACCTGTGATACAACATTATTATGACATGTATAGAATATATTATTAAGTACAATAAAATATACACGAAATGCATATTTATATTATTACAATATTACACAGTTCTATTTCAACTGATTCATTCCTTTTTGTGCTGATTTCCAGGTGCGCCTATTGACTACACACATTTGCACTATTTTTGAAGATATGACTCCAAGAACTGTCACACCTAAAAATAAAAATGCAAAACGAAAAAGTGATCAATGTTCGGAAAGTTTTGATGAGAATATACCCAAAAAAGAAAAATACGAAATGTTCTCCCTCTGCTACAACGTTGAAGCGTCGCCGCTATCTATGTCAGATTACAGAGACCAGCTCGTGAAAATTTCCAAAATGACTTTCGGCTCACTTCAATATGATATTTCAGATGACGATTTCTATAAAAAATTTGGATTAAAATACGTCTTGGGCTTACTGCATGTCAACTTTAAGCTTCTATGGGAGCCTCTGCAGTCATTCATCATAAAATACGCGCAAAGTATGCCAGCTGCAGATTTTTGGGGAGTATTTAATCCATGCTTGCAAAATGCAACTAAAAATGCTAGAGAAGCAATCGCTATTCCATCAGCCGAAGACGGTTTTATCGGTGAATTGACCTTCCTCGTTTCAGCGTACAGTGAATATTACAACATCTCAGTCAAACCCGATTTCTCTTTATATCGAATTCATCTATGGCAGGTCTTATATCAAGCGCCGACGTTGAGCGAAAGTAAAAATCGAGATCTTACTCCGCTGTTTTTAGAATTTTTAAAAGTAGAATTCGAAAAACCTTACGAAGCGGATGTTTTTATTGATGACACCGCTAACGCATCAATCATGGATGTCGATGATTCGGTATTGCAAGATGAAGACGAAGAGTTATCGGAGGCCGAGGAGAAAAAAGTTAAAATAAGTCGAGCCACTTACGATACTCTGATAGCGTATTTTAAAGTTTACACTAATATACAAAATCCTAAGGCAATGTTCATGGAAGACAGATTACGGAAAATTTATTTGGACTTTTTGACGCACAAGAATCCTATTATTCAAAAAATAGCTCTCGACTGTTTCTTGAGATATAAGAATAAGCATTTGATTCCTTACAAGCAAAATCTGTACAACCTGGTGGACGGTAAAAAATTTAAAGATGAGCTGCGAACGTTTAAAATGGAAGCAGACGAAAACAGCATACGGACAGACGATAGAGATGAACTCATCCCGATAATATTGAGAATAGCGTACAGCAAAATGATAACTAAGACCGGAGTCGATAAAAAGGGAGGCACCCAACTGCGTCGCTCTCTCGTCATGCGGTTCCTGGCGGGCTGCGAAGAATCCGAGTTGATTGTCTTCACCAACATGGCGTTTGGAGTTTTCGAAAAGTATCTAACTCTGGATGTGAATATTATGATTGAAAGAATTGGGGAAACACTTGGGGAGCTGTTGAAAGTGCCGCCGAAGAAGCTGGTGGGAGCGTTACATCTGGTGGATAGTATGCGTGAACAGTTCACTAGACCCGGGCAAGAAGTACTTCTGTTACGTCTCTTGAAAGTTGTCATTTGCATTGGAGCTTTTATAAATGGCATTCTGGCTGATCAGCATAAACTGAAGCGAGGATATATGAGCATCTTGAAAGATATCAGAAATCAATGTATCAATTCAGTCGCCAGATTCTTTCAACAGTTTGAAAGCTACGAATGGTCTTTCGACGATCATTTACTGCCGATCTTTAATATATTTATCTGGCCGGTGGTAGAAAAGCTGCCGATGGAAGGCGTCCACAGTCCCACTCCGCTCTTGAAACTGTTCAATATTTGGAGTCAGAATCCTCGTTACCATTCTCTGTTTGATGTGTGTCAACAATCGAACGAGATCCTGACGACTTTGCCGTTCTTCTTCAAACTCATGAATGCAAACAAATTGCATCACACCGTTAGTGAGATGTCAGTGCAGATTCTGGAAAGATTATTAACGATGGAGGTGGAAGACGGAGTTAATATGATCAATATTCCAGAGCAATTTGTAATTAGACAAAACATTGAAACAGTAGAACAGTTAAATCTCAGTGAAAATCTAAATCACGGCAGTGTTTCACTTATCCGTCACATTCCTGTTATTGTGACTATCTTGAAAGATAAACTGTCGAATATAAACCCCAAAAAATTGCAAAAAAGAGAACTCATTATCTTAGCAAGAGTGACAGAGTTAGTGTCACAACCGGATATCGTAGACAGTCTTTTAACCTTTTCGCTGCCGATTCTTATTCATCGCGTCGGTCATGGTGCTGCAGAAGATACCTTAGAAGCGTCTCTCAATGCCTTGATTAGTCTTTTGAATAAGGCCACCAATCCCAGACAACATGTCAGATTACTGGCACCGCTTTTCAGTAAAGTGACTCCAGCGAGCTCCCGTAGGCTGCTTTGTAAAGTATTAGAAGTGCTCGCCAAAGATGAATCATCGAAACTTATGGCGTCCATTATTGCTGATATGAATGCATCCGATGAGAAATGGTTGGAACAACCAGATTTTGACAAGAGATTAAGTGCTTACAAACTAATCTTTAAACTGTCCGATGAAGGTGGTATAGACGTTGAATTAGGGGCGATGATAATTCACAATTGTTTCTTTGTCATTCAACGTGACACTGATATATCGTTGCGAAATACAGCAGTGGCGTGTTTACATAGAATCATTCCAAAGTTATTACTCACCGTAAAAGACTCTGAGAAAGATTTCTTATTAAAAGACACCGTTTTATTACTAATTAGAAACAGTTTAAAGGCGAACAGTGAAACATTAACAATGGAAGGCATATCACTTCTGGGTGAACTAGTAAGGGAATGTTCCGAATCTCATTCCGTATTCAAAGAATTATTGCCAGTTAGCAATAAATACAATAAAGATATAGATTTCTTTGAAAACTTGCAACATTTACAATTTCATCGTAAGATTCGAGCACTTCAAAGATTCTGCAGTATGCTGAAGGAATCGAAGCAAGTTCCAAGCCACAAAACCTTGACACAATTCATTATTCCGCTGGCCTCTCAATTTATCTGCTCCGAAAAGTACACCCCTAAGTACGCGCTAGTCGATGCCGCTATTGAAACTGTGGGCGCGGTATGTCAGCTGTTACCCTGGCACCAGTACGAAGCGGTGCTAAAATTCTATGTGGGGAAAATACAACGTTCCAGCGATTATCAGAAGCAGCTTATTAAGCTCGTGTCGATAATATTAGATGCTTTTCATTTTGATCTTTCAAAAACTGATAGTATTCCTGAACTTCCGATTTCTATGCCTAAACCCGAAGTCAACGAAGAAAAAACAGAAGCCAATGAAGAGAAAGCTGCAATGACGGAAACCGGCGTCGATGATGAACTGGAAATACCTTTGGACGGAGATGATTTGTTTGAATCTAATGATGTTGAACAGCAACCTGACAGATTACCCTTTGAAAGGGTTGTGACATTATCACCCTCCGCTGCTAAACGTGTCATCACCACTATTACTGAGATTTTGACAAAATTGGATTGGTATGTTCTTACCCGCAATATTTATTATCCTACTTATAATCTATTCTGGAGTAATCGTCTCGGAAACTGTCAGTACAGGTGGTTCCAATCATGCTTTTGGTAAAATAATTTGGTTTTTAAATGCGCTCGTGGTCCAAAGCATGAACCCTAAACTATTATGGTAAGGTTTTGACAGGCTTTCATTGAATTTTAAAAACTAACAAGCACCATCTGCAAATTGTATTCTTAGTTAAATGAAAACCAATGACTGACAAAGTTTAGTGTGTACTATTATATCGGATCTTGACGGCCTATCTCCACCCTTTGCCACTGATAATTAGACATACATTTTATTATTTTATATTCAAGCAGAGAACTTGGTGACAAAGTACTTGTCATTTTGGACCGCATGCGACCCACGGGTTGTGCATCACTAATCTATAACTTCTAAAAGTTACTTATCAGTTTATGTAATTAGGCACCTCGTGTTGTATTTCAAAGAGCAATGATGTGAATGCAGTGATAGATGATATTAATTTAAATTTGTAATTTTCAGGAGCTCTTCCCAATTATTGGAACACGAAGCAAAACATAAAAAAATCAATAGCCGCATGAGTAACCGAAGGGAGGCCGAGGAAAAACTGAAATTGCCGATGGCCTTGGCTGTTGTGAAGCTATTGCAAAAACTTCCTCAACCGATGCTTAAAAATAATATCCTAAGGTAAGAAAATAATAATACACCTGTAATTGTAATGAATGCCACTAATTACAGATGCATCGAAGGCATCGATGGCTTGCTGCCGTGAAAAGCAACAGTATGATGCGGCAGCTCCAGGGATAAGTTTGTATGCTACATAACGAGTCAATGACTAGAAAAATTCCCTAGATAATTAATCATTTGGAAATTTCTAAAATCTTGAAACTGTTCCATAGTCGGCATAACCGATACCGTATACCATAAATCAGTGTATTTCAACCAGTGTGCCGCGAGTGTCATCACTTTCTCGAGTATTACATATAAAGAGCATAATAACATAACATACTTTTTAACAAGTCGCATCAATGACAATGATCGGTCGATATGGAACTAGTTTAGGCGCAATTAAGTGCTCATTGTTTGGCAACTCATCTACATGGGTAATTACTTCAGCATGATGATCGATCCGAAAATTAGCCGCCAGTAATTGCTTTATTCTTTTGCCTCCTGAGCAACCACTCGATGTGAGTTACACTTTGTTTATATAGGCACCGTAATATCTAATTATTATTATGTCAATGCTTGGTGTGCCTTAGGAGTTTGGCAAAAAGTCAAGTGTGTTGCTTTAATAAAAGAGTTGAAAAAACAACCATAAATATACATTAGTCAACAAATTGTCACATACTAAATCATTTTATCATTGTTATTAATTTAAAATTAATGTTGTTTTCTTATTGTTTCAGTGTTCTCATAAAGGTTTGCACTTTCCTCAAGTCGCCGATGGTAGGAGTACGCGCTTCTGCAAGAGATATTATTTCCAAAATAATGTCTGCATTGGGCACTTCGCAACTGGGAACTCTTCTTTGGCATCTGACAACGATGCTCACGAGAGGCATACACGTTCATGTTTTAATTTCAACTGTACACATGGTATTGACAACTCTGAAAGACGGCTTCGGGCCCGGAGAAATGGACAAGCATTTACAGAATATATTGAAAGTGTGCCTGAATGACCTGTTTGGCAAAGCGTCAGAAGAGAAACTGGTCGTCAAACTCGGCAGTAAGGCTCCCGAGGCTAAGCCCAGTTTGAAAAGTTTCTCAACTCTAAGAATTATAGCTCAAAATATTAGCGAATCTAATATTACAAATCTGTTGAAACCGTTCAAAGACATAGCGGAGAGTTCTCACTCGAAACGGACAGTTTTAAAAATACAGAATGCACTACAGAATATATCAATCGGTCTCATGGACAATAAATATGTATCAATCGGCAATCTGTTGACATTCCTTTCAGAGGTTTTTTCAGACAGTATTGTTAACCTAAAGTGCGGCGTTCAAAAACGTAAGAAGACTGACGAGCGGGAGGATAGATGGAACGCTCTGAGACCCGATTGCATGATTATTCCGGCAAACCCTCGAGGAAAGAAAGGACTGATAACGAAAGTGATCAGAAATTCAGCTCAGGCAAATGCACATGTTTTAATCGAATTCGGTCTTAACGTTTTTCACATCATTTTACAAAAAGATAAATTGGTTGATGACGATTTTAGGGTGCAAGTAGATTTGATTGTGCCATTTATTATTGAATCGTTGAAAAGTCCGCAAGTGAAAGTGGTCACTTTGGCATTAAAGTGCATAACCTCGCTGTGGGCAAAGAAGTTTGATTTGCCTTCGATGAAATCTCAAATCAAGCATACTAGCTCGAGCGTCTTCCAGATATTGCATAAATACGCTACGTCAGGGTTAAGTAAGAAGGATGACAATTTCCATCTGGTTGCGAATGCATTCAGGGTAAGTAATTACCATAAATACTTCAATTGAATAGAAAATATTGGTATTAAGGCAATTCGCAAACACAACCACTTGTGGCTGGATTAGGACCCAGCCACTGCTGAAGCAAGTCACACGTGTTCAATTTCAATTTCAATTTAATTTCAATTTATTTATTTTTTTACATATTGTGGACATTACAAATTATAAGTTTAAGACGTTCACAACATGACATAAAAAAAGAGATAGATAGTATGTTATTAAACAATAGAATAAATGTACATACAAAAATATTATTATATAGGTACATGGAAATACACCGGATGAGTTAAGCAGACCCTATTTTAAAAATTTATAAAATAATGTCCACCTATACTCATCCTCACGTAGGTGGAATATATCAACACCCGAAGCAATTTCGTTGAACATAGTTATCGCCCTCCCAATTGGCATTACCAGTGGCAGGTTGGTTCTGCACCTTGGGAGAATAAACAACTGATGTTCTCTATTTCTAGGATAGTTATCAGGGACACACAGGTCAACACTGCCCAGAATGGCAGAGTTCTCATTTATACCTCGTATAAGTCGAAAAAAATACATAGCCAAATAAAGATTTCTTCTAAATTGCAAACTGCAGTATGTAAGCATGCCTAAGAGAAAGTCAGTTGGATAAAGCCACGGATAGTATCCGTACAACCTCAAATAAAGGAGTCTCAAGAATTTCTTCTGAACCCTCTCCACCATAAGGCCATACTTCAACTGATGCGGTGCCCAAACAATAGACCCACTCTCAAGTCTGCTTCGACACAATGAACGCTGTATCTGTAAATATTCCATATTAATGATATAAGAAATGCAGTGACAATCACAGGTGGCTGTTTTGTAGTTGTGGCGCTTGATCTTCATGACTAATTTTACCAATAATAAATTCAGTTCTGTTTATAGAATAATATGCAATTTTGTGCAGGTCACTCCTCTAAAGATGGTTTTATTTTATAGGCTGTTACGGCTCTCATCAGAGATGTTAAATACCACACCATCAATGAAGATGAAATGAAAGCTTTATTACTTTACGCTGAGCACGACATTCATGACAGTGAGAGACAAGCTACAGCCTTCTCGCTCTTAAAAGCAATCATTGTTGCCAACTATAATGTATCTGAAATCAATGACATTATTAAAAAAGTAGCTGACATCACTATATTGAGTGAATCTGTCAGAACAAGGTAATGTTATATTATGACATTTTAATAAATATGTAGGTACGTAATGTCTGTTTCTAGTATGTACTGTATTAATGCAAGTTTGAAATGTTATTAATTTTCAGAGAGGAGTCCAGAACTGTAATGCTTGTTTTCGTTATGAATTGCCATGTGAAGAAAAAAATCGAGCAGATTATTCAATTTTATATAACACAACTTGAATATGAAATGGATCACGGAAGAATATCAGCGATGAAAATGATTCAAACTTTCATTGATAAATTTACAGCGGTATGTTCGAAATCTTATTATGTAATTATATTTTTTCAACTAATTATTATCATCAAAACGATTTAATCATTTACTAAAGCAGAAGTTCTAAACCGGTGGGTCATCGCCAAAGAATTTTGACTATAAATAAAAGGAATGTTTTTCTGTTATACATTTGAAATTATTTAGCAAATGCATGGAGCATAGTTAAGATGGTAAACTCCACATATTAACACCGATCTACTGTACTAACTAACTATAACAATTCGTTAACTTACTTTGAAAAGATTCTAACTGACTTTTGGTGTAAAAAGGTTCCATTAGCCATATTCTATCGTATACGTTCATTTCAGAGTCATCTATTGTCAAATATGGGAATTAGCAGTATTCCGGAGTTCTATCTACATGTCTTTTTATATTCAAAATATGACCATTCCAAATTTCAAACGCTCATAGCTCAAAACATGGTCAAGTGCAATTAGAACCTTTTCAAAGTAAGGTAACGAATTACCAATATAAGACAATACGGCTCTATTTTACGAGAGCTAACCCTGGAGAAAAAGTCAGATTTTTCGAGTCTATACCTGAAACCATCTAAACACCACTTTTGAGCATAGACAACCAAGGCAAAACTGCTATTATGTATAAGCGTAGACAATAAGTACAAATATAAAAATCATTTACAATGAATAAAATTCAAACATTCAAAATTAATAAAAATCGCCGTTTTCAAAAATCAGTATAGCATAATAGAGTTTCCCAATGCATTTCATAAAATTAAAAAAAATATTATGTAACCTTTGACACGAAGACACTAGTGCTTAATCCTTCGTATAAAAACGCTCTAAACATGCGAAAATAAGGAAAATTGTTCAAAATAACGTTATAGATAATAATATTTATATAAAATTTAGCCGTGTTAACTAAACGATATTGTTATTTTTTCAGATAATTCCGACTCAAATTTAATCAATAAAATAATAAATACGAGTGAAAATGGCTTGGATGGCTTTTATTTACTCTTTGATTACATAGTGATTGTTTTTATAAGATATATCCATAGTCAGTATTCCGTATCCGTATTAATTTAAATGTATAATAAATAAAACTGGCTCCAGTTTATTAGCCCCACGAAAACATTTCGCATCCACAAACAAATGGCCCGGTCAATACAGCCTCGATAAAATGGCTCACACTGATTTAATAATTGATGTTTTTTAAATACATGATTTTTCGTGTATTTTTTATTGTTTTTCCATTTAAATTACGCGAAAAATTAAATATTTTGTGAGCATTACACCGTGTTGGCTAATTTGCGAGACTTTTGACTGGACCTTCCAAATGGATGCGGTTGTTTTGGTTCGGGATATTTTGACGGGGTGCTTAGTGAAAATAGAAAAATGCTAATTTTTCGCGTAATTTAAATGGAAAAACAATAAAAAATACATGAAAAATCATGCAATTAAATTACTCAAAGGTATGCATTTAAAAAAAATGTTTGGTGCTAAATCTTGCCGATCAAAATCAAATTTCTAGCTTAATATAAGAGATAAAAATAAAAAAAATAGTGTTTTAAAGTTTAAATAATTATACATAAATCGTATGTAGCTAACAAAAAAAATTTTAAGCAAATTTAATTATTCACTGTCCTCTGTGACCGTACGTCTATGCTTATAATAGCGGTTTTGCCATGTTTCTCTATGCTCAAAAAGTGGCGTTTGGATGGTTTCAGGTATAGACTCGAAAAATCTGACGTTTCTCCACGGTAAGCTCTCGGTAAATAGAGCCGACAATACTAATAACTAAGACAGTAATAATTACTATGTTTACAATGTTGCAGGATGTTCTATCAACACATGCCACTCTATTGTATGTGTCCCTCGGAAGACGAATGGTTAATGAACAAACCACAGACTGTCGCATTCTTTTAGCAGAATGCATAGAACTTTTACTCCAGCGTATTTCTATAGAGAAGAGAAATGAATTATTCAAAATAAACATGGCATTATTTGCAGATCCAAAGGTAAAGATTTTGTTTATGAAACTCCTATTAGTATGTATTACAATTTTTAATATAATTTTAATTTACTATAGACAAATTTATATTTATTATAAGAAAATAGAGTTAGCAATAAACAGAACATAATATTTTAACAATTTCATTATTTAAAGATTTGTTAATTCATTATTTTGAATATAGTGTTGGGCATAGATTTTACTTGCAACAAGAGTGACTTATGATTCTTATGCTACGTAAGGACTTGTGTTCACTTGCACGACCACGGTTACTGGCACACGAGTGAATATATAATATGTCCGTGAATACAAAAAGAATTAGCTGTTTCAAGTGGACTTACTCCTTAACTCTGTCAATTGGCATCATACTTCTACGCTTTGTGAATGAAGTAACTGATGCTCCTCTGTTATCAGGAAGACAGATTAACATTATCCGGAATGGCAGAATTCTCAATTACATGTATGCTGAAGAGAAAATCAGTCAGATAAAGATATGGATAATATCTATACAGTCTCAAGTAAAGAAGTCTCAGAGATTTCTTTAAACTCTGCATCATAAAGCTTCCTTCAATGGATACGTATCCCAAGTAATCGACTGACTCTCAAGCCTGCTTCGAACTATTACACTAATGTTATCCCCTTAACGCGTCATTAAAATAATTCTCATTTTATTTTAGCCTATCCACACCGAGTTAGCCGCTCAGCTAACATCAAGATATGTAAATGTAGAAAAGCAAAATTTCAAAACCCGGCTCAGTATTCTACTGCCTGAACTAACTGTCCAGCTGATCGGTACCCAAATTACCACTGGTCGATTCGTCAGGATAAATCCGGACATTAACAATCATAGGAATTCAATAAATGACCCCTCAAAGGATAACAGTTACATTCAAGTTCTTAACTTGTTAATTAAACTGTGTGAAATGTTCCCCGGAATGTTCTCTGATGCCGATCATCAAGTCCATTTGGATGAAATGGCAGCGCGATGTCACAATCTTCTGGCGCATTCTCATTCCTGGGTGAGATTCCACTCTGCCAAGTTTTTGGTGTCATTCTTACAGTCGTTAAACCCTGTGGAATATGCCAAGATATTGAAAGGGGTCCAGGAATCAGATAGGATGGTCTTCCATTCGACAGATTCACTGAAATCGTTGATATTGGATCTGTGCTCACAGTTTATACCCGGTGGTATCACAGAAGATATGGCTGAAGTGGTATGTATTGTTTTAAATTATTTTGAACAGATTCCTTGTAGGACCTATCTCTTGCAGCGGTGAAGGGTGGAGATAGGTATCCGACAAAAATAGCGCACACTAAACTTTGTCAGTTATACTTATTTGTTTTCATTGAACTAACAACACAGATGGTGTTGCTTAATTTTTAGAATCAAATTAAATTGCCTAAACCAAACGCATCAAAAAACAACATACAAACATATATATGCCGATGACCTGACAAAACAGAATAAGACAAAACAGAACATGACAAAACAGAACACGAAAAAACAGAACAGTGACAAAACAGAACAACCAGGGGAAAAATGAAACATTAATTTTTTTGGAATCTATTAATTAAATTTTAAACGAAATACATATACTTATGTATAAATATTTTTTAAAAAAATCAATTTTTAATTGAAATCATCAAGGTATAATATATATACTTTCATTTTTTTTTACAATACCGTTGTTTTGAAGATAATGCATTTTTTATATATAGAGTATATAAAATTGTATAATGTAATCACTGCATGTTGGCCATTTGGCGTAAATACCTCAATTTATCTCTTTGATTTTGATAATCATGCACCACTATTGCCACTTGATTACTAAGTGTCTCATACTTTTTCTTTATAACTTCAAGGCGACCTGTATGAGCACTAGCTAATAATAATCGGGGTGACGAAATCAAAAATCACGAAAAAAAAATGATTTTTTGTCTCCTGTAAAAAATTGCTAAATCGTAACACTTATTTTGAATTGTGCATATTTTACAAGAGAGACAAAAAATCATACATTTTGTAAAATTTGCACAATTCAAGATCAGTGTTACGATTGCGCATTTTTTTGCAGGAGAGACAAAAAAGCATTTTTTTATCTCTCTTAATTATTTTTCGGGATTTCGACCCAAACCCATCCTAAGCTTGCCGGCAACACCGAGTTAAGTTTATTTGAGGCTTTCTAGCGATTAGTAATGCAGAAATCAGGTATATAATTTGATTTATTAAGGCGTATTGAAAATCTCTGCTATTAAAAATCTATCAACATAATAGAGATAGGACAATTTTAATATTAAATTTATATTTTTCCTGAAAGGTCATAGTTATATTTATCGTTGTTCTGTTTTGTCACTGTTTTGTTTTGTCGTGTTCTGTTTTGTAGTGTTCTGTTTTGTCATGGAACCGAATATGCCAGAGCCAGAACCTGAGACTGAGACGGGCTTAGAAACGGACATTTTACTACACGTCCATCGCCGGCAGTACATAATTGGCCAATGAAAAAAAAAGTTACTAATTCAACCATAAAAATATTCTGAATGATCATCAGATATTGCAATACAAAGAGTCGATATCCTCAAACTTTGGTTGAATCAATCTTCTTTTAATTTGTAGGTTTGTAAAGACTTGTTAATTCTAATTAAAATGGCAAGTGAACTAATGGACAGTAGGGTAATAGATCAAAATGATAACGAAGCGGAAGACCTGATAAGCGAAATATGGATCATTAAGAAGCTTCGATCTTCCATCAACGGTGAAGTTACCAAGGCACCAGGAACGACTGTTGTGGTAAATATCACTCAATATATAATTTTTTTTTAATTTACATATATGTACATTCTCTACTGTCATTTTTACCATGAACCTGATGAGTTACATTTTGGTTTATGAACATGCTCATACAAATTTTTGTATGTAACAAAATTTCAATCTAATGGTATAATGTTGATACGTAATAGTGTACACTGAAGTTGTATTACATTAATGGAATTGGGCTATATAGTGATTAATGTAGTTTGATCACACCAATAACTACAGTGAAACCCCCCCCCCCCCAATTTTACATTTTTGAAGAGATTAAATAATGGGAAAATATTGCGGGTATTTATTTACTTTTTATTAAAAAAAGCAGAAACTACACGCTAATAGCTTGAAAATGTGAATTCCGGGCACGTAAAATCGGTATTCCACTAAGTACATTATAGCTCTTTTATCCACCCATTTATATTTGCATTATTATTATGTTCCTAGTCGCTTCTAATTTTATTGTAATCAAAATACCTTTTTTTATTTACAGAGAGTAAGCATATTCAATATGCTGGAAGAGGTGTTCTCATTTCTAGGAAAGGACAAGGTATTTAGGTCCGCAAAGATTCTAATGCCTTGTTTGGTACGCGAGATTACCAAGACCGACGCCACGTTCGATCACCTGAAGATACAGGCCAACAAGATTGGCACAATATTGAGTGGCTCTTTGGGTGATATTGTCTACAATGACATGTTAGCCAAAGTTCAAGCCATAATCAATTCGAAAAGGAAGGACCGCAAACAGGTAAAAAGATTACCTATTCTTTTGTAAGTAGTAAAAGTAGGGATCTATGTTAGATGCCAGATTCAAGTTTTTATTTGAACATAATCATATCAAGATAAAGCCAATCAAAACTTGACTCGACTGGTCCACCACGAAAATGCACGTGTAAACACGTATTATCGTGCAAGATTGCATACATGGATCAAAAAAGTTCAGCGGCTTCATAATTTTCATGCGATAGTTGGAACTTGTGTGATATTTACGACTGTGCAGAGCATTTTGACGTTTACCAATTTTCGCAACATATCAAATAGCACCTTACAATGACAACAATGCATCTTGATTACACTTGAAGAATGACATTGGCGAGACAGTCAGCATTTATGCATGTAAACAGTTATTATCGCGATTGTTTAATATACATACTATTGCTGCCAGTAAATCCATGCTTACAAGTGCTATAATTATCATTAATAATTATTACCACACAAGTAAATGCTCAATCTTCTGATAAGATCAAACCTATAATTATTTCATTATTATTTACTCAAAATTACAATAAGTGTCAGAAGTGGTTTTAGATTCTTGTCAATTTATTTGTCATTGTCTCATATTTTTTGAGAAAACCTAACCTAAAAAATATAACAAATGACATCCACAAAAATAAAAATAAATCATGTTAATTTAAGATAATATTCCACAAACATCGCAAAAACTCATTGGCTTTCTGCACTATGTAGGTACATAATATGTACTCAGAAAGTGGTAACGAATATAATAATTCTTGGCTATTTATATATTGTTATTTTTGCTTTACAGAAAATTGCCCAAGACAAAATCAACAATCCAGACAAGGCAGCAAAAAGAAAACTCACCCTCAAAGACAAGAAAAAAGACTACAAACGGAAGAAATTTGATATCCTCAAAGGACGATTACCAAACACAAGAAAAGTCCAAAGTTTTGCAGAGCCAATGGATGATTTCTGAATTTTTTCCTAGCATTTTTGTCTTATTTAAATTGAGAGACTGAAATTCTATTTTTTTCCTGTGGAAAAGCAAATCGAAATGAAAAACTATAAAATTGTTTTTTTTATTTAATTATTGATGGTTTATATTCAAAAGTATTCTGCGGCTGTCTATAGTCTACCTTTATCTAGAGAACCTGTATTATATGAATGTATTTAATAATATAACGTTAATTAAAATTGTTTCAATACATCACGAATTTGTTTTTTATTTCACAATGCAAGTAAATTAACCAAAACTTAATAGATATAGGTACTGACACCTCCTACGTATAACGTCGGAACTGGAAAATGGTACTTTTCAGAAGTACAGTTTTAATGACACCACAATGTTAATTTTTAATGCTGGAATCATAATTTTTTAGTTATGCCTATAAAATATTTTTTTTCATTGTATTATCTTTAAATTAATAAAAGGCAATCAACGCATATATTCCATCCACAAAATTGCTATTGGGGTAGTTTTATCATATTTATGTGTTGAGGTATTGTAATTGTCACAATAAGTTAGTTGTAATTGTTACAATAAGTGCTATATTTTAACAGCACCTCTCATGGGTGTTAACTTTTAGAGTGAGAGACAGTATAGAATACATAAATATGATAAAATACTCTTGATAGCAAGCAGTCTTGTGTATAGAATTAATAGATGTCCAAGACAAAATAGTCAAAAACACAATTCTGACGTTTTACATATGAGGTGTCAATACATACCACAAAAAGCTTGAGAATGGAAGGTAGGTTAACAACATTAGAAATATTTTGCGTTTTTCAACGATGATCACTTCTAGATGACCTAGATATTCCATGGGATTATGTAGTAAAAATTATCCAACATTAATGAGAAGGAATAACATACCTAACCTAACCTACCCATCACTGTGAATGATGAAACAGTCACTGGAAAAATCTTGCCATTCAGTGACTACCGGATCGACAAAATATGTACCTGGTTAAGTTTGCAATGCAACTATTTCCCTAGGGTGATTTGATTCATATCAAAAGATTGTATTGGTATTGAAAGTCAGCAGGACCTCTTTTTGAAGTTAACCGATTTTCACGACCTGTCAAATAGTACCAAACAATGAGAACATCGTGTCTCGCTTATTCTTGAAGAATGAGATTGGCGAGACAGTCAGCACTTTTACGTGTAAACAATTAATATCGCAATAGGTGCAAGTAAATCCATGCACGTGTACAGGCACTATTATTGCTGACTGCGCAAACATAATCCTAATGCATCACTTTCTCACTCTGCATAGCTCTGATTATGTCATTTTCTGTCAAAACTATATAACTTCACGCTATTGTAGTATGTTTAGAGCGTAGATATAAAATAATAATTATTATTATGTCGATGCTTGGTATGCCGAGTGTACAACTTTAGTATAAAGGTTGGAAAACACTGATTGATCTTCATGTTATTGAAGATAAATGTGTACATAATATAAAAATATATAGTTTTTAATAAAATCCGTGGTGGTACTTAAATCAGTTCCTAATTTAATATTACGTTTTTAAAAGATTTATGATTTAATATTAAAGTAATCTGATTCTAAGTTGAGTTGACTACTTGTATTGGATCATTGATAAAATTTAATATCAGTATGAATGGTACTACGATTGTATAACACTCATATGATCCTTTATTATATAATCTAATTTGCCGTGTAGCTGGCAATGACATCATAAATTTACTCACACAACGTAGATTTATATTTTTTTATCATTTTAAATTAGTAAGATAGTGTTTCCTTGAACAAAACTGAAGATAAAACATACAATATTTATTATCAACCGATAACAATTTGTATTTATTTATTTAAAAAGTCATGTTTATGTAATTGGTTGTCTCCGTGAAGCAAATAAAGGTATTTAAAGATGATCATTACTCTTAGATTGATGGGGTATCTACCATTTTTTTATGGAATTCTACCTAAGTAATTCTCTATTATACACACAACATAATATATTTCAATGGAGAATGATTCAGTCATTTGAACTTTGGCATGAAATTACGCCAACATACCAATTATTAACAATCCTTATATTCAAAACCATAACATAATATTATGAGAACAATATTTATTACATACAATCGTTACCTACACATATTCTATTCTGTTGTTATATTGAAATAGATATCACTCGTTCACTGTTCATTTTTTCGACCATGTCCGATCCTAATAGGATCATATGGGCCTCCACCGAGTGGAGGTTAATTATTGTTATAATAATCTGTGACAGCAAATAACTGTGTCCTGTATTTCAATTTTTTTCTTTGATGTTGGTACATGATACTAGAATGGTACATTTTACAATTTACAATTTCTTAGAATCAAAAAATTTACCATTTAGACTGGAAGGGAAAAGGAGTTAGACCTAACTGAGTAATATGGTGTAGAAAAGGGCACAACCTTGGAGCCAATGCTGCAAGAGAGTTTGAGGTAGATATATAGGAATGGAGAAGATTAATAAACACAATGAGTTGTAGTGTCAATGAGCTTAAAAAGTTTATAACACTTACTGCATCCTATTACGCTCCAGCATCGGAACACGTCTTGAGTTTCCTGTGATGATTAATTGATTTTAATGTTTTACTGTTCTATTTTTCAGACGATTCAATACTTGCTTGAAGTAATATTATGTGAAAGATATACTTCATTATGGATCCAATGTTTTATCCTCATGGCAGAGAATCAAGCCCTCGCTTAAAAGCAAATATATTTTCAGTATTCACATTTTGGTAAGCCTTCAAGCAATTTTATGTAGGTACACACCAAACATCATCATCATCAGGGGCGCGACAACCCGGTGTAGGTCTTGACCTCCTCCAACAGCTCCATCCGCCTGTCCCTATCCAGTGTGGCCGCTTTCCAATTCGTTACCCCCAGAATACGGCAGTCACTGGCAGCTCCATCCAACCAGCGAATCTTTGGCCTGTCTCTTCTACGCCCTATTGTATTGCTGGACATCACACTCTTTGCCAGTTCATTGTCATTCATACGGTGCACATAACCTAGCCATCGCAGTCTCCCAATCTTAATTGATTGGTACACACCGAACAGTAAAACATATATTTATATCTGTAATAACCAATGACATTATTAATGGACAACGCACTCAGTACAGTAGCTAGCAAGTAAATTCGAGCGTTGCGACATTCGCACATGTAAAGATACACGTCACGCAATTTCCATTATGCGATATCACGCATCGGGAATTTAAAGCAATATGACCTTTATTGTAATTGCGTTAGAACAGTGTTTCTCGTATCAATGTTCATTTGAGCGAACCCGTTCGAACCGAACCATTCGGCAGACCCGACAAAAAGCATCGGGAATTTATAGCAATATTACCTTTATTGTAAACGGCATTAGAACAGATTATGCCATTCGGCAGACCCGACAAAAAAGTGAGTGTAAATTTTTTTTCTCAGATGATTCGTCCATATTAATGTCATTGGTAATAACCCTCCAGGACTTGTCGTCTTTCCTGCTATTGCCAGAACTCCCTTAGGCAACCTTTAATCTGATTATAAAACGGTTTGATCACAGAAATTGTGCTTCTTACAACATTAAGAAAACAATTTTACAGTTACCTACCAGTTTTACAGATTTTGATACATAATGTAGCAATGTTTTATAATGGTACAATCAGAGAACCTTATATGCAACAAGTATTGAAACACTGCAGATAACGTAGCTATTGGCAATAGTTAGCATGAATCATAGACAGGCCGATAGCTAAATGGATAAAAGCTCTTACTCAGACAGTGAAGATGTGAATCCCATTCATTCGAACTTTTTTTCTTGACTTTTTATGTTTCTGTGGTCAAAATGATGTATTTTCAATAAAAATAATCTTTCTTCTCATATCTTGTGTAATATAATTATGTATTGATATAAAAAATATTTGAATAAATTTATTTGCAAATATTAGGATGTTATAACTAAACTTTGGATAATTCCTGACACCAGCTATTACGATAAATCAGTAATGTCATTGCCTTCATTTTAATTATAAATTTGGTAGTTCCTCTATTGGAATTGGATCTTAGAAAGCATAGTAATTAACAATAATTTTCATGAATCATAGATGGATTGATTGCTTAATGGATAAGAGCACTCATCCAGACAGTGAAGATGTGAAAATCAAATCGCACTCGGTCAAACATTTTATATAGAATTTTTCCTATATGTACATATGTTTTTGGGGTTTTTCAAAATTATTTATATAATTCATTTCAGGTGGTTAAGAGATGTGTTTACAAAAGGTTACCGTAGACCTTTAGGACTTGGTGATATTTATGCTCCTCTGCATGATCACAAAGCACACAGAATAGGCGACCGCTATGAAGAACTGTGGAGTCAACAACTTACTGAAGAAAAGCCTTCACTTTTTAAAGTTATATGGAAAGTTCACGGCACAGGGATAATGGTGCGTCATATTCTATTTGGCTTTACGGAATGTGGATTACGGTAAGCATACGTGCACAATATCTATCGTGAATTAACCACATACATACCATCCATATTTATAACAACAACATCATCAGTGGCTTAATAATATAGGGCGAGTCCTAGTCTCCTCCGAAAACTTTCTCCATTTCTTCCTATCCCAAACCAGTATCCTCAAGGTGTCTGCACTGGCCGCTTTAGTTTTATTGTTGACACCGTCCAACCACCAAAGATTGGGTCTATCAGTCGACCTCCGACTGTCTAGAATGCCATCTAGGATGCTCCTCGGCAGATAGAAATTATCCATTCTTGTTACATGACTCGCCCACCGGAGTCTACAAAGTTTTGAATGTGAAGATACATTCATCTTGGAAGAGGTTGTATATGCATTCTCCTATGCACCACCTGTCTCTTGAATACATTAAGTGGATGTCACTGGTCTTGGTGAGAGTCCAATTCTCCAACTCATAGGTGACGAATCTTTTCCTGTCGGAAGGCCGCATTCATTTATCTTAAATTAAATTAGGCCGCATTTAAGAAACATACATAAAAATGCATGTACAGTCATCCCTCAATTTACGCGGTAGATGGGTTCCAAAGGATGAAGAAAATGCGTTTTTTCTGTTTTTTCTCGACCGCATAAATCGAAGAATGAGTGTACATTATTTTGTAAATGAAGGAAAACAATGAAATTTATTAATTTATTTATTTACGGGTTTACCCTTTAAAATGTATACATACATTATAATATACACTTTGCTGATTGATGATTGATGATTGCTGACATGATAATAAATGAGGGCATTTGGATCTGTCAATTCTTTTTTTATCTGTGCAATAAATCCCTCATATTTTCCCATCATAGAAAGTGCACCGTCTATACACACACTCACTAAATTAGTCAAACTTAGTCCAATTTCGCGACATTTTTCTTTAAAGTTCTTGAAGGTATCTATTTCAAGTGTTCTGCCTGTAAGAGTTCCCAAGGCGAGTAACTCTTTGTAGTAAACAAAATCTTATATTGTAGCCCGAAAAAAGTACAAAACCTGCGCCGAGTCAGTAGTATCAATTGATTTGTACTATTCTCTCAATTGATCTGTAAAATTTGGATTCAGTCAAAAGGCTGCACTTGAGACCCAAAAAGTCCGCAGGCTTATAACCCCTGGTTTTGATTATCAAAATAATTGAACTGGAATTTTCACTAGCCTTATATTAACTTCACTTGGGCTCTATATTTATCTACATATATTATATTATAATAATATCTCTGCAAATCTATCCTATCGATGCAGGAGCCCTGGGTTATAGCCCCTTTAGCTCCATAGTAAATCTGACCCTGTACATAGGTATAACATTGATCTCAGTATGTAGCATACCTACAGTAGGGCTGTATTTTCGATAATAACCATCAGAAAAAGGTAACACCTCCATTCTTGAGTGCCTTCATCTCCAATTAATTTGGTTAATCGAGGTTCTGTTATAAGTTTTAAAATAATAAAAATAAACCAATTTTTTTTTAGATTGGCATTACCACTTTGCCTAGGACAACTTCTATCATTCTGGTCTCCAGATGAAAAGGTCATTTCAAAAAAGGAGGCATATTTGTATGCAGGGGGAGTTGTCGGTTGTTTGGCTATGAATATATTAATTTTTCACCCTTACCTGGTGAATCTTTTACACACCGCAATGAAAGTTCGCCTCGGGTGCTGTTCACTTATTTACAGAAAGGTAAATAGCTGTTTCTTTCTGTTATATTTTATTTCTTACATGTTGAAAGTAATAGCGAAATAGAACCAATTAACACGCTACAAACCTACGTCCCATTCAGGTGGGAAAGCCAACATCACAAACGATAGATGCCAATGAATAGTTCTGTGTGCAGGAGAAAAATGAGATAAATCTAAATATTGAAATTAGTGGTATACACCGAATTAAAAATAATGCAGTGGCGAAGGGTAGATGTAGGCTGCTGAGATCTGATATAAATAGTGCACACTAAACTTTAACAGTCATACTTATTATATTCATAAGCCTGTGTAAACCAAGCCATAATAGATAATAAACAATAATTTTTCATATATCTATAAAATATCTACTTATTTTTATAGACAGACTAATACAGTAACGTCCCGAGACAAAATGCCGCCACATTTTTTTATTAAGTTTTTTTTATCATCCTTTCATGACTCCAATATCTAAGAAATGTGTTGTATGGATATATTATTAACACAATATAATATAGGACTAAATATAATATAAATGCCATCTCTGCTTCAATAGACAATATTGTGAGTCCACGGTTTCAGATACATTAAAAAAAAATACACCTGACAACCTCCAAAACTGACGAGGGTTTTGGCGAACTTTTTAGACAAAATTAAGTATTACCTACCTATAATTCAAATATAATTCGCAAATATGCGTGTGTCATTGCTGTTCACCAAGGACGGGACGTCCAAGGACAACTGAAGTAAACTAGACATCAAGAACCCGACAAAAAATTATAGTCTTATTAAAACTTTTATAGTAATTACTTAATACATTTTGTTTCCAACCAGTGAGTTGAACTTTTTAATGGAAAGTTTCCGTTATTACTAAGTTTAGGTACCTACCTAGTTATTTCTATATGCCCAATGATTCTCCTCGATTTGCCGCCTTTTGTGTAACTGCCGCCCCACGCGACGCTCAATCTGCCTACCCCCACGGGACGTCACTGGACTAATATTATCTTTTATCTTTTATGGTTCGGTAATATGAATTAAAAAAAAATAACCAACACCATCTGCAATTTGTACTCGAAAACAAATAAGTATGTCTGGCGAAGTTTAGTGTGCACTATTTATGTTGGAGCTCAACGGCTTACCTCCACTGGTCGCTATTGCCATAATGCATGTTATAGTATAATAATATGTATACATAAATGAGAAAAGGGATACTCGAATTAATACCTCTGAATTAGTAAATATTCCACATAGAAACATAGAATTTCACATACAAAGTGTTCCAAAAATCAATCTTCTTTGGAAGTAGTGATTTTAGAGTTAGGTATTTGCGTTTTTCTTTCGCACATAGAATTGGACACCTTTATGGATTAGAGGAGTTGAAGCAGATATTATATTGATCAAGAAAATTAAAATATTTCACCATACCAATTATTGATAAAAGAAACTTTAATTATTATCTGTTTATTGCCAAAATAATAAATTGATTGTGACATGTCTCATTTCAATAAGACTGTAATATATCCAATATGTCGTCATCACATCCCCACTACCTGTTATTTAAATAAATTAACTTATTAAGAGTGTACTTTAATTTTTGTAATTAAAAGTAGTTCTTTGTCTCTTCAAAACTTCACACTTCATTTTGGAAGATTTATCAGCTCCATATGAAAAAAATATAGGTGAAACAAATTAATTAGGTAATGGTTAATAAAAGTTAATTTGTATCGTCTAATATTGATTTTCCAAGGTATTAAAACTAGATCTTAAAGCACCAACCAAAGACGGGTCGGGTTTGACCGGCAAAGTTGTCAATCTCATTGCGAATGATGCAAACCGATTTGACATGTGCATCGTTTTCTGGTCGGCTGTCTTCCGCGGCCCAGTGGAGGCTGCAGCTGCTATCTATATAATGTACAAATTTATTGGACCATCTTCGCTCATTGGAGTAGCTTTCCTCATCTGCTTCATGCCACTTCAAGGTATTCCAAATGATTTTATTGAAGTAAACCATTTTTTCGAGCAAATTCACGATTATTGTAGGATATTATATTTTTAATTGACTAATTTAACGCCCATGATGGCTGAGCGGCTTACACATCAACTTAAAATGTCGTGGGTCCCAGATTCGAATCCTGGGTCTGATAAATACACATATTGTTTTTGAATCTGTGTTTAGTCAAGGTATGGACCAACTAGATTGGGCAAGTGGCTAACATCCATTTCTCGTAAAAACAAAAATCTGTTAATACAAACCTTCACTCTGTGGAGGTCCATATTATGATCTTATTAGGATTGGATATAGTCAACAGAAAGAAAAAGAAATTTATACTACTTTTACTAGAAATTTGTCTTTACCAAAATGTTTCCCCACCAATACACAATCTATAATATGCATTTAATTTTTCAAAATTATTAGATATCAGGTCAATTATAATATGCAATAGATATAACATCATAAATCGTAGTATAAAAAGTATTGAATGATATGTCAAATGTTAACATGTGGCGCCCTCACTCAGCGGACAACTTATACTGGCGAATCTGTAGATATAAATCATGTTACCCAGTAATCAATCTAACTCGATCTGGCTATTTTTCTAGGATTTTTTGTAATATATATGTTTCTTAGGTTTCTGAAAATTATGTATTTTTAATACTTTAAGTAAACATTTAAATAACTAATGGTCAAATGCAGAGATGTCAACGTTAAGTTAGACTTAAGGCTATACTTCAGCTGGGGCATGGTCTAAAACGATTGTGACTACTCGACGCGAAGATTGTGCAAACGACGCATGCAGAACAAAACATAATTTGTCATAAAAATTCAACATGCGACCATTTAATGTTATGTTTATTGCTCTATTAGTAATAATAATAATATATTTATTGACATGTTTTCTTTTTCAAGTAAATGGGTAACGTTTTTTAGTCATCTTTACACGATTTAAGAATTAATTCCCCCGACGCCATCACAAAACAAATTGACGTGTTCACAGCTCAACTTTCGCTCTCCGATTGGCAGCGAGTCCAAAATTTCGTCACACCTATAGTTGAAAATTATTTGCCGTTTCACTGAAGTATGCTTTTCACCAAGATATCGACACCTCCTACGTATAATATTGTAACTAACAAAATGACGTTTTTCACTTTTTTTCATTTTTTGTATCCATAGTATGTATTACATATGATGCCATTTACAGAATTTCAAAATTCGTATTATAAGTGCGAATTTCAAGCATTGCATATTTTTGTATCTCAAATTTCTTGAAATTTTTCCGACGTGAAGTATGGTAACGTATTTAGCAATACTATACGCGGGAAACGCGTGGAGATCTTGCCGCGCGGGTGTATTGTTACTGCTAATTACGATACTTCACTTCGGACGGGAGGTGACACACCGCTACCACTGTGAACTTTCGGTTATATTGTATTTTTGTATGGTTTGGTAAATATTAAATACCATAATGAAGAGATCTAGACAATATCAACAAATATTGCGCAATATATCCGCCCCTACAGGACTTTAGTGTCAAGAATACAACAATTGATAGAAAATCTATCCGTGCACAAAAATGTGTGATTAGGCCAGATGGGACAATTAATAGTACAGCGTATAATATTATAGAAACGGATAATAATAGTAAAATAACAATGGACGAAATAAATTCTACCCTGGGAAACTGTGACTTTAGGATTCAAGGTAAGTTAATATTTTTAATCTTTTTCTCGTACGACAACAAAAAGTATCGTAAGTTATACTTACCATTGTCTACGTCATTTCTTTGCGTGTAACTATTATTGTATGTAATATTTACCATATTTTACGTCGGAAAAAACTGAAAAAAAATATTGTATCTATCACTTATAATAATTTACGTCGTGCTTATTTTAGTAAAATAAATTGTATGTGGTACTTATCATATTATACGGCGACATACAATTTTAGTTGCAACATTATACGCGTGATAACTTTTATAAATTCGTGTTTATTTAGTTTGTTTTGCTTTTTACAGAGTCATCACTGCCTTCAGGTGCTGATTAAAATATGATAATGGAACTTTTAGACATTATTTGTGACGATGATGAGACTAGTGCCAGCGTTGCTGATACAAACAGACTACATTCTCTCGAAAAGATTAACAGTAAAAGTAATTGGATATATTATAAAATATAGAGCTAGTTTTGTGAAAAATCACCTCAAGAGGTACTGTTATCACAAACTATGAGATTTATAATGCTTTATAATCATTTTTTTTTTTTAAAAAAACCTCAATTATAATGGCTAAGGTTTCGGGTGATCGAAATAAAAGTGGTAATATGTTGCTAAATTAGCGATAAATGAAAAGCAACGCAGAGTTTTTACTGAAACTCAGTCGTGGCGAAGTTTTACCATTAAATATCATCTGACGAAATATCAAAATGAAAATAACATGGAGCTGGGGAGCATGAGGTCTGCAAAAAAAGTTTCTAGCTACATTCTCTATTTGTGACCAATTCGTATTCACAGCTTTGGACAAGGTGGATAATGAAACTGCCGTTTTAACACCTGATCAACGAAGTCGACACAAAAATTGCAATGTTGTATTAACTGATGATATGAATACCAGTGTTTCCGACCATGTTAAGTCCATCCAACCGGTCGAATCAGATTATGTTTGACAGCGATCAAGCAAACTTTACTTAGATGGCGACCTGGATTTTACCCATTTATTTAAACTATATAATGAATGGTATGAAGCCATAATATACACACATAAAGCTCAAACAGAAAGGCAGTATCAATTATTATTTATAATCAATGAAAATTTTAAATTGTGTTGTGTCACTATGTCCCTAAAAAGGACCAGTGTGACCAATGTCATATTTTCAAAAACTCGCAAGTCCGAGTAGCATCCACGGAGCAACTCCAAGCTAATGGCAAGAACCTTGCTCGTCAGTTAAGATTATTTGATAAACATGATGTTTAATCATTACACGGCAAAATTGTATCTGCGAATTTTGACTTCCAAAAAATTTTGAATGCCCTTCACGGAAATTTGAGTAAGTACATTTTATTATAAACGTAAATTATTAGTTTGAAATTTCACAGTTTTTCAATTTACACAAAAGGTAGCTACATGATACATATAGCAGGAAGCTGAAGGCAAACGAGGTGCAAATGAGGACTCAAGTTGCTTACTTATTGTGGTCTATAAGCAAAAGAATTCAGGTTTTGCTCTAAGAATATAGGCCAGAACAGAAATCGCATTGTTTATGACTTTAACATGACTGTATTTGGTTCATAAATACAATGTTAATGTAAAGCACACATTTTTGGAAAGGGGATGTACGCAAAATGAAGAGGACTGCGTTCAAGCCCTGATTGAAAGATGTTCGACAAACAAACAAATTTTTGCACCTCCAGAATGGTACTGTTTAGTTGGATGGACAAAACAAGAAGGAAAACCTGACGATGTGGTAGAGATCAATCACATAGCATATTTGATTTCAGAGCTCCATTAAATTATCATATGTGGACTAATACAAATGAATATAAATCACAATGATCCGTTTAAGATTAATTACAAGTGCGACTTGTCCAGCACTGTCTACTCGACCATGGTCGTGAAAAGTAACACATAGCACACGCAACGAGAAACTTCATTTTCGGTAAAGGTTCTTTATTCACAAATATTGCCAATTCCAAAAGCTAAGACAGATGATTTACTGCATATGTGCAACAATGGAATCATTCCTGAGTGTTATCTTGAGTTTTTCAGTAATTTTATACCTGTTAATACATACCACTGAAATTCCACCAGCAGTTTCTGAGGAATCAGCTTAATAATCAATATGTCAGTGTAAAAAATCTCTTTTCGGTTGTATGTTTTAAATTGTCCATGCTTCTTTTTTCGCATCATATAATTGAAAATTAATTCCAAACTAAAAATATAGTTGCAGAATGATTTCTTTTTCAGTTTCACTTATATTTTAACCTGAAGTGCACCCTTCCACTTAATCACCCATTGTTATTCTCTTGTCTGATTTTCCTTTGATATTTGATATATTATTTAACCAAAAACGTTGGCTTAAAGTGATTGTAATTTTTCTTTTTTGCTTTTAATTTTATTTCAATATTTACATACTTTCTTGAATTGGATTTTTGATTGAAATTATTTCTTCTCTGTTTTTTTCTGTATGTTTAATTTTTATCATGTCATGAAAGTCTAAAATTTATTTAATGTTTTATTAAATGACAATAAAAGCAATTTTATATAGAGTATTTTTTCCAACCTACCTATCTGACGACCCATACCATAACTTTTAATTAGTGTTATTACCGAATTATGATTTTAAATACGCAAAAAATCCTAGGTGAAGGATTGTATCTAACACATACAATATATTTCATCAAAACCATGACGACGTAAATTATGATAAGTATCACATACAACTAAATGCATGTAAGAGGTTCCGCCGTAAACTATTGTATGTGGTTTATACAATATTTCGAACAAATTCTTTTCCGCACTATAATGTTGTAACTGAATTTTCTGATTAACCACAGAAAATATTAGATATCCTTTAATGCAAAACAAATCTATTTATAATTTACAATTGACATCCCAAATTTGGTGCAAAACATTCAAAAGGTCGACTTACACCAAGCTTTTGTATCTTTAAACCGCTCTCCTGTAAAGTTGCGATTTTGAAGTTACAATACTCTACGTAGGAGGTGTCGATATTATAGTAAAATTAATATAATAAAAATGTCATTTCTTTCACTTTCTAGTCATCGTTTTTGGCACCTAAGGGTGACTATGCATTAGGCCCTTCGTGTTTACCAAATAATATACGATTCATCTTTTATCAAGTGAAATTAATAAAACAAATGATATTATGTAGGCTTGAATTTTTTATCATTAATTTATTACATTGTAAAAATGTATTTCAAATTGTTTAATTGGTTAAATTTATTTCTAGTCGGATTAGGAAATTGGGCAGGCAAACTCCGCAAGCAAGCAGCATCGGAAACTGATCACCGTATCAGACTAATGGGAGAAATAGTCCGGGGTATACAGCTCATAAAAATGTACACGTGGGAATATTGTTTTGCAGACATTGTTAAAATGGTTAGAATGTAAGTGGGTAAACCAAAATACTTCAATAATTTATTTACAATAGTCTATGAAAGTTCAGTATTTATTTTAATCAATGCTAATTACTATTTTCTGAAGATTTTTTAGTTAAAATTATACTAATAATTTACATTCCACCCACGTTGGCCTAATGCGTATAGCTTCTGTCATTGTAGCCATGGATTCACGGGTTCAAACCTGCGCCTGGGTAAAAAAATGCATGTTGTTTTTACAATGTATATTTGATCCAGTGCAAGGACCCAATGAGTTGAACGAATGTAAATAAATCAGTTAATACAACCTCCACCTTGAGGAGCGGCTTAGGACCAAACATGGTAACTCACATTTTTTACTGTTAAGCTAATCATGTTTGACACAAATGTATGGGCGTGGTTGACATGTGAGGTAAGGAGCTAAAATTTGGCAGGAATATAGCCCCCAATCTCTTTATTATCAAAAAAAAATCCCAGCAAGTAGGAATTAATTATTGTATCCATTTTATAAATATATATTACCATTCCTTAATTATTTATGAGAGGTTGAGGGCTACATTTCTACCAAATTTTAGCTCTTTACCATATTTACCCTGAATGACGACCACGGGTCTAATCTCTACTATACTAGAACCATCATAATATCTTGGCTACGATTGTATAGCGCTGTATGCAGTTTTATGGACTAAAGCGGGGGTCGGGGGCATAGATTTATACCCGAAAGTGCAGGAAGGGGTCTGTAGTTCCCCAGATCATCTGTAGCCAAGATATAATGGCAAGGTGTTTATAATCAAAATAAATATTTCTTATATTTCAGAAAAGAGATGTACGTAATTCGGAAAATATCATGGATCAAGTCTGTAATTCAATGTTGTGTGAGGCTTAACACAAAGATATCAATCTTTATAAGCATTCTTGCCTATTTACTATTTGGAAACCAAATCACTGCTTCAAAAGTCTTTATGCTTTTATCTCTGTACGATCTGCTGAAGGCAGATTTGGTTGAATTTTTTCCAATGGCTGTAATGTTTATAGTGGAAGCTCAAGTGTCATTACACAGAATTCAAGAATTTCTTTTACTCCCAGAAGTTAACAGATATCGATTAACCGATCCGTCATCGGACAGCAGCCCTCTTTTAAGAAATGAGCAGCTTAACGGTTTACATAATCAAGGATTTACAATTGGAAACTCTTTAGCTACTGGAGCTAGCTTTGAGGAGCGTTCTGCGGAAGTAATAAGTGGTAATATTGGATCGAAAATGGGCCTAGTCATGAAAAATGTCACTGCATTTTGGAAAAAATTTGATTCTTCAGATTCCAATTACAAAATGGCACTGGAAAATGTATCATTAGAGGTTTGTTATTTTCCTATTACATATACCTATTGTCGAACAAGATCTTCTTGTCAACGTGTTAAAACTGTGAACTAAAAAGCCTCTACTACTTTCAACCGTACTTCGACTGCAACGACTTCCGGTTATCGACGAGTTGTCCACGTGTTAAAACTGTGAACTAACAAGCTCCTCCTATTAAATTAATTGCACTTCGACTCCAGCGACTTCCGGTTATTGCCTAGATCTTCTTGTCGAACAGTAGTAATAGAGTCTGTATACGTGGATAGATTTACTTGCACCAATCAGTGGCGCACCCAGGATTTAATATTGGGGGAGGCCCAAGGAGGAGAATGTAAATTAGTCCCATAGGATCTTTTTCTTGTTCTTTTTTCTTCTTATTTGCCCATATCCACCCCTTAACTGGAGCATATGGACACCACGCGGCGCCTCCAAGAATCCCTGTCGCTCGCCAGTCTTCTTGCTTCGTTCCAGGTCAAACCAGCATCCCGTAGCTCCGCCGTATACACTCTGTAGATTGTATTTAGCAGCCTTCCAGGACGCCGGAATCCGGTCGGCTTGAAGAACAGGCAAGCCAGGTAAAAGTTCTCTTCTGGCATCCGCAGCACGTGGCCGAGCCAGGTCCAACGTCGCCTCTTCACTTTCAGCGTGATGAGAGGCTGCTTGGTACGTTCTCTTATCTCCTTGTTGCTCCTAAAGTCATACCACCGCACACCCAGTATTCATCGCAAACATCTGTTTTCGAAGCTCAGTATACGGTTGCTCTGAGCCTTCGTAAGGTGCCATGATTCGCTACTGTAAAGCAGCACCGTCAGAATACAAGCGTCGAATAGGCGGCATTTGGTTTTGACTGAATACAATCGTGAGTCCCAGACATTTCGCATCGAGTTAAATGTTGCTCCAGCCATTCCCATTCGGATAGCGAGCTCTTTCTGCAAAATGCCATCTCCCATGATGTGTACCCCCAGGTACTTGAAGCTGTCGATGCTCTCGATGTTTTGTCCATCGCTAATCAGAGGGAAATCTGGATCAGGACAGGTACTATTGCACAAGACGACCAACAACCAATGCGAGAGGAGTTGTTATGCAACCTGTCGATTGTCTCTTGAATGCCCTCGATTGAGTTGTCGAATAGGACAGCAACATCGGCGTATTCGCCTCTGTAAGTACGCACGTCGAGAAGTTCCTTTCGGTGCTTCAAGCTGTACAAGAAGTGGTCAATCTGCGTCCTCGTGCGTCCATCAGGAGATGTCCACGTATATTTGTGAATGTCTTTGTGGGGAAAAACAGTGCCTCCGATTGCAAGCTCGTTCAGAGTGGCGAATTCTACGAGCCGCTCACCATTATCGTTGGGGTCACCGAGGCCGTGTCGTCCCATCACCGTGGGGCCAAGCACCAGGTCTGCTACTACTCTCGCATTATAATCCCCCATTACAATCACGCGGTCTCTTCAGGGGATGGCGGAGACTGCCGCGTGGAGAGAATCGTAAAAAGCATCCTTTGTCTGCGCGTCAGCATCCTCAGTGGGGGCGTAGCACTGAAAGACAGTCAAGGAGCTACCGGGCGTCTTGAAGGAGGCACGTATCAGTCTCTCCGAGATTGGTTCCCATTTCACGAGGCAACGGGCCGCTCTCTTTGACATCAATACTGCCACTCCCTGGCGATGATATTGCTCCTGACCTGAGTAGACAATAGAGTAACCCTCAATCAACTTTCTCCCGGCTCCTTTCCAGCGCACTTCGCTCAGCCCTAGGATGTCCACACCGTAGGTGTGCATGATGCGTGTGGCGTGCAGGTCCTTTCCGGGGGTACGCAGGGTGCGAACATTGTCCCAATGCGCATACTCGAGTTGTTAGAGAGGATTACTCTACCTGTTTCATTTCCATTTCCATGCAAGGTCGTCGTTTTACAGAGCCGGTTGTCGTCCGAGGCTGCTGTGTAGGTGTTTTGTTAATCTGTTTCGTTTAAGGAGGCAAGGTGATTAGCCCAGCGCTCCCGAGGCCTGAGCCACAAGGGCCCTGAAGGTCGGCTCGACCAGGTTTTTCTGTCGGGGATTTCCTTCCCTTAGCCAGAAGGCCAGTTTTATGGCGCCGGTCACTCGCCCTTCGCCCCCTGCTGTTAGCTACAGCGTACGCTGCATTGCCCGGAGGTCGCCGCGGGGAGGCCAGCAGATGAGACTTGCTGGCAGTTTGGCATTTTCCAACTTTTGCTATGAACACATCTACTGGCGTCAATGTGTCCACTTGGGGCCGACCAGCCGTTGACCGCCAACAGTCTTCAGCCAACGTCTTCTTCACAGCCTAATTTCTCGTTTATCGTTCTTTTGTCTATTGCACTCGGTGTACCTACACCATGGTCCCCACATCCTGAAACGGGCCCTCAGGCTAGGATATTTGGCGGCCCCTCTACCTACCGCTAAGATTAAAGGCAGTGTGAAACACTACATTAACGTTCTTTTCAGTTCAAATTAAGGGTACTTATACAGCGAATTATTGGCGATTTTTAATACATCTACTTTAATAATGGAGCTATCAAGTATCGACACATAATAATCAAAAAATATATTGCACAATTATATAATTGAAAATGTTAATGGCCATGAAGTATAATTGCGCCTTTTTTTACTATTAAAGCTAATTTATGATGTGTGTTTATCTCACTTTTCTGGTCGACCCGACACGCCGGGCCCCCCACATCCTGGGCCCCCAGGCTAGAGCTCTGTCAGCCCTCCCCAGCCATGACCTACACCACTCCGAAATTCGGGTAGACACCGAGAATTTTTTGACAGTTTTATTAGGGATTGTGTTTCTAAAAAAACCTGACATTAATGTTTCGAAATTTTTGTGTTACAAATTAAAATCTAAGATTTTTTTCTAAAAAGGGTGCTGGAGAATTACAAATCATTTTTTTGCCGTGTTTTTATTTGTCTAAGCCCAAAGGTATAGTTTATTGGCTTTCAATTTCAATGTTTAAAATCATTCAGATAATTTTCATTTTTGGGGGGTGCCAGGGCCCCTTGCCCCCCCTGGGTGCGCCACTGTATGCAAAGGTGTACCCCGTCTTACGCGAATTACACTTCAGCGATTTTTGTCGGACCCACCTATCGCGTAACTTCGGGGTATTACTGTTTTAAATTCCACCCTGTTTCATCAAAAAATCAAAATAAATATTGACTTGAGTTGTCAAATCCGCTCTTGGATAAATAATAGGTTACTAAATTCACTCTAAATAGCTGATCAATCAGACGACACGATTCAAACCATGATTTAAAGCATACATTGAAATTGCAATACAAACGTCACCACTACTAGCATCAACATAATCGTAAACGCACAAAACAGTTTTGCATGATTCACTCGAAACTCAAAAAAACCTCCGCGACTAAGCGACTCAATCAATTCTGTAAAATATCAATTATACCAATGAACATAGAAAGTAATTTCAAGAATATATACCAATCTTATTATATTGTGTTATTAAAACTATTTTAGGTTGGCCCCGGCGAATTGTTAGCCATAATAGGCCTAGTCGGGTCAGGAAAGAGTACCATCCTACAAGCCATTTTAGGGGAAATCAGAATAGATCCTAACTCCATAATAACATCCAGTGGGCTCGTATCGTATAGTAGCCAAGTACCATGGGTATTTGAGGCATCAATCCGGCAAAATATTATTATGGGACAAGAAATGGACCTCGTGAGGTACAAGGAAATCATTAAATGCTGCCAGCTAGAGAAGGATTTCGAGTCTTGGACTAACGGAGACAGGACCATTGTTGGTGAAAGAGGTAAGTGAATTTACAGTCGAACTCGGTTACTACGATCAAGGACATAGCGAGATCTCGGATATAATGAGAAAACATTGTTGATATTTTAGTTTATGATTTTCTCCGTACATTTATTTATTCACTTTTATAATGAGCTACTTATCGGATATACCGAGCTAAAATATCGTCAAAAATTTTCTTAAAACTGTTAGTGTTGATCATTTAAAAAAAATTCGACCCTTAGCAATAAAATCCGACCGGACAGAATGCCGCCGGGATCGGATTACGTTTATGACACTAGTTAAGTGTCTAAGTACCTACCTAATTGGTGTTTTCTCCGACAATATTGAAAAAGTATCCACGCATGTGGTTGAAATTGCATGTAAAAAATCCAAGGTTTGTGAAGTCCGAAGGTACCTTCTAGCGTTCATTACAATAAACAACTTCTTTTGTAGTTTATGAATGCCATGCTTGTTTCGGGGAAAAATTCTAATTGTGTATTTTTGTTTGAATTGCGACTTTTTTGTTATGTGACCGCTCATTTAAAAATACCTATTTTCTGATATAACAAGTAACGCTTATAACGAGCAAATTCGGTCGGTCTCATCTTCCTCGTAATAACCAAGTTCGACTGTATTTACATCAAACATTCTTTCCAGATAAGGAGACGATTCATTCCGTTGATTTTCTAGCTGTTGTAATATTCACGGATTCATGAAACTCTCATCATTGTCTCTACAATCCAATGTGAATCTTGGCCACGGCTATTTACCGAAGAAGTTTCTATTTTTTTACAAGAAATGATTGTCACTCATTCGGGCAATCTATCGAACATATTGAAACAACAACATCATTCGCCAGTCGTGGGATTCCAATCCCATAACTTCAGAAGCAAACGTTTTGACAGCTCGTTCATGTTACTTACTCAGTCCATTTTGGTTCTTTAGTTGAAGCATATGGACACCACATGGGATATTATTGTGTCTTCCCAGATTATGCCTGTATTCCGTAACTCTGCCGTATACACCCTGTAAATGGTATTTAGCGACCTTCCAGGATGCCAGAATCCGGTTTGTGTCACCTGCTGTCAAAATGGGGCGAGCGAGGAGATGCATTTTCCTTCTTCGCTCAGTATGCTGGTCATCGTCTGTCGTTTGGGACTTAGGAGAGAACAAATTAAACACGGAAATGATGGTCGAAAACGGCGGGATTTATTTAAATAAACTATATTACCCTACTACATTTTTATAATTTTAACCGATTTTGCGGAGGGTGATAATCGCACTGTTTACCAATTCACTAGCAAACCGCTTCAGGAAGATTCTACTGCACGCGAAAATCGTTCCGCTGTCAGTGGAGTATAAAATGCAGTGTTGCATTTTTTTATTTTAACGGCATCCGGAGATACAGCGTTGCCATATATATTTTTATTATTATTTTTGTTTTCTTGCAATCAACCATTACTATGTGTCAGTTTGAAAATGGTTCAGACCTCTTTAAACCCCCAGAAGAGACATCCCCAAATGAAGACCATTCGGGGGTGTAACATTGGCTTACAGAAAAGGCAAGCCATGTTGAGACTCAATTGAGGCATCTGTTGCATGTGGCCAAGCCAGATCCAGCATCGTTTTTCCACTTTCATTATTGCACAATTACAATATCTGCAACCTATTCGTTAAATATATATTTCAGGAGTTTCCTTATCAGGTGGCCAGCGATCCAGAGTCTGTCTAGCGAGATGTGTTTACAGAAAAGCACATGTTTATCTGCTGGATGATCCTTTATCGTCTGTTGATGCACTTGTGGCAGAACAACTGTTCGATCAATGCTTTCGAGGCTTACTCAAAGACTTGGCAGTAGTATTGGTCACTCACCAATTGCATTTACTTAGATCTGATGATCGAGTTTGTTTAATGCAAGAAGGAAAGGTCATTATACATTTGCTTTATCAATATTTTAAACAACACATTCTTTAACTTTCACTTTAAGATGCTAATAAATTCCATACGTTTTGGTGATGTCACCTTGGGTTACCATACGAGATTAACAATAATATTACAGTAGGTAAAAAGGAAATGCCCATTTTGGCAACATAAATAAGTCTAGTGAGGTTTCATCATCATTATTTGCTATTTGTTTTATCTATAAAGTGGTCAAAAAGGCGTCAAAACCTAATTAGAATCATATGAATATTTCTACACATTCTTACAGCCTACAAGTTATAATACTATCTTTATCTATTCTCACCCCTTACTATCATATGAATTTCTCACAATCGAATATGTCCCTCTTTGTCGCATATACTTTTAGATCTATTTCTTCTGTTCGTAATGGAACGCGACGCTCTCTTTTCAATGTGTATTTATAATTTATGACATATAAATAAAATCTGATAGATATCTATCAATTATATATTTACTGGACAATGATATTTAATTTGTAAATGATACAATTTTAATTAGATGTAATATTGATGATTCTAGGAATAGCTGAAATATAAAGATGACGAAGTGCATATTAACTGAAATATTTTCAGTTTATTAATCTGGGTAACCTAATGTGACACTACAGTAATGGGAGTGTTAAAATCTTATTTTTATTAGTAGTGTAGTGATTTTTTTATGAAGTTTAGATATTCTCATTTCTCGAGAAATCCAGAAATTTTCTCCACATTAGTGAATATTCAATCCGTACGACATATAAGATAGAAACACGAAAAATAAATCATCAATAACTACATATTAGAATTTAAATTCGATTTCAAAAAGTATTATTAATTTTTCTAGATTCTCTACCAAGGTCTTTTTAACGATGTACAGTGGTCATCATCTCATTTTGCACCATTCTTACCGAAAAATACTGAGCCAAATCCTAACGATGCCCAACAAAGTCACGAAGATTGTCAACAACATCCTATTGTAAGAAAATTTTTAAATAATATAATAACATTTTTGTTATGTATTGTTAAGTAAAACTCTAGGCCATATACAACCTACGATCCATTAACACTGTTATCCAAACCTATGTGGATAACAGGCACAGCTAGCTCAGGGTACTGGGTTTCGGCACTATCTCTGAATTCCAATGAATTCCAATCTGTTACGGAAAGGACCATCGGAACCAATTGGTATCCGATGGATGTGTTTGTCATACCGTTGCAGCAGTTAATTGCGAGTATTGAAAAACTAAACTCGAAATGGAAGCCAACGTCTTTTCTCTGAAAGAAAAAGAACGTAAAAGAACATAATATAGGGTACAATTAAATTAAATGAAACACTGTGATAATTTAACCTCACTGCATTTAATATAAATTATAATTAATAGTCAATGGTACCATAACGTAACAACAAATATTTTTACAAGAATTTTCCACCGTACATATATAATGGTATTATAATGTATAAACGAATAATTACGTTAGACAAATGACTCAATATCGTCTGCACTCTATAATATTTATACAATAAATCCTTAGCAATTAATCCTTCTTCTTCTTCTTCTTTTGCCTTATCCGCCCCTTAACTGGAGCATATGGACACCACGCGGCGCCTCCAAGAATCCCTGTCGCTCGCCAGTCTTCTTGCTTCATTCCAGGTCAAACCAGCATCCCGTAGCTCCACCGTATACACTCTGTGGATTGTATTTAGCGGCCTTCCAGGACGCCGGAATCCGGTCGGCTTGAAGAACAGGCAAGCCAGGTTAAAGTTCTCTTCTGGCATCCGCAGCACGTGGCCGAGCCAGGTCCAACGTCGCCTCTTCACTTTCAGCGTGATGAGAGGCTGCTTGGTGCGTTCTCTTATCTCCTCGTTGCTCCTAAAGTCATACCACCGCACACCCAGTATTCGTCGCAAACATCTGTTTTCGAAGCTCAGTATACGGTTGCTCTGAGCCTTCGTAAGGTGCCATGATTCGCTACCGTAAAGCAGCACCGTCAGAATGCAAGCGTCGAATAGGCGGCATTTGGTTTTGACCGAGTACAATCGTGAGTCCCAGACATTCCGCATCGAGTTGAATGTTGCTCCAGCCATTCCCATTCGGATAGCGAGCTCTTTCTGCAGAATGCCATCTCCCGTGATGTGTACCCCCAGGTACTTGAAGCTGTTGACGCTCTCGATGTTTTGTCCGTCGCTAATCAGAGGGAAATCTGGATCAGGACAGGTGCTATTACACAAGACATTGGTTTTCTTCGCGTTGATTTTCAAACCAACGCGAGAGGAGTTGTTATGCAACCTGTAGATTGTCTCTTGAATGCCCTCGATTGGGTTGTCGAATAGGACAGCGTCATCGGCGTATTCTAGGTCGCATAGCTTCACCGTGGGGGTAACAGGTATGCCTCGGTCGGGTGGTATTGACTTCCGTAGTATGAAGTCAAAGAGAATGATGAAGAGAAACGGTGCAAGGACACAACCCTGTCTGACTCCGGTCGTGACCCCGAACCATTCCGTGACAGTGTCTCCAATTCTGACACAGCATTCGCTATTCTCGTGCAGGCTTTTGATTATGGCAATGATCTTGGGAGGGATCCCGTATGCTCCCAGTATCGTCCAGAGGGAGGGGCGGTGCGGACTGGCGAAAGCCTTCTCATAATCCACAAAGCAGCAGGCCATCGGACTGTTCAGCTCATGGCTCTGCTGGAGAAGACATCGAAGGTTGTGGATTTGGTCTGCACACGCTTGACCAGGTAGAAACCCGGCTTGGTTTTTCCTGAGGACGTGCATTATTGGGTCCCTTATTCTCATCAAGAGGATGTTTGCCAAAATCTTTCCCGGAACACTGAGTAGCGTAATGCCTCGGTAATTGTCGCAGCTTAGAGGGTCACCTTTTTTGTGAAGTGTGATGATTTCACCGTTCACCCAGTCCCTTGGACAGCGCTCTTCTTCCCACACCTTTGTCATCAAATGAAACATAGGGTGCAGGATTGCGCTCAGGCTGTACTTGAGGAATTCAGGATGAATCCCGTCTCCCCCCGGTGCCTTTCCGTTCTTGAGCCTTTTCACAGCCGATTTTATCTCGGTGTGCGTGGGCGGGCAATCGGAAATGTCGGTCGCTCGGGGAATGTCCAAAAGCAAAGCTTCCGCAGATATGTCAATGGGATCCAAAGGGGGTGGGCGGTTCAGCACTCCGCAGAAATGATTCTTCCAAATCTTCTTGACACATTCTGCGTGACATTGACTCTATTGCTCCACTGGGACCACGAATGGCTCCGGGAGTCGGTGGTCGCCTGCCGCAGACTTCACGGGTGATTTGGAAGAGTTTCCTGGTGTCATTTCTGCTTGCTGCCTCCTCTGCCTTCAATTTGCCGGTTCATAAAATTGCGCTTGTCCAACCGCACGGATCGTTTGACTACCCTGTCTTGGGTTTGGTAGTCAGTCCGGCGGTCCTCGGTTCGGTCGGGGTCTGTCTCCTCGTCTCTCAGGGCTTTCAGCCTGGCTCGTTTTCCAATTTCAGCCCACGTTTCGTCAGACATCCACTTTGGCTGCTCACTCCTTCTGGTACCAAGGACGGTACGGGCCGACGACACAATCGCACTCTTTATGAGGCTCCAGTCCGCCTCAATGAGGTCGGATTCAGATGTGTGCCGCTCGTAGATACGATCTACACTATCTCGTACAGCAGTTTCGAAGTCGATCCGAATTCTGCGGCGTCGGAGCTTCTCAATGTCAATTTGTTCGCGCTTTGGAGGCCTCGCCTGGCGACTGAGTTTTACTCGGATGTTTCCAATGAGTAACTCATGATCGCTATGGATATCGGCGCCTCTGTAAGTACGCACGTCGAGAAGTTCCTTTCGGTGCATCAAGCTGTACAAGAAGTGGTCAATCTGCGTCCTAGTGCGTCCATCAGGAGACGGCCACGTATATTTGTGAATATTTTTGTGGGGAAAAACAGTGCCTCCGATGGCGAGCTCGTTCAGAGTGGCAAACTCTACGAGCCTCTCACCATTATCATTGGGGTCACCGAGGCCGTGTCGTCCCATCATCGTAGGGCCAAGCACCGGGTCTGCTCCTACTCTCGCATTATAATCCCCCATTACAATCACGCGGTCTCTTCGGGGGATGGCGGAGACTGCCGCGTGGAGAGAATCGTAGAAGGCATCCTTTATCTGCGCGTCGGCATCCTCAGTGGGGGCGTAGCACTGAAAGACGGTCAAGGAGCTATCTGGCGTCTTGAAGGAGGCACGTATCAGTCTCTCCGAGGTTGGTTCCCATTTCACGAAGCAACGGGCCGCTCTCTTTGACATCAATACTGCCACTCCCTGGCGATGATATTGCTGAGTAGACAATAGACTAACCCTCAATCAACTTTCTCCCGGCTCCTTTCCAACGCACTTCACTCAGCCCTAGGATGTCCACACCGTAGGTGTGCATGATGCGTGTGGTGTGCAGGTCCTTTCCGGGGGTATGCAGGGTGCGAACATTATATGTCCCAATGCGCATACTCGAGTTGTTAGAGAGGATTACTCTACCTGTTTCATTGTCCATTTCCATGTAAGGTCGTCGTTTTACAGAGCCGGTTGTCGTCCGAGGCTGCTGTGTAGGTGTTGTGTTAATCTGTTTCGTTTAAGGAGGCAAGGTGATTAGCCCAGCGCTCCCGAGGCTTGAGCCACGAGGGCCCTGAGGGTCGGCTCGACCAGGTTTTTCTGTCGGGGATTTCCTTCCCTTAGCCAGAAGGCCAGTTTTATGGCGCCGGTCACTCGCCCTTTGCCCCCTGCTGTTAGCTACAGCGTACGCTGCATTGCCCGGAGGTCGCCGCGGGGAGGCCACAGATGGGACTTGCTGGCAGTTTGGCATTTCCCAACTTTTGCTATGAACACATCTACTGGCGTCAATGTGTCCATTTGGGGCCGACCAGCCGTTGACCGCCAACAGTCTTCAGCCAACGTCTTCTTCACAGCCTAATTTCTCGTTTATCGTTCTTTTGTCTATTGCACTCGGTGTACCTACACCATGGTCCCCACATCCTGAAACGGGCCCTCAGGCTAGGATATTTGGCGGCCCAAAGAAGGAAGAATCAGAGCGGATATCGATCAGAACACATTCAATCCCCCCACCACTTATCAAACCCGAACGCTTTCTCGAAGTACCAACCGCAGCATCTTTGTGTTGCTAGCGAGAGAAAAACCTCTGCTCTAATTAAAATTACTAATTAGGCCATTGGTGACGTCTGCAACGTCACAGTATGTTGATCTAATTCTGAAAAAAAGTATTTTTTTTTATTAGGAGGAAGTGGAGTATTTAAAATGTCGAAAAAATTCTGAAGAATCTATTGACATAGCAACTTCCACTTCGAGCACTGAAAATTTAATCCAACCTCCAGAAGAATTCCAACAAATTGGAGCAGTGAAAGCTAGTGTTTACAGTAAATACTTAAAAAGCGGAGCTAACAGTTGCTGTTTAGTTCTGTTAGCATTATTGTTTTGTCTAGGTCAAACCAGTTTTTCGCTCAGCGATCTCTGGATCAGTCACTGGTAAGCGATATATATTATTATTTAACTACCATAAAATCATTTTACGATATGCTTACTGACACCGGTTGTGCACTTCATAGAACATACTATGTAACATTTTATTAAAAAAAAATATGCAAAATCCGGGTCAACTTTATCAGGCGTATTATCGGCCATTAACCGTCTACAATTATTCTACATGCCACCCAACCAGCAACCAAAAAGGAATTAGTACTTAATCGATGTAGAATTTTATAAATAATATTAACCCAATGCTTACGGGCCGCACAAAATTGTGTTTTTGCTAATTGCTTTTCAAATGCAAATTAACACGTTAATTACAAAATTAATTAAAAGGGCCGTAAGCATTGGGTTAATGAACAGGGTGATCATGCTGCCATTTCAATAATAAATGATAATAATTCTGAGAATACTTTATCCACAATGCTTGATTTACATTTAAAACACTAACTTGACTATCAATTTACATTAAATAATTATTCAATTTATATTACCCAGTACCAACTCATATTTTTACAATAATTATTGCTTGTTGAAAACTACTGTCCAACAAGATCTTCTTGGCTACGTGGTAAAACTGTGAACTAACAAGCTCCTCCTACTTTTAACCGCACTAGCGACTTCCGGTTATTGCCTAGACTAGATCTTCTTGTTGGACAGTACAATACAATGACCCAATATTTAAAATATTAATTGAATTGAATATATTTAGGGTTGACATCGAAGAACTCAAAAATTCAACCATTAGTCCAAACCTCACTACAATGGTAATTTCTGATGTTTCTGCCTGGGATTTGCAGACTCCTTATAATAACACTTTTACTTTTATTGACCTGTGGACTTTGACGAGGCGACAATGTATCTATATATATACTGCATTGATTTCAATGAGCATTCTTCTCATTTTAACGGAACTTCTAATATTCTTTTATGCTACCACAAAATCTTCAATCAATCTACATGACGCCATGTTCAGGTTTGTTTACTTTAAATAGTATTGATTTTTTCATTGCATTAGTTTAATCTAAAATATCCTTTATATCAGGGGTGGGCAAACTGCGGCCCACCGGTCATTTTTTTGCGGCCCGATATCATTAATCGTACTTCTGATAACGAATAACTTTTTTATATATTTAAAAAAAATATTGACAATAGATTAAAATTTAATTAACTATTTCTTTTATTCAAACGAATAATTCACAAGATTTAAGAATATATCATTCTGATTATTGAACATTATATTATTTAGAAAAACACTAACTGAGAGAGTATATCACAACCAATAGAAAAAACTTTTTTTGAAAAAAGTAAGCCCCGATTCCCGACCGGTTGGCTTACTTTTTTCAAAAAAAGTTTTTTCTATTGGTTGTGATATACTCTCTCAGTTAGTGTTTTTCTAAATAATATAATGTTCAGATTAAAATTTGTTTAGCAATAGTACGCGATCCATTTTCAATAGATATTGATAGTGTACCGACAGAGCTACAACTTGAGATTAATGATCTATAGTGTGACACTGATTTAAGAGAATTTCATCGTCGTGAAGAAATCTCCAAATTTTACAATGCCCTTAATTCAGACAAATTCGACCAACGTAAAGATTATGCAAGAAAAATGTTCGTTATTTTTGGATCAACCTATAAATGTGAACAAACATTTTCGATCATGAACCTCAATAAAAATTCTTTACGATCAAATATCTCCGATGCCCATTTACAAGCAGTTTTGAGAATATCAACTACAAAATTAACACCTGAATTTAAAAAATGTACAACAGTTTGTCACCTCCGAAAGGGGGGGGGGTGATGGATGAGCGCTCTGGACCCCCCCTGATGATGTAATGTCATCGTCAAGTCATGGTGGTATCGTCTGCTTCTTCTTTCGGGGACATGTTTGTGTTGATTGACAACGCGGAAGTACAGGCGAAAACAGGGCGTTTATTGTTTGGAATATAAATACAGTAAAGTACAGCGTACAAAATATTAAAAAAAAAAAAAAAAAATTAAAATGGCGATGACGCCGGCGAGCGCGGCGCCACAGCCGACGTCACGCTCGAGAGTCGGAAAACCGAATGGGGATGAATAATCCCTTTTTGGAGAGCAGGTCAACTCTAGGCAAGAATAAAATAAAACAAATTCTGTCACTCAAAAATGACAAAAACACTCTGCATATTATGTACCTGGCTTATTTCTGAGAATTTCGCTCACAACAGAAATAGTCAGTCAGACCTTTTTTAGGTACCTGCTTTGAAAGGGACTGCATTTCTTTGCTAGGTAGGTACATATTTTGAAATATTTGAACTAGGTACAAATACATATTTTTTCAAAGTAATCTCAAATCAGATATTCTAGGTGCTAGGTACATTGTATGGCTGGGAACTTTGCTTTCAATATTTATATAGGTAAGTGTACGAATTTAATACCTATTGGTCAAAATTGGATGAAGGCTAATGTAGGTAATAATATTAAAAATGATATTAATAATTACTATTTGCTTACGGGCTAGAAATTTGCCTCGCAGTCGATCTGTTCATGTTTGCATGAATCAGCCCAATGATGATTCAGGCCTCATGGCCTTGGATCTTCTGAGGATGCCATGGTTTAGGCGGTATCAAGTTTCATTCTTCTCATTAATTTTTTTGTAATGTTTATTTTTCGTGATAATAAATAGTGTATATCTGAAAATGGTATTTTACTTGCGGCCCGCCGCTCATTTTGAATTCTTGAATTTGGCCCTCCAGCCAAAGAGTTTGCCCCCTCCTGCTTTATATGAATGGTAATATTTTTATAGGGGTTTATTAAGAACAAGTATGAAATTCTTCTACGAGAATGCATCAGGCAGAATTCTAAACAGAGCCTCAAAAGATATGGGAACCATTGATAGTGTGTTACCGGGAGCCATGGTAGATTGTATTGAGGTTTGTTATCAATGTTATCATTATTAATTATGGTTAACTAACACTAAACTTACACTAAAGTCATAATAGGGTTGTGCGAATAGGGATACGATAGTGGCAAATTTCCCAGAAAAAAAATTAAATACACCGCGCAGAGCATTTTGATGTTTACCAATTTTCACAACCTGTCCGAACTTGTCAAATTGCACCACACAATAATGAACGTGTTCACTTATGCTTGAAAAATGAGATTGGCAAGACAGTCAGCACTTTTGTGTGTAAACAGTTAATATCGCGATAGTTTAATTTACACCCTATTGTTGCCAGTAAATCCATGGACGTATATAAGCTCTATAAGAGGCAATTAAAAAAGTAATTTTTCCTTTACAAGTTAGAAATAGGGTGACCAAATAATATAGAGCCTACGCTTATCTCTGAAGCTGACGGCTGACCTAACACAAATTAAGCAATATTGTTACAACACAAGAAAGTATTTAAAAATAACTTCTAAATGAATACAGTTTTTTCTAGAAACACTGGGTATCCTGGTAGTGGTGTGTATTGTTAACGTATGGTTACTTATACCGACAGCAATACTAGTGTTTGTGCTGGCTATTATGAGATCTGTGTTCATTTGTACGAGTAGAAGTCTCAGAAGATTAGAGGCCACATGTGAGTATTTTTTTCTCAATTAAACCTGACATCCCGATCTGGGTAACATTTTACTAGCTTCTTCAGAATCGACAATCTTTGAAAACAAAATTGTAACCTTCTCATTCAACCAGTTCATTTTGCATTTTATTTAAATCAATGTATAGTAGAATCCCACTGATCTGACACTATATAATAAAACCTATTAGCTAGATTACTGTGAAGTAAGATTCAAAGATCTTCTACCCAAGTTGTTTTTCTTCTTTTTCTTTCTATCTCGTTATCACATCCCAGGCAGGATTTAGCTTCCTCCAAAAGTGTCTTTTGCTGGCTCCTGTCCGTTCCTCCAGAAGATTCTTCTCCAGTTGCCAAGCTACTCCAATCCTCCTCTACACAGTCAATCCACCTCTATTGTTGGGTGCCTCTAGGTCGCTTCCTCAGTCTTTAAATATGGCCCACCCATCACACCTACTTACAGAAACTATTGATGGTTTGCTATTTAACTGGTTTATCGAGATCATGATTTGTCTTTATGCTGTATTTCCCCCGTTTAGCCTGTTTTCCAGTAAGGGTCCAAAAATTTTACATAATAATTTCTATCAAAGATTGTTAATTTTTCTTCTTTGTTTTGGGCCGGACACAATGTTTTACCACCATAAGTTACCACGGGTTTTGCTATGGTAACATTTTCTATGATTTCATTCCATTTTTATTAATCATAGTATATTATCAGGTCGCTCACCTGCATTCACGCATGTGGGGGCAACATTGGAAGGCTTGGATACAATTCGTTCAACATACTTGCAACGGAAGCTCATTGTGGAATTTGATAGTCATCAGGATTTGCACTCGTCAGCCTGGACACTCGTCATCAATACCAATCGCGGCTTCTCGATTTGGGTAGACGTATTTTGCTGCTTCTACCTAGCAGCTGTCACATTTAGCTTCTTACTGTTCTTCACAGATGGTGTGTAAATATAACAATTATCTCATATAACCTTGATATTGGTGGTTAATCAATATTATTCATAAACGATTTAACAAAACAATGTGTTTGCACCATTCAACAGTGACATATGGGGGTGCAGTAGGATTGGCTGTCACACAAGTGATGACCCTCATAGATAAATGTCAGTGGGGCTTGAAACAAGCGGCTGAGATGGAAAACCAGATGACGTCAGTATGTATTTATTATATAACATAGCAGAGCTTGAAATGGACTGGAGCATACCGGAGCGCTGTTCCAGTTCATAAAATCCCCAAAATTATCGTTCCTTCTCATGGAAAAATTAATGTCTGAGCTAAATATGCCATAATATAACAAAAATCTAAAATTAGAAAACTATGTTAATATTTTCGGAAAAATATTTAGCACTCCGGTTCGTAAAATTTTACATTTTGAGCGCTGCATATTATAAAACGTGTGTTTGTCAAAATAAAATTATAACTGACATGTGGATATTTAAAGAGAAACCAACTATGTATTCATTTCAGTATGGATTAGAATTGGCATCCTATGTCCATTTAAAGATGAAGTGACGTATCCAATTACAAACGAATTATTAATTCCAACACTGGTAAAGAAAATTTACAGAATGTTATATTTTTTAATATTAATCATAGAATATTTATTTGCAGGTAGAAAGAATAACTGAATATTCTAACCTCGCCCCTGAGCCGCCTTTAGACACTGATCAAGAAAAATTCAAAAACACTTATCCAAACACCGATTTGGATAATTGGCCAAAGCATGGTACAGTGAAGAATACTTTAAATCTAGCTATTTTTCAATAATCTGTTGCGTGTATTATGTATTATTAATTTAATATAAAACGGTTTCTTTATTTACTTTCCAAACATCCATTGAAAATAGTTATTTAAATTTCAGGATCCTTGCACCTAAAAGGAGTTAATTTGAAATACGATGAAGATAATTATGTATTGAAAAATATTAATCTCGACATACAAAATGGTGAAAAGATTGGCATCATTGGAAGAACGGGAGCAGGAAAATCTTCAATCATTGCTGCTCTTTTCCGGTAATATTTTCTTTTCATTAAACGCATTATACTCATTTTTGGTAGACTAAAACTTGAAGTATTACAAAATGATTTTTAAATGTAGTAAAATATCAATAGGTATATTCTTCTTATTTGGGCACATTTTTCTACTTTGTGTCTGGTCTCAGTCTCCCTGACGTTTGAGAAAACATCTCAGTATTGGGCTCTCCAAAACAATTCTTGGGTACCCCCATAATATTCTAGTGCAATCATGAAAAATTTCTTTGGCATGACATTTTTAATTCTGCGTTTTACTTCTTTATTAAGATCAAGTAGACGTATTGATAGTTGGCTAGCCTTTCAATTTTCTCACCTTTTATGTATTAAGAAATCCTCGATAGTAGGCAGTGGCACACCCACAAATAAAAACACGGCAAAAAAATGATTTGTAATTCTCCAGCACCCTTTTTAGAAAAATTTCGAAACACTAATGTCAGGTTTTTTTAGAAACCCAATCCCTAATGGAACTATCAAAAAATTCTCGGTGTCCACCCGAATTCCGGAGTGGTGTAGGTCATGGCTGAGGAGGACTGACATGGCTCTAGCCTGGGGGCCCAGGCTGGGGGGGCCCGGCGTGTCGGGTTGACCAGATAAGTGAGATAAACATACATCATAAATTAGCTTTAATAGTAAAAAAAAGCGCTATTATACTTCATGGCCATGAACATTTTCAATTATATAATTGTGCAATATATTTTTTGATTATTATGTGTCGATACTCGACAGCTCCATCATTAAAGTAGATGTATTAAAAATCACCAATAATTCACTGTATGAGTACCCTTAATTTGAACTAAAACACAATTTGAAAAACGTTAATGTAGTGTTTCACACTGCCTTTAATCTTAGCGGTAAGTAGGGGGCCCGCCAAATATCCTAGCCTGAGGGCCCGTTTCAGGATGTGGGGACCATAGTGTAGGTACACCGAGTGCAATAGACAAAAGGCCGATAAACGAGAAATTAGGCTGTGAAGAAGAAAAAGATCATATGGGATTAATTTACATTCTCCTCCTTGCCCCCCCCCCCCCCCCCCCAATATTAAATCCTGGGTGCGCCACTGATAGTAGGTACCTAACTATTTAAACCTAATATCATGAACTTCGATTTTTGGGTCATTTATGTCTTTTTTTAAACAGCAGCTTTTGCAGAACTATTTTCAGTTATCAATACTACAAGGTGTGTCAAGTTACCCGCCAAGGTTAATATATCAGCGGCATATCTAATATTATTTTATAATATGTATTTACATTGTTATGCTTAGTCTCACAGAATCAGAAGGCATCATCGAAATAGACGGCGTGAATACCAATAATGTTGGCCTTCATAAATTGCGATCCGCTATGAGCATTATTCCACAGGAACCTTTTATCTTCAGTGGCACCTTGAGACAGAATCTGGATCCTAGAAATGAATATAGCGATCAAGAACTTTGGGATTCGCTTGATGAGGTTAGACATGAGTTGGCTATTTTATAATGAGGTACATATTTAATAGTTTGATCTTTAACTAGAGGAAGGTTATTCCAATATTTTACGACAGTTTATCCTTCCACAAGCAAACATAATATAAACTAAATAACTAAATTCAAGGCTATTAGGCATTGTAAATCACATTCATTCATAGTTTGCTTTCAATTATTCTCACATTACTGGTAGTATACAAGGATCTGTGAAACCATTCAGTCAATTGGTAATGACTGCAACCAATAATTTACTGTATAATGTTTACAATGGATTATTTGTTAGGTTAACCTAACCAAACCTAACCTAACCTAAACTAACCCAAACTAACAAATAATCCAGTATATTGGGTATTTTCAAAATGTGTTTTCCGCTGTATTCCTCATACCGAACTGTACCATTATAAATTATGAATTATGAATTACGAATTACGAATTATGAATTATAAACTATGAATTAAAAATAGAAAAAAAAAGAAACCGACGTTAGAACCGACCAGTTTTGACAAAAACATCATTTACCACTAATATTAAATTATTTATTTTTGTAATTAGACGCCTCAACAAATAAATTATTTATATTAGAGTTATCTGTACATAAAAAAGTGGGTTTTTATCATATTATTTTTACAGGTGAAACTCCAATCATTGGTCAACAGTTTGAATTGTGGACTAGACGCAATTATGTCTGACAGCGGATCAAATCTATCTGTGGGAGAACGCCAACTTATTTCCCTTGCCAGAGCATGTCTAAAAAAATCACATTTTCTGATAATGGACGAGGCAACCGCCAATGTTGATCCAGAGTTCGTATTTTTTACAGTATTTTTTTCATACATATAGGTTCGTAGCCGAATATAAACCGTCCTCCCAACACTTGTCTTGAGCTCCCCCTCCTCAGTCAGTTACACTCAATCTCTCTGTAGCCCTCTTGACATTTTCCGCCCATCTCCTTTGGGTATATTATCAATAGGTGATTGATATGCTCGCTTTACCGTGTTACTCAGCTATTTAAAATATTTCATTCTAGAACTGATCAGCTTATTCAGGAAACTATTAGAAGGAAGTTTTCGGATAGAACCATTTTAACTATAGCACATCGCCTTCATACGGTTATGACTTCTGACAAGATGGTTTTAATGGGCAGGTAAATTTAATAAACATACCATCTTTTCAAATTTAAATGTTATTAAATAATCTTAAGTTAAATTCTACTTGATTTCTCTGAAGCGGTTGACGCTTTCAGTTTGCCGATTATGGATTATACCATAACATTGTTTTTTATTTAGTGGGTGGATATATTAGTGACATTTCTCATTAACTAATTTTATTACATTCCCACATGTTACCTAGTTCCATTGTTTATGGGTAATACACCTACCCATAGACTTTTACTTACCGTATGTACGTACTTAATGTATTAATACTATTAGCGCATCTATTCTCTACACGAGTCTGTTATCGGGGGCTATCGGCAGCTATCAAGGGTAGTTTATCATATCTATGTATTGAGGCGGTTAATTGTTACAATAAGTTAACCGTCGAAACTGTCAAAAAGTGATATGTATTTTAACATCACCTCTCTTGACTGTGTTAACTTTTAGAGCGAGATAGACAGTTTTGTCAATTTAGACGGCTAACTTATTGTAACAATTATAATACATCAATACACAAATATGATAAACTACCTTCAATAGCCGACTTGTGTATAGAATAGATGCGCAAAGATATTTACTAGGGGTTTTTACAAACACTTCTTGATCCTTTACTTAGTATGTATGTGAAAAGGTTTTCACCTTCTTTTGTTGTATTAAATTACTATATGAACAAGCATTAACTGTATTCGTTGTATGCTGTAACGTGTATTTGCCGTTGGTGCCTGAAGATACCGAAAGGTGAAACCCAGGTCATAAAAAAATTACTCGAATGCAATACTACAAAACTAAATCAATTAGAATTTAAATTTAAATTGCATCAAGTAGGTAGGTACTCTCATTTGATAGTTAATATTATTTTTAATTTAATATTACATCCATTAATCACCTTTTTTATGTCACACAACAGGGGGAAAATTGTTGAATTAGGGCATCCATACGATTTATTCAGTAATTCTCAAGGTTCAAATACACAAGGTCTTCACATGGACTATACAAAATAGCTGAAAAGGTAAGTAAAAATATTTTTTTCCTCTTTAGTTGTTATGTATAAACTAAAGTATAACTATAAGCAGCGCTCGAAATAGACATTTTTACGAACCGGAGGGCTCGATTTCGATTCGGAAAATATTAAATAAAAAATAAAAAAGTTAAATATGTAAGTGTGTTTGATTTTTGTGTTATAATATAGCCTATCTAGCTCAAACGGTCATAATAATTTTTCCACCGGAACGGCGCTCTGGTGCATTTTGAGCCCTGATTATAGGTAGGATGCATATTTTTATTAAGTTGGTAATGAATATCTCTGTTCTAAAATAAGTAAAAATGAAGAGGCGGCTCTCTAATAACCTTGTATGTCTCCAGGAAATCCTGCAGGTTACAAAGCAAGTACCGGAAAGGATAATGTGAAGATGTTCGTCATCAGCAGAAACATTGGAGATATTTTTTTCATTTACCTACTAAGCTAAAATATTTAAGGTGTTCCGTTATGTTTTACATTAAAATAAATTATGTGATCTTCAAATATATACTTTGGGCATGTTATTTAGAGAGAATAATACAGATTGTTTCGAATTGTCTATCATTATGTTTACATTGGTAAGATTACATAATTGAGGTGCTGAGGATTACATATTATGTAAGTCAATTTATTCAACTTGATTACCACTCACCGGTGCACTTTTATTAATTCAATCTTCAGCACCTCAACTAATATTGTACTGTTTGCTATTTTTTTCTTAGATTTCAATTCACCTTTTAAAATCAACCGATACACATTCACTATGAATAATATAAAGGGAACACTGCTGAGATGTTGCAAGATGTAAATTGGAATCATTCTACATAGCTTTTGCTATATGTACCTACACTTTTTTCTTTGAATTTTTTATAGGTTTTTTTTGCATCAACCAACACTTTACAAGGATCTAGCTAGATAATCACCAGATTTCAAAGAAATGTCCCACTAATATTCTTTTTGTCTTACGGCATAATCTTTTCTGCAAAATGTTGGAAGGTGTATTTTTTGTGTTAGTAAAGAAATAGGTAGTTATGGAGAAGAACAAAATTATTTATTATTAGTAGGTGATCTGTGCGGTTAGTAAATAAGTAATTGACACCTTGATTTAAAAAACAAAAACCGATAGCATAATTTGATAAGCATTTCATTTAAGAACTACTAGATAAATTCGTCACAATTAAGTAGGGCGACCGTAGCCTAATTGGTAAAGCACATCGGCGTGAATCCAACAAGTTCAAGTCCCGTCGGGCGTCATATTTTTTCTAGTCTGTTAGGTATACATCTGACGGTTTTCAAGTTATGTATATTTCAGATTATTAAAATTTTTGTGCGATGAAATGGGTAGTGACCATAATGCACTTTTATTTTATTTTTTATTATTTATACATATAATATCTCGAAATGAGATGACTATCCAGAATAAAAGCACAATTGAGTCTTTATGAACTTCGTAGTGAGTTATTGGTTTTCTTGTTGGCCCAAAATAATTCGAGACAAGATTTTATTGAACTATTAACAAAAATAATCCTTCATGGTTGTTAAATCTTTTGTATCCGGCAGATATTTTTATAAAGTATAATGAAATTAACTTATCAATACAAGGAAAAGGTATTGCAATTTTTAATACAAGAGATAAAATTGCAACTTTTATATTTTTTTTGAAAGAAAGTTCCAATTTTGGATTTCTAGATACAGTTGAAGAGTAGATAAAGAAGTTTCTAAAGTATTTTTAGAACACTTACATAACTTAAAAACAACTCTTGCAATATATTTCCGAAAACTGTAAGAGGTTTCTGTATTCGGAATTCATTTTCCATGACAGCTAAGCCAGTAGGCTTAAATTTAATGCAAGTAATTATTATGAAAATCTATTTGATTTAATCAGTGACTCTGATTCAAAACAAAAATACAAAGTTCAGCCATTGAATGATTTCTGGACGAATTTATCAGAAGAGTACCCAAAATAAGCTATTATTGTTTTACTTCTGTTTACTACGACACATCAGATGTGTGATAAATTCTATGTGAAACAGGATTTTCTTATTATACTGTAACAAAGTCAAAATCCTGGTATAGGTTCAACGCCACACCACATAATATATTATGAATTCAACTTTATAATATTGTGCCTGATATCAAAAAAATTTGCAATTCAAGGACCCAAACTCATCGAAGTCATTAAGAACGCTGAAGTTATTTTGTTTTATGTGTTACGTTTTAAAAATAATTAGGTTAAATAAATAATTATTGTTTTTTCTCATTTTTATTTTGAATTTTATTGATTACCTATGCATTATTTACCTACCCTACAGAATAAACAAGGTGTTCCATCAAAATATCAGGATTTGTGAAATATTCCATTGCAGGAAAAGTTTTGGAAACCCAGTTGTATTAAATACAATCAGCAACTTATTACTTGTCTAAATGTCATCTCTGATATCCATTATTCCATTAGCATTTGAGGTAGCCAAGTGCGTAAGCGTCGGCTTATAATGTCGTGGGTCCCAAGTTCGAATCCTGGGTCTGGCAAATACACATAGATATTGTTTTTCAATTTGTGTTTGGAGTCATAGTATGGACCTTATAGGTTGAGCAAGTGGCTAACATTCATTTCTCGTAAAAACACAATTTGTTAATACAACCTGTGGAGGGCCATATGATTCTGGTTAAGTAATAAAAGTATTTAAGATAAAGGAAGATTGTTTAAGTGTTGCCACCTGGTTGACGAATAGATTTTTTTTATGGTGGTTGCACTAGCAACTGAGCGTATTATGAACCAATCAAATAAATCGTCAACACGATCGAGTTGGTAGCTGAATCGTCACGTCGTTGAATCGTTGAATCTGGTTGGGTCTGCGAGTCTCCTGGTGTAATAGGCCTTAAAGGTTTCATGACCTGACAGTTCCATAGTGTCATCATATCGAAAGAAAAGTATCAATGTCGCAAATATCGGTGTCACATGATGATGGTATTAATAAAGTATTAATTATTATAAGTATTGATACTTTTGACATCCCTACTAATAGTATCAGTATTGCCAACCGTACTATGATTATAGTATTGTACTATAATTTTGTTCAGCATTACGTAGGTACCAACGACATTACTCTTTGGTAGGTACCTACCTACGATATAAAATGAGTACCTATAATACGCCCCCAAAATACTAATTTTTAATATCGGAAAAGAGTGTGTTTTTCTCTTAAAGATTTCATTTCTGCATTAGAAAATACACCATAGTTTTATATTATTTCAGTATTTTTTGTACCTACTATAATTTGATGAGAAGTACTTACTATAATTTTGATGAAAATTTGGCAAACCGAGAGAAAGAAAAGTTGTTTGAAAGGGAAAAAACGTTCTCGAACTAAAATACCTATTAGATTTTTTGAGATTCGTCGGTAAATTTCTTTTTAGATTGCAAAAAACCATTTTCAACCAAAGCAATGCGTAGAATATAATTATTAGTAAAAGTAGTAGGTACTAGGTACCTACCTATTATATATATTTTTTTTTGATTTTAATAAAACCCGTTGGACAAAAAAATTATTGTTCAAATATTTTTTCACATTGACATTGTTCCCAGTCCCAGTAGTACAAAGAGATTGGACTCTGCAGTAGTATAATTTTTGGGACAGCTTATAATAATTCGGTGACAAAAAGATTGCAGCAGCTACTACGCTGTTCTATTATCTATGGATATATATTATTTATCTATGATCATTCTATGATCTATGGTTCTGTTAGTGTTCTGAGTTTTGACACATGTCATTTGAGGTTAGAATGAAACAAACTTCAAAATAATTCACTACATAATAATTATTATTCACTATAGATAAAAAAATCAACGTATTCTATATTTAATAATTAATAAAGCCATGGCTGATGTATACAAGTAAGTCAGTTTATATACCTACTTAATACAAGTTTCATGTTTTTTACTGAACAGTCATGAGTTTCTTTGAAATCATATTACTATGTACACATTGTGAATAAAATTGTTAAAGTTCTTTTAAACAACCAGTTCGGTATTTTATCCACCAAGAATAAATGTTATTTTTGTAAAAACTTTTAAGCATTTTGGTTGGCATAATGCAGTAGGTAGAGGTGAATTTAATATTTAAGACGGTCAATAACACCAACATAATATTTGTTATCCTATAGAATTTACTTTATATGGCAGTGGCGAAGGGTGACTTTTGGGAAGAGGTAGGCTGTTGAGATCAGAGAAAAATAGCACACTTGTAAGGTATACTTACAGGAAATAAGAAGATAATACTTACGATATTAGTACTGATGAATAATAATATGTGCACAATAATGACAACGACACACTGAATTGTTGAAATTTCAATAGCTCACCGACGGTATAAAGTTGAGCGATGAGTTTAAATTATGTATTTTCATAAACATTCATACACGTAACATACGCCCAAAAATATATCATTGGTGGCTTTGAAAAAAGTCGTTGTTGTCATTTTGCCATTCAAAACACTTCAAGATATTTCAGTAGGTAATTAATATAAAGGCTTACTATAATTATGATCATTTGTACTCTACGTCAATTCGTCTGTTTTTCTTCAGAATTTTTTAAAAACATCATAAAATGTTTGCCCACGTTTTAATTTAATTAATAATTCTTTTTCAATAGCTATAATTGAAAGATTAGATAATCTAGTTTGATTTTGAGTATTTTGACAATATGTGTGGACACATAAACGTCAAACTCGAAAACGAAATTGTTAAAATTTGATCCGTACTACCAATGACCAATTTCAATTGGAAAACTAGACATTTTTACAAATAATTTATTGATGTTTGTATTTTTTTTATTTTTCGAGATTTCGGCCTTCGGGATTTCGTCCGGCACCCAGTACCTAAGTAGTTTATCAATCAAACTACTGAAACATTTGTACTTAGCAGATAACTTACTTAATATTTTGTTTGTAATTTCATACTATCTTAAAATACGCATTTATGCATAATAATATACATGTTTAAGCTTTATTACAATATTAAGTCGATAAAACGCTGAAATATAATGTAATTTTCATTCTAACATCTAACATTATTTTTAATATTTGTTGTAAATATAAATAAGTACCCATGTATAGACAATAAATTAATTGATTATGCACATCTTTAAGTTTTAGCGAGGGAAGAATTATTTTCTTTTAATAAACATCATAAGGCATAATAATTATTCCCAATCTATATTAAAAATGTGTCAAGCGCGAAATGTATAAGGTACAACTACTGAGAAGATAGAAGCATATTAAACTGACTTGCTCATTTACTCCAACACATCGTAACGTATGTCTATTCCTTTGCGCATTTAATTCAACTGTGCGGCGTCCAATCCTCCCGGAGGCCAATTGGGTCGGCGTCCGATTGTACCGGCGGCCAATTACCGGAGGCCAATCGGCGGAGGCCAGTTCGCGGTGCCAAATCGTCCTAGACCCTTTGGCAATGGTAATCCTTACCAACGGCCCTTGATCCTTCACAGTGTCCAGTGGAAGGTGTGTCGGTAATAAGACTCAGTGGATGTTAATCTTTAGTGTTGTTTATTTGTTAATTAATCTCAAAGTATAGGTAAATATAAAATTATTTATACTTTAAATAAAAGGGGAAGAACTCAGGAGAGTTTGATCCGCAATGAAACAACTCGGAGTAGAGATGAGTAAAGTTTAAACAATAATCTGAATTGAACGGTGTTAGAATCATTTACAATGTTATAAATATTAAAAAGTCAGTTAGTTATGTTAGTGACACTTAGTTCATGTACAAGAGTTTATCTGTGTGTAGTAACGCAGATAGATAGGGTGGATAGGTTGGGGTTGATCAATAATACAATATTGAGTAGATACATTGCAATAGTTGAAATCACACCAATCGAATATTACATATTTTATAATAATTATTACATATTTATATACTTTCACATATTTTTTTTAATAATCTAAAAATAGACTGCACCTGTACCATAGACGGTGTGACTCATTGTAAATATATATACCCGTGAAAATATAATCATATTAAATAATAAAAAATAGCATTAATTTTTCTATCAGTGACAATTCAGATTATATACCGTTAATACTGCATAATTTGTTCACATATCGAACACAGATTTTTATCATATTCAATGAAAAATTTGGTGATGAAGTACTTGTTATTTTGGGCCGCAACAAATGCCCTTTCGGGCCGCGTTTGTGCACCATTGGGTTAAAACATTCTAAATAAATTGTTTATTTTTGTAAATTCCAGGGTATTGCAACCTGCAAAGTATTTGAAGGATTTTATTAGTCGTAATACGCGGTCAGATGGAAGGAAATTCGACCATTTCCGATGGACGGTTTTAAATCCTGGATCCATCACAACGGCCGATGGCTCATGCACCGTAAAGCTTGGCCACACTAAAATTGTTTGTGGTATAAAAGCGGTAAGTGAACATAACTACTTAACCAATAATTAAAGAATCAAGAATTTCAAGCGCAACATAATGACATAAATTACTTTCCTACAAAGTATATGGGATTGTCCTGGCTTCAACCCCTAACTTAATTGAAATTCTTGATTTTAAACCTTCATTCTGCCCTTATTAAATTATCAATCACCTTCACCGTAAGGTTTAATAGTTTGGGCAGGAAGAAAAGAAGGAGTTAAAGGGGCGAGACAATGCGACTTAACATGCGCGATCTGAAGTTGGTGAGCACCATAGACATTAATAGCGGTAACCGGACAAAACAGAACATGACAAAACAGAAAATGACAAAACAGAACATGACAAAACAGAACAGTGACAAAACAGAACAGCCAGGGGAAAAATGAAACATTAATTTTTGTGGAATCTATTTAGGTTAGGTTAGGTCATTATTTCGTTGTACCTAGTCACCCAATCGTTTTAAACATATTATATTGATTAAGATGAGATATCCTGAGCTTGCCGGTAAAGTCCCGTTTATTTGAGGCTTTCTAGCGATTAGGAATGCAGAAATTAGGTATATAATTTGATTTATTATGGCGTATTGAAAATCTCTGCTATTAAAAATCTATCAACAGAATAGAGATAGGACAATTTTATTTCAATATTAAATTTATATTTTTCCTAAAAGGTCATACATAGGTAGCCGTTTATATTTCGGGAATTGGCAACACTGGTGTTGCTAGGTGCAATTTGACTTCTGTATTTTGAAGTTTGACATTTTCACTGCAAAAGTACTCAGAAAGTTTTAACAAACGGACACTTTTTGTTTTTATTAAATTCATTTGAAAAATTTATCTCGACCAAAAAATAGAATTAACACGCGAAAATTTTCGTGTGATTATTTTTCATAACTTTCGACGTAGATTATTGCGGGAACAGTGCATCGCTGAACTTAGTGTTTTATATGGCGATAAAGCACCATCAAAAACTACGGTATATCGCTGGTTTAACGAATTTTATCATGGCCATCGTTTGCTCACAGACGAGCCGCGTGAAGGTCGTCCAAAATCGGTTGTTTTTCCAGAAAACATCGATGCTGTGCGTGAACTGATAATGCAAGATCATCATGTGATATACCGTGAGATTGAGGCATTCCTGGGTATTAGTAACACCAGCGTATATACGATCTTGCATGAACATTTAGACGTGAAAAAGCTATGTTCGCGTTGGATCCCGCATGATTTGACAATCGCACAAAAAAAGGCGCGTGTCGATTGGTGCAAGGAAATGCTCAAAAAATACGATTGAGGTGCTTCAAAAAACGTATATAAGATTGTTACATATGACAAATCTTGGATCTATACGTATGAGCCCGAAACTAAGCAGCAGTCGACCGTATGGGACTTGCAAAATGAGCTTAAACCAACAAAAGTTTCTCGCGCTCAAAGCACTTCGAAGCAAATGGTCGCCTGTCTTTTCGGAAAAACGGCCCATATTGCAACTGTGCCTTTAGAGAATTGTAGAACAGTCAATTCTGAATGGTACAAAATCATTTGTTTGCCAGATTTTTTTGGTGAAATAAGGAAAAGCAACCATCGGCGTCAATCCTTCACCAAGATAATGCGAGCTCTCACACATCGGCTCAAACAAGCGCCTATTTGAGCACTTAAAACATTAAATTGATGGGTCATCCGCCGTACAGCCCTGATTTGGCACCGAATGATTTTTTTTCATTCCCGACCGTCAAAGATACATTGCGCGGTCAACGATTTTTACACTATAAGAGGCGGTTGATGCATTCAAAAACCATGTTTTGGAGTTACCTTCTGCAAAGTGGCAAAAATGCTTTCCAGATTGGTTCAAACGCATGGAAAAGTGTATAAATTATCGTGAAGCATATTTTTAAAAACAATAAAACTTTTTTCATTTATAAAAAAAATCGTTTTTGTTTGTTATTCCCGAAATATAAACGGCTACCCTCGTAGTTATATTTATCGTTGTTCTGTTTTGTCATGTTCTGTTTTGTCACTTATTCTGTTTTGTCATGGAACCATAATACGAGGGTGGGTCAATAATTCCTTAGAAAAAAGCATTAAAACAGTTTTTATTTTTGTATTTTTTTTTTATTTCTCAACATAATCTCCTTGGAGCTCAATACACTTGGTTAGACGTTTCTCATTTTTTTTTAAACCGTCAGAAAAATAAGTTTTCGGAAGGTCCTCAAAATAAGCATTTGTCCGATCGATGACTTCTTCATTTGAAAAAAAACGTTGTCCACTTAGCCATTTTTTTAAGTTTGGGAAAAGGAAAAAGTCACCGGGGGCTAAATCTGGCGAATACGGTGGGTGGTCGACCAATTCGAACTTCAATTCTTCAATTTTAGCCATTGATCGTAAACATGTGTGAACACGGGCATTGTTCTGATGAAAGAGGATTTTTTTCCTGTTTAAATGAGGCCGTTTTTCTTCAATTTTGTTTTTTAGCTGGTCCAATAAAGATGCATAATAATCCCCTGTTATTGTTTTTCCTTTTTCCAAATAGTCAACGAAAATAATTCCACGTGCATCCCAAAATACAGTAGCCATAACCTTACCAGCTGATTTTACGGTTTTCGCCTTCTTTGGACATGGTTCGCCTTTCGCAATCCACTGCTTTGACTGTTCTTTCGTCTCGGGAGTATAGTGGTGTATCCATGTTTCATCTACAGTCACAAAGCGACGAAAAAATTCATCCGGATTGCGTTGCATGAGCGACAACAGGGCTTTAGAGGCCACCACCCTATTGCGTTTATTGTCGACTGTGAGCAAACGCGGCACCCATCTTGCAGAAATTTTTTTCATGCCCAATTTGTCATGTAAAATAGAAATGACGCTACCTTTTGAGATCCCTGTAACCTCAATTATCTCACTCAACTTTAATCTTCGGTCACTTAACACCATATCGTGGATTTTATTGATCATTTCTGGTGTAGTCACCTCTACAGGACGTCCTGAGCGTGGTTCATCCTTTGTTGATGTACGACCACGTTTAAATTCATTTAACCAGTTATAAATAGTTGCAAGTGAAGGAGCAGATATGCCGTAAACTAAATCCAACTCATTTTTTATTTCCTTTGCTGTTAACCCTTTTATATTAAAATGTTTAATAACAGCTCTAAACTCAATTTTCTCCATTTTCCACAAAAAATTTTTTTTTTAAATGTACGAGAAACACACAACAACCCGACCAATCTGATTGAAACTTCGCAGCATACTGAATCGGTAGTGCCGCTGCATGAAAACAAACCGCTTACAGTACTAGTCGCGCCACCTGTCGGCTTTTCTAAGGACTTATTGACCCACCCTCGTAACATTAGCCCTGCCTACTTCTTGCACATTGGAAGATATCACTTCTGTTCATATACATGGTTAAGCGGTTTTACTATAGAACGTCCGCTATTGATTTGTGCAATTTACATTATCAATTAGTACATAATCAATTGTCAAGAGACAGCTGAAGGTTTCATCGCGATCAGCTTGGCGGAAAATGTTTTGATAGCCAAAGTGTATGATTGAATCTCGTAACAATGTGATTTATTTTTTAGGAATTGACTACACCTCCATCTGAAAAGCCAAACGAAGGAATCGTGGTCACAAACCTTGAACTGCCACCCCTGTGTTCGTCGCAGTTCAGAAGTGGTCCACCCGGTGATACGGCTCAGGCGTGCAATCAGCTCATAGCCGACATATTCAACGATACCAAATGTATAAACTTAGAAGATCTCTGCATAGCGAAAGACAAGCTTGTTTGGGTGTTATTCTGTGATATGGTTTGCATGGATTACGACGGCTCAATTATTGATGCATGTATTATGGCACTTATGACTGCTTTGAGAACAGGTAATTAAAATTATCTATTTATCTTTGCATTTTATTCTTGTTCTTCGGCCAGGTTATGCTAGCATCCCCTATCTCCGCCGTATACACTTAATAGATAGTATTTAATGAACTTCCAGTATGTCAGTTCAGTTGACTTGAGGAACAGGCAAGCCAGGTTGAAGTCGTCAGGCGCCCGCTGCATGTGGCATAGCTAGATCCAACGTCGCCTCTTCACCCTCGGTGTGTTTAGGCTGCTTGTTTTGGTGGTCAATGGCTGGTTGGCCCCAAGTGAACACATTGATGCCAGTAGTTGTGTTGAAAAGTTGAGAAATGTCAAACTGCCAGCAAGTTCTTTTTACTGGCCTCCCCGTGGCGAACTTTGGGCAATGCAGCGTCAGATGGGGCAAAAGGCCAGTAACCAGCGCCATAAAATTGGCCTCATGGTTAAGGAAATGAAAGATTTGTGTAAATTATCAAATAATATACTTTTTCGATGCCTAAAAAACTGTTTTACCATAAACATCCTACTTTACCGATTTTGTTTGGACATTTCAAGAAATGAAGCATTTCTGCATTATAGCCTATGCATTTCTGCTTTGACAGTTGACGAATTCGTATGTACCCCAAAATCCGCATCTGTCAATAGATAAAAAAAATACAGTACAGTACGTACAGTAAGTACAGAAAAATGAAATTGGTTGAATAAAAATATCTGCACATCAAATAAGGTGTGTATATTAGTTTTTTATGATTGTTATCATTTGGTTTTGTATTTTGTCATACTGAAATGTAAGATTTCCTAATGTCGTAAACTTGCGACACCACGCAAAAACATACAAAATTCAATGGAATTTTCGAAAAAAAAAATATTATTTTTCCTTATTCATCAAGGCATTTTGACACCAAAAAAAAAAAATGTCAAATACAAAAAATCATGCAGTGAAGGGTTAAGTCCTCGTGGCTTAGGCCTCGAAAGCACTGTTACCTTGCCTCAATTCATACAACCGATTAATAAAACACCACCACAGCAGCCTCGGACGACAATCAGCTCTGTAAATCAACGTTGCACTTTATTCTAAGATAATGTATATGCATACTTGGTTATCTTGATTAGATTATAATATTACTATATATTATATATCTCTGGATTAATCGTAAGTCCAAAGATCAGTCCAAAAGAAATAACATCTGCGCATATTCAAGGTTAAGTTATTCCACAATAATAGAACAATGTATATATTCCGCAGGCCTTTGTACTGGCCTGGCCATCTACCGCCAAGCTATGAACCAGTATAGCGGCACGTGAGTCAAGCGAAACGATTATTCCTAGCATCCCCTCACTCAAGTATGCTGTTTACCTCGCATTTGAGGGGACATCATATGGGGTCAACACATTTTTTTTTTCTAGATGCCTTTATGGATACCTTGCATTTTCTACCAAGGTTTCTTTAAGGACTTTGACACGCAAACTACTCTACTTGATGCTAGTCAAATGAAAATTGTGCCGGCTGAGAAAATATGCCTTATTGAAAACTATTCTTCTACCCGCATCGCGTATTGCTAATTTGAATTCGGCCAGGGCCTATGAAACCGCCTTGCAAAAACCCTGGAAAATTCTTTGTAGCGCAAGGCGGTGGTGATTCTGATGAATATTTTGTCATATTCATTGAGAACTGAGGACTGCGATTTATAGCCGAGTTTTTCCCGTGGTAAAAGAAATGTCGCATAGGACTGATATTCTGAGCATATACTTATCCTATCTTATATGTCACTGGATCTGAAAAGCATGAATCATCATTACCTGTCACGATTTATTATTTTGATTCTTTTTATTACATCAATACAGAAATTAAAAAGTGCATCTCTTCCGGCCTTGTTTGCCATGGTCCCCGGAAGATCTCCTGCCATCTGTAACAAAAAGTTCAGGTTGTGCCGCTCCTTTTTAAAAATTTGACAATCTAGGAATAAATGTAGGAAGTCCTGGTCGCTTCCGTCGTCGCATGGGCACTTTCATCAATAACACATTACTATCATGTCACGTGCTAACAAATTTAGTCTATTAATTTCGTCATACCGCAGTATATTTTGAATGATCACTACTATCTCTATAAATTCAATTATTGAAAGTGCAAACACAAGTAGTTCTTCAGATTGATATCAAGTTGTAGCATTTCTACAGAACAGTAGCGATGAGTTTTTAAACTACCCGAAATAGACATTCCTACTGAGCTCCTTCAAACATTGTTATAAATTAATCTACATGACTATTTTTCCAACGAAATTGTGTTGATTCTCTACATGTGTATACCAACTAAATCATGTAGGCAAAGTAAGGCAAGCAAATCATTTTGGACCCCTATATGACATAAGGTAAAATTCTCTAATTATTTTTTCTATTTACTTTCAGTGAAGCTTCCTGAAGTAGATTATAATCTGGCAACAGGTGCGTGTGAAGTGCACGAACATAAACGTAAAGAGTTGAACATTCTGAAATACCCTGTGGCAACAACTTTTACTTTATTTGAAAGGTATAATATTTTGTCTTCCCATATTCTATCCATTGCATTTTAGAAAGTTTAAAGTCATTGACATAGTGTATTTTTTTGATATTACTCTCCAGATGAAGGACATATAGTACACCCTATCACAGGGTTGGTGAACCTTTTTACGTACGCATGCCAAAATTTCCCAAATATTATTTTTCGACTGAGCCGAGCAGTTTTTCATGGAGAAAAGAAATTGTTTTTAAGAATGGTATTGACCACCAAGTCTTTGTTTCTTATTTCGTACAGCTATTTTTGTGGATAGAAATTAATTTTTTTGTTACTGTGTTACTTAGTTTGGTTCTTTACGCATAAATTGACACCAGAATTGCCCCGATCGGATGAGACATTCTCTCGCTACAGTGGTCTCAAGCATTGTAAATCGATCAAAATCAGGGGTTCGCGGCGCATTTTCTGCCGCCTAATGAAGTTAGTCGATAATATTGTGTAACCGATCTATGCAATTATATATTTACATTAAATGTAAATGCTTATTCTTGAAGAGTATTTACCTGTCATTTTTTATGCAATGCGATCTGTCATTTATTATTATGATATGTATATTTTTTCTCTTCAAAATGAAACATTCGTGTGCCATGCAAAATCATCTCCCGTGCCACTAGTGACACGCATGCCATAGGTTCGCCAATACTACCCTATAATATGGGCTTAATAATAATTTACAAGAATTGGTTGTAAACTATTCACGTGATTCCTCTTTTGGGGTGGGAATAGAAGATAGAAAGGAGAAAAAATTATAAACATTCATGTAAAAGATCCAAATTGATTGACAAAAACAAAATTTTGATACTTTCCTCAGGTTTACTGATTTTAGTGGTGAAATTTTATTTATTTTGGACTACTAATCTCAACCTCAACTCGCTATTTATTGACTACAAGTTCACGAATTTCAGTATATTGGCTGCTACCATTAGTAATAGCTAAATGAAAAATATATCAATACACTTTGCATTTACTTAGGGAAGATTATTATTGCTGTATTTTCTCAAGTGTTGTAGCTGCGTGTTATTTTTTCTGTTAACTTAATTTTCAGTGATATTATGCTGGCGGATCCCACATCGGAAGAGGAAAAATTGTGCGGAGGTCCTTTGGGAGGGACAACCATAATTCGCTGCCTTGTCAAAGAAGGAAAAGAGAAACAGCCAGAAGAAGGCGTCGAAGGCATTCACAGACTCGGCGGGGTGCCCCTTCCGCCGGCTACAGTGCAACGCGCCCTCGCCCTCTCCGCTACCAGAACAGCACAAGTTCAATCGCTTATAAGTGCTGCCATCAAACAACAAAGTCAAAATAATGCAACTTTATAGGAATAATAAAAAAAAAACAATAAAAGGAAACAGACATTGTGATCAATAACAAAAAGATATGTTATAGTTCACTAAATAAATCTCGAATATCTTCAATTACCCGATAAATAAAATGTTATCAATGTGTACATACAATATCAACTCTTCAGCTCATGAAAAATATACATGTTTGTCAGATTGACAGTAAAATTGTTAATGTAGAGTTTTTTGAACAACTGCACATACCTTATTCAGTACATACCTTTGTTGAGAGTGTGATATTTAAAACATTTATTTAAGAAAACAAAACATTGTGGACATAACAAATCAATATTCAGGACGTTCACAACATGAGATTTACATTATAACAAATATTATAGCGCCTGTACACGTGGATGGATTTACTGCCAGCAGTAGTGCGTATTTTAAACTATTGTGACAATAACTGTCTACACGTACAAGTGCTGACTGTTGTCATTTTATGGTACTATTTCACAGTTAGTGAAAATCGGTTAACCCCAAAATGAGCATAGTTCGTTTTTTTGCCGGCAAGCTTGCCACTATCGTTCTACTGCACAGGCGCATATCGAAAAATCTCTACTGTCACATGAAAATTCAAAAGCTTCCAAACTTGATTCATACATGCAAGCTTGCAACTGCAGGATAATACATGTTTACCCTATATAATACATTTTCTTGTTATGGCCGTGATAATACTTACTGTCAACAGCAAATCCATGCACATCTAAACGGGGTATCACTTTCACAAGAGAGAAGAAGAAAATAATAATAATAATAAAAAAAAGCATAAACATTTTTATACAGAAAAATAAAGTTTCAAAAGCAAAATGCAAAGTACACCATTGAAATTGTCTATGGTCTTTACAAATGGTAATAAAAATAAAATCCAGTGTGAACTTCTGATGAAAAGGATATTGTATATTCTGTAATAAAATTCTCATTATATTCAAAGACCAATAAATATTTACATAATTCGCACCACTAGTTAAAGGGTATTTATTACAAATCGACACCTCCTACGTAAAAGATCAGAACTGCGTTTTTGGCTATTTTGATTTGATTGTCTTTTATTATATAATTTTAAAGATAATACAACAGTGATAATCGAAAAAAAACAAAAATTCAATCAATATAATATATCAATCAACTAAAAAATTACGATTCCAGCATCAAAAATTAACGTGAAATCATTAAAATTCATTAAAATCATTCTACTGAAAAGTACCATTTTGCAGTTCCGACCTATACGTAGAGGGTACCGAAATAGCAAGTCAAAATTTACCAGTTTCGAGTAATGTATCATTATTCAAACTATTGTCACAGATCTTTTTGATGAAGTCACAATACATTTATGTGATTGTCTCAAAGCCTGGGTGTTTGTGATTATTTCACTTTTATCACTACACTACTGACACTGTCATTGGGTCTCAAGTGTTGTAGTGCTAAAAAATAATATATATATTTTTTAAAGAAATTTAAACATTTATCTTAAGCCATATTATAAGTGAGAAAGCTTACTGAAATTAAATAATTACAAGATAAAAAGAACTTTTTATATACAACGTTTTTAAATTTTCTGTTGAATTATTATGCTCAATATGCTCAAACTTGTACTTGATATGAAGTAAATAAAAAACAAACAAAGAAATATAGAATACTGAAATTTCATTTTGATTTCCATAGTAACGCACGTATATATTAATAATTTAGTTGCTAGGACAACCCCCTTAGTAACAAATAATAGTCTTTTACTTTTTACGGATTTTTCTGAAATAGCTTTCCATACAAAACAGAATTAACTGAAAATGAATTCAATTCTGCTTAAAGATGGTGATACACCCCTGTTACAGGCGGGCTTCTCCCGGTGTAAAATAATCATTTAGTAGCTTAAGTCGAAACGTAACCCTGACCTCTAGAAACGGCTTCATAAAACATCTAATCTGATTCCTTGCTCAACCACGTAAGTATTTCTTTTTAATTTAAAAAGTAAAAATGATGATGGATGAAAGAGATAATTTTAAGACTAAATATAAGGATTGAAATATAATAAATTTTGCCGCGCTTGTCGGCAACGTCCAAATTTCGACGCGCCTGCGCCAGGGTCAGGCTCGTGATTCGCCGAATCAAAGATCACGCGATAAAATTTGGCCAATCACGAGAGTCCTTTTTGCTGGAATGGCGTGGGTACGCGAAGTTTGAAAAAGAAAAAAGATGTTAGTAAGCGTCCCCTTTCCGATAGGTACGGACCTGACGACTACCACTGTAAAAATCCCAAATATAATTTGTAAAACTAAAAATTAAGAAAATATAAGAAGACCACGTTACGAGCACGAAAGACCGTGTTTTATTTATACTCCAACCGTTTGAATTTTTTTTTTTTTTTTTTTTTTCGGGGTTCGATGGACTCCTGAGCTAGCCGCTGGAACCCCGGGGATCTCAATGGCGCCCAAGCAACATGAGGCGTGAAGAATCGCATTAATTCTTCCGAACCCGCGAACGCTAAATAAAAGTTTGAGATCACATACTGTGTATTAAATGTTAACGAGATCCAGGAGCCGGAACAACCAAGAAATGGCTAACGAAAAAGCGGATTCCGACGTGACCCTCATCGAAGAAGAAGTGCTGTCTCCAACATCAAACCGGGAGAGCCCTCCTCTGGTGTTCGAAATGAGGCCGCACGAGGACGTGAATTTGCCGACTGTAGCGTCATCAACAGCCCTGAAGCCTACGTCAGAAGCAGTGCCGGTCATACCACAATTGTATCAACCTTGGGGCTTGAAGCCGGAGCTTGAAGTCTTCTACACGGGACACCCACTATATCAGGTGTCAGATTTTATCAAAGGGTGTGAGACGTACTTCGCCGCAGCTAAGAGCCCGCCCGAAAGTTGGACAGGACTCGCACTAAATAGATTAAGAGATGAGGCAAAAATATGGGGGAAGACGATATCTTCGAATACCTGCTGGCAGTCATTTATTCACCTGCTGCGCCAGCAATTCGAATCGTCCCTCAAACGTCGCCAACAACGGACGGAACTGCAAAACTTGGTACAACGACCGGATGAAGATGTCTTCGGGTTTCTGTTGAATAAGAAGGATCTGGCGACCATATTGCTACCATATATCCCCGGGAAAGAACTTGGCGAGTTATTTTTCGACCTGCTAAGTGAAAGGGATCAACTGCGAGTGGGCCAAGCAGGCTGGTCCAACCTGGACGAACTACTGGTGGTGGCTCAACGCCTTATACCAACTACGATTAGACCTCCCGTAGCGATAGCCACGCAACGATCGGGACGAAAAGAATGCGGCTGCCTATGCGACTGTAATCAAAATTTAGAACAGTCGAGCGCACGCCCGAAACCACGTCAACAAATATTTAAGGCTGAGACACGCCCTGAACCGCCTCCGCAACCGCGGGAATCGACAAATAATAATCAGGCCAGAACCCCAAACGGAGCCTTTCTGGCTCGAGGAGGCCAACAACGCAGAGGTGCCTTCCATGGCGGAAACCGTACGCCACTTTATGACGCAAACGGCGTTCGCAAGTGTCAGTACTGCGAGTTCGGTTACCACCAGAACCATACATGCCCGAACTACCCTGCATGGAGACGCAACCAAGAATGGAGTCCACTGGAAACGGAGCAGGGACATTGATGGGGCGCCGCAGAACCGAGAAGTCGACTTGGGCTCTCGAGGAGACCTCGTGATCCTGCGGATGCCACCTACAATGGCATACGAAAAAATGAAGAAAATAGTGACAAGTGCTTTAATCGGGACCCTCTTAAAGTGCCCGTTAAATCTAGTGATAAGTTTATAGATAGTGACTTTCTTATAAAGCCTATTGTTGCTAGTGTTAAGTTAGATAATAATTGTAAAAATGTGTCGTCAAGCAACACCGATTTTCATTCAGGACAATTTTTCGAAGTAAACTTTCCGGTTAACCATAAAACGAGAGTATTTCGCTCTAAAAATAAAGTTGATGGCATAGGATTTAATAGTACGCCGTACGATAGCGGAGCAATTAATTTGAATCCTGGCCTTAACGATATTCCGCAAAGAGAGAATGAAAATCAGCTGGTGTTGCTCGTCGAAGATACAAACTGTACTAGGATTAAAAAGGTAAGAAAGATGACGGATGAACAAAGAATGCGTGACGCGCCAACATTAACCGTAAACTCAACATTCGAATCTGTAAATGTTGACAAAAACAACATCGGTAAATTACGAATAAATAATTTGACTTTGAAAAACACTGAAAATATTGATAATAAATTTAATCTTAAATATGCCGCCACTGGCCCTTTTAATTGTATGCGAATCGAATCTGATACATATAAAGATGTATTTGCAAAAACTACGTCGGCTCAAGACGATATTAGGTGTATAAACGTTTCAAACGCAACGAATAATATTATCGGGAATAAATCGATACAAAACTCGCACGGGAGTTCTAAAAATAAAGTAGTGAGCACGAAAACGTTCAGCGAAACCATGACCTACCGCAGATTGCCTAGGTCAGGATCAGCTAGCAAACTCGCGTCGCCGCAAACGTCAGACGATGCTCGCGAGAAACTAAATAAACGAATGTCTTCATCCAATCGAGGGGGAATAAATATTCTAGCTGTAATAAATAAGATAAATAATAAGAAACGTAAAATAAGTAATAATAAAAATGTTAGTTATAAGGAAAGTCTTGATAAGAAATTTAATAATAATGAAATTGGCAGTACCGGGTCAACTTACATTATGGCGTGCGAAAACGTACTACCAAAGAAGATCGCTATTGCCAATAGTTTTAGTGACGCCTTAGTGAATAATAATAATGTTGTAGCTGATAAATTAGATGTTTTAAATAAATGTTTACTGGATAAAAGTGTGAAATATGATTACGAAAATTTAGTGTTAAATAAAAAAGTGAACGGTAATAGTGTTCAATCACATACTGATAATAGTAATAATAGTGTAAATAATTTAAAATACGGGGTACAAGACGACGTAGCCTCTGCTGGGGTATGTGTGTCTGGGTATGGGGTCAGCTCATATAACGGAGGTGTGCCCCTTCTCAAACTGCCTTTGAGCATCCACGGAGTAACCGGACGTTACGAGGCCGTCGTCGATACTGGAGCCACGAGAACTCTCGTACGGAAGGCATTGGTATGCCCGCCATACAAAGTTAAGGGCGCTCCTCAAATGCTCGTTACCGCGAGTGGCGAAGCTTTGAGCACAAGCGGGGACGTTTTACTCAGCGGATATTTACGTGACAGCCCCGTGGAATTCGATGCTCTCGCCTTGAACAATTTGCAGGTAGATCTTCTCATCGGCATGGATTGGCTGGACAAACAAGAAGCGGTCATTGACATGAAGCGTCGCTGTGTACACTTTGGAAACCACATACGACAAACTGTTCACTGTCAAACGACGAGACCGCCATTGCCTAGCGAACAAATTACCTTGGCAGAACTGTCACCTGACATCCCTGAAAGGGCGCGCGTTGCTTTAACTAAAGTTATGACGGACTTTAGCGACCGGTTTGCCGAACACGGACCACCGAGTAGAACCACGGAATTTCGGATTCATTTAAAGGATACTACACCCTTCAGGTTGGGACCTTTTAGACAATCCGAAAATAAGCGAAGACAAATTCAAGAAAGCGTGCAGCAGATGCTTGCGGACGGTGTAATAGAGCCTAGCAACTCTCCGTACTGCTCTCCTGTACACTTAGTACCCAAACGCGATGGTACCACCCGGTTTTGTGTGGATTACCGAAAACTTAACGCCCTCACTAAGGAGGAGGCTACTACCCTGCCTCTTATTTTAGAGACACTCAAGGACCTAGGCACTGCCACCATTTTTAGCAGCCTAGATTTGCGTAGCGGTTACTGGCAAGTAAAACTTGATAAAAATACTCGACCACTGACGGCTTTCGCTACGGCTGATGGTAGCTGCTATCACTTCAACGTTTTACCATTTGGTTTGCAAGGCGCCTGCGGCGCATTTCAGAGGCTCATGAGCCAAGAGGTGCTGGTCGGACTCATAAACAATATATGCTTAGTCTATTTGGACGACATTATTGTATATAGTCGGTCGTGGGAGGACCACGTGAACCATTTACGAATGGTATTTGAAAGACTACAATACCATGAACTGAGAGTGGCACCAAATAAGTGTCAAATTGGTCTCAGAGAGGTCGACTACCTTGGACACCGCATTACGGCTACTGGAAACGAGCCGCAGTTGCACCATCTGCGAGAGGTAGAAGCGGCCGCTCAACCAACAACCAGGAAAGATGTGCGTAGCTTCTTAGGTTTATGCAATTGGTTACGGGAGTATATACCTAGGTTTGCAGAAATAGCAATACCTCTGACGAAATTACTTCGAACCACTGTAAAATTTCACTGGACCAATGAAGCTACAAATGCTTTCAGACAAATAAAAGAAGCTATGAAACAACCTTTAAAGCTGGCCAGACCGGATTTCGAAAGGCCCTTCTGCTTACAAACCGATGCTTCAGGACATGGAATTGCGGCCGTGCTGTTTCAACGTAAACAAGACGGTGGACGCGATGTCATAGCCTATGCAAGTAGACGCGTGAATGAAGTTGAGAGTAGGTATCACAGTAATGAACTTGAAACCCTGGCGGCAGTCTTCGGTATTACAAAATACCGAGGTTACCTTGAGGATCGAAAGTTCACGCTGATTACCGATAACCGGGCACTCACGTGGCTAAATACAGCGAAAAATCAGAAGGGTAAATTGGCAAGGTGGGCGATGCTCTTGAGCGAGTTTCGTTTTGATACGGAACATTGCCCCGGTATTGAAAACCACCTGGCCGATCACCTTTCAAGGTTCCCTCAAGAACACGCGACCAACGCTAAGGATGCTGAGGAGATAAACAAGCGGATGGAAGCGCCCACGCGAAAACCTGAGCCCCATACCGCTATGTTACTAACAACGGTCACATTACGACAAAAGATTATGGATAAACAACGAACGGATACTACGATACAAGGATTAATACGGCGCATAAATTCGAATGTTGGACCGAGTAGAGAACCCGCCGGCTTGATTGTGAAAAACGGGTTGCTGGTACGGTTGAGTGGAAGTCAGACACCACAAATAGTAGTGCCGGCCTCATTAAGGAAGGAGGTGATGAAAGTTTTTCACGACGAAAATGGTCACCCAGGATCGTTGGAAACGGACTACGCTATCCGCGATGAGTTTGTGTGGCGCAGGCGTAGACGCGAAGTGGAAGCTTACGTACGGGCCTGTGGCATATGTGCCACCCGGAAGCGTGGTGCGTTGCAGCTTAGGGCAGCGGAAACTTCTCATATGGAAGCTAAGCGGCCATGGGAGATCCTGGCATTAGACCTGATGGGACCTTATACTACCACACGCTTAAAAAATAGATTCATTCTGGTAATCACCGACTTGTTTTCACGGTGGGTTGAAGCCTTTCCGTTGCGATCAGCGGTTGTATCACATATCATCCAGTTAGTTCGCGATCAGATCATCCTGCGTTATGGAAGTCCACGGGCGCTTTTAACGGATAACGGAACGCAATTTAGTCACCCGGCATGGCTCGCAGCCTTGGAAGAATGGGATTGTTTACAATGGACAACTGCCATCTACAATCCCAGACAGAATCCGACTGAACGCCGTAACCAGGAGATTAAGAAAGGGTTGCGTATTCGTTTAGCAGGCTTGGACCAAAGTACGTGGGATGCCCATCTCACAGACGTACTGGGTGATTTACGATGCCGGCGCAATGCAGCCACGGGATTCACCCCTGCTGAAGTACTTTGGGGAGCGAAAATGTGTAGGCCTGGATATTGGTCCAACCCGCTAAGGTCGAGAGAGAGTAATGGAGTTGAGCGGAACCGTGAAGGTATGAATGAGGCTGTCTTTGCAAATCAAGAAAGGTATTTCCAACGTCGAAGACAGGATCGTGTGGCTGAACCACCGGCTTACCAAGTTGGGGAATCGGTATACACGAAGGAATATCCCAAAACAAGACCAGGAGCAAGTGCGGGACTTGAACCTAGATGGACAGGACCTCATAAAATTATCTGGAAAGTTGGCAAAGTGACGTATTACGTAGCTCGGCGTGGCCGACCTTATAAATTTCATGTAGATCAAATCCGTAAACATTACCCTCCCGCTGAGACGGAAGCGGAAGACGATATAGGAGATGACGAGGAAGATAATTTGGAAGCACTAAGGGGGTCTCCTCTCGAAGTGAGCGAATCTGAAGGCAGCGTAACCGGGCAACTTATGATACCAGAGCTTGATGGTGTGGAGAGTGCGCACTCTCCTTTCTCGTCGCAGGTTCATGAGGAGGCTAGGGACGTGACGCCTGAAAGAAGTCGTGGCACAACGGGAGGTACTCTCGAAGTGTTGCCATCCAAGAAGAGGAAGTGGAAGAGAATACTTGCGGCTAAAAACCATCCTACTACCGGTGGGAAAGCCATGCCGTCAACGAGCCTGGCCGTTGTACCGCTAAATGACGCTTTGCCCACAGCGGTAGGAATGAATGCAAGCACAGTATCTACCCATGAGGTGATGCTGCAGAGACCAGCAGACGAGTGGGAAACTTTCCATAGAAAGATATCCGCTGCTCGGGACGAGCCTGGCCCAGTAGTCACGCTACTATCTCGCCCTCGTCGCGAAGGCAGACGACGTCCGGCTAGGTACGCTCCTATAGCGCCAGAAAGAAAATAGAAGTGCTTAGCGAAATAATAATTCCGAACGAGGGCTAAACGTCTACAAATGTAGCCTCTCGGAATACAAAAAACTGGACAGCCCAAGAGTCAAAGACTATAGCCCCGCGACCCCTCCGCTGACTAATAAAAACGAATAAAATAACAAGAAAACCTAATTAAAACAAAGTAACACAAAATAAATGTACTACACTGAAATTAAATCAAACTCTGACCTATTCAAAAGTATCGCGAAAGCATTGCTTTGAGCTGAAAATAATAATCCAAAATAAATATAGAAAATAATAAAAATAGAGCTAAAGTATAGAGTTTTATGTTAGAATAGTTAGATTGTAGTTGAATTCTTTTATAAACTGTTTATCATGCCATGTACTTAACGGATGAACAAGGAATTGGATGGGTGGCCGATGAGATCAGGGCGTACCTTTCGACTTTAATCCAGATGGGGCGAATGATACACCCCTGTTACAGGCGGGCTTCTCCCGGTGTAAAATAATCATTTAGTAGCTTAAGTCGAAACGTAACCCTGACCTCTAGAAACGGCTTCATAAAACATCTAATCTGATTCCTTGCTCAACCACGTAAGTATTTCTTTTTAATTTAAAAAGTAAAAATGATGATGGATGAAAGAGATAATTTTAAGACTAAATATAAGGATTGAAATATAATAAATTTTGCCGCGCTTGTCGGCAACGTCCAAATTTCGACGCGCCTGCGCCAGGGTCAGGCTCGTGATTCGCCGAATCAAAGATCACGCGATAAAATTTGGCCAATCACGAGAGTCCTTTTTGCTGGAATGGCGTGGGTACGCGAAGTTTGAAAAAGAAAAAAGATGTTAGTAAGCGTCCCCTTTCCGATAGGTACGGACCTGACGACTACCACTGTAAAAATCCCAAATATAATTTGTAAAACTAAAAATTAAGAAAATATAAGAAGACCACGTTACGAGCACGAAAGACCGTGTTTTATTTATACTCCAACCGTTTGAATTTCTTTTTTTTTGTGAATCCGGGGTTCGATGGACACCTGAGCTAGCCGCTGGAACCCCGGGGATCTCAATGGCTAAAAGTATTAAAAGAATGCATTGGCATCGTGTTCCGATATATTCTAAAAGTTTCAAATGTCTAGCTAGTCGGGCAGTTAGTTAAAAATCGATTGCAAGATTTGTACTGGACAAACAACCACCGGACAAACAAGAATACGAGCTAATAAAAACGTTGTAAAATACACTTGAATTAGTTAGACTTGCATGACATAAATAATAATTATTTGCGTCTAGTGTAACATTGTTATTACATTATCTTGATAAGAATCAAGATACGATTCTTTTACTTTGAACCTCTAAAATTATCAGACTGATAAATAATTCCAGTGCTATGGGTCAGAGCTTCCCAACCAGTGTGCCACAAGATAGTGTTGCGTATGGTAAAGACATATACATTACATGTTATTTATTGTTTTCATAATATGAAATATGCAAAACATGATAATTTTAGGGGTTTGAAAGTGATAAGTATTGAGAGAGATCAAAACATAGGAGGTAATGTATGATTTTCTTCTTAAAAAAACGTGTGGTAGATCTAAGCATGATGTTATTCCGTCCCGTCATCATATTTTTTACTTGATTTTATGATTTTTATGACTCGTATCGATCCACGGATGCCGCTCACAGAAAGTGTATATTATCAAAAATTAACTGTACAGTTGTATTCGCAAACTTGAGAGCTGCAAAACAATGAGATTGTGATTGTAAAAATTCTTCACCGTGCTACGACAATTCTATAATTTGAATAATCTGCCATGACAGGAAAAAGGTTGGGAAACACTGTAGGTTGTGAAAAGCGACAATAATCATATTTATTATTTTACCATCTATTAAATTTAATCATCCAATTGATGCTTCCAGCTCATATCTCACGTAGTGTACACAAAATCTGTCCTTTATGTTATCTTGAGGTGTAATTAATTTGTGATGATACCTATTTTATATATTGATTTAATCAGTAGTCAATAATTATTCATAACAGGCTTAGTTCAATTATTTACTGTTGTAGTACATAGTGAAAAGCCAATCTGTCAGTGAGTACCTGTTGAGTATTACTAAACCAAATAAATTATAACTTGTATCAGAGAGAAGAGGGCTAAAATATTACGTGTAAATATCCGTGTATGGCATGAATATATTGATAAGTTAAAAAAGACATCAATACTCAGGACAGCTATTTTTAAGTTTGGTTTTCTGTGATAAATCAGGGAAATTTTAGTTATGAATTTAAAAAACATAATAAAAATTTAATGGGCCCCACGATGGCCGAGCGGCTTAAGCGTCAGCCTGTAATGTGGATCCCAGGTTCCAATCTTGGGCCTGGAAAATACACATTGTTTTTCAATTTGCGTTGAGTCAGAGTGTGGACCTAATAAGTTGAGCAAGTGGCCAACATCCATTTCTCGTAAAAACAAAAAATCTGTTAATACAAACCTCCACTCTGTGGAGGCCAATATGAACTTACTGGGATCGGGCATGGTTGAAAGAAAGAAAAAGAAGAAGAACTCATACACGGATAATATTATGTACTATAGTTCGCATTTAGGTAACACAATACTTAGGTAATATTGCCATGTTTTTCCAGCATTTGTACCAATAAATAGATACTAAGAATCCGTCCAAATATTATGTATTCACATTTTTTTAAATTATAATTGAACATGCCTACATGGTATAAACATCAGTCCATTAAGCTAGTTTTATAGGCCTGTAGAGTTCAGAGTTTGTTTTTTTGGTCAAGATTGAACGGGATTCTGGTATTGCAAAATCTAGTAAATTCAACGCAATGTGTAGAAAAGGAATTTATTTTATAACAAGTGTGTTAGTATGTTCCCTGTGATAAGCCCCTTTCCTGTTGAATCTACATACTGAGATAATGTATCACAAGCAAAAAAGATTGGTTTATTTATATCGTTTTCAGGATGGTGCAGTGAACATCAGTCGAAATATGGATCCAGGATTCTATCCACATGACAGACGTCCAAGTCCAAAGTTAAAAGCAAACTGCTTTTCTATTTTCACTTTTTGGTTAGTACCACACTACAAAAGGAAGTCATAGTTCCTCCTTGTATTTTTGACTTGTACTGGTAGCCCACGGTGGTCGAGTATTAACGTGTTGGCCTATAATGTCGTGGATCCTAGGTTTGAAACCCAGAACTGTCAAATTCACATGTTGTTTTTGACCCAGCTTATGTATCTAATAATTTGAGCAAATAGCTGACATCCGTTTTTCCTAGAAACAAAAATCTGTGGAGCCCCATATTATGATCCACTTAGGATTAAACATGGTGATATCAATGTACTCGTATACTTGCTATACGAAGCTTTGGACTATCTTAAAGTAACAGTAAGTCCATCTGAGATTTCAAGAACCTCATAATACGAAGCTAATTTAGTAATTCTAAATTTTACATAATTTCCAGTTTTATTAAATAACTAAGCAATTTATTATTTCTGTTTTTAATATAAAAATAACGCAAAATATAATTCTACCAATACAATTCAGAGTCAAATCAAATATCAAAATTTAAATGAGCTCAAACCAGGGATATTGAAGAAAATCTTTTTGTTGGAGGCAGAGATATTGGGCTGGCACCCAGGCGACAGCCACCCTTGGCAAAATCATGCCTGAATTGCCTAAAATTTGCAATGAGGCAAAAAAGGCCCTTAAGGAATATTGTTGTACTGATTTGTCATACAAGCACTCAGCATTATACCCCGTTTACATATGCATGAATATACTGCTGACAGTACGTATTATCGCGGCCAAAACAAGAAAATGCATGTGTAAACACGTATTATCGTGCAAGTTGCATGATTGCATGCATGTATCAAAAAGTTCAGAAGCTTCTGAACTTTCACACAATAATTAGTACCTACTTTCATGGCGGTACGCATGCGCAGTAGAACGATAATGGTGAACTGCCGGAAGAAATACGAACTACACAGCACAGAATATTTTGACGTCTGCAGATTATTTACGAATTTGTCCGAACCTGTCAAATAACACCGTACGTTGACAACATCCCGTCTCGCTTACGCTTGACAGCACTTTTACGTGTAAATAATTATTATCGCGATAGTTTAAAATACACACTATTGGTGCAAGTAAATCCATGCATGTGTACAGGCGCTATTATGTTGTTTGTTGTGTCTTTCTTCCAACAAATGACACTTACATCAGACTGGAACTTGCTTCAGTGATATTTATAGGGAAACTAAAGATGGTTTCATCTAGAAGAAGATTCAACATCTTTGGTTCAAACACTTTGTTTCTTAAGTTTCTAAATAAATATTTGATTATGTTTGTTAAGTTGTTGAATATTCATATCATTTACTTCAGCACAAATGGGTCTCAAAAATAAACAACAACTTTCTTAATTCTAGGTGGTTAAAAGATATATTTGTTCGGGGCTTTGGTAGGTCATTAGAAATCGATGACCTATATGCTCCATTGAATAATCATAAGTCATGCTTATTGGGAAACAGATTTGAAGAATTATGGAAGCGACAGCTAACGTCTGGCAAGCCATCTTTACTCAAAGTCATCTACGAAGCTCACGGCACAAGTTTTATAATACTAAATATTTTATACAGCTTAACTGAAACAGTTTTAAGGTAACACAGGTTTATTTATTTATTTTACATATCAATCGTGTTTAGGAAAAAGGACGTAACCCTCACTGAACAAATTTTACAGGAGAGGCAAAAAACGTTTTTTGAGAGTTTTTAGTTTATTATTTTTATAAAAATAGGCACAGACATTGGGTGCATGATGATTTGGTGTAATATATTTTCGATCTAATAATAATTAAAGAAGTTATTACAGAAAAATCATTAAAATTGAGGATAAATGCTTTTTTCTATAAATTAAAAATTAATTAATCTCAATTAAAACCTGAATTTAGACAATAATTCGGCATTTGCGGCTTTCTTCCTTTTTATAGAACGTGTATTTAGTTGTATACATTGTTAATTTTCGAAAAATCGAGGGTTACGCTTTTTTTCCTAAACACAGTCGATATATTATTTAGTCTGCGTTATATATTAATGCGTGGTTTTCAAACTTTTTTGTTTCATGGCCCCCTAAAAATGTATCAATTAGGGGGATAGGTTGACTTTGGTGGTCATCACACACTTTCTCAAATCTTGGAGTCAAACTAGACACAACTGTGTTCATAGGTATTATAGTTTCAATAATTAATCATCTATTTATTCTGGGTGGAATATAAAACATTGAAAGTTTTACTGCCGTTTGCTATAAATGAACGGAACATATAAAAAAACGATTTGAACAAATTGTTATATCACAAGTTATAACAGTTCGATAACGATTTAGATGCTTTTTCAAATAATTATTAGCTTAACCCCAGAGCCAGTGTTTTTAAGTCATATTTTGTAAAAAATGAATTGAGTACAGATTACATCCTTAAATTATCAGTCGGGTCCAATTTACACAAGTCCATTCATAACAGAAACCCCAAATCCTTAAAACGATAAAGCTGTAAGTAAATCAACATTCTTCTTCATTATGTGAGCCCCTAAGTTGTAGCATTTTGGACACCACATGGTACCTCCAAGAATCCCTGTCGCTCGTCAGTCTTCTTGCCAGCATCCCGTAACTCCGCCATATACACTCTGTGGATAGAATTTAGCGGCTTTCTAGGATCTGAGAATCCATTTGGTTTGAAGAACAGGGAATCCAGGTTGAGATTTTCTTTAGGCATTCAATATCGCCTCTTTATATATCGAGAGGTTACTTCGTCCGCTGTCTTATCACCTTCTTAGGTTTACATAAGGTATACCACAATACACCCAGTATCCGTCACAATACATTGCTCTGAGCATTCGTAAGATGCCATGACTCGCTACAGTAAAAATTGCGTTTTCCCGAAAATGTTCTTTTTGGACTTAGACTAGTCTGGCTCTAAGGTACTGATTAAATAAATTGAGAAAGAAAAAATATAAAGTTATCATAACGACAAATACAGTAAGACTAGTGAATAGTCTATGAGTGAATTAATTACAGTCCATATTTAAAAAAAGAAATCATTAATTTTCTATAATTCTTTTAATTTATTCATTCAATGGTTCCCTCTGCTTTTTCAACAATATTGTCTTTGCAGAATAGCTCAACCTCTGTGTTTAGGAGAACTCATCTCTTATTTTTCTCCCGGACAAACTTCCATATCCAAGAATGAAGCTTACGGGTATGCGAGCGGGGTGGTATTGAGTATGACTTGCAACGTTCTCATAATGCATCCATTCTTTAACGCCATCGGCCACACTGCAATGAAGATACGACTTGCCAGCTGCTCCCTTATGTACAGAAAGGTAGGTACTTAAAGTTTACTACTCGAGATCTTATCAGTGGACGAAAGCGTATTAGTGAACACATGAAGGTATACCTGTTCAAATTTCGATGAATGTCATTGGTGACTGACTGCGTGCCGATGATGAATGTAGGTCGCAGAAATGACAGAATGACCTGTATACTGCCATACTAAGTACAGAGGCCGTATCTGCATTTTAGGCAAGTGGGAGAACAGAGCTCCAATATTATTTGCCTTTACTAGTTATACTTTAGAACTTATTGTTTATATTATAAACCTATAATGCTTAATTTTGGTTTAAGATTTGTTGACATACCTTGAAAATTTGATTTCTGCTATTTTTCGTATAAAAAATGTACTTTTGCTTTCCTTCATACAAAGCTTTTTTTAGACCGTACTGAGGTAATATGGGCGTATCTACATTTTTTTTTCTTCGAAATCAATTATCTTTTTTTAGAACAAGAATTAAGAATTATACACCTTGGTACAAAACACATTCAATTTAATCAAACCTATAATACAGATCATTCACTACAGAAGAAGGGGATAAGGGCTCAAAGCCCAGGTGACCCATAACCTAGGATTATCTTAAGAAAAGAAAGAAGAAGAAGATATGTCATAAATCCTTTAGTAAATGATAGTTACAACCGAATCGCTAAGTATGTATCGAGTTTTTAAAGTAAATACGGCTACTTATTAAAAACCTTGATTTTCTGTGTAACTATAGCGTTTACGGTTACGACAGTTTCAAACGCCTTACTATTAATTAACTTTATTAAAATTAATTACTTTTCTTTGTCTCTTATACAGGTGCAGCGATTGGACCTACGAGCCCCAACCCCTGATGGTTCCGGCCTCTCTGGCCACATCATCAATCTTATGACCAATGATGCCAACTGTTTCGACTTGTGTATTTACTTCATTATGGAAATGTGGCGGGCACCCATTGAAGGCGCTATACTTATATATATCATGTACAGAAATATTGGACCTGCGTCACTGATAGGAGCTGCTTTTTTACTGTGTTTCATACCATTGCAAGGTATATTACTTACCATACAATTAACCACGCGATTCAAAAGCTTATCCAAAAAAAATATTTTACGCTGTGTGCCCACTATAACATCTGGTTTAAAATAATTAGGTACTAAACATTGGCTTACTCATTTATAATCTTGGAAAAAGTATTGTCAAATCAATTATCACTAACGTTTTCCTATGCATGGGGTGCAGTCCGTGTGTGAATTAAGTACCTACTATATCATATCATCAGCCAGGGTCGATCCACTGCTGGATGAAGGTCTTTCATAGCTTCCTCCACTTTTCTCGGTACCTAGTTCTTCCACGTATCGTACGGCCTATATCAGTCACGAATATTTAAAACATTTTCTAGTGTTCCTCAGGGCTAAAACATGTGGCCGTTGCTGTTCACGATTTTTATAAATGACATTGCATTGGTAATAAAAATGCTATATTTTTGTTGTTGTCTGATGACTTAGAACTCTTTTTGGAAGTTGTCGTCAGCTCCAACTTGATATAGATAATATATTAGATTGGGGCAGGCGTAACAAACTAGAATAATTCAATATTGATAAATGCAATCTTTTGTCGTTTACCAGAGCCACAAAAGTGTTGTTTTTCCAATACTCGATGCATGGCAGAGTTCTGTCACGAATATCATCTCGTCGCTATAGGATTTGTTTCCCGAATAGACCAAATGTCAATTTTACAGGAGACGAAAAACAAATTTCATTGTCGTATATTTTAATATCAGTAGATGTATCAATCATTCTTTCTACACTGTATGATTGCAACATTATCTAAGAATAGATTCCAAGAATAATATACTGGTATAAATCATTAAATGCACAGAAAATGCGTTTTATTTACAAGTACTCACTGTGGATATTCGGGAAATTTTTAGCGCTCTCTCAGAATAATGGATATTCGGGACAAAACATGGACGTTCGGGATTTAAGACCGTAGCGAATTGCTGCACGGCCCACAGATTACTGAGTGGTCAAAAAGTACGCGCCTCAAATGTTATATTTATTTACACGATAATTGTTAATAATTACCTCTACTATTTAAATACTTAATGATCGTAATTACCCAAGTTCGTATGTAATAATAACATGCGGCAATCGCTTTTTCGATTTTTTTTCGGATTAAGTAATTAAATAGTTTTTAAGTAATTAACTATTTTTTTATTGAACAAATAATTCACAAGATTTAAGAATGTACCATTTTAATAATTGAATATACTTACATAATTTTTTTAAATCACTTCTGAGAAAATATATTATAAGGTATCTACTACTTCAATTACTAACCGACGTCACGGTCATTTCTCCAATATTTTATGATGGTACTTACTCGTACTTGCTAACAATTTTATATTAATACTTTTTCCAAAAAAAAAAAATCTATTTATATATATCTGTAAGATTATTATATCTATATATTTCTATAATTGACAATTAAACTTATTACAAACCACCAAATAAATATTATATATTTACTATTGTAAGGAATAACAACACAAAATAATAGCATGTATAAATTAATTACCATTGGCTGCTAATATTAGGTAGGTACCAATATCCTATGTATATAATATCCACCAAATAAATAGTTACTAACATACATATTAAATTAAATTAACTATCAGCGCATTCAAAAATAAATAATAGCATCGCCTTTATTTTCATAGAAATACCTAGATTAAAAGTAAAATAAAGACAAACAATGTTTGATTAAAAATAATTTGAAATAATAATTATTTTTTACGTCATAGTAGTTGCCGGGTCATACTGTAGAATTCATATAACCGTTGGGATTTTGTGTCATTTATCAAAACAAAATGCAATTATTTAGGTTAAAATACTCACTTCCACAACTCTACTGTAAGTTCAGGGTGAACTAGAGATGTATCAGCTATGAATGATCTCTTCAAATTTGATGAATTCACTATTAAAACAATAGTAACGTTAAAAACAATATCAATAAGACGAAATTTGAAAGAAGTCTCCGGACGGCCAAAAAATATGAAAGTGGGCGTGATTGTTTTAGAGCTAGACAGCGTGAATGTGGAAGCGAGATGCACGGCGTGAGCGCGGTTTGATTGGCTAAAGTCATATTCGGGAAATAAACACTCAGCCAGAGATATATTTCGACCGAAATTAACTTGGATATTCAGGTACGAATAGTTGGACATTCGGGAGAACACCACGGAGTAATTGTAACTTAACATGGCGTATTCGGGTTTTTTTAAAAAATATCTCTGTTCCTAGATAAAAATATATTTGTTTTATAAATGATTTCGGTAGAGTTCGATAAAAGAAATTGAACTGCATTAAAATGTCGATTTCGACAAAAATGGATATTCGGGAAACAAATCCTATAGCGACGATCTGTAAGGGACCTTTATTAGCCATATAGTTACCATTTGTAACAAGGCACTTAAGATGTTGGGTTTCGTCATGCGTACTTCCCGGGTCTTTTCGGATGTTACGAAATTAAAACTTTTGTTTAATTCTTAACTTGGAAGTAGGCTTGAGAGTGGGTCTACTGTTTGGGCACCGCATCAGTTGAAATATGGCCTTATGGTCGAGAGGGTTCAGAAGAAATTCTTGAGACTCCTTTACTTGAGGTTGTACGGATACTATCCGTGGCTTTATCCAACTGACTTTCTCTTAGGTATGCTTACATACTGCAGTCTGCAATTTAGAAGAGATTTTTATTTATCTACGTATTTTTTCTTCTGACTTATACGAAGTATAAATGAGAACTCTGCCATTCTGGGCAGTGTTGACCTGTGTGTCCCTGATAACTACCTTAGAAATAGGGAGCACCAGTTGTTTATTCTCCCAAGGTGCAGAACCAATCTGCCACTGGTAATGCCAATTGGGAGGGCGATTACTATGTTCAGCCAAATTGCTTCGGGTGTTGATATATCCCACTTGCGTGAGGGTGAGTTTAGGTGGACACTATTTTATAAATTCTTAAGGGTCTCCTTAGCAAACTCGGTGTACTTCTTTGAACTACTATAGATGTATAATTGTATTTTCACTGCGTTTGTATGTTTATATGATGTTTTCTTTTTATATTTTCATTACTTTTCTTTTTCTTTCTTCTTTATAATACTGTTTCATGTCCTTTTGTGAACGTCTTAAACTTATAATTTGTAATGCCACAATATGTAAAATAAATAAATTGAAATTGAAATCCCCCGAATTTTAAGAGTTCATCTATTCAGCGGGTTGTAGGGCGTCTCTGTGGGCGTTTAGTGCCCCTTGGGTACCACTGTATGATGGCATTTATCCAGCGGTTGTCCACTCGTCGAGCGACATGTCCAGCCCATAGCCATTTCATCTGCTTAGCGACCTCTATCACATCGCATACTCTTGTCTGCTTCCTTATCCATTGGTTTCTTTTGTGATCTTTACGCGTTATGCCTAACATGCACCTTTCCATGCCAGGTGGCGCTTCTCATAATTTTTGGATTACTCTTACATTAAGAGTCCATGTTTCACATGCATAATGTGAGCATTGGTAGCACACATTTGTTGAACACTTTAAGCTTAAGACACAATAGGAGGTGACTTTTGGGTACAAATGCACTCCATGCCAGTTTGTTTCTGCGAGCAATCTCGTCATACATACCACCGTCAATTGACATTTATTGTTCAAGATAAACGTAGTTGTTGACCAGCTCAATTTGAGTGCTATAATATAATATATTGTGTTTTATTTAATTAATATAACTTTCCACCAAGGATCGACCACTAATAATAAAAATAATGGTTTATATTTTTTCAGCATGGTTGGGTAAGGCGAGTGCTGCGTTTCGTAGCAAAGCATCTGTCAAAACTGATCACCGAATCCGGCTGATGGGTGAAGTAGTGCGAGGAATTCAGCTCATTAAAATGTACACTTGGGAATATTGCTTTGCTGACATTATTGGTAGAGCAAGAAAGTGAGTTTGTGTGGTGAAAGATGCTTTCATTAATCTGTCTTGATATATATACAAAACGACATTACACAAGAATTTAGTGGAAAAATTTATTACTCTGCCAAAAAAATCTAACTAATAACCTTTTTTTATGGCGGAACCCTTGAAGTGTTATGTAAAGCTGAAGCTCGGTCGAATTCGGATATATTCGGATAAAGGCGTATCTATTGTTTTTCCACCCGAACCCTGAAATTTTGTATCGAAACGTCAAATAAGAATAATAGAACATATCGACATAACCTACAATTTTATTAGCCATGTCATTGCATGAAATATGTTACTACTCGCCACTCGTTATTTGCCAGCTCACGAAATTATTTGTAGATTTGTATATTGTAGATTATTTTACAAAATAGTCACATCTCGCATCTCAATTTTCAATATCTAATTGACATACTCTATCTCGCTCTAAAAGTTGACACAGCCAAGAGAAGGGGTGTTAATAAATAGCACTTTTGACAGTTAACTTCTTGTGATATAATCTTGTGGTATATGATTCAACAGAGAATTTAAAAACATTGTATATAAAAAGTTTTTTTATCTTGTAATTATGTAATGTTAACTTGCAAGCTTTAAGGGGACGCTCTACAGAAATGCTCTTGAGAATTGAAAATATGATATTTTTATATGTGGTCCGAAATAGCTGGTCTACTAGTAATATTAAAAAGTCGCCGCCGATACGTGGGTCAAAAGTAATGGTCAATAAATTAAATTTAAAACAAACAAACTCGCTTCAGCTTAGTGAGTATAGGGTGACCAAATTATAATATCTTTTAATATACTTAAATGTTTCTAAATTCAATATGTTAATCAGCTTTTTGGTGGGAAGTATTACAACCAATATGGTGGATATTGTGACGTTTTTAAACTTAGAGTTTAGTTTAGTAGTTTTGAAACTTAGAAATAGATTAATAACTTTTTAACCTGAAATTGTACGAGAACTAAACATACGAAGGATTTTGAAACACATTATCTACCTACATTTTTATTTCATGTGCTATCCAAAAAACCTAATTAATGAATAGTTTTTATCTTTAATGTGTAAGACCTACATAATTATTTAAAAAAAAAATAGGTAAGTATTGTTTAATTCTAATGCATATTTAAAAAAACATACAATATATCTAGTGATGTACCCGAGTTTAGAGACACTTTTACAAACTAGTAACGCAATTACTTTTATAATATAATATGTACTAGTGAAATAATAGGTAGGTACCATTATTGTATTTTGTTGGTTGAGTAAAGCCAATGCATGAAATAATTTATAACGCCTAAAAATAAATATTATCGTATAGGCACCCCATATACTGTTATTATTTTTCACATTATTTTATTTCCGCCGGCTGGCGAGAGCGTTCACGGCACCTAATAAATGATTGCAAAGAATTGCTCTAGCGACAATAATTATTATTAAGTTTTTAAAATAAAATCTTCGATGACCAGGGATTTTGTTGTAAATTTGATTTAAAATGACGTTCTACTCGCTCTGTGGACTCTCTTCGAATGAAATATGAATCACACTGGGTCCTGTTATACCCACTCTTACAAGCTTCATCAAAAACAAAAGATTCAGTGCAGTTAGGCAGTGACATTTAATAATGACATCCAATAGAGATCTCATTTTTTATTCATCATTCCTTGTTGCTACAAAAATGTCCCTCCCACATAAATTCTCACTACCTACTTCAATGATAACTAAGGCACAATATCAGCTAACCTAAAAATTCAAAATACCGTAGTATTTTAGAATAAGCCACGTTAAACCTATGGAACACAGGGCTCGAAATGGACCGGAGCGCCGTTCCTGTTCGTGAAATTGGTAAAATTATCACTCCGTCTCGTGGAAAAAATAATTTGACCGTCTGAGCCATATAATAGAAAATCTACCACACTTATTTTTATAAAATATACATAAAATTTGATAACTATGTCTTCTAACTATGATAACTATGTATTGTTCTTCAGAAAACTGTCGAGCGCTCCGGTTCGTAAACTTTTCCATTTCGAGCGCTGCTGGAACAGTCAAAATCCTGTGACTGGGCAAAATCCGCACGTTGTTTTTGAATGTATCAACAAGTACAACAACTGACCAACAGCTGATCATCGTAAAAAGTCAATGAAATTAAACTATTCACATTATCATATGCTTAGTGCCTTAGTACTCTAAATTACTTTTATAATACTAAAATATATAACTTTTACAAAAACAATAATAGTGCATTGCTTATTTTTCAGACAAGAAATGTATGTAATCCGCAAAATGTCCTGGATAAAGGCTCTGACATTGCTCTGTGTGAGGCTTAACACCAAAATATCAATTTTTATAAGCATTCTAACATTTCTCGCTTTTGGAAATTCAATCACCGCTTCAAAGATATTTATTCTATTCTCTTTGTATAATCTCTTGAACAGAAGTGTCGTTGAATTCTTTCCATTGGCGATAATGCTAACATTGGAAGCAAACGTATCCATTCAAAGAATGCAAAAGTTTCTACTTCTACCGGAGGTGGGAAAGTTACGGGAAATGGATAATTCATCTTTGGAAGAGATGGTGTCAGAGGTTGATAGGAACATAGGTCTTTTTACAGATAGAAAACTATATGGCACAGATAACCCAGTATTTACCGTAGCGACTTCAAGAAATGATTACGTGACTGGCAAACCATCTGAACATATTGCAAATGCTGCTTTTACTGGCTTAACAATGGATAATGTAACAGCATATTGGAAGAATTCAGATTCTGGTGACACTAATGTAAAAGTTGCCCTTGAAAATATTTCTTTAAAGGTTCGATATTTTATTTCATTTCATCATAATTATATGGTTCACAGACTCCCCGAGTCGACGACTACTAATTGAGAAATTACATTTTGAATCTCTTCGTAGAGTCTTGAGTGAAATAATAATTTTTAACAGCGCAACACAACCGTATATTATGAACCAATCAAAACTAGCTTCAACACAATCGTATTGGTACCTGAATCATTACATGTAATTGCTATTTAAGGATGGCGTCAGTCGTCGAGTCTATTGAGGCTTCTCATGTAATTAGATATGTAAAATTATCATTTAATGGATGTCGACTATGGTATATTGGTGCTGTATGCGACTGGGAATCATTATTGATCAGAGGTTTAAATCTGCATACTGCCCAAAAATTTTATTTCGTTTGTAAAATAAATAGATGAGGACAAAAAACGTGGCAGACCCTGCCAATAAACGTTTTCTACATCAAAATCAGTCACTGTCGCAACGTATTACACCACTGGATGATACACAACAAATGGATATTGGTCTTGAGATATGTCATCCACACTGTGAAGGTCCATATCGATGGTTTAGTGCAAAGATATTATATGTCCAGTTTTGTATGTTTTGAGAAAATCAAAGTTTTAAATTTGAGATGCATGAGAAATGGACATATTGTGTATTTTAATGATACGGTATCTTCTCAAATATTTTTCAAATTTATAAATTTCTAGTTCTAATAAAATTATGTAATATTTTTTGTCATTTTTCTGTACTTACATTGTTATTTCAGGTTTCTCCATGTGAGCTCTTAGCAATAGTGGGCTTGGTAGGATGCGGAAAGAGTTCAGTTCTTCTAGCTATCCTGGGAGAAATCAACACTGAACCCGGTTCAGTAATAACTTACGGTGGCGTGATGTCCTACAGCGCACAGACTCCGTGGATCTTCGAAGCATCCGTGCGACAGAATATTATCATGGGACAAGAAATGGAAATGGCAAGGTACAAAGAAGTTGTAAAATGTTGTCAACTTGAGAAAGATCTACAAGATATGGCGCATGGCGACAAGACTATCGTGGGAGAAAGAGGCATGCTATTAAATTTAAGCTTTTGTTATTATATTGGTTACCGCTGCTCACTAACCACTTTTAATACAATACAGTACTCTCTCAGTAATCCGCCACCCCAAAAACCAGACAAGTGTCCAATTAGTGAAAGCGGCGGATTATAGTTTATGCCTATAAAATATGGTAAAAATTAAAACAGGTATTTCTTAAAAATGGTTGTTTTGAGAAATTTGAACTAGCAAATTACGGTTTTATTTTTAATCAAAAAGTATTTACTAATTTATACATATTTATAAGCTATTTATTTATTAACTAAATAAAACAGTAAATAACTTGACACAACCAGTTTTTCAGTGAGGCAAATATTCTTTAATGGCTTAGGATTCCTGGCTTTTCCTATGACCAAAAGCTTCATTTTGCGTGTCCCGGTTCCATTGTAGCATTCCGAGTACAGCATAATAATTGTGATGCGGTGCTTAGGCACTTTCCTCCCTGGTACATTACTTTCTTCGCGATGACTGTACGTTTTACGAAGGAGAAGTTTCCAAAATAAACCCGTCTCATCTGCGTTATACCTATACTTGTACGCGGCGGACTACTGAATTTGACAATCGAATATCGGCGAATTATAGAGCTTGATTTTGTGCTTTCAACTAGTAAAAATATCGGCGGATTATAGTAGTTGTCGGATAATCGAGCGGCGGATTACTGAGAGTGTACTGTATAATATATTCATTTCTCAATTTTATGATTGATAATTCTCTCTGATTGATTTAGGATTATTGGATTCTCTTAACCGAGATGGCATATTTATACAAAAAGATTGCGTCGTCGGACCCGCCCGCCTTTTTCGAAGATGATAATATGACATGAAGCTATGTCACACTATCTCTTTTTACTATAATTACCTATCCTTGTCTCTCCGGATATCTAGGATTTCAGGAGTCACTCGGGCTGAGTCATAATTATTGTCTTGCCGGATGGTGAGGTATCACAATGATGGTAAAATGTACGTAAAAATTAGTAAAATGTCGTAGGCCTCTAATAATTAAAGTGGTTATATCTACTAGAGTTCTGTAATTAATATATTATAGGCATAATCTTGTTTGCAATAATGATAAATTGTAGACTTTCAAGTCCCCAAAAAAATAGAATTGATGTTACCTGGAACAACCCAAGTACCTATTTATATCTATGCAAATATTTATGAACACTGAACAGCAAGGCATCTGAGATATTTACCAAATTCCATTAATAATGGCAACCGACTTTTTTTTGTCACCAATTTTTCTGATGCTGTTCCAAGTTATATTTATTCAATGAAGAATGTTACATTCTTAATTGCTGTGCAATTATATTTTATTTCAGGGGTATCGTTATCGGGCGGGCAACGAGCACGAATATCTTTAGCGCGATGTGTCTATAAGCGTGCACACATTTATCTGTTGGATGATCCTTTGTCAGCTGTTGATGCACATGTAGTGCGTGCTCTCTATGATATGTGCTTAAGAGGATTTCTTCGAGAATCGGCTGTAGTTTTAATTACTCATCAACTTCATCTGCTCGCTGGAAACGATCGTGTTTGTTTAATGGAATCGGGAAAAGTGAGTTTGAGCTTTTTTCATACTAACCATTCTTTTCTATACAGCCATTATTGCCCTATGGCCTATACTAATGGACAGATCTGAAATTATATTCTGCTGGCATATTACTGGGTTTTTTGTTTTTTAAAGACGATTTATGAATCCTTTTTGTAATGTACTGAGTAGCCAGTTCAACGTAAGAACTTGTTTTAGATCTTCTCAATTGACAATATTTTTTTAAAATCATATTATTTATAATATAGATCCTAGGTAAATGCAAATACTGGAGAAAAGTGGATTTTTCATGCATGCGTCATTCTTGTACAGCTGAGTACGATTTTTGATATGTCAGTCCGAGGCTACGCGTAGTTGTTCATACACCCTCTTCTCTGTGTATGTATCATGACTGAGAATATTCTAAAAACTAAAGCAAGTCAGATTATTCTTCACCAATGCGTAAATTTTAATATTCGTAACTCGATTAACCTAATCAATCAGATTAATAGATAAAATGTAATTCATACGAGAACTTACATTGATATGTAAGTAATTCATTTCCCATGACTAAGAAAGTCAATTCAATGGCCAATGCCCTAAGATAAACTCTATAATATAGGATGTATGATCACGGTAACTTTGCAAAAATTGTTTTTTGACTGTCTCCTGGAAAGGTCTTACAATTTCTTCTTCTTCTTCGTAGCGCTACAACTCTACGTTAGTATTGGTCTCCTCTCTAGCATCTGCCTTTATCCAGGTCTATCCAAAGCCGCCCTCCAGTTTTTGATGCTCAAGGTCTTCAAATCCAACTTCACACTATCCCTCCATCTTGCCTTCTGACTTCTCGAATGTCAGTTTTGACTCTCATTTGACTTCTCGTCCATTCTGTGTATGTGACCCAACCATCCAAGGCAGCCCAGTTTGATGGTCTTACAATTTATCATGTTCATTAGGTATTAAATTGTTTATATAAGTGTTTTAAGCGTACATTGTGTATTATCTATTACCTGTGTGTGAATGATTCCTAAGGTTTCACCATAAAAATGGCTGTTCCATGATGCATTTAAGGATATTGATTGCTTGACAATAATTATGTCCTCCAGGCAATATTCCTAGGGAGCTTCAGTGACTTACAATCATCATCCTCTACATTTGCACAGTTTCTGCCCGACTCTGAGGATAATACAGATACCGAAGATACAAGCCTTGAAAACTCTGTAAGTCTATCAGATTTTTGTGAGGTAAAAAGTTTATATAAGATAACTATGCTAACTGAAAATAAATTTTGTTTTATGCAGTTACTACAACTTTGCATAGAATTATCTCTGTTTTGACTCGAAATATTAATCAAACTCACTTCAGGCATCATACTAAGCCGTTTCTCATTAATATGCTTTTGTAGACTGCGGAAAAGATGCTAATCTGATGGTAACTTGGCAATTGAAAGAAAAAGGCTAATCCCGGCCAACAGAAGAGGTGTAATTTTTCTTCACAATAATGTCAGACTTAATATGCCACTAAAGACTATACAAAAACTGAGACAGTTTAAATAGGAAGTCATGGCACATCGAATATATTCTCCTGCCCTGGCACCATTAGATTACCATCTTATCCGCAGTCTACTAAACCATATGAATGGGAAATGGTGTGGTTAAAAAAAATATATCTAAAGGTAGCTTGATTTATTCTTCAACTTAAAACTGAGAGAGATAGATATCTATCACCAAGAAATGGAAAATTAAAGCCAAGATGGGAAGAAGTCTAATAATAGAAAATATATCTTGAATTAAACTTACAATCATAATTATTTCAAACATTCTTAAAATACTGCATTATTTATGGATTGACATAATATAAATGCAGTCTTCAGTGTAATGTATGTTCGAGTCCCACTCGACCCAACTTTTTTTTAGGATTTTTTCTAATAGGTATGTTTCTGAGGCTCTTCAAAATTATATGTTTTTAAAAGATTATATTTTATTTTCAGAAATATAAAGAAGTGTTTGGCCGGCCCACAATTGATTCAATACATTCCGAAAAATCACTGAGATCCTCGATTTCAAGCGATGCTGTCATTCCACCCGATGAAGTGCAGCAGCTTGGATCAGTTAAAGCAAGTGTCTACGGAGGATATCTTCGAAACGGTGGCAATCATCTCAGTCTTGTGCTGCTGGCTGCTCTTTTTTGTTTAGGCCAGGCTTCTATTTCTCTAAGCGATCTCTGGATAAGTCATTGGTTAGTATTAGCTTAAATAGTTCTAAATCATTGGCAATCTTCGGCATTTGCACTTGTGCGGTCGTGTTAGCGGGGGAAACGAAGGGGTTAACAGGGTGCATCCTTTGCACAGCCAGTAATTCAGGATTTTTTGTAAGTGCTCTAGTATGATATAACATCATGAGCAAAACAAACTCTAAATGTGTATATTCTATATATTTAGTGTGGTTGTGGGAAATCGCAATATGTATATACCTAGTAGTTATGAAAAAACCTTTAATGGAGACCGATAACTATAACTTGAGGTGCAGTGGTTTTAGACTTTCCTTCCCAACCTTTTTATACCTGTGGATCGGTGAAAATAGGAGAAGTATTTCACGGACCGCTAACTCAAAAATAAAAAATATTATTTAAAAGCATTTTTGCCACATTGCAGAAGTTAGCTTCAAAACATGGTTTTTAAATGCATCAACCGCCTCTTCTGGTGTAGAAAATCGTTGACCACGCAATTTATCTTTAGCTGTCAAGAATAAAAATAAATCATTTGGTGCTAAATCGGGGCTGTACGGCGGATGACCCATTAATTTGATGTTTTGTGTGCTCAAATAGGCGCTTGTTTGAGCCAATGTTTTTTGTGTGTTCAAATTATACGGGATCTAACGCCAACATAGCTCCTTCACGTCTAAATGTTCATGCAAGATCGTATACACGCTGGTGTTACTAATGCCCAGGGATACCTTAATCTCACAGTATGTCAGTTCAGTTCAGTATCAGTTCACGCACAGCATCAATGTTTTCTGGAGAAACAACTGATTTTTTACGACCTTCACGCGGCTCGTCTGTGAGCGAACGACGGCCACGATAAAATTCGCTAAACCAGCAATATACCGTAGTTTTTGATGGTGCTTCATCACCATATAATGCACTAAGTTCAGTGATGCACTGTTCCCGCGATAATCTGTTTAAAAATTTAAAAACGTAACATGAAAATTCTATTGATAATTGAAATTATCACAAACCGATCAATAAATAAATTGTGAATAGTAGATCTTTTTGAATTTCCTCTCACAAGAACAGGTACATAGTTGAAAATGCGGACAATAATGTAAAGGCTTTGAAAACTTAGAGATGGATATTATTCTAGTTCTTTTTAAAATGGGCGACAACTACTTTTGAACCGGCAGAAAATTTCTACGGACCGGTGGCTGGGAAACACTGGTTTAGAGAATTAATAGCTCATATACAATATTATCTTAGTTTTCCTCTAAAAATAAACCCTTATGTTCATCAGTCACAGGTTTTATATCTTTGTTTTTTTTCTTCTTGAACAGGGTGAATTTAGAAGAACTGTCCAACGCCTTCAATTTCACATCTCTATCGTCTGTAGTGGTCGATAATGAAGGACTCTTCAGATTGATATTACGAATAGGGAATGGGGAGGCTTCCCCGTTTATTAATATATGGACATTGACCAGGAAAGAGTGCGTTTATATATACACAGGATTTTTGATAGTCACCATTCTTCTCATACTTTCGGAGCTCATGGTATTCTTCACTATGTGCATAAGGGCATCAATTAATCTGCACGACTCCATGTTCAGGTACCAATAACTCGTAATTCAAATTACCTTGTCTATTTTATATCTTGCGTTAATTTAAATAAAAGACAATACATAAGGCCGCGTCCAGACGCGTGTAATGTAACGCGAATTTGTCGTATGGACGTAGGTACGATCCTTACATGTAATGCTCGTAGCGATGTTCGCGCTTATCCTTCGACTGTTGGTTTTTAACACGAACACAAAGGCACAAGCGGTGCTCGAGAACTCAAACAACAACAGGATCCGCGTCGAGATTGTGTGCCGTCCATACAAATTTGCGTTACATTACACGCGTCTGTACCCGCCATAAGAGGTGTCCAAAAAACTTTGCTTTTACCTCTGAAAAAAAAAGAAGCACAAAAGGTCTCCTCCATTGAGAAGATGGAGGATATCCTGCTGGGTGTTTTTTCTAGTGCTTATATATTTCTCAGAGTTTGTTTGTTTCAAATTTAGAAGTGTTTTCAAATTTTGTATAATCAATAAAAGAATGTTACATTCTTCAATGTTTGAGATTTGTCAGCAGACATGACATGATAAAATGTCATGTCTGTTAAGGAATTTTTTTTTTTTTCATGCATTTCCAAGAGGACTAATTAGAGCAACTATGAAGTTTTTTCACCAAAATGCATCAGGAAGAATCCTAAATAGGGTCTCAAAAGACATGGGAACCGTGGATAGCATATTACCTGCAGCTATGGTGAATTGTATCACAGTATGTACCCTATCAATACCAATGGCGAAGACTCGTAAGTAACTCGCCTACCTTCATAAGAAAAATAATTTTTAATGGCATATTATCGTATTTAAATAATAACTAAATTATTTAATATTCTACAAAAATAATTTAATTTGCCAACAACATCTGTCGTAGATACCTATAATATGTAGAAATGTAAAATACAGAACCATCTCTCAAAGGTTAAAAAAAATAGGCCATAATGCCATCTCTCTTCAACTATTGTATGTATCGGATTATTGTGCAATTAATGTCAGATTCCTCACGAACCTCAGCCCCGTCTACAGTAATATATGCAATACGGTAGGCTCGAAAGGTGAATCCTAAAACCTTTGCGCATAATATTATTGTCTATGACTGCAGCTTTGTCCAAAATAATTAATAATAAGATAAATTAAAAAATAAATTCTATGCCATTCAATCACATATAAATATGTTTTTAAAAATAAGATTAATTTTATTTAATGTTTTTTGATGTGTATATATGTAACCCACGGTGGCCGCGCGACTTAAGCGTTGGACTATAACGCTGTGGGTCCCAGGCTCGAATCCTGGGACTGGCAAGTACACATATTGTTTTTCAGTTTGTGTGTGAGTCAGGGTATGGACGTAATAGGTTGAGCAAGTGGCTGACATCCGTTGCTCGTAAAAAACAAATTCTGTCAATACAAACCTCTACTCTGTGGAGGCCCATATGATCCTATTGGGATCGGACATGGTCAAAAAAAATATGTATATATATATATATATATTATGTTTAGGAAAATGCATATTATTCATCGCTCAATTTTATGTCGTTAGTGAGCTATTGAAATTTCATCGAATTAGTATGTTGTTGTCATTAGTGTGTACCTATTCATCAGTAGTAATATAGTATTATCTTCTTATTTCCCGTAAGTACCTATAGCTGATAAGTGTGCTCTTTTTCTCTGATCTCTAGTTTACCTCTTTCCAAAAGTCACCTTTTGCCACTGATCAACACAATACTCACAATAACTATTTATTATACACATAAAATATTCATTGAGTCATTGTATGAGTGATTCCCAACTTTGGGAATTGGGTAAATTGGGCCTGCGAAAATAGTGAAACCTTTTCAGGAATAGAACACCAAGTGACCCACTTTTAAACAATAAAGCAATTTTTAAATTTAACTTGACTACATATTGTGTAATAGTTATTATTGAAGTAGCGAGGATTTTACTTGAGAAGGGAATTTTTATAGCAACAAATAAAGAAGAAATAAAATTAGATGAATTTAGTTGTCAGTATTAATGACAATTTTAAAAAGCGGGCTGCCTCCTACCCTAGGTTCTGCCCCTGATTATGTCTGATTATAGCTTCAGCTCAAAAGTAGTTACTTTATTTTCTACAATATCATCGTAATTACTTTATAAAGGAAATGTTTTCAGTTTATTCTAGAAACAATTGGCATCCTGGTTGTAGTCTGCGTCGTGAACGTGTGGCTTCTAATACCGACGGGTATTTTGGTAATCGTGTTGGCCTTGCAACGAGTTGTCTATATATCAGCCAGCCGGAGTCTGAAAAGATTGGAAGCAATCAGTGAGTATCAACAGCCAATTTAAATTAACCTATATTAATGGAGACCTACACTGCAGTGGTTAGACTATATTGTAGAAAGAGACACCGCATCCCTGACGTTAAGGCGGCGGAGGGAGCTTGTGGCAGACATAGGGAACTTGCGGCAGACATAGTGGTGTGGAGACATTCCCTGGAAGTCCCTATTGTAGGGCCAATAATGATGATGTGTCATGGTTTGTATCAAGAAGCATTTGGTTTTAGCCAGAACTTTCCAACCCACGTGCCGCAAAATATTTTTGCATATTTTAGATCGTGGTTTTTATTAGATGGGATAATAGGTGGACTTACAAACTGTTTCAATAAGCATTTATTCGTTGACATGATTCTCTCGATATCAGTATGTCGGTTCACGAGAGATCTAATGTTAAGAAAACATTTGACTGTATCAAACTTGTACTTTCCTGTATCCAATTTAGGTGTGGTTTCTAATAGTGTGTGTGACAAAGACGGGCATATTATAATATTATGATGCTATTAAATAATATTTTATTTTTTCCAGGCCGTTCACCCGCATTTACCCATGTGAATGCCACTCTGGAGGGCTTAGATACGATCCGATCATTGGGAAAGCAGCGTAAGCTTGCAGCTGAGTTTGATGGTCACCAAGATTTGCAGTCGTCTGCTTGGACATTAGTCCTCCATGCCGCTCGAGCATTTGCTTTTTGGATGGACATGACATGCTGCTTGTACTTAGCTGTCGTCACTTTCAGTTTTCTTGTCTTCTCCACTGATGGTTAGTGTTAATTAATATTATAATGGTGTAACTGAGAATTAAAAGAGTATATGTGACCAATGTTCCCTGTAAGGTGTGCGTGCGCACATCTACTAAAATGTGTCCTCACACATGTTTTCATCCCTCGCACAGTCCTCACACAAAAATATTGTAAAAGAAAGTTTCCTTTGCCAGATTTTAGTTTTGCTCGAATGCACGAAACTATCACATACATAATTCTTCGACTCTAAAAATGTCAAAAAGGATAGGATGTGATATTTCAAATGCGATCATTAAGAAGAAATCCTGCAATAAATTTTAATTGGAATGGCTCTCTGAAATCGTCGAAACAGAAATGCCATCTTCAATGCATTCGCAAAAAGTAAGAATTGGTGATATATTGTATTATTCGGAAACACCTGATTGTGTCAAATGCATCATATGCTCCGGAGAAAATATACTAGAAGAATTCAGGTCTGGAAAGAAGTGGATTGAATGGAGGTTGTATATTTTAAAAAGGCTACACCAGGATGCTGTTACGAAATTGAAACTTTTGAAAATAATGACAGAAACACCCGAAGAACAAAAGAATAGAATTGAGATAGCTTAGCGCATAAAATCTGGTTGCAATCTAGTCAAAGTGTTAATTGATAATTGTAACTATTGGCTATAAAAATTAATACTTCTATGCTTTCTGTACAATATATTCACAATCATATTGTATCTAAACACACAGATATTCCCGAAAGCTGGCGAAGTAAAAATTATTAAAAAGATTTTTTGACTAATTACGGAAGTCTCGGTTTCATACATTAATTGTTGATGAAATTACGGATGTACGAGCAACAAGTATCTGTGCAAAAAATGCTAATTTTATACGTCAAATATCGATATGGGATAAATTACAAGACTATTTTTCATTGTTAGTGTTATTATTATATAAAAAATCACTGAAATTAAGAAATAAGGTGAGTCGGGGTAAGTGTGACATATAATTTGATGAGATGAATTTTAACCTGGTTCACGATGAATAGGTATGTTTTAAATAGTTGAAAACTTTACCATAGGATTCACAATATCATTACAATTAATATGTACAGAAGGAACCCACTGTATATCTTACTATAATACGACATATTAATATTTTTTGATCACTAGTCAGTTTGTCACACTTACCCCGATATTGGGGTAAGTGTAACTAAATTCACCATTGTTCCAAAAGTTCTTCAAAACCATAACGTATTACATGTATAGAAAGGTAATATATCATTTAATGGATATTGATTCTTAAATTAAAGATTTTGTATAGATTTTCAACAAAAATGATCTATATCATTTTTTTTGGGGTAAGTGTGTCATACTAATGTATGTAGAGCTAGTGATGTCCCGAAACAAAAATTACGTTTTTTATTAGGTAGGTACTTAATTATTTAATGTGGTTATCTTAGCAACAGGAGTGGTAGGTAAATGAATCAAAGGCTTTTGAAGATTGACACAGATTGAAAGATAACATTGAAAGAGCACAAATACAAAGTATACAATACAAGAATGCACAGTAACCCTAAAAATAGTCAGTACTTACATGACACGGCATGAAACGTACTAATCATTCATGTAAATTCAGAATCCATTATTTTATTAATGTGAAAAACATGTTGTTTTAGAAGTAATCTTAGCACATATCCATTAAATGGTTTTCAGTGAAAAAAAAATATTCACAAAATTTCCTAAGTAATTATTGATTACCTACCTAACTAACTTGTGACATATTATTATAACTGAGAGAATTACGTTTTCAATGTGTATTTTAATAAACTATGAGATTCTTTTCTTTTAAAATTTAAGTTGATTTAGATTAAACTGGCAATAATGAATACACAGTGACCCTTTGTTTGACAGGACTAGTTCACTAGTTGACTTAATGAGTTGACTAGACGTTTTTATTATTGTTAATGGAATATTGAAGCATTTTATTTTAAATATATAGGTAGTTACCCGTTTTTTACTGTGAATGTGTATGACTCTAGATTAGATTTTCGTAAGGAATAACATTCTTATTTACTTAAGTACTAAGTATTTTTATTCTTGAAAACACATAGTTCACCATTAAATCACTTTTTTCACTGGTAAATACCACGTACTTAAAACTATTTTTCAATACTTCATCGTCCCCATGCAAATTGACGATTTTTTTTCTTCTTCAGAAAATTCGATTTATAGCGATTTTCGTGAATTCGAATTCAAATTTTCAGGGTCCCTTGGATTTCAAATTATCTAGGTTATACTGGTATACAAATTCTTACATATAAACATTCTATTTTAAATAACGAACATTTTCGATCTTCGATACTTCGATCGATATAAATAATGCGTCATGTCCCATTACTAGTTAAAATATTGACTTTGCAAATTCATATAAAATATATGGGGGAAGTGTGACACAATACAAAGGCACACTTACCCCACGTGTTTACTTTCGTGGGGAAGTGTGTCTACTTGATTAAATGTTTCAAATGCTTATAAATCAGTAAAACAATAATATAACGTGAAGCAGCGTATCAAAACACATATACTCACCAATTTTTACAACCACAATGTGCAGATTTCCGTGTTTAAAAAAATATCTTAGTAACAGCTACCATCTCACTCGTCGACTTCAAAATGTCGTCTGGAGAATAATCCATGTAGTCACCTCAGGAAACACGGTATCGAGGACATTTCTGGTTATTTTTATAAATCAGTGTGTTTGCTATCATCTTTCTATAGATGGCAGCATCCAATTTGTAGTAGATACTGAGATATTTTAGTAGCTACACTTACCCCAAAGTCACACTTACCCCGACTCACCTTACCTTAAAAATATAAGTTTTAATGAAAAATTGTATGTGTGTGTTCGTCGGGGGGTTACCTCACCGGGTGAAGACCCGACTGGTCAGATGCATCGATGATCCGCACACACAATAGAAAAATTAGAGGGAACGTTGTATGTGACATATATTAAAAAAATAGTTAGGAGCCATTTGGTTTGTATGAAAAGTTATAAGCATTTTATTTATAACATTGCATTACTTTTCATAGACCAGTCGCGAGTGGAGAACTACAAGGTTCTAAGTGTTTGTCCCTGGCGAAACAAAAGTAACAATGAGGCAGCTTACAATATTTCGTCATTGTTGGTTTGTTTTCTCAAGGATCAATTGATGAAAATAATAAATGAAAGCTCGAGCGGTAATGCAGTTTACTGCATTTTTATTTGTTTTAAAAAACAAACGAGTCGTGCTGTCACTTTTTATTATTTTCATTTGTTTTGAAACAAATGAGTCACTTTTTCACTTGTTCCTTTTAATTCCAAACATGAATAATGAAAAATACTACTTCTGTGTTTTTATTATTTGCGAATACCACACATATATGCCACACAATAAAAGTTTTAATTAGTAGTAACTAGTATATAGTATATTAGTCTATGGTAGTAACTAAAGAACGCTACAGATGAACACTTAGAACCTTGTAGTATTAGGCTCGCGTGTTGTGTATAAAATGTTGTTATTACATATTTTCAGGGTGATATACCTATGTAATTTGAATAATTTGTTAAATGAGAGAATGTACCTATATCAAGTCGGGTATTTCCGCTAGTCTTGCACATTTAAACCTAATACTTTTCAACAGATACTTTTGGAGGGAAAGTAGGCTTGGCCATAACTCAAGTGATGGGTCTCGTAGGAATGTGCCAATGGGGGCTGAGGCAAACGGCTGATATGGAAAACCACATGACATCGGTATGCAATATTATTTTATATTTTTGAGTATGGTTCCTTAAGTCCCGTTTTCACGGTTCACTTTTGACGATCATTACGGAGGAATCATCTGCAGTAACCCGTGTAAACGCACATTCATCCTCGAATCATCGAAAGTGATCATGCGTAATCGAAATCGAATAAAGTTAAACATGTTCTACTTTTCGATCATCGCGGATGATTGCAAAAGTGGCGCCTCTTTTTCCTATTCCTCTTTCTCTCTATGAAATTTCTGCATTCATACAACAAATATTCACTAATTGTCTGAATTCCAGCCTGCACTGTTATTTCAGTTGACGCCATTTTGAAATGATGAGTATTTCACTTTCGGTGACACGTGTAAACAAGCAGTATGCAATTCCCTGCGGATGATCATTCGCAGTGGCTCGTGTAAACTACCATTTATGTACACATAATATAACACAATGACATAGTATTAAAAATACTATAATTTCACCTGTTTAGCTGCTAAGCACTATATAGTAGAATCTCACTAATACAGCATTATATAAAATCTAGTGATGCCAGAAGACTGGAATGTATAGAAACTTTAAAATAAAACATGAATATGTCTAAGTACCTACTACATGTATTTACACTTTTGTTTAAGATAATATATATTTCTCAGTGGGGAAGGGTGGAGCATGGGGTGGAGGTAGGCTGTTATGATCCAACATAAATAGTGCACGCTAAACTTTATCAATCATAAGTATTTGTTTTCATTGAACTTTGACTACAAATTACAGATAGTTTTGACTGTCCCTCCATCTATAAATATACCATCATAAATTGACAGGTGTTCGAATATAGAACTAACCTCACCATATCAAATATTAGCATGTGGCGCCCTCATTCAGCGAACAAATGCGAACTGGTGGATCTAGTGCCGAATTGCTGGATGAGAGATTCTACTGTAATTAAAGGATTTTGGTTTTGAATGTTTTAGTAACTATTTTTTGTTTACCTTATGATATCCCCTTGAATTGGATTAATACTTTGATAATAATGTGAATGGTTTTAATTTCACAGGTAGAAAGAATCGTAGAATACTCCAAACTTCAAACGGAAGCATCCCTCGACAATGATGAAAATGTTATTAAAAAGAATTACCCCACAACTGATTTGAACAAGTGGCCTCAACAAGGTCAGTGCTCCAAAAACTTTGTATCCACATAATTTTTCTTAAAAATTCATAATAATAACTATGATTGACAATTTTACAGGTACACTAGAAATGAAAAACGTTTTCCTGAAATATGACCAGGGAGATTTTGTACTGGAAGATGTGAGTTTCAGAATATACGATGGTGAAAAGGTGGGAATTGTCGGTAGAACAGGCGCTGGAAAATCTTCTATAATTACTGCACTCTTTCGGTTAGTTTCCTATTTCATTTTTTAAATTATGTATAGGTATGTCTCGGAAGCCTGAATATTTTTGACAGAAAAATTCTCCACTGACGGCAATAGTCATGGGAGAAGATACAAGTAAGATCGGGAGGATAGGAAATGAATGTGAAAGAACCTGTAAAGAGAGTTATGTCAGAATGAGAGCAATCCAATAGGACGTAGAATAAGCGGGAGTCCAGAAATTCACTGGCTAGATGGACCTACCAATGACTGCCGAGATACCAAACTGAACTAAATCTACTCGAGATACCAAACTGAAAAGTGGATCCACTATGAATAAGGACAATTAATTGATTGCCACACTAAAATTTATTTTATGTACCTTTGAAAATGGCCTTTATAAAATCTTGTTTAAACTGGTGGTCTTTTGATGTTTCGTTATTATATACAGTCGAACTCGGTTATTATGATCACGGACATAGCAAGATCTCGGCTGTAATGAGGAAACATTCTTTGCCATTTTAGTTTATGATTTCCTCCATATTTTTATTCCCTTTTATAACGAGCTACTTATCGGATATTATATCGAGCAAAATATTGTCAAAATTTTTCTTAAAACTGTTAATGTGTCGATCGTTTAATAACATTTTCTACCCTAAGCAACAATATCCGACCGTAGACCGATTCCGCCGGGATCGGATTACGTTTATGATACTAGTCTCTAATTGGTGTTTTCGCCGACAACTTTGAAAAAGTAAAAGAAATTTCATGTAAAAAATCCAAGTTGAAGTCAGTCAACTTCTTTCGCGGATCGTTCATTTTTTCCCACATGTCCCGCCAAACACCCATAAGAATAATATTAAATAATCCCACATTAACAGTTCGCCGATTTATAGTTTTCCGTAGAATTGTTTATGAAACATACAGACCTTTCAGTCGCGTCACTTTGTTTGCACATGTCGGTCGGCGCTCAGGCTTGCCTCGCATCTTGTATCACGAATTTTTATAAGTCGCAACTAAAATGCCCCCCAAACGAAAACTGAAGAAAACTAGAACTCTAGCTGAGAAACTGAAAATAATTCAAGTTATATATCCCGCAATTATCGTTTTTTTAGGGTACCTTGAAAACCATAGAATCGGGGTTTCACTGTATACAAACAACATTTAAAAATATTTTCTTCAGAAATTACACATAAGAAAATTTTAATTTTTAAAATGACTGGCCAACATCTCACGAAAATTGAAAATGCCGCATTTGTTTCTAAACCCCTCATATGTACTTCTTTAGGCTAACAGAAGCTGAAGGGTCAATAAAAATAGATGGCATTGAGACAAGAGATCTGGGCCTCCACAAGTTACGTTCTACACTCAGCATCATTCCACAGGAGCCTGCTATTTTCAGCGGCAGCTTGAGAGAAAATCTTGATCCGCTGAATGAGTACAGCGATCTTCAACTATGGAACGCACTTTCAGAGGTGTGAGATATGTATTCATAACATTATAAATAGTATTAAAAACTAAACCAAGATGACAAGGTTTCTGCCAAACTGAACAGCCAACTAAAACGTCGACACAATAGTATCAATAGTATTTGTACTTAAAAGGAGTCAAATACAAATGCACACGCAGAACGGCTTTACTATGTTTGAATTTTGTAACCAAAGAAAAGTAAATATTGAATATTTTACCAGTTTCTGTAAACGCTGTTAGTTTATTGTCAGATTTGCATTATTTACACACGATTGTTCATCTAAATAATTAAGTTGAAATGTAATGCTCTTCGGTGCATTTTTCAATACGAAATGATAAAATGTATGTACTAATTAATAAAAAAATACCATTCATTTAAACCCATTCAAGTTATAGAATTTATACTAGCAACATGAACACATTTAGTAATTCATGGAATTATCTGATTGAGTGGATCTAAATTTATGAAAACTCTAATGGTTTTTGACGGATGCAGGTGAAAACTGTGAAGAAATGAATCTGCAATGCAAAATGACTTGCAGCTAATCAAATAATATCCGTCTATATAGAAAAGGTTTTGTTCAATGACTTTGTATTAAACTAATTTTGGCAGAGTTAATTTTGTAAATTCTCCCACATTGCAATAAAAGTACTTAATAAGTAAAATACCATTCATTAGGTACCTATATAAATAGTTAGTGTAAGTCTGATTTACTAGTTTTTTGAATTTGGCTTGGTACACAAATAGATTGTTACAACTGTTATTAGTTGCTATTAAAATGTGCATCTAATGTTCCCACAGGTGGAACTGAAGTCGACTGTGAGTGAAATGAGTGCGGGACTTGGATCACTTGTCTCGGACGGAGGATCAAACTTCTCCGTTGGCCAGCGGCAACTAGTGAGTCTGGCGAGAGCCTGTCTCAGGAAGTCTCGCTTCTTGCTCATGGACGAGGCCACTGCCAACGTCGACCCAGAGTTAGTACTGACAGCATCTTCAATCTACGAGTTATACAAGTATCGATAATAGTACTGCACTATGCATATAATGTTGAAGACTTTCACGGTTTTTTGTTATCGTAATAGATTGTTAGACTTTCACCATGTGTTCTTCCTCCTTCTTTCCTTGACGTTTCGGGTTCGTTGCAGTGGTCATTCTCAAGAGAATTTGCATTATAATGAATATCAATCATATTAAGATTATTTTTGGTCATCATTGACTCCATAATCCAAAATGGATCTTGGCCGCTGTACAAAGAAGTTTGTTTAATGATTCACAAATTGAAAAGCAGCATGTGAATTTGCTACACCAGGGAATCGAACTACTCGTCCATCACTGGCGTTGGCTATAAAGTATATAACATACTATCTTTTTTTAAAGTATACAATCATTGTAATGATGCTTAATTCAATAGTCTGTCGAAGAAATATGAATCTACATATTTTTGGGTATTTTAATTTAAAGGTTTTAAAGGCTAGCTAGCAATAGAGTTTCCATAACAATTAAGCTACTGTTGCCAAAATTATGGCTTGCCCATAGTTCATTACTTATCTTTCTATTTCAGAACTGACCAGCTTATTCAAGAGACGATAAGAAAAAAATTCGCCGACCGAACCGTGTTAACGATTGCTCACCGCTTGCACACGGTTATGGATTCAGACAAGGTGCTGGTCATGGATAGGTAAGCCAATCAATTGTAGGTATTACTAAGTAATTATTAATTTTGCTGATTCAAATTCATGCCACACTGCATATGCAAAATTCGATAGTTATTTGAATTGAATCTTGGGCTATCAGTAAAAAAAATTTGCTAATAAACCCTAGATATTAAAAACTGCAATGACAAAAGATTTGTCCACATTTCTTTAAGACATCTGAATTAAGTGACATTGATCCGATGATAACAAAGATGTTGGATTACTTACTACTAAAGATTTGTTTCCATAAAGATCACGATTCTAGAATATTTCTAGTGAGATTGAATTGGTAGCCATAGAAAAAAATTATATTCTATGTCTTGCATAAAAAAAATGGCACCCTATTATGTCATACTGTATGTATAATGTACTGTTATTTGCGATTTCTTAATATTTATATTCTAAATAATGATTGTATTACAAACTTTTATACGCTTGTAAAATTAATGTAAGGTGTTTTGATCTTAGTATAGGAAAATAAATTTCAAAGACCAGTATTGTTCGCTACAATGCAAAATGGCTTTCAGCTAATTTAATTATTACTTAGTAACTTCTTTTTCGGCTTCCCTTTCATGTGTTTAGGCTCTCTCTCTATTGTAGGTTTTTGTCAATGTGTTGTATGGGACGGGGTCGATCGACAGGCTTTATCTATTGTATATGTAACACATTCAATTAAGACTTTGAATTGTTTATTAGATTTTTGCTGTTGAATCTAATCTGTGCATCACTATTACTGGTGCAGTGGTCGTGCGACGACTAATTTATATTATTAGTTTATTTTAGAAATAAAAAACAATTAATAATACTTACATAATTTTAATGAGCAGATTTTTTTTATTGGAGTTGTCAAAAATGATCTATCCCAGCGGGACTCGAACCCACATCCACTGGATTCTTGCCAATGTACTTTACCAATTGAGCCACCTGCATCCTACTTAATTATATCTAGATTAACTAGTGCATATTTATTCATCTGGAGCGCATCATAAATTGTGTTAATATTGGCAATCGGCTTTTGTGGTTTGAACCAAGGGTACCAATGATACCTTAGTGCCGAGCCGACATCAGTATCTCTCCAAATTTTAATAATTTTACATAAAGATTTATTTAAATTATTCGTTGAATATAAAAAAAGTTTATTAGAACCCTACATATTATCTCTGGGTCAATACTTAAAAGAAGTAACCATAAATCCTACAGATAGTACATTGTGCCAAATGCCACGAATCAGTTGACATTTCAAAACACTCGAATATGAATGTACCCATCAGTATCTTACAGCACACCTGTTGGAAAGCTCTGGTGTTGTAATTATGAAACAACTACATAATATGCATGCGTGGTCTCTTAATTCCATGTTCGTTGACATTAAATTTTAATGTGATTTCTTTCAGAGGAAGAGTTGTAGAGTTTGGTCATCCGTATGAACTCCTCACATATGATGGAGGTAGCAATAATGTAAATGTAACAAACAAAGGAAATGAACATAGAATTCAAAGTAATGGAATATTTAAATCTCTTGTATATGGCCAATCGGCTAGTGATGTACTTTTTAAGATAGCCGAAGAGGTAAGAAAAATGTATTGCAATATTATAATAATTGCTAGAACTAACACCACCCTATCTTTTGTAAGTAGTCATTAAAACTATTTTATTCCACAAGAAAGTCTTCTTTCAACGGCAGTTTTAATGCTGGCTGAAATTGGCAAAGCCACTGTCCTATTCTTATAATGATTTTTGCATCCAAATACCCCATTTACACGTGCATGGATTTACTGCTGACAGTATGTATTATCGTGGCCATAACAAGAAGTGTAAGTCGCAAGATATCATGCATGGATCAAAAAAGTTCAGCAGCTTCTGAATTTTCACACGACTGTTGAAATTTGAGCGGTATCTGCGCAAAAAAATTACAAACTACTCCTCGCAGAGCATTTTTGATGTTTACCAATTTTCATAACCTGCCAAATAGCACCATACAATTACAACAACTCGTCTCGCTTACTATTGAAAAATGAGATTGGCGAGACAGTCAGCACTTTTACGTGGAAACAATTATTATCGCGATAGTTGAATTTACACACTATTTGTGCCAGTAAATCCATGCATGTGTACAGGCGCTATTAGCTTTCTTCAACACGTATTGCCCAAGTGGATTCTAGTGCGTGTCCTGTTAATGGATTAAATAACTAATGCATTAATTCATTATGAGAAAGAATTAATGTTTTACACTTCAAAAACATCTCAAATTTAGGATTATTGTTTTGCAGTATATTTGAATTGTTTTGTACTAATGATTTTTTGTACTTTATTATTTTTAGAATTACACAAGAAACTGTTTGAGGATATCATCACAATCAACAGAATCAATTTGAAAGAGTTTTCAAAAAAGTCTACTTTTATGCAGAAAGTAAGAAAAATATGTATGACCATACACTTAATAAAATGAAAATGAATTATGCGAAAAATTAATAACCCAATATAATCTGGTCCTATGAATGATGACCATTTTCTTCAATTTATATTGCATAATCAATGCTTTCGAAACAATATTAAATAATATCAATTTCAATAATATTATGTAATTTAATTCAATACCCTATACACACAACAGAAATAATGGCTTTACAACACCTTGCTGCGGCTATTCACTCACACAATTGTAAGAGCATATGTGTCGCTGAGTTTCAAAACCCGCTATAACACTTTTTTTAAATAATTAAGATATATATATCGTTGTATTCGTTATTAAAATCTCTACATGAAAATTTTATCGCCTCTTTCAAAAGCCACTACGATTAACTGTCATTTATGAAACAAAATCAATGTGTCTATCAAATCCCGCTATAACACTACTGAAACATTCAAAAACCTTTTTAGTTCAAAAAGTTTTTATTGATTTTCTCAACATGATGAAAAAGTGTTATAGCGGGTTTTGAAACTCAGCGACACATATCATATTGATGGAAATGGTTAGGTAATGCTTCCCCTTCGAAATGTTTCAATATTATATTACAACTGAATGTACCTACATGCTTTTTTCATTTTCACCACTTAATTCCTATGACCTATGGTGTGATCAACCAAAATCCATTCCGCAATATATGACATAGTAATTGAGGGCAACAAAACAGCGGATGATCTGGCAAATTGTAAACGTCGAATCAGTGGATCCATAGAGAAAGTGTTCCAAAGCATGCGGATAGAGTACCACCTAAATTAGAGGGAATGGATAGAGAGGCCATCCATGGACTGAAACCGTATGCGGTTTAGATCCGTGTGCCAAACTAAACTTATGATTTTTGTTCATGAAAATATATTTTTACTAAATTTGTTTCAAGTTTAAGTGTATGGTATACACGGATACGATCAGATGCTTATATGTAATATACTTTGTGAAAATATATTTCCATGACCAGAAAAGATAAGCTTAGTATAATACACATAGCACATGGTTCGAAACCGCATACGGTTTCAGTCCATGGATGGCCTATAAGCCATTACCTTAACCATGCTAGATACCTTACTTTGTCACGCTGGCTCTGAATGGAAATGTGCTCAAGCTAATATTGAGACAAAGATCAGGCCACACTATGGATAAAAGATTTGATATTTTCAAGAGGAAAAGCGATTCGCAACTTTGTGATGAATATGATATTTTGAAGGATAATAGCGCCTGTATACATGCATGGATTTACTTGCACCAATAATGTGTATTTTAACTCATCACGATAATAACTGTTTACACGTAAAAGTACTGACTGTCTCGACAATCACATTCTTCAAGATTAAGAGAGATGCGAATTTATCATTGTATGGTACTATTTGACAGGTAATGAAAATTAGTTAAACTCAAAATGAGTGTCTGCGTGACCGATGTGTAAATAATAATCAGTAGAATATTGATATAGACCTCTGATAGCTTTAAAAAGCCAAATTGCAATTTTTTTATACATTTTAAATTATAGTTTTTTATTCTTTTACTAGTGGTGTTATTGTATTACATATTCATATTTATTGAAATGTCAGGATTTATGCATGGAATGTCACGAATCGCTAAATGCTATTTCACTGTGTATCGGCTGTTTAAATGATAGAGAATAAAATGTAAACAAACATGGTGTATGGAAAAACATGCGTTTACTGACAGGTGACGTCTCTCATTCGCAACTTGTGAGTATTCACCCAAACAACAACCGAAAACTTATAATTACCTTACAAGCATTTGAAATATTTATATGTTATATCAATTAAATAAACAAATGTGAATAACAGTATTAAATATTGTATTATTATAAATATACCATCTTAAGTCCTGTGTTCGAATTTAGAACTAAGCTCATCACAGTATAAAAAGTATTGAATGATATGTCAAATGTTAGAATGTGGCGCCCTCACTCAGCGGACAACTTATACTGGTGGATCTATAGTAACGATATTTACTTTCATAAATACACAATATCTCAACACAAATATGTACAAATTCCTAAAAAAAAAAATATTTCAATAATCATTGTCAGGAAATCAAAATTGAAAAAATGGCAGTATTTCTGACTCTATATGCGGCATTGCCTAAATATTTTGCGACTTCTTAGCTGTCATTATATTTTGATGTATGCATGTCAGTTTTATATTAACGTAACTCTATATTCTATGGATTTCGAACTTATAAATTACTTACCTAATATCTCATACAAATAAAATTGTGTGAAATATAATATTTTATTACCAGCACAAACTAATTTATAATAATTACATCACTTATCAAATTTTATACACAAACATATTATTTATAGAACTTAATATGTTTGTTACAGATGTCGTTGCATTGTGGCAACGTGTAGTTAATTTTATAATCAGTTAATCCAGACATACAGCTTTCAAAATTGTATTTTTCGTTATCATTGTCATTATCCAACAATATTTTTTTCTCAAAAACAATGTAAAAATGGAGGTAATCTAATACTAAGTACCCACGTACGTTCTTGCTCGATGGTGTTAAGCTCATTTGTATATGTCTCAACCATATGTACCATTTCGCTCGATGCTTTTTTGTTCGATATCGAGCAAATGGCTCGTTACGAGAAAGATTTAAGGGGCCGTAATTCTTGCTCGATGCTCAACAGAAATTCGCTTAAGCATGACTCAACATGTGCGCTTTGACTGAGTGTCTTGTATTGAGCTGCTCGAGCGTGTGGACGCAACAACGAGCATGCTTCCAAGTTAACATGTTCGAGCAAAACCGTCGAGCAAGAACGTGCGTGGGTACTTAAGCTAACATTTTCGCTCGAATTCAAAAAGTGGACGTTCTACATACATATCTTTTTAAGAGGATTGGTTTTTCGATATTTGCTCAATTCATTGGGATATACTTTGAATCCCTTACCACACATTAAAAAAGCAGTATGTATGTGAATCTGACTCTGCCTTGCGATTCGAACCATTTAGCAGTTTAGAGTGGTAGGAGGATTATATGGTACTGACATCTCGTCAAGTCAGAGAGCGAGAAGATGCTTCCTCTTCTCGCTCAGTATGGTGGTGTTTGACATTGTCTGTCATTTGGACTTGGAAGTGAACAATAATACACCGGAATGGTCGAAAACGGCGATTTTTATTTGGAGAATACTTGGGGCTACATTTTATATAATTTCAATAACTTTTGCGGAGATCGAAATACACGTGTTTATAATTTGACTGTCAAAAATCTTTTTCTCTTCTGCACATGCGCGCCAAGATCCTTTGCTTTTCAATCTCGCTGCCGCAATAATTTAGCGCTGCATGCGGTCCACAAAATGCAATGTTGCCAGTAACTTTTATTTTTGACATATTTGAATTTACAGCATTGGCGGTTTTATTATTATTTATTTTCGCAATCAACCCTTACTATATGTCGGCTTGATAATGGTTCGGGCCTCTCTAGATCCACAGAGACATCCCCAAATGGAGACCATTCGGGGGTGTAACAGTACCTATATTATATTTATTTTTTTTGGCCTTATGTCAATTTATAATACTTATTATAATATTTATATTACTAATGCAAAATTACTAGTACATATCGAGATAGGCATACAGCATACTGTTTTGTCTTTTCTCGGTTTATATGGAGAAATTAAACCTTCAAACTCTTCTAATGAAAAGTGTCTGTTTTACACTTTGCACAATAATTATGCAAACTGTAAAACAGACATTCAAATTATTTGACTTTTAAAACGCACTTCACTCATATTTTGAGGTGGGAGAATCTAAAGAGAGAAATGTTTTACAATAAATCAATGAGACAAGTAGCTACCAACCCGCGTACTTGCGTAAGGCACTGGTTTCTCATCCAGGGGTTTTAGGTTCGATTTCCGATGAGATGACAATACATTTATGTGATTTTCTCAAAGCCTGGGTGGTGTTTGTGATTGTTTCACTTTTATCACTACACTTACTGTCACTGTCAAAGCTTACTGAAATGAAATAATTACAAGATAAAAAGAACTTTTTATATACTTACCACGTTTTTAAATTTTCTGTTGAATCATATAAACTTGACAATTCTATGTATTAATAATTTAGGACAAATGTCAACAAATCGTTTTTTTGCTATTTTGCAACAAACAAAATATAGCATACTGAAATGTTCATGTACCTAACCGAAAAAAATTTTTTTTTTTTAAAAACGGTACATGTTCAAACACGCGCGTTACCATGATCTTACTCCCTACTTCATTTATCATTTGTCAATTTATGGCTACGGCCGTATGTTGTAGCTTAACCACTGGGAAATGCCAAAATTTCAAAAAATACTACCTTATTCTTAGGTCAATAATTATTATAAAGCAATCATTATTCGTAGGATGTTTATCACATTTGAATGGTCAAAGACATAGCTTATAATCAGTGTCTTTAGAATTATCTTCAAATGTGTTAATCGTTCCCATTTTTTGAATAATAAAATGCCTAATTCTTGTCAAATTTGGGATCACAAAGATTATAAAATATATTTTTTTATCGTATATGTCACTATATAATGTTAACACTAATTTTACTAATGGTTTTGTAAATGCGTTTAAAAATTAATAAATATAAAAAATCTTAACATCACACTGCACATATGGCACGTACTGAAATATGACTATATTCTAAAACACTTGAGCGAGAGGTTTAAAAAATACTATTTTATGTAATAAAAATACTTTATGCAGTGTCAAATGTTTAAAGAAATATAAAGGATAATAAGGCTTCAAAATTATATAAATAGATTATCTACAACGTTTAAGGAATGTCCAGGGTTATGCTCTGAAATCACTATAAAAGCTCCATTTCCACCTACACTGAGCATGTGGGCCCTTAATTGATTAGTGGACTTGTTATATGATGGTCCTTGTCAATCTATAGGTAAGTATAGATACGTAGGTAAGTAGGTGGGCTGAATCGAAAACAAGCCCTTAGAAGATTTTAGCCCTCTGTGTTCAATAAAGCGAGGGAAGCAAGATTTTTCTACCATCATAACATCAATTACGTTGCACTTTCTTATACCCGCCACCTATTCCTCCCCAGAAAATGTGTTCGCATTTATAAAAATCTTAAATTCAATTCATACCAAAAAAGGTTCGTCATAATATAGGAAAATGTAAAATTTTGATTTCCATAGTAACGCATGTATATATTGATAATTTAGTTGCTAGGACCACACTCTTAGCAACCAATAATAGTGGATTGGATTACGGATTTCTTCCGAAATAACTTTTCATACAAATCAGAATTAACTGAAAATGAATTCAATTCTACTTAAAGATGGCTAAAAGTATTAAAAGAATGCATTGCCATTGTGTTCTGATATATTCAAAAAGTTTCAAATGTCTAGCTAGTCGGGAAGTTAGTTAAAAATCGATTGCAAGATTTGTACTGGATAAACAACCACCGGACAAACAAGAATACGAGCTAAGAAAAACGTGGTAAAAATTAAAAATACACTTGAATTAGTTAGACTCGCATGACGTAAATAATAAGTATTTGCGTTATGTGAGTCTAAAATTATTATTACATTATCTTGATAAGAATCAAAATTGGATTGTTTTACTTTGAACCTCTAAAATTATCAGACTGATAAATAATTCTGATATCTGACTGATAAAAGAGCAGAGCTTCCCAACCAGTGTGCTGTAAGCGATTGGAAAGTGTGCCACAAGATAATATGTATATGAGCAATCTATCTCATCAATGGTCACATGTATCGGTAATTCATAAATATTATCTTTCACAATTCTTGATCAAGAATTATGAGTAGCTCTTTCAAGCATCGACCCAAAAATTATAAAGTTGTGTTTTCTAAAACAAACCCTAGTATATTATTGACATAATGAACCTATAATTTAACAATGCGTCTTATAAAATAACTAATTATGGTGGATTCAAATTATGTTTTCCTTTACATCCAAGATAAGCAGATACATAAAATCGAATGCTAATACAAAAAACCTTTATGTAATACGAGATTATTGTTTTCATAATATGAAATATGCAAAACATGCTATTTTTGGGTTTTAAAAGTGATTGGTACTGGAGGGAGATCGAAACATCAGAGGTAATGTATAATTCTCTTTTTTTAAAAACTGTGTCACAGATGGGAGGGGTAAGCATGATGTCATTCCTTCCCCCCCTGGCAGAGGGTGTACTTGAACTTTCTTTACTCCTCATGAATTAGGGCTCATACGCACCAGCGGCGGTTAACCGCGAGTCGCGGTTGTAATCGTGGTTATCCGCAAGGTGGCTGACCGCGGGGAAGCGGTCAGTTAGCTACCGGCTAGCCGTAGTCAGTTTCAAAATGAACGTCGAGAAAGTTGCTACTGTTTTTTATTTGTATTCTCGGTTAAAACAAAAAAATAAAGAAAAAACTATATTGGGTGCATCCATTGCTACAAACTCGCCACAACAACGGAATATTCGTTACATTTTTTGCTGAATTGAAAAAAATATAACAAGTTTTTCCGGTTTTTAAGAATGAGCACAAAAATCATTTGAAGAATTATTGAACTTGGGCGATTCACTACACAAACGTAAAAGAAATTTCAGTTAGAAAAATAAAACACAGATTACACGGTTTTTCATTTATTTACGAAAAAAGTTCCAAAACATCTGATTGCTCCAACATTTGGGAGGACGATTCAATAGAAATAAAAGAATGTACAGAACTAGAGACTGGAAAGGTACCGGAGACTCGGCTGGTATAGGAGACTGAGCTTGCATTTGAGTTGTTTGCGGATGGGATGTTGTGTAATTTCTCAAAGGAAAATTGATTCTCTGATCTACCTGATGATTCCAATATGGTGTTTGCGAGAACGTAGTTGGATATTGAGCATTCTTTATAACTTCCACTATCTCAAACTTGGTGTCCAATTGCATGTGTTCCGGTATTTCCTTAAAATCCTTGACCAACGATAAAATAAATAACCTGACTTGATCCTTCTCAAGATCACGATTTTCTAAAATATATTTAATATACCGATTAGCTCTTTCCTTACTACATCGTCATCTCCCTTCTTGGTCCTCTTCCGCGGCTTTGCTGGTGCTCCATAAGGGCCATCAGGTTCATTATGGTTCTGGTCTGCGTTAATGTTGGTTTCCGTTATATTAATTATTGCAAAGTCTTTCAGGAACATCAATTGATTAAAATATATGTATTGGCTTTTTCGTTTTGCAGCAGAACCACTTCGGGAAGTTTTAGAATTCTTCAATAATTATTCTTTCATGAAGTTATCTCCAACATTCTTCCATTTTTTTGGAGTGTCTCACCTGTAATAAAAATATTTTTTCATATGCGAGCTAATTTCCCCAATAATTGCATAGGAGCAATAGGTGGGAAGCACATAGGTACGTATAGTAAAACCCGCAGACAGTGGATCTCTATTTTATAATTATAAAAAATATTTTTCGGTAGTTTTATTAGTAGTATGTGACACCAATTACAAATTTATAACGGTAGACGTTGACGAGATGTAGTGTGTAAGGTGTAGGTACCTTTCATACAAAAAACCATTGGCAGCAGGCCTGCCGCTAGTGCATATGAGCTCTTATGATGAGGGATTTAATTAATAACAACTCAAAAATTTCTTTAATCTACGTGTATTTTCACAATTACAGTATATGCTTATTTTCACATCTCAGTTATTGAACGATCATCTACAAAGGTACGAGAGGGATGTAGCATTCGTATTGATCCGCGGATACCGCTTACAAAAATACATAATGGTGTATTTTATCAAAAATTATCTTTACAATTGTATTCGCAAACTTGAGAGCTGCAAAACAATGAGATCGTGATTGTAAAAATTCTTCAACGTGCTATAATTCTATAATTCGAATAGTGTGCCATGACAGGAAAAAGGTTGGGAAACCTTTTTTATTTTAATCATCCACTTGACGTTACCAGCTCATATCTCACATAGTGTATAGTAAATCTATCAGTGAGTACCTGTTGAGTATTACTAAACCAAATAAATTATAACTTGTATCGGAGAGAAGGTGGCTAAAATATTAAATGTAAATGTCCGTGTAAGTATGGCATGAATATATTGATCAGTTGAAAGACATCAATTCTAAGGACAGCTATTTTTAGAGTTTGGTTTTCTGTGATAAATCAGGAAAATTTAAGTTATGAATTTAAAAACATTACGCTAACAATTTAAATGCCCACGATGGCCGAGCGGTATAAGCGTCGGCCTATAATGTCATGGATCCCAGGTTCGAATCTTGGGTCTGGCAAATACACATTATTTTTCAATTTCTGTTTGGAGTGTCGACCTAATAGTCGAGCAAGTGGCTAACATCCATTTCTCGTAAAAACAAAAAATCTGTTAATACAAACCTCCACTCTGTGGAGGCCCATATGATCTTATTAGGATCGGACATGGTTAAAAGAATAAACACGGATAATATTATGTACTAGAGTTTGCTATTCCAAAGAGAATTCTTAATCGCTGGATTTATGTAACACAATATGAAATATTGCCTACGTTTTTCCAGCACGTTTTGTACCAATAAATTATTATAATTGGGCATCCATAGACATTTGTAAGCCACATGGCATACGAAACGTATGATTTGGGTTCATGGAAATTTTGTACATAAGCATCTGGCCGTGGCCGTACACCGAATGCCCCTCAACGTTGTGAATTATTTTGATTATTGTCTAATGGTATTAGCTATTTACCTACATCCTATAATTGGTGCTTCATTTTATTAAACCATGCATGCTTTATTTAATTGAGGCGCCGAGCGCCAAAGGAGCTCAAGCACCATTTAACAAAAGTGCTACAAAATGGCCGACAAGTTTTCAGTGAATTTATTTTTTTAATTTTAAACTTGAATGTTGAAATGGACAATTATTTTCTAAGCAAAGCAAATTTAAAAAAATCAAAGTTTTATTTGCAATAATATTTAATGAAAAATATCTATTGGATTTCAAAAAAAATGGTGTTTGAGCCTCTTTGGCATATAGAAAAATGAAAAAAGGTGCCACTTGATACTTTTTTTTGTTGCATAAGCTTCTGTGGCATTAATATTTTCAAACTCAAATAATGGCATTAATTTAAAAAAATCAATTATTTAAAAAAATGTTTTAATGTAAGGGTTTGGATAGCAATAAAAAAACATGTTGATATAAAAAAAAAATTTATGCCAATTAAACACTGAAAAAAATGGTCAAATTTGTTATGATTGTTACATGAGTTTGTTTGGCATAAAATTTGCCTTATAATATTAAATACGTTTTTGCCATTACGGCAATGATTTCAAAGCCTTTGGATTGTTTTTTTTGTAATAACCGTCTATATACCCAATATTATTAATAATACTAAATCAAATCGTTACTCCAAACTGACCAAAATAAGAAAATCATTATTCAAATTTAACACCATCATTTTTTACTCAAGGATTCGGGTGATTTTTTAAATACTTTTTTTAGTGTATATCAATCGTAATTGGATATAAAACAAGATGAAAATTGGAAATAGAAGTTATTTTCTTCATGGAAGTAAAAGTTTAGTGGACAAAATTACTAAAATGACGTTTAACCATATTTCAAAAGTAATCTAAAATATTTTAAACAACAACGTATGTGAAAGTAAAACGGATAAAACTTGTTAAGCTTACCGCGATTTTCCTCGTTTACAGGTTTAACACACATCGAAACTATTTTTCTAATCCTTCTTGACCTCATTTTTAGTTTTTTTCACTGTTGAGAACGTATATTCAATAAGACAAATCTGACAGCTGTTTTGGTCTCGCGCTCTCCATAGTATAATGGCGGATAAGCTTCTGTGGCGTGCCGACATAACAACCAAAACAATTATGCCACAGAAAATAAATCTCTTTTGTAAAATATCTATAATTATTTGAGCGATAAGACTTTGTGGCATTATACATATCGATTTATAGAAAATACCTACATTCAAATGTCAAAAATCGTAAAGTTGGCGCTTGAGCTCCTTTGGCACTCGGCGCCTCAATTATAAGTAAGTACTAAACTTTGCTTTCGAAGATAAATGCTGCAAATTTCGTAAAAGGGATGACACTTTCGAATTAAACAAGAGTTTCGTTAGTAAATACACACCAGACGCAGATTAATGAAAATCTAATTAATATATATATTTAATAACTCAATTCATATGATTGTGCTGGAATCGATTTATGCATAATAAATGGGTACTATACTTCATACGTCACGTTTTGAACGGGACCGTCCCGTTTTTAGGTAGCTTATCCTGTTGTCACCAAGCACAGCTTCGGGACGCTGAAATGTCCCGTTTTCAGAAAGAGAGCAACCCACGGTAACAATTAGAAATATTTGAATGGGCGAATCCAAATTAATTCCTACGTGGGAAGAAATTCAAAGTGTATTGGGGCATTTTCGCCAAAGTTTGTACATGTTTGAAATTTGGGTAATATTATTTTTTCACTCAAATTAACCATTTTTATATAGCTAGCAGATTCCTTGTTCTATTGCTGAATTGGTGATAGCAATTTTTCAGCAAAATATTGATTAATACAATATTTATATCATTTTTATTATGAAATTGGGCATAATAAGTTTCCGTTCCGTGACTACGAAACTTAGCTTTTAAAACATGAATGAAACACTTTTTATCACTTAAAAGAGCTCTATTAGATTAAAAAAACCATACACTTCAAAATAAAACTACAAATAGTCAAAAAATATTATTGAATTTTAATTCTTGGGCACATTTCGTTCCCCTCCGTTACCCTATGTCTATAATGGCAGAGCATTTTTCCTTTAGTATTTGAAAAAACCAATCAATGTTCGTTCTGCTATTTTTTTAAAGACAATAATCACTTTTACTAAATTTTATTGGAAAAATAAATAAGTTTCGTTATTTAATAATCAAATGAAAAATAGTTAACGTTCAACTTTTTTGGGGACATTTTCGGAATGGAACGAAATGGTAACGGAGTGTAATTTGTAAAGCTTAAGTTACATGTTACCATAAAAACAAATTTTTGTTTTATGAAATTTATTTGAATTTTTTGATAGACAGATAAATATTCAACGTGCGTCAAAATAACAAAACAAATCAAACTTAATCACTAAAATAGACATATTTTATAATAAATTTCACAATACTTGTAAAATAAGGTAGGTAATAATTTTGACACACTATACATTACCATAACTTTATTTGGCATTTATATTATTTGTAACTCAGATAAAAAATATTTTTAAGCAAATTAACAATATATGAAAAAAAAAATCAGCAAGGGATTCAGACGCGAGTTCCTAGCGCGGCACGGAGTATATAACTTTTACGAAAATAATTATAGTCAAACTCGGTTATTACGATCTCTGACATAGCGAGATCTCGGATGTAATAACGAAACATTTGTTGACAATTGGTTTATGATTTTCGCCATACATTTAATTTTTTCACTGTTATAACGAGCAACTTATCGGATATACCGAGCTAAAATACTGTTAATGTGTCGACCGTTTTAAAACATTTCGACCCTAAGCAATAAAATCCGATTGGACAGGATGCCGCCGGGGTCGGATTACGTTTATGACACTAGTAAAGTGTCTAAGTACCTACCTTATTGGTGTTTCACCGACAATAATAAAAAAGTATCCACGCATATGGTTGAAAAATCCAAGGTTTGTGAAGTCCGTAGGTACCTACCAGCGTTAATTACAATAAACAACTTCTTTTGTAGTTTATGAATGCCATGCTCGTTTCGGGGATTTTTACGATGGTTTCCAAATTTTTTATTTTCGGCTTTTTGTGTAATGTGACATGCTCATTTAAAAATACCTATTCTCTGATATAACGAGTAACGCTTATAACAAGCAAATTCAGTCGGTTCCATCTTCCTCGTAATAATAACCAAGTTCGACTGTATGTTGTCTTGAAATTTACTTGTATTCATCAACATAAAATGTAGCTATACAGGTTGATTGTAATCAAGACGTACTTTTCTGACATTTCGCGAATACCTACAGTTCCAGGTATTAAATCTAATCGAGTACACATTTCTGTTAAACGTGACAAAAAAATACTTTTTCATACATTTTTATAAATTTCTATGCCTAAAATGTATGGAGAAGTTTTAAAATTTTGGTGGCGTATAACAGAAAGAGTATGACAGAGCCAGTGCCTGTCTCGCAATTATTTCAGTCTGGTGTTTTTTCTTTTCCTTCTGTTGTTTTTTTTTATCTCCATACTTTTATGTGCGCTATTTTTGCGTATTCAGACATATCACATACTTTTTTAATCTTTATTATATTATTATATTATAGTCAGGTTATTTTAATGAAAATATTTTTGTTTTTCATACGAACAGACAAAATAATTTTTTTTATAATCTATGAAGAACTAAACACACACTGTAAACCCAACTTTATGCATGCCATTTCGTTACTTTTACATTCCACATATACGTTACCACCAATATAGTTTCGGAGTGGAAGTAACGGATTCTGTTTCAGAAGTGTTTGATGCCAAAATTTAGCTTAGTTTTATTGTTAAACCTGCGATATGTTTTATTATATCTGTAGTATGAAAGATAAGCTCCATATGTGTAGTATGTGAAATAGAAATATGTGTTTTCTTACCTTATAAATCGTGGTAACAGTAGTGGAACTTCTTAAATGACCAACCCAGAAAGCAACCTGTTCCGATAGCGATACCGACACACACCAACAATTTAAAGTGTACATGGCGATCAGTGTTATACAAAAATGTTGCTACATTAAAAAAAAACATATTTATAGTGAAAATTTTTCGCCTTCATGCTAAAATCGTGGTAACGGAATGTGGAGTTCCACTTTTTCAAATATCCTGGGACACACTTTAAACGTGATTTTTTTTCAATATTGGTACAAATTTACGAAAAAACTATATATTTTCCAAAAATATATAATGTAAGCTGTTGAAAACACTACGAATTTAATTTTACACACTCAAAATTAATGACGAAATCAGACTTTGTTTATTTGAATTTATGGGTGGGACATGGTAAAAACGCACTACCTTTCGATCTAAATAATCAATTAAAAATATATACAGGTCAGATAGTTGTATTTAACTGATTGAATAGAGTAAATTAATAAATTTGCATGTTAAAAGTACATAACTTTCCAACATTTTATAATATAATAACTATGAAAAAATCAATCAAAGTCATGGGACATGCCAAAAACGCAATGTACAAACTTTGGCGAAAATGCCCATTGGATGTATTGATTGAAAAGGGATATATCAATTGCAGCTCAGATACAGAAATATTTGATGAGTATTTACTTATTTCTACCTACACTACACTGCAATAAGCAATGACATTATTAATCGACGACGCACTCAGTACAGTAGCTAGCAAGTAAATTCACTCATAGCGACATTCGCAAGTGCATAGGTAGACGTCACGCAATATCCATTATACGATATCATGCATCGGGAATTTATAGCAATATCACCTTTATTGTAATGGCATTAGAACAGTGTTTCTAGTATCAATGTTTGTTTGAGCGAAGCGTTCGAACCAAACCATTTGGCAGACTGTCAAATTAGATAATGGGAAAGTGTAAAATAGTTATAGTAACGTTATAATGATAATAGTAAAGAAGTTTAATAATTGTAATGCACAATTATTAAACATGGAGTGCCAACTAATTCAATCAATAAAACATGAAATATTTAGTACTATTAATCTCACAGCTTATAAGATTCGGCTTTCTGCCAACTTAACCCTGTGTAAAGAATGCTTTATAATTCATTTATCTACCTCAAATAAAATGTCATTTGTAAACTCGTTGAAATATTAAATTATAATTTTTTGGGCGCCTTAAAATGTGTGTATTTACAAATTAAATATAACAGTATAAAAATAAGAACACAGCTAATCGTGAAAAGTGTTATTTAATTACACACAAACAATTTACATTGAAATTTAAAATGATACGGAAACATATTAAAATTCTAATACAAATTTGAGTAGCGTTCACTTGGTACAGTACATTAGAGTTTTTGTTGTAAGATGGTAATTATTACTTAGCTTTTATTGTGATGGCTGGAACTTCATCTTGGCTGAATTATGAACTGCGAATCCTTCTTCCTGTCCGAAAGGAAGTAACTACAAATGGCGTTGAAACTGTATCTAATTGTTAATCGAAGACGTCCGATCTGCACTGAAACTAATCTTGGAGTGAAATCTTCTGGGCGGAAATAAGTTATTTGTTGACAAGACGCTTTCAAAAAGGCGGGAAGAAACCCCATTGGCTCATTTTTTAACCGTCATTGTTTTAGAAACAAGGTTGACACATACTTTTAACAAGGTTGTGCCAAATTTATTGTTAATTAAATTAACATTATTTATTTAATATCTGCGTTTGAAAAGTAGACATGTCACGTGCAATGTAACATGACAAGACCCAACAAAAAGCATCGGGAATTTATGGCAATATCACCTTTATTGTAATGGCGTTAGAACAGATTATGCCAATCGGCAGACCCGACAAAAAAGTGAGTGTCATTTTTTTTTCCAGATGCTTCGTCCATATTAATGTCATTGGCAATAAGTGACGGAATGGAACACTGGGAATGTTTCAACCGAAAGTCATTGGGTGGCATTGTCTAAACACTTTCACACCAATCATTTGAATAATACGAACTTTCGTATAATTATTGAATACATAAAATTTTATGTCTACTGTACGACAACATTATTTAGGCAACAACAGGAAGTCGCTCTTATCGCGTATAGAATATTTCACAGTGTTGTCATTTTTTGAGAAAACATATCCCGCGAAATTAGGTTTTAAGTTTATATCAATTCTATTCTCAGTAAGTTTATAAGTACATTAATTTATAAGTCTAATTATTGTTCAATAAATATCAATAGAATTTTTTTTTCAAATAATTTCACCTCTTAATTATTACTATTATATTAGGTTAATTAATACAGCGTAATTATTGAATTTGGAAGGAAATGTATCATTGAACCCACATTAACTGATAATATTGCTGCAGGTATTTATTAATTAAATAACTAGAACACAAATTATGACTAAAAAACTAGAAGTAGAAAGATATAACATAATCAATATTATATTGATGACCCAATCACATGTTTTATAATTTACAAATGATGTCTTTATATCGTATTTTTAGTAAAATTGTTGTAGAAACACATACTGTGAAAATAATTTTCTATAAATTAAATTATATCCACCTTACATAAATTTTAAAACAATATGTACCTACTTATCGGTTTAAAAATTAGGAAAATAATTAGGAAAAAATAGGACAATTCATTATCTAACTAATGATCATTTATACTTAATTATTATACGTCTAAAAATATTAATAAAATAGATTACGATACACATAACTTTATAATATACAAACATAATTTTCAGTATTTGGGGAAATATTTCTAGTATTACAACACTGAATTTTGACATACCTGACATGACAGAAACCCGTCAAATGGGCTTGTTGAAAGTATTGTATAGGCTCGCCTTTTAAATACGACTCTGTTTCTTCTTCGCAATAAATCAAAAGTTTACTGATAATAATTCGAACATCATTTCGTATTGTTTTAGACATCTTTTGAATATAAAAAGCTTCAAATTACGTAAATTGATAGATGCGTCCAATACGAAGTGTCAAAAATGTAATGAAAAATTTGGGGGCGTTCCTAATTTGAAACCGGAAGTTCGATTAGCTGTACGTAGTTCACAGATTTGCCACGTAGCCAAGATGAAGTTGCCGGACAATACCCGGCACTAATGCAACGGTAGAAAGGGCCTTTTTTCTTATGAATAAGTTGTGGATGAACGAAAAAACACAGTAGCAAGTAGCAAGTCAGCAGCGAATGAGCAGATGAAAGTGCTCATTCGCTGCTGACTAGATAATGATTTTTTAATTACCACCTTTAAAATGCACCTTAATTACATCGATCAGCCGCCTGGTCATTACGCGCAGGTGCATCTTCAGCGTCCAAAGTATTAAGCTTAAAGCAATGTTAACTACCAACGTAATTTTTAAGAAGTCCTGCCAAGAATTTCATTCTTATTTGAAATCAAAATCAAATATATTTGAGCAAATTTGTTTTTCAGAAAAATATAAAACCACAAAAATTATTTATTTTGGTGCTTTTACTGGTTCTCCGTCATCGTAATCTGTCAGTCGCCATTTTGGATTTTAGCTTTTTTTTGTCATCGAATTATAGTACGCGGTCCAAGCCATCGTAGTATTTCGGCAAAAATTATAGGACGTGTAGAAAATGAAAGTTTTTTGTTTGTCACATAAACATAACGGAGAATTCGAGAAATTCCGATGCCCTGCTTTATTATAACACCTTTTACGACCGAAAAATGCTAACATCCGCCGTCATTAACTGTCACGTTAGTTTTTTAGAGTAGGTATACAACCAGTGTTGCCATCAGTGTTGCCATATTTTGAAAGTGGAATTATAGTACAGAGCCTCCAAAATTATAGTATTTGGGGATAAAATATAGTACGCGTTGTCATCTGTTGAAAACGAAAATTTTCCCAATTTTTCATAGTCGGCTCGTTTTTATTAGGAGAAATATTTCGCCGCGGGCCGCCGCATGTTCCCAATTTTTCATAGTCGGCTTGTTTTTTTCAGGAAAAATAATTCGTCGCGGGCCGCAGGTTCCCAATTTTTCATAGTCGGCTTGTTTTTTTAGGAAAAATATTTCGCCGCGGGCCGCATGTTCCCAATTTTTCATGGTCGGCTCGTTTTTTTTAGGAAAAATATTTCTCCGCGGGCCGCAGATTTCCAAATTTTCGAAGACCACTCGATTGCGAAATGGCAAATGCAAAAATTATAGTACTTTTATATTAAATTATAGTACGATTTTCAAAATTATAGAATTTTGGGCGTACTATACCTATTTTATATCGTACATAGTACGCGGACCAAAAATAGTACAAATACTATAATTATAGTACGGTTGGCAACACTGGTTGCCATATTTTGAAAGTGGAATTATAGTACAGTGCCATCAAAATTATAGTATTTCGGCAAAAAGTATAGTACGCGTTGAGTGACCAATAATTTTCTGCATTTTCTAAAAATTAAACGTAGGGTAATAAAATTAACGTCTTGTTTTTTTTAAACACAATATCCATAAAGGGTAATTAACCTCTCGTTTTTTTAGGCAAAATTCAAATGTTAAGTCAGTGGTTTCCAAACTTTATGTTACTACGCCTCCCTGTAAAAAAAAACTAATCTAGGCGCCTCCCCCCCGTATTTCATTAAATTATACAGACACCTTTTTAAATAGTCAATAATGTACCTACTTACGAATACAAAAATGAAAAAAAAATAAACAAGGTTTTACTACTTATATTACATTAATTTTTGACGAATGTGCTTGTTTATCAGCACAATCAATTTTAATAGTAGCCAATCCAAATTCATCTTCGTTCATTGACAAATGGATTCTATCATGGACCCCACATCCTGAAGCGGACCCTCCGGGTCATTTTTTCGGGGTTTTTTTACTATTAATAAAATAATGTGAAAAGTCAATAGTAAACTAACCAAGAACCCAGTAAATATATTTTTTGTTTGCTTCAATATATCTGGCGTAGAAATAATTTCAAAGTGGCGAAATATGAAATATGGCGAACATTATCTTTTTGTTATTTTGATTTCCTAAGCTCTAATTTTTTATGAATGCCTTCACTTTGTCGTTTTAAATCAGTGAATGCATTAGTGGTCCTTGGATTGATTTATTCACTCAATTTATTTTTAATTTCAACCAAGTAGAAAAAGTTTAACAACAAAATTATTGATCCTAAACAAATTTGCCTCAAATTTCAACATTATGAATAATTTGACCTTTTTATTTAATTTTTTTACGAGATAGCCATTGCGCTTCACAATAGTATAGAAGTGAAGAATTATAAAATTAGTCTCCATATTTTTGCAGAAAGGTTTGCAAACAACATTTTATAGGACTGTTTTTTGTGTAGTTTATATCTAGCGGCCGTTTTATAAACTATGCATTTGAAAACTGCAAACCTGTGGCTACATTAATTGTGTTTAAGTTTTCGCGCCTCCCTTTGCAACACTCCGCGCCTTCCAGTTTGGAAATCGCTGTGTTGAGTAATTAACGTCACCTTTTTTTAGACATGGGGATTATTTATTTTTTTGCTTCTCACGGATTATTTTGGCGTTATTTTTCTTCTATTGGCAACTTTTTTCCGATTTCTCAAAATTATAGTATTTTGGGCGTACTATACCTATTTTATATCGTACATAGTACGCAGACGAAAATTATAGTACAAATACTATAATTATAGTACGGTTGGCAACACTGTATACAACGCAAAACCACGTCCATAGACTAATATCGCACACTGAGATCTTATATTATTTATATTATACACAGATTATAATTACTACGTCCCTCGCTTCACGTTATTACGATTTGCTGTGATTGAAGTACGAACATTTTACGGAACTTTAAACATCGCAACATATGAGCCCCTAACCAAACCGGCGAATTCAATTAATATTTTTTTTCAAAATTGTGGTATTTTTGACGTACTATACTTTTTTACTAGTACGCGGACGAAAATGTAACTTTTCGAATAGTACGCGAACCAAAATGTACTATAATTATAGTTCAGTTGGCAACACTGCGCTCGCTGACAGATGACAGCGAGCGGTGGCGGAGAACCAGTAAAAAGACCCTTTATTTTCATTAATAAATAAGAACTATGAGAAACATGCGCTTTATGAATAGACATACTATTACCTAAAAATTAGTAGATGTCCCGTTTTGAGGAAACAAATAAATGTCAAGTTACTATAATACTGTTCACAATAAGCATTTACTTGCATTTGTTTACCTTCACGTTAAGTGATAGTAAACATGTACTTTTCAAGAGATTTTCTCTATATTGTAATGATTATAATATGTATTCGGCCATAATGTCATATAAATCAATCAATGCAATAAATAACGATTTTAACATCTTTCATTCGCTACTTTTTCTATATTTTATATATTTCTTATTTCTTGCGACAGGCATTTCTTGCATGGGGCTTGTTTACGTTCATTAAAAGTCCTTATAGGCAATAGGACCCCTATCATCATGAAACAGATTTTCAATATATGTCTTCGAACGAATCAGCTTCTTTTCTATATCTAATATTATAATAAACCCATCTTTGTCTTTCAAGATAGTTGATAAGATTCCTCTCGTAATTCCCAATCTTTCCTTTATCTTCTTGTGCATATTAAAAGAATCGTATTTTCATTGGAGATTTTAAATTTCTTTGCATTGATCGGACATGCATTCTTCTTTAGCTGTAGGAATTTTTCTTTTTATGGTATTATGAATTCTCCTATAGGTATTGAGTTCCATTTTTATTTTTCCATTTTCATTTTTGCTTCTTAGCTGTTCTTTTATATTCTAATTGACTATTAGATATGGAGGAGAACACATCTCTTATCCTGTTCCACTTGTCTGTTATGTCTGAGGATGTAGTGACTGAAGTTTTTATTTGTTCTATTTCTGTGTTCAGTGCACTTTTCACCTGTTGTTTGACTTCGGGATCTTTCGGGTTGCGCGTGGTTCCCTCAGTAATCTTTTTAATCTAATTTTTACTGTAGTTACAACAGGATTGTGGTCAGATTAGATGTCAGTTCCTGGATAAGTTTTAGTAGATGTTACGCTATTTCTGTAACGATTACGAATTAATATATGGGTAGTCTATTTGATTTCTTACAATGTTATTGCCATCATCTTGTGGGGATTTCCGTGTATACTTACAGTCGCCTTGCTGGAAGTTTGAATAATGTGTTACAAACAACCATACTGTGTTCCTGGCAAAATTGTAGTAATCTTTCTCCTCGATCATTTCTTTGTCCTAGACCAAATTCTCCTACTAACTCTCCACTTTTACCTTTACCAATCTTTGCGTTGAAATCTCTTATAATCAAGGTAACTTCATTATCTTTCGTCTATTTTATAATTTCATTTATCTGTTCATAGAATTCTTCTATAACATCGTCATCTTTGTCGGCAGTTAGAACGTACATATATTAAAATTACCCATCCACGATTTAAGTTGTAATAGCATTACTCAGTCTGTTCTTACTCAGAGTAGGGAACAAAACTATTGACCGATCTGTTAAGTTTATCGGTCACTATAATACCCACTCCATTTCGATGGTTTCTCTTCCACTTCACTTCGCTGATACCAAGGATATCTAATTTCAATCGATTCATTTCCATAATAACGTTTTGCAATTTTCCACTTTTAAACATTGATCGCACATTCCAGGTTGCAATCTTCATAGCCGGCCCGGGGATTCTTAGCACCCTCTGACCATTTAAGGCCTGCTGGGGACTGAGGCCATGCAATTTGATTTTCCGGCCATGATGATTACTAGGGATATAGATAATGTGGTAGTTTCCCGTTGCTTTCCACATCGCAGTGTCAAAGCCATTAAAGCCGTTGCGATCATGCCTTCAGTTATCTAAATATAAGCTGTACCGAAGTCGACACTCTCCACCTTACATCAGTACTGGTAATTGCTGCTGCCCAATACCAGGGATATTTATTGACTTCCCAGGGTCACCTCTAGGAGGACGTGGTGCTGGCACCACGCACATACGGTCTCGGTAAGGGAGAGGCTAATGATCTGTTTTAGATCTATATTACGCATCCACTTGCCTTGTAGGACAGTGAGGACCAGTGTCTGGTTTACTCAGAACAAAGGTACTACCTCTGCAGCCCAACTTAACCCTAATATATTATATTATATGGTAATAAAAGGTTATGGCGTAAGGTAGCACGGTACCTAATTAACGGCATTTTGACAGTCGGTGGATGGTCTATAAGAATCCATAAAAATATTATGTACTTACTTACCTACCAATAATTCATATTTATTAAATTTTAAAAGAACAGGCCTACAGGGTATGTACCTATCTTACTCCATAAGCGATATCGAAGTCATTCAATGAGAAAGTGATTAGAATGTAGGTATTAGAATTTTTATTTCTAATTAGATTTTGATAACTGCGTACCTAAATGCCGTAAGCTTCACATCAGTGATGTCAACCGTACTATATTATTTTAATTCCGCGAAAAATGTAGAACAATAGGCATAATTTTACGCCAAATATACGAAAATACTATAATTTTAAAGAATTCGAGAGGAAAAATGTGTACTAATTTTTCAGAAATACTATAATGAAAGGAGTTTTACCTACCATTAAAACTCTTATTATTCTTGTTGACTCTAAAGTCCCTTGAGATGTTGATCGTATTTTTCACCTTGTGTTCTTCTGTGCTGGCCCCTTTTTACCCCCTTTTCTTCTCGATTACTTAACTCTCTGGTTGCTCATCTTGTTTTACCGGCTGGCAGGACTGACGCTTCTATCGTATCGTGCTTTGTCTTTGGTTCTTCAATTTGATATGTCTCAAGGAAACCTGGTAGGTGTTCTCTGGACTTCAGAGTCAACAAGAATAATAAGAGTTTTAATGGTAGATAAAACTCCTTTCATTATTCGCTATTGACTCTGAAGTCCCTTGAGATATCTGTTTGTTATCACCTGGTAAAGCAAGATAGATCCTGCAAGATAAGGTGGATGAACCTAACATGAGAATTAGGTATAACATCTCCTTGCTTTTAGGCTCAGTGCACCGGGTTGAACAGAGAGGTCAACATATTTTGTTCCCCCGCTGTAGACGTCTGTGTGTCTATCGGTCTCTGGTAAAATGTTTTAAAAGTAGCTTCTTGGCGCCAATTACCTCTCTGCAGGATGTCATCTAGGGGGTAGTTCTCTAACCAATTTTGAGAGGCGACTGCTGATCGAGTACTGCTTGGTGATTCCTGTACCCCTGCATCAGCGAGTACTGACTTCACCCAATTTCCGATGACTGCTCGAGTCGCAGGTTTTGGGGGGCCTCTTGACGAGATAAATAATGCCGGAATATTACCACCCTCTTCTCTTCTCTCATTGGAAACGCAGATAAGTTTTCGTAGCCAAAATACTGGATCGATGTTTTGGCAGCTGGAAGCGCTTAATTTCCATCCAGATTGGCGGTGCCTTGATGTGTCTGTCTTGGAACCAAACACTGGCCATAGAATTATATGGTCGCCATTATCGACTAGGCCATTATCCGCTACACTGAGTAGGGTAAGGTCATGAACCCGTCGTCCCGATGCGAGTAATAATAATATAGCTGTTCTGCGTGAAACTTCATATAGGTTGTATACTAGTGGTGTTGTTTTCTTGAGGCAGTCCACGATTATTCTTGGATCCCAAATCGGTGGTTTTGTAGGTCTAGTCTTGCGGGTGGATATGGCTTTTAACATATGACGCACTACTATGTTACTGCTGATGTCTTTACTGATCATAGGTTTGCAAAAAGTAGCTATGGCTGACTTATGTACAAGAATAGTGTTATATGAAAGACCTTCCTTATTGTATAAGTGACCCAGGTATCTAGCCACTTCAATCGGCTCGGGGGTATTATAGCTTATCGTGTTGTCCATCCACCATGTCTTCCATTTGTCCCATGCAGGTCTATAAGTCTTCAAAGTGGATGGTCGCCAGCCGGAAGTGAGAAGTGATCTGTCCTCTACTGACCAGCTAGAAACTAACTCTGCCCACCCAAAATTATCCATAACTGGAGTGATAGGTCCCGGACTTGTGGAGGTAGATGGTTTGTCACCGTATCCACTAGAAATGACTCCAAGTGCGGGATCGGGTAGGGGGTTCCAGTGATCTCTAATGTAGGTCTGCGCTCCAAAAACACTTCTTCCACCATGGGGCCACTAGTAAATATTTTCCCCTTGCCATGTTCAGGTGTGCCAATACTTGTGGAATTAGATTCGGTGGCGGGAATATCCAGGCTAGTTTGAAGTCCCACTGTCGACTGAAGGCATCGTGGAACAGTGCAAAGACATCGTTCGGGTTTCGTGAGACATACGTTGCGACAACATGGGCTGTGTTGGACGCGAACAGGTCTACGTCTGGGAGTCCCCATCTTTGAAATAAGGGAGCTGTAGCCGCCATAACTAGGTGCCATTCTGGGATAATTTTGCTGCGTGAGAGATGGTCTGCTACGCAGTTGTATTTTCCTGGAAGGTATTGTGCAGTCAATGATATACTGGCCTGGTTGGCGATTTCCAGGATCTGTCGGCAAAGACTTAGTAGGGTTGCAGACTTTGTGCCCCCTTCGTTGTTGATGTAGGCCACCACTGTTTTGTTGTCGGTTTGTAGGAGTAATTCTGATCCCCTGAGCGTTTGCTCCCGGAGTTGTATGGCTGAGAGTACTGCATACAGCTCTTTTCGGTTGGAGTGCCACGTGAATTGGCGTTTTGTCAATGTACCTGATAGGTGGCACTCGTCTAACTGCGCTCCCTAGCCTGAATCGGCTGCGTCTGTGGTAAGGAAATGATTGTAGGTTGCCCTGTGAATCTTTCCTGAGGAGCCCACCGCTCGAATCCACCACATGATGTCCTCTCGAGCTTCTGGTGGAATCGATGTTGATTTGTGAAGGTGGCTCCTTGATAATTGAACGCTCGTACGTTGTAGACGTCGGCAATGCAACCTCCCCTGTGGAGTGACGAAGGTTGCAAAGTTCAGTCGCCCGAGGAGGCGTTGGGCCTGCCTGAGCGACCAACTGCCTTTTGAACCCGATGAACTTTTTGGATCTGCAATTGCAGGTGGCGACGAAGTGATGTGCACTTCTCTGTTGATAGATATTTCTGATTGTTGTGAGTATCCCACGTGATACCCAAGAACTCCCGCTGTTGGCTTGGAATCAGACAATTTTTTTTCTTGTTGATTATCCAGCCTAGTGCCTGCATGAAATCTATCATATAAGTCAGTTGCGACAGAAGAATCTCTCTGGACTGATTTGCCATCAGAAAGTCGTCTAAGTACTAAGTGACGATTCTCATACCCTTTCCCCGGAGGTGTTCGGCCATCCAGTTTGTTAATGAGGCAAACAGTCTTGGTGCTGCCGACAGTCCGAACGGAAGGCACGTGAATTGAAGGAGTTCTCCTTGGTAAACTAGCCGAAGAAATCGGCGATGTTGTATAGCTATAGGTACATGTAGGTACGCTTGGCTTAGGTCTATTTTTACTAACCAGTCTTCCCTTTGCAGGAATGTTGGGACCTTGAAATGGTGGAACAGTTTAAACGGCCATGGTTTTTAAAAAAAAAAAAAAAAAAAAGAACGGCCTTGGTTGTAGGAAACCGTTTAGGCGTTTTAGGTTGAAGACGGGTCGTTGACTGCCGTCTTGCTTCCTTACTAGGAACAGGGTTGAGAGGAAGCTCGGAGATGGTTCTGCCAATTCCAATACTCCCGATTTCTTCAGTTCCGTGATTTGTGAAGTGATCTCCGGCGGTTGTCGCGTTTGGAAATCCTTCTGGAATTTTACGGAAGGCATTATTAGAGGGGGTTTCTTTATAAACGGAATACAGGTTCCCGTTATTATTTTTAATAATGGTGGTGGTGCACCCTTAGCCTGCCAGATTTCCTGGAAATGCTGAAGGCGTCCCCCTTTGAACGTGGTGAGGGAGACCCGGTCACCTGCGTCTAGGGTAAGTGCCCCTCGCACCACCTCGGTTATCTCTGGGAAAACCTCGGTTGGATGGGCGTGGGCCTCTCGGCAAGCCACCCCTAGCCTGGTCTGGTATCCTCCTCGTGTATCCCTGCCTCCGAAAGGTGTCCTTGTGTCCACCTGACGAAGTGCTAGGTTGACTCTCCTTGCCCTGGTCAACCACTTTGGTGGTCTGATCGAAGACCTTCTCACGACCCCCACCTCTTTCTAGGAACCCCGCCAGTTTATCTTTATTGAAGATATGTTCGGTGCTAGGTGGGATCTTGTTAAGAGCCTCTCGGGTGAAGGTGTCTTTTATACCGGAGAGGATTTTCTTCCGCCTCGTCTGAACCAACTCTGCCCGTTTTCCACAAAGGATTCGGGTGACGTCCTCAGACACTTTGTTGAGTGCTGAAGAGGGCCCAAACTCCTTTACGACCGTCTCAAAAAGAGCCGTACCGATGGTGTGGTCGCTGACAGAGTCGACCACTCGCTGTAACGCGTCCCGAATACACTCCTTTTGAGCGAGCATCGCATTTTGGAGGCCGGCGATCGTACGCTCCATTAGATGTATCGTTTGCGATGAACGATCGTAGGGGCGTAACTCATCGTTGAGTCCCAACTTAACGAAAGACGGGGCCGCCAAATATTGTTTTGGGGTTTCAGCGTAGCGAACCCCCGCCCAATTATCTGTGTCGAACAGTTGGAGCCTGGTAAGTTCCGCTACCCGAGCTTTGTCTGGCGTCGGAAAAGCAGGCTCCTGAACTATGACACTAAATACAGGCAACGGAATCCTGTTGGGTTTTTCCGCTGTTTCAGGCCTTGCGGGTGGCCGTAAAAACTTACCGGAGAGTCGATGTTTACCGTTGGCCTCTGCGGAGTAGGCACCACTTCAGGCAGACCCTGTTGGGTCAATATTCAAAAAATCTGTGATACCTTGCTATCCAGGGACATTACTGTTGCCCTCAGTTCACCCACTGGATCGTCCAACAGCAATTCCGACTCATTCGAGTCGGTCTCCATCGCTAGTCCCTCCGCGACGTTGCTGGCTTAATTCCGCTCCATTATTGCACAATTTTCACAATTTAACTGCACTTAAACGTTTGACAAAATTTTCCGAGACCGATAGACACACAGACTTCTACAGCGGGGGAACAAAATATGTTGACCTCTCTGTTCAGCCCGGTGCACTGAGCCTAAAAGCAAGGAGATGTTATACCTAATTCTCATGTTAGGTTCATCCACCTTATCTTGCAGGATCTATCTTGCTTTACCAGGTGATAACAAACAGATATCTCAAGGGACTTCAGAGTCAATAGCGAATAATGAAAGGAGTTTTACCTACCATTAAAACTCTTATTATTCTTGTTGACTCTGAAGTCCAGAGAACACCTACCTGGTTTCCTTGAGACATATCAAATTGAAGAACCAAAGACAAAGCACGCTACGATAGAAGCGTCAGTCCTGCCAGCCGGTAAAACAAGGTGAGCAACCAGAGAGTTAAGTAATCGAGAAGAAAAGGGGGTAAAAAGGGGCCAGCACAGAAGAACACAAGGCGAAAAATACGATCAACATCTCAAGGTACTTCAGAGTCAATAGCGAATAATAATAATTATTCTTACGCCTTTGTTTTAATCAGCATAGAAAAAGATGACAACACTGCTTCACACGCTTCGACCTTCGACGGTAAGGCGCCGTTTTAAATTTTGGTTTGACAGATGTCAGATGGTAAACAGATTAAATTTAACGTACCTAACGTCGAAAGGCTCTTTATTCATTGTTTTTTTGTCTTTTACATATTACCGTTTAAAGTGTTATTTTGTGTTTAAATTCTCATTTAAGCATTTATTGTGATTTTGTATTACAGAAACATACATGTTTTATTAATATTAGGTTTGTAAAATTCATCGGAAGTTCCGTTCACATTCTTGTATTGAATATTGTAATATTGGAGACGTAACTGGATTATCAGTTACAATGAATCGTTTAATAATGCAACGTTATCGGGCAAGTACTGATTAAATATGATGTCATTACCATATTTTAGGTTATTTTACGTCCCCTAAATGGAAGTGATTGACGCCGCAATCTCGCTGCCAAGATTTGGTAACCGGACGTATGCTTTCAAAATGACCGACAATGCGTGATAAGCCCCTTTCCCGTTGAATTTATATATATCTGGATAATGTATCGCAAGCATAAAATATTGGTTTATTACTATCATTTTCAGGTGCAGTGAACATCAGTCGAAATATGGATCCAGGATTCTATCCACATGACAGACGTCCAAGTCCAAAGTTGAAAGCAAACTGCTTTTCTATTTTCACTTTTTGGTTAGTACCACACTACAAAACAAAGCCATAGTTCCTCCATGTATTTTATAGTTGTACTTGTCCCACGGTGGCCGAGAATTAATATAATGTTGTGGGTCCCAGGTTAGAATCCCAGCAGGTCTATTCTTAACAGTTATCACTTTACCACATTTCCGTTATTATCATTGGTCAAAATTAGCGCATTAGGAATTCTTTACACTAAACGTGATTAAACGCTTAGCGGAGACTATCTTTAATTCTTGGTAGACAACATAACCTAAAATTTTGCTAGTCATGTCAGCCAGACACGGAGGTGTTGAGGTGTTATTTTTCAAAACATCTTGCATCTCAATTCTCAATATGTAAAATTGACATACTCTGTCTCGTTAGCACGCCCAACAGAGGCGCAATTAAAAGATATCAACTTTTGATAGTTCAGACGGTTAACTTTTTTACATAATTAACCGCCAGAATACTTAAAGTGATAAATGTGATATATTTATCACAATTGGCTCTTTTTCGATGTTAAGCGATATGTTAGAATAAGCCTACTGGACTGACAAATTCAAATGTTGTTTTTCAATATGTGTGTTTGACCCAGTTTATGTATCTAATAATTTGAGCAAATAGCTAACATCCGTTTTTCCTAAAAACAAAAATCTTTGGAGCCCCATATTATGATCCTCTTAGGATCAAACATGATGATATAAATGTACTCGTATACTTGCTATACCAAGCTTTTGGCTATTTTAAAGTAACAGTAAGTCCGTCTGAGATTTCGACAACCTCATAATACAAAGCTAATTTAGTAATTTTACCTTTTACATAATTTACAGTCTTATTAAAAAAAACTAAGCAATTTTTTATTATTGTTTTTAATATAAAAATAACACAAAATATAAATCTACTAATACATTGATTGAGAGTCAAATCCAGTATCAAAATTTAAATCAGTTCAAACCAGAGATATTGAAGAAAATCTTTTTGTATAAAGATGGATCTGAAACAAATATTTAAATAATTACAAGATAAAAAGAACTTTTATATACTTTGTTTTTAAATTTTCTGTTGAATCATATAAACTTGACAATTATATGTATTAATAAATACTTTTTTTTGTACTCGATAGAAATACTGAATAAATATAGAATACTGAAATGTCATTTTGACATTTCATATTGATCTCCATAGTAACGCACATATATATTAATAATTTAGTTGAGCTTTTTTATGAGCTGATTATTGGCAAATTTATAATCTGCCTGTAAATTCGCCCAGTGTAATCATCGAATAAGCTAATAAGCAGGTTGTAAACACTCCACCTAGAAAAGTTGAAAGCCGGTCAACTTTTCACACTACACGCCGGCGTGTGGGTTTACTGCGTCTGCGCAGTAGAGCGATGGTGGTGGAAAAACGAACTACTCATTTTGAAATTTACATTTTTGACGTTTAATGGAAACATTGTTATGGAGCGTAGCGACCTCCCGGTAAAAAAACGAACTACGTTCCGTCAAAATCGCTCGCTGGCTTGTGGCTTATCAGCGAATGGAAAGTTTTGTGTGTAATCATGAAATCGCAGTAGCTGAACCGCCCGCTTTTAAATTCGCCAATAAGCAGCTCGTAAAAAAGCTCAATGTAATTGAGGCTTTACACTGGGCGACTTTACAGGCAGATTATAAATTCGCCAACAAACAGCTCGTAAAGAAGCTCAATGTAATTGACGCTTTAGCAACCAATAATAGTGTTTTAATTTTTTCCAAAATAACTTTCCATACAAAACAGAATTAACTGAAAATGAATTCAATTCTGCCTAAAGATGACTAAAAGTATTAAAAGAATGCATTGTCGTCGTGTTCTGATTTATTCTAAAAGTTTCAAATGTCTAGCTAGTCTTTAGTTTCTAGAGTATCTTTGTTTCTAAATGTCATGTTGTGAACATCTTAAACCTATAATTTGTAATGTCCACAATGTTTAAAAAAAAAAAAGTAAGTTAGTTAAAAATCTTTAATTGTCCAATACAAATCTTGGACAAACAAGAAAAAATTTGTATTGGACAAACAAGAATACGAGCTAATAAAAACGTGATAAAATACAAATATAAACTTTTATATAAGACTTAAAAATCTCCGATCCATGACTAATGTATCACAGTTGTAAACAAAAATTGAGTATTAGAAATGTGGGTCGTACCATAACATAATAAATAAAATATTTATGCAAAAAGGGCAATATTATGTAATATGTCTCATTTTCATGGCATTTAACTTTTTTTATAAATTGAAATACCCCGCCCCCTTTTCAATTAATATGGGTTGTTTTACATCATATTGGGCGGGCACCCAGGCGACATCCACTCTTGACGGGGTCCTGCCCGAATTGCCTAAACATATTGCATTGAGGCAAAAAGGCCTTCTAGGAATATTATAGGTACGAGGGTGGGTCAATAATTCCTTAGAAAAAAGCATTAAAACAGTTTTTATTTTTGTATTTTTTTTTTATTTCTCAACATAATCTCCTTGGAGCTCAATACACTTGGTTAGACGTTTCTCAATATTTTTTAAACCGTCAGAAAAATAAGTTTTCGGAAGGTCCTCAAAATAAGCATTTATCCGATCGATGACTTCTTCATTTGAAAAAAAACGTTGTCCACTTAGCCATTTTTTTAAGTTTGGGAAAAGGAAAAAGTCACTGGGGGCTAAATCTGGCGAATACGGTGGGTGGTCGACCAATTCAAACTTCAATTCTTCAATTTTAGCCATTGATCGTAAACATGTGTGAACACGGGCATTGTCCTGATGAAAGAAGATTTTTTTCCTGTTTAAATGAGGCCGTTTTTCTTCAATTTTGTTTTTTAGCTGGTCCAATAAAGATGCATAATAATCCCCTGTTATTGTTTTTCCTTTTTCCAAATAGTCAACGAAAATAATTTCACGTGCATCCCAAAATACAGTAGCCATAACCTTACCAGCTGATTTTACGGTTTTCGCCTTCTTTGGACATGGTTTGCCTTCGCAATCCACTGTTTTGACTGTTCTTTCGTCTCGGGAGTATCGTGGTGTATCCATGTTTCATCTACAGTCACAAAGCGACGAAAAAATTCATCCGGATTGCGTTGCATGAGCGACAACAGGGCTTTAGAGGCCACCACCCTATTGCGTTTATTGTCGACTGTGAGCAAACGCGGCACCCATCTTGCAGAAATATTTTTCATGCCCAATTTGTCATGTAAAATAGAAATGACGCTACCTTTTGAGATCCCTGTGACCTCAATTATCTCACTCAACTTTAATCTTCGGTCACTTAACACCATATCGTGGATTTTATTGATCATTTCTGGTGTAGTCACCTCTACAGGACGTCCTGAGCGTGGTTCATCCTTTGTTGATGTACGACCACGTTTAAATTCATTTAACCAGTTATAAATAGTTGCAAGTGAAGGAGCAGATATGCCGTGAACTAAATCCAACTCATTTTTTATTTCCATTGCTGTTAACCCTTTTATATTAAAATGTTTAATAACAGCTCTAAACTCAATTTTCTCCATTTTCCATTTTTCCATTTTCCACAAGCAAATTTTTTTTTTAAATGTACGAGAAACACACAACAACCCGACCAATCTGATTGAAACTTCGCAGCATACTGAATCGGTAGTGCCGCTGCATGAAAATAAACCGCTTACAGTACTAGTCGCGCCACTTGTCGGCTTTTCTAAGGACTTATTGACCCACCCTCGTACTAATTTGTCTAGGATAATACTACTAACTAGGATTATATTGGAAGGAACTTGCATCAGTGATATTTATAGGGAAACAAAAGAAGGCTTCATCTGGGAGAAGATTCAACATCTTTGGTTCAAATACTTTGTTTCTAAAAAAATGTTTGATCGTGTTTGTTAAGTTTGTTGAATATTCATATAATTTATTGCACAAACGGGTCTCAAACATAAATAACATCTTTCTTAATTCTAGGTGGTTGAAAGATATTTTTGTTAGAGCATTTGGTAGCTCACTAGAGATCGATGATCTATATGCTCCATTGAATGATCATAAGTCATGCTTATTGGGAAACAGATTCGAAGAATTATGGAAGCGGCAGCTAACGTCTGGCAAGCCATCTTTACTCAAAGTCATCTACAAAGCTCACGGCACAAGTTTTATAATACTAAAAATTGTATACAGCTTAACTGAAACAGTTTTAAGGTAACACAGGTTTATTCTTTTATTTTACATATTATATTATTTAGTCTGCGTTATACAGCGGTGGTTTTCAAACTTTTTTGTTTCATGGCGCCCTATCAATTAGTGGGATACGTTGACTTGTTGCTCATCACACACTTTCTCAAATCTTGGAGTCAAAGTAGTTTCTATAATTAATCATCTATTTATTCTGGGTGGAATATAATTGACAAATATATTGACAGTAAGAAAATGTATGGGTAAACATGTATTATCCTGCAGTTGGCAAGATTGCATGCATGAATCAAACAAGTTTGGTAGCTTCTGAATTTTCATGTGATAGTAATTTTTTTTCGATCTGCACCTACGCAGTAGAACGATTGTGGCAAACCTGCCGGCAAAAAAACAAATCTTCAGGTTGACCGATTTTCACTAGCTGTCGAATAGTACGAAATAGTACCATAAAATGACGACATCGCGTCTCGCTCACTCGTAAAGAATGAATTGGAGAGACAGTCAGCACTTTTATGTGTCAACAGTTGTAAAAATCCATGCACGTGTACAGGCGCTATAAGGCTATAAATTAAACCTTTACTCCAGAGCCAGAGTGTTTTTAAGTCCTATTTTATAAAAAATGGATTAAGTACAGATTTCGTCTTTAAATTATCGGTCAGGTCCAATTTACACAAGTCCATTCATAACAGAAACCTCAAATCCTTAAAATAATAAAGCTGTAAGTAAATTAACATTCTTCTTCATTATGTCAGCCCCTAAGTTGTAGTATTTGTACACTACATGGTACCTCTAAGAATCCCTGTAGATATAATTAGCATGCTATTTAAATGTGGTAATTAATTAGTAATTATCTAGTCAGCAGTCAATGGTTACCTCTGCCTTTTCAACAATATTGTCTTTGCAGAATAGCTCAACCTCTGTGTTTGGGAGAACTCATCTCTTATTTTTCTCCCGGACAAACTTCCATATCCAAGAATGAAGCTTACGGGTATGCGAGCGGGGTGATATTGAGTTTGGCTTGCAACGTTCTCATAATGCATCCATTCTACAATGCCATCGCCCACACTGCAATGAAGATACGACTTGCCAGCTGCTCCCTTATCTACAGAAAGGTAGGTACTTAAAGTTTACTATTCGAGACCTTATCAGTGGACGAAGCGTATTAATGAACACATGAAGGTATACCGACTCAAATTTTAGAATCTCAGTGATTACTGAGTGCATGACGATGATGCATGTAGGTCGCAGAAATGACAGTATGACTCGTATGGCGACAAGGTGTTGAAGACAACATCAAAAATCCCCCATGAAACGCGTGGAGGACACAGATCTCAGTGACATGCTTACTGGTTTGAATTTTTCCGCACTCACAAAAAAGACAAAATTATATAATCCCCATTTATTCATGCTATACATGGATTGGGTATGTCCACAACCTATGCAGATTAGGCCTGCGTTGTTGTATAATAGAGCCTACAAGTTTTAGCTGAAAAACATGACTTTCATCAAAATCCAATCTACAGTTTGGCATACGATGCTTCAGTATAAATTCTAATTATTTCCTCTGCTTAGAGTAACATTAGTTGGAAATATCTGACCCATTTATAATGCTGAATGGCCTTAAAGGGACGCTCTACAGAATCGGCCTTGAGAATTGAAAATATGATTTTTTTACATGTGGTCCATAATAACTGGTCTACTAGTTAATATAAAAAGGTTGCCGCCAATGTTTGTCTCAATAAACTCCCTCCAAGTGAAGCTTGTGAAGTGAATCTATGGGGTGACCAAAAAATAGTACTTTCTAATAAATGTTACTAAATTCAATATGTTTATCAGTTGTTTGGTGGGAAGTATTGCAACTGATATGATGGGTATGATAACTTTTTTGATTATGTGTTAGCCACGATATAAACTTAATAATATATTAATAACTTTTTAACCTGAAATTGTCCGATAACTAAAAACTGAAATGGGAAATAATTTTCAACACTATGTGGAACGAAATTTCGGCCGCGTTGAGGCGCGTTGCCATCCGGAGAGGGATAGTCGACCTGTTCGCACGTCAATTTTTTTGTGATGGAGTCGTCTGAATATATTCTTAAATCGTGTGAAGATGACTTAAAAACGTTCCGCATGTACTTGAAATAAAAACATGTCAATGAATATACTATTATTATTACGAATATAATAATAAACATAACATAAAAAGGATGCATGTTGAATTTTTATGACAAATTATATTTCGTTCGGTTCGCGTCATTTGCACCCGCGACCCGAAATCCGCGCATCGCCTAGTCACGATCTTTTTAGACCATGCCTCAGCTGAGGCAAAGTGACATCCTGGTATGCTTCCTCGTTAATATTGCACTAGAAAAGGTGATATAGGATACAGGAATGCCAGCATATATTTACTTAACGTGTAACCTGATATCAGCATCCTTGCCATGCCAGAATCGATGATGGAAAAGACGATCATACCACTAGAACTTCTGACCAAAAGAATGGCCTTCTCTATATAGACAGAGTCTAAATATATGAAAGTGGAATGGAAAACGTGTTACTAAAGCTATTGATTAAAATATCCATAAACCACTTCATATTATTGTAGATTCATTTGTAGCAAACTTCACTAGCATCTGTCAAAAACAGCAAGCATTTTAGATACATCTCTAGTCCAAGTTCATGGTTCCAAACACCTTATTTTTTACGTTAATTGACTTTATTAATATTAATTACTTTTGTCTCTTATACAGGTGCAGCGACTGGACCTGCGAGCCCCAACTCCTGATGGTTCCGGCCTCTCTGGTCAAATCATCAATCTTATGACCAATGATGCCAACTGTTTTGACTTGTGTATTTCCTTCATCATGGAAATATGGCGGGCACCCATTGAAGGCGCTATACTTATATATATCATGTACAGAAATATTGGACCTGCGTCACTGATAGGAGCTGCTTTTTTACTGTGTTTCATACCACTGCAAGGTATATTATTTACCATATAATTTACCACGCGATTCACAAGCTTATCCAACAAAAAATGTTTTATGCTGCACGTCCACTACATTATCTGGCTGTTCCGCAACTTTCCATGGGTGAGGTATCTATGGAGTGTAGTAGTTTCGAGACGCAATGACCAGGTGTTGGTGCACAAAAAAACATGCGTATTTTATTTGTCTATCTGGAATTTGAACCCCGGTATTTAGCTACGGCAATTACGGTAATTTGGTAAAAAATGTAATTTTAAAATAGGTTAAATATTGAAAATAAATAATTTTGAAAAACTATGCATAGACCTGTTAAAAAAATTAGACTGAATGGGATACGTACTCACCATTTTTGCAGGATTTTGATCATCATGTTCCCATGCACCATTTCAAATCCCACATAGTCTAATTTTTTACTTTTTTTCTAATATGTATATTTATGAAGTTTTTCAAAATTATATACTTACCTATTTTCAATAAAAATAATCTTTCATTCTCAAATCTTGTGTAGGTATATTCATTATTGAATAAAAAATAATTTAACTAAGTATTAAAGCTATACTTCAGCTGGGGCACGGTCTAAAACGATTGTGACTACGCGACGCGAAGATTGTGCAAATGACGCGTGCAGAACAAAACATAATTTGTCATAAAAAGTCAACATGCGTCCATTTAATGTTATGTTTATTGTTCTATTACTAATAATAATATATTCATTGACATGTTTTCTTTTTCGAGTAAATGGGTAACGTTTTTTAGTCATCTTTACACGATTTAAGAATTAATTGCCCCGCCGCCATCACAAAACAAATTGACGTGTTCACAGCTTGACTTTCGCTCTCCGATTGCCAGCCAGTCTGAAATTTCGTCGCACCTATAGTTGAAAATTATTTGCCGTTTCACTGAAGTACCATCTTAAACATTGGCCTACTTATTAAATATCTTGGAAAGGGTATTAACATATCAATAATTATTATTACTTTACAACGTTTTCCTAAATATTGGAAACAGTCGGAAATGTTATAAAATTATGTGAATTAAGTACAGTACACTCTCAGTAATCCGCTGCTCGATTATCTGACAACTACTATAATCCGCTGTTATTTTTACTAGTTGAAAGCACAAAATCAAGCTCTATAATTCACTATTCGGCTATTTGGTTGTCAAATTCAGTAGTCCGCCGCGTATAAGTATACAACGCAGATGAGACGGGCTTATTTTGGATACTTCTCCTTGGTAAAACATACGTTCATCGCAAAGAAAGTAATGTACCAGGGAGGAAAGTGCCCAAGGACCGCATCACAATTATGCCGTGCTCCAATGCAACCGGGACACACAAACTGAAGCTTTTCGTCATAGGGGAAGCCAGGAATCCTAAGCCATTCAAGAATATCTGACTCACTGAACAACTGGTTGTGTCAAGTGATTTACTGTTTAATATTTAGTTAATACACTTATAAATAATTATGTATAACTTAGTAAATACTTGATTTTGATTGTAAATAAAACCGTAATTTGTTAGTACAAATACCTGTTTTAATTTTTACCATATTTTGTATGTATGCACTATAATCCGCCGCTTTCACTAATTGGATACTTGTCTGGTTTTTGGGGTGGCGGATTACTGAGAGAGTTGTACTGTACCTACTATATATTATTGTGTTTTATTTAATTAACATAACTTTCCACCAAGTATCAACCACTAAAGTGATTACATAATAAAAATAATGGTTTATATTTATTTCAGCATGGTTGGGTAAGGCGAGTGCCGCCTTTCGTAGCAAAGCATCTGTCAAAACTGACCACCGAATTCGGCTGATGGGTGAAGTTGTGCGAGGAATTCAGCTCATTAAAATGTACACGTGGGAATATTGCTTTGCTGATATAATTGGTAGAGCAAGAAAGTGAGTGTGTGTTGAAAGATGCTTTGATTAATCTGTCTTGATAATATATAAAGAAGATTAGAGAAAACGACAGTTCCATAATATATATTCTTACAACATTCATCAAAATTTCATCTCTTACTATATTTATTAACAATTCATTTCCAAAATAATTATGCAACAGATACACTGCGTCGCAGGCAAAAATTTTGTCACCAACACGGAATCTACTACGAAAAGTTATATTAGTCACATTCCTCCCTTAATTTTGCACCGTGTTAGAATGTTCCGCCTCTGACTTTTACAAAAAAAAAAAAATGTATTGTTTATTTTTCAGGCAAGAAATGTACGTAATCCGCAAAAAGTCCTGGATAAATGCTTTAACAATTCTCTTTGTGAAGCTTAACACCAAAATATCAATTTTTATAAGCATTCTAACATTTCTCGCTTTTGGAAATACAATCACCGCTTCAAAGATATTTATACTGTTCTCTTTATACAATCTCTTGAATGGAAGTGTCGTTGAATTCTTTCCGTTGGCGATAATGCTCACATTGGAGGCAAACGTTTCCATTCAAAGAATGCAAAAGTTTCTACTGTTACCGGAGGTGGGAAAATTACAGGAAATGGATAATTCATCTTTGGAAGAGAAGGTGTCGGAGGTTGACAGAAAGACTTATTTTTTTACGGATAACCCAGTATTTACTGTAGCGACTTTAAAAAAGGATTACTTGACTGGCAAACCATCCGGACATATTATTGCAAATGTTGCTTTCACTGGTTTAACGATGGATAATGTAACAGCATATTGGAAGAATTCAGATTCTGGTGACACTAATGTAAAAATCGCCCTTGAAAATATTTCTTTAAAGGTTAGATATTTTATTTCATTATATAATATGTAAGGCTCACCGATTTCCCAAGTCGACGACTACCTTTCCTCGACGATTGGGTTGACAGATTGCTTAACAGTGTTAACTTTCGCAGCTATCTATGCCGTCAGATTGACAATATCAATTTTATTATATTGATAGTCGTCTGACTTTATTCATTAACAGACAATAATATGCTAGTAAACACAATCACCAATCGTCCGCGGTCACATTTAAAGTAAGTAAATACCTATATGGGAAGACTATTGTAGTGTGTTCATTCAGCATAATTTTTATCAACGCAACACAACTGTATATTATTAACCAATGAAAACTAGCTTCAACACAATCGAATTGGTACCTGAACCATTACCTATATGTAATTGCTATTTAAGGATGGCGTCAGTCGTCGAGTCTAGTGAGTCTGCTCATGTAATTAGATATAAGATTATCGTTTAAGGTGATGTCTCTAGGTAAAGTTGTCATCGAAAAATAGCTAGAAAAGTTTATTAATCGGTAAATATATATTCAAAAGTAATGAGAAAAATAAAATTAAAAATTAAAAAGTATCATGGAGTTCTGTATTCCAAAAATATGTGTCAAATTCGGTACATTTGAATCGGGTGGCAAAAATGAATGATGTAAGTTTTATTATCAAAATTACGATAAAAATGTACGTAAATCTATTACCTAGGAAAACGATAAACGGAAATTAGAATTTATTATTTCCTTATATCTTTTTTTCAAATTTAAAAAACATCTAGAGGTTAGAAAGCGTGTAATTAAAATCGAAAAAACTCAGTTTGTACGCAATAAATGAGAAAAAACGGTTAGCGTTTCTATTAAAAATATTATTTACGTATATTGGTGCTGTATCCTGAGTTTCCCAAACTTTCCCTGCAATGGAACACCACAAATCCTGATATTTTAATCGAACACCTTGTTTATTTTGTACGGTAGATAAATAATACATAATCAACAATTTTAAAAAAAAATGAGGACAAACAATAATTATGTTTAGTAATTATTTTTGAAACATAACACATAAAAAATATAAGTAAATGAAGTTCTAAATGACTTCGATAATTTTGGGTCCTTGAATTGCAAACTTCTTGATATCAGGCACAATAATATTAGAAAGTTGAATTCTTTTATTATCTGGTGTGGTGTCGAGCCTGTTCCTGGAATTTGACTCCGTTGCAGCAGAATAATAAAATCCTGCTTCACATAAATATATTGTAGTAAACGGAAGTAAAATAATAATAGCTTATTTTGACACACTGGGGTATTCTTCTGATAAATTTTCGGAACACCTATCCACGTTCTGCGGAACGGGTTTGGAAAACCCTGTTGTATGCAACTGGGAATCATTTGATCTGAGGTTCAAATCTGCATGCTGGACAAAATTTTTATTTCGTTTGGAAAATAGATAGATCACCGTCGCACAATGCATGCCAATAAACGTTTTCTACGTCAAAATCAAACACTGTTCCAACGTATTGTACCACTGGATGATATACAACAAATAGATAGGTACCGGTATTGAGATACATTCACACTATAAAGCTCCATTTATGATCTATATTTGAGTTCAAGTGATAATTTATGTACCTACTACACACTTTCAAATTTATTAATTTTATTGGTGTCATTGTTATAATAAAATTAATATATTGTACTTAATATTTTTTGTCATTTTTCTATACTTACATTATTATTTCAGGTTGCTCCGTGTGAACTCTTAGCAGTAGTGGGCTTGGTAGGATGCGGAAAGAGTTCAGTTCTTCTAGCTATCCTGGGAGAAATCAACACTGAACCCGGTTCAGTAATAACTTATGGTGGAGTGATTTCCTACAGCGCACAGACTCCGTGGATCTTCGAAGCATCCGTGCGTCAGAACATCATCATGGGACAAGAAATGGACACGGCAAGGTACAACGAAGTAGTAAAATGTTGTCAACTTGAGAAAGATCTACAAGATATGGCGCATGGCGACAAGACTATCGTGGGAGAAAGAGGCATGCTATTGAATTTAAACTTTTGTTATTATCTTGGTAACCGCTGCTCACTAACCACTTTTAATACAATGTAATATAATATTCATTTCTCTATTTTATGTTTGATAATTTTCTTAACCGAGATGTTTATAGAAGTCATATTTTAGATTAAAACAATATGTTCCCTGTCTACTTGTGACACAATGCGAACATATGTCCACTAGATCAGGGATGGCGAACCTTTTTACGTATGCGTGCCAAAATTACTGCTAAGCAGTTTTTTTAAGACGAAATTTTTTTTTTAAGTTTTATAAAGTATATAGTTAATATAGTTATTAATTCTATTAACAAGGTTTAAAAATAACAATTGAGTTATTGATATTCTATCTTTCATCGTATTTCTAGCTGAAGACATATTTTTTATTCATTGAAAATTTTTTCCTTGTTTTCAAATTACTCAAAGTGATCGTGGAAGCATTTAAACCACTCTTCTTTCATATTATATTCTCCATCACTGAGAGGTTTTCCATTTTTAGAGATTATGTTTGAGGTAAAATAACAAACAGCTATTATATTTGAATGACTGCCGATAATTAATTTCATAATTTGTATATTTTTATATTTAATTCCCCAATCCTAACGACCGACCTATGCAATTGTATGATTACATTAAACGTAATGATTTGCCTGCAACTTTTTATACAACGAGATTTTTTTCATCGTTTCCGTTTACGCAACGATTGGTACCTAAACATATTATGAAAAACCGAAGAAAATACGCATAGCTATATCATCATTATTTTTTAATATTATTTAATACTTATATAATTACTGTCATTTCCCTCCATTTTAGAAAGTGAAAACACCCTGTCACTTATATTCTCGTATGGTTTTTCGTCTGGATTCGGGATTTGGAGGTGGATAAATAACACACCGGAATTGTGGTGGAAACGACGATGTTTATTTAAGTGAATATTTGGGGCTACATTTTATATAATTTCAATCTTTTGCGGAGCTCGAATAAACGTGTTTTTTTATTTTACTTCTTTTCTCTTTTGCGCATGCGCGCCAAGATCCGGCGCAGAAAGCAATGCGCAAAATGGGGTGTTGCCATTCTTGTAAAATTACATATTACAATACTATTGTGAGTTTTATTATTTATTTATTTTCGTAATCAACCCTTACTATTTGTAGAATTTGTATCGATTTGGGCCTCTCCAGATTCACAGAGACATCCCCAAATGGGGACAATTCGGGGGTGTAACAGTACTTAAGTATATATTTTATTTGTTAAAATTTTTTATAAAAAAAATGTTTTTTAAATATATATAAAATAGTAATATTTCTTTTCTCTTCAAAACGAAACATTCGCGTGCCATGTAAAATCATCTCGCGTGCCATAGGCTCGCCATCTCTGCACTAGATAGTGTCTTATCTTAAGATTTAACTCATTTCCATATATCTAAATCGCAAAGTTAAAAAAAAGTATGTAAAATATTCTTAATACGATAATTTCAATATGTGTCATATCTTCTTCTTCTTTTTTCTACGGCCATATCCGCCCCTTAGTTGGAGCATATGGTGACCACGTGGCGCCTCCAAAAATTCCTGTCGCTCGCCAGTCTTCAACTAACTCTAACTGTCTGTCTGCAGCTAACTTCATACTGTCGCACACTTTTGTAACGGTGTGCGCGCGCTGCTCTCAATTTCACTCTCTACCAAATGCCCCAAAAGAAGTATAACTTCAATAAGTAAAAATGTCAAAGACCTTTAAAAATGAAAGTGGTTATGTCGTCTCAAGTTCTGTAATTTTGATATTATATGCATAATCTTGTTTGCAATAATGATAAATTCTAGACTTTCAAGTCCCCAAAAAAATAGAATTCATTTTACCTGGAACAACCCCAGGTATATATCTATGTAAATGTTTCTGAACAGCAACGCATCTGAGATATTTACCAAATTCTATCAAAAATGGCAACCGACTTTTCTTTGTCAGCAATTTTTCTGATGCTGCTCCAAGTCATATTTATTCAAAGAATGCTACATTCTTAAATGCTGTGACATTACATTTTGTTTCAGGGATATCGTTATCAGGGGGGCAACGAGCACGAATATCTTTAGCGCGATGTGTCTATAAGCGTGCGCACATTTATCTGTTGGATGATCCTTTGTCAGCTGTAGATGCACATGTAGCGCGTGCTCTCTATGATACGTGCTTAAGAGGATTTCTTCTAGAATCGGCTGTAGTTTTAATTACTCATCAACTTCATCTGCTTGCTGGAAACGATCGTGTTTGTTTAATGGAATCGGGAAAAGTGAGTTTGAACTTTTTTCTTACCAAAAGATGAAATGTAACTGGCGCGAAAACTTACATTCACATTTAAGTAATTCATTTCCCATGACTAAAAAAATCAAATCTAATGGCCAATGCCCAAAAATGTTAAAATATAGGATGTTATAATAAAGGATGTAGATCCACTGTAATTACTGTGGACCACTCTGTTTTTTGGCTGTCTCCATGAAAGGTCTTACAATTTCTTCTTCTTCTTCCTAGCTCTACAACTCAACCGGTCTCCTCTAGCATCTACCTCTATCCAAAGCCGCCTTCCAGTTTTGGATGCTCAAGGTCTTCAAATCCAACTTGACACTATCCCTCCATCTTGCCTTCTGACTTCCCGAATGTCAGTTTCTTGATCATGCATAACTCGTCCACCCTGTGTACATGGCCCAACCATCTAAGGCAGCCCAGTTTGATGGTTTTACAATTTATCAAGCTTATTAGGTATTGAATTGTTTATATAAGTGTTTTAGGAGTACATTGTGTATTATCTATTAACTGTGTTAATGATTCATAAGGTTTCACCATAAAAATGGCCGTTCCATGATGCATTTAAGGATATTGATTGCTTGACAATAATTATGTCCTCCAGGCAATATTCCAAGGGAGCTTCAGTGACTTGCAATTGTCATCCTCTACATTTGCACAGTTTCTGCCCGACTCTGAGGACAAGACAGATACTGAAGATACAAGCCTTGAAAACCCTGTAAGTCTATTAGATTTTTGTGAAGTGAAAAATTTATATAAGATAACTATGCCAAATGAAAATGAATTTTGTTTTATGGAGTTACTACAACTTTGCATAGAATTATCTCAGTTTTGACCCGAAGTATTAATCAAACTCACTTCGGACATCATACTAAACCGTTTCTCATTAATATGCTTTTGTAGACTGCGGAAAAGACTAATCTGATGGTACCTTGGCAATTGAAGAAAAAAGGCTAATCCTGGCCAACAGAAGAGGTGTAATTTTTCACCACATTGTCAGACTTCATGTGCTACAAAAGAATCGGCAGTCATGGCACATCCACTATATTCTCCTACCCTGGCACCATCAGATTACCGTCTTTTCCACAGTCCACAAAATATTAATGGGAAATGGTTTATTTAAAAACATTATATCTAAAAGTAACTTGATTTATTCGTCAACTTAAAACTGAGAGAGATAAATTAATATCTATCATCAAGGAATTGAAAATCAAAGTCAACATGGGAAGAAATCTTATACTATAATAATGGAAAATATATTTTGAATTAAACGTTCGAACATTCTTAAAATACTGCATTATTTTTTACGGGTTGACATAATAGAATACCGCCTTCAGTATATTGTGAGTTTGAGTTCCACTCGGTCCAACTTTTTTTAAGGATTTTTTCTAATAGGTATGTTTCCGAGGCTTTTCAAAATTATGTGTTTTTAAAAGAATATATTTTATTTTCAGAAATATAAAGAAATATTCGACCGGCCCACAATTGATTCAATACATTCCCAAAACTCAACGAGATCATCGATTTCAAGCGATGCTGTCATTCCACCTGATGAAGTGCAGCAGCTTGGATCAGTTAAAGCGAGTGTCTACGGAGGATATCTTCGAAATGGTGGCAATCATCTCAGTCTTGTGCTGCTGGCTGCTCTTTTTTGTTTATGCCAGGCTTCTATTTCTCTGAGCGATCTCTGGATAAGCCATTGGTTAGTATCAGTAGGCAATAATCCTAAATCATTGGCAATTTTCGGCATTTCCGCTCGTGTGGTTAAATAAGTTGAGGAAGCGAAGGCTTATCGCACTCTGCTTACCAGCCCGCAAATGCCAAATACAGCCGATAATTCAGGACTACTTTGTAAGAGCTCTAGTTATTATGTTAATATAACAACACCAGAAAATATTCTATATTATATTCAGTATCGTTTTGGGAAACCTCAATATGTATATATTATAGTTATGAAAAAACTTTAATAGAGACCGACAAATAAAACTTGAGATGCAGTGGTTTAGAGAACTAATAGCTCATAATACACCAGCAATACTCACATCATGACACTAGCGCCAAGGCCGCGTTTCGAATGATATCACAATACAATATTATCTTAGTTTTCCTCTAAAAATTTGCCTTTATGTTCATTATTCACAGGTTGTTTTTTTCTTCTTGAACAGGGTGAATTTAGAAGAACTGACCAACGCTTTCAATTTCACATCTTTGTCGTCTGTAGCAGTTATAAAAAATGAAGGACTCTTCGGATTGACATTACGAATAGAAAATGGAGAGGCTTCCCCGTTTATTAATATATGGACATTGACCAGGGAAGAGTGCGTTTATATATATGCAGGATTGTTGATAGTCACCATTCTTCTCATACTTTCGGAGCTTATGGTTTTCTTCAGCATGTGCATAAGAGCATCAATTAATCTGCACGACTCCATGTTCAGGTACCAACAATTCATAATTAAAATTACCTTGTTTATCTTATATCTTGTGTTAATTTAAATAAAAGACAATATAGTATATAATTAAGAGGTGTGTTCAAAAAGCTTTGTTTTCACCTCTGGAAAAAAAAGAAGGACGAGAGGTCATCTCTATTGAAAAGGTGGAGGATATCCTGCTGGGTGTACTGAATCTCTGAAATCAACCTCTCACTTTTCTAGTGGCCATATATTTCTCAAAAGTGTTTTCAAATTTTGTATAATAAATAAAAGAATGTTACATTCCTCAATGTTTGAGATTTGTCAGCAGACACGACATGAAAAAATGTCATCTCTGTTAATACATTGGACCCTAAAGACGCGTCCAGCGCATAACGATTTAGGTGGCCATTTGATATAATTAGAATGCTATTTAAATGTGGTAATTAAAAAGTAATTATCTAGTCAGCAGTCAATGTGTTTTTAAGAAATCTTTTTTTTTTCATGTATTTCCAAGAGGACTTATTAGAGCAACTATGAAGTTTTTTAACCAAAATGCATCAGGAAGAATCCTAAATAGGGTTTCAAAAGACATGGGAACCGTGGATAGCATATTACCTGCAGTCATGGTGAAGACTATCACAGTATGTACCCTATTAATACCAATGTCGAAGACTCCATACTAGGCGATTATTTAAAGCCTACCTTCATAACAAAAATAATTTTTAATTGCTTATCATCGTATTTAAACAGTAACTAGATTATTTTATATTATACAAAAATAATTTAATTTGCCAACACTATTTCTGCCGTTTATGTAGAAATGTATTATAAATATATACAGAACCATTTGTCAAAGGTTAAACAAATATGCCTCAGCGCCATCTCTCTTCAACTAATGTATGTATCGGATTATTGTGCGATGAATGTCAGTTTTTTTGTATGGACTTAACCTCACAAATCTCAGCCCCGTCTACCGTAATATATGCAATACGGTAGGCTCGAAAGGCGAATCCTAAAACCTAAGACTGTAGCTTTGTCCAAAATAATTAATAATAAGATAATTTAATAAATAAATTCTATGGCATTCAATCAAGTCGTGAACTTGATAATGTAAAAGTGATGTAACTGAAAGAACATGCAATATAATGTAGATATAAACCAAATATTATGGTTTTTTTTAAAAAACTCTATTTCTCTTAACAAAACGAAAACTTCAAACCCTAATACATCCAAAATATGTCTTTTGCATATGCCTTGGTTTTACACTCACGGTGCGACATATAAATATAGTTTAAAATAAAAATTTATTTTATTTATTGATTTTTTATGTGTATAAATGTTAAGGAAAATACATAATTTAAACTCATCACCCAATTTTATATTGTCAGTGGCTATTGAATTTTATCGAATTAGTATGTCGTTATCATTAGTGTGTACCTATTCATCAGTAGTAATATCACATCGTCTCTGTTCTGGCAGAACACACTAACTGGAGAATACTAGTTGTGAGTAATTTGACTTTGAAGTTGTTAAAATGTTTGAAATAATGGTCTATCATGTGAGTTTATTAAGTAATCGTAAAAAAGATGACTTTAAAATAAAGACTGTTTATTTATTAAGAAGGTTTCCAGACGGTAAAGTTTGAAATAAGGAACATTTTGGTACTAACTCAATATGTCATTTTTTTGAATTAGTGTCTTCTGCCAGAACAGTGACGATATTATCTCCTTTTTTCTCATAAGAGTCATAAGTATACCTGACAAGTGTGCTCTTTTTCTCTAATCTCCACAGTTTACGTCTTTCCAAAAGTCACTCTGCCACTGATCAATACAATACTCACAATAACTATATTATACATATAAAATATTATCTTTATTTAAGTCATTGAACAAGTGATTCCCAACTGCTGCAATCCGTGTAAGAAGTTGCAACACCACGAGGATTTTATTTGAGAAGGGAATTATTGCAGCAACAATTAAAGAAGAAATAAAATTTGATGAATTTAGTTGTCAGTATTAATGACAATTTTAAGAAGCGGGCTGCCTCCTACCCTAGTTTCTGCCACTGATTATGTCTGCTTATAGCTTCAGCTCAATTGTAGTGACTTTATTTTCTACAATATTATCGTGATTTCTTTATGAAGGAAATGTTTTCAGTTTATTCTAGAAACAATTGGCACCCTGGTTGTAGTCTGCGTCGTGAACGTGTGGCTTCTAATACCGACGGGTATTTTGGTAATTGTGTTGGCCTTGCAACGAGTTATCTATATATCAGCCAGCCGGAGTCTGAAAAGATTGGAAGCAATCAGTGAGTATCGGCAGCCAATTTAAATTAACATATATCAATGGAGACCTACTTGTGGTTAGATTGCGTAGAAAGAGATACAGCTTTCTGTTGCTAAGGCGGCAGAGAGAACTTGCGTCAGACATAGGGAACCGGCAGACGTAGGCTGGAGTGGAGACGTATCCTGGAAGTGCATATAATCATTTATCATGGTTTGTATCAAGAAGCAATCGGTTTAAGCCAGAGCTTTCCAACACACGTACCGCAAAATATGTTTACCTACAATAAATTCAAGCATTTATATAGGATTTATTTAAATATTAACATATTTTTTTACGGTTAATTTCCATGTCTACCTATGTCACTACGTTTAAAATATTATATTTATTAACAGTTACGAGTACCTAGCTCTTTCAAGCATCGATCCTGACACCAAAAACTAGTATTAAACAAACCCAAGTATATCTCATTGAAAGAATTGATTACCTATAATTTATCATTGTAAATATTTGTCATGGCGGTCCAATAAAAAAACATGCTCAATTTGAACTACTGTTTACTTGACTTTAAAAATAATCTGATAATAAGCATTAGTATATTCACTTATTATTATTGTTTATTGTTTTTTGATTTATGATATTGTTTTTTATCATTACAGAATATAATGCCTGTCGACACCCAATTTTCATTTATGTTTCTATGGTGTTTTATAAAAAAATATTATATCATGCTAATCCAAAAAAACATTTACCTAGATACTAATATTATGTACTAAGAAATATGCAAAATAATATGTTATTTTGAGAGTTTGACTTAAAATATCTTAACAGCATTCATTCGCATTTAGCATTTATTCATCGACATGATTGTCTCGTTCATTTTCCCGCTGTGATTTCATTATGCCAGTTTACGAGAACCTAATGTTGACGAAACTTTTGACTATCAAACTTGTACTTAATGGTGTCCAATTTAGGTGAGGTTTCTCATAGTGTGTGACAAAGACTTGCATATATTAGGACGTAGAGTGTAGAACAATGTTTAATTTTTTTCAGGCCGTTCACCCGCATTTACCCATGTGAACGCCACTCTGGAGGGCTTAGATACGATCCGATCATTGGGAAATCAGCATAAGCTCGCAGCTGAGTTTGATAGTCACCAGGATTTGCAGTCGTCTGCTTGGACACTAATCCTCCACACCACTCGAGCATTTGCTTTTTGGATGGACATTACTTGCTGCTTGTACTTAGCTGTCGTCACTTTCAGTTTTCTTGTCTTCTACACTGACGGTTAGTGTTAATTAATATTACCACAGTGGGACTTAGGATTAAACGAGTATATGTGTCATAAAATTAAAAAAATAGTTAAGAGCCATTTGCATTGTATGTTAATTGTTAAAAGCATTTATTTTTAGTTATAGCACTGCATTATTTTCTATGGACCGGTGTGTATAAAATGTTATCATTATCTTCATAATAACATATTATGTACGAGGGTGGGTCAATAATTCCTTAGAAAAAAGCATTAAAACAGTTTTTATTTTTGTATTTTTTTTTTATTTCTCAACATAATCTCCTTGGAGCTCAATACACTTGGTTAGACGTTTCTCAATTTTTTTTAAGCCGTCAGAAAAATAAGTTTTCGGAAGGTCCTCAAAATAAGCATTTGTCCGATCGATGACTTCTTCATTTGAAAAAAAACGTTGTCCACTTAGCCATTTTTTTATGTTTGGGAAAAGGAAAAAGTCACTGGGGGCTAAATCTGGCGAATACGGTGGGTGGTCGACCAATTCGAACTTCAATTCTTCAATTTTAGCCATTGATCGTAAACATGTGTGAACACGGGCATTGTCCTAATGAAAGAGGATTTTTTTCTTGTTTAAATGAGGCCGTTTTTCTTCAATTTCGTTTTTTAGCTGGTCCAATAAAGATGCATAATAATCCCCTGTTATTGTTTTTCCTTTTTCTAAATAGTCAACGAAAATAATTCCACGTGCATCCCAAAATACAGAAGCCATAACCTTACCAGCTGATTTTACGGTTTTCGCCTTCTTTGGACATGGTTCGCCTTTCGCAATCCACTGCTTTGACTGTTCTTTCGTCTCGGGAGTATAGTGGTGTATCCATGTTTCATCTACAGTCACAAAGCGACGAAAAAATTCATCCGGATTGCGTTGCATGAGCGACAACAGGGCTTTAGAGGCCACCACCCTATTGCGTTTATTGTCGACTGTGAGCAAACGCGGCACCCATCTTGCAGAAACTTTTTTCATGCCCAATTTGTCATGTAAAATAGAAATGACGCTACCTTTTGAGATTCCTGTAACCTCAATTATCTCACTCAACTTTAATCTTCGGTCACTTAACACCATATCGTGGATTTTATTGATCATTTCTGGTGTAGTCACCTCTACAGGACGTCCTGAGCGTGGTTCATCCTTTGTTGATGTACGACCACGTTTAAATTCATTTAACCAGTTATAAATAGTTGCAAGTGAAGGAGCAGATATGCCGTGAACTAAATCCAACTCATTTTTTATTTCCTTTGCTGTTAACCCTTTTATATTAAAATGTTTAATAACAGCTCTAAACTCAATTTTCTCCATTTTTGTAAACAAGCAAATTTTTTTTTTAAATGTACGAGAAACACACAACAACCCGACCAATCTGATTGAAACTTCGCAGCATACTGAATCGGTAGTGCCGCTGCATGAAAATAAACCGCTTACAGTACTAGTCGCGCCACTTGTCGGCTTTTCTAAGGACTTATTGACCCACCCTCGTATGTAATTTGATTGTTTTGTTTGGCCTGACTTGTCCTTATAACAATAAAAATAGTAATCAACACAAATAAATATCAATTTTTTTCTTAAAATGGTAATAATGGATCATAATTTGAGTTTATTTACAAAATGTTTTTAAAAAAAGCTGATTTTCCTTATCTTGGTCTCCGTTGCACTTGTATATTGTTCAGCACCGCAATTAATTTAATATAATTTATATTATCATTTGTAAAATAGAATTCTACCAATTAAATGCTGACTCAATTAACAAATCCTACTCGCATATCTTACTTTCAATGTTGTACAATACATACTGAGAAGAAAAATAAGTTATTTTAATAAGAAAGACTCACCAGACAATATTTTGATGTTTTAAAAATAGTGTAATTTTGCTTGAAATCTCGTATGTGACAGCACTCAAAATATCTAACTTCGGTACAATCAGTTAGGCATAAATCTGTTGTAACGGTTTTTAGATCGTGAACATTATTTTTAATACATAGATGACTGTATAGTTTATCATTATAAAAAATGTGGCTACTCAAAACTAGATGGCAATGGCAGCACAAAAATAATAGAGGGTGGTTTCACAGTGAAACCACTAAGCAACAAAGGATTTGTACCTATATGGAATATTGGTTTTAGGAATTTTCATTTTCTGTTAAATATATGATTCTTTAGGTTTTATTTATAAATGATGCATTTTGTGCAAAATCCAAATATTTTAGATTCGATTTTAAATTGGTGTTCTTTTATTTGATTTTTACTCCAGTCAGAATTATTTTCGTTTTGACATACTCGTACCTATGCATTACTAGAATAAAACTGAATACTTTTCAACAGATACTTTTGGAGGGAAAGTAGGCTTGGCTATAACTCAAGTGATGGGTCTCGTAGGAATGTGCCAGTGGGGGCTGAGGCGAACGGCTGATATGGAAAACCACATGACATCGGTTTGCGATATTATTTTTTATTTTTGATCATGGTTCCTTATGTAAACATAATATAACACCATGACATAGTATTGAATACACTATAATTTAACCTGTTTAGCTGCTAAGCACTATATAGTAGAATCTCATTAATGCAGCATTATATTATAAAATCTGGAGGTGCCAAATTACTAGAATGTAAAGAAAACTATAAAATAAAATAAAACATGGATATGTATCTATAAGTACCTACTACGTGTATTTGCACTTTTTTAAGATAATAATATATATTTCTCAGTGGCGAAGGGTGGAGGTAGGCTATTAAGATCCAACTTAAATAATGCACGCTAAACTTTGTCAGTCATAAGTATTTGTTTTCATTGAATTAGACCACAAATTACAGATAGTGTTAGTTAGTTTTTAAAGTAAACCAAGCCGTAATAGATAATAGTCAAAAAATGTTCATCTATTATACCATTAAATCATACGTATAGATGGATTTTTTGTCTATTATGCAAATGGTTTAGGCGAGACAGGATTTTAAAAACTAATTGACACCATCTGTAATATGTATTCTTAATTCAACGAAAACAAATAGGTATGACTGAAAAAGTGTACACTATTTTTGGCAGATCACCCATATCGTACATAAACTATTATGGTTTGGTTTAGGCAGGGTTTAATTGAATAACCTAACCAATGCTATCTGCAATTTATAGTCTTAGTTCAATGAAAATAAATACGTATGACTGACAAAGTTTAGTGCGCACTATTTATGTCGGATCTTAACAGCCTACCTTCACCCCTCGCCACTGATATTTCTTATTTATACAAGTGTAAAAAATCAGTTATTTTATGGGTACATAATAATATAAGTAAACACAATGTGTTTCTATTGTTTGGCAAAATAATCTCACATGGACGATTGTATTCTCATACTCAAATTTCAATTATAATAATTTCCCCTTGAATCGGACGAACATTCTGAAAATAATGTGAATGGTTTTAATTTCATAGGTAGAAAGAATCATAGAATACTCCAAACTTCAACCGGAAGCATCCCTCGACAATGATGAAGACGTTATTAAAAATAATTACCCGACAACCGATTTGAACAAGTGGCCTCAACAAGGTCAGTGCTCCAAAAACTTTGTATCCGCATGATTTTTCTTAAAAACTCATAATAACAACTATGATTGACGATTTTACAGGTACACTGGAAATGAAAAACGTTTTCCTGAAATATGACGAGGGAGATTTCGTGCTGGAAGATGTGAACTTCAGAATATATAACGGTGAAAAGGTGGGAATTGTCGGTAGAACAGGAGCTGGAAAATCTTCTATAATCACTGCACTCTTTCGGTTAGTTTCCTATTTCATTTTTTAAATTATGTTCATGTTTTTATTTTTGAGTTTTCAACAGTCTAGGAAGAAGATACATTGCTGAAATTCACAGTCTATATACGAATATTGTAACGTTGTTTAATCAATTAGGATTGACAGAATGATAAGCCATGAATGAGAATGAACCTGCAAAGGAGTAATGTCAGGGTGAAAGCAATCCAATAAGACATAGAATACGCGGAAGTCATAAAATTCACTGGCTAGATAGAGCTTACCAATGACAGCCGTATACCTGAACCTGAAAAGTGGCTACTATGAATAGGGACAAGTGGAAAGACTTCTTAGTAAAGGTCATGATATACCTCGGATTGTCACGCTTGCGATGATGATGATGATGGAAGACACTTTAAAGCGCTTAATTAACAGAGAGCTTCTACTATAACTAGAGGGAATATAATTAACCTCTTCTTTTAGAGCACTTGATGGCGATTCCTCAACCTTTTTTATATATTATTATTTGATCATGCCCGATCCTAATAGAATCATATAGGCCTCCACAAGGTGGAGGTTTGTATTAACAGATTTTTGTTTTTACGAGAAATGGATGTAAGCCACTTGCTCGACCTATTGGTTCATACTTAGGCTCCAAACACAAGTTGAAAAAAACAATGAAAACGTTTTTAGTGTGATTAAATTGGTAACCAAACCAAAATTAATCTTCTGTACCTTTAAAAATGGCAATTATAAAATCTTGTTTAAAGTGGTTGGCTTTTGACATTTCGTTATTATACGAGGGTGGGTCAATAAGTCCTTAGAAAAGCCGACAGGTGGCGCGACTAGTACTGTAAGCGGTTTGTTTTCATGCAGCGGCACTACCGATTCAGTATGCTGCGAAGTTTCAATCAGATTGGTCGGGTTGTTGTGTGTTTCTCGTACATTTAAAAAAAAAATTGCTTGTTTACAAAAATGGAGAAAATTGAGTTTAGAGCTGTTATTAAACATTTTAATATAAAAGGGTTAACAGCAAAGGAAATAAAAAATGAGTTGGATTTAGTTCACGGCACATCTGCTCCTTCACTTGCAACTATTTATAACTGGTTAAATGAATTTAAACGTGGTCGTACATCAACAAAGGATGAACCACGCTCAGGACGTCCTGTAGAGGTGACTACACCAGAAATGATCAATAAAATCCACGATATGGTGTTAAGTGACCGAAGATTAAAGTTGAGTGAGATAATTGAGGTTACAGGGATCTCAAAAGGTAGTGTCATTTCTATTTTACATGACAAATTGGGCATGAAAAAAAATTCTGCAAGATGGGTGCCGCGTTTGCTCACAGTCGACAATAAACGCAATAGGGTGGTGGCCTCTAAGGCCCTGTTGTCGCTCATGCAACGCAATCCGGATGAATTTTTTCGTCGCTTTGTGACTGTAGATGAAACATGGATACACCACTATACTCCCGAGATGAAAGAATAGTCAAAGCAGTGGATTGCGGAAGGCGAACCATGTCCAAAGAAGGCGAAAACCGTAAAATCAGCTGGTAAGGTTATGGCTACTGTATTTTGGGATGCACGTGGAATTATTTTCGTTGACTATTTAGAAAAAGGAAAAACAATAACAGGGGATTATTATGCATCTTTATTGGACCAGCTAAAAAACAAAATTGAAGAAAAACGGCCTCATTTAAACAGGAAAAAAATCCTCTTTCATCAGGACAATGCCCGTGTTCACACATGTTTACGATCAATGGCTAAAATTGAAGAATTGAAGTTCGAATTGGTCGACCACCCACCGTATTCGCCAGATTTAGCCCCCAGTGACTTTTTCCTTTTCCCAAACTTAAAAAAATGGCTAAGTGGACAACGTTTTTTTTCAAATGAAGAAGTCATCGATCGGACAAATGCTTATTTTGAGGACCTTCCGAAAACTTATTTTTCTGACGGCTTAAAAAAAATTGAGAAACGTCTAACCAAGTGTATTGAGCTCCAAGTAGATTATGTTGAGAAAAAAAAAAAAAAAAAATAATAAAAACTGTTTTAATGCTTTTTTCTAAGGAATTATTGACCCATCCTCGTATTATAGATTTCGTGAGTCCGTGGTATAAAAAAAAAATATGTATTTGTTACGCTAATCCAGCTAAATTAATTATATTTTTTTTTTGTTCAGCTTCATTTTCATATATCTAAATATATATCTATCTTCTAGAGACCTTTATTCGATGTCTTTGTTACTTTTATAAATGTGTCTGTATGTTTTATATAAATTTTGATATATTTTATTAACATTTGAGATATTGTTGATATGAGGGCTCTAGAAACAAAAATGGCAGTTTTCATTTTTGAAAAATGTTGGCAAATCAATAAAAATGTATTATAAATGTATACAAAAAAATATTATATAGAACAACATTTAAAAATTCTTCTGAAATTATCATTTTCAATGACTCATCAACATTTTACAAAAATGGAAACTGCCACTTTTGTTTCTAGAGCCCTCATATTAACATATTATGTATTTCTTTAGGCTAACAGAAGCTGAAGGGTCTATAAAAATAGATGGCATTGAGACAAGAGATCTGGGCCTCCACAAGTTACGTTCTACACTCAGCATCATTCCACAGGAGCCCGCTATTTTCAGCGGCAGTTTGAGAGACAACCTTGATCCGCTGAATGAGTACAGCGATCTTCAACTATGGAATGCACTTTCAGAGGTGTGAGATATGTATTCATAACATTATAAGTAGTATTATAAAATAAACCAAGATGACAAAATTTCTGCCAAACTAAACAGCCAACTAAAAAGTCAACACAATAATAATAATACCTAGGAGTCAAATGCAAATTCACATGCAAAACGGGTTTACTATGTTTGAATTATTGGTACCCAACCAAAGAAAAATTAGTATTGAATATTTGCCAGTTCCGTTTCCACACAATGACCGCTTTCTTTCAACACTGTGAGTTTATTGTCAGATTTGCATTAATTGTTCATCTAAAGAATCAAGTTTCATTATAATGCTCTTCGGTGCATTTTAAAATATGAAATGGTAAAATGTATGTAGTAATTATTAAAAAAACTGCCATTCATTTATAACATAACATTCATGTATTTTAGAGTTTATATTGGCAATGTCTCTACATTCATGGAATTATCTAATTGAGTGAATCTAAATGTATGTAAAACCGTCCCAATATAAATCCTGGCCTGGGGGTCTGCTTCAGGATGTGGGGGTCATGGTTAATGGTCACTATTAAAATCTGCATTTAATGTTCCCACAGGTGGAACTGAAATCTACTGTGAGTGAAATGAGTGCAGGACTTGGATCACTTGTCTCGGACGGAGGATCAAACTTTTCCGTCGGCCAGCGGCAACTAGTGAGTCTGGCCAGAGCCTGTCTCAGGAAGTCTCGGTTTTTGCTCATGGACGAGGCCACTGCTAACGTCGACCCAGAGTTAGTACTGACAGCATCTTTAATCAATGAGAATAAATTCTAATAAAGTTTTACAAGCATCATAGGACTGCAATATGCATATATGTAACGTTTAATACTTTCACGGTTGTTTTTTATCGTAATAGATTGTTGGATTTTCACCACGCGTTCTTCCTCCTTCTTTCATCGACGTTTCGGGCTCATTGCAGAGATCATCCTCAAGAGAATTTGCAATATAATTAATATCAATCATATTAAGATTATTTTTGGTTATAAAGTATTTATCATCATCATCATTGACTCCACAATCCAAAATGGTTCTTGGCCGCTATACAAAGAAGTTTCTTAATAGATTTATTTAATGATTCACCTATTCACAAATTGAAAAACAACATGTGAATGTTTGATATTTACTTTTATAACGCATTAGTGATATTATTTACTACGGCATATTCAGGTGCAGACAAATTTAGGAAGGCATGTGAATAATACAACTTTCGAGAGTAGATTGTGTCAAGATAACAATTTTATTGTTTCAAGGGTTCCACCAAACAAAACAATTATTGGCAATCATTGGCCCAACAATTAAGCTACTGTTGCCAAAATTGTGGCTTTCCCCTAGCTCATTACTTATGTTTCTATTTCAGAACTGACCAACTTATTCAAGAGACGATAAGAAAAAAATTCGCCGACCGAACCGTATTAACTATAGCTCACCGCTTGCACACAGTTATGGATTCAGACAAGGTGCTGGTTATGGATAGGTAAGTCAATCAATAATATTTCTGAGTAATTATGTAGTTAGCTGCTTCAAATTCATGCTATACTGCACATGCAAAATTCGATAGATTCGATTTTAGAACATTTCAGGATTCAAAATTATAGTATTGTATTATAATTATAGTACGGTTGGCAACACTGCGTCTGAGTTAATGCTTAAAAGAGGTAACTATAAATCGTGGTCAATACTAGAGATGGAAATTTATGGTAATGCCCATGCCATCGTGTCAAATTCAATGAATCAGTCGACGTTTTGAGTAAATTTATTTACCCATCAATATCTTGCATACATGTTGGAAATCTCTGATGTTGTAATTATGAAACAAATACATATGCATGTGTAGTCTCTTTACTTCATGTTTATTGACATTAAATGTATTTTCTTTCAGAGGAAGAGTTGTAGAGTTTGGTCATCCGTATGAACTCCTCACTTATGATGGAGGTAGCAGTAATGTAAATGTAACAAACAAAGGAAATGAACATAAAATTCAATGTAATGGAATATTTAGATCTCTTGTATATGGCCAATCGGCAAGTGATGTACTTTTTAAGATAGCCGAAGAGGTAAGCCAAATGTATTGCAATATTATAATTGCCAGAATTGATACCACCCTATCTTATGTAAATAATCATTAAAACTAGTTCAATGCACAGAAAGTCTTCATTAAACAGCAGTTTTAATGCTGGCTGAAATTGGCACGGCCACTGTCCTATTTTTACCATGATGTTTGCGCATATATCCTGTTTTACTGCTGACAATACATATTATCATGGCCATAACAAGAAAATGCACGTGTTAACACTTATTATCGTGGAAGTTGCAAGATTGCATGCATGGATCAAAAAAGTTCAGCCAGTTCTGAATTTTCAAGCGACTGTTGAATTTGTGTGATACCTCTGCGGCTGCGCAGTAGAGCGATAGTGGCAAATCTGCCAGAAAAAAATATCTACAGCGCCACACAGAGCATTATTGACTTTTAATCAATTTTCACTAAAATGAGGTTGGCGAGACAGTCAGCACTTTTGCCTGGAAACAGTTATTATCGCGATAGTTGAATTTGCACACTATTTGTGGCAGTAAATCCATGCACGTGTACAGGTATCATTAGCTTTTTTCAACACGTATTGTCCAAGATATGGACTATAGTGCGTGTTCTGTTAGAGCAGTGGTTAATCGGTTCTATGCCTTCAGCGAGTTATCTCACTCTATGAGGCCGTGATCGACAGGCCGCACATACAAATTTCGCAAGTTACCTCGTCTGACTTTAAACTCAAATTACTAGCCACTGTCGATTGATTTGCATAATCTAAAAAACAGTGACATCTGTTTGAATGATTATGAAATACTAAGCCACAAATTATCGGTATGACAGCAATTCTAGTAAGAGCTTCGCGCTACATTCAACGTGTGTCGTTAAAAATCTGCGGCCTGTCAAATACTGCCATAGTAATATCGTGAGGCATAGAAAAGGTTAATGTTAATGGATTGAATTACTCGTGCATTAATGCATTATATAAGAAATAATTAATATTTTACACTTCAAAAACATCTCTACTTTAGGATTATTGTTTTGCAGTATATTTGAATTATGTTTTGTGCTAATTTTTTGTACTTTATTGTTTTTAGAATTACACAAAAAACTGTTTGAGGATATCATCACAATCAACAGAATAAATTTGAAAGAGTTTTCGAAAAAGTCTACTTTTATGCAGAAAGCAATAAAAATGTGTATATCCATACACTTAACAAGATGAAAATGGATTATGCGAAAAATTAATAACACGATATATCTGGTCCTATGAAATATATTTTTAAAACTGTTTATGATGACCGTTTTCTTCAATTTACATTGCATAATCAATGCTTTCGAAACAGTATTAAGTAACATTAATTTCAATAATATTATGTAATTTATTCAATACCCTATACCAGGGTTGGCGAAACTTTTTACGTACACGTGCCAAAATTTCCCAAATATTATTTTTGACTGTCTGACGTGCCAAGCACTTTTTCAAGTAGTTCGAGCAGGAAAAAAATGAAAAAATAGTTATTCTATTTTTTTAGACTAGAATTCCGCAGTGGGCCGCAAGCTCCTCGTTTTTTCACCGACGGCTCGTTTTTTAGGGAAGAATTCCACAGTGGGCCACAGTGGCAAAAAATATCAGTACATCTACTGAAATTTCAGTAGACATGGCAACACTGCATTGTAAAATGATTGTAAATCGATCAAAATCTGCCTATTATTTTTTAGACAATGCGATCTGTCATTTATGCATGAATTTCGTCGTTTCTGTTTGCACGTTGATTGATAAATATTTTTAAAAACAGAAGAAAATAGGCATTTTTAATATTATATAATATATATTTAGGTACTTAGATATTTGTAAAACTTTTTATAAAAAATAAATATTTTTTAAATTATTTCTATTTTTTTTCTCTTCAACATAAAATTCGTGTGCCATAGGTACACCATCCCTGCCCTATACACACAACAGAAATAATGGCTTTACAACACCTTACTGTGGCTATTCACTCATTTGTAAGAGTATATTATAATATTGATAGAAATGATTAGGTAACGCTTCCCCTTCAAAATGTATCAATATTATATTACAACTGAATGCATGCTTTTTTCAATTTCACCATTTAATATGGCCTATGGTGTGATTGACAAAAATTCATTCCGCGATATATGACATATAGCAATTGAGGGCAACAAAATAGCGGATGATCTGGCAAATTGTAAACGTCAAATCACTGAATCCATAGAGAAAATGTTCCAAAGCATGCGGATAGAGTACCACCACAGACCATCCCTAAATAAGGGGGAATGGATTAAGCCATTTTACCTTAACCATACCATTCTACTGCGCATGCGCAGATATCACACGGTCCAATTGTCACATGAACATTCAGAAGCTTCTGAACTTTTTTGATCCATGCATGCAATCTTGCAACTTGCACGATAATTCAAATTTATTTATTTTACATAAGTATTATAATGAACACAAATTATAAATTTAAAGCGTTCACGACATGACATAAAATAAGTGTGAATAATTTTTCAAATAAAAATACAGAGTAATGTGAGTTAATAATACAATACTTAATAAAGTAAGAAATAAAATAAAATAATAAAAATAAAAGTAGATGGAAGCACACAGAGTGAACTAGGTTGATAGACGCTATCTTAAAAACTTATAAAACAACGTCCACATAGTTATTGCCCTCCCAATAGGCATTTCTAATGGCAGGTTAGCTCTGCACCTTGGAAGAACAAACAATGGATGCCTTCAATTCCTAATCAGAGACACACAAGCCTGCATCACCAAAAATGGCAGTTTCCATTTACGCCGCGTATAAAAGCCCACCCACATTGAGGTGCATGCCGTGGACTATCACGTGAACTCACGGCGATAAAAATGTCTATGGTTTCGTCATTTTGCAGAATATTTTGAACGTGCACCATCTTGTAAATTCACTGAATAATGACACTGATGAAGAGTGCCTACTATAATGTATTAGTAATTTGAATTATTATTAATTATTCATGCTAATTTCAATTAATTTTAACAGTTTCTATGTGTGCGTACGTTGAAATACATGCGGCATGACATTCATAGATAATAGAACACAGCCTGCAGACCATAGATAATAGACAACATTCTCATAGAAAATACATAGTGCCAACTGCTAAGAACAAAAAAGAATGTCAGTCTGACACTTTGACGTGACAGACGAAAAGTGTTGGCATGTGGAATATGATAAAAACGTTCAATTGTCGTTCATTGCATCATGCAGGTGCCGATGCAGTAAAGTTCAACGTGAAGTGCACTCATTCTTGTTTTAATGATTACGGCAGATTTTGCCAACTGACAATGTTCGTTTAATAAAGGTTCAAAATGTGCTACAGGATGGGAGCATCAGTCTGATAAGATTTTAAACAAAAAGAAAAACGACATTACACCCTTTTTTTCCATAGCGGCAGCCCGTGACAGCAGGCGACAAGCACCGTGACATGTGCCTCGGACTTGAGTGTATTTTTTTTGCTATGGCTGCGATAATACGTACTGTCAGCAATAAATCCATGCACATGTAAACTGGGTATTATGCAGCATGTTGGAGTAAATAGCATGAGATAGTAGGTATGTTGGTCATTTCATCATGAATATCAATATATAACAATTGTTGATACATTATAAAATATAAAGGTATATGTTTTATAAATTCCAGTATTACTCGGATTTTTCCATGGTAATGCCAGTAATCCTGTAAAAAATGAGAATCAGCTTAGTTGGTATTCCATAATCTATATTGAGAATATTATTCAATTATTATTCGCTATTTTGCCATCTATCTATTACAAATTATAATAATATAATATAGTGGATATCGATATGAGCTACACTAAATATACGCTAGATGTCGTTTGTATTTTTTATTTTATTTTTTAAATATATTTATAACTTTGTACCTACTTCAAAAGTAATTGAAAAAAATTGAATATTTTCTGTTCTAACTTATTTACTACACGTATATATATAAAATAAAAATAGTATTAAAATATTAATTATTTTAAAGCGCAGCCACATTTTGTTTTTTCTATCTGGCTACACCTAACTGTACATGCCATATGTTTTTAAAGACAAATTTATTTTGATATCTCTTTTTTTCCTACGATATTTAGGCCTTGAAAGAAGAGTACACGTAACAGGTATCACGCTTCAGCTAACGGACGTTCCCGTATAGTTGGTATTTGTGGCAGTTTGTGTGTGTGAGTAAAGTGTTACTACTCGATTTGTGGTTGCGTATGTGTGCTGCCCTACTGTGATATACGAGTGAAAATGGGAATGTAACAATTGGTGGTTATGAGAAAAGTGATTTGTTTTTGGTGTTAAAAATTGTGGTAGATGTATAATTAAACATGTCAAGTCTATTATTATTTGGTAAATAAAGTTAGTCACTCAAATAGTGCCGAATGTTTCCTCAAACGGTATTTTCCTCGATTATTGAGTGCAGTGCAGCGAATTAGGCCACATAGCGATCTTTCCCTAAAATACCGCTGTTCTTGTCGACGTATGAAGCTTCCGTAAGTAGGTTCATTGTTTTAACGTACTTTAACTGTGAAAATATCGCAAATTTACAAAGAGATCACTTTGGCCGCCTCATATTGTGTGTCCACTGACAGTCGAGTCAAACATTACCTGAGATTATAGAAACATAGAATGTCACCTGTTTGAAAGTTTGCCACTCGGTATTATCTCGAATATAGGTCAAGCAAATCCGTATTTTCACGTTGCATCTTTCAAGTCCGGATTCTCTTTACGACTGTATTATGAAATCGGTAGATATTATTTTTTTGTAATTGGAAATGCCAAGATAATCAAAAATACGTTCCGGACAAGGAATTTGCGCGAGTTCCAATATTGTTTCCTTCAATGGTAAATGATTTTTTGTGATTTACTTGTCGATCAAGTGATTCGCGTATGCATAATATTATCGGGAACCATAATACTACATCATTGTTATTTTTTTAAATAAGAATACAAGAGTGTTAATAATATCATTTAAAATTGTTTTTGTATCGTAAATATTGGCCACTGACAGTTCAAATTGTCAGATGCAAAAGTGTATTTTTTTTAGATAGGTAGTAACCTACTTAACTTGAATGCCAAATATTAGAAAATTCAGAAGAATACATTCAATTTTTAGAACAATAGGTACTAAATTATATTTATTTACCCATCAATTTCAAGGTTACTCTGTTCAAACTGTAAATTTATTTTACCCATTAAAGCCAATTGCCTTTTTAATATTTAAAAATAAAAACAATAATTTTTTATTGTGGCTTGTGGAGGATGAAGCATATTATACAATTTTTGTGATTAAAACGGTCACATTATCATGATATCATTATCATCAACAATTAGTAATGTAACAATTTTCATCGTCACTAAAAGATTGAACAAAACAACCTTTAAGTATAAATACAAATTTATAATAACAATTGAAAGTATAGGTTGGCGATGGTTATATTAGTACTATTTTTCTACGTTTAATTTACTGAAATTATAATAAAGACTCTGCTTCTTACCTGTGACTTAAATGTCTCGGGAGAATTGTAAACGAGAGACACATATTATGCACTCTTCCATTCGGACTCAAAATTAAAAGTGAGATCACTGTGATAATGTTACGACAATGAAAAAAAGGACAACAGGTCATTTTGTCTCAAGTTACCCTACCGTCTTAAGTAATACAGTTTTACGGTAGTTCATTTATAAATATCGACAAATATAAAAAAATGTGTTTTTTTATGTTGCCTAGGTACTTACTTACCTACTTTCTTATTAAATGAGTAATTAGGAATCTAGGTATCAAGGTTTCCTTCAATGTCTTTGGTACAGTCCTACAAACTTATCTAAAGAACGGTCAAAAATGGAACTACGAACTGCTATATGGACGCCATTTTGAAAACGTTATTCGAATGTCAGATTCTGTCCAGTTGCGAGTTTTGATTGGGTAGTTTTCGACTGTGGCTCCCCCATCCGTTCTTTAGATAAGTTTGTAGGTCTGTACAGATCTACAAACTTATCTGGAGAATGGCCAAAAATGGAACTACAAACTACCATAAGACGCCATATTGAAAAACGTCATTCGAATGTCAGATTTTGCTAGTTACGAGTCTTGATTGGGTAGTTTTCGACAGTGGCTTCCCCATATCATTCTCCAGATAAGTTTGTAGGTCTGTAATAATTACACTTTGTTCCTTTTTCGAATATTTGACAGTTTTTCTTTTATGTAAGTAGGTCTGCGAGTCGAATTACTTATAGTTTACCGGTTACCCACTAAGTTAGATTGACATGAAAATTGCTGTTCTCTGAAATCTGATTGTTTGTTTACCCCCAGGTTAAATGGAGGACAAATTATTGGAGTGTCGGCATGTATGAAGTGTTAGTAAATTAGCAGTGATGTTATGTCTGTCACTGGGGAAACGGAAGCAGATTCGGGCACAATATCGCCGCAACAAAATTCTCTCAACAATAATGATAAGGTAAAAACCAGGTCTTAATTAATTTCTATCACATTTTTAGCCATATAGATATTAAAAAACATTTAACTTCTGTATAAAAATAATTTATAAAACTCATTACATTTTCAAATGAAATTTGACAACAGATGACTTAAATTGAAAGTACCAATATTATCCATCAATGAAGCTATAGCTAGCCCATTTACAAGTGCATGGATTTACTGGTCGCAATACATATTTTCTCAACCATAACAATGAAATGCAAATATCTATTATCGTGGAAGTTGCAATACTGCATGCATGGATCAAAAAAGTTTTGCAGCTTCTGAATTTTCACGCGATAGTTGATATGACATATTATGCATGCGCAGTAGAATGATAGTGGTGAACCTGCCAGAAAAAAATATGAAATACGTCGTGCAGAGCATTTTGACGTTTACCAATTTTCACAACCTGTCAAATAGCACCACATAATGACAACGCATCTCGCTTACACTTGAAGAATGAGAACAATACACTCATTAGCCATATAATAATATTTCACTGTCGCACCAATGTATCGTAGTATCAATGCAACCTTATGCGTATTATGTATGGCATCATTGTAATGTTTTAATATCACCAGTATAATATATATTAAAAAATCGATTTCACAATCTATATTATATTTAAAAATAATAATAACTGTCTATTTTATATACTTTGTTAATATTACCTGCTTGATATTAATTATGATACATACACTCTGAATAAAAATGTATCAGGCAAGCTTGATATTTGATTTAATTGACGGACTCTAATGGCCCGAGCACATTACCATCACATCACGTGCTGTCACGCTGAGGTAGAGATAGTGAATCATTAATGATTTCATTCATATTAATTAAAGTGTATGTAGCCTTTTTATTTTCTTTCTGATATAAAAATTATTTACTGCAAACAGTTTACCGCATTGCAATTGAAGTAAACGCAATAACTACTATGACGATCGGAGTTCGCAATTCGCAAATAAGTAATTTAATAAAAATTTTATTACAATATTAAATATTTTAAAGCCACATGTACTTAATAATTTTGCATGATTACCATTAAAAAATGATTGGTGAAGAATTTCCAATAAACCAATGGCCCAATCTGTTGATTTACCTCTAGGATTTACCCCATATTACTATTTGGTGGAGTAATTGTTTCTTCTCCTTATTTCAATAAAGCGTATTTTTTAATTGAGTTAACATTAAATTAACTTGGCCAAATTCCATTTAGTTGAGTATATTATTTAATCTGCCAATCACTTACCTACATCATAACAGGTATAATTACATGGATCAGTAATAATCCAGGTAAATTTATGACCTGTGGTTTATTTAATAGGCACTTAATTGTTTACATACTAATACTTACTTATTTAAATGGATAAAATCAGGTAAATATTTTCTCTGAATTCCTTCAATAATGGTAATTTCATAAACTACCACGAATTTATTAAGTATTACTTTCTCTTTGGGATAATTAAAGGATAGAAAATTTTAATTGTCGAATGTAGGTATCAAAAATTAGAAAGTTTTCAGGAATAAAATGAACTAAAGACAATAATTTTCATTCCATTCCAGTTGTGAGGCGTATGAAGTGTGTGAATCAAAATAGTTGGCAGTAATAAAGTGTAAACTGTGGGTGTTTTTTCTTATCTTTTGACTTTTAGTCTAACGTGTTCTCATTTTATGACAACGTAAAGACTTTATGAAAGTACTAAGTAATTTTTTGTTTATGTGTCAAGTTATTCTAATAAGGTGTGACACTGTCATGAACACAAGAGACTGAATAGTTATATCGTACACATAGGTCAATGTGTTGTTTCGTATAACAATTATTACACTTGTCGCTGTAATAATGCTGTGTACTGTTTGTGTAAGTTTAATTCTGAGGCTCGTAATACTTCTATCATAGTTAGTTTATTAATTAAATTGGCTGATGGCATTGCAATGTTTCCCAAAGATTTCGAAGAAATAAAAAATACCCTCGGTGCTTTTATTCCATTGTATCCATCGCGAGTGGAATATAACACACCGGGATTATTGAGTTGTTATTACTCCAGGCAATTGCGTAGAATAACCAATGTAATAACAGCTCAATAATCCACTCGCGGTGCAATGGAATAACGGCTCTGGTATTACTGATTTTCATATAATGAAAAAATAAGAGGAGCAGTTTGTTGAGCTTGTATAGAAAAATGGCTCTTACGACAAGCTGGAAGATTTGATACAGAAACCATAGCTACATCTGGAAGAAGGGTTTCTTCAACATTTTTACCATCAACTGCAAGCATTTTCACACAATTATGTATTCATTTGAACAGTCAATGACATGAATTATTAAATTTGCAGTTATAGCCAAGATAAACCGTGAAACGATTACGAACTGATTACGAATCGATGTATTCACTTTTTTAATTACACCATGCATTTCAAATTTCGCGTAGTAGGTACATGTTTGCTTATCCCCTGTAATCGAAGTAATTACATATAAAATTTAGCTAAAACAGCCAGCCAAATGGAAAACATGAAACACATAAAGTGACAAGTAACGGTTCGTGAGTTACATTAACAATGCAAATTCCCTCTACTGTCAACACAACAACGGGCCGCCATTATTGTTTGTTTTCGGAAATGCCAACATACTTCTCTGCGATTACCAATTTATCCATATCAAAATTAGTTCGTCCCAGTTCCAACCCCAAAGTTCTGTGTTATAACCATATTTCCCCGTTTCACATTATTTGAGATGTTTTGAAGCGAATCAGATGAATTCGGCTGGTTTGTAAATTCTTATAATATTTATGTATTTTTGAATGTTCTAGGAGCCTGGCGACATCGTCGGCTACAAAGTGGAGGAGGACGACGACAAGAGCAACGCGCCGCTACGGTGCGGGTCGTGCGACGTCTTCACATCGCTGAGCGGTCGCTCTCTGTCGGCCCACATGGCGCAGTGTACGGTGGCGCGCGATAACAACAATGCGGCGACGGGCGGCGGGGGCGTCGCGCCGCCCCAAGAAGTCCGCCCGCACCGAAAGCTATTCGAGTGCGACGTGTGCAATATGAAGTTCTCCAACGGAGCCAACATGCGGCGACACAAAATGCGCCACACCGGTGTGAAGCCCTACGAGTGCCGCGTCTGCCAGAAGAGGTTCTTCCGCAAGGACCACCTGGCCGAGCACTTCACCACGCACACCAAGTCCCTGCCCTACCACTGCCCGATCTGCAACCGTGGCTTCCAGAGACAGATCGCCATGCGGGCGCATTTCCAGAATGAACATGTTGGCCAGCACGACCTCGTCAAGACGTGCCCGCTCTGCAGCTATCGAGCTCCCACCATGAAAAGTTTACGAGTTCACTTCTTTAACAGGTGACCCATTTGACTCTGCGCGAGCTTTATATTGTCATTCATTTGAAACATCTTTCATCAGCAGCCAGATTTGGAGTTCTGTTTGTTTTACTTTACAATACATTTATGATGCTGCTTTGAACATATCACAGACATTACTATTAATTGGAGATATTTGCAACTCGACATTTAGATTTAAAAAGTTATATAAATATACAATAGAAACATTATAATAAAAAGCCATAGAGAATGAGGGGTGAGAGTAATTATAAAACAACCCCCATCTAAATTTACCCTAATGAAGGTGGAATACATGTATTGATATTATTTGTAGCAAGTTGTCTGGCGCAGCATTCATGTAACGTGATCATCCTGTTTATAATATCGCTGTTGTTTTCTGCTTATATAGTTTTGAATAGATTAAAATAGTTTGAAAACCCATGTTATCTGGTTTATATTTTCTTTTTTCAGACATGGCATCGATTTAGATAATCCCGGCCCGGGCACCAATCCCGTTTCCCTTTTGGCGGCCGGCCTCACTTCCGGCACTCTATCGGTGGACGGAGCTCTGGAGAATTCTCTGGGGGCGCTGGGATCCCTGGGTCCCGGCCTCTCCGTCTCGGTGGCCGCCACCTACTCGGACAGTGGCGAGAGCACCGGCGCTCGATCGACAGACAACGCCACTCCGCCCATGCATTACCTCACGCCCCACGTCGAGATCTCTATGGCTGACAATGAAACGTACTCACCCGGTCAGTCTAATAATAACCCGGGTACGTGGAGCTTGATTTTACAAGTTACCAAAATTCTCGATGCACCATCAATCCGTGTCCGGAAATTTGTACATCTGCAGTTCGTCATATCACACTTCACCGTGAAATGTTGTATCAGAAATATATGGTCGTATATTAAAGACCGCCCAATCTCTTTGGGTCGTATAATACTGAGATAAAATTCATGTCTAAATAAAACACGGTTCTCGTCGGTTTACAGGAAGCCAGCGGCAAACAAATTTTGAAAATAGCTGATATACTGGATTATTTGTTAGGTTAGGTTTTCATTCTTGAATTCAAGAATTTTGCCAAAATCGGCTATGACAATGGAATTAATGTTCATATTGAATCTAATAAAATTGGAGACCATATAGTATACAGTCATCTCTTTTCGTTCACGGCGAACTGTGCTACGGTGAAATGTTTTACGTACAATTTACGAGTAATCTTATCAACCGTATTTATTACGATTAAAACTGACTTATAAAATATGAAAAACTGGATGTCGTTCCGTTCGGTTGAAAACGTTAAAGAGTTAAGTAGGAGAAAATTGTATAAAAGTTAACGATCCGATGATTTCAGCATTTTTAATCGTACTGTTATGGGATTCGGAATGGCATTTTCTAATTTAAACTGCACTTACTTTAACTCTCTTAAGGCAATCCGATATAATTCTATGCATAATTTTTCAGTTCTTTTCAATAATATTTATCTCACATTATCATGCCGCCAATTGTGCTTTTGTAGGTTATAAATCATTATATTGTATAAAATGATTACTTCATATTAATTTAATGATAATAAGTAATTATCGGTAATTAAATTAGGAACTTGTATCCTTTTGTCTTGTTGGTATTGTTTAATTTTTGTTGTATAGACAAATTACTACAAATTATGCCCAGTGTTGATATTAAAAAAAGCGTTAACAAACATAGAATTTTAGGCTTTAGATTGAAGTATCCGTAATATCATTTTTCGAATCATAGATCAATTTCTTAAGAAATAACTTTAATAACGTAAATAACTCGCGTGTATTTCAACATATTATATTTTAATTGTATTGTAAATATTAATTTTTACACATTCAGTAGAAATAAGATTACACGGTGATTATGTTCTGAGCGCACTTCTAGCTGTTAAATTTTATTGAACATCTTGAGCTGTCGCCGAGTTAACCGCTGACTGTGCATTAACACGGTTCACAAATTATTGTTGATGAAATCTAATCATCATTGCAAAACACTGATAACTTTCCAAGTCTTTCTGCAATATTTTGCATTTGCAGTAAAGTAAGTATCTCGATCATGGCTTATCTATTTATAGACAACATTTCAATGTTTTTATTAACAAAGTGGATAGATCTGTTTCGCAAGAAGATGTAATTTAGTAATATAATTTTAATGTTAGAACATTAAATTTCAATGGATTATTATAGATTATTATATATAAAGCATGAATTAGAAAAAATATATATCAAATAACATTTTCCCTTAACACTGTTGATGTGAAGAGGAAATTTCAGACACAAAATTGCGGGATTTCAAGACACTATTTTTCGTAACAAACATCCTATAAATATAATGGAATTTATGGGTCTTTGAAAGATATTTTTGTGACGAGCAAGTCTATAGATAAATTTTTGCTTATTTATCCAATCTTCGGAGATTTTTTTTTATAAAACATGTCAAATGAAATATCAAAAGTTTTGATGTAAAAAAATATCGAAGAAATAAAAGCGAGAAATGTCTGTTTTATATACCTACTAGAACGTTACATTATTTACTTATAGAAATTTTATCAATGAAACATAAATTATTTCTACTACATATTACTCACAATTTCTGAAAGGTCTGCCAATATTTATGCCAAAGACGCAAGACATTAGATCCGCGGCAGTTTCTTTTTGGACACTTGTTTGTAATTATTACATAATATAATAGTAAAATTTTAAAACCACTTTTTCTCTTTCAAAAATTCTTTTTTTACAACTTATTTTTTCTACAGTTTCCAATTCAACCATACTGAAAATATTCTGTAATGAATGACAAAGGTTATTATAAGAATGCTGGTATTACAAGAGTACAGCACTGATTCTATAACATGTAATTGTTCAATCTCTACGTAGATAACAAATACATACATAGTTTAACTGGGTCATTCATCCATTTCAAGAAAATACTTTCCTGATTAGTTTTGCACAGGTTATATAATAAATAATTATTTTGACAGGAGGCATATCTGAGAGCCGATTGAATGGTTCCGGAGAAGGACCCAACTCCCCTCAATCGGGCGACAGCAACTGCAACGTGGCCAGCAGTTCACATTCCCAATTGCCGCCTCTGGCAGGCGCCAACATCACCCCCTCCATCAGCCTCATTCCCATCAAACAGGTGTGTATTTTGTGTAATAAGATAAATTAAATCAATCGTTTTTTATTACAATACTTCTCGGTGTCAGTGTGATCCTCTGCGCCCCTTTTCGAAACATTGATATTGAGTAGGATCGTTGCATATCTGTCAGTACTACTCCCGAATGGCCTTATTCTACCTGGGTTCCGTGGGGGATCCAGTTCAGCATCCATACTTTTATGAAAGAAGAGAGTTATGAATCGCAGTATGAAGAAAGTCATTCAAATCCGCCAACCGATACGCTACATGCATCCCTACTGCTCTTAGAGTAATTGTGTCATGTATCTCGTGTAACACTACATCTCTATAGTAGTGTCGTCTGTCTCGGTTGCCGTACTTGAACGACTAGCTTAACAGTAATGAGTTATTTAAATGTGAATTGAAGACAATGAAAACAATACATGTGGCGATCCATTCTAAATGATTAGTTCATTTAATTCCTGAGATGAAACTTCTATGCAAAAGGCTCGTTTCGTGTCGTGAAAAAGTGCGCAATAAACAATATTTTTGACAGCCAACCACCTGCACCCTCTGGAACTTTCTAACCCTACTGCACCCTAATGTAATTTCAGGTTGTTCATTTGAACGTGGGCTCTAAATAGCGAGTGAATGATCAGTATTGAGTTCGCTGTATAGATCATTATGGTCTGATCGTTCACTGCCTTACCATCATTTATGTATATGGATTTCTATCTCCACAGGTGTTAAATAAGTTCAGCTGTTTTCACAATTAATGTCAGTACCCACATTAGAACCAATAATATAGCCAATCAATGACTTGAGGATTCACTCTCAATCTTTTTCAGGTCAGCAGATGTATTGGCTCTTAACGCAAACTAATAATTTCATTGAATAATATTTGTGATCCGTACATGTTATTTTCCTGCTGTTAACAATGTTGTTTCTTATTTTAGGAGCCGTCTTCGCATGATGACTCTCCACCCGGACACACACTGAAAAGCGAGAGCGCAGCGGGGGGCGAAGGGGGGATCGGGAGTGCAGCCAACAGCTTTACCATCAGCAACGAAAACAAAAGGGGCAGCGGGGTGACCTCCAGCTCGCTCTCATCTCTCATCAAAGTGTCACCGCTCAAGAGTCTGCTCCGTGAAGACATCAGAAGGAGAATTTCTGCCAGAGGTCGCGGGAGAAATGCGGTTGGTCTCAATTATTTTACTTACCTGCGGTTTGGTGTATTTTTACTGTTTGTGTCAATGACATTAATATGGACGAAGCATCTGGATAAAAAATGACACTCACTTTTTTGTCGGTTCTGCCGAATGGCATAATCTGTTCTAACACCATTTACAATAAAGGTGATATTGCTATAAATTCCCGATGCTTTTTGTCGGGTCTGCCGAATGGTTCGGTTCGAACGGGTTCGCCCAAATGAACATTGACACTAGAAACACTGTTCTAACGCCATTACAATAAAGGTGATATTGCTATAAATTCCCGATGCGTGATATCGCATAATGTAAATTGCGTGACGTCTACCTCTGCTATGCGCGAATTTACTTGCTAGCTACTGTACTGAGTGCGTTGTCCATTAATAATGTCATTGGTTTGTGTATATAGAATGATAAAACAATTCATTCTCATATTTTAAGATGAATTGGTCTTAATACTTGCATGATATATGAATAAGTAAAATGTTATTTTATTAATTTCTAATCGACAATTTACAATTCCAGATGTCAGCGCGCGCGTCCCCATCGGAGGGCGGCGTGATAACATCGACACATGCTGAGCCTATGGGCGGCTTCCTGAATCCCGCCTCACTGGTGTGCTCCTTCTGCGCCATCTCTTTCCCCGACTCAACCCTCTACTTCCTGCACAAAGGGTGCCACTGTGACTCCAACCCCTGGAAATGCAACATCTGCGGGGAGCAGTGCAACAATGTATATGACTTTAACTCACATCTGCTCAGCAAGAGTCATCAGTGAGACACCGATGCTGTTCACATCAATAGAGTAGCTACACCGGTTAGCCTGAGTATCTCTTCTTAATCCCTACGTTCGGTACTCACCCTGGGATCAATCAAACAGAGAGCAAAGTACTTATCGAACAGTTATGATCAGTGGAGTCAGAGTCAATCATTCACTGTCGCCTTCATAATTATTCAATTCAGTTGGGTTGAATTAATGTTTTGAAATACATTATGAAATTGTCATAGTAGGAATCGTGCATTATCGTCGAGAGGTGTATCGTTACCCGCCTGGCAAAAATAAATTCTCCAGTATTACATGTTCCCTACTGATTGACTTTTGACATTTATAAAAATGTAATCTCCGTAATTTGGAACTCCTAAGAAATATACATAATAGAAGAAAAAAATTTTAATCATGAGACCAAGTGAGACTCGAATCTGCAACCGTCAGATTCCGGCCAATGTGCTTTACCGATTAAGCAATATGTACCATAGGTACTAATCATGCTGAAATTGACTAACAAGTTACTGTGAAGTGTTGTCTCAAATTCTGTTAAAATTGGCAACTATCTTTTGTAATTTTGAATCAAGGTTTATAATACCTTGATGAAGATGGCATCAGGATCTCTCCAAATTTTAGTTTTAATTTATAAACACTCACTGAACAAAAAATAAAAAAATATTTCAAAATTTTTCGTAATATGTATGTTTCTGAGGTATTTCAAATTATATATGTCCAAGAATAGAATAGAATAGTAGAAGATAGCGAGGATCGATTGGCAGCATGCCTCGCACTGTATCAACATATTCGGTAACTGATGAATTTTACTAGTGCTCGAAATATGTATTCAGGCAACCTGTATGGCTACTCTGTTGGAGTGAACCTCCCATTATTGTTTTAAGAAAATGGTTTCATGGCAGATTTATATGTCGAGAGTCTGTTGCAATTTTCACTTATTTATTTTGAGACCAAAGTCATATCGAACCTCAGGCAAGGCAATGAGACATTTCATTTTGATAAAGAATAATAATAACGCTAGTGCAGCTTTCAACATTATTGACGACCAGATAATGCCAAATAATCATTCCGACATTGACAACAGAAGTTTGCAAGAGATTTGATGTGTTATTCAAATAAACATTTTGATATTATACATTATTATGTACAATGAATATTTTGAACATAGGAGAATGATTATTTTCTCTATTTATTTTGTGTGGTGATGTTTTACACCTGATTAATTGAATTATGAAATATTACAATGTACAAAAAAAAAAAGACCGTGGATAAAAAAGCCTTGTTATTTTTAATATACACATGTTATTTATTTATCTTACTGTTACAAGTAACTTAAATATTATTTTTTACATATTGTGTTAGTCAGGCTGCATCCAACGTCTTTTTCGCTTTCCTCATTACATTCCATTCCATTCACCAATATTACCAACGCTTTCGGCCTCAGACGATTTTATTATAGAATTGTATGTCGCGTAAAGCTTTGGCCCCAATTTGATACACACTGGTATATCTCTGTAATCAACATTGATATTATTGTGACCCTTGATGGCCTGCATGTTTCTGCAGCTAAATAAACATGTTGAGAATAATTGTGGTTTAAAGGATAGGAATTATTTTTATCATTATATCTAAAGTTACACTCGATAAATTGTAGTAGCATATTATTCCAAAACTTTCCATTGCCAGGAAAATTGATATTAAAATCTATTAGCTACTTGTATGTTATCCCATCTGTTGACATCAAATCTGAATGTTTGAATTACCTCGGTAATTGTCGATTGCGTGACATCATTCCTGTCTACTTGTTATCATATAAAGTTGCAAGTGTTGTACATTTACTATTTATTATAAATATTATAATATATTTTTAACTGATAAGGGAAGAGATTATTGAAAAACATTCCAGCCTTGCGTATTTATATATTTTTACAAAGAGAGTTAATATAATCGATATACAACATATTTACGGAATGAATTTTAAAATAGAGTATTGATTTTTAAATTGTATACTTTTGTTGATAATATTATTGAAATTTCATTTATAAAATGGCGCGTGTCTTAAGAAGAAATATGAAAGAATTATAATGTATGTATTTACACGCGAGCCGTCCCTCGATGAAAATGTTAAACCGTTTGAAAATGAAGCTTCGCTCGGTCCGAGGAACAGATGTCGTTTACTGTTTGACGTTTCCGATATTGTGATCATTATTATTTCCAAGGTGCCTGATATTTGACCACGGTGATAAAAACAATATTGTGACTGTATGGAATACAAGTCAAAATAGACTTAGGGTATTTGAGGTGTACAAAAGTAAGATTTTATGTAAATGTTTATATTTATTCTCGTCTGCGATGCAGCTGTAATCTTACCTAAAAGGGACTTAGTCTAAGATCAGATATTTAAGTTTTTCCCCATTATTTAATTAGAATTAGAATAGATGTGTTCATCATCGACAGCTAAAATATACATGTAAACATTCCATTAGGATAAGTACTTAATATTGTCGGTTGTGGTCTTGCCTGTTCAAAAGACGCCTTACTATCTATAAGATAACTAAATTGAAATTACCATCGAAGGATCGCCCCGGCCCTCATCCGCCGGGGGCTAAGATTAAAATGTATTCCGTCCAATGCGCCCTTTGACCGCTTCATTCAACGGTCAAACTTATATTTTAGTACCTACTCATTAACGATTGAATTAACAAATAAAATATATTTTAAAGATACTTATTATTTAATATAGTGATAATTGTTACATTTAAAATATTTTATGATGTTCGCTACCGTACCTAGAATCTAGATGCTCGTAACACTGTGTAGGCTAAAGGCTAAAGGAATTAGTTTAGACATTCACGTCACACGGTGCCCTTTCACTAGGAAAATTATTTTTAAATTAGGTGCATTGTTTGTCAATTCTTTCAGGTAATTATTTTTAAATTAGGTGCATTGTTTGTCAATTCTTTCAGGTGCACATCAATTCCCCTTAATTCATAACAAAATATGATATGTACTGTACTGTACTGGTGAACATTCATCTATCTGTGCATACTGTATATGTGTATTTAATTGTATGTATACCATACATCTATACAGTGGCGGCTCTACCTTATGGGCTCACGGGTATGATACCCGGTAACAATTAAATGAAAATGACAAAAGTAAACAAACATATTTTATTTCATTGATATCAGCTGTTTCTTCTAACTATACGACATATTTATTGCATTGCAAACATCAATATACCTACCGTAGAATTTAATTAAAAATGTAGGTACAAAGGTACCTAAATTATTTTTTTGTTTTGTTTTAGTACTTTTTCCCATCATTCGCTTGCCCCCTACTTTTTAATACAATCAACGACCAGCGGTGGTGATTTTGCTAGTCATCCCTTTCTGATACATACTAATATGCATCATTAATGTTTGAATGTGTTGTGTTCAATGATATGCGTCTTGAAACCATGTTAGGTATTTCTTATGTATCGATGCCGATTTATTGTGTCCTATAGGATTGCGTTTCTTAAAATAATGCATTAATATTTATGAATGTACCTATTATTTTATCTTATCAATGGTATAATGGATAGGTATAATCAGTTTTTTTTAACACGGCAATGTTTTTTTGTATAATAAGGAATTTATTGATGGTATCGAATACTGGTTCTAATATCTGATCCCACCATCTGTGACAGAGCCGCTACTGCACATATTTATATGACATCACATCATTCTCGCTCATATTATACATACAGGAAAAAACAATAACTATCTGATTATTACAATTACCAATACAAAAAAAATTGAGGGTATTACTAGTTGCAAAGTCAGTTAGATTCACTTTTTCGGCTATTTTATAATATTAATTGTTAAAAATTTTGTTCTTCGTGTACTTTTCTACCATGTGCTAGTTCAGCGGTTGGGAACCTGTGGTTTTGTATGCTACATATGAAGTGCAGCCGTTTATGTTTCTGTTTCCTTCTTATTGTTGAAAGCACCGTTTTTTTTTCAATCCTATAGTGTGTAATCATGTCAAAGGAATGTAACGTTAATGTTTCTTCACAGAGTGATGATATCTGTCAAAAAATCCAAGCATTTTGATGATACAGTACACTCAGTAATCCGCCGTAACTATATAAATAGGTTTTTTATTATTTATATAGTAGATAATGATATGCGTGAAGTCTATTTGTGGTTCTTTGTGTGACAAGCAATTTTATGTGAATATCTCAATTAAAGTTTACGGATATAACAGAGTTTGCGACAGCTAATACCTTCAATCGTCTGATTTATTTTTTGCAGCTATACATTCATTAGGTCTTTGATAAACTTGATCATTGGAAAATATTGCGTGTGATCCAACACAGTATTTATTGCAAATAGGCATTCCAAATTATTTATAGTATTCTTGCAGTGCAGTAACATGTATATGGTAATTATTTTAGTGTGAAAAAATGTTTCTTTGAGCAAAAGAATGAAGAAAAGATGAAGTTTATCAGATACATATAAATCTATAAGCATAATAAAATGTTATGCAATGTATTGAAATTATTTATTATTGTTGTTAATACTATAAGAAACAATCATCATCATTCCATCGTTGCATAATAATAAATAATTATGTTTATGTTTTATTGTCCCATCTGTTGAAGGACTGATGTATTTTTTTTTAGAATGTTTCTGAATTTATTTTTCACCCATTCCTCTTATGTATGTATTCAACTTTATTATTTATGTACCTAACTTAATTTTATTATTGTACTCTTTTTACATTTATGTTTTGTGTAAAACTGCGAGATAAACATAAAATTGTACAGTATTTATTAAAGGAAAGAAATCATCACAAATCAGTGACGATTATTATTTTTGTTTTCACTTTGAATGTGAAGTTGTTTGAATGTTATATTTGTTTTTCTTTTACATTTGGGTAGATAAGGTAATATATTTAAATGATTGTTTTTTTTGAGAGAATGAGCTGTTTAATTAATCATGGAACCAATATATTTATTGAAATCATTAAAATTAAATTAAATGAGATAATATATTTTCCCACTAGGGTTAGCTTTGTTGTGCTTTTCAAAATAACATGTACTTTAAAATAGATGTTAAATACAAAGCTGGACAGTGGAAGTATTTTTTGAATATATAAACGGCACACTATTTTTCTCATAATTATTGTAAATATAGATATTTATATTTTTATATATCCCAGCATTCCAGGCCGGCTATTGTGATTCATCCAAATGCAGTTCCCACAAATTGTTTTACTTTATTTATAAACTGTTATTAAAGGTAAAGGGATATTAAAATATAATTGGTGCAGTCATATGACACTTGTTTTACTTGAGTACTCCATCTGGTACTCTTTCCCATATCTCTGCCTGAAACCGTGGAGGCCCTATGTCCCGGCTATGTGAGGTGTATATTACTATATTATACCACAACAGCAAATATTTTCTTAACATATATAATAACAACCTATTTTACATTTGTAGCAGGGCTGTATACAGTGATACACACAGCTGCATGCAGGTATCTATATTAAAAATACTTTTTTTTAATGCAATTTCTGGTTATATGGTAAGTGACCGCAAAATGACTGTAAGAGCTTGCTTTAACAGGTTATTATACGCAACAGTGGCGAAGGCTCCATACTAGGCGATTATTGAAAGCCTACCTTCTAAGAAAAATAAATCTTGTAAGTATTGAATTAAGAATAAATAAAAAAATTAGCGATAACGCCATATGTCTCAATACTCTCAACTATTGTATTTATACAATTATTTTGAAGGAATTCAGATATATTTTTATGACTGTCAGGTAACGTGACATCAGCTCTGTCTACCAAAATGTATGCAATATGGTAAGCTTGGAAAGCGAAGCCTAAAACCTTTGCGCATAATATTATTGTCTATGACTGAAGCTTTGCCCAAAATTATTTAAAAAAAAATGATTTCTATGATTTCAGTCATATAAAAATATAGATTGTTTTTAAAAATTAAAATTAGTTTTATCATGACTTTTATTTATCAGTTAGTTCAGTCATAGACAAACATTATTTATTCAGTTTTCTGCCAAAACACTTAAAATATTTCCTTCTTGATATAAAATTAAAGAAAAAATATTTCACTTAATTTCGTAAAAACGGACAAATACTCTAATTTTATTAAATGAAATGCGGAAATGTTAAATGTAATGTTTTAACATATGCAGGTGGCCGCTAGCAAAGGTTACACACGCAAGCGTATTATTTTAGAATATAATCTACCCCTAAATAGTTGGAATTATGATGATTTCTATTTATAGTGATAATTATAGTTGCTAATAATTAATATGACATCTTCCCACATAAAGTGAGATATGTGGTGGTTGTCTCATTAATGAATGTTTAAGGCGAAGTTTTGAGCTACCAGAGGCACCTAGCGGAAAAATATGAAGCTAGTAATTTGAGACATTGTTTTAATACCTATTTTACAATTTCAACCGTATTAATAAATATGTATCAATATAAATAAAACGGATTTCCAGTTATACCCATTCATATTTTTTTTATAAAAAATTTATGTTTTTTTTAATATAAATATAAAAATATTAAAACTATGAATTGGTCAAAAATCTCTTTATTACAATATAGAAAACTTAATAAACTAAATTTTAATAATAAATATGACAATAAAATAATATGTAATAATAAGATGGGACCCTTTAACAAATTCACATTTTATAAAAAAAAAAAAATATAAAAAGTTTATTTTTGACTTAAAATAAAAAATATTTTTCTTTTTAATGTTTTCAATTACATATTTATTAATAATCAATATAGTTGAAATTGTAAATTGTAAAAAAATGTCCCAAATTTCAAGCTTCGTATTTTTCTGCTACGTGCCTCTGGTAGGTAAAGACTTTGCTTTAAAAGTCAATGTAAAATCAGACAACTACAATTCTGCCTAAAGTATATAATTTAGAAAAAAATTAATAATTCGTAAATAAACTATGAATAGTATTCATCATACTCACTGAATTTCAGGTGCCTGCCTAGTAATAAAAACATAGAAGTTCTAAGAATTTTTACTTCAAATAGCTCTACTGTAAGATTGCATATTTGTAAATGTCTGAGATAACGTAGAGACTGTCAATATATTGTTAGCAATGTATTGCCTTTAAACCTAATTTAATTACTAGAGGGAAGAATAATACCTAATTGAATGTGCAATTATGATCCGAAGGTACCTAGTACTTCGTAGTACTTAATTTACTGCTGTTATTTTTTTTATAGTTTTGTATCTAATTAAGTAATAATACTTATTAATATTAAGTATTAAAAAAAATATTTCATTAGGGATTGTTCCCCATACTAATGAAAACACTGACAATATTTTTAAGGCTGATTATAATAATGATATAATTTAGCATAATGGGGGACTTATATCATTTGATTTTGCAATCATTCAATACCTTATAAATCATAAAGCTTTTGAAAAAAGTATAAATTAAAACAATATTTTTGCTACAGTACAGTCGTTTCTTTACTATGTACTTTTTATAAATACAAAATTATATACACTCAAGACAAGTGTACTTAATTTAGGGCATTTAAACAGATAACCCAAAGAAGTTATAGACATCCCACGGCTCTTTATTGATGGCCGTGGGATACCTCATCAGCTGCATACAGGGAACACAAAATGAATGGGAACTGACTTACCCTACCGGGTGTAGTATAACAGGATATGCATCTCAAGTGTGGAGAAATATTGGATAAACTCGTGTTAAAGAATATGTTAATTTCAATTTATAACGTACAGTCGAACTTGGTTGTTACGAGGAAGATGGGACCGACTGAATTTGCTCGTTATAAGCGTTACTCGTTATATCAGAGAACAGGTATTTTGAAATGAGTGGTCACAAAAGTCGTCATTCAAACAAATACACAATTAGAATTTTTCTCCGAAACAAGCATGGCATTCATAAACTACAAAAGAAGTTGTTTATTGTAATGAACGCTGGTAGGTACCTACTGACTTCACAAACCATGGATTTTTTACATGCAATTTCGACCATATGCGTGTATTCTTTTTCAATATTATCGGCGAAAACACCAATTAGGTAGGTACTTAGACACTTAACTAGTGTCAAAAACTGTCCGGTCGGATTTTATTGCTTAGGGTTGAAATGTTTTTAAACGATTGACACATTAACAGTTTTAAGAAAATTTTGACAATATTTTAGCTCGGTATAACCGATAAGTAGCTCGTTATAAAGTGAATAAATATATGGAGAAAATTATAAACTAAAATGTCAACGAATGTTTCCTCGTTACATCTGATATCTCGCTATATCCGTGGTCGTAATAACTGAGTTCGACTGTAGTTATCTAATTTTATGTATGTTTTATAAAAATAAGTGTGTTTGATTTTTTGTGGCCATTCTAGCTCAAACGGTCAAATTATTTTTTACATGAGACTGAATGACAATGTTGCCGATTTTACGACCCGGAACGGCGTTCCGGTCATTTCGAGCCCTGGTTCATAGCCTAGGCTGTAGATCAGTGGTTCTCACTTGAAATTTAACTGTGGCCGCACAACTGACATTGACAGTTCTATGGAAACGTCTGGTGTCCGCCCCAAATTTCACTTTTGTTGTGATTGAAAAAATTAAAGCCAAATCATATTTACTAAAAAAATGGATCAATTTATTTATGAGATATATTATTTGAACATTTTAGTACCTACATAATATCTATTTATTTAAAAATAATGCAAATGGAAATTTCTCAATACTTCTTTTTTCCAATGCGAGCCGCATGGCTGCTTCTAAGTTTACATCTGTCAACTGGCTTGGATATTTGTTTTTTATGAAGTGCGTTACACTGAATGATTTTTCACAGCTTGTAGTAGGAAAAATCGACAATATTAATAAAGCAATTGTTGCCAATTTTTTGAATTGACTTGATTCTTCGATAACGTATAACATCGACCAAAATTGTTCAACCGTGGTATTATTAAAATGGTTTTTAAGTACTTGGTCATGACTCATTTCCAATAATGCATATTTAACGTTAGGCCAGTTAATTAAGTTAAATACAGAAAATGATGTTCACCTACCTAGATCATCGTCAGTAATATCTTCAAGAAAAAAATGTACAAGGGTGGTTGTCGCCCGGGAAATATAAAATAAACAAAAAAAGATGAAATATTTATTTTTTATTTCCATTACAATATTTGAATTATAATAAAAATAATACATATTATTTATCTGACATTTTTTAGATAGGTACTGCGTAAAGGGATTTATTGATACTAGGTGAGGAAAGTCAATGGAATTATTATGAAATTGGTGTTTAAAAATGTGTACTAACATGAAAGAAAATTACTAGCACATTCGGTACTGTTCGGTTATACGGAATACAGCGGAAAACACATTTTGAAAATAGCCGATAAACTGGATTATTTGTTAGGTTAACCTAACCAAACTTAACCTAACCTAAACTAACCCAAACTAACAAATAATCCAGTATATCGGGTATTTTCAAAATGTGTTTTCCACTGTATTCCGTATAACCGAACAGTACCGATACTACTCTTCTAGGTGTAAGTGATTCTTCACTGCCATGTACATGGCCCCCACATCCTGAATCAGCCCCCAGGCCAAGATATTTGGCGGGCCCTCTACATATCGCCAAGGTTAAGGGCAGTCTGATGTTCTATAAAAGTGTTCCCCAACTGATATACCATGGAACCCTTAGGATTCGCGAGGTAAAATTAGGGGTATTTCGTCTATTTTTAACAATACTTTATATTTTTAAATAAATCTAGAATTATTAAGTTGTCGGCACTTGGCATCATAATATAATATTATTATCACGACCCCCTTTTGTGATAGTCAAGTAACATGCGACCCTTTGTCATATTGGATAAATAATAGCCATTTTCGCTAGTCAGAAAAACCCTAAAAATCATTATAAAATGGAATTTTACACTTGGATTATCATTTAACTATATCAATCATCAATTAGACTTATTTGCATAACATATTTTTTTATGTTGATATTCTTTTAAGTAAAATAGCGCCACAGGTGACCTTTTTAAAATGTTACAGCAAAATTGTGGTGTGTAAATCTCACTTAACTGGTCAAATCACCACGCCGGGCCCTCTTTAAGCCCGGGCCCCCAGGCTAGAGCCCTGTCAGCCCCTCCACCAATGTGGGGGCCATGGCCATCTACCTACATCTGCTGAATGATGAAGCAGGTTTTGGGGTGTCTTTGTGAACATTTAGTGCCCCATGGATACCACTGTACGACTGCGTTTGTCCATCATTTGTTCACTTGCTGAGCGACGTGTCCGATCCATTTATTGTTATAATATAAATACCTACTCCTAAATAGGAATATAATATTATAACATACATATTTTGCATTCATTCTTTGATTTGCTGCCTTTCCGCGGTAGGCAAACATGTGTACGTTACTTGAAATTATATTTCAATGATTATATTTATGTAATTTATTTACTTAAGAACTTACTTATCATGCCCGGAATCATTTCCCTTATCTCCAAAACACTGCAGCAGAGATTGCTTTGGTATTCAGGTCCTCTTCATGGTTCTCACACGAGGGCAGATCGTAGGGCTCTAACTAGACCGTAACACAGCTCCGGTTCGTGAAATTCTCGTGAATCTCTCTGTTTTGTGAAAAAATATAAATTGCATTCTGGTTCGTGAATTATAAAGAAAATAATTAAATCCATTTACATTACAATATATATTTTCTTAACGCCCCACATACTCAGCGTACGTCAAAATGGAGCTTTTATGCTATTTTCAAAGCATGATCCTGGACATTCCTTAAACGTTGTAGATAATCTATTTACATAATTTTAAAGCCTTATTATCCTTTATATTTATTTTAAACATTTGATGACTGCATAAAGTATTTTTATTACATAAAATAGTATTCTTTTAAACCTCTCGCTCTAATGTTTTAGAATATTGTCATATTTCAGTACGTCCATATGAAGTGGTGTTAAGATTTTTTATATTTATTAATTTTTAAAAGCATTTATAGAACCATTAGTAAAATTTATGTCGACGAAATATTTACAATAAAAAATTATATTGATAATCTCTGTGATCCCAAATTTGATAAAAATTAGGCATTTTATTAAAAAATGGGCAAGATTTACACATTTAAAGATAATTTTAAAGATACTGATTATAAGCTATGTCTTTGACCATTCAAATGTGATAAACATTCTACGAATAATGTTTGCTTTATAATAATTATTGACCTAAGAATAAGGTAGTATTTTTTTGAAATACGCCATTTCTATTGGCATTTCCCAGTGGCTAAGCTACAACATATGGTAGCCATAGCCATATATTAACAAACGATAAATGAAGTATGGAGTAAGATCATGTTAACGCGCGTGTTTGATGTTATAGGCCGGAAATAATAGTAAAAAAACACATTTTAATATTTTCGGATAATTTATCAAATTCTCCAGTTCGTAAAAATTTCTACTGTAGATCAGTATAATATGACTGATATCCTGTACCTCATCACACTTACATGACACATCCTTGCTGGTTAAGATGGCCCACCTGTTCAGGTTTGTGTTGTATCTTGGGATACTGACCCTTAGAGCGCGATGCAGAATCATGCAAAGGCCTTGTCCAGATAGTGCGTGTCCCACCGCGCTTTACGCTCGAGTACCAAAAATGTGCAGCGCCCATATAACATGTTTCGTTTGGCAGGTGACTTAATTCATTTTTGAATCGGCATAAAAAACAAATGTGAGAAGAAAGGCCAGCAACTCAATCATGACACACGTTTCCTTTGAGATTTTATTTGTCAATAACTGGCAAGATGTATTATTGCCATTGTACAATCTAGGTGACGTAATTTATTTAATAATGCGTATAAAACTGTCGTTTCGAGCTCAAAGTGATCGTGATTTTTTTTGGAATACTCATAAAAACGCTGCGTTGTCGAGAGTCCGGCGATTGCTTGCGCTTGTCACGCCGCGAGTGCATGTGAACGGCTCAATGAGGTCACATGTACGTGGAATGCGCGCTAGTCAAATCGCGCCATCTGGACAAGGCCTTAGGCAAGTAAGTCCTTATACGCGCCTATCTTTAAGAGGCCAATATCGGCAACTTAGATTGCGCCGCCTACAGTATCCATAATAATACGTCATAATAAACCAGGTAATAACGAAATCATTTAAAATTCGGTCCAGCCACGCTAAAATAAGTCGAGCTAAATCTGGATGGTGTTTATTGCCAAGTTAATCCAAATTGTTCTGCATTGCACTCTTAGCCTTCTAGAGATTGAATGGCAATTCGTCTCCTGGTAAAAAGTTTCTCTTTCTGTACCTACATATTATTTAAGTTTAGTGTATTTTTTTAATAACATGTACTTACTATCAATTAAAAATATTATTCGGGCATTTTTCGCTCTCTGGTTCTCACCGCTCGGGTGCTGCACACCTCCGCTTGGTACGGCCCTGCTGTGTACCAGCTTATTTTGAGATCGTAGGTTTTAGGTAGGTAAATCTGAATCAAATAGGTTAGCATCGAAATAATTACAAAATTAACACCTACATTAACCAGATAGGTACAAAACAATTAATCCTTGTGAATGTATTACCTATATTAATACGATTGTGGCAGCATTAGTAAAAAAATATGGTTCCAATTTCCATATTAGTAGACATGGCAACACTGCTTCACGCACGTTTCCTTCCGACAACGGCTATTAAAAAAAACTAATTCTCCCCGCGTCTACTTCAAAACAGGTGCTTTCAACAAATAGAAAATAATATAGAATATAATTAATATTTCCGATTTCTAGAAAATGTATGACTACGTGTAATTATCATTATGAAAACATCTTTAAAAGAATTTAAGTACCTCAAATATACCATACTGGTGGATCTATAGAAGGTCTTGCGGCCCTGGTTTTGAATTACTGACATATTTACGTACATAACTACATTATTTGTTAATACAGTGGTACCTATTCGCTGTTATACACGACCTTAGTGCTATTCGCATGTTTCGGTGGCCGTTTCCTTCAGGCGATAATAAAACATAAACTGCTCTTACCGTATTGCAACCGGTTACAATTTATTTTTCTTTCAAAAGTCACATGTGTCCTCTTTTTCGATAATCGAACATTATTTTCGTTCATATTTTTAAAATGGAAAAGTAATAGGTGATATTGTACATACTGAATTTTCTGATAACAATGCTCTAATTACACGAGCAATTAATAACCGATCGTCGTCAGTAACAAAAATGTTAATTATACTCAACGATTCAGGTACCAATCCGATCGTCTCGGCGCATACACAGAAAAATAGTATGGGGGTCGTTTCGAAAAAGTACAATGTAATATATTATAAATATAATTAATTTTTAGCTACGGTGTGAGAGGGGCGAGGTTACAAAATAGTACCACTGATGGTAGATTTCCCATATTCTATGGTATGATATAAAACAGTGAAATCCAACTATTTTGGCACTACTTGAAGCTATTTAGATAAAACCCCATTTTTCATTCCCTTCATTCTAACCTCCTAAAATATATAATTGTGTATAATTTGAATCATTGTGCTGGTATAGTTAATTGGCATATTATAATATGCTATGTTAATCAAAACTTAACAACATTGCCTCGCTGTCGACACTGTCCCAGATAGTTGACTTTATGAAAGAACCGAATAAAAATACGGCTCAACTAGATTGTGAGAGGAAATAATAAAAAAATCTTATATTTTGATATTGGCTCTGGTTGAAAGCGCGAATCAATAGATTATATTAAGAATACTTACGTATATGCTACTAAAAAAACTGCACGACGATTAAGAAAGAATTCTTGTTCCCGGGCAGGGGTACGGATCTGTGGACACATCTCATGTTCACGCGTGTTTGGATTGGTTCATAACATTATGTTGCGATAGAGTAAACCAAACCAAAAAATAGGTGCAGCAATATTTGACCCCAATCGTCGAGTTCGATCGGGCTAAAATAGAAATATTTATATTTCGATCACGACTCAACGAAAAGATTCGAAATGATTTGTCGATTGGGCCATACAGGTGGTGGTAGCTGTCGAGTGTGTTCGTGTAATACTGTAATTTAAGAAACTTTGGTGTTCACGTAAAATAAAATTATTATTGCGCGTAATAGCTTGTAAAAGTTGAACAACTCTGCTAATGCATGCTAGGAACACTTCCGCCACATCTGCCTGAAGACACGTCGTCTTTACCATCAGCCATCAGCGCAGCCATCCAGTGACGTCCCTAGACAAAATGCCGCCCCTAGGCTGTGCGAAAATGCCGCCACATTTTTTTATACAGTAATTTGCATCATACTTTCATGATTCCAATATCGAAGAAATGTGTTACTAACAAAATATATACCACTAAATCTAATTTAAATGCCATCTCTGCTTCAATAGACAATATTGCGAGTCTACAGTTTCAGATAGGTAGGTACATTTACGTGAACGTGACGTCCAAGGACAACGGAAGTAAACTAGACATCGCGAACCCGACAAAAAAATTAGGTCCTGTCAAAACTTTTATAGTGAGTAATTAATACATTTTTTTCCCAATCGGTGAGCTGATTTTTTTGATGGAAAGATAATAAATTCCGTTATTACTAAGTTTAGGCAGCTATTTTTATATACACCTAATGATTCTCTTCGGTTTGCCGCTTTTTGGGTAACTGCCGCCCCAAGCGACACTCAATCTGCCTACCCCCACGGGACGTCACTGCAGCCATCATTGATTACGTTTAGGCACCGTCCCACGTCCCACACCGATGTTGCACCTCACCAACCAGATTTATTATTTCACTAGCTTCTCACCATTCTAAATTCACAAATTGTGAATACATTATTCGTAGGTAATCTTCGTAATAATCACAGACGTTGATGAAAACGCTCTTCTATACCTATAGAGATGGCGCCTAAAATGTGAATGAAAGAAAGTGAAAATATGTCCATTTGAAAGACTTTTTGTTGTATAATTCGCACAATTACTGTCGCCTCAATCGGTCAAAAACTGTAAGAATTTAAACACAATTATAAATTGACTCAGTCATTGTCAAGATGTCAAAAATCAAGATAAACCCTGAGACTTAAATTTGTTATGAATTTATCACATTTTTGGTCTGAGATTTGAGACAGTCATTATTATTTATAACTTTTACATAAGTGTTTGCCAAACTTTAGTTTAGTTATGCGTCTTAGATTATAGATGCGTATATATTATTATCGTACATATTTTATTATTTCGGTAGAACCCTTGATGAAGATAATATGATAATGGCCTCTGCAAGGAGTCCGAAATGTCGAGGATAGAAGGAAGAAGTACACGCAATGGAAACCCAAGAATATAGTAGGTACGGTAAAAAACAACCGCGAAAGTCTCAGTAGTATTAGTAGTCCTTGTACTAAAACATTTTCAAAATTGAAAATTTACTTAATACGTAGTATAAGTATATTATTATATCATCAATAGGAGAGAAAAAGCCCCTAGGTAAATCTTTATATGCAATATGGCTATATATACCTACATATGACATGATTAAATTTGATCTATATTTCTAATAGACACGTTTCTGTAGGTGATGCAAATTATGTTCATTATTACGTAGGTATAATGTTACATTTTTAAGTAATCTATAATAAAAAATATATTTAAATATCATTGTCAGGTAGGTACTGTTACACCCCCGAATGGTCCCCATTTGGGGATGTCTCTGTGTATCTGGAGAGGCCCGAGCCCGACAAAACCATAAATTGAAAAGAATTTGTATAAAAATGTAACCTTTAGAATATATTAACGTAAATATACCTTGCCGTTTCCAACACAATTCCGGTGTGTTATTTGTTCACCTCTAAGTCCCGAATCCAGACGAAAATCCATACAACGAAGCAAAGTGACAGCATGTTTTCACTTTCGAAAATGGAGGGAAATGACAGTACGTCCCGTACTCTTTGACTGAAGTGTCGAATCTTGGTCGCTCAGAGATGACTACATTTGCAGTAGTGGTCATGATCCTCAGGTGTGCGGAAACGACCGATAAGAGTCATATTTCTTTCTATGTCAAAATCTGTTATCGCCTGAACCTATCTGCACTGCTCTGAATAATATTATATTGTAATAGATTGCTGACCTCAAAACAGGGTCTGACATAGCTAAAACCATTGCTTGAATGACCAGGCGCAGAAGATAATACCTCTCGGGGTGCCCCATGAATCCCATGATGTAAGAAAACTGTTTAATTTTGACCTCTTTGATTACACCTCTGCGTTTGTCCTTCCCGTGTCCGGAAACTTGTACGTATGCAGTTTGCCGTATCACAATTCACCGTGAACTATTGTAACGCAAATATATGACCGTATATTAACGACCGTCCAACCTCGTTGGGTCATATAGTACTGACATAAAATTCATGTCTAAATAAAACACACACTTTACAGGAAGACAGCAGTAAACAATTTTTGAAAATAGCCGATATACTGGATTATTTGTTAGGTTAGGTTTTCATTCTTGAATTCATGAATTTTGTCAAAATCATTTATGAAAATTGAATTAATGTTTCATATTGAATTTAATAAAGTTGGAGACCGTATAGTATACGGTCATATTCTCTTTCCGACAGAAAGCTCACAGCGAACTGTGCCACGGTGAAATGTTTTACGTACAATTATTTACATGTAACCTGTCCGTCCGCCTAATACGGGTCATGCGTATGTACATGAGAAGAGTTCTTAGAATTTAGATCATAGCTACGAATTAAAAAGAAGAAATGGGCATATGTACAAATCACGGCAATCAGAAAGGCCGGCAAATATGGCCGACATTGCGTGATACACAAACATAAAATACACAAAATTACAAACTCACCACATGATATTTGTTTATGCAAAATCGTCGCTTTCCAACATGGCGAAATTGGTTGCCCGTTTTTATACTGCAATGAATCAGTATGTTCCTTTCTTTTTTTATTCGTTGGATCATAGAAAATATACAAAATCCTTAGATAATCTTATATTTAGAAGCTTCTGCAGTTCTGCGCATTAATTTGAAACGTTATTAAAGGACCGGAACTAGTCAATTTGTGCTTGTTCAGCGAGAAACTGTCTCCGCTAATTATTTTACTGCTCATGCAGCACGAGAATGATTCAAGTTTACGATCTTGCCGGCTGGCGAGAATTATTTTCGCGGGCACTATTATTATAATAAGATGTAGGTACCTATATATTTACTGCTACTAAATTTTAAATATTAACCAAGGTTGAAAGTAACGTTTACTGAAAAAAATATTTGGAAGGTGACAAAACGAATTTCATAGTTTTAGCGGATTTTAAGTTATATTTATTTTATAGAGCGAAGTTTTATTTTGAATCATGAATAGGTACATGATTTTTGTGATTTTTCATCTATGTTCTATAAAATATAAATAATATATTCTAACTAAATAATGATTGTTCTGCATTTTAGCTGCAATACAACGGAATCAAAACAAATAGATGTCATGTCTGCACAGCCATTGCCAGATAATTATTTTACCAAATCTGGATTTTTACCGTGTGAAATTTAAAAAAATCGGGAATTAGGAGCAAAAACCGGGAAAACCTACGCGTAGTTCAATATTTCTATAATACGAATAAATGACACAATACAAACTATAAAACTCTTTTTACCGTTTAAAAAAAAAGATTTTTTTTTTGGTTAGGTACATGTTCAAACACGCGCGTTAACATGATCTTACTCCCTACTTTAATTTTAGTTTGTCAATTTATGGCTACGGCCGTATGTTATAGCTAAACCACTGGTGGGTGACAAAAGAAATGGCTTATTTCAAAAAAACACTACTTATTCTTAGGTCAATAATTATTATAAAGCAATCATTATTCGTAGGATGTTTATCAGTTTATCACACTTGAATGGTCAAAAACATAGCTTATAATAATTATCTTTAGAATTATCTTCAAATGTGTTAATCTTGCCCATTTTTTGAATAATAAAATGCCTAATTCTTGTCAAATTTGGGATCACAGAGATTATCAATATAATTTTTTATCGTAAATATTTTACTAAAATTATCTCGTCATAAATTATACTAATGGTTTTTAATAAAGGTAAAAATTCTTAACACCACTGCACAGTTATGTACTGAAATATGACTATATTCTAAAACATTAGAGCGAGAGGTTTAAAAGAATACTTTTTTATGTAATAAAAATACTTTATGCAGTCATCAAATGTTTAAAATAAATATAAAGGATAATAAGGCTTCAAAATTATATAAATAGATTAAGTATCTACAACGTTTAAGGTATGTCCAGGATCATGCTTTGAAAAAAAGCTCCATGTTGACCCACGCTGAGCACGTCCGCCCTTAAAGAACAAATTTTTTCCCGTTACTCACCATTTTGTACTTGACTGAAGAGTTTCTTTCTGTTGCTTAACTCGTTGGACGCGGACGTCATGGCTGCTGTGTCCCCGTTAAACGGCTATTATATGCAATTAGCATGTTATTTAAATGTGGTAATTAAAAAAATAATGAAAATGTACGCAGTGATTGTGTTAAATGTATCGGTAAAATTCTGCACATGAGTTGAATTGTACAAGTACGTAATTCCGATTTTATCAACTCAATAGAACTTCTGTTACTTGCATCTAACCATTTTAAAGTAATCTGAGAAAATACCCGTTCGGTATAGCAATTAGATGTTAAATGATATTAGTTTGAACATATTTTTAGTCTCTTTTTCTGTGCATATCTTAAATGACTTTTGAATTTTTCTCAATCACATCAATAGAAGGTACCAGCGAGTTAAATTTTTCATACATTAGGTCCATAGCGACTTCTCCATCATGCATCCATCGTGTTATTGTGTCTTTCCTAAACGTCTTATTTGTATTTTGTTGAATAATCATGAATTTAGTGTCCCGTGCGGGACAATCTATATTTGCTTTTAAAAAGCGGGACGTCCCGCCAAAATCGGGACGTCTGGCAACTGGGTCTGCACAATGCATATACTTACCTACATCCGACCAATTAAAACAAAGTTCACTTACGTAGGCGATGGTGCATTTGAAACTGTAAAGTGTAAGTGAAGTAATTATAGAGTCAACTGTCTATCTCCTTCTCGGGTCCCTTGTCACAATGTAACAAACAACAAACACTAAAACACAAGTGATGAAATACATTTTATAAAAAATAGTAAGTATCTAATATTTTTTCCAGCTTAACTTTTGTATACTTAGGCCTTTGGATTCATCTTTAATTATAGAGGATTTTATTCAAGATTCAAGATTATTTTAATTTGGTACCCATTATTTTAGTAAATTATAATATTTATATCACGGTATGCAATGCAGCAAACTGATTTATTCTAAATTCAAAGCGATTTTTTTAAAAATTAAAATAAGAAAGACTAGTACAAGTCTGTTTAATTTCATTTATTGTGTTAACTGTGAATTTATGGTGGAAATGTATTGTGTTATTAATTTAATTTAATAAAACACTTCAAACGATTATCAACTCCATGAAAATCTCCATCTGAGGCAGACGAAACCGGCCCAGATATAATTAATAAAAGTGGAAAAATACTATAAAAAATTATATAAAATACTATAATAGAGTCTGTTTACTGGAAGCCAGGCGGGAAAAGCGGCAATTTTCATAGCCGATTTCGGCAAAATTTATGAATTCAACCTAACCTAACAAATAAACCAGTATATCGGCTATTTTCAACATTTGTTTGCTGCTGGCTTCCTGTAAACTAAAGTGTAAACCGACAAGAACCGTTGGCGTCCACTAAATAGACAAGAATATTATTATGTCAGTTTATTACTTATATTACTTACGTATTTTTTTATTCGTCGTACTTATTTGTAATAGGTGTAATTTTAAATAGGTGTAATTGTGGAAACAAATTATGAAAAAATAAAAACATAAATTGAAGTGTAAGTATGTTATTTCAAGTAATACATTGGGAAAAAAATATTTTTTCTCTAAAATATCAGCAAAACTGTGGAATGAATGAAAACGAATCAAATCAGAGCAGTCATACTCGTTTAATCAATAAATTTACATAAATACATTAGAGACATTTCTTATACTAAGAGTTAATTCTAAATTAAGCATTAAAAATGTTAATTTCAGGTAGATATGAACAGATGAAAACCTCCTTAAGTACTCCGTGGGTCAGAAGGTGTTACTTTCTTGTATGTAGACATTGCCAGGACCGGAGGTACGTCCTTTGCCTTTTCCAACTGAAATGAAAAGAAAAAATATTTTTTTAATAATTTCATATTAATTAAGACGTATGCGCATATAAATAAATATATACAATGTGTATATCTTAGATCTAGTTTGATGATTTCACCGAACGAATCTCGACATAGTTACCAAGTTACATAAGTATTGATTGCAATTGATTGATTTACAAATAATATTTGCAATTTCTTTGAGTCCTTGAGAGATATTCATATAATTAAACTAGTTTATATTATAAACTTGATTGGGAGAAAAAAGGTGTTCCAATTAATGGGGAGCACCTCAGTCACCTGCGCTTTGCAGATGATATTGTTATACTTTCACAAGACCCGAAAGACCTATAAGGTAGAATGCAAGAACTCGCGGATGTCAGTCAAACGGTCGGCTTAAAGATAAACGTCTCAAAGACAAAAGTGATGAGGAACTGTTTTTCGGACCCTGCGATTATCTGTATTAATGGCACCCAACTCGAGCAAGTCAGCAGGTGTCCATAGACGGAAGCATGCACGATGAAATTGCTCGAAGAACAAAGCTGGGATGGAGTGCTTTCGGACGTCTGAATAGTATCTTCAAGAGTGATCTACCATTGTGTCTTAAGCGTAGGGTGTTCGACCAATGTATGCTACCCGTGCTCACGTATGGCTGCGAGACGTGGACCCTCAACACGAGAGATGTCCAAAGGCTAAGAGTCGCACAGCGAGGCATGGAGAGGTGTATGTTGGGCATCACGCGAAAGGACCGTAAGATAAACGAATGGGTTAGGAAGCAGACAGGAGTACGTGATGTAATAGACGTTGCCAAACAGCTTAAATGGGGATGGGCGGGGCACATTGCTCGCCGAAAGGACGGCCGCTGGACAAATGCCGTCATCCAGTGGTACCCAAGGGGCACGAAACGGCCACAGGGTCGCCCTAAAAGCCGCTGGATTGACGAACTGGTAAAGTTCGGCGGAAATATATGTAAAAATATTTGTGACGAGTTATTTTTTATATATTACGAAAATAAAATGAAAAGTACCTGATGAAATTGAATGTCAATGGTAAAATTATGATGTTAAAAGTTGGTAATTTAGAGTTTTCTGAGTCTTACGACTTAGGCAATCCAAACTATTTAAATTGTGATAGTTATTAATTAGTTAGAGCAATCTCAGATGGGACACCTGTGTCAAGCCATCGGTGTGTCGAGATGCCGCATTTACATATAAATGAACGCGACACTCGTGTGTCCCCGTCTGAACGCGCCCATTCAGTTATGTGTAAATGCAGCCGAGACGAAAAAGACGAGACTGAAACTCCAGTATCTAGCTAATGTATTTATTTTCAATGGCGGTCGCTGACGGCAAGACTGGAATCTCTCAGTTTCAAAACGTTAGCGACCGAAACCGAAGAGACGCGACATGCTAGTCTCCCAGTCACTCAGTTACCCATAAAACAGTGGTACCAATCTACCAATATCAGTAGATTCGATGAATTCGATTAAAATCAATTGGTAGCATTGAACTGAACAAGGAATAATAAGCTAAGACGTCAAAAGTTAAAGATGGGCGAACCGATTTTTAATTTACAATATATGACAGATGTTGAGAAATACTCCTGCCTGTATAATTACAGACTGCCAGAATATTCCCGTAAAGGCTTAGAATGAAGTAGGGAAGACAATGGGTTTGACAGTTGAGGTTGAGATTATTAGATTTCAGTAGCGCCATGTGCGAAGCATCAGTAACTGCAGCGCTCGAAATGGAAAAGTTTACGAACCGGAGCGCTCGACAAATTGTCTGAAGATATTTACATAGTCATCAAATCGTATGTGTATTTTATGAAAATAAGTGTGTCAGATTTTCTATTCTATGGCCTATCTAGCTCAGACGGTCAACATATTTTTTCCACGAGACGGAGCGATAATTTTACAAATTTCACGAGCCGGAACGGCGCTCCGGTGCGTTCCGTTCCATTTCGAGCCCTGAGTAACTGGCCAATGAGTTTATGAGTTCCATTACCAACCAGTTCGTCAGATTTTAGTTTCTGCGTGAGCGGATGGCCTAATAGGCAAACGATTTTTTCAACGGATTTCGATTCAATAAAATGCTACATACGAATATGTAGTACCTATATAAAAATGGTGTAGCAGTGTGAATTTGATTATGGTCACACTTACGCAATTATTGTGTAGATGCGGCACACTCCCAATGTCAACTCAACATTAATATTTCACTTGGCAAGCTCGCGGTTGCCAATTACGTGCTAAAAACGTACCATAAGATGACGATAATATTTCACATCGATCATGAGATGTACCCACAGCAGGCAGGTGTTGACATTAATACATTCTGTGCCGTCCAAAGACAATAGTATTATTAATTTTAATCAAGAAAAAAATGAATTTTCTATTCTAGATAAAGTGCATGGATAATATCAGAGTTGCCATCTTGGCAATTATCTTGCCTAATCTTCGATCTAGCATTTTTAATATGCGATATAACTTGCAAATATACAGATCATTTTTAACACCGCAAACACCTTAAATTTTTACATTAAATAATGGATAGAGCAGTATTTCTCAACATTTTTACACCTGTGGACCACTGAAAATAGGAGAAACGTTTTGCGGACCGTTAACGCAGATATAAAAAATATTATTTATATAGTAAAGTATAATACCGTCTGATCGCAGTTGATTTCATCAGCTAAAACCATTAATCTATTTTAAGTACAGAAACACATGCACAAACACTTGCAGGTGCAAAACACTTCGAAGATTTTATTGGATTTTTTTGCATAAGCATTTGGATGCCAACAATTCGCGGACCACCAGAAATTTTCTGCTGACCACCGGTTGAGAAACACTGATAGAATATTTGCTTTAAAATCAATATGCTGGCCTTTTGATTGCAAAGATGCTGAAAAAAACTTCATTTTGTAGGTACCTTATATTATTGTATCAATAAAATGAACGTAACATACAATAATCGATTAAAAAAATTCTTATCTGCATTAAGTTTTGCTGTAAGATGTATTAATTAGTTGCACACAAATATTTTTTAAAACTATGACTTATTTTTTGTATGTTTTCAGACACAATTTTAATTTTGAGAAAATCTACCATTCTCATTTTGCCAACTGTATGTAGCTTAATATTATTCTATCTTACCTAATAGTAAAAGTTATTTTAGTAACAAAAATAACTTTATAATGGAGTTCTACCACATAAACGCCAGTTCAATTAATAGCTTACTATAAATTATCCGGCATATTTTTGTCTGACAATTGACAACTACTGATGGATATCCATATACCCGGACGCGTCTTGCCAAACCCTATTTATCAGTTAGTAAAGCAGAGGCAATTTTAGGGGCAAACTACACCTCGGGAAAGCGGCAATGCCGTCAACCTTGCCACAAGTGACTCTTTAATTTATGTAGATATGTGAGAGGTAAACAACTATGGTAAGTTCGTATTGCACAGTTTTTTTGATTTTTCACCCTTTAAACATGTAGTAGGTACCTGTCTATTAGTTCTCTCTAGCGAATATCAGTTTCAAAGTAGTTACGTAGACTTATTTTTATATATTATTATACTTATATAAATTTATGATTTTCTATTTAATTCAAAACGAACTTAATTTAATTTAACCCCAAAGACGTTTATACATTTTTTTATTAATGAAATTATGAGTTAATACTGTGTGTTACAGAGTATGAAAAATTAAATTTCAACATAGCAATAACTCAATTTCATAAAATTTGGATATAATCATAGTTTACCTCTCGCATAGATACTTACAGTTTTCACTCAGTACAATATGGTTTTCAAGAGAACGTTTTTTCAACCGTTTTGTAATAATACTATGTTTTCAATCGTTCGTTATTATTAATTGTTCGTTCTTTGCACGCCACTGTTGATATATTAAATTAAACGTATGATTAAAAAGCATACAGTATTATTTTATTACGTTGTTATTAATTATTTTAATATAATAATGTAATCTATCATAGGAAACAATAATAATTGTCATTCGACACCTGCCTGTGTGCGGTTGATCTGTACCATGTACCTAACTCGTAATATCTGTCAGTCTTTTTAAAAATTAGCATTGAATGAAATATGTTATACCAGTAATAAAACAATTATGAATTATTATTGACAGTCAACACTATCTTTGAATAATAAAATAACAATACAATAATAAGCGAAATAACTACGGAAACTAGCAAAAATACGAATGGACCTCGCCATGCATAATAAAATAAGTAATAACCTCTTTAATTTTATGTCTAGCTAACAAATTAAACGATAGCCCCCTCACTTCATCCACACAAAAATACAAAAATAAATACTTAACATTTATATATACCGAAATTCAACTAAATTCGGATCAAGCATATACGTGGTAGAACTATATTATAATGTTGGTTATTAGGAGCACGGCATGAAACATCCCAGTTCGCCAGGACCAACCATATTGTAGGGCGTAGGCAGATCCAACCCACAGTGCTAGAGACGTGTGTGACGAGGATAATCGACTTAATCTTTTGGAGAAAGTTGAGATAAATAAATTTTCTTAGAACAAGGTTTTTTGAGTTGTTTTCCTACATAACTCAGGCTGCATTCACACTGCATTGTGGTGGACGTGTGTAGACGTGCGCCGATGCACGTCTACTGGAATGCCGTGTGTCTGCCCCCTAAGGTATCGAGATGTAAAATAGAAAGAATTTTTTCAATATACTTTGTTCGTCGCTTGCCAAATAGGTAAGTAGGTAATATATTTTTCCAATGATTAAATGAAGGTGCAATTCTCTCAAATAAATAGACGATTATAGAGTAGACTAAATACTAGGTATCAACTGAACAAAGCTCATGATAATATAAATTAGAAGTAAACACCATTTTGTGCAATCAAAAAATCCTGCAGTTCATGTCATTCGAATTATTGATGCATAATGTTACAATGTAAGTATGTTGTAGAAAGTGACTGTACTTATACTTTAATTTGAAGATCACGTGTAGTTCCAACCAACGGTGCTAAAAATGCTTCTTATGGCTGCCAGTTGGGTGCCAAAATTTTTGACAACGATGTGCCACGAGCGATTGAGGAATATCGTAAGACTGATTTCTGGACGACTTTAAAAAATGTGTTTAAATATGTAAAAATACAATTCGCTTGCAGAGCTATATTTTTTCGTAGCTACTATTTTACAATTTTACAGTTAATATTTAATAATACCTCCACGAATATTTGTGGTATTTTATCGTGGGGTTCAAACACGCGCGTTAACATAATTTTACTCCCCACTTTAATTATAGTTTGTCAATTTATGGCTACGGCCGTATGTTGTAGCTTAACCACTAGGGAATGACAAAAGAAATGGCGTATTTCAAAAAAACACTACCTTATTCTTAGGTCAATAATTATTATAAAGCAATCATTATTCATAAGATGTTTATCACACTTGAATGGTCGAAAACATAGCTTATAATAAGTATCTTTAGAATCATCTTCTAATGTGTTAATCTTGCCGATTTTTTGAATAATAAAATGCCTAATTCTTGTCAAATTTGGGATCACAGAGATTATCAATATAATTTTTTATCGTGAATATTTTACAAAAATTATCTCGTAATAAATTATACTAATGGTTTCATAAATGCGTTTAAAAATTAATAAACGTAAAAAATCTTAACACCACTGCACAGTTATGTACCGAAACATTAGAGCGAGAGGTTTAAAAGAATACTATTTTATGTAACAACAATACGTTATGCAGTCATCAAATGTTTAAAATAACATAAAGGATAATAAGGCTTCAAAATTATATAAATAGATTATCTACAACGTTTAAGGAGTGTCCAGGATCATGGTTTGAAAATACAATAAAAACTCAATTTTGACCTTCGACGAGCATGTCCCCCCTTAATATTTAAAATATTTTTTTCCAGATTTCATGATATTCGTTGTTTTGGATTTCTTTTTCTGTCAGTTGGTGCGAGAGATGGGCCGAGTCTCATCCCAACCACGCGCTGGCCACCGAGATGGCCGCGTCACTGGTTTTAAACATATTATCATCGGACGTGTAGCTCTGGATTTGGACTAGAAATGAGATATACTTGTTTATGTGTATTTTACACTGGTCCGCTTCTTACTGTAATCTGTTTGTGTTAGTTGTGATATAGTGCAAATAGTGGGGTTACATGTAAATTGTACGTAAAACATTTCACCGTGGCACAGTTCGCCGTGAGCTTTCCTATCGGAAAGAGATGACCGTATACTATACAGTCTCCAATTTTATTAGATTCAATATGAACAATAATTCAATTTTCATAGCTGATTTTGGCAAACTTCATGAACTCAAGAATGAAAACTTAACAAATAATCCAGTATATCGGCTATTTCCAAAATTTGTTTGCCACTGGCGCCCTGTAAAGTGTAAACCGACAAGAACCGTGTTTTATTTAGACATGAATTTTATGTCAGTAGGTACTATACGACCCAAAGAGGTTGGACAGTAATACACGGCCATATATTTCCCATACAACATTTCACGGTGAGGTGTGATACGGTGAACTACATAATAATATGTACAAGTTTCCGGATACGAAATAGTGGATCATACTTTTTTAAGTTTTTATGTTTGAGAAACACTGGGGCCAAGCCTGCGGTATATCAATTGAATAATATAAAACAGAGCTTTTTGTTTACAAGTTTCACAATAGTCAGTGCCCAGTGGTTATTGACAGTGGCCGAAGAGAATTTATGCAGAATGTAAAACAGACACAGAAATTCTGCGCACGCCATTGTGGTTTGTTATTTAACTAATTGAAATGTATTTATGTATATATGCGTTCTGCGGTTATATTAATACGTGGTTGAAAATACAGTAATACGGTAGACCAGATAATGAATGATTGATAAGTAAAGTATTTCGCAATAGATTCTTGCAGATTAGTATAAAACGTAATATGTTTACATTCTTGAAACACGCAAAGAACTATTACTTATGTATACGTTTCCATGTCTCTCAGAGTCGAAGATCGTGACTCCTTTAAAATCCTGGCATTCCTGAAAATATTGAAGGGTTCGTAGTTTAATTCACTTGGTCGGACTATCGTGCAGTGTGGGCGATCTGCCTCTTTCACATCGACCCTCGGTAATAATTAGAGGTTGTGATCGAGATTTAATCAGTACTATGTCCGATATAAAATAGTTATAGGACTTTGATTTTTAATAGAAATTCTTAAATTCATCGATAATTTTTTTGTAAAAAAAAATTACTCTCGACGAGATTCTGGACGGAAATTTTTATGTTGCGCGGAAAAACTGTTCGCACCGAAATAGGTTGAAGGATTTTATTTGATTTTAGGCTGTTATTTTAGCAGGATAGCTAAAAAGACCAAATTTTGCGGACCAAGATAATGACTTCACTTTTAGTGTGACCTGGTCAAAAAATCAAAATGTTGGACACACATCGTTTAAGCCAGTGTATGCCAAACTGTGTGCCGCGAATGAAGAAGTCAGTGAATCTGTTACTTTTGTTAGAAGCGCAGAAGACTGTAGGAAACCTTTCTGCATCATTTTCTAAATATTTAATTTGAGTATTAAATGTACGATTGGGTCATCAATCCTTTCGTAAGATACGACGGTACTTACTCACTAATGCAAGAAATTTAATAGACTTGCAATGACATTATTAATGGACAACGCACTCATTACAGTAGCTAGAAAGTAAATTCGCGCATAGCGACATTCGCACATGTATAGGTAGACGTCACGCAATTTCCATTATGCGATATTACGCATCGGGAATTTATAGCAATATCACCTTTATTGTAATGGCGTTAAAACAGTGTTTCTAGTGTCAATGTTAATTTGAGCGAACCCGTTCGAACCGAACCATTCGGCAGACCCGACAAAAAGCATCGGGAATTTATAGCAATATCACCTTTATTGCAATGGCGTTAGAACAGATTATGCCATTCGGCAGACCCGACAAAAAAGTGAGTGTCATTTGTATTTCCAGATGCTTCGTCGATATTAATGTCATTGTAGACTTGTAAAACGACCCTGTGCACAAGTTAGAGTTAGGCCATCCTCCCACGGCGCAACTGAAATCTGATGAAACTGGTTTATGAAGGAACTCATAAACTGACCAATGTGATGCTTCGCACACGGCGCCACTGAAACCCAGTTGAAATAATAATCACATAACCTCAAACTGTCAAACTTAACTATCAACCGTGTTGTACAAAAACTGACAACACGCGCGCTGCAGCGTTTACATAAGGTTATTTTGATTTTCCAATTAACATTTAACCAATTTTGGTAAGAAAATATGATTTTTCACCGAAATCTAATGATGTTGGTACCACTGTTTTACGGTGACTGGAAACTTCAGAGACCGCGCGACTAGCATGTCGCATCTCTTCGCGACCGCTTTGAAGCTGAGAGATTCCAGTCTCGCCGTCAGCGAGCCGCCATTGAAATACATTTGCTAGATACTGGCTGGAATTTTAGTTTCAGTTCCGACGGACATAAGTTGCGCCGTGGGAGGATGGCCTTAGAGTTGACAATATTTTGGAATTCGGTTCTGATTCAATATCCTCAGTATAGACATTTTCTGCTGCCGTTTAAATTGTATCTTTGCAAATTAGGTTTCTCAGCGCTCATGGAAATGAAATGAGAAAAACGGGAACGGTTATTATAGACGGTAGGTGAAGAGTTACGTGTTGGTTTATCTAATTTAGAGCCGCGTTTTGACATAAGTAAAGTAACAAATTAACTCATTCTGAAAACCAGTTGCATTCTTTTCACTACATAATATAATTATTATCTATATTACCTACATTTAAATATGAATAAGATCTTATTTTATTGTTTTAAGATGATGTAATAATGCATGAAAAAAATTAAGAAGATATTTTTCACTATATTAATAAAATACATACATTTAATCTTTTGGGGAGATTTTTAATTGGTGTGACACAAAACAAATTCCCCTTCCACCTAGGGGCGGCATGGTATATGAAAGTATGGTGAAGCCGGCAAGTATGGTGAAACAGGTTGGCAATCAATTTGCGGCAAAATTTCCACGTTAACATTATATTATATGGGTACGTTATACTGACCAAAGTAAATCCTCTGTGATGCCCTGCATTTTTTTTATCGCGTCGCCATTTCTCGTGAGTTATCGGCTGTTGTAGGCATGCTTCATTCAGTTGTATTAGGAAGCCAAATCGTTGCCTATCTCTACTTTTAATATTAATACATCTATGCCTTCCACAGTGGGGTATCAGGGAAAAAAAGTTTCACAGATACTGGAAGTACCTACCTAATAATCAGTTATTGATAAATGTATATAAATGAGACAAACCTTATAAAAACCTGGTTACGCCACTGACTCTTTATCTATAAAATTCTTAACGGTGTCCAGAGTTATTTGACATAATTTACCAATTCATATGCATATGCGTATATTGGCAAAAATGATAGATAGGTACCCTTCTTTCGATTGTGCATTGTAATGTCGGTGATTTATTCCCGTTGCGTATATTGTTCCCACGTAATGTCGCATGACTTGCGAATTCATGATTTAGAACGGGACGCTAAACACCTCAATAAAATTACCATAATAACCATGTAGACCGAGTGCTGTCATCGAATCTGTATGCATAATTAGGGAAATGCACTTTCTTTTGTGAATCGTCAAGCTGATACCATAGTCTTCACGAAAGGTCGTGGCGCCAGACCGGGAAATGGTCGCGGCTCCTACTACTCGTTGGTACTAAATGATGGACACCGGTCTGGTGCCTCTGATTCGTCTACAACACTACATAATATGACACGAAGTTTCTTTTCTGAGTATTATTAACTGAGCACATTATTATACATTTTTCTGGCACCATGGTCATGACTTTTCGTCAATGCTATGGTCTCAACTAGACGAATCACAAAAGACAGTACGTCTCCCTAATTATGTACACGGATTCCGGATACGGAAGTCGTGTTCCATTTTTACCACGTTTTTATTAACTCCTATTCTTGTTTGTCCAAGATTTGTATTGGATGATTGAAGATTTTTAACTAACTTTCCGACTAGCTAGACATTTGAAGCTTTTAGAATATAGAACATGATTACAATGCATTTTTTAATACTTTTAGCTATCTTTAAGCAGAATTGAATTTATTTTCAGTTAATTCTGTTTTATATGGAAAGTTATTTTTTCGGAAAAAATCGTAAAAAGTAAAACACTGTTATTGGTTGCTAAGGGGGTCCTAGCAACTAAATTATTAATATATACGTGCGTTACAATGGAAATCAATACGAAATGTCAAAATGACATTTCAGTATTCTATATTTATTCAGTATTTCTATCAAGTACAAAAAAAGTATTTATTAATACATAGAATTGTCAAGTTTATATGATTCAACAGAAAATTTAAAAACGTGGTATATAAAAAGTTCTTTTTATCTTGTACCTAATTATTAAATATTTACAATTTCATTTTTAAGTTTGATATTAAAAAAAATAAACTAATTTTTCGATTGAAACTTTCGTTTTGCTCTCCATTCTCCGATGTAACATGCTTTCGCCCACTTATAGAAATGTACGTATTCTTAGAAACTACATTTAGCATGTTTTCTTACGCCGCTACGCGATAATCTTTCGATCACCTAAAGAGTGTAGGTAGGTACCTATTATATAGCGGAGCGCAATTGATTTGGCGAAAGAAGAATGGCGTGCAACTGGATTCTTGAAATCCTTGGAGATTTCGCGTGGTGTCCATATGCTCCACCAAAGAAGCAGATATAGTCAAAGAAGAAGAAAGATAATACTATATTCAGTTAGGGATTGCAATACCGAATGAATATATTATCAATACCGGTATTTGTCAAAATATATTGTAGAAAAAAAAGTAACTATCAATAAATGTAAAATATTAAAATCTATTTTAAATAGCAACGTAAAGTACCTACCTACATTTATTATGTTGACCTTTGTAAATATGTATAGATCATAATATTTTAAAACAGATAATTTTTACAGATACTATAAGTCCGGGTAGGTACAGAAAAATCTATCTAAAATTTAACGTTTCTTGGATATACTATCAACATTGGATCAATAGTTATAAAATACTTAATTTTAAATATTTTCGTTTTCGAAATAGGAATGTTAATTTATTCATCGCAACGTTTCTTTAAGGTTTCTCTAATACTTTAGTTGAGGCATGGTCTAAAAAGATCGTGGCTAGGCGATGCGCGGATTGTGCAAATGACGCGTGCCGAACGAAATATAATTTATCATATAAATCCAAAATGCGTCCATTTAATGTTCTGTTTATTATTCTATTAGTAACAATGATAATGTATTCATCGACATGTTTTCTTTTTCAAGTAAATGGGTAACGTTTTTTAGTCATCTTTACACGATTTTAGAATTAATACCCCCGTCGCCATCACGAAACAAATTGACGTGTTCACAGCTCGACGTTCGCTCTCCGATTGCCAGCGAGTCCAAAATTTCGTCGCACTTATAGTTGAAAATTATTAAGTACCTACCGCCTTAAGTGCATTTGACGGATTTTGTTTTTATATTATTTAAACCTTTGTTGGTTTCAGTCAATATATTTGCGTTTTGGCAGCATAAAATCCTATAGTAAGATTGTAAGTAATGATAATTTTATATTAAATTCATTTTCGAAAAATTTAAACGTGTAGGTAAGTATGCTTTCTTAATACCGAAAATACCAGTATTTTGGATTTTTGAAACCGGTATTTCGGTATCGATAAATAATTGAATACGGGTATTGCAATCCTTATATTATACTGCTACAAAATACAACTATGCTAAGTAAATCTCAATTAATAATATTACGTGCATGTAACTTTCATTGTTTAGTGTTTTAGACTCTAAAAGCAAGAAGGTAATCGATACCGAGAAGACGTATTATTTATATTGTTTTACTGATAATTATGGCAGTGGTTAGATGGTAATTTTACTTTTAATTTTAACCCTGTTGTTTTTCATACCTAGAAGCTTCACAGACTACAAATTTTATAAAAGAACGTAAAACGTATATAAATTGTTACGAACAATTGAACGCACCGGTAAGTTCGAAGAATATTGGATGCACGAGCTGCATATTCATTAGAAACCATCCACCAAGTGATAAGAAATATCATCAAATGCACGTATACCAGTTGCGCAGTCTAACAATCTAACATACAATTAATTTCTTACCTAGGAATTCTGTTTATATATGTATAAATTTGACAACACTGCACAATCAATTATTCATAATATTCTGATTAATTATTGTCAATAAACTGGTTTTAAGTCAAAAACTACATAGGTAAGTTATTTAACCAGGCCCGTCACAAGGCATTTTCCATCTCTCATGCGAATCGCTCAAAAATCAACCCTCATATTTAAAAAAAAAACACATAAAAATAGACTAATAAAGTTGTGCAAAGACGAGCACTTGTGTTGGTGCAGGGGGGAGGCAACGTACCTGAAACTATTTTTTAGTTTTTTAGAATCATTTTTAAGAGTGAACATACTAATTTTTACTACGAATTTATTAAACTATACTATTATAGGTATTATGTTTTATCTTTGGTATTATACCCATGGCAGTTGTTATTGATTTTTCAAAAGCTATAATGTGGGAATATAATATTTGTGAAGGGCGGTCATAGTTTTTACCAAACTACACTCTCTCCGCACCACATAACTGGGTATATCACTGGACCATACATTTGGTTGTGAAGCATCAGTATTTTTTATGATTTATTACTTCTTTAATAAAATGTGCTGCTAGGAGAGAGAAGCACGGAGACAAAAAAAATTATAATAAATTATGAAACAAAAGTTAAAATTAAATTTCAGAACAATATAAGTGAAGAAATCTTCATGTTCACAGTATCACGCCGCAAATTTTCTAGATTTATCAAAATTGGACTTGAGCAGCTCTTCCCTTTCCGTACCTAGACATTTAAGGATATTTACAGAAAATATGATTTATATCCTGTATTTCCCCACCACATGGACATGGTGGACGGGTGACAAGATGAACCTCTTAGAGCCTGCCAGTGAAAACAATATACCCAGTCAAGAATTGACTGGTAATTAGGGAATCCAATCCCGAGCCAAAATTCTGATCCCGGGATTTCGGGATTATAATTTGACAATCCCGGGATCCCGGGACTGGTCCCGGGATTGGCATTTTTTCCATTGTTAATATAAAATTTTTATATTTACAAATAACATTGATAAAATCGGTCAAAAATAAATCTAGTATAATTTATACTATTTAAGACATTTATTGTTAATATTGTAAACGTTCAATCTTGAAAATACAGAAGTTTAACGGAGTAAATAATATTGTAATTTATATAATAATAATGAATTTGATAGGAGATTGCTGTTTCTGATAGTAAAGACTTAATGAATGGATTAGCGAGATTTAAAATAGTAAAGCAAAATAATCATGGCGTACTTATGGCCTCTCTGCTTCATAAATCTAATTAGTCAGACAAATATTAAACTGCCGTAAAACATATGATATCATGGTGGAATTACTTTGTGAAAAGTGCGAAGCATTGTTTTTTTTCCAATCTTTCCATTTTTAATAATTCATGTGAAAAAATAAAATGAATCGGCAACCTACACATGGGTATAAATCAAACTTCATTCAAACTCAGTTTATTTCTAATGTACCTAGTTATTTTTTATTAAAAGTATTTTTTATATTTTCGCTTTTATTTTATTTTCCATAAAAATTGATAAAAAAATCAATCCCGAAATCCCGGGATTATGTTTATCAATCCCGGGATTCATAGGTATCGAAAATAGCTCGGGATCCCGGGATCTCGGGATTCGGGATCCCGGGATTGGAATCCCTACTGGTAATGGTCTGCATACGAAGAGGTTATTTCCATTTACCGTTTAATATTTGAAAAAAAACAAACATAATATTATATAGTAAATTGTGTTATGTTTGGGAGGTGTTGCTGGACATTTTTAAGACTTTATTTATACAAATTATTAAATAAAACATTAATAATTACTATTTTTTGATATCCTCTAATTTCACTCGCCCTTGTATAATGTACATTTCTCACATATGGACGGGGCCGGGCCTGTTGCTAACTGTCATTTTGCAAATTAAATTTGTATTCCTCATTCTACAACTTTTGGAAAGTTCTCTAATGCGAGGAACATCAGAATCCATCGTTTGCATAATCATATGCAAAAGAATAAATAAACAAAAATATGTGATACAACAGGATTCCATACCTGCAATAAAATTAATTTAATAATCATAATAAAATCGCGACAAACTGAGAAAAGGGATCACTATTTTTCACAATCCAGTCCTCGATATTTGTAGTATTTCCAAAATATTAAATAGGTATAATATAATAAGTTGAAGAGTTCTACAGCGATCTCTACAGTGATGACACTGACAATACGACTATAGACTTAGATCTTCAGAGAAATGGAAATTCGGAAGACCATACTCCTTAAATCACATCCTGGGAAGTAACCCATGCTTTAAATTACATGAAAAGTGGGAAAGCCCCCGGGGAAGACGGTTTAACGATAGATATCTTCAAAAAAGCGGGAAAGGATGCAAATGAAGTACTTGCACAATTGTTCACAGCCTGCATATGCAAAGAGGATGTCCCAGAGGTATGGCAAAATGCCAGCATTGTCATTCTTCACAAAAAAGGTGACAGAGAAGACCTAGCAAATTATCGTCCAATAAGTCTACTCCCTATTCTCTACAAGACGTTCACAAAAATTCTCTCAAACCGTCTGCAAAATGTACTAGACGAGAACCAACCGAGAGAACAAGCCGGATTTAGAGGAGGATACAGCACTATGGACCATATCCAAGTCGTCACAGAAATCATAGAGCGGTGCCAGGAATACAAACTGCCACTATGCATGGGTTTTATAGACTATGAGAAGGCGTTTGATTCGATAAAGAAATGTTCAATACTCGACGCACTCAGAAAACAAGGAATCCCTGGGCGATATATAAATATTTTCAATAATATATACATTAGCGCAACAGCATATGTAAATCTCCATAAACCATCGCGCAGATTTCCTATCAGCAAAGGAGTCCGACAAGGTGATACAATCTCACCTAAACTATTTACAGCTACCCTTGAAGACTTATTCAGGCAACTTGACTGGAATGACAAAGGGATCCCCATAAATGGAGAATACCTGAGTCATCTGCGCTTTGCCGATGACATAGTAATTTTCTCGCAAGACTCAGAAGACCTCCAAAGCAGAATGCAGGCACTCGCTGAAGTAAGCAACAAAGTAGGTTTGAAAATAAATGTAACAAAGACGAAAGTCATGTTCAACTGCTTTGCGGGCCAAAAAGAGATCCCCATCAATGGCACTCAGCTCGAACAGGTGAAAAGCTACATCTATCTGGGACAATTGTCTATAGATGGATGTATATTTGATGAAATTGTTCGCAGAGTAAAGCTAGGCTGGAGTGCTTTTGGCTGCCTGAATAATATCTTCAAAAGTGACCTTCCACTGTGCCTAAAGCGCAAAGTGTTCAACCAGTGTGTGCTTCCCGTGATGACATATGCGTGTGAAACATGGACCCTAAGTAAAAGAGAGATCCAGAAACTCAGAGTAGCACAACGTGGTATGGAGAGGTGCATGCTGGGTATAACGCGAAAGGACAAAAAGAGGAATGAGTGGATAAGGAAGCAGACAAGGGTTTGCGATATAATAGAGTTTATTAAAAGCCTTAAATGGAGATGGGCTGGACACATAGCTCGAAGAAGAGACAATCGTTGGACAAATCTAGTCATCCAGTGGTATCCAAGAAGTACAAAACGTCCACAAGGTAGACCTAGAGGCCGCTGGATCGATGAAATGATAAAGTTCTGCGGAAGTACGTGGCAACGCAATGCACAGGACCGAGAGAAGTGGAAGCAACTTGAAGAGGCCTTCATCCAGCAGTGGATAGATTCAGGCTGATGATGATGATGATGATGATAATAATAATATATTGCATTGTTTGAAATTATTATTCGACCGATAGCGGATACAGCTTTTTGTTTCTAATACAAGCCATTGTTATATTATGTAAGTGATCAGCAAACTTTTGATTCAGAAGACCAAAAAGACCGATTTAGAATTATTCCGGAGCTACCTACGGTTTATTACAAAAGTAAAATGACAACAAGCCATGGTATTTTTACAACGTTTTTCTTAGCTCGTATTCTTATTTGTCCGGTGGTTGTTTATCCAGTACAAATCTTGCAACCAATTTTTAACTAACTTCCCGACTAGCTAGACATTTTAAACTTTTAGAATATATCAGAACACGATGCCAATGCATTCTTTTAATACTTTTAGCCATCTTAAAGTAGAATTGAATTCATTTTCAGTTAATTCTGTTTTGTATGATAAGTTAATTCGGAAGAAATCCGTAATCCAATCCACTATTATTGGTTGCTAAGTGGGTGGTCCTAGCAACTAAACTATTAATATATACGTGCGTTACTACGCGTTACTAATTACAATGATATTTCAGTATTCTATATTTGTTTGTTTTTTATTTACTTCATATCAATTATAAGTTTTAGCATATTGACCATAATAATTGAACAGAAAATTTAAAAACGTTGTACTTATATAAAAAGATCTTTTTATCTTGTAATTATTTTAATTGTGCAGGGTAGGTTTGATAATGAAAAATATTTCTATGTCTTTTCTAAAATGTTTATAATTTAAAAAAAGAATAAATAGGTACACATAAGCATTATTTAAAACTAATGCGAAACTACTTTAGATTTACTTGTAGAGTTTCTTTATGAAGCTTGTAGTTATTTTTTTTTAACTTTATGAATGACTGTAACTTATGTGGATTATTTCACTTTTAAATACTAGGTACTTTAAATACTAAATTATCGTATATAAGTATAACTAACTATTTTATATTTTTCGAGGAAACAAAATTATAGTATTTTAAGTATTACAGAACAGATTAATAAATATAATTCCGATAGGCTATTCCCCAATACACTACATTTTGACGCATGAAAATGAACCACGCAGTATTTATAGACGTGTAATAGTGTGTTGCAACCATTGATATACTACTGGATGAGTCATATGCTTTTTAAAATGACGCCCGATTTTCAGCGACTCGGCCAGTGTTAAAACTTACTGTTTTAATATCAACGGACTTAACTCGATATAAGCTCACTTGATATTTGTCTCGAAAATGACCTGGCAATAATTATGAGTAAGCCCGATCTAGCTTGCATCTTACTCTAACTAATAGTAAGCGCATGACGACTTGCTCTGTCCGCTCAGACATGAATTTTTGGTAGCTTGCAAGCTTTGGGTTGCACACCCTTAGGGTCACTATTCCAAGAACGCAAATTTAGTTTTACAGCCAGGGCAATACGGGTGAAATTCGGGAATCCATGTTAACTGTCTTAACACATTATACCTACAAGGAAATATTATAAGACGATATTCGTAATATCTTCTTTTGTGGTACATTTTTAAAATGACACTTGTATGGGAACTCCTCATCTAGTTGTATATCAATGGTTGCAACCTTCAATACAACAATATTAAATGAGCGTCAGTGCATAAACCGAGACCAGTTGTCATTATTCGACGTATGACGTATTCTTGACATGTGTTTAACCCGTATTCTTCCGCACTCGAGATCGGTTGCCTACTTCTCTACACCCGTTAGGTATTTCAGTTTCCATTATTTTATTACTGAAGTAGGGAGTAAGAACATGTTAACGCGCGTGTTTGAGCATGTACCGTTAAAAAAAAAAGATTTTTTTTAAACGGTACATGTTCAAACACGCGCGTTAACATCATTTTACTCCCTACTTCAATTATAGTTTGTTAATTTATGGCTACGGCCGTATGTTGTAGCTTAACCACTGGGGTATGCCAAAAGAAATGGCGTATTTCAAAAAAACACTACCTTATTGTTAGGTCAACAATTAATTGTTATAAAGCAATCATTATTCGTAGGATGTTTACCACATTTGAATGGTCAAAGACATAGCTTATAATCAGTATCTTTAGAATTATCTTCAAATGTGTTAATCTTGCCCATTTTTTGAATAATAAAATGCCTAATTCTTGTCAAATTTGGGATCACAGAGATTATCAATATAATTTCTTACCGTAAATATTTTACTATAATAATGTCGACATAAATTATACTGATGGTTTTATAAATGCGTTTAAAAATTAATACATGTAAAAATCTTAACACCACTGCACATTTATGTACTGAAATATGACTATATTCTAAAACATTAGAGCGATAGGTTTAAAAGAATAAGTACTATTTTATGTAATAAAAATACTTTATGCAGTCATCAAATGTTTGAAATAAATATAAAGGATAATAAGGCTTCAAAATTATATTAATAGATTATCTACAACGTTTGAGGAATGTCCAGAATCATGCTTTGAAAATAGAATAAAAGCTCCATTTTGACCTACGCTGAGCATGTCCCCCCTTTTGAAGATCTTCACTGGTTATTTTCTCGTACCACCGACATTTTGTCATTAGGTATCAATATTTCTGAAGAATCCCGCACACGTATCAAAGACCCGTACGAGGTTCACAGGCCGCAATTTTCCGACGGCTGTTATGTGTATGATTTCCAATCAAACAGGAAACAATCGTTATTTTAAAATGCAAAGCCCTTCCGACGTTTTTACCAAAAGTCATCAAGACGGATCGTTGTTCAGATTAAACTATTATTTTTGTTTGTTTCATCGGTGGGATAGAAAACAGGAAAATATATTATATGATTCCGGTTCATAGCCAATGTGTTCTGGATTTAGTTATCGATAGGGCCGGGCCGTCCAGAAAGTATTGATTCTTTTTAACCGATACTTCGCTATTGACATCACTGGTTATGGATATACCTATTCTTATATAAAGTAAGTGTAGGGATTGTGGAATACCCTTTTTATTTTTGACTCTAGTAGCCAAAATTGTAGTAAGTACTTAAATCAATCTGAAAATTTTCTTATTTAATAGATAATTTAATTGGGTGTACGTAGTGAAATTCTGAATAGTGTATAATATAAACTTTATTTTGTGTTGTATTGAATTTAAAAAAAATGAGTAAATTCCACAATACAGTGAAGGTAATGTGGAATACTATTTCAAATGTTACATAGTTGAGTAAAGAAAATGATTAACAACAAATATTGGCAAAAAAGGATTCAATTCACCATTGGAACAAACCTCATGAGCCCAATTCTGACAAACTACACCTCGTACCCATACATCTCTTTCAACATCTTTGAAGGAGATGTATGGGGAGAAGAAAATGGTTCAGTGCAGAACATGCACAAGGCATCCAATGAACTTGAAAAATTTCAATAGTTTCCATGTGTAATGAAGAGTCTTCGGAGTCTTCGATAATGCCATCAAAACTATCGCAACTAAAATCAGATTCCGTTTCACTTTTAACCTTTGGAATATATTCCACATTACCTTCAACAAAGTATTCCATAATACCAACTTGGACCCAATTTCAATCCAAAAGTATAAAATATTAAAGGCTTAAATCTATAATAAATTAATAAATCACGTGGTGATAATTAATCCAAATGAAATTAGGATGGCTTTACAATTACACACAAATAATTTACTTACTTTTTACCGGAGAATCAGCAAATCAAACATGAGCATGAAAAAAGTGTGATCTTCCAGAAAATCATGAAACGCAAAATTAACAAAGACATGGTTGTCGTAAACTGTTTAACCAACAATGCCGTGAGTTACCGACGACATTGTGTTAGTTTTAACATTAAACTAGGACGGAACTATTTATATAAACGAGAAACACCCATATTCCACATTACCAACGTATTCCACATTCCCTGCACTTACTCTATGTATATAATTTTTGAAGAACGTGAGACCTTCTCCGTTGTATCTCTCCAGCGATCCTTGCATCCCCGTTCGCATAGCTGACGGTATCAAGATGAATATAGCATTATTCATATTTTCCTATCAATGATCAATGCTCCATCTGCATTACGTTGTCCACCGTAGATATCCGTAAATTAGCTTAGCCAACATAATTACTGAAGCAACAAGATGGGCAGACCACATCACTCTAAATTTTATACCTTATTTTCATCAAGTGCACATTTACAGCCAAAAATGAAGTGGGAGGCACAATTTTTTCCAATTAAACTTAGGTACTTAACTTAGACAGAGCTACATATTATATAATATTTGATAACGAAATATTAGTTATACTTATTTATTATTTAAAAACATTACCTATTAAATATAATGAAGCTGATAAATATGCAATTATGTTTTTTTATTAGTATAACAAAAAAGAATAGCATTCGACTTATTCAACAAATTTGTCATAGTTAGTAATGTATGAGGCTGGATATTTCTATTCTTGACCAGTCATTTTTATTATGTTAAAAATAATGATTCGCATAAATAAGTTCAACCAAAGTAAAAGTTTAAGTAGGTAAGTACTTATATAAAATGCAGAAATGAGTCCGTGGGCACAGAGTTGGAAATATCTGTTTTTAACGTATTTATCGGATTATTCGCCGGGAGTGCTGATGGTTTTTTTTTTGTGTGGACTTTGTGTCACGTGACCTCAGTATGTCTATCGCAATGTATGCAAAACGATAAGCTCTGATGCGTAAACCTAAAATCTTGGCGTATAATATGACTGCAGCTTTGTCTTAACAAAATATTTTTTTTTCGACCATGTCCGATCCTAATAGGATCATATGGGCCTCCACAGAGTAGAGATATGTATTAACAGATATTGTTTTTACGGGAAATGGATGTCAGCCACTTGCTCAACCTATTAGGTCCATACCCTGACTCACACACAAATTGAAAAACAATATGTGTACTTGCCAGACACAGGATTCGAAATTGAGACCCACGGCGTGATAGTCCAACGGCCTCCGTGGGTAAATTAAAAATAATTTATTATAAATGTTTAAGAAAATACAAGTACCTACATAATTTAAACTCATCGCTCAATTTTATATCGTCAGTGAGTTGTTGAAATTTCATCGAATTAGTGTGTCGTTATCATTAGTGTGTACCTAGTGTGTTTCTATTGATCAGTAATAATATCGTATTATCTTTCCCGATACCTATAAATACCTGACAAGTGTGTTCTTTTTCTCTGATCCCACATCCTCTATCCATAACTCACCCTAAGGCATAAAGCCCATTGACGCAGCGAGTGCGGCGCTCGCGCAAAATTTCTACAAGTGGCGCGTAAATCAACGAAAATACAACGTAATCAAATACGCCAGCGCCCACTGGATTTCACGACGCATTATACGCGCCCGCCGCATGAATCATCGTTTTTTCGCGAATCACCGCTTCTCGGCGATACGAATGAAAGAAAATACAATGGAGTCCATTCATTGAACACGGCTACCAAAATTACGCTGCTCGAGGCTTCGTCGATCGACGGGCGAAAAGCAAGTATTTAATAACAGAGAATCATTGTTTAATTTTATTGCGTGTCAAGTTTATCGCTGGTTGAATAATGTCGTCGTAAATATTAATTACAAGCCCCGAAATAATATAATATTTTTATTGCTTTGTTATGAGAGGCACTGTAATAATAATTATTTTGTGCTGCTTGGGCCGCTTATTACATAGGTGAAGGGTAATGCGCGGCACGAGACGTGTGATTATGGTTATGAATAAACGCTGCATACGCGGACTTCGCCCGCTCGACGCGTTCTATGGGCACCATCGCTTAGCCACTGCTACGTACGAAGCGCCATTATTATAATAAACTACGTATATATTTGCAATTATTAATAATCATTTAGACAGCATGGCAATATTTAAGTGTTACGTGTCACGGGTACACTTCATTAAATATTATTTTGAACTAAGGGCATAGGTCGAATATGGAATCATTATGTCTTTCAAATTGTTCACTTCCGCCGACCTATAAGGGGCAATCGTTAGCAGCGTAAAATAATATGTAACTCTAATTTATTGTTTAGTATACTATCGACGTAATTTTGATTCATACTCTTCGCCTGGTAGATAATCGTAGTTGGTATGTGGCGGTATGTTAGTATCAGATATGTCGAGCGCGGTCGTGAGAGAATCCCAAAGACGCAATCGACAACACGCACAGTGGCATGGTACTGTAACAATGGTGTTGCTTACTTTAAAAAAATGTGAGTCCCTATTAGTTCTGTGTGGTGTGTATTATGTATAAAATATGTTAAGTAATTTTACTTCTCCTATGTTATTATTTATCATCAATAAAGAATGAATTTTCATAGCACCAATTGTTGGATACCTCACAACGGTAACCGGACAAAACAGATCAGTGACGAAACAGAACATGACAAAAAAGAACAGTGTCAAAACAGAACAGCCAGGGGAAAAATTAAACATTAATTTTTGTGGAATCTATATAGGTTAGGTTAGGTCATTATTTCGTTATACCTAGTCACCCAATCATTTTGAACATAATTTATTGATTAAGATGAGATATCCTAAGCTTGTCGGCAACACCGAGTTAAGTCCCGTTTATTTAAGGCTTTCTAGCGATTAGGAATGCAGAAATTAGGTAAGTAAATAATTTGATTTATTATGGCGTATTGAAAATCTGTGCTATTAAAAATCTATCAACATAATAGAGATAGGTCAATTTCAATTTTAATTTTATATTGTTCCTGAATGGTCATAGTTATATTTTATCGTTATTTTGTTTTGTCACTGTTCTGTTTTGTCATGTTCTGTTTTGCCATGTTCTGTTTTGTCATGGAACCCCTCACAACCTGGTGCCCACACAAACCCATCACTAATAACAACAAAAATAAAGTCGCCGTATATTTTTGAGGCGAAACTGATCAAATATTAAGGGCTCACAAGACGCCTAAACCCCGCGCTGACTTGCTCTATGTATTTAATATAAAGGGGTCAAGTCTTAGGCGTTATGGTGGACGCGCGCGATAAGTGGGAGCTTGTGAGTTGCAATTGCAGTGAGAGTCGATTGCAAACTCCAATTTACCGAATATATTTTATGACTTATATAATATTATAAAAAATTATTAAAAAAATAAATAAAGCTATAATGCACGTTTATTAAAAGAATACTACATATTATATAACCACGGTGCTATATCCACAGACATCAGCGAAGCTATTCTCTACCTACACAAGGCGGCTATCATAGTTTATCAAATTTATGTATTGAGGCGGTTAATTGTTACAATAAGTTAACCGTCTAAACTGTGAAAAGGGCTATGTTTTAACAGCCCCTCTCTTGGCTGTGTTAACTTTAAGAGCGAGATAGACAGTTTTGACAGTTTATACGGTAATTGTAACAGTTAACCGCCCCAATAGAATATAAATATGATAAACTTTATTTATTATTTTACTAATAGTATTTATCAGTTTATCACTTTAGGCGTCGGTAGCCGCCTTGTGTATAGAATAGCTTCGCTGATGTACTAAATATGGATTTATACTCAAATTCAAAACGACATGAAAACTATCTATGCACTGATTTATTCTATATTATATTTTATACACTTCATACCATTAATAGCTTTCCTTAATGGCGACTAAAAAGGATTGACGGTTTCTGGCATTCATAAAATAGTAAGTATATATTATTATATGACAGGAAGATCATCGATAGCTACTAATAAATCGCCCTTCGGCTCCGGACGAATACTGGACGCAATCGCCAGAGAGTGAGAGCTGGAATGTTTTTGGTAGGAGGGGGTTGATTTAGGATGGATACTGTTTTGGTGAACTGATTGATTTATTGACACAGTAGAAACTATAAAACAATATTGTGTTTGCACAACGTGTGTGCGAGGTTATTTATAACGTGTCTTAACTGTTTACAAATGGAGGTCGGTACAGTCCAAAGTTCATGGCGTCGCTCGTCGGAACAATGAAATAAATATTACTATTTCTCTCATTTTTCAGCGTGTGTTTAGAAAAGGTGTATGATCATTGATCAAAAGCACGTCTTGATCCTGTGAATGAAAGACAGATACAAAATAATACTAAAACACTTTCAAATGAGGGTGGAAATCTGTGAATTTGGGGTGACGTCAATCAAATACGTAGCGAAGTTTTTAAGCGATCGTTGATCGTTGCCGCAATAATAAGAGGGTGTTACTACCTACCTACCGAAGAAACAATTGATTATGGTATATAAAAAAAGAAATTATATTGAGGACGCCACTGAATTTATCGGTTAATTTATGTGTGTAGTTGTCAATAGTCAATACTCAATACTGACCATGCATGACCGTAGTCTAACAGAAAAAAATAATAATTTAGTAGTCTGAGCAGAATTTGAACAGAAGAAATTTTTTTATGAATTAAAATTTTAAAACAGTTATAGCGGGCTACTGTTACACAGCGATGAATGCTTTGAATTCCGTGATTCTAATGCCTGCCAAAAAATCAATTAATAGATCAGATTGGTATTAATAATAGGTACATGCCAAATTCAAACGAATACCAAGAATCGGCTAGTACGTCATATTACCATATTTAATACGATAGTTTAGAAAATAATATTAGTTTTGGTACATACCACGATGTTATATCTTTATTTTGACACATTTCCATACACAATGAGCGACTGAGCGACTCACTATTATACCTACCCATTTTGTAGAGGATTTATACAACCCTATAACTGACATGTTATTGTATATGCTCATTTCTAGAGCATAGACAAGAACGCAACGGAAATGACACAGTTGTCTTAGAGCGCTCCTCAAATGTAGGTAGTCGACCCGAGCAGCTCGCCGTTCCCTTTCAATATATTATATTTCAAAAAAAATATTATAAACCTCTACTCAAAACTTAAATTAATATACCTACTATCTTTTCACAGTGCCCTGTAATAACGTCAAATCTATTGGTGCCATAATATAAACCATACAAATACCAACTTGTGTTTCCTTCAACGCTGCCCATCACATGTCACACACACGACGCAACCGTCTGAACTATACATAACATCGGGGGTAAGATTATAACGTCGAACCTCCCCCCGATAATTTATAATATACCTACAAAATATTAATTCAATGCCAATGGATTTATAAAATGATAATATTAATTATATTAAATTTTTCGGGTTGGTTTATTAGTCAATATATATTTGATTGTAATACCATTATCAAAACAAGGTACTCGTATATAGTATTAATTGTCTCTGCTTAACTTAAGTACTTAACTTACAGAAAGATGCAGGATATTTCCTCTCAAGCACTACCCAACAATACATAAATAATACACCCTTCAAATATAATCATAATTCGTATTTTCATTGTTATTGTAGTCTTGTTGATGATGGTGTTACAACTGAAATAGCTAACGACTGATATATCAACTTGTAGAATTTGATATAATTTAAATGATTTTCTTTTATAGTGTTAACTGTTAATTCTTAGTGGAAATGCATTGAATTACTAATTAAAATAAAACACAATAATATGTAGTACTGGTTCCACTTATTTTAAGGTTACTTAGGACCGGTTTCGTCTGCTACAAAGGGACCACCAGTTCACAAGTTGACAATATTATATTATTGTGTTTTATTTTAATTTATTTGTATTATAATATGGATTCTATCCATATGAATGTTTATTTCAAACTAACATTGTCTCTGCATTAAATGAGACATGTAGGTGTGGGTATATTTAAATTCCCAGTATTCAAAGGAAACATAGTTTCGCAATTTGGAAAATGTATCCGCATGAATGCTTACCAATATCAAAATATCATGGCATTGCAATAACTTCATCCGGTATTAAAATAATATACAAACACCTTGTACAATAAATTTCCATACTATTTTAAACACGTGTCTAGTTTTCCCAAAATTTTCTTAAGCCGAATTGGTGGGAGTATTATATTATTAACATGTATGTAGGTATGTTTATAATAATATTAAGTAACTAGTGTTAATATATACGTTTAATACCATAAATAGAAAATCAAATAACACGTGCCGAAGAAAATACCCACACGTATATTATAATATACTGTTATCATGAAACGATTGTAACGTTTTATTATGGGTGAACATTTTAAAAATAAATAAATATTCATTTAATATTTATTATAATGTTGGTACATCGGTCCAATTTGTAAAACTCGTATATCAAAAATAGTGTGAAAATGGAAAAAAAAATCTTGAATACGCACGCTACTATCACCGAACATCTACTTTTATTTAAGATTCTTGCACTAATAGAAGTATAATTAAAAAAAAACGGTTTGTGTACTTATGTACGCGCGTTAGAAGTTATACTTCTTTAGCGTAACAAAACAAAATAAGCCGTTACCTGAGTCTATTAATATTACAGTGGATTAGGTTGATGAAAACGTACGCGATTCATCTGTGTCTCATATAGCACATGATAATTGTAATTTAATTATTGTATTGGAACAAAACTCATCTTTGCCATACAGCGGTTATAATCGATTCAAAAGTGTCCATGATGAATTAATAAAAAATCAAATTTTAATATATTTTTTTAAATTACAGTATACCTCGTTTTTACGTGCCCGGTATTCACGTTTTCCCGGCAATTGCGTGTAATTTTTTCGTTCCCGATGTATTTCAGTACATTTAATACCCGCATTTACGTTTTTATTTCCCGCGATTTACGTCGGAAATATTCAAAATATGCGAGTTACGCGCGCTTCTGAAGAACTGTCTGATGAAGACGAGGTTGATATTCCAACAAAAGAAGAAGCAATGAGGTTCACCGAGGGTTTAAAAACCTACTTTACAAACTTTGCTGATATCCAAGATGACACTTTTAAATGTTTATATAGTAGAAAGAGAATTACAACAAAAAAACAATAATGCAACAAACTAGTATACATATGTACATGATTTTTTCAATAAAAAATTTAATTGAATGTTGTTTTTTAATAAAAGGTTATTTTTTTAGAAACATAAAATTTTAATGTTCTTTTTTTCAATACCCCCCTTTTACATTTTCCCTCCAATTAGGTTTTATTTTTCCAGTCCCTTAAAAAACGTAAAATAGGGGTTATACTGTATTTACAAACTCAACATTCACAAAATTTATTTATTTATTGATAGGTATATAATTTTACTCATAAATAATACTAACATAAATATAACCTCAAATCTTGATAAACAATCTTTACAATGAAAAATAAATATACACTCCAATATAAATAAAGTTTTATGAATATAAATTAACAGTGTAAAAATATTGAATATGTTAAGAACACGTGCTGTTTACTTGGTTGTATTGAACGACTAACTAAATGACACTACGCGCATGCGCATGTACACTCGAGACCGAAATGAATATGATCATACTAATAAATTGTGTTGCATCGGCGCGCGGAACTTCGTCACAGTCACGCCAAAAATACACTCTGATCTGTTGTCCCAAACGCGCCAAAAGAAGTATAAGTACCTTAAAAAAAATCTATCGAGAAAAACATCGTAGTTTATGTATCACGACAAACATTGTTTTGGATTTACGAAATTTATAATATCGACGATTTCCTCGGCTGGGGTTGGAACTCAGATATCGTAGTTACTAGTTAGTAATATTACTTTTGTGAGTTTTTCCAGATGTACTATAATATTATGCAGTCAAATATCTTTGTTCAAAATATAATACAATACATTTACAGGTAAGTGATTATTAGGTAGTGTACGGTAGCTACTAGAGGTGAGTTGGAAATACTGTCACAAGTTTGTGTACTTAAGTTTCGGATGAAAATACCCATACTAAGTATTTGTTGCCCAATAAACTTGTTTCAAGAAACTTGAAACGTATTAGATGTTCGAATTCGAACGCATTCGATAATATATGCGCCGTGACTCGCTATTCAGCGCTATTGATATGAAATGCGCGCGAGCGAGATATCATGATACACGTATGTCTAGCCGAGATATTATACTCAACTGTCATTGTTCTCCCTTTCTCCTCTGTTGTAAAGTTGGTATAGTGAAGGACAGAAATGGTCACGTGTTCGTTTTATAGGATACTTTTGAGTTCGCCTTAGGGTTTTAGGTTTAAGAGTTTTTGGTTTTTGGTTTTAGTTGAGTATGAAACTTTATCGAGTCCAGGAGTTCGACACATGGTATGAGATCTCGCCGACCGCTAGCTAGTTCGTAGTCTTGCCACGTATGAAATCATCGCTTCGGCGTCGCGACTCGCGTATGTTTAGTATGCGACGGGTTTTAATTTTAGTTTTAGTTGAGTAAGACATTTACATCGAATTGACATCAGTCGCAAGCCGGAATAACGGAGGTTTGATAACGTTAACTGACTACGCGTTTATCTGGTTTCGTCACGTCAAGTTTCTCGATTTTTTAGTGTTATAATTGTAATTTGTAAACATAAACTGAATTCAAATTATATGCGTGATTGTATAAATGGATAACTACTGAAACATGAGTGACTAGCGCCACCGTTCTAGCTGTACCTGTCTCGAAAATGGGACATTTCAAAAAGCCGACGTATTTTTAACGATTCTATTAAAGCTGATATTTCAAATACTAGTAAGTATTTTGGAACAAGTTTAGATACCAAGTATTTTTTTATACTGGTAGTAAGTATACTTAGTCTTCAAAATCGACCAGTTTTCCCACCTCTAGTAGCTACTGACTATCGAGAAAAGTACTTGATATCCGAAATCCAGGGAATGCGCTCCCATATAAAATCTCATACTTAAGAGCGGACGTGCTCAGCGTGGGTAAAAATGGAGCCTTTTTTCTATTTTCAAAGCATGATCCTGGACATACCTTAAACGTTGTAGATAATCTATTTATATAATTTTGAAGCCTTATTATCCTTTATATTTATTTTAAACATTTGATGACTGCATAAAGTATTTTTATTACATAAAATAGTATTCTTTTAAACCTCTCGCTCTAATGTTTTAGAATATAGTCATATTTCACTACATAACTGTGCAGTGGTGTTAAGATTTTTTACATTTATTAATTTTTAAACGCATTTTTAAAACCATTAGTATAATTTATGACGAGATAATTATAGTAAAATATTTACGATAAAAAATTATATTGATAATCTCTGTGATCCCAAATTTGACAACTTTCATTTTTCAATGACATACAAAGCACTGAAGCCGTGTTAGCAGAATAGGACAACAATGCCGTATATACGTGGAGGCAGATTTGCAATAATAAATGTTATTGCAATGTAGGTAGAATACACGTTTATTAATCTACTTAAAGTCAATGAGAATGCTTCAAGCATACAAATTAATTAAAACGGTTATCATTAGGTGTGTGAATGTCGACCATTGTACAAAATGGACGCCGCCATTTTCTCTTTTAAGTCAGCGCATATTAAATTTATAAGATGGCCACCAACGTAAAAGATTTTCTTGACCTACATTTCAGATCACTTTTGGATCATGAAAAACAAAACAACCGCTCACAAATAATACTAAACAAACGTAACCATCGTTGATTTAAAATTGTATTTGAGTACCTAATTAATTTTGCAACGTTTTTAGTTTGGTAATCAGTTTCAACCATTATTAATTTATTATTAAATACCTACTAAATTAGGTAAGTACCTATTTGTTTTCATCATTTTGTTGAGAAAAAATCTAATAAATAAAACAAAATACACCGTGTTTCGGATGCCGCTAGATTCTAGAGATTCCGCCGCACTCTTATAAGCACAGTACCATAGATTCCATCACCGTGGACGACCCTTCCTGCAACGGTGCTATAAAACGATCTACGCGCTGCAGATATCACATGGCAAGGGCGCCAAACATGCCGATGGATCGAAGGAAGTGACGGGGTATTGTGCTTGCCGGTTACCCCAATGCTGCGACGTGACAGGGTAAAATAGTAATAATAGTATGATTTAACATCACTCAAACCGCGAATTTCATGAAAAGAAAAAATATTAGGTAAGACGAATTATTTGTACTATCTGGTTATGTGTAGAGACCGACAAAAAAGTCATCTAGCTTGCAAATAGCATCTTGTACCTATGTGACATTCATGTAGAGAGGTTCTTCATAATATCTGCATTTTTCGAATGGCGTTCTTGTAGAAATTCAAAAAAAAAAATTGGCAATGATAAAAAAAGCTTCTGATATCGAAAAAAGCTCTAGAACTTTAGATTTTTCCGACAAGCTTAAAAAGATTAGGCTCATCATTTTTCCTCACGTAATTTTTTACTCGACAACAACAAAGGCTGCTAACCTGCTATATATATATTTTTTAATGTTTCTGGAAATCTAGATTTTTGCTAAATGATTTCTTTTACGTATTTTTGCCAATAAAAGTTTTTTCTGTTCTCAAAAATAAAGGACGAACAGTACTGTTACAGGTACTGAAACAACATGTGCGGTCACTTACATATTATTATAATATTATTATTACGAAGAAAAACGCCGTGTAATTTTATTATTATGCAGCGATAAACGACGACGTGAAAAAACGCTTTTACCTAAGCATACGTACGACGTAAGCTGTCCTGACGTTTGTCAGTGTTTCCCCACGCCTTCTTCATCGTGAAATATTGTATCAGAAATATATGGCCGTATATTAAACTTCATTGAGTGGTATAGTACTGACATAAAATTCATGTTTAAATAAAACACGGTTCTTGTCGGTTTACACTTTACATTACAGGAAGCCAGCAGCAAACAAATTTTGAAAATAGCCTATATACTGGATTATTTGTTAGGTTAGGTAAGGTTTTCATTCTTGAATTCATGAATTTTGCTAAAATCAGTTATGAAAATTGAATTAATGTTCATATTGAATCTAATAAAATTAGAAACCGTATAGTATACGGTCATCTCTTACCGATAAGAGAGCTCAAGGCGAACTGTGTCACGGCAAAACGTTTTGCGTACAATTTACATGTAAGCATACACGCACACACACACCGATTTTTGCTGCAAATTACGTACTTATGGTAGATATTTCGTAATATTTTTCAGATTTCTACAATACGAATCTATCGATAAATAAATACAGTTACCCTTCTTTCACATTATACGGTTTTGGCCGTACGGAAATAAAATCGAACGGGCAAAATCCGAATCGGTAACAAGTTCTTTTCTACGTTTTCGTCACTGCGAGATTATGGATCATTTTCCGACTACTGGACAACCTTACTAATTAAAGTTTGCGCCTTCTTGTTATATTAGTGCAGGATCCCATAGACTTTTCGTATACATAATATGCGGAACGCATTCTGACAATTGGAATAGGTTTTTGGGGTCACAAAGATATATAATGTCGATGTTGCCAGGCGATATTAGTGGTAAATTTTTTTTTATTGAGGTTTTAATTTTTTTTTTATAACCCACTAAAAATTGTTCTGTGTTCTTCAATAAAACCAAGACCGACACAGAACAATTTTTAGTGGATAATAAAAAAAAAAAATACCACTAATATCGCCTGGCAACATCGACATTATATACTTTGTGACCCCAAAAACCTATTCCAATTGTCAGAATGCGTTCCGCATATTATGTATACGAAAAGTCTATGGGATCCTGCACTATAAAATATGATATACGTATTATGTTTTTAACTTCACTCAGCCCCAAAATATCATTCGGTGATTATTTCAGAGCGTGATGTCGACGGACTCTGTGCCTTGTTCTATATGTGGTGACGTTAAATTTTATGGGCTGTAAATTCCCGAGCCGGGTCTGCACAAAATACGGCGGGTAAGATTGATTTAACAGCGCGTGAAACTATCCAAAATTCGCAATTGCCCATAAACAATGCATGTGCGCCATGTAATAAAGCCATAGGTACATAGGGTGCTCGGGAATCGAAATGTAGCGGACGGAAAACGTTAATTTTACGAACGTGCCCAATGCAAAGTTTTCGTCAATAATGTTGTGATAAAACGGTTTGAAACTTAAATACCTACCTACTCCAAATTTACCATATTTTATTATAATGCGTCCCGTCTACATGATTCAATTTTTACGATCATCGCGGAGGAATTATCCCCAGTGACCCGTGTAATCGCACATTCATCAACGAATCATCGAAAGTAACCATCCAGAATCAAAAGTGAATGTAGTCCAACTGGTTCTACTTTTTGATCATACATCTACGGATGATTCCGCGCATGCGCACTGCGCCCCTGAGTGCTGTCATCAATGACTAATGTAACCAGACGTCCCGTTTTCAGGCGGCGTGTCCCGGTGTCCCCGAACAAAGCTTCGGGACGCCAAAATGTCCCGTTTTCGAAAAGAAAGAAACTTGTGACACCGTACAAAGTGTCTGAATGGAACACTGAGAATGTTTCAACCGAAAGTCGTTGGGTGGAATTGTTCAAACACTTTCGCGCCAATAATTTGAATCACAGGAATTTTCATATAATTATCGAATATATTTTTAATGCACCAGTACAAAGGGCCTTCTCTCTTATGAATAAGTTTTGGACGAGTGAAAAAACACAGTTGAAAGTAGATGTCCTTAAAGAAATGTTAATTATAAAAGTAAATTCGAAAAAATCTAGCCAAGAATTTCATTCGTTTTTGAAATCAACGTGTTTAGAAAATTTATTCTTCGGAAAAATATAACACCAGATAAATATGTACTTTTCATTAATAAATAAAATAATATTATGTACTATGAAAAAATATGTGGGAACTCATGCGTTTTATGCGCCTACTCAAACATACCGATAATCTTCGAATAAATAAATGAAATAGGTAACCTAATGAGATGAAAAAAACACTACTATCTTGTCAATTGTATTGTATGAAAATATGAGGCGCCTTATACAGATAAGTACCTACCTTTTTTAGGTGTCCCGATTTGGGGAAAAAAATAAATGGTCACGTTATCAATGACTCGTCATATTCCCCATGATCCACTAACACCTCTTTTTCCTATCCCTTTTTCCCTCGATGAAATTTCTACATTCATATAACAAATTGTTAGAATTCTAAGGTACACCACAATTTCACTTGACGCCATTTTGGAATGAATTGATTACTTCCATAGACTATAGATAGATCTAGACGCCACCCGTTGCATTGCTAAATGAAGCTGCGTGCCGTGCGTTTGGTTTGTGGGCGAGCGAACGCATTCGTCTACAAATGTTCGAGACCATAGACCATTTCGCTAGTGCTCGCCCAAAGTGCTCGCACTAGACGCTCAGAATTAAAATATATTTTTTTTACGTTATATAGTATTTTGAAGCGGTCAAAATGTAACCATTAAGTAAAGATATCCATAATTTAAGTTATTTTAAAGAAACACTAGGTCACTGATATTAAAATATATAATAATATACAAATAAATTATCACGAACATGTATCAACCTACCTCTGAAACGTAATACCATCTTCTTGCTTATCAGTACGGCTACCATATTTTAATACAACACACAGAACCATCTTTCCTACTTAATTAACTAAAAATATTTACAACTGACTTTATGTTTAACACAAAAAATATCAATTTTAGCAACACGACCTCGCAGGTTATCGACGCTACGTGAAGCGATTCACCACGATTTGCCGGCGATACTTTTGGAAACTAACTCACAGATATGTAGACCTTTTATATTACTCTAGCCCTAGCGCGTGTCGCAGAGATTATAAGGGTGCCGAATACTTTCTCACTCGCACTCATGCATCGTTTTTGTTCAGGCCTTGATTACTTCACTTTCGGTGACACGTGTAAATAAAAAGTGAATGCCTAAATGCGTGACTCGTCTAAATGAGCCTTAAAGGAAAAAACGAACGAGAAGTTCACATACAAAATTATCCAAAACGCAACCATTCTTCAGAGTTTCCTAAAAAAACTATTTTTGACTAAATATCGTTGTATACATAAGAGGTTTGGGGAGGGAAATTTCGAAAGTTTCCGATTCCTTTACTTGATTGTTTGAGGATAATTCCCAGGAGGCTTCTGTGCTTTGTGATTATAATTGGCTAACTCATTGTACTTAATAGTAGAGACTATGCACAAATATCTGAATCATGTTTTGTACAACACAGATGATGGATAGTATGAACCTTCTCTCCTTGTAATTATGTATGGTTCTTTTCGCATACCCTTGTCTCGTAACAATAAAAATATCGATGAGATGCACAAATTGTGAATCATAAATATGTCACAACACTGCTCTCTAACAACTTCAAGTAGGTGAGTAAGGTTCCCTGTCACTAAGCAACCTTCGAAAGAGATTGTTCACCATGGGAACATAATTAATACCTATTACAATACCGACCGTAATCCTTCTAGTGTTATGGACGTCACAGAATCTTTTCATGGCTGTACTTTGCATAACTTACACGGAGAAGAAATTCGAAATAATCTGTTAATCGATGATATGGAAGAACCTGGTTTTTGAATTGCTTATTTTGACTGCATAGTAATGATATTTCAATTAAAATAGTTATTTTAAATAATTTAGTATTGTCTCTATACTGCACCCTCTCTTAATAAGCCATTCCTTATTTAAAAGACAAACATATTGCATGATTGTCATAAAATACGCCAGTCGAAAAATAATAAAAAAAAAACACCATCCCATGATAATTTTTACAAGGCGGCCATTTTGGTCGTCATCTTGGATAATATATTATTATGCTATGGACTTCCAACAATATTTTATATTATTTCATCATCGCCAAAAATATATAATTTAATACCCAACTTGCAAATATTAAAATAATTTGAATTCTACGGGGGATAATTAACATGGTCGCCATTTTGTTGGAAGGATGAATTTTAGGTGGCTTCCCTTCCTAAACGTCGACGATAGGTGTGGACATCATCCTCAAAAAGTGGAGCTTTTTTTCTTATTCGTGTGACTATATTATTTCCTTTTCAGGGCCTCATGTCTTTTTAATGCTAGAGCTAAGACAAACAAAACCTTCAGCCATCTCCAGTTCGAACTGAATTTTAATTGTATTGAATCGGATAATAAAATTTTATTTTATATCAAGATCTGTCAACCTTATCTACTTAACTCCACCATTGTTTTACTATAGCGCACTTTTTCTATAAAAATATTGCATGCAATATTAATTATGTAAATAATGCCAATGGTTCGCGTAATCAACATATTTGTGCAACAAATTGTTATGCAAATGGAATTTGGATTTAATGGCCGTAACTGCAGACGCATTGTCTCAAGAAACATTAAAATATTTAAGACGTCTTTAAATACATAACGATGGGCAGTGACAATCTCTCGATTTTATAATCGGGTCTATTTTAACTAAGTATACCGAGTGTTGACAAGGTGTGAACATATTATATAAAATATAACTATTATTAATTGGTAAATCTGCGAATTATATCGCATTTTATATAACACTGAGACTAATTTACTGATCTAAGCCTAAACAAGAAAAAGATGTCAGCTCTGCTGTTGCGTTATTGCATTTTTATGTGCACGCACATCATGTTTAATGTTTACTAAATTTTTTTTTTATTTATTTATATAAAAAATACACAGTGAGCACATAACAAATTATTAATTCAACAGGTTCACAACATTACATTTAGAATAAAAACTACAGGTAAATCAACTTAGTAGAGAAAAAAAACAAAGCAAAAAATAACTTAATAGCAAAAGAAATAAAACAACAATACTTCAAGAAAAATACAAATTAAACAATAAAATAGAATTTTAAAAACGAAATACATATTGCATAGCTAAAAATGTCTACATCTCTAGGGAGTGCATTGATCAGCCGCACAGCCTACTATGTATTTAGTCAATTTGAATATCGGAGTAACTTCCTACTGTGGTAATTTTGAAGAATTATCGAAAAATTGCGCCCTATATTTGCTACGATGTTTCAATATATTATTAATTTTCGCAATCTATTTTCAAACAATAAACGGAAAAATAAAATTAATTTAAATAAGTTAGGTACCATTTAATAATAATGGAGTTTTACGGATAAATTTAAAAAATCAATCGAATTGCTCAAAGGAAGACGTTAAAAATAACTGCTCGCTGCTAACGTGTTTTTTTATTAGAAAAATCCACATATTGTAAATGCTGAAGTAATCCTAAGACAATTCACTACGACTATTTTTAAATAATTCGTTTAAATAAACTGGCAGCACCGTTCTATAAATACGGAAATAGATTAAAAAACAGCGAAAGTGTAAAGCGGTGATGTTTTCAAATTTAGAAGGCTGCAACTTCCGCTGAATTTCCAGAGCCGTGGAAGTGGACGTCGGCGTCGACGTCTCCGCTGGAATGTTATTTTGGAAAACTGTCGCTTCGCCGCATCGCTTTAGCGGAAATTATTTGTCAAATCGCGGCGATAGCACTTTGAAAGGTTCTATCCAACAATTCGCTAAGAATATTAGATAAATAAATTATAAGTAAGGAGGATAGATAAATGCCATAGAATTTACAAAAGATATTTATTATAATGCGGGTGCAGCATTGTGTTTAGATACGCCCCAAGATATAAATCAAAACTGGTTGTATCTTCGTACCTATATAAGTAATTATATTATTTTTAATTTAATAGGAGTAGCTTTGTGTGATACGAGAGGAGAGAAGGTATAATATAGGGTTATCTAATTAGTAATATAGATTTTCTAAACGTCATAGCAGCCATTTTTTCTGACTCCCACCAAAATTGACATTTGTGTTCAGCATTGTTTGAAAAATCATCATGGAACGATATAAAGTTGTAGCGTAGGTATACAAATTGTTAAAATGTATTACAATGATAATAAATATATTCGAACTATGTACATTTCGTGAAATTTATGGTCAAAATAATCGACCTACAGACTATTCCTAATTTAATTGAAAAATTCGAGTCAAATGGTAATTTTTGTGATGTTAAGAATCCAACCCATCAAAACCGTAAACGTACTGTTAAAAATATCGATCTTATGAATCAAAATGTAGATGAAAATCCAGAACAATCAAAATTACACGTCGTTCTCAAGAACTTGTACTTTCTTTTGGCACTACATGGAATATTCTTCATACAGATTTGCATTTTGAAGGCGTATAAAATACAGTTAAAATTTTTTGCTGATTGCGCAGAAGGCTGAAGAGCAACTCAAAACAGAGCCATTATTGCATAAAAAAATCATCTTCAGCGATGATTTTTTATGGCTTGGAGGCTTGGACCGTATATTTTGAAAACTAAAATGGCAATGCAGTTACTGTTGATGGAGAACGCTACAGAAACATGATTACTGTTTTTTTTTCTGGCATGTATTAGATGATTTTGATCGGAAAGATATGTAGTTCCAATAAGATGGTGCAACATGCCATACAGCTCGTGCCATCAACTTATCGAGAGCTAAATTAAAAAATATGTTATCTCTTATTTGATAACTTATTTGGAAAACAGATACAAGCGCATTATTTGCAAAAATAGATTTGTAAAATAATGCTGATGGTAGACATTATAATAATGCATATTTTGATTTTTTGATAAAATACATTAATATTCTTCATTTCACGATGGACAGTTGTTAGCCATTCGCCATAATTTGATTATTTAGACTTCCGTTATTTCCCAATTTAGCGTGTCGCGGCACATCGGTTAGGATTGGAGTTCAGTGACGTATGCGTGTATAATATCTGAAACTATCCATAAAATGGATGGAACTTTTCCGTGTTAATTTATAATAAATGTATTTACAATCTAATCTTCTGTACAACTAACAAAAAGTCAAACGGAACCATTTGCTCACGGATTACATGTCGTTGTTATCTTTTTGGCATTCTGCCCTTCCTCGGAGCGACCGCGCTTTCCTACTCCGATTTATCTCGAGTCGTCTTGTGGCAGCTTCCATCTTCCATCATGGCCGTCTGTCAAAATATTTTGCTAAATATGAACGGCTTTCGGCTAATGGATTACATACAGCGAGATACGATTTCGTATACCTATTTAGTAGATAGCTTGCGCGTATTTATCCGGGGATTATGTTAATATTTATGAATATTGTACGGATAAAAGCATTTCGATTTAAATAACCACGATGTCATAATTTTCTACGACAAAACCTAATGATTTCGTAATTATTTTCTAAATTTATTGACTCAAAATTACAACAGATACCAGCAATGAAATAGGTTACGAATTTTGGTGAACATAAGACGTACCTACCTATTGTAAAATGAATCTTCTACATCACTTCCCTATGGTTTCAGCTAGGATATTACAGATTTTTTAGGATATTTCTAAGGATTTTACGTAAATTGATCGCAGACAAAAAACAAAGTTAATTAACCTATATTTTTTACTTTATATTTATTGTAATAGCAAAAAGTGCCTGGTTTAATTCATCTAATTGGCTATAAGCTCTAAATGTAGTCAACACTGTAAAGTAGACAATAATTCAATCCGTATAAACGAAGTATGGTGATCCACAAAATTTTATCATTTTTGTTTTTGCAATCTTAATGAATATTGAATACAATATGTAAAATAATCCTGACAATTATAACGGGATGGGAATTAATCGCACATTGCATTCAGAGCAACAAACAACGTTGAAACATTAGAAAATAGTTTTTAAATAAACGACATAATACCTAGATACCAAGCAAAAGTGACGTTTTAAAAATATAAACATAATTTTCACATCTAGTCACATTGGCAAAAATATTTTGCAACATAGAAAAAGGACGAAATTCGCAAAGCGAAAAATTATTTCACCAAGCAAAGTAGTCCCTGGAAATTTGCGACAACGTCACGCCATTATATCAAAATATTAAAGATCTATCGAATAAAGTATGACATTACTTTAGAAATTGTCGTTTTAATATCCCCATATAGAAAAAATCGAATATAAACGAATTAACAATAATAATAATTGTTGTAGCTTATCTTCTTGTAAAAAATATCGTAACAAGAAACTGTGAATACCAACACATAAAAAAATTAAATTCAGTTTAGAAATTGTCATATTCACCATTTCGGCAAAAAATCAGATTGTACTGTTTTTGCAAGTCTCTTAGAATCCTCGCGGAACCTCAGAGAACTTAATATAGCTTAAATCAAAACATGAATATCGTAAAATATCGGTTTATAAAAAAATAGACCCGGGCAACTGATATTTGCGTCATTAAATCATAAAAATCAACACAAGGCGGATGTTTAAGAAGTTAATTTTAATCACGCCTGTTATGATTTTGGCCACTCTCGAAATTTTATCGGATATCTAAAAATAATATACAAATTTATGTGTAAAATAATGGAGGATGTGTAAACTAAGATATATCTCAATTTCAAATAATCGCACATTAAACACATATAACTAATGCATCCCCTATAATATATATTATAATATATCCACCAAGTAATCTAGTGTATTAATAATTTCTAGTGAAACATTCAATACAACGATACAATATCAAGCTGTACCACCAGTAAAATTCTACATTTAGAGAAATTCACAACAGTTATGTCATCAGTTACTAGTAGTGATCCAATATTTTTCTACATATCCTACCCTTTGATAAAGCAACAAAATCATGCTCGTTAACTTTTGCTGCTACACAAATGCACGTGCACAAACATTTTGTTTGATACCACCTGCAAGCATTGCTAACTCGTTAAATGTAGTTTGGACAGTCGAAATCTTACATCTTTGCGGATTAATCAAAACAACATTTTACGAGACCACGCATCGCTACTTCCGAAGAAACAGTAGAATTTTGTCAGATAAACATGGCCACACTTTTTTGTCAGTGTATTGGATCATGTTTTCCATCAGCGACGGGATAAAAAAAAAACATTGGCATTCGTATAAACGTTTATTTATTTTGTCCATGGGCAAGTGTATTTATTGGTCTGACTTGGTTAGTATATAATATTTTTTTTCGACCATGTCCGATCCTAATAAGATCATATGGGCCTCCACAGAGTGAAGGTTTTGAACAGATTTTGTTTTTACGAGAAATGGATGTCAGCCACTTGCTCAACCTATTAGGTCCATACTCAGACTCATACACAAATTGAAAAACAATATGTGTACTTGCCAGACACAGGATTAGAACCTGGGACCCACGGCGCTATCGGCCGACGCTTGAACCGCGCGGCTATCTTCGGTGGGATATCGATACAAAAATATCTTTATTACCTACTAATAGATTTTAATATATTATAAATTGACCAAGAAAAAATACCTTTATGACTATGTAGGTAATCGATAAACGCTATTTATTTTTCATATCGAGGGTGCAAAGCCAAAATACCGTTAAGGGTGTATAAATAAGTTGAGCGTCGTGTACTAGAGTTATTCTGTGATAAAGTTACAGTAAAAGCGTTGAATACAGGGAACAGAACAATAATTATTATCAACTTGTGGAGTGAAACAGTGAAATTTTGCCCGGAGCGTGGAAAATGTTTGTTGCTCCACTGCTTTAAATTTTCCGCAGTAAAGTTAATTTTAAATGATAAAAGGCAAATGATGAAAGATGATTTCCCGCTTTGATTCCGCAATTATATTCTATAGAATCGATTATGGTGACGAAGATTAATATTTAAAATTTTCTTTCAAATAAAGATTTTTAAAATTTTTTGAATATTGCTAATTCGAATTAAAAGTTTTACTCGGAGCATGGAGCGTAGTAATTTTATGTCCAAGCGAAACAGTAGCGGAGCTATAATTATAGTGTTCAAATTCGCATCTAACATTTTTTGGTAGAAAAAAGTAAAAAATTATGACGAATTTCTTTTTTTCAAAACGCTCTGTTGTAAATTTGTAGAATGTCACCAACGACATTGCTTAGAAAAGACGATACAAACGGAAACCGGTTTTGTCTGTTGATTTATATAAAGTATATCTACATAAAAAAGCGAGACTTCGACACGTTTTTATTAAATTATCGTACTTATTTTATTTTTATTCTAATGACATTCCCTCAGAATCAAAAAAAAAAAACAAAATCTACCAAATAATATAATATTAGTTACGCCAATACACATTATTCTCGATTCAACATTTGCATGGCTGGGCATGAATCTCAGATTATCATCAGATGACATTATTTTCATCGATTGTATCACTATTAATAGGTATATATATTTGACAGGACATGAAAAAAAGATGAGCATCTCTCGAACTAACATTGTTTTAAACGGGTAAATGATAATATAACGAAAGCTGCGTAGAATTACAATAACAATGAAAAGATGCCATCAATCATCATAAACCTCGGCACTACACAATCCAATTTCAGCCATTAGCTTGACAATGAAAGCTATCACCATTAGATTGACTAGTAAAATGTCTCTTTCTTTGTGCAAGAGATATTGTATTTCATTGTCGATTGATTCAATTACGTTTCTTACAATAGTCACATTCAAATCTATAAAGCAAGTGACAAGTAGTCGAGTGTAATTTTGTTGTCATCCAATTTGTATTGTATTAGTATGTATGTATACCTATTTCAAGCCTATTACTGTATTGCAGAGATCGTCAAACGAGGCACATACTTTTGTAATATGTCGTGCCCGGTAAATTGTACAAAGACATTATGGCCGAAAGCCTTTGTACTCATTGCGAATGGCACAAAGCTTCGAGACCAAATTACATATTCTTCGACTAGTATATTATTATCACCGAGCGGTAATTTTGTATGAATATCAGAAACACGTCATGCACTTTTATTCAGAACGCTATAGCAGGAGCAGGAGCAGGAGCGGAGCTGGAGCACCGAAAATTTGTAGTGCTCCACTGCTCAATATTTTTTTATTATTAAATTTTCGTCCTAAAATCCAATGAAAATATTGTATTTGACACTTTGCAACACTAGAATTATTTGAAATACAGCAACACTGCCGAGTGATAAATTACCTCACGCAGATAATGAATGACGATTTGGCAAGTTTGTTTAATATAATTATTAATAATGAAAGGGACGAATAATAAACCTGATTTCAAAACAACTTTTTGAAGTTATACTTCGCGTTTGGAAAATCAGATCAGAGTGTATTTTTGGCGTGTGACATGTACACATAATTTATTTTTTCAAACAAAAAAACACACGCGATTGGATTCGAACCAACGATTGTTCGGTTATTAGCCGAACCGAACGCACAACCATTACGCCACACAATAATACTGCAATCGTTGACGATTATACAGTATAATATAGTTTAGAATTGTTCCGTTGCTAGGCAGAGAATTTATTATTGTCGGCCATTTGCAATTCCTTACGTAAACAAACTATTAAACGCCATAGTGGCAGTTGTTACTTTAAAAATAAAAACAACGATAAATAATTATATAATTTAGTAATATAACTTAAAGTGTATAGAAATAAACCAACGGCGTTTCAATAAGCGGTCCTTTTTCTTGAGTGTGTAATTTAACAAGATAATTAAGAGCTAGTCGAAGAATCTAGTTTATCACAAGTTTTGTTACGCCAAAGAAATATAACTTCTAACGCGCGTACATAAGTACACACACCATTTTTTTTAATAGGTATTATTTGTATACATATCATATTATAATACATATAATTTTTACCTGGAGCGGAGCTGGGGCGGAGCAACTCAAAAAAGGATTCGCTCCAACCCTATGCTTTTATTTGAGATACGACGCTTATTTTGGAAGTCAGCAATCAATAGTGTACATTTACAAATTTAATTCCAATATGCATACTGATCTATGGTATTTAATATGGAAATATATATTATTTCAATAATCATGTCTGATGAGAAATAAGAAAATAATATCATAGTAATATAAAGATATCTAGTTTTTCTGTAAACTATCACGGGGACTCTTGGCGACCCCTGCTGTAAAGGTAATTGAATGAAGAGTATGGTTAGCACTGTCGATTGAAGTATAATAAAATAATAATAATATGAACATTGGACAGTTACAATAACATCTTTGGTTACAACACATAAAATGGGCACCCACCATTGAAAGGGGCCCATAAATGATTCGAATTTTATTTATGCGGTGCTGCACTCTGGCAACATTGGCGTCCTGAAAGCATTACCTTTATAAACAAGGTGACATCAATCCACCCAGTGAGATGAGACCGTTGTCATTTCATACTTCATTTTTATTTAAAAAAAATAATCATGATGTCAAGTTACGGAGCATGTGAGTTTTGTTGTAAACTAAATCGGTCTCTAAATGTTTTACTCTCATTTTGAAATTAATGACTCGGGTGAGTTCGCGTGATCTGCAACAGATGGACGTGGGCGCGCCTCTCTCTACCTGCAGATTAATACTCCGTCACTGATGATTGGTGACTAGTTATTTTCGAGAGGTTAGATTATTATCTTTGAAACCTTTTGGAATACCGAGTGGAAACTCTTCCAAAATGGTAATTACTAATAATGTAGTGGTAGGTATATAATATTATAGGCTGTGCCACTTTCATGAATATTGGTCCGGTAGTGTGCGGGTGAGGTGTTTTGAAACTATATTTCAGGACCGGTTTCGTCCGTATCAATGGGGCATTGTCAACTGATACAGAATCTACATTTTTACAGCGATTTATGTATAATAATACATTTTTTAAAGACAGAATTATTTATTGAATATTTGGGCAATAATTAAATATAATTCTAAAAAAATCTATGTTCAAAAATAAATCAATTAAATTTACTTAGTTTATCATAAAACATTAATGTAAGCATATTGAAGCAAAATGAAAAATAATATTTTAATAATGCAACTTCAACTTACAGGTGCTTACTTAAACATTTTTTAAATATGAATATTTACTTTTATGGTGTTAATTGTCAATTCATTGAGGAAATGCATTGTACTACTTACTATTAATTTTAATAAAACGCAATTTTATCAGATTAATTCAAATTTTATTAAATATAACTGGGCCAATTTCATACGCCTCAGAGAGAAGGAATTAGTACGATACAATTGCGTTTTATTTAAATAATATAGTAGATATCTAAACATTCTAAAATCTAAACTATAGATTTAATTTCGTTTTTTCTTATCATGATTCTTGTTACGCCACTGTCCACTAAGTTCTCTTGACAGAAAGGTGCCTACCTAATAAATTACTACTCTGTCCGCACGCGGTGCTAATTTATATTCATGGAGTATACTTAGGGAAGAGATGTTGATTTTTTTACTACCATTATCACGTTGATACTGTTGGTAGATGAAGGACTAGGGTGGAGGTAGAATAGATATCACGAGTCTTTAATCATGGCGTTATATTATATGACCTTGGTAAGTAGGAACGATTGGTTCGGTGGTTTGCGGACTGAATATTTTCCGTCGTAAGCGGATTTGAATTTTCAAATTTGGAATAGTCAGTATTCTATCATTATTGCCAGTAATGATAATTTAGATTCCCTACACGTAAAAAATGTTGCCATCAAAGTTAATTATAATATTATATGGAATAAACAAGATGCGGGTACAACACATTGGATGAATTACTGTGAAAAGTCCCTCGTAGAATTCTTACTCTGTCAAGGCCCATTCAGACAAATTTAATTCCTTTGAATAAACATAAAGCCGTGTCGACAAATTGGCAACAAGTTGCTGGTAACCTCATTAAATTTTACGATAATTATCATAATTTGAATTTTTTTTAGAAACTATGATAATTATCGTAAAATTTAATGAGGTTGCCAGCAACTTGTTGCCAATGTGGACACGGCATAATATATATGCGTGCAATTGAAACACTACATTGCAGTAGTGTCATACTCATTACGTATTATACAACTGCGTTCGTCTATAAATCGTCGTTGTACTATCCTGCTAAGGTTGTCTACGAATGATCGCCAAATGTTTATGTAAAATTACATACCTGTAGATCTGGTAGGAGACTGTGTTTAGAAATTAACTCTACCTACATTGTAATAAGGCATTTTTTTTATATTAGATTTAGATATAGTTGACCTATTCTGCAAAGGAGTCCACTTGAACACCGAGATGCAAGAGTGTATCCGTATTAGGTATACAGTATGCATAGATTAAATAACATTTTCTATTATGTAAATGATCACTGAAAAGATGATAAAGAGTTCCATATAAATGATACTATTATGTAAATGTAAATGATACATAACGTCTTAGCATATAAATTGTAGAATATTTAAATACATAAGTACCTAGTAAAATAATAGAAACTAATGATGTGTTATCCAATATCTATAATCTATAGGTACCCGGTACCACTTACCATAACCTACCAATATTACAAAATAACAAAGATATTAATTATTTCCTTTGGCCAAGATTCCTAAGTGGTATTTCGCACGAGTTTCCTGGCACGGTGTAGTTATTTCAGAATAAATTCAATATATTATTCAACAATATAATGGCTACTCCGCTATTGTGCTGTGATCGATTAGATTTCCTGCTGCCCTTATCCGGCCCTGGTGACCCCCCATATAGCCTCCGGTTGTGAATCAAGTAAAACTTAATTAATCGATTTGTCGTCAAGCCTACTTGCATCAATAAAAAACTGACCTTATGACAGAGAATAACTTAACGGGGAAAGACTTCTTTTCTCTGAGTCGGCTACTATAAAACCTCTTTCCTCTAATCATAAATTGTATAATGGGACAGAGATTGTGAATACTAATCCCGAAATCTCGGAATTGCAGTCCTCGCTATGAATCCTTATGTGGTTACTTAAGGCCATACTTCAGCTGAGGCAGGGCTCGGAATGGCGCTGTTCCCTCTCGTGGAAAAAATAATTTGACCGCCTGAGCTAGATAGGCCATATACATAATAGAAAATCTAACACACTTATTTTTATGAAATACGCATAAAATTTGATAACTGTCTTCTAGCTGTGATAACTATGTATTGTTCTTCAGAAAACCGTGGAGCGCTCCGGTTAGTAAACTTTTCCATTTCGAGCGCGGACTGCTGAGGCATGGTCTAAAAAGATCGTGACTAGGCGATGCGCGGATTGTGCAAATGACGCGAGCCGAACGAAATATAATTTGTCATAAAAATTCAACATGCGTCCTTTTAATGTTATGTTTATTATTATATTCGTAATAATAATAGTATATTCATTGACATGTTTTCTTTTTCAAGTACATGCGGAACATTTTTAGTCATCTTTACACGATTTAAGAATATATTCCTCCGACGCCAACACAAAACAAATTGGCGTGCTCACACCTCGACTCTCAGTCTCCGATTGGCGATGACTGCAAAATTTCGTTCCACATACTGTTGAAAATTATTTGCCGTTTCACCTATGTACGCTCTTAAGTGATGGAAAATGAAGTTTGAATTCTATATAAAACTCACCTAATAACTGTTCCAAATAAGCGCAATTGTTGCTGTAGTGGTTCTCAACTCCCGTCGAGGGGGGCTCCGGGAGATCGTTCGTCTCGGCGCTCGCCATCATCAGGTTTATTTTTGCCGAGAGTCCTTCCACATCTGAAAATAAGAGCACGGTTATTGACGTTATGGAAAATGTCTTCCAACATTTGTCTCGATACTTTGAATTTAAACTGTTGTATTAATTGTGAAGTACTAACCACTCTACACACTGATACGTCTATTACAGTGGTTTTCAAAGTTCTAATACTGGTAGGACTAGGGATTCCAATCCCGGGATCCCGGGATCTCGAGCTATTTTCGATACCTATGAATCCCGGGATTGATAAACATAATCCCGAGATTTCGGGATTGATTTTTTTTATCAATTTTTATGGAAAATAAAATAAAAGCGAAACTATAAAAAATACTTTCAATAAAAAATAACTACATTAGAAATAAACTGAGTTTGAATGAAGTTTGATTTATTTGGTTGAGGTTGCCGATTCATTTTATTTTTTCACATGAATTATTAAAAATGGAATGATTGGAAAAACAATGCTTCGCACTTTTCACAAAGTAATTCCACCATGATATCATACGTTTTACGGCAGTTTAATATTTGTCTGACTTATTAGATTTATGAAGCGGAAAGGCCATAAGTACGCCATGATTATTTTGGTTTACTATTTTAAATCTCGCTAATCCATTCATTAAGTCTTTACTATCAGAAACTACAATCTCCTATTAAATTCATTATTATTATATAAATTACAATATTATTTACTCCGTTAAACTTGTGTATTTCCAAGATTGAACGTATACAATATTAACAATAAATGTCTTAAATAGTATAAATTATACTAGATTTATTTTTGACCGATTTTATCAACGTTATTTGTAAATATAATTTTTTTTATATTAACAATGGAAAAAATGCCAATCCCGGGACCAGTCCCGGGATCCCGGGATTGTCAAATTGTAATCCCGAAATCCCGGGATCAGAATTTTGGCTCGGGATTGGATTCCCTAGGCAGGACCCTACGCTTTAAAATCTCATTACGTTGGAATTTTTTTGGACAAATACGGTCACACACTTATACCTAAGATGTACTAAACATTTAACTGTTACACTGTCACAGGGTTGCCTTAAAACCAGTTAGAATAGTTAGATCGAGGGACTGGTAAAAACTAGACGGTAGTACGAAAAACTAGGAACTGAGAAGAGTGGCAGGAGCTAGGGAAAGTGTTTGTCCAGCTATGGATCGTTCCCTGTCTAATGAAACTACTGACTAAGTATCCAAATAATGTTTTTTCGATACAATACAATATGATGTTACGGATCCCATAAATTCTACGTCATATTGAAAATCACACAATATACCTATAGAAGGTGCATACGGTAACCACGTATGAGTGCAACAGGTCGTAGCGACTTGTACGTGATAATCCGGTTTATTAGAAGTATGTTTAGCCATATATTTTATCGTTTGAATCAAAATCTAGGCAATAAAAGTGCAGGTAATGCAACACGCGGTGTAACCACAATCTCACACGCAGCGAAAATTATCGCGCGATAATATTCTGTACGTATGAAACGGTGGCGCAGTCGCACTAGCTAACTGTGAACTTTCCGAACTCCGCAGTGACTAATAGTACGATTCATAGTCGAAGTCCCATAAAACAGTTTGGAGATTGGAGAATGGTATCCGAGGCGTGTGGTCACTACCGGTGGGTGTGTTAAGTGGGTCTGTATAATAATAAATGTGCTTACATATTTTGATTCAGTAAATAAAGAAAAAATAGAACCGTTAATCAAATTTAAGTCTACTTTGGACCGGACACGTGTAGGCAGCACGTTGATTTTCCGGCGAACAATTATTTATTATAATATGAAAACTTTATTATAAATTGTTGTAAACAAGTTCTGGAAAATTTTCAATTTGTTTATTTGAATTATTGGCAACGTGCATAAATCTTTTTGAAAATGTTTACGTTAACATTTTATTAAGAAGAAAAATATGATTATACACTGTTTATCTCCAAAGATTTTCTTAAAATTTATTATATGATTTATATATATTTATGATAGTCAAAAACGTTTACTCGATTTATTGTTGCAAATATTTTGAGTGAAAACACTTTTCTTTGCATGATCATTTTCATTTCCACCGTGGGCTATGAATATTTTGTTGCCAAGTGACTTTACCGTAATCATAGTATATTTTATAACCACAACTTTAATATTCAACAATCACACACACCCCTTACATATTTTTGAATTTCTACTTCTTTAGGCGCGTTGGAAAAATCAGATCAGAGTGTATTTTTGGCGTGTGACATGTAACACATGATGTAACAAAAAATCGCACTCATTTGGATTCGAACCACGATTGTTCGGTTATCAGCCGAACGCACTGCCTTTACGCCAAAGTATGATAATGCAATCGTGACGATTATACAGTATTATATTATAGTTTAGAATTGTTCCGTTGCCTAGGCAGCGAATTTATTATTGTCGGCCATTTGCAATTCCTTACGTAAACAAACTATTAAACGTCAGAGTGACAGTTCGTACTTTAAAAAATAAAAACAACGAGTAACCAGTATATAAGTTAAAATGTATATAAATAAACCAACGGCGTTCCAATAAGCGGTCCTTTTTCTTGAGTCTGTAATTTAACAAGATAATTAAGAGCTAGTCGAATAATCTATGTTATTACAAGTTTTTTTTTGTTTTGTTACGCCAAAGAAGTATAACTTCTAACGCGCGTACATAAGTACACACACCGATTTTTTTACACGTGGAATGATTGCGTGTTTCTATACAGAAATCTTACAAAATAGTTTTCCGACAAATTCCGGGAGTTAAAATATGGTGCTAACTGTTGTATTTTTTCATAACGGATAATTCTTCCTCGGACTGTGCCAGTCGGTGCGAATGGTATACTAAATCCAAAACTTACATCCGGACTAGATATTGAGGTATTTTTTTCAAGCGTAATTAGACCGCCCAATGGATTTAAATCACACAATAAATCCCCGAAATCGAGTGAGATCTCGGGCAGGGCCACGCCAAGCCTAATAAACGCCCCTATGCAAATCTAATTCCAGCCCTCAAATTACAAGCTGCAAAGAAACAGAGCGTGGTCACCACAACACAACATAAGCGTTTTTCAACGAAACAAACTTTTTTTATTAAGTATATTTTTAGTAAGTAGTATAATATGAATATCATCGATCTGGAATTGCCACCAATCGTTTCTTCATAGTTGGTATCCAGATAGTAAGAAGCATTTAGCACGTTTATATCTCCGCACTACACGTAAGAGTAAGATAGAATTTCTACGGCTGAATTAAATATTTTTTGTAAGCGTCGCCAGTAAAAATGGATTTGACTGATTACATTCATAAACTGCGAGCACGTGTTGCTGAAATTTATTGTTTTTGTGTTAAATATAAAGTTAGATAGTGTTAATTATTTTAGTAGAACATGTGGTTAACTATGTTGTGTTTAAATTTGGTAGCCGTGCTGAGAAGCAACACGACGGTATAACGTTTCATAGTTATGTTGATAATAATCAAATCGAGGTTCTACTGTGGGTTAAACGCAAGAAACACGGCTTCATTTTGCCGAAAACTAGGCGCTCTCTACGAGGGCTTAGTGTCAAAAACAACACTATCTACAAAAGTGCAAAAGAGAGCCAAAAATCGTTCTTTCTCGTAACTCTTGTAACTCAACAAGGGAAATGTTTATTTAAAACCTAATGTTAATATTTTATAATTTATTGTGTATTGTACATTTATCTTGCTTATGATGATGGCCGAGTGGCTTAAATGTCGGCCTATAGAGACGAGAGTCCCAGGTTCGAATCCTGGGTCTGGCAAGTAAACATATTGTTTTTCAATTTGTGTATGAGTCAGAGTATGGACCTAATAGGTTGAGCAAGTGGCTGACATCCATTTCTCGTAAAAACAAAAATCTTTCAATACAAACCTCCACTCTGTGGAGGCCCATATGATCCTATTAGGATCGGACATGGTCGAAAGAAGAAGAAGAAGAAAATTTATAGGGATAGTTTTAAAAAAATATGAAAACAAGGGTAACTTATGTAGTTAACGTTAAACTTTACTGACGATTTAATAAGAAATTAGAAAAGATTGACATAACGTTGTTTGACTATCATGTAGCCGTAAATGTAAAATAACGTTCCTACATCAAAAAAAAAACACTTTTTGTAGATAACGTTGTCTGACTTTAAGCACTCGTCTATATATCATTACTCTAAGTTTCCAATCGTTTCTGAAGCTTGGATAAAAACATCACTTTAATGGTGCTTTTGTTAGGAGATGAAATAGGGAACAGGCAGGGTAGGTTGTTTGACTCCAATAATAAGAAGATTGATGCGTGAACGAAATGAACCCTGGTTTTATTATCTCCTTCCAAATAAATATTAATTTAATTATTACAGATACGTTTACAGATTATAATTTAGCAGAATGAAAGCAGTTTATGCGTTATGAGAAATTGCTAAGTCGATCGGGCGAAGTTGAACGATAACCTTACGGTTAAATCTTTGATAACTGACTGACAATTTGATGTCATGTAATTGAGTGTTTTATACAGATTCGATACAATAGAAAATGCTGATCATTATTTGGATATTTTAATAATCATGCTTTGTTGTGCAATGCATAGCTTGTTTGTAAATTATAAATAATTGATTTTAATTTTTAGGCAATTAAGCAGTTTTAATTATTAGGCACGATTGATTTTCATATAAACAATTTTATGCATATAATGTTGTTTAGTAATTTATAAATAATTGATTAATATAATTATTTTGCTAAATTAGCTTTCTGTTAAAAATTGATTGATTCACATAAATCGCTTGTTCTACTATTTCAACATTGCTATGTTGCAAGGTACATTGTAATTATAAATTAACTCGTGCATATGGTAGGGTAATGACCCCTACAGTGCCAATCTATGGTGAAAAAACATAGTGTTAATTAAAATAAAACACAATGAACGGACCAAATTAAGAGTAACACGGACTTCCGTGGAGCCCTGAGTGCCCCTGAACGACGTGACGGGTGGCCAAGTCATTGAGAAGGCTGTCAAATGGACAAGACAAACATAGACCCCTCTAAAACCAACCCGCCCGCACCACACTCGGTCTTAATCGAGCGTATCATGGAGTCCTACGTTTGGTGTGACGCATCAGCAGTTTTTTTACGCCTGGAAATGTCTCTGGAGCAGATACCCAGGAGTAGACTAAGGTCGCCACACACGCGTGTGCTTTCACTGATACTTTCACTTTCTAATGAAAAGTTCCAATGGGAAAGAGGAGCGCGGTGAGCTAACTACTGTCCATGTCAGATCATCCAGATCCAGGTCACGATTCTTATTAATCAAAAAATCTCGACGAAGAAAAAACAGTACTTATGTTTAGTTATACCCAAGTGCCGAACAATGTATTAAATAATAATTAAATACATGCAGGTACATCGTGGTACCTAGTCATCAATTTTAAAAATATGATTCGTAGAAAATGATGCTAAAAATATTTTTTTTCTCACGATAAATCACTTGCCAAGATTGAAAATATGCAAAACGATTTGTGTTTACTTTTATGACAAAGATGAAGGGAACATAATAATAATATAATATGGCTATAACATGTGGCGAATGCACCGGACCATTGTAGGTAAGCATTTCAAGCGATGCGTGCATTTTGCATTCCCAGATGGGAGCATCAGACATGACAGAAACACCCCATTTTAACACTTTGGAAATCGGTTGAAGCAAAAGTAAATGATTTTATATGGGTTTCAATTCGAGTCGTATTATTTCGGTAGGTACTGTGATATGGATATCAAATGAAATCATTCTTACTGGAACACTATTTTATAAGAGAGCAATAACTAAGTGTTCACGTTAATCAGAATAGAGCGAAATTTAAAGCACTTTACATCAAAGCAATAATAGTTATTAGCATTCCATCTTTATGTATGTACTCAATATTTTTCTTTATTATATCGTGTAGTTATACCCAGTGGCGGCTCGTGGAAAAGATATTTGGGGGTGCTGCGGTTGATTAAAAATAAAAAATAAATGTTTATTTGGATTATATTTTACTATTAACATCAAAATTAAATATAGATAATTAATTAAGTATATTAATGATTAAAATAAAGAACTTCCCATAAATTGCTTGCAGAAATAAATTTTAACAATGTTAATAAATCATTATAGGTATATTTCTTTCCTCGCTGTGGCGCGCGTTCTCACGTGCGACGCAGAAACGGAGAAATACTGAAATCGGACTGTCTGACTGGCAGTACCGATAAGGCTTCCAGCTGCGAGCATCACTGCCCGCGCCCCCCTTCGCCCACTCGACATTATTCTATTGAAATCGGTACTGTGAAAAATCAAGTACTTACCGAGGTATATGATAATATTATTGGACATTGGAAGTATCGCTGCGCGGGCGAGCTTATTGCACGCTTAATAATATTGATATTTTCATATAATATACATAAATTGATGTATATTATAATATTACATTTTTCTCAATTTGCTTAGGGGTGGTGCAGTTCCGCAGTGCATATGGACGAGTCGCCACTGGTTATATCCAATCAGCACGTCGCGAATTATCACAAATCACCTGTATTGTAATTAAATAACACCAATTAGATCATGAAGGCTTTCACGAAAGCTTATCGTTAAATTATGAAGCATTTCAAAAGTTTAACCAGGATAATTTTAACGGGTTGGTTGTTATTGAACACATTTACAATCTCTTAGGTAACGTATATTTTTTAAATTTGAATATTCAGGTAGCACAACAAACATAATAATATGACATTTCCAACTATTGTTGGAAAAACGTTTGTTTGTTTTTTGAGATAGGTAATACAATTTTTTCACACACACTTATTAAATGTTACAACACATGATATAGCCGTCCTAAGATTTCATCTTATATTTTTAAAACTTTGTAAATTCTCATCAAAAGACAATATTCTGCTACAATTTTCTTATTTTTTTTTCAATTTCTCGAGAAATCGTCAATGAGATTTTCGAAAAATCGAGAAATTTCCGCAAGGCTAAGCTGTCGACCGGAACGGGAATTTAAAAAAATATTCGAATGGAATTTCTTTCAATAAAATTTGATTTCTTAGGGCCTCGACTAATTAACGAAAATTCTAAACGGAATTTCTTAAATTTCACGGTTATTTATTTAGTTAGATCTAAAAATGAAAAAAAAAATCGGAAGTAAGAAGTAATGATGATTTCTCGAGAAAACAACAACCAATCTATTCTCAAGAAAATAATTAATATTCTTTTCCGACTCGTAGCGAGGTCGGAACGTGTTAGCGTAATGTTTATGAACCGTTTACATGCGAGAAAAAGCTTTGTTTTTACGCCTGCCTATTTTGATGTAAGTATCTTGTCTCGAACGATCTACCCTAAAAGTCGATGTGCACTGCACATGGCACATGGCTTCACGCTAGCAACAAAACAGTTTCCTTGATGTTATCTTTACCTGAAGTTCAGATTTCAACAGTCTCTATTTGTGTTCCCTGAGTATCCACGAAAAAATAAAATATCCATTCAAGAATTCTTTTTCAAAGAATTTCAATCAATCAATCAATTTCAATCAATCGAAAAAATCAATTTTCAAAATACAATCACTTAGCATTGAGATCAAGGCCTGAACAAAAACGAACTATAAGTGCGAGAGAAAGTATTCGGCACGCTTATATCTCCGCAATACGCGGCAGGATGGGTTTTCCATCAATTATCGTATCGGTTTTTAGAGTTGCCAGTTAAATTGACATGTAAATGACTTAATGACAGAGTTTATTGAGATTAATCGGGATTATTTATGCTTATGGAAAAAAGATTGATCACCACATCGCCAATAAAAGCATAAGCTTCCTACGATGTATACGACTATCCAGCCCTCCGCAATAGCCAATTTTAGTGAGTAATGTTTTACCAAGTGCATAGCCAACACGCCAGTGTTGCCATAATATAATTTACAAAAACATCGCTTGTAAAATTATAGCATTGGAATAAATATTCGATATCTGGCAACACTACGAAACGCACACATTCACATTCGACAAACACTTGCAATAGCTCTATCTATATTTTTCTATAATCTAAGACGAATATTTAATAAAATCAAATTACGAAATATGGAAGTAGGGGAGCAAGGGGTAATGGGAGCGACTGCAAAACAGGTACCATCTAACACTAAAATGACTCGGAAATAACCAAAACATCTTCGTCAATCGTCGGCTAAGCCCGTCGATCGCTGTCGGCTGCTTAGTGGCACGTGCACGCGCGTGGCGAGTGGAAATGTGTTTTGGGCTAGGTGCTTATATCAATTTACAATACATAAACATCAACGTAAGTACCTATTTAAAATTTTACTTATTTCATCATATTTTGTGTCCATTGTATAGCCAGATACATGTATTTTTGTTTAGTAGTTTCAGAATCAAGGTTTATAATGGTTTGGTTACGTTATCTATCAACCTTCAAAGTGGTTGACATTCGGGTAATTGGAGCCTAGGTGGCTCCCATTACCCCTATATAAATTTCACACCTCTTTTACTAGTAGACAAGATTTTAATTGTTCCAGATGCCCAGAAATACAAAGCTGACGACTTTCAAGGCTGGTTGGACGGTGACTTCGTTGGAAAATGCCCTCCGAAACCAGAAAGATTATATTTGTGTTTTTTGCTTAGTTCCATAACATGAAGTGTTGATTCTTTTGATATTTTTAGTACTAGAGCATATTTTTGTTGAATTACATTAGTAAATATTTAACATTTTATTGTACCTATGTCTGTTATAATGTGTATAAGTGTTTGTAAGCATATTAAAATATGAAGCTCCCATTACATATTTGGTAAATTTTTGGCTCTCATTACCCTACATGTGAGGTAATTGGAGCCAAATGTGTTTTTTGGGAAAACGTTTTTTTTGTACCTTAGTTATAGAATTTTTGAGTGGAAATTGCAATAATATTATTACTATGTAACCAAAGGACTCATTTCAAGTCTTAATAATAAACGATTAGAACATTTTGTTACTTTTTTTCAAAAATTTCCTTAGTAGGCTCCAATTCCCCCTTGCTCCCCTACCAATCTTTTTTCGTAACTAAGAAAGTACGTACTTATCGAATTAATTTAGAATATTAATCTGAGCCTTTAGGCATGACCATGTTATTATTTAGTGAATTGTCGTATTTTTCATATGTACTTACCTACTAATTTTCTAATTTTGATTGAAATATTATTATTTCTTCAAATAGATGTACCTACTGCATTAAGTATACAAATCAATATGTTTAGAAAGTTTTTATTGAAATAATTCTCATTTTTAGTGAATAAAACGTAAATATACATTAGCGTTCCCAACTGAACCGTCAACTGAACCTGAACGGACAACTTAACTATCGTCTAAAACTATAAAAAAGGACCTTAAGCATGTCAGCGAAATCGGTTGTTATTAAATAATGTGGATTAAATATTATGTATATATTGCGATTAATTTTAATTAGTAACGGTGACACTGAGACAACTGGATGCCAGGACAAGTGAGCGCCGCACTGTCGAATGAAATAAAAATAGACGTTCGTTATGATTTGATACAGAAAGCAGAAGAGAGGAATTTTAATAAGTTTCTATCTACTACTCCATAGTTTTAATTAATTTTGTGCTTAATACAATGTTTTTTATTGCGGATTTAGAATTATTATACTTGACGGCTTATATAAAAATAATTAAGTAGGTACAAGATAAAAAGAACTTTTTATATACCACGTTATTAAATTTTCTATTGAATCATATAAACTTGACAACTCTATGTATTAATAAATACTTTTTTTGTACTTGATAGAAATACTGAATAAATATAGAATACTGAAATGTCATTTTGACATTTCATATTGATTTCCATAGTAACGCACGTATATATTAATAATTTAGTTGCTAAGACCCCCTTAGCAACCAATAATAGTGTTGTACTTTTTTACGAATTCTTTCCGAAATAACTTTCCATACAAAAGAGAATTAGCTGAAAATGAATTCAATTCTGCTTAAAGATGGCTAAACGTATTAAAAGAATGCATTGTCATCGTGTTCTGATATATTCTAAAAGTTCCAAATGTCTAGCTAGTCGGGAAGTTAGTTAAAAATCTTCAATCGTCCAATACAAATCTTGGACAAACAAGACAAAATTTGTACTAGACAAACAAGAATACGAGCTAATAAAAACGTGGTAATAAGAAAACTCTCTTCTCGTTGGAATATGTTCACAATTTAAATCATTATTTACGTGTGCATATTTAAATTCTCGCCATCAGGGCTCGAAATGGAACGGAACGCACCGGAGCGCCGTTCCGGCTCGTGAAATCTGTAAAGTTATCGCTCCGTCTCGTGGAAAAAATATGTTGACCGTCTGAGCTAGATAGGCCATAGAATAGAAAATCTGACACACTTATTTTTATAAAATACACATAGGTACGATTTGATGACTATGTAAATATCTTCAGAAAATTTGTCGAGCGCTCCGGTTCGTAAACTTTTCCATTTCGAGCGCTGCGCCAAGTATTAAATAACAGTATATAAGGATAATATTTTAAAAGTAGGTAGGTACATAATATAATTCAAGAACATCTATTTATTTTCGAATTTCGAATTCAGTTGTCCCAGCGCCGATTAGTCCAAGACCCGTAAATGAGTGTAGGTACTTATTGGAAATACGCAATCCTGCATTTGAGCTATTTTGCCACTGGTGTTGTGATTTTATACGTGATAGTGTGTCCTGTATCTTGATATAAATAACTAATTGAGTCAATGCACCCCAACAATCAATAATGACAGTTTATCAACAACAAAACAAAGTGGAAAATTGATTTCACGCCCCATATAATAAATTAACGCAAATTATTATTATAAATCAACAGTGAATTTTATTACAGGTAAACTAGGAAGCACACTATGTGAACGTCAATTTTGAATTTTGGCACACGCGTTGTGTGGTAGATAATTCCATGTAGTCACTTAGCTCTGACACGTGTATTGAACACGTAGAATATAATAATTTATTGTACTATTGTAACGTATAATATTATAATGTGAAACCGTTTGCGATGTAAGGCCATTAAAATTTATTGAACCGGCCATTGTTAATAATATTTTGATGTCACTATCTATGATTTAGTTCCACCAAGCACGTGGGTGAATGTTGCCACAATATTTCTATTGATCAAAATTCATGTCATATCTGGAGTAGGATGTATTACGTAGGTACCTACATATCCAATAAAGTTATAAGCACCTTTAGACCACCTTGTTTGCCATTTTAGTTGTCATGAAACCGCTCACTTTGTGATACCTTCACCATCTGCTACGTCTCCACTCTTCAAACATTGCTAAATAAGGTAACCGGACAAAACAGAAAATGACAAAACAGAACAGCCAGGGGAAAAATGAAACATTAATTATTGTGGAATCTATTTAGGTTAGGTTAGGTCATTATTTCGTTGCACCTAGTCACCCAATCATTTTATATTCTTTGATTAAGATGAGATATCCTAAGCTTGCCGGCAACACCGAGTTAAGACCCGTTTATTTGAGGCTTTCTAGCGAATAGGAATGCATACATTAGGTATGTAATTTGATTTATTATGGCGTATTGAAAATCTGTGCTATTAAAAATCTATCAACATAATAGAGATAGGACAATTTCAATATTAAATTTATATTTTTCCTGAAAGGTCATAGTTATATTTATCGTTGTTCTGTTTTGTCACTGTTCTGTTTTGTCATGTTCTGTTTTGTTATGGAACCCTAAATAAGTGCGTCTGAATCGATGATAGGCAATTGGAAGCGATGACCGTCGAGCTGGGAATCAGGACCTGTCATGGGCTGTTGAGCCAAGGACGATTTAGTTGAATATGCAAATCGTGTCGATAAACGTGTACGTACATATACTTGTATCGGTAATATATGGCCGTATATTAAAGACCGTCCAACCTCAGTGGGTCGTATAGTACTGCCATAAAATTCATGTCTAAATAAAACACGCTACTTGTCGGTTTACAGGAAGCCAGCAGCAAACAAAAAATGTTGAAAATTGCCGATATACTATTTGTTATGTTAGGTTAGGTTTTCATTCATGAATAATTTATGAATTTTGCCAAAATCAGCTATGAAAATTGAATAAATGGTCAATTCAAATAAAAATTGGAGACCGTATAGTACCTATATTATAAGTATTACGGTCATCTCTTTCCGATAGAAAGCTCACGGCGAACTGTGCAATGTTTTACGTACAACTTAGGTTCATGTAACCTATGCCGAATACCAAAATTCACGAGTATCACAAAGTGAACGATTAGGTACCTATGTAAATAGCTTTGTGAATATTTTTGAATCGATTGAGTTAGAAATAATTTTTGGCTTCTGCACATCGCGACAGTTTTAAAACTTTCTATTCTTATAATATATTATGGTGACAATTTTACATTTTGTTTGACCATTACTAATCGGTTTTAAAACGTTTAGCTAACAGTGTGCAGCATTCATGTTGTCTCGATTTAATTTAATATAAGTCAGTAGTTGTCAACTAAACATTACTGTATTGATTATGGACTGGTCTTAATTTTACGTATGTACCTAACTGTATTTTCGAATCGTATCGACAAATATATTATAATATGTCATAGTTCAACCAGTAATAATCATTGAAGCCATTATATTATTCAAGGTTTAATTAAGTCAGTAGTTGTTATAACCAAACAGGAAGATGCGCGACGTTCGTTGTGCGGCGGAAATCGTTCATGAAGAAGTGTGCGGTATATGATTTGATTACACACGAGTACGAGTGGGACGCCATATTTAATTCAAATATCTTTCAATCACACAAAGCCACGCTCGATCCCAAACTGAGGCTCGCGAACCGCCAGTATGCCGTACGACGTACATGTCGCTGGGCCAAACAAAATAAGCTAAGCATAATTATTTATAAATATGGCAAGTATTTGTATCTAGCAGAGAAAATAATTTGTGCGAAACCATCACCGCGATTTCCTAACTATCGACTCGTGTGGCACCAGATGACATGACGTATTGTGACGTCAGCCAATACACGCTCGAGGCATGCCGCCCAGCGCCAGTGCTCACCATAGATATTAATACGATGAAACACCTATATGTATATGGTGACAATGAATAGCGCCACTGTCTGAGTAGCGTTATTTTCTCGAATGCTATTATCACTCCGGTAGTACGTCACAATGATGTCATACGACGTCATGTCGACGGGGCAGCTGGCACTCGCAAGTTCTAGCATAGGGGGCCATGTAACAAAATTTTCATTATTGGCATTGAAATTTCACCTCCCCCCCTCATTAATCTACTATGGGGAGAAACTTTAACTTTAAATAAGGACCTACTTATGTAGGTACAGCCATTAATCCGGCTCGCACATCAAAACTCGTCTCGTCTGCAACGTGTCGAATACGTCGATGTGACGTCATCGTTATTCACAAAACACACGTTGCCAAATGGAGCTCCGTAGGTGCATTGGTGGAATGCGACTTTTTAGTTTGAAAAAAATCTAATGTTGCTAGTAACAGATCGCGAGTTGAAGCTGCCAGAACTCATACGCATACCTACGAATTGGTCATTCCTATACCGACTCGCTGGTGTCCGCATCCCAATATATCCACGTTTTGAGAGGTTACGCGCGACTGTCGCTAGGTGCCTATGTGCGTGGTCTTCATATTATGCAACATCGGAGCGACGTTCATAGAAGGTTTAATATATGGCTGTGCGGCAGACGGGCGAGTTTAAATGTGAGAGATCCATAGAACCGTGTGCCATACATACTAAACTTATGATTTCTGTTCATGCTAATAGTATATATTATATTGATAGTTTCATTGGCCCCGGTTGCAAGCGCAGTTCAACAAATTTAACGGATTTAAGCCTAATTACTCGTAATATGCAGCTGTGGCTGCTCAATGGAGAAGAGATGATGAATGAACTAACGATCCCGAAACGTCGAGGAAAGAAGAAAGAAGAACACGTTGTGGAAACCCAAAAATCTATTACGATAATAAACAATCGTGAAAATATCAAACATGACGTTATTCGTAACAGTATGTAGATTAATTATTATTCATGTTAAATAGGTTTATTTTAGAGGCTGTTCCAAATTATGTACCTACATAATATTATAATAGAAAAGCGAGACTAGTATATAGGTACCTACTTAATATTTGAAACATGCAAATATTTTTAATTGTTGTTAACATATCATTTTTGGAGGGACCCCAAAAGTGTGTTAGATCGAGGGGGGGGGAGATATGGCGTAGAAACTAGAAAGAGAAACATTTTGAAATCCAGCGATACCAAGCGCGGAGTTTTCTGTGAGCGGGCGGAACTAGCAATCGGACGCCGGATTTACTTTACTAACTACGAACCCAGTCTCGGCTAAAGATAGAATAAAAAAATCGGCAGTACGCGCTCGAAATAACATTATAATGCATGGGTGGTACAACTGGGGTTTTGGAGCTAAACATCCAAAATCTATTAATAATAAATTAGCAAACATACAAACACATTTAGATCAATAGTCAAATTACGATAACGTGGAGAACGATTATAGGTATATAACGGTTTTCCCTAGAAAATGGTGGAAATGCATTGCATTAAGTACCTAGGTATGTAATTAAACTTATGTATGGTATGTAAAAAACATTATTTAGTAGGTACTAATTGTGGGGTTCTAATGCAAAAGTGACTATTTCCATTTTTGCACTTCTTCCAGGAATCAATATTTTCTATGAGAGACCTTTAGAATTAAAATACACATTCAATTTAAAGACATTGTGATAGGTAGAGTATTTTTTTATATTTCCTAAAAAAATTAGACCAGTCCATCAAACGTATTAATAGTTGTTCAAGCAAAACCATTTTTTTTATTTCGAATTTTTCCAAAACTGACTATTTCCAGGAAATAGTCAGTTTTGGAATATAAGATTTTGTATGATCATAGTATTTTAACATTTTTGACTTTAATAAAGACAGTTGGTAGTAAAATAAGAACACAAAAATTATAAGGGTAAGTTATATTATGCTTTATTAGGAAAAATACAAAAATTAAAAAATGGCTTAATTATGATAAATATAAAATTAATCTTCGTCTTCTTCAAACAATAATAATTCGTCTGTCTCAGGTAGTTCAATGTCATTTGGCGTAAGCCACAAGATGTCATCATGAAATTCTTTCGCATTTGGAGGGATGGTGAGACCTTCATTAGCTTCATGACATCATCTTTTTTAACCTTATTGGCATGGCTTATTTTATTCAATATAATAGTATCATTTATGGTAGATATAGGTTTGTTTCTTTTTAAAATCATAGCTCCAACACAAGACCCAGCATACATCTGTGAAATACCAACAGTAGATTTTTTCCCTTTAATATAGGTAATCACTTTCTGTTCTGTGATTTTGAAATGGAACTTATTCAGAAGTGGTTTTATTGCAGATTTGTAGTCAAAAAAATTTTAATCTTTGCCATACACTTTCAATGTACAGTATTTTTTTTAAACTCCGATTCACTCTTATTTGTATTTGATATGGATGGCAGAATAACAATCGATTCATTATTATACGTATTTAATTGACCACTGTCGAAAAGTAAGGTTATGTTCATATTTTCTATTGTGGAACTTTCTCCAACCAAACATCCACTCCCGTATACATAATACGAAATGATTTCATCATTGATTGTTAATACCTTGGTCACTATGGCTTGCCATTCTACTAAATTAAAAACACTTACTGGCGAATGAACGACAACAAATAAAATTTCAAACAATACGTTTCATGAATCTGACGTTTCATAAACAAGGAATTAGTCAAATTTGAAGGAAATATTTTGTCTATGGAATTAGTGAACTATGGAATAAATCGCGCGCTCTTAGTGTTGTAGTTTAATGGAAAATAGTCAGTTTTGGCTACAAACACAAATAGTCAATTTTTAAATAAAACAGAACAATATTCATACTAGAAATAGTTCGGTTTGAAAAAAATCGTAATCTTCAAATAGCAAAATCATATGAAAATATCACGATTTGGTCAAAAACAAATATGCCAATCGATCCCTGGCATACCAATGTATAATCGTGCATACTTAACTGATTTTCGTCAATTTTGGAAATAGTAACTTTTGCATTAGAAGTCCACAATTGCACTTTTTAAATACTATTTTGGATCAGTTTCGTCCGCTTCAGAGGGGGCATTGCCAATTATAAAAAAATATATAATAAAACATGTATAATAACCAATTTAAAAAAAGGCAAATATTTATTGAAATTATGAAATGATGATCTAATCTAGTTTTCTAGATGTAGTTTTCAAAATCCGTTCTTACACGTCCTACGTCCTAGTCACAATAATTATTTAGTGACTACATTTACTATGTACTATACATGTCATATTAATTACACACATAATATTCTTACAATTTTTTTACGAAAGATATTATTAATATAATGGTTCTCGATGTTTTACCAAAAAAAATGAAGCGTTACCAAATTCAATATACATTACCTATTTGAAAAATGTTAAGTTTCTTTGTATGATAATATATCTACCTATAGGTAGAATAAAAAGTTTCTTAGAAACATGTTTCAAATTAACAATCAAAAATGCGTTCAAGTTGACTAATTATTCTGTTCTGGTTTAGCCATTGATGGCATTATACATATCTACTGCAACAACGATATAATATAGGTATTTAGTAATGCTGGAAAATATAATATTATTGTCGCATATTCCATAATAAAAGGTTGACTACCAACGACTTTAAGAAAATACGATAAAGATACAAATTATACTTTCATGGGCTCGCGACATTAGTAGCCATTTTATTCTAGCAGAGTTTATCATAAATTACTATTTTACGTAGGTACCTCCTAACTACTGAACTATAATATGTATAGCCATCTACAATGATATACAAACCTCATATGTATATAATTATTGATTAATATAATTAAACACTATGTTATTACTGTTATTAGGTATATCACACATATAGGTACATGGGGAATGACAATAATAAATATAAATGTAAGACGATAAATAATCACATATCATGTTTGGTTCTATAGTTTTTGGTCTAAAACCATATTATTTCAAATCAAAGATTTTCCTTTTAAAGAATTCGAAGTTTATTCGCCTCATAAAATATTATTTGATGGAATCGATGGGTTTTTAAAACATACTAATTTACTGTTTTATAAGAAAATACATTCGACTGCTTAATCTGCAAACCAGCTAACTGCACTTTTGACCAAAAATGAGATTTTGATGGCATTAAGTTATAAAGCATGTTTTATATGCTCACACAAAATTTCAAATTCCTAAACCTATAAATAAGTGGGTTGTCGTTGTTCACACAAAACAGCTAACTGCAGGTGCCAAATCTCCAATATCATAAATGGAACAACTCCGCTCTTTATATAAATTTTCTTTATGTATAAAAGGGAAGCTAAAATAGTGTATTAATTTAATATTGCAGCAAGTGTATCTTTCGAATTGTTAAATTCTGATCGATAAATATTTAAGATAGTTAAATTAATAAGTTTCCTTCCTGAACAATTTTCCGAAATGGAGTTAGCCGGTTTGCAGATTAAGCAGTCAAATATTCAATAAATAGACTTGCAATAATATGACATTTTTTTATTCTTATATACATTATTGGTGGGTTCTATCTGACGATTTAGAAGTAGACAGTAGATACCTATTTTCTTCTATGATATTGATATGCCTATGGGTGTGGTGACGTCACTAATTTAATTATAATTATGGTATCAACGCTATGAATACCGCAGGCAGGGCCAGTCCTAGCAACTGTGAGGCTCGATCAGAGCATATGAGCGAAATTCTTAGCAGCAAGTCGAATTTCTGCTAGAAAACTGGGTAAATTTTAGTATGCCATTTACACTGAATGACGAATATTCCGTTATCAAAAAATAGCACAACGACGTGTAGCATTGACGATTCTCGGTATAGGGGTACATTTTATGACAATCTATTCCGTAGTGTTTCTGTATAGAAACACACTAGATTCTTCATTTTTAAGTTTCAATAATAAATAATAAATTGCAAACCTGTTGAGCCTTTTGTTGTCAATTAATGGTCGAAAGACTTTTCATTAAAATAATTAAAATATATTGCTTTATTTTATACATTATGTAATACAAAATCTCTTGATGCTAGATTTGGCGCAGAAATTTAAATATATCACAGGTGCCGTTTGTCGTTTAAAGGCGAGTCATTAAAAATGTCTTACATCTCTCTTATAAGTCTTATAGCTATCATTTCTGAAAAATGTATTTTGAAATGTTGTATAATATGTACCAATAATATACATTTATTATGTATAACAATTTTCATATTATAATATTTTTTTCAGAAATTATACCCATAAGAAAGATATAAGACATTTTAATGACTCGCCAACATATTGCAAAAATGGAGAGCCCTCAATTGTTTTCTGTCATTAGTTTTTATATTTTTAGTAATCCTAGATCGCGGGGCCCGGCCTGAAATACCATTGTAACAGAAATACGTAAGGCGTTAGAATGTATGCAAGCCAGAATATTAAAATATCTCACATATTAATAACAGACAGCAATAAATTTTCATTAAAAAAATACGACAGCGCAGATTTCATATGCAAAAATGATTTATTGTACATACAGTTGAAGAGTGTTTATTTATGCAAAACCGCAAGCCGTTGAAAATTATAAAAATCGACGAGACGAAGGACTGTTTGTAGCAAAAACTGGACTAACACCATTTTTATAATGTAATATTTTAAATAATATTTACATAGTGCATAGGTACGCATTACAGTTAAATGAATATGATACCAGACTTGCGATCAGGGTCAAATTTACGATGGGGTTAAAGGGGCTCTAGCCCAGAGCTCCCAAATTGTAGGGGCCGAAAAATAAAATTTAAAATCATTTAGAATCAGAACTTTGACGCAGATGAAGCAGCTGCCTCCGAGCGAATAAATTTGCAGGATCCTAAATATCGACAAAGGTAGATAAGGTAATACCGTAATACCTATATAAATATTTATAATATAATTATTATTGCCAAAAAATATGGCATCTGAAGAAATGTTTACTACGTACAAATTGGGTCTAGGTTTTAGGATGATTCGGCGCCGGGACAATTGGGCGGTACGCAATGGAATGAAATTCGAAAATAAATAGATGTTTGTGAATGACAGGTACTTAGGTACGATTAAAATATATTTATTTAATACTGATATATTATTTAAGAATTTAAATATGCACAAGTAAATAATGATTTAATGGTGCATACTGTGTTTACGTTCCAACGAGAAGAGAGTTTTTTTTATTTTTATATGAAGCGTCAGGCATAATAATTCTCAATCCGAAATAAAAAATAAACATTATTTTAGGAGCAAAAATCAATTTAAAGTATTAAGTAGTAGATAGAAACTTATTAATCATCCTCGTCTACTTTCTGTAATAAATCGTAACGAACTCTATTTATTTCATTAGTGAACGTTACTTCACTCGACAGTGCGGCGCCCATTTGTCCTGGCGTCCAGTTGTCCTAGTGTGTAAAAAATATATATCAGAAGCCACCGTAGCGTTCAGACGGCAAGACTCATAAATTCAACACTATTTGTACGTTATTCAGCGAAAAACCAAGGAAAAATTTTTAACATGACGTAAAATAAGTTTTTTTTCTGGAAGCCACAATACGTAATAGCCCAAGGCTAATCCGCCCCTGCTTGCGATACCTCCGGATTTTTCCGACATGGCAACCATCTCCGAACCTGTACTTTCGTCCGGACATTTTAATGATGATTAAATTTATCATATCCATTCATTATTATGTATCCCATTTTGGGAAAAGACACTTCGGTTGATTTTCGTTAACTGTCGTGTGATTGAGACAAAATATGCACAGGACAGATTAATATGAAGAGACATGCGAAAGCCAGTCGTCATACATAGACCAATGCTGTGAAGCTGGATTAATTTTATTAAGTACTTTATGACGGTTAAGCAAAAAAAAAAAACAAACCACGCCGAGTGCCCTCAAATAATATTACTAATAATAATGTCAAAACTGTAATGCATATCACGAAATATACGTTAAAACTATTGAAAATACGTTTATTGTGTATATTTTTTAATGTGTGGTTAAGTTTATTTCATATATCATAATATTCAGCGCTCTTGTTTAAATTACAATTAATGTACTACCTATTTCTCCACCGTTGATCCTTTCAATAATTCACATGTTTCGTTTACGCGCTATCTCAAAAATTTTAGTTTTTAGTAATTTTAAATGTATGTTTTTTCCCTTTTTTCTTATTAATCTCTTTTTCTGTGTTATCTTAGATTACTCATATTATTATGTATAAATTTCGGTAATTCTTAACACACGTCATATTATAATACATAGATACTTATATAATTTAAAAAATGTTACTTTTTTGTTAATAATTATTCAATATTGCTTCTCATTTTTCTTATGTAATTTCTTTATTTATTTTATGTTCTTCTTACATTCTTACTTTATATCCTGTTAGGCTTAGCTATATTATAGTTTATATAGGTATGTATTGTATGGAAACTTTGCTGGTAGCAAAATTTTTTCTCTAATCTATTTTTAATACAATTAGAATAAGGTTAGTAATCAACGGAACTGTTATTTCCTTAATAAAAGAAAAAAAAATCTCCACACTCGAGATTTAAACCTTGTCAGAAACCAGAAATCCAGACACAAAAGGAAACCTATTTCCCATTATTTTTGTGTTCCTGTAATGTATGTAGACAACAACAACCATTGTTTAAATTAAAAAATAACGTAATTTGGTTTAATTTTAACATTATAGAGAGTGGTTGATGTCAGGATGTGCATTTAAGGCATAAAGCCCATTGACGCAGCGAGTGCGGCGCTCGCGCAAAATTTCTACAAGTGGCGCGTAAATCAACGAAAATACAACGTAATCAAATACGCCAGCGCCCACTGGATTTGACGACGCATTTTACGCGCGCGCCGCATGAATCATCGTTTTTTCGCGAATCACCGCTTCTCGGCGATACGAATGAAAGAAAATACAATGGAGTCCATTCATTGAACACAGCGAGTAAAAACACGCTGCGCGAGGCATCGTCGATCGACGGGCGGAAAGCAATTATTTAATTACAGAGAAGTCATTGTTTTATTTTATTGCGTGTTCAGTTTATCGCTGGTTGAATAATGTCATCGTAAATTTTAATTACAAGCCCCGAAATAATATAATATTTTTATTGCTTTGTTATGAGAGGCGCTGTAATAATATTTATTTTGTGCTGCTTGGGCCGCTTATAACATAGGTGAAGGGTAATGCGCGGGAAGAGACGTGTGATTATGGTTATGAATAAACACTGCATACGCGGACTTCGCGCGCCCGACGCGTTCTGTGGGCACCATCGCTAATAGATGGAAATAGGCCCGTTTGTTTATAATCTACTCAATTAATATATTTCGTATTTAGTACGCACGTGCTTTGGGTAAAATGTGAGGGCGATGTTATAGTCTTAAAATTTCACTAAATTAGTCATTTCTTACAGGCCGGTGATAATAAATGTATGTACAGCTATAAATAATATTGTGTTCTATGAATTTTAAATCGAAATAAGCTTTTTCTGCTAGGGTCAGACAACACGCCAACAGTATTACGTAGCGTATTAGGTATATTTAATAGTTTCGTAGTATCCACAGTGTACTAGGCATGTTTGCGTGCCAAAAATCTGTTTACAATGTATTTTTTTTATCAAATGAACCAATGCCAAACATTTTCACTACTATTTACACAAGATCGGTAAAATTTCTTCAGATATATTATCACTTTTCTTGAATCCTTCAAAGTTTCAACTTGCACAGGGCCATACTATTTCTTGTGTGCGCCTCGCTTGGTATGTGAGGTAGGGAACTGTACAATGCTAGTTTTATTGTAGAGAAGCAAAATATTGTGTATTACCGTATTACAACATATATAAATTAGAGTGTGTATACATGACATTAAGAGTGGAAAATGATACTTCATATTTCATGTTCATTAATCAACGCTAATATGTATCATTTATAATGGATACATTGGAAATAAACGAAGTTCTCTAAAACCTGGCCATATCGTGAAATTATTGTAGTTTTGATCATAGTGGAAATCATTGCTTATAGTCTTATATTTCAATACTGGAATGCGGTATATATATCATGACATTTTTGATCGTATTTAATATTATAATGTTACAGTTTTTTATTATTAGTTAATAATAATCATTTACCGGACATATTTTACTGCAAATTTCCCAAACATTAATACGCGTCCTCTTGGGGGAAAATGAAGATTTTGCAGTTGAACTTTATTCGTAACTATAAGAATAAGATGTGACGTCTTATTGGTGGTTCCGTTTAGCGATTCAGCTTTATACGATAGTACCTAAATAGAATGTAGGTAGTCTGTACATGATATATTATATACCTGCATTGTACTGTACAGCATGTCAAAAATACTATAATTTTCCATTTTAAAAGTTTTGATGATAGCGCCACAATGGTTTTCCATCGACCCATATTATTAAAGACTTTTTAATCTTTTTAAAAATAGAACATTGCTTGCAAATACACTTTGATACTAATTTGTTTGAAATTTGAAAACACCATCATCAGCAGGGTTAAATCCACTGCTGGATGAAAGTCATACATTGCTCATTTCACTTTTTTGGTCCTAGTTTTTTGTTGACACGAACCTACATTTTCCGAACTCGGTAAGTTTGTCAATTTTGCGTGAATTATGACAATCGTTTTAATCCACTAGGTATCACTGTAATACTGATTTTTTTTATTTAAAAATAATGCTGACTACGGTGGGGATATTCATTTGTCACTAGTGAGTTATTAATTTAAATATTCTAAAATCGCTCTAGAATCGTTATTAAATGTTATAATGAAACACGTTCATACAATTCCCTCTGGATATAATCCAAACTCTTTTGAGTACAGATTATTAATAGTTGGTGAAACTAGACTACTATTAAAAATATCTTCGTTACTCATGACTGCATGCTTTATAATATCTTATACCTAAATACGGCACTGGCTGGATTTCCATGACGCTTGATATAAAACAGAAGGCGTCACTATCAAAACTCACGTTGGTTTATTTTTGAAAAGTCACGTGTCTAACGTTAAACGATCTCATAAAGTATAAACTAAACATCAACTAAACACATTCACCTCTAGTCAATGCCAAAAGCGACATTAGATGGAATGAGTGTAATGATTACAGGCACTACTCAGATGTTAGTATTTAAACAGGTAAATGCAACAATTCTTAAAAGAACAACAATTTATTCGTAATTTTGAGTTGTTCGTAGGTGGAGTAGGCCGTGGGAACGACACGACATGCAGAAGGCCTCATTTGTTTTGTTCACGACAGTCGCAAGGGCAAAGGTGGTGCATGTAAAACACCAGGTCATTAGAGCAAGATAGAATTGAAATGGCAAAAAGCATTTATGACAAAATTAAACATCTTTTCTGCAATCGAAACATAGGTGTCGACCATAGATGTATTAGATAAAAAGAGGGGCAAGAAATCGGCTTTCTCATACAACTGAATGAAGCAGGCCAACAATAGCCGACAACTTACGAGAAATAGCGAAGCGATAAAAAAATGCAGGGCATCACGGAGATTTGGGATGAGATTCACGGAGGAGACGGGATTTACTTTGGTCATTATAACGTACCCATATTATACTTAATATAATGGTAACGTGAAAATTTTGCCGCAAATTGATTACCAGCCTGCCTCACCATACTTTCATATAACCTGTCGCCCCTAGGTGTGGACACACGAGTGAGGACGATCAGATACAAAGTAGCAGCGTTGCCAGATATTTTACCAAATTGGGATCTTTACCATGTGTAATAAAAAAATATCGGGATTTAGGAGCAAAAAGCGGAACAACATAAAAAACGAATAGTTAGTTTAATATTTGTAATGTTTATTTCTATAACATCAATCATAAATGACACAACACCAACTACAAAACTCTTTTACTATCAAAATAATAATATTACACAATATTTTTCTCGACACTCGCCTATTAATAAATTGCACTTAGCTGAAGATATTACTTCCTAAAGAGTTTCTGTCTGCTTCTTAATGTAGGTATCTCCTGGCAAAATTGAATTTTATCATTTTATCAATCTTATCAACTCGATAGAATATCTGTTTCTTGCATCTGACCATTTTTAATTTACCTGGTAAAATACCCGCAAAAATCGGGACGTCTGACAACGCTGCTAGGTAGATTTCTGAGTTCCCTGATCATAACTAATATACGATACCTGGACGTTAAAAAGTGAACCATAAGAAGATTAGAGGACAGATGGTAAGAGAGCTTCATGCACAAATCCTGTACGCAAATACCTGCACAATTAAACAATTAATGGTTTTAATAACATGGACAATGGGCTAAAATCATGGCCCCCACATTCTGAAGCGGCCCCCCAGGCTAGGATCTTTGACGGCCCCCCTACCCATCGCTAAAGATAAAGGCGGTGTGACGCTCTACAGTAACGTTTTCCAAATCGTGTACGCGGTAAAATTAATGTGTACCTATATTTAATGTTTTTTGTATATTTGAATTATGGCGACTTTTTTTTACTATTAGAGAGAATTTGTGATGTGTATTTAAATTACTTATCTGGTCGGTTCGCCACGTCGGGCCCTTCCTGTGCCCGGGCCCCCAGGCTAGAGCCCTGTCAGCCCCCCTTTGTGGGGGGCCATGGCTAACATAGATAATGCCACTCCTGAGTTGTAAAAAGATAATAAATTAATGTTACAATTTAGTCTAGTTGTTTTCAATTACGTATTAATGGATTGAGATGGAATGAAGTTTGAATAATTGATTCGTAGAAATGTTGAAGTCATATTGCGGGGGAACATGCTTGAATGCTTAATGAATGCCAAGATTTTTTCATAGAAAAACATCATATTGTTGTTTGTACGAAATTTCATCCCCATTCTAGAAACAGAAATATTTAATTTACTTGTATTAGTAAATTTAAGTAAGTACAGGGGCTCTATGTTAGAACTTGCGAGTGCAAGCTTCCCGGTCGAGATGACGTCATATGACATCATTATGACGTACTACCGGAGTGATAATAGCACTCGAGAATATTACGCTACTCCGACAGCGGCGCTATTCATTGTCACCATACACATATAGGTGTATCATAATAATATTTTCTATGGTTATTCTGTGCGCGGTCGGCATGCCTCGAGCGTGACGACACAATTACGTCATCTCGTCTGGTGCCACACGAGACGAGAGTTAGGAAATCGCGGTGCGCGCGAAACAGGTTTCATACCCCATTTGTACTGCCCATTTTGGAACCGTTCTTCCTTACCAGCCATATTTTCTACAGACATTCTCGGTCTATTGCCACTAAAGTATAGTAATACCCCAATTTACGCGAATTCGGAGTTACCCGGTTTTTTATCCGACACTTCAGACCCAGCTCCACCAGAAAAGCACATGACAATTGCAATCTTGACAAAAGGTCTCAGCTCAATTGAAAAGGGCTTAATTTTTTTAGAAAACATAGAATCCAATAAAGAACGCGTTATAACAACAAAGCAAGGAATAAAACAATTATTAGATTGCTACGAAGAATTTCTGCAAGAAAAATGAAGGTATTGTGTTGTCAGACGAATTTGTTAGATTTTATGATGAAGACATCGATATCGAAATAACTTTTTTTACGTAACTCATCTATTTTTTTTAAATATATTTTGTAAGTACTTACATATTAATATGTACAAAGAACTGCAATTTTATTAAATATTTTTCTTCAAAAGTAGTGTTTTTCTTAGTTTCTCCCAAAACAAAATTTATATGCAAAGTTGTACCCCGACTTACGCGAATTCGACGTACGCGATTTTCGTCGGACCCACCTATCGCGTAACTCCGGGCTAATACTGTATTGAAATTCGTAACTGTTCTAAAGTAGGTAATGCATTGAGTACCAACGTTCCCTTTTTTCTATTGTGTGTGGGGATCAGAAGCTCGACTGAGCGGTAAATGTTTAGTACTTACAAATAATTATGTGCGATAATATAATATTATTCACTATATTTTGCGTAGACAAATGAACCTGTCAAATTATTATTCCACGTAGGGACATATTTAACCATAAAAACGATTTGTATAAAAAGGCGAAATGGTCGTTATGTCGACTTGTAGAGGGTATACCTACGTTTTATAACTTTTCAACTTTTTAACTTTTTTGTCCTTTTTTACTACACAGATACGTCTCTTTGCCTAATTACCTCGCGTGAAATTAGATCAAACGATATTCACTTGTATTAATATAATATGTAGTACTTACTTAAAAAATAAATAAAAACCTAATATAAGTATGTAAAAATATAGTTTTTTAGAATATTTATATTACCTACATCATTTTCATCCAAGAACCGGAGTGCAAAGTTATGAAGCGTATACTCTAGGCAAACTTTATAAAATTCTTATCAAGAGTTACATAGTTAATTACACAGTGTAGTCAAAATTGTACCCAGGCATAGGTTTATTATTAATTAATAAATAATGAATCATTGTTATAATGTTAATTGGTAAATATATATGGTATCATCAAATACGCACATGTGCTAAATTTTCATCACATAACTTAAGTCTGGTGTATGTCCAGAACACGTGCTATAATACTATTATAATCTGAGAACGTTAAATTATGTATACAAAACGTAAAAAAATCCGTAGAATATACAGCTGCTGTACTATAAATTTGTATTTTATTATAAAGCACTAAAAACTTTTTCATATACGAATATAAATATATTCTTATAAAAATACACACATACGGTTTTATAAACATAATACTTACCTGCACATTTATTTAATCTATAATTCGACTCATAAATAATGAAACTACAGCCTGAGAAACTGGCTTTATATGTGTGTAATAATTATTACCATGCAATTATTGAGTCTGTAATCGTACATAACTAACATTTGTATGAACATCCGTACATTTTCTAGTGCCGCACTTGGGAAAGATGATTGTCTATACAAAAATAATATTGAAAATAAACTGAACATAATATTCCGTATATATTATGTGCTATCTAAGTATGCAATCCATACTATGCATTGATTGTTATTTTTTTTAAATTTATTATAATCGTTTACCAGTCTTCGCCAGTGACGTCCCTAGACAAAATGCCGCCCCTAGGCTGTGCGAAAATTCCGCCACATTTTTTTATACAGTAATTTGCATCATACTTTCATGATTCCAATATCGAAGAAATGTGTTACTAACATGACTAACAAAATATATACCACTAAATCTAATTTAAATGCCATCTCTGCTTCAATAGACAATATTGCGAGTCTACAGTTTCAGATAGGTAGGTACATTTACGTGAACGTGACGTCCAAGGACAACGGAAGTAAACTAGACATCGCGAACCCGACAAAAAAATTAGGTCCTGTCAAAACTTTTATAGTGAGTAATTAATACATTTTTTTCCCAATCGGTGAGCTGATTTTTTTGATGGAAAGATAATAAATTCCGTTATTACTAAGTTTAGGCAGCTATTTTTATATACACCTAATGATTCTCCTCGGTTTGCCGCTTTTTGGGTAACTGCCGCCCCAAGCGACACTCAATCTGCCTACCCCCACGGGACGTCACTGGTCTTCGCTATTGGTACAATTATAGACACATACAATTAGAAGCCTAAAAATTCTTAGATTTAGAATATGCGTAATGAAGAGATTATAAAATTTAAGATGAAGGGAGCTTTGATATTGTTTAAGTAGTTAATATAAATACAAGGGCGAGAAAAGTTGGAGTACATCCAGAAAAAAAGGACGCTATGGAAGGAGACATCTCACATGGTAATAACGACTCTCTGATGAATAATATGGGGCTCTGGGCAGTCACGGTGTTATCAAAACGCATACTGTGAGTGGAACATTGAATAAGATATAGGTATACCTACCTACTCACTCGGCAATACACAATATTACAGATATGTGGAATAAATAAAGAGGATAAAGACTGAGGAGTGTTCCCACCGTGTAACTCATATTTTGTCTTCCACATGTACACCGACGGTGTACTTTACTGAATATAACAATTATAATTGCACATGTAGCTGTGAATTGACTTACCAGCTTCCAGGTTCTCTTTGAGGATTCTCCACTGCCTGGCGTGATACACAGAATAAACAGCTACCACCATAAAAAATAGAATGCACGCAAAAGCGGCCATTGTCAACACGACTGTCTGCCAGTCCCAAACAAAATCGTCCTCACTCACAAGGGGCTCTCTCTCCAACCTGACCTCTAGCTCAGAGTCGTAATCTGTGTATTCTTCCAGATGCTGAGACCCTGCATCAGGCAGATCTTCTTCTTCATCTATCTCCGCATTGTCTATTATTAACTCGTTGATATCTTTTGTCACCTCGGTTCTGCTAGTTTTGTCATTTTGAGCGATCTTTTCGTATTTGACGTCTCCAACATTTTCATCGGACAACGTTGAAAAGTGCCAAATGATTTTACGTTGCTTATTGACCTTAGCACTTTCATTGTGCTGGTCTGTTTCTTGCTGCTTCTTCTTATTGCGATCTTTCCTGTGTTTGGCATGTCTCCGACCGTTGCTGAGCCAAGACCAATCGAGGTGCAGATCTGCAAGCGGGGCGCAGACAGTGTCTTGGTGGACTTGGCAAGGCCGCAGGACGACGAGGATCGTCTTCTGGGAGTTGCAGTCGGTGCAGTTGAGGCAGGTGTCTTTCTCGGGGCTCCACCACGTCTGGCCTTGTCTGCAGATAGAAGCACTCGCAACCGCCACCAGCGCTGCAGCTACGAGTAAAGCCGCCTCGAAGAATGCTCCTCGCATTACCTGGGGGAAAACATTACACACAATGTAATAACTACCTAATCATACAATCTCAAACAAATGGGTACACAATATTGGTGGAAATTTATCCAGTTGATATAGACACAGTGAGAGAACCTGTAGGTACCAGTGGTGGTGAACTTATGGCACTTTGGTTCGTGCGAAAACTCTGCTCCCACATAACAGAATTCTCGAACCTCAAACTAAACGATGTAAAACGTCCCGTTAATTTAAATCATTTGCTGTGACTACCGCATCATTTAAAGTCAGATCCATGCAAATGCCACAAAAGGTGGGTTGCTCGCGCGCGACTATGTATTTGTTATACAAACTGTCAATCGCGATAATAAACAAAACGGTGACACCTACCCTATAATATTATGATAATATTGTATTTACCAAGAGAAGTAAGGGTACAAGTCGGTTTACAGGGAGCCAGGGGGATCTGCACTAATTTTATAGCCGATTTTAGCAAAATTCATGAATTCAAAAATGAAAACCTTACCTTACCTACCAAATAATCCAGTATATGAGCTATTTTCAAAATTTGTTTGCCGCTGGCTTCCTGCAAGACGTAAGTAAACCAACGAGAACCGAAGTAAGCCCACCACCGCCAATTCCCGGTGTGGATAAGTTATTTCGTTCCATTGGCCATTGTTTTGCCTACATGTTTTTTTTTTCACCCAACAACACAACACCCAACACCCAAGCAACACCCGATTTGGTTGGGATGAACAGAAATATACTACATTTATATTATGCTACAGTGGCGAAGGGTGGATGTAGGCTGTTAAGATCCGCCATAAATGGTGCACACTAAACTTTGTCAGTCATACGTATTTGTTTTCATTGAAATAAGACTACAATTTACAGATGGTGCTGGTTAGTTTTTAAATTCAATTAAACCCTGCGAAAACCAAGTCATAATAGATAATAGTCAAAAAATACTCGTCTATCTATAAACTATCTAAAATTATGCAATTCTAAAGAATACTTAACTTTGAAGATTTCATAGACAGAATATTATTTTTTATATATTATAGTTTGCTTTAGGTAAGGCTTAATGAATTTAAAAAAAATGAACCAACAATATGTCGTGTAATATATATAATTCAACGAAAATAAATAAGTATGAATGAAAAAGTGTGCACAATTTTGTCGTATCGCCCAAAATATACCAAACCTATTATGGCTTGGTTTGGGCAGGGTTTAATTGGGTACTGTTCGGTTATACGGAATACAGCGAAAAACACATTTTAAAAATACCCGATATACTGGATTATTTGTTAGTTTGGGTTAGCTTAGGTTAGGTTAGGTTGGGTTAGGTTAGGTTAGGTTAGGTTTGGTTAGGTTAACCTAACAAAAAATCCAGTTTATCGGCTATTTTCAAAATGTGTTTTCCGCTGTATTTCGTATAACCGAACAGTACCTTTAATTGATTTTTAAGAACTAACCAATACCATCTGTAAATTGTAGTCTTATTTCAATGAAAATAAATACGTATGACTAACAAAGTGTAATGTGCACTATTTATGCCTCCACCCTTCGCTATTGATATGTTGGCCCGACCAAATCGGAGCGTCTGGAGGGCGTTAAATATAATAAATGACCAAGAACAAGCGTCATAACATAAACCCATAAAAAGTGTGTATTTTAAATTAAGTAGGTATATTAAAAATTAAATTAGAAACCTATTGCTGTGAGGTAGTGCGCGTTGCTTTGCAAAATAAGAAAATAGTCAACATCGTCTGGTTAGTGAAAAATTCCCAAGGAAAATCCCAAAATGTCATGATTTTCAATAAATTAGTAGCGGAGGCGGAAAACATTGTTCCACATCTTAAAATAACACGGTCTGCTGGCGGAGGTGATTATTTTAAGCTGTCTGTCTCGGCAGCGAGACGGTCGCGTCATTCACTGATCATCCAATTTTGTAGGAAAATAATATAAGTGTCATTTCATCGGCATACAACGTTTAGAGACGTTTAGACATTTTAACTCAAGCAGTGTACCGTGTTAGGATGTGGGAGTCATGACCGCGACCCGTGACCAACCAAGATACATCGGTTTGGAGGCCATCCATAGACTAAAACCACATGTGGCATTGAACAGTGTTCCATACTATAGTATGACTTTTATATCAAGTCGCTACGTCACCACGGTCATTTCTTGAACTAAAACCCGCCTCTCACATTTACTTTTCCCAACAATCAGTGTGTGTTCGATTTCGGATGGACTTGTTAAACATTAAATGCCTAAACCTTTACGGAAGTACACGAAGTGCATTATTTCGAATGTAGAAGTGTTATGAGGTGGTAAAACAGAAAAGAAAGTTTGAATTCCTCTCAATTGTGTCACCAATAGAGTATATATTATGGTCAACACGCAAAGAGCACGTAAGATAGTATCAGCGCGCAAAAACCACGTGACGTAACAGTGTCAGCGCATGCAGCGCTGTGACGTAAAGGACTTAACATAAAAGTCACACTGTAATTTTATGATTTCTGTTCATGGAAATATATTTTCACTAAGATTGTCCATGGACAGAAATCATATTATGTTTAGTATGGCACACGGTTTTTAACCATAATATTATGCGGTTTGGTCTATAGATAGCCTCTCGTCCTCGGTGAATATTGTTCGCACACTGTTTGTAAATTGTTTCCGAACATTTATGTTTACCTTTTACGAATGTCCATGTATTTTTATTTTCCAACGCAGAAAACATTAATTGGTGATTGATTAACCAAAATGTTCTTGGTATGTGTAAACAAAAGAGTTCAAGATTTAAATAATGATGAAAAAATCGAAATTCAGTTCATGAATTATATTCAGTTGATTGGATTCTGGTGGTTGTGAAAGACGAGTTTCCTTGTATTCGAGACTGTTACAATTTTATTTACACGAATTCAAATAAAATCTCTTTCAAGAATATCGACCCAGTCATTAAAAAAACATCAAAATTTGTAATTAAGTACCTATTTTAAATGGCCGCCAAAAACTTGCTTATTTATAATACCTACGTAGGTATTTCTTATAAATTCAATATGTTAAACATAGTTACAACATTTTACAGACATTGTGCATGGGATTAAATCTAATGCTAGGAATAAAATGCTTATATCTTTTCATATACAGAAGTTACATGTTTGAATCATGTTACACCTATAAATTAATAATATAATATGTAGGATGTAGTGATTTGAAAACTGTTCCCAAGACATTTTTTTAAGAATAGGTATGTCATTATATTTTGTACTCATTCATTATTAGAATGTACCTGTCGATATTGGTATCCGTGTTTTTTATATACATAATTACCAGTGGCGAAGGGTGACTTTTAGAAAGAGGTAGGCTGTGGAGTTCTGATAAAAAGAGCACACTTGTCAGGTATACTTAGGAGAAATACTACTAATGAATAGGTACATATTAATAAATTACAACGACACACTAATTCAATGAAACTTCAAAAACTCACTGACGACATAAAAATGAGCGATGTGCTTAAATCACGTATTTTTCGAAACATTTATACCCGTCAAAAATCACTAGATATATATATATATATATATATATTTAAACAATAAGTATTATTTATTAATATTCGATTAAACGGCGTATATATTTTTTTATATTATCTAATTATTAATGATTTTGGACATAGTGCGCAGTCATGACAACAAATAAGGTATACGCGAATGTTTTAGGCTCTGCGATAGGAGCTTACCTTATTTCATACAATTCGACAGACTTGCTGAGGTTACGAGACGTAAAGTCCATACGAAAAAAAATCAGAATTATTTCACACATAATCGGACCTTTATTTACGTCAAGATAGATGGCGCGCTGTGGTATTTTTTTTATATCTTTGCAGATTGTTTTGTAACTGTAAAACTGTAATACATTCCGACATATACGACATATCTCGTTGGCAAAATAAATTATTTTTTAGAACATAAAATAATGAAATTATTAAGTAGATATATAAATATGTCAATATGCAATTAAAAAATATTTTTCTTAAGAAGGTAGGCTTTAAATAATCGCCTAGTATGGAGTTTTCGCCACTGATAATTACATAGGTATTATGTGATAATACCTATACGTATATTATATTATTAAGTATGTTATTTCAACTTATCTACGCAAAATATACTAATTTATGAGTTTTAATAAAGTGGTTGGTCGTTGGTATGCATGTAGTTATCAACATAGCCGCGAGAGTTTTATAATTTGAATAATAATTTAGTCATGTCACCAAAAAGTTCGGGAAGCACTGATTTGGGGGAATCAGATTGACGAGCAATAATTTTGAACATTGTTTTATGTGTAAGCAAGACAATGAAGAAACAACTGAGGTCATCATTTCTGTAGGAATACAAGACCGATAGTGTTCACGAAATGAAGACAGAAGGCTGTCATACAGGCAAACGTGCAATATGTGCATTCCAAAAGGGCGGCAAAACATTCCGGATTCCGGATATTGTATTTAACTAGATATTAATAAAGTTGTTAAATATCCGAACTTAATACTAAATAAGAATTAGTGTAATCATATAGATACTTAGACTATATTATATACTATAGATATCTACGACCATTATTTATAGTGCCCCTACTAGAAAACTAAACTTGTGAGTTCGTGAACACGATTATCATTGTCGCTTTCCCTCCACAGATCGTTCGACATAATATTAATAATGAACCCAACCAGAATATTCCGAGAGGATTTAGTTTGAAACAGCCTACCTCCACCCTCCGATATTCGACTTATGTTACAACTCAGTTATTCTGTTATGTATTCGTTCAGCAAAGTGTTTAATTTTGAAAATATAAATTATTTATTATTTATAATAAACGAAAAAATATCTTAACTATAACCAATATTAACGTAGTAATCCATCTTATTGGTGCACCACTACATAGAATATACTATATGACTGGCAGAAGAGTAGCTACCGTCTGCGTCTATATATCTATATTCAATATAGATATATAGACGCAGACGGTAGCTACTCTTCTGCCAGTCAGTAACAATGCCCAATTAGTTTTAAGTGGATATAATCTGGCATATTGCCATTAGGTAAGGCTTAAGAGCTATTCGAACAAGATTTAAACATAATAATATTGTAGTTGATAAGCTGAATGTCTCAAGTGGACACATACACTAACTAAATAATACAATATGATCAATCATTTTCTTAGAAAGTAAGTTAGTAGGCATTTGGTCATTTAAGCTTAGTTTAAGCTCTATAAAATGTCTAAATACGATTTTGACTCTAAATCAAAAGATACATATACGAATTTAGGAAATTAATTACTATATTCAAACATAATAAACTTAGTGGGTAGGTACATACTACGTCAATGATGATGGATGAAAAATGTAGTAGATACTAAAGCCAGCATTCTGAAATTTACCTCTACACGATCAGCTAGACAGGGGTTGCTCGAGATTAAAAAAAAAATGTGTCAAGGGTTCCGCCAAATAAAAATCTTGGGAATAACTGGTACCTTACCTACAGGGCTCGAAATGGACCGGAACGCACCGGAGCGCCGTTCCTGTTCGTCAAATCGGTAAAATTATCGCTCCGTCTCGTGGAAAAAATAATTTGACCGTCTGAGCTAGATAGGTCATATAATAGAAAATCTAACACACTTATTTTTATGAAATACACATAAAATTTGATAACTGTGTAAATATATTCAGAAAACTGTCGAGCGCTCCGGTTCGTAAACTTTTCCATTTCGAGCGCTGCCTTACCATCGTTAAAATACCTATTTCATATTATTATAAATATTTTCCAAATTATAAAAAATATCGCAGGATCTCGGGGGAATATAGTAATTAGGAGGAATTCGGTTGTCATGTAAGTATATTAATTATAATTCATTCAATCAGTTCATTATAATTCATCATGACAAAATTTGCATAGGCACACAACAAATTAGACGTCTTTAGGGTTAAGGCCAGGAAAGCGCGGGAATTTAATTTTTGAAATTTTTTACTTTATGTAGGTACCAAAATAAGTAATTAATAATATTGAAATTTCCATTTTATTTGCACAGTACTGTCCAAAACATAAGTACTATGTATGTGTAATAGGCAGTGGCGTATGGTGGAGGTAGGCTGTTAAGATCCACCCTAAAGAGTGCACATTAAACTTTGTTAGTCATACGTACCTATTTGTTTTTATCGAACTAAGCTACAATTTACAGATGGTATTGGTTAGTTTTTAAAAATCAATTAAGCCCTGCCTAACCGAACCATAATAGTTTTGGTATATTTTGGGCGATACGACAAAATTTTGCACATATTTTTATTCGTATTTTTTTAATTCATTAAGCCCTGCCTAAACCAAACTATAATACTCGTAGATAAAAATATTATTCTATCTATAAAATATTCAAAGGCGTGTATGATTTTATTGCATAATTTAAGAAATTTTATAGATAGACGAGTATTTTTTTTACTATTATCTAGTATGCCTAAAGCTGGACTTCGCAGGGTTTAATTGAATTTTAAAAACTAACCAACACCATCTGTATATCGTGGTCTTATGTCAATGAAAACAAATACGTATCCCTGACACAGCAGTGTGCACTAGCTAAGGTGTATCAGTGAATAACAGCATACCTCCACCCTTCGCCACTTTTAATAACATAAAATATAAAATTTAATAATGTATTAAATTAACCACGTACGCCGAATAAATTTATATGAAAATTAAATGAATAACATAGAAAGATAAATTTAATACTTATGTACACAGGTACTTACTATATTTTTAATAATATCTTAAGTTTATCATCTATGTAGGTATCAGCAAATCCAAATGAAAGAATTACTTGCCCCCCTACCTCCTACAGAAATGACGAATTAAAACTTTATAAGTACAAAATAATAATGTTATATTAGTATGCATTATAGATAGATGTATTAATGATAAATACTAGTAAGTACATAAATACTCGTTTTACCTTTTACTTTAAAATCCGTTAATGAAAAGAATCCTTACATCCTGTCACAGCCTTCACAAAAAAAAAACAAATATAAAGTTATTCAAATCAATCGAATTTCACTCGGTCGCACGGTTTACGTTTGAATAATCTATTGTTTACGTTCGATTTATAGTAGTCAACAATTCCGTCGCCTGCGCGTATAATTAATTTATTATCATTTATTTAAATTCGCGGGGGCGCGCGCCTGACCAGCGAGACTCCGCCCCAAATGATGTTTCGTTTTATACTAACTTTAAAACTTCGTTCTTCAGCCGTTCAGCGACTTAACGTTGGACTCGTCTTGGACGATTTGAGACTTCAAACTTGACGCTGGTTTGTTTTTTTAGAAAGGGACTCGAGTTTAGGGTTGTCACTTTGCCATTTCAAATTAATATTATCAGATATCCGGTTATCGTTATTCATGTAATTGAATCTCTATTTTATTCGTCGTCTCATTGCTTACTGAGTATTGCGATCACCAAAATTACAGGCTTTTCCAATAACTCTACTTTACATTTGCATACTTGAGGTACATTAAGAAATAATTTAAGTTTGTAATACATTTATATTAATATGTTTTTAATTGTTTTAATTAGACCTAAAATCCGGTATGAATATTAGTCGGATGACGATTTGTTCAACCCAGTCGTGTCGCATAAACAAAATAGGTACACATGGATCCATTCTCCACTTTAGTTTTACCATTCCACCAATCGACTTACTATTGTTTTATAGTCGTTTTTCATAATCTGTACATTAGAGGACGAACCACGGAAGTCCAGTTTTTACCGTTTCTGAGTTAAATATGCAGAAAATTTTCTTTTATTTCATTACACAAATGAATGAAACACTGAAGTCTATAAGTAGTAAATTAACCGATATAGCTAATTAAAAAATAACTGAAGTCATAGACTATAGATACATCTAGACGCCACCCGTTGCACTGCTAAATGAAGCTACATGTCGTGCGTTTGGTTTGTGGGCGAGCGAAACCATTCGCCTACAAATGTTCGAGACCATAGACCATTTCGCTAGTGCTCGCCCAAAGTGCTCGCACTAGACGCTCAGATATAAAATATAATTTCTGTTTTTTTACGTTATATAGTATTTTTAAGCAGTCAAAATGCAACCAATTAGGTAAAGATATCCATAATTTAAGTTATTTTAAAGAAACACTAGGTCACTGATATTAAAATAAATAATAATATACGAATAAATTGTCACGAACATGTATCAACTTACCTATGAAACGTAATACCACCTTCTTACTTATCAGTACGGCTACCATATTTTAATACAACACGCAGAACCACCTTTCCTACTTAATTAACTAAAAATATTTACCACTGTTCTATGTTTAACACAAAAAATAGCAAATTTAGCAACACGAACTCGCAGATTATCAATGCTACGTGAAGCGATTCAGCACGAATTGCCGGCGATAATTTTGGAAACCATCCCAAAAATATGTAGACCTTTTATCTTACTCTAGCGCGTGTCGCCGAGATCATAAGGGTGCCGAATACTTTCTCACTCGCACTCATGCATCGTTTTTGTTCAGGCCTTGACTGAAGTCCAGTTCACTTTAGTGCATAAACAACGGGTGTCCTTTTTGAGATGTTTATGCTCTAAGAAAAATGTCAATAAACCATTATAATAATTCCACGGAAGTCCAACAAAAGTTAGGTAGGTACGTATTATCTATACCTACTATAATTTTCGTTTTTCTTTGTAAAAATCCACACGCGCAGTCGGATTTCGACAAAATTTGGACAGTAGACGGGGGCTGACGAGCCGGAGTGCGTGGTCGGGATCTCAAATTTCAGATTCAACCCGTTGCAACCCGGGGACAGTTTTACGGTTTTTGCGGAAAAAAGTCGCCGCGTACAAGGTCTTGAAACGCGGTAGTTAATGCTGCAACCGCCATTTTTATTGAAAATGTCGCTAGAATGTGTACATTTAAAAAATATTGGCGTTTATTTCAGCTTGATCGGAGGTCAAATGGCAAAGTTAGATCAGAAAAACTAATAACCGCCAGGTTGGCGCGGGCGACGTGTTACGCGTAGATCGGAATGCTTCACTCACGGACAATAATTGTATGTAGTGGCATCAGAGCCGGAGTGCGTGGTCGGAGACCTGAATTTCAGTTTTAACCCGTTGCCCCCCGGGGACAGTTTTATAATAATAAATAGAATTTGTACTACTTTTTTAGATATTTAAATGCAATAAATCTACAAAAAAATTTAAATCTAAAATATTATATATTACTTATTATATATACTTTTTAAAATTCTAAGTCAATATTTCTTTTGAAGAAAAAGAAATTCAAAGACACCTTTTGGAAGACCACATACAGGAAGCAGCTGCAATTAAATAAGATTGATAAAACTCTTGCAACAGAAAAAATTACCAGTATGAAAGTAATAATGATTGACTTGGAGAAGTGTTTACCTACTCCATATAGTTTCCATCTGAGAAATTTGTGGACTCTGAATTTTACAATTTACGATGATGCAAGTAGTGAGTGAGACACAACACTGATGTGGATGAAAGAAAAAGTGGTAGGGGTGGCAATAAGATCGGCTGCTAATGGGCATCTAGCAATGTTTTAGCAAATATTGAAGAGCTGACGATTTGTTATGATACTTAATTGCCCTGGCCAACAGAGTATTATCATGATTGTTTTTTCATATATCTGGTTTCTGAAAACCATTCCTACGCTGAAAATCATAAATCACAAATTCCTATTACGAGGCCATACACACATGGAGATAGACACCGACCACTCTATAACAGAACGTCAAAAAAGATGCTGAACGGTATGCAGATTGTTACTCCATGGGATTGGGTTCAGTTTGTAGGGACATGTAAAAGAAAGAAGCCTTTTAAAGCTATTAACATGGAGTTAAATGATATAAACAATTATTGCTCTTTGTATGAATCATCTTCAGCTCCTTTTGTGGCTCGAAAAAAGAATATTGATGGCACACCTTTTTTTCCTTTTTTATTTATATCCTAAGATGGCGCTGGTTATCTACGTTATAAGGCGAAGTTCTCCGATGAAGATTTCCAAACTGTGGACCTCCGACCTTCTTGCTCGCCGTAAAACGCCGCAAACTTTTTAAAAGCTGACTTGAAAAGCTCTTCCCTTTCAACCGACATAATATGGGGACACTCCCAGAGGATGTGATCGGCATCCTGCAATTCGGCACATGAGCAAGTTGGAGATTCTATTAGGCCAAGAGCATCGACGCAAAACCATCGTGTCCGGTTAAGATCTGCAAACTATGAAACAATGGATATCTCCAGAATTTCAAAAATTTTATGATAGAATTTCACATAATTCCTCATCAGCTGATGTCCCGGAGAATGACCTGGAATAATTCTCATTGCGTTGATTTTTTTCTAGAGCAATAATAAATTTCAAATAATCTTGTACTTATGTAAATTAAAAAATATATAATTCCTTTTCATATTTAGACTTACTGAAATATTTTGTATATTTATAATAAAATAATTATTAATAATATGAAGCACAAGAAATAAAAATAATTTATACCTACCTATATGGAGTTCCGTGTATTATCTATATGTGACGTATTGCTTAGTGGTACTTCTATATTATGTGTTACAACATAAAACATGGAAGTCCATTAATTTATTAATTCTAGATAATTTGCTATTTCTATCTATACTATGGTCAAAAATAAATTTAATTGTGAATAATACCGTTTACAAACCCTAATTATTATAGTTCTTTAAAAAGTTATAGAGTTTCAAACATTTAACCGACACTAAAATCACTCTCCTGAACAAAAGTCCAAGCGTGACTTCCGTGGTTCATCCTCTAACGTATTGATATTATTTCATTATATATATTATCGGTTACATCACACACAATCATACACAGTTTTTTTTCCGGTTTGTTTTAGTTTTCTTTAGTGCAATTTTCATGATCGCATTGCGGGGTAAGCAAACACAAAACAACATAATTTAGCCATGGAATTCAAACCTTGTCATACGGCCCTCGTAGTTAAGTGCGTAAGATGCTGGCCCTTCACCCGGGGGCTCCGAGTTCGACCTGGTGTTTGTGAATGTTTTACTTATATTACTAACTACCCTATTGTCATTAGGTATCATGGCCTTTATGGTGTTAAAAATGTAAAAAAACTACCCTACTGAGTAGGTATACATAATTATGTATGCTATAGTAGCCGTAGATTGAAGAGAATGGCTTAATTACATTGGCAGACGCGCAGATCCAACCATCCACGCCAACCGTCGTGACCATAGATAAGATACTTGGTCGTGACGTAACGTCTTTACACTATGATTCGATCATGTTGGCCATTGCTTTCGATTGGTTAAAATAAACATAGTGTTACTATTATTAAAAATATAGGTTGACTGAATATTTATTCGTTAGATTGGTGGCTACACTGAACAGTTTTCTCTCGCAATTTTACGTCAAAACTCAGCTATTAAGCCTAACCTCGCAAGCGACTTGTAGGTTCGGATATTTTCGTACGTTCTCGGTCATTTTCGCGTGAATCTTCGCGAATCAAGGCAGACGGGAAAAGGATTGGTTCCAATTTGCACACGATCGTTCACGATCTCGGAAAACCATAGATAATAGATTTTGGCAATCGCGGCAGACGATCGGACCAGACGCAATCTGCCAATGTAATTTGAGCATAACATAACGTTTAATTTAAATATATCCCTACTTGTATATTTATTACATAATAGTATTGTAATGTTAAATGAGGGGTAAAATAAGTTATAATCGACGAGTAATCTTCCCATACATATATTTTAAATACGCATCTTGTAAATCACTACTACTTACTTATCTATATCAATAGGTACTATTGATAAAATAAGTATTTATTTATGTATTTTGCTGTTGATGGAAAGACATAGTATTAAATACTTCAATGCTAGTCAGCTTTATTTTAAGTATCATAGGTACTTGTTTCCAGAATTATTATCTCTATATATATATATAAATCTCGTGTCACGATGTTTGTGGTCGAACTCCTCCGAAATGGCTAGACCGATTTTTATGAATTTTTTTATGTATATTTGTTAGGTATGAGAATAGGTCAACAAGTATATTTCATACCGCTAGGTGATTAGGGTATCTCTATCCAGAAAAAATTTTCTTTTATTTTTTTGAAAATTTCTTTTTGTATTTTTTTATTATTTTGCATCAAAAAATACCTATAACCCCAAATGTTCACCCTCCTACCCCACCCTCCCATTTTTTAATCGCGACTATATATATAAAAATCTCGTGTCACGATGTTTGTGGTCGAACTCCTCCGAAATGGCTAGACTGATTTTTATGATTTTTTTATGTATATTTTTTAGATATGATAATAGGTCAACAAGTATATTTCATACCGCTAGGTGATCAGGGTATCTCTATCCAGAAAATTTTTTCTTTTATTTTTTGAAAATTTCTTTTTGTATTTTTTTTATTATTTTGCATCAAAAAATACCTATAACCCATAATTTTCATCCTCCTACCCCCATCCTTCCATTTTTTAATCGCGATTTTATTATTTTTGTATGAACAAATTTAACCGTCGTTCGTATTTCAAACAGAACGAAATTATTTATGTTGTTGAATGACAGATGGCGCTACGTCCGAGAAGAATTCAAGAAAAGCGTCGCGTCATTTTGACATTTCATTCGGCATATCACAACGCAGTGTGTGTGCAAAATTTTGTACGATTTATTTTAATTTATCTATTTTTATGTGCGTGTATTACAGTGCACAATGCCAGCAAGACGCAAAGGGGGCCATTTGGGCCGTCGAACGAAGAAATCAACAAACATGCGAAATAGTAGAGCAGAAAGAACAGACGAACAAATCCAACAAGATAACAAAAACGTGCGTGTAAGCATGTCGCAATTGCGTGCATCTCAATCACAAGAGGCACGAGCTGAACGAAATCAACAACGACAATTGGAACGGAGCCAAGCGCGCCGGTTCGTAGTTAACACACGCAGAGCAAATGACCGACAACGCCAACAAGTACATCGAACATTTACATCCGTTTCGTTCCTTCGTCTCGCATTCGAGTACGAGCCAGATATTGAATATTCCGCTCATCTGAAAGTGCTGATTGGTGCTATGGACAAAGAATGTCCCCATTGTCATGCGCTCAAATTCAAACATGAGTCAGCTGGGATGTGTTGCGCATCAGGAAAAGTGCAACTACCAGAAATTGAGATACCACCAAAATCATTGAACGGCTTGCTCATCGGCACGGTTCCAGATTCAAACCTGTTCCTGAAGTCCATTCGCACATTCAATTCATGCTTCCAAATGACTTCGTTCGGATCAACAGAAATAGTTCACAATACTGCGATAATTCCATTCTACGTTCAAAATCAAAGCCAAGTATACCACAAAGTAGGCTCATTGCTGCCAATGCCAAACGAACCACATAAATTTTTACAAATCTACTTCATGGGCGGTGAGGACATCAATCATGTGGATGCACGTTGCGGCTACAATAGCCTCAATACGCCTAATGCCAGGCGCATCGTCGGCGAACTGGACGCCCTGTTGAATGAGCACAATGAATTATTGAAATTCTTCAAAGCACACATGCACGAATTGCAAAGTGACAATCACGCTATTGTCATCAATCCTGATAAAACACCAGCTGGAGAGCACATGCATCGATTCAATGCGCCTGTTGTTGACGACATTGCTGGAATCATGGTTGGCGACCGCACATCGACGCGAGAAATCGTGATTCGAAGAAGAAACAATAATCTGGGGTTCATCGCTGACACACACCGTTCATACGACGCTATCCAATATCCGCTAATTTTCTGGAAGGGACAAGACGGATATTGCATAAACATTAAACAACGAGATCCTGTCACAGGTAATTCATTCATTATGAACATCATTACTCATTTTGAATTGAGAAAATGAATGGTTGATGTTTTTTTGTTTTTATCGGCGGTCATCGTCAACAGCGCTCTATTCCTCTTTCTGTCATAGATCCCATCCCCACGCACTTACGATACATTCGTTATTTTTTATTTAACAACCAAAATATTCACTAGAAATACTTTATATGGCAGAACAACGTTTGCCGGGTCAGCTAGTAAGTATATATAATTACCGTTTTCATCCTAGCGGAAATTTTAAATTCTAAAATAATATATGTAATACAATGACGGTAATTTGATTTCCGGCTGCAAAAGCTCTCGTGGAGACAGCCCTAGCTAGGACAAGTAAGTCGAAGGCGAGACCGGTAGCGACGGATAGCGGTAGCTTCCGAAACAAGCCGGCAATGTTTACGCTCAGTGACTTACAACCTGTGGCCGTCGTAAATAAATACTTACTTTAAATTTAAAAAAGATAAAAAAAGAAAACATTACTGTATTGCTTTTGTATGGTATTTTATTTTTATGGTAATTACAGGCGCGACGTGACAGCGCGGACGACACAAACGAATACTAACGATCCTAATAATAATTATTATGACCGTTAAGCCACGCGCATTCTATAACCACTTGTGGAAACGACAGGTCACAATAACTCGTAAGTACCCTTAGTTAGGCGACGGTCTATAACGTCGTGGGTCCCAGGATCGAATCATAGTTCTGGCAAGTACACGTAGGTACCTATTGTTTTTCAATGTGTGTATGAGTCAGAGTATGGACCTAATATGTTGAGCAAGTGGCTGACATCCATTTCTCGTAAAAACAAAATCTGTTAATATAAACCTCCAATCTGTCGAGGGCCCGTAATATGACCTTAAAGAATCGGACGTAGTCGAAAAAACCCTTAGTTATACATTCCGACCTGATGTTTATCGCTAAATTTAACATGAGGAGTATCTGGATATAGGGAATCTTACTGGGAAAAGTGCGATATTCCGCGATTGAAGCGATGAGAAGTCATAAGTAGTAGGGAAGTCAACTGTGGAAGTCAGTGGCACCGTCTGGATTTTATTAAGCCCGCCCTAACATGCCGCTTTATAAATCAGTAAAAATATTATAGATATTTATTCAAAATGGACACCCCCAAACATGTTTCTGTGTGCGCTTGTGTAATTATATTTTGTACAACTGTATTGATTAAAATTGAGCTATGGATGTTGAATACGGTATCCGGTATAATGGACTTAATTATAACAAAGTTCATTCCAAACCCAAACCATAGCTTTACAATAAAGTGTCCTCTCTTAGTACATTCCTACCACATAACAGATAAAGATAGAAAAATGTGAAGGTCAGTCGCAATGTACCAAGGTTTTGAAGCCGATATCGCTTTATTAGTTTATGACAGTCAAAACCAATGAATCACAAAGTCTCCGGAATATATCCTCAAATATTATCAACGTTTCGTTTACGTGACAAACCAGCTGGGCGCGCACACAGAAAAATGGTATGGGTATCCATTAAAAAAAATATCTAATATATTTTTATAACAAAATCTACGAGTAAAGAGTAAAGCTTATTATCCTTACCACATCAAAATAGGTAATATTATGTAGGTAAGTTGTGTTGTACATTTTCGAAAATTGCACACTTACTAGTACACTGGTAGAGCCCCAATCCATACCAGCGCATTTTTATCAGTTTGAGAAATGGCAGAGAATCCCGCATGGAAGGTACCTACTCATAGACAGAACGCAGGTCACAATAACAATATTACAACATGATCAGCGGCTTCAATTTCTCATGTAGAGGGAGCAATGGAGAGGGAGGGATTTAACCCTCACGTACCTATGTAGGTATATTAAACGCACCTCGGGCATATCCGCAACGTAGGATTGGTGCTCCTATGGTCAGCCAGCTCCAGTAGTCAGCCATGCTAAACAAATCATTGTATAAGAAGTAAAGTAAACATTAAATTATTTAATTTTTCGATCCAATGCTCGGCTACCTAATAACGATTGTGAACAATCTGTGGTTCAAATGTGAAATAAATTTTAATATTTATTTGGAAGTTCGGAGAGTGAGTACCGTCGTTTGGGGTGAATAGAGACTGTGGGGTGAAAAGAGACAAAAACATGGTATGAATTTCAACACAACTTTAATAAGTATCCTACGTATTTATCATGAGTATGTGAATATTTTTTGACTGCTGGTAATCTCATATTTTGGATGACAACACCAAAGCAACTCTATAATCTGTCAAAATTTAAACAACTGCGTTAGACTTCGGTGTCCGTGAATCGTTACTTTTCGACTGCTCAAAAACTTTGATATTATTCCAGAAAACGTAAGTATAACTGTGTTAACATAATAATTTACATTTACTGCAAGTGTTTTTTATACTATAAATTTCGGCATTATTGGGCTCTTTTTACAGAACTTGAAATTTTCACATATTTTGGGGTGAATAGAGACGAGAAGGGGGTGAATAGAGACGCCATAAGGGGTGAATAGAGACGCAATACGGGGTGAATAAGGACAGCCTGTGGGTGAATAGAGACAGTGATGATACAGAAAACTTAAATTTAAATAGTTTGAAAAGTGACTATGTTTGGTATAATATTTCTTCTTTTTCTTTTTTTAGAAAGATCACTGTACAATATAAACATGCCAAGTGTTTTAAACCAGATCCCCGAAGCACCAAAAGACACCTCAAACACAACCCATAGGTTTTGAAGAATGCTGTACAAGCTATTATATTGGGAAAACTTCCAATAATACTAATTAATGTTAATAACTAAATAATAATGATTTTATTCATTGATAAATATCTTTTTAAATAGTGCACATGTAAAATTAATAATTTCATTTAATACCTAAACTCCATAGATTTGAGCATTTTTAATTTTCAGTTACCTACTCATCTACCTAATAAACTCACAATATTAATTTTATATAACTAGATACCTACCTATTTTATAATATTTTCATAATTGATTGATAATTATCTTTCAAAAAGAAACCTAGTGCAATAATTGTAAAATAAATATTTTGATTTTATAAATTCCATAAATGTATGTAAAGTTAGTGTAAGGAAACCAAATGCTTATATATTTTATATATTGATAAATATTATGTTTTATAAAATTGCACTTGTAACATTATAATTCGATTTAATAATCTCAAATGTATGAATGTTTATAAATGACCTACATCTACCTACCTCCCTATACATTTTGTCTCTATTCACCTTCCAAGTCTCTATTCACCCCCCTCTCGTCTCTATTCACCCCAATTCAAGTTAAATAGAGACATCGAACAAAATTGGCTGTACTTTAATAACCTTAAAGGATATTTGAAAAATATGTCCATAAACATGTAGAAGGACTATAAAAACAAGTTTTAAGCTAATCGTGTTGATATAATTTGGAATAAGTATGCAGATACATTATCGTCAAGGGAAAAAAGTGTCTCTATCCACCCAATTCGACGGTACATGTTTTTGACGTTTTGGACGAGTTGACATAGTGCTCGAAAATACGATATACTTCAATATTCTGTGATAATTGGTTCACGGTAAGTTTTCCTCCAACTTAATCATGATATATTTATTATATTTTAATGTAAAAAGATTGCATTTAAACCATATTAGTTACTTTTTTAAAGCGGCTGCCTTTAGGGTCAACTTTTGCCGAGTTTTACAAAAGTCAGCCACCCAGCCGATTACTGGATTATTTGATAAAAAAATATATATCCTTTGTTCAGCCACCTTTTAAGTTTTTCATTTAATTTTTTTCATTGCGGATTTCTTTTATAATACAAACAGCTACCCACTTGTATTTATAACTAGATGTAGTCTATCGTAAGAGTATAATAATTCAAATCAAAGAGATTGGACTTCAATCTATTTGATTCAAATCCTATTTAGAATCAGGCGGCTGACTTCTGGTGCTAGGGTGGCCCGAATTAGGAACGTGGTGTCTGGCCTCTGGGAAATTGTGTTTACTTTACATAAACAATATTTTTATGCTAAACTACATGAGATATAGGTACACATAATAAAAAAATGTCAACAACACTTCGTTAAATTTTGCTTATTATAAAAAAAACACAACCACCCAATGTTGTTTATAAACATATTACATCAGTACCTATGCACTAAGTGCAGTGTGCTGCTCTACAGTAGTGTTTCCCAAATTCTACATGGGAATTATCGTTTAAGTACATCATACATAGGTACATAACGCACAAGCACATATTTATAATATTTAATAGTCCTGAAGTAAAGTAGGGCCGTAGGCGACTTTTTTTACTATTAGAGTAAATTTGCGTTGTGTGTTAATCTCACTTAGCTGGTTGAGCCGCCACGCCAGGACCCTTTTATGCCCGGACCCTAGGCTAGAGCCTTGCCAGTCTCCCCCTTATGCTTCAAATAGACTCTATGACGATCGGTCATATATATGTCGAAAAACCCGTTTCTTATGTTGGCGTCGTGTGTCACAGGGTGTCACAGAGTGTAAATAATACGATGTCATAGCTGTCATACAATATGTATGTATAAATGTCGGAATGGCATAGATTTGATCATAGACACTAAAACGCTCTTAGCATATATTTGCCCGATCGTCATATAGTCTATTCGAACCTTTATGGGGGCCATGGGCCTTTATCACTGAAAATTGGGATTTATTTCACCTTTACCGAAAGAGGTCCGACGGTGGCACCTATACCATAATAATATTATTATTATAGTAAGTATTTTATACCATACTTACAATAATCTTTTTACAAAAAAGATTGAAAATAATCATTTTTTTGATTGAAATGCACTTGTGAGTTGAGGCTTGATCGAGACTGAATTTTTTATATTTTTATCCGAACCACAGAGTTCCTCGGATTTGATTTGAGAAAAACATCAGAAAACGATCTTTAGGTACCCTTAAAATATTAAGAAAAAAGGATGTACCTAGATATAATTTTATTAGTGAAATTTGTTAGTAAATTAGTGAAAAAAAAAATCAAAATATAATATGAACGTGGCCCAAAAAAATTTGATTTTATAGCTGGTTAAATAAAAAAAAAAGATTTTGACATTTGAGAAAAATATTGCCAGTTAAATGAGTATTTAAAAATAAATCAGTAATGAAGCTCGTTGTGCTAACACAAAGACGGTGCATATCATTATTTTTGAATTCATTTAACAATAACAAAACATATTCACAGATTTACCGTCATTTTTTAGCACAAAAGATTTTAAAAAAGGGTTTATAATTAATTTAGGTAGTAAAATGATACAACTTTGTTATGGATATTTAATTTATTGTAATGGCAATTAAAATGTCAGTCGTCGCCCGCCATGTTTGCATTGTATGATTGTATGTCAATTGACAACTCCGTTGAATGATAGGTTAAAAACGATGTTTTGGTGCTGAGATTTTTAAATATTGTTATAGTTAAGGGTTAAGCTAGAATTGCAATAGTTTACGTACGTTGACTATTTATATTCTATTTAACTGTAAAATATTGGCCACAATGATTCAAAACCGATCTTCAAGAAATAGTGACAGAGGTGATTGTGACAATTTCATTCAGTGTCCAATTGTGTCGTCTTCACAACAAATAACGCACACCTATTTGCACAATAGTATTTATCCTATCCGACGATATCCAATCCTTCCTTACCGTCCGCGACGTATGTTTTAATTTAACTATTTATACCTACCTATTCTAATTTTTACTTTCTAAGTACCTACTGTAATTTTTTCTATTGTGTACCTACGCATTACTTATTTTTAATTGTTTATGAACTGGTATTTTCAGCTATCATTCAAATTATTATTCTAATGTGTTGTTTATTGTATTTTAATTTAGTACATTGTGTAAGCTTAGCAAAATGTCAAATATAGATTCGCTTTCAAAGAAAATATTGATTAAATGCTCTTATTATTTTAGATTGTCATGGGCGATAGGTATTCAAGCTGCCTTATCTTTTGAAAATATTGCTAATATTGCCACTATCCTTTATTTCCTATTTACTCAATTATCAATACTAATTAAACACTCATTTATTCATATTTAATAAATTAGCCATAATGAAATTATGGAAAAAAAATCATATACTTACATGTTTTGCCAAAATATATTGTATTCTTAATTTGAATTCTTTTCCAGAGAGTTCTATATCTACAACTAAGAAGGAACTAGGCACCTCTCATGCACTTATTGCTGTAAGTGTCATATTTTTAGGATCACTGCTGACAATGGGATTAATATATAGCAAGTTTCCTGATCTCGACGAGTAAGTACCTTGTCAATATACATTTTTATAATTACTTACATTTTTTTTGTAAATTTGAAAAACGAAAGTAGAACAATGTATTTGTAAGCCGGCTCGCACATCTAAATTTGTCTCGTCTGCAACACAGTCATAAATCAAACCTTGTAGGAATTTCGCAAGCATGTTGCATATTTGACCGCATACGTAGGAGCGTAGCGACAACGACGCGCGTAACCTCTCGAAACGTCAAAGTAGTCAAACGCCAAAAATGTCATCTGCGTATCAAACGCCGAAACAGCGATTATTATGTATTAGTACCGCACAAATTGAAGTAGTAAACGAAAATATTGGGGTCATCCGTTATTTAGGCACATCTAGTATAGTCATATATATACGCACAGATATTTCTCATTTTCTTGAACAAAGTAAATGTTAAAGCGCCCATCCGCCATTTTGTATGAGATACAGCGTCTGCCGAGGTTGACGTCTGAATACGAATGGCTGACTCGTAGCATGTGCGCATGCGTAACCGTAACTCGGACGGGGAGCGACTTGCAGGTGGGATCGCATGAGATTTGTTGCAAGCAACACCAGATGTTTTTTTTCAAAGTAAATTTCATTCCAACAGTGTGCGAAGGTCCATAAGATAACCGTGTCCGGAAACTTGTACGTATGCAGTTCGCCGTATCACACTTCACCATGAAATGTTGTATCGGAAATATAATATGGCCGTATATTTGAAAATAGCCGATATATTGGATTATTTGTTAGGTTAGGTATTCATTCTTGAATTCATGAATTTTCCCAAAATCAGCTATGAAAATTGAATTAAAGTTCATATTGAATCTAATAAAATTGGAGACCATATTATAGTATACGGTCATCTCTTTCTGATAGAAAGCTCAACTGTGTCACGTTGAAATGTTTTTCGTACAATTTACATGTAACCTAAGATAACGTGTGTTTTGTGAATAACGATTACGTCATTCGACATGTTGCAGATGAGACGAGTTTAGATGTGCGAGTCGGCTAATAATTCGAGTGCAAAGTCAGACAACGTTATCTACAAGAGAGATAACGTTATTTTACATTTACGGCTACATGATAGTCAAACAACGTTATGTAAATTTTTTCTAATTTCTTATTTAATCGTCAGTAAAGTTTAACTCTAACTGCATAAGTAACCCTTGTTTTCATATTTTTTAAAAACTATCCCTATAAATTTTAACATCATCATAAGCAACATAAATGTACAATACACAATAAATTATAAAATATTAACGTTAGGTTTTAAATAAACATTTCCCTTGTTGAGTAACAAGAATCTAAAATAACGATTTTTGGCTCTCCTGTAAAGTTGCACTTTTGTAGATAGTGTTGTTTGACACTAAGCCCTCGAATTGTTGTCCAACACAGAACTACGTTTAGTGCCAATAATTGTTTTCAGGTTTAAATTGTGGTGACTGGATATAATTCTAATGTTTGTTTTATTTTGCCATCTGCTTATTTGGATCTTTGGATCTAGGGCATGTTTCATTTTCTCCTCTTCTCACCACTTATGTTAGGTTGAGCATATTATATCTGAAATCCAATGCTGATAAAAAGTTACATCCATTCGTGGCTTCACCTGTATCTTATTATACCCTCTCATCTATAAAATTTTCTAACTAATGTTGATTATTCTGTTTTCAGAAATGAAATAAAACATATCAAACTGCCAATGAATATTGAGGATGCCAAACAACTGGGCTTAGTACTCGATAGATACAAAGAAAAATACTTCTTTGAGGTTATGATCGGAGTATTTGTGGTGTATATATTGTATCCTTTTAAAAAAAATATAAATATACATAATTATCCAAATTGTCTAATTATAAATTTTTATTTGGCTAGTTCTCTGCCCTCGCGCGCCGCCGTCATCTGTCAAGATGCGATTTCTGAATTCTATTAGGCTAAGGCCACATAGACAAGTGCCTTGCTTGGTGGCTACGTGCTAGGTGACATATCCTAGCGAACGAACACACACTATTCTATCGCAATGGCCACACTGCACGCCTCGCCCCTCGCTACGTGATTATGAGTCACCTCGTGAGTCTCTCGGCGAACAATCGTGTTGGTTATTTTTATTGTGTCACCTAGTGATTTTGCCATTGTTGCAAGATGGCGGATATTTCTTCAGTATGACAAACGTCAAACACTGTATATTTTGAGGTTATGAATAATGACGCATGGGATGAGTTGACATTATACACCCAACAAGTTCGAATTTGCGACATTCGGAATTTTAAACTTAAATTCTCTGTGAGAAGTAGCTTTCTGGTTTGTTTTGAGAGTGACATATCGTTGTTGACTTGGAGCGCTCCCAAATGTCAAATGAATTTGTACCTAAGCATGTAGTGTGCAATGTGGCAGTAGTGTTTTTAGTAGACAAGCATAGCACCTAGCTCAGCACTAGCGAAGCACCTGCCTATGTGGCCGAAGCCTTACTGTGTTGCAATCTTTTTGTCATCGAATTATAGTATACGGTCCAAGAAATTATAGTATTTCAGAAAAATTATGGTATGCGTTGTCATATTCTAGAGAACTAGTCAGTTGTACCGTTTATTTTTGTTGTAAAGATTATGCGGTTCTTGTCTATTTAGTGGAAGGGCGGCAAACAAATTTTGAAAAGAACTGATATACTGGATTATTTGTTAGGTTAGGTTATGTTATCATTTTTGAATTCATGAATTTTGCCGAAATCGGCTATGAAAATTGCCGCTGTTCCCACCTGGCTTTCAGTAAACAGACTTGTACAGATTTTGCATATATCTGAAACATAAAAAATAATTTAAGATCGTTATTTTATTTTATTTTTGTTGTATTTATTGATGTAAAGTAAATTTCCTTAACTCTGTCTTCAGTTTACAATCATTCGCTATTCCCGGCTCTCTGTTCTTAAGCATATTGTCAGGATTCCTATTTCCATTCTACCTGGCGTTGATACTTGTCTGCTCCTGTTCTGCGATCGGAGCCTCGCTGTGCTTTTTATTGTCACACCTATTGGGCAAGAAGTTAATTCAAAAGTATTTTCCAGAAAGAGCGAAAGCGTGGGCTGTTACCGTGGAGAAAAATAAAGGAAACCTTCTCTATTATGTGATATTTTTGAGGGTGACGCCATTTATTCCGAATTGGTTTATAAACCTCACTGCTCCCATTCTCGGAGTTCCGCTGGTACCTTTCGCCTTGGGTACATTCATAGGTAAGCATATTTGATTCATTACAATAGTATAATAAATGATTCATGATGAAATGATGAAGTGACAAGGAGTACACAGACCAGACTTTGCATACCTTCAAAGAGTCTGTCAGTAAACACGACGAGAGGAAACTGGCAACCCAAATATTACAAAAGAATGCAATAATTATTATTGATGTTTCAAATATTATAATAAGTATGACTGTATGTTTTTTTAGTTACACATATACTAACAGTAAAAACAAAACAATGATTGGGTTCGTGGATTGTATGCATACGAATAAGTCGTCAGTGCTACGAGTATATCGGCTGCCAGGTAATTACTAGTAGCACTAGTAGGGGTAAACATCCGCACACACACTATCGACCAACTGAATCATTATTTTGTTTTTACTGTACATAAGTGGCAAATAACGTAAACTCAATGTAGTTATCGAATATACACTATGCTAAAATAAAATATTAATTTACGTGGTAAACAACTCAATTTTTAAATCAACATAACCAAACACCAGATTAATGTTTAATACACTTTGACTTTTGGGAATTAATTGCCTTATTTTTACATCTTCATTCAATACTAAATTATTATGTTAGTACATAGATTGCAACACGCTTAAGAAATTTCATGGCAATTCAGGGGACTAAAAATGCTTGTAATACTCCCACATGACACAAACTCCATCACAATGATTCTTCCAAATTGTATTGCACTATGACTGTGTTTCAATACATATGTGTATGGGATAGTTAATTCACTTCCAAGGATTATGATTCTTAAATATTGTATGTTTTTGTAGGTGTTGCGCCACCATCGTTTGTTTGTATCCAAGCCGGTCAGACTCTTCACACGTTGACTTCTTCGGCAGATGCCTGGTCGTGGACGTCCGTTACGTGGCTATCCGTCTTTGCAGGGGTTTCTCTCATTCCAGTATTAATGAAAAATAGACTACGAGAGAAATTTGAGTAGTTCAGTCCATTTCGATTATGTTCAATTTTAGTTTCTATTAGGTATGAATTTTTTTAATTATTCGTAAATGACTGTTCTGCTCAAACATTCTATTTACTGATGAAAATGATTTTCTATTTAATTTAGTAGGTACTTAAGTTTTATATGTAATACCTCATGTTTATCAATTAGACTAAGAGTAAGTATGTTGTAACAAAAAATCAGCATTATTTATTTAAAAACTGTTAGGCCAAATAATATATTGTAACAGGTTATTTATATATACTGCAATTACATAGTCGATAGATTGCATTGTGAACTGTTACAATGTGGATCAGTCTTTCGTATTTCTCTTTTATTTTCCTTCGAGCTGATTTTTGAAATATGAATGAGTGTTGTGGGTTAAAAATGTGAGACCATTACAAAAGAATTGCTTTAATGTAAATTGTAAACAATATATCTATATAATATGAGAGGTAAACTACCATCAATGGGTATGATAATGTAAATGTGAATTTTTTTATTGAGTTGTGGGTGGAATAGAGAACAATTGATATATTTTAGTCTGGTCGAACTCAACGATTAAGGTAGGTACCTATGAGTTTATAGTATTAGCTTGAAGGTATGAGTTTTCACATACATCCACATGCCACATGCCCTATTAATGATGTTTGCTTTTATAATGATAGTGGTTACTTTATTCATTATTTTAACAGACAATAATAATACGAAACAAAAATAATATTTCTTATAATAATTGGTAGTACAGGGGGTCCTCGTTATCCGAGGGTTTTTGGTACTGAAAAAATACCTCTTAAAGCGAATCCGCTTAAAACGGGGACCAAAATTACTTAGTAAATGGGTTTAATTAGGACATGTTTAGAAAAGAAAAAGACACGTGAGTAAGACAGAAGTAGTGTAGGAGTGTGGAATTGAAAGATTTAAAGTGACAGTTGACGACTGCGCACTGTTGCGTTTGTATTTTTGCATCTTTCTGCAAATTCGTAACTGCGACGACTCGGATAATGAGGACCCAATGTACATAAATCCAATCATCCACTTGTTACTTGTCCAAATACAATACCCAAAAGTTTGCGGTGACATTTTAAGTAAGAAAATATGAGGGAAGATTGTTTAGTTTCGCCACCTAGCTGACCAATTTATATGTACATAGTAGTTTACTGTTTTTAACACTCATATGTTATGAGACGATTGATTTAGTGTCTGAATAGTAGTGCATAATTGTTATTTAAGGTTGGCGCTACGATCATGACAATTGACGTGAATTTTTGAGTCTGCTCATGTACATTTAAAATGTTTCAACCCTTCAATTGGTATGTCCTGATACAAAAGAAATAATGTCTATAACAGTGTAACGATTCTAAACTAAAAGGTCCCTGAAATTTAGAAATGGAAAATCATTTGCTTAAACATAAGAAACATTAATGTAATTTGAGATTACTAATGCAATTTAGTGAAGATTATTGTATTAACATTTCTTTGATTTTAGAAACAAAAGCATGACTATGTACTTTGCAAATAAACCTATGAAAGTTAAAATTATGAATTTTATCATTCATTTGATACAACATTCAACATATTGACTGCTTAACGCATTCGCTGCTGAATAGATAATGAGATTTTAATTGCCCCCTTTAAAATGCACGTTAATTACATTGATCGGCCGCCTGGTCATTACACGCCGTGTGCGTCTTCCGCGTCCAAAGTATTAATCTGCAAACCAGCCAACTAAACTATTGTCCAAAAATCAGATTTTGATGGCATTTTGTTATAAAGCATGTTTTCTATGCTCACACAAAATTTCAAACTCCTAAACCTATAAATGAATGCGTTATCGTTCATTAAACAAAACAGCCAATTGCAGGTGCCAAATTTCCAATATCGTAAATGGAACAACTACGCTCTTTATGTAAATTTTCTTTATATATAAAAGGGAAGCTAGAATAGTGTATTAATTATTCATAGTGCAGCTTATTTGTGTATTTTTGGAATTGTTAAATTCCGCTCGATAGTTTTTTAGTTTAGCTAGTTTGCAAATTAAGCAGTCAATATGTACCTATATATTCTGAATATAAAGGGTTATCCTAGTTCTGGTACGAATTTGTTTTTTGAATAAAACATACATTGTTAACTTTTTGTGAATATATTTATTTCAATCAATATCTTCGGTCTTTGCAATTTCACAATACGCTTATGCCAAGTTTCAACGACTTTTTTACACATTTAGGCCAAGTTATTGCGATTTTTCTGGATCTTCGGCCACACTTGCATCGGAGCAGCTATGTTTTCGCATGAACAGGCTAGACAAACTTGTACGGTTACATGTAAATTGTATGTAAAATATTTCACCGTGGCACAGTTCGCCGTGAGCTTTCTTATCGGAAAGAGGTGACCGTATACTATACGGTCTCCAATTTTATTACATTCAATATGAACATTAATTCAATTTTCATAGCTGATTTAGGCAAAATTCATGAATTCAAAAATGAAAACCAAATCTAACCCAACAAATAATCCAGTATATCGGCCATTTTCAAAATTCGTTTGCTGCTGGCTTCCTGTAAAGTGTAAACCGACAAGAACTGTGTTTTATTTAGACATGAATTTTATGTCAGTACTATACGACCCAAAGAGGTTCGACGGTCTTTAATATACGGCCATATATATTTCCGAAACAATATTTCACGGTGAAGTATCATACGTCGAACTGCATACGTACAAGTTTTCGGACACGGACATGTACAGGTGTCAGGCGATCCAAAACACTACCAGTCCCTTAAAAAAATTTAATCAGCTTGTCAATAGAGCCTTCAGTTGGGCGATGATTTCTACTGAATTCTGACCTTAATTTTCGCCGTATGACCGTGTTGAAGATTTGCAATTATTTTCACAGTATGATTGTACGATTTTTATGTGTTTTGCGGTGGAGAGACGATCTATTGTGTTTATTAGTGGACTTTCAATTGACGAAATGTCAAATATTTGACAGGACTGTGAAATTTGTACCACAAGTTGGATAACTCTGTATAATATTAAATTATATCAATTCAATATAATATATTATAAGATTAGAAAAGAGTAATGTTTATAAATGTTGATAATATTATTTTATGAAATATCTTGAAAACATTAAAAAAAATTCCAAGGTTGGTATAAATAGCTCTAGGTGAATTGTATTTGACATTTGACAAAATTACTGTTTGTGCTATTTTTATTCTAAAAGCCTTATAGAAGTTGTTGATAAATAGTAAGTTATATGTATGAACACGAATGTATGTACTTGTGCATACAATATTTGGTTGGCGAGTGTTATTTTCAAATTAACACAGCAATCTTCATTGACCTAATTATTATTTCTAAATACTGGAGAAAGTCATAATTCTACGTATGTATTTATTTTAATGGCTTATTGTATATTCAGTATTTTTTTTCAATATTATTTCTATTATGAGAATTTCAAAAGTTATCGTCTAATTTACTAAATATTCTTTCACACTTTATTTTCATATATTTTGGCCATAGATAGAGGCGGCCAGGGGGGGCGAGCCACTCCAAAATGTAGCTTGCATCGTTGATTTTGATGAGACTACAGAAGGGCTCCTTTGGCAGAAGAAGGGCTTGGTTCGAACATCGTTGACTATAACCATGCTTTCAAAATTATACCTAATGCAGAATTCCTATTTTTTTATATAAACGATTTAGGTATTATTTTATGTTAACTGTAATTTTATCAGGTCTGCAATGTAATACAACTAAATATTTATGTTTGTTTTTATTTGTTTACAAGAAAGTTTTAAGGTCAAATTGAATTGAGGTGAATTTATCATTTTCATTATTCCAATCTGACAATTCCAAAATAATTTTGATAATCATTAATTAATATAAACAAATAATTTTATAGTATAAACAATGTAATTATATTATTACTATGTATAATTATATTACATTAATTGAATTGACATTTACATGATGAAACTCCATTATAATGGTTTTGAAACAAAGTTTATGTTAATTCAACATTGTAAAATTTACAAAATCTTTATTTCGAAACCCTTCCCATGTTCCTACCTATCATTTTACAGTATTTATCATCTAAAATGAATAAATTAAAACTGACTGATTATAATTTATGATATTTTTCAAAATTGTATAACACAAATGTTTGACTAAATCTTTATTCCTTGCATTGTCATACTGTAATATATTATTAATTCTTTTCTTTCAAACACTTCGACATAATATAATATGTAGCTAACTAATTGTCGATATTGTGATCTGCTAGTCAGATTTACTTTATTCATTAATACAAACAGGAATGGTTTAAAATTGTCGGTTCTTTTATATTACTGAAATTGTATGTAATTATTTACTTTAAAACATTTCAATATTTATTATTAATAATCATAATATGTTATTCCAATGATATTATGTTATGACTCATTGAGGAAAAATTTATATTTTCATGAACTAGTTAAAGACTATAGATTAAGGACCGTAATTTAATTTATTACATATTAAATGTATATTTATTTTACACTAAGTGTTATATCTGTGTTATTTTTTTCAGTATATACCATATATTGTAGGGTTTGGGGATTAGCTGTAAAAATATGTATTATAGTTTAAAAAACTATAACCAACTTTGGGTTAACACAAGTATTGTTATCTATTCATTTGATGAAGAGCAGGTCTTTTTTTAAAATAATATTCCGTCATTTGGAAATATACATTCATTTGAGATTTAACTTTTGTCTATCGTTACCGATGTAAAAATGCATGACAACACCATATATTTTTTTTTTTTTTCGACCATGTCCGATCCTGATAGGATCATATGGGCCTCCACAGAGTGGACCATATATAGTTCGAGAGATATTTATAGTCGAATGTTGCCACATGCCTAAATAGTATAAATATTGCATGTCTATTAAATAGTAAGTTGTTTCATATAAGGTGATGTGGTTGGTTTTGATCTTAGTTTCTTTTTTCCATTGTATTGTATTTTCAAATTAGAACATGATCCATTTTAATTAGCCAATAAACTGTTAGTTGCAATAAATATAAGTAAAATAAAATTATACATTGGCATTTGGTGTATCGAATTACAAAAACCGATCCATATGGTCAAAAACTTTAATTTCACACAATATTTAGTAATTTACAACTTAAATAACAATAACAAGTGTTTTAATAATATGTCAAATTTTATTTTTCATATATTTATTGCAAAAAATGGTTTATCAGCTAATAGAAATGGGCATATTGTTCTAATTTGATAATAAAATACAATAGAAAAAAGAAAATAATACACTGGTTTACACGTGCATGGATTTACTGCTGACAATACGTATCTCGCGGCAATAACAAGATAAAGCAAGTTGCAAGATTGCATACATGGATTAAAAAAGTTCAGCAGCTTCTGAATTTTCATGCGATATTTGGAACTGTGCCTGCGCAGTACAATGATAGTGGTGAACCTGCTGGAAAAAATATAAACTAAAGTGGCATTTTGACGTTTACCAATTTTCACAACTTATCAAATAGTAACATAAAATGACAACAACGCGTCTCGCTTACGCTTGAAAAATGAGATTGGCAAGACAGTTAAACAGTTATTATCGCGATAGTTGAATCTACACTATTGGTGCTAGTAAATCCATGTAGAGGCGCTATAATGTTAGAATTAAACAGTTGCGTGTCACATACAAAAATGTTATTTACCACAAAATTATTGAATTGTAGATTAATCAGCAATGCAATTAGCATGTATGTATGTATATTCTGTTAGATTTCGACTATATGCCGATTTATCAGTTGTTGAAAATGTGTAAATGCATATAGTATTCATGCACACATATTTTTTTTTTTTTATTTGTTTTTACCCATTGGTTGTGTTTCTTGTTTGTATGTACTGCATAAAAGTACCGAGGACAATCTCCAATAAAAAAAATGGTTATTTTCATAATGGTTTTAATATCCCTTAAACCTGGATTTAAAAATAATAATTCAACAATTGACAAGTAGATTACAGAATGTGTACAATAATATTTCAGCAATATGATCCGATGTAAGATATTGATGAAGAGTTTGAATCAGTCGGGTGACTCACGGGTCTCCAGTACCACCAGTTGTACCACACTGCAAATAAAAATCAATGTAAATTTATTTTTTGCCATCCCATAGGGCAGGGTTTGGGAACCTTTTTACATACGCGTGCCAAAATTTCCCAAATAATATTTTTCGACTGTCTAATGTGCCAAGCAGTTTTTCATGGTGAAAAATAAAGTTTTTTTAAAGTTTTCTTAACACATTGATCGCCAACTAGTTTTACATAAAATAGTTAAAAAATGATTATTTGTTTCTAAGGTATTATTTGATAGGTTATGAAAGAATATAATGTTTTTTTTCGTTTTGATGATTTTTTTACGTAAATATTGTTTTTTATGATGTGCCGGCCACATGTGTCCGTCGCGGCGCCAACAAATTAATTTATTCTATTGCGCCGGGCCGGCCATTTCGCCGGTCACCTGTCCATATGTGTTGACGAGAGCATGGTGCCATTTCGCGGTCGAATTATATTTAGATTTAGATACGAGGGTGGGTCAATAAGTCCTTAGAAAAGCCGACAGGTGGCGCGACTAGTACTGTAAGCGGTTTGTTTTCATGCAGCGTCACTACCGATTCAGTATGCTGCGAAGTTTCAATCAGATTGGTCGGGTTGTTGTTTTTTATTTTCGTACATTTAAAAAAAAAATTTGCTTGTTTACAAAAATGGAGAAAATTGAGTTTAGAGCTGTTATTAAACATTTTAATATAAAAGGGTTAACAGCAAAGGAAATAAAAAATGAGTTGGATTTAGTTCACGGCATATCTGCTCCTTCACTTGCAACTATTTATAACTGGTTAAATGAATTTAAACGTGGTCGTACATCAACAAAGGATGAACCACGCTCAGGACGTCCTGTAGAGGTGACTACACCAGAAATGATCAATAAAATCCACGATATGGTGTTAAGTGACCGAAGATTAAAGTTGAGTGAGATAATTGAGGTTACAGGGATCTCAAAAGGTAGCGTCATTTCTATTTTACATGACAAATTGTGCATGAAAAAAGTTTCTGCAAGATGGGTGCCGCGTTTGCTCACAGTCGACAATAAACGCAATAGGGTGGTGGCCTCTAAAGCCCTGCTGTCGCTCATGCAACGCAATCCGGATGAATTTTTTTCGTCGCTTTGTGACTGTAGATGAAACATGGATACACCACTATACTCCCGAGACGAAAGAACAGTCAAAGCAGTGGATTGCGAAAGGCGAACCATGTCCAAAGAAGGCGAAAACCGTAAAATCAGCTGGTAAGGTTATGGCTACTGTATTTTGGGATGCACGTGGAATTATTTTCGTTGACTATTTGGAAAAAGGAAAAACAATAACAGGGGATTATTATGCATTTTTATTGGACCAGCTAAAAAACGAAATTGAAGAAAAACGACCTCATTTAAACAGGAAAAAAATCCTCTTTCATCAGGACAATGCCCGTGTTCACACATGTTTACGATCAATGGCTAAAATTGAAGAATTGAAGTTCGAATTGGTCGACCACCCACCGTATTCGCCAGATTTAGCCCCCAGTGACTTTTTCCTTTTCCCAAACTTAAAAAAATGGCTAAGTGGACAACGTTTTTTTTCAAATGAAGAAGTCATCGATCGGACAAATGCTTATTTTGAGGACCTTCCGAAAACTTATTTTTCTGACGGTTTAAAAAAAATTGAGAAACGTCTAACCAAGTGTATTGAGCTCCAAGGAGATTATGTTGAGAAATAAAAAAAAAAAACAAAAATAAAAACTGTTTTAATGCTTTTTTCTAAGGAATTATTGACCCACCCTCGTAGTATAATAAACAGAAAAGGCACAAATACGGAATAAAAGTTTTCAAATTGGGTAGTATAATACCTGGATACACATAAACTGGAAATATACATATACATACCTTATAATCATTTTTGTTATTCTATTTTTTTATTATTTACATATTTTTTATAACTTACATTTTTATAATCTATTTAATTTTTATTTTTATATCAATAAAAACACATTTACAATTAAAAAGGAATTTATTTCATTATGTACATTCTTTACATTAGTGAGCCTATATTTTGTGACTGGGAAGACATATTTTCAGGCCAAGTGGCAGTAATATACAGAAGGGCCATGCCGGTCACCGCGTATCGAAAAATGCACTGCGCGCGTGCCCGCCGGCGCTGTAGAACAACTCTAAGGCAGGTCTTCTTTGCCTGTCACATGTGACCCCCATGGCCCCCTGAACGTAATCCAATGCCGGTCACCGGTGACCCCCATGGCGATCAACGTGTTAAAGAATAGTTTTTAAGATTTCTATTAAAAGAGTTTAAAAATTACAATTGAGTTCTTGATATTTTTTTATTCTTTGAATTTTTTCCTTGCTTTCAAATTAGTCGAAAGAGATTGTGGAAGAATTTAAACTACTCTTCTTTCATAATATTATATTATATTCTCAATTTTCTTTTTCAAATTTCAGTTTTCAATTTTTAGAGATTATGTTTGAGGCAAAATGACAAGCAGTTATTATATTTGAATGACTGCCGATAATTGATTTCATAAGGTTTGTTGATTGAATATTTTTATTTTTAATTCCCCGATTCGAAGGACCGACCTATGCAATTGTATATTTACATTAAACGTAGTGATTATTCTTGATAAGGATTTGCCTCCAATTTTTTATACAATGCGATTTGTCATATTTATGCATGAATTTCGTAGTTTCCGTTTGCGCATCGATTGGTAAACATAATATGAAAAACTGAAGAAAATACGCATGCTATGTCATCATTATTTTTAAATATTATAAAGTAAGTACTTATATATTTATTTGTAAAACTTAAAAAAAAAAATAATTGCTTATTGACAGGATAATGTGTATCGGACAATGGTGGAATGGTTGTTGAAACTTAAAAGAAAAAAATACTAACAGCTTTAAAGTTTTTTATGACGAATATTAGTTGGTTATTTTTTAAAACTGTTTTGCTCATGCTTTGGATCCAAACAAGAGCATGGTAGAGGGAGTTGATCTGTGTAATAAAAAACAGCAAATTCGTGACGCATTATTGATACATGAACTGCCTATTCTCTGATTATAAGGTCTACTATTTTTATAGCTGTCGCAAGACAATCAATATTTAGGCAGATTTATTCACGGCCCTCTACTAACCAATGAACGAGTAAAATAGTTGTGTTTTGACAGCTGTGATAGTTAAATATACTGCAATGTGTTCCGATGATCATAATACAACACAAATATTGCATTTTCTTTATAAATCTTAAATTATATAAATCCTCGATCTTCAAATCTCTCATTTTCTAATATTATGTAAAATTATAAAATAATCGATTAAAAAAAATTAGAATCATTACATGTTCTTTCTGTTTGGGTTGAACTTGAGGTAGTGGTTAATAGATAGATTTTGGCAATTCGGCTGAGGCGTCACTTGGTACATATCATGGTTCATGATCATAATGGTTACTAAAATATAAACACTTACATAGGAATGATGGTGGAAGTCTTATCGAAACAGAGTTACAATATTGCAGGCACTCTCTGGCCGGTCTAAATTCTATTAACCTTTCGCCTTGGCCTTGTATGACGAAAACGTAGTTACATTCTGGATCAGGTAATTTGTATGTATCAGCTTTGGCCTCATTGAATGTCACGAATCTTTCAGTGCTTAAGCCTAAGCGAGGTACAATGCTGGGCCGAGGAAATAGAGCTCGTACAAGCTGCGCAGGAAACATTCTATTCAATCTCCTGAAATAAATCAATATTAATGTAGCATTTCTGATTACATGTTAAAATCCATTAAAATATCTAATAAAAGAGCACTGCACACATTAGGGCTTATGTTTTTGAAGTCATTTTGCCTTGTCTGTGATGTGAAAAATCACAAGCAAATTGTTTTGTCATTGCCCCCACTGACATTAAGGATCCTGAATTACATAATTTTCAGCAAATATAATGACCAAAATATATGTAGTGCAGTGTCGGAGGGTCGTGGTAGGTTGTTAAGATGTGACATAAATAGTGCACACTAAACTTTGTCAGTCGTACATATTTGTTTTCATTTAACTAAGACTATAAATTACATCCATGATAGCTGCGCGGCTTAAGCGCCGGCCTATAGCTTCGTGGGTCCCAGGTCTGAATCCTGGGTCTGGCAAGTGCATATATTGTTTTTCAATTTGTGTACAAGTCAGAGTATGGACCTAATAGGTTGAGCAAGTGGCTTACATCTATTTCTCGTAAAAACAAAATCTGTTAATACAAAAAAGCCTCCACTCTGTGGTAAGAGCATATTATGATCATATTAGGATCGGACATGGTCGTATTAAATAATTGCAGCTGATAGTGTTGGTTAGTTTTTAAAGTCCAATTAAACCCTGTCTAAACCAAACCATAATGGATGATCCGACAAGCAGTGCACACTATTTCAGTCATACTTCGTCAAATTACGTATGACTTAATGTCATAATTTTAGATGTTTTATAGATAGACGAACATTTTTGACTATTATCTATTATGGTTTGGTTTATGCAGTATTTAATTGAATTTAAAAAACTAACTAACATTATCCACAATTTGTAGTCAGTTGAATGAAAACAAATACGTATGACTGACAAAGTTTAGTGAGCACTATTTATGTCAGATCTTAACAGACTACCTTCATCCTTTGCCACTGACATAGTATGCCGCATTCAGTATATTTCTTTAGATGCGCGCGCGACATTCTATAGACAACATACTTCATATTTCCATTTTTCTTCTGTCGCCATTAATGTATATACTCCCAAAAGGTCAAACCATATAATATGTAAGAAGGTTTTCAACGACAATTTCGTGTACAATACAAATAAATTAATGTTATACACTACACTCTCAGTAATCCGCCGTTCGATTATCCGACAACTACTATAATCCGCCGTTATTTTTACTAGTTGTAAGCACAGAATCAAGGTCTATAATTCGCCGGTATTCGATTGTCAAATTCAGTAGTCCGCTGCGTACAAGTATACAACGCAGATGAGACGGGTATATGTTGGAAACTTCTATGTAAAACGTACGTTTATCACGAAGAAAGTAATATACCAGGGAGGAAAGTGCCCAAGGACTGCATCACAATTATGCCGTGCTCCAATGCAACCGGGACACAAAATGAAGCTTTTGCCAGCGAAAGCCAGGAATATTAAGCCATTCAAGAATATCTGCCTCACTGAACAACTGGTTGTGTCAAGTAATTTACTATATTTAGTTAATAAACAGTCTATTAATATGTATGTATAAATTAGTAAATACTTTGATTATAAATAAAACCGTAATTTGCTAGTACAAATTTCTCAAAAACTATTTTTATGAAATACCTGATTTAATTCTTACCACATTTTGTATGAATGCACTATAATCCACCGCTTTCACTAATTGGACACTTGTTTGGTTTTTGGGGCGGCGGATTACTGAGAGAGTATTGTACATCTAAATGAAAATATAAATAAATTTAGCTTTACCATAAATAGCTGCTTTTGGAGGTATTCACTTCATTAGTTAAATTGTATTTCCTAAAGAATTCAGCTGCCAATATTGTTTCTTCACTATTTACTAAAATCTTTGGAGCATCTTTATCAAATACTTTTTGGTTGTTGTCGTATACGTTTTTGAGATCTGCAAATGTCACCAATTTCTGCTCGGCCTAGGTAGAAAAATAATACATCCATGTATTAGGCTTTTTTCTATAATTTACCAGTAAAATGAATTATACGACATTACTTCTATCCTATTTACAATTTCTTGTTCGAATTATTGAAATAGGTATATAGGTATTTGAATATAGATATTTGGTAGAGTTGTCTGATTTAATAGACAGTAAAAAGGTTATCATACTTAAAACACACGTACATAATATTGTGGGTATACTGTCAAAAGTTGGTAAGTCACGAAATCATGTTATGGAGTAATTGCATTTTGAAGTTTGACATGCCTTCTAAAATCAGGCATCATGCTAATTTTTTTGTTAACTCTAAATACGTAAATTATTGACCAACTTTTGCTAGTAACCCAAGATATTATGATGTAAATTATCATTTTTGATATTAAAGCATATGGGCCTCCTGCAGTGGAGGTAATCTCAACATTCATCTTTGTTACGAGGAATCGGGTTAGCCATTCTTTTAAGCCACTGAGTTCTTGTTTTGGATCAAAAATACATTGCAAAGAATGTTTGCTAGACATGGATTTCAAACCGGCGATTTATAATTTTAGAAGTGGACATGCAACCACCATTGGCTTGATTAATCCGATCTGGATCAGGGCCACCTCCTGAAGAGGTATGTTGACATTTTTATATATAAGAAACAGTGGTTGACCATTTGTTCATCCTGATCTGTTATGTTATCAATCCAAACACACATAAGTGTATATTGTGGTAACTGTCCATTGAAGGCTGGCAGAATGAATAATATTGAGGACTTTTGTTCTGGCCGATTTTTCTTTAGCTGTGGCATATACTATTATTCAGTCGTATGAGTTCACAAATCCCAGTATAATGAGTATTATAGCTTCCAGTTATGACAGGGTTTGCAGTCAGTTAGAGAATAATACCCGTCTTCAGTTAATCAGTGTCTATATTATAATTAAAAAAATAATCATGCCAACATTACAATAATATATATTTTTTTATGTTTTTGTTTACCTGGAATATAAATGGAGGTGAAGATTGAGGATCAAAAGAAGTAGATGTGATTTCGTGTATTTGATTTATAGAGTGACATGGCCAGCAGTCCATATCGTCTATTTGAAACAGTGGGTTTTGAATGAGGCAAGTCTCATCGTATAATTCTGAAAAAATTCAAAAGAATATTGTAGTTGAATAAAAGGAAAATGTCCACCAAATTGTATTAAAAAAGAACGGTAATTAAGTCGTTGCTCACCTGTTAACGATGGAAACGTTGAAATAATTGGAATGGACATAATTCTCAACAATCTCAATCCAGGATAAATGAACTCTTGTATTTTGCATAGCATTACACTTAACGGTTTGTCGTCAAAGAAAATATTTATTAAATATAGAGCGAGAATAGTTAAAATGAAAACACATGCGATACGAATTCCTCTACTAATGTTAAATCTGCTAACATGTTTGTTAATAGGCTGATCGTTTTCCAATGTTTTGATACACTCGTTAAACATTTCTTCGAATTGGTCTTCACCGATACCAAGTTGTTTGGAATAGTCTTTAATATCATTTAAAGATCGCTTGTACTCTCTCATTAAACATTTTTTCGACATGATGCTAATGTAATACTATTTTTTTTATTATTAAATTAGGTTAATTCGTCCTCTGCTATCCGTCATAACAATACATTTTGACAGATGTTTGTTATGAAAATGTTGTCAGTTGCTATACTAGTATTGCCGTATCAATAATAATATAATAATTTATAAACCTCTCAAAAATTTGAATAAAGGCTCTGATATATATGCCACGTTTCACAAGCCGAGTCGAAATTTGGTACCTACGGGCATGTTTATTGTATAGCTCAGAATTATTTATGTGTATTTTAAAATTAAACTAATAATTTATTTGCTTATAATATTATTCATAGCAGAATTTTAACTAGGTATAATATGAACTATAATATTATGTAGGTGCTGTACATCAGATGCATGGTACAAACGCGGGCATGTATTAAAACATAACTAATGGCTCAAATAGACTCTATGACGATCGGTCATATAAATGCCGAAAAAACCCGTTTCTTATGTTGGCGTTATGTGTCATAGGGTGTCACAGAATGTAAATGCGATGTCATAGCTGTCATACAATATGTAATTCTATGTACAATATGTCGGAATGGCATAGATTTGATCATAGACACTAAATCGCTCTTAGCAAATATGTGCCCGATCGTCATATAGTCTATTTGAACCTTAATAATAAGACAACTTTACAAGGTACCTAGTCAAAAATTGTCAAAATCCATAATTCAATCGTAAAAATTAATAAACTCATTATTATGACGGTAGATTAAAAATATTTTAGCAAATATAAAGTAATAATAGGTAGGTATATTATTCAATATAAAATCATTTTATTATCAAATAAAATAGGTATAATATTATAAAGCTTTCATTCATTCATTGTGAACAAGGCTGTGAAAATAAAATTAGATTTTTGTTATTCGTCATACTCATAATGCCTAATAACTATTATTCATGTAATTGTGGCCAATGTTGGGTTGTGGTTTGATATTTTCTTATTGCTGCAGCGAGTGGAATAGAAACTAACGAAAGCCCGGATACAATAAGCAAACACATGTAAATGGCCAAACAGAATTCTATATCATTTTTAGCTGCAAGTTTGAAACCAATCCCGGTTGTAATAGTTCCCAAGCACACTCCTGCTAAACAATCGATTGTTCCGCGAAGCTTCGTCCACTTTCTTAATCCTATTGAATCTCTCAGAGTATCTTCGCAGGTCGTTGAAATGAATCCATATCCAATGCCAATGGCAGCAGAAGATAATGCGATAAATTCAATTTTTGTAGAATGCACGAGAGCTGAAAAATACAACGTTTTGTTAACTAAGTACCAACTTATTTAATAATAATATGTTAAGTAGGTACTTACATACATATTATTTGTACTTACGTAATTGAGTCGCCTAGATACATAACTCACATTTTGCATTAATTTTGAGTTAAATATACCAAGTGATTCTAATTAAAGGCATTAATCTATATAAAGAAAAATTACAAGATAAAAAGAACTTTTTATATACGTTTAACACGTTTTTAAATTTTCTGTTGAATCATATAAACTTGACAATTATTATGTATTAATACAAACTTTTTATGTACTTGATAGAAATACTGAATAAATATTATAGAATATTGAAATGTCATTTTGACATTTCATATTGATTTCCATAGTAACGCACCTATATATTAATAATTTAGTTGATAGGACCCCCTTAGCAACCGACAATAATAACTTTCCATACAAAACAGAATTAACTGAAAATGAATTCAATTCTGCTTAAAAATGACTAAAAGTATTAAAAGAATGCATTGTCGTCGTGTATATATATTCTAAAAGTTTCAAATGTGTAGCTAGTCGGGAAGTTAGTTAAAAATCTTCAATCGTCCAATACAAATCTTGAACAAATAAGAAAAAAAATGTACTGGACACACAAGAAAAAATCTGTACCGGAAAAACAAGAATACGAGCTAATAAAAACGTGGTAAAATAGTTGGCCATCAAAAGTCACGTTAAACCATGTGAAAGTCGTTGATAAAATTGACTGATGGTGTCATAACCATGGCCCTCACATCCTGAAGCGGACACTTAGGCCAGGATGTTTGGCGGGCTCTCTATCTATTGCCAATGTTAAGAGCAGTGTGATTTTCTACAGTAGTGTCCCCAAATGGTTCCAAAAATTCTGTGTATTTAAGCGATTTAATTTTTTAAATAAATCTATATGAATTAATTATTGAGTTGTCGCACTCGGTATCATATTATTATTATGAACCACTGGTCGCAACTCCTTCTTGTGATAACCAAATAGCATTCGACCCTTTGATATTGGATAAATAGCCATTTTTATTATTCAGGAACCACTTCCAATAATTATACACTACCTACATATTTTTAAATATTAATATTTCATTAAGTAGTATAGCGTCGCAGGCGATTTATTAAAAATAATATAATAAATTTCTGGTGTGTGTTTATTTCACAACTGGTCGACCTTCCACGCCGGGCCCCCCCTAAGCCCGGGTCCTCAAGCTGGAGCTTTGTCAGCCGCCCATTTGTGGAGGCCATGGTCATAACTCACATTTTTCAATGAATAATCTGTTATGTTATGTCATCAAGGCCTTTCTAACCAATCGGGAAGTTCTATTCCTCATAGGGTGCGGTGTGCCTGCAGCCTTATTATTTATTATTCTATATTTTATTATTATATAGTATTATATATTATATTTTTTAAAGATATGTAAATAGACTCACTCATTAATATTCAAGGGAGTTCAATTAATACTATTCTTCTATTTTATTACAAAAAGAGTGCTCTGGTGTTTTTTTTGCGAATAACTCAAAACTCGATTTTTGGAATATGGAGTTATGACTCTAGGCAACTCAATTATTTACATTAAATATTAATATATTTCCAACCAATTTGAACATTTTTAAAATATATCCGTGGTAACTAATAATTGGTAGGTAAGTAAGTATTGGAAATAAACATTTTTCGTAACTAATTATTTTACATAAATACTGGAATGAACTGAATTTACTTTGGGTAGATAGTGATTGTAGACATTTTTAAAAGTATGCATTGTTATTAATTTGTACCTACCCATGTGAGTTAGAAGTGAATTTATTTATATTGCGCTAGTATATAACTACAAGTGTTTATTTTTGGTGAAACAAAAGTAACAATGAGCCAGCCTAGAATACTTTTTCATCGTTTGGTTTGTTTTGTCAAAAATAAACACTTACACCCTTATAGTATTAGGGTCACGATTGGTATTCATGCATCCATATAGGTAGGTACCAAACTAAATAAGAAGAAGAAAAAAAGAAAAAATCTTACCAAACATTCCTATTGATGCAACTAACATCCCAAACGCGGAAATGTATTTAAAATTCGACTTTGACATCCGGTTAAGAATACACGGTAGTGCAACTAAGGCACAAAGCCACCCTGTTCCATGTATAGTTGTAGAAAAGGCAATTTCATTTAAAGTTTTGCCTGGTAATATGTCTCTTATTAGTAAAGAAATAAGGCACGATACATTAAAAGGCACTGAGAGAGAGCACAGTTTGAGTAAAAGGGCAGGATAGAATTGCCACGTTTTGATAGAGAGCAAGAAAGGATCCACGAAGGATTCAATAAATTTATCACAACTGTTGCGCGTGTTTCTTTTCAGTCTATAGAATTTATACGACGAGCAACTGCAACAGTCAGAAAAAGAAAATCGGCTGTTCCTTGCAGGCTTAGATGCATTTTTCATATTCTTAAACCAGCTAATATTCTGGTTGAAATGGGTTTTATTTCTTTCAGTGTCAGAAGATTCCACACGAATTTCATCCAAATCGTTCACCGGTTTTCGTTTTTCATCTTTCAAGTTATCAAGATCATCAGTTGATTGTATTAACACATTTAGTTTATCACTAATTACACTTAAACGTTTTATGTCTTCGTTCAGTCTTGCGCGATCGGAAATGTCTACAATTTTATCAGGCGGTGTACTCGAAGAACTATGCGAGTAAATTACTTGTTCATCATTTTCACTATCACTTGCTTCACTCTCTTCTACAATTTGAGGAAGAATTTCAACACCATTCATATTTTTTGACCGACTGTCTACCACTTCCTGAATAACTATAATGTTTTCTTCGGGCGTTGAATTATTCTCTTCGTCATCTTCGAAATTCTTCGGAATGTTTTCATCTGATGGACTCTTCCAAGTCTTTTGCGATAGGTCAACCAATTGTATATTATCCGGACTACTTATAGTTGAGAAATTAGTATTTGTGTCATTAAACAAAGAATACTGTCTTGCGTATGATCCATATCGTGTCATTTTCCGTGGTTGTGTAACACGATCAGGTTTAATGAAAAAAACCAGTGGCAGAATTTGAATGATGCCACAGCTGATGACCAATAAACCAATTCTATTTCCATAGTGATTTAGTACTGTTATAATAATGTACGGCATTACGACTTGACCGAACGCTTGTCCGAGTTTGCAGAAACATTTTACTCGACTAAGGTTGGTTTCAAACACTTCTGCCAGAACAAAATCTATTTGCGATAGAACTAGGCTGGTCCCCAAACCTGAAAATGAATTTGAAAGTACTTAGTATAGCATATTCAATAAAATTAATAGACAAGCTAAATTTTATCTGCTAAACGTTTATAAATAATAAAAAAGAGTAAGTAGGTACCAGTGGCGAAGGGTGGAGGTAGGCTGTTAAGATTCGACCTAAACAGTGCACATTAAAGTTTGTCAGTCATTCGTATTTGGTTTTATTGAACTAAGACTACAATTTATAGATGGTGTTAGTTAGTTTTTAAAAATCAATTAAGCCTTGCCTAAACCAAACCATAATAGTTTTGGTATGTTATGGGCGATTCGATAAAATAGTGCATATTTTTCATTCATACTTATTTGTTTTCGTTGAATTTATTTGATATTGAAGCGTTGAATTGCCGGTTAATTTTTTTTAAATTCATTAAGCCCTGCCTAAAGAAAACCACAGTAGATAAAAAATATTCTAACTATAAAATATCCAAAATGATGTATGATTTAATGGCATAATTTTACATATTTTATAGATCAACGAATATTTTTTGACCATTATCTATTATGGCTTGGTTTTCGCAGTGTTTAATTGAATTAAAAAAAAACTAACCAATACCATCTGTAAAATAAAATTGTAGACTTAGTTCAATGAAAACAAATACGTATGGATGACAAAGTTTATTGTGGACTATTTATGTCGGATTTTACCAGCCTACATCCACCTTTCGCCACTGGAAGGTACTAATATTACGAGACATTCAAGTAGTTTCGGAAACAGAATCATCATTATGTTATACTTTTATTTATAATATAAATTGTATATACCTACCTAATACCACTATATAGTGCGTAGCATCGTTGCCATACGTCCCGATGTTTAACCAAAACTAGATTGTTCCGCGTGGGACAGCCAAATTCTCGATTAGGTATTCAACAAATACTCTTTTAGATTAATTTAAAATGGTCAGATCCAAGAAACAGAATCATTGAGTTGGAGTAATCGGAATTACTTGTCCAATTCACCATGATATACTCATGTGCTAATTTTTACCAATACACTTAAACAGCAGAAAGAAACTCTTCAGGAAATAAAATCTTCAGTCAAGTACAAATAGGTGAGTGTCGTAAAAATATTATTTAATATTAATATTTTGATAGTTACAGAGTTTTGTAGCTTGTTTTGTGTACTTTATGATTGACATTATAGAAATAATGAACTACGCGTTTTTAGATTGTCCTGCTTTTTGCTCCTAAATCAGGTTTTTTAAATTTCACATGGTAAAAATATCGATTTAGTAAAATAATTATCTGACAACGCGCAGGGTACGCAAAGTAAGCATCATCACATGCAATATTGTTAAGACCATGAACTTTGGAAATGTGGACAGATCAAGTTTATTCAATCTGCAAATTATGCTAACAAAAATTAAGAAAATAATGCCTATATAATATTCATATACAAAAATTACAGGTAATAAGAAAACTAATAAATTATATTACATATTATGATATTGGAGACCAACAATCAACAATATTGATTGTGCTTAGGTATAGTATATGAGATTGAGTTAAATACAATTGATTAAATAACATTTAATATCAAGTTAGGTAATAAAATAAAACGCAATATCTAGAAGGTAATTATTCCACATAGTTAAATTATAATCAGGATCAGTTTCATCTATTACAATGGAACATTGTCAACTTTACTGAAGAATTATTTTCTGATCATTATGAAATTATGTGGAATAAACAGGTAGTACATTTTATTGTATTTTGTTTTATTTAATACAATGTCTTTCTACTAACAATTAATAGGTAACACCATTAAAAAACCTAGCAAACTTACTAATAATAATTATTATACCTATTTGTCTAGTTTTGAATGGTCAGTTTTATAAAAATGTAAGTGGGTAACTTGTTCTACATAATATCTAGAGTCTAGACCTAGACGATAAAGTGATTTAAAAAATCTGTAGGTACATAGTAAATTATATAAATTAATATATTCACCGTTTTCAAATTATTATGATTCCACCAAGCAAGCTGGTTCAATCACCACACGACGAGCTATGCATGTTAACGATAAAATTCGTCACATTTGACAGATCGTCAGTCTATCGAATCTATTATTTACATTTTAAGATATGTCGTAGTGCGGATGTAGCTAAAATTAAGCGAAACTAAATACAACCACGAAGGCCGCGCGGCTTAAGCGTCATGGGTCCCAGGTTCGAATCCTGGGTCTGGTAAGTACACATATTGTTTTTTAATTTGTATGAGTTTCTCGTAAAAACAAAAATCTGTTAATACAAACCTCCACTCTGCGGATGCCCATAATATGATCTTATTAGGATCGGACATGGTAAAAAAGTACCTATTTTAGTAATTTCCTTACGGCTCGCTCACCCACTGAAATGACTTCGCAAAAGTCAGGACTATACGTGAAAGTGCCCACCACCACCCGTCATATATGCACAGCCGTGGATATGCACGGCCGCTTTCTATGACGCTTTAAAATGTCTGAAAGAAGTGATTTTAAGTGCTCATTCCGTCCCATGATGCTGCAACCATGTACCATAATGCTTAAAGAAGAAAGTTAAGAAAGAAAATTTTTGTTTTTTGGACTGGCTCTGCTGTCCGATGACGTTAAGCGCTTTGTGTACCCGCATACTGAGTGTCATGAATTGAAATGGATGAGTCTACATGAGTCGGGACTATCCCGTTCCCCATACGATGCTGCAAATTTCTCGAATGCCGCAAAGTTGGCCTCGGTTGCTATCAGATCTCCATGACCAATTGGACTCGTGTGAGGACGGACCCTGGCAAACAGCTCCGCTCGTTCGAGTTCCATAAGCGGGCAATCCCAGAGGATGTGTTCAACATCTGGGTGGTCATGCCCACAGGTACAACCCGGCCCATCTACTATCAAGCCAAACTCGTGGAGTCTGGCGGCGAAGTTGCCATGGCCGGTGAGGAACTGGCTAATCCAGTGCGAAGGTTGGAGTCTTCTAGTTTGGTGCCTGCAGAATACGTCTGGAAAAAAACGGTAAGTGTACCGCCCCTTGGGGGAGGCGGTCCACCTCGCGTGCCATGCCGCAAATGCGGTCTTGTACATAATGTCACTTACAGTCTTCCTGTAAGGAACGTCCTCGGATCTCTGCGGTGGTGTCAGATGGACACCGGTGAGTGTTGTACTGATCCCCCTCAAGAAGAGGGTGATCGATCCTCTGACTTGGACGTGCAGATCGAGGGGTAGCACCCCCGCGAGTACGGCAAGCGCGTCAGTAGAAGTTGTGCAGTATGCTTTGGTAAGCGAGATCAGAGCAAGTCGCTGCCCGCTTAGTAGTTCGCGTCTCACGAGAGTTAAGGAGTTTACTCGGGAATGCCAAATGCTGGAGGCGTAACCGGCAATTCCCATGAAATTTGCGCCGTATGCAACCTTAAGGGCTCTAAGCTTAAGTCCCCAATTACTGCCCGCCATTCGGGCAATTCTCTGATAGGCCGAGTTGGCCTTAGAGACGGCCGTCTTGGCGTGGTGAACGAAAGACAGCTTGTCATCAAGAATTACTCCCAGATACGTAACCCTTTCGGAGAAACGCACTGAGGTCTGGCCAAAACGAACCGTGGGCGGCCGTCGAGTTATGTTGACCCGAGAACTACCCCTGAGGAGGACAGCTTCCGTCTTGCTCGGGGCAAAGGTCAGCCTGTTCAGCAACCCCCAATTAAGGATTCTGCCCAAGGCGTCCGTGGCTGCGTGCTCAAGTGCCGGTCGGCTCGTCGCCCCAACAAGCAGGAGCAGGTCATCGGCGTACGCAACGAGCGTGCAGCCCGGAGGCAGTGGCAGGGACAGAACGTCGTCAAACAGTATGTTCCACAAAAGGGGTCCCAGGACGGAGCCCTGGGGACACCCCATGGTGGTCCTCCTGTGAATCAGACTGGGGCCGGTGTCGTAGGTTATCTCCCTATTGCTGAAGTAACTTTGAACCAAGGCAAAGAGGTCCTCGGGGATCTGTCTCAGCCGAAGCTTCGCCAGAACCAAGGGCCACCACGCAGTATCAAACGCGCCCGCGATGTCGAGAAAATCCCGGCAACGAGGTCCTTGCCAGAGCTCTCCACAGAATCGATCACAAAGCGAATCGCATCCTCGGTGGACTTTCCGGGTCTAAACCCAAATTGTCTTTGCGAGATTGGACAGACAGGTGGGACTCAATCCTACTGTTTATCAATCTTTCCAATATCTTCCCGAAGACGGGAAGGAGCGTAATCGGTCTATACACTTTCGGGTCATAAGGAGGGCGACTGCCGGCTTTGGGGATCACCGTCAGGTGGCCCTACTTCCGGTAGTCAGGGAATATGCCACTACTCATGCATTCTTTGTAGAGTTGCGTGATCTCGTGTGAGGCAAGAGACCACGCCCTTCTCGCTAGCGCGTTATCTATGCAGTCAAGCCCGGGGCTTTGCCGGCCGGGAGGCTGGCAAAAGGATCCCTAGTTCAGACATGGTAGTGGCTGCGAATCGCGGAGTGTTTAAGGGGAGCAGCGCATAGACGCGAAGCTGCTGAAATCGGTCATTATCAATGTCGAGCGACTCGTTGTCCTGCGGGATAAGAGCATCCAACAGGACTGTGACGGACTCTTCAGAGCTATTGGTGAACGATCCGTCGGGGCGCCGTACCGCCGACATGACTTTTCCGGGCCGTGAGCCCAGCTTCATCACGCGGAAGGGAGGGCCCCACGGATCATTGCCACCCATTTCAGTGACGAACTCCCTCCAGTGCATCTTCTTAGCCTTACTGATTGCCTTTTTGAACTTGAGTCTAGTGGTCCTGTATGTGACCGCAAGCGGATGGTCCGCCTGCGGCGGCCCCTTCAGCGATCTTCGCGCTGCTTGTAAGGCCCTTCTGGACCTCCTCATCGCGTCTCTCAGTCTTGTCAGTCTCGGCTTCCTCCAGGATGCGAGGTCCGGCGGTCTTGGGGTCGTTCTTCCGATAGTGCCCTCCGCTTTTTCAATTATGAGATTCGTGAGGTCCTCAGCCGCAGCGTGTATGTCCTTTGGCGGAGGGCGCGAGGCCATCCTGTCCAGACCCTCAGCAAACTCGCGGTCAAAACGTACCCAGTCGGTTCTCTTGGTCCTGAAACGCCTCGGCAGTGACTCGCACACAAGTGGAGCGAGAGACGCGTGACCCCTTTCGGTAAAAGTCAGGACTAAACATAGCTAGACTGTGGCTTCTATATCGAAACATATCACCGTGGTCGTTTTTAGAACTAAAACCGTTGCAATACCACCAGCATGCAAAAAGCGCGTGGCGTAATACTGTAATCGCATACAGCGTCATGAAATAATGTCAATACCTACTTACTCTGTCTATGCGAAAGATACCTGGAAATAAAATTAGACCTACCTCCAAGTAATCCAATGGAAAGAGGGTCAAGAATTGATGATGTTGAAATACCAGCTATCGCAAATCCAGAAAATGCAATAATCACTCCCATAGCAGATATCATTCTAATATCAATATTGCTCCCCCACGATTCTTTAGCATCACGAAACCAGGAGTCTACAATGAAAGTTAAGATTCATAAAAATAAATTATTATTTAATCATTGCTTTATGAAGATTATGAGAAATTAATATGTTATCAAAAAAGATGGATTCTGATGGAGGACCCAGTTTTTTCTCTGAATTACGTAGAACAAAGATTGGATTGGAAGTATTATAATCCTACAATACATTTAATTTTTTATATACATATCCAAGGAGAAATTGAGATACAATATACAATGAAATAAATGTTATATTAAGATAAACAATTATTGCTGATTATCGTTATAATTGATAACAATGTTACCAACTGCGCTTTCTTTGCTGGATCTAGAATTTTTGAATAGAGATATTATCTAGTTTGAATATAAATGCACTTGGCGTTTATAGCGTTTTCGAAACGCAAACATATTAAAATTTCTCATTAAAAACTACAATATTACTCCCGATATGTATGTAAATCAACATGGTGGTGTTTTGTCCTAAAACTTAAAAATAAATTAATAATGTAACATACGATATCTAAACAAACTATTATATAAATGTAAAATTCTATAAAAATATTGAACTTACATAATTTGAAAACATTTCATGCATAAGCCAAAATCCTTTTTTAAAATATGGAGTGATTTGTGACGTCGGTTAGTAATTAAGGCATTTAATTGATACCACCTTGATTTAATATTATACAAAAACCGAGAGCGAAACTTATTAAGCATTTCATGTAAGAGTTTTAAAATCTCATTAATTAAGTAGGATGCCCGTAACTTAATTTGAAAAGCATACTAGCGCGAATACAGCGGTATATATTATATTGATGAGATGTTTACAAATTATGTATGTTCGATATCTAAAGAATGACCAAATTTTTTACTGACATTATTTTTTAGTTGCATGAAATTTTTTTGATAGGTAAACATTTTGCTTTTTTGACTTTTTTCTGCCAAATAGCATATTATAGCCAACGACAGTTGGTAACACTGCATGTGACGGAGATATAAATAGAATTATTGCCTACCAGCCATTGTCCACGAGATAAAGAAGAGACTCGGTGTTATTATGGCTTTCCAGGCATCTAAACCCTCGTCTACTCTGATGACCAGAATGATACCATATGACAATAATATCCCAGGTAACACGAACTGAAAGTGAAAAGAAAAGAAAAAGATATTTGTTACATATTTCTATCCTTTGTCTTTAGCACAACGTTGGAGTAGGTGGTAGAACGCCCATCTCTGAATCCATGGGTGCGATACGAACACAGCTCAACTCACTCATTAAATCCTGTCAAAAATCATATAAGTATGTAATTTCATTTTACTTTTTACGTTTTATTAAGACATATACACACAACGAAAAGGTTGACAACCTCTTAAAATGTTTATTAAAATTATCATAACTTATTTTACCATAAATGTTCGCGAGGTAACTGCTTTAATTGGTATTATGTAAATCAGTAGGTAGGTATACAGTGGCGCCATTGGTACTACAATAGCACCTTGCAGCTGTTGTAGTTGTAGCTATAGTCTAAGGCAGCGATTTCCAAGCTGGGAGGCGCGGAGTATTGCAAAGGGAGGCGCGAAAAGTTTAACACAATAATTAATGTAGCCAACAGGTTTGCAGTTTGCTGTAGTAGGCCGCTAGTTATAAACTACATAAAAAAGTCCTATAAAAGGTTGTTTGCAGACATGTCTGAAAATATGGAGACTAATTTTATAATACCTCACTTCTATACTATTGTGAAGCGCGCCGTGAAAAAATGAAATAAAAGGGTCAAATCATAATATTGAAATTTGAGGCAAATTTGTTTAGGAACGATAATTTTGTTGATTAACTAGTCTATTTGGTTGAAATTAAAAAAAAAATGAGTGAATAAATCAACGCAAGGACCACTAATTCATTTACTCATTTAAAAAGACAAATTGAAGGCATTCATAAAAAATTGAAGCTTTGGAAATCAAAATTACAAATAAAACTAGTTCGCCATATTTCCACTTTCAAATGATTTCTGCGCCAGATATATTGAAGCAAATAAAAGTGTATTTACTGAGTTCTTGGTTAGTTTGCTAATGCACTTTTGACATTATTTTATTAACAGAAAAAAGTCACCTGCGGCGCTGCTTTGTTGCAGAGCTATTAAATATTTAAAAAATGTGGTTGTGCGTTGCAATTTGATGTGATGATAACTCCTGTGTATAATTTAGGAAACACTACACATTAGATAGACACATTAGACCACCACACTGCCCTTAACCTCAGCGATAGGTAGGTGGGCCCGCCAAAGATCCTGGCCTGGGGGCCCGCTTCAGGATGTGGGGTCCATGATATAATCCATTTGTCAATGAACGATGATGAATTTGGATTGACTACTATTGAAATTGATTGTGCTAATAAACAAGCACATTCAGCGCATGAAAAACAAATAAATTTAAAAATGAATATAATATAAATAGTAAAACCTTGTATATTTTTTTTTCTTTTTTATATTAGTACATTGTTGACTATTTAAAAAGGTGTCTGTATTATTTAATGAAATAAAGGGGGGGTGGAGGCGCCAAGATTAGATTTTATTAAAAGGGAGGCGTAGTAATATAAACTGCGGAAACATAATATATATATATATATAAGCAGGAATTGTAGTAAACATCCAATAATTCACCTGCGGATCGCCACTATATACCGATTTACCTATATAATATGTTCATTGTTCAATGGGCGAGCCAAGCCTCGAGCACGGACTAGAGTGTTATCATAGCGAGCCCAGTCCACGGTGCCATGTTTCCGGGATAATTGGCAAACACCACAATAATCTTGTCGTTATTTCAACTTACGTGGAAAACCATTGACGCCAGAAGGACGGCCCATTTTGATTTACTTTTCGCCGTGATTGTAGTGAACGAAGCAAACCTCCTGTCTGACAAAGTGCTGTGGTATATTTGGTCATTCATTCCTGCAGTAGATTACTATTTTAAAACGGACGCTTTTACCGACATATTCCATCACTTATAAGCATTAAAATGTCATCTTATTATATCGCGCACCATGCTATTTTCCAGTTACTACAACCACGAGTGTGCACAACACATTAAAACACCTTTTAACTCGACTTTAACCAATGAAATGACGCATTAATGACTGAATTACAATCATACAAAACTCATAATATTATCAGTTCTTACATCTACGCATGCCAATATACTGGAGTATTTTGATAACCGGATAGTAGGGTATTTCCTTATTTGTTATTAAGTTAGTTGGTTATCGGGCTAACGGTTAACCGGATACTATTTTGTTTTCTGTATTGCACAGGCTAATAACGAGAAAAAAATCAAATCATTAGGGTGAATGGTATAGAACTTTTTTTTGACCATGTCCGATCCTAAAAAGATCATAATATGGGCCTCCATGGAGGAGGTTTGTATTAACAGATTTTTTTAACGAGAAATGGATGTTGGTCACGTGGTCAACTTATTAGGTCTATCTTCTTCTTTCACCCTGTCACGCCACAGTAATGGGGCATAGGCCAAGCATAAGTACGCCATGCCAGACCTACAGCGCGTAGATCACTTTTGTAGCAATGCTGCAGGGTGAGGGAGGGCGCGCCACGACAATGGTACGAAGTGTCGCACTCTCTGGCAGCATCCGGAACACATGTCTCAACTACGTAAAGCGTCTCTTCGTGATAACCTTCATCGTACATATTTTTTTGTTACCAGCGGACCTCCAAACCTGTCAGTTTCTCAGACCTTCGATGTTTGAGAGTAGGTTTCGTGGAAATGCTCTAAACACTTGTGTATGTATTTTTTTTAAAGGTTTTTGTTGCACTTGTATGTTGTAGCCGAAAAATAGGTAGGCAGGTACCTACTAAACAAATTTACATACAATTAAAAGAGTTCATATCGTAAGTCTGCTTTAAGGAGGCACTTTGCCTAAAGACGTCACTGCTTTTGACCAACAAGTCAGCACGGTCCAATGGACAATTGAATTGCTCCAGTCTCTTTGCTAATCGCAGGAAATCCCAAAGGTACAATATTACATAATATAAATTATATCACGCCTAATGAGATAATTTCACAAAAAAAAAATATTTTATGGATTTCACTACTCGCATTAACTGATAAAATATATCGGTTATTCGATTATTAACGAAAAATAATATTTTATTCTTTCAGTTAAACAGTTAACCTGTTACTCGACAGTCGGTTTCCTATGCCAGTCTATACCTATATAATATGCATGTGAGTATAATATGTACTAATGAGTGTTGAATTTACAAGTAAGGACGCACTCTGATTCCACATTATACATAGTTTATCGATGCCTTGTTATCTTATCAATGAATATTACTTATCATAAAATACCCACAGATACCATGTTCACCTGATAAATCAGTGATAGTGACATAATAAATAGAATCATTATTTGCATTGCGCGTGCAATAAAATATGCCTGTGATTTCCAACAGGGTTCCGCGAGTTTCATGAGAGTATAAAAAATGCAATCTAGAGTGTTGTAACGCGGTCGTACCAGTGTACGTGACGTGGATTCGACGGAGACATTGATTCTCAAAGCTTAGAATTCGAAACCTTTGTGCTATAGTCATTTTATGAATCCGCTAGTATGTCCTGTATCAGGGTTGGCGAACCTTTTTACGTGCGAGTGCTAAAATCTTTGAAATATTATTTTTTCGACTGTCTGGCGTGCCGAGTAGTTTTCAGGGGCGGAGGGGGAATGAAAAAAATATTTTTTATGAATGCTATTGAAAAGCTTAAAAAATACAGTTGAGTTCTTGAGATTTTATTTTTCATCGTGTTTCTAGCCGGATAATTTTATTCTTGTTTTCAAAATTAAAATTTTTAAAGAGATTGTGGAACTATTTTAACCACACTTATTTCATAATATTCCGGATCACTGAAAGATTTTCCATTTTTAGCGATTATGTTTGAGGAAAAACAAAAAGCAATATGCATATCTATGTCGTCATTATTTTTTAATATTATGGATTGGTGCATTATTCCTTCACTCACCATTGGCTTGCCCATTGGAATATGTTTTAATAAGTAATTAGGTATATTGTTTTACAATATTTTCTGAGTTAAAACAAATATTAAATATCTTTTCGTCCAATACTACGAAATAGATTTATTTTAAACCGTGTAATGTTCGCGTAGTGAGAATCCAGTAATTATTAATCTCTCTCTCGACCAAGTCCGATCCTAATAAGATCATATTATGGGCCTCCACAGAGTGGACGTTTTGTATTAACAGCTGATTTTGTTTTTACGAGAAATGGATGTCAGCCACTTGCTCAGCCTATATGGTCCATACTCTGACTCATACACAAATTGAAAAACAATATGTGTACTTACCAGACCCAGGACGCTATAGGCCGACGCTTAAGCCCCGCGGCCATTGTTTGGTGGCCAAAGCCTGAGCAAAAGCGACCCATAAGTGCGAGTGAGAAAGCATTCGGCACGTTTATATTCTCCGCAATATGTGTTAGAGTAAGATAGAATTTCTACGGCTGAATTAAATATTTTCTGTATACGTCACCGGTAAATATTGATTTGAATGACCATATTCATCCAAAAACTGCGAGCACGTATTGTTGATATTTATTGTTTTTGTGTTAAATTTAATGTTCATGGTAATTATTACAACGTTTTTCTTGGGTCGTATTCTTGTTTGTTCGGTGGTTGTTTATCCAGTACAAATCTTGCAATCGATTTTTAACTAACTTCCTTACTAGCTGTAGCTAGACATTTGAATCTTTTAGAATATATCAGAACACGATGCCAATGCATTCTTTTAACACTTTTAGCCATCTTTAAGTAGAATTGATTCATTTTCAGTTAATTCTGTTTTGTATGAAAAGTTATTTCGGAAGAAATCCGTAAAAACTAATACACTATTATTGGTTGCTAGGGGTCTGGGGTCCTAGCAACTAAATTATTAATATATACGTGCGTTACTATGGAAATTAATATGAAATGTCAAAATGAAATTTCAGCATTCTATATTTATTCTGTATTTCTATCAAGTACAATTTTTTTTGATCGTTTAAGCTAGTCAAGTCAAGTTTATATGATTCAACGGAAAATTTAAAAACGTTGTATATAAAAAGTTCTTTTTATCTTGTGATTATTTTTGGTTAATTTAGTAGAAAATATGGTTAACTATCTTGTCTTTAATTTGATAGCCGTACAGAGAAGCAACATGATGGTATAACGTTTAATAGTTAAGTTAATAATAATAAATTTGAGGTTCTACTGTGCGTTATACTACGAGGTTGGTAGCTACTGACGGTCAGCGTAGGTAGCTACGTAATCACTCAACAACTCGATACAATCGAAGATTCAAATCAAAGTTCATGATTTGTAAGTGAATTTTTCAGCTACACATAATTTACATATAACAGTGAATAAATAAGAATAATGAGCTAACGATTTAATGCAATTTTTTCTTTTAAATATAATATAGTGTCTTTTTATTACATACCGTATTTGTTACCGTATAATAACAAAATTAATCGTTATGTATTTTTTTAGTAAGATGTTATTTTTTATAAGTAATTTAATTGTAAATATAATATGTGTATTTTTATCTAACTTAAGCATTAAAATAATGAAGATCTTATTTAATTCTGAGGAATATGCTGACAGTCTTATAACTATCTTGTGCCAACATAAATAAAATTAAGTACGTCTACATTTTCTGACTATATAATAATATATGCTGATGTAACTATATTTATTATGAGGTATTGTTAAAATTGAAACGTATACTTACTTAATAATTAAATTTCTGAGTTAATATTTTTCACAAGATTAAATTTGATATAGGTACTTATTATTAGGACTTAATTCTAAGAGCGGAATGCAGAAACATTTGTCATAACTAAAATTTCCTTTGCAGAAAACACTATGCAGAAACATTGTCCTTAGTTAAGATCATTTCTATTGAAAATAATACCATTTTTAAAAATTCTCTTTCCTATAGTTTAGGTAAATTATGTTATAATTGTTAAACGATGACAAAAATATGACAACTGCATTTTATAAATGCAATAACTATAAATACATATTAATATTTAATTATAATACACTTATGTTTCCTTTATAAGTCATTATACGTGATTCCACAGGCACCGCAAGATATTTTTTTAACATGGTAACACTTGCGTCAAGCGTCATTCTATCATCTGGCATCTTGTATTTCTGCGGGCTGGGGTATAAAAGTAAAATAATATTCTGCAAGTAGATGCCAAACGAATTAACACAATCAATATCCATATTGAGATACATTGTTAAATGAATTTGAGTGTATGGACTGTTTTATATACATGCGAATTTATTTTGACAGCAACTGTCAGTGGTAAATGGTAATACAGAAGGGTGCGTGTTCATAACATAAGTAGTCTATGGTTAAGGATTCCTTAATTCTATACTCAGGATTGTCCATAGTTACGTAATGCTTTTCGGCGACTTATCCTTAGGATCGAAATTTAGATTGTGCATGCCGCTCTAAGGACGTAGTAGGTACCTAAGTGGACTATTTTTGAAATTATTTTAATTTTTTTAAAGGCACAATAATTACTTCAAAATGCTGATATCACTTCAATATGATTTAATTTCAAGTGGATAATATTATGTATCTAATAACATAATATAATTTACTTTTAATTAGGTACCGTAGTAGTATAATAGTATAAGGCACTTTTAACAATATTGGTCGAATTATAGAATTTATATTTTTATTCTGGATATTTGAAATAAATAAATAAATTTTTGTTTCGAGGTGTGTAAAGTAGATATTTTTTCCGTTCCAATGTTTTATTTGTGGGATTTATAATATTATAATAATAGTATATCGCCTTCGTCCTCTGGCCGCCTTTGGCCCTCGGCGAGAGCCCTCAGTCTCCAGCAAATGACGAAGTGCATTAATGCAATATTATCTAGAAAGATAGATTGACATCACCCATGTTTTATCTAGAAATTTGAGTAGGTACTTATTATTAATATATATATATTTTAATGAGATGAGTTTTTGGGTGTCCTAAATAAATATTACCTATTCAAATCGTATTGAACTGAATTGCATCGTCATGTTCAAATGGTCGCTGTAGTTACGTAATATAATAAAATTATGTAGTTACAACTGTTACACGTCTGAGTTTTACGAACATGTCGCTTGCTTGATCCATACTTGCATAGCGCGCTCTATATTCGAAACAGTTCCTTATAGCACGTATATGGATTTACTAGCCAATAGTGTGAAAATTGAACTATCGCGATAATAGCTGTTTACACGCAAAACGCTGACTGTCTCGCCAATCTCATTCTTCAAGCGTTAGCGAGACGCGTTGTTGTCATTGTATGATGCTATTTGAAAATTGGTAAACGTCAAAAAGCTCTGCGCTGCGTAGTTAGTATTTTTTCCGGTAGATTCGCCACTATCATTATACTGCGCATGCGCTTACGTCATGCAAGTTGCAACTATCATGTGAAAATTCGGAAGCGGCTAAACTTTTTCGATCCATGCATGCAGTCTTGCAACATGTACGATAATACGTGTATAAATTTGCATTTTATCATTATGGTCGGGATAATACGTACCCACTGTCGCCAGTAAATCATGGAAACCGGACAAAACAGAACATTATATAACATAACATGAAGAAACAGAACTATGAAAATTCAGAACAGAGGAAAATATAACCTTTAACATTGAAATTGTCGTATCTCTATTGGCAATAATTGGGAATGGTAATCTGCTCTCAGAATTAAACAAATAATTATTATGTCATTTATGGAGACGGAATATTTGATAAAGCACCCAGCATATTATTTTTTATCAGATGTATAAATACATGGCATGCCAGGATTGTAAATTCATATCATCCATGTATTTTTTTCTTTTGCAAAAAACGAATATGGATACATACAACTGAATGTTTACCATATTAAAACAATTGGTGATAATACCCAAAAAGATTCTGCTGGACTTTGAAAAAGTAAGTTTTATCACCGTCCTGTTTCTTCATGTACTGTTTATTCATGGAACCGTAAAACATACAGACAATAGAGGAGACATATTTTAAAACATATTTCTTCGAAAGAAGTATAATATTGTGAATAATTTGACATAGGTTTGGGGTTGGACCCCATGGCAAGTGGGAAAACATTTATAATCTCTGTCCAATGATAGCGGTGATGAATAAACTGAAACTAAAGTTTGCATTATCTTAGAAAATTTAATATTATAATTGGTCACATACCTACATTCTTTTCAATAGCAATGTGTATTATTTATAGTTGACGGGTAATGCCTAGGAAGAATCTATTTATTTATTTAAGTATACATTTATGGACGCACTATATTATTTTAAGATTTATAACTTAAAACAATAATAAGTTTATTATCCTTGATAAGAATATTTTACAGAACGTTGGTCATTATAGTAAATAAATTAATGTTATTTAAACCGAGAACATAATAAAAATATGTTAAGTTTAATTTTTATTCTGGCGGAGTTAGTTAGTATCTATTTCATTACAATTTTATTATAATGGGTATTATACAAGATTCACTAAGGATTGCGCTGTTGGTAAGAAATTAACATCTTTTATATTGTTAATTTAAGTAGAAATATCAGTGAAATAATAAATGTCTAAAACGAAATATGAATCGTTTGAAATTTTTTCTTTTTTTGTAAATAGAAGCTAAATCTTTTTTCGATTGTAATAGCGTTTAATTATTCATACTCACTTTATAGTATTTTTATTTTAACCATTTATCTATCTGTTTCTGTATTGATTGATGACGGCCGACATTAAATAATAAAATAGGTAAATAGATACCTAACGAATTTGCAGACAATTTGAAAATAAACATGAACGGGGACGGCATTTTAAGTTTCTTCGCCTCGGGACGTTACTGCACAACTACTAAGGTTAAATTACTAAATATTTAACTACAGTCCGACAAACTTATCTAAGTAACGGTCAAAAATGGAACTACGTACTACCATATGGACGCCATTCAAATGTCAGATTCTGTCCAGTTGCGAGTCTTGATTGGGTAGTTTTCGACTGTGGCTCCCCCATGCATTCTTAAGATAAGTTTGTAGCTCAGTAATATGCTCTTTTTTATTCATTTCAGGTATTGTGTTTTACTGGATTCGTGGTGGAAGCACAGAATGCAACTGATTGCGATTCAAGATTATTGTTTTGTGTAGGAGCAAGCCGTTATCCAATTTGTATTAGGAACGCAAATGGTTCTAATGTTAGGACTATTGAATCTGTGCCGGATTGTCCACAAGGCACTCGATGTGTCGCCGGGAATACGTCACAAAATAGATCGACCGATTGCGTAGTAGTCAATGATACTACTTTATCGCCAATCAGCACTACTATTGCTCCAAGTACGAATTTAAGAACAACCACGGTTATAATAAGAACAACCAACCTAAGAACAACTAATTCAAGAACAACTAGTCCAAGAACAACCAATCCAAGAACAAACAATCCAAGAACAACCAATTCAATAACAACCAGTCCAAGAACAACCAATGCAAGAACAACCAATCAAAGAACAACCAATCCAAGAACAACTACACCCAATGAAATCACAAACGGAACGACAATAAAGCGGACTACAATAGTGCCAAGACATACAACAAATCGAGGGATTACAACACGTCACCCTATTCACAACATAACAAATCCACATGTAAATTTGGCATCCAAGATAATCCCTGATATCTTTCACAGGCATAGACAATTGCCTATTTGGAATGTTACTCCATCTTCTACAACTTCCACAACACGAGCTATAGGGCCTATCTGTCGGGTAGGACAAGTGACGGGACCATTTAGTGACCCGAATAACTGTCAAAAGTATTCCTACTGTTGGGGAGTGCTGCCGATACCACTTTTCTGTCCGTTTAGTGCTGTATTTAGTCAGTCTTTGAAAATATGTGTGTACGATAGAACACAATGTCAAGAAACAGGGTCGTTTCTGTGTATCCGTAGTGGCAGATTTCCCGATCGCATGTCGTGCAATTCGTATTACGAGTGTACGCAGGCAGGAAATCGTCTCCAGGGTACGAAACGTTTTTGTGGACCAAGATTTAGCTTTAACCCTATAAGTGGCACTTGCATTTTCAATATATTCTGTCTCGGATAATAATGTCAAAAATTATTATTGTCCCATGTTAGATATATTAAAAATCACACTACTTTTTAGTTTAAATCAACATATAAAGAGTTTTATTCAATGATTTACCATAATATAAAATAACATTTCATGTAAGTTATTATGTATGTTCAATAATTCTTCTTTTTCGACCATGTCCGATCTTAATAGGATCATATGGGCCTCCACAGAGTGGAGGTTTGTATTGACAGATTTTTGTTTTTACGAGAAATGGATGTCAGCCACTTGCTCAACCTATTAGGTCCATACTCTGACTCATATACAAATTGAAAAACAATATGTGTACTTGCCAGACCCAGAATTCGAACCTGGGACCCTCGACTCCATAGACCGGCATTTAAGCCACTCGGCCATCGTGGGTGGAATAATTCAATAATTAGAATGTTATATTCTTAAATCTTGTGAATTATTCGTTGAATAAAAATACAGTTAGTTAAAAATTATTAGCAAGTTCAAGTAAGTTACAACAAAAAATCTTGGAGTGATCCCTGACGTCGGTTAGTAATTAAAGTAATATCTACTTTGTTTCAAAATATAAAAGCCTATCGCCAACAGTAGCTCAATTTGGAAAGCGCTTCAGTGAATATTAAAAGCCATTAGTAAAATTTGTCGCAATTAAGTACCTATGACTCCTTTAGCATATTGGTCTGTGTGCGTGGGCGCGATACTCGAGAGATACAGTTTCGATTCCTGCTGGGTGTCTTACTTTTTTCAAAAAGATTTTTTCTATTGGTTATAATATATTTTCTCAGAAGTATTTTCAAAATTATGTATGTTAAATGATTATAGGTTTGATGTGTACATTTATTTTTTTGAGAATTCCGTAAAGCAATCCGTTTATTGGTATTAAGACAATATAATGCAATCAATCAGATGATGTCGGCCCATTGTATGAAGCGATTTGCAGTCAAATAGGTCTTACATCGCAGGTGCCGTGTTTTTACGTGGTGATTTTTGTCGTTCAACAATTTGTTGAACGACAGTTGAACGTCAAAAACCGCCCGGACATTGTCGCCCAGACATTAACGCCCAGACATTTCCGCCAAGCCAAATGAGCCCGTACCAGTGCTCGTCAATCCGCCGAGACAAAACCACCCGCAAAAAATGCAAAATTATAAAAATATATAAAACGAGTGTTTTTTGGTTTTTCGAATTGCGTATCGATAGAAATTTACATACTTACGATAATCAGTGAAATTTGAGATTTAATCCGTTGCGGCTGTTAGTAGAGTAATAACTTAAAATCATCAGCTTTTAACCCTTAGCTATTTCCTTTGTATGGTAGTATTTCTAATTTAAAATATTTAAGAAGGTGAACACACCATATTGAAATTTAATTTTAAATAATTTATATATTTATTCGTAAGTGTTTTTTTCTTGTGTATCAAAAATATAATATAAAAATAAAAATTGTCTCATTTCTAAATTGTTTTGGCAGCAATGTCTGGGCGGTAATGCCCGGGCGGTTTTGTCGGAACCCCGATTTCTTCCTATGCGCAGAAAGTAGGTGGGGCTAATAAGTTTATGGTTTATTAATAAAATAACTCCTGTTGTATTTATTGCCTTGCCTTCCACTATCTTGTGTTTTCTGGCCAAATTAACTAACAGGTTATGCGGTGTGTAAATAATAAATATATACCTATCTATTTTTGAATACACAAAGATAAAACTGGATCCATAAGTATAATAATTTTGTGTTTAAAAATACAATATTTTAAGCTATACATACGCTGAGCGTACAGTGATAACAATTTGTATCGAGCACTGAAATATCTATTATATGTGGGCATTTTCAGAATTACTGACATCTATGTGATAACCAAAATAACATATAAAGGAAAATAAAATTATTTTTTCACCTATGGTAGTAAGTTGGTGAGAGATGAAAATGTATATAATATAATTTGAAAGGTGGCAAGAAAAACTTTCTTTATGGGTTGGTGTTTTTGCTACGAGTATCATAATATTATATCCGTTAGTTTGGATTCCTGGGACCTTTCTTGATTTTGGGATAACTTATATAAATATATACAAAATTATATGTTATTGGGACCATCACGTATTCTTTCATTTTATATTCTTACTGTATTTATTATTCTGTGATTGATCCTGTTGGTCGATCTAAATAAATAAAAAAATAAACTACGAGTAAAAAGTGGTAATTTAAGTGGATGAACACAACAAAAGTTGATATTATATTATGACCAAAATACGAAATATACCCATTACTGTAGAATAAATAATAACATGATAAAAAGAACTTTTTATATACCTACAACGTTTTTAAATTTTCTGATAAATCATATAAATTTGACTTGACTAGCTTAAATGATCAAAAAAATTTGTACTTGATAGAAATACTGAATAATGAAATGTCATTTCATATTGATTTCCATAGTAACGCACATATATATTATTTAATAATTTAGTTGCTAGGACCCCCTAGCAACCAATAATGGTGTCGAAATAACGTTTCATACAAAACAGAGTTAACTAAAAAGAATTCAATTCTACTTAAAGATGGCTAAAAGTATTGAAAAAATGCATTGGCATCGTGTTCTGCTATATTCTAAAAGTTTCAAATGTCTAGCTAGTCGGGAAGTTAGTTAAAAATCGATTGCAAGATTCTACTGGACACACAACCACCGGACAAATAAGAATACGACCTAAGAAAAACGTTGTAAAATAAAATATACACTTTTACACGAATTAGGTAGGTTGCGAGATCTATTTACTAGATGTCTCTGTGGTTCTATAATTATCGCTGGTTTAATAAAACCGCGATAAAGATGTAAAAATTATTACACCTAATAATCATTTTAATAATATGAAATAAAAATACTGTCATCACAGAAAAAATATCAGAACAGTATAACTAATATAAAACTTCGTACCTATAATCATAATATATTGTCGCAATCTCACTCGAGGGAATATTTTCAATTGGTAGCTCGGTAGAAAAAAAAACAATAAAAAATAACATCAGTTGATAATATTTATTATTATACTAATTACTAAGTCATCAATAAAGAAAGTGTTAACACATGTGGGATTAGTATTATGTTTGTTATTATTCATAATTCATAATTACGTCGGTAAAGTAAAAAAAAATAGGCGATGTTTAAGTTGTTTTGTCAGTATCTCGAGAATGAAAAAATATTGATTCTGAAATTGAAAATTCCGTTACCTAGTACATACCTAGTATCATACCAGCCAAAATAAGCATGTCATATTATACCAGAGGTTAAAATCCTTAAAAAAAAGTTAAAGGTTGGGAACTTCTGAATATGACATGGTTATTTTATTATTATATAAGATACTCAACGCCCCCTGGAAATCTATCTGTTAAAAGGTAAACAAATAATAGATGTAGTGACAAATTTGTTTTCTTTAAGTATATAATATTATATTTCTGATTTCTACCTACGGAACGTAGAAAAGAAAGATGTTGATTTTTACAAATAATTTGAATATATTGATAATTTTAACTAAAGCCGTCCAAAAGGCTAGTTCAACAAGTGCAAATAAGTCTGGCTGCAGGAAAAGCTTCTTAAATCCAATGCTTGTACAATATGATTGGACATTTTGTCACAGATGTTTTCTATTTCGAAATAATATTATGTTAATTCATCGCAACAATTTTATAAATATATTTGATCTATCTATTTTGTTTTATTATTATTTCACCTCGATTCAGTCAATATATTTGCATTTTAGCAGCACACAACTTATATACTTACTCAATTTTATAGGCAAAACAGTACAAAGTAATGGAGAAATAACATTAAATTCATTTTCAAAAATGTGAACGAGTGTGCATTTTAATAATGAAAATTCCGGTATTTAAGATTTTTAAAACCGGTATTTCGGTATTGATAAATACTGTAATACCGGTTTTGAAATGCCGGTATTGTAATCCCTAGTCAGCAGCATATTATATTCCTACGACACACTCGTCTTCCAAATCTTGTGTTTTAAGACTTGTCGGCTAATATGAGCACATATCGGTATTAGGCTGCGCGCACACGGCAAAGCGAAGTTTCGGATTCATCCGCCAAACGACGTTTGCGTTTTGTTTCCGGGCCGATTGCGTTTCAAATGCGTCGATATCTCAACGATGCTGTCCAAGAGAAAACACAGTTTTCAAGGGGATTCATAAACGCCTTTTTTTTGAAACTGCACCTTGCTGCGAGAGTATTTATCTTTCATTACAGTGGTGCGTAGGGTAAATAAATAAATATAAAAATATCAGTACCTACCTACATAAATATTGTATTGTACCTACCAGTGGTGAAGGGTGGAGGTAGGCTATTAAGATCCGCCATAAATATAGATAATGAAATATAGTATTTACTACGCTTATACACGTAAGTTACACAACACGTGAAACATGTAAAAACAGTTTTTACATTGATCTCCTGCTTTCCTTTTACTTCTACTGCCTTCTTATTTATATTCAACGTCCCACAATTGGTTTTGAGGCTACAGTCGCATCGTAGCCCCCTGGGGGTATTATTATCCACTTTGGGAAACACTATTATACGATTATTAAGACAATTAAAAAAATTAATAGATTGATAGATATTTTCAATGATATAAAATAAAGATAAATTATAGATGATTATGAAATGGAAACTTGAGAAAAAGAGTTGATATGAAAATGATATAGGTACTTTCATAATAATATGGCGTATTTTATGTTTTCTCAACCAATACAGACAGTTGTTTTTACTATCTTCCATTCAAAATTCAAGTCAAGACCTTTTTGAAAACAACCATTGCTCTGCATACCATTTCCAGAATTAAATGGTTGATATAAATTATACTGTATGTCTCGCCTTAGATTTGATTCGATCAGAGCTCGTAAAGGACTGGAGCGGACAAGAACAGATCCGGCTCGTGAAATCCTTGAGGCTGTTGCTCCGTTAGGTGAATTATGGAAAAAATCCATATACATCACATAATAATATGGTAGATAGGTACATAACAAATAAAAAACACACATTTTAATATTGACGGAAAATTATCGAGCGCTCCGGTTCGTAAAATTCGAGTCTGCATGATCCATTCTCGAAGGGTTGATTGAGGTGTGTGCTAAGTTAAAAACGGGTACAAAATGATAAACTGACCGGGACTTAAGGACAAGATTTCAAACCAGGACAATTATCCGGGACGTATTGTAAACTTACTCATAACGAATTGGTACATAGCAAAAATGATTTAGATACAATACAATGTATTATAACGATTTTTTTCAATATAATGCACTCGCAGTTAGTAAAGTAGCCACCCCTTCGACTTAGCTGTGTATCGCACACATTGCGGATAATATGGATTATATATAATTTCGCCAAAAGTGATAGATGTGTATTCCAATCCCTATAAGTCAAGTTTTGTTCTATGATTAATGTTTCTGATTTTTTTTCTAAATAGCGGTCATATACCTATATATTTTTTTTATCAAATTAATATGACAAGAATCAAAATAATAAATGGCGACATGTAATGATCATCCTTTCAGATCCAGTGATTTCAGTCATATAAGAAAGGATAAGTATATGCTCAGAATATCAGTCCTAAGCGACATTTCTTTTACCATGGGAAAACTCGGCTATAAATCGCAGTTCTCAGTTCTCAATGAATACGACAAAATATTCATCAGAATCACCACCGCCTTACACTACAAAGAATTTTCCAGGCAAGACAGTTTCATAGGCCTGGCCGAATTCAAATTAGCAATACCCGATGCGGGTAGACGAATAGTTTTCAATAAGGCATATTTCTCAGCCGGCACAATTTTCATTTGACTAGCATCAAGTAGACTAGTTTGCGTGCCGAAGTCCTTAGAGAAACCTCGATAGTAAATGCGAGGTATCCATAAAGGCATCTAGAAAAAAAATACTTGATATTGATTAGGGACTTTTTTTCTTTCTTCTTGTTCATTCTCGAACTATTCAAAAACTATTTACGTATGTACATAACTCTCAGATAGATCTGAATAATGACTATTAGATCCTGTGATATAAAGTGCATCATCAGATGTTTTTAAAATAGTAAGTATCGCAAGGTTTTTGATAACGAATGCAAATAATTTTTCCCTCGCACAGAAAAAAGTAAATAAAAAGTAGCCATGAAATAAAAATGTGTTTCATATAAATACACCATACATTATCAAGAAAAATTCAGAAGTCAACGAAACCAGGGAAACATGGAGACGTCAAGAACACCAGGATGGATTACAATCGTAGTAAGTTCGTTACCATGGAATATATTAATACGATAGAAATGTGAAAGCTAGTTGCCGTGGACCAAGGTTTTGAAACTGGACTCGGTTTGTTATTTTATGACAGTGAGGCTTATACAATGTAAAAAACAAAAAAAACTCGCCCGGTGTCTCAAATATTACCAATATTAATTGCGCATTTCGTTTACGTGGGTAATTTTAATGCATATTAAGATACATGCGTAGCTATTGAAAATAGCATATTCTTCAACACATGTTAAAGTTTATCCCATATTTCCCTCACTCAGGATTTAAACCTTGTTACAGCCAGTGGCCGGTTTAGTACTGATTGATTTTGAGCCCCCCACGATAAACAATAAATTCCAGCTATCAACGTAACTAGTAAAATAGCAACGTATCTAATTACTATTGAAGGTGACTGATGGCACATTGTATTATAAAGCAGTGGTTTATTTTTTTATATGAGTACTTGTCTGTTTAAGTGGTTATGTTATAGGCCCTTTCATGTTAGTTGCGGTTACATGTAAATTGTACGTAAAACATTTCACCGTGGCACAGTTCGCCGTAAGCTTTCTTATCGGAAAGAGATGACCGTATACTTTTTTTTTTCCCGACCATGTCCGATCCTAATAGGATCATATGGGCCTCCACAGAGTAAAGGTTTGTATTAACAGATTTTGTTTTTTACGAGAAATGGATGTCATCCACTTGCTCAACCTATTAGGTCCATACCCTGACTCACACACAAATTGAAAAACAATATGTGTACTTGCCAGACCCAGGATTCGAACCTGAGACCCACGGCGTGATAGTCCAACGCTTAAGCCGTGCGGCCACCGCGGGTGTATACTATACGGTCTCCAATTTTATTAGATTCAATATGAACATTAATTCAATTTTCATAGCTGTTTTCGGCATAATTCATGAATTCAAGAATGAAAACCTAACCTAACCTAAAAAATAATCCAGTATATCGGCTATTTTCAATTTTTTTTTGCTGCTGGCTTCCTGTTAAGTGTAAACCGACAAGAACCGTGTTTTATTTAGACATGAATTTTATATCAGTATTATACGACCCAACGAAGTTGAACGGTCTTTAATATACGGTCATATATTTCCGATACAACATTTCACGGTGAAGTGTGATATGGCGGACTGCATACGTATAAGTTTCCGGACACGATGTTTTATACTTAATTTGTGAAAAATATGCAGTTTTCTGAGATGCAGCTTAGACCATGCAGGCAGTCGAATAGTCGTAAAATTTTATTAACCATTTAACCAATTATTGTTATAGACTTTATTTGATGATAGCTGTTTTTAATCTAGGTATATTGTTTATACTTTAAGGTCTTTTTAGCGACAATTTTGCAGACGTTTGGCCAAAATATTGACTGCAAAGGGAGAGGATTCACGTGTCTCGATACAACGCATTTTTTAATTTGCGTGGAGACAGGTGGTGGGTCAACTGAAACGGTCGACAACAATGCATTGGAATGTCCTGCGACCACCACTTGCAACAATAATGCACAATTCGAGTGCGATGGTGCCGCAGTCACGACGAAAGCGCCAACAACTCCAAAGACAACTCCCAAGACAACACCAAAAACTACTCCAAAAACAACACCAAAAACTACTCCAAAGACAACACCAAAAACTACTCCAAGGACAACACCAAAAACTACTCCAAAGACAACACCAAAAACTACTCCAAAAACCACACCAAAAACTACTCCAAGGACAACACCAAAAACTACTCCAAAGACAACACCGAAAACTACTCCAAAGACAACACCAAAAACTTCTCCAAAGACAACGCAAAAAACCACTACTGCCGCGCCAGGTTGTCCACGATCCACACCATTCGGAGACCCAAATGACTGTCAAGTGTTTTACAGATGCTTTGAGTCCACCAAACTCAAATTTTTCTGCCCGACCACGTCAGTATTCAGTGAAACATTATTGATGTGCACCACCAACAAAGATTCGTGCGGAGGAAAGCCTGACTTTAAATGTGTCGTCAATGGTCGCTTCCCTGATCCTAAGTCATGTTACACGTATTATTCGTGTATAAGATCAGGTTCTGGTTTTATTGCTACTAAAGTAAATTGTCCATTGTTAACATCGTTTTATCCATCGCTTGGATTATGTAAGGCGGGAAGTAATGGGTGTTTCCGTAACCCCGTTTCTTTATAAAATGTAGAAAACGAAGAATAAACTGAAGTGAGAAAAGGGTGTAACTTAATTATTTTTAAAGTGTAGTAAATGTGATATAAATAGGCTAATAATAATTATATTTAATAGAGTTATGTCTATATGAATTGTGAATTGTGAATCTTATGAATTGTGAAGCTTAAATTATATGTAAAACTAGATTATATTTCAATGTTATGTCGATGTACAAAGAATATAATTACCCCTTTCAAAAACAATTAATAAACTTTATTTAAATTATTGCATTTATCATCACGTGACATAAATGATACCCAGCCCTTAAGGCGAAGTCTCTACCTACCAGAGAAACCTAGCGAAAAAATATGAAGCTTCCAATTTGAGACATTTTTTCGATAATTAATTTACAATTTTATAACTATATTAATTAATAAAAATATTTTTTTTATTTTAAGTCAAAGATAAACTTGCAATTTAAAAAATGTGAATTTGTTAATTATTATTAAATATTATTTTATGGTCATATTTATAATTAAAATTTAGTATATTAAGTTTACTATAATGTCATCAAGAGATTTTTGACTAATTCATAGTTTTATTATTTTTTATATTTATTTAAAAAAAAAAACATCGATTTTTATAAAAAAAAAAATATGTGTATAGATTGAAATCCTTTTCATTTGTATTATAATATTGAGTGTATCATGTTTTGAATAGAAACCCATCTATTTTGTTGAAAATCCAGTTTTGGAATCTGGAAGGCACATTCATGAATGTGCCTTTTGTGTTTATTATCCAACTGTAGATATTGTATAGACTAGCATATAATTTGCAACCAAATAGTCCACAAAGACGAACTGCTGTAGAAACTTCAAGTTGGCCAAAGCTCTTCTTCTAAAAAATGTTCTAAGCAATACCAACGGTAAAATCCAAGTGATTAACGTAATTTGTCATCTACAAGCCATGAAAGGAAAACCATTAATATAAGTTCAAACAATTCAAAGCCATGAAAGAATAATTTTGAAGTTGTTATGTGCTCATAAAATATATGGATGTGCAAGTGATCCTTATTTATATAACATGGGTATGGTCACCGTTTAGGAGAATTAAGACAAAGAAAAAAAAACGAACGGAGGACATTGTAAACCAGGCAACTAAACAGATAGACCTTCTGCTATGGAGTTAAGAGTATGATGCTGGTGTTGCTGTATGATCAAGAAGGACGGGAATTATTAGGGATACGGTTTCACCTTTAAGGACACTGCCATTCACTACGGATGTAAAACAGGCACATCTATACATGCACTGGAATTCGGTTGCAGATACACATACCCTGATATCAAACATGCAAACTATGCTTTAATACGCGTAAGAGGCAATACAATGAGTCTTAAACCTATTGAATTGGCTAAAAACAGTATTGATGTTGCTTCAGCACACGTATTTTATAGTATTTTATATATTCTGTTCTTCTCTCTTGTGAGGGTAATATTTGTTATAATGTAAATTTAATGTTGTGTACGTTTTGAATTTAGATTTGTTAGGTCCACAATATTTTGTTTTCTTAAATAAATAAGTAACGAATAAGACGAGATAATTTTGATATTTTATGGAGCGGTAATGTGCGGGTGTAGAATGCGGCTAGATCCTAACATTATCTATCGCAATGAACTGATTGTCTCGATTTCAGAATATGAATAAACGAAAGCTGAGTGAAATTAAAAAAAAAAAAACAACAAAAAAATACTTCTATCGCGTGTGTTCACAATATAATTTTATATATTTTTTTCGTTTACCTTACTTATCAAACCGACCTCGTATTATGTAATGACAAAAGTAAATAGTGAAAATCTTACAATAATTAATATTATAATGGGAACATCCTTCAAACGTAACAAAGCAAACGTTTTCAAAAAAAAAATATCATCGCGTATATAAATGCATTACATTCATTAAAATTGTTTATAAATTAGCGACATAGTTATCGTAAATATGGCTATGCTCAGGTATCTCACTTTCTTCATTCTGGTAAGATTTATTTTTATCATAGTTTATCAATTATATTAGTGTTATAAATATGAAAAGAAAATTTATTAAAATAGTTTATAAAGTCTTCCGAAAATAAGTTACGGTATTTTTCATTGCAATTAGCTTACAGTACCGATGGGTGGAGGTGGGCTGTTAAGATACGCTATAAATAGTGCACATTAAACTTTGTTAGTCACACGTATTTGTTTTATTAAACTAAGACTACAATTTATAGATGGTGTTGGTTAGTTTTTAAAAAATAATTAAACCTTGCCTAAATCAAACCATAATAGTTGTGGTGTATTTTAGGCGATACAACAAAATTGTGTAGTACACTTTTTCATTCATTCTTATTAAATTTTGTTTTCATTGGATCAATAATACATATTACACATATTGTTGGTTTGTTTTTTTTTAATTCATTTAAGCCCTGCTAAAACTAAACTATAATAGATACAAACATATTATTCTATCTATAAAATATCCAAAGTTATATATGATTTAATTGCATTATTTTAGATATTTTACAGATATACAGGTATTTTTTGATTATTATGGCTTGGTTTCGCAGGGTTTGATTGATTTTTAAAAACTAACCAACACCATCGGTAAATTGTAGTCTTATTTCAATGAGAAAAAATAGTAAGTATGACTGACAAAGTTTAATGTACACTATTTATGGCGGATCTTAACAGCCTACCTCTACCTTTTGCCACTGCTGGCTTATAAATAATTGAATCGTGGCGGATCTTTATAATAATTGTATTAAACATAAAATACAATAATTTGAGTTATTAATGCAGTATATTTGTTTAACATTTTACATAATTTGAGGATTCATTTACAAATTAATCGTTTCAAAATAATATTATTTAATAATAAAACCCCCAACACCCACGGTGGTCGCGCGGCTTAAGCGTTGGACTATCACGCCGTAGGTACCAGGTTCGAATCCTGGGTCTGGCAAGTACACATATTGTTTTTCAATTTGTGTCTGTCAGGGTATGGACCTAATAGGTTGAGCAAGTGGATGACATCCATTTCTTGTAAAAAACAAAAAATCTGTTAATACAAACCTCTACTCTGTGGAGGCCCATATGATCCTATTAGGATCGGACATGGTCGAAAGAAAAGAAGAATAATAAAATAAAGTCGATTTATAAAACTAACAAATTACGCATTACGATTAGAAAGAAAATGGGTATTGATATTATTATCGTTTTTAATATGTAGACTTTTTTTCTATGTTTTAGATTATAATCCCATTTACTACAATATTTGCGCAAAATATCGATTGTGAAGGGAAAGGATTTATCTGTACCGATTCTACACATTTTTTGATTTGCGTTGAGAATGATGGAAAGACTCAAACAATCGATAATGTTGTTCAAACCTGTCCAGCAACCACTTCGTGTAAAAATAGTGATCAAACGGAATGTGAAAGTACTGGAGGGACAACAATAGCACCAAAACCTGTAACACAACTGAAAACAACTCCAAAAACTACTCCGAAAACGACACCAAAAACAACACCAAAAACAACACCGAAAACAACACCGAAAACAACACCAAAAACAACCCCTAAAACTACAATACCACAGCCAAGTTGCCCACGGTCTGAGGCATTCGGAGACCCAGCAGATTGTCAAGTATATTACAGATGCTATGGGTCCAACAAAATAAGATTCTTGTGTCCTTCGAATGCAGTCTTCAGCCCAACGTTGCTTACGTGCACAACCAACAAAGAACATTGTTCTGGTAACACCGGTTGAAATGTGTGGTTAATGGACGCTTCCCGGATCCAAGCTCTTGCCAATCGTTTTATTTGTGCACGAAAACTGTTACCAGTTTCATAATGACAAAATTGACTTGTGCACCAAAGACAACTTTCAGCACAAAGCTTGGCATGTGTACGTTTGGAGTTTCAGATTGTGTGAAATAATGATATGATTATATTTTATTAGAGTTGTCTGCAAGAATGTTGACTTATACAGAGATTTAAAGAGGTTTTCACAACGTTATCTAGCTCGAGTAACACTTATTCATAATAAGGAAAACTCATGATGAGTTTTTCCTTTCAGAATTATATATATATGTTGGCTTAGAATGCTTAGATAATATATTTTACTAGTACTCAGTTAAAAAATAAGTTGTACATAACAGAGTTTGTAATACCAGAATCCTGAATCACCAAGATGCTGCTATATTAGAAATCTCAGAAATGAAAATGCATAGATTATGATTGAAATGAATATTATTATCATATGCAATAACCGTGTTTGTTTAATTTATACCTACAATTTAATATTTTGAGAAAAGAAAAATACTTTTTTTTATACTATTATTTATTTTAATTATCATAAAATAGTATTAAATGAAATTAGTGATATATTAGCATATTACGAAAATAGCTGATTGATTAAACTATTGTATTTTACCAATTTTCATTTTCTCGGTATTGATATAAAAATTACATTCGTTTTTTTATGTTTTACATGTCTGCTATTTAATGTATAAAAAACATTTTTTCTTATTTAATCTATCGTAAATAATATTATTCACTTTTATAGACGATATCTTGAAGATTGAGGTCGAAAAAAGGCCTTATTGATGGTTAATCTTAAGCAACGTATGAGTTCGAAAAAATATTTTCATCCTCTTTCAATGCCGAAACCCCGAGATTGAATTTTGTCCGAGATTTCAATCTATATTAGGTACTGCTGTATTGTATTCATATAAATGTTATTTGATTTGTAAACAATTACTTGTCTAATTTGATATACTGTATAAATCTATATAAACTTATTTGACAATTTAAATGATTGCTTTTTATGTGTGCATTATTTTATTTCACAATGTATTATACCGTTAATATTAATCGGTAAAAAATATTTTCCTGAGAGTGTTCTTATTGGACTCAAGATACACTGGATCAGATGTACCTATAGAGTATAGATAAATATATTTGTTTATACAGACATAAGGAGAAAACCTCTAACATGTGTTAAAGGCAAGAAATACAGCGAAATCATTGAGACAGAATAAAGAAAGTAAAATATTACAATATTGTCTGTTCTTTGCCATTTTATTCATTTATCATTGTTTATACAATTAATAACAATATTTGAAATGGATTAAAATGATGTAAAAGTATTGTAATATTTTCTCCTTTTACTGAATCAATATTATTGTACGTGGTAAATATTTTTTTATAATATGCAAACAAACCTAGTTACCTGTGTAAACCTATGTAACTTCATTAGACTATGTAAGTAATTAAGAATCCTCCCCCCCAGCGCTCGAAATGTAAAATTTTAGGAACCGGAACGCTCGGCAATTTTACGAAAATATTAACACTGTTATCTAATTGTATAATATTATGTATTTAAAAAAATAAGTGTGTTAGATTTTGGAAGTTATACTTCTTTAGGCGAGTTTAGAAAATCAGATCAGAGTGTATTTTTGGCATGCGACATGTAACACATAATTTATTTTTTCACACAAAAATAAACGCACTTGATTGGATTCGAACCACCGATTGTTCGGTTATCAGCCGAACGCACTACCATTACGCCACAGTATGATACTCCAATCGTGACGATTATACAGTATAATATTATAGTTTAGAATTGTTCCGTTGCCTAAGCAGCAAATTTATTATTGTCGGCCATTTGCAATTCCTTACGTAAACAAACTATTAAACGTCATAGTGGCAGTTGTTACTTTAAAAATAAAATCAACGATATATTATTATTTAATTTAGTAATATAAGTTAAAGTATATAGAAGTAAACCGACGGCGTTTCAATAAGCGGTCCTTTTTCTTGAGTGTGTAATTTAACAAGATAATTAAGAGCTAGTCGAAGAATCTAGGCTATCACAAGTTTTGTTTTTGTTTTGTTACGCCAAAGAAGTATAACTTCTAACGTACGTACTGATACCGGGAAGAAGGACTCACATGTATCTTGGTGGACCCTGATCCAGCATCACTTCAGGTTGGGGAAAATGTGTGACATTACAGGACATAATATTGATAAAACACATTTTTGATTTATAGTTCTGCGCAGAATTGCAATATATTTAGACTAACACATGGGCAAACAATGATAATTTTACAATATCAGTTACGACAGAGATCTTAAATTAGGCACGGCACTGGCGTTATATTTGGGGTCTATTCATTATCGTTATCCCACGCGCTAAGCACTAGTTCACTTTTTCTTTCACTAAAGGATTGGTTAACTTTTATTAGGTTTCATGAGTCGCCGGTTAGTATTATTATCAACACCGTAACGCCAAAGGGGTATCTCTTATATTATGATAGCATAACCTTTGTTTGATTATCTTTAACACGAGAATACTAGACTGGATCACGTCTTGGGAGCCCGCCCCGTCACGGACGGATAGGCGGGTTGTTTTTGTCAACTTCACTGCCGAATCGATACCTTATCTTATCTTATTAAGTATCTTATCTATGATCGATACTGACTTTTTATCTTATTTTTGAGAAAAATCCCCTCTAATAGATGGCGAAACCGTGCGGTAACAAGCAAGGGGAAGGTTATGCTAAAAAAATGCCGGTGACTTTGGCCTTCGCCGAATCCCGGTAGGTAGGAATTTTTACCTAACCTTTTTACCCTTTGCAAAAGACCGCTTACGAAATGTTATTTGTAATATTTTTGTGTAAGTCAGAGGTTCTAAACATTCGTCAGGGGTATCCGAGCGATGTCTTTGGTTAAATTGCTGATTTGATATGGAGTCCCGATGCGTGATTTGGGGCAAACTTTGGGGGGAGGAGGATATATTTTATGACAGTACATAAGTACAAACACCGATTTATTTTATTATAATATGACATATCTCGCTAGAGCGATAATTTTGTGAATTTTATGAAACGGAACGGTGTTCCGGTGCGTTCCGCTCAATTTGAAGCCCTGCTCCCCCCATTATAACACTTTATAAATACTAACAGTTATGAAAACCAGAATCATAGAGAGATGGTTCACCGATCAGTATGGGTTGCTCTAAACTGTGTGTAGTCACTACCCTTGTAAGCATATTTCCTTAAAAATATAACACAGGCTTAGCATCTGCGGTGCAGTCATAGACAGAAAACCCGGGCCCTAATCAGTAGATTATGAGTTAGAATTCCGTGGCTGAATCAACTATACAATTGTTGTTTTTTTTTAAACATCGTCCTGTAATAAATAAAACTTCCACAAGAGGCCAGGTTGTGGCAACATAAAATACTAATTATGTTATATCTGATTTTAGATTATCTGGAATATTGGCCGTTCAGCATTTTGTCAAGGCATCAACTGTTTTAAAAAGGGTTTTATATGCTTAGATTCCAAAAGATTCCTGATATGCGTCGAGATAGGAGGAGGAGTAACCCAGACGGTTGACAATGTAGCTCAAGAATGCCCTGGAGTCACATCGTGCAGTAATAGTGTTCAAACAGCTTGCGATAATCCAGCGGATACCACTTTGGCGCCAACAAATAATATAAAGACTACAACAAAACCTACTACTCCAAAACTAAACTCTCCAGAACCAGGCTGTCCACAAATCGGAGCATTTGGAGATCCTAATGACTGTCACGTATTCTACAAATGCCTGGGCACTATTAAACTAAAATTTACTTGTCCTTTAAATATGGCTTTTAGTAATAATCTATTTCTGTGTACACCAAATTTAGACTCTTGTCCATCATTTAAGTGTATCGCTAGTGGAAATTTTTTAGATCCGAAATCCTGTTTTTCTTACTACACTTGTGCCAAATCTGGATCGACATTTGTGACAAATCATCCGAGTTGTCCCCTTTTGACTTCTTTTAATCCTAATACTGGTTTATGTCGATTCGGAATTTCGGATTGTATATTTTGAACGTGTGGAAAGTGATTTTTTTAAACAGATAAATAATATAATATTATGTACCTTCATATTTTATCTAAATAAAAAAGAATAACCTGGGATAAAGTTAAAACAATGTTTTAAATAAATCAAATTATATAAAATTTTCTGTCTTATTGATTTTTCCATATTGTAATATTTTTGGACATATTATTCGTGTAAAACAAATTATTGTACAATTATTAACCATTAGTTACCACTGCGCGATGCTATGAATCTAAGCTAAGATTCATTTAGTTACAAACCTTTAGTAGATAATATGTGACAAAATTAGGTTTCCTGTGTATTTTTAAAGAGCGTTAAAAAAATGTTACTGCACGCCTCTGGAAAGCACTGTCCTCATTTATAATGTCGACACAAAAGCCTTGTCTAGAATTAAAAAAAAGTTATTCAACAAAAACGTTATATTTCTGTAAAATTCAAAAATTAATTATTTTTTAAAGAGAATATTATAAAATTAAAATAACTGATTATTGTTCAATTATAGTGAATAATATTAAGTATTCATGGCGATTTGAGAAAAGTACTGTTATTGAAAAGTAACCTAAAACACGGACTAAGTGCCGAAACTCCTATGTCGAAAGACAATAAACTATTTTTTTCCAACGAATAATACACACTATTTGAGAATGTAACATTACATAATATGTTGAATATACATATTTTGAAAACATCTCATGCACATAGACACTACGAAAAATCAATTTTTAGAAAAAAATACGTCACCCGACGGGATTTGAACCTGTATCAACTGGCTTTGTGTCAGTATGCTTTTACAATTAAGCTACGGGCATCTTAGTTAATTACGATGATTTTACTAGTAGTTGTTGCATGAAATGCTTATCGAATTGCGTTATAATGTTGGCTATCGGTTTTAATACATTAAATTAAGGTAGGTATAAATGAGCCAGATATTTTAAGCAATAATCTCAACCATTTTCATACAACTGACGTTTGGCACTTGATGCCCATATTAACAAAACCCATGGTACATATTATTTTCAACACCATATTTAATATTGAATAGAATCTTGAAATATTTTTTTTGGGATGGCACCTATAGAAATTCTACATATGAAACTTATTTTTGAAATTTTTGGGACCTAGTTCCTATTTTATTTCGTGTATTCTACTCTATATTATGAATAATGAATTCCATTCGTGTTTGAAAACAAAAATATATCTACATCATGATTAAAACAAATTGATACATATTAATAACTTCGTTATTAATATATTAATATTGTAATGTTTAATGGTTGTAAAATAATAAAAAAAAATCTTAATACTTTGACAATTAATTTACGCTGATATATTCAATAGAGAATATTTTTTGTAAACGAACCATTACCAGGTACCTACTCTCTCATATTTCATTTATAGATATCTAGAGTTTGAAAGATTTCATCCTAAAACAGTTTTGGCGGAAGTATTTTTTAGACGAAATTCTAAATCAGCTTTGACTGTTTATAGTGTATTTGGAAAAGTGACATACTTACACGTGTTATAAATTAAAAAAAGGGAAAATACGTATATTATATAAGTACTATTAATAAAATAATGTGTCTATTATGTCGATTTCATTGTGCTTAGAATATACATACACAGAAAGTGAACAAAAAATGGAAGTTATCCCCATAAGAGTAATAATATATAATAATTAGCTGACCCGGCAAACGTTGTTCTGCCATATAAATTTTTTCTAGTGAATATTTTGGTTGTTAAATAAAAAATAATGAATGTATTGTAAGTGTGTGGGGATAGGATCTATGACAGAAAGAGGAATGGAGCGCTGTAGACGATGACCGTCGATAAAAACAAAAAAACACCAACCATTTATTTTCTCAATTCAATGTATTTCATTAAAGTAACGGACATATTCATTATTTGATCTCTTAAAAGTTAAATGTAAAGTGAAAAAAAGGATATATATTTTATCCTAAAGTAGGAAAATGAAATAGAGAAAATCAATATTAATTTCGAAGAGCAATTTTGAATGAACGATATTTTTTGTCAGTCTGTCTTTAGCCAACACAAATAAGCTCGAAGGTTTGCCCACGCGATAACATGCCACGTATAATTATTGTCCGTGTGAAAAACATGGTGTGCCCAAATCTAAGCCGCAAACAGACATCGTTTGGCCTTGCGACTTATTGATTGTCATTGTGAATGCCAATCTAATAGGAAATTGAACGCGATTGAATTGAATTGCCACGTCTGTGAGAATTATTGGAATTCGCGGAAGCAAAACATTTTCGACTCGGAATTTGCCATTCAAAATGGTGGCTTCGATAATGTTTTTCATCGATTTTTTAATGAATAATCGCGTGCCATTGCACAGCCGTGGTGGGTTCAAATTACGAAGTAAAATAACCGGAAATCCAACTTTCAGTCGTAGAAGGTGTGTTGAAATGCCTCGCAGTGAGTTCAAAAACTCTGTTGGATAATTTAAAGCTTCGTTGGCATCGCAAACTGTACTGATCGATTTGTATGATACCAAGTCACCTAGCAACGACTGCCGTATCTTGAAGTTTAAATCGTCGACGTCCACATTTTTTGCTGCCAAAATGGATCTTTCTGCCAATCACGCATGGTTTATGTATTGTGTGCATACATCTGGAAATATGCGGTCAATGAGAGCATTTTGTGAATCAACGATTGTGCAGAAGTTAATGGGCAATTTTATGCATCCAGTATTTTTATTGACAGCAAATTATCCATCGCCGATATCTAGCAATTGGTTCGAGAATGTGTCAGCGAATGGATCTTGTAGCATTTGGAGGCGCATGTTTATTTTTAGCTGGAATTTTTCAACATTACGCCACAGTGGCGATGATTTCAAGCAAGCGTTGATTTTATCAGCGTACGTTGAACGTGGAATGATGGAAAGTGTTTGTCTGAAATCAAGTGAAAGGAGTAACAGAGTGCCCCCGAATAGTTTGTCGTTGTTTTTTTTATATCTTTGAGTGTTCTGTTCAACACCTTAAGAGAATGTTTGTGTGCGATAGCGCATTCATCCCAGATGATAATTTTGCATTGTTTCAACACTGTGGCCATGGATGATTGTTTTTTTGTTGCACACTGCGTAATTGGGTTATTTTTAATATTCAGTGGCAGCTTAAATGCTGAATGAGCTGTTTTGCCTCCATCCAATAAAGTTACTGCAATGCCAAATGATGCAACGGCCAATGCGATGCCATTATTTGATCGTATTTTGGCGAGAATTAGCGAAATGAGAAATGTTTTGCCAGTTCCACCTGGTGCATCCAAAAAAAAAGAATCCACCTTGTCCCGCTCATTGTCACTTTGCAATTTGTGCATGTGTGATTTGAAGAATTTCAATAATTCATTGTGCTCATTCAATAGGGCGTCTGGTTCGCCGACTATACGCCTGGCATTAGGCGAATTGAGGTTATTGTAGCCGCAACGTGCATCCACACGATTGATGTCCTCACCGTTCATGAAGTAGATTTGTAAAAAATTTGAAGTTCGTTTGGCATTGGCAGCAATGAGCCTACTTTGTGGTACACTTGGCCTTTGATTTTGAACATTGAATGGAATTGTTGACCATTTGCCGCAGTATTGTGAGCTATTTCTATTGCTCCGAACGAAGTCATTTGGAAGCATGAATTGAATGTGCAAATGGACTTCAGGAACAGATAAGAATCTGGATCCGTGCCGATGAGCAAGCCGTTCAATGGTTCTGGTAGTGTCTCAATATCTGGTAGTTGCACTTTTCCTGATGCACAACACATTCCGGCTAACTCATGTTTGAATTTGAATGCATGACAATGGGGACATTCTTTGTCCATAGCACCAATCAGCACTTTCGGATGAGTGGAATATTCAATATCTGGCTCGTACTCGAATGCGATACGAAGGAACGAAGCGGATGTAAATGCTCGATGTACTTGTTGGCGTTGTCGGTCATTTGCTCTGCGTGTGTTAACTACGAACTGGCGCGCTTGTCTCCGTTCCAATTTTCGTTGTTGATTTCGTTCAGCTCGTGCCTGTTGTGATTGAGATGCACCCAATTGTAACCTGCTTACACGCACATTTTTGTTATTTTGTTGGATTTGTTCGACTGTTCTTTCTGCTCTACTATTTTGCATGTTTGTTGCTTTATTCGATCGACGGCCCAAATGGACCCCATTGCGTCTTGCTGGCATTGTTCACTGTAACACACGCACACAAATAGAATAATTAAAATAAATCGTACAAAATTTTGCACGCACTGCGTTGTGATGTCTGTTGTGTGCCGAATGAAATGTCAAAATGACGCGATGTTTCTCGTGAATTCTTCTCGGACGTAGCGCCATCTGTCATTCAACAACATAAATAATTTCGTTATGTTTGAAATACGAACGACGGTTGAATTTGTTCATACAAAAATACTAAAATCGCGATTAAAAATGGGAGGGTAAAAATTTGGGGTTATAGGTATTTAAAAAAATATACCAAATAAAAAAAATAAGTACAAAAAAAAAATTGTCAAGAAAAATAGAAATTTTTTTCTGGATAGGGACACCCTAATCACCTAGCGGTATGAAATATACTTTAAGACCTATTCTCATACCTAAAAAATATACATTAAAAAATTCATAAAAATCGGTCGAGCCGATTCGGACGAGTGCGACCACAAACACCGTGACACGAGATTTTTATATATACAGAGATTATGTAACCAAAAAAAGTTGAGTTGAGAAGTACTTAATACCATGATGTGAATGTAGAGGTTATTATACCGATTGTCACATTAATAATATTTTTTTTTGTCTGTGTTAACCAATAAATTAAATAATTACAAGATAAAAAGAACTTTTTATATACCACGTTTTTAAATTTTCTGTTGAATCATATAAACTTGAAAATTCTATGTATTAATAAATATAGAATACTGAAATGTTTTTTTGACATTTCATTTATTGATTTCCATATTAACGCACGAATATATATTAATGTTTTAGTTGCTAGGACCCACTTAGCAACCAATAATAGTGAGTAGTAAATAATACTTTTAACGATTTTTTTCCGAAACATACAAATCAAAATTAACTGAAAATGAATTCAATTCTGCTTAAAGATGGCAAAAAGTAAAAAAAAAGAATGCATTGTCGTCGTGTTCATATTCTAAAAGTTTCAAATTTCTAACTAATCGGGAAGTTAGTTAAAAATCTTGGACAAACAAGAAAAAATCTGTACGGGACAAACAAGAATACGAGCTCATAAAAACATGGTAAAATGAATATATATACGCAGTCATCAAAATAATGTGGTTGTGTTAGCCATTTATGTCATATTAAAAAAAAAACAAAATATAAATCACTATTTGAAAGATAACTTTATATATATATATATATTATATACTGAAGCTTAATATTATTTTCAATTTTTGTTCAGTTATCAAATATTTTTAATTTAATCGTAGTTAACTTGTTAGCTGCGATTGCTGCTGAGGAATTTATTGATGAGCCTACTCTGCCTGAAGTAAGAAGAGCATTAAGAACGCTGAAAAACAATAAAGCACCTGGAACCGACAGAATAACTGCCGAGCTGATAAAGAGTGGTGGTCCAACACTGGAAGCAAATATCCACAAGATAATTCTCAATATTTAGGAAAAAGAAATTTTACCTGAGGAATGGAAGATGGGTATAATCGTGCCTATTCTGAAAAAGGGAGACAAAACAGTGTGCTATAACTACAGAGGGATCACAATTCTAAACGCAGCTTAAAAAGTTTTCTCATCTGTATTGTACAGCAGGTTAATAATCTATGGTCATTAATACCAATGCGGCTTCCGACCAAATAGATCCACCATAGATCACATCCATCTCATGAAGCAAACTATGGAGAAAGCGCACGAATACAACCTGACACTCCACCACCTGTTTATTGATTTTAAACAAGCTTTCGACAGCGTGAATAGGGATAACTCATGCTGTAAAGCCTAAAAATACAGGGAATTCCCTTAAAACTAGTAAGGCTAATAAAGATTACACTGACGGATACTCAAGCAGTTGTCACTGTGCAAAATGAGCAAATTGAAAGCTTCAAAATCGAATCAGGTGTGAGACAAGGTGATGCGCTATTCACTATGGTACCTTGTGGTGGAATCCATAGCTCGTGAAACCAACATAAGAGGATGGGTAGATAACAGTACAACGCAGATGTGCGCTTATGCTGACGACATAGTAATTACAAGCAGATCCAAACAGAGGATGATCGACCATGGTGGCACTATGAAAATAAAAGCAGAAAACGCTGGGCTGCAAATAAACCAGTCAAAGACTAAGTATATGGTCAGCACACGCGATCAGGTACCGCTGCAGAATATATACATAGGACAGCATGTATATGAAGGGGTGAAAAAGTTCACGTATCTCGGATCCAGCCTAAATACCCAAAATAAGACAGTAGAAGAGATAAAAATCCACCTTATCTCCGGGAATAAATGCTGGCATGCTTGCAAGCGACTGGTGTGGTCGAAAATTCTAGGCGGAAGAAGTAAACTTCTAATATATAAAACAATTATAAGGCCAGTGGTCACTTATGGCTGTGAGACTTGGTGCTTAACTTAGAACGAGGAAAACAAATTAGCTGTCTTCGAGCGCAAAATACTCCGAAAAATCTTTGGACCCACGTTGGAAAATGGGAACTACAGAATAAAAATGAACCACGAGTTGGAAGAGCTGATTGAACAGCAAACAATCATAAGATACTGTAAGTCCCAAAGACTACGATGGGCGGGACATGTGGAGAGAATGCCCGAAGTTAGAGCGCCAAGGATCATGATGAAGTGGCTACCCCAACGGAAGGGACCCAGAGGCCGACCAAGAAGAGATGGGCTGACGCCGTAGAAGTGGACTGGCTTCATATAGGAAGACCCGGTAACTGGAGAAGTGTAGCGAGAGACCGGAGTGTGTGGAGAGCGGTTGTGGAGGAGGCCAAATCCCATCCCGGGATGTAGCGCCGTGGAAGAAGAAGAAGTAACTTGTTATTATTTCAACTAGACATTTTGCAGACACATCATGGAAGATGCGATGATTGACGTCATATAAAAAATATAATCAATAAATAAAATGGCCATATAAATAATAAAATATAAAATAAGTGTAAAAAAATCAAACGATTATTGCTTTTATTTCTTCACAATTTTGGTGAAAAATTTAGATATTTTCTTGCGATGAATGATAAAATAATATATACATGCTGTTTCTTTTATGTTGAAAGAAACTATTTAAATAAGGCTTCTAATTATTCGGTAAATATAAATATTCAAAAATAGGAAGTATCTTAATAAAAGTATTTTATTAATCTTTGGGAATAATTTAAAATCAGCAAGAAGTAAAAAATGCTCAATGGTAAGTATTCAAATAATATATGAGAAAGTATTTAAATAAGCACAGGGAATTATTAAAATGTTTAATGTCAAGTATACATATTTGTGTGTCAGAGTAGATTAAAATTTGGGTAGAAATAATTTAATTGGCCGCTTTTTTAAATTTTCTAGGATAGTATTCTTCTCTGTCATTCTAACCAGAGGGTTATAACATAGACTAATATTCGAGTTAGTTGTATCATAGACTAATACCATAATCGTCTATGGTTATGCTGTACCTTGACAGAAGACAGTTGACTTCCTCAGCACTAGAAATCTAGAATAGTATTTTTTCTTTCTATTATAATGAATGTACTTATCTAAAGAAAATGGCTTAACAATTCAATGTGGATCTTCTGAGCAGGTTTTTTAAGAAATTCGTTCTAGCCATCAGCTGCAACTGTTGGTTCTATGCTCTGGGTACATAAGAATTAGTTTGTAATCAATTATTAATGTTTATTAGAAACTGTTTTCAGTAGGTATCTATACTGGGCTAATGACCATTGAAAATACATGCTCCATTATAGAATTATGTTGTATGCCTAGTGTGTATTATAATATATTTTTAACATTTAAAAAATAAGAAGACAGGTAAGTAGGTACACCAGATGTGTCTATTAAAGGTTTATTTTTGACATAAAAATAAAGAATAAGGTAGACTTCAGTTGTTTACAAAAAAAATACATGGCAACTTGAAGGGTCGCTTGGCTTGTCATGTCAACGGTGAACGGTGTGACCAGGTTATTGCAAATTTCATAAAAATATATCAATATTATCCCCACACAAAGAGATTGGACTCCTCCCTCCAATCTCTTTGTCCCCACAGCAAAAAATGCCTAGCCATTGTCGATTAATGAACATTCTTTTTATTTTGTAAATAAAATTATTTAGTATAATTTATCGATATCCGTAATTTGGATATATTTGGAATAAGTAATAGGTATGTCTCAATTGTCTCGACATTAAAAGGTTCGTTATCTAAAAGATTTATATAAATTGTTTTATAATCGACATGCAAACCAGAAAGTAGGTAGCTATTTTATTTGAATTAATACTAATATCACATAAACTCATCCGATTATCGATTTATTAGTTCGATCAATCATATTAGGTATTTTAATCTCATTAAAAATGTATGAAAAATTTGGTTGAATGAATAATATTTCACAATATAACATTTTTAATCAAATTTAACCTTAAAATGAGGTATTGTTTTTCATTATTACTTTCTTTAAAAATATTTAAGTAGTTAGGTAAGTATATTAGATATAGGTTGAAATAGTCCATTAACTATCAATTAACTTTAAGCTAATTAGTTATTTTGCACTTAATTTCAATTGAAGACAAATTATTCATAATCGTTTCAATATAATTAATTTATGAAACAGGTTATTTCAATTAGATAATAATAGTTTAATAGGTATATTTTTAATTTCCATAATATTTGTAAACCGTCAAATAATATCACTAAATTATTATAATTTGGGTTTAAAGTTATTGGAATTGAGGTTATCTTTTGTCATACGAGGGTGGGTCAATAATTCCTTAGAAAAAAGCATTAAAACAGTTTTTATTTTTGTATTTTTTTTTTATTTCTCAACATAATCTCCTTGGAGCTCAATACACTTGGTTAGACGTTTCTCAATTTTTTTCAAGCCGTCAGAAAAATAAGTTTTCGGAAGGTCCTCAAAATAAGCATTTGTCCGATCGATGACTTCTTCATTTGAAAAAAAACGTTGTCCACTTAGCCATTTTTTTAAGTTTGGAAAAAGGAAAAAGTCACTGGGGGCTAAATCTGGCGAATACGGTGGGTGGTCGACCAATTCGAACTTCAATTCTTCAATTTTAGCCATTGATCGTAAACATGTGTGAACACGGGCATTGTCCTGATGAAAGAGGATTTTTTTCCTGTTTAAATGAGGCCGTTTTTCTTCAATTTCGTTTTTTAGCTGGTCCAATAAAAATGCATAATAATCCCCTGTTATTGTTTTTCCTTTTTCCAAATAGTCAACGAAAATAATTCCACGTGCATCCCAAAATACAGTAGCCATAACCTTACCAGCTGATTTTACGGTTTTCGCCTTCTTTGGACATGGTTCGCCTTTCGCAATCCATTGCTTTGACTGTTCTTTCGTCTCGGGAGTATAGTGGTGTATCCATGTTTCATCTACAGTCACAAAGCGACGAAAAAATTCATCCGGATTGCGTTGCATGAGCGACAACAGAGCTTTAGAGGCCACAACCCTATTGCGTTTATTGTCGACTGTGAGCAAACGCGGCACCCATCTTGCAGAAACTTTTTTCATGCCCAATTTGTCATGTAAAATAGAAATGACGCTACCTTTTGAGATCCCTGTAACCTCAATTATCTCACTCAACTTTAATCTTCGGTCACTTAACACCATATCGTGGATTTTATTGATCATTTCTGGTGTAGTCACCTCTACAGGACGTCCTGAGCGTGGTTCATCCTTTGTTGATGTACGACCACGTTTAAATTCATTTAACCAGTTATAAATAGTTGCAAGTGAAGGAGCAGATATGCCGTGAACTAAATCCAACACATTTTTTATTTCCTTTGCTGTTAACCCTTTTATATTAAAATGTTTAATAACAGCTCTAAACTCAATTTTCTCCATTTTTGTAAACAAGCAAATTTTTTTTTAAATGTACGAAAATAAAAAACAACAACCCAACCAATCTGATTGAAACTTCGCAGCATACTGAATCGGTAGTGCTGCTGCATGAAAACAAACCGCTTACAGTACTAGTCGCGCCACCTGTCGGCTTTTCTAAGGACTTATTGACCCACCCTCGTATGTGTGATGTGCTCATATAATTATAGCTCTTTTTGCTGCACCTTTGATTACTTCTTAGTTTATGTTCTTTCAATAATCACAATAATGGTTATTTGTACTGAATATTCATGAATTTGGCGTGCGAGCATAGACAAATATCTCTTACGTGCGAGATGGTAACCCTAAATTGCTATGCGTCCCATATAAAATTGTTTACTTGTCAAATTATCATAATAATAATGGATATATGTTTTATCTACTGACACGCGTAATTTAAATAATGATTATTTAGTTTTACAACCGATTTTTTAATATTACTCGTATTACTTCCTCAAACATTATTTTACCCTCCACACTAAACTGGCGTCCTTATTCTGACACTTCGAAATAAATACTTACCAATGATTAAAATTTCTGACACTTGGGATTTAAAAACTTTTCAAAATTGTCTATTCCTTCAAAAATACACGCCTTTAAATAAGTAGTGATAGATAATCATGATGTTCAGTTTGTGAACTATTTAAATGTACTTGCCTTCAATTAACACAGCAAAACAATATTATCAGACTACATATTATTATTATTTAATGAATTTATATAATATTAGACAAATAAACTAAAGCTCCTATTTTCTATTAAGACAAAGAGAGTTTTATCTCAGATTTCCAGGTTAAAAAAATCATCCTTATAAATACCAATGTAACTGATATGAAAGTTCATAACTCTCGACAGAAGAAACATTACTCACCATGGTCTGTTCCAAGATTCACCTGTTCGTCGCGTTTGTGAGTAAATATTTCATAATATTATTAGCACAGAACAGACAATAAATAGAATTCCGATAGGCTTTATTATACTAATTAACTATTTCTTTTATGCAACGAATAATTCGCAAGATTTTAAGAATGTACCATTCTAATTATAGAACATACATAATTCTGAAAACACTCATGAGAAAATATAGCCAAAATAAAAAATCTTTTTTGAAAAAAGTAAGACACCCGGCAGGATCGAACCTGCGTCTCTTGGGTATCGCGCCCTGTGCATTACCACTATGCTACGACTGCCATGATTAATTGCGATACATTTTAACTATTGCCCTTTTTTTCCCTTCTTATTATGTATGTTCAATAATTAGAATGGTACATTCTTAAAATATTGTGAATTATTCGTTGAATAAAAGAAATAGTTATTTAAAATTATTAGCAGGTTCAAGTAAGGTTAAACAGAATAATATCGGAGTGATCCGTGACGTCGGTTAGTAATTAAAGTAATAAATACTTTAATTTATAATACAAAAACCGATCACCTACCGTAACTCAATTTGGAGAGCGCTTATGAGCAGGTATTAAAAAAGACCAATAGTTAAAATGTGTTGAATGTGTGTGTAATAAATCGAGAACAGTTGTAAGTATTCAATGTATGACGTATTCTTGACACGTGTTGAAATTTATCCCGTATTCTTTCTTACTCGAGGTCGGTTACCTGCTTCTCCATATTCGTTAGGTATTTCAGCTCCCATTATTTCTGAGTTCCCTGATTATTAGAGTACCACAGTAGTTAAATAAGTACTTTGAATGATAACTATGAAATAATTGGTTTAAAATGTTGTTTTAAAATTCAAATATAAATCTACAATACAAGAAGTGTTATAAGATGAACGGCCGCTGAAGACTTATATTTTTATTAGATTTTTCAGGAATAAAAAAATCATTGATAAGCTTTTTAGAATGTTTTCTTCATAATAATTCATACATTTAAAGTATTGATAGTTTACATTTTATTTTAATAACATTGGCTTCTCTAGAAAATAAATTTCCGTGTTACTTGTACTGTTTTTTTTTTTTTAATATAATAATATTACCACTGTTACTGTAAAGTATAATGTCACCTAAAGTTATATTCATATTTCAGCTATTCTTACCATATTACATCTAATTCAAAAAAAATATTTTTCAAAAATTAACAAAATTATCCAGTAAATACATAGAATTCACAGAAATCCGTTAGATTTCGTTTATTTGTAATCAATTATTATAAATGCAAACTGCAAATAGAACGTCGCATTCGACTATGGACAAAAGAGATAGATCTAAAAGTAAATGCGACAAAGAGAGACATACTCAATTGCGAGAAAGAGATATAAATGTAAGCGGTGCGATTAAGATTATGATTTGTATCGTGTAAGAATTGATAAAAATTTAGATATGATTATATTTTTTATGGCTTTTTGATAAATAACACACAGCAAATAATGATTATAAAATTATTACATTTATCTTAGGCATTGTACATTAACTTAATGTAATATTGTCAATCTCGTACGGTAATACAAAGTGACATCATCGGAATGGAAGGAATTTATTAGCACGGTAAAAAGAAGGTTAAAAGAAACTTTAGTATTATGACAATTTTCAACAATTGATTAACTCACTGTTTTCCAGTATTGTGGATTAAATATAAAAACTTCTAAAATGTTTCTTTTTTAAGGTATTCTTGACTTTACTTAAGTCAGGTGCAGGACAGGTATATGTAACACGCGCTCCCACATCGGCACCAACAACTCCCGAGCCTGGATGTCCACGACTGGGAGCATTTGGAGATCCTAATGACTGTCATGTGTTTTACGTATGTCTTGGCACACTGAAAATCAAGTTACCTTGTCCCTTACATATGGCATTTAGCAAAGACCTTCTCATATGTACTCCGAATCAGGACTCATGCCCTCCATTCAAGTGTGTAGCTGAAGGGCGTTTCGCTGATCCTAAATCATGCACTAGTTACTACACTTGTGTTAAGTCTGGTACAACCTTCACAACCACTAAATTAAACTGTCCATTTTTTACTTCTTTTAACCCAAGTACTAGTATGTGTAGATTCGGAATTTTGGACTGCATATTCTAACTAACTAAAACGATGCACAAAAATATCTTAACTCGGGTTTTAACTTTTTGTAAGGGCAAAATATTTTTTTCAAATTATTATTATTTATCAGCAACTTGTGTAGTTTTATATCTTCGGTGGGTATTTCCATCTCTCGGCTCTATATATCTCTCGGATAGGAATTTAGAATTCTATACTGACACCACTTATATTTGGATTTAATTTCAAACGTATTCAGAAAAAGTTAAAACTCTGGGGTTAAAACCAGTAAAATAAAACTGAAATCGAAAATAAGAGAGACAAATGGAACTATATTATATAAGTTAGCTAATGAGTTTTTGTTTTTAAAATATTGTACGACATACAGGCATGATAGTATTGAATAAAATATATCTTATATACTATTCTGTTTTGTTTTATTTCTTAAATGTTGCTTACATGTTTTCCAGAACCTAATTTGAAGTCAAATATCGGCTGAAAAAAGACATTGCAATGATTGAAAACTAAATATTATTTCGACCTTCGATTTGATAACCAAATTTTCATAGCATTTTAAAAGAGTATGTTAAACGAAATATAAAATATTTTAACCTGAAACAAATGTGTTAAAATTAAATATGTGTAATGTAAAGATTCCTTACACATGCATGTTTTAAGATACAAAAATAAAAATAAATAACAAGTTAGGAAGGTAGGTACCTAAAAAAATGCATACGATTTGATACTGAAAATAAAATGGGGTGTCATTGGAATGAGACTTTGTATAGGAATGTCAATGGGTTACCCCATCTCCACTGATAACTAACGTACCTACCAAAGCTACCGATATGTCGACAATTGACATCATAACTATACGTATGTCAAAACCAAAAAGAAGATTTATAAACTAAAATGGAGCAAAATCTAGATTAAAAATATCTGTAATAAAATTAATGGTACAATAATTTCTATTGGGAGTCATTGAAAAAATGCGGCTCTGTTTAAAATTTATTTAACAACCTATTTAAAAAAAAAAAACAAAATACGAATCATTATTTGAAAGCTATATATTTCTATAAATATAAGCTATAGGATAGTTTATTTATAAAATAGGTACACTTCCAGTTTTCGTATTTATTCAGAGTTCACTTATTACAATTAAACAACAATAACAGAGAGGACTTCAAACGGTACACGAAAATAGATTAACAAGATATTAGATAAGATGACTCGCTCGACCAAATAACCAGATGAACTTGCTAAAGAATTAGTTCAGTTCATGTGGGTATTACATTTGACAACTAGATAACCACACTTAACACTAGAAACGAATCTCGATCTCAAAATAGAGGACATGTGTGTTCAAAAGGGTCTTGGATAATCAGACTAAGCTGACTGGCTGTAAGATTGTGAGATATAAATTACGGAGTTAACATAGGGTTAAATCCTAATCCATTTACAAAGCGCTTGTGGCGTCCAGTCAGTGGGTGGCACCATCAGATCATATTCTGTGGGTCTCTTTTCAAAGCCATGCCGCTAGAAAGCTAAATATTTTTTTATTTTATTCAGTTCGTTAATCTACTGTCATGTTATTCTTTTAATTCGACATTTTGCAGACACACCATGAAAGATGCGGTAGTTGAAGTCATATAAATATAATCAATAAACAAAATAGCTATATATACAAAAAATAAATATTATTATCTGGTAGGTATAAAAATCAGACGATTATCGCTTTCATGTATTTACAATTTCTAATAAATAATTAAACTATTTTTTTATTTAACGAATAGTTTATAAGATTTAAGAATGTATTATTCTAGTTATTGAAAACACATAATTTTGAAAGCACTTCTGAGAAAACGTATTATAACCAAAAGAAAAAATCTTTTTGAAAAAAGTAAGACACCCCCGCAGGCATCGAACCTGCATCTCTCGGGTATCGCGCCCATGCACATAGTCCACTATACTAAAGGAGTCTTAATACTACTAGGGTCTTGATACTAATAAACAAAATAACTATATAAATAATCAAACATTATTACGATCTAGTACAAGCATGCCCAACATGCGGCCCAAATGAAGACTTTTTGAGGCCCAAGACCCAATTGAAGTTTTAAGCTTTCTATATTATACATATTATATATTGTGAAATTAGAAATCTCTTGTTGTGCTGCGTGCTAGTACCTATTTTTATGCTTATGCCGCCTCCACACACTTATTAGTGACCGTAATCAAGCATAAATGCATGTTCGAAAGGAATAAGCTTGAGTTTTATCAAAAATGTATCCTCGAAGATAAATTTCCAAAATTAAAACGACTGGCAATGTGCATTTCAGCAGCATTTGGGACTACATGTCGCTGCGAATCGTTCTTTTCGTAATTAAGGGGGAGAGGCATAGAAATTCATTATCAAATTAAAGCTTTAAACATATTTTAATCGATCGATACCTATCTAAATACAATGGGAAAAATAAAATATATTTTTTTATTTCAAAGAGAAAGCGACAAATTTGAAAAAAAACGGCTAAAAATAAGGGTTTTACTAAAATAAATATTTTTTGTTCCAAGTAATTTCTTGAAACAAAGTTATAGATTTAATGTTGTTTAATAAGTTTTCTTGGAACCAGTGAATCTCTTTTGTCAATTAATTATAGTTTTAATGTTTTTTTTTTCAATCTAAAATCAATCGATTTTTACGAAAAATAAAAATGTTCAATTTTCAATAATTGCATCAAGCGAAAACGTGGGCCTGTTCAATATATTTTTCTTACTTTTTAGATATATTTAACGTAATATTTTAATTTATATTTATTATGTTATTTACTAATTTCAAATTAAATACAGTCGTCAAGGACGTGCTGCCTCTAGCGGCAACCACGTGCGATACCGAAATAACTGTCATCTGTATTAGATTCTAGTTCGCATGAATAATAGGTACCTACCTCGTATGTAGATACGTGCGGTTAGTATGCATGCACATGGTAATATATTTTATTACGAATGGTCTGAAACAATTTGAGAAATTTATGTTAGCATTTACATTAAGCCGTCTTCTCATTTGTTTACTTGTATATTGATAAAATAAAGCAAACATTCATCTGAAAATTTCAATACACTGCTAGCAACGTTCCCTCTAATTTTTCTATTGTGTGTATGCGGATCATCAACGCATTTGAGCAGTGGCGTAAATAGGGTTGGTGTCACCCGTCAGCCGGTGTGGTAAATTTACACCCCCCCCCCCCACAAACAAACACATACAATTTTTCATTAAAACTTATATTGTTAAGGTAGGTACCTATTTATTAATTTCAGCGATTTTATATAATAATAACACTAACAACGATAATTTTTGAAGTACCTACTTAAATAAAAAAATAGGGAATAAAGAAAAAAAGTAAAACGCCCGATCTGGTCCCACAAAAGCCAATTTGTTGCATTTAGAAAATTTGCGGCGTCATACTGTCAACGTGAAGATGTTTTTACTTCCTTAGATAATTCATAATTATCAGCTTTGTATGAGCTACCAAAATTTTTAATTTTGCTTATGTGTTCCTTTCTTTCATGGCCACTCTTGACTAATCATATAAATTCTGTTAAAGCACACTTGAGTGCAAGGCAACCTCATTTTGGGTAACTGCTCCTGAGACATTCTCAGTTATAAAAAAAGCAATTAGACGAAATAATGTTCGCGCTTACGTAGTAGGTAGGTACAATCTAATTTTCCTGAATCATCTTATATGAAAAGACATACATATCCTGAAAAACTATCGCGTTTGATATATTATATGCATTGAATTCTATTACCATTACTTCAAGTGAATGTGAACGCGAATTTTCGCAAATGAATCTTATTATTACCCCAATAAGCAGTGGCGCACCCAGGATTTAATATTGGGTGGGGGGCAAAGGAGGAGAATGTTAATTAGTCCCATAGGCTCTTTTTCTTCTTCACAGCCTAATTTATCGTTTATCGGTCTTTTGTCTATTGCACTCGGTGTACCTACACCATGGTCCCCACATCCTGAAACGGGCCCTCAGGCTAGGATATTTGGCGGGCCCCCTACCTACCGCTAAGATTAAAGGCAGTGTGAAACACTACATTAACGTTTTTCAAATTGTGTTTTAGTTATACATCTACTTTAATAATGGAGCTGTCGAGTATCGACACGTAATAATCAAAAAATATATTGCACAATTATATAAGTAATTGAAAATGTTTATGGCCATGAAGTGTAATAGCGCCGCAGGCTACTTTTTCTACTATTAAAGCTACTTTGTGATGTGTGTTTATCTCACTTATCTGGTCAACCCGTGTGTCGCAGCAGGTTGCTCGATGAAAACCAATCTGCGATACGCGTCGGCTAAATTACCAGTCAATGTGAAAAAGATATCAAACAATATACAAAAACAAGTGTCACATTAATATTATAAGGTAATAAAATATGTTGAATAAAATCTTTTTTTTTTTTTTATGTGTGTGGCCAACCTAAGCTCAGTAATATTTTTTTTGGTCCACCAAATGATTTGGGTTGAGAACCTCTACTAGATTCTAGTAGGTATAATAATTAGACGATTATCGCTTTTATTTCTTCACAATTTCGAAGCGAAATTTTGATATTTTTTCCGATGATTGATAAAATAATCTAGAATAAATAAATATATATAAAAATACCTTTTCAATAAAATCATGTTTTATTTTATTCATAGGATGTTTGATTTGTAAACAAGCGTCTCGAGACCTTGTATTTTTTGTATGTCACTTGTATATGCTCTTAAGAAAAACAGATGATTTTTCTTTTATGCTGAAAGAAACTATTTAAATAAACAGTGATAGATAAGCATGATGTTCAGTTTATGAACTATTTAAATGTACTTGCCTTCAATTAACACAGCGAAAACAATATTATCACACTACATACTATTATTGTTATTTAATGAATAAATAAACTTAATCTCCTATTTTCTATTAACACAAAGAGAGTTTTATCTTAGATTTCCAGGTAAAAAACATTCTTATAAATACCATTGTAACTGATATTATGAAAGTTCATATTTTCTCGACAGAAGAAACATCACTCACCATGGTCTGTTCCAAGATTCACTTGTTTGTCGCGTTTGTGAGTAAAAATTTCATTATATTATTGGAGTACTACCAGCAATAAAATTAAATAAGTACTTTGAATGATAATTGTTTTATTAGATCTGGTTTCTTAATCTTTATTATATTATTAGGATGACTATTTTAACAATAAACGATTAGTCATTCTTTGAGGAGTACTTACTTCACTGTAAAATTACTAGCGACATTTACAGTGCTATTTAATTATAATTTACGGAACTACGACACACAATTATTCATATAAATGTGTTTTTAAGAGCGTACTTCAGTGAAACGGCAAATAATTTTCAACAGTAGGTGCGACGAAATTTTTCACTAGTCGCCAATCGGAGAACGATAGTCTAGGTAGTCGTAGTCGGTAGTCGAAATGTTAGCTTGTTCGATGATTACACTGGGCGACTTTACAGGCAGATTATAAATTCGCCAACAAACAGCTCGTAAAGAAGCTCAATGTAATTGACGCATAAGGGGAATGCTTCTACCTACCAGGGGTACCTAGCGGAAAAATACGAAGCTTGCAATTTGAGAGATTTTTTTGATGATTTGCAATGTTAAGTGTATTAATTAATAAATATTTATCTGAAAACTTATTTTTTGTTTGAAGTCAAAGATAAACTTACAATTATTGTAAAAAAATGTTTAATTGTAAGTTTGCCTTTGACTAAAAACAAAAAATATTTTTTTATTGTTTTCAGATACATATTATTTATTAATTAATACAGTTGAAATTGTAAATTACCAAAAAAATGTCTCAAATTGAAAGCTTCGTATTTTTCCGCTAGGTACCTCTGGTAGATAGAAGCATCGCCTTTAACGGCCCACGTGCTCTGCGTAGTTCAAAATGGAGCTTTTATGGTATTTTCAAAGCATGATTCTTAAACATATTCCTTAAACGTTGTAGATAATCTATTTATATAATTTTGAAGCCTTATTATCCTTTATATTTATTTTAAACATTTGATGACTGCATAAAGTATTTTTATTACATAAAATAGTATTCTTTTAAACCTCTCGATCTAATGTTTTAGAATATACCTAGTCATATTCAAGTACATCCATGTGCAGTGGTATTAAGATTTTTTACGTTTATTAATTTTTAAACGCAATTATAAAACCATTAGTAAAATTTATATTGAAATTATTATAGTGAAATATTTACAATAAAAAATTATATTGATAATCTCTGTGATCCCAAATTTGACAAGAACTAGGCATTTTATTATTAAAATAATGGGCAAGATTAACACATCTGAAGATAATTCTAAAGACACTGATTATAAGATATATCTATGACCATTCAATTCTAATAAACATCCGATGAATAATGATTGTTTTATAATAATTATTAAACTAAGAATACGGTAGTATTTTTTTGAAATACGCCATTTCTGTTGGCATTTCCCAGTGGTTAAGCTCCAACATACGGCCGTAGCCATAAATTGACAAACTATAGCTGAAGTAGAGAGTAAGATCATGTTAACGCGCGTGTTTGTAAATGTACGGTAAAAAAAAAAGATTTTTTTCCGTTAGGTACAACGGAACGGACGGAGTTTATTAGCATCGTAAAAAGAAGGTTAAAAGAAGCTTCGGCATTATGACAATTTTCAATAATTGATTAACTTGACAATACAATAATTGACATACTCAATTGCGAGAAAGAGATGTAAATATAATCGGTGCGATAAAGATAGTATTATGATTTGTAGGCTGTAAGAATTGATAAAAAATTAGGTATGATTATAATTTTTATGGCTTTTTGATTATTACACAGAAAATAATGATAATAATATTATTACAGTTATCTTAGGCATTTTACATTTACTTAATGTAATATTGTCAATCTCGTACGGTAATACAAAGTGACATCACCGGAATAGAAGGAATTTATCGGCTCGGTAAAAAGAAGGTTAAAAGAAACTTTAGAATTATGACAATTTTCAACAATTGATTAGCTCGCTGTTTTCCTGTATTGTGGATTAAATATAACAACTCCTAAAATTAAGCTTTTTTTTAGGTATTCTTGACTTTACTTAAGTCAGGTGCAGGACAGGTAGTTGTAACACACGCTCCCACATCGGCACCAACAACTCCCGAGCCCGGATGCCCACGACTGGGAGCATTTGGAGATCCACATAACTGTCATGTTTTTTACAAATGTCTTGGCACAATAAGACTCAACTTTACTTGTCCATTACATATGGCATTTAGCAAAGACCTTCTCATATGTACTCCGAATCAGGACTCGTGCCCTCCATTCAAGTGTGTCGCTGAAGGGATTTTTGCTGATCCTAAATCATGCACTAGTTACTACACTTGTGTTAAATCTGGTTCAACCTTCACAGCCGCTCAATTAAACTGTCCATTTTTGACTTCTTTTAATCCAAATACTGGTATGTGTAGATTCGGATTTTTGGACTGCATATTCTAACAAACTAAAACGATGTTATCGATAATATCGTTAGGGTTTTAACTTTTTGTAGGAGCAAAATAATTTTTTCAAATCATTATTTATTACCAACGAGTGTAGTTCTATGTCTTTGATAGGTATTGCTATCACTTGACTAAATTTTAGATGTTTACTAGAATTCTATACTGACACCACTTATATATGGATTTAATCTTAAAACTCGATAAATTTAAATGTATTCAGAAAAAGTTAAAACTCTGGTGATGGCAGTAAAATGAAACTGAAATCGAAAAATAAAAGAGACAAATGGAACATTATTATAAAACTATACTATATAATTGTATATATTATCATGTTTCTTTAATATTTACATAAACACGTGCTGTCTTTTCTACTTTCATGTTATATTAGTTGTTATTTGTAATTCAGATATTTTTATAATTTAATATATATTATGTATTATGGCACATTGGCCAATCGCTGTAATACCGTAATACTGTTTTTCTGAATAAATAAATAAATAACTTAATAAGTTTTTGTTTTAAAAATATTGTACGACATACGGGCATGATAATATTGAATAAAAATATATCTCATACAATATTTTGTCTTGTTTTATTTATTTATTAAGTGTTGCTTATGCGTCAATTACATTGAGCTACATTACGAGCTGCTTGTTGGCGAATTTACAATCTGCCTGTAAAGTCTCCCAGTGCTATCATTGAACAACGTAACAAGCAGCTTGTAAACAACCTACCGAGAAAAGTTGAAAGCCGGTTAACTTTACACGCTACACGCCGGCGTGTGGGCCTACTGCGTATGCTCAGTAGAGCGCAGTAGCAACCTCCCGGTAAAAAAACGAACTACATTCTGTCAAAATAGTCGCCGGCTTGTGGCTTCTCAGCGAATGGAAAGTTTTGCATGTCATCATCATCATGTTTTCCAGAATCATCATAACTCGAAGTCGAACATCGACTAAATAAAAAAGCAAAAGCTGAATGAAAACTAAATATTATTTTGACCTTCAATTTAGTAACCAAATTTTCAGAGAATCTTAAAAGAGTATGTTAAACAAAATATAAGATATTTTAAGCTGAAATAAACACACTAAAATAAAGTATGTATATTTTAAATTCTTAAATGTATTTTGGACAATATTATTTGAGGTCTGTAATAAGTACACATTACATCTGATCAAAAGCACAAAAGTAAAAAATATTTTCACATCTTAGTAAATTTTATAAATATTATATAATTTATAACTAGGGAATCCAATCCCGAGCCAAACTTTTGATTCCGGGATTTCGAGATTACAATTTGACAATCCCGGGATTCCAGGACTGGTCCCGGGATTGGCATTTTATTCCATTGTTAATTTAAAAATTTTATATTTACAAAATAATAACATTGATAAAATCGGTCAAAAATAAATCTAGTATAATTTATACTATTTAGGACATTTATTGTGAATATTGTATACGTTCAATCTTGGAAATACATAAGTTTAATGGAGTAAATAATATTGTAATGTGAATTTAATGTGAGATTGCTGTTTCTGATAGTAAAGATTTAATGAATGTGTAAGCGAGATTAAAAATAGTAAAGCAAATCATGGTGTACTTATGGCCCTTCCGCTTCATAAATCTATTTAGTCAGCCAAATATGAAACTACCGTAAAACGTATGAGATCATGGTGGAATTACTTTGTTAATAGTGCGAAGCATTGTTTTTTCCAATCTTTCTCATTTTTATTAAAATTAATTAAATATGTGAAAAAATAAGATGAATCGGCAATTTACACGTGGGTATAAATCAAACATCATTCAAACTTAAATTTTGTTCATTTCTAATGTAGTTATTTGTTATTAAAGGTATTTTTTCTGTTATATTTTTGTTTTTATTTTATTTTCCATAACAATTGATAAAAAATTCAATCCCGAAAGTTTCAGGATTATGTTTATCGATCCCGGGATTCATAGGTATCGAAAATAGCTAGGGATCCCGGGATTGGAATCTCTAAATATAATATTATGATTAACTCAAAATGAAATTGATAAATTGCCTAAAAATATTGGCACATTGTGGAATAACATGACATATATAATACTTTCAGCAATCCAGTTGTTTGTTCTCCTAAAGTGCAAAAATAACCTTCTATTGGTCGTTCCAACACCAAAAATTGTGTTCAATTGAATCGTTTCATAAATTGATACATTCCACATGCGTGAGGATGAGTTTAGGTGAATTTTCTTTTGAAAATTCTTCAAATATAATATTGAATTAAATTCACCCATTCAACGTCTTGAGTCTGAGAGTGTATCTCACGATTAAACTGGAGGTTTATCAAACAAAAACGCAAAAGCCTCATATACACAAGGGCTTGGTTTAATGAGATGATTTTAGTTTATATTATATAATATATACTAAGTATATGGTCAGCACACGTGATCAGGTACCGCTGCAAAATATAGACATATGACAGCATGTATATGAAGGGGTGGACAATTTCACGTATCTCGGATCCAGCCTAAATACCCAAAATAAGGCAGCAGAGGAGATAAAAATCCGCCTTATCTCCGGGAATAAATGCTGGCATGCCTGCAAGCGACTGGTGGGATCGAAAATTCTAGGCCGAAGAAGTAAACTTCTAATATTTAAAACAATTATAAGGCCAGTGGTCACTTACGGCTGTGAGACTTGGTGCTTAACTCAAAACGAGGAAAACAAATTAGCTGTCTTCGAGCGCAAGACCCGGTAACTGGAGAAGTGTGGCGAGAGACCGGAGTGAGTGGAGAGCGGTTGTGGAGGCGGCCAAATCCCACCCAGGGATATAGCGCCGTGGAAGAAGAAGAAGAGATTATATAATATATATATGGCTAAAAATCTGTTGCGATTTTTCAAATGTCATTTACAATGCTGGACACAATATTATGTTATATAAACTTTTGCAAGTGTGCAAATATATACATCAATATTTGACTACCTTTTAGGTTGTATGATTTTCTTAATATAATATCACAAAGATAGTCTAATTGACATTGCAACTAAATTCTCACAGTGCTGCCAATCAAACATTTCCAAAAAATGAGTAAGATGAAAAATAATCGTGAAAGTCTGAAGCAATAAACTTAATAATTCTATGTCTATGAACTAACTCAAAATTACTGCCAAATTGTTCCATCTAACATGCTAGTCTTAAAGATGGCACTATCTTACTGAATTGTATAGAAAAAAAAAGTTATTTTATGTTATTATAGGTATACCTATAGGTCATAAAATAAGTCAGTATTTGTATTTACATAATATGTACATATTATGTACTTATTCTTATTTATCTCACTACCGGGTAAGGAACATAAGTCAAAATGCACACATACGTATACGTATCAATGTAGAAGAAAGGCAAGGAAAGAATTGAGTAAATAATGACATACAATAATGCTCTGTAAACTTTGATAAAATGAACCCACACTCCCAAATAGAAATTGTTATAAATACTACCTCTACAACGAAAACGATGCAAGATTTTAAAGCTATTAGCATCATGGAGAGTGTCAAAACGAATTTTTGGATTGCTATTGTGAGTATCTTCATACATTATTAATTTTATATTTAGAAATAATTTATTAAGTTATATTGTTATAATATATTTCATATATGCAATTATAATATTACAAACTGATAAATCATACCGGAATTTCTTGAATAACGCGGCTCGACTATTTATAATGCATTTCATATTATTTGCAAGTGGAAAAAATTACTAAGTAATATTTTTCTAATGGAAAAAATATTCGTTAAGCAATGGTTAAATCATTTCTGTCGATTCAATTATTACTGCTCGATGTATCATCGTTCTTGTATTAATACAAAATCAAAACGAGTAATAGGTATTCTGATTTTATTTAACTTGCTAAGTTATGGGTACATAAATGATTACGTTACTTTATTAATACATAATTAATTTTTTCCGCTTCTCTATCGTAACTTCTTTGAATGGATTAATTGTTAACGAATGTTTACCCTGTCTTTTGATCTAGTTGATCAACATTTCAATTTTAGTAGGTATATTTTTCTTATAGCTCGAATCTGTTATACAGAAAATCTTTTTATCTATAAACTTCATATTCGGGAAAATTTGGTCATGGTCAATTCCCTTAACCGATTATGCTACCAACTCAAGAGCAACCGACACTATCGTCGTAAAACCATGCGTTCGAATCTCATTTGGTCAAGATGTTTTGACTAGGATTTTTCTAATAATATAATATGTTTATGTTTCAACTTATGTGGTTTTAATGAAGACAGCTAGGTGTAAAATGGATTAATAATAATATTTATCTATAACACTAATTACTTATAATCGCTGAAAAATTGTGCTACCTGTACACAAGGATTGCAATACCGATATTTCAAAAACGGTATTCCAGTATTTATCAATAACGAAATACCGGTTTTAAAAATCCAAAATACCGGAATTTTCGCTATTAGCCCAATGCTTACAGGCCCTTTTAATAAATTTTTTAATTAACGTGTTAATTTGCATTTGAAATGCAATTAGCAAAAACACAATTTTGTGCGGCCCGTTTTTGAAAATGAATTGATTGTTATTTCTCCATTACTTTGTACTGTTTTGCCTATAAAATTAAGTATGTAAGTTATGTGCTGCTAAAATGCAAATATATTGACTGAATCGAGGTGAAATATTAATAAAACAAAATACATCAAGTATATTTATAAAATTGTTGCGACGAATTAACATAATATTATTTCGAAATAGAAAACATCCGTGACAACATGTTCAATCATATTGTACAAGCATTGAATTTAAGAAGCTTTTCCTGCAGCCAGACTTATTTGCACTTGATGAACCTGAATAGGGCAGTGGCGAGGGGTGGAGGTAGGCTGTTAAAATTCGACATAAATAGTGCACACTAAACTTTGTCAGCCATGCTTATTTGTTTTCATTGAACTAATTACAATTTTCAGATTGTGCTGGTTAGTTTTTAAAATTGAATTAAGCCCTGTCTCAACGAAACCACAATAGTTTAGGTATGATATGGTCGATACTACAAAAATAGTCCTGCCTATGACAAACCATAATCGATAAAAAATATTCTTCTATCTATAAAATAACTAAAATTATGCGTGGTTAGAAACTGTGAGATATCCTATAATATTATATTATTTAATTTTTCAAGGCAATTCTAACACTATGCCAGATGACATCCGGCCAAGGTATCGACTGCCATGGAAAAGGGTTCCTATGCATTGACTCCACGCAGTACCTCATTTGCATCACTACCAGTGGAAGTTCAACCGAAACTGTGGACAATGCTGTCCAAACGTGTCCAGCGTTGACCACCTGCAGTAACAGTGCCGAATTAGAGTGCGCAGAAGCAGTGACGACTGTGACAACAGTCAAACCAAAGATTACCTGTACACGAACATTTGGGCTTTTTGGCGATCCTGATGATTGTCACGTCTTTTACAAATGTTGGGGCACAAATTTACTAAAATTTACTTGCCCGTTAAACATGGCTTTCAGCAAAACTCTGTTAGTTTGTACTGCAGATCTACAACAGGTTTGTCCTGCGTTTAAGTGTGTCAGTGAAGGAAAATTTGCTGATCCGATGTCTTGCCTATCTTATTATACTTGCGTCAAATCTGGTACAACGTTTATCACCACACGTATGTACTGTCCATTTTTAACTTGTTACAAATCCAGGTTTGGTGAGTGTAGGTTTGATCCCTTAGGTTGTTTGCTTTAGTCATAATAATTTTTTAACTTAAATCTTTAAAACAATGATAATTGGCCTATTTAGAACTAAGTGCTACTTAGATTATTGAAAACAACGTAACTCCATCCACTCATTTTAGAAGTACGATAAAACTTCAGATAAAAATAATTGAAAAATAAAAAACATCGATTATTGTGAATTTTTGGTACGAAAATTAAGTTAATAAATAATTACAAGATAAAAAGAAATTTTTATATACAACGTTTTTAAATTTTCTGTTGAATTATTATGTTCAATATGCTCAAACTTGTACTTGATATGAAGTAAATAAAAAACAAACAAATATAGAATACTGAAATGTCATTTTGATTTCCATAGTAACGCACGTATATATTAATAATTTAGTTGCTAGGACCACCCCCTTCCTTAGCAACCAATAATAGACTTTTACTTTCTGAAATAACTTTTCATACAAAACAGAATTAACTGAAAATGAATTCAATTCTGCTTAAAGATGGCTAAAAGTATTAAAAGAATGCACTAGCATCGTGTTCTGATATACTTATTCTAACAGTTTCAAATGTCTAGCTAGTCGGGAAGTTAGTTAAAAATCGATTGCAAGATTTATACTGGATAAAAAACCAGCGGACAAACAAGAATATGAGCTAATAAAAATGTAAAATAGTAAACAAAATCTGTATTTCAATTATGTCACAGTTGATGATATTTCAATTATTTGTAATACGATATACACTTTTAAATTGACACGAACACTAATTAAATAAAAAATATAATACAAAAATTTACTACTAAAATTAGAATACCATTTTTTTTGCAATGTGAAAATTATTAATGGTAATATTAGAACGATTGCTCACTGGACAAAAAATCCAGATGATTACCACCCCATTTGAAATGTAGGTAGTTAATTTAAATATGATTTTCTAATCTGTAAAATTCTGTTACTTATACATTTTTGTGGCGCTGGTGAACTATTGCATCTTGCTTCATAAATATTTTTATCTGACTGAGTAGGTAAATTATTAAATAATAACATTAAACTAATAAGTACATTTTTGTGAAATATTTAATATTTTAGTAATTATTTTTGCTCCTCTTCTCTATCAGTGAAAATATGTACATATTAGATATAAGTATAATTTAAAATTTGTACCTAACCATATTTTTCTATGTAAATATATTTTTATTTTGTCAAAACTTTTGGGTCTATTATTTGTTGTGTTTTTAATGTTTATACAAAAGGTTGATATCCGGTGAGGGTTTTGTCATAGAACTGATATTAATTAAATATTTTTAAAAAAATACACTGAAATTTTATTTCGAATTCATATTATCCTTGAAATTGTATCATTCCATCTTCTAATCGTTTGCCTTATTACTATGGATAATACAGTATAGTGGATTTCCATATACTCCGCAGTGTTATAGACAGTCATGTTATAAATAGGTGCACAAAATACTATAATTAATTGAGCCATTAATGTAGAACTCTGTGCCTCTGCATAATATAGACTTGCATCAAATCTGAAACAATGTTTGTCACCACTCGTATGGTATCATATATATTTCAAATTCATTCATAAAATGCAAATATTTAAAATGATATTAGGTTAGGTACTATCTCTAAAGATAATGAAAGTCTTTGTCTTTCTTCAAAAAAATTATGTATAGATAACTATTTTTTTCTCACAAGGAAATATACATAGTAGAAAACGTCACGCCACGTTCATGTTATTCTATCTTTATCTATATCAGCTTCTTAAAACCCATTCGCTGCGGACCTTTTAATTAATATTTTAATTAGCAAATTTAAATAACATGCTAATTATATCGAATCGCCACCTGATGGGAAACGATGGACAACACGAATTTTAATTTGCTTCTATTTTCTCTTCTTCTTTTCATCTCCATTCATAGGCATTATGCTGCATTGCAATGTTCAAAAAAAAATCAGCATGTGGATGTTATTTATCAGTCCTCCGTGCATTGATGAACACATTATAAAACATAGATATTCTCCAAGATATTAAAGTGGAGACGATTTGCAGAGTCATCTTTATATCAATTAACTTAGCGTTCATATATATATCATAATATTAATACTATCGACTAAAGGTACTTAAAAAACCTCGATAGTAAATGCGAGGTATCCATAAAGGCATCTAGAAGAAAAAAAAAAAAAAAAAAAGGTACTTGATGGAATTTGAATTTAAATTCTAATTGATTGAAGTTTTGTACTATTCCATTTAAGTCGTTTTTTTGCGACCCGGGTTTCGCCTTTCGGAATCTTCATATGCCGGGTACACGCACCAAAGGCAAACACACACTGACAACGAACACTCTTAACGCTATCTAACTCTAACACTGCCGAAAGGCGAAACCCGGGTCGCAAAAAACGACTTAAATGTAACAGTACAAAACTTAAATCCATTAAAATATATGATAATATTACTTAGCGGCGAAGGGTGGTGGTAGGCTGTGGAGATCCGACATAAACAGTGCACTCTAAACTTTATCAGTCATATTTAATATAAATTGCATATAATAGGTTTTTATTGAATTAACAATATGAATTGCAGCTGATGGTATTGGTAACTTTTTAAAATTCAGTTAAACCCGACCTAAAGCAAACCATACTATATATTACATAAAAAATATTTACTTCATTCGTTATTATAAAGAATCACCTTGTAAGGAAATTAAAGGATAGGTATCTATAACTAATAATAGGTGATTAATTAAAACATCCCAGAGACTCTTCTTCAATATACTGAATAAGGTGGTTGGACTGTATAGAAAAGAGCACTGCGGCGGGGTCTAGGACGATTTGGCGCCGGGACAACTGGACGCCACGCAATTCGAAAATAAACAGACGTTAGGTACTTTAAAAAAATATTTAATATTATTATTATTTATATTTAAATTATTATATTATGTTGTTATTAGTTGGTGAGAATTTAAATATGCACACGTAAATAATGATTTAATCATGCATATGTTTAAGTTCCAACGAAATAAGAGTTTTTTTAATTTTATATAAAGCATAAGGCATGGTTATTCCATATATCCGTAATAAAAAACATTATGTTTAGAGTAAAATGAATTAAAACTACTAAGTGGTAGATAGAAACTGATTAAAATTCCTCGTCTACGTTCTGTTTACGAGTATACGACAGTGCGGCGTCCAATTTTCCTGGCGTCCAGTTGTCCCATTCCCCTGCATCGTAGGCAGCCAAGATCCATATTCTGTTGAAGTGCCGATGTATGTATAGAATGTATAGAATAATATATATATATATATTGTGTATATATGAAATTTGTACAATGTGACGATCATCACGACGCCAATCCAAACGCTGGTAAATACGTATTTACATCTTTGTTTGCTACTTGGATAAATATATAAAATGACCTTGAATGATTTTGTTGAACTGGGTGAACACTATGTACTACGTAAATCCTTTGTAATCTTTGATAAGCTAACTAACTAGTTACCAAAAAAATAGTGCACTTATAAATACTCCTCGTACGAGCAAAATAACATTAGAAATCACAGATCCAAAGAAACATGGAAGTTGTTAAATTATGCATGTTTATTGCTGTGGTGAGTACTATAGTTTTTAAAATAATAATACATACTAATTATTAATATCAATTAGCAATATTTATTATTATTAATAACATTTTTATTCATATTTTGTACTATTCCACTTGAGTAATCTTAGTTAGGTACCTACTCAAAAGGAATAGTACAAAACTTAAATACTTTAGAATTTAAATTCAAATTGCATTAAGTACCATTGGTCGAAAGTATTAATATAATAACATTTATGTTGTCGATAGCTTAAGATAAAAACAATTATTTAATATATTATTATCTACATGGGTTTATTATTACTAAATGACTTTCGTCTCGTACTCGGATTAAGGCATGCGCAGATAGATTCACCGTTTTTTCAAAAAAGTATTACCTGCCCATTGTGATATTGAATAAAGTTAATAATCATCATGACATTACTGACTTACTGCACCCAGTCACGCTCCACCGTCTTAACGCAGGGCAACTGCAAGGTTGCCTCCTTTCCTTCAGTCAATCGGCATGTGAGACCTACAGCGCGGAGATCATTGTTGTAGCACCTATGGAGTATTACACAGTAATATTTGTATATTGACTTTTTTCTGTACATATACAACTTGGAGTGTATCTTTGAATAGAATTGATAAATTTGTATAATATAATGTATGAATAAGTATGCGTACTTAAAGCAGAATTATATCATCTTAAAATAAATTAATTCCATGTTAGATGATCAGGATATACATCGTTCCAAAGTAATTTTTTTTTTTTACCGGAAGTCGCTGTGGTCGCATATGGAAGATTTCTCAGTGACCTACCTGTCATGGCGGCAACGGGTGTTTACATAATGTATCAGCTCTCTTTTTAGATGCTACTCTTTTTCTTCTTCGCAATAAACCAAAAGTTTACTAATAATAGTTTTAATATCACTCCTGATTGTTTTATATATATATTCATTATAAAAAGCATCAAATTACGTAAATTGATAGATTCGTATACAGTGACGTCCCGCGACAAAATGCCGCCCCCAGGCAGTACCAAAATGCCGCCACATTTTTTTATACAGTACTTTTTATCATCCTTTCATGACTCCAATATCAAAGAAATATGTTGTATGGATATATTACTAACAATATATAGCACTTAATCTAATTTAAATGCCATCTCTGCTTCAATAGACGGTCTACGGCTTCGGAAAGGTACATTAAAAAATATACCTGACAGCTTCCTAAACTCGTTAGTGGCATATTTGGATAAATTTTAAATTAGGTATGGACGTGTCATTGCTGTTCACGAAGAACGTGACGTCCAAGGACGGCGGAAGTAAACTAGACAGCGTGAACCCAACGAAAAAATAAATTCCTGTTAAAACTTTTATTCCCCTTTACCCTTTGTTTCCAACCAGTGAGCTTATTTTTATAATGGAAAGATATTTCCGTCATTACTGAGCTTGGGGCGATATTTCTATATATACCAAATGATTTTCCTCGATTTGCCGCCCTTTGGGTAACTGCCGTCCCCAAACGACGCTCAATCTGCCTACTCCCACGGGGCGTCACTGTCCGTACACCACGGAAGCGTAAAATAAAATAATAAATTTAGGGGCGTTCCTCATTTGAAACGGAAATACGATTAACTGCATAGGAGGGGCTTGTTAGTTCACAGTTTTACTACGTAGACAAGAAGTTCTTGTTCGACAATAGTTTCACCTGATTTGTGGATGAAACAGATGAAGGTATTATGTAACTTATCTACTGTTTTATTTTAATTATATTTCGGTAGGTACATCGGTTTTCTTGTATTTGGAGAAATATTTAATATTTTTATGTATTTTTTAGAGAGAACATTTAAATCAGGAGAGCAGATTTGTGGTAATTGTTATCCCGACTAGGAAATCCAATCCCGGGATTCCGAATCCCGCGATCCCGGACAATTTTCGATACCTATGAATCCCGGGATTAGTAAACATAATCCCGAAACTTTCGGGATTGATTTTTTTTATCAATCACAATCAATTAGTATGTATACAAAATTATGTTAGTGAAGTGTATGTACCTGTACATGTCACAGGGGGAATTGCCGGATGCTCACGGATAATAAATAACCATTTTTTGTTGTCATACGCAATTGTAAGAACATAAGAAAAATAATAAATTCATTCATTAAAACAAGATAGACCCCACTGATTTTCTGGCACGCGAACGGCGTCTAAACGCCAGTGCCACGGACGTGCAGGCAGGCACTTGCTTCTACGCCGAATTTTATGAATATTATCATTTCTTAAATAAATTAAAAAAGCTGTTTTACTTTCACATTATTATCTATATTAGAATATTATTTACTCCATTAAACCCATGTATTTCAAAGATTGAACGTACATAATATCAACATTAAATGTCTTACATAGTATAAATTATACTAAGATTTTTTACCGATTTATCAACGCTATTTGTATAAATAAAATAAAATATTAACTATCGAAAAAACGCCAATCCCAGGACCAGTCTCAAGATCCCGGTATCGTCAAATTGTAATCCCAAAATCCAAACTTTGGCTTGGGATTGGATTCCATAATCCCAACGACAAATTTCTATTTCAGTATTATATTTGAATGAATTTTAAATCATTTCAGGCAATTCTGTCAATATGCGAGATGATAGCATCCCAAGCAATTGACTGTAAAGGAAAAGGATTTTTCTGCACTGACTCGACCCACTTCCTTATCTGCGTCAGCACAATTACAGGGTCTACCACAACCGTCGACAACAATGCCCAGAAGTGCTCAGCGAACACACTGTGCAGTAACAATGCCCAGTTTGAATGCGCCGAAGCCTTGGTAGGAGGGACTACTATTATAGCGCACACTACAACAAAACCGACAAGTGTCGCGGTACCCGATTGCCCACGATTCGGATTGTTCGGAGACCCAAATGACTGTCATGTCTTTTACAAATGCATCGGAACCTTTAAATTGAAGTTAACATGTCCATTCAACACAGTTTTTAGTACTGGTCTATTGGTTTGTAGTACTGATCAAACAGCGTGCGTTAAGGGGCCAGAGTTTGTTTGCGTCAAAAGTGGCAACTTCCGGGATCCGAAATCTTGCTCATCTTACTTAACATGTACTGCATCTGGGGCGACTTTTACTCTCAAGAAAAATAATTGTCCATTGTTTACTTCGTTTAATCCTGCTACTGGACAGTGCAGATTGGGTATTTTGGACTGTTTGGGCTTGTAATTTATCTATCACTAAAATTAATAATGATCCATTTATGAAGAAACGAAAGAAAAATAAAATATGTTTTTTTTATAATTAATATTGTATAACAAAAATATTATTATGAAATAATTATATCAATCTGAGTACATAATTATGCATTGTTAGTTTTGTTTTTCTTTTATGTATTAATTGTATAAGCTTAATTATTGGTATTGGATGTATTTCGTTTTATTTTCTATAACGGATAAACAAATACTTGTTAATTAAAAAAAGTTTTTTAAAAAAACATTTAAAATATTCAATTAATTAAAACATAAAACTTATATATTAGTATATATGTTCACATACATAATTTTGAAATCACTTGTAAGAGTCTTTAGTTACAATTTATCGCAATTAGATAAGATACTTATAGCATTTTGGTTGATGTACGTGGGAGCTAAACCCGATAGACGCAAGTTCGTTTCATGCTGGGTGTCGTTTTTTCTATTGGTTAGGTATATATTCACTCAGAAGTGTTTTCAAAATTATGTATGTTCAATAAAAGGATTGTTACATTCTTAAATCTTGTGAATTATTCGTTGAATAAAAAAAAGTTAATATAATATTATGTTCACGTAGCTTCATTGAAGATGATTTACATAATATCTACATAATAATGATAATAAAACTACTACTACTAAAAAAAATACTTCATGGAACGGCCCAGAAGGGAAACGCTACTAAGGAAGACCCCCATGCGAGATGGCAAGACGACATCACAAAGACAGCGGGACCAAACTGGCTACAAATAGCCAAAAATAGAACCCAGTGGGACTCTTTGGAGGAGGCCTTCACCCGAGGAGGGGTTCTTGCAAACCAAACTAACTAGTACATTAAAAATATTATTTAAGTTACAAATACATAATATATGCTAATATAAAGGTTACATACCACTGTTTAATATGTAAACATTATTTAATAATATTATATATAAAATAAAAATGTTAATATATATATATATATATATTATACAAAAATATTAAAATATTAATAATTAATATTATATAAACTAGATAGAAAAAGAAAGAAAAAGAATAAAATACAATCATAGATAGATATAGATATATATATATACAGAAGAGATATAATCATAGGCTATATATACATTAGATTTAGTCAATTCAATGTTATTTACTTTTTTGTTTGTAAGAAATAAAAGGCTTTTTTTATTTTTATTTTGTTTATTTATTTATAATGATCCTAATAAATTGAGATGACAATGTAAAAATTACATATTTATTTAAATATGTTTGTAGTACATTTGGTGCTTTTTCAAATTACCCCTGGATACCTCAAATGTACCCAAAACACCAAACATCGATCACATTATTATCTCTGAGAGTGGCAGTTTACGTCGACTCGTGTGGTTAACTGGTCTCTCATAATTACATTCATATTTGTGGCATAAACGTCACCCAATCATGTCGGAGAGCATCAGGGATGTACATTCCACAATGCATTGCCAATTAGAAGACTGTCGAGGCTGGAGGAATGACGAACTTTTACCCCAAAACCCGCTGATTATATATTTTTAATAAACTTTTTTCCTAAACTTCTTAGTAATAAACTTTCTAACTGTTTGGTTTAAATGTACAAAGGATGAAACAGATTTTTTAAAATATTTTTTTTCTTTGGATCCACCTAAAAGAATGGATGCGTGTTAGTCAATTAGCATCTGACCATTCAGAAGCTTAATGGCAATATTCGTGAAGAATTAATTCAAACGCTGGAGCCAAGTTATTAAAAGCAGTTGTGGAAAATGCCGTGGCTTTCCACGAGCCCGTACTCGTGAAGGAGAAAATGGGAGTCATTTATGAGAGACTCAGGGTTTTCCAAACTTCTCCTGCGATGGAACACTTTGCAAATCCTTAATTTTTAATGGAACACATTGTTTATTGGACAGGGTAGGTAAACATCATAATGCCTAAATCCCCCATCAAAAATCCTCCAATCGACAGAGTTGGGAATATAATGATAATATTATTGTAACTGTAAATGAGTCAAGGCTAGACCAGGATGCACAACGAAACAATCAAAAAGAGAGTTACCGTTATCTGTTTCTGGGCGGACGAAGGATCGAGAGTAGGTACGGTCAGTCGGTAACCTACCCCGAGCCTTGAACGTCGCCTCTAAATACAATTTTTTCGCGCCAAAGCGTGCGTTTACAAATGTTGTTAATAATTAATTGTTACTTGTCAAGCGAAATATACTATATATATATTTATTTAGTAGGTTATTTATACTTAGTTATTTTTAATACACAACATACACAAATTAAGTGAATGATGTTCTTAATGTCGTCGACGATTCCTTGAATTGCAAATCTACTTGGTATCATGCACAATGATATTGGTATTATAAAGTTGAATTTTGTAAAGCCTTTTCCTGGATTTAGACTTCGTTGCAGCATAATAAGAAAATCCTGATTCGCATAAATATGTTGTAGTAAACGAAAGTAAAACAATAACAGCTTGCTTTGATACATCGCGGTATTATTCTGATTAATTCGCTGAACACTACTTATTCACGTTCCGGGGACCATAGTTAGGGAAATCCTGATTCATGTGATACAGTTAGATATATAATTTTTTGTACGTTATTACTTATTAATATACCGTAGTATTTTCTTCGTAACGGTTATTTGATAATTTGATTTTATATGTGTGACACACGCATTATCATTATTGTCTTATTCACTATTGGATGAAGGTCTCTCCTTCTCGTCTCCATTATTCTCGGTCTTTAGTATTCCGTTGTCTCGTTCTTCTACTAAGACTGATATCTCATTAATCCAGCAGGCTCTGTATTAATTTAATATCTCTTGGGCAGCACTGGATGATTTATATAGCGGATATTTGTTCTTTGAGCGATTTACATGCCTCCATCTAGGACTACTACACTTTGTATTATGTCAAATACCCTTATACCCTTGTTTGCTTCAGTATTTATCTATTTATTTTTGGTAATAAAATATTCATTAATACAAATTAATCTGTAAAACGAGAAATAAGTATAATTTATATAGAAATAAGTATATAAATTATTTTACCACGTTTTTATTAGCTTGTATTCATGTTTGTCCGATCCAGATTTTTTCTTGTGCAGTACAAATTTTTTAACTAACTTCCCGAGAAGCTAGACATTTTATGCTTTTATAATATACCAGAACACGACGACAATGTATTCTTTTAATACTTTTGGCCATCTTTAAGCAGAATTGAATTCATTTTCAGTTAATTCTGTTTTGTATGTTTCGGAAAAAAACTGTTAAAAGTAAGTAATATTTACTACTTTTTTATTATTATTATTACCATTTACCATTTATTAATATATAATTACCATTTATTATTAATATATACGTGCGTTACTATAAAAATCAATATGAAATGTCATTTCGACATTTCTGTATTCCATAATATTTATTCAGTATTTCTATCAAGTAGGTACAATAAAAAGTTTATATTAAGACAAAATGCCTGCCTCTGAATCCGTTAGTCGCGGATGACAGGCGCGCACAGAGAAAGGTTGGTCGGTTGGGGTCCACTTTGAAAAAAAAGTCTATTATATTTTTCTTATTTATTTTTAAGGAGGCGGGAGGCGGCGGGGTTAGCAAAATAGCAGGTGTCACTGATTTCCATATATACCCCGGCCGCGGAAAACTGCACTTGCACGTTTCCAGATACATTCCACATACCCATACACTCCGCAATTTGAAGCTAGCGATAAACATTGTGACCTGTAGGCCTGGCCCCCACATCCTGAAGCGGCGCCCCTACCTATCGCTAATGTTAAAGGGAGTGTGACGATCTACAGTTGTGTATTCCAAATAGTGTTGAGGTAAAATGTAGGGTATTTATTAGCGATTTTTTTGTATTTTTAATACACCCACTTGAATTATGGAGTTGTCAAATATCGACAAAAAATAATAAAAATTAAATCGCACAACCACACATTTTAAAATGACATTTTGAACTATTAGTAAAATTTTGTGATGTGTGTTTATCTCACTTGGCTGGTCGATCCGCCACGCCGGGCCACCAGGCTAGAGCCCTGTCAGCCCCCCTTCTTGTGGAGGCCATGCCTGCAGGTATAATTAAGGATGTTCGTTTACGAGGTATTGTGAGTTGTCTGGTAATAAATAATTGCGCGTAGCTTAGTTGTCATAATTATTAGTATCGTTTGTGTCGTCAACGCCGTCTATTCTTTTATACACACCGCATCGGAATATTAAAGTAATCATTGGATGCCCCAGACAATTATTGCACAAATTTATGAGTGTCACAGTGATGGCCCCCATATCCTGAAGCGGACCCCCAGACCAAGATGTTTGGCGGGCCCCCTACCTATCGATAAGGTTAAGAGCCATGTAATGTTCTACAATAGTAATCCCCAAATGGTATTCTGCGGAACTGCAGGGTTTTGTGTAAAATAAAAGGTTTTCCGAGATTTTTGGCATTTTTAAATAAATCAACTTGAATTGTCGGCACGGTATCATATTATGAAGCAATGATCGCGACCCCCTTTTGTGATAGCCAAGTAACATGCGGCCTTTCGCTGTATTGGATAAATAGTCGTTTTTATTAGCCAGGAAACACATTAAAAATAATTATAAAATAAATTTCCACTACTGAAATAGCTATTAGCGCGAATTTGTAGTGTGTGTTTATCTCGCTTAAGTGATTGACCCGCCACGCCGGGCCCCCAGGCTAGAGCTCTATCAGTCCTCAATCCCCCCCCCTTGTGGAGGCCATGGTGACAGTTCTTCCAGTGGCTACATGTCTTATAATATGTCGTATAATAAGAATACCGAGAGGAGTGGTACCAATCCGTTGAGAAGGTCATTATACAGCTAATCATCCGGGTTTCGATCCTCAGTCATAAATTCCTGACGAAAAATAAGAAGTAATATTCACCTTTCCTAAACGATTTACATTTTTTCCGTTTCGGACCCCCTCCCCTTATGTGCGCGGCTGGCGGTTGCTAACCCCACGGCTGATCAAATTTACATAATATCTTTTCAACGTGTCCAGAGAATCGACCCAATGGCTAACAAATGTTCATTGTAAAAGTTTACTAAAATTCCTCGATATAGTAGAGTCAATTATTCGAACCAAAACTTTTATCCATAAGAATTATTTAAGATTTTTCACAAATTTTTCAAGCTACCCTCATACCTACTGACTATATAATATTAATAATGTTAAAATAACATGATTATTAACCTCCAAACCCTATGAACACAACAACATAATGGTGGACAGGTGAACAGCTTTCCTTGTAAGGTAACACTTTAAACCTAAAGCAAACACATGATAGTCTATGTACATATTTCGTATGTAATTTACCAGTATTTCCCAAAGCTTGATGCGGTCACCACTGATGGTACGTGAAAGACTTGTGACTTCTCAATTAAACATATGCCAACCGTACTATGCAAATAATTATAGTTAAATACTAATATTAATTAGTCCGCGTACTGTGTTTAACAATTTATACTGTTATGTAGTATTATGAATATGTTATAATTAAAATAGTTGCTAATTATAATATTATATAGGTATGTTGATTGCTACAAATTGAAAAACCAATACGAAAACTACATTATTGGTGAATTTATGTCATTATCACAAATAAAGGGTTTTTTGGCTTAGATAGAACTTAGTGAAATGTTAACTGTCAAACCGAGCTGTGATACTGCGCTCATTTTTTGACATTTATAAATAGTATAGTGTCATCTCCCTCCATTTTAGAAAGTGATTAGCACGCTGTCACTTTTATTCTTTGTGGTTTTTCGTCTGGATTCGGGACTTGGAGGTGAACAAATAACACACCGGAATTGTGATGGAAACGGCGAGATGTATTTACGTTTAATTTTATCTAATGGTTACATTTTTATACAGTTACAATTTATTTCCTTTCCCTCTCTTCTGCGCAAGCGCGCCAAGATCCGGCGCAGAAAGCAATGCGCAAAAATGGTGTGTTGCCATTCTTGTCAAATTACATTATATTACAGTTTTATTATTTATTTATTTTCGTAATCAACCCTTACTAATTGTCGATTTGGTATCGATTCGGGCCTCTCCAGATTCACAGAGACATCTCCAAATGGGGACCATTCGGGGGTGTAACAATAGTCTAGTTAATCATCATGCATTGCAGTGCCGAAGGGTGGAGGTAGGCTGTTAAGATTCGACAAAAATAGCGCACATTAAACTTCGTCAGTCATACGTATTTGTTTTTATTGAACTAAGACTACAATTTACAGATGGTGTAGGTTAATTTAAAAAATCAATTAAAATCTGTCTAGACAAAACTTCAATAGTTTTGGTATGCTTTGGGCAAAATTGTGGACACTTTTTCATACATACTTATTTTTTTTTCGTTGAATTGAGAATACTTATTACATAAATGTTGTTGGTTAGTTTTTTCATTTAAGGCCTCCTTCTTTCTTATAAAATATCCAAAAGTATGTATGATTTAATGGCATAAATTTAGATGTTTTTTGACTATTATCTATAATGGCTTCGTTTTCATAGGGTTTAATTGAATTTTAAAAACTAACCAACACCATCTGTAAATAAAATTGTAGTCTTATTTCAATGAAAACAAAACGTATAACTGACAAAACTTAGTGTGCACTATTTATGTCGGATCTTAACAGCCTACCTCCACCCTTCGCCACTGATGAATAGGTCACGCTTGAACAACGCAAATAAATTTAATTATTAAAATTTACTTATCGGTCTTATAGATGTTGTTTTACCGCAAAATGCGTTATCACATACGGCGACTGCAACCATCGACCTATTGAAATGAAAATTTGGCGATAACTTGATTTCGTTCCTGACTGACATTTTTATTTTAGTTATCGTTTGATTCCACGTTTATTTTTGTATTACACTATTCTAAAGTACTTGAAAGATAAGAAAGTAAAAGTAGAATGACGATATGAGTAAGGGGTTTTTTTTTTTTTTTAAATGATAAGACTATAATAATATTTATGTTTATTATGTTTCCTCAACATTTTAATATGCTAGTACTCTTTTAAAGACATATTATATTTTCTGACATGCTCCTCTTTCCTTTAAGATTCCAATTCGAAAACTTTTATATCTCTTCTGACCGGACAATCGATTTTTTTTTTCAGAATCAGATGTGTGAGCTTTATTTTAATATAAAGTTATTTTTTAAAGCCCGGTAGAACTTGAAATTGTAAAAAATAATACAAAAAATCATCAATCAATATTAATTAAGGCATTAAGGGCACACATGCTCAGCGTAGGTCAAAATGGAGCTTTTATGGTATTGTCAGAGGTCAGAGCATAACCCTGGACATTCCTTAAACGTTGTACATAATCTATTTATATAATTTTGAAGCCTTATTATCCTTTATATTTATTTGAAACATTTAATGACTGCATAAAGTATTTTTATTACATAAAATAGTATTCTTTTAAACCTCTCGCTGTAATGTTTTAGAATATACTCATATTTCAGTACATCCACGTGTAGCGGTGTTAAGATTTTTTAGATATATTAATTTTTAAACGCATTTAAAAAACCCTAAGTAAAATTAATGTTAACATTATATAGTGACATATTTACGATAAAAAAATATATTTTATAATCTTTATGATCCCAAATTTGACAAGAATTAGGCATTTTATTTTTAAAAAAATCGGCACGATTAATACATTTGAAGATAATTCTAAAGATACTGATTATAAACTATGTCTTTGACCATTCAAATGTGATAAACATCTTACGAATAATGGTTGCTTTATAATAATTATTGACCTAAGAATAAGGTAGTATTTTTTTGAATTACGCCATTTCTATTGGCATTTACCAGTGCAACATACGACCGTAGCCATAAATTGACAAACGATAAATGAAGTTAGGAGTAAGATCATGGTAACGCGCGTGTTTGAACATGTACCTTTAAAAAAATCGGTTAGGTTAGGTTAGAATTATTCGAATTTATTTTTATTGAAATAATAGGTACTACAATTTACAGATGGTGGTGGTTAGTTTTTAAAAATCAATTAAACCCTGCCTAAACCAAACCATAATAGTTTATGTATGCTATGGGCGATCCGACAAAATTAGTGCACACTTTTTCAGTCATACTTATTTGTTTTAGTTGAATTAAGAATACATAATATTAGAGATGGTGTTGGTTAGTTTTTTAAAATTCATTAAGCCCTGCATAACCAAACCATTTTTATTTGTAGTTTGTAGGGTTTTTTTCTAGATTGGTCTCACTCCTTATGCAGCAATTTTGATTATTAACAAATCCGTTCAGCTAAAAATAAGCCTTGTCGCTGAACCCAATTTCGCAGTAAATCAAAAAGTTACGCGAATCGACGTCCGGTGTTCATAGTAAATTTGGATAGGTACTCTGGTGTTCAAGCGTGACTCTATTCATGATGATTTTCCAGACATCATAAATGTCAAAAAGTGACCGCAGTTTGACTGGTTTCACAGCTAAGATTTTCATACCTTTTTTTTCATAGTTTTATCTAAACAACAAAAAACACCCGTTATTACATATCTGTTTATATTAGTGGCGAAAGGTAGAAGTATGCTGTTAAAATCCGATATAAATAGTGCACACTAAACTTTGTTAGTTAAACCTATTTTTTTCATTGAACTAAGAATAGATAGTGTTTGTTAGTTTTTAAAATTCAATTAAACCCTGCCCAATCCAGGCTATAGTAGATAATAGTAAAAAAATATTCGTTCATCAATAAAATATCTAAAATTATACCATTAAACCATACATAATTTTAGATATTTTATAGATAGAAGATTATTTTCTATCGATTGCGGTTCGGTATAGGCATCGCTAAATGAATTTAAAAAAAAAACTAACCATCACCACCTGTAATATGTATTCATAATTCAACGAAAAAACATAAGTATGACTGAAAAAGAATGCACTATTTCTGTCGGATCACCCATAGCATACCTAAACTATTATGGTTTGGTTAGGCAGGGTTTAATTGAATTTTAAAAACTAACTAGCACCATCTGCAAATTGTATTCTTAGTTCAATTAAAACAAATAATAATGACAGAAAAAGTTTAGTGTGCACTATTTATGTAGAACGTTAACAGCTTATTTCCACCTTTAGCCAATGATTTTCTATTCATTACATTTTCTGTAGCTGAAACTTATTTTCCGTTGGCAATGAAAACGTAGGTAATTATGCAAATATTATTAATATAATTATTAATTAAATAGAAAGGTGTATTATTGTACATATTAACTTTAAAAAACTACATGTTATCTTTTTTTAGAAAAAAAAATACACTACACAGCTATAAAATATGTAGAAACGTTTAAATGGTGCACAGTGTTCTCAAAGAAATTCAGCTTAAGACAATGGATACGAAAGTTTACAAAGTGTTTTTAATCTTGGTAAGAGATATACTACTAAATATCACTTAAGTAATTAAAGAATATATTTAATAAACATATACCTACGTGTATTGACAATTTATAATTAATGTATTAATTAATAAAGACGTATATTAGAATGACTATTTCAGTGTTACTATTAATTGTTTTATTCTAAGCTTATTTTTCTCGTTGGCTCTACTATACGATGTAGGATCTTGGCTCGAGAAATGGATGTTAGTCACTTTTGTTCAACCTAGTCTATGCTTTGGTTTTCAAACCCAGTAAGAAAATATCAAGTGGTTTTCCCAAATTTAGGATTCGGACATGTGGCCCACGATCTCCCAAGCGGATACATTATCACTAATAATATTATTTCTGCTATACATAAGTTATGCGGTCAGGTTGTTCAAAGTTTTTTGCTTTGTTTTACATAGTTACTGCATTTTATTATTCATACCAATTTTATCTAAAAGATGTCGCACAAATTTTATAAATACATTCCAACTGCTGTTGAAGCTAAAAATATAGGGGTTTGGGTCGAAATCCCGAAGGCCGAAATCCCGAAAGCCGAAATCCCGAACGCTGAAATCCCGAATGGCCGAAATCCCGAATGGCCGGAATCCCGAAGGCCGAAATACCGAAGGCCGAAATCCCGAAAAAAATGCAAACATCGATAATTGCGCAATCTTCAATTGCGCAATTTTCACTAGAGAGACAAAACCCCATTATTGTGGAAATATTGATTATATTATAATTCAAGATAAGTGTTAAAATCGCTCAATTATTGATATTTGTGTTTTTTATATTTCGGGATTTTGGCCTTCGGGATTCTGGCCATTCGGGATTTCGGCCATTCGGGATTTCAGAATTCGGGATTTCGGCATTCGGGATTTCGGCCTTCGGGATTTCGGCTTTCGGGATTTAGGCTTTCGGGATTTTGGCCATTCGGGATTTCAGCATTCGGAATTTCGTTTGGCACCCAAAATATAGTAATATCTTTTACAATAATTTTGAGAATGAACTTGAGAATATTACAATGACTATTGATCGATCAAACAAGATTATCTACAAACTTACATTACATCATCTTAGATAATAAAACGATCATAATATGGGCTTCCATAGAATGGAGGTTGTATTAACAGAATTTGTTTTTAAGAGAAATAGATTTTAGTCACTTTTTCAACCTATTAAGTACATACTCTGGGTCAAACACGGGTTGAAAAACAAAACGAAAATTTTACAGGCCCGGGATTCGAACCCGAGACCAATGACATTTAATCCGACACTTTACCGCTCAGCCATGATGGTCATTATGCTGGCCTTCGTAGTCCAGTGCGTAAGGTGCTAGTTTCTCATCCGGGGGCACCGGGTTCGATTTCCGGTGAGGTCACAATAGGTCTATTAATGTGATTTTTCCAAAGTATGGATGTTCGTGATTGTTTCACATATATTACCTACTAACTGCACTACTATTATTGTGCCTCATAGCATATTGTAGTGTTAAATAGAATATAAGTATATTTTATAATATATAAGTATATATATTTTTTAATATCCATTACTATCAATTATATATTAATTTATAATTACTTGACATTTTTGATGATATAATATATATTTTTGTTGTTACAGAGCATTATTCAACTATTTAGCAAGGCTTTTGCTATAGACTGCAAAGGAAAGGATTTCATATGCACTGACGGTTCTCATTTTCTAATTTGTGTCGAGACGAAACCTGGAAAAACTGAGACTCTTGATGATAATCCGGAAGCATGTCCTGCCTATACATTTTGTAGTAATACAGCAGCATTTGAGTGTGATCAAACTCCTCCAGTGACTACTAAGTCACCTCTAACTACAAAACCGCCACCAAAAACAACAAAACCACTAACTACAACTAAAAAAGCAATTCCAATTACTACCAAAGTACCCCCAAAGACTACAAAACCTCCTCCCACTACCAAAAAACCTCCTCCTAAAACAACTAAATCTCCTCCAACTACTAAAAATTCATTTCCATTAACTACTAAGCCTTCACAAAGAACTACGAAACCTCCTGTCACAACAAAAAAGCCTTCTCCAATAACCACAAAATCTCCACTCACAACCAAAAAGCTTCTTCCGATAACCACTAAACTCCCCCAAAAAACTACAAAACCTCCACCTACTACTAAAAAACCGGTCACTGCCAAACCTCCTCCAAAAACTACAAATCCACCACCAACTACGAAGACACCTCCACAAAAAACGACGAGATCTCCTCCGACAACTCAAAAACCACCACTAGTCACTATCAAACCTCTTCCAAAAACTACGAAGCCACCGCCTACGACAAAAAAGTCTCCTCTGGTAACCACAAAATCTCCACTCACTACCAAAAAGCTTCTTCCGATAACCACTAAACTCCCTCCAAAAACTACAAAACCTCCAACTACTACTAAAAAACAGGTCACTGTCAAACCTCCTCCAAAAACTACAAATCCACCACCAACTACCAAGAAACCTCCACAAAAAACGACGAAATCACCACAGACTACTCAAAAACCACCACTAGTCACTATCAAACCTCCTCCAAAAACTACTAAGCCACCGCCTACAACAAAAAAGCCTCCAATAAAAACTACAAAGCATCCTCAAACTACCATAAAACCTCCAACAAAAACAACGAAACTTCCATTGACCACTAAAAAACTACCTCCAACAACTTCTAAGCCAAATGGATGTCCAAGATCTGGAACATTTGGAGAGCCAAGCAGTTGTCATATATTTTATAGATGTGTTGGATTACAACGCTTTCAATATAACTGTCCTTTCACTTCTGTATATAGTACCACCTTGAAATTGTGTACTCGTAATAAGACTTTATGCGAAAATAACAATCCACCAACATGTGTGACCAGAGGGAGATTGCCAGATCCGAAATCTTGTTATTCTTATTTTCTATGTCAACCTTCTGGCAATGGATTTGTAGTTGCCAGGTATTATTGCCCAGAAACCACATCATATGATGTAGCCACTAAACAATGTAAGCTTGGTGTTGGTGGGTGTGGAGGAAAATTATTTATGGATTATGTGACAGATGTTGATGATGATGATTTAATTTCTGAAAATGATTATGAATAAAACTGTACCCAACATATTTAAAAAATAAATGACTATTTTTGTGATAAATGCATTTTATATTTTGTAAAATACTACGTTTTAAATAATTAGCCAATCATATAAAAGTATTATAAAGCAATAATTTTGATAAAATTTTCACCATAACATTTATTATTATGTTATAATTGACAATGAAAAAAGTTTAGCTTTTTTTGACTCGACTATAATATATTTTAAAAAAGTAATGATATTATTAGAGAGCTGTCAATTAAAATTAGTTAAAATAATATTTCAATTAAGTAATGGTAATAAAAAAATATTTTTGGTGTAATTATCAAAATTATAAGCAATAAAATATACAACAGGGTTTTAGGATTTTGGTTTCGGTGGAATATTTTTGATCCAAAAATAAATACGTGGTAGCTTTGAAAATAATACAAGAGTTTATTCAGGCTAAACAAATTATTATAACAAAGTTGTCTTAGGAATAAAATCACGATTATAGATACAATTATAAACAAGGCATGCAAGTATTTCATTGAATATTCTGTAGTGAGTTAGTTAAAGATCCCAGGAGGAATTCTTCACACGAGAGTAAACAAAGTCTTTCGCTCACTCCCAAGATGAACTCAGACCCCTAAAAACTTACATACTTACATAATACAATAGAATATAAATAGTTATTTATATTCTATATAAATATGACTGTAATAACAATATTAAATATGAATAATTATATAAAAAAAACATCGAATTTCCATATTAAACTAGCGTGCAGTTGGACACACATAATTAACAGTGCACTTACTTGTACCTGGATTGAAGACAGATGTGCTTGTGCAGAGGAATTTAGATTGTATTAATATCCCATTTGACAATGAACATAGAATATATCCTTTACAGCCTGTGATTTCTGGATCACTAAACCTTCCTACTGTGGAACAGAAAAATTCCGGACGTGCAGTTGTCGTAGTAGTACTTGGTGTCGTAGATGATGTCGTGGTGCTAGGTGTAGTCGACGTTGTTGTAGTACTGGGTGTAGTAGATGTTATTGTAGTGCTAGGTGTTGTAGTCGTGGAACTAGATGTTGTGGATATCGTAGTGGTACTTGATGTCGTAGATGATGTCGTGGTGCTAGGTGTAGTCGACGTTGTTGTAGTACTAGGTGTAGTAGATGTTATTGTAGTGCTAGGTGTTGTAGTCGTGGAACTAGAGGTTGTGGATATCGTAGTAGTACTTGGTGTCGTAGATGATGTCGTGGTACTAGGGGTGGTCGATGTTGTTGTAGTACTAGGTGTAGTAGATGTTATTGTAGTACTAGGTGTTGTAGTCGTGGAACTAGAGGTTGTGGATATCGTAGTAGTACTTGGTGTTGTAGATGATGTCGTGGTACTAGGGGTGGTCGACGTTGTTGTGGTACTAGGTGTAGTAGAGGTTGAGAGTGTTGAGGATGATAAAGTGGTACTCGGTGTCACAGTGGGTCTTGTCACCGTGATTATAGGAGTGGTCGATGTTGAAATAACTGCAGTTTGTCTGCATACTGAATTTAGAGAACACCTTCTAGTATCTGGATTAAATATAGATATTGAAGGACAAGTTAACCTTAGTTCCGTAAATGAACCTGTTGGTGCTCGAATGCATAGAACATATCCTTTACAATCGGCTATTGCATTATCTGCGAACCTACCCAATTCCGTGCAAATAAATGGTGTGATTGGAGAGAATGTAGTTGTTGGTATCTGTGTAGTAGTTTCGACTACAGGGCAAACATAGTTTTGAGGTATTACACACCTTGAAATTATGGGACTAAATACAGAGGTTCCCGGACATGTAAAGTGAAGAGAAACAAGTTCGCCAAGACTATTCCTAGCACAAATCATATAACCTTTACAATTTTTAATAAGTGCATCTGAGAATCTGCCAACTGTTTTACATCTATTAGGATTTGTAGTAGTAGTTTGCAAAGTTGTCGTCGTGGATAAAGTAGTCGAAAAAGTAGAAGTTGGAATTGTTGTCACGATAGGTGGTGGAGTCGTGCTAATAGTGCTCGGGCATATATAGTTTCCAGGAAGGGTACACCTACCTTCTAATGGATTGAATACAGAAGTAGATGGACATATCAAATATGTGGCAATATATTCTCCCAAGGAATTTGTTGCGCAAAGGATATATCCCTTGCAATTCCCTACTAATGAATTTGGATATCTTCCAGGGCGTGAACATACAAAAGGCTTCGGTATAGTTGTAGAAGTTTGTGTTGTAGTAGGTATTGATTGAGTAGTAGTAATAACAGTTGTACATGCATAATTTTCTGGCAATGTACACCTGCTCAAAATTGGGCTGAAAACTGATGTTGATGGACATGTTAAGAATGTTTCAACTAGCTGTCCTAAATTATTATTTGTGCAAAGAATATATCCCTTACAATTGTCTATTAATGGATTCGGGAATCTTCCTTGAGTACTGCATACAAACGGTTTCAAAGTAGTGACAGAAGTAAGGGTTGTCGTAGTTGGAAGAGTGTGGGTTGTTAAAGGTGCACTAGTTGTTGTAATCGGTGAAGGACACACATAATTTGATGGTATAGTACATCTATTGATTAAAGGACTAAACACTGAAATAGATGGGCATGTCAAATAAGCAGCAACCGGTTGACCTAGCGTATTCATAGTGCAAAGAATATAGCCTTTACAGTTTTCCACTAATGGATTAGGGAATCTACCAGGTGTGCTACAAACAAATGGCTGCGGCAAAGTTGTGGGGGGAGGTACTGTAGAAGTTGGTTTTGTTGTAGTTGTAGAAGATGAGATTGGAAAAACTGTTGTCGTACTTAAAGGAGTTTCAGTTGTAGTTAAAAGTGTCGGACATACAAAATTAGACGGAAGTGTACAGCGACCCAATAAAGGACTGAATAACGAAACTCCCGGGCAACTGAGAGGAACGGTTATAAGTTGACCAAGAGAATTTTGACTACAAAGAATGTATCCTTTGCAGTCAGAAGACAGAGGATCAGCATATCTACCAGGCGCAAAACAAACAAAAGGGGATCTCGTTGTAGTACTTAGAGATAAAGTGGTTGTAGATATAGGAGATGAAGTAATAGGAACTTCAGCTGTTGTAACTTCTAAAGTAGTTGATTGCGCAGAAGTAGAAGACTCAGTCGAGGTACTAAGTTGCACTGTTGTACTTGTGGAGTGCACCTCAGTAGTTATTACTTCTGTAGTAGTTGATTGAGCAGTAGTGGAAGATTCAGTCGATGTACTTAGTTCCTCTGTCGTACTTGTCAGGGGAACTACAGTAGTTATTACTGCAGGAGTGGTTGATTGACCAGAAGTGGAAGATTCAGTCGAGGTACTCAATTGCTCTGTCGTACTTGTGGAGGGCCCTTGAGTAGTTATTTCTTCTGTAGTAGATGATTGAGCAGATGTAGAAGGTTCAGTCGAGGTACTTAGTTGCTCTGTTGTACTTGTCGAGGGAAATTCAGTAGTTATTACTTCTGAAGTGGTTGATTGGCCAGAAGTGGAAGATTCAGTCGAGGTACTTAGTTCCTCTGTCGTACTTGTCAGGGGAACTACAGTAGATGTTATTTCTAGAGTGGTTGATTGACCAGAAGTGGAAGATTCAGTGGAGGTACTTAGTTGCTCTGTCGTACTTGTGGAGGGCTCTTGAGTTGTTATTTCTTCTGTAGTAGTTGATTGAGCAGATGTGGAAGATTCAGTCGAGGTACTTAGTTCCTCTGTCGTACTTGTCAGGGGAACTACAGTAGATATTATTTCTGGAGTGGTTGATTGAACAGAAGTGGAAGATTCAGTCGAGGTACTTATTTGCTCTGTTGTATTTGTCGAAGGAAATTCAGTAGTTATTACTTCTGGAGTGGTTAATTGACCAGAAGTAGAAGATTCAGTGGAGCTACTTAGTTGCTCTGTCGTACTTGTGGAGGGCCCTTGAGTAGTTATTTCTTCTGTAGTAGTTGATTGAGAAGATGTGGAAGATTCAGTCGAGGTACTTAGTTGCTCTGTCGTAGTTATCAGGGGACTTTCAGTAGTTACTCCTGGAGTGGTTGTTTGAGCAGAAGTGGAGGTTTCAGTCGAAGTACTCTGTTGATCTGTTGTACTTGTCGAAAGACCTTCAGTAGTTTCTACTCCTAGAGTGGTTGTTTGAGCAGAAGTGGAGGTTTCAGTCGAAGTGCTCTGTTGATCTGTTGTACTTGTCGAAGGACCTTCAGTAGTTATTACTCCTGGAGTGGTTGTTTGAGCAGAAGTGGAGGTTTCAGTCGAAGTGCTCTGTTGATCTGTTGTACTTGTCGAAGGACCTTCAGTAGTTATTACTCCTGGAGTGGTTGTTTGAGCAGAAGTGGAGGTTTCAGTCGAAGTGCTCTGTTGATCTGTTGTGCTTGTCGAAGGACTTTCAGTAGTTATTACTCCTGGAGTGGTTGTTTGAGCAGAAGTAGAGGTTTCAGTCGAAATACTCTGTTGATCTGTTGTACTTGTCGAAGGAACTTCAGTAGTTTCTACTCCTGGAGTGGTTGTTTGAGCAGAAGTGGAGGTTTCAGTCGAAGTACTCTGTTGATCTGTTGTACTTGTCGAAGGACCTTCAGTAGTTTCTACTCCTGGAGTGGTTGTTTGAGCAGAAGTGGAGGTTTCAGTCGAAGAACTCTGTTGATCTGTTGTACTTGTCGAAAGACCTTCAGTAGTTTCTACTCCTAGAGTGGTTGTTTGAGCAGAAGTGGAGGTTTCAGTCGAAGTGCTCTGTTGATCTGTTGTACTTGTCGAAGGACCTTCAGTAGTTATTACTCCTGGAGTGGTTGTTCGAGCAGAAGTGGAGGTTTCAGTCAAAGTGCTCTGTTGATCTGTTGTACTTGTCGAAGGACCTTCAGTAGTTATTACTCCTGGAGTGGTTGTTTGAGCAGAAGTGGAGGTTTCAGTCGAAGTACTCTGTTGATCTGTTGTACTTGTCGAAGGACCTTCAGTAGTTTCTACTCCTGGAGTGGTTGTTTGAGCAGAAGTGGAGGTTTCAGTCGAAGTGCTCTGTTGATCTGTTGTACTTGTCGAAAGACCTTCAGTAGTTGTTATCTCTGGAGTAGTTGATTGAGCAGAAGAAGAGGTTTCGGTCGAAGTGCTCTGTTGATCTGTTGTACTTGTCGAAGGACCTTCAGTAGTTATTACTCCTGGAGTGGTTGTTTGAGCAGAAGTGGAGGTTTCAGTCGAAGTACTCTGTTGATCTGTTGTACTTGTCGATGGACCTTCAGTAGTTGTTATCTCTGGTGTAGTTGATTGAGCAGAAGAAGAGGTTTCAGTCGAAGTGCTCTGTTGATCTGTTGTACTTGTCGAAGGACCTTCAGTAGTGATTACTCCTGGAGTGGTTGTTTGAGCAGAAGTGGAGGTTTCAGTCAAAGTACTCTGTTGATCTGTTGTACTTGTCGATGGACCTTCAGTAGTTGTTATCTCTGGAGTAGTTGATTGAGCAGAAGAAGAGGTTTCAGTCGAAGTGCTCTGTTGATCTGTTGTACTTGTCGAAGGACCTTCAGTAGTTATAACTTCTGGAGTGGTTGTTTGAGCAGAAGTGGAGGTTTCAGTCGAAGTGCTCTGTTGATCTGTTGTACTTGTCGAAGGACCTTCAGTAGTTTCTACTCCTGGAGTGGTTGTTTGAGCAGAAGAGGAGATTTCAGTCGAAGTGCTCTGTTGATCTGTTGTACTTGTCGAAGGACCTTCAGTAGTTATTACTCCTGGAGTGGTTGTTTGAGCAGAAGTGGAGGTTTCAGTCGAAGTACTCTGTTGATCTGTTGTACTTGTCGAAGGACCTTCAGTAGTTTCTACTCCTGGAGTGGTTGTTTGAGCAGAAGTGGAGGTTTCAGTCGAAGTGCTCTGTTGATCTGTTGTACTTGTCGAAGGACCTTCAGTAGTTATTACTCCTGGAGTGGTTGTTTGAGCAGAAGTGGAGGTTTCAGTCAAAGTACTCTGTTGATCTGTTATACTTGTCAATGGACCTTCAGTAGTTATTATCTCTGGAGTAGTTGATTGAGCAGAAGAAGAGGTTTCAGTCGAAGTGCTCTGTTGATCTGTTGTACTTGTCGAAGGACCTTCAGTAGTTATTACTCCTGGAGAGGTTGTTTGAGCAGAAGTGGAGGTTTCAGTCAAAGTACTCTGTTGATCTGTTGTACTTGTCGAAGGACCTTCAGTAGTTTCTACACCTGGAGTGGTTGTTTGAGCAGAAGTGGAGGTTTCAGTCGAAGTGCTCTGTTGATCTGTTGTACTTGTCGAAGGACCTTCAGTAGTTGTTATCTCTTGAGTAGTTAATTGAGCAGAAGAAGAGGTTTCAGTCGAAGTGCTCTGTTGATCTGTTGTACTTGTCGAAGGACTTTCAGTAGTAATTACTCCTGGAGTGGTTGTTTGAGCAGAAGTAGAGGTTTCAGTCGAAGTACTCTGTTGATCTGTTGTACTTGTCGAAGGACCTTCAGTAGTTTCTACTCCTGGAGTGGTTGTTTGAGCAGAAGTGGAGGTTTCAGCCAAAGTGCTCTGTTGATCTGTTGTACTTGTCAATGGACCTTCAGTAGTTGTTATCTCTGAAATAGTTGATTGAGCAGAAGAAGTGGTTTCAGTCAAAGTGCTCTGTTGATCTTTTGTACTTGTCGAAGGACCTTCAGTAGTTATTACTTCTGGAGTGGTTGTTTGAGCAGAAGTGGAGGTTTCAGTCGAAGTGCTCTGTTGATCTGTTGTACTTGTCGAACGACCTACAGTAGTTGTTATCTCTGGAGTAGTTGATTGAGCAGAAGAAGTGGTTTCAGTCGAAGTGCTCTGTTGATCTGTTGTACTTGTCGATGGACCTTCAGTAGTTGTTATCTCTGGAGTAGTTGATTGAGCAGAAGAAGAGGTTTCAGTCGAAGTGCTCTGTTGATCTGTTGTACTTGTCGAAGGACCTTCAGTAGTGATTACTCCTGGAGTGGTTGTTTGAGCAGAAGTGGAGGTTTCAGTCAAAGTACTCTGTTGATCTGTTGTACTTGTCGATGGACCTTCAGTAGTTGTTATCTCTGGAGTAGTTGATTGAGCAGAAGAAGAGGTTTCAGTCGAAGTGCTCTGTTGATCTGTTGTACTTGTCGAAGGACCTTCAGTAGTTATAACTTCTGGAGTGGTTGTTTGAGCAGAAGTGGAGGTTTCAGTCGAAGTGCTCTGTTGATCTGTTGTACTTGTCGAAGGACCTTCAGTAGTTTCTACTCCTGGAGTGGTTGTTTGAGCAGAAGAGGAGATTTCAGTCGAAGTGCTCTGTTGATCTGTTGTACTTGTCGAAGGACCTTCAGAAGTTATTACTCCTGGAGTGGTTGTTTGAGCAGAAGTGGAGGTTTCAGTCGAAGTACTCTGTTGATCTGTTGTACTTGTCGAAGGACCTTCAGTAGTTTCTACTCCTGGAGTGGTTGTTTGAGCAGAAGTGGAGGTTTCAGTCGAAGTGCTCTGTTGATCTGTTGTACTTGTCGAAGGACCTTCAGTAGTTATTACTCCTGGAGTGGTTGTTTGAGCAGAAGTGGAGGTTTCAGTCAAAGTACTCTGTTGATCTGTTATACTTGTCAATGGACCTTCAGTAGTTGTTATCTCTGGAGTAGTTGATTGAGCAGAAGAAGAGGTTTCAGTCGAAGTGCTCTGTTGATCTGTTGTACTTGTCGAAGGACCTTCAGTAGTTATTACTCCTGGAGTGGTTGTTTGAGCAGAAGTAGAGGTTTCAGTCGAAGTACTCTGTTGATCTGTTGTACTTGTCGAAGGACCTTCAGTAGTTTCTACTCCTGGAGTGGTTGTTTGAGCAGAAGTGGAGGTTTCAGTCGAAGTACTCTGTTGATCTGTTGTACTTGTCGAAGGACCTTCAGTAGTTTCTACTCCTGGAGTGGTTGTTTGAGCAGAAGTGGAGGTTTCAGTCGAAGTACTCTGTTGATCTGTTGTACTTGTCGAAGGACCTTCAGTAGTTTCTACTCCTGGAGTGGTTGTTTGAGCAGAAGTGGAGGTTTCAGTCGAAGTGCTCTGTTGATCTGTTGTACTTGTCGAAAAACCTTCAGTAGTTGTTATCTCTGGAGTAGTTGATTGAGCAGAAGAAGAGGTTTCGGTCGAAGTGCTCTGTTGATCTGTTGTACTTGTCGAAGGACCTTCAGTAGTTATTACTCCTGGAGTGGTTGTTTGAGCAGAAGTGGAGGTTTCAGTCGAAGTACTCTTTTGATCTGTTGTACTTGTCGATGGACCTTCAGTAGTTGTTATCTCTGGTGTAGTTGATTGAGCAGAAGAAGAGGTTTCAGTCAAAGTACTCTGTTGATCTGTTGTACTTGTCGATGGACCTTCAGTAGTTGTTATCTCTGGAGTAGTTGATTGAGCAGAAGAAGAGGTTTCAGTCAAAGTGCTCTGTTGATCTGTTGTACTTGTCGAAGGACCTTCAGTAGTTATTACTCCTGGAGTGGTTGTTTGAGCAGAAGTGGAGGTTTCAGTCAAAGTACTCTGTTGATCTGTTGTACTTGTCGATGGACCTTCAGTAGTTATTATCTCTGGAGTAGTTGATTGAGCAGAAGAAGAGGTTTCAGTCGAAGTGCTCTGTTGATCTGTTGTACTTGTCGAAGGACCTTCAGTAGTTATAACTTCTGGAGTGGTTGTTTGAGCAGAAGTGGAGGTTTCAGTCGAAGTGCTCTGTTGATCTGTTGTACTTGTCGAAGGACCTTCAGTAGTTTCTACTCCTGGAGTGGTTGATTGAGCAGAAGAAGAGGTTTTAGTCGAAGTGCTCTGTTGATCTGTTGTACTTGTCGAAGGACCTTCAGTATTTATAACTTCTGGAGTGGTTGTTTGAGCAGAAGTGGAGGTTTCAGTCGAAGTGCTCTGTTGATCTGTTGTACTTGTCGAAGGACCTTCAGTAGTTTTTACTCCTGGAGTGGTTGTTTGAGCAGAAGTGGAGGTTTTAGTCGAAGTTCTCTGTTGATCTGTTGTACTTGTCGAAGGACCTTCAGTAGTTATTACTCCTGGAGTGGTTGTTTGAGCAGAAGTGGAGGTTTCAGTCGAAGTACTCTGTTGATCTGTTGTACTTGTCGAAGGACCTTCAGTAGTTTCTACTCCTGGAGTGGTTGTTTGAGCAGAAGTGGAGGTTTCAGTCGAAGTGCTCTGTTGATCTGTTGTACTTGTCGAAGGACCTTCAGTAGTTATTACTCCTGGAGTGGTTGTTTGAGCAGAAGTGGAGGTTTCAGTCGAAGTACTTTGTTGATCTGTTATACTTGTCAATGGACCTTCAGTAGTTGTTATCTCTGGAGTAGTTGATTGAGCAGAAGAAGAGGTTTCAGTCGAAGTGCTTTGTTGATCTGTTGTAGTTGTCGAAGGACCTTCAGTAGTTATTACTCCTGGAGTGGTTGTTTGAGCAGAAGTGGAGGTTTCAGTCAAAGTACTCTGTTGATCTGTTGTACTTGTCGAAGGACCTTCAGTAGTTTCTACACCTGGATTGGTTGTTTGAGCAGAAGTGGAGGTTTCAGTCGAAGTGCTCTGTTGATCTGTTGTACTTGTCGAAGGACCTTCAGTAGTTGTTATTTCTGGAGTAGTTGATTGAGCAGAAGAAGAGGTTTCAGTCGAAGTGCTCTGTTGATCTGTTGTACTTGTCGAAGGACCTTCAGTAGTAATTACTCCTGGAGTGGTTGTTTGAGCAGAAGTAGAGGTTTCAGTCGAAGTACTCTGTTGATCTGTTGTACTTGTCGAAGGACCTTCAGTAGTTTCTACTCCTGGAGTGGTTATTTGAGCAGAAGTGGAGGTTTCAGTCAAAGTGCTCTGTTGATCTGTTGTACTTGTCAATGGACCTTCAGTAGTTGTTATCTCTGGAGTAGTTGATTGAGCAGAAGAAGTGGTTTCAGTCGAAGTGCTCTGTTGATCTTTTGTACTTGTTGAAGGACCTTCAGTAGTTATTACTTCTGGAGTGGTTGTTTGAGCAGAAGTGGAGGTTTCAGTCGAAGTGCTCTGTTGATCTGTTGTACTTGTCGAAGGACCTTCAGTAGTTTCTACTCCTGGAGTGGTTGTTTGAGCAGAAGTGGAGGTTTCAGTCGAAGTGCTCTGTTGATCTGTTGTACTTGTCAATGGACCTTCAGTAGTTGTTATCTCTGGAGTAGTTGATTGAGCAGAAGAAGAGGTTTCAGTCGAAGTGCTCTGTTGATCTGTTGTACTTGTCAAAGGACCTTCAGTAGTTATTACTCCTGGAGTGGTTGTTTGAGCAGAAGTGGAGGTTTCAGTCGAAGTGCTCTGTTGATCTGTTGTACTTGTCGAAGGACCTTCAGTAGTTATTACTCCTGGAGTGGTTGTTTGAGCAGAAGTGGAGGTTTCAGTCGAAGTACTCTGTTGATCTGTTGTACTTGTCGAAGGACCTTCAGTAGTTATTACTCCTGGAGTGGTTGTTTGAGCAGAAGTGGAGGTTTCAGTCGAAGTACTCTGTTGATCTGTTGTACTTGTCGAAGGACCTTCAGTAGTTTCTACTCCTGGAGTGGTTGTTTGAGCAGAAGTGGAGGTTTCAGTCAAAGTACTCTGTTGATCTGTTGTACTTGTCGAAGGACCTTCAGTAGTTTCTACTCCTGGAGTGGTTGATTGAGCAGAAGTGGAGGTTTCAGTCGAAGTGCTCTGTTGATCTGTTGTACTTGTCGAAAGACCTTCAGTAGTTGTTATCTCTGGAGTAGTTGATTGAGCAGAAGAAGAGGTTTCGGTCGAAGTGCTCTGTTGATCTGTTGTACTTGTCGAAGGACCTTCAGTAGTTATTACTCCTGGAGTGGTTGTTTGAGCAGAAGTGGAGGTTTCAGTCGAAGTACTCTGTTGATCTGTTGTACTTGTCGATGGACCTTCAGTAGTTGTTATCTCTGGTGTAGTTGATTGAGCAGAAGAAGAGGTTTCAGTCAAAGTACTCTGTTGATCTGTTGTACTTGTCGATGGACCTTCAGTAGTTGTTATCTCTGGAGTAGTTGATTGAGCAGAAGAAGAGGTTTCAGTCAAAGTGCTCTGTTGATCTGTTGTACTTGTCGAAGGACCTTCAGTAGTTATTACTCCTGGAGTGGTTGTTTGAACAGAAGTGGAGGTTTCAGTCAAAGTACTCTGTTGATCTGTTGTACTTGTCGATGGACCTTCAGTAGTTGTTATCTCTGGAGTAGTTGATTGAGCAGAAGAAGAGGTTTCAGTCGAAGTGCTCTGTTGATCTGTTGTACTTGTCGAAGGACCTTCAGTAGTTATAACTTCTGGAGTGGTTGTTTGAGCAGAAGTGGAGGTTTCAGTCGAAGTGCTCTGTTGATCTGTTGTACTTGTCGTAGGACCTTCAGTAGTTTCTACTCCTGGAGTGGTTGATTGAGCAGAAGAAGAGGTTTTAGTCGAAGTGCTCTGTTGATCTGTTGTACTTGTCGAAGGACCTTCAGTATTTATAACTTCTGGAGTGGTTGTTTGAGCAGAAGTGGAGGTTTCAGTCGAAGTGCTCTGTTGATCTGTTGTACTTGTCGAAGGACCTTCAGTAGTTTCTACTCCTGGAGGGGTTGTTTGAGCAGATGAGGAGATTTCAGTAGAAGTGCTCTGTTGATCTGTTGTACTTGTCGAAGGACCTTCAGTAGTTATTACTCCTGGAGTGGTTGTTTGAGCAGAAGTGGAGGTTTCAGTCGAAGTACTCTGTTGATCTGTTGTACTTGTCGAAGGACCTTCAGTAGTTTCTACTCCTGGAGTGGTTGTTTGAGCAGAAGTGGAGGTTTCAGTCGAAGTGCTCTGTTGATCTGTTATACTTGTCAATGGACCTTCAGTAGTTGTTATCTCTGGAGTAGTTGATTGAGCAGAAGAAGAGGTTTCAGTCGAAGTGCTTTGTTGATCTGTTGTACTTGTCGAAAGACCTTCAGTAGTTATTACTCCTGGAGTGGTTGTTTGAGCAGAAGTGGAGGTTTCAGTCAAAGTACTCTGTTGATCTGTTGTACTTGTCGAAGGACCTTCAGTAGTTTCTACACCTGGAGTGGTTGTTTGAGCAGAAGTGGAGGTTTCAGTCGAAGTGCTCTGTTGATCTGTTGTACTTGTCGAAGGACCTTCAGTAGTTGTTATTTCTGGAGTAGTTGATTGAGCAGAAGAAGAGGTTTCAGTCGAAGTGCTCTGTTGATCTGTTGTACTTGTCGAAGGACCTTCAGTAGTAATTACTCCTGGAGTGGTTGTTTGAGCAGAAGTAGAGGTTTCAGTCGAAGTACTCTGTTGATCTGTTGTACTTGTCGAAGGACCTTCAGTAGTTTCTACTCCTGGAGTGGTTGTTTGAGCAGAAGTGGAGGTTTCAGTCAAAGTGCTCTGTTGATCTGTTGTACTTGTCAATGGACCTTCAGTAGTTGTTATCTCTGGAGTAGTTGATCGAGCAGAAGAAGTGGTTTCAGTCGAAGTGCTCTGTTTATCTTTTGTACTTGTCGAAGGACCTTCAGTAGTTATTACTTCTGGAGTGGTTGTTTGAGCAGAAGTGGAGGTTTCAGTCGAAGTGCTCTGTTGATCTGTTGTACTTGTCGAAGGACCTTCAGTAGTTTCTACTCCTGGAGTGGTTGTTTGAGCAGAAGTGGAGGTTTCAGTCGAAGTGCTCTGTTGATCTGTTGTACTTGTCAATGGACCTTCAGTAGTTGTTATCTCTGGAGTAGTTGATTGAGCAGAAGAAGAGGTTTCAGTCGAAGTGCTCTGTTGATCTGTTGTACTTGTCGAAGGACCTTCAGTAGTTGTTATCTCTGGTGTAGTTGATTGAGCAGAAGAAGAGGTTTCAGTCAAAGTACTCTGTTGATCTGTTGTACTTGTCGATGGACCTTCAGTAGTTGTTATCTCTGGAGTAGTTGATTGAGCAGAAGAAGAGGTTTCAGTCGAAGTGCTCTGTTGATCTGTTGTACTTTTCGAAGGACCTTCGGTAGTTATTACACCTGTAGTGGTTGTTTGAACAGAAGTGGAGGTTTCAGTCGAAGTACTCTGTTGATCTGTTGTACTTGTCGATGCACCTTCAGTAGTTGTTATCTCTGAAGTAGTTGATTGAGCAGAAGAAGAGGTTTCAATCGAAGTACTCTGTTGATCTGTTGTACTTGTCGAAGGACTTTCAGTAGTTGTTATCTCTGGAGTAGTTGATTGAGCAGAAGAAGAGGTTTCAGTCGAAGTGCTCTGTTGATCTGTTGTACTTGTCGAAGGACCTTCAGTAGTTATCACTCCTGGAGTGGTTGTTTGAGCAGAAGTGGAGGTTTCAGTCGAAGTACTCTGTTGATCTGTTGTACTTGTCGATGGACCTTCAGTAGTTGTTATCACTGGTGTAGTTGATTGAGCAGAAGAAGAGGTTTCAGTCAAAGTACTCTGTTGATCTGTTGTACTTGTCGAAGGAACTTCAGTAGTTTCTACTCCTGGAGTGGTTGTTTGAGCAGAAGTGGAGGTTTCAGTTGAAGTGCTCTGTTGATCTGTTGTACTTGTCGAAGGGCCTTCAGTAGTTGTTATCTCTGGAGTAGTTGATTGAGCAGAAGAAGAGGTTTCAGTCAAAGTACTCTGTTGATCTGTTGTACTTGTCGAAGGAACTTCAGTAGTTTCTACTCCTGGAGTGGTTGTTTGAGCAGAAGTGGAGGTTTCAGTCGAAGTGCTCTGTTGATCTGTTGTTCTTGTCGAAGGACCTTCAGTAGTTATTACTCCTGGAGTGGTTGTTTGAGCAGAAGTGGAGGTTTCAGTCGAAGTGCTCTGTTGATCTGTTGTACTTGTCAAAGGACCTTCAGTAGTTGTTATCTCTGGAGTAGTTGATTGAGCAGAAGAAGAGGTTTCAGTAGAAGTGCTCTGTTGATCTGTTGTACTTGTCAAAGGACCTTCAGTAGTTATTACTCCTGGAGTAGTTGTTTGAGCAGAAGTTGAGGTTTCAGTGGAAGTGCTCTGTTGATCTGTTGTACTTGTCGATGGACTTTCAGTAGTTGTTATCTCTGGAGTAGTTGATTGAGCAGAAGAAGAGGTTTCAGTAGAAGTGCTCTGTTGATCTGTTGTACTTGTCGAAGGACCTTCAGTAGTTATAACTCCTGGAGTGGTTGTTTGAGCAGAAGTGGAGGTTTCAGTCGAAGTACTCTGTTGATCTGTTGTACTTGTCGATGGACCTTCAGTAGTTGTTATCTCTGGTGTAGTTGATTGAGCAGAAGAAGAGGTTTCAGTCAAAGTACTCTGTTGATCTGTTGTACTTGTCGAAGGAACTTCAGTAGTTTCTACTCCTGGAGTGGTTGTTTGAGCAGAAGTGGAGGTTTCAGTCGAAGTACTCTGTTGATCTGTTGTACTTGTCGATGGACCTTCAGTAGTTGTTATCACTGGTGTAGTTGATTGAGCAGAAGAAGAGGTTTCAGTCAAAGTACTCTGTTGATCTGTTGTACTTGTCGAAGGAACTTCAGTAGTTTCTACTCCTGGAGTGGTTGTTTGAGCAGAAGTGGAGGTTTCAGTCGAAGTACTCTGTTGATCTGTTGTACTTGTCGATGGACCTTCAGTAGTTGTTATCACTGGTGTAGTTGATTGAGCAGAAGAAGGGGTTTCAGTCAAAGTACTCTGTTGATCTGTTGTACTTGTCGAAGGAACTTCAGTAGTTTCTACTCCTGGAGTGGTTGTTTGAGCAGAAGTGGAGGTTTCAGTTGAAGTGCTCTGTTGATCTGTTGTACTTGTCGAAGGACCTTCAGTAGTTGTTATCTCTGGAGTAGTTGATTGAGCAGAAGAAGAGGTTTCAGTCAAAGTACTCTGTTGATCTGTTGTACTTGTCGAAGGAACTTCAGTAGTTTCTACTCCTGGAGTGGTTGTTTGAGCAGAAGTGGAGGTTTCAGTCGAAGTGCTCTGTTGATCTGTTGTTCTTGTCGAAGGACCTTCAGTAGTTATTACTCCTGGAGTGGTTGTTTGAGCAGAAGTGGAGGTTTCAGTCGAAGTGCTCTGTTGATCTGTTGTACTTGTCAAAGGACCTTCAGTAGTTATTACTCCTGGAGTGGTTGTTTGAGCAGAAGTGGAGGTTTCAGTCGAAGTGTTCTGTTGATCTGTTGTACTTGTCGATGGACCTTCAGTAGTTGTTATCTCTGGAGTAGTTGATTGAGCAGAAGAAGAGGTTTCAGTAGAAGTGCTCTGTTGATCTGTTGTACTTGTCGAAGGAACTTCAGTAGTTATAACTCCTGGAGTGGTTGTTTGAGCAGAAATGGAGGTTTCAGTCGAAGTAATCTGTTGATCTGTTGTACTTGTCGATGGACCTTCAGTAGTTGTTATCTCTGGTGTAGTTGATTGAGCAGAAGAAGAGGTTTCAGTCAAAGTACTCTGTTGATCTGTTGTACTTGTCGAAGGAACTTCAGTAGTTTCTACTCCTGGAGTGGTTGTTTGAGCAGAAGTGGAGGTTTCAGTCGAAGTGCTCTGTTGATCTGTTGTACTTGTCGAAGGACCTTCAGTAGTTGTTATCTCTGGAGTAGTTGATTGAGCAGAAGAAGAGGTTTCAGTCAAAGTACTCTGTTGATCTGTTGTACTTGTCGAAGGAACTTCAGTAGTTTCTACTCCTGGAGTGGTTGTTTGAGCAGAAGTGGAGGTTTCAGTCGAAGTGCTCTGTTGATCTGTTGTTCTTGTCGAAGGACCTTCAGTAGTTATTACTCCTGGAGTGGTTGGTTGAGCAGAAGTGGAGGTTTCAGTCGAAGTGCTCTGTTGATCTGTTGTACTTGTCAAAGGACCTTCAGTAGTTGTTATCTCTGGAGTAGTTGATTGAGCAGAAGAAGAGGTTTCAGTAGAAGTGCTCTGTTGATCTGTTGTACTTGTCGAAGGACCTTCAGTAGTTATTACTCCTGGAGTGGTTGTTTGAGCAGAAGTGGAGGTTTCAGTCGAAGTACTCTGTTGATCTGTTGTACTTGTCAATGGACCTTCAGTAGTTGTTATCTCTGGAGTAGTTGATTGAGCAGAAGAAGACGTTTCAATCGAAGTGCTCTGTTGGTCTGTTGTACTTGCCGAAGGATTTTCAGTAGTTGTTATCTCTGGAGTAGTTGATTGAGCAGAAGAAGAGGTTTCAGTCGAAGTGCTCTGTTGATCTGTTGTACTTGTCGAAGGACCTTCAGTAGTTATTACTCCTGGAGTGGTTGTTTGAGCAGAAGTGGAGGTTTCAGTCAAAGTACTCTGTTGATCTGTTGTACTTGTCGAAGGACCTTCAGTAGTTTCTACTCCTGGAGTGGTTGTTTGAGCAGAAGTGGAGGTTTCAGTAGAAGTGCTCTGTTGATCTGTTGTACTTGTCGAAGGACCTACAGTAGTTGTTATCTCTGGAGTAGTTGATTGAGCAGAAGAAGAGGTTTCAGTAGAAGTGCTCTGTTGATCTGTTGTACTTGTCGAAGGACCTTCAGTAGTTATCACTCCTGGAGTGGTTGTTTGAGCAGAAGTGGAGGTTTCAGTCGAAGTACTTTGTTGATTTGTTGTACTTGTCGATGGACCTTTAGTAGTTGTTATCTCTGGAGTAGTTGATTGAGCAGAAGAAGAGGTTTCAGTAGAAGTGCTCTGTTGATCTGTTGTACTTGTCGAAGGACCTTCAGTAGTTATAACTCCTGGAGTGGTTGTTTGAGCAGAAGTGGAGGTTTCAGTCGAAGTACTCTGTTTATCTGTTGTACTTGTCGATGGACCTTCAGTAGTTGTTATCTCTGGTGTAGTTGATTGAGCAAAAGAAGAGGTTTCAGTCAAAGTACTCTGTTGATCTGTTGTACTTGTCGAAGGAACTTCAGTAGTTTCTACTTCTGGAGTGGTTGTTTGAGCAGAAGAGGAGGTTTCAGTCGAAGTGCTCTGTGGATCTGTTGTACTTGTCGAAGGACCTTCAGTAGTTGTTATCTCTGGAGTAGTTGATTGAGCAGAAGAAGAGGTTTCAGTCGAAGTGCTCTGTTGATCTGTTGTACTTGTCGAAGGACCTTCAGTAGTTATAACTCCTGGAGTGGTTGTTTGAGCAGAAGTGGAGGTTTCAGTCGAAGTATTCTGTTGATCTGTTGTACTTGTCGATGGACCTTCAGTAGTTGTTATTTCTGGAGTAGTTGATTGAGCAGAAGAAGAAATTTCAGTCGAAGTGCTCTGTTGATCTGTTGTAGTTGTCGAAGGACCTTCAGTAATTATTACTCCTAGAGTGGTTATTTGAGCAGAAGTAGATGATTCTGTCGAGGTAACTTGTTGATCTGTTGTACTTGTCGTTGGACCCACAGTAGTTATCTGTATAGGTGTTGGGTCATGTAAGGTGGAACTGATTTGCGTCGTTGATTCTGTTACTGGCATTGTGATCAATGTCGTCGGAATAGTTGTCGTTGGCGTTGTCGTAGGCGTGGTTGTTGAAATTGTCGTTGTTGTGGGTGTGGTTGTTATTATTATTGTTGTTGTTGTGGTACATGTATATCCTGGCGTACACATTCGTGTTGAGGGATTAAACCCTGTTCCTGACGGACAGGTGAAGCGTATTTGTAGGAAACTGACACCCATTTTATAGCACATTATATATGCAGAACAGCCGATTACCGCAGGGTCTGGAAATTTGCCGGCTTCCGTACAAACGAACGCTGCCACGTTCACTTGTCTGATAATGCGATTTTTTCGACTGATGTTTTGAGTCTCGATAATATTATGATCTAAATAGTCATAATTATTGTTTACAAAGTTTATTTCTAATTTCGTGCAATTGTATGTTTCGATCCCTTCACATTTTTTGGATTCTGGATTAAAGGCAGTAGCTTCTGGACATAATAATTTGTGTGAGCTAATGTCGCCGGCTATTGGTGTATTACATGCGACATAGCCACGGCAATCCGGGACCGTCTCATCAGGGTATCTTCCATTCTCGGCGCATTCGTGGCTTTTTATTGGCGATGCAGTCAATATCCAAATGAATATCTGCAATAGAATAATAAACTTTGATTATTATTTTGGTACGTTTCCTTTTATGGATCTTATACTGATATATTTTATGAATGAAAATCTAAATAGAAACATATGTTGAACTTACTGACGAGGTACCTAATTTATTGTTTATATTGCTGAAACGGGATTTTACCACTATTCGGTCATGAACGAATTGATTTGAGAACTCCGTTTGACCAATTTAGTAACGAGTATCAAATTTGAAGAAAACTCTGACGTATTTGGAATGGCATAATGTGATATTATATTATGTTGAGAATTTTGTGTTTAATTTTATCGATTTGATGTTAATATAACACACCGGGCACAACATTTTCTCTCATTCTCAATAATTTGATTATATTATAAATGTAATCCGGTAGGTACATAACATTGTTATATACTTTTTGAGGTAGAAAAATGTTATTAATACCCATATTGTATTATAAAAAGATCTAATAAAAAATATATGCGTTGTGGCGCCGTAGTTTTCCACATGTTTTCACTTGGCAGATTAAAAAATGCGTAACAACTCATTTCTTCTAAAAGCTTTTATGAAAACTCCCCTGTGTGCTTTAAAATTGTCTGCTTAGGAGTAAAGATAGCAATTTATTTTAATATCAGTAATGCACCTACTAAATAAGTCACAACGTGTCCACTTTATATTTTCCGAGTAGGCAAGGAAATGAAAATAGTTAAATAGGGGAAAGATAATTGATGTCAGAAGTCTGAAATTGAATTGACTTATATGTATTGCCGCATTTACTATATTACCATAGAAATGGAATTAGATTAGTAAGGCATCCATCCAGCGGTGGACTAATTATTCAAGTCGATGGTGTTTATGATGCTATATATAGATATATTATAATATTATTAATTCTAATACATATAACAATGCAATGCATATGGCCAAGAAGAATAAAATCGGTTTGGGAAACTATTTATCTAGCGTTGGATTGATTTAGGCTGATGATAATGGCTTAAATATGTATATGTCATCACTAGGCTTAGGATTTTTAGATGCTAAAAAATGAATATTAGGTACCTAAAATATGTAGATATAATTGGAAAACATGTGATTAAAATTTCATAATTATATGCTAAAAAACAAAAATAGGTGCTAAAAATTTAAGTAAGTGTTACAATAAATCATATATATTTTAAACAGTTCAATTTATTATTTATTCACGAACAAGAAACGATTTATTACAATAAATAATAAAATAATGCTTCAAATTTTCGAAAGTGAATCTTTGACGATTTGATCTTAGCAATTTTTTATACATCGAAAAACTTCTTTCCACTTCTACAGATGTTATTATTGCGTATGTAAATGAAACTATTTCTGAAGTAGAACAAATTGAAACATCTGAGGCATCTGATGGATTTTCCAAAAGAGCTTTAATATTCTGCAGCGTTTGAAGTCCAGTGCATATTTTTATTTAAAACACTATTTAATTTTGTACTTATTTTTATTCCAATTGGTCCAGCGCATCTATTCTATACACAAGACTGCTTTCGGCCGCTACAACAGCTATCTAGGGTAGGAAAGTATCAAAGTATTAGTAACAATTGTAACAATTACAATAAGTTAGTTGTAAATGTTACAATAAGTGCTATGTGTTAACAGCCTCTTGGCTATGCTAAATTTCAGAGCGAAATAGTCAGTTTTGACTGTTAACGGCTAATAAGTGCTAATACCTCGATACTTTCCTACCCTAGATAGCTGCCGTAAGGGGGCGGACAGCATTCTTTTGTACAGAATAGATGCCCAGAAACATTTCTTATTTTAGCAGCAGTATTGTTTAAAATATTAATTTGCTCCACTAGTGACTTTGTAGATGATTCTAACATTTCAATTATTGTGTTTACTAGATGACCATAATTTGAAGTGATGAATGCCAATTCATTTTTTATCGAACGGTTTCCCATTATTTATGTGTTTATGTAAAAATATGTGCTTAAACCTAGAATATGTAAAAATATGTAATTTAAAATTTAAATTTAAATCCAAAAACATTTAAAAATAGGTGCTAAAAATAGTGCTTAAATGTTTCAAAATTGTCTGAAATAGATAGATATTTTTGATTTGGTGTTGTGGGGCCACTTAAAAAAAATATTTAAATACCTAAGAATCCTAAGCCTAGTCATCACCAATAATTATTGAATGGCTTTTAAATATTTTTGGTTTATATTAGCTAATTAAATTTAAATAAGTTTCATTCGTACAAAAAACCCGTCAATTGTTAGCCATAATAAAAAAATGGAACATTATGTACGAGGGTGGGTCAATAATTCCTTAGAAAAAAGCATTAAAACAGTTTTTATTTTTGTATTTTTTTTTTATTTCTCAACATAATCTCCTTGGAGCTCAATACACTTGGTTAGACGTTTCTCAATTTTTTTAAAACCGTCAGAAAAATAAGTTTTCTGAAGGTCCTCAAAATAAGCATTTGTCCGATCGATGACTTCTTCATTTGAAAAAAAACGTTGTCCACTTAGCCATTTTTTTAAGTTTGCGAAAAGGAAAAAGTTACTGGGGGCTAAATCTGGCGAATACGGTGGGTGGTCGACCAATTCGAACTTCAATTCTTCAATTTTAGCCATTGATCGTAAACATGTGTGAACACGGGCATTGTCCTGATGAAAGAGGATTTTTTTCCTGTTTAAATGAGGCCGTTTTTCTTCAATTTCGTTTTTTAGCTGGTCCAATAAAGATGCATAATAATCCCCTGTTATTGTTTTTCCTTTTTCCAAATAGTCAACGAAAATAATTTCACGTGCATCCCAAAATACAGTAGCCATAACCTTACCAGCTGATTTTACGGTTTTCGCCTTCTTTGGACATGGTTTGTCTTCGCAATCCACTGCTTTGACTGTTATTTCGTCTCGGGAGTATAGTGGTGTATCCATGTTTCATCTACAGTCAGAAAGCGACGAAAAAATTCATCCGGATTGCGTTGTATGAGCGACAACAGGGCTTTAGAGACCACCACCCTATTGCGTTTATTGTCGACTGTGAGCAAACGCGGCACCCATCTTGCAGAAATATTTTTCATGCCCAATTTGTCATGTAAAATAGAAATGACGCTACCTTTTGAGATCCCTGTAACCTCAATTATCTCACTCAACTTTAATCTTCGGTCACTTAACACCATATCGTGGATTTTATTGATCATTTCTGGTGTAGTCACCTCTACAGGACGTCCTGAGCGTGGTTCATCCTTTGTTGATGTACGACCACGTTTAAATTCATTTAACCAGTTATAAATAGTTGCAAGTGAAGGAGCAGATATGCCGTGAACTAAATCCAACTCATTTTTTATTTCCTTTGCTGTAAACCCTTTTATATTAAAATGTTTAATAACAGCTCTAAACTCAATTTTCTCCATTTTCCATTTTTCCATTTTCCACAAGCAAATTTTTTTTTAAATGTACGAGAAACACACAACAACCCGACCAATCTGATTGAAACTTCTTAGCATACTGAATCGGTAGTGCCGCTGCATGAAAACAAACCGCTTACAGTACTAGTCGCGCCACCTGTCGGCTTTTCTAAGGACTTATTGACCCACCCTCGTATTATGGTGTTGTCATCTAGCAATATCAAATTAGGTATACATAATATATATATATATATCAGCTTAGCCTTACCTTGCCTTAGGATGCCTTAGGTTATTAGTATCATATTGTTGTGACCATAGATACTATACGTAAAGTTGTCACGCTAAATAACATTATAATTAATACCTGATGCTATGCAATATAGGTATGCGTGATAGACTATTCTGACATTCATCAACATTAACATTAAATTAATTTGCATAGGAAACATTATCAGTCGATAGGGTAGATTTCTATTGTATTACTTAGTATGTAGTACCTAATAGAACATAAATCTACCTTATAATAATGAATAAAATAACATAATACTACGAAATATAACCTGACTTTACCGGACAGATTCGTTGAGCTGTTGTGTCTTGTTTAGTTTATTTGAATTATAATTATCTATAAATAGTACCAATATGAGTGATTGTGCAACATTCATGCTATATTTAACAACACTTCAATATCACAGTAGTGATTTATAAGAGTTGTAATGTAAATCGAAATAACAATGAGAATAAGTGACAAATAGTAGGGGGCTTCCATCTAAAGTTAACTAATTAATATTGATACACAGGGCAGCGATGTAAAGTAAATAATTATGGAAGCTACCAGATGATCAGTGGGTGCTTACCGCATAAGTGCGACTACATATTATGCAGAGATAAAAATGACGATCGGAAATTTTGACTGTCATTAAAAAATAATGGTAATTACATAGTACCGATTCAATTCAATAAGTAAATAATATACTGCCCAAAACAATCAATAAAAACAGTTTGTCAAAATGATTATTTTCAGTATTTTTCTTTGCCATAAGTAGTTGGAACTTTTAAAACAATTCCGGATTAAAAATTCACCAAAACACATATAAAAACTTAAAATATGTGTATCTCTTAATGTGATTTAAAATATTAATTGAGTTAGCATTTACTTGGTAGAATTCTATTTTACAAGAAATGAAAATAGTTTGTCACAAATATTTTAAAATTTAAATACGGTGAATGCATGGCCACATTGTTGGAAATTATGTATTCTTTAGTTTTGCACACATGCACAAAAATATTTTCCCATATAAATGCGTGTCGCGCGTCGAATGGTTAACTATTGTGGATCAACTAAGCACACCGTAATATAACCGTATCAGATTTCTTAAATTCCATACTTTTGTTTTTGTATAAAGAACATTTTGGGGGTTGAATTTTTTAGACCTTTACGGACATGATAAAAGCGCACAATCACTCGCCAGAATCAATATAGCCATAGGATAATGTAAAAGACTAGCAGACAACTAAGGTGCTGGATTTAAGTCATGGTAACTATCTAATGTCCTTCCCACATAGAATTTCACTGGTTTTTATCAGGCGATGGTTAAGTATTCTCCACAATCGGGCTATGCGAAAATATTTATTATATTATTAATATATTAATACCTACTGAAATTTCCATAAGTACATAAGTATTATACCTAATTTACATATAAATAAAGGCTATATTTTATTGAACTATGCACATTATAATTTTTGCTGTAATAAGTTACTGGGGCCTGGTTAAGGGTTATAGAATTGTGAAATAAATGTAATAAAAATAATTATATGTGTTGGTGGCGCCCTAGTTTTTAGTTTGTTTTCACTTGACAGTTTAACAAATGACTAACAACTATTTCTCATAAATGTTTATTTAGATATCAGTAATGCACCGAGTGAATAAATCACAACGTAAGTAGGCAAGGACCGCATACTATCTCGCCGAACTAAAAGCACTCTTTACAAGACACTTGTATAGCCAGTGCTCACCTACGCATCGGAAACCTGGACATTAACTCTGCGAAATGAACGAGCCCTGAACATCTTTGAAAGAAAAATTCTCCGCCGTATATATGGATCGATCAGGGATGGCACCAATTGGAGGAGAAGATATAATGCTGAGCTCTACGGGCTGTACGAAGATTACAGCGCAGTTCAATCAATTAAGATTAGGAGACTGCGATGGCTAGGTCATGTGCACCGTATGAATGACAATGAACTGGCAAAAAGAGTGATGTCCAGCAATCCAATAGGATGTAGAAGAAGAGGAAGGCCAAAGATTCGCTGGTTGGATGGAGCTGCCAGTGACTGCCGTATTCTGGGGATACCAAATTGGAAAGCGGCCACACTGGATAGGGGGTTGGAGGAGGCCAGGACCCATACCGGGTTGTCGCGCCCCTGATGATGATGATGAAGTAGGCAAGGGAAATAGTTATTTTTATCACTATATTTCTTAATTGGGGAAAAAGAATTGATGTCAGAAGAGTAAAATTGAATTTACATCAATATGATATGTTCAAAATTTTATCTCAGTGTGTTACCGTAATAACTATATTACCATAGGAATGAAATTAGGATAGTGAGGCCTTCATCCAGCAGTCGATTTATTTAGGTTGATGATGATAATGATTTAGATAAGTATGTAGGTACATTATATCATCAATTATTTTTGAATGGCTTTTAAATATTTTTGGGTTATATTAGTTAATTCAATTTAAATTATTTTCATTGCTTCAAAAGAATCCGTCCATAAACGCATAAATAAATCATATTAAAAAAAATTTGAACATTTAGCAAATATCATATAGAAATTCGTTGGACCGACAATTTAGTGGAATAAGCTTAATGAGGCATTCATCCAGTAGTGAATTTATTTAGGCTGATGATGACAATGATACAAATAATATGTATAATATATCACCAGTAAGTTGTTGAATGTCCTTGAAATATTTTTGGGTTATATTAGGTATTTTAATATAATATCTCGTATTTTGTTCCAAACAAAAGAATAGTATATTGTGAACAACCATATAAAAATTAAATTTGGAGCATTATCTATGGATTATATAAATATTATGGTTATGAATCTCAGTGTGAATTTGGACACATCATAATGTCAATATTGGTCGGTAATGTCGTTTTATAATGTGTTCAATTGGACCGGAATATATTTTTGGAGTGTGTAAACTAAGTGAAAGTGTTGAAAGTCAACAAAGTGGAGTTTAGATAGGTTTTTAATTTGTGTGTTATCCAAAATGCCTACATACAATAGAATATTTCCTTTAAAGAACAATCAAAAATGACCACAATAACTTTCGTTTATTATGTTCGGTTAGGTTAAAAGGATATTAACAATATAATATTCACTATGTAATTAATGTAACTAATGCAGAAAATAATGAATAAACTTTGTCCAAAAAGTTAGATTGTAAAATTTGAAATGCTTTTTTGAACCAATTCGCGATTAAATTCTCATCAGAACATAAATAAATAACGTAAAGTACGTGTATCACTAATTATTGCGGCTCGCACATCACAATTCGCCTTGTGTGCCTGACGGCCATAAATCAAAGACTTCTGAGACTGCCGGCGAATGTTGCATGCTACAACCACGCACATCTGCCTAGCGGCAAACGTCAAACGCGGAAAAGGAGAAGTCTCTTGTCTGCCATTTATATTGAGTTGATTGTATGAACAAACGTCAAACGCGGTGACCAGCGATGAGCGAGCAATGACAGTGTAGAGAGAGACAGAGACAGAAATGGCCGATGGCCGCAGGCTGTGCGCTTGCGCGGAGCCGACATTTTTCGAGATCGACATGCAGGCTTTGGCCAATGCAACTAGACGAATGTCGCAGGCTCGCAGATTTGCAGTTGCATCGGCCAATCTGTGAAGCTCCATTTGATAACGTTTGTTTCTTGGTTTACGATGATGTCACATCGACGAATTCGCCGTAAGACGCATGCGGCGAGTTCTGATGTGCGAGCCCACTTAGTGTTGCACACGTTAAAAAAATATTTTCCAACATAAGTGCTTACCAAAAAAGGCGACTGTCGAATTGAAAACCTATTATCGATTAATCAAATACACTTAGGTAGATGATTTGATATAATATAATATGAAATGATACCTAAATTAAAAACATAACCGATAGTCAACATTAACGCAATTTGATAAGCATTCCATGTAAGAACTGCTAGTTAAATTCATCGTAATTAAGTAGGATGTTCGTAGCTTAATTGGTAAAGCACATTGGCACAAATTTAGTGGTTACGGGTTCAAGTCCCGTCGGGAGTCGTATTTAAAAAAAACGATTTTTTTCTAGTAGGTACACGTCTGAGATGATTTCAATTTATGTATATTTAATGATTAACACTGATTTATATAATATATGATTTGATATATGAAATGATACATAACCTTCACTATTATACATGTGAATAGTTTTCGGTGATGTTTCTATCGTCGAATCTGACACAAGCAAAATAAAATATAAATATTTAAAATACATCACCGTATGCACTCTGTTTTCTGTAAATAACTGTAACTGACGACAACGATGTGTCACATAATAGTGGTAGAGTTTAAAATTTTGCTCATATTCACAAATTTTTCATGAAAAGGCCCCTCCTTATATGAAAAAATCTAACCTGACGGATATTTTTTTTTGTAATTTTTGTAATGTCACTACGGTTTTTCACCAGCCGTATTAGGTGTTAACAATTATTTTACATTGTCGTATAATATATTTCGGTTAAGCTGTCATTCGCTGAGATCAACAGGGTTGAATCTTATACTTACTTGTAGAGTAAATGTCTATATCTAACTACAATATAGTACCTACCTTATTTACAATATCTCTACAGTCAAATAATAAAATAATCACAACGTTGCGTCATCTGGATACTGTTTTATGAAAGTCAAATCACTTTTTGTCGTCATTTTGAATCTCTTTTTAGAATTTCCGAACGTGTTTTGTGTGACGCATTGAATGGATATTTTAATGCTTTTGGGATTTCTATCAAAAATGTTAGCGAGAAAATTACAGCATAATTCCATATTCTGGGCAAGTTGCATCAGATCATCAACGCCTTCGACTTTGAGCTACTTACGAAGGTTAAGTAACCAATAGAATCTCTTTCTGCTCAACTTCTTCTGCTCTATGCTCTCTGTATTATGAAACGAAGTAAGTAAATTATATTCTAGACAATGTGGCCGAAGTACGCAGGTTTCCGGCACGTAATACGAGCTATAAGATATCTTGATTTAGTGGCCCATATCGACTGTAAAAAGGAAAAAGGACGTAATCCGCAAAAATCAAATTTTACAGGAAGCGCAAAAACGTTTTTATTATGGTTTTCGGTCAAAGTTAAAATATAAAATAGACAATATAACCGTGAAGTGCATGATAATTAACAGTTTGGTTTATATATTCCTAATCTGATATTTATTATAGGTATGTCAATTAAAGAAAAAGCAACAAAAATGACGGTTAAGTCGTTTTTCCCCACTTCACTTTCTGTTTTTTTTTTTTTTTTTTAATTCCAGCTAATTTTAGATAATATATCGGAAATTGCAGCTTACATCCTTACACAACGTGTATTTAGTCACGTACAAAGTTATTATCCAATAAAACCTAGTTTGAAAAAACTGAGGATTACGTTCTTTTTCCTTACTAGAGTCGATATTAAAACGTACCTACTTATAAGTAATACTATAATTAGTCCAAAAAAATCTTAATTATATAGCCACACCTCAAAGTCTTCTCATAGTATTTACTATTTTCCTTTAACGTCCAGATTTCGATTCCGTAGACTAGTACGGATAAAATTTTGCAACTGATTACCCTCCACTGAGTGTGTGGACTTTGTGTCAAATAATATAGTAGGTATGTATTATAGAAACTTTCAATATAATTATTATGTAAGAAGATTGAAAAACATACCACATTAGCGCAAGGCTCGATAGCTTTGGTAGAAACAAAACATTGTCGCCGAGTGGTAGAAAGCGATGCAATATTTTTGATGTAACTAAAGTCAACGCTAGTAACCATAAGAATAATAATATAAGTTCTACCCAATACCTACGCACTAGAGGAAATTCCAACTGCGCATATTCACGGCTAAATTGTATCACTATATTTGAGTCAGCTAACTCACATTTTGCAATTTTGTTATTTTTATGTTAAATTTAATATACCAAGTGATTCTAAAGGCATTAATCTATATAAAGAGAAATAGTTGGCTAATTTGACTGTCGGTGTCATAACTCACATTTTTCAATAAATAATAATATTACCTAACCTAACCAAACAGGGAGCTCTATTTCTCATAGTGTAGGTACTGTGTGTCTCCAGCCTTATGAGTATTATATATATTTACTCACTCATTAACATTCAAGGGAGTTTAATACTTTTCATCTAATTACAAAAATACAGTAGGTACTCTGGTGCAATGTTCCCTCTAAGGTGTGCGCGTGCACACCTACCAAAATATGTCCGCACTCATGTTTTCATCCCTCGCACAGTCCTCACCCAAAAATATGGCAAAAGAAAGTTTCAAGAAGAGATCACCATATCCGTCCCGCTCTATCGCATGCCAAAGTATACGAAAAAAAAATATACATATTTTAGTGTTTAGCAATGACCACCTATGTGCCGGGTCCTCTACATTTTCTTAGTCTTTGACATGTTTCAATTTGCTAGAAAAATTGTCTGTACAGTCTCATAGTAGTCCTTATTGTGAAAACATCACAGTTCTTATAATATTTTTTAAACGGTAAAAGTGTTCGTGCCAAAAAGCAGTGTTTTTACTTAAAATATTTATAATACAAAACTAATAATCAATTTTTGTAATAATTAACTACAGGTGTATTCAGTGTACGTAACAAACAATTCAAGTGAACAATACGACTGCTTGCACAGTTACATAATATATTATACAATTATTATACTTATTAATTATACACAATTTATCCCCTTAAAATGTCAAAAAGGAGTGGATATGATATTTCAAATGCGATCATTAAGGCCCCATATGCGCCATGTAGGTCAACATGGAGATTTTGTGGTATTTTCAGAGCATAAGCCTGGACATTCCTTAAACGTTGTAGATGATCTATTTTTTATATAATTTTGAAACCTTGTTATCCTTTATATTTAATTTAAACATTTGATGACTGCATAAAGTATTTTTATGACATAAAATAGTATTCTTTTCAACCCCTCGACCTAATGTTTTTGTATAGATATGGCGTATTTCAAAAAAATACTACCTTATCTTAGGTCAATAATTATTATAAAACAATCATTATTCGTAGGATGTTTTATCACATTTGAATAGTCAAAGACCTAGCTTATAATTAATATCTTTATAATTATTTCAAATGTGTTAATCGTGCCCATTTTTTGAATAATAAAATGCCTAATTCTTGTCAAATTTGGGATCACATAGATTATAAATATATTTTTTTATCCTAAATATTTCACTATATAATGTTAACAACAATTTTACTAATGGTTTTATAAATGCGTTTAAAAAATAATAAATCTAAAAAATCTTAATACCACTGCACATAGATGTACTGAAAAATGACTATATTCTAAAACTTTAGATCGAGGGGTTGAAAAGAATACTATTTTATGTCATAAAAATACTTTATGCAGTCATCAAATGTTTACATTAAATATAAAGGATAACAAGGTTTCAAAATTATATAAATAGATTATCTACAACGTTTAAGGAATGTCCAGGCTTATGCTCTGAAAATAACTACCATTTTGACTTACGTGGCACATGTGGGCCGTTAATAAGAAATCTTCCGATAAATTTAAATTGGAATGGCTCCCTGAAATCGTCGAAACAGAAATGCCATTTTCATGCATTCGCAAAAAGTAAAAATGTCTGATATATTAATAATTTATTCGGAAATATATGATTGTGTCAAACGCATCATATGCTCCGCAGCAAATATGCAAGGAGAATTCATGTCTGGAAAGAAGTGGATTGAATGGAGGTTGTATATTAATCTAAAAGGTATTTAAGTCAAAAGTACACCGGGATGCTGTTATGAAATTTAAAAAAAAATGAAAATAGGTGGACTATTGAAAATAATGACAGAAACACCCGAAGAACGAATGAATAGAATTGAGATCGCTGAGCGCAAAAAATCTGTTTGCGATTTAGTCAAAGTGTTATCGATAATGTACTATTGGCTATACAAATAAAAGCTTCTACACTTTCTGTGCAAGATATTCATAATCATGTATCTAAATAAATACACAGATATTCCCGAATATTATGCGTTCGAATTCGTCGAACTTCGACTTAAATTTTAAACTTTGTCATTAAAAAATAAATTCTATGTGTGTATTTGTGGGGGGGGGGTGCATATTTACCGCACCGGATGACACCAACCCTGCACAGATGCGTTGATGATCCGCACACACAATAGAAAAATTAGAGGGAACGTTGCTCTGGTGGTATTTTGCGATTGTCTCAAAACTCGATTTTTGGAATATGTCAGTTATGATTCTAGGCAACTCGCTTATAATTCACCCTTTCTTAAAATGAAATAATTGTGAATATATGTTTCCTTTAAAAAATGGGTAGGTACTTGCATTGATAAAAAATAAAAATAATCAATATAGTGAAACTACTGTTGTAGTAATGCGGAGTAACATAATATAAAAAATACCTTAGCTAGTTATTTGAGATGAAATAATTTATATTATGTTAAAAATGGTGTGCAGGAAGAGGTCAAATATCTGTGATGGCGAATCAGTGAGACCAATTATTCAGACTAAACACATCAATCTTCAGTAAAGAAAAAACAAACAGAAGAAATTTGACTAGAAATAGTGGAAAATATTATGTAAATGAGATTTACGTCGCATTGCACGTAGAAGCTGCTGGTAACACATAAATTGAGAAATCATAGTTTAGTTTAGGACTTAGCGTATATTTGGCGTTGCTATCGAGCGTTCACTTTTCACTTATTTATATTTAAAACAACACTTGTTAAAGAGAAAATGGCAATCCGGTATTCAAAATCATGTTCACTTTTCTTACCACTTGCGTAAGGCGCAGTGCCTTGATCATTATGTTTCTTTATAATAATTACCATCTAACTGTATTTAATGCGGAATTGCCTTCCTCTTATAACTTATCTGTATCTCAATGTCTCTAATCTAAGTCTTAAGACTTTTATTATATCTAATTTGCTTACATTCTTATATCGCTAAGACCCAATTGAGTGTCTGTAGATTGACTAAGCACGTCACAGATTTTCCTCATATACATACAATATATTATTATTATACTGTATTCGGCAGTTTTATCAGGATTTTTACCAAACATTTTAATGATTATTTTATTAAAATAATGTAACACTGATCCATCTGCCAAATAAAAGTATAAACCAGGCATGTCCACAGTGGCGGCTCTACCTAAAGGTTTCGTAGGGGCCATCCCCACATCGTTATAATGTCAAAAATACACGTCAGACATTTTTATCATTGTAATTACATGATTAAATGACCTATTTAATTTATTTTATCTATCTAAATTCGTTGCAATTTTATAGAGATATTTATAATTATTATACAAATAATTAAAGCAATGATTGTATATTATGTAATAACATAATGATGATAACGTGGTGTTAAAATAATTGATTAAATTAAATACGCTCTATTTCACGGTGATATCTATGTACAAATTAAGAAAGCTATGGCATCTATTTTTTGATGACCGGGTTCACTCAGCCCCATCCCGTCGTCGCGGTACAATTTTCGTTCTACAAAGGATGTGAACGCATTAGTATTAGTATACGCATACTGGTGAGCGAATCAAATAACCCCTAGGTGAGTAAAAACGCTCGCTGTATGTCGTTGTTCAAAACTGATAATGGTAAGTCTATAATAATTAATTAGGTTAATATTTTTTAAATACGCTTTTTATGTGTTTAAGTAACGACTCAGATAGTCATATTATTTATTCTGAAAAAATACTCATTTCCTCATTAATAAAATTATATAATTATAAGTAGCTTGGTACATAATCTATATATATAAAACAAAGTCGGGTTAGTTACACCATTTATAACTCAAGAACGGCTGGACCGATTTTTATAATCTTTGTTTTGTTGGATTTGTCTCCGCCCGGAATAGCAGAATAACTATTAAAATATCGGATAAATCACGGAAAAAATGAATTATGAAGAAAAATCATTTTCTCATACATTTTGACATTTTGAACAATGAACCTCGCCATTCGAAAATAAAAGAAAATCACAAAAAAATTAAATCCGTATACAACGTCATCTCTGATACATGACAGAAACAATAAACAAGAAACAAACAAACAAAAGAAAGTATGAATATGGCGTTTTTGACAGTTGATTCAGTTCAGCTCAGATAATACCGAAAGACTTTGTTGTAGACAAATAGCGATTTTGATCGTGATTTTCAAACTATAAGTTGCCTTCTAAAATGTTCACTTTGTGAGGTTATCAAATTTGTGAATGTGCGCGTATCGATAATTGCTTTATTATGTAATTTTGAATTGTGTGATTAATTTTCCAGTGTTATTTACAATGCCGCAAGCCAGAAGATCTAATCTATCTATCTATATAAAACAAAGTTGGGTTAATTACACCATTTATTTTATAACTCAAAAACGGCTGGACCGATTTTTATGATCTTTAATTTGTTGGATTTTTCTTCGCCCTGAATAGCAAAATAACTATTAAAACATCAGAAAAATTCACGGAAAAAGAAATTATGAAGAACATTCATTTTCTTATACATTTCGTATGGAACGGCTTTTTTGATGATGTCTATTGATGATATAGAACTGATTGACTGGTTTCGATGAAATTTTTTTATTCGTCTTGGCCTCGAGAAGCTTTTTCGCGCATTGGAAAAGTAAGAAAATCACAAAAAAATCCATATACACCGCCATCTCTGATACATGAGTATTGCAATTCAGTAAAGTACATCAAATACATCTGCAAATATGTCACCAAAGGCAGCGATATTGTGGTTTTTGGCGTTCAAACTCCCAATACCAACGATGAAATCACGCACTATCAATTTTGTCGATATGTGAGCTGCAATGAAGCAATTTGGTGTATTTTCTCATTCCCCATTCATGAAGGTCATCCCACTGCTATACATTTGGCGGTGCATCTGGAGAATGGTCAACGAGTTTATTTTAATGCATCGAATGTTGCTCAACGTGCTGTAACACCTCCAGCGACAACATTGACCAGTTTCTTTTCAATTTGTCAAAGCCATCCGTTTGCACGAACGTTGTTCTACTCTGAGATGCCACGTTATTACACTTGGAACGCTTCATCGAAGAAATTTCACCGTCGGAAGCAAGGCGATGCGGTTCCTGATCATACGGATGTGCATTCTAATGATGCTCTTGGTCGCATTTACACAGTTCATCCGAAAAATGACGAATGCTTCTACTTGCGGTTGTTGATGGTAAATGTTCGTGGGCCGACATAATTTGAATCACTTCGAACTGTCAATGGTGTAGTGTGTCCAACATTTTGTGCTGCATGTCAACAGCTCAATTTGCTTGAAAACGATATTCATTGAGACATGAAAATCGCTGTAGCAATTGTTTCTGCATCTCCAAGTCAGATACGCACATTATTTGCTATCATTATTTCGACATGCTTCCCATCAAATCCACCTGAACTGTGGAACAAGTACAAGGATGACATGTCAGATGACATTTTACATCGAATTCGTGTCAGTTCAGAGAATTCCGATCTCGAAGTGAATGAGGAGATACATAACCAGGCTTTGCTTTTGATCGAATACATGTGTTATCTCATGTGCGGCAGTTTGTTATTTTTCCTCGATGCGCCTGGTGGAACTGGGAAGACATTTCTCATGTCATTGATTTTGGCCACTGTTCGTGCGAGATCCGAAATTTCTGTAGCAGTTGCTTCTTCTGGGATAGTGGCCACGTTGTTAGAAGGATGCTGAACGGCTCATTCAGCGTTGAAATTGCCGTTAAACCTTTAAACGACTGAAATAGCGACAAGCAGTATTGCGAAACACTCAGCAATGGCCAAAGTTTTGGTAGCAAGTAAAATCATCACCTGGGATGAATGCACAATAGCGCACAAATGCGCATTGGCAGCACTCAATCGAACTATGAAAGATCTGCGCAATTACTCAAGATGTTTTGGTGGCGCAATGATTCTACTATCTGGCAATTTCCGCCAAACACTACCAGTCATTCCAAGATCGACCGCTGCCGATGAAATGAACGCTTGCCTCAAATCATAGACTCTGTGGCGCTATGTGAAGAAACTTCAGCTGACGACAAACATGCGAGTTGCATTGCTAAACGATCCATTTCTCTAAGCAATTGCTGACTATCCGTAACGGCCGTGTTCCTGTCGACGAATCGAACGGATTGATTTCGTTTCCGCTGAATTTTTGAAATTTCGTCTCAGCGAAGGACGACCTCATCAACAAAGTGTTCCCGAACGTCATTGTTAACCACAAAAATCACAATTGGTTGAGTGAACGAGCAATTTTTGCGGCAAAGAACAAAGATGTGGATCACTTAAACTTCACAATTCAAAATCAAATCGTTGGTCCAATGCATTCCTTCAAATCTATCGACTGTGTAATAAACGATGACGAAGCAACCAACTATCCAACTGAATTTTTAAACTTATTGGATCTGCCTGGCTTGCCACCGCACAATTTACAACTGAAGATTGACTTGGTAGTTATCATGCTTCGAAATCTGAACCAACCAAAACTATGTAATCTATTTCATGTTGATTTGATTTTTGCACATTTATTGAACTTAATTCATTTTGAGTATTTTAATTCAGCTAATAAGTTAACACAAGATTATTGATTCTGAGGCGGTACGAAGTTCGCCGGGTCAGCCAGTGTATAATATAAGAAAGTGGTAGGTATATATATTTAATAATTATTGGCTAAATTCCACCACCTAGAAAGTCGTCGAGCCATTACTGCATGTCCAACTTCAAGTAGACTATCTATTTATTCAGTATTACAATTATCAACCAAACTCTTAACTTGCACAAACGTATTAAATTTCACTCAGGGCACTGAGGTATTACAGATTGAACAACAATGGGTATACCAATGGGTATGTCTTTCATCATCACACAGAAATATCTACTCAATTCCCAATTAGTCGTGACAATTATGAGGTTGGTTCCTCTTTTGGGTACTAATTTCACTAATCGTAACTATTCTAATATTGCGCAAAGAGTCTGTAAGAAAACTACGCCTCAGTTTAAAGCGCGCGGTTTCACATATTCTCTTTCTCTTACTCATATTACAGATCACCGTGAGTGATACAATATGAAGTGATATGACGCAGTCACGTCAGTTTCGTCATGGTTAATTTAAAAATGATTTTTAAGTAAAGTGAATGAGGAAATAAAAAATAGGAATGTCGGCGTCGTGTTCAAAATCTCAAAGAAATCATATTATATTACAATAATTGAATGTGCACGCTTTTAATTTTTTTACTGTTTTCCTATGATGCAATAGACCAAAATGCATCTCGCGGTTAACGCGTTGGACATGCCTGATGTATACCATTGAACAGTGGAGGTAAGCTGTTAAGATTCGGCATAAATAGTGCACACTAAATTTTGTCAGTCATACTTATTTGTTTTCATTGAACTTAGAATAAAATTTGCAAATGGTGCTGATTAGATTTTAAAATGCAATTAAACCCTTCCTAAACCAAACCACAATCGATAAAAAAGGTTCTTATATTATATTATATAAAATAATTTATGGTTTCATGACTAAATTTGAGATATTTTATAGATAAACGTAAATATATATAAGATAAAGATAAACTATTACGGCTTGGATTAGGCAGGGTTTAATTGAATTTAATAAAACTAACAAACACTATCTACACATTGTAGTCTTAGTTCAATGAAATCAAATACGTTTGACTGACAATGCTTAGTGTGCACTATTATTTATGTAGAATCTTAACAGCCTACCTCCACCGCCACTGCCATTGAATACACATAATTTTGTACATATTATTAGAAAAATATTTTTGAAAAAAATATTTGTACCGTGCGACACTCGAACCCTCATCAATTAGATTCCAGTCAACGTGCTTTATCTATCGTTAAGCTATCCGTGCCATACCTACCCAATGACATTAATATGGACGAATCATCTGGAAAAGAAAATGACACTCACTTTATTGTCGGGTCTGCCGAATGGCATAATCTGTTCTAACGCCATTACAATAAAGGTGATGTTGCTATAAATTCCTGATGATTTTTGTTGGGTCTGCCGAATGGTTTGGTTCGAACGGATTCGGTCAAATGAATATTGACATTAGAAACACTGCTCTAACGCCATTACAATAAAGGTCATATTGCTATAAATTCCCGATGTGTGATTTCGCATAATGGAAATTGCGTGACGTCTACCTATACATGCGAATGCGCAAATTTACTTGCTAGCTACTGTATTGAGTGCGTCGTCCATTAATAATATCATTTGCCATACCTCATCGGGACGAAATTAACAAAAAGCTATGCGCCTGAATTATTTTAATAATTTGTAGTTATATTGATTCCTAGCCGACAACAAATTTAAGTTTTGACGTAAGTAAATACACGCACAAGTTGAACTGTTTCTTTATGAAGACAACTATATCAATATTGGAACCCATACCGTGATATTTAGATTACGGTTGAGATGGAAAGAAGCAGAATTAAAAAAAAAATGAAACATCTCCTCTGGAATCGAAATATAGCTCTGGCCACTCAATGGAGGGTGATTAGTTCTTACTGTCGACGCCTGGACATTAAAAGAACGGATGATAAGAAGACCGGAGATTTTAGAGATATAGATGTATCAGCATATTTTCCACAATGGGAAGTATGATTTACTCCAACCATGCAGGAGAAAATAGATGGCAGTAGAAGCGTAATTAGAAGGAGATACTCTTGGAACAGAGAACTTAGAAATAATAATGGAAACTGGAAAGGAGTAGCAGAAAACCGATCTCGAGTATATAAATATTGGTGTATTACACATATTGCTTGTAATACATACACAATGTACAAGCAGATCCAAACAGAGGATGATCGACCATGGTGGCACTATGAAAATAAAAGCAGAAAACGCTGGGCTGCAAATAAACCAGTCAAACACTAAGTATATGGTCAGCACACGCGATCAGGTACCGCTGCAGAAAATAGACATAGGACAGCATGCATATGAAAGGGTGGACAAGTTCACGTATCTCGGATCCAACCTAAATACCCAAAATAAGACAGCAGAGGAGATAAAAATCCGCAGAATTCGGGAATAAATGCAGGCATGCCTGCAAATGACTGGTGGGGTCGAAAATTCTAGGCCGAAGTAGTAAACTTCTGATATATAAAACAATTATAAGACCAGTGGTCACTTATGGCTGTGAGACTTGGTGCTTAACTCAAAACGAGGAAAATAAATTAGCTGTCTTCGAGCGCAAAATACTCCGAAAAATCTTTGGACCAACGTTGGAAAATGGGAACTACAGAATAAAAATGAACCACGTGTTGGAAGAACTGATTGAACAACAAACAATCATAAGATACTGTATGTCCCAAAGACTACGATGGGCGGGACATGTGGAGAGAATGCCCGAAGTTAGAGCGCCAAGGTCCATGACGAAGTGGCTGCCCCAACGGAAGGGACCCAGAGGCCGACCAAGAAGGAGATGGGCTGACGCCGTAGAAGAGGACTGGCTTCATATAGGAAGACCCGGTAACTGGAGAAGTATGACGAGCGACCGGAGTGAGTGGAGAGCGGTTGTGGAGTAGGCCAAATTCCACCCCGGGATGTATCGCCGTGGAAGAAGAAGAAGAAGTATTACACACACTATTTATTGTACGTGCATAATGCATGCTTCATTTTCGTAGGACACTCACATATTCAGAACCCTGCTTCAAAATTTTGTGTATTGGGGGTATAGTATATCTGAATTATATTTATTAATCTGTTCTGTCGCATTGATAGTACTTTGGTACCTCAATTTTGATTAATAGATAATAAAATATACATACTGTTTCGTTTGCATTTAAATAATTGCAATTAAAACTTATGTACCTAACTATTATTTTTTTGTTAACATGAAACATAATGTGCAATATTAGGTATCTTGTATATAAATATTATTTTCTTTCAAAATGTATACACGGTTTACCTATATTTATCAAGATCAAACACATAACAATTTTTTTGTGAGATTACATTCAATTATACCTACAATTTATTATAAACATATAAATTTTGCTCAAAAATGATCTCTACCTATATTATAACAAGAGTAATATTATTGTGAATTTGCGATAATTTTCTTGACTCATAGCATGAATGGCGAACCTATGACACCCATGTCACTATGTGACACTTAGGCAAAGCTCGAATTTTGTATGCAAAAGCTTTTTTAGACACTTTATTTATATAAATTTTATTGATTTTTTTTTAAATATACGTGTAAAAACATTGAAGTGGTTTGGTTTTTTTAATTTTATTTATCTGACTCTCTCCGACCATGTCCGATCCTGATAGGATCATATGGGCCTCCACAGAGTGAAGGTTTGTATTGACAGATTTTGTTTTTTACGAGAAATGCATGTCAGCCACTTTCTCAACCTGTTAGGTTAGGTGTTAGGGTTACACCCTGACACACACAAATTGAAAAACAATATGTGTACTTGCCAGACCCAGGATTCGAACCTGGGACCCACGGTTTAATAGTCCAACGCTTAAGCCGCGCGGCCACCGTGGGTGTTTTCCATTTATCTGACACGTGACTATTTTTTTTATAATTTGACACACTTGTAGGAAAAGGTTTACCAACCATGACCTAAACCAATGGGCCTCGGCGTGGCGGGTCAACCAGTTAAGTGAGATAAACACACCACAAATCTGCTTTATTAGTTAAAAAAAAGTTGCCTCCGGAGCATTTTCCAAAGAATTTTAACATTTTAAAACGGGTGGCTGCGCGATATAATTTGATCTGATACAATTATTGATATAATTAAATGATAATTTACATGTAGAATTTTATTTTATCATTATTTTTAATAAGTAAGTTAATTAATAAGTAGATATTTATCAAAAATGGCAAAGGGTTGCATGCTACTTGGCTACCACAAAAACGGGTCACCATCAGTGATTCTGAGTGATGCTGAGTGGTGACAACTCAATTATTAAATTTTTTTGATTCATTTAAATATACAAAAAAAAATCCCTAAAAATACACGTAATGCCCTTAATTGTACCTTGTTGAACGCTGGGATTCCGCGGTACCATTAAGGGAACACTCTGTAGAATAGCACATTGCCCTTAACGTTAGATATAGGTAAGAAGCCCGTCAATCATCCTGGTCTGGGGGCCCGCTTCAGTATGTGAGGGCCATTATTGGCTTAGCACCTACTAGTGGGAATACGTTTTAAGGGTGGAGACAACAACGAGAGGAATTTATTCGGCAGTGGATCGAGAGAGTCTGAGTTATAATTTTTATTTTATTTAAATAAATTATTATTAATGTCAAAGAAAACAACATGTTACTATAAATTTGTTACGTCGATATATTGATTGATGCATCTTACTGCAAATTAATAAATTTAGTGTTTACATGTCTATGGGTGCTATGACATTGTGAACTTGAACAAAATACTTACCAAATGTACTAAGTTAGTAAAATTTAATCATGTCATTAAGCACTTGCTATATTTACATAAGATTTTAACACACGACCGGGGATTGTTGTGATTATGTGACCTGATAACAGATATACATGCGAGACGTGTTTTATTAAGAAATTATCGTATTACTGGTTAACATTTTTGTGGGTAATTGTAATATGTAATTATATAAACTATGACACTTTGGAGTTTACGTTCTCTCAGTTCTCCTGTATGGTGTAAAACAGGAGACAGGAAACTTTTTGGTTATTACTAAAAAAAACTGGGTATTCAGGATAAGAGGACATGTAGGCGCGAAGATTATCTTCGAGGCGTCCAAGATTCACATCAGATTATAGAGCTAATGATGGATGAGTAAATGTACGATAGTAGTTGCTAGAGTTAATTAATAGTACAGAAACTTACCAAGTATATGTATATATCATTTCCTGATTTCATCTCTTACTTGCAAATAAAAATACAAGAGATTTTCTCATCATGGTGAACTCATTAAACAATGGACGTTGCTGTTCAAGGTGACACTACTTTTTCTGGGGACTTAAACGTTACAACTAAATAATATGTAACAAACGATTGGAGCAAACTATTGTAATATTTAGAGTAACGGTTTGATTTGAAGAAACAGTAATGTCCAATTCACACCCCTTGGTAAATAAACATACAGAATATCGTCATAACACGTTATGGATCGATATTGTATTTAACCAATAGTAAGAAACATAATAGTGTATATATATACCGTCGCTTATTTCTATGTATATTTTGTCTGCATGAAAATGTTTATTGTGTATTTCGCAAATAAAATAAATCCTTTTTTAATCTGTGCTTGCAGATGAGCCAAACTTCACAATGTAACGGAATGGCAGAGACATTCTGTAAAAACGTTTTAATATATTCAATAAAAAAATATGTAAAAAGATCATATGGGTCTCCAAGAGGTGGATGTAGTATTAAAAGAATTTTTAACGACAAATAATTATGTTAGTTGCTCAGGCTATTAGGTGCATACTCTGGATTCAAACAGATATTCTCATTTACATTTATAGTATATTTTCAATTAGCCACTAAAAAAATTGTTGCTATAAAAAGCTTTATACATAATAATATATAACTAGTATACTTTTTAAATAATTTTGCCAGTATGGCGTGCTATTGTGGTTAATAATTATTTCCTCGTAAGTCATATGATTTATTTTCATCCATTTTTCTCTCCTGCGAGCTATGGAGCATAATATTATGGATAGTTAAGTTTTTCCTTCGTATTTATACATACATTTATAATATTATGTCTCTACCAGACAAAAAAGAAATTAATTTCACCTATTTTTGTATAATCCCCGGTTTGAAAATTCTGCCAGGATTGATTGAAATCTCTAGATGAAGAACACGCAGAGGATGAGATCACTTTTTTTTTTTTTAAACTTTGCCAACTGTTCTTGGCTAATTTAATACAATGAAATAAATTATTTTTAAATATATGGTTATTATTCTGTTATTAATATTTTATTAATATGAAATGAAATGGTGTTAAATTATCGGGGTCATCTTCTGATTTGTTCTTCTCCTTGATGAGACTTATACCATTAATCCCATATGAAGATTCTCATCAATTATATCAAATTCGAATTTGCTGAACGGATTGTCTTTTGTTTATTATTGAAAATTCTTAAGCGCGAATCAAGTTGAGGTGCATGTCGCCTACTGTCACGCTGTCGAGGCGACAAATTTATTCTATGGTTTCGTTATTTTGCAGCATATTTTGAATGATCACCATCTCTGTAAATTCACTGAAGAATGACACTGATGAAGAGTCCCTACTATAATGTATTAGTAATTTGAATTATTATTAATTATTCATGCTAATTTCAACTAATTTTAACAGCTTCTACGTGTGCGTGCGTTAAAATTAGTTGCAAAATGACATGCATAGACAATATTTTTAACAGAACCCAACCTACAGACCATAAATAATAGAAAAAATTCTTATAGAAAATACATAGTGCCAACCGCTAAAATCAGAAAAACGTAATTTTGACATGACAGTCGAAAAGTGTAGGCATGTAGAAGACGATAAAAACGTTCAAAACGTCATGCAGGTGTAGATGCAGTGCAGTTCAACGTGAGGTAACCTCATTGTTGTTCTGGTGATTTCGGCAGATTTTGCGAACTGACAATGTTCGTTTAAAGGTTCAAAATGTGCTACGAAATGGGACCATTAGTCTGATAACATAAACACCAAGAAAAACGACATTAAACACTTTTTCCTGTAGCGGCAGCTTACTGTGACGTCACGTGATGGTAGGCGACATGCACCTCAATTTGATCAGAACTTTACATGAAAATTGACACTCTTTTGCTTGACTTCGAGCATATAACAACTGATAGGTATATTATAATATTAAAATAACAATGTTATATAGTAATATATTTTATTATCCAAAATCCATAATTTAAAAAAATATTCAATATGAAAATAAATTTTTTATCGGAGCTTGTGTCGTTATTATTTGCGCAGAAATAATTCTCACACATTCACAGCGTAATTAAGATTTATACTGCCTTAATTTAATAGCGTTAATATATACACGAACTTGTTTATACGTGTAGGTATTTCAGTGTTTTTGCGCATTATTCAATGGGTCAAAATAAATTAACCAACAATGAGAGTCATAACTGATTTTATGACTGAAAAAAGATCCTCACCAATGACATTTAGCTCTAATAGGTGAGGAACAATACATATCTGGAAAAACACGTGTATATAAATATAATATCTACGTATATTTGATAGATTTAATGTGTTCAAAAGTGACAAATAGATTTTGTATGTATATGCATGTAAGTACAGTTAATACCAATGTTGGTATGTATGTTGACAGCTTTGAACTACTCCAGGCCAATTACTACAATTAGTCAAAAGAAATTCGACAAAGAAAAACTAAAACGACACACAAGGAAAACATTTTGTTTTTTTAGTGACGCATTTTTCGCAATAAAAATTACTTATCTTGTTTTGACGGGACTTAGTAAAATGATAATTTTATTTTTTAAATTTAAGTCTTTAATTTTGTAAAATTCTCAGAAAATTAAAAAGTATCTATGTAGATCTAAAAACACGATTTTTTTACTGTAAACTCTGTGACAATCGGTACGGCGACTTGATTTCTCTGTGCGAAGATGAAGACAATTTTTTTTTTTTATCTTAGCGTGCATTTTAATACTTTTATTACTAAAAATACTCTGGATTTAAAAACCTTGAGAAAAGTTTTATTGTTTCGAGAGAGAAATTTTATTATTCTTTACTTTTTTTATAATTTCATATTATATCGTTCAAATAAAGATATATAATATTAACAACTAGCCGTGCTATCTTATCAACAGGTGACAACTTTGATGGCGGAAATATAATAGATTTAAATTAAGTAAATTTAGTAATAATAAAAACAATAAAAAATGCATTTATGCCACGATACGATTGAGTTAAAGCGCCTGTACACGTACATGGATTAACTTGCACCAATAGTGTGTATTTTAAACTATCGCGATAGTAACTGTTTACACGTAAAAGTGATGACTGTCTCTCCAATCTCATTCTTCAAACGTAAGCGATGCAATGTTGTCATCGTAATGGTGCTATTTTAAAGATTCATACAGGTTCGGACAAGTTTGTATATAATCGTTACGTCAAAATTTTCTGTGCGATGTAGTAGTTCGTATAAGAAGGTTCGCCACCGTTGTTCTACTGCGCATGCGCACCGCCATGCAAGCACCAAGTATTGCGTGAAAATTCAGAAGCTTTTAAACTTTTTTGATACATGTATGCAATCTTGCAAATTGCACGATAATACGTGTTTACACGTGAATTTTCTTGTTGTGGCCGCGATAATACGTAGTCAGCAGTAAATCCATGCAAATGGAGAATTAAGGGTGGTTTTGGTACACATGAAGTAATTTCACTTTCATATATCTTGTGTATTTTTCATTAAAAATTGAATTAAATTTCTTTTCTAATGGAGCTATATCCAAAATAGATTCTTAGCTTCTTCAATTTTCTACTCTACGGTACACAGTCCATCGCTGGTCAATTACAGTACTCTTTAATCATCTTCCCCACATTCTACCCATTATGTTTTTTCGGTCTTTCAACAAATAGTTTTCCATTAATGCCAAATTAAATAAACCACGATAATTGGTAGATATGCTGCGCAGCAGTGACGTGTCCCTAGATAAAATGCCGCCCCATTTTTTATACAGTGTTTTTATCATCCTTCCATGAGTCTAATATCTATGAAATGTATTGTATGGATACATTACTAATAAAATATCAGACTGTAATTACTCGCAAATCTGCACGTGTCATTTCTGGTCACCAAGGACGTCGAAGGGCAACGGAAGTAAACTAGATATCGTGAATCCGACAAAACCAATGAGCTGAATTTGTTTATGGAAAGATATTTTCGTTATTACTAAGTTTAAGTAGATATTTTTATATATTCCAAATGATTCTCCTTGATTTGCCGCCCTTCGAGTAACTGCTGCCCCCAAGCGATGCTCAATTTGCCTACCCCCACGGGACGTCACTGCTGCACTGGCCCTTGAACAACATCGTTATTGATTAATTAACCGCTTTAATCTATTACAGTTTTTAGCTTTGGATTCGTTTATCTCAAGACGCATGTTTTTTCCCACTTTTGTGAAAAAAAAAAAAATTAAAGAAAACAACACTGACCTGTGTCATGTCAGCAATGACAACTCACTAGTCAGTACCGTTTGGGAAGGTCATATTCGTGATGTCAATTTTAACACTTCAGGTGATTAGACAGTTATAAGATGTCGTCACGCGTGCGTAGTGACAAGTAACAACTTATTTACTTAAATCTCAGTGATTCCCAACTCTTTTTGGTGTTTGGTGTAAACGAGAAAAATATGTGTAAACGGGTGGAAGTAGGCTGTTAAGATCCGACATAAATATTGCACACTAAACTTTATCAGTCATACTTATATGTTTTCATAAAACTAATAATACAAATTGCAGATGATGCTGCTTAGTTTTTAAAAATCAATTAAACCCTGCCTAAACCACACCATAATAATTTAGGTAGGCTACTTTTTACAGTCGTAATTATTTGTTGGCGTTGAATTAAGAATACATATTAGAGATGGTGTTTAGAGATGGTGAGATAGAGTATTTTAAAATTCATTAAGCCCTGCCTAAACCCAACCATAATAGGTAAAATATATTATTATATCTATACAATATCTAAATTTATCTATGGTTTAATGGCATAATTTAGATCTTTTATAGTTCAATGAAAACAAATACGTATGAATGACAAAGTTTAGTGTGCACTATTTATGTCAGATATTAACAGCCTACTTCTACCCTTCGTCAATGCCTTGTTTCATATTATTACATGCGTACCCTACCATGGTTTGTAGCAGTGGCGAAAGGTGAAGGTAGGCTGTTAAGATCTGACATAAATAGTGCACATTAAACTTTGTCAGTCATTCGTATTTGTTTATATTAAACTAAGACTACAATTTACAGATGGTGTTGGTAAGTTTTTAAAAATCAATTAAACCTTGCTTAAACCAAACCATACTAGTTTTGGTATGTTATGGGCGATTCGACAAAAAAGATGCACACTTTTTCATTCATACTTATTAGTTTTCGTTGAATTAAGAATACATATTACACATCTAGCCTTACCTAAACCAAACCAAAGAAGATAAAAAAATATTACTATATCTATAAAATATCCAAAATTATGTATGGTTTAATGGCATAATTTTAGATATTTTATAGATTGGCGACTATTTTTTTTACTATTATCTATTATTGTGGCTTGGTTTCGCAGTGCCTAATTGAATTAAAAAAAAAAACTAACCAAAACCATCTGAAAATTGTAGACTTCCCCGACCATGTCCGATGGATATGGACCTCCACGGAGTGGAGGTTTGTATTGACAGATTTTGTTTTAACGATAAATGGATGTCAGCCACTTGCTCAACCTATTAGGTCCATATCCTGACTCATACACAAATTGAAAAACAATATGTGTACATGCCAGACCTATGATTCGAACCTGGGACTCACGGCGTAATAGGCCAACGTTTAAGCCACGCGGCCACCGTGAGTGTGACTTAGTTCAATGATAAAAATACATATGACTGACAAAGTGTATTGTGAACTATTTTTGTCGGATCTTAACAGCCTACCTCCAGCCTTCGCCACTGGTTTGTAGTATCCTGAGACCTCTCCATGTTTTGAATTTTAGACATGCTCCGACGGGGAGAAGTCTGCTGACATTGGTTGTTTTTAAAGACATGATGCTTCCCGTAGAGACAGTCGGTTCTCTCCACTGCCCTGCTAAGTAAAAAGATTTTTGATTTTAGTGAAGTGAGAACCCAAGTGTTAAACAACCTTTCTCAATGTTAAAACAATCCAATAATTTTACATAAGTACTATAAGAGAAAATGCAGTTTATTAAAACAGAGCGTTGGAGTGGAGCTTGGGGCAGGAGCACGGACGGAGCAGAGGAGCGATGGGGATTTACCCAGAGCAGAAGCGGAGCCAAAGCACCAAAAATTTGTAGTGGTCTCCACTAGAGGTGAGTTGGAAATACTGTCACAAGTTTGTGTACTTAAGTTTCGGATGAAAATACCCATACTAAGTATTTGTTGCCCAATAAACTTGTTTCAAGAAACTTGAAACGTATTAGATGTTCGAATTCGAACGCATTCGCTAATATATGCGCCGTGACTCGCTATTCAGCGCTATTGATATTAAATGCGCGCGAGCGAGATATCATGATACACGTATGTCTAGCCGTGATATTATACTCAACTGTCATTGTTCTCCCTTTCTCCTCTGTTGTAAAGTTGGTATAGTGAAGGACAGAAATGGTCACGTGTTCGTTTTATAGGATACTTTTGAGTTCGCCTTAGGGTTTTAGGTTTGTTTGAGTTTTTGGTTTTTGGTTTTAGTTGAGTATGAAACTTTATCGAGTCCAGGAGATCGACACATGGTATGAGATCTCGCCGACCGCTAGCTAGTTCGTAGTTTTGCCACGTCTGAAATCATCGCTTCGGTGTCGCGACTCGCGTATGTTTAGTATGCGACGGGTTTTAATTTTAGTTTTAGTTGAGTAAGACATTTACATCGAATTGACGTCAGTCGCAAGCCGGAATAACGGAGTTCTGATAACGTTAACTGACTACGCGTTTATCTGGTTTCGTCACGTCAAGTTTCTCGATTTTTTAGTGTTATAATTGTAATTTGTAAACATAAACTGAATTCAAATTATATGCGTGATTGTATAAATGGATAACTACTGAAACATGAGTGACTAACGCCACAGTTCTAGCTGTACCTGTCTCGAAAATGGGACATTTCAAAAAGCCGACGTATTTTTAACGATTCTATTAAAGCTGATATTTCAAATACTAGTAAGTATTTTGGAACAAGTTTAGATACCAAGTATTTTTTTTATACTGGTAGTAAGTATACTTAGTCTTCAAAATCGACCAGTTTTCCCACCTCTAGTCTCCACTGGTCCGGATGATTTTTTTATTATTAAATTTTCGTCCTAAAATCCAATGAAAATATAAAATTTTGACACTTTGCAACACTGGAATTATTTTAAAAACGGCAACACTGTCGAATGATAAATAACCTCACTTTTTTGGCAGAAGAGATACAAGATAGAACACACAAGAGAACAGATAATGAATGGCGATTTTCTGTCGGAATTTTGTTTAATAAAATTAATAATGAAAAAGACAAATAATAAACCTTGTTTTAAAACTACCTAATTTTTTTTTTAAACATTTGTATACATAATACCTATTAAAACTTTTTACCCGGAGCTAGAGCAAATATTAAGTAGGTCTCGGAGCTGAGCAACTCGGATCTGCTCCAACCATCAGGTTTAAAACTTGGGTTCTCGTTTCACTAAAACGAAAAACACTTTTTACTTAGCAGGGCAGTCCAGGTGAGACAGGTGCCATTAAGTTTCTAAATTTTTAGCCTGGTTTGCATATTTTGGTAGGGTTAGGGACATAATGATAAACAATTCTTAAAACATATCCCAGATGACACTGAACAATATCATAAATATGAAGGATTTGTCCCTGTTGTCAAGGCAAAGAATTTATATGACTTCAATGTTTTACGTATTATTTAAGTTGTCAATAGTCTTCAATTGTGTTATCTTGATAGCAAAGAAAAACTGAGTTTTCACTCAGTAGTGATCCGCGCCATAAAAATGAACCGACATAATTTTTATGTTAACATTATGTGAATCTTTTTTTATTCTTATGTTGTCATAGAGATAATAACATGATAGAAGTTTTTATCACTAGCCTATATTGTCATAATATGTTTATTTTAGTAATCATAATATTTACGTCTGACATAAATAGTTGCTTTGCTAGTTATATTCATTTCCTACTACAGTCAATTTTATTTGTCTGTAATATTATCCACGAAAGGCTCACTTAATAAATATGTACCTACAAATATAGTCTGGTGTCATAGCTCATAGAAATTTTGCACTTGTATAATATAGAAGCATGACATTTGGCATGATAAATAGACATACATATTATATTAATCGTAATTTTGAAGATATTCCGCTACTTTCCTCAGGAGCCCCTGAATTTCAAAATGGCGGCATTCTATATTCTATAATCAGTTTTCTATAATTATTATTGTCCAATTTATTTGGTTTTTAGTATATACATGTATGTTATGGTACTGAATACTAGTTAAATATTAAACTTGATATTTTGCAATTGAAAGCTTAATTGATAACATTGTTTGCCTGATTCGATAGATTATGTTTTTTTATACTTGTTTATATTCAGTGTATAAAATGTTTTTAGATTTTTTGAAATTTGAAAAGGCGTGTCAAATGAAATGTCGGCGGCTCTGTGGTGCAGTGCGTAAGGCGCTGGCCTTCCATCCGGGAGCTCTGGGTAAAATTCCCGGCGAGGACTCAATATATTTATGTGAGTTTCTCAAACCTGGGTGTTTGTGATTGCTGAAAATTACTAACAACCACGTTTTACGAAAATGCAAGGACATGGTTATTAATAATATACATATTTAAAAAAAAAAACGAAATGTCGAAAATTTGCATAAAATTATTTAAAAAAATATTCGTATGTTTTTATATTCATTTTATCGTAGTGTTATTTAATTATTTATATTTATATAGTTTATGATTAATTTAATTTGACATTATTAATTGAAATATTATGCGATTAAATATGATGGCGTAATAATTCATGGCGTAATTAGACAGTCGGGGGCAGTCTAGAAAAGTAGTACTCGTACCTAGTAGAGATGGGAAAACTGATCGATTTTGAAGACTAAGTATACTTACTACCAGTATAAAAAAATACTTAGTATATAAACTTGTTCCAAAATACTTGCTAGTATTTGGAATACTATATAGATCGTTTGGCGTGCGTATGCGTCAAAAGTTTCATACTCAACTGAAACTTAAACCTACTCCATATTATTAGTATTTTAAAATACGTATCGGCTCAGGAAACTCGGACTGTGTATCGGCTTCAATATAATCGCTAAAAATACGCTGAGCTCCGCTTGTCGAAAAGTCCCATTTATTATAAAATTTTAAATTTATGAGTTGTTTTTCTGTTAGGTTACAATATTATTGTTAACAAAAATGAATAACAGTGATTTGATTTTAAACATGTTTTGAGTGGTATATAACAAGCCTAAGCCTGTGCGTCATCTCACCACAGTGCTGCGACACAAAATTTATGACCTATTATTATTCATACATTCGAACGCAATAAACTAATAAATTAAAATATACCTATATTCAAGTGCTATTTCGTTCGTGCGCATTTAATGTCTACCAACGTCTACCAACTGGCGAGTGCACAGAACAGCGACTCGCGATGATATCATCACAAGTTTTTTGGAATAAGTTTATTGGGCCACAAATACTTAGTATGGGTAGTTTCATCCGAAACTTGAGTACACAAACTGGTGACAGTATTTCCAACTCACCTCTAGTACCTAGCACATATTTCAGTGCCATATTTTTCATTCGCTTGATCGACGAATGTTATAGTAAAAGTCCAAATAATAAATAATTCTATGCTTGGACTTGAAAAATACAAATAATTAATAGTTATCCTTATATTAATACTATCGACCGAAAACATGAAAATGACGATGAAAAGGTAAATTAATAGATTAGATTTGATACACCAAAATTGATTTTTTTCTACCATCAAAACGACTGCATAAATTCTTACATTCGTAAGTTTGAGTTATTCGATTTTTAAAGTATTTTAAATTCAACTGTATTTCCGTTGAAATATTTTCTTTCATATAAAATAAAATGATACAAATAAAATTATAATCTTATTCAATCATATTCAATTTCGTGTTAAGACGAATGTAATATAAAATACTTAATATTATATAAATTCCGATTCTTAGCAAAATAACTTCTCAGAGACGAATAATAATTTACATTATCTTTATTGCTCACCTGCTTTAAAGATAACACCTAAGTTACTAAGAATACTTCTGCTGTGACGATAATATATCACACGTTTCTCGGCCATTGTTTTTTCAACTATCGCCTCGTTTTACCTCTGACCATTTCACCTGTCGTTTGTCACGAAATCAATATTGCGGTCGTTAGAAAGACAAATCGAAATCGGAACTTAAATTTGGCCACCATATTTCATTAATATTTTTATTTCTTCAGTGTTAATTTTGGAAATGCTTTAATTTCACGAACAGATTTACAGACTTGATGACTCATGTCGATCGCCGTCAATGATCAGCAGCCTTGAATGTCAATTACACGCAATTATTCAGATACCAATTTGATCGTCTCGACGCTTACTTTAATTGGTTCAAACGAAACAATATTTGAAGCGCCTAATTTCAAATCCCCCTAAACGGTTTTTGAACAATTTTGAGTTTTTCGATAAACATTTTTGTTACCTATCTGATGGCCAAAAATTGAGTTTTAAAAAACCGTCAATATGTACCTATTGTGTTTTTCAAATACCCTTGAAATGGATAAATAATCCCGCGAATCCAGTGGTTACAGGTTCGAGTCCCGTCGGACGTTTGTTTTGGTGAGGTGTTTTTAAATTATGTATATTCAATAAATGTTACGCTGTAAACATAATTTTTATTAATAATTTCAGTTACTCTGAGCATTTTTCGAATAAATATCTTTTTAACTTTTACCAACCACATTATTTTTTACTCGATATGAATTTGTCTCAGTTACCTCAAAACTACGTAAATTCGTTTCAGGGGGTTTTGAAACGAGGTGCTTCATTTGTCAGTTTGTGGAATACACTAAAAACAGTCTTATTTCAAATGTGGTAATAAAATATTGGATATGGTATTTGGATAATAAGTAATAATTAGTAACCGATTAATTATATATAAGTACTAACAAATTATATTAGTTTGTATTATTAATAATAATTATCAACGTTATGTAATTAGAATAAATACATTTTTCGTTAAAATATTTGCTACAATTTTATTTCTACTTATTTTTATTCTTCTCAGTCATTCCCTCGAGGTTCAGGATCGTGTCCATCCTGAAATGCAGTTAATTTCTAAGATTTTTCACCCTTCAGGGTCTACTGTTTCTCTCAGGGTAGAATTTAAGCTGTTCCCAGTATCCCCTTCACTTGATGGCTGCAGCGCGCTGATGCTTTATTTCTGCTTCGCCTTTCCTGGAAGTTACCCAAAACCATCAGTCTTTCCTGGTTATCTAGTCCGTGCCGAATATTACATAAAAAACTGTAGAATACGTCCCAGACAGCGTAACAGTTTTTTTTTATTTAAGGTTTCTGGATTATTGACTAGTTTGTACGGTGCTCTGTCCAAGATATATGAAGCATTCGGCGCCAATATATGAGTATATAATCGACACATGTTTCGTCTGCGCACTTAAAAAAAACTGACAACAAGGAGATCAGTTTATGTACCAAAATTATTAAATAAATCTCGATAGTAAAAATACAAAGGTATTTAGAAAAAAAATGTTATGGCAAGAAGTGTGTACCTATTAAGACAAGTGTGTTCGTTTAATAATGTTTGTGAAACAATAGAAACACGTTTAAAAAAACGTTACAAGGTTTTTTTGAATGTGCAAATTTATCACTTAAGAATTTGTTACTTAACTATGTTGTGTAGAAATGGCTTTTCTAATAGCACAATGTGTCGTACTGTTATCCAATTGGATTGTAAGTATTGTCAGCCGTATTTTATAATGCGTCGATTAATATTCAGGACGATTGTTCTTTGAATTTATTAATGCACAATGTTGTATATTTACGTATAATAAATTTACTTCATGCATGATTTGTAACGTATAATATGTGAGCAAATTTGAAATAAATGTCCATGGCCTAATTTAAGAATTAAATTTGTAAAAATAACTTTTTTTAGTTAAAATTTTTTGTCGAAAAATTATATTTTAGTAGTAATAAAGTTTATTTTTTACTGGGTTTTCTTTTCATTTTCCCACTTTTCATGGATTCTTCCACAGTATGGCTGGTTGCCAGTTACAGGTACCATCAGCGTACTTAAAGAATTTCACTAACTTCTTCAAACAACGATAACTTATTCACTACGATATAGACAAAAATTATTTTTTTTACTTATCCCTATGGTGCCCGTGATAGAAAGTCGTAAAGCACCCGTTCTTAAAGTCGTATGTCTCAGGTTTGAATACCGGGTCTGGAAAATAGAAGTGCTGTTTTTCAATGTTTGTTTGAACTAGAGGGTTGGAGTGGAACCTTTTTTGAGTTGCTCCGCTCCAGCTTCACTCCGGGACCTATAACTTGCTCCTGCCCCGCTCCAGGGTCTTAATTATATTAAATAAAATCTCCGCCAAAAAATCGTCTTTCATTATTTGATTCGTCTGTCAAAAAAATTGAGGTAATTTATCACTCGGCAGTGGTGCCGTATATCAAATAATTAAAGTATTACAAAGTGCAAATATAATATTTTCATTCGATTTTAGGACGAAAATTTAATAATAAAAAAAACATCCGGAGAAGTGGAGCACTACACATTGTCGATGCTCTTGCTCCGAGCTCTGTTCCAACGCTCTGGTTTGAACCAAGAGCAAAGATCAATAATATGTTGAGTATTTGGCTAAAATCCATTTCTCATAAAAAATATCTTAATAAACCTCTTTGTAAGACGGTAAAATCCAGAATGATGATGAGGTATGCTATTAAAAAAATAATAGTGAATTGTATAATAATACATTTTCCACGTTATTGTTAGGTACTCTACAAAGTATATGTGATAAAACGGATTAAATTTTCAGATAATTAAATGAGCTTCTATCCATTCTTGAGTTTTACAGCAACCATAAAGTAAATGATGAAACTGTTTATAAAAAATCCTGAAATTAAAATGGAATAATGATTTTTGTTTTTTGTTTACGGTCAACAATTTTTGGTGGCAGTAATATTTCTGTGAATCATCAAAAGTGTTATTTTCTAATATTATTATATCATATTATTTTGCATTTATATATAAGTATAGGTAAATCATTCTATAGTATAGTGGCAATATGGGTAAGGGGAAACCGATTAGCAGTTATAATGCAGAAAACGATACCAATACACCTGCAAATTGTCTATGGTGTCACTGTAGAGTGATTTACCTATACAAAAAAGTACTATAAATGAAGCGCTTACGACGAATACTCCAACTACTAGAGCCACCTAGCGGAAAAGTATGAATTTACATTTTAAAGTGTTTTAATTAATACGTCTCAAAACAATATTTTTCATTTAACCTCGAAGATGAAAAAAGATTAAAAAACCTTACAACATGTGAATTTGTTAAAGGACCCAATCTTATTATTACATAATATTATTTTGTAATCACGTTTATAAATAAAATTTAGTTTATTAAGTCTCTATTTAATAGAAAAGATTTTTGATAAATTCATAGTTTTAATGTTTTTTTATATTTAATTTAAAAACATCGATTTTTATAATAAAAACAAAGGTGTGTTTAACTTGAAATCTATTCTATTTATATCAAATCGGGTATAATATTGTGATTTGTGATCATATCAAAATTATTATATTTTTTATAGTGCGTAATTACGTTAATTAGAATATAATTTAAATTATTTGAATTATTTGGTAGCAATATGAACAATTTTTAATGCCAGGTTGTGATACAAAAAACAACTTAACAAGAATATGCATTTTGACATAAATACACAGGTAACAGTTTTATATGACTATAATATTTTTAAGTGCTATTTTTAGTAAAGCTCAAACGCTTTGTAGTTATTTACGACCTGAAATAGTGGCGTACGTGATGGGTCACATGAAAAAATAATTTAAACGATTAAAGTAATTTTATTTAATTTTTTGTTATCACATAATTTTCTTCGAATATTGTTATTTATATCATTATTGAAAGCTACAATAATATATAAAGCTACAATAATATATATTATGGACAAGATATATTAATCGCGTCTTAGAGGTAAGACGTCGTTCATAAGAATTCAGGTAGTGGTTTCAAAAAATATACCAGTCGAGAAAAAAAAATATTTTTTCATATACGTATTTCAATCAAAGTGTGGACAAAAAGTCTATTAGGATACCTATATAAAGTAGGGATTCATATTAATATATCCTACCATGCTGGATACGTCATAATATTGATTTATTTTCACCTATTTTATTAGATTAACCTAGGGTTTATATCATTGAAAAGATTTTTTAATATTTTCGAAAATTTACAAAAAAATTATATTTTTTGATTGTATTTTCCCTTCGATTCATTTATATGTACAGTTTTATTTAACAATGCCACTCGAACGTGTATCCCGGTTGTATACTTGCTGACGAAAAGATCATGGCCGTTGGTAGTGGATCTAGGGGTTCTTGCACAGAACAGATAATATATAGAATACCGATAGGCTATATTCAATACGCCGCATGTTGATGCAGGATTTTGAATGTGTGAGTGTGCTACGAAAATGAACCACGCATTATGCACGTGCAATATTGTGTGTAATACACCAACATTAAATGAGCGTAAATGCATAAACCGAGAGCAGTATTCTATTTCAGAATTCGACGTAAAACGTATTCTTGACACGTTTGTAAGTTTAACACGGATTCTTCCTTACTCGAGTCGGTTACCTGCTATTGCCTTACCCGTTATGTATTTCAGTTCCCATTATTTCTGAGTTCCCTGGGTTCTTGTTTATATGTTTTGTAGATTATCCCTTGGAAGTATTGGAAAACCACCTACTAATAAATGAACGGATAATATCATATAAGACGCCAGACAGAATGGAGAAAAATATGAGATACCTACTCCCAGCAGTTAACGACTACAGGCTGAAAGAGAAGGACCTTAAATTGTCAATGAACGTTAATTTTTCGTAAAATGACGATGAGAGCCATTTGAATGGGAAGACGATTCTCAACAAAATGCATTAAGAAAGAATTGTTATTAATAATGAATACTGTGGACGTCACTGCGTAATACCTTGGCAGCTCACCTGCGGTGGGGTGGTATGTAGAGTGCGACGGGGGAGTATTTTGAGCCACCCTCTACAGGTAATCTCGGTCTAGTCGCATTAACATTCCATTACCTACCCTCAAACTAAGGGTAAACTGTTTTTTTTTTATAAAGCATTAGTGAGTATCATTATTATTAAACGCTTACATTTTATTATTTGGTTCTTGTCCTGAGAGAAAGATTATTTTTGTGTTTTTAATAAATCGAATGACCTCTCAATGCCGCTTTTAGGATATAATTTTTGTTCATGGGAGAAGAATGTTCTATTTTGAGTTAATCTATAAGTGGAAGAATATTGTAACAAAATAATGGATAACTCCCGACGTCAATATCATTATTTTGATTTCAATTATGACGAATGTTGAATACTTTAGATTGTGTAATTATTAACAAGATAGCACATAAATAATTATAGAGGGGTTGAAAGCGATAGATAAAATTATTAACTAGAACAATGAAAGATGTGACTTTCAATCCTACTCGGCTCGCATTTTTCTATGAATTTTTCTAACATGCGTATAGATTTTTCAAAATGATGTAATTTCGATTAAAAGTATCTTACATTTTCAAACCTTGTTAATATTCAACGTTGAATTATTTTTCAATCTTATTCAACTTATATTTATGTCTGTATCAGTTTATTATTTAGAAAAAAACGGTAAATGACATTATTGTTATTAGCCAATGCGCCATAATGCATAATGTAACAGTGCAACAAGTAAGTATAAAATAAAAATATTTTAAATATGTTATACTTAACTACCTATTACAAAATATAAAAGAATATTTTACTGGCACAGTGAAATTCAGTTCTAATTTAAAAGGAAACTGAATAATAAATTTAAAATATTATTAAGTATATCCATAAAATTATTAATGGTAATGGTGTAAGTAAGTATGTTGAATTTTTCAATTAGATGATAAGTATCGTCTCTGAATTTAAATGAGTTTGATAAATAATGTTGTTTTTTATTACTTCTATTATATTAATAAGGAAATCAAACTTAAATATATTGGGCAAAAAATGAGAATGTAAGAATATAGCTGGATTACGACGTTGGATCGAATAAATGTATTGTTTTTTATTATCATGCGACGTTGTAAATAAGGTAAATTGTAAATAATAGAAGCTACAAAAGTTTTATGGATTTAGGAAGGCTTTAATTTATGGATAGTGAAAAGAGTCATTCAAAATAAATGTGTCAAGTTTAGCTTTAAGTGCGGTGAATTTGTTAACTAAAATCTCCTCTCATTATTACTTATTCCCTTCTCTCACCATGACACTATAATGATGTTTCGTATTTGTTCGTGCTGCAATTCATTTAAACGTGTTAATAATGCAAAAAATTGTAAAATTGGTAGATTTAACTGCAAAGAAGAAGAAAAAAACAAAATGAGCTTACTCAAACTAATATATTATTAATAAGCTTGACAAAATAGTTGGCATGATGACATGTATTACATCTTTTGACATTTTAATAATACAAAATAAATACAATATCTAAATTTATTGTAAATATGTCATTGAATTTCATATTAAAAAAATGTTTTATTCCATACATATTTCAAACGATTTAGATACATGTTACAAATTTCTGAAAATCGATCTATATTGAATTGTCATTGTATTATGTACAGAAGTAAAACATCCTTATTAACGTAATAGCACCTGTACACTTGCAAGGATTTACTTGCACCAATAGTGTGCATTTTAAACTATCGCCATAATAACTGTTTAAAAACTACGTGCTGACTGTCTCGCCAATCTCATTCTTCAAGAGTAAGAGAGATGCGATGTTGTCATTTTATAGTACTATTTGATAGGTCGTGAAAATCGGTTAACCTCAAAATGAGTTTCTGCACGGTGTAGTTCGTTTTTTTACCACTATGTAGGTAGGTAGGTTTGCCACTATCATTCTACTATACAGGCGTAGATATCACACAGTCTAATTGTTGTGTAAAAATTCAGACGCTTCTGAACCTTTTTAATCCATGTATACAATCTTGTAATTTGCACGATAATACGTGTTTACACGTGCATTTTTTGTTATGACCACGATAATACGTTCTGTCAGCAGTAAATCCATGCACGCGTAAACTGGGTATAATACTAAAATACAATCAAATTATGTAGACCAAAAAACAAATAACCAAAATAAACCTCAATCTTAGGATATATAGATATCTACTTCAGTAATCATACCATCCTGACACTGCTTCGAAAACAACTTGAGGACCAGCAGAGATTTTGCTTAATACACAGCTTTGATAGGTCAGTATTTATTATATTGGCAAATTGATAGATCACGGACCATGAAAAAGGTAGAATACAAATAAAAATAATTTTGTGGTACTTATTGAAAAATTATCTTATTCAAGAAAGGTTTGAGAACGTGTTTTACAGGTGATGTTTTCGGCAAAACCATCAATCTAACGAACAAGTGCCCCCTCTGTTGTTATTTTCTGATAGTAATAAACACTCCGTGAGAATGCGCCTCCATACCCAACTATAATGACTTCTTTGTGCAATCTTATATTGTATTATAATCCTAATGTACTAAGGACTCATAGCTGAAGTATGCTATGTATAGTACCTTCAAAAACAACTTATCGAACAGTCATAGTATTATATGTTTGATTTATTTTTAGGCATGTATTGTTATTCATAGTAAGTTAGTATAGGTACAGGTTAGTAGTATATCTAAATATCCATATTATATAATGATCAATTGCTGATATCTTAGCACCGCAGGCGAATTATTTAAATACCCAGTTCCTTCAGGTTCAGGCGAATAGTTGTTTACAAAAATATTTAGGTTCTGTAATAATTTAGGGTAATGACACGAACAAAAACGCCGACCTTCAGTTAGTGTTTGGGGCAGAGTATGGTTTAACGACATAACTATACAAATCTAGCCTTGTAGTCAATTCTACTTCTCAATAGCCATGCGACAACCTCACGACACGGTTCAGACAGGATATATAAGTCCCATGGTTCTAAACTATGGAAGAAGCAGAGAAGAAATGGTCGAAAGAGACCTTGAACAGGTAATCAGTAGCGTAATCGTTTAGTAATAGGAAGTAAAATGTATGTTGTTAACCTTTTCTTTGTAAATGTAATAAAATTTTACGTAAAAAATTTCCGCCTCCGAAAATCAAGAGTGCTCCAGTGTAATTGGAACGCTGTGACCACAGACCTCGAGATGTCACACCGCGTAAGCTCAGCGCGATGTATTTTTTAATATAAATTTCCGGGAAATCTCCATTAAACTTAGAAAATAAGTTATGGAAGAGATTGTTTACGTAAAATTTAGCAAGTACATGCTTCAATAGCTTTTATAGCAATAATGGAAGTGTATGAAAATTGGAAAAGAAAATTGAATATTTATAAATTTATATACTGTATAATTATAAATAAAGAATTTTAATACTAATTTTATCAATACAAGATAGAAGCTAACTACCGTTATAAAAATACTGTAAACGCGTACCTATACTTATAGACGCGTAATTATAATTATAAATTTTGTTAATGCTATAACTTGCTGACTATAATGAATATTGTAAAAATAACAATTGGAAAAGCTTAAGATTCTGGTATAGATGGGTTTCTACCCATAAACAATAATAAATCTTAATCGCATCCTAAGTAATAAAAGAATCAAATACTGCGACTAAAAATACAAATTGGCGTGTGACCTTGAACTTTAACTGAATTCTGTCCGACTAGAATTTACGACCCAGCTGTACTGGCTCGCGAGGTAAAAATAGATTCAAGGTTACATCCATATTACTATATAAAAGTCACTATGCAAGATTAAATAAGTTAGTAACTACTCGTGTATAACATCTTGTTAGGATTAAGCATTTATATATTTAAGTTGAAATGTTAAGTATAATATTATAGTATTTTCTCGTAATAATATTCGTCCGAAAAGTAAATATCGAATGAGAAAGTTTCTGCGGCTCCAAACAGTTTTATTAAAACTTAGTAAAATTCTATTGGCCTAAAAAGGCCAAGAGTGGTGGAAAGGACTAGTACGTGGGTGTCAACCTTTCATTTTGACATTTTAAATTTAAAGACTGCCATTCCCTTATTTAGTACCCGAATACTTATTCCGATACCTCGTTGGAAAGCTAGAAACTTTCCCCTTCGTTTAAACACGAAAAATCATATAAAATCAACTATTTTGCTTACGTCATCCCAACTGCGCATTTAAGGGACATGTTCTAGAGGGTGCTTAAAACACCCCTATTAAGTCTTAATTTTGCGAAAATAAAGTAGAGTAAATTTAACCCGACTAAATTAGAAGATATCTCTATTAGAAAGTTGCCAGGAACGGGAGATATACGTAAATTCATCCCGTGAGAGAAAGATATACATCTGCTATCCCTTACGGACTGTTTCCTGTTAAACCTCTATCCGAAGGGTATAAAAGGCGACCACTTTTCCCGTAAAATCATTAGTTTCTACACTCTTCACCAGCGATCTTCAACAAGCAGCAGTCCTCACTGCAAGCTTGTGAGACATGGTTCTCAGTACATTCGCGATTCATACGTACCAGTAAGTCCCCTTCGACGGGCAAAACGTAGCGCGAATAACACGTATCTGTCGGTAGTGACGTCGGCCGCTAAAACGCAGCGCGAATAGCACGTATCTGCCGGTAGTGACGTACACGCGGAGTAATTTTATTTTTCATTACTCATCCTACGAGGTGACGTAATCGGGATAAATTACGCGATCGGATTTGTTTTATAAAAACAAATTAATAAACTCAGTCTGTAATAATAAATTTTACAAATCTTTTCGGGATTATAAAATAAATTTTTGAAACTTTATTAAGTAAACATAATCATAAAATAGATTTTAGTAAACAAATTCATAAACATAAAAACAAATTTTAGTAAATAAATTTGTAAACATTAAGCAAACCTTTTGTAAACAAGTCTGTAAACACAAATAAATATTTGTAAATACACTGTGAACATAAATAAACTTTATAAACAACAATAAAATAATTCTATTCTTTTATAAACCTAATACTGTGTGACCAAAGAATAATTCATATTTTCTTTCTTATGGGAAAATATTTCATGAATCAAAAATATCCAAAGAATATCTGCGTATACATTCTCTGAATTAGGTGTGACTTTTTGGGAACTTGTGAAAGATTTCACAGAGATCCTATAGTGAACAAATAAATAGTTTGCTGATACTTTAATGAGATTTAATTACGGGAACAATGACAGTTAACCTTATTGTGTGACCGTGAACTCTAGTACCTGAATAAATTCGGCACCACACCAGCTGAGAGTTTTATTCGGGAATTCAAAAGTTGTGATACTACAAAGGAGATCCACCTCTCCTAGTTCATCACTAGTCTCCTCAGTGACGGCCCGGTAGCATTATTGAGCTAGCCGTGAGCCGGGTCATGTCATTATGGCGCCCAAATGCGTGCGGCATCTTCAGGTTGCGAAAACCTGAACGATCCTACAACTAAGATCTACTAAAAGATTTTAAAAACAATATATTGTGAAGTGTATCAATCAATTGTGGTTACCTGAGAGGTTTTAAGAACCTTATACCGGAGCTACAAGAGCGATCTACCTCAACTTTATAAATGTGAGTACAATGAAATAAAGTGTAACTCGCATTAACGAGGAACCAGTGATGAATACTTTTGAAAAATATAATTTGGAGAAGAATATATACGTAAAGGCAACTATATATAGAATACTTTTCTTGATATACTTGGAAAAGGAAAGAATAACCAAAATAAATACTTTTGGTAATTTATTAGAGTCAGATACCGACATTAAGCAAAAGTATGTCGATGAGACTATCCAAAGGATCTCTCTGACCCTTTTAAACCATAAAGAAAGTATAAAAATAAATTGTGTTACTCACCGTAACAGAAATAATAGAATTAAGAATAAAATGCACAATAAAAATTTCGTGTGAATTTTTAAGCTTTTTTCTAAATTAAAGTTGAGTACCATACAAGTATAGGTACAAGAACCCAGACAAAGAAAAAAAATTTTGAAAAAAATAAATTTATACTACTTTGTATATTAAAATCTTGATAATTATCATAATTACCGTGACGTCATGGGTATAGGTACATGAAGGCCTGTACCTATTACAATATAAGATTTTAAACGGAGAAGATTGGACGCTTGTAACAGGAGTTGCAAGCCTTCAGGGTTATCAGCGACAAGCAGCGCATGCCCTCCAAAAACTTTAAACGTCGATTGCGGACGAACGGGTGGTCGTAGGAAGCTAAAAATTGGCGCAATCGATAGCTGAATTTTTATATGAATTTACGGTCGAAGGTCCGCTTCTTCCAACTTCAGGGGACGGAGGAATTCGAAGAAATTATGCCGAACCCTGTTCCGGGTCCGAGTGTAGAAGAAGACTTTATATTGGAAGAAGGCTTGCAAAACGCGCAAGTATTCCCCGAAGAGGATTCATTTTTGCAAGTAAGCACGTCGGCTCCCAAACAAAAAATGGCACCACCAGAACCAGCCGTATGTACCCCGTGCCATGTTAAGCCGGAACTCCATTCCACCTATGAGGGTAGCCCAAAGCAGAGCGTTGAGCTTTTTCTCTGACGCTGCAAAGAATATTGCGAAGCTGTGAAGTACCCAGCTGAGAATTGGACAGAGTTGGCTATACGTCAGCTCAGAGGAGAGGCCAAGACTTGGGCCAAAAATATTGACACATCGGACAGTTGGCGGTCGTTTAGTAACGACCTGAAAGAGCACTTCGAATCGCCTTCAAGACGTCGTGCTCAACGAACGGAGCTCGAACATAAAGAGCAAGGACCTCAAGAGGGAGCTTATGGTTTCCTCCTGAAGAAGATGGAATTAGCCGAGGTACTCCTTCCGGAAATAAAGTCGGAAACCCTGGCTTCAACCTTTTATGACCTACTCACTGTGAGCGATCAGATAAGGGTTAATCAAGAGAAATGGAAGACGATGGACGAGCTGCTTGAAGTAGCTCATACACTTCGTCCATTAAAGTCAGCACTGGCTTCCGTGCCGCCTCCAGCAAATGCCGTCAAGGCGAACAATGAAAAGAGGCCCGCTCAGCAGAGAACTTGGCGCGAAAAGCCGCGCTCAGCACAAGAGCCCGGTACTCGATCTGATGAAGCCCTAGAGGTTACCGATAAAAGGCCTCCACGGCAATCAGACCAGCAAAACGATTCAGAAAGACCTGCGTACCGCCCACGTCCTCGCATTGAAGAGCGAAGCGGTGCCAGACAAAGGCGCTGTCAACATTGTCCTGGCTTCCATGAAAACAAGGATTGCCCAGACAGGCAAGCAGCTCAGCAGACCAGAAAGGAGCCATGAAGACGGCTCGCGGACCGGGTTGATCGTCGATGGCTCCAAGACGACGAACACTGGCGGACCGCCGAAGAGAAGACTCAAGAAGGTGACACGAACGTTCCTCGAACGCCGTTCAGCCGAGTTCTAGCTAGTGACATAGACGCTCTTCTGGCGAATAGGGTTAACTGTGAAAGTGAACTGAAGGACACCCTTCCGGTGAAATCATTTAACCCTAAGGTTCACTGTGAGGTCGAAGCTGGCCCCAGTAACCAAGTTAATCTTTGTACAGGTCCCCTTGTAAAGGATAATAGCGTAAGACCGGAGAAACATCGCAAACGTGATATTAAGAATTCTGCTAGTAAAATAGTAGAAAATTTTAATCCTTTTACCGGCGGCGAAATAGAATATAAAAAGTTTTTAGATAAATTAGAATTAGGAAGTTATGAAATAAATGTTGGCGGCAAGGAAGAAGGTTATCAAGATATACAGTTAAAGACAGCTAGCAGTGGATGCGGCGAAGGCGTAAGCAGTGGCGCTCTTGGTGTGCTGAGAACATCGGCAAACGTAAGTAACTGTAGTCTCGTCGATACTGACGACAGATCTCTTGTAACAAATAATTTAACGAATTATTGTGCTTCCGCTAACCATTTGTGTAAAAATATTAATAGTACTAACTATACTAAAGCCGAAGCTGGCAGTTTACTTGAAATTAATAGCGATGTATGTAGTTTAGATAGTCGATCGTCGTTGCAATTGAGCAACGAAACTTTAGGAAGGGACTTACCTTTTAAATTAGCGAACAGACCCCACGAGGCTGACGTTAAGAATATTATTAGGAAAAGTCGAACTAATCGTCGACTACGAAACATTAATACCTTCGGTAAATTAAGGCGAAATAAACTTAATGAAGAAGAGCTCATAGCATTAGATGACTATAATCGTTATCTTAAACAAAAATCAAGTAAATGTAAGTCCTTTAGTATTAAGAATGTTAAAAATAAATTGTATAGGCTTAATAAGATTAATTTTGATAGCGTTAAGTTTGAATTAAGAAATATGAACTTAATGTACATAGATAAAGCTAGATATAGTGACGAAAGAGTTGTTGTGTATGATCATCGTCTCAAAGGCGGTGATATACTCAATAACGGAGAACAAGAGTTATGGGACTCAGCTACGGCTGCCCATAACCAACAAAGCAAAATTTCTACGGATTTTCTCGGTTCTGTAAATATTTTAGATCCTAGGGACAGGTGTAGTCGGGGACAGAATTTTGCGGCGTGTCAAAAGACACTACCATCTGTAACGACTGCAGACCGTCCAAATAGCGTAGTCAGAAGTACGTGGACAATTGTAGGTAGTACGTTGGATGCGCCGGGTGAAGAGAAATTGCCAACTACTGCAATTGCACGTAATAAAAATAGTTTACCTCATACAGACTTAAATATTAAACTTGATAAAAATGTTAATAATAAGAGTGTATTAAATATTAGTGTTAAATTGATATATATGATTATGATAAGCGTGATATACATATCAGTGATAAGTGTGATATATTTTAAATTAATAGCGAAGAGAGTGTTGCTAGTTAAGGCGTGGGGAAGCGCATGGCTTCCACGCTAAGTCCTTTACTAGTATTCAGAGCTGCGGTGCGAAATAGTTTGAAAAGAATCTGGCTAATGAAAGAGCAGACGACCCGGTGGTATCACCTACGCCGCTTTCCAAAGCTACCAACGACAGAGACGAGGGAGTGCACGCCCTGTCAGAACGTCGTATGGATGCGCAGGAATGTGTGCGGGAAGAACTACTGGCGAGTTCAGGAACAGATTCCGAACTTAGCGATGGAGGAGTTGAAGTGGAAAGAATTGTTGACTCGACAATATCTAATAAAGAGAGGGTCCTTGGCGAGAGGCTGGATGCGTTGGACGCAGTCCTACGGGACGCCCCCATCAAGATAGCGCCCCCCAAGAGAGAATTTAGGAGGATGGGACGATCGGGAGGGCGGCGCCCTGCGAGGACCGACTTCCCGACGTCCGGGAGCAAAGATCAAGGTACTACCTTTGGCGAGTGGCGGGATGCGTTGGACGCAGTCTTACGAGACGCCCCCATCCGGAATGCGCCCCCCAAACGTCAGTATCAGCGTATAGGCCGATCAGGTAAGCGTCGCTCCAAGCGATCGCTACCGCCATCGCCTGTAAGCTAAGTCTCTAGTTAGAGCGACCAATAAGTCTCTAACTAAAGCGAGCTATAAGTCTTCGAGAGGAGCGATAAAGAAATAAGTCTATTATCGAAGCGAGCAACAAGACCTCGAGAGGAGCGATAAAGAAATAAGTCTATTATCGGGGCGAACAACAAGTCTTCGAGAGGAGCGATAAAGAAATAAGTCTATTATCGAAGCAAACAACAAGTCTTCGAGAGGAGCGATAAAGAAATAAGTCTATTATCGGAGCAAACCACAAGTCTTCGAGAGGAGCGATAAAGAAATAAGTCTATTATCGAAGCAAACAAGTCTTTTCTCGAAGCGAGAAAGAAATAAGTCTTCGGGGAGAGCGAAACGAAGAAAGTGTTGCTAATTAGGGCATGGGGAAGTCCTTGACTTCCACGCTAAGCCCCTAATAGTATTCGGAGCTGCGAAATGAAGACGTGTTGCTAATCTAGGCGTGGGGAAGTTCGTAACTTTCACGCTAAGTCCTTATTAGTATTCGGAGCTGCGAAATGAAGACGTGTTGCTAATCTAGGCGTGGGGAAGTTCGTAACTTTCACGCTAAGTCCTTATTAGTATTCGGAGCTGCGAAAAATAAGCCTCTTAATTGGGATTGATTTCAAATTCTGTAGAATGTAATATATAGCTAGGAGTATTGAGCGTTAGATTAAATAGGTTTAAATGACCCTATGTGATTTAATATTAAAGGTATTGTCAGGGGAGTCTCCCTGGCATATCATGGTACTATGCCGTAATTTTCTAGTAAGCGGGAACGTGATTCGCGACGGGAAGTCGAACTCTACTTCTGTCCATGGGTCGTAAAGGGAGCGTCTCCGTGAGCCCTCTTCCTTGCGGTTGTCCCTCGGCAGGAAAAGCAGTAGTCGTCCCATACAGCACTCACCGTCCTCAAAATAAAATTTTTAACTTCAGAATTATTACAATGTATAATTTTCTTTTATTAATTAAAATTTTAAGACCTGAATCTGGGCGAATATTAATTACAAAAAGTAAAAGAAAAACTTTGTGTGCATGCGCAGATTTTGTGTATTTTATTTTGAATATGCTTTACTGTTGCTTTATCGCTTTGCATTTTTACGGTGTCCTGAGGTGTTGCAATGGTGAATTGAGACTAGACATATACAGTTATGTCTTTATTAAGGGTGGGCATTTGACACGAACAAAAACGCCGACCTTCAGTTAGTGTTTGGGGCAGAGTATGGTTTAACGACATAACTATACAAATCTAGCCTTGTAGTCAATTCTACTTCTCAATAGCCATGCGACAACCTCACGACACGGTTCAGACAGGATATATAAGTCCCATGGTTCTAAACTATGGAAGAAGCAGAGAAGAAATGGTCGAAAGAGACCTTGAACAGGTAATCAGTAGCGTAATCGTTTAGTAATAGGAAGTAAAATGTATGTTGTTAACCTTTTCTTTGTAAATGTAATAAAATTTTACGTAAAAAATTTCCGCCTCCGAAAATCAAGAGTGCTCCAGTGTAATTGGAACGCTGTGACCACAGACCTCGAGATGTCACACCGCGTAAGCTCAGCGCGATGTATTTTTTAATATAAATTTCCGGGAAATCTCCATTAAACTTAGAAAATAAGTTATGGAAGAGATTGTTTACGTAAAATTTAGCAAGTACATGCTTCAATAGCTTTTATAGCAATAATGGAAGTGTATGAAAATTGGAAAAGAAAATTGAATATTTATAAATTTATATACTGTATAATTATAAATAAAGAATTTTAATACTAATTTTATCAATACAAGATAGAAGCTAACTACCGTTATAAAAATACTGTAAACGCGTACCTATACTTATAGACGCGTAATTATAATTATAAATTTTGTTAATGCTATAACTTGCTGACTATAATGAATATTGTAAAAATAACAATTGGAAAAGCTTAAGATTCTGGTATAGATGGGTTTCTACCCATAAACAATAATAAATCTTAATCGCATCCTAAGTAATAAAAGAATCAAATACTGCGACTAAAAATACAAATTGGCGTGTGACCTTGAACTTTAACTGAATTCTGTCCGACTAGAATTTACGACCCAGCTGTACTGGCTCGCGAGGTAAAAATAGATTCAAGGTTACATCCATATTACTATATAAAAGTCACTATGCAAGATTAAATAAGTTAGTAACTACTCGTGTATAACATCTTGTTAGGATTAAGCATTTATATATTTAAGTTGAAATGTTAAGTATAATATTATAGTATTTTCTCGTAATAATATTCGTCCGAAAAGTAAATATCGAATGAGAAAGTTTCTGCGGCTCCAAACAGTTTTATTAAAACTTAGTAAAATTCTATTGGCCTAAAAAGGCCAAGAGTGGTGGAAAGGACTAGTACGTGGGTGTCAACCTTTCATTTTGACATTTTAAATTTAAAGACTGCCATTCCCTTATTTAGTACCCGAATACTTATTCCGATACCTCGTTGGAAAGCTAGAAACTTTCCCCTTCGTTTAAACACGAAAAATCATATAAAATCAACTATTTTGCTTACGTCATCCCAACTGCGCATTTAAGGGACATGTTCTAGAGGGTGCTTAAAACACCCCTATTAAGTCTTAATTTTGCGAAAATAAAGTAGAGTAAATTTAACCCGACTAAATTAGAAGATATCTCTATTAGAAAGTTGCCAGGAACGGGAGATATACGTAAATTCATCCCGTGAGAGAAAGATATACATCTGCTATCCCTTACGGACTGTTTCCTGTTAAACCTCTATCCGAAGGGTATAAAAGGCGACCACTTTTCCCGTAAAATCATTAGTTTCTACACTCTTCACCAGCGATCTTCAACAAGCAGCAGTCCTCACTGCAAGCTTGTGAGACATGGTTCTCAGTACATTCGCGATTCATACGTACCAGTAAGTCCCCTTCGACGGGCAAAACGTAGCGCGAATAACACGTATCTGTCGGTAGTGACGTCGGCCGCTAAAACGCAGCGCGAATAGCACGTATCTGCCGGTAGTGACGTACACGCGGAGTAATTTTATTTTTCATTACTCATCCTACGAGGTGACGTAATCGGGATAAATTACGCGATCGGATTTGTTTTATAAAAACAAATTAATAAACTCAGTCTGTAATAATAAATTTTACAAATCTTTTCGGGATTATAAAATAAATTTTTGAAACTTTATTAAGTAAACATAATCATAAAATAGATTTTAGTAAACAAATTCATAAACATAAAAACAAATTTTAGTAAATAAATTTGTAAACATTAAGCAAACCTTTTGTAAACAAGTCTGTAAACACAAATAAATATTTGTAAATACACTGTGAACATAAATAAACTTTATAAACAACAATAAAATAATTCTATTCTTTTATAAACCTAATACTGTGTGACCAAAGAATAATTCATATTTTCTTTCTTATGGGAAAATATTTCATGAATCAAAAATATCCAAAGAATATCTGCGTATACATTCTCTGAATTAGGTGTGACTTTTTGGGAACTTGTGAAAGATTTCACAGAGATCCTATAGTGAACAAATAAATAGTTTGCTGATACTTTAATGAGATTTAATTACGGGAACAATGACAGTTAACCTTATTGTGTGACCGTGAACTCTAGTACCTGAATAAATTCGGCACCACACCAGCTGAGAGTTTTATTCGGGAATTCAAAAGTTGTGATACTACAAAGGAGATCCACCTCTCCTAGTTCATCACTAGTCTCCTCAGTGACGGCCCGGTAGCATTATTGAGCTAGCCGTGAGCCGGGTCATGTCAGTAACCAGTTGATTCAGGAAAGTCGTGGTGTGGTTAATATTTTTGTATTTTAACGGGTTGTTCATAAATTGATTTATTATCAGCAAACAATTGTTGGTTTTGTGACGTCAAATTTTCTACAACCCCCTATCATACTAATAACAGACTATCACATTTCAGCGGATCTCCTCTCTCCATTATGACATGACAACATGGCACCCACATCCTAAAGCGGCCCCCCTACATATCGCTAACTTTAATAACATGTGTGATGCCCAAAAAAAGCGTTTTCAAAATTGTATTAGAGGTAGTAAGGGCCTTCAGTTTATTTTTAGCGATTTTTTTGTAGTTTTAATACATCCACTTGAATTATGTACTTATAGAGTTGTCAAGTATCAATGCAAAACAATCAAAAATTGCATCTTACAAGCTCATTTTTTAAATGTTAATAATCCCCTCGTAAAATAGCGACCGCAGGCGACTATTTTTTCTATTAGAGCAAATTTGTGATGTGTGTTTATCTCACACATCTGATTGACCCGCCACGCGGGACCCTCCCAGAGCCTGGGTCCCTATGCTAGAGTCCTGTCAGATCACCCCTTGTGGGGGGCATGCGTGACATCAGTTATTAATGATCACATTTTTTTTTACCAGGTTTTAGTGTTTACCGTGCGTCGATGTTTCTATGACGCAGTCAAACTTCTGTATGACTGATGAAAATCATGGAGGTAATAATCGTTGTACAATCTAAACATCTAAATGTTTCGGACTCGGGACTTGTCTATTTGGGTGAAATAATTAATTTGCTGTATTTATTAACATAGTGATTCTTTATACGTGCCTACCTCTTAAAGGTACGTCGTCTCGTCATATTATTTTTTTGTGATATTGAAGATATTATCATGTTAATGACTAATTGGCGGAAAAGGAAATAATCAAATACTTTATAGTGATTGTGATTCTAAAAGAATGTATGTACCAAAAGTACTTCACCTACTTTGCGTAGTGAATTATTTTTTATTACTATAGTTTCAATTTCGTTACGAATATGATAAAGAGCTATAAATTGGTCAAATATAATTTACCAAGAAATAATATTACTTAAATTTTGGTTCAACGATGAATATATAAATATATAAAATACGTATCTATATTATATGTTTATAAAATATATGCAATCTTTTTGTCACGCTGGATATTACAATTTTTAAATGCATAAGTCCACAATTACAAGATACAAGTCCACATTTACGTGTTTTGAGTAATTTACTACGTTTCATTGTCTATCGTTCATAGTATATGTACTGAAAATTTCATATCTCTAAGTCATCAAATTCAAGTCAAAACTTCATTCAATATCTAAACATATTTCAAAAACACAGTACAAAAATGCGAAAGGTAAAAACTTCAAAGCTGATTTTCTCTGTTTGACGATTATTGGATTGTGGCAGTTTAGTTGCAATGGTGCGAAGTACTTAATCATAGAATTTTTTAAACAAATGGAAGTAGTGCTGTTATCAGAAAAGCTGAAATCAATTTTGGGATTGATCTTTAATATAGAATAAAATATTTACCTAAATTACATTAATGGAAATCAGTTGTGAAGTTAGTGCTTTATAAATAAATGATATGCGCAGAATTCTGCATAGTGCGTGGCAATATTGTATGAGCTACATGGCTATATATCATTGTATCTTTTATCCAGTGACGTCCCATGGGGGTAGGCAAACTGAGCGTTGTTTGGGGGCGGCAGTTACTCAAAGGGCGGCAAATCGAGGAGAATCATTAGGTATATATAGAAAGCTACCTAAACTTAGTAATAACGGAAATATCTTTCCATTAAAAAAATCAGCTCACTAGTTGGAAACAAAATATATCTATTAATTAGATAAGTACTATACAATTTTCAACAGGACTTTATTTTTTTGTTGGGTTCGCGATGTCTAGTTTACTTCCGTTGTCCTTGGACGTCACGTTCTTCACAGTCACTCGCGAGTTATGAAAGTTGTCAGGTATATTTTTAGTTGTACCTATCTGAAACCGTAGGCTCGCAATATTGTTTATTGAAGCAGATATGGCATTTAAGTTAGATTTAGTAGTATAGGTGCCTATATCTTGTTAGTAATGTATCCATACAACATAATTCTTAGATGTTGGAGCCATGAAAGGATGATACAAAGTACTGTATAAAAAAATTTTGGCGGCATTTTGGCACTGCCTAGGGGCGGCATTTTGTCTAGGGACGTCACTGCTTGTATTTTACTATTCCAAAACCATCATATCTTCAATATTAACTGTGATTTTATAGCGCTGTATGCAGTATTAAAAGGTGATGTCTCTGGGTAAAGTTGTTATCGAAAAATAGCTAGAAAAGTTTATTAATCGGTAAATATATATTTAAAAGTAATGATAAAAATAAAATAAAAAATTAAGATGTATCGTGGAGTTCTATATACCAAAAATACGTGTCAAATTCGGTACATTTCTATCGGGTGGTAAGAATGAATGACATAAGATTTATTATCAAAATTACGATAAAAATGTACGTAAATCTATTACCTAGGGAAACGCTAAACGTTAATTGGAATTTATTATATCCTTATATCTTTTGTTTCAAATTTAAAAAACATCGATTTAGAGGTTAGAAAGCATGCAATTAAAATCGAAACATCTCGGTTCAGACGTAATTTATCGCAAAAAACGCTTACCGTTTCTATTAAAAATATTATTTAATAATTTTTAGGCTAGTTATTTAAATTTAATCTTGTATTTTTGTATATTAACGAATCGATTGTAAATAAAATGAATATTTGACAAGACTTTATCGACATATGCTGCTAACGCGGAAATAAATCGAACTATTTTTGAAACAGTACTTGCATAGATTAAAAAATACATACACACACACATACATTGAAAATAAAGGTTCGCCAGGTACGAAGACAAAAACTGTGTTAATTCTGCTGTCAATAATTTTTGTTTGCGATATTGGAGCATATGTCAATGGACTACATATATCAACCTCCACTTTCTGAAATAGTGTTGTGTAATTATTTCAGATATTTATTACTGTTTTGACGTACCTACCTTTTATAAAGCGATTTTAAAATAAATATAGTTTCATAATAATATAAAGAAAGCATACGAGCGAAAATGCCTAAGATACTTCTGACACACATCAAATTTAATCTTTGTCTAGTAACTGTACAATTTATCCATATTTATGTTAAGTGTTTAAAATGTTATAAGTAAAAAAAAAATCGTCTATTCACGTGGTAGTCGCGAAAATTATGAACAATATACAATGTTAAAAATAATAAGAATTGTTAAAATTTCTAGTCACAATATTATTCAAAGACAAATTAACCCGATCAAAACAGCCTCGACAAACTTCCTTTTCACTAACTTTTGTTCTATATGTTTATCCTGGATACAGCGGCAAACACATTTTGAAAATAGCCGATATACTGGATTATTTGTTAGCTTGGGTTAGTTTAAGTTAGATTAGGTAATCCTAACAAATAATCCAGTATATAGGCTATTTTCAAAATGTCTTTGCCGCTGTATCCAGGATAACCGACTTGTACCCTAACTTTAATTACATACATACTATTGTACTATATTTGGGCCATCAAACGTTCATTCCTGTCTACGGCCTTAAAATTATTATCTACGTGCCTATATAACTGTATGCCGTCCTGTCAAAAAGTGGAGGTTGATAATTTAGTATGTAGAAAATAGAAGTTATTATTAGTCTCCATAAAATATAGGGTAAACAATTCAGTGAATGAACACATAAGAGGTGAATTTGAAAATAAATTAAATTAAAAACGATTAAATGAACTAAGAAAATTATAACAATAGGTAGGTACAATAAATTGTGTATAACCGTGGTATTACTAATTTTATGCCGTGATGCTTTGATAGTTGAACTTTTCATAATATTTGGATCACTATTTAGTTGCTCATTTATCTGCTACATCATAAAGTCGTAAATATTGTTTTTTTATGAAGCAATCATAAATACAAAAAATTAAGATCTACTTTTCAATCATAGTAGATACCTAGGAATATGGTATAGGTGTTGATAATTTTTAATTATTTATTCGAGATCTTCAGGGAATTACAAAAGTCCACACCTAGAAACCACTGGGCCAATAAGGTTTCTTTTTATATCTCCAAATCCATTTCACTTACACATTTATAGGTAAAATAAATAAAACTATCTTTTATTTTATCTTGCACTGTTCTTTAAAATCTACATTAGATTTTTTCAAAGAAATAACGTTCTGTCTTTTTCTTAGAATATTATGTAATCAGTGGTGCACTTACTTCAAATTCTAAATTTTTTTCTTACGTTTTACAATTTTTTTTTTAATTTGTCACTTATTTTGTCCTTGGGTTTGCTTATCAAGATTTGTTCGCATGTTTATTTACGTTTTTTCTTACCTCCAACTTCTTTTTTATTCAATTCGTTGCGTGTCTTACTTTATTCTTATCTCAGATATAGTTAGTTAGTTAATACAAACCGTCCACTCTGTGGAGGCCCATATGAACCCATTAGGATCGGACATGGTTGAAACGAAATGAATTGGGATGTCTATATAATATCGACATTGTCATAATTATAACTACAGTCGAACTCGGTTATTACAATCTCGGACATAGCGAGATATCGGATGTAATGAGGAAACAGTCGTTGACATTTGGTATATGATTTTCTCCGTACATTTTTATTCACTGTTATAACGAGATACTTATCGGATATACCGAGCTAAAATACTGGTAATGTGTTGATCGTTTAAAGACATTTCGACCCTAAGCAATAAAATCCGATCGGACAGGATGCCGCCGGGGACAGATTACGTTTATGACACTAGTTAAGTGTCTAATTGTTGTTTTCGCCAACAATAAAAATACCTATTCTCTGATATAACGAGTACCGCTTATAACGAGCACATTCAGCCGGTCCAACCTTCCTAGTAATAACCAAGTACAACTGTATATTCCTTATTTTGTTTAATAATAATTCGAATGGCATTTGTTTTGCTATTCATTTCATATCATTCTTTTATTCCACCTCTAGTAGAAATTCGATGTAATTGTCAATTGTACAAGATTAAACTCAATCTTATAAACATTTGTACCTAAATGTTCATTTACTACTATAAATGAATTTTACTGTAGAAAAATATTTATATTAATTCGTATTGACAACGTAAAAAAATCTGGTTCATTGACTGGACAGGATACCCTTGTATTGCCACTGTAAAAAAAACTACGGTAAACAAAATGTAAAAATCATAAACACTTTAAATCAAATCAAATAGACATGTTAGAATTGTAAATATTTTATGGGGAAAATATTAATTGTAAATATTTTTACATAGGTAAGTAAATATATAATAAATTTAAATGCATTTTTATCAAGCTTATGATTTTTTATATGTGGCGACACACAATATTTTATTTTATATTTTATTGCCATCTGGTTGCGATCGACGAAAGTTTTTAGTAACACATTTTTAGAAATTCATGGTAGATGCCTGTAGATGCCTTTAGATGGCGTTGAAGTCACATTTGATCGTAAATTGAGGCAAAGAATTCGCCTTAAGGACTTTAGCGGAGGTAGGGATGTAGATAAACACATGAAAATCCGTTAGACTTCCTAAGCTATGATATAGAATGGTAAGGCTATATGGCTATATGAAATCTAGATGTTCTTCTTTTACAATGGCGTTAGAGTCAAAACTGAGCATTCTTATTATAATAATATAGTATAACGTATTACTATAAATTGTAATATGGAAAATAGCAATGTACAAGGTACCTACATAAAGAACGGATAAGGTTTTTATTACCCCCTCTAGTAAGTAAATATAATAAATCTTTATTTAAATTCCTAATGCATTCTCAACGGTTTAGTAAAGCACGTTTATCAAGATTAAAAACCATAATCGTAGGGCACCATTGTTAATGAAGGATAAATACAGAAAATTCTCCGTAAGAAATATAAAAAGGCATGTTGGTTTTATCATTCTATGAAATACAGGTATGTGTGAACAACACTGATTGTCAGACTACGCTCAAATCCAAAAAATACTGTCTAGAGAGTGGGAACATTTTCTTGAAGAGTTTTATTTTTTTTGTGCTCGAATAAAACTATAAGTATATATATATAACAAAATTTTTGACGACAATGCGATTTTAAAGACATTTGACAATATTTTTTTCTCTCTGCCTTCAGGTGAAGTAGGTAATAAGGTAATTATTGGTAACTTATCAGCTATTAAAAATCTATGCAAAATACTGTATATAGCTATAAGTAAATCTTTTTTTCACATTGAGCATAAATTGTCTCAAATTGATTTATCATAAATAGTTTATGATAGTCATATTATATTATTTGAGATTTATTTTTGTGAAATTGTATTTAATGTAAACACTGAAAAGTTATTCATTTTTTCAAAGTGCTCTGTTTTCAAGCTGTTATTTTCGACTTACATAATATTTACACTATAAGTAAGGGCTATTGCGCAGAGTATAATACTTTTAAAATATACGTTTAAATCAGGAAACTAATAATGAATTAATTAATATGGTATATCAGTGTCTACGTCTATCAAAACGTATTTTAACATTAATCTTACTAATGGTGACGTGACAAATGAAATATCTAAGTATTTTAAGAAAACGGATATTAATTAAACAAATTTAATAATAGTGATAGTATTGCAATAATATTAGCTATAATAACATTGTAAATATAATTCTACCTAATAAATTAATGTTATCGTCATAATCATACATGTCTTTAAAAAAATATAAGATTAAAAAAAAAAAAAATTATAACTAAATTATATAAGATCACATCAGTGCAGTACTTCAAAGCCATTATATATTATGTAAAAATGTGTAAGTATAAAATTAGTTAATACAGATTTTGTACACACAGTATCATATTTTTTTATTACAACGTTTTTCTTAGCTCGTATTCTTATTTGTCCGGTGGTTGTTTGTCCGGTATAAATCTTGCAATCGATTTTTAACTAACTTCCCGACTAGCTAAACATTTGAAACTTTTGGAATATGTCAGAACACGATGCCAATGTATTTTTTTTAATACTTTTTGCCATCTTTAAGTAGAATTGATTTCATTTTTAGTTAATTCTGTTTTGTATGAAAAGTTATTTCGGAAGAAATCCATAAAAAGTAAAACTATTATTGGTTGCTAAGTGGGTCCTAGGAACTAAATTATTAATATTAATATATACGTGCGTTACTATGGAAATCAATATGACATTTCAGTATTATTTCTATCAAGTTCAAATTTTTTTGATCGTTTAAGCTAGTCAAGTCAAGTTTATACAATTCAACAGAACATTTAACAACGTTGTATATGAAAGTTCTTTTTATCTTGTAATTATTTAAAAGCTAATTTACCTTTGAGTATATTCATAACAGAAACTTGAAATTTTTAAACCAAAATGTCGTTTTATCTAAATTCTTTTTTTTTGACATAAATCATTGTCTGGCTCTCCGGTCTGTTACGTAAATTATTTTATCGTAATGTAAATTTTTACATAAGCTATTAGATAATTGAATATTTTAAAGTTGTATTTTTAGCTGGGCTAACAGGTACATCAGGTAACTGAAGTTGGCGCTTGCCAATTTGCCGATTCCTTTTTCAAAAAGAATTAAATTATTTTCCCACCACCCTTATTTTTATAGTAGAATTTGCAGCATATATTGCTAACCCTTTCATGTTCATTTCGATTGCCTTGAGCTAGAGAGAGAAAGTATTTGGATATGAGGTGCAATACTAGATGAAGCGTGGGGGCTAAGTGTCAGAAAAACAATGTAAAGTGCATTCAGACTCCAGTATTATGCCCGTAAAACGCACGCGGTATATCTATTCGTAAAGCGCTGCGGAAATTTTTAGAGGATGCGATACTTTATCGATTTAAACAAAACTGTATATTCTATGTCACTTTAGTAGGTAGTTTTTTTACTTATTATTATTGACACGTTTATCTTTCATTACTTTCAGAATTGGAAATCATCACGTAATAGTAAATGTACCTAGTGATAAATTGAAATTACATGATTTTAAATAGAATAAATAAATTGAAATGGATAATAATTCAGTTTGCATAAAAAATGTTTTTAAAAATGTATGTTTAAGTAAGTGCATATGCCATAAACAATAGATATAAATTGATTAATTATTTTATCTGTAAGAAATGAAATTACAACGTGAAAAACAGCGACATCTGTAAATAATAAAATACTGGGAATGTAATCACAAATATGTGATTAACTTTCCACTTTCGAAATATATGGAAACTCAGTTTTATTTACAAAAATAATATTTAAAGTTAGTTTAGAGTTAAACTGAATAGGTTTGATCTAAATAGGAGGACAATATTACCCCGCGTCACCCCAAAAAGATAGGTGTATTAAATTATAATACATTGATTACTGTGTATTTTTATTCTTTTTAATTGCTATATACGAGGGTGGGTCAATAAGTCCTTAGAAAAGCCGACAGGTGGCGCGACTAGTACTGTAAGCAGTTTGTTTTCATGCAGCGGCACTACCGATTCAGTATGCTGCGAAGTTTCAATCAGATTGGTCGGGTTGTTGTGTGTTTCTCGTACATTTAAAAAAAAAATTGCTTGTGGAAAATGGAAAAATGGAAAATGGAGAAAATTGAGTTTAGAGCTGTTATTAAACATTTTAATATAAAAGGGTTAACAGCAAAGGAAATAAAAAATGAGTTGGATTTAGTTCACGGCATATCTGCTCCTTCACTTGCAACTATTTATAACTGGTTAAATGAATTTAAACGTGGTCGTACATCAACAAAGGATGAACCACGCTCAGGACGTCCTGTAGAGGTGACTACACCAGAAATGATCAATAAAATCTACGATATGGTGTTAAGTGACCGAAGATTAAAGTTGAGTGAGATAATTGAGGTTACAGGGATCTCAAAAGGTAGCGTCATTTCTATTTTACATGACAAATTGGGCATGAAAAAAATTTCTGCAAGATGGGTGCCGCGTTTGCTCACAGTCGACAATAAACGCAATGGGGTGGTGGCCTCTAAAGCCCTATTGTCGCTCATGCAACGCAATCCGGATGAATTTTTTCGTCGCTTTGTGACTGTAGATGAAACATGGATACACCACTATACTCCCGAGACGAAAGAACAGTCAAAGCAGTGGATTGCGAAAGGCGAACCATGTCCAAAGAAGGCGAAAACCGTAAAATCAGCTGGTAAGGTTATGGCTACTGTATTTTGGGATGCACGTGGAATTATTTTCGTTGACTATTTGTAAAAAGGAAAAACAATAACAGGGAATTATTATGCATCTTTATTGGACCAGCTAAAAAACAAAATTGAAGAAAAACGGCCTCATTTAAACAGGAAAAAAATCCTCTTTCATCAGGACAATGCCCGTGTTCACACATGTTTACGATCAATGGCTAAAATTGAAGAATTGAAGTTCGAATTGGTCGACCACCCACCGTATTCGCCAGATTTAGCCCCCAGTGACTTTTTCCTTTTCCCAAACTTAAAAAAATGGCTAAGTGGACAACGTTTTTTTTCAAATGAAGAAGTCATCGATCGGACAAATGCTTATTTTGAGGACCTTCGAAAACTTATTTTTCTGACGGTTTAAAAAAAATTGAGAAACGTCTAACCAATTGTATTGAGCTCCAAGGAGATTATGTTGAGAAATAAAAAAAAAATACAAAAATAAAAACTGTTTTAATGCTTTTTTCTAAGGAATTATTGACCCACCCTCGTATATTACATTAAACGATTGACAATTTAACAAAAAGAGATCTTTTATTTCCTCTTTTATTTTTCATCAGCCATTTTCTACTGATAAAAATGCTACTTATATATATATCATTTATTAGTTTCAAACTAAATGGACATATAAAATTATCAGCATCTGTATTAAAAAAATGCTTGGTAGTTTAATATATTTGTCATCACATTTTTTAACCATACTTTCTCTTCCATCATCCATCATGTTTTCACATCCAATATGTGGTAGTATATCGTGCTGTAATAAATATAAAACCATTAAAAATATCCATGAATTTTACCAGAAGCATAAAGCAATATTCCCGCGAATAAAAGTGTGCAAAGTCACGGTAAATTAGTATTTTTAATTACGATTCTATTTTGCTACTTCTGTATATAATTTAAAGTTGAATAATTATTAAACACAATTTATTCATACCACCCATAATTTTGTCTCCAACTGTAATTATGTTTTCATATTTTTGGATTTGATATAATGTATTATTTTACAGATTGTTTTTAAAATTACTATAAATTTAATTAAAAGACACTTTTACAAGTATATATATTTATATATATACATTGGAGGTAGGTAAGTACATCATACTATTACAACCTGTCGAAACATATTAAAACATAAACATACATCTTCACGTGTTTGCCGAATGTATAATTATATTATTTGAAGTAGAGAGATAATAATTATCTACATTAATAATTTATACCTACATGTAAATATTACAAAACATGATGATAATATGCAATGTTATTATATGCACGTTCTGCACCAAAAAATTCTGAAATTAAATTTATTGAAATAAAATGAAAAATGATTTGGTCGCTTTTATTTATAATCACTCAGTTATATTTAAAACTTTATAACTACGTATGTACTTATTTATAGCGCAAAACAAGCTGTTGATATTGATAACTCACATCTTTATAATTTTATATTAACTGCAAGATAATATATGTTTGTTTGTTCTTTCTAATTTAAATTTTTTGCAACTGCCTAACATAATTTTTGCATATTTTGGATTCTATTTTAATTTTTGACTTTTACTGTTAGAATTATTTTTATTTTGATATATTGCATTCCTATATTATTAAATAGTTAATTTGATATTGAAAAATATAACGAAGCGATTTCGTACGAAACCGGGACTTCAGCTAGTACCTACTTATTGTATAATTAATAAAAAAAAATATTTACAATCATTATAATATAGTTTAAACTTGTAAATGCTAGTAAAATTAATGATATAATATTATTTTTGTAAATGTGTACGGACTCAAATTGATTAAAAAAGCCTATAAGAGGCGGTGTTTTTGTAGCCGATGCTATGTCGAGTGCAGTTCACGTACCACCTCACCGAGAGCGCGCCGTATGGCAGCAATGAAGATTCAACACTCACAGGTAAAGTGAAATGGGTCACTAGGTATAAAGACTGCGGTTTCGCGTCGCGCGCGGTTATTTGAATGCCATCGTCGTCGCGACCTCTCGTACCGCGGTTCATTCCACACTCAAACAAGAGTGCATCACATACGCATTTAAATCGGCGGGAACCGCATCTTATAAAAGCGCGCGAATGCACAATAGCATCCATGTTGTTCCATTTTCAATAAAAATAAAACTTCTACATTTAAAAGTTTAAAGCTTAATAATTCATCCAATCCTATAAAAAGCTTCAAAAGTTAAAAGTGTACTGTGAATTTTCTTAATATGTTTCGTAAAAACTTTTACGCTTTTAATAGAACATTTTTTATTATATTTTGTTAGTGAAAGCTTTTTGATAATTTATTTATCGAAAGCTTCTTTTATTTGACTGTGAGAGCAAAAGCTCTATAAACGTTAAGTGAAATTAAACAGACCGTTCCAGAAGGAATGACGTGATTTTATATTTCAAGGACGTTATTGTTATGAATATCCTGAATATGGGAGGGCTAAAGGTAAGGACTATTTTTTAATAATAGTGTAAAAAAATGAAAATAATAATTCTGTCTAATTCAATACAATATCTTAAGGAATAATTAAGAAATATTTATCTATATATTTAGCATAAAATTATATATTTAGGAAAAAAAATATTATTTGACTAATTTCTCTCGCACATTTTCACACAACAATCAAGTTTTTTGCTGAATTTGTATTATAGTATTGTTGTTACTAGCTACATGTCTTATCTGTACCTACATAATACAAAGTATTGGGGCCTAATGCTAATGGAACGGGGGCCCTAAATCACAGTCCGATAGCTTATCTTCAATTGATGAAAATCGTATTACATTATATTATATCGCTTAAAAATGATTAAACATTTTACAATCAATTCAATGTGTAGCTAATGTTGAATAAACATATTTAATTAACGTATGAAATTAAATTGGACAAAAAAAGCTCAAAAAGCTAATTATACGTATTAATGATTTTATAAACATAAAGCCGACGAAGAATAAAATTTAAAAAATGATACCCACCCACGAACTTGTTTTATTGAAAAACTAATAACTAATTAAAAGATGAGTAATAATTATAAATGGTAGAAAATTTTTGACATTTCATTTAGATAATGAGATTGAATAGGTTAGGTTAGTTTATAGATTGTAGTAAAAAATATACATATCAATCAAAATAGTTACCAATACATTTAATTGCATATTTAATTTACTTAGCATAAAATTAAGCAAGTAGTTGATGTTAGAGTTTTTACTTTTAAAAATCTAAAAATACAATAGTCTGCAAATGAATTTCAAAAAAAAATCTGATGACTTATGTACGTGAATAATATAATCTCTTATTAATTTAATTAGTGTAAGTGGTTGAGGCGCCGAAATTATGTATTTGAATTGAATTGGTGTGAATGTGAATTAATTGTACTATAATAAAGCGGTATGAAAAGAATTACGGTATATTTAAATTACCAGTTAAAAATTGTGTGTATATTAATTATTTCAATGCTGTATTGCTCGAACAAACCTAATCCAGATCAAATGAGGCAAATTAAAGTTGAGTCGAATTTCTTTTTTGATATTCGGTCTACAAACACAGTTGTAAGTATGTAATATCGAAATAGTTACACTGTTGAAAATAATGTAAATGCTATATTACCTATTATTTTAATATATTTTCCTTACTTATGCCTTTTCTTATGATATGAAGTTTAAAAATATATTAATAGTTATATATAATAATTGCGTTAAAAATTCTGTATGATGATTTAGTGATATTATAATATATTACGAAATTTTTGTTTATAGAAAACTAATCGTATATTCACATATTTTCCGATTGAATCCGTGATTTTACGAGTAGTAAAAATTGATTGAAAAACGTATGATACCAATAGAAATATTTTGATATCATCATTTTAGCATATTCATGACTTTTTAGGTATATAATAAGTAAATGCAATATCACTAGTATTTATGTATGCCTGAAATCAGTACCTAACATTTTCTCTATATCTAATACATAAAACCATGTCCGATCGTAATATGATCATATGGGCCTCCACAGAGTGAAGGTTTGTATTAAAATATTTTTGTTTTTATGAACAATGTATGATAGCCACTTGCTAAACCTATTAGGTCTATACGCTGACTACAAACACAAATTGAAAAACAATATGTGTATTTTCCATACCCAGAATTTGAGCCTGGGACCGACGACATTATAGGCCGACGCTTCAGCCACTTGGCCATCGTGAATGTTTTCTCTACTATTGAGTAACCATCTATCAAATAAATCAATGACAAAACACTAATATACTTACGTAAAGCATTATTAAAATATTTAATATTAATGTTTGTCTAACTATATTTACACCCGTACACGTGCATGGATTTACTGCTAGTAATAGCGAAATCTCGACAATAACTTTTTACACCCAAAAATGCTGATTGTCATTTTTCAAGTGTTAGCAAGATGCGTTTGTTATATTTGCGTGCATATTTTGTGTTCTGCGCTGTGTAGTTTATAATAAGTATTTAGCTAAGTACTAGAGTTTCTACTTCATTCTACCCCGCATGCGCATAATATATCGCGCGAGTTATAATAACTATCGCGAGAAAATTCAGAAGTCGCTAGCTTTCTTTGATCCATGCATGTAGTGCTTAGTGACAATAATTTTTTTACATATTTTGCATTTTATTATTATCATCGCGACAATGAGTACCACCAGCAGTAAATCCATGCATGTGTAAACAGGTTATAATACAAATTTGAATTATATTCATCTAATAAGTCAAACTACCTACTTTGGTGACTTCTAAGCATATACATATTGTTACGTGGAATAGTTAATACCCGACAATTAGATCCTTGGACTGAATCAAAATTAATACGTACATTTTTAAAGAATATGCGATTTTTGGTAGATGTGATACGATTCATGACAAGAATTGCTGTTTAAAACACAATTAATAATACAAATAATTATTTATCTAAATTATCAGTGTAATCTATAATACAAATACATTTGACTAACAACACACAGTTTCAGAGAGTTAGATTTACTTATTTAAAAATCTCATAACTTAACATCTCAGCTATAAGAATACGGTTGTTATATAATGTAAGTACATACCTAGTTAAATGATTCTTGTGTTAATGGTATATCGGATATCCAATAGATTTGTTATATTGATCTGAATCTATCGATGTTTCCCGTCATGTAAACGTCCAAATATATTTAAACGTTAGTTATTCATGTCATCGGCTGTCATTCTTTACTATACCATCGTGCAATCGTGACCAAGTCAGTGTCTATAGATGACGTTTCTCGTATCACAGGGAAAAGCGAAAATATTTACATTTACTAAACCAGTTCCCACTTCAATGAATATTATGCAAAATCTAGAGCAGAAGATCGCTTGGGAGATATTATTTTTAATCTGCACGTTATATTGTTTCAAGAAATTAAATAAGTACGTACATTAATAGATTTTAATTTACACTTCCATTCATTGAAGTTATCAAACTGTGCTATTAACATATTATTACTATTTCCGATTCACACATTTATAAATATGTTTTTTAATACTATCGACCACTGACAGTGAAAAGAAATGCTTTTATATTGAATAGTGTATCACATTTATATACAGCCATTATATCATCTCTGTTCTGGCAGAACACACTAACTGGAGAATACTAGTTTTGAGTAATTTGATTTTGAAGTCGTTAAAATGTTTTAAATGGTCTATCATGTGAGTTTATCAAGTAATTGTAAAAAGGATGACTTTAAAATAAAGACTGTTTATTTATTAAGAAGGTTTCCAGACGGTAAAGTTTGAAATAATACATTTTGGTATAACTAACTCAATATGTCATTTTTTCGAATTAGTGTCTTCTGCCAGAACAGTGACGAATTATAATACATATTAGGTATAGATATTTTCTGAAGATGTGTAAAGGCATGGGAACGAATAAAACTATTTTTTATATACGCTCTTTAGGTAAAGCGTAATATATTATTATTATTATAAATGTACTACGCGTATTCCTCGTTCACTCACCATATTGCTCTTTATCGCTCACCACTCACCTGCATGGCCCCCACATCCGGAAGCGGCCCCCCAGACCAGGATGTTTGGTGGCCCCCCCTACCTATCGCTAAGGTGAAGGGCGTGTGATTTTTTTACATTAGTGTTCCCCAAATGGTATTCCGCGAAACCTCATGGTTCTTTGAGGTCAACTTAAGGGTGTTTCGTGTATTCTTAGCAATTTTTGTATTTTTAAATAATTCCAGTTGATTTATTGAGTCGTCAGCACTGAGCATCAAGTAACATGCGATCCTTCGACATATTGGATAAATAGCCATTTTTATAGTCAGGAAACACACTAAAAATAATTATAAAATGAAATGATACACATGAACTATTATCATTTAACTATATCAATCTTCATATCACATCAAATTGCATCGTACATCATGTAAATGTTCTTCATATATATTAGCTTTTTTTTACTAGACTATTCTAGAATTTTTTAGTACTTATAGGTGATGCTATACCTACCTATTGGCGAAAAAAGTATACACATACTAATGTATTTCAAAACAAATAAGTATTTTTTCAGTTACTTAGGTATATTTTCCCAATATACATATTGGTTTAAAAATAACTACCTACTCTCTAATTTGGATTCTATTCCCACCACGTTGTAGGTATGTTAGCGTAAAACATTACTTCTACCTATGTAAATTTATATTTTTTAATAGCTATGAAACCAAAGCTAGTAAAGATAAAGACTAGCATTTAAATATGTGAATATGCAACTAAAAATAAACATAATAAGGATAATGATTAAATTAACTGCGGAAAGTTAATGAACTTCATACGTTTTACATACTTCTTTTATTTAGATGAGTAATCATAGCAAATAATAGTAATACAATTCAAGCAAAACATGGTGAATATTTTGTTTTTATTTGGTTACAATGCTGCCAACTACTAATTGATAAATAAACAATTATAAAATCGTTCTACATTTTAATGTATCATGTTCTAAAAGTAGGATTCCTGAAAAAGTTATTGATAAGGGGTATGTCAGAAACGTAATCATTCCAATTAGAAAAAAAATATAATAAAAATCTTGGATCAAATCGGGTTTGAAATAACATTATTCAGGGTGAGAGGGTTTCTAACACAAAGCTACCGCCCGAAATACTTTATTATTCATTGTTGATATTGCCAATGAAATATGTACCCGAGGTTTTTTTTTAAATTCCAGACCATTTTTTGTATGTACAATAATTTATCTTGTGTATGTACAATTATTTTTATTGATCGTAATATTTTTTTATAATGTGCATTATTTATTAATTAATTAATAAAGCACGGATTTCATTGTTAATAACTATTTATTAATCGTCGAATACTATCAATGGCGTAACAATAAAATAATTCATTGAGGAAGTTTTTGTTTTTCCCTGCGTGCTGTATCAAGCGGTGCCACCTCGCATTAACACATAATTTTATTCTTCCTGATACCAAACGCTGGCAATTTTCATTATTACGTTGGAAACAGTGTTTATTCATTATTATTATTATATTATTAAGGTAATTGCGAAATATTTAATTATTTTGCAAAAAACTGCACCAACAAATTAGAGATTTAATAAGGTATACTAATCAGTAATTCTAGCAATGCATTTTTGCATATCGACTGCTTAATATGGAAACCGGCAAACTCCATTTAGACAAATTGTTCAGGAAGGAGAAAAGACTTAATAATTTAACTACTGAGCGGAATTTAATAATTCCAAAAATACACTTCTCTTCTTATATAAAGAGCTGAGTTATTCCATTTACGATATTGGAAATTTGACACCCGCAGTTGGGTGTTTTGTGTGAAGAACGATAACGCGTTTATTTATAAGTTTAAGAGTTTGAAATTTATTTTGTGTGAGCATCGAAAACATGCTTTATAACAAAATGCCATAAAAATCTCATTTTTGGTCAAAGTGCAGTTAGCTGGTTTGCGGATTAAGCAGTCAATATGCAAAATTTTATTAGAATCATTAAGCTTTTGCTGAGTTAAAACTTACTTCTATTATTAGATATTATATTATAATATTTTTCCTTGTTTTATATCGTAACTTTGTGTGTTTTTATAACACATGTTATAATATGTGCAGATATCATTAATCTGTGAATATTGGAAATTATGGGAACAACTGAAATCCCTGTTTTTTTTATAATTAATTGTATCATACTTACAGGTGTTGTAGTATTTATATACTGGGTTTTTCTTTTCGGCATCTTCATATTGTTTATATATATTATATATATATATATGTATACAACTGATAAAAACAACCGTTTGTAGTCTTTATTCCATTAATTAATTAGACAAACGTTCGTAAAAATAGTAGAAATTATTCAGGTACTCTAACCATACTTAGATAATTAATCAATTAGTACCCACGGTAATTTAATGCGTAAGATACTGGCTTTTTATCCAAGGGCTCCGGGTTCATTTCCAAGTGAGATAACAATTAATTCATTTAGATATGTAGTTTTTGCAAAGCGTCTGTTGTAGTATTTAAAAAAAAGCTGTTCTTCATGTCTGATTTTGCTGAAAATTAATTAAGTAGGTACAGAACATGAACATTAAGTCAATTCACTTTTTAAATATATCCGTGACAAAAACCTGAAGGTTTGTAAACCACAATGTCAAGAATTCATTAACAGTCTTATCTTATCTTAATCTTATCTTTACTACCAATCATATAGGAACAGACGTTTCCGGAAGCTTATAAATACTTTTCCAATATCTTAACATACCTAATTTTAGTATAAAAATCCATTTAATTAGGTAACAAATGCACCAATCTCAGTGGCGGAACTTCCAATTATGTTTCTTGCCGCGAAAAGAATAATCAAGCGAGTCACCATAAAAATACTAAACCAATTTCATGTTAATAATATTATTAAATCTCACCGCAATTATTTTACAAAAAACATATGGGGTGTTAAACAAAAAATCACGTTTAATTAAATATAAAATTCGATTTCAGTTCAGCAAGATCGCGATATTTTTGCATTGCTATATAGGTGTAACATGTTTCAATTAAAATAATCATCAATGTCTAATCACAAGTATAGATCATCTGCAAACTGCCAACGATTGAGTATTTTATAAAAACATATTTAAGTTTACAATTACAAGTTTAAATTGTTTTTGTTTTTTTTCCTCTCCTGTAAATTTGTATTGTAATAATTGTATGAGTAATTATTGTAATAATATGTATTAACAGTATATGTTTTAAAGAAAAGCTAAATAAGACTCAATTGAGACTTCGTAGCTTAATAAATTATTTTTTTTAAGTGAATTTAGTTTTTCTTTTAAAAAGTATACTAAGTATAATATTGAGAATGTATCTCTCTTTATATACTTTACGTCATTGGGCGGTAGGGGTTTTAAAAACATTTTCATCATGTTGTCATAAAATTCTCTGTGACAATTTAAATTACAGAAAATATACTAGATAATTGTATCGTCATCGCATAAGTTTAGCTCACGTTACGTACGTGAAATTAAATGGCGCTATAGATTTATTCTGGCAAACTTAGCGAATGGCATGTAATTAATATCAAGTATATTATCATTTAACTTGCTGTGACTCTGCTTTATAAATTTCTTCCCTTTACTTCCCTACTTTATAAATCACTATTACTGTGGAACCTGTGGGCGGTTAGAAAATTTTACTACTAGCATAGATACAAAAGTGGGCGGTAGGTATAAAAAGGTTGACTACTCCTGATATAGAGTAATCCTGCGCTGATATTGTAGCTTCAGTTAACGTTAATTTAGTCGTTTTCTTGGTGGTGTTGTTTAATCTTTTATTCTTATCACAATCGGACAACGCATCTCTTGTAGTTGGCCGAGAGACGTTCTTTGATGCTAAAATTTTCCAGTATATGGATATTTTTTTGTCTGGATGTCGATAGAATATAAAGCAACCTCCGTCAGTACCACATCTTGAACGCATACATTCTCTTTCTATTGGATGCTCTGACCATTTGTAAAAAGGTGCTAAAGATGTTGGGCTTTGTCTTGCGTACTTCCCGGGTCTTTTTGGATGTTACGGTACTAAAAAATCTCTATAACTCCTTAGTTAGAAGCAGACTTGAGAGTGGGTCTATCGTTTGGGCCCCACATCAGTTGAAGTACGGGAGAGAGTCCAAAAGAAATTTTTAAGACTCCTTTTCTTTCGGCTGTATGGATATTATCCGTGGCTCTATCCGACTGATTTTCTCTTAGGGATGCTTACATACTGTAGCTTAAAATTTAGAAGGGATCTTTATTTAGCTAAATATTTTTTCAGACTTATACGCGGCGTAAATGTGAACTCTGCCATTCTTGGTGCTGTTGGCTTGTGTGTCTCTGATAATTACCTTAGGAATCGAGGGCATCCGTTGTTTGTTCTCCCACGGTGCAGAACTAACCTGCCATTAGTAATGCCAATTGGGAGGGCAGTAACCATGTTTAATGAAATCGCTTCGGATATTGATATATTCCACTTACGTGAGGGTGAATTTAGGTGGACGTTGATTTATAAGTTTTTAAGATAGGGTCTATCAAAGTTCACTCTGTGTGCTTCCATCTACTTTTATTTTGTTACTTATTTTATTTCTTATTGTATTACTTATTCTCTGTATTTTTATTTTTAAATTTATAAACACTTTATTTATGTCATGTCGTGAACGCTTTGAATTTATAATTTATGTTCATTATATGTAAAATAAATAAATTTGATTTGATTTGATTTAAAACTTCATGTTTCAACACCCTATATCATGGTTTCCCAAACTATGGGTCGCGACCCACCAGTGGGTCGCAAGCGAATATTGAGTGGGCCCTCGCCACTGTACAGATGAATTTAACAAAAATAGGAAGTGATAAATTTGATATTTCATTCAGCTATTTATAATTCCTCAACATTGAAATAAACTTAAGTTGCGGAAAATATTGTTATAAAATAATAATAATTTGAATTTGCCAATGCACTACATATGGCAGCACAGTCGCGGAATATCGCCAGCTAGCACCAGCCATACTGACAGCTCAGTCGGCGACAGCGCGGCGAACTTTGACGACTATTTTGGGGACGAGATGAAAAAGTTTGATTCGTTGCGTTGGATTTGTAACCCATTTCAAGACGAGTTACCAACTAATATGTCAACAAAAGCAAGTGAAGAACTAATTGATTTATCAGAAGATACGTCACTGAAAAATAGTTTCAATCGTAAACAGTTAACGAAATTCTGGCTCTCAGTTGCTGATAATTATCCTTGCCTGTTTGATGAAGCTATGAAAGTGCTGCTCCTCTTTACTACCTCATATCTATATTAGGTTGGATTTTCGGCTATGGTTAACATTAAAACAAAATACCGAAATAAATTGGATATATCAAACTCACTGCGATTAAAGTAACTAAAGTTGAAGTTGATGCTATAACTGTAATGAAGAAAAATAAGAAACAAATACATCCTTGCAGGTGTAGGTATTTAAGTAATATTTTTTTAAATATTTAAGTTGTGTTTCTTATTTCAACAGTCTTTCATTCATATTGGTAACACTTATAAAAAATATTTTTTTTTATTTCAATTAGAACAAATAAGACAGCATTAAGTAGTTCCACGACTCGCCACTAGGGAATCTGAGCATTACCAATATTATGCCCTCTTTTCTCTAAGACAGCTAAGAGGTGGGTCCCAAGATTGGAAATTTTTGTTATATGGGTCGGAGCCCAGTCAACTTTGGGAACCACTGCCCTATAGGAAGATTGAAAATATTAGCGTTTTAACGTGTCTTTTTTAGTGAATATGTAGTTGCATTGCTACCATCTCTGCTTCTAGCGCAATATACCTCTGCCACTGATTACTATCCTTTTCTTAATTTATAGATTAATTAAAATTATAGATAGGTAATAAGCATTGGTACAATATTGTGACATATTTAAAATGAAAACTTTCTCCTGTTTGAGCCGCTTCATCGAAAGATGTTCGAGCAGACAATAATGCTATCGTGAAGTACTTGTATAAGTTTGTTTTAAATCTCAAGCGACCCAATAAATGTAAAACTTTTTCCATGTAATCGGCATACTCGCGCTTGGAGCCCGGCGAGCCAGAGTGTGAGAACCTTTTTACGTACTACCCAGTAAGCATGCATTGTGTGAGTGATTGAAAACATTTGGCTGTCGGTACATATTGATATTATTTATATTTCTTATAAGATATCAGTATTATATTGTGAGGTTTTTTGAAGATTGGAGGAGGCTTCAGCGGATCTATTCTATAGACAAGGCCGCTAAAGTGATTAAACGTTAGTATTTATTACATACATTATTTATTGAGGTATTATAATTGTTACAATAAGTAAGCCGTCTCATCAGTCCAAACTGTCTCTCTCTCTCGCTTTCGCTCTAAATTTTATTACAGCCAAGAGACGCACTATTAAAATATAGCACTTATTGCAACAATACCAACCAAATTATTGTAATTGTTGCAATAAGTTCTAATAGCCCCATACAAACCTACCCTAGTTAGCCGTAAATACTATCACTTTATGACTTTAGCGGCCTTGCGTATCGAATAGACCCGCAGAAGTAGATGGTCCTTGATAAGATACGACTTATTAAATATTACAACCTCAAATTATGGTAATACAATACAGATGCAATAACTAGTCACCATCTATAACAAGGGTTTTTAACCGCATGCCTGTGGGCGCACGTACGTAATATCTACCCTAATAATATATAACTAAGCGAAACTTTGAAACACTGTGTATAAGGTATACTAATACAAAGAAATGAAGGTACTGTTTGGTTATCAGGAATACAGCGGAAACACATTTTGAAAATACCCGATATACTGGATTACTTGTAAGTTTGGGTTAGTTTAGGTTAGGTTAGGTTGGGTTAGGTTAGGTTAGGTTAGGTTTGGTTAGGTTAACCTAACAAATAATCCAGTTTATCGGCTGTTTTCAAAATGTCTTTTCTGCTGTATTCCTGATAACCGAACAGTACCGATATTAATACTTTGGACGCGGAAGACGCACACGGCGCGTAATGACCAGGCGGCCGATCGATGTAATTAACGTGTATTTTAAAGGGGGCAATTAAAATCTCATTATCTATTCAGCAGCGAATGCGTTAATATTATTATATAAGATTCGTAAACATTACATTTAAATGGTGTAGGTATGAATAAGTATAAGTATATTGCAAATACTGCTAAAATTTTATTTAGGAGATTTTGTGTATGATAATATTATGTATTCCCCTGCTCATCATTAGGCAATTCTTACACGTATGGCATTTAAATTGATATTTTATTAATTAATTAATAATTAAATAACACCATTTTTAAAGGTTGTCTCCTGCTGTAATATACGATAAACACGCGACGCGACTCGGTAGGCCACCTTATCTGCTTTGTTTTGACTCCATTCAATTGAATTCGACCACAATTTCACATTTCACGCAACATATGTGTGAATTTTATTCTTCTTTGCCAGAACCACTTTGATCATGTTGTGCACACATAACTTACATGATGTGTTTAGTGTGAACGTATTTCTTTTTTTATATTTACCGCCACCAAGATAGTAATACTCGTCCAATTGATCTGACAATTAGCGAAAAAATCAGAATCAGTCAAAAACCTTTGCCCTCACCCAACATTTTCATGACGTGCTAAGATTGTATGCGTCGGTGACAGACTGTTAGTTATAGTTAAAATCACTAATGGGTTTTTAATGGTGTGACTAAAATTATGTAAAAAAAAACACTAATGCTAGGCTTCATAATATAGTTATTGCATATGTATATTTGCCAACTGTTTCGGTTTTGTGTGTACAATGTCTAGCCTATTAACACTTTAAGATTAATCTAAATAAATACGTACAGCGTTTTAATTATTATGTAAAGTGAATGTTTATAAGCCGATCTTAATTGTATGTGAGAATTGTATGAAAACGTTGGTTTAATTCGTTAATAATTCATGCACACTAAATGTGCTGCGTTCTTAATGTGCAAAAATCATTGGCGGAGAAAAATAGACAGATATCAGTGACTAAAAGGTTATTATACTTAATAATAATAAGAAATATTATTAATTTTGTAATCTCAAAGAAATTGAGAAGGGCAACGTAGTAAATAAAGTTCAAACATGAAATTTGTGCGTTGTTCAGTGATTTTTCTCTTGTTTCACATATGCAATTATTTAACTTCGCTATTCAGGTCATCTCAATGGATATCTCAAGGGTGAAATAGGTAGGTATACCTAATTACCTAAGAGTTTAATTTACCTTAATTAACCTACAAAGAAGTAAGGCATTCCTGAGTGTAATGCAGTAAACGTGAGACCTACATTTAAATGAAAACAATAAATTGATTGTTTTGTCCCTGTGGGGGAAACGAGCAATTACCACACAAAGTACAAAACTCAAATTCAAAAAAATAGCATGATATTTTCTAGATGCATCTGAGATCTACATTTAATTGAAAAACAAATAGAATGATAGTTAGGTCCCTGTGAGGGAATCGGACAATTACTACACAAAGTATAAAACTAAAATTCTTGACAGAAATTAACATTTTTTCCCCCAATAAATTAATAAATGCTAAATCATAAAAATCATTACAATTGGTTATATAAGTACTAGTACGATTTTTTTTTTGTAAATAAAATACATAATCTCTTTAACTTTTTGCAAATATATTTATTTCAACCAATAATTGGTCCTCCCCGGACCATCTTTCTGACAATCTGCTCACGCCAATTTTAGAATACTTTTCACATAGTTCGGGCTCTAGTGCCCGATTTTGATTTATGACCATATCCCAGTCTAGACGATTTTTAATGTGCGACCGGGCTTAATATTACGAGAAACGAAAACCAGTCCGCCACTGAAATAAATAAATAAAATGGTTCTCACAATGATGATTTAAATAGCGTCTACATATTATTATCTTTGTCGTATCATCTTTGATTCTGTGAGTCATTTTTATATCAGCTGATTAACCGGGTTTTAATTTTATATATTCAAAAGCTACCACACTTCCCAGCGAGTATAACCATAAACTATCACGTTGCGCATCGTCCCAAACTTAGAAATTTTCAAAGTAAAACTTCTTTAACTGTACTAGCAAAAAATCGCCTAAAATAAAGGAACGTGTGGCAAAATCATAAAATAACAAGTAAGAACGATATTATATGAGATGTCCGATTTGATTTGAATGCGATGAGTTTAAAATATCAGTGCAATCGTCGCTAATGTGTTATGAGGTTAGTTTTTGTTGCACTGGGACATTGGAAATTGGGCAATTAGAAATAGGACAACTGGGCACTAGGACAATTGGGTGCCGCACTGTCGAATAAAATAAATACACGTCCGTTACATAGTACGTTTATACAGAAAGTAGACGAGGAATTTAACCAGTTTCTATCTACTACTTAGTTTTTTAATTCATTTTGCTCTTAACATAATGTTTTATATTGCGGATTGATAATTATCATGCATGAGGCTTTATATAAAAATAACTCTCTTCTCTTTCATTATAAACAAAGAACTCTCTTCACGTTGGAACTTAAACATATGCACAATTATTAAAGCATTATTTACGTGTGCATATTTAAATTCTCGGCAAGTATTAATAAATAATAATATTAAATACATATTTTAAAAGTACCTATAATTGACGAACGACTATTTATTTTCGAATTTTATTCGCTTGTGTGGCGCCCAGTTGTCCTGGCCTGATAACTGATCATTCTATCGAACTAATATTGGATCTAGTTTATAAAATAACATACTTAATTTATTCGACAGCAATTATCTCGCCCTTATTAAAAGTATAACTTTAATTAACCGGCACACATAAATAAATTTTAACTCTTGAAAAATCGATACAAATAAATAGATTTTTTCTGATTGTATCATAAATGTTGATATTAATTAAATTTTAAGTAATAGTACCCCATATCATAAAAATGCCGTTTTTTATTTTCTTTTGGCAACATACCGAGAACTCAAAGAAGGAAGCGCAAAAATCAAATACTTACACGAATCAAATTAATTATTAATTGACCCTTTTCAAGTATTTCATTGACTATATTATGGAGTATGTACCTACTTAATATTTGCCAAACATAACATGCATCTATATATTGGTGTTATTAACATCTTCTTTTCTTCTTATTCTTCTACTTCCGCCCTGTCACGTCCCAACATTGGCGCATAGGGCAAGCACAAGTTGGCGCCACTTCCCTCGGTCCATCGCCAACTCTTGCTCCTCCCACCATGTCAGTCCTGCAGCACGTATGTCGCTATTGTAGCACCGCTGCAGGGTGAGGGAGAGCCGGCCACAGCTGTGAGACATGGCATCTTACTAAGCTTCAAGAGTCTCGGTTTTTGAGCTTTGAGAATCGATGTCTCCGCCGAATCTTAGGGGTACATTGGTACGACCGCGTTACAAACACCCGAGTTCGTGAGCAGGCACCACAGCCTTACAGGTTATTGAAGGTATCACGAAGAGACGCTTTACGTGGCTGGGACACGTATTCCGAATGCCGCCAAAGAGTGCGACACTTTGTACCCTTGTGGCACAGCCTCAAGGGTTCCGTTGTTATTAACATAACACAATAAAATTAACATTTAAATCTTCTTTATAATATTTGTAACTATTTATTTGTTTACTAATTAAAAATATTCCGCATTATGATTCTATAATGGTTATGACATAAAGACTTCATCTAAGTTTAATATGCGTAATTAAAAGTGAGTGAAAGCCATGGTATTAAAATATTTTGGGAACGAAATGCTTTTAATTTTAACAAAAGGTTGAGTAGGGACGCTAAGTAGTTTTTTTTTTGATTGCTGAACAATCATACTTAATATTATTTCATTAGAAAAACTTTTTGAAACGGTTGTTTTAATGACATTTCATCAAAGATTGACAATGGGATAATTAACCTTAACAGATAGGTACGCGAAATTGCTGGAAAAGTTTATTTTTTTCTATTATCAGTGTTAACTTTCATTAAACATTAGGCAAAATGTCAAATTTAATATACTTACTTATGACATTGGATTAGAATGCTCGTGCAATTTATAAAACTAAAACAGGTAGATATCTGGAACACACTATATGTATTTTATGTTCATTTAACGGTCAAAAATGAAGAATTCTAAGTATATTATGAATCTAAGCCTGAATAATCAATCAATATAAAACATACATAATTTTGAAAACACTTCTGAGAACATAATTAACCAATAGAAAAAAATCTGTTTTCAAAAAAGGAAGACACCCAGCAGGAATCGAACCTAAATATTTTTTCTATTGTTCAATAATTAGAATCTTACATTCTTAAATCTTGTGAATTATTCGTTGAATAAAAAAAATAGTTAACTTTCAATATATGACCGAGTTGTAGGAAATTAATCATTTTTATTATGTTCCGATAATAAAAATGAAGAAATAAAACCCCGAATAACCGCTGCAAATAAATCGTACTTCTCATTGCTGCCCTTATTCAAACCAGAAATGTCCACGACCACAAGACCCGGCTCTATAAAACCGCTATACGCACAGTCGTTGCATACATGAGTCATGGAGACTAAATATGAAAGCAGCTGAAATGGTGGACGGCTTTGAGAGAAAAATCCTGAGACGGATATACGGACCCATGAATGATGGTGGGGAGTGGAGAATTAGGTACAACACGGAACTATACCGCTTATACCAAGATTCAAAACTCTCACCTTCATAAAACTCCAGAGGCTAAACTAGGCAGGTCATGTCCAGCCCATGCCTGAGTCACGGATACCGAACAAGATCCTCGAAGGAAACCCAAGGGGAAAAGGCCAGTGGGAAAACCACGCACACGATGGGGTGACAACATTACAAAAGATGCCAACCAGCTGCTAAAAATCATGAACTGGAAAAGACGGAGGAGGCCAGGGCTCGACTTGAGCTGTAGCGCCATCGAAGAAGAAGAAGATTGTGTTCCGATACTGCATCAAAAAAATAACTTTTTTAATAAAACTTTAACAGACGACTCGTATTAGTAGATATATCATATTTTATATTTATCTTTATAAATAAAATGATTTTTAATAAGTTCTTTAAAACATGATAACGGTATTTTTGAATACTTTCTTTAAAATTTAATTTTTAATTTTATATGTAAATATCGGTTATATAACTTATAATAAAAATGTGTATACCTTCAAATATATTTTATTTATATCGAATCGATGTTTAGTACGGTCACAGATAAATGATATTTGTAAAAAAATGTAATTTGGTATGGAAAGAATTTATGTATTATTCCTGAATCGGAAAATTTGCGGCCCATGGCAGGTGCCTCTTCTACCCTCCTCTCCCTAATAGAGCCTGATTATTGGTATATTATAACAATATATTGATCACTTTATACGTATGTATTGATATTTTTTCGTATGTAGCAATTATTCACTGCGATATAAATAAATAATCTTCGTCACTGCCCACTATAAAATAAATAGATCTGAGGTAGAGTATACACTTTATAACCTTGCACTCCGACTCTTGGATGAAAATGATGTAATATATTCTAATAATATTTTTTACATATATTATCCATTTATTTATTTATTACTACATATATTATTTGATTTAATTTTATACGAAGTAATTAGGCAAAGAGGCATATCAGTGTAGTAAAAAGTGCACAAAAAGTGCAAAGTTGTAAAACGTATACTCTAAAAACTGTGTTGGCTCCAAAAAGGGTATTAAAGCATTTTTTTTCTCGATCTAAATACACATTTTGGCTGGAAAAAAATAATAAAATGTAATAAGCGAGCGTTTTAATTTCTACTTTGAAAGTTTTCTTCTTCACAAAGGGCAAGCATATAACTGGTATGCCTGGATGTGAATACATACATGATTTCTTTTAAACTCTCATGTCAAGTCATTACACGATGTATGTATCTATATTATAACCTTTTACCAGGTAATTATAGTAAAAGCATTATCGTGTTTAGGTATGCGGCATGCGTCTTCATGCACTGGACTAATGACCATGTACAATGTTGATTAACAAACTCTGGCAGGCACTTACTGATCAGCGCGTAATAATAGTCAAGTACTAAAAATATAATCTTCCTAACGACCGTTCACTTTAGGGCCGTGATGCACTAGGCGTACACCGCGGTTGATACCGATCAGGAAAAAAAACGACGCAAATGTTATTAGGTGACCAAAACGTTAACCGGCTCTCACATTAAAACTCGTTTCGCCTGTAATGTGTCGAATACGTTGATGTGATGTCATCGTTATTCACAAAACACACGTTGCCAAATGGAGCTCCGCAAGTTGGTCGAATACGACTTTTTAGTTTGAACAAAACATTTACGTTGCAATCGACAAGTTACATGGTTTTCGGGCCGCGAGTCGAAGACACCAGGACTAATACATACACATACGAATTGGTCATTCCTATACCGGCTCGCCGATTGCCGTATCCAAATATCTATATGTTTCGAATGTTACGTGCGACTGTCGCTGGGTAGATGTGCGCAGTCTTCATATGCAACACTAGATCAACGTTATTGGAAGGTTTGATTTATGGCTGTCCGGCAGACGAGGCGAGTTTAGATGTGAGAGCCGGCTTTTTATCAGAGAACATAAAAATAAGGAAACAGGGTTTAATTCAGGATGAGGCTGTGAACGTATAATTCTCAAATGTGTAGAAATATGGGATCCACTTAAACACGACCGTATTAAAGAATATGTTATTATTAATAGTAACGTCTGGATCATAATATTATTATGTATTTTGACTTCAATGAAAAGTGCATTGGATATTGGTAATATTTCAGGAAACTTAATGGGATTTAAATTTCTTGCGTTTTTATAGCATGACGGTCATTTAGTAATACATCAAAGCTGGTGTTAAAGCTATGGTCTATCTATGGTGACTGATTTTTCCATTTATATATATTTTAATCGGTTGTTTGTTTATCTTACAAAGATTTTAATTAAAGTATAACCATTGCTCATTGCTCACTGAGTCAATAATAGGTTACATTAGTAACTCCGCCAATTGGTAATATCACCTAAATTTGTACTTCTCTCACATCGCTGACCATTTGTTTTTGCATTCCATCTTTGCAGTATACTCGTTACATGACTTGGCATTACGAAATATGGTTTCAGGTCTAATTTAATTAATCATATCACCAATTAAAACCGAGGGCGTAGGTACGTCTCCATAATACACCTGAATGGCTCTGAATTATAAATATATTATATAAAGTCAAAGTGAAGTTAATATTGTGTTATTAAAATAAAACCTTATGTTCGTAACAGATAATCGTAAGAAAATTAAGCGGTCATATTTTTCTAGTCCGTGACCACCTCGTTTTACGACCGTGTGTATCGATCCTTAGTTCGTTTCATGCGTGCGCGACTGTTTCTATCATAATATTAACACCACTTCCTGACATATTATTTACATTTTTCTCTCTAACGACAGTGTAAACATACCTTATCTGATATAACATAATGTTATCATAATGTTGACGGTTTTTGTTAGAGCCGTCTAAGTTTTTTTGAAATAGGTAACATTTATTTTGTTTTACGTAAGGAAGACATGTTGATAGTTTTATGACAATCGCAAAAATTGTACACAGTGTAATCCCAGGTCAAACTTTTTGTAAATGTAATTTATTAGTTATGATTTAATCGAATTTGAAGATTAAATCTAATAGAATAACGGTTAGAAAATTCTTAAAATAATTTATTGAACATGACGATGTTTACTAAATCTAGACAAACGTTATACATATAACTGATGGGAATTCAAAAAACCTATTTTTCCTTGCAACAATGAGTGATCAAAATGATAGAATAACCTAAATTTAACTAATCTACTAGACCCATAAATAAAATAAATTATTTGAAATTGAAGTATTTGTCTGTAATTTTGAAATATTTGTCAAAATTTAGTTTTTTGTCTATTTGTTTGTTCAGTTTATAATTTTAAAGAAATCTGAACATACATAACTTATAGACTATATTCCAGTTAAGTAGAGTTTCATTTTGGTCTCTCGAAATTACAAGATAATACATCTCGAATATAACGCACTTGCAACAATAGATAAAGTGGTCGTGTAGTAGCGGTGGAGTAGTGAAGTGAAATACTGGTAGCAGGGCGTGCGCCAGTACTTCACGTTAGAATCTGAACAAAAATTAAAACGTATCGGTTTACTTTTTAAATTTAATTCTGTATATTATGATTACTTTTTATTTCCATACGTAGAGGAAGTCGTGGACTATCTCTAGTATTACATGTATTTTTTCAAAGTTTCTCTTTTAATTTTCTTGTGAAATTGTTAAAATAATTTTGCGGGTATTTAGGCAATATATTTTACCTACAAAATTATTAAATTTACAGAAAACCTGAAAACTGAACAAGGCATTCGATGAATAATACCATGAAATTGTATTACCATGACTAGCATAAATGCCATGCAAGGTGGTTTTTTGAATCTTATTTTCCAATCAATCTTCATCTAAGCCTAAGCTATACATATTATATAATGTAGAAATGAAAAAATGGTGTATTGCTAAGATAAATTTATAATATTATGACGTATAAGATTTTTGAAAACGACCAAACACAATTGTGCGATATCTACCTATCCATGCAAAATATCAATTTTGGCAGAAATGTCAGATAGGAAAAACTATTAACATGACCGTGATAGATATATGGCAGTAATAGTTATCGGTATATCGACAAACTAGCATCTTATAAATATTGGTATGTTGATCAACTATCGCTTACCCATACGGGGAATGTTTTTAGAATGAATGCTATATGGTTAAAGAGCAAAGAAATGCAGTACTAAATAACGGTAATGTCCATTTCGTTTGCCAAGTGAAAGTGAAGATGAGCATTTCCCTTCCGGCGAATGTGAGAGTGATTACTTATTAATGTTACTTGCAAACGTTCGTTAACCCTTTTTTCATATGTGATCATGACATTAACTGCATTATGATCGAGATCTAAAGAGAATCATAAACGATCAACATTATAAAGCTATATATTTTAATCAGTTAAAAATGACTGCATTGCACTAAACATGTTGGTTTATATAAGTAAAATTATCCTCATTAAAATAAATTAAATAAAAAGTGATATACAACCTTTTTGGCTGTATCTACTATTTATTATTTAATTACACGTTTCAGTGTATGGGACATTTGATTACATGTATCTACGCTAAAAGATTTAAGAAAGGATTCTGTTTTGTCGTATACACTATGAAAGGTTCCGTTAATAAAAATGATTTAAAATCATTGCTCTATACTAAAAACACGATGCGGTACGGCTTAAGCCTCGGCCTATAGCGTCGTGTGTCTCAGGTTTGAATCATGGGTCTGGCAAGTAAACATATTGTTTATAAATTAGTGTATGAGTCAAAGTATGGAATTCATAGATTGAGCAACTGGCTGAAATCCATTTGTTGTAAAAACAAAATCTGTTAATACAAACCTCCACTCTATGGAAGCCCATATAATGATCTTATTAGGATTACAAAAAAATACTACTATACAATCGTATAAAAATATATATATGTACGAAACAAATGTAGCTATCATAGAATTATTTTACACTTGACCTACATTAGTTTACTATTTTGTCAAAGTTTATCTCAATACTCAGCATTAGCATGTGATAACAATATTATCTTTCAAAATATGTTACATAAAAATGATCAGCTAAATAAGAAGGAAAAGATTTACGGAAAAAGAGTCAAGGTGAAAAGAATGAAGCAAATATTCATTACAATAACTATATCTTGAAGGGTATATCAATATCTGTTGTAGCATAATAAACTTTAAAAAATATTAATAGTACATGAAAGCCTTTTATTATAGGGTATTAGTACCTTGTCCGCGTGTTAAAACTGTGTACTAATAATCTCCTCCAATGCAGCTAATCACACTTCCGTTTTCAAATGAGGAACGCCCCCAAATTTATCATTTCAATTTACGCTTCCATGGTGCACGAATCTGTCAATTTACGTAGTTTGAAACTTTTTTATAATAAAAATATGTCTAAAACGATTAGGAGTGATGTTATAATTATTATTAGTAGAATTTTGGTTTATTTTAAAGAAGAAAACCGATATATTATTTAAACATTCCTCTAGCACGCGTTGCCGCCACGACAGGTACGTCACTAGAAGTCTTCTATATGCGAAAACAGCGACTTCCTGTTATCGCTGATTTCTTGTTGTCGAACAATATAATATTCGTCTCTGTTCTGGCAGAACACACTAACTGGAGAATACTAGTGTTGAGTAATTTGACTTTGAAGTTGTTAATATGTTTGAAATGGTCTATCATGTGAGTTTATTAAGTAATCGTAAAAAGGATGACTTTAATATAAAAGCTGTTTATTTATTAAGAAGGTTTCCAGATGGTGAAGTTTGAAATAAGGAACATTTTGGTATAACTAACTCAATATGTAATTTTTTCGAATTAGTGTCTTCTGCCAGAACAGTGACGATATTATATTCTATAATATATACCTACTCGTATATAAAGTATATTCTTAATTTAGTCAGTGGGTACATACCATGGGACCGTATACGTACATAATATATATGGCATAAGTGTTTAAATATAAACAAAAATAAATATGTTATATTATTATATACATAAATTAAGTAATTTTATTTATATATTTAAAAAAAAAATCGTAGTAATAAGATAAAGTGATTAAATTTCAACATTTTTCATGTAAACTATATTGAAGATGAAACCGTGAGCATAACAATCGGTTAATACATGGTTAAACTTGAAATCCGACGAGTTATTGCTTTAATGTATTATATTTATTGCGTGTAAGGTTATTATGACGTGTTGAGTTGAAAGAGAGGTACGTTAAATACCGGTCAAGGCAGATTGTTCAATCGAGAATCATTAACACTTAACGGAAGCTGTGCGATATTCCGCATACATCACGACTCGTTGTTGGTTTGTTAATACATACCGTGAATGAAATCAAAGACGTGATTTATTGACTCTTGGAGAGATGCTTATCCAACAAAAAACTAAATAAAGAAAAATAGAGGCACGTGGTTTTCAATAAACAACAATTAATAATTTAGAAAATTGTGTTACTTTTTAATTCTTAGTCAAACTAAAGAAATTTAATCTTTGATTTACTTGGCTTGAATGCTTGTGAATTGGTATAAAATAATTTGAACGTAATGATGTAGCTTCAAAATCAGTCATTTAAGATTAAGGCTGGTCGCACACGACTAGGGAATCCAATCCCGGGATCCCGGACAATTTTCGATACTTATAAATCCAGGGATTAGTAAACATAATTCAGAAACCTTCAGCATTGATGTTTTTATCAGTCACAATCAATTAGTATGTATACAAAATTATGTTAGTGAAGTGTATGTACATGTACATGTCACAGGGGCAATCGCCGGATGCTCACGGATAATAAATAACCATTTTTTGTTGTCATACGCAATCGTAAGAACATCAGAAAAATAATAAATTCGTTCATTTAACCAGCTGATGTTCTGGCACGCGAACGGCGTCTAACCGCCAGTGCCACGGACGTGCAGGTAGGTACTTATTTCTACGCCGAATTTTATGAATTTTATCTTTTCTTAAATAAATAAATAAATTGCTTTACTTTCACAGTATTATCTATATTACAATATTATTTACTCCGTTAAACCCATGTATTTCTGAGATTGAACGTACATAATATTATATTAACATTAAATGTCTTAAATAGTATAAATTAATAATTATTGCTATTAACATTTTTGACCGATTTTATCAGTGCTATTTGTATACATAAAAAAACATAATATTAACTATCGAAAAAAACGCCATTCCCGGGATCGTCAAATTGTAATCCCGAAATCCCGGGATCCACACAATAACTACCGGGTGTGGGTATTGACATTATATCGAAAGAAAGTATCGATTCTTCAAAGTGTCGATACTTTTGTACGTACCTAGGAATGGGTGCAACAGGTTGTAGATATGTTTATTGTACCTTCGGAGCAATTCGGAGTGACATGAAAAATAAAAATGAGAAATGCGGATGTCCCGTTAGTTTAAGTAAAAAGTCGCAGTAAGGTAGTACTTATATTATTAAGGCATCACTATTAAAAACTAATATATAAGCAAATGCAAAGATGTCAAATAAACAAAATGGAAAAATCCTTTTGCCAATATACTAATGTTAATAATACCTTGATTTAAATTACAAAATATATTGAAAAGTCAGCGCGTCTTATGGGTGGAGTTTAAAAATACCCTTAGATGCAAGAAAGTCATTTAAATCGACAGCTTAATTATTTCTGAGACTGCTCCAAGAAATGTATTTTGACGAACCTAAGATCGAGTACGCACCGGAGTTCCCAAAATCATGAAAACGGCAACTCAACTCAATTTGACCATTAAATCTACGTGGGTCTATTCTACACACAATGCGGTTATTGGCGGCTATGGACGATAGTTTATCATATTTATGTATTGAGGTGGTTGATAGTTACAATAAGTTAACTGTCTAAACAAACTGTCAAAAAATACTATGTTTTCACAGCCACTCTTTTGGCTGTGTTAACTTGTAGAGCGAGATAGAGAGTTTTGACAGTTTAGGCGGTTAACTTATAGTAACAATTAACCACCTCAATACATAAATAACATGATAAACTGATAATATTTATCATTTTAGCCATCGATAGCCGCCTTGTGTATAGAGTAAACCCACTGACACTGTCCAATAAATATATTTTGACAAACCTAAAATCGTATATGCACCGGAGTTCACAATATCATAAAATCGGCAACTCAATTCAATTTGACCATTAAATCTCTGAAGTCGTTTAATTGTAACTTAATTAATGGTAAATTAAATTAAGAAAGTACTATAAAAAAGTATTTTATGATGTTGTCAATTTTCTTTGTGTGTAACACGGTTTAATAGTTTCAGCGAATATTTAGTAACAGTTAGTAGTAAAATAATTACAAGATAAAACGAACTTTTTATATACAACGTTTTAAAATTTTCTATGAATCATATAAACTTGACATGACTAGCTTAAACAATCAAAAAAAATGTACTTAATTGAAATGATACCGAAATGTCATTTTGACATTTCATATGGATTTCCATAGTAACGCACGTATATATTAATAATTTAGTTGCTAGGACCCCAGACCCCTAGAAACCAATAATAGTGGATTGGATTACGGATGTCTTCCTAAATAACTTTTCATACAAAACAGAATTAACTGAAAATTAATTCAATTCTACTTAAATATGGCTAAAGAATGCATTGGCATCGTGTTCTAATATTTTCTAAAAGTTTCAAATGTCTAGCTAGTTGGGAAGTTAGTTAAAAATCGATTGCAAGATTTGTATTGGATAAATAAGAATACGACCTAATAAAAACGTTGTAAAATAGTATGTTACGTTAAGTGACTGAGATGCGCATCAGTTATACTGATTGGACTGCAAAAAATATGAATTATTTTTTTGGGTATTTTGTTATGATAGGATTTTGATATGATACTTATGACAATAGCTCATCTAGTGTGGTTTTAGTCTACGTTTAATTTTGACGTTAATATTTGATTATCACTTCTATTCTTATTCTAGAACGAAATAAAAAAGACTAGTCTCTTCATCGACTTATACTTTGTATTTATGAGCAATTCGTGGTCAAATAAACGTGAATATTGTTTTTTTTTTAAGTTTTGGTTGGTTTTCGCCGATCGACGTTAAAATAGTGTATTCAAGAGAATAAATAAAACAATTTTCCTTTCTGCCTACGCACGATTGCTCCAGTTAAAAGACCACTACCGGCGTAGACTGGAACGGAATAAAACCACCTAACTAATAAAATAATGTAACGACAAAGTATCACTAAACGAAACTGAAATTTGGTGTGAGCTATTTAAAATATGGTAGACGAATCTTTTTGTTACGGTCTATTGGATACTTCAATGCTTTTACGAGACATAATGATGCTTGAAATTCAATTTTTGACCACGGTGAATTGATCAAAATAATATAATGAAGTATTCATTAATATGTAAATGTGTATGTTAACTTGTATTATATATTACATGAACATAATATACACAGGTGATGAATACGTTATATTGGACGGAAGTAAACGACTATAACAAGCGTATAAACATATAATATAGCCCAAGAAAGTAATGTTATAATGCATAGTAATACCAAGTAACACGTGGAAATTTGTTCTAACTACTTATGTTTATTAACAGATATACTCTTTTGAAAAAAAAATGTGTATTTCAGATGATTCCACGAATAGTAAAAAATAAGCTCATTTTAATATTGAAAATATTTGTGTATTTATTATAGTTTTTTATTCTCCAATCATTCATCTTCCAGATCATTGATAAAACAATATGTTTTTATATATTTATAATGCGGTCCTCGTAGTCCAGTGCGTAAGGCATTGGCCTTTCACAGGGGCTATGTGTTTGTTTCTCGGTGATGTCACAATATAATTATGTGAAGTCTGTTTGTGATTGTTTTTCTTCTATTGCTAATTATTATACTACCATTTCACTGCACTACTACCATTGGCCCTAAGGGATTTTTGTAGTATTAAAAAGAATATTAAGTATTACTATATATATATAATATACAATTATTATCATTATTGTAAGTTTTATTATGTATTTATTTATTATCTCTTCATTAGGTATCGCCATATTTTTTCAATTGTTTTTTGGGAAAATGATATTTAAACTTTACTCGATAAACATAAATCTAGGTTATAAATATTATTATTTAAAACAAAAATAAAAAATTGTGCTTGTCTAATTGGGTAAAATTAAATAATAATGTTCAATTTTATGAAAAAATATTGCAGATGTATTATTTTTAGTTTTAAAATTATCTAATATTTTCAAACACAAAATTAATAAAGTTCCCATTAACTTCTGACTTACCTAGTTTCATCAGTTTGTAGAGAAGGAAATTAAGAATCATATTCAATAGCTATGTCAAAAACAATGAAAATCAAGACGTTATCTATGTAGTTGTAGTATTGAGGTGACGATATAAGTATATATACAATATGAGAAGGAAATACCCATATTTTACACGAATGTGCTGTATTATTGTAACATATAAAGAATGTTATAATATAATACTTACTTTTTTCATATTCAATAGTATTTAAAAAGTCTTCTTTCATTTTTTTTCTTTTATTTTGTTAACTGTCAATTCCGAAACCGGTCCTAATCTATTATATAAAAGTGGAATAAGTACTACAAAAAAATTGCGTTTTATTAAATAAAATCAACAATACAATGCAGTTCCACCATGAATTGACAGTTAACAAAATAAAAAAAATTAAATAAAGCCAGTACGGCAAAACTTACTGTCTTGTATAAGAAATACAAATTAAAACAGAGTTTATCATCACAACACATCTGGTTTAACAGTTGAAAATGTCCCTCTGAGGCGGACGAAACCGGTCCTAATCTATTATATAAAAGTGGAATAAGTACTACAAAAAAATTGCGTTTTATTAAATAAAAACTACAATAGTCTTCTTTCATTACGAAATTTTAGAAATAGGGTTATACTATATAGGTTATACATGCTAAAAAAAATAATTACAAGATAAAAAAAACTTTTTATATACCACGTTTTTAAATTTTCTGTTGAATCATATAAACTTGACAATTCTATGTATTAATAATTTAGGACAAATAAGGCAATTGTCAACAAATCATTTTTTTGCTATTTTGCAACAAACAAACAAATATATATTACTGAAATGTCATTTTGATTTCCATAGTAACGCACGTATATATTAATAATTTAGTTGCTAGGACCATCCCCTTAGCAACCAATAATAGTGGATTGGATTACGGATTTCTTTCGAAATAACTTTTCATACAAAACAGAATTAACTGAAAAGTCTACTTAAAGATGGCTAAAAGTATTAAATGAATGCATTGGCATCGTATTCCGATATAGTCTAAAAGTTTCAAATGTCTAGCTAGTCGGGAAGTTAGTTAAAAATTGATTGCAAGATTTGTACTGGATAAACAACCACCGGATAAACAAGAATACAAGCTAAGAAAAACGTGGTAATAAAAATTGAAGTATGAAATCACTCAGTGTGCTTTCTTTATCCACATACATGCAAATGAACATGAGGTTCATGATATTATTATTCTAAGTTTCTCATTATTATTGCCTCTATTTTGCCATATTCAACCGGAGAAACTTTATGCGCGAGGTCAAAAGGAGACAAGCATTCGTAATTGTTGAGCACTCTGTCGATATAATGAATGTATTATGCATTAGAAAAGTAAATGAAATCTGACAATAAATCCAATATTAGAAGATTACAATAGGTTCGTGTTATAGACACACATAAAAAGTGATTTTCAAAATATGTATCTCATTTTTTCATAATAAATTGAAACTTGACAAGGGTCAGGAAATAAATAAAATAAATCGAATTGATAAACTTACTAAGCACTAGGAACTAAGAATTAATGGGAACCGAAATATCTAACGGATGTGGAGTAACAGGCAACCGATCTTGAGTGTGGAAGAATATGGGATAAACTTAAACACGTGTCAAGAATACGATTGTAATTTCTGACAACTGATCTCGTTTTAGGCACTGCGCTCATTAAATATTGGTGTATGTGAAGGTTGCAACACACAGTACTGTACGTCTATAATGTGTGGTTCATTTTCGTAATACACTCACGCATTCGAAACCCAGCGTCAAAATTTAGTGTATTTGATTATAGCCTATCGGAATTATATTTATTAATCTGTTCTGTGATTAGGATAGTGAGATAATTATTTGCAAATAATTTCGCATTACAGGTTCATAGAAAGTTTATTGCATAGTTGTATATTTTCCATAGTACATAAAATGCCAAAAGGAGAATCTTGAGTCATAAAACTTATATCAATTATTAGATTTCGATTGTATTTATTTACATCATTTGTCGATGAACATGTTTCGTTGCCGTGTTATATTTATTTAAAAATACACATTGAACACATAACAAATTATTAATTCAAAACATTCACAACATTCGTGACATATAGAATCAAAAATACAGGTAAATGAAATTACCTATTAGAGAAAAAAAACAAAGTATAAAATAATTTAATAGAAATACAAAAACACAATAAAAAACAACAATAATTCAAAAAAACAAAATACATAATGCATCGCTAAAAATGTCTACATCTCTAAAGAGTGCATTGAACAACCGCACAGCCCTCGTTACTGGTGCCTGGTGAGCCTGACATGAGGAAACAGCTTTCACCCAAAATAAGTGCTGCAACCACGCATGAAATTGACGGGTGCATACAAATTAAAATTTTCCAGAATATCAGGATTGAAAACTATACCACGTGAGAGCAGAGAAAAATGCTTTAAGATCAGATTAGAAGTGACCTACGAGCTTCAAGAGAATGAAAGGCGAGCATACCTTCATGAAAGTTAGTCGGAAAATACTCGTTTGAGAAACGGTCAAAAGGAAAATTATTATATACATTAAAATAAAGATGTCGAAGATTTCTTTCTGAACATGCTCTAATACAAGCTTATAGGAAACCTCATAAGGAAACCTCCCTATAAGGTGTGCCCGTGTGCGCGCGGACATCTACTAAAATGTGTCCGCACACATGTTTTCATCCCCCGCACAGTCGGCACACAAAAATATTGTAAAAGAAAGTTTCCATTGCCAGATGTTAATTTTTCTCGAATGCACGAAACCATCACATGTACAATTCTTGGACTCATTTATTGGAAGGCGAACGTCAAGTGCGACTAACGCGAGCACGCAAGTGAAATTTTACGTCGAGCTGGATCACTAAATTCGACCCGTGCCAAAGTATACGAAAAAAAGATAGGTACGTATTTTAGTGTTTATCATTGACCTATGTGGTATGACCTATGACCTATGTGCTGTGTCCTCTATATTTCTTAGTCTTTGACACGTTTCAACTTGCAAGAAACATTGTCAGTACAGTCTCATAGTAGTCCTGATTGTGAAAACATCACAGTTCTTACTATATATTTTAAACGGTAAAAGTGTTCGTGCCACTGCACTGCTCAGATGCGTTGATGATCCGCACACACAATAGAAAAATTAGAGAGAACGTTGTTCATAAGGACTCCAGATAATGGACCCATACTCAAGAATACTCCGTACTAACTATCCTAACGTATATATAAAATGTGAAGTGAGTTGTCATTGTTATCGAATAAATTAATGGTGGCTAACACGCCATTAAACTTGTCGAGATTAGAGCACATGCATCTCATTAAATTTAGAATTGCTTACTTAATTGCATTAATGAGGCATTGGAAAAAAGTAAAGCTCTGAACGATGTCTGCCACTATCGGTATGTGAACTCGTTCTTTATCATATAGCATAGTTTATTCCCAATGGGCAAAAAACATGTGCGAATTCAAGCCATTGTAAATAATTTCCAGTAGTTAGAAGCCTCATTACACTGTGCTTGCTTTGTGAGATATATCTCACTTCTTTTAAGTAGGTTCACTCATAAATTGATCACTTTTCTTTTTAAAAAATTCTCGCCTTATTAAAGCAGTTTTATTTTAACGACAAAGTAAGTATTATGTTTTATTAGTAAAGTTATACTTTTATAGTATGTTGAATTTAACAATGGTTGTGTCTAAAAAATGCATTTGGTGCCTTATATTTTACAACGTTTTTCTTAGCTCGTATTCTTATTTGTCCGTTGGTTCTTTGTCCGGTACAAATCTTGCAATCGATTTTTAACTAACTTCCCGACTAGTTAGACATTTAAAACTTTTAGAACATATCAGAACACGATGCCATTGCACTTTTTGATACTTTTAGCCATCTTTTAGAAGAATTGAATTAATTTTCAGTTAATTCTGTTTTGTATGAAAAGTTATTTCGACACCATTATTGGTTGCTAGGGGTCTGGGTTTCTAGCAACTAAATTATTAATATATACATGCGTTACTATGGAAATCAATATGACATTTCAGTATGATTTCTATGAAGGACACATTTTTTTGATCGTTTAAGCTAGTCAAGTCAAGTTTGTATGATTCAACAGAAAATTTAAAAACGTTGTATATAAAAAGTTATTTTTATCTTGTAATTATTTCTTACTTGCTTAAGGGTGAGAGTAATGTTTTTAGCAAAAAAACAATCTCTGACAATTTTCATTTTAAATAATTAATACATGCGTTTATTGGAATCCAATTTGTATTAAGGCATCGTATTTTATAAATATTGTTATCATTAGAATGTAGAATTTATTATTCAGAAAGCGGCATAATAATTTTACAAAAATATCATAGTTTATCGTATTTTATTTCATTAAAAATAATGCGTAGGTACTACTTATTTTTTTTATACGAAACCGTGTTTTAATGTGTCACAATACTAAAGCTCTAATCAATATAAGTAAAAAAGATTTTAACCTATAGGTACTCATTTATATTTAATAAAAACATCTATAAGTATATATATTTTTTAAATAAAAAAAAACATTATGAAGACTACTAATTTTTCAAAAATCATGATGTGTCCTTCTAAAGAAATTTTAATGATAAAAATATCTATAATATACGATGTAAATCAATTTTCAATAAACGCACATTTTATATCGTTTTTTTTTATTGTAAGTTTATTTTTAAATATATTAAATTGCAGTTTTAAAATTTACTTGTATAGGCATTATGATCGGTATATTAAGCTGCCACTACAGACCATTCATGATCATGACCGACTACACAACCGTCCTCCGGTCGGATATTTATCTTGAGATCTCTTCCTCCAGTCGTTAGTCTTTCTGCATCCCTCCTGATTTTGTCCACCCTTCTTCTCCGATGCAGAAGAAAGCAAATAAAAATATTTATAAAAAAATATAAATAAAGATACTAAAGCACAATTTACAAATGATGAGAACCTATTTCATCCGCTTCAGCACAACATTTAAAATTGTTACAACATAGAAAATCTTACAGAAATTCTACTTATAAATGTAAATTTACGAATAAATTATTGGGAGATGTTGACAAAACATAAAATATTTAATAAAAGATCGTTTAAAAATATATCCAGACTAGTAGATACATACTATTATCAAATATCTCGTATTTAATATTACTGAATTACTTAATATTGTGTTTGATATTAACATACCTTAGTTTTATTAGATTAATATAATTTTAAATAGTATTTAAATTAGTTACTTAAATGAGAATTGATTTTAATATTTTTTAATCGATACCGTGAGAATTTCCCATGCGTTATAAAAATAAAAATACATGACAGTAAATATTTGAACCAGATCATAATACTTAGGTATTGAAAATATTACATCAGACATCAATATGACACACATCAGATCTGATACAGACATAATATTTCGTCATTTTATCTTTTTCGGCTTAATAATATTTAGATACCTTCTATATTATTATGTTTACCTGGTTTTTAAATTCTCTATTAATTAACTGTGTAAGAATATACTAAAAGAATATATTTCTACAAATTATTAGTTAATGTTATATTAATAATGAAATAAAGATCGAAGCTGTATATTCTATGATGATTCTCAATTGGAAGAAAATCAGATCATGCGGTCATTTATAAAAAATATTGACGACTGTAATTTGGTCCATAACCTTCGACAGAATAAGATAACACAACGATAAGCAGTACGGATATAATATAGGAAATCATTAAATGTATTTTTTTTCCGTTTAATTGTGAGATTGTCTACTTTTAAATTTACTTTTATTTTGAAAAAACGAATAAAGCCCACACCCAAAAGAGCTTATTATCATGTTATTATTATTAAGTTAAAGTTGTTTAAAGTATTTTATAATTCTATCAAATAAAATTAACTTATAATATTGTATTTTAATTATCGTCCGTGTTTCAATAAATAATTTTTGTCTTTAAACTGGCCCGTCGTGGGGTTTGAATAAAAGAGAAAGGGGCATGGGATGCTATCGCAGATATTGGATCTAAATAAATATATAATAGTTACTGAAATGAAAGATATGAAACATAATTAGTTTAGATATGTATGCAAAGTAATTATTGGATAATGATAAGTGATAATAACCTTCCTGATCAAATATATACGGGGTATAAATGACCTCTGTGTATAAATGAGTCTGTATCGTAGTTGACTGAATGAAATGGACATGTTTGTCCATGAGTCGTCCATTTCCAAATATCATCTAATCCAGCTTTGACCAAAAATTAACTGAATAATATGCAATATTTTATTCCTTATTTAAAGGGGTTCACATATATTCTATAAAGATTTCCAAACTAGTCGTTTGCAGTCAGTACCTATAACGGTTGAAAAACATCGTCCAATTTCAAAACGCATCTTGTCCGTCTGTTGGTCATTTTCAAATATTATCTTTTCCATTGTTACAGAGTGAGTATTTTGAAACATTTGCTCAATACGTAAAAGTATATCATGTTCTGAAAAACTTTCAAGTGTTTCATTGGAAAAACTATGTAGTAATATTAAAAGCACCCGCCCAAAAGCCCAAGAAAAAAATGGTTACTTTTCTATGTAGAGGTTCCATACAAGTTTTTTGCGAATATTTCAAAACAAAACAAAATCCACAAGGTGAATTTTGGAAATTGGCAACTCATTTAGTTATTCGTGACACTCTCAACATTTACCTCCGATACTACTATCTTATTATACAACATTACATAAATTGAGTTATATCAGAATCTCAGAACCAATGTGTCCGCTTTTTCAGAAAATTAAGGACAGATCTTGTACTGTATTTGTAATTATAACATTTTTTCAGTGACAGTTCATATTTTGAGTCTATTCAAAACAGAAACCCAAAAATTTTATAACCACAAAGACGTAAGTATCGACATTAACATTAAAAGTATGAAAATTCTGTCTTAAATAGCGTTTTTATTTATTTTAACTTACATAAAATACAATGGCACTTAGGTATAGATATGAAACGAGATGGAGAAGGTTTTTTAGATTATAATATTATTATGAATATGTGAACATTTCTTCATCTTAATATAATTGATATGCAAAAACTAAATGCTACCTACTGTCAGTTTAATCAGACGTCTAGCTGAATGAAAATAATACAATAACTTTACGGTTCGACGCGCTACGCGAAGGAGGCTGTTTCTGAGGAAAAACTTGACATGACATAGCTCCATTGTTCGTGGCCAGCATTGAAGTGAACCGATGCCTCATTTTCACACGAAAAAGAGAAATTTGCAAGAGCTGACTTGTTGGCAAGTGAAGAATATTGTGCTGCGCCCAACGCGCAAGATGTGCGTGCGAGTATTTAAATTGAGTTGAATCACTGCGAATGAAAACGGATACTTATCAAGTTCATAAATAACCTTTTGAAGACCTGTTTGTAGTATAACATAATTATTAACGTATTTTGTATATTTGGAAACGTGAGCTTTTAAATGCTCATTTCAAATGGCGAAAGATATCAAAAATGTATTGCGTAGATGGGTCAACAATTGAGCGTTTTTGATCCTTTAATAAAATTGTAAACACCAACACAAATTTTGTCATTAACAGCGAACCAATAGAACGTGTGACCCATTATAAATATTTAAGTACATGGGTCAATGAGAAATCGGACCGGTCTCAGGAAATAAAAACTAGAATTGAGATCGCAAGGAGTGCCTTTCTCAAAATGAGACGCCTCCTTAGCAATCGAGACCTTAACCTAGGCCTGAGACTGCGTATGGTACGTTGTTATGTACTCTCAATTCTTTTCTATGGTATGGAAGTATGGACGTTAAACCAAGAGATGTCACGAAGACTTGAAGCGTTCGAGATGTGGCTGTATAGACGCATCCTCAATTTTTTTTGGACTGACCGGGTGACAAATGTTGAAGTTCTCAATCGAATGGGGAAGGACCGAGAAGTTCTACTTAGTATAAAAACCAGGAAACTACAGTACCTCGACCACATTATGAGAGGACAAAAGTACAGCATTCCCCAACTTGTCATTCAAGAAAAGATCAATGGTAAGCGTAGCAGAGGACGGCGCCGCATTTCGTAGCTTAAGAACCTCCGTGATTGGTAAGAGTGCAGCTCCACTGAACTGTTCCGAGTAGCAGACGACAAATCTAAGATCGCCTTGATGGTGGCAGACCTCTGCTAGGGGATGGAACAATAATAAGAAGAATACAAAACCTAATTAAATTTAGTAATACTGTAATTTATAATTAAATTCATCCATTTATTATTTACAGTTTGGTAATAATATTGAAGGTGGGTGTAATACTTTTATTGTATCGGGCGGCTCTCATGGTATAGTGCGTAAGGCGCCGGCCTTCCATCCAGGAGCTTCGGGCTCGATTCCCGGTGACGACACAATATATTTGTGTGATTTTATCAAAGCCTGGGTGTTTGTGATTGTTCAAAATTACTAACAACTACCTTGTACGAAAAAGCAAGGACATGGTTATTAATAATAATAATAATAATAAAAGTATAATATATTATATCAATAAAAAGGTTTTTGAAATACGTAACGAGATTTTCGAAATATTGATTACTTTTGAAGACCTTTTGCACAATATTAGAATGTGTAATAATCATATTTTTGGCGTGAGTTTTTGCAATAGGTACCCATAAACCTTGCTTTATTATAGTACGATAGTTTATATTAGACTTACTTATTTATTTGCTTGTACAAATAGTAACATATTATATCTACTTACATATTTTATCGTAAATTTCATTAATCTATGCGGCATTAAGATGTCTATTGGGGTTGATTGTTAAATCAGAGCCTGTTTGAGGCTGTCCAGGTCCACCTTGGGCAGTAGCGTCAGAGTAAAAATATATAGACGAAGATGGAAAAAGTAAGTCATAATAATTCTGCAACGACTAAAATATTCAGGAGAACTTTCTACATAAATAAAGTGGTACAAGGTGCAATTCTCTAAATTTGAGTGACAGAGAGTAATGCTACAGATACTTTGAGAACGTAGAGAAATAAAAATGTGGTCTAGTATTGGTAAGGAGTAAGGACGGACGAGCTCGGTAAAATCATAAAGTTATACAATAGCATGAAAGGGAGCATAATCAACACAGCCATCGCTTTTCTTGATGGAATTATAAAAAAAGGTTATAAGACAAAGAGAATTAATATTATATAATAGAAGACATTTTAAAAGATACCGTGCTTAGTTTTGGTTTACATAGATATAAGTTATGAGGTCATTCATTTCTTGTTAAGACAAAAATAAATTGTTATCAGACATCAAATCGCTCTCTAGTGTTTTGTTTAAACAATGCACGTACCACTTTTAGTGTTTGATGCTTCCGAAAGTTAGCTAACGTCTCGTTTTAACCCTCAAAGTTGGAAATTGTGAAATTCCATTATCTTTGCATATGTAAATAATAGCTCAAAAGTTGGCAACACTGTCGCATTTTCCATCTGATGAGCCATACATCTGATCGCATCGCGAATACACAATAGGACATTTTGCCGCTTTGGGATGCGCGACGGTCGACACAAACACAATCAAGTTGTGCAACTTAATCGGTCTAAAACAGCTTTACGTAATGTGTTATAATGTTTATTCACAATGTGTTGTGAAAGTGACACCACGTCCGATGAATGCAAATCGTCGAACAATTACAAATCGATAGTAGAAAGACAGTTTAATTTATGGTGACAGATGATTTTGAAGGCCGCTAAAAGAAAAGCGAAAGGGGTGAAAATGAATACTACATCATGTAATGTAATTGTATGTATCATTACTTTGACATATTTAGTACAATGTCATCATCATCAGCCTGTATCTATCCACTGCTGGATGAAGGCCTCTCCAAGCTGATTCCACTTCTCTCGGTCCTGTGCGTTGCGTTGCCACGTACTTCCGCAGAACTTTATCATTTCATAGATCCAGCGGCCTCTAGCTATACCCTGCGGACGTTTTGTACCTCTTGGGTACCACTGGATGACAAGATTTGTCCAACAATTGTTCTTTCTTCGAGCTATGTGTCCAGCCCATTTCCATTTGAGGCCTTTAGCAAACTCTATTACATCGCAAACCCTTGTCTGTTTTCTTATCCACTCATTCATCTTTCTGTCCTTTCGCGTTATGCTCAGCATGTACCTCTCCATACCATGTTGTGCTACTCTAAGTTCGCAGAGTAAAGCTCGGCTGGAGTGCTTTTGGCCGCCTGAATAATGTCTTCAAAAGTGACCAGCCACTGTGCGTAAAGCGCAAAGTGTTCAACCAGTGTGTGCTTCCCGTACTCACATATGCGTGTGAAACATGGACCCTAAGTTAGTATAATGTATACTTATATTATAAAAGAATTGATTTTAAAAGTAAATCAGCTTGAATATGCTGGCAATTATGTAAATTTTTGACAACACATAAAACAATTTCTTTCGAAATTATCCGGTGATAAAAACTAGAATGGAGTGGATTTGGACATCTGAATATAATAATCAAATATGACTTTCTAATATTATAACAGTGTTAAACCAATGTATTTTTCTAAAACTAACGCATGGATATGAAACATGGACTATAGATATCCAAAAGATGTTTAAAAAACCAAGAGTACCTACCTTAAATAACGCCGTAGGTATTTGAAGATGCAGAGCGGCGTGGATATTGGAAAGCAGTCAATAGCCCGATAGCATTAAACCAATAACTTGAGAAGAAAAATATACGCCAGAAAGATACTTGAGATCAACTCAATAAGAAAATAAACGACATGACATGTATTCATTATCAAGAAACAGGTGTACAAATAAACTAAACTTTCTTTCCGAAATTGATGTTATTAAGGGTGCTTAATTCATATGTAAAAATTCATAACACTTAGGTACGTCTATGATTTTTTGTTGTTATTTTTTCTTATCAAGGTTTTTTATTTAAAATTTTGGTTCCAAACTATTTATAGGTAGAAGACAGAGTTAGAGAAGAAAATTGTGTAAAAACGTAACAATTATCTTAAAAATTAAATAAAAAGTGAAAAAGCATGTTGGGAAACAAACATAATCGTGGTGTGCTACGTGGTATATTTGGAATAAGTCTTGGATGGCTAGGGTAAGAAGGATGAGTCATTTTTTCTTCGGCCATATCTGCCCCTTAGTTGGAGCATATGGACACCACGTGGCGTCTCCAACAATCCCTGTCGCTAGCCAGTCTTCTTGCACCATTCCGGATCATACTAGAATCCCGTAGCTCTGCTCTATACACTCTATATATAGTATTTAGCGGGCTTCCAGATGCAGAAATCCGGTTGGCTTGAAGAACAGTCGTGGCAGGTTGAGATTCTTTTCTGATATCCGCAACACGTGTCTAAGCCAGGTCCAACATCGCCTCTTCACTCTCAGCGTGATAACGGCCTGGTTACTCCTAAAATCATCGCACAAACATAAAAGCTCAGTATATGGTTGCTCTGAGCCTTCGTAAGGCGCCATGATTCGCTGATTCAGAATGCAAGCATCGAAAAGGCAGCATTTGGTTTCGATGAGTCACGTATGATACAAAACTTATATTTGGGAATTCGGTAGGCAAGTAGATAACGAAAGTGCTGGTTAAGTTGAACAAGATGTTTAATATCAAGTTTGATTTGAAAGCATTGGGAGAATAAAACTAAAGGGAAGACAAATCTAGGCTCAACGGAGATACTGGAGAAACGAAAAAATGAATAAGACGAAGCTGAATATAATATTGTGCAATTTTATGACTAATTTATTATAACTCGATCACAAAATCCTTAAGTCAATATGAATTGTATCCAGCGCTCGAAATGGAAAATTTTACGAACCGGAGCGCTCGATAATTTTACGAAAATATCAACTATATTATACTATACTACATTAATTGTAAATGTGATTTATAAAAATAAGCGTGTTATTTTTTTATTATATGAAATATCTAGCTCAGACGGTCAAATAAATATTTTCACGAGACGGAGCGATAATTTTGTGGATTTTATGAACCGGAACGGCGCTCCGGTGCGTTCCGGTCCATTTCGAGCCCTGATTGTATCCAATAGTTGGTGTAGTAAACTGGCTAGAATTGAAAATGTGTTTATCTACTTCAAAACCATGTCTTTTGTAAAATAATAGTTTAAATAATCATGGAGAAATTTCTGTTACATTGGTATTAAAAAGTTATTTATTGTCGTTGTACGTATATATTACGTACGTGTATATTATAGTACCAATGAGTTCCTCCCATTTGTATAACATGTCATCAGTTTTACTCCCAGTATTTGTAGCAGAGAACGCGGAAATATTCTAATATTCAAATGCGTAGAGAAAGTGACATAATAAAATACCCATCTCAAACTCGGCACGCCTTATAACATGACTTCATTAAGCAGATGCAATGCTATCATGAAAAAACTATATGTGGTTTGAACATATACAATGCACTATTTCTGGCCAGTGAAATAATATTATTTTGAGTTCATTAGAAAAAGAGTTCTTTTGAAATAGATGTAATATTTTATATATCGTGGGTAGATTTTTTCTCTCTCATATAACATTGATTTTTACTCCACCACTCGCTAAGTAATTTTGACGTACCTAACGTTACGCGCATTTCATAGTTGTGTTGATGGAATTCCAGTAGCAACCCCCTAAGATGTTAGTTGGCGTATACTAGAGCAGAGGTAGCGAGCCTATGGTACGCGTGCCACTGGTGGCTCGCGAGATGATTTTGCATGGCACGCGTTTGAAGAGAAAAATATCTATAATAATAATAAATGACTGATCGCATTGTATAAAAAATAGCATGAAAATACTCTTCAAGAATAAGCATTACGTTTAATATAAATATATAATTGCTTAAGTCGGTCTTTAGAATTAATGTGTCAGATATTAATATTACCACACTAACCTCATCAGGCGGCGGAGGATGCCGCGCCACGAATCTCTAATTTTGATCGATTTACGGTGCTTGAGACCACTGTAGGCTAGAGAATGCCTCATATGATCGGAGCAATTCTTGTGTCAATTTATGCGATAAGAACCAAACTAATTAATGACAAACAATTTCATTTCTACCCACAAAAATGACTGCACCAAATAAGAAACAAAAACTTGGTGAAGCTAGTAGTGGTAATTCTGGCAGAGAGGCGGCTCTCGTTGTGCAGTGGGTAAGGCGCTCGCCTTCCACCCGAGAGTTCCTGGGTTCGATTCCCGGTCATGACAAAAAACATTTATGTGTTTTTCTCAAAGCCTGGGTGTTTGTGATTGTTCAAAATTACTAACAACCACCTTGTACGAAAAAGCAAGGATATGGTTATTAATAATTCTAAAAAAAAAAAAAAATTCTGGCAGAGAGTTTGAGAATTGGTGGACCGAAATGTATGGCGTAATTGAAAAACGCGATAAAGATACCTACCTAAAACATCATTATTTTTTTAATAGAATTTTTAAAAACTATTTTTTCTATTTATATGAAAAACTATTTATATGAAAATTAATATTTGGTAATTTTGGCACGCGTACATAAAAAGATTCGCCAACCCTGTCCTAGAGGGTGTAATTATTGGCATTCTGCAATTTGTTATGTAAGCAAGTAGGATATCTTGAAAAAAACCATCGTGACCGGTTAAAAACTAGTAATAGGCAAGTATGGTAATGGTATGAAGTCAATCAGATTGAAATCAGGTTGAAAATTGTGTATGTTCAATAAAGAATGCTACATTTTAAAATCATGTATACTTATTGTAATTGTATGGAAAAAAAGTAACTGAATACAATATAATTATGTTAATTTAAATAATAATAACAATAAAAATGTTTACTAAACCTGGAATTAAATCCAGGATATCCTTAATGCTAATTTGACGCAGGCCAAATATGTATAAACATTTTACGCAATAAATTTGCATACGGAAATAAAATGAATTATTGTTGATTGTTTCATTGTTGTTCAAAATATTATAATGATATAAGTATGTCAACCAATGAATTTAGACTCTAGATTGAAGGAGTCTTATATGAACGTAATTTCGTATTGGGAATTTTGAAGGTAGTTCGATTTTCGATTCAGGTTGTGTTGGTAACAAGTTAATTATTTCCTTCTTCTATTGGAAACCTCAAAAACAAAATGACGGCTCGTGTTATTGCTTTGGTTATATAATCTACTCTGTGTTTTACGTGATTATTAATATTATAAAAGATTAACTCAGTAAACGAATTGCTTTTGACTGCCCATGTATAATTGATGAGGAAGTGTATCACATGTATTATATAGGTAAATTTTATATTTAAATGTCTACCTTGATACAACAATAATATGTGAGATGCGTGAAATGTCAAATTCAAGTCGGATTTAATTATACATTATCAAATCCTATGAATTTTCAGTATAAAAAGCTCATTTTGTCGATATCTGCACATATAATCATGTATATAATTAACTAATTAGGTGAATCTGAAAGTATAATGGAATGACATACTGCCCCCATAAGCAAGAAGGGAGCTATTTGCCAAAGTCACATTTTGAGATCATGAGACATTAATAATGTGGATGAATTATTTGATATAAGTAAAATAAAATCAGTATATTTTCAATCGACGGTGTGTTTTTGCTTATGAGACTCGTTATAATGTATTTTTGATAAAATAATATTTTAAAATAATAATAATAAATAAAAAACAATAATATGTCGATTATTATACTGAAACAAATTTTATACCGATTTTGACTTTATGTAAAATGGTTCAGAATTTTACGTAGAGCATTATCTGTACACTAACTCAATTTGTGATTTTTGTCGAAAAGCTGCCCTTTTCCTTATGAGGGCAGCATAGAAAAAGTGTGAAGATCTGTTCAAATATAGCAGAATTGCGAAGTCACTAGTATTGTAGGTAATTTCCTCTAGATACATTTAGGCTTCATCTCTTTAGAAAAAAAAGGTTTTCCCATCATGTTTGATATCAGCAGTTTTTTACAAGATATACAAAAATACAATAGCTACGGCTAGTATCATAGCCTTAGTGCGGTCATTTTTCACGTCGCTTTTTTATTTTTTAATGGTTAAAGTTAAATAAAAACGAACAATAGATGAACATTATCGAAATACAAATTTGAAAAGTAATACAATAAATCAAATGTATGAATTCCTATTTAGGTACTCTGTCCGCATTACTTGTGCGTCAAACCGCATTTGAACAAAAAAGGTTAAATTTTATTTAAAAGTGAAAAAATGGTGCTCGCTGGATTTAGATTGAAAATAAAAACAATATGACGATCATTTTATTCTGGTTCTATAAATTGCCGCAAAACAATGCCTGAAGTGAAGTATATTAAAAATATTACGCTGTATCTACAAACAACGACGGAAGATTTAACATTTTATTGTTTCGTAAAGTATTAAGTTAACCATATACAAATAAAAATAAAAATAACTACTTTAATTACACGAATACAAAAATTAATAATATTTAAATATCTTATGTCCCCTATGTATAAAACATTTAGTCTCTTGAATACCTCAAGTGTACCCAAAATAGCGATCGAATTATTTTTTTGAGTTTCCACTTTACATGCTTTCTTTTCACTGTACTAATTTATTTCGATCAATCTCTGGTACTATCCATATTGCCCTTCCAAGGAAGAAGGCAGTAACTCGCAAAATGTGTGAAATTGAGTTATGTATGCCATCTGTTAGGTAATTTTGAAAGCTATATATTCTGTCCACTTTAAAATCAGAATTATCACTAAAATACCGTTAAAATCCTTAGTGAAAAATGGACATCTGATAAAATAATACAAATTTCTTAGCAAAAAGCCAGTAATTGCACCTATTTATTGCAGTTACTGCTTGTTTATTATTACTTTATTTGTATTTTAACATCCTACTAATAAAAATTATCACCATTTTTTATTAATTTACAGTAATAAAGTTGGAAAAAAACCACATTATGTCATTTATCTCGAAAGTGTGTGAGAGTCAGTTCCTGCCGTCTTCCTTAGAAGGGCAGCATAAAGGAGAATTAACATCTTAAAAATATATCTGTACCTGATAGCCATTGTATTGGATAGATGGTATTGTATATTTATAAAAAGAGTTGTAAGATATTATTATGATACTTTTTGTACAAAATTACTTGATAGGTAGGTTTTTAAATTACTTTTTGTATAATCATGCATACAGCATACTGGTTTTGCGATACGTATTATCGCGAGGGATGATTTCCAATCCTGGTGTCCTAATGAATTTAAATTTCCATGCGCCTGTCAATTACCTACGTGGTCGCAGTCATGATTTATTCTGGATTGGAACCGTTTCCTCGTGTCAAGCCTATCAGGCACCATAAGCTAGGGGTGCAAGACTAGTAAATGCGCTCCCTAAAGACATAGACATTTTCAGTGATGTACTTTGCATTTTGTTTATGAAACTGTATTTTTCTGTATAAAATTGTATGTTTTTCGTTCTCAAAAATTATATTTTTCTGTATTAAATTGTACTTAAGTATGTTTTGATTTATTTTTTGTTATTATTGTTATTATATATGTATATATATTTATTTTTCTATATTCTCTTCTCTCTTGTGAGGGTAATGTTTGACTTATAATGTAAATCTCATGTTGTGTACGTCTTGAATTTAGATTTGTTATGTCCACAATGTTTTGTATTCTTAAATAAATAAATAAATATCATCTAAAAAAAAGTCACATTATGCTTGATGCCAAACAGCTGTACAAGTCAAAGCAATGATTGATATAATATTACTTAGTTATTTGACTAGATTTGAATATTTAAATACGGTTTGTAGTTCACGTACTGTTTACAGAAAACTTTCAATATTTAACACGCTGATAGCGGACTTTATTTGAACTTTCTTCGTGTTATTTGACATTTTGAGATAAAGAGTGCGACAATTTATTTTCGAGCAATCAAACCTGGTTTACATTCGCGGCACGTAAAACTGTGGTGACGAATAAATAATGAAATTACCATACGCGTAATTTCCAAAGATAGCTGAGTTTTAACTTTTACCACGGCACTTTTAGTTTCTTTTATCGTTTCCTTTAGATCTCCATTATCGTGTTAGTATCATCGATCCATTACCGGATTAAGGCGTCTACTTATCTCCGTTATTACCTAAATATGGGTCGACACTTAACCAGATTGTCTTTTTGATACGATTGTCGCAAAATACTCATTGTGATTAATTATAACTAAGCTTAGATTAGCCGGCCCTCGAAATCCAGTGCGTTAGGCGCTGACCTTTCATACGGGGGCTCCGGGCTTGATTCCCGGCGAGGTCACAATAGATTGATGTGATTATCTTAAAGCCTGCGTAGTTGTGATTGTTTTACATAAATTACTAATTACACTGATATATCATCATAATATTACTGTCAACAGGTTTTGTTGGAGTATTAAAAATACTATATATTAAAAAAAATATATAAGATACCATAATTATTTTTTCCTAATCAAAACAAAATAAAATTTAAAAAGAGACTGAGTTTTAGTTAATTAGTGTTAAGTCATTTTTAGTAAGTAGTACGATTATACGTTTTGAAGCTAAGTAAATAAGACAAAACATTTTTTCAACATCCTCTTTTTTGCACTGTCTGGCGAAGGCTGACAACCAATGACAAAATTGTTCACAATTCATGTGATATGATGTGGCGCTTTGTTGATAGGTAAAAGTTAATAATCTTGGATAAATGAATACAAACTTTTTGGATGAAGGGCCATAATTAAGAATATAAAATGAGCGGCGGGCCACAAGTAAAATACTATTTTTAGACATATATTTTTTATTATCATGAAAAAGTAATTTCAATATTTAAAAAAAAAGATTCTCAATCTGTTTTATATTTTTAATTTCAGGTATTAATTTTTTAGTTGAGATTCTTAAAACTGCTTGTATTTGATCGTAAAGAGATTTTATTGATATTCATAATTGAAAATGTTTGTTTATATAAAATATTTTTCGAGCAGAATCTTTAAGTTGTTCGAATTAAGAGTGTTGCAAAATTTGCGGGTTTCATCTCGACGGTGCAATTCGTGTAGGTGCCTATATTCAAAATTTATTTTAAAAAACGCGTTAAAATGTAAAAAATAGTATTTTTGCAGAAATGCGATTAAAGCTCGCAGGCCCCATATAAATGCTTGACGGACCACATGCAGCCCGCGAGCCGCTAGTTTGTCCAGACCTGCAGTCTATATGGTTCAAAAATGATGGCGTTTTATGGCTCAAATTATTAATCTCTTGTTTATGGATCAGAAACTACATAATATTATAATAAATCGGGACATATGATAAGCCAAGTTATAACATTGTTAATTAATTAATGTAGAACATGCCTATCGATATGGATTTGTATACATTTCTATGGTGATTGTGTAATACCTATTCTATATTATAGCGCCTGTACCTACACATGCATGGATTTACGTGCAGCAATAGTGTGTATTTTAAACTATCGCAATAATAACAGTTTATACGTAAAAGTGCTGACTGTCTTGTCAATCTCATTCTTCAAGAGTAAGCGAGACGCGATGTTGTCATATAGTAAGTGTGTACTATTTGACAGATCGTGAAAATCGGTTTACCTCAAAATTAGTCTGCGCGGCGTAATTCGTTTACCGCAGGTTTGCGACTATCTTTCTACTCTGCAGGCGTAGATATTTCACAGTCCAATTGTCGCGTAAAAATTCAGAAGCTACTGAATTTTTTTAATCAGTGCATACAATCTTGCAACTTGCATGATAATACATATTTACACGTGTATTTTTTGTTATGGCTGCGTAACGTACTGTCACCAGTAAGTCCATGCACGTGTAAACTAGGTATTATGTTATTAACTGCATTTATTACCTCCAGCATTTTTTTTGTTAGAAAAAGTACGTGTGATATTTAAATACATGGATATGGCAAAATACGCAAAACATGCTAGGTATTTAAGAGTTTAAAAAGCGAAAAGATATGTCACATTTTTATTTCTATTTGAACAGTCTGCCGTGACGCAAAAAAACTTCAGTCACTGAAAAAATGCTAATGAAGGTTAAAGTTACGTAGGGGCTTCCATGAGAACTTTTAGAAAAAAAATGTATAATTACTAAAGAAGTCTTAATTAATATTATATGAAGCATTTCGCATTAACGGGCGGCTGAAGAGCTCGGTATTCAAATATAATTTAGTATGAAATTGACCTCGGCGTCGTACGCACGTTAATTTAAATCGATCTTTTGGCAAAAATCACTAATCATCGGAGATTTTATTTAAAAAAAAAAACATTATTATTACTATTGTCGACCTTCTATATTATTATTATTGTGGACAATCTTACATTATTATTTTATAAACACATGCACGTGTCCGCTGATCAGAAAACAGGGCTGTCAAAATAATATAATATTTGTAAAATGTTAATTTCATCATAGTTTTTAATCAAACCTGTGCAAGTACATACTGATAACTTGGGTGGATATCGTGGCAAACATACTATTGATATATCTACGGGTATATTATTATTATAACCCAATTCAAATTGAACATAGGTTGATACTCAATTACTATTATAGTATCTTTATGATTTCGAGAAAATAATACGATGGAATATATTATATAATCCATATCAATTATTTGAAAACATTATATTTACATGTATATAATATAGTGAAAAGGTCAGATAACTGTTTTCTCTGCAAGATAACATCAAAATTTATATATACTTACTTAAATGAAGAATTACATTCACGAGTGAGCACGGCTTAAAGTTCAAAGTTGATTTTTTATAACTAATAGAAAATGCTGTTTGTTTCTACGAATAAAAAATCACGGCAATCAGAAAGGCCGGAAAATATGGCCGACAATGCATGATACACAAACATAAAATACACAAAATTACAAACACATACGAAGTTTACCGCACACGTGCAGACCACGTGATATTTGTTTACGCAAAATCGTCGCTTTCCAAAATGGCGAATTTGGTTGCCAGTTTTTACTGCGATGAATCACTGTGTTCCTTACTGTCTTTTTTTATTCGTAGGTTTGTTAAAATCGGAAATGAGTTGGAATATAATGCAACCAAAACTGGAAAAATTCTATTATGGGTGTTTACTTTTTGAATTAGTTGACACCAGAAAAACAGGTACATGCCACTACGTGAACCACAGTGGATATTATGCCGGGTCCAAATTGGCAACATGTCGCCGGCAACCTCGTTAAATTTTAAGATAAGTATGATAATTATCGTAATTTTTTTTAAGCCATTATGATAATTATCGTAAAATTTATCGAGGTTGTCGCGCGACATTGTTTTGCGCCAGTGTGGACCCGGCATTAGATGCACAAAACTTAAATAAAATATATTATAAATTAAATTTAAAAAGTACAATAAAATTAATTGCGTCGGCAGCCCTGTTAGATATTTTTTATAGTGACAGTCATTTTTTATATGCCCGCCAGTCGATGGATTAATAAAAAAATAATGTGTCTAGTGACTGTATGTTAATAATTATTTTTAGGCACTCATGATATAAATTATTTCGCCCATTGGCTTTACCTACCACTTGTTTCACTAGTATAAAAGTGAAGTTGCGCAGGCAATAAAAAGTCACTTTCTTTTTATAATAGGCAGACACTAAATTCTACGTTTTAAAAAATATGCATTAGAATTAAACAATACCTATTATTTTTAATATGTAGGTCCTAAACATTACAAATAAGCACTATTCATTAGTAATGTTTTTTGGATAGCACATGAAATAAAAATGTAGGTAGATATGTATGTCAACATCCTTCGTATATTTAGTTCTCGGACAATTTCAGGTTAAAAAGTTATTAATATTATATTATTAAGTTTATATCGTGGCTAACACATAATCAAAAAAGTTATCATATCCATCATATCAGTTGCAATACTTCACACCAAAGAACTGATAAACATATTGAATTTAGTAACATTTATTAGAAAGTACTATTTTTTGGTCACCCCATAGCTTCACTTCACGAAAACCACCAAACGGGAGTTTATTGAGACAAACATTGGCGGCAACCTTTTTATATTAACTAGTAGACCAGTTATTATGGACCACATGTAAAAAAATCATATTTTCAATTCTCAAGGCCGATTCTGTAGAGCGTCCTCTTAAGTTAACAGCGTTTTAGTGATGCGATTAGCTTGCAATATATCACAGCACAGTGTACACCGAAAATATCTTCCACGCGCTCGATTTTCGACAAAGTGACATGGTGACCCAGAAATATTCTTTCGCGGCAGCTATTATGCGGCGGGAAAAAATCTTAGCACTTAATTAATAACAATAAAATTGTAATTACTAATTACTATGTTACTGTACGTAATACATCATTTTCTCCACATACATATGCCGAGTGTTTATTGGTATTTTAGCTTCACACGAATGTTTTCGGAGATAAAGATATCATACCAATGCGTGTCATGCATTACTTATATATTATGCACTGCATATATGTACATACAAAGATAATTCATAAAGCGTTTATCTATCAACATTTTTCGTTCGTCTTATTTGCGCCAGTTTTAAATTTAATCTGCAATGATGTGTACATTTCAACAGCTACGTTCATGGAATACAGAATGTCTGAACAATATTTATTTAATTCCATAAAATTTATAATGTATAAAGAGACAGTGTATCAGAGATATCAACACTTTCGGGAAAAAGCGATTTAAGATTGCGGCTTTTTGGTTTTAGAAGTTAGAGGTTTTTGTTATGAATAAATGACTCAAATCGAAAGATGAATTCACTTTAAAGATATGATACTTTAAGCCGGCGCTCCATTGACACGCAAGTCAGACGATCTACAGTCATCGGACTTTTTTTTCGTGTGGAGCACCTTTGATTTGCGGACTTTTTAATACGCAGACCAGGCTCGCTGGATTTCAAACATGTTTGATATTTTACTCTCCAAGTTGCCAGACTACGTCCGTCGATCACTATGCAATTCAATTTGAAATAATTACGCGATCATTCGGACCGAAAAAAATCTGTAATTGTTTTAAACATTTTCATTGATTAATTTGTTAATTTACACATTACAAAATGAGAGATTTATCAATTTTTTTTTTTTTTGTATTTATGAAATTCATAAAATGAAACGTAAAACTTGTGTTGTTTTCACTGCTATATTATTTTATGCAAGTCTAGATATAAATAACACAAATATATAGGATTATAGGAAGACATTACGATAATCGCAACTTTTGACAGCTCGACTTTTTTATTCGGTCGTTGATCAGTAGCAGAGGATAGACAAATTGGACGATTTATTGTCTTCGGACTTTTGGCTCGCCAATGGAGCGCTGGCATTAGGTACACAATATGTACTTGGGTTATTCTTTTTCTGCAGAATTGTATATAATATAATATAATATGGCTCTGGGATAAATACATGTATCCTTACGTAATCACCACGTATAATTAATTCTGTATGCGAAATTAAAACGGAGATAAGTCGCTACTTTTCAGAAAAGTCAGAAAAAGTATTGAGTTATGGATAGGCTTACCATAATTATGAAACCCTAAACCGAAACAGGAACGGAAGATAGGGCAAAGAAACAAATTTAACCGCCAAAAATTGTTTTATTATTAAAAGTATGTACAAAAAAAGAATGCATAAGGTCGCTGCAGCAGAAATTTAAATTATTTTATTTATTTATTGTACCAGTCGTAGTTCTTGCTGGAATGTCCTTTCTTCAGCATTTTATCATTTTTGAAGTTATACTTCTTTAGGCGCGTTTGGAAAATCAGATCAGAGTGTATTTTTGGCGTGTGACATGTAACACATAATTTATTTTTTCACACGAAAAAAAAACGCACTCGATTGGATTACCACCGATTGTTCGGTTATCAGCCGAACGCACAACCTTTACGCCACAGTATGATACTGCAATCGTGACGATTATACAGTATAATAGTATAGTTTAGAATTATTCCGTTGCCTAGGCAGCGAATTTATTATTGTCGGCCATTTGCAATTCCTTACGTAAACAAACAATTAAACGTCAGAGTTGGTACTAACGAGAAACCATTATATAATTTAGTAATATAAGTTAAAGTGTATAGAAATAAACCAACGGCGTTCCAATAAGCGGTCCTTTTTTTTGCGTGTGCAATTTAACAAGATAATTAAGAGCTAGTCAAAGAATCTAGTTTTTCACAAGTTTTGTTTTTACGCCAAAGAAGTATAACGTCTAACGCGCGTACATAAGTACATACACCGATTTTTTTTTAAATTTTCTCATATAAAAGGTTGCACGTAATGCCAAAGTTCAATTTGTACTGCAGTAGCTCTCGTACCGAGAACGGTGGATACTCGCGCGTCGCACCCTTCTCCGCCATCACATTACATATACGCTACTACGGTCAATCACGATAATGTATTATTGACAATTTATTATACATACGTGGAACAACAGCCGGGACCAATGTGTGAAACTGGGACGTATGTTAAGCCTAGTGATTGACAACTTTGGATGTAATTCAACGGCGTTGATACGACTCATGCGTCTTCTCCTTTAGTATATTTATCTCCCATTTCTTTAAATGACACGTTGTGCCCTTATTACACTATGTGACTCTTTTTCTGCTCTTCTCCCTACGCCATCTAATAATTAGATTCTTTTTCTTTTTCTCGTGCCATCCCCTATCAGAGGTTCGTCATAATCAGGGTAATCTGTGATTAATCGACATCAACATTTGTCATCCGGTCAGCTCAGAGATTTTAGGAGATGTTAGCACTGTTTGTGGACAGCATATTCTAAGAAACGGAAAATAAAGGTACGAATTATAGTTTTATTGAAATAAGTTTTTTTTTGCCTACGGTGCTCGCAAAATATGCCCGATATAATCTTCAGTGGTTTTATTTAGATTTTTTTTAAACTTGTCCATTTAAAATAAATAAATAAATAAAAATATATATATATCGAGAGATCATATTAGGAATATCATAACAAGTGTTTCAATAATGCGTCAGTGAGAGTTAGAACGAAACATTTTTTTTTTAAATTTTAAAATTGCTCTCCTGTCATGTTTCGTATTATCACATACTTACACATTTTTGCTAAGGATAGCCGGTATAAAGTTTCTTACTAATTCAAATGGGTATAAGTGATAATTTTTAACACTCTAGCAGGCCTATTCTAACATATTATCACTTAACATCAAAAAAGTGCCAATTGAGATAAATATGATATATTACATATTCTGGCGGTTAGGTAATTATGTAAAAAAGTTAACCATCTGAACTGTCAAAAGGTGATATCTTTTAACAACGCCTCTCTTGGCCGTGCTAACTTTGAGAACGAGATAGAGTACGTCAATTTTACATATTGAGAATTGAGATACAAGACCGACTGTTTTGCTGCAATCGCAATGACATGACTAATAACATTGTAGGTTATGTCGATATGTCTGACGTTCAGTACAAAATTCTTGTGTTCAGGTCATTACCGACTAGATGGCGCTTATTCGGCTTTATCCTCTTGTGTTCGCTTGGGATAGGCAACATGAATATATCCGAATTTGACCGACATGTCTTCCAACCTAAATTTTCGCCGTATTACGAATAATTAGAGATAGCCGGTGATACCCAACCGTTTAGTGTATACAATATCTTCCGTGTTAATCTGGAACAATAATAATAACGGAAATGTGCTAAAATGATAACCATTAAGAATAGACCTAAAACCGATCCTGGGTATATTATAACAGATCACATAAATTTAATTATGATTTTTTTTTCGACCATGTCCGATTCTAATATGATCATATGGGCCTCCACAGAGTGGAGGTTTGTATTGACAGATTTTGTTTTTTACGAGAAATGGATGTCAGCCACTTGCTCAACCTATTAGGTCCATACCCTGACATACACAAATTGAAAAACAATATGTGTACTTGCCAGACCCAGGATTCGAACCTAGGACCCACGACTTTATAGTCCAACGCTTATGCCACCTACAACCCTACAGGATAGTAATTTGAAAAAAGAAATGCATTGGCTTGATCTTATAAAAAAAGACTTTCCTACAAATAAATAGGAAATTTTTACTTCGTTACGGGATATCTCGTGCTGACACACTTTTAGAATGCTGGACTTGCCCCATAAATAAATGTTCGGCAAAACATTCTTTGCGACCTTTTTGCTTAGTAATTTTTGTAATGAAATTACATAGAATTTAAACTGAAAGAGGGGAAAAACGTGACTACATGACGTAGTAGGCGAAGATCAGACTAAAATGATCATGATTAAGAATTCTGATGATACAATAAACATCTGAGTGAAACTGTCATAAATTTTGATTAATGCATAAACCTACTATCTGACATATTATATTTTATTAGGTTACCTTATATTGTTAGGTAGATTTAATCGCGTGGCGTTGTTTTTGGTTTCAGCGCTTTATATCACAATCGATTAACAGTCGTTCCCACGCTCTTCAGTGCACAAGTGAAACTTCGTATCACATTTTTTTCGCTGCGTTTTCCCGCCAAAGTGTGCTTGTATGAAAAATTATTATTGTGTTCCATCGCTAGAATTATTAAGGTCAAATTAATTATTATACCATGAGTTTGATGCTTAGAGGCAAACTTTTGATGAGATTCAACGTTTATTTGATATATTATTATAAAATGAGTTTATCACTTGGTGTTCACAACATTTATATATTGTTTTATAGCATGTGTTTTACATTGAGTTTATGCAGTGTTATAATTATTATTTATACTCTGTGGTGGGGTGGAAAAGGAGTTATGTAGTGTGGAAAATTCACATACCGTAAATTACTGCAACTTATATAATACCCTTGGAGAAGTTTCAGCAGGAATTGAAATGGAATATTTTACGAATCGGAGCGCTCGATAATTTTACAAAAATACTAACATATTTTTCTAATTTTTTAAAATTATGTGCGTTAGATTTTTTGTTATATGGTCTACCTAGCTTAAATGGAAAACTTAATCTTTAAAACTTGTAGCTTCCGTGCATATTTAAAAAAAGTGATACTTAGCCTCTTAGTCTTAACAAACAAACAACCACAGCTGTCACACATACTTTTAATCGGGTTGCATTTTTTTGAAATTCACATAACACAATATAATATAACGTACTCACAATAATTAGTACTACCGCCCACATCGTGACTGCAACATCTTTGGTTGTAAAACACGCTTGATGTCGCATGCACTATATTTAAAAGTACACAGCATGAATATCTTGTGTGGTACATCAAGGCTTATGTGTAGTTCAAAAAATCGCTGCTTCCACGCATATAGTCCTTATTTTACAGCACGTACTGCGAAGAGGTTATCAATGTCAGATCACGAGATAGTATAAATGACAAATAAATTAATGGCGATAATCGTAATCAAATGGCCTTTCACGTTAACAAATATATCCTTCAAACAATAATTGGTAAACCATCGGATAATGAATGAATCTAATATTTCCGATAAACTGCTTCTTTTTCAGATGTACAATAACATTTTATCTGCGTTGACAGAAGGTCGTGTCGCATCACTGTGTGTGCGGGAGACTTAAAATATTACGGGCGGTTATGATTAATAATCATATTCATGTCGATTCGAATTTCGATGTGCATTACGCCTTATGCCAAATATATTTAGGAATTTAACCTTTTGTTGTTATTGAAGTTTTAGAATTTTAAATGGTAAAATATAGCGAGAGAAATTAGGTATATAATTTATTTAACATATAATATGACTAATACGTATCATTTAAGTTTAATTAAAACTGAAATATATGTTTTATTCTATACGCTGAAGAAAGGAACGAATCGAATAAGTATTCATAACATAAGAACAAGTATAAAAATAAATAAATGTACAAATTGATGTGTTATATTTATATAATTCAAGCTTAACCATAAATGGATATTTTATAGCTGTGATTAGTGATTTAACAAGTAATGAAAGTTATTTTGACGTTGACGTTCTATTGTATCAATTTGGTACAACTTTTATGCATCGTTTTGCGAATGAAAATGTAAGTATGCCAATATGGAAAATCGCCAAATATGTATGTTGTAATTACTTCCGCATCTCAAATACCAGTATAATTTCACCAAAAATTCACATGTAAGATTTTTGGAATTTATAATTTGTGTAATATTGCTTATATTCACTTAATTCAAATGATAGAAATATTATTATCAATTATTATCGATTTATTTTAAAAATCAATTATTGTGTTCGATACATTGAAACGAAAATAATACGGCAATATCGTATAGAACTATTTTATCTAAGAAGAAAGTTATAAACATGACGTATTGATAATGTCAAAACAATTATGGCTAAATACATACAACGAAATCTGTTTGCACGAAATACTTTTTGGAGGTCAAGTGATATTACTACGTTTTTTTTTTAAATAGTACTTACATACCTTATAATAAAACATTTGGTATGATAAATATAATATATAATCATATCGTTAGTAGAATATGATACATATAAATATATCATTAATATTTAACATAATTATAATATTTATTTCATATGTAAAATATTGATAACTACCTACAAGGACTGCTGACTGAAGTATTAGTACGAAGACGTTAAATCTGAAAGTTTGCAGAATCGTTTAGACTTTTAGAGCTTGTGATTTATCGTCTACAGTGGCATATCAAATCAAACCATGTTTTATCAATAAAAAAATAACACGACATAAAATCGATTTATTCCACAAATCTAAATGTCGACTACAACTACCCAGATGTGCTTCTATGGTGAATAAATACATTGGTTATATTATTACATAATAGTAAGTAATTTTAAGGGCTGTTAAAGGTTCAATATGGATCCAGTCCAGAGCATAGCATAGCCGTTCGATTGAACGTATTTTTGTTCGATTTTCACCATAATTACCATATGGACAGTTTTGGAAATGGACATCTCATTTATATTTTGTGTTATAATATTATGTTGTGAACAATTTGAACTTGTATTTTCTATTATTCACTCATGATAATAAAATACATTACGTAATATAAGTCAATGATAAAGGTTGATTTGTTTAAAAGTTGTGACGTCACGCTCAAAGATGGGTTTAAAATATTGCGATGATTTGTGATGAAGGGGGTAGGAGGTTGTACAGAATATGACGTCAAAAACAATAAAATATGAAATATTTTTTTTCTGAAAACATGAGAACATTGTACTGAAATAGATTATATTTAACGAATTTGTTGAGTTAATGAGTGGGGAGTTGAAAGATGTGTCGTAATTTATAGAATAGAATTATGACCTAGCGTGACAATGTGGGAAGGAAGGGGAAAAAATCCCTAAATCGTCTGAAGGTCTGAGGTCATTTACTTATAAATTATACTTAAAAGACTGGATGACAAGTACGAGTCCGGACAGGGTTGGAACTTCTTAGTGTTTATTAATTTTGTCGTCTAAATTATTACGCCATACTAGTGAAAGTTTCACTGCTTGTTGTTTAGAAACGCTTAAAATAATTGGTTTAAACGAAAGGGCACAAAAAGCGAGTGTGTTTTATGTTTGTCCAAAACGTTGCTAAGTATAATTTCCGGCGGTCCACTTTTTTCGTCATGTATGTACAGACATGTCCATTGTTACTCATTATCTTATTACTCATTGGTGAAGTCTTTTGGAAGACGCGCGTTGTGCCATATGGATGTATTTTAGCCAGTTTTACGGGTGGAGCTAAGATAATATATTATAAATAACAATATTTAATAAACATAATAATATTCTTTGAACATACATAATTTTGAAAACACTTCTGAGAAAATATTTTATAGCCAATAGAAAAATCTTTTTGAAAAAAGTAAGACACCCGGCAGGATCGAACATGTATCTCTCGGGTATCGCGCCCATGCACATAGTTCACTATGCTAAAATAATCATACTTAATTACGACAAATTTTAACTATTGGTTTTTTTAATAGATACTCACTGAAGTGCTTTCCAAAATGAGCTACTATTGGCAATCGTATTCAATCAATCAATATTTTCTAGAAGTGTTTTCAAAATTATGTACGTTCAATAGTTGGAATGTTACATTCCTATATCGTGTGAATTATTCGATGAATAAAAAAAAGTTAATTCATAATAATCGTATTTAATTTTTTTATTTTTTTTAAATTTCAGCTACGAAGTCTGACTTATTCAGCCGTCATAGGATTATAAAAACAAAAAAATACGTATTATTCATAATGGTAACCATGTAGTAGCAATTTATACTTGCAGGTTACATTTAGAAACAAAAATGCTTTGATGATTGGCTGAGCTATAAACGTCTAAAGATTATGTGGTAATTGATAATTTTGACTTGTTAAATTTTTAAGGAGCCTTGTCCTCGCGTGTCCGGAAATTTGGAAGTAAGCAGTTCGCCGTATCACACTTCACCTTGAAAATGTTGTATCGGAAATATATGGTCGTATATTAAAGACCGTCCAACCTCTTTGGGTTGTATAGTACTGACATAAAATTCATGTCTAAATAAAACACGGTTCTATTCGGTTTACAGGAAGCCAGCGACAAAAAAAATTGAAAATAGCCGATATACTGGATTATTTATTAGGTTAGGTTAATTAAATCGGAATATTATTGTCTACAATGCTCCACGAATAACGCGTATTTTTTTCATCTCGGTGCTACAGAGATGAAAAAGTACAGTATAGATTTCCTATAAGAAAGCTCACGGCGAACTGTGCTACGGTGTTAATGTAATACGTACAATTTACATATTGTAACCTCGTCTTTGACCATCATAAAGCGAACATTGCCAAACATCGAAATATAGCTGCTGCAGTATTTTTTTATAACTATCACGTTTTTCACCAATAATTTTTCTTCATAATATCATTTACTTAGTTGGAGCATATTATACCGTGCGGTGTCCCAAAGAACTCAGTCGCTCACCTATATTATCGCGTCCCAACGCTTCACATTGTGGATGGTATTTAGTAGCCTTGCAGGAGAGTGATGTTCCGTGGGGATAGGTAGGTTATATATTGTTTATAGGTGGTACATTATAAAGGGCGGCAAATGAAGAAACGAATGCGATTATTACAACTTTTGAAAATAATGGCGGGTTTCCGTAAATCAGACGATACGGTCGCTTCGTTAGAATGTACTGACATCATATTCATAAAAAAATATCATAACAGGGCCTCCAAACATTTCATAAACTCAGACATCTACGTAGCTAATACCAACGCTGTTTAAGAGGAGGTTTGGTGGAAATGATCTATTCTTCAATAGATCAAACGTGTACGTCATTTAATACAGCCGAAAATAAATAAGTAAGTAATACAAATGGTAGGTATTTACCCAGAAACTTTGCATACAATTTGAGACTAAAAATGAAAGGGTGCGACAATCTAAGTTTGCGTAAGAGAGGCACTTTGCATAGGGACGTCACTGTTATAAGACACCAGGTAGGCCATGTTCAGACTCCTTTTACTTGGCTGAATGAGATCCAACGTTGCTTCTTCGACTTTGATCTGACATTATTATCTACACATTACTAAATAAAGGTATAAATAATTATAATGATTGACAAAAAATCATATTGCTTGTCTTTATATAAGTGTAACAAACTATTTTTTTCGTTAAAAGCGTACATAAGTGAAACGGCAAATAATTTTCAACAGTATGTGGGACGTAATTTCGGCCGCGTTGCCAGTCGGAGAGCGATAGCCGACCTGTTCGCACGTCAATTTGTTTTGTGATGGCGTCGGAGGAATATATTCTTAAATCGTGTAAAGATGACTAAAAAACGTTCCGCATGTACTTGAAAAAGAAAACATGTCAATGAATATACTATTATTATAATGAATATAAAAAATAAACATAACATTAAAAGGACGCATGTGAAATTATTATGACAAATTATATTTCGTTCGGCTCGCGTCATTTACACAATCCGTGCATCGCCTAATCACGATCTTTTTTCAGCTAAAGTATAGCCTTAATAGGTTCTAATATACTGAACAATTTTAAAGTAAAATAAATCCAATCAAAGATGTCGAAGTAACCCCTGCAATGCAAATATGCATTTTATGAATGAAAGAGAAGCTGAAAAAAAATATTTCGACTACTACTGCACCATGTCCGATCCTAATAAGATCATATGGGCCTCCACAGGGTGGAGGTTGTATTAACAGATTTTTGTTTTTACGAGAAATGGATATTAGACAATTGCTCAACCTATTAGGTACATACTCTGAATCCAAACGCAATTTGAAAAAACAATATGTATGATTTGCCAGACCCAGGTTTCGAACCTTGGACCCACGACATTATAAGCCGACGCTTAAGCCGCTCGGCCATCGTGGGTTCGACTAAATAATGATTAAAATATTAGCTCAACGACAAATTTCATTTAATTAATACCGTATTTTAAAAATAGTTGTCAAATAGGCTTAGTTTCTATCAACCAAACTTTACCCATCATTTCTTCGTGGTTGTAAAATTGTAGTCGCATGAAAGCAGCATAATCACATATTATATTAAATGTAGTTGTTGCTAAGAGCGAATGAATAATCCTCATCTATGACGATGACGCATAAAATAATCTTTCAAAAATTTTGTGTTTTTTCTTGTGTTTAATTTAATATTTTTAATGCACCTCAATAATAATAATAAAAATACTGCGTTGTTTTTTTTAATTGTGAAATTTTATTAGATATACCTAATATAATATTGAATGTTAGGAGAAAGACACAACATTATAAAATAACTTTCTATCTAATTGTTTTTTTTTAAATTATATTGCAGTTTCCGGCATTTTCTTTGATTTTACATAAAAAAAACTATGACGTATAATTTTACCGTATTTTAAATAGAGTCATTTTATTTTTAATAAAGTCTTATGGGACATTTGTTATAACAACGCGCTAACAAAATAAAGACACTGCTATAGAGTTGATTAAAAACGTAAGTAATAATATGTGACATCTAATTAACGCAACTACAATATTGTCATTGTCATGAATCTTGCGCTAAGACTAAACTGGGCTCTGTGCTCCGCCCTTGTGTAAGTTATTGTACAATGGCCTTAGATTCGAGCCAAATAAAGTGAAACTTGGTTCATTATATTGTTGTCTTATGTGCTTGAAACCTAAATTGCGTAAAAACAAAAGTCTGCCCGTGTGAAAATGCTTTATTTCAGTTCGACGTTAATCCCTCGCGAATCATCTGACTTTGAAGTAAAAGTGATACATAGACGGTTATCTTCACAAATATTTTTTTTTTGTTTTGTTTTGAAAGCGTGCTTCAAAACAATTAATATTAATTGTTTTATACGTGTAAAATTAACCGTTATTGCTTATACTGTGTTTGCATATGTATTTTATTAACCTTTTATTGTAAAAATATACGTTTGTTCATATGGGTATAATTACATTTTTTTATTCGCAATCTTCTTGTAAACGAAGGTTGTAAATTCTCGTCAAACAATTTATAAATTTCGGTTGATGTTTTTTTTATTTACATCTATCATGGCACCATATAAAATGTATGTTGTGAGTAGAGTTGGGTTTCGGGAATTCTCGAGAAATTTTCGAGATTTTCCATCCCGAATCTCGAGAATTGAAATTTAGGGAAATCCCGGATCTCGAGAATCTTTTCTCGGGATTCGGGATTTCTTCATTATCAAATATTAAATGAAAAAAACCGATTTTATATATGGAAAAAGTGGACAGAAAACACAAAACGTTCAAAGACTGATCGGGGCATTTAACACAATGAAGCCAACGTCGACTCAAAATGAGCGCAATTTTTGCAACAGGGAATTTTGTGTCTCAAAAGCGTACGCAATTGTCAGACGCAGGGATCTGTGTTTATTGAAAGTCTATTTTATTAAGTAATGTTTTGAATTATTTTTGTTTTCCTACATCTATTTTGTATGTCTCCTTACATAAAAAAATCTTTTCTGGAAATCCCGAATCTCGAGATTGCGATTTTCTCGGGAAATACCCAACTCTAGTTGTGAGCAATTGATTTTCCGCCTAATTCAGATTTGAGACTTATCTTCAGCGTTACCCATCTGTCAATCGAAAGTATCCCTACCGGAATATGCCATGAGTGGTATTTTCTTTGAAGAATTCACAGTATTTTTTTTTAAATTGTATGTTTTCGTTTTTCACCTGAAGAAAATTGCCACAAAATTATATGAATCCTACATTATGATCTTGTAATGGCGCATTGAATTACAATAAATTGCCTCGAATTATTTTTTTCTAACTTCAGCATTCGCACACTTAGAACACTTACAGACTATAGCTCATGGGCCCCACAAGCGGGGAGGGAGCTGACATAGGCTCTAGTCTGGGGGCCCGGCGTGGGAAATCGACCAGATAAATGAGATAAACAGATATCACAAATTTGCTCTAACAGTAAAAAAAGTCGCCTGCTGCGCTATTTTACTTCAATTATTATGTTAATATTTTAAAATATGTGATTGTGCGATGCAATTTTTAATTGTGTATCGATACTCGATAATTTCAATACAAAAGTGGATCTAGGTCTTAAAAATACAAAAATACGTGAATATCGCCATAATGCCTTCAACATTATTAATAGGTAAGAGGGTCCGAAGACCCTAGCCCGGGGGCGCACTTCAGGTTGTGGGAGCCACGCTACAGCTACTTGGTGCTTTGGTTTGTTTACACTTTACAGCCAACAAATGCGTCTTCTTCTAGGATTCCTTATACTTTATATTTTCGCTGTATGATTAATTGAATTAATGCATATTTGTCATTTCGTATTACGTGGCCAATTTTTTAAATTTTTTAATTTAATTACATTGGATACGATTTATGGGATTTTTAAAATTTAACTTAGTTTAAATAGTTCTTAAATTTAACTAAGTATAACAATCACAATCATTGTTTCAATGAAGGCATGAAATTATTTGTTGATTATAATTAAGAAATAATTATTTGTCTTACTGGAATATGATTATATTGACTCTTAAAGATATGTACACAATCTGTACTACTTTACTCATTCATTACCAGAAAAACCTGACATTAACCATACTGGATTTGGTATAATATATTATAGAATTTGGTTTTTACTAACATTTATTTTAATTTAACAAATCAACTTTAATAAATGTCGTTTTTTTTTTAAACAAGAAGACTTTAAATAATGCTAAAAAAGTGTCATAAGTAGGCGAATATCTAGTTATTTTTATCAAAAACTTCTTATCACAAAGTTTTAGGTCCTTGACTTTGTGTGGTATTTCCCGCGGAAAAACAAACATCCGCTTCCGCAGCATGTATATGAAAATGCCGCCAGGCTGACGCGCGTGTCGCATAGTGACAGACGACGTGACGGTAAAGGCATATGCAAGTTAGGTAGCGGGCGCCTAGTTAAAATACTTTTTTTGTGTTTTTAATTGCGCACACCAGTGCTTCGCAACTTTTTCTCATCATGACACACTGTTCAAATTGTAACATGTTCACAGAAACAAATACTTTGTAGGTACTCAAATTAAACTATTAGAAACGTAAAATTATTAGAATTTTATGAATACTGTAATATGCAAGTCATACTCCTACTAAGTAATAGTGTTATCACGTTATTCCAATATATACTTGCTATAGACTACCAGGTCTGTTTTTAATTAGTTTCTTTATCTTGAGTTACAGCTATCTATACTCTAATTGCAACTTTTGAGTTGATCAGATCAGTCTATATGTTACGCCGAATGTGCTAAATTGAGTATTACATGAAATGGGCAAAATTTTGCTTAAATCATGAAAATGCAAGCCCGTTGCCTTATTCATGAATCAGGCAAAATATCTGCCAAGTGCGTGAATTCGGCAGTATTTTTTCTGCCCAGTTCATGCTTTGGGCAAATTAGATAGTAGCGCTACGGTGGTGTTTTTTTGCAACTAAACCAAATGTGTCAAATGTCTTTGATTATATAAAAATATACCAATCAATAACTGCAATGACGTTCATATCCATTTACTATGCCCAAAAGCAAATCTAGAACTATAATATTATGATAACGGAAGAATTTTATTAAAAGGTATTTACGCGATTTGATTCGTGCTTGGGTGCAATGGTCGATTGTTTGTGATAGTATGATTTTTGATAGTTTGTTGAGACTTGTTAGCTAACCTCAAAATGGACATTCAGTTGAATTCAGAATTACAAAACCTAACCTAACCTAACCTAATAATAATACTTTTTATATTATGTCCAATTATAACTAATAAAACCATCCGTATTAAATTTACTTTTTCTACTGTCATGTTAGCAGCTTAAGAATTCCATACCCTGGCGAATTCACGCACTCGGCATATAATTTACCTAATTCATGAATAAGGCAAAATTTTGCCCATTTCATGTAATAGTCAATTTCGTACATTCGGCGTAACATATATATCGCAACTCAATTGTATTATTATAAATACTAGTGTATATTATCAGTATAATTTAGTAAACAATTCATAATATGTATTAGTAGAGAAATAGAGAATTTCAGATATTGATGAAAAAATGGCAAAAAAGTATTGGAATTACAGCACCGACTAAAAAATATTGATACATAAATGATTATTATCTAATAGATTTTTTTCGTAAGAATAAACATAGTAATTATATATATAGTAACTGATAAATTTTAGACCGACCGAGATTAAGGACTCTACTCTGACAAATTATGACAACACGACTATAATTATTATGTAGATATTTCCGGGAAAATTGTAATTTTATGGCAAAAAAATAAATGAAAACATGTTTACGAAACCGTACTTCATATTATACGAGTATTATATTATTTTTCTGTATTAAATTATTGTACTTAATAAGTATGTTTTGATTTAATTTTTTTCTGTTATTATTATTATTATATTCTATATTCTCTTCTTCTCTCTTGTGAAGGTAATATTTGTTATAATGTAAATCTCATGTTGTGTACGTCTTGAATTTAGATTTGTTATGTCCACAATGTTTTGTATTCTTAAATAAATAAATTAAGACTAAAAATCAGAAAATTGCTATGCAATGAGATATTATTACTCATTGATCCGATATGTTTGACTATGAATATAAATTGGCATATTTTAAAATGGTTCTTATTAAAATAAAATTCAAAATAATATTAACATCGTAAATACGTCATTAAATATAGATGAGGGTATCGTCTTTGGTCTTTGTAATAGTGTCGATTAATTTTGAACGTAGTTTGCGGAATCAATGTCTCTTGTGGCACCGAACCGGTTCCAAATTTAATAGTACATACTGACAAACAAAAACTTCTTGTCCACGTGTTAAGACTGTGAGCCAAGAAGCCCCTCCTGTTTAGTTAATCGCACTTCCGTTTTCAAATGAGGAACGCCCTTAAATTTATCATTTCATTTTACGCTTCCGTGATGTACAGATCTATAAATTTACTTAATTGGACGTTTTTTATATTAAATAATATGTCTAAAACGATCAGGAAAAATATTAAAATTATTATTGGTAAACTTTCTGTTTATTGCGAAGAAGAAAAGGAGTCGTACCTAAAAATATGTATGTCACAGAGAAGTCTTCTATATGCGACTACAGCAACTTCCGGTTATCGACGAGAACTTGTTGTCGGACAGTATGTATTGTCATCGCATACCACATGTGTAGGTACTAAAAAATGGGAAAATATGATATATAAAACATAATATATAGTCCAGCCTACGATGACCGCGTGGCTTAAGCGTCAGCCTATAACGTCGTATGTCCCGTAGGTACGCGCGGATTGTGCTAATGACGCGTGCCGAACGGAACATAATTTGTCATAAAAATTCAACATGCGTCCATTTAGTGTTATGTTTATTGTTATAATAGTAATAATAATAATATATTCATTGACGTGTTTGCTTTTTCGAGTACATGATAAGGTTTTTTAGTCATCTTTACACAATATAAGAATATATTCTTACGACGCCATCACAAAAAAAATCGACGTGCTCCCACCTCGAATGCCGCTCGACGATTGGCGACGATGCGAAATTTCGTCCAACCTATTGTTGAAAATTATTTGCCGTTTCACTTATGTATGCTCTTAATACAAACCTCCAATCCGTGGAGGCCCATATGAATGATCTTATTAGGATCGGATATGGTGGAAAGAAAAATAATATAGTTCAAGTGAGGCTAATATAAAGTAGATAATACACAAAAGTAAAATTTATTACAAACTGCTGAAACCGCAATCCAATGGCTACGTACAACTGTTCTGAGTGTGTTTAAAACATCTTCAGCTCGGAGGTGTAATTATGGCATATTTGTGCCAGTGAAACTTGCCAACGCCACTACTTACTTACTCGAGATGATACTATTATGAAGCCTCGGGCCATGTTCTGGCTCATCTTCACAATACGCTTCCATGCGGTACGAAATAATAAATACACCAATGAATGAATGAGTCAAACGCAACGCCATTCAAGAAATAATACAGTGTGATCGTAATATGGTTAAATGATAAATCATATTATTAAAGTATAACTAATAATGGTTGACTAAAAAATGGCAGTAAGCTTTATTGTATCATTGGTTTACTTAATGTATGTAATATCTGAAGAATTAAAAAGCTACCAAAAACAACTTCGCTCATTAGCAAATTTTGTAAAAAAAACGAAAAAATAAACTTTATCTCAAATACTCCAAAGATGATTAATGCAAATCCGCCAAAGCCAACACCACCAAAAATGGCAAAGTTCACATTTACGCCGCGTATAAGTCTGAAAAATATGTAGCTAAATAAAGATCCCTTCTAAATTTTAAGCTACAGTATGTAAACATACCTAAGAGAAAGTCAGTCGGATAGAGCCACGGATAATATCCATACAGCCGAAAGTAAAGGAGTCTCAAAAATTTCTTTTGGACTCTCTCCACCATAAGGCCGTACTTCAACTGATGCGGGGCCCAAACAATATCCACTCTCAAGTCTGCTTCTAACTAAGGAGTTATAGAGAATTTTTAGTACCGTAACATCCGAAAAGACCCGGGAAATACGTAAGACAAAGCCCAACATCTTTAGCGCCTTTTTACAAATGGTATCTATATGACCACTAAATGTCAGTTTACTATCAAACGTAATAGCAAGATCTCTTACAGATGATATTCGCGAGAGAACTCTGCCATGCATCGAATACTGAAAAACAATACTCGTGAGGCTTTAGTAAACGATAAAACATCGCATTTATCAATGTTGAAGTCCAGTTTGTTACGCCTGCCCCAATCTAATATATTATCTATATCAAGTTGGAGTTGACGACAATCGTCCAAGGTGACAACTTCCATGAAGAGTTTCCAGTCATCAGTAAACAACAAAAACATAGCATTTTTAATTACCAATGCTGAACAGCAATGGCCCCAAGTTTGAGCTCTGAGGCACACCAGAAAATGTTTCAAATGTCTGTGACTGATAAAGGCCGTACGATACGCATTGTTGACGATTCTTAAAATAACTCCCGAATAACCTGAGAAATCGATCAGACAATCCAATTAGTTGGAGTTTTTCCATTAGAATATCGTGATCGACTCTGTCAAATGCTTTCGAGAAATCATTGTAAGAACAGTCAACCTGGCTGGCCCTATCTAGTGCTGATGACACATAATCAGTAAATACCATCAGGTTTGTTTCCGTTGAACGGCCTGCTCTAAATGCTCTAGTTGAAAAGTGGCAATTCGTGTTCACTTTTATTGTATTATATTCTAATGACGTGTATATTTAAATATTGAAATTTTATTTTAAAACGATGTTGCTTGGTGTATCAAAAAAATAGCTAAACTAGAGGTAAGTTTAAGGCTTTATTAATTATAAACCATCAAAGTTGTAAGTCTATAGTTATTTTTTCTATGATAAATTAATACAATGTAAATATGAATACCGATTTGTATATGCAAATAATATCGTTGAGTTACCTGATAATAGTGATGTACACGCAAAATTTCATAAAATAATTAGTTTTGCTGTATTTTTGTTATTGCTTCAGTCATTTGTATGCAGAAATAATGTGATATCGCAAACGTAACTATACAATTTCCTTCATAATATTATGTTGAAATTTTTAATTTTAATTAAGACGATTTTACGATAGATTTACCAGAATAGATAGATTTACGAGAAAAAAAAATAGGTGTCGGTTTGGATTTATATTTTTAAATAATAAATATAGTATTTTTTATTATATCTACGATTCCTTGATATGTAATATACATATTATATTCATGTAGGTATATCTGGATCCGAGAGCCGTGTGTCTTAAAATAACACAATATACATTATGACTATTCTGAAAAGTTGATTTGATCATGAAAGATATGATAATAATTATGGTACCATTTTTAGCAATATCGGACTTGAAACACATCGGTACTGATGTACCTACTGATATAAATTATCTTGATTTGTATATGGTTGTAATTTAGTAGAGATAACGTTAATACAATTTACGCAAAATCATATGTAATATGTGACAGTTTTTTTGTTACCATGTAATTTTATTTATATGCGTAAAAAATGTGATAATTATGTACAGTTTTATTGGTTTGAGTTTGCACTGATATTTATTTAATTTTATTTGCTTAGAAAGTTACCAAAGGATAGCCTTAATACGATGCATTATGAATGCATACACACCTGTCAATTATAAAATGCATTCATATCATTCATATTTATAAAAGCAGAAATATAATACCGTATTATTATGCACACGCTTTGCGAATCTCCCTGTGCCCACACTAAAAGCGGTGGAGATGTATGGAAAGATCTCTCGTTAGACCGTGGGTAAGTAGCCCGCGCCGTGGGAACTTCGCTGCTCTTGGACCACTTTTGCCAACATAGTTACTTGTCTGTGAGCAACAATCCAATTGATGCGCAGGTATTAATACAATAAGGTGTTGTCTTATTTCGTTATTGTCGCAGACTGGTTTCTGGGCATGCGCCCCTGGAAACGGAAGCGCTACCGTTTCACGGTTATCTCGGAAATGCAGCCTTCACAATATTATCAATATTAAATTGCATACAGCCTTTTAACTGCGTATATTATTATGAACTTCAATATGGTAATAACATGTTATGGTTTCTTCAGAGAAAATATTGCGTTTGAGTATGTAATTTAGAAACTATATTTCTTTGTCGACTACACTATTTGCATATAGAAATTCTTTTTCACTGTGTTTGTAGGCATTGTTTGAAAATAATATCATACAACAAACTGGACATTATAGTAAATTAATACTATATTCGTAGTAATAATTTCATATTAAATGCATGAGATTTATTTAAAAGGTTATCGTTGTGATAATCCGGGGTGGGTTCTGGCTTTCTACAAAAATTGTCTCCAGATTTCTATAAATTCATTAACCCCTGCCTAAACCCAAACTTTAATAGATAAAAAAAATATTCTTTTATCCATAATAATATTTTATGGATAAACAAATATTTTTTGACTAGTATCTACTATGGATTCGATTAGGGTTATTCTTAGAGCTTAATTGAATTTTAAAAACTAACAAACACTATCTACACAGTGTATTCATAGTTCAATGAAAACAAAAACATGTGACTGTCAAAGTTTAGTGTGCACTATTCCCTACCACCCTTCGCCACTGGTGAATATAAAGATACTAGTATGTGCATTCTAATGTAAACGCAACGTAATTAATAACATAAAAAATCTCCTGTAGAAAAAAAAAATCAATTTAGTTTATCTTTTTTTATAAAAAAAACCCCCGTTGTATTTTAGGGTACCTAGTTACTAGAGACTCACTGGCATACGTGTACTTAGATATGAGGAGAAACGTGGTGAATGGGAACAGGAGGATACGTGCTAATTAGTGGTGAGGTTATCAGGGAACACAAAAATAATAAGAAGTGGGTTGCCTTTTAGCTGACTAACAAGTTTTAAATTATGTGTATGGATCATTGATATACTACTAGATGAGCAGTTCCCATACAAGTGTCATTTTAAAAATGTACCACAAAAGATATTACGAATATTGTCTTATAATATTTCCTTGTAGGTATAATGCGTTAAGACTGTTAACATGGATTCCCGAATTTCACCCGTATTGCCCTGGCTGTAAAACTAAATTTGCGTTCTTGGAATAGTGAACCTAAGGGTGGCTGCAACGCAAAACAGACAGAGCAAGTCGTCATGCGCTGACTATTAGTTAGAGTAAGATGCAAGCTAGTCGGGCTTACTCAGTAAGTTTTAACAAAGGCCGAGTCGCTGAAAATCGGGCGTCATTTTAAGAAGCATAATTATGATTCATCCAGTAGTATATCAATGGTATGGATTAATATGGGTTACATTTAAACACGTGTTGAAGAATATAATGTTAAATAGTTACGTCTGTATCGTAATATGTATTAAAGTTTGTCATGTAAACGGAACGCGTGTCTATTCAATTTTGTCAATATTTGAGGACAGTCAGTGCGCTTTGTGTTCCTTGCGTTTTATGGCATAACAGTCATAAAGTAATAAAGTGATCCTGGGTTCAAAACCTTGGTACTAAGCGACTAGTTTTCATATAAATATCTTATTAATCTATTATGTGGTAGTGACATATTGAAATGCATTGCTGGACACGAATTTACTGGCGACGCAAACACATAATAATTGTAAAAAGTAAGATATCATAATATGGTTTCTTAAATCGTAATTTTTGTGTACTAAACTCAAAATAGTCGCTGTTTTCTGTTGAGATAAATATTCATTAGAATGCCTTTTTTTAGTGCAAGCATTGAATTTATGAATCATGTTTTTATATATTTACAATTATAATTACAATCACACGCGTAAATAAAATAATAATATTTAACGAATTGACAGATTTTATGGTATTTGCAAAATGATATTTAGTATTAATAGTTCCCAGACATTAAATTTATTAACGGCCTACATGCTCAGCGTACGTCAAAATGGAGCTTTTATGCTATTTTCAAAGCATGATCCTGGACATTCCTTAAACGTTGTAGATAATCTATTTATATAATTTTGAAGCCTTATTATATACTTAAAGTATTTAAATGTGTAAGCTTGCCCATTTTTTTAATAATAAAATGCCTAATTTTTGTCAAATTTGGGATCACAGAGATTATAAATATAATTTTTTATTGTAAATATTTCACTATAATAATGTCGACATAAATTTTACTAATGGTTTTATAAATGCTTTTAAAAATTAATAAATATAAAAAATCTTAACACCACTTCACATGGACGTACTGAAATATGACTATATTCTAAAACATTAGAGCGAAAAAATACTTTATGCAGTCATCAAATGTTTAAAATAAATATAAAGGATAATAAGGCTTTAAAATTATGTAAATAGATTATCTACAACGTTTAAGGAATGTCCAGGATCATGCTTTGAAAATAGCATAAAAGCTCCATTTTTACGTACGCTGAGCATGTCCCCCCTTAATGTATCAGCAATAAAATTTATAAATGAACATAAAATTATGTATAAAAACAGACAATAATTATTATTGTCGTTTATGTTCATTCTATATTGTGACCAAAACTTTTGACATTTTGTGTGAGATTGCTTTTTTAAAAAAAGAATAGACGCAATTTTGACAAGTACACTCAGTGAAAAGTGTTATTTTTAATTTTATTGAATGAAAATTAGTGTCACGAGACACTGCTATTTCTTTGTCGTTTTTCAGCGAAGTTTCTTCGATATGTGATAAAACTTTCACGTATATTATAATTACAATAAATTGTAACGCATCTCATATACATACCATTTCTCATAAATCCATCGTTGAGATAAGTGAATAAAGGTCATGACAAATAATGTGAAACGTTTGATAGATTGCGATCACTTTGAGAGTTCAACAAGAAGATTATACATTACACATGACAGCGCAAAAATGCGAACAATCCAGCAATTTGCACACGCTGTTGAGATTAATACATATTTTTTTTTAAATATGAGACATTAATAATATGTATAGTGGAAGAGAAGTAAGTACATAGTCGTTTCAATCGATGGGTCCCTGATCACACTGGTTCGTTAAATTTCGTATTTTTTTAATAAATATTTTTGCATTAGAATTTCGGAAAAAGCATATGGGGCTCTTCCCATCCATTTGGAAAAAATATATTAGATTTAATATTTAACTTCGAGGTTTGGTTCTAGCGATTAATACCTGGTGTGCAGCTAAAACCACTGGTTGAATTTATTTTACGTTCCATTGGCATAACAGGCCTAATTTTTTTCATCATAAATCGTCCGGTGTTCGAATTTAGAACTAAGCGCATCACAGTATGAAAAGTATCAAATGGTATGTCAAATACTGGAATATGGTGCCCTCACTCGACGGACAACTTATACTGGTGGATCTATAGTATAAACCAAATTTTTAGTAAGTCAACCATCAAGTACAGAAAAATATAATAATATGAGATACTAAATAAATGATTACAGTGATGGTCCCAATAACAGGCGGACACATAAAGCATAATCAAATCAAACAATAATAATAGTTATGAAAAATACATTAGGGAGAGCTTTTAAAAATAGTTAAACTTGAATGAAAAATAGAATTTACTGAATAAACATAACAAATATATATGAAGAGAGGATAGGCAATATAAGAAAAATTAATCCAAAAAAATGCAGGCGTTCAGTTACAATAAATGGTAAATTTTAGAGCAACTTAATTTAAAAGATGCAAGAGAACAAAATAGTTCCACTAGATCACTTTGACGATTCATAGTTCTGTAGTGAAGTCACCGGATAATAGTAACCTAGATTGATTTTATATATTTGAATGTGAAAGATGTAATCAAAATAAGACGTCAACTGCATACCACCATTTTATTTTATATTTACAAAAATGTATTAAATGCTGTCAACCCAAATAGTATTATTTCTGTAGTTAAAAATTTAACTTTTGTATTATAAACCGACAGTTATAACCTGAGGCATGACATTGGCGCTAGTGTCGCGATGTGAGTACTGCAAGATATTAGTTTTTCAATGTATCGTAGAATCGCTGTAACCGAAAAGTGTTGTAATCATAGACTATAGGTTGTAATATAAAAAGTTTAGTTTTGCTATCCGTTTGTTGTAAGTTAATCTCTTTAAAAAAATATTTAACGATACGTTTTTGGCAATGACGGTTTTATGTCAGGTCTGTAGGGCCTTATTTGAAATCACCATTAGTTACGTTAGCAGATAATTTGTAAACAGTATTTTTTGTAAACTAAGAGTAAAGATGTTGAATAAAACCTTCTGTAATGGAGTTGAAATATAAATGTATAAAAAATAAACAATATAGATCCCTGGTACACTCATTTTTATACAAACTGAGTGGGTACGGACTTGGAGATGTTTGAAAGATTGTTGTATAGAATAATTGCACTCATATACATCAAACTGAAATTTACATAATCGATTTTTGGTTAAAACACAATTTGGTATTTTCTGACGAAGATTCTTCTTATTATAAAACCGTATAATATAATTTGAGTATACTTATAATGCAATCAAAAGTTGTTGTAAGTTTTTACATAGGTACCATAATATGTAGTCGTGATGAATAGTGATGTATCACTAACTTCAAATACTAATGACTATGTTTTTCATTCAAAAATTAATAACAAACTCAACACAAAAAGTTATCTACGCATAAGCCACGAGTCTACTTTTTTCAATATCAATTATTTATAGGAATGTGTGATCATTATAATATCTCAGTAAATATTTTGTGCTCTCCAATATTCGCGACCATGTGCTAATGGCATTTCTTCATATGAGCATCTTTCTCTTTTATTTCGGACTAGACCCGGTAGTGAATTATTAGTGACGGTAAACCTAATATTATGGGTTTTTAATTTTTATCAATATCATTAACATCACCATCTTTCGCTTTACAACACTAGACTTAGCCGGCTCTCACCTCAAAACGCGTCTCGCTTGCAACGTGTCAAATACGTCGAATGCGACTTTTTAGTTTGAAAAAAAAATCTACTGCTGCAATCGACAAATTGCATGGTTCTCAGGCTGCGAGCCGAAGACGCGAGGATGCATACGAACACCTACGAATTGGTAATTCCTATACCTGCTCGCCAATCTCCGCATCTAAATATCTATACATTTCGAAGGTTGCGTGCGACTGTCACTATGTAGATGTGCGCGGTCTTCATATGCAACACCGGATCGACGTTATTGGAAGGTTTGATTTATGGCTGTGCGGCAGATGAGACGATCCTCGTCATAACTAATTATTAGTACGACTGATTTCTGATGACTTCATACACTACCTTATTGCGTCTCGCCGTTTCCATCGCTAATAAATTTCGTTCCGAACGTAGCCCGCATAAATTTCTTATGCCCTGATACTCCATCCAAGCATCTGGCTTGTAGCTATAACCCAGTGGCGAAGGGTGGAGGTAGGCTATTAAGATCCGACATAAATAGTGCACACTAAACTTTATCAGCCAAAAACGCCAAACGTATTTTTTTTATTGAACAAAAAAGTTTTTCTTAAATTCAATTAAGCTTTGCTTAATTCAAGCCATAGTATATACGTGTCAAAAAATATTCTTTTATCTAGAAATTAGCTTAAATTATGCCATTGAATCATACATCGTTTTAAATATTTTATAGTTATTTAAAATATTTTTTATTGATTATGGTTTAGTTGAGGCAGGGCTTAATGGATTTTAAAAAACTAACCCGCACCATCCGTAATATGATGTATTCTTAGTTCAACGAAAACAAATAACTATGACTGAAAAAGTGTACATTATTTTTGTCAGATCGCCCATAGCATATCTAAACTATTATGGCTTGGTAAGTTTAAAAACGAAACCAGCACTATCTGCAAATTGTATTCTTAGTTCAGCGAAAACAAATAATTATGAGTGAAAAAGTTTAGTGTGCACTATTTATGTCGAACCTTAAAAACCTACCATCACCCCTCGCCGCTACTATAACTACCGGTGGATATTCCCACCGTGCCCACAAATGGTTCCATTTACGCCAGTAGCAAATTTAATTTTAATGGTAATGTCATACAATTGAGAGAAACGTATTATTATTATACCCACGATGGTCGTGTGGCTTAAGAGTCGGCCGATAGCGTCGTGGGTTCCATGTTCGAATCTTGGATCTGGCAAGTACACATATTGTTTTTTTCAATTTGGGTATGAATCAGATTATGGACCTAATAGGTTGAGCAAGTGGCTGACATCTATTTCTCGTAAAAACAACATCTGTCAATACAAACCTGCACCTGTGTGTCACATTCGACCGTGTTTGGGAAAAAGGGCGTAACCCTCACAGAACAAATTTTACAGGAAGGGCAAAAAACATTTTTTGGATGATTTTAGTTCATTATTTTTTTTTAATAGGCACATACATCGGATGCATGATGATTAATGATTTGGTGTAATATCTTTTCGATCTAACAATAATTAAAGAAGTTATTACAGAAAAATCTTTAAAATTGAGAGTTAATTCCTTAAATTAAAACTTAATTAAAGCTCAATTAAAACCTAAATTTAGATACTAATTTGGTATTTGCGGCTTACTTCCTTTTTGCAGAACGTATATTTAAATGTATACATTGGTAATACCTAATAAAAGCACTTTGCAAAAAATCGAGGGTTACGCCCTTTTTCCTAAACACAATCGATAATAATGATCTCATTAGGATCGGACATGATAAAAAAAATATTATTAAAAAAAACAAATATGTATGTCGAAACAAGAAATTCAATATGTATGTCTGTAAACATATTTTAAGCTATTATAATTATTGTAGGTAAATACGCTTACCTCAAATATCCCATAACTGCCATAGTCATATATGATTGAATTTCAAAGTGTGAAGTGTAATGTGAATTTTTTATTCGAATACCGATAATGACGCGTGTCTTGCTTTCAATCGAAATTACTACTTTGGAGAAAGTATTAAGGAAACTGCAAAAGAAATACGTACTTACAATAAATATTTTTATGATTAAATTGTATTGTAATATTGCATTAAAATTAATTGAAAATGAATCGAGAAGATATTAATAATACGGAATCCACGTATTCTAATGCAGTGTTAGATAGTAATAATAATAATATCATCATCATCATCAGCCGGGGTCAATCCACTGCTGGATGAAGGCCTCCCCAAGCTTCTTCCAACTCTCTTGGTCCTGTGTCGATCGCTGCTACGTATTTCCGCCGAACTTTATCAGTTCGTCAATCCAGCGGCTTTTAAAGCGACCATGTGGCCGTTTCGTGCCCCTTGGGTACCATTGGATGACGGCACTTGTCCAGTGGCCGTCTTTTCGGTGAGCAATGTGCCCCGCCCATCTCCATTTCAGCTGTTTGGCAACGTCTATTACATAGCATACTCCTGTCTGCTTCCTAACCCGCTCGTTTCTCTTACGGTCCTTTCGCATGATGCCCAACATACACCTCTCCGTACCTCACTGTGCGACTCTTAGCCTTTGGACATCTCTCGTGTTGAGGGTCCACGTCTCGCAGCCATACGTGAGCACGGGCAGCACACATTGGTTGATTGGTTGAACACCCTAGGCTTAAGACATAATGGTAGGTCGTTCTTTAAGTATAATCAGACGTCCGAAAGCACTCCATCCCAGCTTTGTTCTGCGAGATAATATAACTCTTAATATTTTACCGAAAGTTTAAAGAAAACATAGGGAGCGGGAAAAAAACTTATATTTCAATATTTACCAATACAGAATAGGTATGTAATATACGAGATGTTAAAAGACTTGTCAGTTATAAAAACTAAATGAAAATGAGAACATACCTATTATTGAATAAAAACAAAATACAGTTCATGGATAACTAACTGTCTCCCACTAAATGTTGCTGCTTTTCCTGAGTAAAATTATTTATATTCACTTTAAAATCTTAGGTGCAAATTCAAATTGAAGCATGATATGTATCAATCGGTCTAAAAGAAAATGTATTATTTATAAAATTAATGATAGAAAATGCGTAAGTCATAATTTTATTCCAACGCTTTAATCTTTAGTTTGTTTTTTTTACGAAGGTAATTGATGTATATTGGTTTGTATAATACATATCGCCACAGTGTACGTATAGTTTTAAATTTGAACTAAGATAACTTGAAATCAAGAGAATATGATAATATATAACTAACTGTCGTCGTTATATATTGTAAACACCATAAATCAAAAACTATTTCTTTAGGAGATGTGTCTAATTTTCGTTTTAAGTAGGAGTTCGATTTCAAAAAATGCAAAGAATGACTAAACTCTCTACTAATACAAAATGACAACGATTACTTTTATTTAGGAGGTTTTTGTGATTAACCGTGTCTTACTCAGGGTCAAATATTTATAATAGGATTTATATATTTCACGATATACCCAGGCACAATTTTATTATTGGTGTTTTATCATGCTGTATATCACGCGGTTAAGATGTTTGATATACTCAAACTATTTTTTTGTATTAAATATGTTTTTCTCTTAATTTTGGTATATTAGTAATATCTATAATATATATAGTGCTATATATTAATATTTTTGTCTATCACATGTTCACTATGTCAGGGTTTCACAAAGTTTCCCTCCAATGGAACACTTCGCAAACCCTGAAAATTTACCGGAACACCATGTTTATTTTGTAGGGTATGTAAATAATACATAATCAATAAAATGTAAAAAAAATGAGAAAATACTATAATTAGATATTTATTTAGTAACTATTTTTAAAGCATTATACATAAAATATATAAGAATTTTTAAATCATTAAAGTTCTTAATGATTTTGTGTCCTTGAATTGCAAATCTTCTTTATATCAGGCACAATTTTTGAAAGTTGAATTCTTTTATCTGGTATGGCGTTGAGCATGTTCCTGGACTTTGACTTCGTATGAGCATTATAAGAAAATCCTGCTTCGCCTGTCAATATGAATTCAACGATGTTTGAATCCGTAGTTGCTTATAAAAACATTCCAGGTTTTCGCGGAACACCTATTCACATTCTGAGGAATGTCAGTGTTCTATGTCCACTATGAAATACTAATAATTATAAGGACATTGTAATTTTACCGTTTTTCTGAATAAATTAATACAATATATATTATCGGAATCGATACAATATACAGTACAAATCTAAAAAATATATTTAAATGTAAAATGTGTGCTTTCGTCATTACTGTCATCAAACTTAATTTTAAATAATAAATCATAATGATTTTACGGGGCTTAAAAGTTTTCATCGTGCTGTGGTCAGTAGTGTTTATGTTTTGAAATTGAAACGAATATAAATTGTAATAATGTAATATATTGGTTTCAATCAAGAATTTAAATAAATTGTATTAGAAATCGAAGCCATATGTTTTTTGGCAATGAAAACATCGAAATGCTTACGGTTGTTTTTTTATCGAAGCGAATCAACAATAATATGTATATAATAACATAACCATTTAACTGTATCCGGTATAGTTAAAATTGCATAATCATCGAAATATGAAAATCGGAATTTTTATATTTTGACAGTAAAGTTGTCAATCTACTTTCTGAGATAGTCAACATCAAACATAAGCGATATACCCCGCTACTTATTTATTCATTGAAGAATTATCAATGAAATTTCTTATTTATATATAAAAAAATCGATATTTTGTTTTCGGTCCCTGTTTTCGTTCCGACAAAAGTAACTGTTTTTTTCGCTTTTCGGTTCAGTTCCGGTTCGAATTCCTGGTTAAAACGTTTAAATATAAATGACACAATTTTATTTTATAAGTGTTTTTATGTACCTATTGACTGCTTCTTTCGTACCTATTTTTATTATGTATGTGACATTGGAAAAATATTTCATCTAAGTAATTACTTTGATAAGTATGATATTATTCTTTCAAAATCTATGCCAAGAGGAACTTTCATTACAATACGTACATCCGTATATCTTTTATTATAAATTATTTTTTAATACCATTAATAGCTAACAAATTTTATGATTAAACTTGCCATATGGTTGTGTACCATTATAAATTATTGCCTATTCATGGATGCTCTAAAATCTCAATAAGTCGCATATTGGATACAAATCAAAGCGTAAAGCAATAAAAAACTTTATAGGTAGTCTACAATAATTAGTTGAAATGATGATATATGGTATAGATAGGTAAATGATAAGAGAAGGCACTTCCGACAAATTATAATTAGCTAGTGACCCGTACCCATTGATAGTCAATGTCCATTTTGGAATTGTTTCTATCTAGTGTTTATAAATGTCATAACGATTGTCTCTCCATTATCCATCACACTGATTATTTTTATTTTGATGCTGTGGTCTATCGAAGGTTGGCGAGTAAGTCGCAGTCAGGTTCACGCCAAGGGGTGTCGGGTGTGCGAAACACCCAGGCGGCAGGATTCAGGGGACGTCAAAAATCTGAAAAAACACTTTTTAAATGATTTTATTATAATTAATATTGATAATAATAATAATAAATGAATCTTCCGGTGAGATATACTTATTATGAAATACATGGACGTTGCCTACGGTCAAAGGGCGGCGCTTACCGTAGGGTGAAATTTAACTGTGCCATAAAGGTACTACATTTGAAGAAAATCAATTTGTTTAGTTAGTTTTTTTTTCATATCTTACCTCATTGTGCTCGATTTAGTTATTTACATAAAAAGGCTTCGGTAGTGATAATGAAGAACAGTTTATTTAACGCTTGAAACTAATTTTGTGATTCATTGCACTAATGCAGTGTTTCCCAAACTTTCGACATATGTATACCCCTTCTATAATTTCCGTAACACTGGAGTACCCCTCGTCAAAAAAAAGTTGCATAGGTATACTTTAATAACAATTAAAATATATTTATTTTTTACTTTTTAAGTACATAAACAAAATATGTAATAATAAACGAAAAATAAAGTTCATTATTAATCGAATATAAATAAAATAAATAAAAGTTTTATTTTAAAATATAACATTCATTATAATCAATGAGAAGGATGAAATCGTTTATGTTGAGACAGATCATCATAATTTGGTTCCCTGGTTGTTAATTTTAATCTGAGATGCGGTTCCACATCCAGAAGCCTATTCCTTTTTTTCACTTAATGTCTACAAATGCTGCAAAAGCAACTTCACATACCTGATATAAAGTTGGAAAAGGCAAAATGTATTTCAGGACTTTCTCTGTTAAAACTTGATAGGTACACATGTTGCATTTGCAACCAGAATGAACTCAGAAATACACTCCTTATATTTATTTTTCAAGAATCCGTCTGAAGTTAATTTCGACAATAATTGTTCTTCTTCCGCATGCGAAAAACCTTCTAGCATGGATGTTGTATTGATGTCGTATTAATGCTTGTTGCACCAAGCGCAGCCAAAGTCCGGTGCATCGCGTACCCCCACCAAACTCTTCCCGTACCCCAGGGGGTACGCGTACTACACTTTGGGAAACACTGCACTAATGTATAAAAGCTCCTCGGTTCAATTATTATCTGCTGAGTAAAAAATAAATAATTACAAAACATATCGTATGTTATTGTTCATATTATAAAAACCATACTGAGAAACTCATTCATTTACAACCTTGTTTTAGTAACTATCTATTCCATTACAATGAATGTATGGATTACAAGTATGTGGGCAATCGATGTTAATTTGAATGCATTTTTACAAATTATTACAGTCGTACTTTTCAGGTTATATTTATACAACTAACTAACTAATCAACTATATTTTTATAATGTGCTTGGAGCTTTTACCACGTCTCTGTGAATGAAAGCTCGGAGCCAAATTAAGTATGTAGGAGTTATGAATAAATAATAATAATCCACCACAGTTTTTACTATCGTAATATGATAACTAGGTACTAACTGACTATTATTCGGCATACTATACGGAATAACTAGCATTAAATAATTATTGTCGATGATTTCTTTTTTATTGTATTATTGCACACGCGTCATAACTTATGGTTTATTCTGATTATGTGTGTATTTACATTAATCTCTTGCAATACAAGTTTTAATCTTTATAATACATCTACAATATAAATGATTCATTAAAAAGGGCTTCAGAATCAAACGCTAATTTGTTTTCTTTTACAACGGATAATGATATTACATTCACCAGGTGATTGTATAAAAAGAGAAAAATGATTTCACATTACGCTTGATGGTAAATTGAATACTCGCATTATAAAAAAAAGTTTCTAAATTGACAAATCGTCGTCGAAAACGTTTTATTTACCAATAATAATAATATAATAATATGTGCCTCGTAGTTTTTTCACACTTCATTATACTTATATCTAAAATATTCGAGATCCGTATGATCATCTACTCTACTTCATAAGAACCTAGATTAGTACGTATCCGGAAATTTGTACGCAAACAGTTCACCGCAGGACACTAATTATTCGTGCGCCGCAGTACGTGAAATATGAGTTCGTGTAACATTTAATCAAATGACGAGTTCTTCGTTGAAGATTTCACCGTGGAGTATATTTGCACGTATGCTACAACATGTGGAGATGTCTTTACTAGGTTAGGTTAGATTAGGTTAAGTTAGGTTAGGGTTAATCTAATTGGAACAGTACTATTTGCAAACTATCCCCGCATTTTGTAAGATACGTAGAAACCCACGAAGAACTGCATACGTACAACTTACATGTAAGCAGATTAGTAAGGGACCTCCCTCATATGTGTCTACCCTCAATGAGGACGATCACAAAACGCCGTTTTAAATGAATTATTGACTTTATTAAATGTAGCCACAGAAAAGCCTTTCTTTGAGACATGTTTTGAAGAACCACACTTTTACTCTCATTAATTCTAGTACGGATATATTTCAAAAAAATGCCGCCACATCATAATTATCGATCTTATTTATGTCTCTCTTTATTCTTTATGGTGCAAGTCCGACAGAATAACGTAAATAATGATAGAAAATACCAAAAAAATACTAGGTGAATTATTATATACATAGTACATTTTCCATTGGTTTTGCATAATATGTTATACAAATCAATTGCTTTTCTTGCGATGCCTATTCTGTGATTGGTCTGATTTTCGCAAACTTTGATATTTGGAATGCAAGAACCAAGTTAAACCAAAACATCAATTGTCTTCAAATCTATATCGCCATAAAGTACCCTGATTCAAAAGCTTTATCCATGGCGTTGGCTTTTACATTTATATTTATTAATCTGTTTTGTGGTTGCGAGATACTTCTACTAAATCCACAAAAGTACCAAAATTACTGAACTAGACTACACCCAACATTTTATTATGTTTTAAAAATATATCGGCTACCTCCTTTCAATAGGCAGTCTTCGCCATTAATACCTGTCTAATTTAATCAACAGATAATTTTCAGCTATGTTTTATCATCATATTATTTATCACAATTGCCATAATTTTTTTTGACAAACATTAAATAGATACTTTAAAAATTACTAAAAATACATTGGGCTAAATCAGCATTTTTGTTCATCGATATTATGCTAACGATTTTTTTTCTAATTTTCAGATCATCAGCATTTTGCTGATATGGCATTTCATCAGTCCATCCCGTTCGTCGGATCTAAGTCCAGCCATCGCGCAGACAGCTCGACCGAGACTTGACATATATGACGAAATACTCAGGCCACCACCGCCTCCTCCTAATCTAGCCGCACTTAGAGGCCAATACACTAATAACAACGGGTTGAGGCAGCAAAGACAAAACCATCACTTAAGGCCTCAGTTTGGACCAAATCAAGGATCTTACGGCCCCCCACAATACAATAATGATAGATATCCAAGTATTACAGCAAGACCAACACAATCACCATCTTTCTTCCAGAAGGTATCAAGCTGGTTTTTTACGCCCGATAGTGAAGGACCAAGTAATGATTATGGTCCTCCACCGACGTATGGGGCACCTCCTTCAAATGGGCCCCCTTCTCAAGGATCTTCTTCACACGGCGCACCACCTTTTAATGCACCTTCTCCTCACGGATCTTCTTCACATGGACCTTCTATTAATGGTCCTCCTTCGCACGGCCCTCCAATAAGATTGCAACAGGCGCCTAATAAAAAAATCTGCAGTACGTGCAATCAGTTTCCTTGGATACCAGTTTTGAGATATCAGTCAGCGCAAAAATCATTAAGGCCAACCAGTGACCAGCTCAATTTTAATGCCAATTCTCCGCGTCCAGCACCATTTTTAAATAATGGGGAACATCACAATGGGCCTTTGAAGGGACCATATGAACCTGTTAAACTTTCATTGCCAACGATTGAATCAAACAATCGATATTTGCCACAAAAACACGTCAATGAACAAGATCCGGGTAGATTACCAAATCCTCCAACTACGTATCCAGGGAAACCTTTCAGTCTCGCTGACCAGTCTTTAGATGGAACATCTTCATCAATAACTGGTTTACCTAAACCTATTATTACAAATTCATATGGTACACCAATTCCACTCAATAGTTATGGTTCTCCGTTACCAGAAACAAATGACGGAGGTGATTCACACTTCACAGCAAAGGATCCAAATCCTTCAAATAATATTCGTAATCATGATACAGAACACGAAGGAAATGAATATCACACAAACATTAAAGATTCGTACGAAAATCTGGAGACAAACAATGTTCCTTCAGTGTCAAATCTAAGTGACGATAAAAATCGTCCACATGAATCGGTAAAAAATACTTCATCATCATTTAATCATGGATTTATTCCTAAACCTGAGTCGATAGCAGAACACAATGATGATCCATTTAGTCATTTTCCAGTTGCCAATAGGTATGAGCAAAACAGAGGCATCCAAATATTGCAGCCTATTCCACTTCCTAATTTGAGTCCCGTTCATATTCCTCCTATCTTCAATGCACGACCGTTTAGAACTCAATACGCAAACAATAACAATAATTACCATAACGCCTTTTCTCCTCAAGAGAGCACAGTCTTGCCGTCAACACGCCCAAGCACAAATTATCCCACACCGTACTCGACAAATGCACATTCATACAATGAATATAGTTCACCACCTAATAGTGGCATTAAAACATTTGGTGAAACTGGTCGACCAAACTTTCAGACTCCAAAACCCAATGTGAATTTCCAACTTCTTCCTAGTATACCAATAGCTGAGTTCACATCTTCGATTGAATATCCTATTAGTATTATTCAATCACCTCTTATAGAAATCGAAACAACACCGCAGATTAATCATGAACACGGTCATGGAGGAAATCAATTTAATGAAAATGTTAATTTAAATCAGCACCCTATTGTAGTCCAAAATGAAACCCCTAAGCGCACTCCAGATTCTCATTCAGCTGCTTCAGGAGGAAATTATCAAAATCCTCATGACATTGAAGACACTTTCAACGGAAATCAGCTTCACTTTTTGCCTACTCCAAATTCAATCGATGTTGAACCGACTGAAAAAAATCAACATCAATCCATATCATATTCGTACATCGACCAAAGATTTACAAATGGTCAGAGTCCATCGTCTACTCCAATCCCTGTAAATCATAAACCGGAATTTGCAAAATTTGAAGATCAGCCGCCATTACAAAATATCTTTAATCCTGTTCAGCCCAATTTATTGCAGTCATTAGATTCTCCATTGTTGTATCTTAATCCAAATGTTCCACATAAAGATTCAAAATTATTCAGTTCACCAGGAAACACTTACTCTACTTCTTCTCCAAAAGAAAGCTTTAGTACATTGTCGGAAAATTTTGTTTCATCAACAAACACCCCAACGCTAAGACCGTCAATTCCAACATCATGGAACGCTGATTTTAGAAACATTGAAAAAGATGAAGTTCCAGGAAGATGGCCTCCGACAATTTCCGATATTCAGACCCAGCAGCTTGAAAATGCCACAAAAAAACCAAAAAGAATCCAAATTATAATTCCTTATACATCCAAAAATAGTCCCAGTCCATTTAAATATTCCAATAAACATATCGAATCCGGATCTGGTTGGGTACCATTATCTGAAGACTATGCTGAAAACCACGGTAGAAAGGTACCTCCATTTATAACAGAAAATTATTCAACAAATGGTTTGCATTTGACAAATTCTGACATTGATTATCATCAAAGCTCAGAATCTAAAATAGTTTCATCATCAGCTCCATCAGCAAATTCAACGAAAACTTTCTATAATGTTACTTACCAAAAACCAGAAATTGTTGTTGAAAATAAAACTAAGGGTGCAAATAAAGTAGCATTTGATATAAAGAAATTGCAGCAAAACATTGATGAATGGACAGCACAGGAATATTCCAAAATATATAAAAGACAGCAGAAAGCAAGTACAATCACACATTTGAAGAGATCTAAAAATATACCAGAGGAATATTTGACGACGACTCCATCACAGAAAAAACCTGGAAAAACATTTTTATCATCAATAAATGATTTAAACGCATCATTACTGGACAATGAAGCGGCTGGAAGTATTCAACATTCCATAGAAAGAGATTTGCATAATGAAACGACTGAACAAAGTATCAGAAATGGGATATATGAATTAAATGAAATTTTACAGAATACCAGAAAGCCTTATTTAACTACAAAAAGGGTGTCAAAAACGACTGTGTTTGCAGAAACTACAACACTGCCACCAAAAACCACTACCAAACATTCTTGGGAAAAAATACAAACGTCAATTTCACCATTGACCAAAGAAAAGGTATATGTTGTCACACCATTACCATGGAACACTATTGACTCTTCAACGTCAATTAGGAATAGGATTGCATCGACTACTAATTCTCCCAACACATCAAAGCTTAAGGAGGAATCCAGCAATTTGTCATTCAAATCTCCTAGATTCTTAGTTCGTCCAACTCCTGGACCCACTGGAAGTCAAAAAGAAATAAGCTTCTCAATATCTGATGACAAACGACCAAACGATAAAAAATCTGGCCTAGAATGGCTCCGTTCAAGTAAGCATATTATATTTCTTTACAATTTCTTTAGTGAATTAACATGTTTAATAGTGCCTGTATACGTGCATGGATTTACTTGTACCAATAGTGTGTATTTTAAACTGTAAAAGTGCTGACTGTCTCTCCAATCTCATTCTTCAAGCGTAAGAGAGATGCGATGTTGTCATTGTATGGTGCTATTTGACAGATTCAGATATGTTCGGGCAGGTTCGTAGATAATCAATAAACGTCAAAATATTCTGTGCGGTGTAGTTCGTATTTCTTCCGACAGGTTCGCCACTATTGTTCTACTGTACATGCACAGCCGCCATGCAAGTATCAATTATTGCGTGAAAATTCAGAAGCTTCTGAACATTTTTAAGCAGTTATTATTGCAATAGTTTAAAATACACACTATTGCTGCAAGTAAATTCATGCACGTGTACAAGCGCTATTATGCTCTGATTTAATAGAAAAACTAATTCGTTTTTATTTTCAGTAAATAATTTGGAAGAGACAACAACAGAGTCGTGGGCGATCAGAAACGAATTTGGATTGTCTGCAGTGACATCTTATAAACCACCAGATGGATCTTTAGTCCATACTTCTTCTGGCCATTCCAAGGTAAACTTTGAACTTTGAAATATATAAATTTTGTTTTCTTGCCTCATTCGCAGACTCCCAAGTGTTTGTATTCTGTGATTCTTTTTATACAAATGCTTATGAAGGACTGTAATTCCTCTAACGATACAATACGTTTAATAGATTTTACTCATAATTTAAAATCTTGTGCATTAAAATCTAAAAGCATTTAAAGAAAAATATATTTAAATATATAATATATAAAATATACCTACAATAATTTAAAAAAATAAACCATTTCTATTATTCAATGAATAATTCACAAGATTTGAGAATGTAACATTCTACATAATATAGAACATACATAACTTAAAACACTAGAATAAATCAAATTTGAAAAAAATATGACGCCCGACACGATTTGAACCCGAATATTATCCACTGGTATAATAGCATCAATATGATTTAACCAATTAAGCTACAGACCTCCTACTTAATTAACGATAATTTAAACTAGTTGGTCCTACATGAAATACTTATCAAATTGCGTTATTTTTGACTATCCGTTTTCGTACAAGGCGTTCTGAGGTGTTTTCAAGTTATGTATGTTAAAAAATATAGTTATAAAATGATATTCATTCATTGTAGTTTAATAAGTTCTATTTAAGGATTTTTGAATAATTCATAGCTTTGATGAATTTTCCTTATATTTAAAAATTTAATTTTTTTCAAAAATGAAAATGTGTGTAAGTTGACATTCTTTTTATTTATCGAGCTATGGTATGATCACAATATTAAAATGCATTTTTCATATTGAAATTAATAGTATCACTGCACTTTGCTTTTGTTGTTGAAATACTTGAGAGTGACCATGTCCGATCTTAATAAAATTATATAAGCCTCCACAGAGTGGAGGTTTGTACGAGAAATGGATGTTAGTCACTTGCTCAACCTATTAGATCCATACTCTGACTCAAACACAAATTTAAAAACAATAAATGTATTTGTCAGACCCAGGACTCGAACCTGGGATCCACGACGTTATAGACGGTCTCTTAAGCGGTGCGGTCATCATGAATTACTTAGCGGTAGAAAAATGTAAAGGATTTTGAGAAAAAGAGAATTTATAATACCTAATTATTGAAAAATATAAATATTTTATAGTTTTAAGTTGTTATAATAATAATATTGTTCCACTATTTGAGCCAATGAATGCCAAAAGGCAAATAAGAATATAAAAAATGCGATGAAGACTTATAATTTAATTGTTTTTCAGGTAGTGACTGTGGTGACACCTGCTTCTGCCTACTCATCCCAATGAACAATAAACCAACACATAATTATTGATTCTACACGCGTCCATGACAAAACCAGTATGCCAAAATGTTTTAGTTATAAAGTGAAATGATATTGGAATTGTACAAGATGGTTTAAAAAGAGTGAAAACAAGTGAATGACAAAGATAAATAGGTACAATTTAAATAAAAGTGCAAAGAATAATTTATGACAATGAACGATGATTGTAATTTTAAGGAATTAAAGTGAATTATTTGAAGAATGTGTCATGAAGATGCCAATGAATAGAAATAGTATTTATTGTAAGGCAACAATATACAATTTTGAAATCACTATGAACCTTCTTTTTATAATTCACAGATGTCGCTAGTAGTCATTTAATATTTCCCATAATTTTTGTAAATATGAAATTGTAAGAAAAAATAGTTTTTAATAATCTGGAGAGCAAAATGTAATAAAGAAATATTCAATTGACAATATTTTAATGAATCACAGATATCAAATTTAATCATTCAGTCTTATGAAGTCATTTCTGTTTGAAAATTTGAAATTTGGTAGAATTTTGATATAAATAAATGAATGTCAATTTATTCTTTGTAGCTCCCTAAATATGTAAATATTTTCTTCTTACAGATGCCTTATAAATTATAAAGTAATATTAATTATTAATAATATAAAAATAAAGTGTAAAATCTGGAGAAGGGAAGAAGGATTAAGGCATTTTTAGTATGGCTATATTTTTTTATATCATTCTGATAAAATTGTGTTTAAATTTAGGTTATATTGTTCTCTCTAACTTGCCTATGTATTTTGGCATTAGTCACTATGATAAGATTAATAATTATTCTTTCACAAAATGACAAGTAATTTGTTGTCAGTGTTCAATTTTATTAATATTATAAAATAAAACTAAATATTCCTATTCCAATATATTAATAATTATCCAATTCTAATACATAATACAGCACAAGCAATAACTTGGGCATTATTTTTCATTATTTTTTTACCTATTATATTGTAAACTTCTCTATTTTGTATATTGAAAAATGTATATATTCTCATTATATTTTGTTTTGTAAGCAATATTTTTAATACCTTTCAATTCGATGTATTCACTGCGGTTACATGTAAGTTGTAAGTAAAACATTTCACCGTGGCACAGTTCGCCGTGAGCTTTTTTATCGGAAAGAGATGACTGTGTACTTTACGGTTTTCAATTTTATTATGTTCAATATGAACATTAATTCAATCTTCATAACTGATTTTGGCAAAATTCATAAATTCAAGAATGAAAACCTAACCTAACATAACAAATCCAGTATATCGGCTATTTTCAAAAATTGGTTGCTGCTGGCTGTAAAGTGTAAACCGACAAGAACCGTGTTTTATTTAGACATGAATTTTATGTCAGTACTATACGACTCAAAGAGGTTTGATGGTCTTTAATATACGGCCATATATTTCCGATACAACATTTCACAGTGAATACAGCGAACTACATACTACTAGACACGAAATATGGTTGGAAAACATTATAATATACACCTGTAAAATTTTCATGTAAGTGAACGTCAATTTTTTTATTATTATTCTTTGTTTTGGTAATGAAAAAAAAGGAATGAGAAATATAATGAAAAAACCTAAGACTTTTGTAAATTCGTTTAATTTCAAATACTTATTGTACAATTTTGTTTTAAAATAAATACTACTACCTACTTACAATTTAATCTGTAAGACATTTTAGTTTTCCCTAACATCACACATAAATAATTAATTATTTAGTATTATGTGAAATACCTACCTAACACCTACCCACAATGGTCATTATTAACCTTTCATTTACTTTGCCAGGAAATTCTGTTACCTACATCCTATGCCGACACATTTAATTACCAAACTAGTTTCATGATTTGACAATATCTTAAGATGTTGATGCTGCTTCTGGTAACGTCATAATATCTGTACCTTATCGCCAGTGTGTCTTGTGTCAGATTTACTTTAAGTATCATATCTTGCAGAACCAAATTCACCTTTGAATCTGTTGATAATAGAATCCCAAAATTTATAAAACTATACAATTAGTGTAAGTCCATTACTAACAATATACTCCTGAAAGATGTTAACTTGCATATACAGGGGGTCCTCATTATCCAAGTCTACGCAGTTACAAATTTGCAGGCAAATGCAAAAAAACTGTCACAACACATAAAAAACACAAGTGCAATAGCTCACAGTCGTCAACTATCACTTTCAATCTTTCAGTCTCACACTCCTACGCTATTTCTGACTTGCTCACATTTCTTTTTCTTTTCTAAACGTGTCCCAATTAAACCCATATACTAAGTAATTTTGGTTCCCGTTTTAAGCGGATTCGCTTCAAAGCGCCGGCTAGACGCTATCACCGGCCTTCTTCGCGCTTAGGCGGAGATGGCAGACCGTGATAATGTCATGGCCAAAGAAGCGGGGGGGTGGGAGACAGAAACGCACGGTGTATGCTGTTGAGGCTGGTTTATTTTATCGTAGTTAGTTATTTGCAGGGTATTTTAATATTCGGTCATGGGTAATGGCGACTTGGCGGGCTGCAGACGTGGTGTTGCGGGCTGGGCTGCTGATGCTTGGTGTCCGAGGCGAGAGAGTCAGGGCTTGCGATCCTTTTTCTGGCAGAGCTGGAGATGCTTGTGGCTGGCTTAGCGTCCGAGAGGCAAGAGAGTCAGGGCTTGCGGCTTGGTGTGCTACCGATGTGGTCTTTTGTTTGCTGGAGATGCTTGATGCTTGAGATGCTGCTGGCTAGTCGGCGTCCGAGGCGAGAGAGTCGGGGCTTGCGGCTTGCCGATGCGGTCTTTTTCGCGGGAGATCTGGCTGGGCTGGAGATGCTTGTAGCTTCGCATCCGAGGCGAGAGAGTCGGGGCTTGCAGCTTGGCGATGCGGTCTTTTTGGCGAGAGATCTGGCTGGGCTGGAGATGCTTGTAGCTTCGCGTCCGAGGCGAGAGAAAGCTTTTTCGCGCGCATCCAACTGACAGATCGGCGGCGTCCTCGCGCTGTCGGTCGCGAAACTCTGTTTTACCGACGGATTGACTAGTGGCGGCGCGAGCGGCCGTTTTCGACAGATTGCGTCTGTGTTTTGGCGGGAGCGTGGAATTTCGGATTTTGAGGAGGCGGGCTCCGCTCGGCCGAGGGTTGCGAGAACCGCAAAGAGTGGACGTAGGCTGTGGTGTTTTGGGAAAGATGATGGTTCGGTCCGCTCTTTGAGGTGGTCTCCTGTGGGAGACCTTCATCCGGTATCAACGCTCATGCTTTACTACAAGCTTACCTCCGCAAACCGGTTTGTATTGGGAGGCCCGTGTGTATGGACGGGAAAACTGTAGCTCGCGCAAACCGAAAAGCGCTGTAGAAGTGTTCCGTATTTTTTGCACAAACTATACCGCGCAGGCAAATCGCTGCTGTCTAGCGCATAAGAGGTATTTTTTCGGTCCCAATTGCCCTCGGATAACGAGGACCCCCTGTACTCAAAAGTGTTCTTTTACTCATGGTATACTAGCTCTAAGTTACAGAAATATAAATTGATAAATGTTCCTTCATAGTTATTTGCTATTTATTTTTCAATGATTTCAATGATAAAGTGCATAATATTAACTAAAATATTTAAGAATCTGTGTTTTATGAAATTACATCACAGAAAGGGCAAGGTTAATATTACTTTTACTATAGTGACACCACTATAAGAATCCTGCTGATATCAGAAGTGACACTGAATATTTAAAAACTGTCCACCCGAAGATTGACACGAGAGCACCTTTCAGTAGTCGATCTGCATAGTACATTCTGCGAAAGAAATAAAATTTTAAATTTTAAAAAAGTTTATTGGGACTGTGAAAAAAGATATACTTCAATATGAATTAAACAAATACAACTGACATAATAATTAATGAAAAATTATTCGGTGGGTCTATTCTATGTGCTCAGCCGTAGTGGTTTAGCGGGCGCGGCGCGGTGGTGTCTTGCGAAACTCAAAGGTATAACCGTGTGTGAAATGTTCGTAGACAGTGTCTTTTTTGGGGGATAATACACACGGTTATACGTTTGAGTTTTGCAATACGCCGCCGCGCCCGCCAAACCACTACGGCCGAGCACTATACGTATCGACCGCTAAAGTGATAAAGTGATAAATATTATCAAACTTAGGGTAGGTTTGTATCAAAGTATTAGCACCTATTGTAAAAATTACAATAAGTTGGTTACAATTGTTGCAATAAGTGCTATATTTTAACAGCACCTCTCTTGTCTATGATAAAATTTAGAGCGAGATAGACAGTTTTGACTGTTTAGGTTTAGACAGCTAACTTATTGTAACAATTATAATACCTTAATACAAATATGACGTAATAAATACTATCACTTTAGCGGTCGTTAGTCGCCTTGTGTATAGAATAAACCGCAGGAACACTTTTCATATCAAAACATAGCTGTTTATGCATGGAAAAGGATCTAATATTATATTCTTAATAGTGAGATTACATTCCATAAACCTGTGTATAAAATACTGTTATTATTATCATACAAAGGACCTATCTAATTCGATGTCCTTTAAACACTAATAAACATAAAGAAATTTCCATATATTTTCTTGGCGTATTAATAATAGGTATATCAACTGAAAATTAAACCTTATTTACAGGATATTGAAAACAATTACCTGGAATTAATCGCGTATCGTCGTTGAAACTAGAAAAATATGTAACTCCATTTCAATCGAAAATTGACTTTGAATGCCATCTAGTGGCCATTGTTAACATCTACCCGTCATGCAAATGATGTAATTTCAAAAAAATTGTTACATTGTTCAATCATGAATGATTTAACTCCATAACCATATATTTTTGTATACAAAACCATAATGTTTTTTGCCTCTCCTGTAAAGTAGCATTTTTGGAGTTACATAATTTTATAGTCTCAACGTAGAATATAACTTTAACTTTAATCCAGATTTCTTTTTGGTCATACAAAATTAATAAGCTGATGTTTTATTATTTTTTCGATTATCTGGACTTATCGTTATCCAAACATCTTTCCCAAGTTTACGGATAATAATTGAAGTTCTACTGTAGTTCCCAAAGGATGATTGTTATTTATTTTGGTTCTAAGCTGGCCACATTCACTAACTTTTGGTTTGTTTTTATGTTGTATTATTCACACTTACACTGCCATCCATCAAAGTAATTTAGCATTTAATGTACAAACCGTGTTTTCGAACCAAATGTGCTATTGGTGCTATTATTTATTTTATGTTCAACATAGAATCACTACATAGTTATCACATCTAGTAATAATATATTGCACATAAATTAGAATTAGATGATTGGACATATATTTAAAGTGATCAATCAGACGTGTGCACTGCTCCGGTAGTTCTACAAGCAGGAGGTATGAGGTACAATACCCAGCGGCAGACTATGAAGCATGCGCTTTATTAAAATTTACTTATATACTTAAATACTTACATATTTAGATTTCTTCTGGCTTTTTTTATGGAACTTGTACTGAGGTCTTCTTTAAGAATGAACTTTTTTAATCCATTCAGTCCTACACGAAGTGCCAACTCAAATTCAAGGTCATCTATTTCATATGGAAACATTTTTTTCTCTTTCTCATTCATAAAGTGTTGAAGTGTGTAATATTTTTTAGTATGTATTTTCCATTCATTGCTTATAAAGAAGGACAGAGCTTTGTTGGCGATGAATATTTTTCGGTACAAGCGAAATAAGCTGTAAAAAAATTATGAATTAGGAAAATTGATGAAGATAAAACAATTCTAAGTAAAGTGACATTTAGACAGAAAATAATTACAAGATAAAAAGAACTTTTTATATACCACATTTTTAAATTTTCTGTTGAATCGTATAAACTTGACAATTCTATGTATTAATAAATATTTTTTTTTGTACTAAGTAAATACTAAAGAAATGCTAAATAAATATAGAATACTGTCATTTTGACATTTCATATTGATTTCCATAGTAACGCACGTATATATTAATGATTTAGTTGCTAGGACCCTCTTAGCAACCAATAATAGTGTTTTACTTTTTACTTCCGAAATAACTTTCCATACAAAACAGAATTAACTAAAAATTATTTCAATTCTGCTTAAAAATGGTTAAAGTATTAAAAGAATGCATTGTCGTCGTGTTCTGATATATTCTAAAAGTTTCAAATGTCTAGCTAGTCGGGAAGTTAGTTAAAAATCTTCAATCGTTCAATACAAATCTTGGACAAACAAGAAAACGAGCTAATAAAAACGTGGTAAAATGAGGTTCAAGTTGGAGCTGTGAATCACATACTTTGCGCGCAGCTGTAATAATTGCTCTAGTGTATTATTATATTCAGTTGCTGAATAGTGTGCGACTATTTGGTTCCAATGTGCTCATGTCAACAATATCGACACTTAACTTAACGTAGTCATGCGTATCATTAGTGGCACCCAGTGAAGTCCCGTGGGGGTAGGCAGATTGAGCTTCGCTTGGGGGCGGCAGTTACCCAAAGGGCGGCAAATCGAGGAGAATCACTAGGTATATAGAAATAGCTGCCTAGAAATAATGGAAATATCTTTCCATTAAAAAATTGAGCTCACTGATTGGAAAGAAATTGTATTAATTAGGTACCTACTATTAAAGTTTTACCAGGATTTTTGTCAGGTTCGCGATATCTAGTTTACTTCCGTTGTCCTTGAATGTCACGTTGTTCTTCGTGAACAGCAACGACACGTGCATCTCTCATTTAAAATGTAAGCAAATGTGTTTGCCAGTCACTCGCGAGTTTTGGAAGTTGTCAGGTGTATTTTTAAATGCACCCATTTGAAACCGTAGACTCGCAATATTGTCTTTTGAAGCAAAGATGGCATTTAAATTAGATTTAGTGGTATATTATATTTATAGTAATGTATTCATAGAACACATTTCTTAGATATTGGAGTCATGAAAGGATGATAAAAAGTACGACATAAAAAAATGTGGCAGCATTTTGGCACTGCCTAGGGGCGGAATTTTGTCTAGGGACGTCACTGGTGGCACCCTATCCTCTACTCCATGGCTGCATATGCTGCCAAAGATATTCAAGATAAGAAGAAACATGGCCATTTTGAGGGAATGTAAGAAAATTTTAAAATGGTATTAAATGGTGGTATTCTTTGGTTCGATAGAGGATAGGTATTGCAGATGAGATACGGTAGTAGTTGTTTGTGATGATGGAGGAGGCGAGATTTTATTTACTGTTTCAAATAATTACAAGGGTACAAGCGATGCAATATAATAAATATAACGGCAATTCGGTGCGATGTGTCTTTGACGGAAACTTGTAATCGAGTGAGATGCCTAATCGATTCTGACCCGGTATTTATATATATTTACACTATGAAATAATGTGTTGAAATTATTATGAAATAAGTAACATTAATTCGTAACGTTATGAAATTATATTATATGAGATATTTAATAAATAATATTATAATTGAGATCTGGGAATCCAATGACAGCCACAAATATAAAACCCTCGCTCTATGCTGACATAACGTCTCCTCCAAAAAACGTCTTTGCTTCACAAATCTTTTCTGGATTGTAGGATAGGACATGGTTTAGGCTGAGAGCGAGCAGGAGGATGCCTGGTGAGTTGACTGGTTAGCATCGGACGTTAGGAACTACCTTATAACTGTGGATCTTCTAAGTGAAGTTCCTGCCCAGACCAAATGTTATTATTAAATTTTTGTTTATTTAATACATTCATCTTTTTATCCATGTTCTCTCAGATGTAGGTACAGACTTTTGCAAAATTTAAGAAATCTTATTTTATAGAATACGTAAGTGTGTAAGATAATATGCATTTTTTAAAAAATCAAATCGATCTTTAGTAAAAGGTAGGTTTAGACAAAAGTTTTAAAAAGTTAGGTATTTTAGTTCTCCCGAACAGCTTTCGCGCTATTTTTTATCTATTTTTCCGAATTTTCAAAATTATAGTATTTTGGGTGTACTATACCTGTTTTATATCGTACATAGTACGCGGACCAAAAATATAGTACAGATACTATAATTATAGTACGGTTGGCATCACTGCCTCCATTATTCATTTTTCACACATACCTAAAATTGATTCCTTTGAATCTCAAAGCAGTATCGACGACGATCGCTGGAAGAAGATGCGTAAATAACACCAAAAAAAGATAAAGCTGGCGATTCGTGGTGACGACAACCCCTGGATACCAAAGCATATGACTTGGAGGTTTTTCCATGATTATTTCTTTGGATGTTTGAAACGTGTATTCTGCGGTTACTTTTTTCTTATCACCAGACGCAGCATTGAAAGTTATGCTAAAAATAAACATAATATTATAAAGTTTATTAATTTACAATTATTAAAGTTTTTTTTTATTCATGGGTGTAGTCATTCACATTGAAGATACATATTAATTTGGAACCACCATAGAAAGATATATTTGAAAAATATCCGTACCAGGCGGGACTAGAACCTGTATCCATCGGATTATCGGATTACGGCTAATGTGCTTTACCGATTAAGCATTCTTTACCATTGTCATCACACCAAAATTTACTAACAACTATTTATCCGAGGTATTATCTTAAATTTCGCTTAAATTTCAAATTTTGGCGAACGTCTTTTGTATTTCTTTACCACGATATGTCTCAAAAATTTAGTTTTTGATATCCATATAAGCCGATGGATACAGGTTCGTGTTTTGCTCGGTACCTACCAATATTTTTATAATAATAAAATTATTTTTCTAACAGGTATTTTTCTGAGGTGTTTATTAATAACAATACTATAATGCAATGGTAAGTATAGTGGAGAATTTTTATGAAACGTCTAAGGCAGTGTTTTACAACCGTCGGTAAGCAGAAACTTTTGGCCAGTCCGCAAAAAGTTATCCCCCTTTTTAAAATGCATAATATGCCAAAAATTCCAAGAAAAAAATACTCATTCAAAAAATGTGTCTCAATTTGCAAGCTTTGTATTTTTCTGCTAGGTGCCTCTGGTGGGTAGAGGATTTGCTCTTTATGGTCCCCGAAATATTTCTCTTATTTCTACAGGTCCACAGGTGTAAAAAGGTTGGGTAACTATGGTGTAAAGCACTCACTTCATTAAAAAATCATCAAACTCAAGGAAAATCATGGTTCATAGGCACAATATTTTTCGTAGATTGGTACTATTAAAAATTGTGTGACATATGCAAAATACCATGTCAATCAAAAATTCATTGACATAATGTTACCTACCCTAATAATTCCAATAAGATTATATGGGCCTCCACAGCGTGGAGGTTTTTTACTAACAGATTTTTTTTATACGAGAAATGGATATTAGCCACTTGCTCAACCTATTAGGTCTATTATTCTGAAACACAAATTGAAAAACAATAATATGTTTATTTGCCAGACCCAGGATTCGAACCTGGGACCCACAACTTTATAGGCCGATCTGCCCAGCTATCGTGGGTGATAAACACTTTATACTTCAATCTGCACTACTGCACAAGCACGTTTTATAAGCACGTCACGATGTTAAAAAAATTGTATAAACTAAATTGTTTCTAAATCTGTGAGTTAGTAGGTAATATATTGCATAAATGCATAGTCATAATTAATAAGAAAAATTAAATAGTGTACCTACCTAAAACAACATCTCGACAATAATTTAGAGTTAAGTATATTAAATGTATGCTAGATACTTGATAATTTAAGTCGTAACAGACTTTAATAATTTCTAATATCTGTCATTATGGGGGAGAGGCATGCCAGCAGAAGCAGCTAGCGGAAAAATACAAAGCTTGCAATTTGAGACATTTTTTTGATAATTTACAATTTCAACTGTATTAATTAATAAATATGTATCTGAAAACATTAAAAAGATTTTTTTTAAGTCAAAGATAAACTTACAATTGTATAAATAAAAAGGATTTCAAGTTATACACATTTTTTATATTTTTGTAAAAATCGATGTTTTTTAAAATAAATATAAAAAATATTAAAACGATGAATTTGTCAAAAATCTAAACGGTCAAAAATTGAAAACTTAATAAACTAAATTTTAATAATAAATATGACCATAAATATAATGTAATAATAACATTATTCGTGACATAAATATGTAACAAATTCACATTTTTTTTACAATTGGTAAGTTGAGGAAATTGTGAATTATCAAAAAATGTCTCAAATTGCAAGCTTCATATTTTTCCACTAGGTGCCTCTGTTGGTATAAGGATCCCCATTATAAAGCGAGGGAATTTTTAATTTTCTAGATGGCCGTAGTGACGTGTCATCCAGAATATAAAAAAAAATTACAGCAGTTGTTCTCACCATTCTTTGGTATCAATTATCCCTCTGTACCACGTCGCAGCTATGAGACCATTGATGGCAAAGTCACAAGGCACGTAATCGGTTATTGCCGATGGATTTCCATGCATAGCGTGTAAGACACCTGTTGCAACTCCCATCGATAGACCCATGGGGCCATTCAAATTGTCGATCCATCCTGGAGTTGGCTCAGATATAGAGTGTGAGACTGCAATAATAAAATGCATTCTATACTATTCTACACATAAGGCGGTTATCGATGGCCAAAGTAATAAATATTATCAGTTTAATATATTTATATATTGAGGTATTATAATAATTCTCACAATAAGTTAGCCGTCTAAACTGTCAAAACTGTCTATCTCGCTCTAAAAGTAAACACAGCCTAGAGAGGGACTGAATCTTTGACAGTTTAGACCAGTGGTTCTCATGTGCAGCAACCAGAGGATTTTGCTGCGGACACCAGCGTTTTACAGAATAATATTTCAAAAATGTATTTATAAAATTATGAAATTTGTTGAATACACAATATGACTTGTCTTAAATTTCTTTCCGTGCTCAAAAATGATCCATAATTGAATTGATAAAAAAAATTTGGTCGAAATTATACGTTGACCAAGAATAAAGCCAATTCAACGAATAGGCAACAATTGCTTTATCAATATTTTCAATTTTTCCTACTACTGTATACGGTGAAATATCATTCAGTGTAATGCACTTCATAAAAAATAAATATCGAAGCCAGTTGACAGATGTAAACTTAGAAGCAGCCATGCGGCTCGCTTTGGAAAAAAGAAGTATTGAGGAATTTCCATTTGCATTATTTTTAAATAAATAGATATGTAGTAAAATGTTCAAATGTCTTCAATCACAACAAAAGTGAAATTTGGTGCGGCCACCAGAATGATGTTTCCATAGAACTGTCAATGTGAATTGTGCGGCCACAGTTAAATTCCACGTGAGAACCACTGGTTTAGACATACGTTAAAGTGCCCACCACCACCCGTCATATATGCACAGCCGTGGATATGCACAGCCGCTTTCTATGACGCTTTAAACGTGTCTGAAAGAAGTGATTTTAAGTGCTCTGGGACTGATGCTGCAACCATGCGCCGTAGTGCTTAAAGAAGAAAGTTAAGAAAGATTTGTTTTTGTTTTTTGGACTGGCTCTTGGAACAGACCATTGATAGATCTGTAGTCCAGCGAGAGAGGCATCATGTTTCCATACCTGGGTTTCTCCAGGAAAAGTATTGAACTCCCTTCAATATTAATGAGTGAATCGATTTACATTTTTTTTAAATACAATAATAATATACTCCTAAGGCTGTAGACACACTGCAAACTATGAGAAATAGAGCTCCCTGAATGGTTAGAAAGGCCTTGGTGACAGAACCCACATTATTCATTGAAAAATGTGAGTTATATCACCAACAGTCAAATTTGTCAACGATTTGATAGCCAACTATGTTTCTTTATATAGGTCAATTGCCTTTAGAATCACTTGGTATATTTAACTCAAAAATGACAAAATTGTAAAATGTGAATTATGAATCAAGGCGACTCAAATTATCGCGATTCATGTGGATAACCAAAACCCATTCTATGTAGCAACAGAATCTTATAATAGTTAATTGAACTCACCTACTGATGGTCGGAAAACTGTGATCGGTAAAACGTGACGATGGTCATACACAACATTTTCTGCTAAGTATTTTGTGTATGTGTAAGTATTCGGGCGAGATTGCAACAGTCTGAAAAATGATTAAGGTTACTGAATTAACATACTTAATATCACGATAAATAGTTGCATTGAAGTTCGTCGAAAAAATTGTATTTAAAAGAAAACATCGAATGTTGAAAACGATATATTTCATTGTTATTTTATATTATTGTGTTACTATATGCACGGAGCGTTCACAACAATTAAGCCTTACTTTTATAAATCTATATTTCTCATCAAAACAATAAGAAAATGGTTTAGTAAACAAATAGGAAAATAATCATTTATTTGAGATGTCGAGATCATGAGATTTCAATGACTTCGTAGAGATAAATATTTTCACATGACAGTTATTGGTATAAAGTAATGGTAATAGATTAGGTTTAATCAGAGATTAGTGATATCAGTTTGTCATTATTCGAAGAATGCGGTAAGGTGAAATCCAGAAGGCTAAATAATTTCTGTGGAATAGTACAAAACTTTCAATAATAAAAGATATTTCTAAACATAACGCAATATTCTGACTGTAAAAAAATGTACTGTTACATAATTATGAATGGTTTTTATCGCCCCCGATTTCACATTCAGTCTGGTATCTTCACTGTATCACTGTGTAAGTCAGCGATTTCCAAACTGGGGGGCGCGCCTCCCTGGGGACGCGCGGACTGTTGCAAAGGGAGGCGCGAAAAGTTTAACACAATAATGTAGCCACAAGGTCCACAGGTTTGCAGTTTTCAAGTGCATAGTTTATAAAACGGCAGCTAGTTATAAACTACATAAAAAACATTCCTATAAAACTTAGGTTGTTTGCAAACCCTTATGAAGATATGGAGACTAATTTTATTATACCTCATTTCTATACTATTGTGTGGCGTTGCGGGTCGACCAGTTAAGTGAAACAAACACACCACAAATTTGTTCTATCAGTAAAAAAAATCTCCTGCGGTGCTGTTTCGGTTACAGAGTATTAAAATTTTATAATATATTATGTGTCTGTGTGATGCAATTTGATGTGATTGTATGGTGTGTGTGATTGATGGTAATTCACACGTAGAATTTTATTTTATAATTATTTGTAATGTATTTCCTGACTAATAAAAATGGCTATATGGAAAAAAAACATTTGTTCAATTTTGGTTTAATCTAACTGAAGAATAATATAACACTTCGTCAAGAAAAGCAATACAAGTAGGTACTTCTACCATTCGTAACATAATATATATGCCGAACGTATTTTTCTACATTAGAAAACACTTTAGTGTAAAAATGTATTTAATGAAATAAAGGGGGGGGGGGGGGTAGGCGCAAAGATTAGATTGTTTTAAAAGGGAGGCATAGTAACGTGAAGTTTGAAAACCACTGGTGTAAGTAATAAGTTTGTATACTATGGACCAGTGGCGAAGAGTGGCTTTAAAAGTAGGTAGGCTATGAGGATCATAAGTCATACATATGGGGCTTAAGAAGATAATCATCATTATAGTATGATGTTACTACTGATGACTACGTATACAATAATGTCAACGTAAAATTGTAATTATAAAAACCATTAAAGATACAACTTTAATTTTAAACGATTTAAAAAAAATGATTCTTATTAAAATACTTTTATTGAAGGCTAGTAATGAAAAGCCTTACAAAGACTATAGTGCAATTTCCGATTTGTTACGATAATTTGTCAGTAAATCTCACGATATCCTATATAAAAAATAAAGATTTATTTACGTACGGAATATTACAACCTTTGAACGCACGAAGATACGACACAGCGCATCCGTATATGTTTCGGTTACGGTTCAATGCCAGTATATTACTGATGGTTATTGGTTACTGATAAGTGATATAATAATAATATTATATCACAATTTATTTGTATTAAGATAGGCTCTAAAAATAATAGCCTAGTAAGGAGTCATCACTCATCACCACTGCTATGTAGAATAGATATATGCTTTATAACTTTGCACTTTTTAGTACCTAATATGTATATATACATTGATACGCCTCTTTGCCTGAACCCATTTGCTGCGTCCAATGCAACTGGTGCGTTGCCCATCAGGTGGCCATGAGATATAATTAGCATGTTATTTAAATGTGGTAATTAAATATTAATTAAAAGGTCAAAAATTTGATCAAATGATATTCACTTGTATTAAGGCTATACTTCATCTGGGGCACGGTCTAAACTCTAAAACGATCGTGACTACGCGACGCGAAGATTGTGCAAATGACGCATGCAGAAAAAAACATAATTTGTCATAAAAAGCCAACATGCGTCTATTTAATGTTATGTTTATTGTTCTATTACTAATAATAATAATATATTCATTGACATGTGTTCTTTTTCAAGTAAATGGGTAACGTTTTTTAGTCATCTTTACGCGATTTAAGAATTAATTCCCCCGTCGCATTCACAAAACAAATTGACGTGTTCACAGCTCGACTTTCGCTCTCCGATTGCCAGCCAATCCGAAATTTTGTCGCACCTATAGTTCAAAATTATTTGCCGTTTCACTTATGTATGCTCTTAATATAGTGTTATGTAGTAATTAGAAAATAAATAGCTGATAATATATGAAAAAAGTATGTTTAGGATAAATATTTTCATCCTGGAGCCGGAGTGCAAAGTTATGAAGTGTCAACTCTACATATATACATACCTAATAAAGATTACAGTTTTTTACTGTTGATATAATATTACATTTACATGTAAATTTTAATCTAGCCGAAACCCGGGTTGCTAACACGATTCATAAGGAGTAGTACAATCTTTTAATTAATTCGAATCTTAATTCGAATTCAATTATCTAAGTGTCGTTATTTGTCTATGGTATCATTTTATAGTGAAACTCTCTGTTAGCTTCCACCAATCCCGGGAACCCGAGATTCAGTTCGGGACTTCAATCACTAATAATATTATAATAGGTATACTCATGGGCCCCACATCGTGAAGCGGGCCCTCAGTCTAGGATCTTTGGCGGGGCCCCCACCTATCGCTAAGGATAAAGGCAGTGCGATGCTCTACAGTAGCGCTTTACAAAAAATGGTGTACGCGGAAAAATTAATGTGGATATTTAGTGTTTTATCGTATATTTTAATACATCCATTTGAATTGTGGAGATGTCCAGTATTGATACACAATTAAAAATTGTATCTATCGTACAACCACATAGTAATTTTAAATAATAATATATTATCGAAGGGAAATAGCGCCGCAGGCTTACTTTTAAATCAAATTTGTGATGTGTGTTTATCTCACTTATTTGGTGGACTCGCCTCGCCGGGCCCCTCCTGAGCCCGGGCCCCCAGGCTAGAGCCCTGTCAGCCCCCCCCCCCCCCCCCCTTGTGGGTATACTTACTTGGCTTGTAGAACATTTAAATATTCCTCGTCAATAGTTTCAGCCGCTTTGATAATAGTCCTCCAATCGATGTCCGACGTATAAATCTTTTCTTCGATCGTTTTTTTATCCGTGTTAGAATATGCAGTGGATACATATGTGATGACCTGTATATAATTAAATGTCAGTCATAAAACAATTACACTATATTTCCATATTAAATAATTAACAACTTTCAAACAATAGAAACAGTCGGTAAACGATTATAACATGACATTGCGAACTGTGTGTACTTGAATAATGAATGATTATTTAAAAAAAAAAATACTAAATAGGTAAATGATATTGAAATTATATAATGATTGATAGCACATCGTGATTAGTAGGTATGTCTTAGCGAGTCATTCAAATTCTACAAAAGAAATTATTAATTTTCAAAAAAGGTAAATCATAAAGACGTTGAATGAAACCTTATATACTTTAATATATAGATAGAGTGTAACTAATGAGTACATTTGTTAAATTTTATTTAGCATTTATAGATTCATTTATGACTGCAAGTACATATTTCAATACATACCTACTACAATTTTAAATTCACTCGAAAAATAACGTCTCAAAATCCCAGCATAATAATATGTAAGCAATGCCAATTTTCAAGGCACTGCTGGATAGAATACAAACGCTTTGAATTAAAATGTTAAAACGTAAAAAAAATGTACTTATAGAAAAAATAATTATCATGATTTAAAATGAGGAACAACAGTAGTTACGTGGAATTCAGTTCCACGACATTCGATTAACCCTTTGGGTTTTTGAACCGGTTCAAATGCCCTTTTAAAGAATAACATAATTTTTTGACCAACTGCGAGTTTCTACTCGCATTTCAAGGGGTTGTATTTATACAATGACGGCCATTCCACCAAATATGTCAATGTGGATGCTAAACGCCAATACATGCTGCCAAAACTTGTGGCTATCAATAAGAGTCGCGATCTTTCTATCCTCTAAAGTACAATATAATATAAAGTTTTCTATTGCTACCAATTCAACCACATTCGACCATTGTGGAATCTGCATTATTTATCCTGGTTATAGTTCAAGTTTTCTTATAAATTATCGATTACATTCAAACCGCAGTCTATCATTTCTGACTACAGAGCACCATATCAGTCAACTTTTATTTCTTCTTGGTAAAGACGACCGACTTTCATGTTCGTGGCTGTGATGTGCAGTATGCTATACGCTTTGGGATTATACGACAGGAAAGAGGCACTCAAGTCAAACCATTCAGTTCAGCCCATCGGGTCGTTTGACCTGGTTGGCATAAAGCTCATCTTTAGAGTGCATACCCACTAAAACGTCTGGCCATTGATACTTCACCCCACTATACTCGTACAAATATCACACGCCGACTCTCTCCTTAACTTCTTGCGGGTGACGTCAATAGGGAGTATAGCGGAGGCAAGTCTCAGCGGCCAAACGTTATAGTGGGTGCACGATGTTAATATTTGTCTTAATACTCGTACAGTATACCGTAATACGGTGGATGTGGTCTTAGTCATACTCCTGACTAATACCGGGTGTTGGTACGAAGCTGACATGTTGGGGAAAACCTAATAGTTTCATTAGATCTGTAGAAATAACTTCTTTAAGAATTGTGATCCATGAAAGGTGTCTTTTCGAACCTCTCTTTCACGTACAACTCTAGACTCCCATTCCCGCTTCCATCATTTTATACTATATACAGGGCTCTGTGCCACTCTTTAAAGGTCGCACCCTTGAAAGGTCCTCTTCAAGATCTCAAGTACCTATCTAGTTTATTTAATTATTTATAATTACAAATTATTTATTTTGTATATTGTATAACTGAACCACCTCATCGAATTAGCGATGACTTTGAAACAACTTGACCTTCAGTAAAATGAGTCACAATTAGTATATAATATATTCCATTATCATGGTAACCTTTTAAAATTATTTATTTCCAATTGTACGCAAAGCATGTAACTGTTTTTAAATCATTTTTTAATTTATTTTCATTGTACCTTGTTTCTATTTATATAAATTAGAAAAAAAATATGATATAGTACGGCAAATAAAAGTTGTTGTCAAGTACTATGCCATCGATAAACGTTCTATCGTACCATTACTGTCATCCCCTATCAGCGGTCTACCACCATCAGGGCTGTCTTTGCTCTATCATATTCTGGTACTCGAGGCAGTTCAGTGGGACTGCACTCGTACTGATTACAGAGGTTCTTAAGACAAGCGATCTTACTTCTTATGTACCTACTTACAAGTTCACGTCGCAAGGTATGTTGCCGCACTCTAACCTTAAAGAATGAAAAACAATTAAAATTACCTTTAAATTTTTAATATTTTTGGAAAGGTTAATAACATCTCGTGTTCCTCTGACGTTAAGCAATATCGCCTTCTTCAGTGGGTCATCAAATCTGACAGAAGATGCAACGTGGAAGACCACTGATACATTGTCTTCAATGAGTTTTCTATCATGTTCACTTAAGCCAAGGTTCAAATCCATGACATCGCCGGCTACAGGGATGATCTTTGATAGTATTTTGGCATCTCTTCGTTTTAATCTGTCGAATGCCTGAAATGCAAGAAATATTTCAGCATTTACCTATTATTGATTCCAGGTAAGTTCACGATTATAATGTCAGGTAAATAAATTGTAAACTTAAACGGTAGTGATAATGAAATATAGTTTACTATTTTTAGAAAATGTTGATAGTGCATGATAGTGCATGCTGAAATAAAATAATGGTAATCATTTGAACAAAATATGCAATCGAAAATCTTCAACTATTACGAGCAGGTTAACGCATGCCATTATGATAACGAATAACTAGCACTACGCAATTCAGTGGCACAACCTGAATATAGTCGGCCTTGATAACGTCGTATGTAAACTTACTACATTACAATGTGGGAACGTTTTTTACAAATAATCGTCACCGGGTATTGGGTTCAGAATTCGAATCCATTTAGCTAAGTAAAATTCACGTTGTTTCTCAACCTTTATTTAAAATATGTTGTGTGCATAATAAATTAATAACTTAAGATGTTTACAACATGACATTTAAATAAGGCGGGCCCTGCCCTTTCATCCGGGGGCTACGGGTTTGATCCCGGTGAAGTCACAATATATATTTGATTTTCTCAAATATAATTGTTTTGCTTATGTTACTAATTACACTTAGAGTTGGGTTTCGGGAATTCTCGAGATATTTTCGAGATTTTCCATCCCGAATCTCGAGAATTTAAATTTTTAACATTTCGGGAAATCCCAGATCTTGAGAATCTTTTCTCGGGATTCGGGATTTCTTTATTATCAAATATTAATTGAAAAAACAATTTTCTATTTGAAAAAATTGGACAGAAAACACAAAACGTTCAAAGACTGATCGGGGCATTTAACACAGTAAAGCAAACTTCGACTCAAAATGAGCGCAATTTTTGCAACAAATTTTTGTGTCTCAAAAGCGTACGCGATTGTCAGACGCAGCTATTGACAGTCTGTGTTTTTTGAAATGCTATTTTAATGTTTTGAATTATTTTTGTTTTCTTACTTCTATTTTGTTTGTCTTCTTACATATATAAAAAAGCATATTTTTTTTGAAATTTGTCTGTTTTTACACTGATTTTAGGATATTTACAGATTTTTTTTAAAATTTCCTGATATCTCGAGAATTCTCGAGAATTCTTTTCTGGAAATCCCGAATCTCGAGAATTGAAAGCTTTATCATTTGGGGAAATCCCGAATCTCGATATTGAGATTTTCTCGGGAAATATCCAACTCTAATTACACTACTGTTTCACTATACTACTCTCATTAGGCCTCATGGTCTGCTATATATAGTGTTAAAAATAATATAATATGTAGAGCAAGTTTTGATAAAATACAAAGCAAAGTAGAAAAGAAATAAAAAAATATATACTGCTCACGAACTTTGGTGTTTGTAACATTGCCGTACTCATTCATACTATAATAACACAACGTAAATCTTAAGTAGATAGGTACATGTGTGTTTATAAATATATAAAAAAATACAGAAAATACGCTAGTTTCTAATAAAATATTTAATGATACAATAAAGCATAAAGCATCTTTAATTGCTACTCAAATAATATATAAGAAAAGAATTATAATTGAACATCTGAAGTTAGATGTAACCTTAATAATTACACTTGTTATACAGCCATTTATCTAAGTAGGATTGCAGTAGTTTTATTGCGGTTTGTTGTTTTTGCAATAGCAGTTTATACGTATTTAATTATTAAGTTCTTAGTATTAAATGCATTCCTTATAGAAAAATATACGACTATACCAATTGCGTGCAGTGTCTTTTGAGATTAGGCATTTTGAAATACATTATTTATCTGAGAGGTCCGGGTTCGATCCCGGTGTGGATATAATATAGTTATGTGATTTCCTCAAAGCCGGTGTGTTTGTGATTGTTTCACTTCTATTACTAAATGTCTACTACCTACTGTTAAACTATACTACTGACATTGGGCATCTAGAGCTGTTATAATGTTAAAAAGAATATATTATATAAGTATAATAAAATAATGTAGTGGTGCTAATTAAATTACAAGTTGACAGTGCTATAGTAACTGTCTGCATACCACATACCATTTGATCCCATAGGGAGCAGTACCGGGCAGTTTATAAAAAATTACTGTTAAATTATTAAATTATTACTGATTTAATGTATTTATTGATTATGTCGATATTTAAACTCATATAGATATTTTGGAATAATTATGGCATGTCTCTAGGCCAGCGTTTCCCAACCTTTTTTGGCTAAATTGCTTTGGCTTTGTCGAAATTCAAAACCAGGACATTCAAAGAAATTTTTTTTATTATAAAAAAAAAATTACATAGAATTAAATTAAATTATTTGTATGAAAAAAATTAAATGCGCCGCAGGCAATTTTTTCCAAAAATTACCGATATTAATAGAGAATATATGTATTGTTACACCCCCGAATGGTCCCCATTTGCGGATGTCTCTGTGTATCTGGAGAGGCCCGAGTCGGTATCAAATCCAACAAATATAGTAATGGTTGATTACGAAAATAAATAATAATAGAGCCGGCAATGCCGTAGATTACGACCGTTGAAAAATATTTGCAACGTCGCCGTTTTTCGACAACGCTTCTCGTTGAAAGCGAAACACAAGATGGCGGGGAATACGGTGGAAACAGCAAAACAGTAAACACGCACATTTCGTCCTCCGTAAAATAAATTATTAAAAATGTAACTATTATATAATATTGACTTAAATATAGCTCGCCGTTTCTGATCACAATTCCGGTGTGTTATTTGTCCTTCTCCAAATCCTGAATCCAGACGAAAAAAAACCACAACGAAGAAAAGTGACAGCGTGCTTGTCACTTTCGAAAATGGAGGGAGATGACAGTATATAAAATTAATTAAACACGGTAAATGTAAAAATTCTTCTGATGAAAACGAGACAATTCACACTTTCATTTTTACAAATTTACAGCAACGCGCAGGCGAAATTTTTGTTTTAAATATAATAATATTAATGAAATTGTATTTAAAAATATTTTTATTACCGAAATTTTCTATTTATTATCGAAAATAATAGTTATGAAAGTGTTGCTTAAGATTATAATACATTGTTATCAAGTTATAAGTTTAATTTTTAAACAAATTTTACGAAAATATAAGCAAAATAAATTTAATGAGATCTTTGTGCTTGTTTCGAAGAACATAATTTTTTGAAATTTGGTTCAAAAGATGTGAGATATACCCTTAAATCTACACCTGCGTCCAATTTGTTTCGATACTTATTTTTTTAAAAAACATATGAAGAAAAAGCTCTTTCTACTAATTCCGTACTAATGAATGGTAATAAGAATTTGAGAGCTTTTTCAGAAAGTTCACTCCAAAAATACGATATTGATTGTTGGATTTTCGATCATTGACTGTACATATTAACAACTGTACTGTATATTAATAATTAAAATTATGAATTATAGAAAAAATACAATAGTTTAAATGTTATTTTTATGACTGATTTTTTTAAAACTTTTTATGTCCGCCATTACTGATTATTTTTCGCGTACCACCAACTATCCACTCGCGTACCACCGGTGGTACGCGTAACACAGGTTGAGAACCGCTGCTCTAGGCCATAGACCCCACATTCTGAAGCGGGCCCCCAAGCTATCGCTGTGGTTAAGGGCAGTGTGATGCTCTACAGTAGTGTATCCTAAATGATGCACGGGAATTATTATTTAAGTAAGTAAGTATATTAATCATCATATCATATCACATTACTACGTACAACCACATATTTAAAATATTTAATAGACCTGAAGTAAAGTGGTGCCGAAAGCAGGCGACTTTTTTACTATTAGAGTAAATTTGCGATGTGTGTTAATCTGACTTAGCTGTTCGACCCGCCACGCCGGGCCCCTCCAATGCCCGATCCCCCAGGCTAGAGCTATGTCAGCCCCCCCTTGTGAGGGCCATGACCTAGGCCAGTGGTCGGCAAACAGAGACTCGCGAGCCACACGTGGCTTTTTGGCCCCTTGAATGTGGCTCTACCACAAATGACCACGTACGGACTAAAACAGTGAAGATAAAACAATCAAAATGTCTTCGAATATAACCAACCAGCAAATCGAAGATCTTATATTGGTTTCAGCTTTATTAATAGTAGTTGACGAGTTTTGTGACATACATGAGTCGGAAATGACAGTTATCTAGAGACTTTCAATATAATATGTAGAGCTTACAAGGGCACTCAGTCCTTTTTCAAATTATTAAGTTAAAAGGATCATGATAAACCTTTACAGTAAAACATAGTTTAATATAACTTCATGCTATCTGCCGTGTAATACCACTAGTGTAAAGACAAAATGATATAAATACCAACGCGTATTTTTCTTGAATACTGCTCATACAATATCACATCTCACATACAAAAGCAACCGTCTGAAAATAAAATAATAAAGGGGTAGTTGACCAAACAAATAACAACTACTCCCCTTATACCGTCATTCGCTGCCTTTTATAATGTGCCGCTTCTATGCAACGCATGACCTGCCTACTGCTACGGGACGTCATTGATCAAATCGTACATATAATAGCACTTAGCAACCACATATGCTAGAATCTAGATATTATTGCATACTGACACCACATATATATGACAATATGTGAATAATAATTCTACATACATGGATCTTATCTCCAATGTAGTTTGACCTTTTGATGAAAACAGTAAGCCGTAAAAAATATTATAGATAATTTATCGTTATTGTTTTAAATAATAAACACACTTTGTTAGGTCATTGCGTTATTATTAAGTGTCACTTAATTCTTTATTATAAAGGCATGTTAAAAAAAACACCCCCAATCTCATAATGTTTCATAAAATATATTTTATATAATATACACAACCACAAATAATAATATGAACATGTTTGGACATGTTCCCTCCAATGCGGAAAATATGCACCCCACGGAATGGGGGTTATCTTAACAAGTTTTTTATGAGAAACAGTGACGTCCCTAGAAAAAGTACCGCTATTTAAGAAAACTTAGGGCTTTTCCTTTTATTACAACGTTTTTCTTAGCTCGTATTCTTATTTGTCCGGTGGTTCTTTGTTCGGTACAAATCTTGCAATCGATTTTTAGCTAACTTCCCGACTAGCTAAACATTTGAAACTTTTAGAATATATCAGAACACGATGCCAATGCATTTTTTAATACTTTTAGCCATCTTTAAGTAGAATTGAATTCATTTTCAGTTAATTCTGTTTTGCAAAGTAAAGTAATCCAATCCACTATTATTGGTTGCTTGGGGTCTGGGTCCTAGCAACTAAATTATTAATATATACGTGTGTTACTATGGAAATCAAAATGAATGTCAAAATGACATTTCAGTAGTCAAGTTTATATGATTCAACAGAAAATTTAAAAACATTGTATATAAAAAGTTCTTTTTATCTTGTAATTATTTTTACTTTCAAATTGTTTTATAATTTCTTAGGTACAAACTTTATTTAGTTTTTTAAACTCTCTTAAACGGCTGACATGTACACCGATAACCTTAAATTGACGTACATGTTATCTACTTAGAAACACAGAATCTCTCATAGCGCTGATAGGTTTGGAGGCACCCTTGTGAAAAATTTCCTGTGCGATTACAATACTATAACGTCTACAACCATAGCTTCGTTGTCAGGGTTTCGTATGCTTTGATTATTTTTTTAAACCAAGATGTCGATACTTTCTAAAGAAGCGATAGCATCGTCTGGTTTATAGAAAACTGCTATTGTCCTCAAAAATTGTAAAAGCTGTATTCATTCCATTATTCTCCACCCTTTACAACTCTCGGTTGGGTTCCGCCTGATGAGAGATGATTGCTACCCATTCGCTCACCTTATTCGTGTCCGTAAACTTGTACATATGCCCGTATCACACTTCACCGCGAAATGTTGTATCGGAAATATGTAGCCGTATATTGAATAAAGACCTTCCAATCTCTTTGGGTCGTATAGTAGTGACATAAAACACGGTTATTGACAGTTTACAGTGTTTACACTTTACAAAAAACCAGCAGCAAACAAATTATGAAAATATACGATATACTGGATTATTTATTAGGTTAGGTTAGATTTTCATTCTTGAATTCATGAATTTTGCCAAAATCACCTATGAAAATTGACTTGGTGTTCATATTGAATCTGATAAAATTGGAGACCGTATAGCATACGGTCATCTCTTTCCGCTAAGAAAGCTCACTAATTTTTGTACAATGTTCAAATGACAAACTAAAATAATTGAGCGTGACACGCGTGCAAAGTTTGATGTTTTATGCAAAATATTAGTATTTTTTGTAAACTTAATTTATCAAAAATCAACTGTCATTAAAAAAAATGTTTATCTGGCAATTTTGGTTTGTTTTATCAATATTCAAATTACGAAACATTTTAATAATAATATTATTAGCGACGTAGGTACTTTTAGTAATACTGTATGTGAATAAGAAGAAATATTATTGTAATGTCACACATTACACATAAAATATTCAGTAAAATAAATATCTAACGGCTTATAAAGCGTGTCGCCAATTTATTAAACAGAAATAATGAAATTGATATCAGACAAACAGTACACACTATCACAAAATTTGGAAAAAAAAGTGTCAAGTTTGTAAATTCAGAAAATACATCATCGTAATAGATTCTTGGGTTTCCACCTCATGTACTTCTTCCTTCTTTCCTCGACGGTTCTCTTGATAATGGCCTCTGCAACGAGTCCGAAACGTCGAGGAAAGAAGGAAGAAGTACACGCGGTGGAAACCTAAGAATTTATTACGATAAAAAACAACAGTTAAAGTCTCAAACATTATAAAATATATAATACTATCTAACCGTTTTTGTTAAATTTATGATAAACCATTAAACATAATATCTAATTTTATTTTATTTGTGTATTAGATGACTATTTTTTTTGAATATTTTAATTAATATGAAATTTGACATAGATACTCGTCGAAACAGGTATGCCATCACTGCTTTATAGAAACCCATCGGCTACATAATATGCTGGACCAAACTACACATTTTAATTGCAAAACTATCACGTGAACTTGACACAGTTGCGGAATATCATCTCGAACAATCTTATAAATTTATGAGTTTTTAATTAACTATTTTTTTAATTTAACGAATAATTCACAAGATTTAAGAATGTAACATCCTAATTATTAAACAGTCAAAAAATCTTTTTGAAAAAAGTAAGACAGGATCGAACCTGCATGTCTCGGGTATCGCGCATACGCATATATGCTAAAGGAGTCATTCTTAATTGCGACAAATTTTAACTTATGGCTTTTAATATTCACTGAAGCGCTTTCCGAATTCAGCGATCGGTTTTTGTATTTTAAATCAAAGTAGGTATTGCTTATATTATATTTTCTCATAAGTGTTTTCAAAATTATGTATGTTCAATATCTATTAGTATTTAAAACTTTGGAAATATTGTTTTCTTAATTATACAATATGTATTATACAATAATATAAAAACTTTATTTCAAGAATATTATAATATGTGAATATAAACGTCAATGCTTTTTAAAATACCGGTGTATTACGCAGCTAAGTTATTTAAATAATTATGATTGTGAGTTAGAAACTTTAAAAATATATTCCGATACTATTATTTTACAGATAATAATTTTAGTTTACAAGATTGCAAGGTAGCATCTCTGAAATAATTAAGTAATTAATATTTATATCGACAATATATTAAGTAATAATTAAAATAAACAAATAAAAGATTTATACTCACAGCAAAATCGAGCATTGTTTGAATCCTTTTACTCATTTCTAGGCCTTTTTTCGGTCTAATTAACAGATACAAATTTCCAATATCTTCGCATGACCACAAAAGTTTTTCCACCAGAACTTTCCCCATAAATCCAGTAGCACCAGTAATAAATACATCTTTCCCACTGAAGAATTCACATACGGACAAGCTACTCCCAGGGCTAGGGCGAAGTAAACCATTTAGCAACTCTTCTCCGTTCATATTGGCTATATGCTACTCTTTTTTTTAAAATCTGACCGCCGACGGAGAACTCTCAGAGGTAACTAACTGCCTATCATACAATTATTATTTCCGTAGTCACTTTGGATATTGCGTTTATGTTAATCATTAGAAATAGGTTCTCTTCTACGCTAATAAGTAAAAATGCACGTACTGTTTTGTGTGGTAACATAAACCGAGTAGCATTTAAAGTGATTCTAATTGTATGCATGTTATGAAAATTTCAGTTTATTTAATTCGCATGTATCAAGGCTTAATTATTATTTATACCTACTAAACGTTTCAATGCAATACGTGACGTAGAATTACTACATAATGACAAATCATATCAGAACATAAGCAATAATTGAATGCGTTTACGTTTATTATTAAAAATAAAATGATATTATTAGGCATCCAATGATATGGTAGTAAATTTCATTAATATATATTAACATTATTGATAGCCTGTAATTTTGTCTGCTTGAATTATGCAAATAAAAGTAGAAAAATTTACAGTATGAAAAAATCTATTGATCATAAATAATTTTAAAACATCTCATGCATATACCTAGAAGAAAAAACGGTACTTAAACCTCTAACCACTGGATTCGCGCCAGTGTGCTTTTACAATTAAGCTACGGGCACCCTGCTTAATAACGATAATTTTAACCAGTAATTCTCACATGAAATGCTTATGTTAAATATATAGAATGTTACATTCTCAAATCTTGTGAATTATTCGTTGAATAAAAGAATTGGTTTATTAAGAAATTTATAATTGATTTTTTTTGTTTAATATTGAGAAACACAACGTTTAGATCCAGCCACTATTTACCTGTATATCACCTCACCACTCCATCACTGCTATCAGAGTAATTTTCTTACTCGTGATGAATTTAGTAAGTTTGTTATTTTTGTGCCTTGTTTTATGTAAATTTCCGAATTTTAGATATCGAGATGAAACTCTACTATAATTAGTACCAACAGTGTAATCAATAAGTAGTGTGGGTTTTATTAATATTGGTCTTGTAGTTTTTAAGTAATGACGTAATAGACAGGGAAAATTAATTTATTTTATGGCAAATGTTTCGAAATCTCACACTGTATTCAAGATGTTTATCACACTTGAATGGTCAAAGACATAGCTTATAATAAGTATTTTTAGAGTTATCTTCAAATGTGTTAATCTTGCCGATTTTTTGAATAATAAAATGCCTAATTCTTGTTAAATTTGGGATCACAGAGATTATCAATATAATTTTTTATCGTGAATATTTTACAAAAATTATCTCGTCATAAATTATACTAATGGTTTTATAAATGCGTTTAAAAATTAATAAATGTAAAAAATCTTAACACCACTGCACATTCATGTACCGAAATATGACTATATTCTAAAAAAATAGAGCGAGAGGTTTAAAAGAATATTATTTTATGTAACAAAAATACTTTATGCAGTCATCAAATGTTTAAAATAAATATAAAGGATAATAAGGCTTCAAAATTATATAAATAGATTATCTACAACGTTTAAGGAGTGTCCAGGATCATGGTTTGAAAATACAGTAAAAACTCAATTTTGACCTACGACGAGCATGTCCCCCCTTAAGTATGATTTGATTTTATTTCATTTTTTTGTTATTATTATTATTGTTTTTTTTTCTATATTCTCTTCTTCTCTCTTGTGAGGGTAATGTTTGACTTATAATGTAAATCTCATGTTTTACGTCTTGAATTTATATTTGTTATGTCCACAATGTTTTGTATTCTTTAATAAATAAATAAATTATAATATAATGAAACTGATAATAAGAAATATGTAGTTATGTTTTTCATTAATAAATATTAAATATTTATGAACGTCGTTTGCGATAAGTATATAAGAATAAAGAATGACATTTTATTGAATGGGTTCTTTGCCATTGGATTTCTTCAATCAATTTTTATAGTTAGGAATTGGATATTCGTATTTTTAAAGTCATTTAGATTCGCATTAGTGAGTCGCGACTTTATTATCCTCCTTGTTGAAAATACTTATAAACACGGATTCCCAATTCATGGGTCGCGAGCTCCAAGGGTTTTGCAAGTTATTTTCGAAGGGCTCACCGTCTAAACCAGTGGTTCTCACGTGAAATTTAACTGTGGCTGCATAATAAAATTGACATCGACAGTTCGATGGAAACGTCTGGCGGCCGCACACAAATTTCACTTTTGTTATGATTGAAAAAATTAAAGCTAACTTTCTAAAAAAAAATGGATAAATTTATTTATAGACAAGTCCATTTAATAAAAAAACATTTGAACATTTTAGTACCTACATATCATTTTTTTTAAATAATGCAAATGGAAATTCCTCAATAATGCGAGCCGCATGGCTGCTTCTAAGTTTACATCTGTCAACTGGCTTCGATATTTGTTTTGTTATGAAGTGCACTACACTGAATGATCTTTCACAGTATACAGTAGTAGGAAAAATCGACAATAATAATAAAGCAATAATTGTTGCCAATTCTTTGAATTGATTTGATTCTTGGTCAACTTGTAACTTCGAGCAAAATTTTTCAACCGTGATATTATTAAACTGGTTTTCAAGTACTTGGTCATAACCCATTTCCAATAACGCATATTTGCCCAGTTGATTAAATTAAATACTGAAAATTATGTAAATCTCGTTTGTAGTCCTATGAAATTTTCATTTATCATCATCTGAAAAGGCGAAGTTACAAAAGAAAGACCATTCTCATCACAAAAACTCATTATGGATCATTTGAGCGTGGAAAGAAATTTAAGACAAGTTATGTGTAATCAACCAATTTCATAATTTTATAATAAATTAATAAATTTTTGAAATTTTATTCTGTAAAACGCTGGTGGCCGCAGCAAAATCCTCTGGTGGGCGCAGGCGGCCACCAGGGCCGCACATGAGAACCACTGATCTGAATCTGAAATGACTGAAATAAAAAAAAAAATTGAGAACAATGCAAAAATCATTTTTCATTCGCAATATTACTCCTGAATACACCGACCAAAGAAGCTTCATTAATTGTTCGAATGCTCGAAAATTTCAGCATATTATTCGATTTTTCACATTCAGATATTTTTCTTTTTATATGTCAATAGGTCGAAACCTGATCCACACATATCGAACCACTGCAAATTGGGTTTTCCATTATGTACTCCTCTGTCCAGACGGATTCGCATCAACAACTTTTGTGGCTCCAACACTGTCATAAAATACAAATAATTCCTACCTAGCTACGTGAAATATACACGTATATATATGTGTAGAAATTAATAAAATAAATAAAACTAGGCTAAAAATTTGAAATTTTAATATTTTTATTTAACATTTTTTGTTTTATTTCCATCGTAGAGGATCTCGAAATCAGTCAGCCCCTGGCGCCTAAACGTAACTTTGATTACCAATAAATCTAGATCTTAAATAGGTAGGTACTCAAGTTAATTTTCCACTTAGTTATATATTATGTACAACAATAAATATCACATGAAAAACAAAAGGTATATGATAGTATAATAATATTATATTATTGTTCAGTCTTCTTATGATTTGGAAAGTAATATTTTATTATTAAAAACTCTCCAAACCACATTACTATTGTCAAGGAAGTCACAATGTTTATGAATATTATTGAAATATTGTACGACCCAGAACGATCTCGGATGTAACCTGAAAACAAAAAAATAAGTATCATGCACCCATGCAATCTTTAAGTACGAGGCAGTACCATAAAATATGAAAACCTGCTTGAAAACTCGAAATAGCTCCAAAAGTAAGCATAGTGCTTCGAAAGGTGTTCAATAATGTAAACGAAATGTGGATATTTATGGTTGCGCAAGAGTTTGCACTATATTTTTGTCAATGGTCACATGACAACCAATAACAGCTCGAGTTAAGGCTATACTTCAGTTGAGGCATGGTCTAAGAAGATCGTGGCTAGGCGATGCGCCGATTGTGCAAATGACGCGTGCCGAACGAAATATAATTTGTCATAAAAATCCAACATTCGTCCATTTAATGTTATGTTTATTGTTATATTACTAATAATAATAGTATGTTCATTGACATGTTTTCTTTTTTAAGTACATACGTAATGTTTTTTAGTCATCTTTACACGATTTCCGAATATTTTCATCCGACGCCATGACAAAACAAATCGACGTGTGGGCAACTCGACTGTAGGTCTCCGATTGGCAACTAGTGAGAATTTTCGTCGCACCTACTGTTGAAAAATATTTCCCGTTTCACTGAAGTACGCTCTTAATAATATGTAAACAAGAAAATAACCTAAAATGTGGTAATGACATTATCATATTTTATTAATGACCGTTATAGTAGCATTAATAATACGACTTATTCTTAAGAGCATACATAAGTGAAACGGTAAATAATTTTCAACAGTTTGTGAGACGTAATTTCGGATTCGTTGCCAGTCGGAGAATGATAGTCGACCTGTGAGCACGTCAATTAGTTTTGTGATGGCGTCGGAGGAATATATTCTTAAATCGTGTAAAGTTGACTAAAAAACGTTCCGCATGTACTTGAAAAAGAAAAAATGTCAATGAATATACTATTATTATTACGAATATAATAATAAACAAAACATGAAAAGGACGCATGTTGAATTTTTATGACAAGTTGTATTTCGTTCGGCTTGCGTCCTTGCACAATCCGCGCATCGCCTAGTCACGATCTTTTTAGACCATGCCTCAGTTGAAGTATAGCCTTAAAGAACGTAGCTAATGTAGCCTTCAAGAAGCTCGTTACGTTAATTTCTTACCTTATAGGTGCCTAATATTGGTATAACAATGGTAAATAGGAAAATATGAACATAATTATTCCCGATGTAGTTCACAAACTTAATATCAATAAAATATGTATGTATATATATTACAAAATCATATTAAATACTTAAATTTAAATTTAAATACAAAATAACACTTCCAACGATAATATTTAAAAGACAAAAAACATTAAATAACAGAGTCTTTCTTTCTATCTTTTGAAATTAAAACGGACGACAGCAGCGCCTTTAGCGCTGAAGCACGTGAAACTAAAAAATCGAAGCAGAAATAAAATCGAAGTAAGCCGCTTCAATGTCTTTGATACTACTTCATTCAAAAATTGTCCTCCTGGTATCAAGTATTTAATTTGTAGGAATTAACGGATGTTAATTTAAAAACATTATCCGTTTAAATTATAATACAACCTTTCATAGAAATGTTCTAACAGTTAGGTATGTTTCTGTGGTTTGTCAAATTTTCTATAGGTAATAAATATTATGAAAATGTTGTTTAAAAGGAAGGAAAATAAATATTTATATAGGTAGGTTCTTTCTGTAGGCCTTCCTGTTATATTGTGCCAATTACATATAAATAAGAATATTGAATTTCAAAACCAATTACTATTACTTATTTCATAAAATTTTCTAAATTATAGTCATACAATATATATACAATATATAAATATATATACAGAAGATTCTTAAAAAAATATTATACCAACGTATTTGGACTCCTATGGGTACCTATTGTTATTATTCTTTATAATTTATTTTGCCAGGTTGAGTCTACCTATTATATAATTGCAAAGATTGATATACATAATATAAAAAAATCGAGTAACTAAATTGTATATAATACCAAGTAGTAGAGTACCCGTCATGTAACTTTGTAATTTGGAATAGATTTTTTCAAATTATTTTGAATTATTTGAATTATTATGAATATTAAAACGTGAGTTAAACCAATCAGGGGTCTGGAATTTACTAACACAATCATACGGAGTGCGTACTACACACAAATCTTGTCACTGTGTGCAATTGTAAATTTATGTGGAGATTACTATAAGTAGGTACATAGCAGTGGCGAAGGGTGGAGGTAAGCTATTAAGATCCCACATAAATAGTGCAAATTAAACTTTGTCAGTTATACTTATTTGAGTATCTTGGTATCAAAGTGGGACAAACGCCACCTCCCACTAAATTCATGTTTTAATTGATTATGGTAGTGCAAGTGATGCTCTTTTCAAAAAATTCACTAAAAGTATCAAAAACGGTAGTTTTCATACAGATTTTTGAGTTTAAAGTTGGTATGTTATATGAAAAACGGACATTTTTCACACATGTTTGTGAGTCTTCTGTAAAATTTTGTAAATGTCTTATGTCCCACTTTGATACCAAGGTACTCATTTGTTTTCATTGAGCTACGAAAACAATTTGCAGATGGTGATGATTAGTTTTTAAAATTCTATTAAACTCTGCCTAAACCAAACGATAATAGTTAAGATATACTAGGGGTGATTTGACAAAATAGTGCACACCTTTTCAGTCATACTTATTTGTTTAAGAATACATATTACACATGGTATTGGTTAGTTTTTCAAAATTCATTAAGGGGTGGCATGCTCAGCGTAGGTCAAAATGGAGCTTTTATTGCATTTTCAAAGCATTATCCTAGCCATTCCTTAAACGTTGTAGATAATCTATTTATATAATTTTGAAGCCTTATTACCTTTACATTTTTACACTTTACACTTTACATTACAAGAATTAGGTATTTTATTATTCAAAAAAAGGGCAAGATTAACACATTTGAAGATAATTCTAAAGATACTCATTATAAGCTATGTCTTTGAACATTCAAGTGTGATAAACATACTACGAATAATGATTGCTTTATAATAATTATTGACCTAAGAATAAGGTAGTGTTTTTTTGAAATACGCCATTTCTTTTGGCATTATCCAGTGGTTAAGCTACAACATACGGCCGTAGCCATAAATTGACAAACTATAATTGAAGTAGGGAGTAAAATGATGTTAACGCGCGTGTTTGAACATGTACCGTTTTAAAAAAAATCGGTTAGGTAAAAACTAACTATTTACACATTGTAGTCTTAGTTCAATAAAAAAAATACGTTTGTCTGACAAAGTTTAGTGTGCACTATTTATGTCGGATCTTAACAGCCTACCTCCTACATTCGCACTGTTATATAGGTATGCTTAAACTAGCAGTAGGTATATAATAATAAAAGTAAAAAATATCTATATGTAGCTTCCATACTACCTGCAATTATTATTAAGCATATACTTTAATTTGAACCCAATTTAGATCAAATACTTTATGTTATAATAAGTTTGAAATTAGCTTACCCAAAAGTGGTCCAATGGTAAGCAACGTAATGCCGTTGGTCACCATTTGTATTCCTGAAGCAAAGGCTAACCTTTCAATAGGAACATAGCTTGGCATCACCAAACTGAGGTAGACTGCTCTTACTCCTTTGGAGATCCCTAAACCCAGAGCCACTACCATCATGGTTAAGTAAGATGACGCATAAAGAAGCACTGAAACAAAAAAAAAACGTATAATATATATTTAGATTTGGTTTAATTACTTACTATAATATATTGAAGGACATATCGCTCAGACAACGGAAAATTGCTGAACAAATGCCGTTATACAGTGGCACTCAAAGGGCATCAAGCGACCAGAAATATTATTTTACCTGAGTATGCTCAGATACGATTTCATTTAGTGCACAGGAAATTACGCAGGGATAATGTGATATTGCTCCCGATCTTAGACTATAGATGCACTCCTGATTGCTATTCTAGACTGCACTTACACTGGGGTATTTATATTGCGTCGCTTTCTTTCGCACGGCGTAGGCCTATTGTTTTGTTTTCTGTCAAAACAGCTATCAAACTTCACGCTTACGTGGTGTGTTTATAACTAGGGGCGGTAGGTTATATGAAAGTATGGTGAAACAGGCTAATATGGTGAAAAAGTATGGTGTGGCGGGCTGGAAATCAATTTGTGGCAAAATTTGAACGTTAACATTATATTATATGGCTATGTTATAATGATCAAAGTAAATCCTCTGTGATGGCCTGAATTATTTTTATCGCGTCGCTATTTCTCGTAAGTTGTCAGCTATTTATTGTTGGCCTGCTTCATTCAGCTGTATGAGAAAGCCGATTCCTTGCCCCTCTTTTAATTTAATACCTCTATGGTTTATAATTACAAATTGCCAATGACACATAGAGAAAATTTCGAGATGAATTAAACAAATTATATTTGAAGAATTATCTATTTAGATATTTTTGACATTATATCAAAATAATAATGTAACGGTTTATCTAGTCCCATACTTCTCATTTATATAAGTTTTCTAAGTTAGAATTTAGATATACCTAAGTATCCAGTTTATTAAAGTAGCAAAGGTTATTGCTATCTCTTAAGTTATATTACGTGACTGCGTTGAATGTGGTATCATTTTGATTAATGATTAAAAAAAATAGACATTTTAACAATGTGTTATTTTTATTATCGTTCATAGAAATCTATTTCAGAATTCCAATATTATTTAAAAAGATAAGCGGTTTATCAATTCGATTAGTAATAAATTACTATTTACGGATATCTTTCTATATTCGTATAACACTATGCTTTTAGCATTGACTTATTGGAATTTTATTTTACAAAAAGGATATTAATATATTAAATTTTAAATTTCACAATTATACGTGTATGTTTGATAGCAATTTCGGTATTTTGATACCATCATTAAAACTACTACAAACCTAAGCAAGTCTGATAATGATGTGTCAACCGAATCTATTGACCAGTAAATCAACACAAGTTATTGTATCGTTTTGTTATTGTTATTTAGTTTACTAAATTTATTTTTAATTCAGTCTAAATATATGCAAGATTACAGAGTGAAGAATATTGTGCTTATGTTTTAAAAATCATAGAAAATATCTAAATAAAAGGTGGCTATTTTTTGACGACGTTTAAAATACTTAAGAAAGGGTAGCTATTAGTAGGTACTTGAGTCGTTAGAGGCCAGAGCTTTTGTCTGCCATCGAAAGATGTAATATGTTCGAAGCTCGCTCAAATTGCTTCGCAAGTTATGTGAGTTATGCTGTCTTCATTGCTGTAAAGATTAATGTTAATTATTAGTTAAGTTTTCCATATTTAGGTGATATTTTTATTTACATGTAAAATCAGATTTTGAAAAAAATACCACAACAGTTTTATTTATCTACTGTAATGCCACCGATGCAAAGTTCTAGTTTGCGTAGAGAAAAAACCATATGATGTTTTGACTTTTCAATTAAATTTAATAGATATGCGACCAATGGTTAAATTCTCATAAAATTTAAATCTTGAATATTACAGGTGTTGATAAAAAGGTTCTCAATAAAAATTAAATGAAAACATTTTTTTTAAATAATAAAATTATATAAGTAGCCGTTTAAGAGAAACCAATTATTTTGAAAGATATATGCAAATAAGCTGCATGGAATTAATTCCAGGAACGTTAATTATGGCAAATACCTACTTATATTTATTTAAAATATTAATATTTTGCACAGTACTTACCTACTTACAACGTATTACGACCAGAAATCTATTATTTCTGATCGATTTGGTTTTTTATTATACGAATTGACAAACTGTTCCGATTTAACATTTCTCTCAAATTTCTACCAAATGAAAATACCAATACCGGTATTTTAGTATTTCCTATTGAATATCGCTCTTAATACCAGTATTTGTGAAACATATGGAATGAACAGAAGTATATACCAATATATTATATATATACATCTCTGATACATCTAAAAACACACCTGATAACTTCTAAAACCCGCAAACGACTGTCGAAAATATTTGGATAGATTTAAATTTAGGTAAGTACCTACAATAATGTATTTCGCAAATCTGAACGTGTCGTTGGACCAAGGACGTCAAAATGCAACGGAAGTAAACCAGACATCGTGTAATCCAACAAAAAAATGTACAGTCCTATTATACATTTTATGTTAATTAATACATTTTGTTTCCATTTTCAATACCAAATATATCGATATTGTCTGATTTTTAAAACCGGGATTTCGGTATCAAAAAATACTGGGTTACTGGTTTTGAAATACCGGTATTGCAAACCCTACATCGATGGCAATTTTTAAAAATTATTTATACCTAGTGTTTTTGAGCTGTATACTCCCTAATTGATAAATATCAATTAGGGGGGAATGGTTATTAAGGGTAGTATCGCAAATTCATAGTTAAACTTTGTGATTGACTAATTTATTGATGTGACCATAGTACGTAGATACAATATCGTTCATAACTATATTTTAGTATAATCTACTGTTTTGATATTAAATTGGGAACTTGTATATACAATTTAAAATTATAAATACATGGAGACTGTAGGGAAATCCGTCGGCTTTGGCGGGGTATATAGTAAATGTAATGAAATTAGTGTATGTAAAATTAGTAGGTGGGAGTAGACTTACTTGTTCTAGTAAAAATGAGCATAATGAGACTTATCAAGTACATTGATCTCGTTGACTTCTTACACCATTCCCCAATAAACGGTGAAATGAATCTGAACAAAATGTCGGCAAAAGCAATCACAGACAAAATGGCGGCGATCTCGGCTGTTGTAAAATTTAAGTCGCTCAATATAAATGGAGTCAATAACGAGAAATTTATTTCAGCACAGGCCGCCAGAGAAATCCCAACCATGATGTTTACGAAAATTGGATCGTTGAGTAGTGTCAGATCGAAGAATTTCACGATCATTTGTCCACAAGTTTCATTTTCTTCCATTTCAATGACTCGTATCAATTCATCCTTGTCTTTTTTAATATTGTTTTCATGCTTGGCGTTTCCATTCATCAGAGCTTTTTTCTCAGGGAAATTATTAGCTTCTAATTCTTCCATAATGTCACCGAATGATGCAATTTTTGGGCGTGTGTCTTCAAAAATGTTCACAGAACTTCCAAGATGTATTTCTTCAGATGCCGACCTCCACCATTTAAAATTGTTAGTTGGTTTCGATTTCTCGACGTTATTTCTGATATCAGATTGTGATAGCGTTCGGCTGGGTCCACGGTTGAAAAATGTATTCTTCTGTGTTTCGTTAATAGATTTTACCGAATCTTTGGACCTTTGGTCATCTTCCAGGTAATCTTCTTCATCTTCGCTGCAGTACTCAACGGACTTTTTGAATTCCGTCATTTCAACTGAAAATGGAAGAAAAATATATTATCGTATTATCTGCAGCTTTGAAATTCATATTCCCGATTAGGTGATTCTCCAAATATTTTGAAGGTTGATGTCAGTGTTGCCAACTGTCATTCACAAAAATATGCCAGATTTGGTAATAAAATAAGCTACATGGCAGCATAAAATGCTAGTTTTTTTTTCAAAATTGAAAAACCGTTTAATAGCATTTCAAAAGAAAGTGTCACAACTACAAACATGATTTTTACAAGACAAAGATCGAAAAGACTTCAGTATTTTGCAACTAATTTAATACCTATCTTTCAATTTAAAATTAATGCAGTTAAGAATTAATTTATTCGTAATTTTGTATATCACATTTAGTGTATAATTATTATAAAATCTATAATATAATATATTTTTATGCAACGTAGCCCAACACACACAGACGCACACACATACTATATTAGAGTCTGTCTTCTATAAGCTGGCGTGCCGGTTTCCCCCCCCCCCCCCTCGATTCAGCATCCACGTCGTTCCCTCCCATTGAAAACTTGCAACAGTTGAACGCGATGGCACAATGCTTTCCGTGTGACGTGTACGCCAGTTTATAGAATACAGACTCTACCTGTCTGCGCATTAAACGCACTAAACTCACTGAGCGAATCGGGCTCATGAAAAATAACCTTGACAGGTAACACTGCCACTTGATATTTTTTCCTAGTGAGATAAGTACAAAGTATGTTAGATGCATGTTGATTTTAAGCAAATTTGGTGTAATATTCTAGGTTTATTGTGAAAAGTTTTAAGCTGATTGCGGTGTCGACAAACGTTAGATTTAACGCCATACGCCGGATGGATATTTGCAAGCTAGATGCCTATTTAAAAATGCTAGATCTGGCAAGAAAGACGCTAAGTTGGCAACGCTGGTTGATATATAAAAAAACACTTTTTAAACACATTGGAATAAAAAAATTGTGAATACTAGTGTCTGCTACAAGTATGGAGACGAAAACCGTCTGGTGTTTTTGCCATGTTGGTCAAAAGCAATGCATATTAGTATATCTTGTCAATTTTTTTCATTAATTTTTTTCTCTGGAGCCTTTTCCCCCTTACCCTTTCTTTTAACTGAAACCTTGTGATGTATAAGAAGCAAATCTCGAATTAGAAATACCAAAAATATTATGTTTGAACCTAGCATACTCGAAATTAACCAGAATGGACTCGGTTCACTATGCTTGTGAACCACTCTTCTAGGGGTGGGTCTTGTAAGAAAATTAATGAAAATGCCTTTCCTACATGTAATATAATAAAGCTATTAATTTATAATTATTTTACCTTCGCTTTTCAAACAAGTTTTTTCTAGGGATAACAGTAATTAAGAAAAACTCTCTAGCGAATATTGTCTTTATGGGTCCAACAAACAAAAAGTTCATCTAACGGTATTTTTGGCTTGAAGTTTTAATCTTGTTAGGACTATTTCATAGCATCAAAGATGTTCACCTAGTCCCAGGGGATAAGCACCGTTTCCTATTTTATACAAGTAAAGCTCTTACTTGGGCTGTGAGCCCGAGTCTCTAATGTACATTATATTATGTAAACTTGAGCTGGTCTCGTATTTTGAATACACAAAGTATCGTTTTGAAGAAGGGTATTTGCTACTACTCCACTGCTAGTCCATATAATAATCTCATGATATAATGTGGTAAAAATAGTAAATATTTTTTTAATTTTATTAAATTGATGATGAATCGTGACCAAGTCAATGTCAATTCCAATCCAATGACAAACCATGTAGTTCTGAATACACAGTTTTCAAATATATGTGGTTTATGAAACTGTGTTTTGGCAGAAAATAAAATTTAAGTTATATAGATATTCTATATAAATTGATATTTGTATTTGTTTGCGTGAGTCGTACCTAATTAATGGTCAAAGAGGGGGGAAAAGAAAATTGAAAATTACGAACTGTTCATTTTTGACGGTTTTTCATCAGTACTTAATGCTTCTTCCAGCTTCTCTTCAGGTTTAATTAAGTACCATTTGATAGGTCTTAGCAGCAACGCCGCAAGGAGTGAGTGAAGAGACAGGGCGCCAAGGACTATCACAGCTCCTTGTACTCCAAAGCCGATGAGTAATGCGTTGATGACCTGAAAAGTGATAGATTACTTTACACGGTACATTTTCTTTTTTAACACTACAACAAGCCACAAGGCCCAATGACAGTAGTGTAGTAAGTATGTGTATTGTATTGTGAAACAATCACATACACCCAGGTAACATCATGTAAATATATTGTGAAAACAATGATGATCAACAGTGATTCTATTACATTAAGCATTAATTCTAAATAAATATCTGATAATAATAAAGTAGGTATTGCCTTTCTTCTTACTTAGCCATGTTGTAGTCACTACAAACAAATATATTGGTATTGTGCTTCAAAAACTGGATGTGTATATAAATACAGGAGAGCCAAAAACAATGATTGTATCCTGTAATATGGACGTATTCGTTTACGTATTAAAAATTTGTTTTTTTTGTTGATTGTTATCGCCGATGACAATGATTGGAAAAAGCAAAGCTTAACATAATATGTGTAACTGGATCTCTTACTGACTTGTGGCATGAAGATAGGTCCCAATCCCGTGATTGACATCCCCACTGCCATGGCTTTGCCACGATTTTTTCTGAAGAAAGAATTGATCGCTAGAGAAAACGAAGACATCACCAATGCCATTCCAACAGCTGAAATTAAAAAAGAAAACGATTATGGCTAGTATAAAAATGGGATTAGTCTTTTTTTAATTCTGGGATTAGTCTTTTTATTAACATTATTGAATATTTCCATTGTGTGACAACTTAAGGGTAATTTTATTTGAATCTATTTTTTCTTTAAATATGTAGGGTTTCAAAATAATAAGCACAAATGAGATTTTTGAAAGTAAAACATAGACACGTTATCTTACTGAAAGGCGAATGGATATTTTATACCGAACCTGTAATACTATATTATTTCACGTAGGTAGGTATAAGTATAGTATTTTCAAGAGAATGTCTTCATTTAAAAATAATTATTCATGTGAAACGTAATCATGAAATCCCGGGAATTTTGGCCGAAGGAAACAAGCGAGTTTTCCATATATAGTACATAATATATAGGTACATATACGCACATATGTGATGTAATTTTTGCAAATGTTTATACATTTAAATATACGTTTAGAGTTTAGACGAATAATCTGGCATTTAAAAAATAGATACTTATTCAATTTTCAATGAATATATTATGATCAGTTTACTAATTTTAACACACTATGGATATTATAAATAATTAGTTAAATAATAAGTTCCCATGGTAATTAGTTGAAAAAAGATATAAAAAGTAAACAATACAATGATAAATAAAGCAAGAGCAGTGAGGAGTCTCTCAAGAGAATAAAATAGTTCATATTCTAAATAATATATAAAATAACGTCTAATTTATTTCCTCCTCACGTAAGTGGAATATATCGATATTTGAAGCAATTAAGTTGAACACAGCTATTGAATTTGCAACTGGCTTGACCAATGACAAGTTAGTTCGACATATCTCTACTACCACTAATCCCCACGGATATTTCCCAAAGTTTATATAAAACATAGCAGTGGCGAAGGGTGGAGGTAGGCTGTTAAGATCCGACATAAATAGTGCACATAAAACTTCTTCTTCTTCCACGGCGCTACATCCCGGGGTGGGATTTGGCCTCCTCCACAACCGCTCTCCACTCACTCCGGTCTCTCGCCACACTTCTCCAGTTACCGGGTCTTCCTATATAAAGCCAGCCCACTTCTACGGCGTCAGCCCATCTCCTTCTTGGACGGCCTCTGGGTCTCTTCCGTTGGGGTAGCCACTTCGTCATTATCCTTGGCGCTCTAACTTCAGGCATTCTCTCCACATGTCCCGCCCATCATAGTCTTTGGGACAATATCTTATGATTGTTTGCTGTGCACATAAAACTATGTCGATCATATTATATATTTGTTTTTATTGAACTAAGCTCCAATTTACAGATGGTGTCGGTTGTTGAAAACAAATACGTATGACTGACAAAGTTTAGTGTGCACTATTTATATCGGATCTTAACAGACTGCCTACACCCTTCGCCACAGAAACATAGTTGCTATTAATATTTCTTTCTTTGGATATGGCATCATTAGCGTGTGAGGTACGCCGGTTAAAAAAGGTTAAATTGTGGTGATTTTAGAAGGTACAATATATTCTTATCTGTTACTTAAGACATTTAACCAAGAAGCGTAGATTTAATAATTTAATATCCATTAAGTAGATAAGTGAGTAACCACATTTGGTGCAATAACCTGTTAAGTGATACTTACATGTCATTAAACTGTAAGTGAATATAAAATGCATAAACGAGTTCGCCATCGACGTTAGAAGAATCCCAGCTGACACAAATAAGGCACCAGCAATCGCCACTTTCCTGTAGCCCAAACTCTTCAGAAGCGGTCCGTTGAAAAGTGAGAGGACCATGCCAAAAGCATAGTTCACATTGATGATGATGGATGCCTCGGTGGCTGATATTCCAAGATTCGCAAACGTCTGCTGGAATATCAGCCCGAACCCGGATATTAATGGTAGGACTATCACCTGAAATGAAAGTGATTATCATCAGAACTTCATTAAGTATTCAACTTGCATTCGAGTCAATGACAAGATACTTTAAATACCTCGTAAGAAGATACTTTGAGATTTGAGTAGGTACGTTAGGGGTTTGCGTAACTTCAAAAACTATTTAAGGATTTTTTCGCATCGTTTAATATACAAAATGAGGGACTGTCCACATATTATGACGTCACACGATTTTGGATATTTTTACCCCCCCCCCCCCCATCGTCACATTTCGTCACATAATCTTTTACCTCCCTATCTATATTATAAATGTTAAAAATCAGATAACATGTTTTTTTTAATATTTATCTTTAAATCCCAGATCCCCAATATTGTATTTTAAGATCTTTTTATATTTTTTGTTTACTTTGTGACATCACATTTTCTTTGACCCCCCCTCCCTTCACCCTTCGTCAAAATCATAAAATTATATCAGATATACTCCCTATAGCGTGACATTATCTATGGACGGGCCCCCATGATCGGATATTATAGATATTCTAATAAAAAATATATTAATTTTCGAATAAAGCTTACTTGAGTCGCTTGGAGTCATAACTCACATATTACCATTTTGTCGTTTTTTAGTTAAATATGCCAAGTGATTCTAGATGCAATAATCTATATACAGAAAAATAGTTGAGTATCAAAAGTCACTTTAAACCATGTGAAAATCGTTGACAAAGTTTACTGTTGGTGTCATATTTCGCATATTTCAAAGAATACTGTGAGTTTTGTCACCAAGGCCTCTCTAACCAATCGGAGAGATCTATTTCTCATAGTATGCTGTATGTCTATTAATTATTTAAAAAAAATGTTAATCGACTCTCTCACTCATTAATATTCAAGGGATTTCAATACTTTTCTTCTAATTACAAAAAAATAGTGGTCTGTTGGTTTTTTGCGATTATCTCAAAACTTGATTTTTGAAATATGTGAGTTATGACTCTAAGCGACTCACTTATACTTATTTCGTTTTAAAAGATATCCGTGACCATCGCAGCTTTTCGAAAAACCTATTTTTTTATCTATTCATTGTTCAGTCAAATATAATCATTGTTTCGTATTGAAATAAATATTAATAATTTGAACGAAATATGCAATCGAAAATCTTTATTTATTGCGAACATGTTACCGCATCGGATTCGAAATTAATCAATAACTAGCACTACCACCGTGATTCGCAATTGAATACCACTGCCACATAACATATTAATATAATATAGAATTCAGATAATACAATAAATTTTGAACCAGGGTTTTGAATGTGTGCGTGTCCTTCGGAAATGAAACACACATTATAGACGGTGCAGTAGTGTGTGTTGCAACCTTCAAATAAACCAATATAACGTCAGTGCATAAACCGAGAGCAGTTTTCAGATAGAAGGACAGGCTTAGAATGATTTGTATTATTGACACGTGTTTAAGTTGATCTCGTATTCTTCCACACTCGAGATCGGTTGCCTGTTACTTCACACCCGTTAGGTATTTCAGTTGCCATTAATTCTGTGTTCCCTGGCCACGGTCTAACATATTATATTCGGCCTTGTTACAAACCATAAAGGAAATGGGCAGTCTTTACTTATCATATTATATTGATTATATTTCTAAATACAGTCCTTGATAAATATTAAATGAGTTATCATTTACATAAAAGAACTCAATTTTCTTAATATAAGAAATTATTTAATTCTACACTGTTATCTCGATATGTGCTTGATTAAATTAATAAGGAAGGTAATTAATAATAATGGATTTAAAAATAATCTTATTTTTTGTTACTACGAGTCCGATAGATTTAGATGAGTGTACTATGTACCCGTACAGAAACAAATGAATTTTTAATCTTAATCCATGATATGCTGACAATTTTACATAACATTATTATAAATCTGTGATATTATTATTTGTTTCAATAATAAAAATAAACTATTTCGCGAGTTGTAGGGGGACTGTACCGATTTAGGGATAATCTAGATAAATATTCAACTGTCTAAAGAAGTAGGCAATCTAATCCAGTGTTAATAATACGCTTGCTATAGGTATACCTACAAGGTAAATATCAGAACTTGTGAAAATCTATAGTACTGTTGTACGATTTAGTAACGGTATATGGTTTTAAAGTTTAAAGCAATTTTTCAGTCTATCATTTATATAAATCCTTTTCTTTTATTTTGTTAACTGTCAATTCATAGTGGAACTGCATTGTATTGTTGTTTAATTTAATAAAACGTTTCAACAGTTGAAAATGTCCCTCTGAGGCGGACGAAACCGGTCCTAATTTATTGATTAAAATTGGAATAAGTACTACAAAAAAATGCGTTTTGTTAAATTAAACAACAATAAATCATTTTCTTCAATACATAAGTACTTATTTATATATTTACTATAAAAGTGATTCCTGATATTGTATAGTGACTCATGCCTAATACTGGATATTATCATATATATAGGAGGATATTTCTTCTCTACATTTTCCACAAAAAAACTAAGCTCAGTCTTTTAACTTTAAGTCATTTAAGTTAATATAAAATGCAACAGAAGGTTTTATGCATAACAAGCACATATTCAAAATAATGTTAAATAGCATCTACTGTGTACTATTTTTATTTATTGTTTAATAAAAAAAGTATCCAATGATCAATATAGTTCCCCTATTCGGTACCTACAACTAGGAGTCAAATTTAATTGCACATAATCCTGATGACACAATTAATTTATGCATACATCCAATTTAATCACATGATTAACTGCGTACAACCAATAATAAATAAATACTTTAAAGTATCGTTATTCTGCTAATTAAATCAATTTAATATTACACTCACATTGTTCAAGGCATACGCGAAGCACACAACCCACCCCCAACCTCCATCCGGTGGAACCAAGTTCACTTTATTTAATTCTGCTATCGTCATTTTTATGATCCAACAACCCCACTCACGTATATCATAATAATACACTACACATATTCAAAAACACTGATGTAATCCACGTAAAACTGCCACTAAACAGTACACTTTTAACAATCAATAATAATTAATATTGATTATTTACTAGACAAAAACATATTACTCGTATTATATCGGTCAGCATAAATTTGAAAATATGTTTTATTCCACAACGTTTCACAGTTAAATTATAACCAAACAATCATTATTAATTGTCACATAAACTTATGTATATTAATAATTATATACGACGGTTTATTTTTATTATAACGTTATTTTACAGAAGATATCTGATTATGAGGCTGTCACAAGTCTGATGATCTTGGTCATAATAATCACACAATGTCGATGTCATACGATGCGTTCTCAAATACATAGGTGGTCTAATTATTGTCTAACATGCATCCAATACAGAGACTTCCTACGTCAGTCAAAGGTCACCATACTTGTAACACTTGTAGCTCTAGTTCACTCACCTTACTACCAAAAATACGTTAGATTAATTTCGATTTTTTTCATTACTTCTGTTTCATTTTTTATCTATATAGAACACAAAATGGCTTTAGTTTATATTATTATGAATTAAACTATAACCCCGTTATCACAGTAGTTCACGATTTATTATAAAGAAAACAATACTGGTCATTTATTATTAATAATTTAGAAAAAAATATAATTTTTTTGGTCTTAAAAAAAAGAAACTAATACAATAATTTACAATTGAATTTTGATAAATTTTATGCACTCAAGTGATTCACAACATGATCTCACAATATTTACGTAAATTAAATTTATTATTTTATATCTTTTGAATTGAGTTGAGATAATATTATTATTATTGTAATTGTATTTATCGAAGAGAAGCAACGTGCTCTTGTGTGTTTGACTGATTAATGACTGAAATACTTACGCAGTAATTACGTTTATGTGTCAAACTACCAAATAATTTTAATTAGATAACAGGTTTTACCTACCTAAGTAATATGCCAGTAATGTTAAACCTTTTTTTGGATTAAAGGGCTAGTGAAGTTAATCCGTCTAAACCAAAACCCGCCACGCACCACACCCGGTCTTAATCGGGCGTATCACGTGACCCTATATTGGCGATGTGAAGCATCTAGTTAAGTTTTAGGCCGGGAATGCCCTAGGAGGAAATACCCAGGACTAAGGTTGCTACGCTCAGAGTGAGCCCTGACTGTGTTTAAAGTTACTTTCTAATGCAAAGTGCCGGAGAGAGAATAGCACAGGGAAATTATGAAAATAAAAATGATTCTAGTGTATATAAAACAAAATAATGAAGCAACCAAGTCGGACGGCCCGATGGGCCCAACAGCTGGTTGGGCCGACCTGAGCATCTCCTCCCGTTCGGAGCACATTCTAAGACATTCCCAGAGGATGTGGTTGGCATCCTGAATCTCCCCTCTGCAGGGCTATCTTGGTCATCTCAAACCTCTAAGTCAGAGTTTCTCAATTTACAACATCTTCTTATCACTTTAGAGAGGGGAGTGGAAACCGTGGCCATTGATAATATTAGGCGGAAATAAGTGAGGGGCAAAAAACTATATTTATTTGAAAGATGTGGAAGGAACATGGGGAACCGTTAATCGATATAAGGTATCTTGTCCATGGCAGGCACACATATTTGTTTTTCCCTAATCTATTGTTTAATCTGCAAACCGGCTAACTCCATTTGGGCGAATTGTTCAGGGAGGAGATAAGCTTCACTACGAATAATTAATACACAATATTTTTAGCTTCCCTTTTACATGTAAAGAAAATTTATATAAGGAGCGGAGTTGTTCCATTATATTGGAATATTGGAAATTTGGGACCTGCAGTTAGTTGGCTGTTTTGTGTGAAGGACGATAACGCATTTATTTATAGATTTAGGAGTTTTAAATTTTGTGTGAGCATAGAAAATAATAATATAAAAATGTCATCAAAATCAAATTTTTGGTCAAAAGTGCAGTTGGCTGGTTTGCAGATTAAGCAGTCGTAATGTACAATGGCTATTGGAGACAACCAAGTTGACTCCTGACCACTACACAGGTCAATTTTTGACAGGCCATGGTAGGTTCGCTGCCAAGCTCTTTGACTACCCGACCGACATATCCATGCGGCTGTTATGTCCTAGTGCTGAGTACCTTGAGGAAGTAGGAGATCTGGGTTGGCAGGTCCTGTATGGTTTGATGATATTAACCTTCCTTAAGTTTCTTACCAGAATTGGGACACTCTGTGAGACTCCTTGATGTAATTCTTCACAGTTTTCTTGTACGGTTATAGACTGTACGTCTTAAAGGTAGTTTGTCAGGAGATTTACCTTCTAGGATACTTGAGCGGTGGGCGTTTGTAATTGATTATGAACACGGCGGAGCAATAGGGTTTTATGTGAAGTAAAACATTACTATTTATTTCAGTAATAATTTTAGTACAAAGTGTTTGACAGACAGAGGTTACGTACTGTACAATGGTTGGAGACTAAAGACAACAGAAATGAGATTCCCTAGGATTATATACAATTCTCTTTGATGGGTTTTTGACTTGAACAGACTCCATTTCGTCTGTACGTGTTCGTTATGATATATGTTTTACATTAACAAGAAATAACATTTATAACATTATTTGACTATGCAGGTGTCCATAAGTGTCTAAACTAACCCAAAAAGATGCACACTTGTGCAATTAATGTAGATAACAGATTGCTTTACCCCGAGTATTAAACATAAGCTCGTAAATAATATTGGTAATTACCAGTTAAGTGCATTTTCTGGCTTATTTCTATGCTTGCAAAAGCGTGGGAGCAATTTCAATGACGATGCACATCTTTAAATTGACATAGTTAAAATAGGGTGAGATTTGCAGGTGTTTACCCCAATAGGGTAGGAAACAGATTGCATGAGCTCGTAAATAATATTAATAATTATCAGTTAAGTGTATTTCTTGACTCATGTCAGTATTTTAAAAGAGGGTAAGAGTATGCAGATGTTCAAATCAGCATGGATAAGGGGTTGTCTTACTTTGACTTTAAAGTGTTACTTGTATAAAAAATACATATATCATCTTATTTATTACTGCAGGTGTGCATTTGGTTTAAGACGTTATTTTGGTTAATTTACTGCTTTTAGATGTTGAACTGAATTTTGTGAGATTCTTTTGAACATTTCTTAATTTGACACAGTCAAGTAGGTACATAAATGTTTATATTATATTATGTTGTTTATTATGCTATAATCAAATAGTATTGTAAATTAAATAGATGTGATGCCTTATTATAACACGGCGGTGAAAAACAGGATGCAAACTACATTCTCTGGGATTGTCCGTGAATGTGCTCCGAAAGGGAAGAGATGCTCAAGGTCCAATCAGTCGTTAGGCCCATGGGCCGCCCGTCCTGGTCTCCACAAAGGACAATGTTAAGGTTTTAAAATATTTACGGCGTCTTATATATAGATATATATTAAATTCTTTTTCTGTTTGTTAATTCTCCGTGCCTTTCTCTACTACGGCACTTTGTATTAGAGTAAAATCATTAGAATCAGTCAAAGAATTGTCCCAAGACTTGGGTATCTGCTCCCGAGACATTACCATTTCGGAAAACTGCTGATGGTTTACATCAAAACGTAGGGCCTCTTGATACGCTTGATTAAGACCGAGTGTAGTGCGAGGCGCGTTGGTTTGGAAGGTTTGTGTTTAAAATGACAAAAGTATTATAAAGAAATCGATGTTATATTTATAAATAAACTTCACATGTTTTAAATAAGACTCCATTTTATAGTACCTACTGTAATTTGAGAAAGGAATATCATCACAATTTATAGTGAATTAATAATATTCGAAGAAAATCTTGCTAATAGATACACGCAGGCTACCGTTTTCACATCACTGTAATATACTTACCACTCTTTCTTATCTTCTAAAACATATATAATCGATATGATGTAGGTACCTACCTATATTTTATCTTTTTTTAAAACCGTCTATCACAAATTGTTAAAAATATTTATTCCGATTCGACTTTATCAGGAATTAACACCAATTCAGAGAAAAACTAAGAAATATTTTATAATACTACACAAAGTAGGTACTTACGCACTCCCTTCGTTCTTTCAACGACTCGGGTCCAGTGACACGAAAGTCAAAAGAAATCCTGTGGAACCCTTGTTTAGATCTTTTCATCTAGACTAATTCTAGAGAGACCACTTCTTTAAATTTTTGAGTTTCGACCTGACCCAATTTCGTTAGTTAACGGACAACTGCCAATTCCCTGCCAATTCCAATTTTGAATTTCCATGACACATCAAAAAAAGGTTTACATAATATTTAGAATTCGATTTAAATGTCTCGTTCTTTTGTATGAGTTAGCTGTCAGAATTATTTTCATATTGACATGTTGTACTTATGTCTACATACAGATATTATAATATTAAAGATTGTAATTATTATTGTTTTGTTAAGTAATATAATAATAATATTACGAGTATATCGAACAATGAAGTGACCTCGTGAGAAGTTGTTCAAAGTGTGTAGGTATTGTAAATCTAAAATATGTGAGAATCATTGATAAATTACAATTGTGAAAACGGACCATTTCACTTATCAACGCGTTTATGCCGATGTACTTACCCACAGCGCGATACATGGGAATATAGGAGTTAAGATCGATGTGAAAACACCAACGATGTGAAAGCATGTACACGTAGACTGGTAAGGAGTGTTACTTTGGAAACCGTAAATATCTGAAATCGAAAGTACCATATCGGAACATAAAATAGGTATTGCTGGGGCCAGTCCTCACATGTGGATCAGAGTGTCATCCGTAACAAGTCTGAAAACGGCCTTCTGATTTTCGAACGAAAGATCCTGATCACGATATTTGGAGCCAAGGATGAAAATGGACTGATACGTATGCGTCACAACTGTGGAGTCTACCAGGAATTTGGAAAATAAAATAAACTTGTCATGTTCATGTCGAATGGGCCTGGGCCGATCAGTCCGGAAAATTTTTGATCGACCGGAGTGGTGAAAACGATTTGAGAAGGCCAAGGCCAACCCCGGGCTGTTGGGCTACGAATGGTGGTGATGATGAAACAACTTTTTTATAATCTCTCAATATTTCAATGATACCAAACGATAAAGCTCAATATTATTTTAAAGCGTGGTACTAAGTATTTATGTACTCGTAGAATGCATTTAAAAACTCTACCCTAAAAATGACACAATTTTAATTTTAGAAAACATTCTAAAAAAATAATGATTACAGAGTGGTATTAATTCCATAAGTTAGTAATGGTATTTAAAATATAACTGTCATCTGATCCAATATTTTAACAAATTTTCTGTATTTTATATAGAGTGACTTTTTGTGCATATGCCTACATTATAAAACATAATATTGTATAATAAAATAATAACCCACAGTGTTTATACAGGTAGGTATAACTTTTTTTAAGTAGATACTTTAGATAGGTAGTAGGTACCTATTAAAAATATAATAAAAATAATATTATGTTGTTATCAGAGATTGTTACCTACTTTTATCTATATTATGTGCACAATATACCTACACAGTGGCATTGATAACAGGCAACTGTTTGAATTAGGCAGGTAAATCTATAATGGTAATTTTCAATTTATAAATATAATATTTACCCATACCGTTATCGTATAAATCGTAGTAATATAATATGGATAAGTATTGAAAATGTAACTTCTTTAGGAACAGTGACGGATGATTAAGTATGCATTCTCAAAAAGCACATGAAAAATGTCACAAATAATAAACGTATATTTTGTTATTATAATATGGGTAATGCATAAAATATCTCTGTCTCTGAGGCTCTGACGAGAAATTGCATGTTATACCTAATATAATTAGTATCTATACGAGTGTTCGGGTTCATGGCAAAGGAGGCTGGCAAATAATCTCTTCATTGATGTAAGAAAAAGAATCAAAATAATAAACTAGCTGTTGTAGTTTATTATTTTGATTCTTTTTATTAGGTACATCCGGGGCTCGAAATGGACCGGAACGCACCGGAGCGCCGTTCCTATTCGTGAAATCGGTAAAATTATCGCCGGAATTAGTTCCGTCTCGTGGAAAAAATAATTTGACCATCTGAGCTAGATAAGATAGGCCATATAATAGAAAATCTAACACAATTATGTATTTTTAAGAAATTCACATAAAGTTTGATAACTGTGTAAATATCTTCAGAAAACTGTCGAGCGCTCCGGTTCGTAAACTTTTCCATTTAGAGCGCTGGGTGCATCGATGAAGTACCTATAATAGATTTAAATCTTAATCCTGCAGAATCATATTATTATGCGCAGAAGTTGATTCCTTATATTATGTACCTATAATATTTTCAAATATTTTCTTCTATGGATAAGTTAGTAACAAAGTGGCCATAAATGATAGGTGGGAGAAAACATTTCTCATTTTCTCAGTAAACATGAGAAAATATTCAACAGAATCGCCACTACCTTGCGCTTTTACAGGGATTCTGCTAGGCGGTTTCACAGTCCAATTCGACAATGAGAAGGGACTCGCAAAAGGGGGTGTTAGGGGTGCGAAACACCCGGGCGGCAGGATTCATGTTTGGGGGGGGGGGGGTTAAAACTTAGAAGTCACCTGTGGCGCAATTCTTTTTCAAGTCAATAATTAATATTAATTTAAAAATGCTTCCCTGCTCCATCGATACATATTTAATAATTTAAGACGCTTTTTTATAATTCAAATGTTATATTATTGAATACTTAAGTAAAATAGATCAATATTTTTATGACATGTCTGGCATATTTCCAATGTATTTGGGGGGGGGGGGTTGTCGACAATTTTGGGCTGGCACCCGGGTGTCATCCACCCTTGGTTCTCTCTACGAATCTAAACGAGGGGTAGGTATCCATAAAGGGATTTAGGAAAAAAATCCATGGGTTCGGGTTTCAGATGGGTAATAATTCTCTCCAGCTCCTGTTCAATTTTACCTTGTTATATCTTGGAGATTGGCTGACAGTAAGCGACATAGATAAGTAAGAGGTTCGCTGGTTTGCGTAGAGATGCAAAATGTGTGCGTACTGACAACAACAATCAGAATGCACAGGAAATAAAATTAATAATAAAAATAACACTATGCTTACTGTTACACTGCATCAGCTAGCGTCGAATATAAAAAGGTTTTTTGTAGAGGTTTGGCTACGTGCTATTTTTCTATTTAGTTTGAACATTTGCTGATAGGTGTCAGTATTATATTATAATGAAGTATCAAATGAAATCATATAAAATAATAAAGGTATGGCGGCCGCCAGAAGCATCTAGTGACGGAAATATTTATTTATATATTAGATATTTGCAATTGACTGAAGAAAAAAAAATACACGAAAAAGAAAAATAATTTTATACTTGTTGTATTCCGTTGATTTATTATTATTATTATTATGTTTTATCATACAAATGCATCTTGAAAAGTTTTCTCGGGGGATCCTTATGCCAACAGAGAACCTAGCGGAAAAGGAAAGCTTGCAATTTGAGATTTTTTTTGCTAATTTACAATTTCAACTGTATTAATTAATGAATATGTATCTGAAAACATTAAAAAGATGATGAATTTTTTTAAGTCAAAGATAAATTTACAATTGTAAAAAAAATGTGAATTTGTCACATATTTGGTACATAGGTTACGTTATTATTACGTTATTTTTATGGTTATATTTAATTTTAAAATTTAGTTTATCAAGTTTTCAAATTTTCAGCGCTTAGATTTTTGAGTAATTCATAGTTTTAATATTTTTTATATCTATTTAAAAAAACATAGATTTATATAAAAGATATAAATGTGTATAACTTGAAATCCTTTTTATAGGTAGATATATTTTAATATTTTATTTGAAACATCGAATTTTCAATAATAACTAAGGATAATAAGTATATTTTTTTAAAGTTTTCTCCGAAATTAAATTAAGTAATTATAACTTGAAAACTATTTTGTTTATGGAGATGTCTCTACCTACCAGAGGCACCTAGCGGAAAAATACGAAGCTTGCAATTTGAGACATTTTTTTGATAATTTACAATAATTTTAATGTCATCATCATCATCATCATCATCAGCCTGAGTCTATCCACTGCTGGATGAAGGCCTCTTCAAGTTGCTTCCACTTCTCTCGGTCCTGTGCATTGCGTTGCCACGTACTTCCGCAGAACTTTATCATTTCATCGATCCAGCGGCCTCTAGGTCTTTATTAATTTATTTAATGTACCTATCTGAAAACATTAAAAACAAAAATATATTTTATTTTAAGTCAAGGATAAACTTACAATTATTGTAAAAAAATTAATAAAATGTGAATTTGTTGAATTGGACCCCATCTTATTATTACATATTATATTTTTATGGTCATATTTATTATTAAAATTTAGTTTATTAAGTTTATAAGCTTTTTTTTGGTTTTTGACACTTAAGTATAAAAAGATTCATGATCCCTGGACAGGGCCGGCGCGTCCATATAGGCGAACTAGGCAACCGCCTGTGGCTCAAAATATAAGTGGGCATAAATGGAGAACTAAAATTAATTTTTACATTTTAATAATTTTTAATATTTAATACGTTTTATTTATTTTGATGTTTTTATCTGTTCGTTGTCATTATGTATTATAAGTATGGTCCCAATATTGAAGCTCGATTTGATATAAATTATTCAAAAAATATCTCATTTCGTTAAAAATACTGTTATGTACAAGAGTTTTTACGAATCGTGGGTAACCATAAATCAGTGGTTATTATGGCAATTTCATGATGAAATAAAACGAAAATGTTACCTACAATAATCTGGATGAGTAATAAAATGACTTTCGTTTTTAGTCTAAAAGCCAATCAAATCGGAAGAAGAGATTATTGGAAGAAAGAGCTAAAAAAGTCCTCGGTTTTGTTTGATGGGATTTTTAAAACACGGACCATGAAGATTTTGGATAGAAAAGCTAAAATAAGCTCTCCACTGGGTTTCTGAAGGTTTTTTTTATTTAAATCACATGCGTGCCAAGCTTTTTTTTTTGGTTTTTATATTATTATATATGAATAATCAATTAAAAAGGCGCTGTCCAACCAGTGTAGACAACCATATTATAATTATGTAAAATACTATAATTCTTCCCCAAATAAACGAAAATTCTATAATTTCAAGACTCAAGATTGAAGACGTAAAAATATTCTACGCCCAAATAGAATATTTGAGAAGATATTGCATCATTCAAATATGTGCATAATGTACCTACCTATGTCCATTTCTCATGCATCTCAAATCTTAAAATTAGATTTTCTCAAAACATACAAAACTGGACGTACAATATCTTTGCACTAAACTGACTAAAACTAAACCATCGATTAATGTTCCTAGTTTTTCAGAAATACTGTAATTTTCAAATAAAAATATGACAATACTATGTCCAGCGGAAATAAAGTTGTCTGTAATGTATGTAGGTACCTAACCCTTAAAATGTACCTAAGTGCAGCGCTCGAAATGGAAAAGTTTACGAACCGGAGCGCTCGACAGTTTTCTGAAGAACAATACATAGTTGTCATAGTTAGAAGACATAGTTAACAAATTTCATGTGTATTTCATAAAAATAAGTATATTAGATTTTCTATTATATGGTCTATCTAGCTCAGACGGTCAATTTTTTTTCCACTAGACGGAGCGATAATTTTACCGATTTCAAGAACAGGAACGGCGCTCCGGTCCATTTCGAGCCCTGCCTAAGTGGCAGTACCTAGCGGGCTTAGGGAATCACTGACAAAGTTTGAGGCCCTCTACCTAAGATTTAATATAACCCCTCTACGATAAAAAATAAAATACTAATAAAAATAAAAATTACAAATTCCAACTACCAACGTATCTGGTAAAAATAATAGGAAATGCATCTCATTCCAATGGAATTATTATTGGAGATGACAATGATGGCACATAATAACTTTAGTAGTTTTTTTGTGTAGGTACCTAAGTACAAGTACGTGTCTGTATGTAGGTATGTGGTATGTTATAGAAAGGGCTATAGGCCCTTCTGATGTTGCAGGGATTTTGATGTGATATACCCAATTTGTATACTCAATTTATAATAAATACGCATCTTTTTAAGATTTTGCGAGAGTTCCCATCAGGGAACTCAGAAATAATAGGAACTGAATAACCAAGCGAAGATATACCTGGAGAAATGGGCAACCGATCTCGAGTGTGGAAGAATATGGGATAAACTTAAACACGTGTCAAGAATACGCTTATATTTCGTTCTGACAACTGCTCTCGTTTTACGCACTGATGCTCATTCAATATTGGTGTATTTGAAGGTTGCAACACACACTATTATTGCACGTCTATAATGTAGGTATAGTTATTTTTAGTAGGACACACACATTCAAAACCCTGCGTCAAAATGTAGGTAGGTAGTGCATTGGGATAAAGCCTATCGGAATTCTATTTATTAATCTGTTCTGTGGTTCCCATATTTGACGATGATAAAAAGAGGACACATTTCATAATCAGCAGCCGTCCCATAGTTTAATGCATTACGAGGTCTCCGGGTTCGATTCCCGGTGATCTCACAGTACATACATGTGATTTTCTCAATAATTGTTGTTCTGGTTGTTTCTGTGACGTATTTTGCCAGTGTAATTGAACCCGTGGTTTGCAATGATATGTAGCTAGATTTAGATCTAGATTTGGATACATATCCCGATATGTACCCACCTAATATTTTACAATCATGTAAGTACATATTCTCATAATCATATTTATTAAAAAACAAGAATTAGTATCCAGTAAAATGTAGTAAGGTAGGTAAACCTACCACGATTTCAAATAAATGAATGAAAATAATATTTTGTCAATTGAATTTACAAAATAGCGGCAAAAATGTTCATAGCGGGAAAATAGGACATTATTCAATAAAATGAAAAAAGATACTGCTCACGGACATTAACCTCAAAAAAGAGGACTCGTCCCAGTGGTCGAAATGGAAATTTTTACCAACTGAAAATATAATAGGTACATAGCTATAAATTTAATATAAAATGTTAAAATGTGTTCGATTGTTCTGTTAGATAAGTAAGGGTGTTTTTTTTAGAGGTATAGAACTTTGAAATGGAATAAAACAAAGATGAATTTATATTGACATGAAATTTACTTTATTCGAAAGATGCTCTTCTGGCATTATAATTTAAATATGACTTCTGGCATATGACCGCCACGGCTGGCTCGGACGTAGTCTAATCTGGAGGTCCAATTTTAGATGACTTTTTCCAACATTTGTGGCCGTATAATCGGCAATAACGCGGCGAATGTTGTCCTCCAAGTGGTCAATCGTTTCGGGCTTATCGGCGTAGACTAGCGATTTCACATATCTCCACAGAAAATAGTCAAGCGGCGTTAAATCGCACGATCTTGGAGGCCAATTCACGGGTCTGAAACGTGAAACTATGCGGTTACCAAACGTTTCCTTCAATAAATCAATTGTGGCACGAGCTGTGTGACATGTTGCGCCGTCTTGTTGAAACCACAGCTCCTGCACATCATGGTTGTTCAATTGATGAACGAAAAAGTCAGTAATCATGGCTCTATAGCGGTCACCATTGACTGTAACGTTCTGGCCAGCATCGTTTTTAAAGAAGTACGGACCAATTATTCCACCCAGTGGCGCACCCAGGGGGGGGCCAAGGGGCCCTGGCACCCCCCAAAAATGAAAATTATCAGAATGATTTTAAACATTGAAATTAAAAGCCAATAAACTATACCTTTGGGCTTAGACCAATGACATATTAAATGGACGACTCACTTCATACCCGGCGCGCACGAGAAATTGCGCATGAAAGTCATTCACAGATGTATAGGTAGATGTCACGTGACCATTGACGTATCCGTTTCCATTATGCAATACAAGCTTCGAGAATTTATAGTAATATAACTTTTATTGTAATGGCGTATTAGTGTCATGACTCATTGCGTTAGAAACAGATTCTCGGTTACTTACGACTTCTCGGAGATTAGACGCCAGTGAGCTCAGCGAATCACAGGCGACTGACTGTCCAATGGTTCCTGTCATTCAATTGCATTGAATAAACATTCATCAATATCTTAAAATGGCATTTTATAAATAATAAATAATATTAACACATGCAAAGTGATATCCCATCTTTCTTGGAGTGTTTAGTAGATTTTTTTACAATTTTTAACTAGGCACATTGGCATTTTGTAACACAATAATAACGGTGGAGTCGAAACCTGACAGTCAGAAATTTTGTATGGGCAGACCCAGCGGTGTCGCCAGACCGCTTGCAAGCAGAATGTTCATTTGAGCGTAGGATACCGATATTAAAATATGAATTTCGCCATCCGGCAGACCCGACACAAAGTGAGTGTCATTTTATTTTCTAGATGCTTCGTCCATATTAATGTCATTGGCTTAGACAAATAAAAACACGACAAAAAAATGATTTGTAATAATTCTCCAGCACCCTTTTAAGAAAAATTTCTTAGATTTTAATTTCTAACACAAAAATTTCGAAACACTAATGTCAGGTTTTTTTAGAAACCCAATCCCTAATGGAACTGTCAAAAAATTCTCGGTGTCCACCCGATTTCCGGAGTGGTGTAGGTCATGGCTGGGGAGGGCTGACAGGGCTCTAGCTTGGGGGCTCGGCGTGTCGGGTTGACCAGATAAGTGAGATAAACACACATCATAAATTAGCTTTAATAGTAAAAAAAGTCGCCTGCGGCGCTATTATACCTCGTAGCCATGAACATATTCAATTACTTATATAATTGTGCAATATATTTTTTGATTATTATGTCTCGATACTCGACAGCTTCATTATTAAAGTGGACGTATTGAAAATCGCCAATAATTCACTGTATAAGTACCCTCAATTTGAACTAAAACACAATTTGATACACGTTAATGTAGTGTTTCACACTGCCTTTAATCTTAGCGGTAGGTAGGGGGACCCAAATATCCTAGCCTGAGGGCCCGCTTCAGGATGTGGGGACCATAGTGTAGGTACACCGAGTGCAATAGACAAAACAAAAGACCGATAAACGAGAAATTAGGCTGTGAAGAAGAAAAAGAGCTTATAGGACTAATTTACATTCTCCTCCTTGCCCCCCCCCCCCCCCCAATATTAATTCCTGGGTGCGCCACTGATTCCACCAGCCCATAAAGCACGCCAAACAGTCAATTTTTCTGGATGTAACGGTGTCTCAACATACACTTGAGGATTATCATCACTCCAAATATGGCAGTTTTGTTTATTGACGTATCCATTCAACCAAAAGTGAGCTTCATCGCTAAACAAAATTCGCTTATGAAAATCGGGATCAACGGCAATCTTGTTTTAAAATAAATTTTCAAAATTTGGAAGCGTTGTTCAGGCGTCAGTCTATTCATGTTGAAATGCCAAACCAAACTAAACATAAATCACTTAACAGCTGACAAAATGGCCGCCAATTAAAAAAGTGCTGCCAGCTTAAAGTTCTATACCTCTAAAAAAAACACACACTATATAGGTGCGTACCATGCGTTAAACATTAATAACAATGTAATACAAATAAATTTTATGTTACATAGTAATTCACGAACCAAAAAGTAATTTATAAAATTTATACAAAACGTAAAATATTAAAATAGTTACAATTTATGTGTATTTTAGAAAAATAAGTTTTAAGTCTTCAAATAAATAAGAAAACATAGATTTCTTGTTTTATGGCATATCTGACTCAGACGGTGAAATATTTTATTCCACGAAACGGAGCGATAATTTTGGGGACTGTATGAACCGGAACGGCGCTCCGGTGCGCTCATGTCATTTAGAGCCCTGCTGGACCCATAGATTTTTCCATAATAGATATTACTTTTTTTTTATTATAACGTAATATCTTTATTTTATTGTTTATTTATTTGCGAACGTCATCTTGCTGCCTTTCTTAGTTAGGTAGGTACGTACTCATGAATTTGATTTACTTAATCCATAATAAAATATAGATACCTACCTAACTAATAAAGCAGGTAGGGATTTCAAATCAAACTATGCTATTGGGATAATAATATAAACAAAGATTGATAGGTATTTACTTTAAATTGTTTCTGTATGCGCAGAAAGTGTATCAGCTTTTAATTTATTTGCGGCTAGAGCGAGAAAGAAAGCAAAACAACGCACTTCTGTTCCGCTTCAAACACAGCTGGGGTTCTGGTAAGTTGTTCAACACCAGTGGTGACGGCAATACGGTGAGTTTAAATAAAAAAAAAACTAATAAATTCTACTAGCGGCTTTATAAGTTTATCGAAACATACCGTTTAGACCGGTGTCTGCCAAACTCGTTTACCTGGTGGCACACTGAGAAAAAGCAATTTGTTTCGTGTTATACCAAATAAAAAAAAATCACTTGATTATCAAATGCACGAGTGGGTCATCAATCTTTTCACAAGAAACGACAGTAGTTGGTACATACCTGACATTGACATCGGAAGGAAATATAATACTTTTGAAAAACGATCGTGTGCACATAGGCTCATTTTATGAACTTAAGTTGTCAGCATTGTGGATTTCGACTTGCAGTCACTATCCTCGATTAGGGATTAAATCTCTGTTGCCGTTTGGATCATCATATCTTAACACTTATAAAAACGGGAATTACAGATGGTAGTGAAGAGTTACCTGTTTGGTTATCTTATTTAGAGCCGCGATTTCACATAATATTTTTTTTTTAAATCAATTGCATCCTTCCCACTATTAAAATTATTATTGAGATTAGCTGTCTATGTTGAGTAAACAATAGTCTTGTATGTTGTACCTATACTAAGGTTTTGTTTTTGTATTCATTATAAATTAGGTAGATGATTAATTATTTTGCTAACCAAGTCGGATCGGATTTTATAAACAGTAAAATATATACCTATCTATCCCTACACTACTGCAGTAGTTGGGAACTTAAGAAAGTTAAGGGCTATATTAATGCTATACTTAAGTTTCTTCATGACACCGTGACAACGCGTCTAAACTAGATTATCATACAAGTAATAACTATTCGATAAGCAAGGAAACGATCATTTTCGCTCACATTCTTGGACCATGGTTTTATTTTAGAATATGTAAGTGTATTAATGATATATTACATTATATTAATCGCTGGCTTACGTAATTAAAACAAACCGTAATAATGTATTTCACAAATTTGTTTGGCACAAGTCATCATCATCATCAGGGGCGCGACAACCCGGTGTGGGTCCTGGCCTCCTCCAACAGCTCCCTCTACCTGTCCCTATCCAGTGTGGCCGCTTTCCAATTCGGTACCCCCAGAATACGGCAGTCACTGGCAGCTCCATCCAACCAGTGAATCTTTGGCCTGCCTCTTTTTCTACGCCCTATTGGATTGCTGGACACCACTCTCTTTGCCGGTTCATTGTCATTCATACGGTGCACATGACCTAGCCATCGCAGTCTCCCAATCTTAATTGATTGAACTGCGCTGCAATCTTCGTACAGCCGTAGAGCTCAGCATTATATCTTCTCCTCCAATTGGTGCCGTCCCTGATCGGTAAATATATACGGCGTAGAATTTTTCATTCTAAGATGTTCAGGGCTCGTTCATTTCGCAGAGTTAATATCCAGGTTTCCGATGCGTAGGTGAGCACTGGCTTTACAAGTGTCTTGTAAAGAGTGCTTTTAGTTCGGCGAGATAGTATGCGGGACTTAAAATGTCTTAACAGGCCAAAGAAGCATTTATACGCAGACATGATTCTCTTGTTGATTTCTTCTGTAATACCATTATATCGAGTTACAAGAGATCCAAGGTATATGAAACTGTCGACCGTATCAAACTTGTATGCACCAATATCTAACTTTTGTGCGCCTTCTCGTGGTGTGATATAGACAGGCATGTATTTAGTTTTTGCCTCATTTATTTGTAAGCCCATTCTTTTGGCAGAGGCTTCTAGTGCTGTGTGTTTGGCACAAGTACTACTTATTTATTTATAATGTTGTTTGATTTTAATTAATACAATGCTTTTCCCTCAAGAAATGACAGTTCAAAGAATTTAAGATTAAAATACAATTGTTAGATAGGTATTAATAATATATATTTATCACATTCAATGGCAAACGAAAAAATATAAAAAAATATAAGCCAATTAACAGGCTATTTATTGACTTTAAAACGATTATAATGTTTATATTATATTATCGTTGTCTTCGCGGTCAATCGACATATTTCACATTGGCAAAATATTAGAGATATTGGAGCTTGAACATTTAAAAAATGATTATTAAACACATGTGGACGTATTAAACCCTTTAGGAAATTTTAATTACCACTTTAATATCAACATATCATTTCGTTTTCTATATCATCAGACAATTAGGTATTCGTTATTCAAGTTTTGTTGAGTCATGGAAATTAATTAATTTTCATAACACCATAGCCAAATGATATGACTTATCTTTGCTTTTCCCTCCACCACCCGCCACGTCTCCACACCCGTTATGCAGGCGTATACCGTAGCGTAACGAACGATAGGCGCTGTTCAAATTTGTGCCGAAAGTGTCCCAGGAGCAACTTCCCAAGACCTTGGTTGGCGTGCACTAGAGTGTGCGTGATCCCTAATTCCATATAATGTTTTATGGTCAATTCTCGATGAGAAAAGACCTTCTCGCTTGCCGTATAATGCCGCAAACTTTTTAAAAGCTGAGAAATTTTCCCTCGTAGATACCAAGTCGCAATGGCCGACCGGTCCAACTGAGGGTCGGACCGACTTGAGAAGCTCTTCCCTTTCAACCGACATATAGGGACACTCCCAGAGGATGTGATCGGCATCCTGCAATTCGCCACATAAGCAAGTCGGAGATTCTATTAGGCCAAGCTGACAGAGCTTGGAGGCAAAACCACCGTGTCCGGTTAAGAACTGAGAAGTCCAATGGTCTGGAGTCAATCTGGTTATCTCCATGCGCCACTTAATATTAGGAAAGAACAAATGCGTTTGTCTGCCCTTGGAAGAAGTGGTCCATCGCCCCTGCCACACACGCAGCGCCGTGTCATACGCCAGGTCGCGTACAATAACTTTTCGAGCGCACCGGCTCATGGATCCAAGACCTAAAGGCAGCGATATAAAGATACCGCCAACCTCCGCCCCCAGACCCCCAAGCAAGGCGGTCGTGGCACCACGGACTTGAATGTGCAGGTCTAACGGAAGCACTCCAGCAAGGACAGGCAACGCGTCGGTAGAAGTCGTCTTATAAGCCTTAGTGAGGGCAAGTAATGCTGAGCGTTGACCGCTGAGAAGAGTTTTCCTGATGGACAATAACTTACATCTATGATACCACGTGCTGGCGGCATATCCAGCGATACTCATAAATATTGCATCATAAGCTATTTTAAGAGATCTGAACTTAAGTCCCCAATTACTTCCAGTAAGCCAGGAGACCCGATGGTAAGCTGCTTTGGCTTTAGCCACCGAAGTTTTGGCGTGTTGCATAAATGATAATTTGTCATCCAATAAAATGCCTAGATATGTAACCTTATCTTTGACCTTAACTAAAGTACTACCCATACGGATGGTGGGCGACCTTGAAGTGAGAATAAGCAGAGTAAATACTTTATAATATCTTCTTATATACATTTTAATCGTTGCTGTATAAAGATATATACAGACCTACAAACTTATCTGAAGAATGGGATGGGGGAGCCACTGCCGAAAACTACCCAATCAAGACTCGTAAATGGACAAAATCTGACATTTTCAAAATGGCGTCCTATGGTAGTTTGTAGTTCCATTTTTGGCCATTCCACAGATAAGTTTGTAGGTCTGTATGCTTATTATTTAAGACATTGATCTGTTCTCAAACCAACGGTTTGTGACAACCGACCTTTGGCATAATGGCTGTCCCTTCTTCTCCGGCCGTGATGTTGACGTTTCGAACCTCGTGCGCGGCTATAGCCACATCGATCCAGTGTGCAGCGACCGCGTGTCTCAATCCCGTTGATCTCGCCCACTATAATTGCCACAATCATACAAAACCTAGCGAAATGATATCCGTCCGCGGAAGTATCACGTGAAATCCAACTGTTTTCGTTCGGCATCAAAAATGGACGGAGCAGTGTTATCGATCGGAGTGAAGTTGGCGCGGATGACACGCCGGATTAAACTAATACTTTTCTGACAACTGTTTTTACGCGCTCGGGCTCAAACGTCGGTCGTGCGGACTCGTGCCAATAGTTCGCGATCATTGTGCCAAGTTCCCTATGTTTGTAGTAGTAATTATTCGAAGTCAGTATTTTTGTGAAAACATCGGAATTCTTTTAATCAATTTTTTTAATACATAAAGTTTTTATAGTGAAACATCTCTGAGGAATTTATTGTAACTTTCTACATTTCGGTAAGTAATTTATTACTTAATTATATTACAATAACCTTACTTTCTTTGTCAAAGTATATAAAACTTCAACCATAATAATTCCCATTTTTTGCCCGTATGTACTTATACAATATACATAGTACCTATTAATAATATTTTGGACTCTTCACTGAAATTTTTTTTTTTTTATAAAGTTGCTAAAATAAATCAAGTATACAAAATTATTTAGATTTAGTGTAGTATTTATTACTTACGTGCTATATCAGTATTACATTTCTTTGTTTTTAAACGCTCGATAATAAATTATGAGTAAGTTGCTTGATAAGAATATTATTGTGAATATTTTTTTTTCCACTATTTGATAACTTAATTAAATAATAAAAAATACATACATAATATACATACCTACTTAACGTATTTATTATAACATTGTGTCTTAAATCAATTTGCATGTTTTTATTCATAAGGAAAAACAAAAAAACTGTTTTCAATAATGCTAAAAACTGTGTGCTAAAATGTGTCATAATTCATAATATTTATAATATAAACAAAGCGTTTTTATACATTAGTTATTTTCAAATTATGTTAGGTAGGAAAAACACTTGAAAATAGATTAATAAAGGTACTTATATGAATTTATCTTTTATCTGTATGTATATTATTGTAGATTTTATCCTTATAATAATTATTTTTTTATCGCAAAACATATCAATGTGTCATTAATAAGTTAATCTATCTGTAGGCATGCTTTTGTTTTTATCTTCAATATCAATCACTAATTATGGATGTAAATCTGTTTTTATCACTTACTCCTCTGACAAGGAGATTTTTTGCTACTTGTTGATTTCGGCCAATTTCGTAAATCAAAAAATATTATAACTGTACTTATAAAATTCATTGTAATCGCATACGTCCATGAAACGTATGCTTAATAGGTACAAGGGAACACAAAAATAACGTGGAAAAGAAAGTGAATTGCCTTCTGAGTGAGGCTGTAAACAAGATTTTAATTTCGAGTATGGATAAATGTTTTTTTTAGCACCTAAGTAATTAAGAAAATATGTATGCCATATATATTATTTTTTTAACACTAGATACCACAGGCCATGTGGCCCAATGACAGTAATGTAGTTGGTATATACCTAAGTGAAACAATCACAAACACAGACTTTGAGAACATCGCATAAATATATTGTGTCATCACCAGATCGAACCCGGAGCCCCTACATGGAACACAAAGTTAATCGTACCTACTCGATATGGACAGGAGACGTATGTAGAGTGTGGAAAAATATGAGATAAACTTAAGCACGTGTAAATATAACGTGAATTCAATATTGGGGGCAGTCGGCACGCTTTGTTATAGGTACCTACTACTTGGGCTTTATAGCCTGATCGTCATAAAGTACTCTGCTTCAAAACTTAGTCCATGGCGATGTCTTTTACATTTATATTTATTAATCTGTTATGTGGTTTTATAATATGTTTGTTCCGTCAACGAAGCGCGCATTCAATATATTTGAGGATAATCGGCGCGCTTTGTGATTCTTGGGTTTTATGGTCAGCAGCCCGATTTCCTAACTATCGTCTGGTGCCACACGAGACGATAGTTAGGAAATCGGGCCCCTGATCGCTATAAAGTAATAAAGCGAATCCGGCTTCTTGAAATCCTTGGTCCAAGGCGATTGGTTTTGATATTTCTATTTTATTATTCTGTTCTGTGTACACTACCCGTCTACCTAGTATAACTACTATTATAAATTAACTGCTGCATACATTTTTTTTTTGGTTTCTACGAAGTTGCCAAAATATTATTTTTGAATAATTCAGGTAGCCGGTAGATAGTTACCGAAATCGCAAAAATCTTTTGTGTTGATATTTTTCTTTGTTTACCAATTTTCGTGCACTTTACCAAACGCCGAGTGTTTGAGGTTCAGACCTAAAATAATTTAAGTGGTGTGTTACTGTAAAAGCATGAAAAGGTATGTCGTGTAAATGTAAATTATAAGGTAAGTTGCACACACAAACTGGGCACGACTGCAACACGCTGACTTTGGCGATGCGATTTTAATAGGTCGGCACAACATGCACAATAATATGTCAAACTTAAATAATATGGGCTGACAACAGTGACGTCCCGTGGGGGTAGGCAGATTGATCGTCGCCTGGGGACGGCAGTTACTCGAAGGGCGACAAATCGAGGAGAATCATTTGGAATATATAGACATAGCTACCTTTAACTCATTTAGTGCTGACAACGCGACTGGTGCGTTTGCATTAATTGGCCATTGGATATAATTAACATGATATTTAAATGTGGTAATTAATTAGTAATTATCTGGTCAGCAGTAAATGTGTTAACTTAGTAATAACGAAAATATCTTTTCGTTAACAAATTCAGCTCACTGGTTTTTTCGGGTTCGCGATATCTAGTTTACTGCCGTTGCCCTTCGACGTCCTTGATAACCAGAAACGATACGGGCAGATTTGCGAATAATTAGTCTGATATGTTGTTAGTAATGGATCTATACAGCACATTTCGTAGATACTGCACTCATGAAAGGATGATAAAAATACTGTAAGTATAAAAATATGGCGGCATTTTGGCGCTGCCTACGGCATTTTATCTAGGGACGTCTCTGGTTGACAACCTACTATGTATTCACTATTATACACGCGGAAATATGGCTAATAAGCGGAGTAATAATATCAAATTGATGGATGAACACAATATATTTGTCCTTTTCTTATTTTTATAAAGTTCTAACCTAAATACATAGGTACTCACTTTTAGACAATGACAGTTGACGTTTCGACTCTTTGGTCGCGTCTGTGTGGGTGGACGTGAATGCAACGTTGTTGTAATTTCTTACTTGGGATCAGGCACACACACAAGTATTGTGGGGGGGGGGGGGTATTATTGTGTCTGTAATATTACCTAGTTATTCTTCTACTACGTCAAGACCTCATGATTGAGGATCGTGGCCAGGATGATTTAGCTATTGAACAACCTTCTCAACGAGTTGGCCCCTCTTCGTTTAGCATTTCACGACACGCAGTCTTTGGAGGCTTTCAATGTTTGCTTTAAGACGGTACTTCAGTGAAACGGCAAATAATTTTCAACTATTAGTGCGATGAAATTTCGGACTGGCTGGCAATCGGAGAGCGAAAGTCAATCGAGCTGTGAACACGCAAATTTGTTTTGTGATGGCGACGATGGAATTAATTCTTACATCGTGTAAATATGACTAAAAAAGTTACCCATTTACTTGAAAAAGAAAACATGTCAATGAATATATTATTATTAATCCTAATTGAACAATAAACATAACATTAAATGGACGCATGTTGACTTTTTATGACAAATTGTGTTTTGTTCTGCACGCGTCATTTGCACAATCTTCGCGTCGCGTAGCCACGATCGTTTTAGACCGTGTCCCAGCTGAAGTATAGCCTTAAAAAGACATGATAGTATGGACGACACAAAAATGATTACTAAAACTAACGATACTAATAATCATAATCATTTGGCCACTCGCAGGTAAGCACCCGTTCTTATTGCTGCGTACCTGGTGGCCGTAGCTTGATTCAAAGTACTGAGTATCTGGGTATGAGGAGTGTACCCGGAAAAGTGCGGTGTCAGCGGTTTTAGCAACGAAAAGCTTTAAGTTCCTAGTAGGCGTGGCAGTAGTTAACCCCCCCGCCCTCTCAAAAATCAATAATAAATTATTATGAAGATTTTGTCGAGTGCCCCCCATACCATTTTCTGTGTGCGTTCCTGTTTGGGATTATATTGCTGTCGAGTTGAATGTTATTGTGCATTGCACATAAGATTTACTTATGGTAAATTTAATTATAAAGGTCCGAATTTCTGATTATTTGTTAAGGCTATACCTCAGTTGAGGCATGGTCTAAAAAGATCGTGACTAAGCAATGCACGGATTGTGCAAATGACGCGTGCCAAACGAAATATAATTTGTCATAAAAATTCAACATGCGTTCATTTAGTGTTCTGTTTATTGTTCTATTAGTAACAATAATAACATATTCATTGACATGTTTTCTTTATCAAGTAAGTGGGTAACGTTTTTTAGTCATCTTTATACGAAACAAATTTATGTGTTCACAGCTCGATTTTCGCTCTCTGATTGCCAGCGAGTCCGAAATTTCGTCGCGTCAGTAAGTCAGCGGGTATTGAATTATGGCTCTGTATAGTTCACATACAAGTAACCAATTTGGTCGGACGTAAAAACCGAGAAATGAATAGCTACGTACACAGTAGATATCTAAAAATGGCATGGTGTTTATTAATATCCTCCAATACCACATTGAGTATGTAGTTTATTTAATACCTACATCATCAATGAGGTCAATTATTCGGGTGCGGGTGTCGTACCTACCTAATATAACCGAAGAACATCTTGGCACTATTTTATTTAACATTATTATTCCACGGATTTTCACAACAGTGTTGCTACCATAGACTATAGATACATCTAGACGCCACCCGTTGCATTGCTAAATGAAGCCGCGTGCCTTGCGTTTGGTTTGTGGGCGAGCGAACGCATTCGTCTACAAATGCTCGAGACCATAGACCATTTCGCTAGTGCCTATAGTTGGAAATTATTTTCCGTTTCACTGAACTATGCTCTTAAATAATATTTAACACCATAATGCAATGCTAATATCATCCGAAATGCCATTTTAAATGCAAAAAATCATCCATAGGTAAATCATTTACCTAATGAAAGGGTTGTAAGTTTAAAATAATAATCTCTCGTTGATTTCTCGTATATATCTATATAATTAAACTACTGGAGAGGTATAATAATAGCCTGGAATCAAGTCACATTTGGTTGAATTTAATATACATACCTACCTAGTATGACTGATTAAATTCCGGGTTTTTTGATGACAATATCTGACATAGTCTATAATAATTATCATAATTAGTATTATTCATAATACTATTTTTACGTGGGGAACTTATTACTCAACCCTAGTTTCGGATTTTACAGTAACACTACAGACAATGCAGAATGCTGTTGTATTACGTATTTATGGTCGTTATGGAAGATGTGGTGGTGAGCCAGTAAAAAAAACTGTGGAATATTCCACTGCCAACGTTGAAATAATGGTATCTATAGGTAGGTATCTACTGTGGTTGTTACCAATGTCGGAATCAGAAAATAATGGCTACAAAAGACATACAAGGGGGGATTTTCTATGGATCCCTCAATAAAAATCGTTGGGAATCTCAATTATTACCTACCAGATTTCCAATAAAATTGTAGATTCATCCTCTTGTTTTTGGTCGAAATTTTTTATAACAACTTTACAAATTTACATATAACATTATAATTTATTGAAATATTGATGTAGGTACTTATTGAAAAAAGATTTCTTTGCATTTAAAACTAACCACGAGGACAATTTGTGGTTCACCAAACTATTTCATTCTAATTGCTCATTAGGTAGCCACACGCTCAACATATTACATATTATTATTTAACCAGGTTACAAGTGTCCTTTATTTAGTTATAGTTTTAAAATATCTAATAATAATGATGGGCATGGCCCCCACATCCTAAAACGGGCCTCCCGGCCAGGATCTTTGGCGGCCCCCCTACCTATCGCTAAGTTTAATGGCTTGTGTAACGCACAACAGAAGCGTTTTCAAAATTGTGTTAGAGGTAAAAATAAGGGCCTTCGGTTTATTTTTAGGGATTTTACGTAGTTTTAATACACTTGAATTATCTAGATGTCAAGTATCAACACAAAACAATCAAATTGCATCTAACAACCTCATTTTAAAATGCAAAATTTCCTCTTGTGAAATAGCTCCACAGGCGACTTTTTGATGTGTGTTTAAATTTTAAATATCTGATCGGCCCGCCACGCCACCCCCCCCTGATCCCGGGACCATAGGCTAGAGCCCTGTCAATCCCCCTCTTGTGGGTATCCACTACAAAATCAACCAACTGATAACGATGTAGCCAAGAGTACGAGGTAATGATACGATAATATTATTATGATGGGTGTTAAGGAAATAGGGTGGTACAAATAGGACCACAGAACCGTCCATGGCGGAATTACGTGGAGGCATTTATCCATCACTGGATCGAACTGAAAATCTGGATTCTATGTAGGTATATACTGACTACAGCAATGTGTATTTTTTACCATATTGTTTTGGAATGATTCGTGGGATGTGTCAATCTATTTTTATTTTTATTTCCATGTGACAGGAGCGTGTCATGAATTCGTTCGGTCACTATTGAGTTGAACTTGGCAGGGGCTCAATTACTTTAACAATAAAAAGCATTCATAAATCTGGCACTACATACCCTATTTTCTAACATTAGTTTTCGTTATGTCCGAACACCATGAACCATCACATTCTAATTTTTGGGCATTTTGAAAATATCAACATCCCATGGGAGCACTTTTTAAAAATAAGCAATTTTTCATTGTCCATGCTAGATGCGATTATACACAAATAAAATTCTTTAAAACAAAAATGCTATTCCCAGCATAATATTACTTTTATTTGGTAAATTGAAATGGGTAAAACACACCCTACGTTGATGTATGCTCAACGTGAAATTATTAGTCACATCGATTTTTAACTGCTTGAGTTTTAGATACATTTACTCAAAAGCATAGCGAAAAATGCTATCAAATCGTTTTTGAATCTCACTTTCGACAAAAATCGACGTAATGGGTGTGTAATATATTGTATTTCCCGAATTCACGGCTATCGGTCAAGTTTTCCAGTTTCATTCCTCGGTTTCCGGGAGAAATTAAAATGTTCAAACTCTTCTAATAAAAATGATCAGTATATTGATCAAATTAATATTACACAATTGTATTTTAAAATGTGTAGTACTTGGAGAAAAGGGGTTGTTTATTAAAAATATTTACAACAAACAATAATAAATAAAATTATACTCTTGTATATAATAAAATGAAATGTACATAATATGTATATAACTTTATCGAGGTGGGTACATACTACATATTATGTAATTTTAAAGTTTAGAACTGATATGCAGAATTGCAGCTTCGTAAATTATTAGGTATAATATTGTAGGTACATAAAATGTCTGTATTGATTATGTACCAACTTACTTAACGATTTTCTTTAAACTTACATTGAAAATGAATCTAAATCTCTTGATTTAACCTATTCTACGATCGTAACTAACAGTTCTATCAAAAAAAAAATATTTTTTTAATATAGAAGCTTTTAACAGACTGATTTATTAGGCTTAATACAAAGTTAATTTTAGATTAAATGCATACGTACTTAAGTAGAGTCAATCGACGTTAAAGATGCGTTTTTTAAATTATATTACATTCAATCATTAGTTATAGTATATCTACGCTTCATAACTTTGCACTCCGGCTATAGGATGAAAATGCCGTACCTAATATATTCTAAAAATATGTTTTTTTACATATTTTATCTATTTATTACTACACATATTAATACAAATGTATATCATTTTTTGATCTAATTTTATGCGAGGTAATCAGGCAAAGAGGCGTATCAGTGTAGTAAAAGTGCAAAGTTATTAAACATACACTCTACTGTTCTCAATAATCTGTGAATGAAAAGTTTGATTCGTGCAATGTAATACAATGTTAAGAATAAACTGCTTATAGGTTTTTATACAAATCGGTTAGGTCGAATTCATTTGCATGTATATCTAATTGTATACCATGCCCCCCACATCCTGAAGTGGCCCCCCAGGTTAGGATCTTTGGCGGACCCTCTACCTATCACTAAGGTTAAAAGCAGTGTGACACTCTATAATACTGTTTTCCAAATGGTATACGCGATAAAATAATGTGTATATTAAGTATTTTTTTGTATACCTATTTTAATACATCCATTTGAATTATGGAGGTGTTGAGTATCGATACACAATTTAAAATTGGATCGCATAACTACATAATTTTAAATAATAACACTATTGAAGGAAAATAGCTTTATTTACTTTTTTTTACTATTAGAGCAAATTTGTGATGTGCGTTTATCTCACTTATCTGGTCGACTCACCCTCCTGAGCCCAGGCCCCCAGGCTAGAGACTTCTTAGCCCCCCCCCCCCTTGTGGGGGCCATGATGCATACATTTGGTACCTATGTTATGTGTGTGAAAACTGCTTACTCATATTTTTTTACTTATACTTACTATTATGTAAGTTATCTGAGTCATAATTATTGCATTTTCAATTAATATAATTAAGATTATTTTTCCTATTTGATACTTATCTTTATGGAAACGTTTAAGTCCTTGAGTTATCTTGAAAGAGCTTGTAATGTAAGTCTAGGGCTTATAGACAATATTACTACAATGTACAGTTTACTTACAGACATCCAATTCAACCGTTATCCATAGTTGCCACTTACCACGGAATCTTTTGTAATGAAAAATCGATTAGACATACGACGTACTGAAGCCAGGTTGTAAGGCTAAGTTGTTATGTGATGGTCAGGATAGAGGTAGACAGTCTACTGACTACTCACCTGTCAATTTACGGAGGACAGTGACCGTCAACTTGCGGAAATTACTCACAAACTTTATCTGCGACTTACGAGACGACGGAAGCAATAGCATTCAGAATTCAGAATCATATTTAAAGCGTAGAGTCGAAGCTTCAATATAATACAATTTCAGGGGTTTTTTACGCAGTGACGTCCCTAGACAAAATTCCGCCAAATTCATACAGTATTTTACAACGTTTTTATTAGCTCGTATTCTAGTTTGACCAGTACAAATCTTGCAATCGATTTTTAACTAACTTCCCGACTAGCTAGACATTTGAAACTTTTAGAATATATCAAAACACGATGCCAATGCATTCTTTTGATACTTTTAGCCATCTTTAAGTAGAATTGAATTCATCTTCAGTTAATTCTGTTTTGTATGAAAAGTTATTTCGGAAGAAATCCGTAATCCAATCCACTATTATTGGTTGCTAACGGGGTGGTCCTAGCAACTTAATTATTAATATATACGTGCGTTACTATGGAAATTAAAATGACATTTCAGTGTTTCTATAATATTTGTTTGTTTGTTTGCAAAATAGCAAAAAAAATGATTTGTTGACAATTACCTTATATGTCCTAAATTATTAATACATATAATTGTCAAGTTTATATGATTCAACAGAAAATTTAAAAACGTTGTATATAAAAAGTTCTTTTTATCATGTAATTATTTTATCATCCCTTCATGAATCCAATATCTAAGAAATATGTTCTAATATCTGTAATACTATGTTTATTTTGAGATCGCAAAGGTTTAGAATTATTAAATCGATAATCGATGACGGCGTGACGCTTCGATACCTACATACTAAAATCGTGGACCCAGGGTGGTAGGTGGGACGCTCTGTAAGAGGAGAGTTCTTCTTTAATTTCGACGGCCATCGCAACTTCCGTGCGTACCGGTTAATAACTCAGACTGTAATTATTCCCAAATTTCCACGTGTCGTTTCTGGTCACCAAGGACGTCGAAGGACAACGGAAGTAAATTAGACATCGCGAACCCGGAAAAACCAGGGAGCTGAATTTTTTAAAAATAATAATAGCTATTTGTATATATTCCAAATGATTCTCCTCGATTTGCTGTCCCCAAGCGACGTTCAATCTGCCTACCCCCACGGGACGTCATTGTTTTTACGTGTCACATAGTGGTATATATTTAATATTATGTCACCATTATAATCGTCTATAACGATCATAACTTCAATAAATACACAGCTGGATGAAGGTCTCTTGAAACTGATTCCATTAATCTCGATCTTGTGAAATTCTTTGCTACAGTAATTCCGCAGATATTCAACTATTTTGTCGATCAAGCGACCTTTATGACGACTAACCACAGAACAGATTAATAAATAGAATTCCGATAGGCTATATTCCGTTTTGAATGTGTGAGTGTCCTACGAAAATGAACAATGTGTTATGAACGTGTAATAGTGTGTGTAATACACTAATATTAAATGAGCGTCAATGCATAAGCCGAGGGCAGCTGTCAGTATTCGACGTATGACGTATTCTTGAGATGAGTTTAAATTTATCCCGTATTCTTCCTTACTCGAGATCGGTTGCCTGCTTCTCCTTACCCGTTACGATAAGAAAGCTCGCGACGAACTGTGCTACGGTGAAATGTAATAGAATACGCACAATTTACATGTAACAATATTACATGTACATTTTTATATTCCAAACTTTTTAACTCGATCACTTTCTTCCAGATATTACCTGGAATCTATATTATAGTAACATATTTTTTTTTATTTTTTAGAATTATTCATAACCATGTCCTTGCTTTTTCGTACAAGGCGGTTGTTAGTAATTTTGAACAATCACAAACACCCAGGCTTTGAGAAAAACACATAAATATTGTGTATCCTGACCGGGAATCGAACCCAGGAACTCTCGGGTGGAAGGCAAGCGCCTTACGCACTGCTCCACGAGAGCCGCCTATAATAACATATTATATTGTATACTTCTCTCTTGATTCGTCGAAATCTCTACGAATATCGAGTGAATTGATCGCTGTTGCGTGAAATTGCGATTCCGTTATGTGCCGGCAACCCGGATGATGTGTTGGGGCAGGTAGTTGATTGTTTTTCTTGCCGTGTCTTTGTGTAGGTCCGTGGCCCTTCTTTCGATACGCCGTGGGAAAATTAATTGAAGGCCATCGGGAAAGGGTCAATCGTTATTCGCCATCCAATATTTATATTATGTTTTAGCATTAAATAATAGCCAAATTTACACAACTTGATGAATTATGTGTAAACACGCAACGCAATACCTATAATCGATTTGAATAAGCAAACATGACCCATTGTTTACGTTTTACGTGTTTGTCCTTCCTTTAAACGTTCTTCAATATGTCGAGTAAATACTTACTTTAGGTACTTTAGAATGATACCATTAGGCCTTTTTAATAGGCAAATAATTTGCGACATCCCTTCCCACCTCACCCGTCACGTATGAATAAAAATCATTTTTAATAGAGATATCACATTTTACATGTGTAGGTATTTTCAATTATTACATTCTTATTCATTTTACTATTCCTTTTTTCACTGAATTGTCTGCAGTTTCACATTAGCAAACATTAAAGAATTCATTAGCTTTCAACTATTACATTTACTTTTAATAACCATTTCTTTCATTGAACAAATAATTCACAAGATTTGAGAATATAACATTCTATCTCAGGGGGCGACAAACTTTTTGGATGGAGGGCCAAATTCAAGAATTCAAAATGAGCGGCGGGCCGCAAGTAAAATACCATTTTTAGATATACATATACAATGACATTAATATGGACGAAGCATCTAGAAAATAAAATGACACTCACTTTGTGTCGGGTCTGCCGGATGGCGAAATTCATATTTTAATATCGGTATCCTACGCTCAAATGAACATTCTGCTTGCAAGCGGTCTGGCGACACCGCTGGGTCTGCCCATACAAAATTTCTGACTGTCAGGTTTCGACTTCACCGTTATTATTGTGTTACAAAATGCCAATGTGCCTAGTTAAAAATTGTAAAAAAATCTACTAAACACTCCAAGAAAGATGGGATATCACTTTGCATGTGTTAGTATTATTTATTATTTATAAAATGCCATTTTAAGATATTGATGAATGTTTATTCAATGCAATTGAATGACAGGAACCATTGGACAGTCAGTCGCCTGTGATTCGCTGAGCTCACTGGCGTCTAATCTCCGAAAAGTCGTAAGTAACCGAGAATCTGTTTCTAACGCAATGAGTCATGACACTAATACGCTATTACAATAAAGGTTATATTACTATAAATTCTCGAAGCTTGTATCGCATAATGGAAACGGATACGTCAATGGTCACGTGACATCTACCTATACATCTGTGAATGACTTTCATGCACAATTTCTCGTGCGCGCCGGGTATGAAGTGAGTCGTCCATTTAATATGTCATTGTACATATACATACAGATATACACTATTTATTGTCACGAAAAATAAACATTAAAAAAAATTAATGAGAAGAATGAAACTGTTGTACATTTTTTAAAATTCGGGTGCTAATTTTGTAGTTGATATTCTCAAAACTGCGTGTAAATGGGCATCGGAGATATTTGATCGTAAAGAATTTTTATTGAGGTTCATGATCGAAAACGTTTGTTCACATATAGGTATAGGTTGATCAAAAAATAATTTTACATTTTTCCTGCATAATCTTTAAGTTGGTCGTATTTGTCTGAATTAAGGGCATTGTAAAATTTGGAGATTTCTTCACGACGATGCAATTCTCTTAAATCAGTGTCACACTGCAGATCAATAATCTCAAGTTGTAGGCTCTGTCGGTATAATATCAATATCCATTGAAAATGGATCGCGTACTATTGCTAAACTTGTCTCAATTTTTCGGAAGTCACCAAATCTTTGTGAAAAATCGTCATTCAGAGCTTTAATAATTTTACCATATTCTTCAAATTTATATTCTGGTATATTCAGCAACTTCAAAGTTGGAAAGTGGTCCACGTTTTTATTGGATATTTGTCGAAGAAATAACTTGAGTTTTAATTGAAATCCATTCAAACTTTTTACTATATCATGGGCATATATTTTTTTCCTTGCAATGCGGAGTTAAAAGTATTTAAATGTGTCACGATGTTCAACGTAGAAAATAGTGGTTACATAGTGTGAGACGAGACGCAAGGAAGACGTACTGAGATAATACATTTACGAAGCAATAAATTCTTCAAATTTTAATGTATTGTCAATATTTTTTTTAAAAATTATAAAAAAGTTATTCGTAATCAGAAGTACAATAATTAATGATGGCGGGCTACAAAAAAATACCCGGCGGGCCACATGCGGCCCGAGGGCCGCAGTTTCCCCCCCCCCCCCCCTTGTTCTATCTCTATATTGAACATAACTTGAAAACACTACTAGAAAAAATAACATTTTGAAAAAAGTACGACGCCCGACGGGATTTGAACCCGTATATATCCACTGGTATCGCGCCAATATGCTTTAACTAATTTAACTACGGTCCTCCTACTCAACTACGATTATTTTAACTAGTAGGCCCGACATAATATGCTTATAAAATTGCGTTATTTTTGCACTCGGTTTTCTGATGTGTTTTCAAATTATGTAGGTATGTTAAATAAAATAGTTATAAAATAGTATTCATTCGCTGTAGTTTAATAATTAGTTCTATTTAAGGATTTTCGAATAATTCATAGTTTTGATGTACCTTTTCTTCAATTTAAAAATATCATATTAATACTTGACTATACCGGTACTTGATGGAATTTGAATTTAAATTCTAATGGATTCAAGCTCTGTACTATTCCATTTAAGTCGAAATGACTTAAAAGTCGACTTAAATGGAATAGTACAGAGCTTGAATCCATTAGAATTTAAAAATATCAATTTTTAGTGTTTTAAATTAAAGAATCATGAATTGCCTTGATTGTCTGAGGTGTTTTCAAGTGATGTAGGTATGTTTATTACAACTTTCCCTTTCAACATTCAACAAGAATAACGAGTAGGTAGCTCTTTCAAGCATCGATCCAGAAATAAAAAACGTGTTTTCTTGTAAGTGCAAAATATCTTATTTAAATATTATGTTTAAAGGGTACTTTTTAGTGCGCCGTGAAAATTATATGATTTGAATAGTGTGCCGTGACGCGAAAAGGGTTGAAAGCACCGGTCTATCTACGGTTTGCGAAATCCGTCGGGCAATGAATATTTTTACTATTTGTGTCCGTTCGCCTTACGATCGTAATGTATTATATGAAATTATGTATTCTAGGGTTACTACAGGTCGCAGACCAAAGCGACGAAAATCTTTTAGTCATTGTCTTCTCATACAAGCCATACGAATAGTATGGCTATTTTGGGTTTGTTTTAACACGCTAACGAAACCAAGGGGAATGAACCCAACTTACCGTATAATAATTTGTGAGATAAAATCCGAATTCATATTATGTTACTTTAATTATATTTATTGTAGTACCTACTTTATTCTCTATTTATTATCTATACTGATGTTACGCGAGTGTCTACTTAGTTACAAAGAATCAAAATAATGGGACCTGAAATACCTAACGGGTGTGAAAAAGCAGGCAATCGATCTCAAGTGTGGAAGAATACGGGATAAAATATACGGGTGTCAAAAATACGTCATACTGACAACACCACTGTTCTCGATTTATGCATTGACGTCAGGGACGTCCCTATACAAAATGCTGCCCCTAGGCAGCGCCAAAATGCCGCCACATTTTTTTGTAAAGTATTTTTATCATCCTTTCATGACTCCAATATCTATTACATATATACATTACTAACAATATATAATTTGTAATGTGCACTTTATGTAAAAATAAATAAAATTTGAATTTTGAATAGGTACTTACCATTAAATTAAATTTAAATGCTATCTCTGCTTCGATAAACAATCGACTTCGAATACACTTTACAACTTCCAAAACTCGCGAGTGACTGGCAAACATTTTACACAAAATTAAGTAAGTAGGTATGTACCGACCTATAATTAAAATATAATTCAAGGACATGACTTCCAATTATAATGGAAGTAAACCAGATATCGCGAACATAACAGTAAATTATAGTCATATTAAAACTTTTATTGTAATTAATACATTTTGTTTCCAACCAGTGAGTTGAATTTTTAAAGGTTATTTTATTACTAAGCTTAGGCACCTAGTTATTTCTATAAATATACCCAATGACCCTCCACTGCCGCCCCCAAGCGACGCTCAATCTGCCTATCCCCACGGGACGTCACTGATTGACGTTCATTTAATATTGATGTATTGAAGGTTGCAACATACAATATTGCACTTTCATTTTTGTAGGACACTCCTTCTTCAAAATGTAATATACAGAATTATATTTATTAATCTGTTCTGTGTCAGTTACTGATATTCTATAATCAACTGGCTGCGATTTTCTAGCGCTGTATGTAGTGTAAATGACGAAAGCGGGGGCAGGGATTAGATGCACATTATTATGTAAGTGAAAGCGTAGGGGATTTGTAGCTTCACCGATCGCCACGCAGAATCAGCAGCCATGGTATAATAGTAAAGCCAAGGAACAAAAACATTAAATTTATCTGTTATGTGGGAAGGGCTATATCACAGAAGCTATAAACTAAACTAGGTACCTACATACATGCACTGTTTTGTCCGTAGCATAGATTGATCGAAAATGTGGTAACTATTACCACGCCAGAACGGTTCGCCCCTTTTAAAACATGAAAATAATATACAGAACAGTGTGGTCAATATCATTAGTTATTGGAACTTAAATTCTCTATATCTATTATTTAGTAGTATTTCTATATTTAATATACACAGAAACACGTGCATTGATTTCCTGGCGGCAGTACATATTGTCACGACCATGGCCCCCACATCCTGAAGCGGGCCCCCAGGCTAGGATCTTTGGCGGGCCCCACTACCTATCGCTAAGGATAAAGGCAGTGTGACGTTCTACAGTAGCGTTTTCTAAATGGTGTACGCGTTAAAATTAATGTGTATATTTAGTGTTTTTTTTTTGTATATTTTAATACATTCATTTGAATTATGGAGTTGTCGAGTATTGATACACAATTCAAAATTGTATCGTACAACCATATAATTTTAAATAAAAATATTATTGAAGGACTTTTAGACTTTTTTTTTACTATTAAAGCTAATTATTTATGATGTGTGTTTATCTCATTTATCTGGTCGACTCGCTTCGCCGGGCCCCTCCTGAGCCCGGGGCCCCAGGCTAGAACCCTGTCAGCCCCCCCCCCCCCTTATGGGGACCATGGTCACGACCATAACCTTAAAATGCAAATGTAAACACGTACCTATTATTATCGTGCATGGATCAAAAAAGTTTAGCGACTTCTGAATTTTCACGCTATAGTTGAAATTTGGGTGAAGTATGCGCATTAGAACGATAGCTGAGAACCTGCGGGAAAAATACGAACTACACCGCGCAGAGCACTTTGAAGTTTACCATTTTTCGCAACCTGTCAAATAGCACCATACAGTGACAATAACGCGTGTCGCGTACGATTGAAGAATGAGATTGGCGAGACAGTCAATACGTTTGCGTGTAAACAGTTATTGTCGTGATAGTTTAATTTACTTACACACTATCTGTGACAGTAAATCCATGCACTTGTAACAGGACTACAATAAAAAATATTTTGGAAACATTTGATGTTGGTAACTAACTACACACAGTAAAATTAACAACCTCGTAAAATATTTATTATAATTACTCATTAGTCATTAATCATGATTTATTTTATCGTAAATACCCACGCGCGGCTTAAGCGTTGGCCTATAGCGTCGCGGGTCCCAGGTTCGAAGCTGGCTCTGACAAGTACACATATTGTTTTTCAATTTGTGTATAAGTTAGAGTATGGACCTAATAGCTTGAGCAAGTGGCTGACATCCATTTCTCGTAAAAACAAAATCTGCTAATACAAACCTCCAATCTGTGGAGGCCCATAATTTGATCTTATTAGGATCGGACATGGTCGAAAAAAATGTATTATGTAGTAAGTCGGTAAGTACCTACTTAATGTGTTGTTGTGGTAATTGCAGCTTTAGTTGCCGTTTTATAATGTTGTCAATTTATGCGTATACAGTTTTGTAATATTATTTTTATTTTCTCACATTTTGGCACTTCACTTTTTTTATATCAAAAATATTCGAGTGTATCACTATCTTTCATTTTTTAATCATTGTCAAATTTACAACTGATATCAGATTCTGATAAATTTAATTCACAATACTATTTACACACAATTACATGTTTTTGTATTGTTATAATTTATAATACTTATAATTTATAATATTTATTATATTTGTCCAGCAGTCAAGCATATTTAAACAGTAACGGGTGTACATACGTATTATATTGAATAATATAATATATTATTTATTATAGAAAGTGTATTGTGTACTTTTTCATATCAGATAAAAATAAATATGTAATGTTTTGAAATATGCCTTATAGCGTAACATAAATTCGCATATTTTTTTGCATGACGTGTCATGTGACGCATCGTAAACTTTCAGTTGGAAAGTTCACTTTTGGCGCAAGAATATTTTTCGCAGAAAATAAAAGTATATATGAAAATTTTAATATACATACTAAGTATGTATCTATAATAATATGTAAGTATTAATATTATTTGGTATGGCATTTCGATGCCGGGGAAGTCCCTCTCATTCTTGCGACCTTTGTCCAATAAGAATAAGTTTAAAATGGACCGGAGCCAAAAAATGTTCAGCGGATATTTCACTTCGATAAGATCTTTCGTTTCCTTTGAACTAGGTACTACTCAGTTACCTAGGTACCTACTGTAAATGGAAAGATACTGCGATTCTTCTTGACATGATGATTCCGTATAATGTATATATAATAATATAATACAACTTAAGACATTCCAACTCGTTTGTACCTTTGGGAGAGGTCCATTTCGACAAAATATCCATAATAATTTATTTTTCAATTTGTAATGCGGTACGAGGCGGTGGGGTTAGCAAAGTTTAGCAGGTACCACTGACTTCCGAGTTTATCCCATGTAACATTCATTATACCCAGATACTCCGCTTTTTTATTCCAGCGATGAACACCTGGGCTGCAGCTATAACAACAGGTTGTTACTTACGAGTTATAGCGATGTTTCGCTTCCACGAGTTGTTTTCGAATCGTCAGTGTCCGTTTGTGTCGTCCGCGCTGTCTTGTTTTTTAGTTTGTTGTGTCGGAATATTAAAACTAATATATTATGATGGTTGCGCCTATTCATGAGTGCCACGGGTCTTCCATTAACACAGGCCTTGCGTGTCGTAGAATGCCAAGAGCAGAGGGTCAGTCCGTTGAGAAGACTGTAAGACAGCTAAATCACCCGGGTCACGATCCTCAATCATGAAATCCTGACGAAGGAGAAGAAATTTTCTATTAAGTATCTTAATAATTTATATTTTTTTGTTCCTGGGGGGTGGGTTCAGGCCTTAAACCCCCCCTCTCTTGTGTGCACGCCTGTCGCAGGGAGCTTTATCTATTTCCTTTGCTTAGTTATGGTTATATTTTATTAAATTTTCAAGTAGTTTAATTGGTTATGTGCACACGCCCGGCAAGCGAAAGATGTGTTTCCAATCCTTGAGATTCTTGTCTAGGCCTTGAATGCAAAATAACGTCGACGTTATGTTAACTCGAAATAACCACGGAAGCCATGCATAGATCGAAAGGAAATAATGCCAGATAAGAAAAAATAAATTATGGAGCGAAGCATTGCTTTAAGCGATCAAAATTGTTGCCATTTTTATTCCGATTATACTTATATAGGTATCTAATAATATATACTTAGGTACTAAATAATTTTTATTTGACTTAGATTTTGTAAAAATATGAATATGTACCTACTGCACAAAAAATTGAATACCTACCCATCTAATTCAAAATTTAAAAATTAATTATCACTATAAATTCTAATTTATCAGTGGTCATACCTAATTGTCTTAATTATTCATGTTTTGTTTATTGACATGTCAACATAATTCACAGATGTGTATTACCAAAACAGCGTCTTTTGACATAGTTTGATGGCAATCGATTTGTTTGAATAATACTTAGGTATAATAATAATAGTGCTGGTCTTTCGTGTTTGGGCATATAATCTGTATTTAAAATAATTCTATTTTGTTGGAGACAAATGATATTACCACGTTAAAAATGTATTTACTTATTTGATTCCGGTGAAAATATGCAAATTTAAAATTATGAAAAATGTCAGATTCAGCGCATATTGTTAGGTATACACAACTTGCATGCGCACATTCGTTGTCCATTATTCTGAACAATATTTACCATTTAACCGAATGACGGTTCGTTATGCCGGGTCCACACCGAAAACAAGTCGCGCGACAACTCGTTAAATTTTACGATAAGCATGATAATTATCGTAAAATTTCTTAAGCAATTATGATAATTATCATAAAATTTAACGAGTTGTCGCGCGACTTGTTGCCGGTGTGGCCCCACTTTTAGTGTTTATCAGGTTTACCTATTCATCATTAGTAATATCGTATTATCTCCTTATTTCCCGTAAATATACCTAACAATTGTGTTCTTTTTTTAAATCTTCACAGCCTACCTCTTTCCAAAAATCACCCTTCGCCACTGGTATTAGTTGACAATATACTTAATTAACCGGTCATGATTAAGAGGACGTTCTACAGAAATGGCCTTGAGAATTGAAAATATGATTTTTTAACATGTGGTCCATAATATCTGGTCTACTAGTTAATATAAAAAGGTCGTGTCAAAGTTGTTTGTGTTAATAAATTTGCTCTGTGACTGATCCGACTCATATTTCACATTTATTTCATCAGGGCTGTCGAAGACATAAATCATAATATATATTTATAATTTTAAATTTTTATTTATAATATATATTATTTAAGTTTTGTGCATCTAATGCCGGGTCCACTTTGGCAACAAGTTAATTTGCTGGCAACCTCGTTAGATTTTACGATAATTATTGTAAAATTTCTTAAGCAATTATGGTAAGTATCGTAAAATTTAATGAGGTTGCCAGCAACTTGTTGCCAGTGTGGAAATGGCTTAATATCCACTGTGGTTCACGTAGTGGCATGGACCTGGGGTTAGCTAATTCAGGAAGTCAACACCCATGATAGAATTTTTTCCAGTTTTGGTTGCATTATCTTCCAAAACTCTTCTGTAAAAATCGTTTCCGAGTTTATAAATGGAAATTTCTCGGTGTACATAGTAAACAAACCTACGAATAAAAAAAGACAAAAAGGAACATACTGATTCATCGCAGTGAAATCTGGTAATCAAATTCGCCATTTTGAAAAGCGACGATTTTGCGTAAACAAATATCACGTGGTCTGTACGTGTGCGGCAAACTTCGAATGTGTTTGTAATTTTGTGCAAAGTGCGAATGTAATGTTTTCAAATAATTGATATGGATTAATTATACCATCGTATTATTTTCTCGAAATCATAAACATACTATAATAGTATTTGAGTATCAACCTATGTTCAATTTGAATTGGGTTATAATAATAATATACCCGTATATATATCAATAGTATGTTTGCTACAAAATCCACCCAAGTTATCAGTACGTACTTGCACAGGTTTGATTAAAAACCATGATGAAATTAACATTTAAAAAATATGAATGCTTAATATTATTTTGACAGCCCTGTTTTCTGATCGGCTTCATGTCGCAGGTGTTCATAAAATAATAATAATTCTCCGCGCGGCAGAAATTATCAGTAATAATAATAATATTTCTTGAAATAAAATCTCCGATGATTAGTGATTTTTGCGAAAAGATCGATTTAAATTGACGTAGTTACGACGCCGAGGTCCTTTTTATACTAAATTATATTTGAACGGCGGGCTCTTCAGCAGGCCCTTAACTAAGAAGTAGTACTAAGTAACTACCTACATATTATGATATTATTGTATTTTATTATAAGTAAATAATTAATATCTACAAGTAAGTAGTATGTATGTTTATTTATTTTATTACTGACTTCGACCTTGTTAGGATAATATAACAAACTATAGTCTTTGTTATCGACGTGCAAAACAGGTCTCAGGCCAAAGGTGTATGATAATATTTGAATTTGGGGTGTGTAAAATCGAAGTTTGTGTTCGTCATTCGACTCCAGACCAAGACTTGGTCGAGTCGGACCGGTTTTTATTTTTTTACCTCCTCTGGTTGTTAGTTCGCACACAACTCTTGTTATAAGTCCACGCGAATGGTATGAAATGGCCACGTGCTTTTCCCGTCGTTGCTATGCCAAGAACTATAAAAACTAAGCAAGATTTTACACCAGGGTCACCACTGCGGATAACATCGATTCAGTGTTTATGAATTTGAAATTTCAATTGACGTATGCACGCGTAAATAAAACTTAGAATCGATTCGAATAAATGATTTTACAACGTCTGCAATACGTCTTATTGTTCTGTATCAACAAAAGTCAATAAAAGTCAACGATTGATTATTATATTTTCTGGTATTATAGACCTCGGTGGACATTTACTGTCTCAGGCAGACTTTTTCATGTCTTCCTCCACTTTCCTTCTCTAGTTGAACTCTGAACGTGAAGCGTTTCATCGTTGTTTGCTCATTCTGATGTGGCGGTCCATTGTGAGCTTTGGGGTTTTATAAATCTGGCGTTTTCTCTCACATAATAGAGCTTATTATTGAGCTGATGATTGAAGCGGTTACGTGTAAGTTGTACGTATGCAGTTCATCGTGGGAAACTTATTCGTGCGCCGCAGTACGTGAAACATGAGTTCGTATAACATTTTATCAAATGACGACTTCTTCATTGAACATTTCACCGTGGAATACATTTGTACGTATCTTACAAAATGTGGCGATAGTTTGCAAATAGTACTGTTGCAATTAGATTAACCCTAACCTAACCTAACCTAACCTAGTGAAGACATCTCTACATGTTGTAGCATACGTACAAACATACTCTACGGTGAAATGTTCAACGTAGAACTCGTCATTTGATTAAATGTTACACGAACTCATGTTTCACGTACTGCGGCGCACGAATAAGTGTCCTGCGGTGAACTGTTTATGTACACATTTCCGGATACGGATTGTAGCGACATTGCCATTCTCTTAGATGCGGCCAAAGGTGTTCCGCAAAATTCTATCCTAAAATACCTGGCAACTTCTCAGAATCACTGACATTTTATAAAATGCAGTCTGATTGAAACACAGTTTCTATTTTTACGTCTCGAAGAAACCTTTGGGGATGATGTTGTTGTTTGGTTGTTGTGAGGGAAGTTTATTTGTCGTTTCAAGGATACAATAAATACGATGATAAGGATGACAGATGTGGGATTATAATCGCGGATACTGGTGAGAATGGTGAGATCGATGTGATCAAGTGGTTGATTATATTAATGAACTGAGAGACTTGATTCGAGTATACTGATGGTTAACTACGTCGAGTCAAGGACTCGTGACGATAGTAGTGCGTCACGTGATGGACTCGGTGAGTGAGTCAAGAATCATGGATTGTCCTTACAATTTATACAAATCCAGTCCGTATATCACAAGAGATATTGTCGCAATTAACAAATAATAGCATACCCAACTGATCTAGTTATGATTGAGGTAATGCTAACATCGTTTTCGATCTATTGTTTTGTTTTGACAACAAAACATACTTATTTAATACTGAGTGGTATGATTGCTACAAACCCTTATCTTATTTATAGAGACGTAACTTTAATATTTGAAAATAAACCTACAAAGCGTTACTGAAGCTAATTATTAAATTATCTGTAAGTAGTTTGCATTGGATACCTATACATTTGTAGAAATACTATACTTGTGTGGTCTAATATTTAATTAGATTTTCAGCAGTGGCATAAAACATTTTGCATTCGTGTTACAAACACAAAACACGTTGTTGTACAATTCGGTGTCTTTATTTGGAATGTTTTGAATTTTAGATGAACAAAATCGCAAATATAATAATAAATATTATCAAAACGTCAAAACAAACCTCTATTATTTATACTACCATGTGTCAATGACGCCAATGCATGGAATATAATGTTTTTTATTCGGCTAAATTCAATTCATTTTTCTGAAATCGTTATCAAGTGGTGAGATACTAAAAATTCATTATGAATCACAGTTTAGGTATTGTCTAAACCTAAACTAAACTATATGATTAGAGTTGAATATATTATTTTATATTATCTATCTATATGTTATTATTTTACTACCCTGTCCTAAGCGCGTAATGCGAGGTAGAGAAGTTTTCATGGCTGGGGTACTGTATGTTTTGGCGAGGGCGTTTTCAATCCTTGTAATACGATCTAATGCCAATCTATAAATACCTATCAAACAGCAATACGAACACGATATTTTTGTGTTAAACTCTTAACTCGTTAATAGTATGGATTCCAAATTAATCAGTGAGCGATCACTCTTCTACCAACATTGCCAACCCTATTTTTGCTATTATTGTTGGCTGTTATTTATTATTTCACTTGTGCACGTTGATTAGACCATCTCATTCCAAAGATGTAGGTATCCCAATTTATTGAATCTTCTAATTTGAAACGTTTTGCTAAACGATGTGTTTTGTATATTCGTCGTGCCAATAATAAGTCTCACGCCTTTGATTATGTGTTTTCGACACACGTCACCGAATGCAAATAATGTGTTTGTATTTTGCAGTCATAACATTTGGAGTGAATATTAATAAGCAAGCAGAACGAAGAACGTTAAAAGTTTCAATTAGCATAATAATATAACCCAACAACAGGTAAAATCAACAATATTATTTCTTAAATTAATAATAAAGTTAGCAATGACTCGATCAAAATTATTGTATATGCTAGGTCAAGGACAGCGAACTGATTGTGTTTGGCACCAGCTGGCAAATGTTGAGTACCTACATAATTTTTTTTTTTAAATACTTATATTAAATGGACGTAGGTATCTTTTAATATTGCCTTCATTGGGCAACACTGGCTTGATTTGCAATAATAAATTTAAATAGTTTATTTTTATCTATAATATAGCAGAAATATGTCTGAATAAAAAAGAAATATAATTTTAAATGTATTTTTTTTAATTAATGGAACTTATTAAGTAGCTGATAATGTAAATATGTAAATCAATGAAAAAAATAGCAAGCAATATTTTGACTATGTGTTAAATCAGCATACAGCATCTGCGTGCGCACTGGTAAAGTATTATGATGGCTTATGGCAGCGTTGTGCATGTGGTAAATTTAACATTCGTGTTCATTGTTAAGGCCATTGGACCCGTTTTTTCCTGTCTTCTAAGAATCGTGGAAATGGCAAGGACGTTTAACACGAATTGACACATAATAAACACTTTATTTATTTAAAATCTAATAAATAATATTCAAATAACACTTTTTGTGTCATTAAAATTTTCTGATTCGCTTTACTTTTTAAAATAAATGACAAATAGTCGGTCCTGTTTTCGAAATTGGCCAAAACGACTGTCACGCCACAGTGAATTTTTGAACTTAATAATAGTTTTGCAGGTATATATTGTATGAAAGAAATGGGTAAAACAATACATTTCATTGATTAACTCACGTACTTTTTTTAATTTCAGAAAAATAAAGATTTTAAAGCCATTTTAGTTTGAGTATACATCAGCCAATTTTGAATGATTTTTTCTCACAAAATAATATATACTGCACAATAAAAATATTTTTTTATTATAATATAACATTTCCGTAATACTATAAATAATAATTAACAATGAAAAAATAAATAAAACCCTATAAATTCGGTACAATTAGTGACGCTATATTACCAAAACACGTCGTACGTTTTCATGTATTTATCCTATTTTCAGACAATTTAGATATATAATTATTTTGCAAAATTAACAAAAAGAGACCATTTGATCGATTAATCCATATAGTTTTTCTAATTTCTCATTTCTAACCTTAGTAGGCTTCTAAATTTCAACGGGTGAGGACGTCTTTTTTTTCCAAATTTTTATCCGTCGCGAACAGTATTTTAACTCATAGAAAAATGACCTTTACTCGCATTGCAGTAACAATCAAATTGGCAAGACCACATGACGTAGACCAGGTGTTATAATTTGTGTTGACAAATCAAACATCATAAAATACCAGTGAATGTCAAACTGAGAAAAATGTAGTTATATTATATTATTTATTATCTTGTAATACAAATGGTTGCAGCATGTGAGATATTGTAAGATAATTGAATCTTATAACCACGGTGTCTACAAAGAAGTCCTAAAGGTATTCGTTCGGTGCAACATTTATAAAAAAAAATATTTTGGACTTGAGCAGTTTAGATAAAATATAGGTGGACTTTAATTATTTTGATAAATACCTACTTGGTTGGGCTTTAAACGATTTGAAAAACTTTGCATGTACTTAATACAGTTTTTATGTACCTGGGTCGCCATGTTTTGTTATTTTCAAAGGGACGTATCCAGGAGTATGTTTATTGGCATTATCAATAGAAACAAAATAATATTATTTTTCAAGGTCTATTTATTATCGATCTTAAGTGGTTTATGTCACAAATAGTAAAATTGTAGAAAATTTAAAGTAAAATACGTTTTCGAATGCTGTCATAGTAATGGCCACTGAAACATGTGTCATAATTTTCCTAATCGTCAAAATAATAATAAAATAAGTGTTTTGGGGCAGAAAATCACGTATATGTTTTATGATGTATGTATTTTTCAGATGGTTTGTGGTAAAATCTTTTTTTTTTCATACTGCCACAATTCAACTATTCATAATTAATTGTTTGTTAAATTTTTCATTGTGCACTTTGACTTAATAGGTAGGTGTTAAAGTTTTTACCTTACTTTATTGTATTAATTTATTGTTAAGTGAGAATTAGCTGCTTTCGTTGTCAGTGTGTATTTGATGAGTGCGCATAGTGCCTGACGATGTCGAAAGGCGAAACCAGGATCGCATAAAACGACTCAAATGAAATAGTACAAAACTTAAATCCATTAGAATTTAATATATTTAATGCCGAGTTGAATTGAATGGAATCACCTTAGGCATTTATTAGTAATTATTTAACACAAGTAAAAAATATATTGAGGTAAGAACCTAGTTCATTGAATAATAAAAACAATATTACTCTTTACATCACAACTGACAAGATTTATATGAATTGTATATTGCCTGAACTCATTGATCCTAGACTAACACGGTCGATGGATATAAGAAACCCTCAATATCATAATTATATTAGATGCTATCAATAGAAAAGAAAAAAAAATAAAAAATAATAAAAAATAATAATTTATAATAGTTATTCTAATACATTACATACCGTTAAGCCTGTACACTAATTAAAGAACCAATTATTAATTTTCTATACACACTAATGTTCCGAAATCCTCCGCGGTGACCAAAACGTACTGCCGTCAAATACACGTTATTATAATAATGGTTTCTTAAATCTTGATTGTTGCGTAATAAATTTAAAAAAAATTGTAAAAAGTTGTAAATATTCATTGAATTGCTTTCTTTTATGAGTCATGTTTTTATAATTCAATAAAAACGCAATAATAACAGAAATCTTTTATGCATCTTGTGAATGTTTTAAACTTATAATTTGTAATGTGAGCTCATGAAAAAATGAATAACTTTTGTATTCATACACACCGATATATATAAATAATATACCAATTTGAAACACCTCAGAAACATACATAAGTATTAGATTTTTTTTTGAAAAATATTTGAATTTGAACCCACAATATGATAGGTTCAAGAAAAGGTGTCACTTCACAAATTCAGCATATCAATAATATGAGGTTCTTATTTGGAGGTCTACTATTTTTATTCTTATAATTTATTCTACCTACCACAAAAATGTTTATAAAATTTGTTAGGAAAAAAAATATTATTAATTCAACACTTTTAAAACCTCTGATTTCGTATCTACTCCCAGAGACGCTGTTTGTTTTTTTATGCGCGCTCCGCGTATTGCTATTTTGTTGTGGCTCTTACGTCAAATTTGATTCTTACGAATGAACCCATAGGCCTTAAGGGCCCGCTGAAGAGCCCGCCGTTCAAATATAATTTAGTATAAAAAGGACCTCGGCGTCGTAACTACGTCAATTTAAATCGATCTTTTCGCAAAAATCACTAATCATCGGAGATTTTATTTCAAGAAATATTATTATTATTACTGATAATTTCTGCCGCGCGGAGAATTATTATTATTTTATGAACACCTGCGACATGAAGCCGATCAGAAAACAGGGCTGTCAAAATAATATTAAGCATTCATATTTTTTAAATGTTAATTTCATCATGGTTTTTAATCAAACCTGTGCAAGTACGTACTGATAACTTGGGTGGATTTTGTAGCAAACATACTATTGATATATATACGGGTATATTATTATTATAACCCAATTCAAATTGAACATAGGTTGATACTCAAATACTATTATAGTATGTTTATGATTTCGAGAAAATAATACGATGGTATAATTAATCCATATCAATTATTTGAAAACATTACATTCGCACTTTGCACAAAATTACAAACACATTCGATCACCGGCGCGGCGTTGTGAAGATTATACCTATTCCTGCGCATCTATTCTAGACTGCTTTCGGCCGCTATATAGGGTAGGTTTGTATCGAAGTATTACAATAAGATAGTCGTAATTGTTACAATAAGTAGGTACGAGGGTGGGTCAATAATTCCTTAGAAAAAAGCATTAAAACAGTTTTTATTTTTGTATTTTTTTTTTATTTCTCAACATAATCTCCTTGGAGCTCAATACACTTGGTTAGACGTTTCTCAATTTTTTTTAAACCGTCAGAAAAATAAGTTTTCGGAAGGTCCTCAAAATAAGCATTTGTCCGATCAATGACTTTTTCATTTGAAAAAAAAACGTTGTCCACTTAGCCATTTTTTTAAGTTTGGGAAAAGGAAAAAGTCACTGGGGGCTAAATCTGGCGAATACGGTGGGTGGTCGACCAATTCGAACTTCAATTCTTCAATTTTAGCCATTGATCGTAAACATGTGTGAACACGGGCATTGTCCTGATGAAAGAGGATTTTTTTCCTGTTTAAATGAGGCCGTTTTTCTTCAATTTCGTTTTTTAGCTGGTCCAATAAATATGCATAATAATCCCCTGTTATTGTTTTTCCTTTTTTCAAATAGTCAACGAAAATAATTCCACGTGCATCCCAAAATACAGTAGCCATAACCTTACCAGCTGATTTTACGGTTTTCGCCTTCTTTGGACATGGTTCGCCTTTCGCAATCCACTGCTTTGACTGTTCTTTCGTCTCGGGAGTATAGTGGTGTATCCATGTTTCATCTACAGTCACAAAGCGACGAAAAAATTCATCCGGATTGCGTTGCATGAGCGACAACAGGGCTTTAGAGGCCACCACCCTATTGCGTTTATTGTCGACTGTGAGCAAACGCGGCACCCATCTTGCAGAAACTTTTTTCATGCCCAATTTGTCATGTAAAATAGAAATGACGCTACCTTTTGAGATCCCTGTAACCTCAATTATCTCACTCAACTTTAATCTTCGGTCACTTAACACCATATCGTGGATTTTATTGATCATTTCTGGTGTAGTCACCTCTACAGGACGTCTTGAGCGTGGTTTATCCTTTGTTGATGTACGACCACGTTTAAATTCATTTAACCAGTTATAAATAGTTGCAAGTGAAGGAGAAGATATGCCGTGAACTAAATCCAACTCATTTTTTATTTCCTTTGCTGTTATATTAAAATGTTTAATAACAGCTCTAAGCTCAATTTTCTCCATTTTTGTAAACAAGCAATTTTTTTTTTTAAATGTACGAAAATAAAAAACAACAACCCGACCAATCTGATTGAAACTTCGCAGCATACTGAATCGGTAGTGCCGCTGCATGAAAACAAACCGCTTACAGTACTAGTCGCGCCACCTGTCGGCTTTTCTAAGGACTTATTGACCCACCCTCGTACTATGTTTTAACAGCATCACTTTTGGCTGTGATAAATTTTAGAGCGGGATAGACAGTTTTGACTGTTTCGACGGCTAACTTATTGTAATTGTTACAATACGTGCTAATACTTCGATATAAACCTGCCCTAGATAGCGACCGAAAGCAGTCTTGTGTATAGAATAAATGCGCTGATCACTTAAAAAATGTGCGTATATTATGGTAAATTTTAAAAGTAAAAAATTTACCAAAAAACGGTAGATAGGTACTGCTAGAATAGAATATACACACTATAGATTGTAGAATATTATGACAAATATGTAAAATCGTTTCATTGGGTATCTCGATATATTTAGATAGGTAGGTACCTAATTGACAGGGATCGGCAACGGGGCGCCCGCGGGCGCCAGTGCGCCCTCGGAGAATATTTCGTCACCGTTCAGGCAAAAGTCACCAACCCTGAAAATGGCAGTTTTGAGTTGAGTATGTCACCCGAAGCGTAAAATTATGTTCTTTAAGATGCAAAACTCACCACGGTACATTAGTTAGTAAAATTTTGCTTAAATCCGAATTATTTGTTTTTCACTAAATGACTTTCGATAAAATCTTAACAAGCAAAAGTCATCATAGGTGAATAGACATTATTGACCCTATAAAAAAAAAATCCTTCGTTATAAATATACAAGCAAAAGTCACTATACTATGGATGGTGAGTTTTATTGATCCGCCTTTTGGCTAACATTGTTCAGATTATTAACAAGCAAAAGTCACCAAGCCATAATTGAGCTACCTTGCCTCCTTCAAAACCTTCCAGATGTTTTAATTAGCATCAAAAAGTAAAAGGACCTTAAAGAAATTATTAAGAAGACATGAGAAGATAATTTAATGTAGATAAAACCTTAAAAACATTAAAATCTGATTTTTCCTGCATTTTCAAACTTTCAAATTGCGATATCTCAAAACTATGTTTTTAGGGTTGGTGACTTTTGCCTGAACGGTGACGATTTGATGTGCCTTCAAGATACCATCAAATACTGTCGCATTTGTGCAGTGTGCGATTACGATTAGTGCAGTAATTGCATTTAAATGTAAATTGGCAATATGGAAGACTCGTCTAAAAAAAATCATTATCACATTGTATTTGTATATAAATATATGTAGGTATGTACCTACCTTTAAATATAAGAACACCCATTTTAAAATACATGTTAACAATTTAAATTGAAATTAAAAAAAAAATATATAAAAAAAAATTAAAAAATTGTTGTTTTTATTTAATAAAACGCATTTTTTTTGTAGTACTTATTCCACTTTTAATCAATAGATTAGGACCGGTTTCGTCCGCCTCAGAGGGACATGAAACCGGTCCTAATCTATTGGTTAAAAGTGGAATAAGTACTACAAAAAAAATGCGTTTTATTAAATAAAAACAACAATACAATGCAGTTCCACCATGAATTGACAGTTAACAAAATAAAAGAAATTTAAAAAATATTTGATGTTGCGAATTCAATCTCGGTTTATTGTTTAACGTTTTTAGCCTATTTGTATTTTTTTTATTTTAGTATTAGTTTATAGGTTTATGTTGATTTATGTCGATATGTGTGTATCTCCTCTTAAATAAATATTAATAGAACAACTCCATATTATAAATAATGCATATTTCTGTGATTTTCGGGGTTATATCAAGATTTTATGTTCTATTGGGATTTTTAATATTTATCAGCTTCAAAGAAAAGTGTATATATTATGCTCCCCTGGATATGTTCAAAATTTGCATTGCGCCTTTTGTGGCAACAAAGTTGCCGACCCCTGGTAAGACTTCTAGTAACTAGAATATTGTGAACAGCCGAAGTCTTGCCCATTAGAACAAAATATTTGAATATGTATTCTACTTAGTTAAATGTGTAAATTATATAGTTTTATTATTTACGAAGACAACCGTATAAAACAGAGGGGTTAACGCACTCTTTTTGAGGCGAAAACGCCCACATGATAATTTCATGAATCAAAAATAGCTACCATGTGGTAGATAAACAGGTCTCACTAAAGTATTGTATGGAGAATCTATGAAAAACTTATGTATGACTTAATATGTAGATGAAAGCTTAAAAATATACATTTCAAGTTGTCAGTATCGTTGCCGTAAGTATGATTATTATTCACATTGAGTATCATACAATATAATATTGTGTAGATAGCACTGTGTTTTTTTCGGGAAATATTTTGGTAATATATAGGTATATAAATTTACGGAAACAGAGTGAAGATTCGACGAAAAACCTCTTTATCAACTTTGTTTTTTTTTGTTCTGAAGGCGACGGCATTCTGCCTGTAGTGCGTATTTACATCTAAAACCAGATAGAAGCCTTAGATTTTGTTTTCATTGTATACCTACTTATACTCATTCGCACAAAGTAGGTGGAGGACAATCAATACTAGCAATGCCAAACGAATTTATCACCGTAAAAGAACAATAGTGTTATAATATATATATTGGTTTTTTACACATTTACATAGAAAAATATATTATAATAACGAAGTTATAAAATAAAGATTCTAAGAAGTCTTCTTGCTCTCAAGTAATTATGAACAAACCCTGTAAATTAAGGCTATACCTCAGTTGAGACATGGTCTAAAGAGATTGTGGGTAGGCGGTGCGCGGTTTGCGGGTCGCGTGTGCAAATGACGCATGCCGAACGAAATATAATTTGTCATATAAATCCAAAATGCGTCCATTTAATGTTCTGTTTATTGTAAGCGTCATAGAAAGCGGCCGTGCATATCCACGGCTGTGCATATATGACGCGTGGTGGTGGGCACTTTAACGTATGTTCTATTAGTAACAATAATAATATATTCATTGACATGTTTTCTTTTTAAAGTAAATGGGTAACGTTGTTAGTCATCTTTACAAGATTTATGAATTAATAACCCCGTCGCCATCACGAAACAAATTGACATATTCACACCTCGACGTTCGGTCTCCGAGTGCCAGTGAGTCCAAAATTTCGTCGCGCCTATAGTTGAAAATTATTTGCCGTTTCACTGAAGTATCGCATTAAGACAATTTTTAAACATACTAGTAGTATTGGTAAAGGAGGCAATCGAAATCCATAGAAACCTTGAAAATATTAGTGGGGATGATGAGCTACGACTAAAAACATTATGGCTTCCGGCACTATCAGCAAAAATCCAATATTCGATACGGTATCTCTGGTCGTAATGAGTGACACATTACTCTGAGCAACGTTTGCTGTTAGCTAATCGCTTTTGGCATTCTTAGAGCGACGTTTGCATTCATACACTACACTTGTCTTCATTATAACACTACTCTTGATAATTGGCTCTGCAACGAGCCCGAAACGTCGAGGAGAGAAGGAAGAAGTATCTGCGGTGGAAACCCAATAATATAATATTACGGTACTGAGTTGAATCTCCATATAACGGACTAACGCGCGGCATAAGCGTTGGACTACAAAGCCGTGGGTCCCAGGTTCGAATCCTGGGTCTGGCAAGTATATTTTCAGGTATCAATTTGTGTGTGTCAGGGTATGGACCTAATAGGTTGAGCAAGTGGCTGACATCCATTTCTCGTAAAAAACAAAATCTGTCAATACAAACCTCCACCCTGTGGAGGCCCATATGATCCTATCAGGATCGGACATGGTCGAAAAAAAAAAAAAAATAACGGACTAATGCGGGTGAGAGAGGTCCGTTAAAGCCGAAAATCCGTTATATAAAAATACAAAGAAAATCCTGTTTATTCGTCTTCGGATGATAAAACCAGACACATGCGTTGTGGAGTGACATTTATGTTTGATGTTGACGCACCTCTTTCCAGTAATTCTGCTTTTAAAAAAGAATCATGATTATTTGTTTCCACTTTTAATGTCTGGTTTTTTTATAATCAACTCTTTAAAATTACGAAATGTAATATAGGTAGGTACTTGAATTTCGTTATCTGACGAATACTCAATAAATGTAATTAGATTATCATGGGGAGAATATTGTGTACAAGTGGTGACACTTGGATTTAAACACGTATATCATTAACAGGTTGTTTTAAAAAAAACATAATTTTGTTCGTTATATCGAGGTTCTACTGTAATAATTACAATGCTTAAAACTGATTCATTATCCATAAAGAAAATGTATATTGATAAAAAATATCATACTCTTGTTTAATGAATGAAACATTCTCATGGACAAATAAGACCTAAGTAATATTATTGCTAATTTAGAAAAATGTTGATTTTATTTATAAATCTATTAATTTATTTGAAACGTCTCTGACGTTGTTATCGTACGGTTTTCTAAACTTTTTTTTATCTCGATAATGTTATGTTAGAATAAGTTCCTCTAAAATTACACATAAATAAATAGGTGCTTCACTTGTGAGCGTATATGTTTCTATTGATAAACAGAATCTATAATTATTAATTACGGTATTAAAACTTTTATTTAATTCTTTAGTTCGAAGCAGACTTGATAGTGGGTCTATTGTTTGGGCACCGCATCAGTTGAAGTATGGCCTTATGGTGGAGAGGGTACAGAAGAAATTCTTGAGACTCCTTTACTTGAGGTTGTATAGGTACTATCCGTGGTTTTATCCAACTGACTTTCTCTTAGGCATGCTTACATACTGCAGTCTGCAACGCTAGGTATTTTTTTCGACTTATACCAGGTATAAATGAAAACTCTGCCATTCTGGGCAGTGTTGACCTGTGCTCCCCTGATAACTATCTTAGAAATAGAGACCATCAGTTGCTTATTCTCCCAAGGTGCAGAACCAACCTGCCACTGGTAATGCAAATTGAGAGGGCGATAACTATGTTCAACGAAATTGCTTCGGGTGATGATATAGTCCACCTACGTGAGAATGAGTTTAGGTGGACGTTGTTTTATAAATTATTAAAATAGGGTCTGCTTAACTCTTTCGGTGTACTTCCTTGTACCTATCTAATTTATCTACTAATCTATCTCTTTTATATGTACCTAATACTGTTTCTTTGTTTCTAAATGTCATGTTGTGAACGTCTTAAACTTATAATTTGTAATGTCCAGAATATGATAAAAAAATGAACTTTAAATGGAAATAATACCTACATAATTTTGAAAACACTTCTGAGAAAATATATTATAACAAGTAAAAAAATCTTTTTTGAAAAAGTAAGACACCCAGCAGGAATCAAACCTGCAACTCTCTGGTTTCGCGCCCATGCACATATACCACAATGCTATGAGCGTCATATTTAATTATGACACATTTAAACTAATGGCTCTTAATTCTCTCTTTGTGCACGGGCGCGAAACCTGAGATATGCAGTTCGATTCCTGCTGGGGTGTCTTACTTTTTTCAAAAAAGATTTTTTCTATCGGTTATAATATATTTTCTCAGAAGTGTTTTCAAAATTATGTATGTTCAATAATTAGAATGTTACATTCTTAAATCTTGTTAATTATTCGTTGATAAATAAAATAGTTAATTACTTAGAATCTATAATAATATTAACTGGGCTGTCCACATATGACGTCAGACGATTTTGGGTATTTGTAACTCTCCCCCATCGTCACATTTCGTCACATAATCGTTTACCCCCCTATATTAAGTAGGTACGTCACATTTTTGACACACCCCCTACTATACGTTAAGAACATTATTTTTTAAAAAATATTTATCCTTAAATCCCCGCTCCCCAATATTGTGTTTACAGATCCTTTTATATTTTTTATTTATTTTGTGACATTATTTTCTCTGACACCCCCCTTCCCCGCCCCCCTTCTCCCCGCTTCCCCCCCCCCCTTCGTCATAAATCATCACGTTATATCAGACCCTCCCCTCTAGAGTGTGACGTCATATGTGGACGGCCCCTAAGTTGTATTAGTCATATAATACGATATAGTTATAGATAGACGGATGTGAGAATAACATTTTTAAAAATACGTGTAAGAAATTAAAATAATAAATCTGTACATACATAATGTGAAGTGAAGATTTATATTTTACGACTGATTGTAAGTTTTTCGCTCAAGCGAATCGGTTCATGATTTGGAACCAAAAGTAGGTATATACTTAAGGAATTTTAGATTTGAAACACAGAATTTGAAATAAGGTTCGCTCGTTTCTACCCTCTTCACTTTACAGTCTACTCCACAAGCATACTTTTCAAAATTCTACAACCAGGGAACACAGAAAATCTGTTCTGTGTCTACAACATTACGGATGGTGAGAAATGTGCATTTTAATAAATTCTACTTTATTAGATTATCAGAAATTTCTGGTTGTATTACTTACTTGTCCATAATTTTTGATGTATTTTGTTCGCTTGTGTGTCTTTTTGTTCGGAAATATTTACATATAAGTATGTAATTACTAATTATTATAATTACCCTTCCTGTATTCTGCCGCGAAGTGCCCCTAGTATACAGAGAATATAATTATTATCAGAATAATATTTACATTATGCAGTGGCGAAGAGTGGAGGTAGGCTGGTAAGATCCGACATAAATTATTCACATTAAACTTTGTCAATCATACGTAATTATTTTCATTGAACCAATCCCTGCCTAAGCCAAACCATAATAGTTTTGGTATGGCTACGGGCCGAAAAATATGAAAAAACAGTCATACTTATTTGTTTTCGCTGAATTAAGAATATATATTATAATATATGTATATAGGTATATTACAGACGGTGTTTTGGTTAATTTTTAAAATTCAATTAAACCCTGCATAAACCAAGCAATACTGGATAATAAATAGTCAAAAATATTCGTCTATCTATAAAATATCTAAAATTATGCCATTGAAACATACACAATTTTATATATTTTATAGACAGAATAATATTTTTTATCTTTCATCTAACCAACACCATTTGTGATACACCTAATCTAACTTAAGCCGCGTTGACACGGTCCAAGTACGATCCAAGTAGACTTGGATAGGAATAATTAGTATGAAGATGTCTCATCCAAGTGACAGCTTCATACTATTTATTCCTATCCAAGTGACAGCTCCATACTATTTATTCCTATCCAAGTTAACTTGGATGAGTAGGACGCGGTCCAAGTAACTTGGATAGGAATAATTAGTATGAAGATGTCACATACGAGTGCACTTGGATAGGAATAAATAGTATGAAGCTGTCACTTGGGTGAGACATCTGCATACTAATTATTCCTATCCAAGTCTACTTGGATCGTACTTGGACCGTGTCAACGCGGCTTTAACCAACACTATCTGCAATTATTTATAGTCTTTGTTTAATGAAAACAAATACATATGACTGAAAAAGTTTAGTGTGCACTATTTATGTCGGATCTTCACAGTATATCTCTACCTTTCGCCACTAATAAATTGATATTATGGCTGTTAAATTTTTTGTTTTGTTTTCTGCGCATGCTTCCTGATTAATTTTTAAGGCCAATTTCCGTATGTCTCATTTGTGTGGATGATAATAATAATGAAACATACAGATAGTGCGGGTAACTTGTGTCATAAAAATTCACACAATGATAATTGCTATCAATGTAAACATTTTATTGTATTATAGTTGACATCAGCCGCTTCGAGCGAAAACATTGTAATTCTCACAAATTAACCTTCATCAGAAATTCGCTATTTTTACTCATTTGCTTCTGCTGACATTGTGCTAATTGTTAATTTCGCATTGTGGTTTAAAGTGTACCTATGTGGTCATTTTCATTTAGAGCTTTTTTACATTATTTGTATAGTCAATTAATTTTACCAGCATACCTATTCCCAAATGAAAACGAATAAATTGAAATATTTAACCTTGCGTGTTAAATGATATAGTGTCTTTTCTTGAGTTTTTAAGACACTATCATTATAAATGGATCAAAGCGTCATCAAATAGAAATATGTTAAACTATAACCATTGTCCATTGGATCAATAGGTACGATTATGATATGACAGAATATGCTGAATAAATATTAATATAATTAAAATAAATGTAAACCCATCATGTTATGATTTCTTTGAGCATTTTCGAAATATTTTTATTAACTTCTAAATTTATAAAAAATGTCCAACCTCATATTATTTTAAGTCGGCACTGATACAATGCGCAAAGGAACAGCCCTTCTTTCAAGTATACACAGAGAATAGACGAAAAAACCGTTGCTAGTTTAAATGCAGATAAATTAAACAGATATCTACAGACATGGTTTGACTCACTTTATATGAAATATAACCTTTGAAATTATTAGCGTGCGGGTAACTATTACAAGTCATTTCCCAAGTTAGTTGCTCCATGTTATGATGTTCGAATCATATTCGAATGCTGCCCTGGACTGCTCGCTCACAGAATCGACAAAGACTATTTATTACCTTTATCTTGTGGGTACCATATTATCCACATCTAAGAGGCAAGGAATTATTGATTATAGTATATATTTTCCTCTTTCTTATAGGTACATAATAGGTATCAGCAGTGGCGTGTTTTAGTGACGTAAAGGCCCGACGCACTGCCTGATTTTAAATTAAAATTTGTTAATTGTTCAAACAATTTTTACTTTGTATACAAACATGGTTAAATTGAAACAGTCTCCTTTCTGACAATTCATAATACAGAAGTACATACCTACATACTTACGGCAGAATACATACCTACAAATTTAGTATTTGGAGAATAGTTTTCATGAATTTATATTTACAATCAAATATAACGGAACTATGTGAATTAAAATAATCAAGGCATGCTTAATCAAAACCTTCTGGGTATAGGTATATCTATTATTTTTTAGGAGTGGCAGGTTTTAACTCTTAGGACGCCCCCTTTTAAGTTTTCTCACGAATCGGTTGCATCATGTTACGTTAAGGGGGAGAGGCATGCCAGCAGAGAACCTAGCGGAAAAATACGAAGCTTGCAATTTGAGATTTTTTTTTGATAATTTACAATTTTAACTGTATTACCATGAATTAGTCAAAAATCTAAACGTTGAAAAATTGAAAACTTAATGAACTAAATTTTAATAATAAATATGACCATAAAATTTTATGTAAATAATAAGATGTGACCCTGCAACGAATTCACATTTTTTTACAATTGTAAGTTTATCTTTAAATTAAAAAAATAAATAAAAAACCTTTTTAATGTTTTCAGATACATATTTATTAATTGATACAGTTAAAATTGTAAATTATCAAAAAAAAAACTCAAATTGCAAGCTTCGTATTTTTCCGCTAGGTTCTCTGCTGGCATGCCTCTACCCCTTAAGGAAACGCGGCACTGGGTACAAGAGAAACGCGTTCAAATACGTGGAAGAAAAATTATATACACCATTTTGTGGTTAAGGCCATTATACTTGATAGGACTCTAAAATGAATCTTCAGCAAATTTAGCTCCCGCGGGTGGGGCTTTGCTACAGTCTCTTTTCCTATTTACGTACCTACTATAGCTGTGGAGACTGATAATTCATCGTACATTGTATTGTTATTTTCAGATTTGTTCATTCATATGCCTAGTTGTAGGGTAGTTTATCGAACGCTTATGGCATAAAGTCCACTAAAGCAGGCTTGCGGGGCGCTCGCGCATTTTCTATGTAAATCATCGAAAATACAACGTAATCAAATACACCAGCGCACACTGGATTTGACGATGCATTGTGCCCGCCTGCCCAATGAGTCACCGTTTTTTGGCTTCTCAGCGATACGAATTAACGAAAATACAACGTAGTCCATTCATTGAACACGGCAAGCAAAATCACGCTCCTCGAAGCGTCGTCGATAGACGGGCGAGAAGCCATTATTTAAGAACAGTGAACTCTTTATTTAGTTATTGCGTGTCCGATATTAATTACAAGCCCAGAGAAATTTAATCTTATTACATAGGTGAAGGGTAATGCGCGGGTGGGAGAGGGCCTACTCAGTAGTGAGCGCACCGAACGCTTTTTTGGTGGGCTTTATGCCTATAAGGTCACTTATACCTACTTATGTTGTTCATGTAATGAACGAGAAAAATGTGTACCTACATTACATTAAAATATGGATACAACAAAAAATCTTATTGAACTGTCAACCTACACAATGCCGAATGTCTATTTTTATACTTACATTAAAACTGACTACCCTGAGCCACCTTTATATCATTGACAACAAAGTGGCTAGACTGGTGTTCTAATTGGTGTTAGCTAGTATGTCTAATACATTTCAAATTGCTTTTAAATTGGCTACAAAATCGAAAGTACTTTCGACACGCAAACCAACTCTCAATCTCAAAATGCGTTGTGTATGTAATAATATATATATATATGTACATACGTCTTTTCGGAGAAATGGATTAAGATAGTGTACAATGATAAGTAATATATTATACCTTGTTTCATCCATGTGGTTTCGTGGTAAAGGCTTCCACGTCATATACATATTTGGTACCCATTGTGTTTTTAGCAATACATAATATAATCACTTTTGCTTTGTCACTTTAACTACTCTAACTTAACATATTAATATTCTAGGGATTGAAGTACCATAATTAAATCTTAAAATTAATGTTTCAATCCCGGAATTTAAACAAAGCAAATGAAATTTGGCTATTTTTTGTGGTAACGACAAAAATTTCATACATTGAAGTTAATGGCCAAACCACACCGCCCCGCACCACACCCGGTCTTAATCGGGCGTATCACAGAATCCTACGTTTGGTGTGAAGCATAATTTATTTATGACTGAGAATGTCTCAGGAGCAGTTACCCAAGACTAAGGTCCCCATGCACTCAAATGTGCTTTGACTGAATTTAAATGGCTTTAACTTTAAGTTAAGGTACCCATAGGAGAGATGAACACGTAGAGGCAATATTATAAATTGTAGTAAGGAACAAATTAAAGCTAATACAAAACTGCCGAACATTCTAACTGAAGAGATCTTCACGTTGGTAATATGACGCCGCAAATTTTCTAAATGCAATAAAATAGGCCTTAGTGGCGACCAGGTCGGACGGTCCTATGGGCCCGACAGCTGGTTGAACCGACTTGAGCAGCTCTTCCCTTTCCGTACACATTTTAGGACATTCCCAGAGGATGTGGTAATCGGTAAGTAAATAAAGCACATTACCATGTACGGCGGCACTCGTGATGCAGTGCGTAAGACGCTGGCCTTCCACCCGAGAGTTCTGGGTTCGGTCCCGGTGAGGACACAATATTAATGTGATTTTCTCAAAGCCTTGGTGTTTGTGAGTGTTCAAAATGACTAACAACAACCTTGTACGAAAAAGCAAGGACATGTTTATTAAGGCTTTACCTCAGTTGAGGCATGGTCTAAAAAGATCGTGGCTAGGCGATGCGCGGATTGCGGGTCGCGGGTGCAAATGACGCATGCCGAACGAAATATAATTTGTCATATAAATCCAACATGCGTCCATTTAATGTTCCGTTTATTTTTCTATTAGTAACAATAATAATATATTCATTGACATGTTTTCTTTTTCAAGTAAATTAGTCATATTTACACGATTTAAGAATTAATACCCTCGTTGCCATCACGAAACAAATTGACGTATTCATACCTCGACGCTCGGTCTCCGAGTGCCAGCGAGTTCAAAATTTCGTCGCGTAGTTGAAAATTATTTTCCGTTTCACTGAAGTATCGCCTTTAATTCTAAAAATAAATACTAAGTACGCTCCTTAATGATCCTAGTAAGTACCTAGATGCAAATCAATAAAGATATTATAATGGTGGATTTCTCAGTAATTGTCACACGAAATTAAATTAATTAGAATGTCAGGTTTTACTTACTAAAGCATTGAGTGCGAACGTCACAACACTCAGTCTTGTAATCCAACCCTTCACTTATATGTCACCTCTTCTTTGTTTAGCAAGTGCAATATAATTAATCCGGAAAGTGTCTCGCTCTTGACCCATTTGCATCTAGCGGAAGTGGCCTTGGCCTTGCTCTCCTGTCGTATTGTATTCATCACCGGCAGAAAGTGGGTTAATATAAGATAAACTTTTATGGCTTACCAATATGGATAATTCATTGAACGGGGAAACGTTTCAATACCGCTCAGAAATAATTACATGTAAATTGAACACAATGATGATTTCGCCTTGGTAAAATTAATTATTGTTGTTTAAGTGACAATTTGCAACTTTACGGAAGATTAATATTAAATGATGATTATATTATCGTTATACGTTTATAGCTTTCACCACGTGTTCTTATTCCTTCTTTCATTGAAGTTTCAGGCTCGTTACAGAGACTATTCTCATTATTATTTATTTAGGTCAACCAACAGGACAAATCACTTAGTATAATAAAAATATGAAATAAAATAATATATCATTAATACTATCGACCGAAACTTTTTGTGGAAATTCAATTTAAATTCCAATGGATTTAGGTTTTGTACTATTCTATTTGAGTCGTTTTTTTGCGACCCGAGTTTCGCCTTTTGGCATTTTCAGGCGCTATGTGCACTCACAAAAAGGTAAATACACACTAGCCGTTTTACGCCTAAGATATCTTCTTTTTATATAAGGTAAATTATTGCGCACTACCACAAAATTGTGTTCTGAATACCACCGACAGCCACTGGTTGTTTATTATTACTAAAATAAGTAGAAGATGTATCCAAGGCCTGAACAAAAACGATGCATGAGTGCGAGTGAGAAAGTATTCGGCACCCTTATAATCTCTGCGACACGCGCTAGAGTAAGATAAAAGGTCTACATATAATATATGTTTTAGTTAGTTTCCAAAAGTATCGCTGACAAATCGCGGTGAATCGCTTCACGTAGCGTCGTAGCTCGTGTTGCTAAATTGCTATTTTTTGTGTTAAACATAAAGTCAGTGGTAAATATTTTTAGTTATTTAAGTAGGAAAGATGGTTCTGTGTGTTGTATTAAAATATGGTAGCCGTACTGATAAGCAAGAAGATGGTATTACGTTTCATAGGTAAGTTGATACATGTTCGTGATAATTTATTTGTATATTATTATATATTTTAATATCAGTGACCTAGTGTTTCTTTAAAATAACTTAAATTATGGATATCTTTACCTAATGGTTGCATTTTGACCGCTTAAAAATACTATATAACGTACAAAAATAGAAAATTAGATTTTAATTCTGAGCGTCTACTGCGAGCACTTTGGGCGAGCACTACCAAAATGATCTATGGTCTCGAACATTTGTAGACGAATGCGTTCGCTCGCTCACAAACCAAACGCAGGCACGCAGCTTCATTTAGCAATGCAACGGGTGGCGTCTAGATGTATCTATATTCTATGGTAGAAACACTGTTGTGGAAATCCGTGGAATAATAATGTTAAATAAAATAGTGCCAAGATGTTCTTCGGTTATATTAGGTAGGTACGACACCCGCACCAGAATAATTGACCTCATTGATGATGTAGGTATTAAATAAACTACATGCTCAATGTGGTATTGGAGGATATTAATAAACACCATGCCATTTTTAGATATCTACTGTGTACGTAGCTATTCATTTCTCGGTTTTTACGTCCGACCAAATTGGTTACTTGTATGTGAACTATACAGAGCCATAATTCAATACCCGCTGACTTATCTCTTTGTACCACACGACCCCTTGTTTTCTCATGACTGCCCTCACGACATTCTCACATTTTTATAACATTTTAACATGAGGGAAGAGACCACTTTTTCACCCGCCCTCCCACTATCCATACCTACCACACCAACTTAAAAAATGTACATTTTTACACTAACGATATTCTCGTATTTTTTAAAAATTACCTATTTAATTTTGGTTTCCCGTAAAATCAATTAGCTGAGTTAGGTATCATTATTAATATGTTCCCAAAACGTCTCTTCTTCCTTTTCGTGATCCACATTTTTGAGAATTATGACTAGGGAGCGGATTTATATGCAACAAAAAACATGACTATATGCATGCACATATGCACTTAAACTCATTGAAATATGCATTAAAACCAAAGAAATATGCAGTTAAAAATTTACTTTTTTATGGAAAAATATTGTAAATACCCACTTCACCCAATATTACCGATAAAAATCGAATAACAAATTAATAATCTTAAGCAATATATTACAATAACAAAAAAACACAAATAATCAATATAAAGTTAATCAATTACAATTTTCAAAATAGTTTGTTTACAAGTAGGTACAAATAATTGAACAAGAACTATGGAAACTAAACACAACTTAAAAAAAAAACAAAAACGACACACTTAATACTATTTGCTGTTTTTTTGTCCGAAAAAATAAGTTACAATATTTTTTTCAATATTCTGTGGCATTAAATTTTCCGCATATCTGTCAGTATTTTGTTTATATGCGGAAAATGATCTCTCCAACGTCCACAAAGGTGATGGCGCAAAATTTAAACAAATGTGCACGAGTTGCCTTCACTTTTTCTGATAAATTAATGAAATTATAGGGGATAGAATTAAAAATGCAAGTGCATCTACCTGATTTAGTTATGTTTCGATAAAATTATAAATGAAAAAGCCCTAAAATATGCATTTATTAATGAAATATGCACTAATGTCTCAAACATGCATTTATATGCATAATAAAATTTTATTTTTGGGTTCTGCGTCTTTCGAACCGGGTTTCTGTGCAACTCCCATAGCTGTGCATACACCCTAACAAAACATGCACTAGCATATAAATCCGGGCCCTAATTATGACTCATTTTAAATGTCCTTTTCAGATATTTTTCTATTCTGCCGTTCGTTTGATCAGGTCATCGAGTAGACAGACGACTTCCAAGTATATTCTGCTGACGATGCGCTTTTCTATACTATCTTTTCCATTCTAACTATGCGAATCAAGAACTGCAGGATTGTCAGAGCCATTTCTGAATATATCTACTTTTGAGAGCTAGTCCTCCGGTACTTTTCCCCATCTCAAATATATCAATATTATCACAATCCACTAGTAGTTTTTCCTGGATATTACGTACCTTAGTATTTTTTTACATTCTGATCCTAGACATAATACGTAGCAGAGACTTGACGAGACAAACTTTTGTTGATGATGTAGAAAGGTGTCGGATTGTTCTGGCAGTGCAGGCAACTCATATGTGTTGGTATCGTTACTTTCAAATGACACTAACACCATTCCAAAGTGATTTCATCGTGGCCACAATGCCAGAAGAATCTGGCCTACCCAAGGCCTGAACAAAAACGATGCATGAGTGCGAGTGAGAAAGTATTCGGCACCCTTACAATCTCTGCGACACGCGCTAGAGTAAGATAAAAGGTCTACATATCTGTGAGCTAGTTTCCAAAAGTATCGCCATCAAATCGGGGCGAAACGCTTCACATAGCGTCGATAACTTGCGAGCTCGAGTTGCTAAAATTGATATTTTTTGTGTTAAACATGAAGTCAATGGTAAATATTTTTAGTTAATTAAGTAGAAAAGATGGTTCTGTGTGTTGTCTTAAAATGTGGTAGCCGTATTGATAAGCAAGAAGATGGTATTACGTTTCATAGGTAAGTTGATACATGTTCGTGATAATTTATTTGTATTTTATTATATATTTTAATATCAGTGACCTAGTGTTTCTTTAAAATAACTTAAATTATGGATATCTTTACCTAATGGTTGCATTTTGACCGCTTAAAAATACTATAGATATAACGTAAAAAAATAGAAAATTATATTTTAATTCTGAGCGTCTAGTGCGAGCACTAGCGAAATGGTCTATGGTCTCGAACATTTGTAGACGAATGCGTTCGCTCGCCCACAAACCAAACGCAAGGCACGCGGCTTCATTTAGCAATGCAACGGTTGGCGTCTAGATGTATCTATAGTCTAAGGGCCTACCTATTCCCGTTGTTATTATATTACTTGGTCACCTACCTATATCATCGTGTATTATAAACCTGTCAATGTATATTTTCCAAAGCATAATCCGCAATAATTAGTTATTTTCGCGATACCTCTAGTGTTTGAAATATAAAAGCCAAGATAAAGACGTCATAATATTATTATACCTACTTATTAAATAATGAAATTATTTTTAATTAATTAAAAAAACGTTATTATAAATATTGAGTATGGTTATCATTGTTATTAAATTATTATATTTGTGTTTCTTGATAGTAATATTATTCTTCTAGTAAGTATTATTCTAAGAATTTAAAAAAGACTTTATTATACTTAAGTACAGATCTTAGTATTTTTTTCAATAAACATGGGGTGGAGGTTGTATTAATAATAAAAAAAATAAACAAACCTACTATACGTACATATGCAATCACAGAACAGATTAATAAATGTAATTCAGATAGGCTATACTACAATACACTATATGTTGAAGCAGGCTTTTGAATGTGTGAGGGTCCTACGAAAATGAAACACACATTAATTTGCAATATGGTGTGTTACAAACCTTCATAAACAGAGAGCAGTTGTCAGAACGAAGGACAAGCTTAGAATGACGTATTCTTGACACATGTGTAAGTTTATCCTATATTCTTTCACACTTGAGATCGTTTGCCTGTTACTCCACACCCGTTAGTTATTTCAGTTCCCATTAATTCTGTATTCCCTGTATACAATATATGAGTGTTTTATATATCATTAATTTATTGATGATATATTGTGAACGAAATTCTACTTTCTTTAAAAAAAACGCAAAGAAAAATAGTTTTGTAATATTATCATATCAGTGTTAATATAAAAAAAAAACATCTAACGTTTTTATATATCATGAGTTATTATTTATTAGTTTAAAAAAATAATCAACATTTTTTTTCAATATCTTCCTTTGATATACACAGAAACATATATGCGTAAATTTAATAATATATTATTTATTCTTAGATTTAGGTCAATAGCTTTTCATAAAATCCTCTGTTTTCCTCTTATCAATCACATTAAGTAGTTATTAATAGACTATTTTGTTTATGTTATTCTCTATTAGTACATAAATAAAATGTTTATCAGATTGATATCACTATATTAAAGCCAACACAGCTCTTAATTGATATTGGCTTTGATGTAATTATTTTCTGAACTGGTTTTTAGCTGCCAGCTACTGCATCTTGCAAGTTATGGGCCAGTACAAGTTTATTCATAAGAGTTTATCGATTACTGCTTTAACGATTTATTATTATTTACATCAGCGTTTCTCAACAAAATTCAGTCACGGAACCCTTTATACTTGTTTGACGGAATCACATATTATAGTATTATATTTTTGTGCGAAGCATAAAAAAAAATGGTACAAGTTTGTTTGCTGGAAGCCAGGCGGGAACAGCGGCAATTTTCATGTCCGATTTCGGCAAAATTCATGAATTCAATGATGATAACTTAACCTAACATAACCTAACAAATAATCCAGTATATCGGCTATTTTTTTTTTTTGAGAAGTCTGGACATCGTTAGTAAGATGCATATCGAGATGAATGTCCACATGGTGAATTAAAATTTAAGGTTTTCCTCGAGCATTAAATTTTTCTACATAACGGATAAATGCACAGATTTACAAAAAAAAACAATCGAAAAAGTGTAGAAGTTTAAGAGTGTAGAGATAGTTTTTCGACAAAAATCACAAATTGAGTTAGTGTACGGATAATGCTCTACGTGAAATTCTGTGCCATTTGATACACACTGCGTACCTTTTCATAATTTTTTGAATACCACACTTAAATAACATGCTAATTGCATCTAATGGCCGTTCAACGGGGACACGGCAGCCAAAAGGAAGTCAAAAGCAGTACAAAATTTATTTCAGTATAAAAATCGACATATTGCTTTTTTTTTCGCGAAAACGCTATTTTAAACAAAACGACAGTATAAAGAGGTTCATAAGAAAAAACACAGCATCGATTGAAAATATGTATATGTACTGGTTTTTGCTTATGCCATAAATCAAAAGATTCATCCACATTATTGAATTTTTTTTAAGAAACGTGAATGTCTCATTATCTCAAAATGTGACTTGGCATATAGTTGCCTTTTTGCTTGTGGGGCAGTACAGCGCGTGCAACCACGTTGTGACTACTATGTTTTTTATTGACAATATTTTGAACAACATGGAACGTAACCGGTTACAACCGTTTTCGTGACGTTTACTTATTATTTAGATAGTCATGAACAGTCGAGTTTTTTAATGCGCAGGTTCTGGGTTACCATTACAACCCAAATAGTGTCGCGTCTTCCAGATATAAATATACATACAATATTTAAAAATTTTAATCATTTTGCGGACACATTTCAGAAACGCTGGTGTACGTTATGTCGAGACGAATTTTCTTACTCGGCAATCATTGAATTGACCAGCCAGCTAAGGAGCACCAGACAAACCGTCTAGAAAAAATCGATAAAATTCATAAGAGAAAAATAATATTTACCTAGGTACTTATTAATAAACATGAATATTATTGACTTATTGCCTTCTTATGCCGGACCCTCATATTTGTCCACTTTCCTTAGATTTCAACATTACACGTTATCGATTTTACTGCTCTTGTAGATGTCATATCATAAGATAACGTACTGATACTTGGTATCAGTACCTACCTACTGTATTAAAAGAAAATTATTGATACTAATTGGAATTCCTATGCACACGTGAATGTGGCATATCATAGTATAAGCCAGCTCTCACATCTAATACACAGCCATAAATCAAACCTTCTAGGAACGTCGCTCCGATGTAGCATAATAATATGAAGACCACGGATTTCTACCTAGCGACAGTCGCGCGTAATCTCTCGAAACTTATATAGGCATGGCCCTCACCTCCTGAAACGGGCCCCCAGGCCAAGATCTTTAGCGTCCCCCTACCTATCGCGAAGGTTTAATACAGTGTGACGCTCAACAGTAACGTTTTCCAAATAGTGTTGGGAGGTAAAATTAAGGGTATTCAGTGTATTTTTAGCGGTTTTTTAATACATCTAATACATGAATTATGGAGATGTCAAGTACCGACATAAAACAATCAAAAATTGCATATCATCGAACCGAAATAGTACTGCAGGCAACTTTTTTTCCTATTAGAGCAAATTTGTGATGTGCATTTATCTCATTCATCTGGTCGACCCGCCACGCCGGGCCCCTTGAGGCCGGGCTCCAAGGCTAGAGCCCTATCAGCCCCCCTTTGTGGGGGCCATGTATATATGTATATGTGGATATGGCGAACCGGTATAGGAATGACCAATTCGTAGGTGTGCGTATGCGTCCTGCAGGCCTATGTGATAACTGGTGATATGAAGTCACTCGACGACATGACGTAATTGTGATGTAAGCCAATACACGCTCGAGGCAAGCCGCCCAACGCACACTGCTCACCATAGATATTATTATGCTGAAATACCTATTTGTGTATGGGGACAATGGTTAACGCCAGTATTTTAGTAGCGTTATTTTCTCGAATGCTATTATCACTCCGGTAGTACGTCACAATGATGTCATATTACGTCATGTCGATCGGGCAACTTCAACTCGCAAGTTCTAACATAAGGCCCCTGGCGTCGCTCGCATCCGATCTGTTGCTAGCAGTAGGTACTAGATGTTTTTTTTCAAACTAAGAAGCCGCATTCGACCAATGTGCGGAGCTGTATTTGGTAACGTGTTTTTCGTGAATAACGATGACGTCGCATCAACGTATTCGACACGTTGCAGACGAGGCGAGTTTTAATGTGCGAACCGGCTTAGTTTATGAAAATCATATCGCGGGGGTAACTAAGTAAGATTTTAATTTAAAGTTTTTTTTTTCCATTCTTATTTGATAAATTCCAAGAATGGATAAAAAGAAAAAAAATACCGGTGTAACTTCACTCTGTTGTGTGGCTGTTGTCCAAGACTCTGAGTATGGCCTCATATTTTGGTTAGGTAGGTACTCTGATTCAGGACTATTTCATTTTACAGTGTAGGTATAATATTATATTGCTTTGAATACTATCAATCGATAATCAATAAAAAGCATTAATATTAAGATGTCGGTTGTATGAAAAGATTTCTAATTATCTAGAATAATATTTAAGAAGGTTCGCACACAATATTGCATTTTAATTTTTATCATTTTCTTAGTGGTTTCAAACAGCTAAAGTCGTAATTTGTGAGAATGGGATCATGTAAGTAGTCTTTCCTCATAGTATCTTTGCTCCGGTTTGTCATTATGCGTAGTGGAAGTCTCAGGTGGATGCTTATTGTTGCGGTCGCATCTCCCAAGCCACCTCTATAATCGTTTCAATGGTAGATGGTTGCGCAATCTATCACCAACCTTGCGGAAGTTCTGTTCATATACTTCAGCCTTTATTGCGGGGATGTGTAATGGTTAGATAAGGCCATTGGCACACCAGCCGTATAACACGGCCGATAAATTTTCGCAAAAAGTTTGTGAAAATTACAGTCAGCCAGTAAGTCTGTGTTCTTTTAACCTTTATCTTACTGTGTTAATAAATTTCGTTTCGTAGTGTGGCGTCACATTGCGTTAGCATAATAGTTTCAGTATATATATTTTAAAATGACAATAATAATGCCAGTTACGGATACACATACACCCACACACACAGATGCATACATATATTGAATATTGATGACCCTGTGCAACATAACTTGACATTACAAAATGGAAAAGGTCAATGCTATTCTTAAAAACAATAATATCTGTGGACTACCTACCTGTCTTATCTCCAAAAGGCCAAAAGAACACTTTCGTGAAAACGCATTTTTTTTCTAGATGTCTTTATGGATATCTCGCATTTACTATCGAGGGTTCTTTAAGGACTTTGGCAAGCAAACTACTCTATTCGATGCTAGTCAAATGAAAGTTGTGCCGGCTGAGAGAATATGCCTTTTTGAAAACTATTCTTCTACCCGCATCGGGTATTGCTAATTTGAATTCGGCCAGGGCCTATGAAACCGCTCTGCAAAAACCCTGGAAAATTCTTTTTAGCACAAGGCGGTGGTGATTCTGATGAATATTTTTTCGTATTCATTGGGAACTGAGGGACTGCGATTTGTAGCCAAGTTTTTCCCGTGGTAAAAGAAATTTCGAATAGTTCTGATTCTGAGCATATACTTATCCTATCTTATATGACTGCAGCCACTGGATCTGAAAACCATGAATCATCATTATAGATGTTATAATATAAATGACTCAAAATATGAATTGGGCCCAAAGGTAAATTAGGTAGGTACTTACTAAAATCAGTACGGAAATACGTAATTGGAGTCTGGCTCTGGATTGGGTAGAAATCAGGGAACTCAGAAATAATGGGAACTGAAATACCTAACGGATAAGGAGTAGCAGGTAACCGATGTCGAGTAAGGAATAACCTGGGATACACTTAAAAACGTGTCAAAAATACGTCAGACGCCGAATACTGACAACTGCTCTCGGTTTATGCATTGATGCTCATTTATTATTGGTGTATTACACACACTATTGCACGTGCATAATACGTGTTTCATTTTTGTAGGACACTCACACAATCAAAACTCTGCATCAAAATGTAGTGTATTGAATATTGACTATCGGAATTCTATTTATTATCTGTGCTGTGGTATAGATATTATTTAGAACATATTATATGGAAATGGAAACTGGACAGGAAAACTTTAAATATATATAGTAGTGGTGTTAAAACCGTTGGTATTTATAATATTGGACAATAGCTGCCAGATTCTAGAGAAGGGTAAAAAGCGAGAAGAGAAATAGTAGAATATCACAAATATATATTTCCCTAGAGATAAACTGTGAAAAAAGATAATTCACCTCATATCAATAGATTCGTAAAACTTCTCACAAAAAAAATGTAGCCAATCTTCTTAAAATACTCTCACAGGCTACGTCACGTTTGACGTCACCATCCAATGACGTCAACACAGCTGGCAACGACGCGTGTCCGAACAGCTGATCATTCGCCGGCCGCCGACGTAACGCGCCATTATATTGATCCATCCGTTCATTCAAGAAAACTACAGAAAAGTGGAATGGTGTAAACGTACCGAGTAAGTTGAATATAGTTTCATGAACTGGCTAACTTATTCAGTAGGTAAGCACTTATCCAAGAGTAATTTAATATTTCAGCTGTTTTTATTGGAAAAGCTTTTACGATTGTACAATCAATTGTTTTTAGTGGGCGGTATCCACCTGTCGCATATATCCACGTGTCGTATAATTGTTGTGTAACAGCGCGGACAGGCAAATCCTGTATCTATCTAGCACAGAAACAAATTAGACAATTGTTTGCAAACTATTGCCGATATACAAACATGTTTTTGAAACTAACGCACATCCACACCTGCAAACATTAAAATCAAACTATATTGTAGTTGAGACAGTCTGATTAAATTGTACAATTTTTGCACGATTTAATCAAAACATGGAAACATGCATGTAAATTTGTGTTGGGACAGATGATTACGGACGTTTGTATAATTTGTTCTGGACTAAAAAAACTTTTTATTGAACTTTCATTTGCTACTATTTTGTGTTTATATCCAGTGGCGAAGGGTGGAGGTAGGGTGTGGAGATTAGAATAAGCTAGTGCAAACTAAACACTGACAGTCATACTTATTTGTTTTCATAATATGTATAAGTACAGATAGTACAGATGCTATTGGTTAGTTATTAAAATTCTAATGAACCCCTTCTAACCAAACGAATATATATGAATATTCTTTTATCCATATAATGATTAATGATATGTAAAATTATGTATGATTTAATGACATATTTTAGATATTTTATCGACAGAAAAATATTGTTTATGTAAGTAATAGATATCTATTATGAGTTACTTTAGGCAGGGTTTAATTGAAATTATTTGTATTATTAGTTCTATGAAAAAAATAAGTATGACTTCTAATGGATTTAAATTCAAATTCCATCAAGTACCTTCGGTCGATAGTATTTATAAATAAGTATGACTGCCAAAGTTTAGTTTGTACTATTTGTGTCGAATATATACAGCCTACCCCCATCCTTCGCCACTGTTATCAACAGAAGTACTTCGTAAAAATTGGTGACTATATAATCATTGTATTGTAGTGCTTTTCTAATGCAATTGAATCGGTGGATATTTTTTCTTTCAACATTATTCAGGTATCGTTCATTTAGCAGAGTTATCCAAATGCAAACTGTTCAATAAGCTTACATATTTTCTGAAAGACTATTCTAGAGTATATTCGCCACCGTATGAATTTTGCATGGCTTCGTGCTTATTAAGAATATTAGAAATAGAAAATCAGCATTAAATGATCCAAGCAATTTTGTATTTCGACTTTTCCAAGCCAAACGGACGTTAGTAACAAATCGCTGCTATTCAAGAGAGCAAAAATAGTGAAAATTTTTCATGTCAATGAGAACAAATTCGTTTCTTTACAACTTCTTTCTTAGTATTAGAGTTTTTTTTCTTTTATTTATAGTAGAATATTGTTTTTGAGTATGTATGTAGTGTTAATTTATTTATTTATTTGCAATTAGAATTTTTAAATCACTTAATTCCTTTTAGCTGTCAGCTGTTAGCAAAAAATACAAAGTTCATAAAGAAAACACCTAATTGTTTTTTCCCATTGTTTTATTCACGTTTTTGTTTGTATTTCTGTTATGTTTTATTTGTTTTTATAATCATTTTAATTTTAGTACGTTACGTTAGTGTTAGGGTAGGTACGTTAATTATTATCGGCTTTCTGTAGGGTTATCACTTACGCCGAAATTGGAAAATCGTAACTCTGTTTGCAATCAACTATCTATGAGGTACGCCTTTTTGCGTGTCTGTAGTTTTTTTTTTGTAAACCTAACCTCATATTTTAATACGCCGCTTTGGCTTAGAGCAGTCGATTTGACTTTCAATCTGATTTAAAATAAAAGGATTGCTCGTGTCTCTCGTGAATGACAAAATGTTCTATCGCATTATTCATCAATTTGCATGAAATTTGAATATCGAGGCATACTTTTTGACGTATCATCCATCATTCGCAAAGAAACTTTCATGTTTTTTATCCAATTATTACGCAGGAATCTCCAAAAGAATTTTATTGTATTTACTGTATGTTAATATATTTTATTATCCTGACTTGACAGGGCCGTATTTATCTAGAAACATATTATACGATTCGAAGAATTACTACAATAAATGTGACGTCTTATAAAGGTTAACTTTATGTTTCATTTCCCGTAGCTGCTTACATTCTTATCGGTTTCTAGTTATTTCCCGCTACGTAAATTCACTGAAATCGATGAGTTCATCGATACAGTTGGTTTAATAGGCCATCCATGGATTGAAACCGTATGCCATACTAAGCTTATCTTTTCTGTTCATGGAAATATATTTTCACAAAGTATATTATAAGCATCTGATCGTATCCGTTTATACCATACAAACTTACACTTACAAATTGAGTGAAAATATATTTTCATTAACAAAAATCATAAGTTTAGTATGGCACACGAATCGAAACCGCGTACGGTTTCATTCCATGGATGGCTTCTTAGGTACCTACCACATGACTATATTATTATTTGTCCATCGGATGTCGTCCACCCACCGCGTGACCTCTATCATACTGTTTGTTTCTTTATTCATTGGTTTATTTTGTGGTATTTCCGCGTTATGCTCAACATGCAGCTTTATATGCTACGTTACTTTACTCGTAACTTTTGGAAGCCTCTTATTAACGGCCCACGTGCTCGTCGATGGTCAAAATTGAGTTTTTATTGTATTTTCAAACCATGATCCTGGACACTCCTTAAGCGTTGTAGATAATCTATTTATATAATTTTGAAGCCTTATTATCCTTTATAGTTATTTTAAACATCTGATGACTGCATAAAGTATTTTTGTTACATAAAATAGTATTCTTTTAAACCTCTCGCTCTAATGTTTTAGAATATAGTCATATTTCGGTACATAACTGTGCAGTGGTGTTAAGATTTTTTACGTTTATTAATTTTTAAACGCATTTATGAAACCATTAGTATAATTTATTAAGAGATATTTTTTGTAAAATATTCACGATAAAAAATTATATTGATAATCTCTGTGATCCCAAATTTGACAAGAATTAGGCATTTTATTATTCAAAAAATCTTAAAAAAAAAGTTAAATTCAAACACGCGCGTTAACATAATTTTACTCCCTACTTTGATTATAGTCACTGATTTCAATCTGTTCCTTTATATATAATATAGATAGACTTGCCTTATTATTCGAAAATTTATGAATAATAATATGTTTATTTTATAGCCCTCCGGCCGAATTTACATTAAAACTAGAATTAAATTTTTAGCAAAATTCGGAATCTATTAATAAATTTAAAATCGTGTATTTTGATGAGAACCTTGAATTTTAATTCGTAATAATTAGAAAAGATAATGTCTCTCGATACTATTGACGTTGTTTTCTTTCCATTAAATTTATGTATTGTTATTCCTATCGAATCGTATAATGCAGGTATATCCAACGGGTCGATCAAAAAGCTATTTTTGGTTGATAGTGGTCGTATTCGTAATTTTAAAATATGGAATTTTTGTATGTCATGTAATCACAGAACAGATTAATAAATAGAATTCAGATAGGCTATACCTAACGTGACGATACGTCCCGTTTTTTAGTAGCCTGTCCCGTTGTCCCCAAGCATAAGTTTCGGGACGCCAAAATGTCCCGTTTTCAGAAAGAGTGCAACCTACGGTAACAATTTAAAAAAAGGCTATCAAAATCGATAGAAAAGCACCGATAGAAAGGATCTTTTCTCTTATGAATAAGTTGTGGACGAGCGAAAAAACACAATTGCAAGTCACAGTTCTTAAAGCTATGTTAATTACTAAAGTAAATTTTAAGAAGTCCTGCCGAGAATTTCATTTTTATTTGAAATCAAAACCAAATATAAGTACCTACTTTATTCTTCAGAAAAATATAAGACCACATAAATTATTTATTTTTACGTGTTCATTCGTGTTCTTTTCATTAATAAATAATAAATATGAAGAAATATGCGTTTTCTTGAATACAAAGTACCTAAAAATTAGTAGATGTCCCGTTTTGAGGGAAAAATTAATGGTCACGTTAGTTAATACACTACACTTTGAAGCAGGGTTTTGAATTCGTGAATGTCCTACGAAAATGAATCAAACATAGGTGTGCAATAGTGTGTGTTCACAACCTTCAAATATAGCAATATTGAATGAGCGTCAGTACATAAACCGAGAGGAGTTGTCAGAACGAAGGACAAGTTTAGAATGACGTATTCTTAACACGTGTTGAAGTTTATTCCATATTCTTCCACATTTGAGACCGGATGCTTGTTACTCCACACCTGTTAGGTATTACAGTTCCCATTAATACTGTGTTCACTGCCTATGATGTACGTTTCTAATAGATGTAAAGATTTAACATATTAAATTGACCGCTTTTAATGTAATGCAATGATTAACATGACCAATAGCTGTTTGTAATGAAATCATGATGAAATCATGATGTGATTGAAATCAATATTTGATAATGATGACAGATTAACAGAAACATTACAATTTTAATTTAAAAACAAATGAAAAACGTTATGAAAGACACTCAAAACACATCACATTACACATTTTAAGTAAAAAACGTTCAAAAACTATGTCAACGCAATGTATGCTTATTAAAGTGCGCTTTTCAATCGGATATCTCAAAAATATTAAATTTAACGTCAAATGCAGTGAAAGCTCATTTAAATCGGAAGCTCAGTTATCTCAAAACACACTCTGCTTAAAAAATATAAATGCGATGTTTGCTCATAAATACTTACCTACTCATATTATGTTGGTGATTTTAAAAGACAAAATGATAAAAAAAAGAAAATCATTGTGTTCTTTGCTCTTGGTAGGTAGCACGCATTTTTTTGTTATTGAAAAGTCGATCACAACACACAGCAGTTGACCACCCCTGGTGTTATGAGCCTATATAATAAAATATATAGGATAGCATAATATGAAAATAATAAGACATATTTAATAATGATAAATTTTTGAAGTAAGTAAGTAGGTACTTACCTATAAAAAAAAATTATGACCATGTGACGTATTTGGCCACCAGAGTGGAGGTTTGTATTAACAGATTTTTGTTTTTGCTAGAAATAAAATTAATGTTAGCCACTAGTGACTAGTCCATACTGTGACTACAAACACGCGTTGAAAAGCAATATGTGTATTTTCCAGACCCTAGATTCGAACGACCCACGACATAATACGCCGACGTTTTAGCCGTTTTGCCATCGTGGTCGTAATAAACCTACTACTTATTTACTTCATCCTGTCTCATCCCAGTAAGGAGTAAGAGCCACGATCATTTTTGGGTCTGGCACCATGGTCAACAACTTTTCGTACTATCGTCTCAGGTAGACGAATCATAAAAGAAACTACGTCTCTCATATTATGTATACGACGAAGGTCTCAGCACCGGACGAATGTTAAAGTTTTTTCTTAGTATTTATTTATTCTATTTTTGTATCACATGATTCGATCAGACTGCCGTTGTATCACTATCGCGATTGGTCCAATAATAATAAACAAATACACAACAATCGATTATTGAGAGCCGTTTATCTGGTCACGAGGTAAGTGCAAATAATTATGTTTGCTTGTGTAATCGATAAAGGTGCTTCTCCAAACTGATGCATATGTCTCTACGTGAACTGTGCACCGAAGGTTGACAACTAAAATGTAATATGAACACCTCTGTGTTGTGCCAATCGCATCAACTCTTCAATACACTAAATACTGATCCGATTCTTCAATTTACTGTCATACTACGGTTTAACCAGGTTGCTGTAATTATCCAAAAATAGTAATTAACGATTTTATCTTATTAAAATACTTTATTGTTAAATACTAGTTAAAATTTAAAGAAAATGTTATTAAAACACATTATTTATTTAGTACTTACATATTTTTAAATATACAACTATAGTATAAACATAAAAATATGAATAAATAAAGCACTTAGGTAATGACTTTGATAATTTTGAGTCCTTGAATTGCATATCGTCTTGATATCAGGCACAATATTGGTAAGTTGCATTCTAATATTTGGTGTGGCGTCCAGCCTGTTCCTGCACTTTGACTCCGTTGCAGCATAAATAGAAAATCCCGCTTCGTATAAATAGGTAGTAGAAAACGGAAGTAAAACAATCATGGTCCCCACATGCATACGTAAAACAATCATAGTCCCCACATACATACGTAAAACAATCATAGTCCCCCTACCTATCTCTAGTGTTAAAGGCAGTGTGACACATCACATTAACATTTTTCAAATTTTGTTACAGCTCAAATTAAGTTATTCAGTGTATTCTTTTTTTTCTATTGTTAATACATCTACTTTCATCATGGAGTTGTCGAGTATCAATACGTAATAATCAAAAATTACATCGTTCAATTATATATCTAATATAAAATTAACAAATGTTAACAGTCATTAAGTACGATAGCGCCGCAGGCGACTTTTTTTAAACTATTAAAGCAAATTTGTGATGTGTGTTTATCAAAAACAAATTGTCGTGCTCACACCTCGACTGCCGCTCACCGATTGGCGACGAGTGCGAAATTTCGTCCCACCTATTGTTGAAAATTATTTGCCGTTTCAATTATGTATGCTCTTAACTATAAATGCTCAATATATTGGTCGAGCACTGCACAGGCATCTATTATCACATACGTGGAATCCTCTCACTCATATCTAGGAATATAATAATTTGTAGAGAAAAACATCATAAACTATCGATTTTATGATGTGACCATTATACTTCATATTATTACACCCTCCACAACATTGTGAGAATTAGCTGTTTCCTAAAATTACACAATATATTTAGTCTAATCAATACTTAATCTAAAAGGTATTTCTTATTTATTTATGTAAAGACATCCCTTACTATAATATTAAACAATATAACATAATACTGAATCGTAAATTTACTTATTTGTTCATGTCTTATAATATATTATATATTATCTAATAATATTTTATAACATTGCATAGCTAGTAGGTAGTACATCCTTGTTTTCATGCCTTTGTTGTCATAATATGTCCCTGTATTTTTAATTACAGTATAGTACACCCATCATAATTTTATTGCGGAAAATGCGTGTGAACTATGCACCGAGCTATAATAGAAATAATATACCTACCACTTTATTGTTTTACAATTATTGCTAGCACACTACTGTACGACAACATTATTTAGGCAACAACAGGAAGTCGCTCTTATCGCGTATAGAATATTTCACAGTGTTGTCATTTTTTGAGAAAACATATCCCGCGAAATTAGGTTTTAAGTTTATATCAATTCTATTCTCAGTAAGTTTATAAGTACATTAATTTATAAGTCTAATTATTGTTCAATAAATATCAATAGAATTTTTTTTTCAAATAATTTCACCTCTTAATTATTACTATTATATTAGGTTAATTATTACAGCGTAATTATTGAATTCGGAAGGAAATGTATCATTGAACCTACATTAACTGATAATATTGCTGCAGGTATTTATTATGTTATGTGCCATTCAAATTTGTACCGTTAGTTAGTCACCCAGCGGGTTCGAGCGGCTGAAACATGTCGCATCTTGTTCATTTCTTTTGTTTGTTTTTATTGTTTCCTTCCTAGAAGTATTCCAGAATAACAAACCACTCGACAGCTGGACGTCTCACAAGAAGGACGCATTTGTGTACCTTGTAATTATGTGTACCTTGTAATATTCAACATTATATTAGTTTACCAGAAATAATAATTGTATGTGATTTTGTGTTATAAATCGGGAATAAAAGAAACGTTAAATATAATTAATAATATCTTTTAATTAAAACCAACCCATAACATAAAATTGGTGTCAGGAAGTGTGGATAAAGCTAAATAACGTGAAATAAATTAACGGTGAATTGAAATTCTTTAAAAATAGCAAGAATCCTAAAAATAAAACACATAATAATATTACGTATAAACTAATTGTTTTTTTTAAAGTACATTGTTGTGAAAAACGAACGGAAATTAAAAATCTAATTAATAATATAAAGTTGTATATTCTCCTAAATCATCAAAATCATTAAAGCAAGAGTCTTCAAATATCTTCAAATTCCTAAATTCGACGAATAATCTCCAATTCTTCAAAATCAAAACTCGAATTCTACAAGCTCCAACTTCAAATCTTCAAGCTCCAGCTTCATATTCTCAAGCTACAGCTTCATAATCTTCAAGCTACAGCTTCATATTCTTCAAGCGTCCATCAGATCTTCAAATCTCCAATATCATCAAGACATAATCTCCGAGTGTCAAGTGCTTAGTGTATATAACAGTGACAGTGTAAAGTGTAGGTATTTATTCTCCACAACAGAACGGTAAATTAATTATTCATTCATTTATATGAAAATTATCAATAACTACAATAATACTATGTCGTCACTAAGCTTAGATACCCTGATGAAATTTATTTCAACCTTCGATGGAGAAAGGAAAAATCTATACCCATTTCTTAATGACTGTGATACGGCTATTGAAATATGTCCGAATGAATTAAAACCCGTCCTGTTAAAATACATGATTCACTGCGTAGTAGGCAACGCCAAATATACAATTTCGAATTATAAATTTGAATCTTATGACAATTTCAAATCTTTTCTAAATACTACTTACGGTGAAAATAAACATACGTCTCAATTAGAATTAGAACTCAGAAATTGCAAACAGGATTATAAAGAACCTATTATCAAATTTATTCAGCGTGTAGAGAATTGCAGAAATAACCTCATCAATGCAATCAGACTTATACATAAAAATGACGACGAGTTAAAAGGTCGGATTAAACAAATCGAGGATAGTGCTCTAAATACCTTCATGCTAGGAATCCATCCTCAAACGTCTATGGTAGTTCGATTGTCTAAGCCAACAACATTAACAGAAGCAGCAAACGTGGCTATAGACGAGGATAAGATTTTAAATGATTTCAAAGGTATGCACATAAACTATAAAAATAATAATCATAATCAGTCACATCATTTCAATTACAACAATCAAAATATAAATCAGTTCAAAACTTCAGTAAATAAAGTGTGCAGGTATTGCAAAAAATCAGGACACTTAATCGAAGAGTGCAGAAAACGACAGTACAATAATCGTTTTAAAAATAATTTGAATCCTTCTCAGCTTCAAACTAATCAAACAAATCCAAATGTTTCTTTCGATCAATCTCCGCAAAATTCACAAAATTCGCAAAATTATCCAAACACTTTAAACTTCCAGCACTCCAGGAGACCTGCCTCCTCCCGGAACGTGCAAAGCATTCAGGCAGAATATTTTCATTAGAACCAAGTACAGCGTATGTTGAATTTCCATATACAGAAAAAAAAAATCTAAAATTATTGATTGATACTGGCGCCGACATCTCATTAGTAAAAATAAGTTCCCTAGATGGAAACGAACTTGTTAATGAAACTGAACTCGTCACGCTCAAAGGTATCGATAACTCTCCGAATCCAGTAAAAACTATCGGAACAGTTAATTTAACATTTCCTTTAAAATATATGCAAATTCGTCATACTATTCACATTATTCCAAACCATGTCACTAATGTTCCTTTAGACGGATTACTAGGTCATGACTTTTTCGTCAATAATAATGCGAAAATTGACTATGAAACTAATACATTACATATACACGATGAAATTATTCCTATATTCAATAAAATCAATAATCCTATGTATACCTTAAAGCCCAGATCTAAAACCCTTATAGAATTAGTTATTCAAAATCCTGAAATTAATGAAGGTGTAATACCAAATATCCAAATACTTCCAGACGTATACTTATCACGTACTCTTGCAAAGGTACTTCCAGGAAATAAAGTATATGCCACAATCGTCAACAACAGTATTAAGTCGGTCAATATCTTATCAAATAAAATAACTCTGGAACCATTTAATAAACACGAAAGTTTCGTTGATTTTACAAACTCTAATACTAACGCTTTTTCTCAAATCGGAAATCAAAATACTGTTCTTGTAAATAACCCATCTACCAATAATCCTTCATATTCATACAATGACTTTCTCGAGAAACAAAATGAACATTTCAATGTCAACTTAAATGAAATCGACGAATCCCTTCTAAATCAAAAACAATCAATTGCGCACTGTATTTCAAATGATAAATCAATGTCCAAAGGGATAGCTTTAGAAATAAGTACAATCATTACCAATCATGATGAATTAATTAGTACACATTCGAGAATAGGAGATGTACTCGAATCAAAATTTCGTAAAAATAATATTTACCACTTAATCACAAAACAAAATTTTTGGGAAAAACCAAACTATAATTCCGTTTTTCTGGCATTATCAAATTTAAAAAATATTCTTAAAAATAACAAAGAACCAAATATTTCATTTCCACGACTCGGTTGTGGTTTGGATAACCTCAATTGGGAAAAAATTAAAAATATTATTCAATATGTTTTCAATAACTCAAATATAAATATCACTATTTGTCATAATACAATAATTAACCCTAATCACAATGAAATTCCACAAATACTTAAGGAATACCATGATTCTCCTTTAAGCGGACATTCAGGATATCACAGGACCTTGAACCGTATACGACTTAAATATCGATGGACTAATATGCAAAAGGATATTAAAATGTATATTAAACAATGTGAATCATGCCAAAAAAATAAAATATCCCGAAAAAACTTAAAACAGCCCATAGAAATTACTACCACCAGTCTAAAACCATTTGAACGTATTGCTTTAGATATAGTAGGTCCTCTACCTTTAACCGAAGGTGGAAACAAATATATATTAACCCTCCAAGACGATTTAACAAAATACTCTCAATGTTACCCAATCCCGAATCATGAAGCAGTAACCATTGCAAAGGAACTAACTTCAAAATTTATTTGTCAATATGGAATTCCAGATAAAATACTTACCGATCAAGGAAAGGATTTTACTTCAAATATTCTCAAGGAAGTAGCCAAACTTTTTAAAATCGAACAGATACAAACTAGCGCATATACGCCTACCAGTAATGGATCCCTAGAACGAAGTCACGCTACTTTAGCTGATTATCTAAAACATTATATCTCTCCGAATCAAACCGATTGGGATGAATGGCTTCCATTCTCCATGTTTAGTTATAACACTACTCCGCATACCGCCACAAAATTTACACCATTCGAATTAGTTTTTGGAAATCCACCAAGTTTGCCGACAGCTCTAAAAACATCTGAATTCAAGTACACATACGATTCATTTATCGATAATCTTAAACTTAAATTAACGAAATCACATGAAATAGCTAGAAACAATTTGATAAAAGGAAAAGAAAAAACTCAGATAAGGTATAACAAGGACAAAACATTAAGAACATTTGAAATCGGTGATAAAATATACTTAACCAATAACGCCTCTAAAATAAATAAATCAAAAAAATTATCTCCTAATTTCCAAGGACCTTACGAAATTGTCAAGGTTAACAGTCCGTTAAATGTTACAATTAAGGTTCAGAATAAGTTAGTTAAGGTTCACACAAATAGAATTAAGCAAGCTAATTTAGATCCCTCACAATAAATAATCTCATTCAAAGGATTATGTTATTATTTACTTTATTATAATATGTACTAATATTAAGAATTTTATTGTCTTTCTAAATGTAAAAAAAAAAAAAAAATATATATATATATATACCTGTATGTAATATGACTTCAATAATTGTTCTAAATCTATTTGTCACACATCACAATCTATTGTTCACAACAAAATCTATTTTCGAAAACCAATGTATTAATATGATTATAATTTCTTTAACCAAACTCATGGTAAAAAAATTGTGTACCATAAGTTTATTCTTTTGAAGGGAGGTGTTATGTGCCATTCAAATTTGTACCGTTAGTTAGTCACCCAGCGGGTTCGAGCGGCTGAAACATGTCGCATCTTGTTCATTTCTTTTGTTTGTTTTTATTGTTTCCTTCCTAGAAGTATTCCAGAATAACAAACCACTCGACAGCTGGACGTCTCACAAGAAGGACGCATTTGTGTACCTTGTAATTTTGTGTACCTTGTAATATTCAACATTATATTAGTTTACCAGAAATAATAATTGTATGTGATTTTGTGTTATAAATCGGGAATAAAAGAAACGTTAAATATAATTAATAATATCTTTTAATTAAAACCAACCCATAACAATTAATTAAATAACTAGAACACAAATTATGATTAAAAAAGTAGAAGTGAAAGATATAACATATTCAATATTATATTGATGACCCAATCACATGTTTTATAATTTACAAATGATGTCTTTATATCGTATTTTTAGTAAAATTGTTGTAGAAACACATACTGTGAAAATAATTTTCTATAAATTAAATTATATCCACCTTACATAAATTTTAAAACAATATGTACCTACTTATCGGTTTAAAAATTAGGAAAAAATAGGACAATTCATTAACTAACTAATGATCATTTATACTTAATTATTATACGTCTAAAAATATTAATAAAATAGATTACGATACACATAACTTTATAATATACAAACATAATTTCCAGTATTTGGGGAAATATTTCTAGTATTACAACACTGAATTTTGACATACCTGACATGACAGGAACCCGTAAAATGGGCTTGTTGAAAGTATTGTATAGGCTCACCTTTTAAATACGACTCTTTTTCTTCTTCACAATAAATCAAAAGTTTACTGATAATAATTCGAACATCATTTCGTATTGTGTTAGACATCTTTTGAATATAAAAAGCTTCAAATTACGTAAATTGATAGATGCGTCCAATACGAAGTGTCAAAAATGTAATGAAAAATTTGGGGGCGTTCCTAATTTGAAACCGGAAGTTCGGTTAGCTGTACGTAGTTCACAGATTAGCCACGTAGCCAAGATGAAGTTGCCGGACAATAATGTTAATAATAATAATAATCAATAAATAATTATTACCCGTCCACCTATTTCGGTATATTAATCTAAAATCGTTATCAACACTGGATAGTTAATTAAAAAAAAAAAAACAATAATGTAGATAGATGAATTTTATTGTTTACTAGAAGGAGATTAACACAGCTGTATATTTGTTCACATTCACTTGCATGGCAACAGGTTGTCAATCAAAGAATACACAGAAACACTATGCCAAAATTACAAACATACAATATAGTAAAATAAAATATGAAACGTTCGTTAGTTATTTATTGGTCCATAAATAGAGCTGCAATTGGAACCGGAATTCTTGATAACGAATCTTGAGAACACCGAAGCGAAACCGGGACCCTTTGAAAATATAGGGGTTTTGCAGGTTTTATATTCTTTATTTAAATTTGTTATAATTTAAAATTGTTATTTGTAAACATTGTTGTTATATACTGGAGCCAGTTAAAAAAATATGATTTGTTATGTTAGGTATATTCCGACGTAATGTTTAATAATTTGTTTTTAATACCTACGTAGAAATTAACTACTATAAATAAAATATATTTATAATTTGTGGCGTCCACATGCTCCACCCGCTATAACTGTTTTGGAAAAATTGTATTGGTGCACATCTACTTTCTGAGTTTTAAAATGAAAATAAGTATGTAGGTACCTACCAAAAATAATATTAATATCCATGTAAGTAGGTATTGGAAGTTATCGGTGGTGTGCGGTGACCTTTAAATCAATGTACTTATACTGTGAGGGGAGAACATAAATAACAGCTTGTTCAATTTTATTCGCCGTTTAAAAAAAAAGCTACGTAACCGCATCATATACGAGGGTGGGTCAATAATTCCTTAGAAAAAAGCATTAAAACAGTTTTTATTTTTGTATTTTTTTTTTATTTCTCAACATAATCTCCTTGGAGCTCAATACACTTGGTTAGACGTTTCTCAATTTTTTTTAAACCGTCAGAAAAATAAGTTTTCGGAAGGTCCTCAAAATAAGCATTTGTCCGATCGATGACTTCTTCATTTGAAAAAAAACGTTGTCCACTTAGCCATTTTTTTAAGTTTGGGAAAAGGAAAAAGTCACTGGGGGCTAAATCTGGCGAATACGGTGGGTGGTCGACCAATTCGAACTTCAATTCTTCAATTTTAGCCATTGATCGTAAACATGTGTGAACACGGGCATTGTCCTGATGAAAGAGGATTTTTTTCCTGTTTAAATGAGGCCGTTTTTCTTCAATTTTGTTTTTTAGCTGGTCCAATAAAGATGCATAATAATCCCCTGTTATTGTTTTTCCTTTTTCCAAATAGTCAACGAAAATAATTCCACGTGCATCCCAAAATACAGTAGCCATAACCTTACCAGCTGATTTTACGGTTTTCGCCTTCTTTGGACATGGTTCGCCTTTCGCAATCCACTGCTTTGACTGTTCTTTCGTCTCGGGAGTATAGTGGTGTATCCATGTTACATCTACAGTCACAAAGCGACGAAAAAATTCATCCGGATTGCGTTGCATGAGCGACAACAGGGCTTTAGAGGCCACCACCATATTGCGTTTATTGTCGACTGTGAGCAAACGCGGCACCCATCTTGCAGAATTTTTTTTCATGCCCAATTTGTCATGTAAAATAGAAATGACGCTACCTTTTGAGATCCCTGTAACATCAATTATCTCACTCAACTTTAATCTTTGGTCACTTAACACCATATCGTGGATTTTATTGATCATTTCTGGTGTAGTCACCTCTACAGGACGTCCTGAGCGTGGTTCATCCTTTATTGATGTACGACCACGTTTAAATTCATTTAACCAGTTATAAATAGTTGCAAGTGAAGGAGCAGATATGCCGTGAACTAAATCCAACTCATTTTTTATTTCCTTTGCTGTTAACCTTTTTATATTAAAATGTTTAATAACAGCTCTAAACTCAATTTTCTCCATTTTCCATTTTTCCATTTTCCACAAGCAATTTTTTTTTTTAAATGTACGAGAAACACACAACAACCCGACCAATCTGATTGAAACTTCGCAGCATACTGAATCGGTAGTGCCGCTGCATGAAAACAAACCGCTTACAGTACTAGTCGCGCCACCTGTCGGCTTTTCTAAGGACTTATTGACCCACCCTCGTACCTTATTATCTTGTATTAAAATTTTCAAATGTTTTTTTAACTATTAATGAAAGTCTATCCGCACTTTGGTTATTTCTAATGAATGTTTTTATTCATTTCATTGTAGAAAATGATCTTTCTACTGAGACATTGGTGAAGGGTATGATTAACTGAGTCTGTCAACACACGCCGGTTGTCCGAGTGTGGTCTGTAAACGCGGGGCTTTGAAACAGTTTCGTTTCATAGTTTCATAGTATATATCAAATAAATTGGACGGTATGTCGCTGGAAGGTATTTACATATTATACTGATTTGTTAAAGAACCAGAACCGAGCCTTGGAACCGAGATTCTGATTTGTTTTGCTCCTACCTCTTGAACCTATACTCACGTTTTTCCATTGGAACCAATAATATTATTTATTGATTGGAACCGAACCTTAAAAATTGTGATTCTAACAGTTCTGGTCATGAGTGACTCATGACCAACGTTCCCTCTAATTTTTCTACTGTGTGTGCGGTTCAGATCTGAGTGGTGGCATAACTAGGGTTGGTGTCTCCCGTCACCCGGTGCGGTAAATTAAAACCCCCAACTCCCACAAACACACACATACAAATTTTCATTAAAACTTAGCCGGCTCGCACATCACAACTCGCCTCGTGTGCCTAACCGTCATAAATCAAAGCTTCCGAGAACGGGCAGGCGGTGTTCCTTGATAAAACCTCGCACATCTGCCTAGCAATATCGACATTCGCCGCATCGTGCTGCTCCGAACGCGGCGACAGTCTGGAGAGAAATGGCCGTTTGTGCAGCTGTGCGCTTGCGCGGAGTCGACTTCTTTTAGATTGCATTGGCCAATCTGCGAAGCTCCATTTGATAACGTTTGTTTCTTGGTTTACGATGACGTCACATCGACGAATTCGTCGTAAGAGGGCTCGCACATCAGAACTCGCCGCATGCGTCTTACGACGAATTCGTCGATGTGACGTCATCGTAAACCAAGAAACAAACGTTATCAAATGGACCTTCGCAGATTGGCCGATGCAACTGCAACTCTGCGACCCTGCGACATTCGTCTAGTTGCAATGGCCAAAGCGTGCATGTCGATCTCGGGAATGTCGCCTCCGCACAAGCGCACAGCTTGCGGCCATCGGCCATTTCTGTTTCTGTCTCTGTCTACACTGTCATTGCTCGCTCATCGCGGTGAGCGTTTGACGTTTGTTCATACAATCAACACAATAAAAATGGCAGACGAGAGACTTCTCTTTTTTCGTGTTTGACGTTTGCCGCTGGGCAGATGTGCGAGGATGTACGATGCAACATTCGTCGAAAGTCTTAGAACTTTTGATTTATGGCCGTTAGGCACACAAGGCGAATTGCAATGTGCGAGCCGGCTAAGACGCATGCGGCGAGTTCTGATGTGCGAGCCCTCTTTGTCGAACAAGTCGCACTTGACCGTCGCCTTCCGAGAAATGAGTCGATGAATTGTGCGTGGTTTCGTGCATTCGAGCAAAACTAAAATCTGGCAAAGGAAACTTTCTTTTACAATATTTTTGTGTGAGGAGTGTGCGGTGATGAAAACATGTGTGCGGACACGTTTTTGTAGGTGTGCGCGCGCTCACGCGCACACCTTAAGGGAACATTTCTCATGACTGATGAGCCTGTAAGAGCCCCTATGGAAGGCAATTTTCTTCTGGGTTGTTTGGTTTGGACTCCCATTTCCTTATTACTTCTTTCCAGTGCAATAAATGCCATTTTTGGGGCTCGCCATTCAGTATCTACTATTATAATACTCAGTCGCGTGCCGGATGATTTAATCTTGTAGAATGTAGATGTAGATTGTAGATTATTTAATTTGAAGTGTCATATCATATCATTGATTAACGATTTGAATAATAATGCTAATTTGTAATTTTGCATCATCATTATCAAATCTTTGATCGTTCACTGATTATAATTTTATTGATGTGTACCGATTGGTTTTAATGAAAATAATTTAAAAACAGTTTTATACCTATCTCTTTTCACTATCAGTTACTGTACATCATTATCTTATCGTTATCAGATTAGTGACAGTACAATATTAATATACTGTAAGTAAGATGTTAGATTAGTAAATTCTTTGTCTATTTCTTGGCTTATAATTGAATTTGTATGACGATGATTTGTCACAAAAGTCATATTTCCCGCGTTAATCCACTGTCACCTTGACTTTTATAATTCTTTTTATTTAGTTCGTCGGTTCGTGAGATAATTTCAGCGTTCACATAGTGACTTCGTGACACAATGACACTTATTTATTTAATTATTCCGTCGAATAATATGTTTTCGCTCAGTGTGCCAAACAAAGTAGGCAAATAGAGTATAGTTTTAATAATGTTATCTTGGAGCCATCATAACATTCTGGTTAGCATGTTCATATCTTATTATTACTTATTGTGTTAACGTTCGTTGCGATTTTTAAATAGAATTCCGGAAAACGAACACGGAACTTGGAAGAAAACACCTGTCTTGTTTTGTTCGTCATAATTACGCCAGTTTTGAGTAATGTAACTATCTAAATAACTGGCTTTAGGGGCATCATAAGATTAATAAGTTATAAAAAGTAGATAATATTAGTATTATAAAGGGTTGTATTCGGAAATGGGACAACTGGACGCCGCACGTCGTAGACACGTAAACAGAACGTGACGAGGAATTTTCTATCTACTACTTAATAGTTTTAATTCATTTTACTATTAACATAATGTTTTTTTATTGCGTATTGAGAATTACCATGCCTAAGGCTTTATATAAAAATAAAAAAATTCTTTTTTCGTTGAAACTTAAACATATGCACGATTAAATCATTATTTACGTGTGCATATTTGAATTCTCACCAACCATTAAATCATAATACAATAATTTAAATAAAAATAATAATATTAAATATTTTTTTAAAAGTACCTATAAGTACCTAACGTCTATTTATTTTCGAATTGCGTGGCGTCCAGTTGTCCCGGCGCCAAATCGTCCTAGACCCTTGTATTCTTATCAAGTATTAATAAGCAGAATAATGAATGTGTGGAAATGCATTTAATAAAGATTTGCTTTATCGCACCATTTTTCTCATCAATCTAAACATTTGGATTGCAATGCATCTTTATCGCTTATTGTTTCAAACTTCCCTCTAACGGATATTGTTTTATAGGTATCCTCTTTTCTTATCAAACTAAATGTCTTAGCTTTTCAATTCAGTTTTAACTCAACCTTAAAGAAGGACGCATCGACTGCATTCAATCACTGTATGTATCAAAAGTTATTGTCTCAAACGTTATAATCATACCTTCTAATAAAGCCAGTTTAAATATAAAGGTGTTTATATGAAGTTGATCCCGCCATTCCATAAGACTAAGTATAGATTTTTAAAATGTTATAGCAGCCATTTTTTCTGATTCCCATTTTCCCATTCCCAAAATTTACATTTTGGTTCAGTATTGTTTGGCAAATCATTATGGAAAGATACACAGTTGCACAGCGTATATAAATTGTTAAAATTTGTATAATGTATTCGTATTGTCTGAATGCAAGGTTCATGCATCCGCAGTGTGTGAGTTTATACAATTAATGTTGCAACGATTGATATACCCACCCTTAAAACGTTTAAAGTTTATATTATCTATGAATTCGTAATTATTAAATTCGTAATACATTGCATACTTTCTACCATTATAAGTCAATTAAAAATACGTAGTAATGTTGCCTTATTTAAGAAGAACAGCACTTTCGATTACAAAAAGCGACGTTGGCGTTTTATGTACCGTTTAGCTAATAACATAATGCCTGTCAATTATGCAACAAAACATACCGTGACATAAGGCGGCCACAGACGGACAGTTCTCGTAACAGGTTGAACATGGCACAGACAATAACTGTTCAATAACTGTACGTTAGTGGCCACACCACAGATCAGTTTAACTACCCCATTTAAATCTGTCGAACTGTCAACAGACGTGCCCATATACGTACAGTTATTGTCTGTGGCAGAGCAAGTGTCAAAAACTATGGAGGTTAAGTTCGCGGAGATATTACACAGGGGTATTGTTTCAATTAGTTTTAGGTTAGGTATACTTGAATGATGATACACGAATAATTTTACTTTGAATTTATTATGGTTCTAATTGTTTTTATTAGAAACAAATTGACATAAAATACACACCTATGACGTTGGTAAAATAAATCATGATTTCGCTAGTGGATAATATAAAATATAATCTTTTCTTTTGAATAAATTATTCCCTTTAATGGACAGTATTAATTTAGTAAGAAAACGGTAATATTTATAAAGGTAATGATTTTATATACAATAAATTTAAACATGCCACAAAATTATATTTACATCAATCATCAGTATAATAATTAATTACTATGATACTATTAAAATATATACTTAAATTTTATTAAGATTTAGCGACATTGTCATTCACAATAAGGTATATTAATTTATGTTGAGAACGTCTTAAATTAATAATTTGTAATATTCACTACATACAATAAATAAAATTTGAGTACTGTGTTATTAGTCTATATTTTCACAATAACTTAATATTTATAATGCTCTCTAAAATTTTAACATTTATATTATATTGTATAAAATAATATGTTTACATAAATAACTATAACTTTGTTTTACTCTCGTAAAAATAAATAAAATATAATATTTGCGATCTTCGCGTACATAATATTATTATATTTTTAATAATAAATGAATTTGTATTTTATAACAAGCAACACCAGCCGTAGTTGTATCGCGCGGTATATTCTACTTTACGTTACCGACATCTAATGTCACACGAGAACTTTCGGCTAGTTGAAATTCCAACAGTTTTACAAAAACACGGGAGTGGGGGGTCGCTGGCAGTTTGAACATGCCACACATCTGTAAGGTCGAAAAGTGTCCGTCTATGGGCGCAGCAGATTATCTACCAAAGATAACTGTATGGCCGCCATTACGTATTAACTGGCATGTTCAACCTCTTACGAAAACTGTCCTTCTGTGGCCGCCTATATTAATGAGCTCATGTTTTGGATCCAAATAGTCTAAAACACAAGATGTGAATTTGCCAGACGTGGCTTAGTAAACTTTTGGTTAAATTAGATCAGTATATAATTTGGACGAACAAATGAATGCCTTATTGAAATTCAATTTTAAAATGTGCGAATTTCTTTTTTTTGTATCCGCGTTGAACTTTCGCTTTGGTTATCCGTTCGCAACCATGCCCACGCGGCAGAGATAGCGCAGATTTTATCGCTGCGTTATGTATTTTTCGCGATTCTCAAAACGGACACAACGCCTTCGCGTCATAACATTCATAACACCATTGTCCGAGACAATTTGGCGGGCGATATTTTCCGCTTCGTCAGTCGCTACTCATTCATCGTCGCGTGCGGCAAGCGGTCGTCGTTTCCTATTATGACATAGGCGTACAGTCGGTCGAATTAAAAAGTTAATTCCAATAGTTGCAATTACTTAATCCATCCGGTTTGTGTTACGGTGCGCTACCTGTTATATTTCCAAAAAGAAAGTGAGTGGATTAAACCTGCAATGTGTTTCTAATAATTGTCGCCCAGTAAGATTTGTAATAATTTGATTTATTTTTTTTCAATTCAAATTTAATTTACCACAGAAGGAAAATATTTTACGCATATTTATTTGTGAAGATGTTTTACTAAAATAATGAACACATGTTTTGAAACAAATGACACATAATTTATTAAAACAAATTGATCAGTCGTCATTTAGAGTAAGTATACGTTTTATAACTTTGCACTTTTTACTATACTGATACGCCTCTTTGCCTGATTACCTCGCATAAAATTAGATCAAATGATATTCACTTCTAATAAATAAATAAATAGATAATATATGTAATAAAAATATTATTAGAATATTTATTAAGTACATAATTTTCATCCTAGAGCCGGAGTGCAAAGTTATAAAGCATATACCTATTCTACCTATGGTTAAATTTTGTTTAGACTATTGATGGTACCCTAGAGGTAAAACACGTTCAAAAACGCAGGTCGCCGAATCGACGAGATAGTTGAGGTTTTACTGACGTAGGTACGTGGCAACACACACATGCCCATGGGCCATGACCGAGAGGAATGGCAACAGCTTGGAGGAGCCTTCACTTTGCTGTGGATTCATCCCGGTTGATCAATGAAAACTATCAAGGAAATAAACTAATTAACATCTATGGTTTTTGTAGCGTCCCTATTAATTTTGTTGTGAGGTATTTTCCCAACTTTCCGATTAGCATCGATATTGTCAAATATTAATAAGTATAGTGGTTTTACCAGTGGTGTGCCTTGGGGACAGGTTATCTGGCTATGCCTTGCTTATGGGCCGCAGGATCAATGCGGCAGAAAAATAAGGATGGCATACAGATAATATTACACCTTTTGGGAGTTGATTCAATATTTTACCTCCTGCTACTTTTATTATAACTACCTCTGAACGCTGGTTGATAAAAGTCTAAATCAGAATTTTAATGTTTTAGTTGAGGTATGCTGTTAAGATTCGACTTAAATATTGCATACTAAACTTTGTCTGTCACACATCTTAACAGTCTACCTCATGGGCCCCACACCGTGAAGTTGCCCCCCTGCCTATCGCTAAGGATAAAGGAAGTGTGACGCTCTACAGTAGCGTTTTCCAAATGGTGTAGGTACGCGGTAAAATTTATGCGTATGTTTAGTGTTTTATTGTATATTTTAATACATCCATTTGAATTATGGAGATGTCGAGTATTGATACACAATTAAAAATTGTATCGTACAACCACATAACTTTAAATAATAATATTATTGAATGAAAATAGCGCCGCAGGCGACTTTTTTACTATTAAACCAAATTGTAATGTGTGTTTATCTCACTTATCTGGTCGACTCGCCTCGCCGGGCCTCTCCTGAGCCCGGGCCCCAGGCTAGAGCCCTCTCAGCCCCCCCTCCTTGTGGGGGCCATGGTCTACCTCCACCCTTCGCCACTGCTGATACAATAATTTAACTTATAAAAATAATTATAGGGTTAGTAATCCCGTGATAAAACTTGATTTATTGATACTGAATTCTCGAATTCGAACAACCATAAACCTGGGATTTAATATGTAATTTGTGATTTTGTTAATTGTCAACTGATTTTTAATTAGTTATGGAAAAATTGCATTCAGTTTTACGTACTCGTATCATAATAATATTATGTAAGCACTAATTTTTTCTCTTCGTGTAAAATATTGTTGTTTCCGTCTGTCATAATTAGGAATTCCAATCCCGGGATCTCGAATCCCGGGATCCCGAGCTATTTTCGATACCTATGAATCCCGGGATTGATAAACATAATGATTTTTTTATCAATTTTTATGGAAAATAAAATAAAAACGAAAATATAACAGAAAATATATTTTTAATAACAAATCACTACATTAGAAATAAACTGAGTTTGAATGAAGTTTGATTTATACCCATATTGTGTAAGTTGCCGATTCATTTAATCTTTTTCACATAAATCAATAAAAATGAGAATGCTTCGCACTTTTAACAAAATAATTCCACCATAATCTCATACGTTTTACGGCAGTTTCATATTTGGCTGACTAATTAGATTTATGAAGCGGAAAGGCCATATGTACACCATGATTATTTGCTTTACTATTTTAAATCTCGCTAATCCATTCATTAAGTATGTACTATCAGGAACAGCAATCTCACATACAATATTATTTACTCCATTAAACTTATGTATTTCCAAGATTGAACGTAGATATACATTACCAATAAATGTCTTAAATAGTATAAATTATACTAGATTTATTTTTGACCGATTTTATCAATGTTATTTGTAAATATAAAAAAATTATATTAACAATGGAAAAAAATGCCAATCCCGGGATCAGAATTTCGGCTCGGGATTGGATTCCTTAGTCACAATACATGACGACAAGCTTGAAGATTGTCAGTATTGATAGTACTTAAGTACCTCCTTTTTTATTAAAACAATAAAAATATACATATCGTCGGTCTATCTTGTAAACCTCGTAAATCCAAATCAACTAATTTTTCAGGAGACAATAAAAACTGTCTAATTTAGGTTTTAAATGGAATTTCGAAATTTCAAAAATCCATTTGGTTACTTTTTAAATCAGCAACTGTATTCAGTAATTATTTTTATAAATTTTTCATTATACTTATTAAAAATAGCCTTTTTTGGATTTATGAGGTTTTCATACTACGTTTTTATACTAAGTGTATTTTGCCTTTATGGATTTAGAAGGTTTTTAGTCATAAAAATGAGTACTGGGGAAAATTAAGACACATTGTATAGTTTACAAAAATATCAAATGTACTGTTTGAACTTATTAACAATTTTACTTATATAGGTTACTTATATAGGTTACTTATATTTTACTTATATATATATATATTACTTATATTATTTACTTTATATAAAAAAACAGAACATGCTCCCATGCATGTTCTGTTTTTTTCCTTCCGAGATATTGCTCACCTCTTTCTCTATTTGCCTTATTTTTTTCACTTTTCTACTCAGACTTATCTGCCTTGCATTCATTTTTTTCCTCCTTTTCCTTTGAGTGTCAGTACTGATTTCCTGCAACGAATCATCAGTATCGGAATAAGGAACTAAATAATGGCCTTTTCACAAGATTTTCATAGTTTGAAGATCTGTCAATAGTGTCGATTATATTGTTTCCTCATAATTCTGCCAGTTGGGGTCTCACACTTATATTGTACGAACCTTCGTGTTGTGAATCGTTCATTAAAACATTGTCATCGCTAGAAATGACCTCATAATATGGCGTTGATAATGGAATAATATGTATGGTCTCATATTATTCCATCGGGATTATTTCCATATTATTTCCTTCCTTAGCAGCAGTTCAATTCAATTCAATTCATTTTTTTTTTTAACATATTGTGGACATTACAAATTATAAGTTTAAGACGTTCACAACATGACATTTAGAAACAAAGATATATAAATATAACAGTATTACATAAAAAAAGAGATATATCAGTAGATGAATTAGATAGGTACAAGGAAGTACACCGGATGAGTTAAGCAGACCCTATTTTAAGATTTTATAAAACAACATCCACCTAAGCTCATTCTCACGTAGGTGGAATATATCAACACCCGAAGCAATTTCGTTGAACATAGTTATCACTCTCCCAATTGGCATTACCAGTGGCAGGTTGGTTCTGCACCTTGGGAGAATAAACAACTGGTGGTGGAGTAGTTAGCATGTCCATAATTTTTTGAGCCGGTGACATCTGAAAACAGATTAAACTTTGTAAATTTTGCATTCACGTAGTAAGTGGATACTTGAATGTAATTTGATTTGTTTTCTTTTCTAATTGTATGTGCTAATAAACTAAAAACCATTGAAAACAACCAAACATCATTAAATATACATGTCATGAAATTCTAACCTCAAAAAAACGTTCTATTATAAATGTAATATTATGTGCATATTATGGGAAATCATTATAAATAAAGCGCTTACCTTAATATTTAATCTATATTGTATCAATATAAATCAATTCCTCTCGTAATATGATACCCAAAGTATAGTTTTATAACGAAACAAGACAAAGGTAATGTAATACTCTACACACTGTGACAGTTCTCCATACGAAATGGCAGGATTACGGTATTTACGAGGTTTGCACATTTTATTGTTGTATGGGCGCGATTTACGAGGTTTTTGTGGATTGATTTTTGAAATTATTAAACGTGATGTGGATATAAGAGTTTAACACATACGTAGATATTCAACCATTCTAACGTATTCGCTCAAAATCTCATTTTTGACCAAAACGGGATTTACGAGGTTTACAAGATAGACCGACGATATTGTTTCGTTACTATATAATATTTAATATGTAGCTATTATTTTTTTGCTAACTAAAACACAATAAAAACATGAAACAAAATTAATGTGAAATATTATTTTGTATAAGTATAATCAGGGAACACAGAATGTGGTGTAAGAAGGTATACTTAATATATTTTCTATCACGTATACAGGGTATAGGTACCTCTATTTCTCAAGATCAAACACAAAACGTTTTTTTTTGTGAAATTACATTCAATTATACCTACCCACAGAACAGATAAATTAATAAATTTTGTGTTCAATAATTTTAGTTAATATGATTATTAAATTGTGTTTTATAAAAAGCAATCACATTAAATTTATATGTTATTATGTATATTGTATATGATAATTTTATGAGCCATCTGTTCGGAAACCGTAAAAAAATCATAACAAACTTCACTCTTTGACATTCAATACACAGAGCTAAAAAATAACATGCCGGGTTAGTTAACCACACGTTTTCTAAGAATTCAAGCATCTTGTTTATACTTAGATTTTTTTGTACAGGTACTTTCCTTGTATATTTTAATTCTGTTACTCGAAATCGACATACATGTGATAAAACTGTAAAAACCACCAAATCAATCAGTGAGTCCCTGTTGTAAAAAATTAAATTGTGTTGCTGAATTAATTATCTGAATAATAATGACCACATCATAGGAAAATTTCAGTGCAGTTTTTATCAAATTTGGGTCAGGTGCCAGAGGCAGAGTGCTTTTTCTTTTGGTTGACCTTTAGTGTGCATTCGAAGCAAAAAACTATAAAATCAACGCATGTACACGTCATTTATACAAGCTTTTATACAGTTTTTTACAATACCTAATGAAAGTTGTAATGATTTAACATGAACCATAGTTATTTTTTGTTTTATTTATGTGTTCATGCAAATGATTGATCACCTATGTTTTTCCACCGTATGGAAGGCATTTACCATTATATATAAATAAATATATTATCGTAAAATATCAACATAATATCCAAAGTGAATTCATGGATACATACGTCATGGAGGCCAAAATTTGACGTTTAATCCTAGATGTACATTTATTAGACCGATTCAATGGTAAATAAAGTTAAATATCTAAATAGTGAACGTTAATTATTCAGTTTGGTATCGTACCTGAGAAGAGGATTGTTCTAAAAACAGATTGGTTTCGACTCTTGTACATAACACATTAATCAGGGAACTCAGCAATAATGGGAACTGTAATATCTAATGGGTGTGGAGTTATAACAGGCAACCGATCTCGAGTGTGGAAGAATATGGGATAAACTAAAACACGTGTCACAAATACGCTTGTCCTTCGTTCTGATAACTGCTTTTGGTTTATGCACTGACACCATTGCCCCCACATCATGAAGCGTTGTTCGAGCGTACAGTTCCGCAAACTGGTATTCCACGGAACCCCATGGCTCTGCAATGTGCTCATGTGTACCGTGTACTTTTAAAGTTTTTTTTAATATTTCAATAAATCCTTGAATTATTGAGTTGTCGGCACTTTATATCATAATATTATAAAGCACTGATCGCAATCCCCTTACATGGTAGCCAAGAAACATTCTCTATATTGGATAAATAGCCATTTTTATTAGCCAGGAAACACACATTATTATAAAATAAAATTCCATACGTGAATTCTCATTTAATTATATCAATCGTAGTTCATTAAATTGCATCGCATAGGACTTTTTTTTACTATTAGAGCAAATTTGTGGTGCCTCTTTATCTCACTTAGCTGGTAGAACCCCCACGCCGGGCCCCCCTAAGCTCGGGCCCCCAGGCTAGAGCCCTATCAGACCCCCCCTTGTGGGGGCCATGACTGACACTCAGTCAATATTAGTGTATTTGAAGGTTATATTATAACACACACTATTGCACGTATATAATGTGTGGTTCATTTTCGTATGACACACACATTCAATGCCCTGCTTCAAAATGTAGCGTATTGTTTGATAGCATATCGGAATTATATTTATTAATCTGTTCTGTGACATTAATGATACATTTATATTTTATTTTTGTTGTGTATGTACTTAAAGTTTTAATGTAATGTTTATGTTTATTTAGATTAAATAAGTCAAATACATATAGGTACAGCTGCGTTGTCCGAATAATTTTCAATGTTTACTGATTATTGTACATTGGATACATTGAGTTGAACGCGTTATCATAGATTTTTTATTGAAAACATATGGTTTTGCTATCAACATTTTATCAATGTCAAACCACAAAATAAGTATTAGCTAGAATTTATTTGTTATTCCTTTCAGTGTTCACTTGGTGGTAATTCGTTATAAGTTTTTAATCTTGGTATCATTTTGTATAATACCTATGGTGAATCCTAAATATTAGTACTTAATACTTACACTCTTCTTATACAATTTATCATATTTATTTTATTTGTGTCATTTGAATATGTCTGTTTGGTAATCAAAGTGTGTTAGTCCAGGTGAACGGTGGGTCTGAGTCAGCGTTGCCAATTTAGCGTTTTTCTTCCCAATTTCCCAATTCCAGCTTTTAGCTATAGGCATCTGGCTTGTGGCGTTTTTACTAGCGTTTTTTGATGCCTCCAATAGCTTTAAATGTGTTGAAAAACGCTAGATATTAAGTTTATTTGCGCGTCAATATTTTGACTATTAAATACTTACACAATACAGGTAGGTCGGTAGTACATATTTTAGTGAGAAATAAAACACGCTGAAACAATTTTATGCATTATTTGACGTTTTCTATATTATTGCGAATCTCCGCGTATATAAAATAATAACTACCCTACAGAGTCCTACAACAAAGAAGCTGTCAAATATATTTCTGTTAAAATGTGTGGTTTTTATACGTATTGACATTTTTTCGGTTTTTGCACTTTTTTTTCGATAATCGAAAGCAAAGGTATTGACTACGTTCTTGGTGGAATAAGTAAATATACTTGCATTTTATTTTCACGACACCTAGCGTTTATTCCAGCAAATAGCTTATTTTCATACCCCGTCTGGCATGTTTTTGTCAACGACAATTGAAAAACAATATGTGTACTTGTCAGATCCAGGATTCGAACCTGGGACCCACGATGCTACAGGCCGACGCTTAAGCCGCGCTGCCATCGTGAGTGCAGGAGTTTTAGTGACATTCTATGCATCTCGGTCTAATCGTCGAATAAATTATTTGAAAATTCTACCGTTTCGTTTTTCGGTTCACGCGCGGACAGTTGACCGAAGATGATATATTTTATTTACAAGAATATTTACTGTCTTTTGGATGTTGCATAATTTATTTAGGAAAGCTTAAATAATATAAATCCACTTGCGTAAAGTACATTTCATTTGTTGTGTAACATTGAATAATCTGACATACATAACTTGAAAACACCTCAGATATATACCCACTAGAAAAAATCATATTTGAAAATAAAAAAATACGAAACTCTACGCGATTTGAACCCATATAACCATCGGTGTCGCGCCAATCTGTGCATTAACCATAAAGCATTTGATAAGCATTTCATGTATGACCTACTAGTTTAAATTTTCGTAATTAGATAGGAGGCTCGTAGCATAATTGGTTAATGCACAGATTGGCGCGACACAAATGGTTATACGGGTTCAAACCCGTCGAGTTTCCTATTTTTTGAAATATGATTTTTTCTTGTGGGTATATATCTGAGGTGTTTTCAAGTTACGTATGTTCAATATAAGGAATGTTACATTCTTAAAATCTTGTGAATTATTCATTGATTAAATGATTTGGTTTATGAATAATCTGAGTTTTCTATTTATCTTAGTGTAATGTTATAGTGTTATTTGTTGTGAAACAAAGTATATATGCATGATTATTGTTTTGTAAAGTCATGGTGAATATTATTTTTTTTCAATATCACAGTGAGTATTTTATTTTCCTTGCTGTAAATTAATTGTCCGGGTACCATTATTTTATATTTAAGTAAGTACTTTTTTAAATTATTTAGAATATAAACCATTTGTGTCAGTTTTTTTTTCGAAACTTCTAGCCAGATGTTAGACAATATCACACCGCAATGATGTCATATTATGATAAGGTGCCATCCACCAAATCTAAATGTATTTGCATTGTAATCCAATATGTGTTTAAGATAATTTTGGCTAACAAGTTACCATCCCTAGCTAGATAATAAAGTATTAAAAGCTTTTTCGTGTGATTTAAGTCTTTGTTCTATTACGCTTATGAATAATGCATATATGTACGTATACAGTACTATATTTTCATTATACGCAGAAAAAAATAATACAACCTAGATACGTTCGTTTCAATGTGATAATTTCTTATGATCGTGAAATATAGTGGGATAATATTAATACGGTTCAGTATTTCTGGCCTTATGCTGTCAACCTTTCCATTTTTCCTAAATTCCTCAGATTTTCCGGTTGGTCAGTTTTTCTTTTGTTTGCATTTTCTTTCAGTACAAACCCATCTGTATTAAATACATAATCCTATATTCCCATAAAAATATGCTTTCCCTGACAATAGTGCTTTGAGTCTATTTTATATAATATTGGGTAGGTATTTAACGGATTTTTTTATCAATATCCAAGTGTTCAGAGAGTTGAAATTTGGTATATACATGTGCATGTGATATTAAAACATTATATTTGGTAAATTTGAAATTTAATGGAAAATGGCAATCTCGTAAGTTGCAATACACAATAGAACAAGCCTCGTTGGTAACAATGTTTTCCTCAGTTTGTAGTATCTTGTTGGAATGGTATTTTAGTGGACATTCCTTGCATATTATAGGTCAGGGATGGCGAACTTTTTTACGCACGCGTGCCAAAATTTCCCAAATAATATTTTTCGACGGTCTGACATGCCAATCAGTTTTTCATGGAGGAAAAAACGTTTTTTTTCTTGTTTAATGTTAATCTTTCCCATTTTTATTATCACCGGCCGCCACTGGATCACAGAGATTATCAATATAATTTTTTATCGTAAATATTTCACCATAATAATGTCTACATAAATTATACTAGTGGTTTTATAAATGCGTTTAAAAATTAATAAATGTAAAAAATCTTAACACCACTGCACTTGCATGCACTGAAATATAACTATATTCTAAAACATTAGAGCGAGAGGTTTAAAAGAATACTATTTTATGTAATAAAAATACTTTACGCAGTCATCAAATGTTTAAAATAAATATAAAGGATAATAAGGCTTCAAAATAATATAAATAGATTATCTACAACCACAGAACAGATAATAAATAGATTACCGATAGGCAATATTCAATACGCCGCATGGTGAAGCAGGCTTTTGAATGTGTGAGTGACCTACGAAAATGAAGCACGCATTATGCACATGCAATAGTGTGTGTAATACACCAACATTAAATGAGCGTAAATGCATAAACCGAGAGCAGTTTTTAGTATTCGACGTAAAACGTATTCTTAACACGTGTGTAAGTTTAACCCGGATTCTTCCTTACTCGAGTCGGTTACCTGCTATCGCCTTACCCGTTGTGTATTTCAGTTCCCATTATTTCTGAGTTCCCTGTCTACAACGTTTAAGGAATATCCAGGATCATGCTTTGAAAATGCAATAAAATCTCCATTTTGACCTACGATGAGCATGCCCCCCCTTAATAATAATCGTTTCAGTTTAATGATGTGATTTATTGTATTTTTATATCGTAGGGGGTGGGGGTAAAATCTGTCGATGTCTCTAAACCCGCCACTGCATGCATGCATCGTCGGATAGAGGGACTCAGCCTGGGAAGGGAAATTCCCAAAAGCACGCGAAGTTTAGTGTCAGACGTACTCTTCAGACATCATCTGTCACTTTCCGGCAGGAATGTCATTGAGCGCAGTGCCATGACGTAATGCAAAATTACGGTATTAGATTTTCTGCGGCTGTGATAGAGTTCTGATAGGTGTTATATTTATGTACTTTTGGTTAGGTAGTTTACGTTCTGATCGCCTCTTTCTATAGAATTGATTTAACTGTGTTAATAATATTTAATCGTGAATCACACTTTTACTTTATGTAAATATTATATGAATGTAAAAAAACCTGCCATTGCTTGAATTGAATTTTGCAACACCATTAGCCAGTTGTAACCGTATTGTCAGACGATAAGTCAAGGATATTGCAACACCGAATGTTTGATAGTATCATAGACAAGGTTGATTAAAACGTGCGATTTATTCGATAGCCTAATTTTCCGTGAATTTTGACCCATTGCTGCATTCGCTAAAAAAACAACTTTTGATTTTTTCACTTCCACATCACATGCTCTCGAGGCCTGCTACGAATATCACATGACACCTACCGAACCATTGTTTACACACCTTGGATATATTACATTAACACATGCAAGGTCAACGTGTAATCAATCAATTTCAGTCATATTAAGCGGAGTTAATGTTTTTGGGATGTTTGTTTTAGCACACGTCATAGGTTTGTTTTTGTACACTTAATATCGGTATCGATTTGCATAACACGTTGCCATTTATTCAGGTTTTTATTTTCATTGAAAACATTCTTGGATCCGATAAGTAGGTGACAAAAACAACTTTTTTGGAAGAGGTGTATTTATAACTTGGTGGTGCATACATGGAAATTATTAGGACCGTGTGTGGCAAGCCACCGGCCGCATTTACACATAAGTGAATGGGCGCGTTCAGCGGAGACACGCGAGTGTCACGTTCATTTATATGTAAATGCGGAATCTCGCCACATAGGTGTCCCGTGTGAAACGGGTCTTAGACTTGTGAGTGGGGCGTTCTGCGTGGTATCTTTGGATACATAAATGACAGAGCCAGAGACGAAGATCAAGCGTCCCCACTTCGTACAGTCAATTAAACTGGACTACTTTAGGACCGTTTCAGACGGGACACCGGTGTCGCGCTCGATATAATATAGGAGGCCATTGTATTCAAATAAAGGGGCCTTTGTATTATGTTTATGAACGCCCCAGAGCAATGAGTCAACCAGTGTACGGTACACTTTTCCGTCGGCCGCTACATTCTCAAGCCGCCGATATACTTGTTTTTATTACCGCAGCCAGTTTTATGTTCTAATTTATTCAATATGATTCATTAGTTCTGGGGCATTCATAAACATAATACAATGGCCCCTTTATTCGAATACAAAGGCCTCCTATATTATATCGAGCGCGACACCGGTGTCCCGTCTGAAACGGGCCTTAGTTGTTTGGATCGTGTATCTATGCCGGCTCGCATATCTAAATTCGCCTCGTTTGCCGCACAGCCTTAAATCGCACCAATGTTGCATATGAAGACCGTGCGTAAACCTAGATATTATGCATGGGATGCGGCGACCTATGACCCGGTATAGGAATGACGAATTCGTAGCGTGTGGGGTTTCCACTCGCAGCTCGAGACTAGTTGTATTTTTCAAACTAAGAGGCCATCCATGGACTGAAACCGTATGCGGTTTAGATCCGTGTGCAATATTAAACTTATGATTTTTGTTCATGAAAATATATTTTCACTAAATTTGTAAGTGTAAGTGTATGGTATAAACGGATACGATCAGATGCTTATAATAAATACTTTGAGAAAATATATTTCCGCGAACAGAAAAGATAAGCTTAGTATGGCACATGGTTCGAAACCGAATACGGTTTCAGTCCATGGATGGCATATAAAAAGATTCCACCAATGTGCGGAGCTCCATTTGGCAACGTGTGTTTCGTGAATAACGATGACGTCACATCAACGTATCGACACGTTGCAGACGAGGCGGGTTTAAATGTGCGAGCTGGCTGAATGGGATAATCTACATGGATTGAGAAACAAAAGAAGATAGTTTGATGTTGGATTTAGATATTCGGTGACAAAACTTGGAGGGACGCGGCTTTGGCCTTGAACATAGTGAATTTAGACGGATATTGACATCGATTTACATAACATGTTACTATTTAGTATTTATTCAGGTTTCTGTTTTCATCGAAACCATTTCACAAACAAACATAACTTTTATACAAACCCTATGTTGGCTTGGTTGTCTTTAGAACTGGTCATCATATTTATCCAGAGTTATCTGTCGAAGATTTATTGTAATTTAGCATTACTTGACAAGGTTCTTCGTGTGGCTTAAACTCAAACAAATAATATTAAGTTTCTATAGGTATTTACGTTTGTAGCGATCCTATTGAGGTACCTATTATTTCATGATCATGAGATAAAAAGAATATGTTTTTGGCATTTTAATCTCACTATTATATTTCGGTTGCACGTGGTCCATAGAGAATGGTTATCAGTGGCGAAGACTCCATACTAGGCGATTATTTAAAGCCTACCTTCTTAAGAAAAATAATTTTTATTTTCATGTTGACTTATTTATATATCCACAAATAATAATATATTCAGTATGCCCAAAGACATCTATCGTATAATTGTCATAATTTTACGATCTTTTCCCATATTTCAATAAGCACCATCTATGGCATCTCTCGAAAGTTTAAAAAAATAGAACACACCGCGTTTCGCTGCACATATTGTATAGGATTATTTTCGCTTGAATCGACGGGTTTTCTCACGGGTTCTCATTATTTCAAATGTCTGGCGTCCCGCATACAAATGTACAAGCTGTTTCGTTGGTGCTTACGTCGCGAGAGCGCATTAATTCAAAATAATTAATAAGAAGATAATTTAAAAAATAATTTCTATGGGATTCAATCACATAAATATGTATTGATTGTTGTTAAAAATATAAAATAATTTATCTCGTGATTTTTATTTATTTATTAGTTCACTCATTAAACAATTTAGATATCTGATATTGTACCTACCTAAGTCTGTGTTTGAAATATAGAAGTATTTTAAAATGTCTAGTTTTACGGGTTAAATTATAAATTGTTATGGAACATAATATATATACGACAACGGATATTTTCATAGATGTTACGTTTATAAATGTTTAGGAAAATACATAAGTAATTCAAACAAATTGCTTATTTTTATGAACTAATTATAACAAACCAATTAAGCTTTTGAAATTTCTTCGTTTTAGCGTACCTATTCATCAGTAGTAATATTGGGTTATCTTCTTATTTTCTGCAAATATATCTGACAAGCATGGTTACTCCCACAGCCTACCTCTTTCAAAAAGTCACCCTTCGCCACTGATGGTTATTAATTATAACCGGAAAAATCAGAACATGAATAAACAGAACAGCCAGTGGAAAAATAAAACATTCATTTTTATCGTTTCTATTTATTAATTAAATACTTATAAAAGAAATATAATATAAATATTTAATATATGTTGGCGTAAAAACCTCTATTTGACAGAATTATTGAACTCATTATTTCGTTGTTCCCATGTCACAAGCATTTTTAGCTTATTGACGAGATATACTTAGCTTGCCTGCAACACCGAGTTGAGTCCCATTTAATTGAGGCTTTCCAGCAACTAGAAATGCATAAATTATTTAATTTGATTTTTTACGGTGTATTAAAAATCTATTCAACATAATGTAGAGATACCTACGGTAATTTCAATATGACGTTTAATATTTTTCCCAAAATGCATAGTTCTGTTTATTCATACAACCATTAATTTAATTAGCTACCATTTTGGTTAGCAATAAGATTCTAGTTAGTTGGCTTAGCTGAAAACATTGGCCTGAAGAAGTTGGTATGAAACTCAATCAAGTGTGCATTTATAATGAGATAAATTTACATTCAAGACACTATGCAAATATTAAACAGTTTCGTATAAGTCGAACTCATTAATTTGTATGTAGTTTGAATAGATAGTTTGTTTTTATTACTCAGTAATAATTTCAATGTAATAATAAAAATAGTGATATGAATTTTCATGGTTCCGATTAGATACCTTGTGTTAGTTTAGCTCCTTATATACCACATTTAGCGGTCATAACTAACTGGGGATATCATATCAATAAAATGTATTGATACTTGGTATCGATATAGTGTCGAATGAAAGTATCTATAAAGAAAAATATACAATTTTTAAGTAATATCACAAAAATGCAGTAGTATTAATAAAAAAATATCATGATAATATAATACTTAGCCCGTTTACACGTGTATGGATTTACGGTACTGTTCGGTTATCAGGAAAACAGCGGTTCCTGTATATCGTTCCTGTAAATAATCCAGAATATCGGCTATTTTCAAAATGTGTTTTCCGCTGTAGGTATTCCTGATAACCGAACGGTACCGGATTTACTGCTGGCAGTATGTATTGTAACAAAAAATACACATGTAAACACGTATTATCGTGCAAATTACAAGATTGCATGCATGAATCAAAAAAATTCAGAAGCTTCTTAATTTTCACGTGACAATTGGATCGTGAAATATCTGCGGTAGAACGATAGTAGCGAACCCATATACGAACCGATAGTAGGTTACCGGTCATGGTTGGATTTGATCATAGAACAGATTAATAAATATAATTTCGATATGCTATATCCCAATACAGTACATTTTGACGCAGGGTTTTGATTGTGTGAGTGTCCCACGAAAATGAATCACGCAATATGGACGTGCAATAGTGTGTGTTGCAACCTTCAGTACACCAATATTAAATGAGCGTCAGTGCGTAAACCGAGAGTAGTCTGTATTCAACGTATGACGTATTCTTGACACGTGTTTAAGTTTTCCCGTATTCTTTCATACTTGAAATCGGTTGCCTGCTTTTCCACACCTGTAGGTATTTCGGTTCCCACTATTTCTGAGTATGTACTATGTTATGTAGTGAACGTATTTCGCACAGATAAAGTCGTATGGTGTCGCTAGTTTTCCAATAAAGTGCTATAATATTGAGGTCATAGGTTGACTGCCTACACATTATTTGTTTGTCAAGCTAATTATGTAATTAAATGAAAATAAACAACAACCGGTTGAAATGTGATTTTGGAACTAGTTTTGATTTCGCAATTGGCACTAGTGAATAAAATTATCATTCGTACAATATTTTCATACTATGGACGTTATTTTGCAAACATTGATAAGTGGAGTGTATCACAGTAGAGTATATTAATATCAAACGTTTTTATCACAAACATAGTTTATCTCATTTTTACAGTCCTTATAATAAACTGTCATGAGTTATAGTGGTTATTATGCACTTATGTGGGATTTTTATTTGACAAGCTGATGTTGATATCTCAATAATAATACGATAATTTATTCAACCTTCAAATTCAAAATGCCATTATTACGCCAATCGCGCAAAAATTAATAGAATAATTATTATTATAGTAACATAAACTCCGTAATACAACTAGGGATTGTAATACCGAATAAAAATACTAATACTCACCTAATTTTCTATTGAATGCCGGTATTCGTGAAATATATGAAAAAGGCAAAAGTATCTACCTATAAATAAATAAATATATAAATAAATCTCTTTAAAATATTAATATTTCATATCACGTATCATTGCTAGTTTCCAAGGGTGTTAAAGGGCAACGGAAGTAAACCAGACATCGCGTAACACCGCAAAAACAGTATCATGTTAAACCTTTTAGGTTAATTAATACATTTTTTTCCACTTTCAATACCGAATATATCGGTATTATCTCATTTAACCGGTATTTCGGTGTCGAAAAATAATGGAATACCGGTTTTAAAATACCGGTATTGCAATCCCTAAGTTAAAAATACTATAATTTCTACTAATTAATAAAATTGGAGTGCTGTCAGTTTCATTTTGTTCGGTTAGAACTCAAAAACTACTGGATCAATGTTGCAATTGAAATTTGCACAGTTTATAGAGCTCATTATTTTATAGTATCAACTCAGTAAGCATTTATATTATTATGTTGCTCCAAACATGAGTTGCAAAAAAGAAATATAAAAACATTTTTTCGATAATGATTGCGATTGTTAAAATTACGAAGTTACTGTAAAAGTGTTCTGTGAGATGACAGTAATATTCTATTGTCACCAATGAATTATATTTATAATAACAGTATTTTACGTTTTTTAAACTTTGTTTTATAGCATTTGGATATTTTTCGGTCAGCCCGAGGACCCACTCCTTCGAGTATCTACCAGTAAATCTGCCTATGAGGTTACTGCTTCAATTTATCAGATTTAAATCACAAAACCTACATAGCTTTCGATTGATAAACCTATCGTAAAATATAAACTGAGAAAAAAGTTGGACTGAGTGGGATTCGAACTCATGTCTTTCACTTTCCGCTGAACGCTTTTACCTCTAAGCTATCGATCCGTCTATGATTCATGAGAATTATTTAATATTAACTATAATCATTATGTAGGTATGTATATTAGGTATTGAAGGTTTTCAGAATTATGTTTTTTTTATAATAAAGAACCTAACATTCTTACAACCAATATTATATAAGTATTCAGTATTGAATAATAATAAAAAATCACTATCGTAAAATCTTAATAATTCTAAAGAATAAAATTACATTGGAAAATACTGCTAATTGTAAATGAGATGATGTCAATCTGTTATTTATATTAAAACGTGTATATATTACGCCGAATGTGCGAAATTGACTATTACATGAAATGGGCAAAATTTCGGCTAATTCATGTAATAGTCAAGCCCGTTGCCTTATTCATGAATTAGGTAAATTATCTGCCGAGTGCGTGAATTCGCCAGGGTATGGAATTCTTAAACTGTCAACATGACAGTAAAAAAAGTAAATTTAATAGGGATGGTTTTATTAGTTATAATTGGACATAATATAATATTATTATTATGAGATTAGTTAGGTTACGTTTTGTAATTCTGAATTCAACTAAATGTCCATTTTGAGGTTAGCTAACAAGTGTCAACAAACTATCAAATCATACTATCACAAACAAACAATCGACCATTGCACGGTTGATACCCAAGCACGAATCAAATCGCGAAAATACCTTTTAATGAAATTCTTCCGTTATCATAATATTATTATAGTTCTAGATTTTTTTTTGTGCATTGCAAATGAATATGAACGTCATTGTAGTTATTGATTGGTATATTTTTATATAATCAATGACATTTGACACATTTGGTTAGTTTGATTAGTTGCAAAAAACACCCCCGGAGCGCGACCATCTATTTTGACCGATGCATAAGCATTTGACACATTTGGTTTAGTTTCAAAAAACACCATGGTAGCATTACTTTCTAATTTGCCCAATGCATGAACTAGGCAGAAAAATTACTGCCGAATTCACTCATTCGGCAGATAGTTTGCCTAATTCGTGAATAAGGCAACGAACTTGCATTTTCATGATTTAGGCAAAATTTTGCCCACTTCATGTAATAGTCAATTTCGCACATTCGGCGTAACATAATTATATTCAATCACACATCACACGTCACGTGCTTTACGGATAAAGATCGTAAATATTCTGCGTTTTTAGCTGATTTTTAAATCTCAATAGTTACAAAAATATATAGGTACCAGCAGCGAAGGGTGGAGGTAGGCTGTTAAGATCCGCCATAAATAGTGCCCATCAAACTTTGTTAATCATACGTATTTGTGTTAATCCTAAACCAAACCATAATAGTTTTGGTATATTTTAGGCGATACGACAAAATTGTGCACACCTTTTCATTCATACTTATTTGTTTTCGTTGGATTAAGAATACATATTACACAAATTGTTGGTTCATTTTTTTTAAATTCATTAAGTCCTTTGGATAATTTTCGATTCTTTATACCTAGATAGATGAGTATATTTTGAATATTATCTAATATGGTCCGGTTTTCGCAGAGTTTTATTGAATTTTAAAAACTAACCAACACCAACTGTAAATTGTAGTCTTATTTCAATGAAAACAAATACGTATGAATGACAAAGTTTAGTATGCACTATTTATGACGGACCTTTAGCCTACTTCCACCTTTCGCCACTGATAGGTACATAATCTTAGAAGGAAGTAAATCATTCTAAAACTCATTTGCTGATATATGGCCATTTAAGTTTAAAATGTGTATACTTAATAAATATTGTTGTGATAACAGTTTTCCATATACTTATTAAATAATATAATGATTCTATCATTATCACTTTATCACGACTCTCTGTTGCAGTAAAAGTACTGACCTTTCCCATCAGCTGTTATGACGTCATACAAAGGTTTATGTTCTTGCAACACGGCCGTGTTTGTTATTTTATTAATATTTAACTTGTTCAATAAAATTTATTCATTTATTATTTAAATTACTACTAACGTATGCTACCAGAATGAATAAGTACCTATGCACATATTATTGTAAAATGTCTATTACTTCAATCACAATATGCTGACTTGCGGTATTTTTTGTTCACTTGTCTTATTTATAACAACATTATTCATATTGATTTTAAAAAGTCACTAGGAAAATTCACTGAGTAATCAATTAAACCAATTTTAATGACGCAATTGTATTACACATTAAATTAGGAATCACTACAGTTTATTTAATTTATGAGAAGAAATGTATACCTATTACATATTACAGTGGCGAAGACTCCATAATAGGCGATTATTTAAAGCCTACCTTCTTAAGAAAAATACTTTTAAATTTTATATTTACATATTAAATAATTTAGTCACATAATAATATATTCAATATGCCCAACGACATCTATTGTATAATTGTCATAATAATTTTACGATCTTTTCCACTATTTCAATAAGCACCATTTATGGCATGTCTCGAAGTTTTAAAAAAATAAGCGACATCTCGTTTCGCTTCACATATTGTATGGATTATGTTCGCGTGAATCGAAAACTTTTTTTATTAGAAGTTTGTTTCTCATAATTTCAAGACGTCTGCGGCGGCCCGTATAAATTGGTAAGCTATTTAAGGAGCGCTTACATTTTACGTAAGTGCACATTTATTAAAAATAATTTAAGTATAAGATAATTTAAAAAAAATTATTTCTATGGGATTCAATCATATATAAATATTGATTGTTGTTAAAAATAATAAATAATTTATCTCGTGATTTTTATTTGTCAGTTAGTTTATTCATAGACTAAGACAATTTATTCAGCCATTTATGTCAGTTGAAATCTTATATTGTATCTAAGTCTGTGTTTAAATATATAAGTATTTTAAAATGCCTAGTTTACGGGTTAAATTATAAATTCTTATGGAACAGATTCACAACAACGGATATTTTCAATATATTTTGAGCGTATCTTGCGTTTATATTTAGGAAAATACATAATTCAAATTAATTGCTTAATTTTATACCATCAGTGAGCTTTTGAAATTTCATCGGTTTTTGTGTACCTACCTATTCATCGGTAGTTATGTCGGATTATCTTCTTATTTCCCGTAAATACATCTAACAAGTGTGCTTTCTCCACAGCCTACCTGCTTCCAAAAGTCACCCTTCGCCACTGACATATTATTATGTAAAATATTCATAATATGAAGATAAATTCATTAATATATTATATTAATGAATTTATCTTCACTTATAAAAAGGTATTGGGTAGGTACATTATTTTTGTGTTTATTGACTAATTATTACTTTGGTATTACTTTGGAATGCACCAATCTTTCAGGACAGATAATATATTTATATTCACAGCTTGACAATAAAGTCTTGTATCATTATGTGACCTATACCAGTGATTTAAGATCCATTTGGTTTAGTGGAACTCTTTAATTATCACCCCATTAAAACCCTATCAGTATGTCAAATATTATGATAGAGATGGCTAAATAATAAAATAAACAGTGATATATCTACTAGTAACTAGACAATGAGTTACCTTAAAGTAGACTTAAAATTCAGCCCTTTACCTACTGTTATTTTGTCTCATATTTTATATGAATGCATTAGATACCATCTCCGCGGAATCTACTAGTATTTCAAAAATTTCTGTACTTACCTAATAAGTTCTTTTCCCACACGCAATGCATGAGCTGCCTACATGCACTAAGCTTCACTGCCAGTAGGGTTAGTGATTTTTTGATTAACGTGGTAATACTTTTGAAAAAACAATAATACAAGACTAGGTGTCAACATATTATTTACTGCTTATACTTCTGATACACATCCCCGTTTCAAATAAATCTCAAGTTGTACTGTTTTTATAAGCTTTTGAGAATAACTCTCACGGAACCACTGACTCGCAAAAACAGTCAAGTAATTTCCATTCCATTTTAGACGTTTTTCATTTTGTAATAAACGACGCTGACCAGACGAGCTAGTACATTGTTTTTCTTGTTTGAATTTTCCTTCATGTTCTTCAGGTTTTTCGTTTTAAGGTGAATACTCCACCTACCAGAGGCCCATATTGGAAAAATACGACGCGTTTTTGCTGTTGATAATTTACTATTTAAGAAATTTATTTAATTTTTCTCTAATGTATTGAAAAGATTTTTGATTAATTCATAGTTTTAATGATTTTTTAATAGTTATATTTAAAAACATCGATTCTTGTAAAAATTATAAATGTCTATACTTAAATTGAAATCCTTTGTTTGTATATCAAATCTAATTTTGGTATGATCATACTATTGAAGCTTGATTTGGTATATTAATTATTGAATAAGGAAAGCATAACGCGAAATTGGACTAACTGCGGGTTTCAAACTCTCGACCCATAGAAGATGCGTGCGAACTTTTTCACGTAGACCGCTCATAATATTATAAGGATAAGTTTCTTGATTTCGATTTAGATTTAATGATATCAAATGAATTCTAAATAAATATGGTAAATAAACATATGGTATGTTTATGTTATATACAGCTACGAAATAGTTGGCCATGAAAATTATGCTAATCCGAATGCAATAATCGCCGACGACAACGGAACATGTCATTGATAATATCATAATGCTATTTTATTATAAAGGTTGATTCATTACACTACTATGCCAGTTAGTGAAATCGGCATACTAAAACCTGCATCATTTTCAATCGATCTAAGGAAGGGCTTGGGATACTAATAAATTGAATTCACGATCAATACGTTGGTATTGTTACGAGTAATAAGAAAATTATATTATATAGAATTATCATTCATAATTATTATTAAGAACTAGATGTATTACAACGTGTTGTATTATGTTTTATATGCTACAAATAGTAAGTAGATTATGTGCCTAACAACAGCTGTATGTATTGCTGTTCGATATAAGTACATAAAAGAATGCGTAACAAAGAAAATAAGTACCTATTCACTCATCGCTTGAAAATTTCCAATGCCGTTTTTCCACGAAGTAAACAGCTGATTTGATCTGTAGTTATGCAGAGCAGGGGTTCCCAACCGGTTTTTGTTTGGGGACACATCTATGAGCAATCGGATCACAGAACAGATAATAAATAGAATTCCGATAGGCTACCAATACAGTAAATTTTGACGCAGGATTTTGAATGTGTGAGAGTCCTACGAAAACGAACTAAGCATTATAGACGTACAATAGTGTGTGTAATACACCAATATTAAATGAGCGTCAATGCATAAACCAAGAGCAGTTGTCAGTATTCGACGTATGACGTACCTATTCTTGACTAGACGTGTTTAAATGTATCCCGTAATTTTCCTTACTCGAGATCGGTTGCCTGCTTCTCCTTATGCGTTAGGTATTTTAGTTCCTATTATATCTTGAGTTCCCTGAATTGGATAGTATGTCCAAACATCCTTGTAGAGAGAGAAAACAATATACTTAGGTTAATAGGTATCTATTATTTTAGATTTTTTGTCGTGTAGGTAATTTTTTTAATGTTAATTACGCTGTAGGCAAGATTGTTTGGCAACAAGCCAGGGCGGGTCCTAGCTTCCTCCATCTCCGTCTACCCTGGACCAGTGTCTTCTAGGTGTCTGCATCTGTCGCTATAATATCATCATTGTTGACACCGTTCAACCACCGGAGTCTGGGCCTGCAAGGGGTTGGGCACTATCCATTCCTGCGTAATGACCCGCCATACATTCTTGTTGAAAGAGGTTGTGGAGCTCTAGGTTATGTCGTATACGCCATTCTTCTTCTTCTTCTGGTGTGGGCCCAAATATCCTACACAGCATCTTTCTCTTAAATTTGTCTTGTTGACTTCAGAATTTTTGTACGATGGAAGAGGATAGCTAGTACAGTTGATTTAGTTTACAGTTGAGACCAACGTAGCACCCGTTTCCTGTGACAGAATATAAATACATATCCGATTTAATAGATACAATTCAGAGACAATTTACATTTTTAAGTACACAGTTTACAGTGTTTACTGTAATAAAAATGAATTCAAAGGTGTACAGAAAGTAAAAAAACGTAAATTATTTTATGGTTATTTTTGTAATTTAAAAACTTCTTTTGTTCTTGTGTGCTTCATTTTCTGTCACTAGATGTTCTTAGTAGCACTACACGCCCTGACTATCGTTTGACTTAGGTTATCTACAGCCAATAAAAACTGTTATTTGGTTTGAATTTAACTTATTAAATCATCTATTGTTAAGTATGTTTGTCTGATCTGCTGGTTACTTTACTATACATTGTTATCATTGTTCATAGAATATCCTCCGATTGATAGAACTGTCAATGAAATCATAACATACTTGTATGTCAAATAACAATATACTGTCTGATATAGTGATATATTTTACATTGATATAAATATAAATACATTATATTAACCCGACTCTCGTTCTAAGATTTGAATTTAATCCAAATGTTACGTATATTGGGACTAGATAATAAGAAAATTAGTTTTTCAAAAGCAGCACAAAACTTTGTAATGTTAAAATGTTAGAGTAAAGAGTAACCCAATGAACACATTGTACACACCGCTACCTGAAAGCAACAGTGGATTAGGTCAAAAATTCTAGTTTCGAGAAATTGAACTTTAATGTTTGTTACATACAAATCAAACCATTTAATATATTCTAATGGATTTAAGTTTTGTACTATTCCATTTGTGTCGTTGTTTGCGACCCGGGTTTCGCCTTTCGGCATCTTCAGGTACTATGTGCACTCACCAAAAGGTAAAAACACACTGACAACGAATACAATTAATTGTAACTTATATAATAAATTAATACAATAAAGTAGGTAAAAACTTTATCACTTAAGTACCTATTAGGTCAAGGATCATAATAAAAAATATATCAAACAAATTATGAATAGTTGAAGTGTTTGTAAAAAACCCCTATAACTATTAATACAATAAATATGCGTATACATCGTCAAAACCCTAATAATAGATCATTAAATAATAATCTATAATACTCGGGTCGCAAAAAACGACTCAAATGGAATAGTACAAAACTTAAATCCATTAGAATTTAAATTCAAATTCCATCAAGTACCTCCTCCGGTCGATAGTATTGACGTTAAATATAATATATTATGTTTATTTTGTTTTTTTTTTCTGCGGTTTATAATATATGATAATGGTAAGATTTTTTTTTATTTAACATCATTAACAGTGGGTTATTTCAGTTATCCCATTGCTCTTTGAAGTTACAGGACATTTTTTAATGAATACGACATTGATATTTTTCTTTTAAATAGGCTATTACAATTTTAATAACAAATCTTAGTGATTCATTATGTATTTATAGCTGTCAGCAATCTATTGGCATACTCACATATCTCAAAATCGTAATTTTTCACTTTATATCACTGTTGCTTTCGGGTAGAGATACATTTTTTTTATGATTGTTTATAGGTTATTGTAACACTATCGAAAATATAAGGTTGTGACGTTTATGTAAATTATTCTACGGCGACTCTTGCTTAGAACACCGAACGTTTATTTAAAATATTTTTTTCTTTGAATTGCAGGTAAACACTTTCTATGATCGTGCTAAGTTTCCTGTTCATCTAGAGGAGTTAGGAGTACCTTCAAGATGATGTCTCATGCTACCAAGAAGGTCGCCCCGGACGGTGGTTGGGCGTGGATGGTCTGCCTTGGGGTGTCCATGGTCAATGTAAGTAAATTTATCACTCTGTTACCTACTTTCAGTTATCTGCGTTATTGTAGCCATATTAAACTACCAGCTACACATACACACAATCGATATTATTAACTACTAGCTGAGCCAGCTGGCTCTCGCCAGTCTGTCTCGCTAGGTCTTGCAGACAGCTTTTCGTCATAGTGACTTGGTGTTGGATTTTAATATAATAATTGTAAAGAGTGTATAGACGGCGCCATAGTTTTCTCTTAGGGATGGATTTTCATTCACGTCAGACAGTTGAAAATTTAGCTGATTTGTCAGTTTTACGATCTGCATGTCGTCACTGCCAATACAAATTTGGAGTCATGTGCGTGTTCTATTCTGGAGTCTGGCCTTCTCAATATCGTCTGACACCATTTCAGGCTGCTAGGCTTAGCAGAACAGCTGGCAATCGCCAATTGCTACCACTGTTATTTTAATTTTAATACAATAAATGTGTAGGTATATGCTTTTAAATATGATAAATAATTATACATCTCAATTGTGATTATCATAAATAGCGATCCAATATAACGCGAATATTAATCTCTTACGGGTCCCATGTACATAATAGAAAAAGGTTAGCAGCATAAAATATAAATTTAAACATTATTTTGTTTCATTGTCTATAAAAAATAAATGCTTGGAATCATAGAATAATATTTTAAAAATCATATTTTGATTTAAAAATTAACCTTAAACAATATAGTTTCCCGGTGCGGGACATTCATATCGACACAAATGTTGATAAATAATGAAGCAATACATATTATATCTGATAAGAATAGGAATTTATAAAACCTAAAGATGTGGAATCAGCTTAAAGAAGCCTTCATCCAGCAGTGGATTGATACAGGTTATATGACCAAGAAGAGTAGAATTAGGTTGGGATAACCTTCATCCAGCAGTGGATTAATCTCGGTTGATGATGATAATGACGATATTATGAATGGGTAAATATAATATCAGCAATTTTGATAAATATAGCAATTCATATGACCGACAGAAATTCAAACAACTTAAGAGAGGCCTTCATCCACCGGTGGATTGATTCAGGCTCATAATGATAATGGAAATATAAATAGATATAATATAATATCACCGATTTTGATAAATACAGCAATTCAAATGACAGAAAGGAGTAGAATCAGGCATGGGAGGCCTTTATCCAGCAGTAGGTGGGTTCAGGTCAATGATGATAAGGAAGATAGAAATAGGTATAATATAGTAGTAGAATCAGGTTGCGGAACCCTCCATCCAGCAGTGGATTGATTCTGGTTGATGATGATGACAATATGAATATGTAGATAAATGCAATATCACCGATTTTGATAAATACAGAAATTTATATCACAGAAAGGAGTAGAATCAGGCTAAGGAGGTCTTTATTAAGCAGTGGATTGGTTCAGGTCGATGATGATGATGATGACGATATGAATATGTAAATAAATATAATATCACCGATTTTGATAAATACAGAAATTCATATGACAGAAAGGAGTAGAATCAGGCTAGCGAGGTTTTTATTAAGCAGTGGATTGGTTCAGGTCGATGATGATGATGATGACGATATGAATATGTAGATAAATATAATATCTCCGATTTTGATAAATACAGCAATTCATATGACAGAAAGGAGTAGAATCAAGCTAGGGAGGTCTTTATTAAGCAGTGGATTGGTTCACGTCGATGATGATGATGATGACGATATGAATATGTAGATAAATATAATATCTCCGATTTTGATAAATACAGCAATTCATATGACAGAAAGGAGTAGAATCAAGCTAGGGAGGTCTTTATTAAGCAGTGGATTGGTTCAGGTCGATGATGATGATGATGACGATATGAATATCTAGATAAATATAATCACCGATTTTGAGAAATACAGCAATTCATATGACAGAAAGGAGTAGAATCAGGCTAGAGAGGTCTTTATTAAGCAGTGGATTGGTTCAGGTCGATGATGATGATAATGATAATGACGATATGAATATGTAGATAAATATAATCACCGATTTTGATAAATACAGAAATTCATTTGACAGAAAGGAGTAGAATCAGGTTAGGGAGGTCTTTATTAAGCAGTGGATTAATCCTGGTTGATGATGATGATGATGATATGAATATGCTGATAAATATAATATCACCGATTTTTATAAATACAGGGATTCATATGACAGAACGGAGTAAAACCAGGCTAGGGAGGTCTTTATTAAGCAGTGTATTGGTTCAGGTCGGTGTGATGATGATGATGATGATGATGAAGATATGAATATGTAGATAAATATAATATAACTGATTTTGATAAATACGGAAATTCATATGACAAAAAGGAGTAGAATCAGTCTATGGAGGTCTTTATTAAGCAGAGGATTGATCCTGGTTGATGATGATGATGATAACAATATGAATTTGAAGATAAATATAGTATTACTGATTTTGATAAATACAGCAATTCATATGACAGAAAGGAGTAGATTCGGGCTAGGGAGGCCATTATCCAGCAGTGGATTGGTTCAAGTCGGTGATGATAAGATGGATAGAAATATGTATAATATCACAAATTCGTTAAACCAATAGTAGAAGAATCAGGTTGCAGAACTCTTCATCCAGCAGTGGATTGATCCTGGTTGATGATGATAATGATTATGATGACGATATGAATATGTAGATAAATAGCATTAGAAATTCAATACTGTCAAGAATACAATCAACGTAGAGAGGCCTTCATCCAGCAGTGGATTTATTGAGGCTCGTGATAATAATGGCATTATAAATAGATAGGTAGATAATAATATAATATCACTGATTTTGATAAATATAACAATTCATGTGTAAGTAAGGAGTAGAATAAGGCTGAGGAGGCCTTCATCTAGCAATAGATGGGTCAAGATTGATGATGATAGGGACGATAAAAATAGGTAGATATTATACAATATCACACATTTTGATGACTATAACAATTCGTATTAATTTCTTTTATTGTTTGCAATGGCAACTTTGTTAGTTTAATATGACTGATCTATGGAAATTAGTAGCCTAGGTAATTATTCAATAAAAAAAGATTGAGTGAACAGCCACAAAGTATTTTAAAAAAATCAAATTTGGAATATCACGTTATCTATGAAATGGCCGTCAGTGGCGTACCCCGCTGTCAAAAGATATTATACGTAGTAAATTGTACCAAGATTATGGTTTTTTCACCGGAAAAAAGTGCGCCAATGCCTACATTACGATATTTGAATAAAAATAATCGAATCCGTTTGTCAAATAAAGGATTAGAAGGTCTTAAGCGACGAAGACGTCATTCTGTGAGGCGTAAACAGTAAATATGGCGATTGTATACGGTGTGTAAGAAAATATCGGCTATAAACGTCACGTACATGTAAAATCATGGAAAATTTCTGAAATGTGTTCAATTCAATCGGTAGATGAATCGGTAGCGCACATTTCGAAGTGAAGATGTAAAAATAACAATAAATGTCGCTTAAATGAGCTGTTAGTGCATTTTCCAAAATCTCTTAGGATAATAATATATAGGAGATTCTCGGCCATGCTGGGTCGACTCTGCAGAACAATGCATCGATAATCATAGCGATCTGTTTAGTGAGTGAAACTGTTTTGTTCTCTTGCCTCCTTTAAAATAATTTGGTCTGATGCCGTATAAGTATTATACATTTAAAAAAGGGTAACTTAATTATATACGTAATTAAATTATTTTCCGCCATTCAGTGATCGCCTGCTATTGGTTGGTAGGTACTAGGGTCGTCATATCGAAAGATAAAGTAACGATACCTGGTATCCGTACCGTATTGAAAGAAAGTATCGAAGTATCGGTTAAAAAAACTGATACTGTGTTTGACTCCCCAGCCCTATTTGGACCATCACATATTTTATATTAGTTCTATATTATTACATCTATAGCAATAGGTCTATTGTAAAGTAATTTTAGGTCTATCTCGGTCGTAGTCGTACATGGCAAGATCGTTTTCATTCGTTTGTACATATGTAAAAAGCGTTAAGCGGGTTTATACTTCTATCTAAGCTAACAATAAAATAAGAAACTTGCAATTTATTACAATTTTATTGGTAATTCACATTTGAAATTATTTTAATTATTGAATCTAAAAACATTAAAAAGAAAAGTGAATATTAAAAAATATGCTTATTGAAAATCTCTCACAACCAATCGTCGCTATAGGATTGGTTTCCCGAATATCCGTTTTTGTCGTAATCGACCTCTTAATGCAGAATGTTTTTTTGTATCTAATTGGACGAGAACCATCCCTTTCTTTAAATTACTTTGTAATGGTAATGAATACATCATTCATATGCTGTAAAAATAACAATTTAAATATATCCATGTATTTAAATATAGGATTATGAAATTTGTTTTTCGTCTCCTGAACATTTGGTCTATTCGGGAAACCAATCCTACAGCGACGCAATGTCAATAGACCCAATTTCACGTCGCAACCCATACTTTAAAAACTCCTGATTTGAAATACTTATCTGTGATTGATTAATTATTAATGAATGAATAATTAAAATAAGTTAGTCCTGTGAGTGGACATATATTAAATAAATAAACAATAAAGTCAGTTATGGCGATCATATCGGAAAAATACGAACCTTGCAATTTGAAACACTTTTTTCAGAACTTTAAAGTGTTTAACTAAGTAAGTATCTAAAAACATTAAAAAGAAAAGTTTTTTTTATTTGTGTTACAAAATATGAATTCGTTAAACGTTAAAGGATCCCATTTTATTGTCATATTACTTTGTGGTCATGTTTATTATTTAAATTTAGTTTATTAAATTTTCTCTAATGTAATTAATAGTACTTAATAAAAAGATATTTGTTTTAAAAAAAAACATCGATTTATATAAAAAATATAAATGTGTAGGTATAACTTGAAATTCTTTTTTATTTGTATCACATCTAATTTCGGTATGAATTATTGATCAAGTACAATATTGTTGCTCGATGTTTTGCGCCCACGTGTTGACACAATATCATTGAAGTTATCTGAGTGAACACCTAACAAACATTTGTCTTTAAAACAAACTATTAAGAATCATCTTCTAGAGGTGGCCAACATCCACACCGTATTTTAGAACCACCAAAAATGAATGTATGTCTCTGAATATTCTAAGGCGAGGCGTGGTTCTTCAAATAGAGAGCATAGCTTTAAATTCACACACATCTATTTTCGTACTGATACACTATTTCCGACAGAGGGCATAGTATTTCTGACACGATTTTGTTTGGAATCATATTTTGAAGAGATATGTAACTTTTCTTAGTTTTGTTATTATAAATTTATCTCAATTAATAAATTTATCTCAATTAATAAATTTATCTCAATTAATAAATTTATCTCAATTATTATGAGTAGTCCACAAAAGTAATAGTTATTAAATATACATTTATTTTGTCCATAAATCACCTACAGTGACGTCCCTAGACAAAATGCCGCCCCTAGGCAATACCAAAATGCCGCCCCATTTTTTACAGTATTTTTTATCACCCTTTCATGACTCCAATATCTAAGTAATGTGTTGTTGTATGGATACATTACTAACAAATTATATACCATGCGAGGTATCCATAAAAGCACATAGAAAAAAAAAACAATTATATATGTATCACTAAATCCTTTTTAAATGCCATCTATACTTCAATAGACAATATTGCGAGTCCACGGTTTCAGATTCATTTAAAAATATACCTGACAACTTTCAAAACTCGGGAATAATCGGCAAAAATATTTGGATAAATCTATTAGGTAATTATGTACCTACCTATAATTCAAATATAATTCGCAAATCTGCATGTGTCATTGCTGGTCATCAAGGACGTGACGTCCAAGGACAACTGAGTAAATTAGACATCGCGAGCCGACAAAAAAAATATAGCCCTCTTAAACTTTTTATGTTAATACATTTTGTTTCCAACCCCAGAAGCTGAATTTTTTAATGAAATATATTTTAGTTTTTACTAAGTAGGTATATGTACATATTTCTATATATCAGAAATGATTTTCCTCGATTTGCCGCCCTTCAAGCAACTGCCGCCCCCAAGCGACGCTCAATCTGCCTACCCCCACGGGACGTCACTGATCACCTACATAATAAACCATTTCTTTTATTCAACGAATACTTCACAAGATTTGATAATGTAACATGCTATTATATTGAACATACATAACTTGAAAACACCTCAGGTATCGCGCCAATATGCTTTAACCAAAGTTGTCAAAGTTCAAGTAGACGTTTAGACAATTAATATTCCTTGATTTAAAACACAAAAACCGATAGTCAATAATATCGCAATTTGACAAGCATTTCATGTAGAATCTACTAGTTTAAAATATCGTAATTAAGTAGGAGACCTGTAGCTTAATTGGTTAAAGCATATTGGCGCGATACCAGTGTATATAAGGGTTCGAATTCCGTCAGGCGTCGTATTTTTTTCAAATGTGATTTTTTCTAGTAGGTATATTGGAGGTGTTTTCTAGTCACCCACGTAAATATAGATACACAGTGTTGTTATTGGTGATTGTACGTAAAAAAAGATCAATAATCTCGTACCTATCTATCTGATATCTAAGTACCTATCTCCTTTTTGGGAAGTGGGATTATTTATAATAATATACCATCACTAACCTACTTACAATATAGCTACATTATATCCGTAATAAAAAACAATGCTAACATTTATATTGCATCGTATAATATAATTTTATTAGTACTTACCTGTATTAAAACAGCTTAGAAATAAATACATAATATATTACTCGCTCATTAAAAATGTGATTGGCAATAAAAGATAAAAACGTTGTTAAAGTCATATTGCAATAAATAATTCTTAACATTTTAATCTAGAGATGTGGTCTCCAAAATAAGCATATAAGGTACTTTTGAAATTTAAATCATCTGTCCACACGTATTACGTAATACTATGTATTATCTACTTAAACTATGTATTCATAGGTACAAACTTGACTAATTAGTAACTATTACATATACGAGGGTAGCCGTTTAGATTTCGGGAACAACAAACAAAAACGATTTTTTTATCAATGAAAACAGTTTTATTGTTTTTCAAAACATTCACCACGATAATTAATACACTTTTCCATGCGTTTGAACCAATCTGAAAAGCATTTTTGCCACATTGCAGGAGGTAACTCCAAAACATGGTATTTGAATGCATCAACCTAAAACCTCGCTAAACCAGCAATATACCGTAGTTTTTGATGGTGCCTCATCGCCATATAAAGCACTAAGTTCAGCGATGCACTGTTCCCGCGACAATCCACTTCGAAAGTTGTGAAAAATAATCGCACGAAAATTTTCACGAGTTAATTTCATTTTTTGGCCGAGATAAATTTTTCAAATTAATTTAAAAAAAAAACAATAAGCGTCCGTTTGTTAAAACGTTCTGAGTACTTTTGTCGTTAAAATGTCAAACTTAAAAATACAGAAGTCAAATTGCACCTAGCAACACCAGTGTTGCCAATTCCCGAAATATGAACGGCTACCTATATATATATGCAGATGTATTTATAATGAATTATATAAACTAAACGTAAAAAATACTACATTGGACCATCACATAAAACCAAAACTTAAAAAGGATGGGGAGAGTAGTATTTATTCGCTTTCTTTAGCATCAGAAAAATGTTTACTACTTTGGGGATCGATGTGGGTGTAAGCAGGTTAGTTGATTGAGGCAGAAGTGGTGTAGATGGGTGTAGATGTTTATTGTCTTGATGCAGAGTACACAGAGTTACAATAGTAGGAGTAAAAATTAACGGTGCAGAGTAATCGCGGTGAGCTCGTGCTCAGACCGAGCCGCAATCCGATAGATAACGACTACCGATCTACTGTTAATATAATACTGAGAGCTAATGACGGAGTAACGGTTGACTGTGTCGAGTGACCGGACTCGAGTGGAGTAGTGAGTCGAGTGACGGACTCAAGATGAGTGGTGGCGAGTTATGGATCGTCCTCGTTATTTATATAAACGAAATCAATAAATTACAAGAGACATTATTGCAATTAAATAAATCATAATAGACACTGTTGATCTAGGTTATGATTGAGTAAATGCTGACAAACGCTTCTGCCACTTTGATTTGTTTTGATATAAAACATAAATATTTAAGTGTGTCACACTCATAATGCTGAGTGGTACGATTACTACACTACTTTGTACTTTGTCAATTCCATTCGAAAGCATTATCAAAAGTTTTACCTCTGAGTTTCTTTCCATCTCCATAGTGGAAAACCAAGACTCGCATATTATATAACTAAGTAGAATAAAACAATTATATTTCCGTCCAGATGAAAGGCAATACAGATTCTGCAGTTAAGACAATACTCCGCAGTAAAGAACCAGATTGAAAAAACTATCAGATCTGTTTTTAGTGAAAGGCCGTCAGAAAAAATAATAATAAATAAATTCCACGTGAATTACCGGTAGCTCGTGAGCATCGGGTTGGCAGCCGCTGATCTAGAGTGTAGTTTGCGAAACTTTGTCCGACCTACTTAGATCTCATATCAGTTAAAATATAGGTTTTTTGTTGTGTCAATACTAAGTAATAGAACAATCTCCGAATGTTGCCCAATCGAACATTCAATTGAATGCGAAGTTTAGTATGGATAGAAAAAATATTCTATAGGTAGTATGTCCGACAGACATTATTCTGTTCTTATGTCTGTCTTATAAATTGGCCAGCGTCATACCTTCAAAATTTGCCTATGTATTTATTTATTTAAGAAAACATTTGGACATAACAATTCTAAATTCAAGACGTTACAACATGAGATTTACATTATAACAAATTGTTATCCTCACAAGTGAGAAGAAGAAAATATATATTTTAAAAAAATAGTGCATAGCACGTCACTGAAATTGTCTATGTCTTTGTGGAGCACATTGACTAGTTTTGCACCTCCCGCTAATGGTACCTGATGGGCTTGACACGAGGAAACGGTTCCGACCCAGAATAGATCACGTAGGTAATTGACAGGCGCATGTATATTCAAATACTTTAGGACACCAGGATTGGAAACCACCCCTCGCGATTACAGGCAAACATGTCTCAAGAGCAGAAGTGACCTACGAGATTCAGGAGAGTGAAAAGTAAACATGCGTTGTAAAAGGGCAGTCGGAAAATAATCATGTTGAGTAGTCACATAATGACTAATGTTGACGTCCTCAAACATATGGAAAACATCGAAAAATTCTGCGTTGCATCAAAACTAGAAAATTACAGTACCAATATGAGAGGACAAGGGCACAACATTTCTCACCTCACTATCAATGGTATACATACATTACGCAGCATTTAGTGGTTTTATAATCGTTGCAAGTATAGCTCCATCGAACTGTCCCGGGTAGCAAAACGGTAAAATGTGGTGACCTACCCCCGATAAAGAATGCCATAAGATTAAGAAGAATAAGAATGTATTCACCCTTTGTGGATGAGTGATAGATAATATCTAGGTAACAATAAACTGCCCTTTGGCTCCGGACGAATACGGGGAGAAATCACATTAAAGAGGGATGCAATGTTTTTAGTTGGGGAGATCAGGTATTATAATTTTAAGAAAATAGAGTGAATTATAATGACATAAATATTTGTCGTACGAGGTTTGCGGATTATTCAGGCTCAGACTTCTACCATACTTTCCCATTTATTTATTATCGACCTATGTATTTAAGGCACCTTTTGTCCCATTTAAAAAAGGACATACAAATTTTTTTCGCATTTAAATTCTTCTATGCGTGACAGTAAAGGTTTACTAATTAAATATTTTGAATAATATCTAATAAAAATTAAATATAATACATAGTAAAGCTGAAAAAATGGTTACCTACTGAGGTTATGATTTATCTCTAGGTGATTTCTCATTGCAGGTTGATTTGTAGTAAGTAAATAGAGATAAAAAAATATATTACAAGAATAAGCAAAGGTTTTTGTACAAAGTTATATTTAGTTGAGTGATAACGTAAAATTCATATCGTTGTTGAACTGTTTAAACAATATGACAGTTTTGTCAAAATATATATTTTTATTATTTTATGTTCGTTTACATTAGACGGCATTGTTGAGTAAAAAACCCATAATGTTTTCTATATCACCATAATTTAAAAAAAAAAAACCTCCGATGTGATATCTTATACATATTTTATTAAGACCGTGATCCCTGCAATGTACATAATATTACATCAGAGCTTTTATAAACAGTACTTGATGATGGTCAGTCCTTATTGTCTGTTATTATTAGTGATAGGTATAGAGAATTCAAAGATTATAAAGCAGTTTTTTGTCTCTCCTGTAAAATTTGTCACATCAGAAGTTTTGACAACTAGATATAACAGTATATAGATATAAATAAACTATCAACATAAGGCAGTCATTTTCCTATTTATGTATAAACAATGTGTACAATGTTGTTGATGGAGGGAGTATCAATATTTATAATATGTACTTATACAATTATTCAACCATAGTCCGAGTTTGATATCAACAATATAATATATTTAGACTATTTATAGAGTATATAAAGACTCAAATTACTTTGCAAACAATGTTAAAAAGGCACTTTAAAAAGTTATTTTCAGACCTAGTCACGTATAATATTATAAATCTATAGTCAAACGTGAGACATGGTTCAGTGATGAAATTCGTGTTTTAAGTATTGATTAGCTGTATTATTACTTATTAGTTATTAGTATTACTTTATTTCAGTTGGTAGGTACGCAATGTTACCATTTGATTTGTGAATGTATAATGTATGTATCTATTATTAGCAGTTGCCAATCCGCTATTCACGTGGTATCGAACTGTTGATGAATTTAGTGTTGTGACAATCATTTAATGATGATGAATGAATTAGAAGAATATTAAGAACTCTATTTTGTTGATTGTAACCTTAGCGAATATAAGTGTGATCTCGTCACAGAAGAACTTTTGCTGACGCACTTTTGTGAACCGCAAACTCTACCAGCGGTGGCAACCGGCAACAACCTACACGTACATTTTTGCAGTCCATACGTCATGCTTGACCATATTAATATAACATGAATTGTGAATTATATAACAAAAATAAATTTGATGTGAATAAAACAATTATTAATAATGTTATATACCTTATTTCCTTAAAAAAATATTAAATATTGTGGTAGTATTTTTCCTTGTAATAAGGGTGATTTTTGGAAATTTTCGTCAATGTATTTGCCTTATTCTGCAGAACGTGTCCACTTTAGTCTTTAGTTTAGATATTGTATGGGATGACGTATATACGGATAATGGGGGGGGGGGGCTGACAGGGCAATATTAACAGTACAATTATGTATAGAATATTTAATAATTCCCTCCCCATCCTCACCGTATGGATATTAATGGAGAATAATAACAACTATTAATACCTACTATTTTTTTTTTGAATGAGATCACATGGGCTTCCACAGAGTGGAGGTTTGTATAAACAGCTTTTCTTTATACGAGAAATGGTTGCCAGCCACTTGTTCAACCTATTAGGTCCATACTGACTGATACACAAATTGGAAAACAATATATGTGTACTTGCCAAACCCAGGATTCGAACCTGGGACCTTCCACGCTATTGGCCGACGGCCATCGTGGGTGTTTAAACTACTATTTAAAACTTTTTAATCAAAATGACGTTGAGAATTAGAAATATATACTTAAGTAGGTAGGTACTTAATTATAAATATTTTTAAATAAAATATATGAATTTTACGTAGGTATATCTACAAATAATAATACTTAATAATATAAATTACATAAATATAAGTAATATAAAGAATAATAATAACATATAAATTTATTCAATCTGGTTTTTGGTGGTGTATTTCTTCGATTAATTTTTACTTAGTTAATAATATTATGAATGCGTGTTAAAATTCCTATTTAGATACAATTGGCGAGTCTAGTATTTGGATCTAATTATGCTGATTATTGGAAATAATAGTTATTCGCATAAATACGTATGTACATTATATATTATGATTTTATCTTACGTGTACCACAAGTTTAGCCCATATTGGTGTTTCACAAACTTCCGATATAGTTGGACAAAAAAATGTATAGAGGGTGAAATAACATAATATACGTAGGTATGTAATTTTGAAAAACAATCAACTAATCCCTAAATTCAAATAACAATCCCTAAATTCCATTTACGCACCGGTATAGATACCGCAAACTATCTCGCCGAAGTAAAAGCACTCTTTATAAGACACTGTCTTGTAAAGCCAGTGCTCACCTACGCATCGGAAACCTGGACATTAACTCTGCGAAATGAACGAGCCCTGAATATTTTTGAAAGAAAAATTCTCCGCCGTATATATAAACCGATCAGGGATGGCACCAATTGGAGAAGATATAATGCTGAGCTCTACGGGCTGTACGAAGACTGCGCTGGCTAGGATTGGAAAGCGGCCACACTGGATAGGGACAGGCGGAGGGAGCTGTTGGAGGAGGCCAGGACCCACACCGGGTTGTCGCGCCCCTGATGATGATGATGATAGATACACGTTGAACACTACTCTATATTATTATAATGAATGAATTCAATGCCATTAATTTCTTGGAATCGATTGACCCTCAGTAAAGAGAAATCGATAGATTGTATGCAATTAAATGAGCACGTATATAAGTAAATTATTATGGCTTCTACGACATTAATGTCTATCTATCATTAGCTTTCAAGCAATGTCAACATAACTCGTAATCCAAATTACGGTACTTATATCAATATACCTAATATACTGATAGATTTCACTTTTAATTTTATTTTCTGTATAAATTAACCTGAATTTAATTAGCGGTAATAAATAAATTAAATTTTTAGTTAGATAGTTAATTAGTAGTTAAATTATTCATAATACATGTGGTGGAGAAATACAGGAAGAAACCCACATTCTCTCGTAATGTACAGGTTACTCTATTCAATCAGGTGTTGGACCCATCAGGCGGATCAGGCCGTCTAACCTGGTCGCCATAAAAGTCAATTTTGTTCCATTAAAAAAGAAATGCGACGATCGTGAAAAAAAGACTTGTTTCAAAACAAATGAAAATAATAAAAAGTGAAGCATGACTCTTTGTTTTTTAAAACAAATGAAAATGCAGTAAACTGCATTACCGATCGAGCTTTCATTTATTATTTTCGCCAATTGATGTCTCTACACATCGATAAAATAATACCGATACCGGTTTCGTATCGGAAGAAAAGTATTGAAGTATCTGTCAAAAAGACAAGTATCCACATGTGGTTGTCGTGTGCGGCGAGTCTATACTATTTTTATTGAAAATTTACTGCCACAGACAATAAAATTGATCGCAGATGAAATGCAAAGTATATTTTATCAATTATGTAAGAGGATAACATAATAATAATAATTATTATCATTATATTACGGAAGCGCCAACTTAAAAAAAAATTCATCTAAAATATGACATTTTCATTAACCAATATTCGAAAGCTGTGTTTTTATAATCGCCTCCAATTAGACAAATAAATAATTGTTATCCAACATTAAGCATTGTGTGTTTAAGCTCAATAATTTATTACTATCTCATGGTAAAAGTTAAATTAAAAGCATGTGATGGGCTTTATTCGAGTAATGTGTGTTCATAAAATTAATAAGCGTCATTATTTCACATGGTGACCGCGTGCATTTTAATTGTTTCGCGGGACATGTCCTCAATTGTACAATAATTGAAGATCACTACTTTAAAGCATGGACATAGTTTGTCGTGATATAAAAAATTGAAGATATAGTGAGTAACAATTTTATTACATTCAACCATTTAATGTGTTCGGAAAAATTCTATATTAAAGTGACGTACAATAAACGCTATATTTATTTATCTCATTATAAAACATGATTAGTTATAGGTACATTAAATCTTATGGAGAATCATGACAGAACCGTATGTACCTACTAAATTTATCAATCCTTATTATTTTAGTGATAAAATGTATGGTTTATCCAATAAATGGTATTTTACAATTTACTATTAAATTAAAAGTACCCACATTATTTCTGATACAGTTTCGAACCCATGTCACGTTTTAAATTTTTCGTTCGGAAATGCAATCCCCGAGTAATTTCCAGCTTGATATTGAAAGGGAAGTAATATAAAAATGGGAAAGTGTTTTCATAATAATTACTTTCCCAATATCCAAAGGGAAATTGGTTTTATAACCAGATGTGTCTGAGTGTTATAAGAAATTTACGATTCAATAATGCTACATGATAATGAGAACCTATTTCTTTTATATGTAGATACATTTCCACACGACCCCCTCATCCTGAAGCGGGCCCCCAGGCTAGGATCTTTGGCGGGCCTCCCTACCTATCGCTAATGATAAAGGCAGTGTAACGCTCCACAGTAGCGTTTTCCAAATGGTGTACGCGGTAGAATTAATGTGTATATTTTTAGTGTTTTTTTTTTTAAATATTTTAATACATCCATTTGAATTATGAAGTTGTCGAGTATCAATACACAAATAAAAATTGTATCGTAATTATTTTATTAATTAATTATATATAATTAATAAGAATTTAAAATAATAACATCAGTGAAGGAAAATAGCGCCGCAGGCGACTTTTTTTACTATTAAAGAGAATTTGTGATGTGTATTTATATCACTTATCTGGTCGACTCGCCACGCCACGCCGGGCCACGTAGAGCCCTGTCAGCTCCCTCTTTGTGGGGGCTATGCATTTCCATATATTCCAGATTGCTTCAAATCAAATAGCTGTAGGTACCTATAGTTTGTGGATCCTACCGGTATTCCTCAATTGAAAATGCTGGAGTTACGGAATTGGCTTTCATATCATGAGTTTTGTGCATGAGTATTCCCACTTTGAATTCAAGAAAGAACATATTCTTTTATGATACTCGTACCTATATGATTTTTATGTGTGGTATGTATTATTTACTTACACATTTTCTTTTATCTCACCGTGATTGTTTTGAATTGGGGATGATCGTGATAAGATAAAACCTCTCTTGCAGTACTTAATGACAAAAGAATATCTAACTAATAAACTTAAGTGTTTGATATGTTTTACATAATGTGGGCGTACAGGCAGAAGTCACTAACTCCAAATACACAGTTCTGAGATAATCAATGTTTTGTGTTTTTGGTGTTCTTAAAATGGTTGTAAAATCTTTAATTTTTGAGTTATTCATTACTTTTATTTTTTTATATGTTCAATAATCTTACATCGTAATTTCTGCAAATCAAGCAGCATTACTTTTTCTATATAATGGCATTAAAATCTCAATTTCGTCAAAACTGGAGTTAGTGACTTCTGCCTGTACGCCCACGATATCATGTCCCTTTGCCAAAAAATAATAGTAACACGCAGTAGGTATATATAATTAATTAATATTTATATAAAATAACTGCATAGCTTTAAAATATATAAAACAAAACGTAAGTATACATACTAAAACTATGTTTAACATGCCTTCGTTTCTGATTATATTTCCGAAAATTACATATATTTTCTGGGTTTCACTCGAAATCCCTAACGCCAAAATATCGAACGCCGAAAGTCCGAAAGCTGAATGCCGAAATGCCGAAAAATACAATTTGGTCTATTCTTTTTAAATAGGTGTACAAAACACATTCAGTTATAATATCAAATGGGTAGGCAATTTTGTAATAGGTAGGTACTATTGAAAGTATACTTTAAATCTGTATTTACAAACTAGCTGTGAAGAAATTTAATAATAATCAGTAAAACTCAACGAAATATTAATTATTCAGTTTTTAATGGATAAAGAGTTATCTTCAAATTCTATTTTGAATTTATAAGTAGGTATCTACTACCTATCTACTCATGTTTAGTTATAATGAAAGATATTGATTACTAGACATGATAGTTAGACAAGTAATTAAATAACCATACAACTGATTCAATCCACCATCCATGTTTATGCATTTTACGTAATGTTTAACGAGGGTAGCTACATTAATTTTATTATTTGGGATTTCGCTCTTCGGGATATCGTCTGGCAACCCTATTTGACATGTCAGATAATTATTTTGCAGAAATACCTTCAATTATTATCCTTTATGTAATTTATCATATTAATTATCATAGTCTAATAAAGGACGGCCATGGCCCCCACATCCTAAAGCAGGCCCCAGGCTAGGATGTTTGGCGCCCCTCCTACCTATCGTTATAGACAAAGGCAGTGTGAAAATCAAATGGTGTAGGTACGCGGTAAAATTAATGTGTATATTTTAATACATATATCCATTTGAATTATGGGGTTTTTTTACACCATCCACCACCCGCCGTATCTGTACAGCCGTGGATGTCGAGTATCGATACACAATTAAAATTGTATCGTACCGTCACAACCACATAATTTCAAATAATAACAGTAATGAAGGAAAATACCGCCGAAGGCGACATTTTTACTATTAGAGAGAATTTGTGATATGTGTTTATATCACTTATCTGGTCGACTCGACACGCCGAGCCCTTCGCGAGCCCGGGCCCCCAGGCTAGAGCCCTGTCAGCCCCCCCCTTTGTGGGGGCCATGGGGACGGCAGTTTAACGAACCAGTGCATCTATTCTATATAAAAGATGTAGGTATCGACGTATTTACACTTATTGTAACAATAATTATAATAAGTGCTAATACTTCGATATAAACCTACCCTAGATAGCTGCTGTAGCGGCCGAAAGCAGTATTGTGTATAGAATAGATGCGATGGAATCATAACGATAATTATCTAGTAATGAATATTCATTTGCAATTTATTTATTTGCAGATTATTTATGTTTTTACCAATTACAGGATTGCGATCGAAAGGGTTTAAAAATGTATCTCATACCTACTATATTAATATAATATTTTACATTATACATTAAATGGTTATACAGTAAATACACCAATCAGTGTTGCCATCTTTTTCTATGCTGATTATAGTACAAAGGCGTAAAAATTATAGTATTTCTGTAAAATATATAGTACAGGAACATTTTTCAGCTTAAATCCTTTAAAATTATAGTATTTTGGCATATTTGGCGTAAAATTATAGTATTTTACATTTTTTGCAGAATCAAAATTATAGTATTGTACTATAATTATAGTACGGTTGGCAACACTGACACCAATCCTCTCTAAAATAATTCATAATAATTACTGTCATTATTTTAATATGAAATTGGTTAAACTTTCGTTCATTATATTCACTCCTTACAATGAGCTTAATAATTTATTATATCATGTACTCGACTAAGCTAAACTCATGTTAAATTAGTAGACATTATCATAATGATTATAATGAAAGCTCTTCTTACTTTATAAAGCTTATTAGTCTATGTACTATGTATGATAATATATTATTATACACGTGAAAAGTTTCTAATTGTCACCGAAGCTTATACGCTCGAGAGCTTTAACAACTTTGGTAATTAATATTTTATCCAGTATTACATTTTTTTTATAACTATTATCTAGAAATTGTTTATTTTGCTGTAATATTGAGCTTGTAATGACCACGATAAGCGTATCGCAATACTTACGTCGTTAATGATTTTGTTTTTAATTATTATAGTACCTAGGTATTCTATTGATTATTTTCACCTGACAAAGTGTATTTCACCTGACAAAGTGTATTTCACCTGACAAAGTGTATTTCACCTGACAAAGTGTATTTCACCTGACAAAGTGTATTTCACCTGACAAAGTGTATTTCACCTGACAAAGTGTATTTCACCTGACAAAGTGTATTTCACCTGACAAAGTGTATTTCACCTGACAAAGTGTATTTCACCTGACAAATCATATTTTATATCTTATAAAACATGGCAATTTGTAAATTTTCAAGGAAGATTGTTAGATTATTAAATGCACTTACTTGGGAGTAGGGAATCCAATCCCGAGCCAAAATTCTGATCCCGGGATTCCGGGATTACAATTTGATAATCCCGGGATTGGCATTTTTTTCCATTGTTAATATAAAAATTTTATATTTACAAATAACATTGATAAAATCGGTTAAAAATAAATCTAGTATAATTTATACTATTTAAGACATTTATTGTTAATATTGTATACGTTCAATCTTGGAAATACATAAGTTTAATGGGGTAAATAATATTGTAATATAAATAATAATGTGAATTTAATATGAGATTGCTGTTAATTAATTAATGAATGGGTTAGCGAGATTTAAAATAATAAAGCAAATCATGGTGTACTTATGGCCTTTCCGCTTCATAAATCTAATTAGTCAGTCAAATATGAAACTGCCGTAAAAGTATGAGAGCATGGTGGCATTGCTTTGTTAATAGTGCGAAGCATTGTTTTTTTCCAATCTTTCTCATTTTTATTAATTTATGTGAAAAAATAAAATGAATCGGCAACTTACACATGGGTATAAATCAAACTTCATTCAAACTCAGTTTATTTCTAATGTAGTTATTTGTTATCAAAAATATTTTTTCTGTTATATTTTCGTTTTTATTATATTTTCCATAAAAATTGATAAAAAAATCAATCCCAAAAGTTTCGGGATTATGTTTATCAATCCCGGGATTCATAGGTATCGAAAATAGCTCGGGATCCCGGGATTCGAATCCCTACTTGGGAGCGTGTTACGAAATTGTATGTGATCAATTATTAATAAAATGATAGTATTTAATAATTATGATGAGTGATAATCTTTAGATATGAATAATTTTGACAGGTAATTATTAAATTGGCAATGTTTTATGGTTATCATCGATTTAAGTCGTTACTGATTGCCGATCGAACAAAATGCCAAAACATATGACTGCTAGGTTTTCTGACATCATAGTGATGATATACCTACTATGGCTTCTATAATTAGTCAAGCAACATAACGAAATCACGTGGTTAATATAAAATTATTTAGTTATATCATTATTATCTAATTTCAGTATGGTCACAGTATTGATGTTCGATTTGATATAAATAAAAAGGATTTCAAGTTATACGCATTTTTATTTTTTATATAAATCTAAGTATGTCACATTTGAAAATAATACGACGCCTGACGAGATTTGAACCCGTATATCCACTGGTATCGCGCCAATATGCTTTAAACAATTAAGCGACAGGCCTCCCACTTAATTACGATAATTTAAACTAGTAATTCCTACATGAAATGATTATCTACCAATTTTTAAAAAAATGTAATTTTCTAGTAGGTACCTATATATCTGAGGTTTTTTTAAGTTATGTGTGTTCAATATATGGAATGTTACATTCTCAAATCTTGTGTTGAATAAAAGAAATGGTTTATATATATATATATGTTACGCCGAATGTGTGAAATTGCGTATTACATAAAATCGGCAAAATTTTGCCTATTTCATGAATAATGCAAGCCTGTTCCTTTATTCTTGAATTAGGCAAAATATCTGCCGAGTGCGTGAATTCGGCAGTAATTTTTCTGCCTAGTTCATGCATTGGTCAAGATAGATGGTCGCGCACCGGTGGTGTTTTTTGCAACTAATCAAATGTGTCAAACGTCATTGATTATATAAAAATATACCAATCAATAACTACAATGACGTTCATATCCATTTACTATGCCCAAAAAAATCTAGAACTATAATATATGATAACGGAAGAGTTTTATTAAAAGGTATTTTCGCGATTTGATTCGTGCTTGGGTCTCAGGCAATGGTCGATTGTTTGTTTGAGATAGTATGATTTGACACTTGTTAGCTAACCTCAAAATGAACATTCAGTTGAATTCAGAATTAAAAAACCTCACCTAACATAACCTAATAATAATAATATTATATTATGTCCAATTATAATTAATTAAACCATCCATATTAAATTTACTTTTTCTACTGTCATGTTGACAGATTAAGAATTCCATACCCTGCCAAATTCACGCACTCGGTAGATAAATTGCCTAATTCACGAATAATGCAAGCCCGTTGTCTTATTCATGAATTATGCAAAATATTGCCGATTTCGTGTAATACTCAATTTCACACATTCGGTGTAACATATATAATAATAATTATATATATTAAAAATCTAAGTATGTTTTTTAGATACTTAAGTAAGACTATGAATTAGTCAAAAATCTTTTCTGTAAATTGTAATAATAAACATGATCATAAAGTAATATTATGTAGGTAATAATAAGATTTGACTGACTTTAAATAAAAAATATTTTTCTTTTTAATGTTTTTAGATACACCTACTTAATAATTAGAACACTTTAAAATGTAAATTATCAAAAAAATGTCTCAAGTTACAAGCTTCGTATTTTTCCTCTAGGAATACATTATTTCAATACAATTTTCTCTGATTTCAGTTCTCAACCAGATCATTAGAACCCTCGTTCGGCTTGCTTTTCGGAGATCTCTTATCCTCGCTGGGAGTGGCTACCACCGGCGCCTCAGTCATCATGAGCACCCTCGATTGCATGGTCAACTTCTCCGGCTTCTTCGTAGGACCTGTCATCAAGACGTTCTCCTACAGGAAGGTCTGCATATTTGGCTCCATCATCACGGCGACTGCGCTCATCTGCACGGCTCCCGCGGCGAGCATGGCGCATATACTGGCCACTTATAGTATAATGGGTGGTTAGTATTCAATATAATTATTACTTCGATATTAAATAGAAAAAATCGAAAATGTGAGATGGTACCATGAACTGTCATAATATGTACAAGTGAGGTGACTCCGTTGGTGAGACTATATTTTAAAGATGGACCCATAAGGCCTCTTCCACAAACCGGGAGGGAAATAGGATGTTTGGGAGACCTGTAATTGAAATGGTTGGACTACACAAAAAGAGGCACATTACCTCTAAAGATATAGATGATGCTTAGACAGATATAAGGTAACGGAGACAGACGCCTACAAGCCTAAAAGATTTTATAAAATGAATTAAGTACCTGTTTAAATTCAATATTCTTTATTTAACATACGTACCTTATTCTGAAACACCTCAGAAACATACTTTAACTTTAACACAAAACAGACTTTTTTCTAATATGCGTTTCTGTGGTGTTTCTGTATTATGAATGTAGTATGGACCTACATTATTCTTTAGTTACGAAACAGTTAGAGTTAGATGAACAAATGTATTAAGTATATCACAAATAACTGGATGGAAGTACCTAAGTAACCAAAGGAAGAGAATCAACAGCCGTTTGCTATTAACATTTTATTTACAATGTCCTTTGTAGTGCAAACATATAAATATGACCCTTTTCATAGTTGAATATGCATAATTTGAAAACATTTAATGCATATTACCTATACACACTAGAAAAAATCATTTTGTAGAAGCATTTCATATAATAATTACTAGTTAAAATCGTCGTAATTCAATAAGATGCCCGTAACTTAATTGGAAAATCATACTGGCGCGAATCCAGCAGATACAGGTTGAACTCCCATCGGGTGTCGTATTTTTTCTACAAAATGATTTTTTATAGTGTGTATATGCATGAAATGTTTTCAAATGATGTATATTCAGTATATAGAACGTTATATTCTCAAATCTTGTGTCTTATTCGTTGAATAAAAGAAATAGTTTATTATATTTTTCATCTTTACTAATATTAACATTCTACAAACGTTATGTAATCGCTGTGAAGTGTTGTAATACAAATATCTCAACAGGCTATTTCTTTATTTATTATCAAACTCCTTGAATTAAAATTATTTTTTCAGGTATCGGAGTAGGCTTTGCTTCATCATCCTCATTTGTCTCCCTGAACCATTTCTTCTCAAAGAAACGCGGGCAGGCGGTTGGACTGTCGATGGCCGGTACGGGTCTCGGTCTCATGGTGATGCCGCAACTTGTCAGACTACTCCTGGATGCCTATGGATTCAGAGGAGCTGTTCTCATTCTCGGAGGACTGGCCTTCCATGCGCTTCTCGGAGCCTGCTTGCTTCAGCCGATCAAGTGGTATTTGATAGATGAGCCCATAGATGAGGAAGGAGAGGCCATGAAGGTATTATGGAGTTATATTATCGTTGAGTTAATGGCTGTTAGCCAACTCTCCTAAAAGTCTCACTTACATACCTACCATTAATTTTTTTTTTGCGTTATGTAGAAAATGAGATTTTTGCTATTTTTAATACTATCATCATCATCAGCCTGAATCTATCCACTGATGGACGAAAGCCTCTCCAAGCTGATTCCACTTCTCTCGGTCCTGTGCGTTGCGTTGCCACGTACTTCCGTAGAACTTTATCATTTCATCGATCCAGCGGCCTTGGCCTCTAGGTCTTCCTTGCGTTCGTTTTGTATCTCTTGGATACCACTGGATGACACAATTTGTTCAACGATTGTCCTTTCTTCGAGCTATGTGTACAGCCGATGCGATATAATAAAGTTTGCTAAAAACCTCAAAAAAAAGGTACTACATAATTACAATAATGAAATAAATCACAAAAACAGCGTGAGAAAATAATACATATTGTGATGTAACTTCCTCGGGAATCAATATCGGATCCATGGCCCCCACAAAAGGGGGGGAGGCTGACAAGGCTCTAGCCTGGGGGCCCGGCGTGGCAGATCGATCAGATAAGTGAGATAAACACACTTCATAAATTTGCTCTAACAGTAAAAAAGTTGCCTGCGGGCGCTATTTCACTTGAGAGGTTTTAAAACATGTGATTGTACAATTCAATTTTTGATTTATTGTGTGTCGATACTTGACAACTTCAAGCGGATTTATTAAAAAATACACTTAATACCTTTAATTTTACCTGAATCACCATTTGGAAAATGTCACACTACCTTTAATCATAGCAATAGGTAGGGGGGCCAGCCAAAGATCCTGGCATGGGGGCCCGCTTCAGGATGTAGGGACCATGACCGGAACCCCAAGTAGACCCTATCATAATAAAATAAAGTCCATGTTAACGCACCTCACGCAAGTGAAATATATTAATTGCCAAAACGATTTGGTTGAACACAGTTATCACCCTTTCAATTAGCATTACCAATATCAGGTTAATTCTGCACCCTGGGAGAATAAACAATTGATACTTAGCAAAATAAATATTTCTTCTAAATTTTATACTATAATTATAATGGAAAAATATCTACGAGAAACTCAGTCGGATAGCATCCATACATATCATATGCATGAAAGTTGCACACTTTGGACAAGGTGAACATATTTTATTAATCGTCTCGTTAAGTCAGTTTAGTGCCAAGTCTTCTCCGTTAGTATATTAAAACAAACCTGTTTGAATTGCCATAGGTTTCACAAAGCCATGGAATTGTATTGGAATTTATGGTTAAATCCATTTTGTCAAATTTGATAATTTTTCTGTGGGGTACTTAATTATTACCTCAGGGCTCTTCGAAAAAGTTTTTTTTTTTTTTTAACGTTTTGAATCACATAATCAATAGAAAACTTTCCAATATTTCAGGTGATCGATCAATACAGAATAGACGAAGAGGCAGAGGACCAGTTCGAAGCCAACGCACTGATGGCAGTAGTTTCAAAACCGAGGCCGGTTCTCGGCATGCCACGCGCAGCAACATGTGAGAAGACACTTAGGGATATGGAAAGGATTGGCAATGGTGGGAACCTGACGAAGAGACCTACGATGCCCGTGATGCCGAGAAACATGTCCTCCATTAGTGTCAGTCACTCAGTTAGGAAGAGGAAGGAGTCTGTTCTGTCAAGTCTCTCGAATATGGATTTCACCGGAAGTAATCTTCATATTTATCTGGATGTAAGTGTAATTTTTTCATTTTAAATCCATATTTATTATCAAATATTGTTTCAATAATAAATTTAAATCAAACGAAGATATCATTTTGATAACCTTTAAGTCTCCTCAATGTAAGAATATGAAATAAACCATTGGGTCTCCCCAATATGCCCCAAATTAAATTATTTTTTTCGAAACAAAGTGTGATGCAAAGGAATTAAAATGAATGAATCATTTTGTCAAATATTCTACAACTTGTAGGGTGATAAAAATGTAATAAACACATTACCAAGGCGGGAATAAATGCGTATATCTATGCATCTATCAAATGTGTATTAGTAGTAAAATTTTATAACCTCCCACCGGTTCCACAGTAATGGTGATTTATGAAGTAGGAGTGTAACTTTACTTTATAAAATTTATAAAGGTAGGTTTTCATACCCACTTGAACGTGAACTAAACGTTGGCGAGGGCGATACAAATAGTATATTTTCTGAAATTTAAATTGTCACGGGGAATTTTATAAAACATAATGAAAATGTTTTTAAAATCCCTACCGCCCACCATGAAAGCTGGAACGCCCACTAGTGGGCGGTAGGGATCAGGTTGACTTTCCCTGGGTTACCTGCTACTCCTTGCCCGTTAGGTATTTCAGTGCCCATTATTTGTGAGTTCCCTGGCTTTATTTAATAGATGGATATTATTTTTTCAGACAGCTGATGATGACTTAGGATTAGACATGACGAGAAAAATCTCTCAATCCAGCTATGGCGATAAAGGAATAAAGATCCTTAACAACAATGAAATGAAGCAACTGGAGAAGGAGAATTTTGTAAAGAGATTCGTCGCTCTGATGGATCTGGACTTATTAAAAGACTGGTCTTATTTAAATCTTTTGTTTGGCCTGTCCATTTTTTGGGTGGGCGAACTGAATTTCAGGATGATAACACCATTCTTCATAAGCGACATGGGGTATACTAAAACGGAGACAGCGTTCTGTCTCTCCGTGACTGCAATCACAGACATATTGGTGAGGCTTATACTGCCACCTATATTCGATCGTAAGAATATTTCCAAGAAGCTGGTGTTCTTCGTGTCAGCAATGTGCTTGGCGTCTACAAGAGCAGGTATTAAACACATATTTTATAAGTAAAAGGAATATGAGATCAAAATTTGTTACGGAATAGTATAAAGAGATAAATAAACGAAACATGACAAGACAATTTTTAAATATAATAATTCATAATCGAAACAGGTGAAATGAATTATTGATTAGGTATAAACACAAATGCTTTTTCAAGTACATGCGGAATGTTTTTTAGTCATTTTTACACGATTTAAGAATTTATTCATCCGACTCCATCACAAAAGAAATTGACGTGTGAACAGGTCGACTATCCCTCTCCGAATGGCAACGCGGCCAAAATTTCTTTCCACATAGTGTTGAAAATTATTTGCCGTTTCACTTATGTACGCTCTTAATAATCTGTTGATATCTTTCTAAGCTGCTTAAACTTTTGAAGTCATCGGTCATGGGTTCTTTTATTGGTTGTAAAATTTGACATTAAAAATATAAATCCATGTAATTTACAGGCATTTTATAAAATTTAATAACTTCTATTAAGTTTTTATTCAGAATACTTTCTAGTCTAAAATATAAAATAATATTTTTTTATTAATCTTTATTTAATCATTCATACATAATTCAGACATACATAATAATTATCATAAACTTTTATTATTCCTATATAAGTATATGAATTATTTCAAACTATCTCCACATGATTCAATAAAATGGTGGTTGGGAAACTGTTGATTGTGAAGCTTTTTATTGGGTATCGATTGTGTAGGATGTATAGTCTTACAAAAATTAACCTGTCAAAATACATGTCAGTTGCAGCACGTCAACAATCAAAAACAATTTTTTTTAAATCAAGAATGATACACAGTACACTCTCAGTAATCCGCCGCTCGATTATCCGACAACTACTATAATCCGCCGCTATTTTTACTAGTTGAAAGCACAAAATCAAGCTCTATAATTCGCCGGTATTCGATTGTCATAATATACAGTAGACGGGTTTATTTTTGAAACTTCTCCTTCGTAAAACATAGGTTTTTTTCGAATCCTGCTGGGTATTATAATTTTTTCAAAAACGATTTTTCCTAGTGGTTATATTATATTCCTCAGTAGTGTTTTCAAATTATGTATGTTCAAGAATGATTCCTTTTTCATAATAAAATTTTTATTAATTTAGTATGTCATTACATTGCCGCCATAAACAAAACAATATAGAATGATATTTTAATATGAAACATAATATTATGATAATATACATTTAAACTTTCCATTTTCCATTGTTGAGGCACGGTCTAAAAAGATCGTGGCTTGCGGGTCGCGGGTGAAAATGACGCATGCCAAACGAAATATAATTTGTCATATAAATCTAAAATGCGTCCATTTAATGTTCTGTTTATTGTTCTATTAGTAACAATAATAATATATTCATACACATGTTATCTTTTTAAAGTAAATGAGTAACGTTTTTAGTCATCTTTACACGATTTAAGAATTAATACCCCCGTCGCCATCACGAAACAAATTGACGTGTTCCCAGCTCGACGTTCTCTCTCCGAATGGCAGCGAGTCCAAAATTTCGACGCGCCTATAGTTGAAAATTATTTGCTGTTTCACTGATGTATCGCCTTAACAGCCTTATAGGACAAAAATAATTTTGTTATGTTTTTGTTTCAAACACCTAAATTATAATAGAGTACATACCTAGTTCCTTTTGTCTTAAAGAGTATCGTGACCTCTGACATAAACCAATATACTATAGTAAGTTGTAATAAAGACTCAAATGTTTCTATGTCATTATTAATTACTTTCCAGTGCTGGCTCAACAAACCGAATGGATTCCACTAATGGTGTGGCTCTCAATCTGCGGTTTCTTCCGAGGATGCTGTTTGAGTAATTTCACGCTCACAATATCGGAATGCTGCACGTTGGAAAAGCTGCCGGCTGCTTTCGGGCTACACATGGTGGCTAAGGGAATTTTCGTCCTAGTTCTAGGACCTTGCGTTGGTAAATATTTCATAATTACCTCTAATGATTAGTAATTTTAAATGGGAGATGAAATAAGATGAGTTGTATGCATATGAATACGTGTATTAAATAAGGCTCTAAGTACCAAAAAGTAGTAATGCCTGTAGTTACAAAATACCGAGTCATTGCAGTAAAATTTCATGAAGCAGACCTTTTGAAAAATGTAGTTTTATAGTGTGAAGCAATCACGGCAGCTTCTATAATTTTAGGTATTAAGAACTCGCAAGTTTCAACACACCATCGTCAGCTATTTTATATTGAATGCCGTTGACCACTGCAGTGCTACTTACACCATTATAAATAAAACACGCCAACGGACTTACAACGTCGACAGGTTTAATTATTTTGCTGTATTTTTTTGACTTGCTTGAGGCACTTAGACTATAGTTGAAGTTATTGACGTTGGTATGTAGAACATTTTTCTATAAAAATGTCAGTTTTTATTTTTTTGGTACTTAGCGCCTTGTGTCATAGTTTTAGGTATAATTTTTACAAACTGTCTTTTTTAGTTTTGAATGATATAATTTATTATGTTTTACTCTTTTTGGAGATCTCTTATTTTATTACAACGTTTTTCTTAGCTCGTATTCTTATTTGTCCGGTGGTTCTTTGTCCGGTGGTTCATTGTTCGGTACAAATCTTGCAATCGATTTTTAACTAACTTCCCGACTAGCTAGACATTTGAAACTTTTAGAATATATTAGAACACGATGCCAATGCATTTTTTAAATACTTTTAGCCATCTTTAAGTAGAATTAAATTCATTTTCAGTTAATTCTGTTTTGTATGATAAGTTATTTCGGAAGAAATCCATATAATCCAATCCTTTATTATTAGTTGCTAGGAAATTATTAATATATACGTGCGTTACTATGGAAATCAATATGAGTGTCAAAATGACATTTCAGTATTATTTCTATCAAATACAATTTTTATTTTGATCGTTTAAGTATATAGTATATTAGTCTATGGTTTAAGCTAGTCAAATCAAGTTTATATGATTCAACAGAAAATTTAAAAACGTATATATAAAGTCCTTTTTATTTTGTAATTATTTAATTATCCACTGGTAGCATGTCTATTCTTAATGGTTATCATTTTAGCACATTTCCGTTATTTTCATTAGTCAAAATTAGCACGGAAGGCATTCTATTAACAAACAAGTTATCGGCCACTATCTCTAATTCATAATACGGCGAAAATTTAGATTGATAGACATGTCGGTCAAATTCGGATATGTTTGTAATGCCGAACCCAAGCGGATAAAGCCAAACGAGCGCCATCTTGTTGGTAATGAGCTGAACACAAGAATTTTGTATTGACACGTCACACATATCAACTTAACCTACAATTTTCTTAGTCATGTCATTTTGATTGCAGCAAAACAACTGGATCTTGTGTCTCAATTCTCAATATGTAAAATTTACATACTCTGGTGCTGTTTAAAGACATCACCTTTTGACAGTTCAGATGGTTAACTTTTTTACATAGTTAACCGCCAGAATACGTAAATTGATAAATGTGATATATTTATCACAATTAGCTCTATATGTTAGAATAGGCCTGCAAGACAATTTATTTGCCATTCAGATTTATTCTCCCCAATTCCAACTTGTTGTAAGTGTGGTTTATTAGTTTTGAGATATGTGATCGAGTTTCAACATTATAACCAAACTTATGCGATGTTTATACATACAGCAAAACCTCCATTTTGCTGACTTTTATTGTGTCCATAATCAATATTTGGCATATGGTTAGCACGTGATAATATAACACTGTACGAGCAATGGTTTGGAGATTTCTGACAGTAACTTTATCCGGCATTGTCATGTATGAGTAGGACTAATATATTTTTATTTTCTTGATTTCAGGGGCGGTACGAGATTACACCGGTAGTTATCCGTTGTGCATCCAGTTTCAAAACTTTTTGATAATGCTGTGCGTGTTGGCGTGGGGCGTGGAATACGCCCTCGGTTATTGGAACAAGAGGAGGATAGTGCAAATCAAGTGATATTGGATAATGTTTAGATCAACACTAGTGAAATGACTCTATTCAATTATTTGACATTCATTAAATGTGCATTCGTGGAATATGCATTGTCCATAGGTTTAATTAACGTAAGTTTAGGTATACTTATTTTGAACAAACTTTATGTAATGGTATTAATATTTTAACACCGAACATATATGACTATAGACAATAAATGAAATAGGTATATATATTGTGCAGCGGGAGTTATAGCAAATTAAAGTGAAATCTTATTAAATCAAAATAATGAAACATGTTTTTTTAGTTTATAAAATTGAAACCTGCAAATAGTATAACATTGCATATTGGTGTAGGTAACAAATACGGTAATTATGATATAGAATTTCATAACAACATGCTTTGATTGTCAGCCATTCACTTAGTCTATTAAGTTCATGCTCTGTATTCAAACACACGTTAAAAAAAATGTCAATTTGCCATATGCAAACATCTCATAGCTCCCATGGTTACATGTAAATTGTACGTTTTACATTTCACCGTAGCACAGTTCGCTGTGAGCTTTCTTACCGGAAAGAGATGAAAAAATTACGTGATGTTTATGGACCATTTTCATAGGCGATTTTGGCAAAATTCAAGAATGAAAACCTAACCTAACCTAATGAATAATCCAGTATATCAGCTATTTTCAAAATTTGTTTGCTGCTGGCTTCCTGTAAATTAACAATAACCGTGTTTTATTTAGACATGAATTTTATGTAAGTACTATACGACCCAAAGAGCTTGGACGGTCTTTAACCCGGCACCTGCCTCAAAAATCGTATGACGCACCATAACTACGCATGAATTTCATTATCGTCTTTGTTCTATACTAAAAAAAGCAATAAAAAATATGTCACAGCTCCAGTCGAGAACCCAAAGCCATTAAGATAATTTCGACACACTAAAAAACCGTAATAAATCAGTTATAATATCAGAAACACTCGAACAAACGAATGCTATCCAAATTTGAAAGAACTTACCGCAAGTCGCCATTTTGTAGCAACACGAATCGAGCGTTACTAATTTTCAAGTGCATATCGATAAATCACATATTAATGTCTTCGGGTTGAGTCGTAAACAAATATAAAGGGGACCCTTTTAATATATTTAAACTACACAAACACTTCACTTATTGAATATTATTGATAAATTAACACGAACTCACATATTAAAAAAAAAAACAAATACAATAATAAACCTATTTTAAAATTCTTTAGATGTGTGATATATTTTAAAGCAAGGTGACAGACATAACGCAACATCACACGTTGGGCACATATAGCGAGAGAGTTTTGTTTTTTTCGGATTTTTTTTAGAATTCCCGCATACGAAACATCTTCTTCTAGGCTTATCGGTATTTTGTGTCGGTAAAATGTATTCTGGCAAATGTCCCGTTGCACTTTTGGGCAATAATCGTACGGGATTATCGCTAGTTGACGCTGTCGGCTTAGGCAGGGGTGCATTTGAAATTCTCACACAATATTTGTCCACTAGTTGTTTTATTACACAGAGTTGAAAATCGCCCAATGTTTTTTTGTCAGATTTAATAAATTTATATAAATAAAAAGCATTTAATAAATATAAGTCGATCATGTGGAATGCGACCTTTTTATACCACTTGATCGATTTTCTCATACACGACAAGTTGCTAAGCATCATGTCGGACTTATCTACCGTACCCATATTTTTGTTATAATCTATAACACATTTTGGTTTTTCAATGTTTTCGCCAGTTCTATAGTTCACTTTTCCCGTTGGTCCAAATGATGCATCGTGGAGGGTGGATAGCATGTGAACATCCCTCCTATCGTGCCATTTCAGAGCCAAAAGTGGACTATTGTACTTAGCCTCGGTATCTCCCTTTTTCAGTTTGCTGAACTCTGGCATATCTTTACGATTTTTTCTCACTGTACCGCAAGCATTCGTTTTGTGAGAGTGAAGGTATTTAAAGAGCGCCGGACTCGAATACCAGTTATCACACCATAAGGTGTGACCTTTCCCGATATAGTCTTTCATTAGCGTTGTCACTACCGCACCGGAAATACCGAGATTTTCATTGTCTTGTATGTCAGTCCCTTCCCCACAATAAATTATAAAGTCAATGATATATCCTGTCATTACGTCACACATCACAAACATTTTTATTCCAAATCGATGTCTTTTGGAAGGAATGAATTGTTTAAAAATTAATCTACCCTTAAACACGATTATGCTCTCATCTATGCAAAGATTCTGATACGGTATCATCGTTTCCCTAAAAATTGTTCTTGTGTGTTCTAACAGTAATCTAATTTTAGCTAGTCTATCATTTGAGGCGGTCACACTAGGATCAGAAAAATGAAGCATTTGTAAAATAAGTTGGTATCGATTTCTAGCCATTATTTTCCCAAAAATGTCTGCATGCAGGTAAGGATCGGTACTCCAATGTTCCTCTATCGACGTGTGCTTATTTCGAGTCATCAGCATTGATACGGCAAAAAATGTATACAACTCCGGCACTGACGTGTCTGTCCAATTGTGTGACCGCGATTTCGGTCCGAGGTCTCCCGCACTGTACGAATGGTTAAAAAATGTATTCGTTTGGTTCACTATTTCCGACATTATATTTTTATTCAAAAAATGTTCAAAGAAAAGACATTCGGGAGAGGATTCGTCCAAGTCGTTCGATGTCACGCCAGATCGACAATCATTGAATTCGTGAACTATTGGAATATACGGACCAGTTCTCCATGACCGCAAAAATTCAATTGGCTCGTCAGAGTCCGTATCGTCAACATCATGATCAGTCTCATGTTGTTCCAATTCCTCTTCCGACATGTCATAATCTGAGTCCAATTCCTCATTAGTACGCACATTTTCTTCCTCCATATTTACGCACTATAAAACTATGAAATGTTTTTAAAATGTTTAACTACAGTATTAAGAAACGCCAAATCACAGAAACCATTAAACTCACACACCATAGTTATTGATATCAGTATTAATTTTCACATTCACTAAAATGGGACACGGTAGACAGTACAAAAAGTATTTTAAAAATCGCGATAAAATAAAATCATACGTTCAATAGTTAATCATGCCAGTTTTAATGTGATAAGTACACCAGACAGCAAAAAAAGTATTTATCAACGATTGCGGTAAATATTCAACTTGTATGCGATAAATACAATCCCGCGCAATGGCCCGCTCGGTTGAAAGTCTGTCGTATACTGCGCAGTCGCGGCGCGCAGTTCAAACTGATTTCTGTCGACCGGCAAAACTTGGCCGTACGAATTGGTTCGAAACTTTGGTGATTATTTTATATTTAGAACCAATGCTTTTAAAATATGTCATAGGTGGCAGGAGAAGGACAAATCAGGCCAAATTTACGTGAAAAAATCAGTCCCGTATGATAAATATGGACGCGGTGGCATCGATTTATACACATGCGCATTGCGAATTTGGCCGATTTGTACAAGGTGTGTGACATCGGCGCCGGCCGGGTTAATATAATATTATGACCATATATTTCCGATACAACATTTAACGGTGAAATGTGATACGGCGAACTGCATGTGTACAAATTTACTCCCATAGCTTCAGAAGCTGATGATAATGCCACTAGTGCACTGTGGCAGGTAGATTATATTTTGTAAGTAGGTAATGAAAAACTAATTTATAATAACAAAAATGGTATTGTTAAATTCATGAGAAAAAAATCATCAATTTGATTAAAAATTAGTTTTCCTTATATTTCATTCATAATATTCTTACCTTTCTACTAGTTTCCGACCAATTAATCCGATAACAAGTGTGACCGTCTATCATATATGTATTGAAAATACTACTTAAATTGAGTTACTATGCGCCTTCTATATACTGATTGTAAGGGGGTACCGGATGAATGGGTTAAATATAGTAAAAAGAATAATCACTCGCCTTTACCCTACAAGTATGTAATAAGAGTAGTACCCACCATCATACCTTACAAACAACTAACTCAGTCCTGAGTAAAAATAGAGCAAATAAGACAAAAAGTGTAACTGAATAAAAGGGCGTGAGGACTGATTTCTACACAGTAAATCTTGGTATAATTCGTGCAACTCGTGATCTCAATATTTGTAATTTAAGGGCGCCATCCTGACCTATTCCATTGGGCAAAAACACAACAGGGGATAATTCAGGAAATAGTAAAAATAAAAGATTGGTTAAGTAGGAGCAAATCCATAAGCAAACAGTTATGTATTATAACATGAAAGTGAAAATCACATTGTCGGAAATTACAAACAGTCAATGCGATGTCATGAACAAATAATAGTACCTATTCTCTACGAGAAATCCTGTGGGGAATTAAAATAGTTTAAATTTAAATAAATGAAGCTAATCCATTTAAGATATTTTGATACAGTAAATACCCGATGTCCAACATGGCGGTCAAACGCGTCCGATGCGTGACAATCGTAGATCAGTGCCACTTCCTTCACACACGTCCGTCTGGCTCGACCCGTATAGTGGTTCACGACGCATAGTGCCAACGTAAAAATCCAATGGATCAGGCGGCTAATGTAACGCCTGCGTGTTTAAAATGCGTTTTGGTAGTGCCAGTTGGTTAGGAACGTATTTATAATAGTTGACGTTATAAATAACGTTACATGATATCTATGTCATGGCGCTGCGCTGTATGTTATTAAAACACCTAACATATCACTTAACTCCAAAAGCAATAAAAAAGTGATAAATATGATATGTCATATTCAGTCACTTAATTATCCCGGGAAGTTAACTGTCAGTCGTGACCGCGTTAACTGCAAGCTGTCAAATGTCAATGATTAACACAGTTAACACATCTTACTTAATTGCAAACGTATGCCATTAAAATCTCCAATTGGACATTTTTATCTAACCTGTCCTAACAATAATTATTGTAGAAAACTACCTGGTTTATGGAATTGCTCTTGGAGCAATAAAAATAACAGAAACGTGTTACCTGTTTAGAATAGCCTTGTTGGACTGGTTAGGTCTTTTTCAATAGGACGTTGTCAACTGATCCAAAATATACAATATTTATATTATATATTTATCACATTTAGCTCTTTTTGAATGTTAAGTAATATGTTAGAATAGCCTCGCGGATGTGCAGTTTGTGTAATTTCAGTCGCAGTAACATGTTTGAAGTTTAATAGTTGAAATTTTGTATACGCCAAGCACACAGGTGCATTTGGTAAAGAACAACTATTGTCGTAAAAACATTATGTTGTTTTAAGATTTCCCACTGGATTTGTATGCACACTTGCAGATTAGAACTTATCTTAAATTGAGGATTTAACTGCTCCTTGGTTGCGTTATATTATAAACTGTTGTAGTTGTGGAGTTTCCATTGCAATTGAAGATTATATGTCATTCTTAGAAAATAACCATACAGTTACATTCTATTAGGCTTATATTGTATTTGTGCAATATTTTTTCATTACCAATCATTAACATCATCATTTATGGTACTACAACCCTTGGCGGGCCTTGGTCTCCTTCAAAAACTTCCTTTATCCTGGATGATCCAGCGCCGACACTCTCCAGTTGCTTTAACTGACCATTTTTAAATCTCCCATGGCGCAATCCAGCCATTTCGATTTCAGCCGTCCAGGTCTTCTCATGCCATTGGGGGTTGCATATATAGCCCGTCTCGTTGGTATATCCTCCTGCATTCTATGTACGTGGCCGATCCAGCCCAGTCTTGAGCATTTCAGCCCCATATAGTATATACAGCTTTTCATTATACCTTGATTTCCAACTGCCACTTTATGAATAGCCCCAAAAGATGCTTCTTAAAACACTCCTTTCAACGATATCATTATTTCTGTCATTCTGTTTGTTGAGTGCCCAGCATTCTGATCCATATGTTAATATCGGGCGCAGGAGAGTTTTATATAAGGTCGTTTTGGTTTTCCTTGAGACGTTTTTAGAGACCAAAATAGCACCTGTTGGCAAGGGTGATCTGACGTTTTATTTCATCGTTCGTGTTATTAGTGTTTGTGACAAGGGACCCTAGATAAACAATGAATCCACAGTTTCTAAAGCATTAATTATCAACATAAATGAATACTATTAAGCGTCAATTACATTGATCTACTTTACGAGCTGTTTGTTGGCGAATTTAATAGCGAGCAATTCAGCTACTGCGATTGTGATGATGACACACAAAACTTTCCATTCGCTGAGAAGCCATAAGCCAGCGACTATTTTGACAGAACGTAGTTCGTTTTTTTACCGGGAGGTTGCTACTATGCTTTACTGCGCAGACGCAGTAGGTCCACACGCCGGCGTGTAGCGTGTATAGTTGACCGGCTTTCAACTTTTCTCTGAAGATTGTTTTCAATCTGCTTGTTAGCTTGTTCAATGATTACACTGGGCGACTTTACAGGCAGATTGTAAATTCGCCAACAAACAGCTCGTAAAGTCGCTCAATGTAATTGACGCATTACTAAAGACCTAAGAAGCCTTTGTGCTGATAAATGACTGTTTCATGAAGAAAACAGATATATTTTGAGATTTCACTTTAGTATGTAGCTAATCTTATTGAATATTTTTTCCAACAGTATTTTTATATTGTATGTTGAGACAATTATTTTTCATAGAACTTTTTTGATGGACGATTGAGTAGATTTATACATATATTTACTTTAGAGTGTTTGTTGAAAGGGTAAATTGTAATAAATATTAATTTAATACACCCATTTCATATAACTTGGCTGTCAATGAGATACTTATTGAATGTAATGAATAATATGGCATTTTTATTTGTTTAGCGATGATGTATGTATAAACCAGAGGCCATTTAAACTTATTTAAGAAAAATATTTTTTCTAAGGATTTAGATGACATATCCTCAATACTAACTTCACAGTGTATACTGTATACTGAATGTGTATAGGCTAGTGTCAGTTTAAAAAATATGTTTGTATACATTTATAAACGTAAGTAATGTATTTTTGCAAAATATATTTTGTATTGAATCGTATTTATTTTACATGTATTTTTGCAAAGTTTTTGATAAGCATATTAAATGATGGAACATACGTAATTATAAAAATATGTAAATTTTCGTAAACTACTTCCATATAACGATTTTTCTAACATGATGAAAACCTTGTGCTTTTTAATAAACAGTTCTGTAAGTAAAAGGAAAAGGGAGATAAGTCTGAAAATTGAATATGCCAAATTAACCATAAGTGCATAATGTAATATGAGTAAAGGGAAAGAGGAACGAGTAAAATTAATGCTGCTGAATTATAGTATATCAATCAGACAGCAACATAAGAAATTCACATACAAAGTTTTCCGCAATCTATTCTGATAAGTATTAATTTTAGACTTATCTCCTTTTTCTAAAAGATGGCGCTGATTGAATATAAAATATAACTTACTATTATTGGAATACCTTCAACGTGGAGTTCAAATCAATCATTTTAACTCAACATATTTATGTTTTTAATATATATTGGGCGCTGTTCCTGGACACCCCCAGATTATAAAGTATTCAATCATTTTTTTTATGAAATCCTCTGAAAAAAATCATATTGATTTTTTTATTTTATTTTTATTTATCATGATAATGATGGAACATATATTTTGTATCATATTAATTAATCCTATGTATATTTCCAAACTTTTATTAGAGATAATAATTGTATTTGTACAAATTGTTTTTGTGATTGTAACCAGGGAAACTCATGGTATGTGTATCAGAATTCCTCAGTTTATACATTATTATAACATAATATTTTACTTAAGTTATGTTGTTGTTATTCTGTCACAATTTTTTTTTTCAATACATATTCTGTTATTCAATATTAAAATATATTGTGTTTTTAGAATATATCTAATAATCTTCTTATTATTTATTGACCTTCTTATACATGACGAATCCTTATTTCTTCTTCTTCGGCCATATCCGCCCTTTAGATGGAGCATATGGACACCACAGGGCATCTCCAAGAATTCCGGTCGCTCGCCAGTCTTCTTGCTTCGTTCCAGGTCAAACCAGCATCCCGTAGCTCCGTCGTATACACTGTATAGATAGTATTTAGCGGCTTCCAGGACACTGGAATCCGGTTGGGTTAAAGAACATGCATGCCAGGTTGAAGTTCTCATCTGGCAACCACAGGACATGGCCGAGCCAGGTCCAACGTCGCCTCTTCACTCTCAGCGTGATCAGAGGCTGCTAAGTGCGTTCTCTTATCTCCCCGTTGCTCCTAGAGTCATACCACCGCACACCCAGTATCCGTCCCTATTTAGAGAATACTAATTGCTCAGTATTTGAAAACTACTCTGAAAGACACCCTTAAATAAAAATAAATAATGATGCATTTAGTTACATACAACACAGATCAGGGGTTTTTAATCTATGGGCTGCTACGCAAAGTTGAGTTAATCGCCATGTTGAAGTGGGTTGTAAAATTTTTTCAGGAATCACAATATTTTTGAGATAATAACGTACAATATGTAGGTAACATTTTTATAAAAATCATTTTGAAAACCTTCCAAACCTGAGTGTCAGAATTCACTACAACTTATTATTGCTCTCTACATACCAGTAGCGAAGGGTGGAGGTAGACTGTTAAGATCCGCCATAAATAGTGCACATTAAACTTTGTTAGTCATACATATTCGTTTTTATTGAACTAGAACTAAAATTTACAGATGGTATTGGTAAGTTTTTAAAAATCAATTAAATTCTGTCTAAACCAAACCATAATAGTTTTGGTATATTTTGGGCGAAACGACAAAATTGTGCACACTTTTTCATTCATACTTATTTGTTTTCGTTGGATTAAGAATCCATATTGCACATATTGTTTGTCCATTTTTTTAAATTCATTAAGCCCTGCCTAAACCAAACTATAATAGATAAAAAATATTATTCTATCTATCTATAAAAGTTATATATGATTTAATTGTATAATTTTAGGTATTTTATAGATAGACGAGTATTTTTTGACTATTATTTATTATGGCTTGGTTTTGCAGGGTTTAATTGAATTATAAAAACTACCCAACACCATCTGTATATTGTATATTGTATTCTTATTTAAATGAAAACAAATACGTATGACTGATGAAGTTTAGTATGCACTACTTATGGCTTATCTTAACAGCCTATCTCCACCCTTTGCCATTGCCACATACTGTATTTATGTGTCACCATCTTTTTTTATCAGATTACCTATAGATTACCTAAATTATTATGGTTTAGGTAAATTGAAAAAAAGCTGGTACTATTCAAACAGGTTAAATAAAAATACATATTTATCTTATATATTATATAGCAAATATTACTCTCACAAGAGAGAAGAAAAAAAAATAGAAAACATAAACAATGTTATAAGTACAATAAAATAGAATTTAAACAAAAAAATACACAGAATATCACTGAAAATGTCTATGTTTCTGGGGAGCGCATTGACTATTCTCACACCACTTACTTATGGTGTTTGACATGAGGAAACGCTTCTGATTTAGAAGAGGTTATGGCTGCGACCACGTAAGTAATTGACAGATATAAGTTAAAAATTCTTAAGGACTTCAAGATTGGAAACCATCCCTCACGAGAGCAGGCAAAAATGTCTCAAGAGAAGAAGTGACCTAAATTGAAAAAAGTGAAAATTGAGCATGCCTTGTAGAAAGAACGTTGGACAATAGTTGTTTGGTGAATTATCGAAAGCAAAATAGATATGTCTTAAAATAAACTGAATAAGAGACCGAAGAACTTTCTTCTGGAAGCGCTCTAGAATAAGCTTGTAGGAAACTTCATAAGGACTCCAGATAATAGACCCATATTTAAGAATACTATCCACTAACGATACGTAGAATGTACCTATGACATTTGGATTCTGCATATTTTGTTTTAGCTTGTTGCATGATGCATCCTAGAAGCTTACTCGCACGTATAACTATTATTATGTAGGTTATATAAGAGTGAAACAGTAAACAATTATGCCAAGATCTGGACTGACGCTTTATTGAGCTTTGAGAAAGCCAAAATTTAAGATTTTATATTATCAATATAAGTAGCTAACAATTTTTTATTATTACAATGATACAATTTATTTGGGTCGCAAAAACCGACACTATTACCCTAATCTGGGTTGCGGGTGAAAAAGGTTAAAAAACCCTGTATTAGATAATAAGATTGCATTTCTTTCTGGGGCATATGCCATAAACAAAGCAACTAAACAAAACCGTAGTGGAAAATTTTGTTGAACACTTTTATCTCTTTTGTTCTATTTTTTTAATAATGTGTATCAATAATTGCAGTTGTTGCAAGCCAGTGTTGTTAAAAAAACTTCCTAATGTATTATTTCATTTTAATAAGATGTTGATATTATGTATCTCCAATGTACATATTCATCATATCGGTGCTAGTACACACATTCAATGATGACGATCCATCAGTGACAATACTCAACTAGCTTATAATTTCCATAAAAATTAATTAAACATTAGTTCCTATTGAAGGGGGATCCTTATACCAGCAGAGGCACCTAGCGGAAAAATACGAAGCTTGCAATTTGAGACATTTTTTGATAATTTACAATTTCAACTGTATTAATTAATAAATATGTATCTGAAAACATTAAAAAGATTTTTTTTAAGTCAAAGACAATAATATAAGACATAAAAACTAGTGAGATATGTAGCCCGAGGCTTGGCGATACTGAGTGACTGTTACATGATCAATATAAAAGCGGAGTGAGATATTCATTCAATCGTGATAGCCTATTTATTGAACCCCTCACGATTACATAATGCTGACACTGTATATCCCATGCCTTCAGTGAGATTTTAACATAATAATTAATAATAAATATTACTGAGGTAAAAGTTCTTATTTGCAGTTGGTAATTAGATCCATGAGAAATTTCTATGCTAAAAATGTATGTACTAAAAAATCTTATTATTATTTCGCCGTCAGCGTTTCTCACTGAGTAAGCACTAACCGATACCGCTGATGGATTGTGAAAAATGTAAATAAAAATAATTAAATAATATTTCCGCGATTGATTCGTATGTCAAGGATTTTGCTGATAATGTTTGTTCTCACAGAACTCTTGATCACCACAGGTACATTCTTTCTGAGGCGCGTTTGAGGAGTGTCGAATCCAATAATCTACAACTTGGGTGCAGAACAGTTTATATTTTACAGATCGACAATATTTTCTTTTATAAATTTTCAATGTTCATTTTTGAGAATTAAAATCAAGCTACTCACTCTCAGATAAGGGATGAGGTCCAAATGACCTCATTTGCTACGGCGTACAGCGTCACTTATGCCAGCGCTCCATTGGCGAGCCAAAAGTCCGAGGACAATAAATCGTCCGATTTGTCTATGCTTTGCTACTGATCAACGAACGAATAAAAAAGTCGAGCTGTCAAAAGTGAAAAGTTACGATTCTCGTAATGTTTTCCGATAATCCTATAATTTTGTGTTATTTATATGTAAACTTGCATAAAATAATATAGCAGTAAAAACAACACAATTTTTTCGATTTCTTTTATGAATTTCTTAAATACAAATAAAAAAATAATTGGTAAATCTCTCATTTTCTAATGTGTAAATTAACAAATTAATCAATGAAAATGTTTAAAACAATTACTGATTTTTTCGGTCCGAATGATGCGTATTAATGTCAAATCGAATTTGTATAGTGATCGACTGACGAAGTCTGGCAAAAATATCAAACATGTTTGAAATCCAACAAGCCTGGTCTGCGGATTAAAAAGTCCGCAGGTCTGGGGTGCTCCACGCGAAAAAAAAGTCCGAAGACTGTAAATCGTCTGACTTGCGTGCCAATGGAGCGCCGGCTTTAGGCTTTTGTCAGAATATGGTAGGTACCAAGTAAAATGTTTGTTACATACTTTATGGCTAATTTTCAATTTAAATAAAACGTAATATTAATATTTATCTACTTTACAGCCAACTCCTTATTATAAAAGCCAGTTACAATTTGATGTTACTATTAATTTTATTGTAAGTACTGTATTATTTTTTTCCAGAACTGGAAATGGTTGAGAATAGTAATGATACTATTATTTGTTTAAATAAATTTTGTATGCTACATTAGCGTCGAGACAGATTTACCCAAATAAGTTTGTCAATATTATTATCTATGCATGAACCTTTTCTAGAACTGTGTCACCGGTGATCTATGTTTAAAGTCATGTTGCAATGTCATCTTTTTTCCTAAGATAAAATTTTATTTCTAATTATCTTGCCATTGATCTGAATAATTATTATTTTTTCTTGAAGTTTATCTACAGAATACAAAGAATAGTTAAAAGCTATGAAAAAAAACCAAATATTTATTTTTATTCATCATCCCATTTTGTTTTTGTGTCGTGTTTGTACTTTAGGACGAGATGCCGAGATTTCGCCGCTCAATTAACCTAATTCAGTGCGATTCAATCTGTGTGCCGCAGTTAATAATTATGTATGCAGAGTTTAACAAAAACGTCTTCAGGTAGTATGAAAAAAATGAAAAATCACAAAATATGTATAATCCTAACAAGTGATTAAAAATTCAATTAATACTTTGCGTGCTGGGGGGCCCCCTTCCGCGTGATGAAGCTGGGCTCCCGGCCCGGAAAAGTCATCCCCGATGGATCGTTCACCAATTAATAGCTCTGAAGAGTCCGCCACAGTCCTGTTGGATGCTCTTATCCCGCAGGACAACGAGTTGCTCGACATTGACAACGACCGATTTCAGCAGCTTCGCGTCTATGCGCTGCTCGACTTAAACACTCCGCGATCCGCAGCCACTACCATGTCCGAACTAGGGATACTGTTTGCCAGCCTCCCGACCGGCAAAGCGTATAGACCGAATACGCTCCTTCCCGTCTTCGGGAAGATATTGGAAAGATTGATAAACAGCAGGATTGAGTCCCACCTGTCGGAAAACTGTCTAATCTCGCAAAGACATTTTGGGTTTAGACCCGGAAAGTCCACCGAGGATGCGATTCGCTTTGTGATCGATTCTGTGGAGAGCTCTGGCAAGGACCTCGTTGCCGGGATTTTTCTTGACATCGCGGGCGCGTTTGATACTGCGTGGTGGCCCCTTGGTTCTGGAAAAGCTTCGGCTGACACAGATCCCCGGGGACCTCTTTGCCTTAGTTCAAAGCTACTTTAGCAATAGGGTGATAATCTACGACTCCGGCCCCAGCCTGATTCACAGGATAACCACCATGGGGTGTCTCCAGGGCTCCATCCTGGGTCCCCTTTTGTGGAACATACTGTTTGACGACGTTCTGTCCCTGCCACTGCCTCCAGGCTGTACGCTCGTTGCGTACGCCGACGACTTGCTCTTGCTTGTTGACTGCTCCCGACCGGCATTTGAGCGTGTAGCCACGGACGCCTTGGGCAGAATCCTTAATTGGGGGTTGCTGAACAAACTGACCTTTGCCCCGAGCAAGACGGAAGCTGTCCTCCTCATGGGTAGTTCTCGGGTCAACATAACTCGACGGCCGCCCACGGTTCGTTTTGGCCAGACCTCAGTGCGTTTCTCAGAAAGGGTTACGTATCTGGGAGTAATTCTTGATTACAAGCATTTGACGCGCTTGCCGTACTCGCGGGGGCACAACACTGGCCGGTGTCCATCTGACACCACCGCAGAGATCCGAGGACAATCCTTACAGGAAGACTGTAAGTGACATAGTGTACAAGACCGCATTTGCGGCATGGCAGGCGAGGTGGACCGCCTCCCGCAAGGGGCGGCACACTTACCGTTTTTTTCCAGACGTATTCTGCAGGCACCAAACTAGAAGACTCCAACCTTCGCACTGGATTAGCCAGTTCCTCACCGGCCATGGCAACTTCGCCGCCAGACTCCACGAGTTTGGCTTGATAGTAGATGGGCCGGGTTGTACCTGCGGGCATGACCACCAAGATGTTGAACACATCCTCTGGGATTGCCCGCTTATGGAACTCGAACGAGCGGAGCTGTTTGCCAGGGTCCGTCCTCACACGGGCCCAATTGGTCATGGAGATCTAATAGCAACCAAGGACAACTTTGCGGCATTCGAGAAATTTGCAGCGTCGTATGGGGAGCGGGATAGTCCCGACTCTTCTGTAGATTCATCCATTTCAATTCGTGACACTCAGTATGCGGATACACAAAGCGCTTAACGTCAGCGGACAGCAGAGCCAGTCCAAAAAACCAAAAAAATCTTTCTTAACTTTCTTCTTTAAGCACTACGGTGTATGGTTGCAGCATCAGTCACGTGAGGCTCCGTCTCGGGACGGAATGAGCACTTAACATCACTTCTTTCAGACACGTTTAAAGCGTCATAGAAAGCGGCCGTGCATATCCACGGCTGTGCATATATGACGGGTGGTGGTGGGAACTTTAACGTAATGTACTGATTACGTCCTCATTGTACGTTTGAATACGTTATAATTTTTATATTAATTTTGTGAGAATTCGAAGCGATCGCTGCTAAAGTGCAGTATTGGCTGTTCAATAAATACAGATTCTTCTTAATTAAATGAGTAATATTGATGGATTACTCTTTTAATATATTCTAATATAATCTATCTCTCACTGAGTAAAATAAATAAACATGAAAGATGTTCAAGCATTGAAATATAAGGTAATGAACTATGTTTTTCGTCTCCTAAACATTTAACATATTGTCGCTTTGGACAAACCGATACTAGGCCGACGATGTATTTCAATTAATCAATTTTTCCCTGGGAAAAATAAAATTAACCATTATAATATTATTCAGATGCGTAAATATCTAGCAATTAAAAATTCCATCTCGCGATGACGTATTTTTTTTTGAAAAATTTCTTCAAAATGCTAATAAATATGGGAAAGAGTATTATCATTAATTGATTGTACAAGAATATTATTGCCTCAGGTAGATTTTACCTCCAAATTAACAGAAAAATTCGGACAACTACTTACTTTATCGTCACAGTCATACTAATAATTATGAATCATTGTCATCAATATTATAATAATAGTAAGTAAGAAGTATAAAATAAACATGACAATGTTTCTTGTAACAGTTATACCATAATTGCGAGAAATATAGTACACAGAGTGATTGATATTGTTATAAGGAAAAGTTTTCATATAATCAAATTATAAAATTGTAAAAATAGCTTTGTGTTGGAGCTGATGGAGAAGATAATCTAAAAACTACACATTGTTGAGTTTTTGAAAATATAGTTCAGTGAAAAGATATTAATAATTTATTATTATTATATTGGGTGTAATAATAATAAATTGTGTGAATTTAGTTTTAAAGAAACAGTGAACATTGATGGGATTAAAGAATGATAAAAATTTCTTGTTTATATTAAAACTGTAAGTACATACCTACCTACTCAGATTTTCTCAATATTAGAATTTTAAAGATTTCAACAGATATTTATAAGAAAATAGATGGTTTTCATAAACATAACTAACTTAATTGGACGTGTAATGTATAATAGGGAACTTAGTCAGTGACGTCCCTAGGCAAAGTGCCACCCTTAGGCAGACTTGGAATACTCACCCCTTTTATTTATAGTTTTAAATTGTATGAAAAATTGTTAGGTGCATATAATAGCATCTTAAACCACAGAGCAGATTAATAAATATAATTTCGATTATTTATACCCCCAATACACAACATTTTGACGCAAGGTTTTGAATGTGTGAGTGTCATACGAAAATAAAACACACATTATAGACGTGCAATGGTGTATGTTGCAACCTTCAAATACGCCAGTATTTAATGAGCGTCAGTGCATAATCCGAGAGCATTTATCATAACGAAATACAAGCGTATTATTGACACGTGTTTAAGTTTATTCCATATTCTTCCATACCCAAGATCCGTTGCTTGTTAGTCCACACCCGTTAGGTATTTTAGTTCCCATTATTTCTGTCACAAAACTAAATATTAAATGCAACAAAAATGTTGAAAAAATGACGTACACACAATCTACTGAGGATTAGAGCATATTCACGAAACCTACCTACTCCCAAACAGCGGTGGTTTTAAGTAAGTGGAGGTCTGAGGCGCTGACAAGTGTGGAGGTCCCCTTGTGATGTTTTAAAACTAAGATGTCGTTACTTTCTAACGAACCGACCGCATCGTTCGCTTCGTGAACAACCTCCACGGTCCCCTTATATTTTGCCGCCCCTAAGCAACGATGACCTGCCTACCTTCACGGGACGTCACTGACTCTAGTGATGTGTGATTACGAGACATGATATTCAGCATAATTTTATTGATACAATATTACTAGAGGACATAATGTACATAATTTTATTTTTCTAACAAATAATAGGTACCCTAAACAATTTTTTGTCAGGGTAGTATGAGGAGATAGGGTTAATAGTAATTCAAATCATTCTTAATTGGAATCGTCATTAATTTTCATTAAATTTCATTAATATTATAATAAAACTATCTGAAAATTTACTAAAAATACCATCGTAACTTGATTGAAAAATTATTTTTTTAAAGATGTAGGCTCCTATATAAAATCAGTTTACGTAGTTATTCAGTCTCTTTGTGTGCTGTATCACTCACCAAACCCGGGATACGAATGTATTAAATTCAGAAATATTTTTTTTTCCATTTAATATAGTATTGTTTTATGAATGCAGGACTTGGGTACATAATATATCACTATATTGCAGTCATTCCCACTGTGTTAGCGCCCCGGCTTTTTCAAAGTTGGATTAATCCCACTTCTTTCTAAATATTACCTTTTGAATTTGCTATCCAATGCAACCAATTTTTATGAAATATTTTTTTACAATAGTATCAATATTTGCAGTTTAAGTTTATTTTGATGATATATGTACTTAATAATATTACAAAATAATTACAAGTTAAAAATAACTTTTTATATACAACGTTTTTAAATTTTCTGTCGAATTATTATGCTCAATATGGTCAAACTTGTACTTGATATGAAGTAAATAAAAACAAACAAATATAGAAATACTGAAAATAATGATTTCCATAGTAACGCACGTAAGTATATATTAATAATAATTTAGTTGCTAGGACCACCCACTTATACACCAATAATAGTGGATTGCATTGCATAGCAACCAATAATAGTGGATTGGATTACGGATTTCTTCCGAAATAACTTTTCATACAAAACAGAATTAACTGAAAATTAATTCAATTCTACTTAAAGATGGCTAAAAGTATTAAAAAATGCATTGGCGTCGTGTTCTGGTATATTCTAAAAGTTTCAAATGTCTAGCTAGTCGGGAAGTTAGTTAAAAATCGATTGCAAGATTTGTACCGGATGAACAACCACCGGACAAATAAGAATATTGTAAAATACCTTTGAATTTTGATTTGGCGCGAAACTTTGTGATTGGATTTATATTAAAGATTGGCTAATAATATGCAATGTTCTTCCTAATCCCATTGAGAAAATAGTTGGTTATTAATAGCCGGTAAGATTATGAAGGCTACACATAACATAATCATAATATTTTCAAAGCTTTATTAATCTTTTGTAAGTACTAAACAATTAATATATTTACTTAAATATGTCGCATGAAATGATTTGAGATCACTATTTATTAATCAGATACATGTCATTATAGCTCATATACGTAATGAATGTGATAACTAATTTACGTATGTAGTAGTACGTAGTTTTCAGAAATACTTATTATGATTGAAAAAATTAGTAACACGTTCACACAGCATCTCTTAGTACCTAGTTAATTACATACATACACGTATTTTTGGTCTTAATTATACCAAATCATGTTCTCCAGAGTAGTTAATATCATTAGAATGATAAATAGTTCTAAGTAATAGGTAATAATTATTAGATAAGTCTATATATGTAGACAAAAACGTGTGTGAAGATTAAATTTCAAAATAGGTGTAATAAAAATAATTTTCCGTACCTACGTAAATGGATTTTAACAATAATTGTCATCAACAGATTTAATATAATTGGCTTTCTATAGCTACAAGGCCTACTATGTTATACAATCATTGTAAAAGTTATCTTTTGTAATTAAAAAAAGTTATAAATCGTGGTTTAATTGGAGATTGAGGATTATAAACAGTTTTTTAGATCTTAATTTGTTTTATTTGTTTTCATCAAATACGAACGATTGTTTATATATTTTTTAATATAAAAGCATGTATGTGCGATATAATTTAGTAGATGAGAAACAAAATCTGGCCAACCTAATATTTTGACAATAATTTTGGATCAAGCCATTTCAAAATTAAAAAAATGGTTATTTTCTTCCCATGAAAAGTTAATTACATGTTATTTATATGAGATAGAATATTTTTTTTATATAATTGGAAATATGGGAAGGTTTGTTTTTGCATTTTAATCATTTTATTGAAATGCAATCCGCATGATATGCCGATTGTTAGTATTATTTGCAGATAACATAAAAAAATAGATCCATGTAGGTGCTATGATGGAACTGAAATAAAGTTATGAATGAATGACCTGAGCATTTTTTGACAAATCAACAAAAATAAAAACTACGTTTTAAATAGGGTAGGTTTTATCTAGACCTAACAATGAAAACCCCACAATTTATACGAAAAAACATTCGTATTATCTTCAATAGTTTTAATTTTGTTTCTCTCTATATACTTTAGTTAATTGATTTCAAGAGTAAAAGTTTTCATGAAATATCAGAATATTTTATGAAAACCGTGGGTTGCCCGTCAAGTGATAGAGTTGCCCACTGAATTCGTCTTCGAAATCAAGTCAGTAAATGTAACGACTGGCTACCTGTTTAAAAATGCACTTAATACGATTCGTAATCATAAATATTACTCGTCTGTAAATACAGGTAGGTAGTACCTCTGTGATAAGAGGACAATGGCGTAGAGTAATATCTATTTCTTAAAATCATTTATGAAAATTTGTTGAAGAGGTTTCTTAGATGGTCCCTCTATGTCATCTTCCAGTTCAGACCTTTTCAAATTAATGACAAAAAATAAGGTGTATAATATAGAATATAAGTATATCATTGGAAACTGTGAAATTATATCTAGTTACAATCCCGAAGTAAAAACAAAGCATAAGAGCATACGAATAAACAAAAAAAATATCCCTTAATCACGTTTTTGATAAAAAAGAAAAAAATATTCAGAAGTGGTGTGTACAAACATATTTATATAAGCATAATTTCACGGTATATATAAAAAAACTATTGCCTTCGTCTTTGTAAGTAGAGTATTTTATTTTAATTATTACATGGTTCATGTACGAATGTGGTATGAACTTCTTACAGTACCTAGTTATATTGTATGACTTGTATTTGCAGAAATATGAGCATGTTTATTGTTAAAACGATCCATTTATATCCAAATCATCAAGTCTTGGGTTGAGCTTTATTATTTTAATGGTGTAATGTAGTTAGGATATTCTCATCTGCGGATCTATGGCCTCATCATTGGGTACCGATGGAAACCGATACAATCAAAATTAAAAAAAAATGCGTTTTTATTAAAATTATTAAGGGGGGACATGCTCAGCGTAGGTCAAAATGGAACTTTTATTGCATTTTCAAACCATGATCCTGGACATTCCTTAAACGTTGTAGATAATCTATTTATATAATTTTGAAGCCTTGTTATTATTTATTATTTATTTTAAACATTTGATGACTGCAAAAAGTATTTTTATTACATAAAATAGTGTTCTTTTAAACCTCTCGCTCTAATGTTTTAGAATATAGTCATATTTCAGTACATGAATGTGCAGCGGTGTTAAGATTTTTTACATTTATTAATTTTTGAACGCATTTATAAAACCATTAGTATAATTTATGACGAGATTATTTTTGTAAAATATTTACGATAAAAAATTATATTGATAATCTCTGTGATCCCAAATTTGACAAAAATTAGGCATTTTATTATTCAAAAAATGGGCAAGATTAACACATTTGAAGATAATTCTAAAGATACTAATTATAAGCTATGTTTTTGACCATTCAAATGTAATAAACATTCTACGAATAATGATTGCTTTATAATAATAATTGACCTAAGTATAAGGTAGTGTTTTTTTTAAATACGCCATTTCTTTTGTTATTCCCCAGTGGTTAAGCTACAACATACGGCCGTATCCATAAATTGACAAACTAAAATTGAAGTAGGGAGTAAGATCATGTTAACGTGCGTGTTTGAACATGTACCGTTTAAAAAAAAAATTAAAAAAAAATCGGTTAGGTATCTAGCTAGTTCTAGTATCTAGTTAGGTATTAGGAATCTTTCCATTCCCTCAATTCCTTAGTAAAACCTAAATGTAGTAGATTTTAAAACGAGCAAATGAGCGAAGAGATTTTATATGTAGTTACTATCAGGCAGAAAAGCTGCATACTTCACCAATATGCTCCGTAATAAGGCGTACGATATTCTCCAGTTCATAATGTAGAAAAAGATAGTGGGCTGCAGAGTTATACGCATAAGGACATTGTATTGACTTTAAATTCTAAAGCATTCTTGATGTGATATGAGTGGCCTGTACCTATTGCAAGTTGGCTGCCAACCTTCGATAGTAGTCAACATTAAAAACAGAAGAAGAAGTAGGTATATCGATAAAATTATTTTTTTTGACATTGTTAGGGTATAATCGTTGTCAATCTATCTTATCGAAGTATTTTAAACACTACAGTTATCAAATATGTCAATAACCTTCTACAACATATTTTCGAATAACTTATTGTGATTTTCAAATATATAATTAAATTTTTTGATTATTAAATAAAGACTTTGACAGCTTAGCTAACGACTTTTTGTAATTTTCTCATACAGAGATTTCCAAACGGTGCGCCGCGAGTATTTTTAATGTTTGCCGAAATATATTTGAATGCAATAAAAGAAAAAGGCCGCACATTTTATTTAAAGAATGACTGAACCCTCAAAGTTCATGCCATATTCATTTATTTAAATTCAGGTTTTCGTCATACCATTCACCAAAAAACAAGAGTCATCATTTATGAATTACTGCTGCTCTATCGAACCAGACGTAAAAAGATTTATTCTCTTAGGAAGTACCTATCGCTTAAAGTATCAATATAGTATTAATAATAAAATTAATTTAAAAAACAATACTAAATTCCTCTATATTTGAAATTATGATCTCTCTTACTTCTTAATTGAGGCATGGTCTAAAAAGATCGTGGCTAGGCGATGCGCGGATTGTGCAAATGACGCGTGCCGAACTAAATATAATTTGTCATATAAATCCAACACGTGTCCATTGAATGTTATGTTTATTGTTCTATTAGTAACAATAATAATATATCCATTGACATGTTTTCTTTTTCAAGTAAATAGGTAACGTTTTTAGTCATCTTTACATGATTTAAGAATTAATACCCCCGTCGCCATCACGAAACAAATTGACGTGTCCACACCTCGACGTTCGCTCACCGATTGCCAGCGAGTCCAAAATTTCGTCGCACCTATAGTTGAAAATTATTTGCCGTTTCACTGAATCGTCTTAATCGTCTGAAATAAACCAACAATATTATGTAATACCAGTGGTCTTCAAACTTTGTCGACTCACGGAACCTTTAGAATTATAAGTTTTTTCGGGGAACCCCATCCTATCCTTAGAAAAATATATATTAAAATAATTACACATTTTTTTACACAATTTGTCGAAGTCTACGTCTATTTGTCAAACTTTTTTTTGACTCGCGGAATCCCCAGAGAGGTGCCGCGGAACACAGTTTGAAGAAAACTGTAATACACTAATTGGCATGCAATTTTCATACGTTTCTATTCCGCAATACCTTTATTATAATGAATCGCATCTGTGGGTCTGTTCTATACATAAGGTAGCCATCGGCGGCTATCGACGGTAGTTTATCATATTTATGTATTGAGTGGTTATTTGTAATTGTCTAAACTGTCAAAAAGTGCTATGTTTTAACAGCCCCTGTGTTAACTTTTAGAGGGAGATAGAGAGTTTTGACGGCTAACTTATTGTAACAATTATAATACTTAATACAAAAACATGATAAACTACCGTCGATAGCCGCCGATAATTGTGTATAGAATTGACCTATTGGTAAAGCTTTATATTTAATGACCACTAGTGTTTTTCAGTAGGTAAGCCCCGAAAACGGTACCTATACCTCATTTGAATGGTATACCTTGATGCAAAATAGTTGGGAAGTACTGTTCTAATATGTTCTAATACGGAAGAGTGAAAAGAAATACAAAAACAAAGTTGTTGGTAATGATATAAATTTGAATAATCCGGAAAGAAAATTATTTATCTATTCATAGTAAATTGATAGTTTAAAGTGTGTAGACGTACGTCTAAATGAACTAAGTGCAATACAGTATTTTTATCGTATTCTGCAGAAATATTGCAATGCAATTAGTTCAAATAAAAGTAATGAAATCGCGGTGTTTTTTTGCATAATTAGTTATCTGAAAATGATTTCATTGTTATATTTAAAAAAATGGTGTTCCGTAAATGTATTCATAGTGAAGAAATACCATCTTGGTACAACCAGAATATAACTGAAACTACCCCTAAATATGGAAGACCGCTAGTGATTCTGTTACAGCTACTAGAAGTGTAAATATTGTGATAATTATATTATAATTTATAAAGTTAATCTATTTTTTTGCTATGTGCAGGAGAAATTATTCCAAAACTAGCAGATATATTGGGTTAATCGCATATACTGCCCTGCTAAGTGAAAAGGCAGTGTTTTTGGTTTTAGTGAAATGATAACCTACGTTTTTAACTACATTTTACACAATAATTGAGAAAATGTAGTTGAAAACTTGGGTTCTCATTTCACTGAAACCAAAAATATTGCCTTTTTACTTAGCAGGGCAGTATAGTACATACAGCAGCCGTAAAGGAGGGAAAGAATGGTTCCGTGTTTGAACAGCTAAAAAGAACAGTTTTTTTCTATTTAATTTTGGATCCGTAATAATAAGATTTCTATATGAGCAAGCTGGTGGTGAAACCACAGTGATCGGTTAAAAACTGGGAAGCTATTTCATCATTTTTTTATCATTGGTTTTCATCAATCTTTAGGAAGAGCTATTTTATAACAATTATCTAAAATACAACAAAAATACGAATGTATAACATTAATAAGAAAAACGTAATAAATAGATGTATAATAAAATAAATATATGTACTCACAATATCGATTTTCACATTTGAAATGTAATGTGGGTTTGTTTATTTACTTTACAATGCTAAATACTGACTAGTATGATTCATTTCCCGTACAATATACATAGTTATCATAAAAATGTCAGCGTTCGTAGTGGATAATGCAAATAAACAGCTATTTACACTAACAACTTGTATATTGCGAAATCAAATCCTGCGGCTGACTTAAATTCACAATTATGTTTTCACATGAGAAACTTCATTAAACCTAAGCGAAATTCCTTACGCAACACAATAATTTATCATTTAATCACGATTTAGAGGTTATTATTGCTGTTAATGTGAAATCATCGACTGTCTCAAAAGTACAGATGTGAAACTATCAAAAGGTCTGTCCAGCTCTCTGGATACAAGATATAACCATATATTTGGTTTTCATCACGTCAACTACTGTACCGTGGGAAAATGTTTTAACGATTGATTTCATTGAATTATAAAGACGCCCCCATTTTTGCTATCATTTTTCCTCAATGGAAAACCCTACGATACAATTTTCCGAGATGCATTTGTCGCGCTACTGTATATAATTTTCATGTGTGTATATACTTTTCATTAGTCTTTAATCGTCCACAGATAGTTAACCACTAATAGTTTGTCTCCGCCGCTTGTCAGTGACACCACTTCTCTTTGTGAAAATTTCAGACCTCCTCCGTCAGTTATGTTGAATCTGGACAAGAACGGAAACGGAAAACAACATGGCCAGGATACGGAAACAGAGAATGAAGATGTTGAACTCGTCGCACCTGAAGGTGGATGGGGGTATATGGTGTGTCTAGGATTCGCAATGACCTTTGTAAGTACAATATAATATAAACGTAAAATTTAAAATAATTACTAGTGCTATATTTTAGATATTTACTAACACATAAATAAATCAGTGTATACAACATTTGGCAATTTTATTACAATATGTTAACAAATTTTCGTATATCATCAAATTATTTTTACAAAATTAATTGAACGTTAAATAATCATTTACTTCTATTTATATCTACTTATAAATGATATAGCTACTAATTCCTGTTTAAAACATTGTGTCGTAAATTTTGAAAGTAAACAATAATTTGAAGGTTTTGTTAAACGTTATCGACGTTTATAATACGAAAATGACAGTTAACATGCACCTACTTGCTTGTGTGTGAATATGATTTTAAATTATAATGCTAATTATATTTTATATATTTCTTTATTTAAAAAGACTACCTAGTTACATTTTAAACGGATTCACTATAATATTTCGGTACAATACTTTAATTTTATTTATTATTTTGAAGGCATCATAGATTTTAAAATATAATAGCATACCCTATAATAATCGAGAAATCTCGTCTCGTCGGTGAATCTCAAATCTAGAGAAATAAGTTTTCGAAAAATTCGAGAATTCTCATTTTTCGAGAAATTATCAACGAAAATCTCGAGAACTGGAGAAATCGTTATTAGGAAAAAATAACAAAGTCAATTTTCTTCGGAAAAAGACAACTGCCAAACTTGATCTGAAATTCTCTGGACGCAGAAAAGCAGTTGACTTAGAACCGGAACGGAATAATTTGTTTTTTGCTCCAATTTAATCTTAAATGGATTAGGCTTGCAGAAAATTTAGGCTGTACATACGAGTTAAAAAAAATAAAGATAATTCTCGAAATAAATACAGAAATCACAAGCACTAGTTCTAACCAAGTCAAGTATATAAGATAATATTAATTTATATTATACCTAATGGTAGTAGGTAATTGTTATACCTATACCAATCTACCATTTTTACCCCAGACCTGGGGTAGGAAATTAGGTAGGCAAAAATAATAAATATCATATTGCCACCTAAAAAACAACGCATCATTGAAAATACAACCAAGAATTTCATTAATTATTAGTCGTAAAGTTTTTCCAGCTAGTAACTGATCATTTATTAAAAGGTACGAGTACATAATGTTTCTTAGTGCATATTATAATATCTGAATTGCAAGCATTACCTTTTATGCGTAAAGAAAAAAATGATTCTGCATAAAATAAGAAAATTACCTCCGAGATTGTGATGACGTCACATTAAATGATTAAATTAATATTTCATTAAATCGTAGCTTTAACCACTCCATATTCAGTTATTTATAACATCATTGGCAAACAACACGTTATGGTGAAAAAAATATTTATACTTCTAGGGTTATAATTTATAATATTACGTTATGATAACATTACTGTAATTTCTGCCATAATATTTCATGTCTTTATACTGTCATAATATTGTGGAACTAGAAAAGTAACGCAATGGGGCAGCACAAGACCGAATGAAATTTATTAGAAAAGTAAGATACCTAGAGGTTAAAGAAAATACTTTTTTTTTTGTATTTAATTTGCAATTTTGAATATAATTTCTCATTACTTACTTACTTATCGTGTCCGGGATCACACCGCTCCTTTCCAAAACGTTGCAGCGGAGACCGCCCTGTCATTGGCCTTCAACAGGTCCTCCTCAATCCCAATTCGAGGGCAAACCAACATATGCTTCGCATCCTGCACCTCCCCACACTCGCATGAGACATCCTCGCCGGTTAAGACACCCCACTTCTTGAGGTTTGTCTTGCACCTTGTGACACCGACTCTTAGTCTGTTCAGTGCCTTCCAGACATCGAAGGGAAGTTCGTGTCCCGGCGAGGGTTTCTCTGTTGGCTCTATCCAAGGATTGCAGAGTCTTTCTTTCCATTTCTGGATACGACTCTCTTCTGGGAGACAATCCACTTCCGTTGTCCTTTTAAGGAAGCCTTTTCTGTACTTGAGCCTTGAGGCCTCTGCTTGATGTTCATGGAGTGGGTGTCTGGGATCATGCGTCTGCTTCCTTCTTTCGACATTCGCCGCTACTTCTCTTCTTATATCGGGAGGAGCTATACCTATGATGGGGTATATTTTATCAACGAGCAGACGGAGAAACGGCAGACCAACAGCCGGCCAATCCTTTCAACACCGGAATCACAAAAATTCTCATTAATGTGATTTTATTTTTGTTTTAGTTAGTCACGACTGCACCTATTCCATCGTTTGGATTTATATTTAATGATTTTTTCTCGAGCCTCGGTGAGAGTTCAAGTGGTGCCACGTTAGTTACCGGTGTTTTCAATGCAGTGGTTTCATGCACAGGTAAATTATTATAATAATCTTATTAATATGAATAAATTATACTTAACACTTGACACTAATTAATAATAAAATAATATATTGTGTAGTACAAAGTTAGTTTTAAAGTATATAGTTATTAAATTATATCATGTGTGTATAGATATTGCAGCACATTATTTACGTTTCACAGAAAACTGAGTTCGATGAAAATTATATAATATGTTAATTTCAACAATTTTTTAAACATGTCTTACTTTATTGTTCAGGAATGAACAAAAAGAAAAGTGTATTGATTTAACTCATTTAACAATCTCTGTAAACTCGATTTTTTTAAAAAAACCAAACACTAATATTCGTATTTTTAACACTGTGCCTGTGGTCAAATAAAGCAGTCAAGATTCATGTTATGTTTTCATTACTAATTTTATTTACTACCATAGTGTGTATGATACGTATTTTTTAATACACGTTTGAATCTATCTGCAAATATAGTAATTGTTCAGTTACGCTCAATGGGTGTAGCGAATAAACCAACATTGTCGTGTACAAAAAGTTTCTTAAGATATGTGTCTCCCAGCTAAGGACTAAGACACGGCGCTGCAAGATGCCACGATGAGAAAGATACTAGGTCAGTTTGGTTGTGCTAGATGTGCATAGACAATGCAATGTAGGCAACTTGCAGCACCGTGTGTCATAGGCCTAAGGAGGCTGTCAAGATTCGCATTGAAAAAAAAGCGAAAAAGGCAACGTGTTTATTTTGTCTAAGGCCAGATACAAAGATATCTCCGTGAAGTTACCTTGAGTAACATAAAAGTAGCAGACTTTAGAAACGCATTCGGTATTTTGTCAAAAATATAATGTATTAGTAGGTACATAGGATTCTAGAAGTAATATTTTATTGTCTTTAATAATATTTCATACATACACCTATATTTAAATTCAAACACAATCTATAAGCATCTATTAATTGCTCAAATTATATACCTGCGTTTCTCAAATCTGCCACTATTTTGTGATGTTGTTAATGTCGAAACGGTAGATAGTGAGTAGTAGTAGGTAGTGACATTTAAGAATGTTTGAGGATCTGGCCCTAAGTGTTTCACGTATTCCATTTTTATTTTTCCAGGGTTTTTCACCACTCTTGCACTGAGGCGCTTTACCCTTAGACAAGTGGGAGTATTCGGTGCTTGCCTTTTTGTCTTGGGTTGCTTTATGACTATTTTCGTCAATAGTGTGTCGCAGCTCGTACTGACGTATGGATTTATGGAAGGCAAGTAACACTATTCAATTATAAATATATTTCCAACGCACTTACTACAATAAAATTTAATTCGTAAATCTTATATGCTATACAATGCGTAATGAATAGATTGTCATGTTGAGAAGTTTAACAACATACTAGGAACGCGTCTTGTGACGCACCTATGAATAAGCAATGTTTTGGTTTTTCTGTCATTACAATAATAAGTAGACGGCAATCAAATACCTGTTTGAAGTTAACCGATACCTTGAATTATTAGTATTGAGTTTATTCAACTCGTCATGTACCTGGTAACCAGGTAAATTACATGATATTATAACACTCAAATCGTTGAATCTGTGTACAAAAAACAACATCAACAATAAACGACAGTTTCAATTAATTTTATTAGTTATTAATAGATTTATGTAGTTACTTACCTATTTATCAATCAAGTATGTACCTAATATAATATGTACATAATAATTCAAATGTATTTATTTATGCGAAGCGAACATTGCACATTATAAATAGGTAGACGTTTACAACATGACATAAAACGTATTAACCCATAGCTTACGGGCCGCACAAAATTGTGTTTTTGCTAATTACTTTTCAAATGCAAATTAACACGTTAATTACAAAATTAATTAAAAAGGCCCGTAAGCATTGTGTTAACAAAAATAATTAGTAATTTAATGAAAACAGTTTTACGGTAGTGTGATAGCAGACGGTTATAACTGCACCTTTTCACTTTTTTAACATTCTTTGATGTGACACAATATTAGAGCTGCAACTCTATTGGTTACAAAGTAATATTAAAACTATCTGAGTCGCTTAGAATCATAACTCACATATTCCAAAAATCAAGTTTTGAGATAATCGCTAAAAACCAACAGAGCACTATTTTTTGTAATTAGAACAACAGTATTGAACTCCCTAGAATATTAATGAGTGAGAGAGTCGAATAACTTTTTTTTTTTTTTAATATATATACCTTATACTCATAACGTTGCAGACATACAGCATACTATAGATATACTATACTAATAGAGCTCCCCGATTGGTTAGGAAGGCGTTGGTGACAAAACTCTATTCTTTGAAATATACGACATATTACACCAACAATGAACTTTGTCAACGATTTTCACATGGTTTAAATTGACTTTTAATACTCAACTATTTTTCGGTATATAGATTAATTCATTTAGAATCACTTGGCATATTTAACTAAAAAACGACAAAATTGCAATATGTGAGTTATGATTCTAAGCGACTCATCTGTATCTGACCAAATGTGAAAAAAGTTGATATGGCAAAAAGATAATATAAAGATAATATGCATAAAAAGCAAGATAATAATAAAACTTCAATCTTTTAAAAATAAATAATTAAAGGTTTGCATGGGATGCTAGTCCCACTTATTTTGATATAACATACTTTAAAATATCTTATGAACTAACTTGTCAGACTGATTTTTTTTTCGTTTATGCTCTCCTGTAAAATTATTGTGTAAACAACAGTTAGTTTGCCATCACAGTACCGTAAAAATAATACAAACACCTAGCTAGATATAAAAAAAATAGTGTGATATAAGTACAAGAAAGAAGGAATTACGCTGAGAGAGATAAAATTATCATATTTTAGTATTTATAACACAACGTCCACCCAAATTCATTTCACTTAAGTAGAAAAATCGATACATGAAGAGATTTGGATAAATACAATACTGATTGGCATCGCCAGTTGACATGTGAATTTGACCTAGCCACATGATTCAAATTCGCAATAAATTAAGATAAATTATACTAAACAACAAAATCACAAAAAAATACAGAACTAGTCACAGTGGAACCGGTCCACGCAATAGTTTCCGGTTTGGCCGGGTGTATTGCTGAAGCTCTTCCGGGGAAGGCATGCATGACTTCACGATTAATAAAATGATAACATTTTTTTTGAAGATCATAATATGGGCCTCCACAGAGTGATGTTTGTATTAACAGATTTTTGATTTTACGAAAAATGGATGTTAGCCACTTAACCTATTAGGTTCATACTCTGACTCCAAACACAATTTTAAAAACAATATGTGTATTTGTCAGACCCAAGATTTGAATCTGGGACCCACGAAATAATAATATAATAGTTATAAGCACTATAATATTTTTCAAATTGTTCAGTAAGAGTGTCGTCAAAGAATATCACTATGCTTAATATTGCTCTTATGCAATCTAACATTGTTAAATTATATTGTGTTATGTATAGTAAGAAAGCTTTTCCTTTCTTTGTTGTCATAAACAATATTAAAACATTATCGTTAATAGGCTTTTAGGCCCTAGTGTGTTAATTCTTCTTTATTGAATCATTTAGTTAGTCATTTACAAACTGGTTCAGATCTTACAAGATATCAACATATTTACCAAACCAAATAGATATATTTTTTATTTAAATGCTTTCCAGGAATTGGCTTTGGAATAATGATCCCAATAAGCTTAACATCCTTCAACAACTACTTCATGGAGAGACGAGCCTTGATGATAAGCCTCGCATCAGTTCTCATTGGTAGTGCTTCCACCGTTTTCCCAACTCTGGCTCAGTTGTCTATGTCGCACTATGGCTTCCGAGGAACTTTGGCCATAATCTGCGCATTTAGTTTTCACGTAATTTTGGCCATGGTTGTCATGCAACCTGTCGAGTGGCATTTAGTTCCTAGAAAGAAGGGCGTTGAAGAAGCAGTTATACCAGGTAAGTGTCTTTGTATTAATATTAAATTAACGGAACAATGTCCCGAAAGTTGAAATCTCGAAAGAAAAAAAAAGCAGGATCGTCTGTAAATACGTGGACAAAAGCGAGTCCAGAAATTTGTACGTATGCAGTTCGCCGTATCACATTTCACAGTGAAATTTTGTATCGGAAATATATGGCCGTATATTAAAGACCGTCCAACCTCTTTGGGCCGTATAGTACTGACATAAAATTCATGTCTAAATAAAACACGGTTCTTGTCGGTTTACACTTTACAGGAAGCTTGCAGGAAACAAATTTTGAAAATAGCCGATATACTGGATTATTTGTTAAGTAAGATTAGGTTAGGTTAGGTTTTCATTCTTGACTTCATGAATTTTGCCAAAATCAGCTATGAAAATGGAATTAATGTTCATATTGAATCTAATAAAATTGGAGATCGTATAGTCAGTCATCTCTTTCCGATAAGAAAGCTCACGACTAACTGTGCCACGGTAAAATGTTTTTACGTACAATTTACATGTAACCGTGAATTCTATAGTGAGTTAATATTATACATAAAATATTTTAAGGTTTAAAAAACGATAGCTTTTTCCAGTCCGGAAGCCAGTATATTGGTTTGATGAAGTGATACAGGAATGCTAGCAAGTATATAATATAAATGGTAATATAGTAAATAAACCTTATATTAATTATTTTCAGTAAGTCACGAATACTACAGTGAAGTAACCGTGATAACAGAAAAAGTACAAAACGACAAGAATCAGGATCTCGAAGGTAGTGCCAAAGAAATACTCACAAAAGACACCAGCAAAGCCAGAGATCCACTTCTCAGACACTCTCTCACACCGAAGTTTTTGAAAGCAGCTGATTCGCTAAAATCGCTGTCTCTGAAACGGCACGCTTCTCGACTGAGCGTCTTCCGGAGAGCCGGAGACGAGGAGTTTGATGAGAAATATCACACCAACCTGGCGAAGGCGTCATCGTTGGCCAGTTTGGGAAACTGGACAGGGAATGTTCTTGCCAGTGAAGCGTTGACGAGTAAGGATGGAAAATGGTGAGTTTTTAACTCTTTTGATTATTGTCAACATTCAATTTAAGTTTGTCATCGCTACAAGAAAGATCAGATTAATATAATTTGTTCGTGGTTTTTCGAATATTATCTAAGTGTTTTTCCAAATATATTTAATATGAATGATGATGATAAACGATGAAAATTTTATATATTATGCACCCATACTGTAATATAGGTAAATTTTATTTACAAATATATTCAATATAATAATATATGAACATGCTTTCAAATCAGATGTCTATGATAAGCGACAAGTACAAAGGTGCTTTTCGTTTTCAGACGCTCTGTTCAAAGATTGTATTTTTTTTAAATCATGTATATACTTCTTTTTGTATTAAAATGTTTTATGATCTCTCCTTAAAGCTTTGTATACAAAATTAATGGTTGAAGATAAAAGAAAGATACTTACTACTAAATCATATCACGAAATAATATGAGTTTTTCATTTAGTTTAATAATATTTGAACTCTAAATTGTTTTCAGGAAGACGTTGGTTGAGTTTTTCGATTTATCACTACTTAAAGATCCGGTGTATTCAAATATTTGCCTCGGAATATCATTCTCCTACTTTGCCGACATGATGTTTTTCCTCTTGGAACCATTCCTATTGGCTACGTATGGATTCACTGAGGTAACCTACATTTTAAACATTATTAATAAACCTTTAAGTAAATAGGCAAAATGAAAATGGGTTGTTAGCAGTAATTGCGGGTGAAGAAATACAAGGTTATAAGTGTTGACGAAACGAAAGTAACAATGAAGCAGCTTAGAATACATCTTCATTGTTGGATTTGTTTAGTCAAAAATGAACACTTAGAACCTTCTAGTATCAGGCTCATAGGCTCGTAGATACGAAGACGCTAAATAAAAATTAAGATTAAATTTTTTACCAATACTAATGATTTTATTTGGTATAAGTTATTTCAGATTTATTTGTGGCAAATTTCAGTGTGTTATCGTAATATTTTATAACCACCCTATTGCAACATAGAACATATTTTTTCTGTCACTATTATTCACAAGTACAGGGGCAGGATATAGGCATTATTACCTCACCGAAACCGAAAGATATTCCTATATTTGGTTTCATTTTAGTGGCAATTTGTGTATCACCAGTTAAATAATTATAGTATTAATTGTGATGGCGCTCGTCAAATCCTTTCGACACACCGTTGCGCCGTACAACATTATTTTTTTGTAAAAGTAGTTTTTTTTTTTATTTATTTAAAAAAATATTACTACCTACTCGATGGTAGTCTAAACTAAAATATACTCAACTTAATTTTAGACAACTAAATGGTATACAAAATCGAAATGTAGAAATGTATAGTTAATGATATTGTAACAAGCATTTAGGATATTTCTGAAAATAGCAGTTTGAGATAAGTATATCGCTTTTAAGATAATTGAAATATCCCACTGTGACATTAGAACTATCAGAAAAATTAGTCAAACATAATAGTGAGACATAATATCTACTGAAATAATGATTATTGACAGAATATCAGTTCATTTTTAAAAAACCAACTGTTATTTTGTGTCAAGATACAAATTATTAAAATATCTCATGTAAACTTATCAATATATATACAATATATGAGTCTATTCTATACACAAGGCGGCTATCGACGGTAATTTATCATATTTATGTATTGAGGTGGTTAATTGTTACAATAAGTTAACCGTCTAAAGTTGTCAAAAAGTGCTATGTTTTAACAGCCCCTATCTTGGCTGTGTTAACTTTTACAGTCAGATAGACAGTTTGACAGTTTAGTCGGCTTATTTATTGTATCAATTATAATACATCAACATATAAATATGTTAAACTACCGTCGATAGCCGCCGGTAACCGCCTTGTGTCTAGAATAGACCGCGTATAATAGAAAACCATAACATTTATATGTACCTATAATTTTATTGTAACATGAATATAGGTAGGTTTTAAAAACGAATTTAGCAAAATGAAAATTAACAGGAATATAGTTTTCATGCATTTTCTTCGTTAATATCTCAAACGATTTTAGTACCTATATTATGAGGCTGTTTTACAAGCTTTTTTCACCAAGTCCAGTTTCAATTTAAGAAAAATAAACTTACTTAATCTCTTTTTCAGGACCAGATTGCTCTCTGCATAACTGTTGGGGCAGCATCAGAGCTGGTTTCTCGCACAATGTTCACAGTGATTAATTATTATGTCAACATCAAAAGTAGACACATCTTCTTGGCCGGAACGTGTTTTATTATGATATTTAGAACAGGTGAATATAATAATATACATTCGAAATACCAAATATATAGTGCTACTTTTATATTTTGGTTCTCTTCCCTCGCTTTCGTCATATGATATTGAATACAATGTGAAATATCTGCAAACAGCGTTCGTGTCATGTCGCCCAAAACATGAAAGCCATACGTTATTTCTTTATTTATTGTATGTTTTTTAAGAAGAAATTAATTTTATTTTGGCAGAAGTATATATTATGTAACTAGGTATTATAATATTGTTTTAACATTGACTAGAATAGAAGAATATTCGCAAATAATAAAAACACAGAACTATTTTTAATTATTCATGTCTAATAATGGAATCAAAAAGGACAAGTGAAAAAGTGACTCATTTGTTTCAGAACAAATGAAAAAATTAAAAGTGAAAGCATGACTCATTTGTTTTTAAAACAAATGATAATACAGTAAACTGCATTACCGTTCGAGCTTTCAATTATTATTTTCGCCAATTGATGTCACTACACCCCTAATTTTTATTTATCACGTTAAATCTGTTTACAAATTTGTAATTATTGTAAAGAAATAGGTACTAAGTACTGTATTACCAAATGTTTAACAATATGTTCACAATCAATTATTTCTCATCAAGAGTATATTGATTATGATATACTTAATGTGTGTTTGGATAGAGACCATTCACTTAGTAGGTTAAACGATTTATTAACAGTAATTTCTCGTAAAAAAATCTGTTAAGAAATATCTTCAGGAATCTATACACCCGATTGTAGAGCCAATAAAAGTATTCAAAACCCATCTACAAATGGTTTAATGCCCGTTATTTAAACAATTATAATGTTTTACAATAAAAGTATCTTATAATTATTATTATGTATCTTTCTTCAACAGCGTTCATTCAAGTATCCACTTTCTACCCAGTGATAATCCTGACCGCGTGTCTGGGCTTCTTCAGAAATTGGTTGAGTGTTCCTCTGCCTCTGGTCTTTGCGGAATACTGCACTCATGAGCGTTTCCCGTCAGCGTATGGGCTCTTCATGATGGTTTCCGGAATTATAATGCTACTTCTTGGACCACTGATAGGTAATTATTAATTGAATAATATTAATCTTCAAATAGTCAAGCTTAATTAGGTGTATGGTGATGATTTCAATTATTGTATTTTCGGCACCCAGAGTTTGAGAAAACAAAAAAATGTAACATTTTTTTATAGAACACCCATACAAATATGCATTGTGATTCGATACAATATTACAGTTAAATAGTTGTTTAACAGAAGTTTTGATAATTCCGTAATCTCGAAAAGATTGATAGAGAGTTGTGCTTAATTAATTTGAATGTTTACTATCAAATATGAAATTCTTTGTACGATATTTTATGGATAAAAAACACAATAATATTTATTCATTTAAAAATTAGAGAAACAAGGACTATTAATTTCTGGAATGCTTTTTCGTCTTTTTCTTAAATGATCAATGATAAACATTATCATAAAATTATCATATTGTAAAAAAAATGGTAAGATATGTTTAATTTCATATTCAGTAAGTAAAAGAATATTTTTCTACAGCCCAAATCAAAAATTTCAAAATACGAATAATTTACAAAACAAAAGACATTGGAAAATATTTTATCTTAACATTTTGTAAGAATTTTCCTATCATAATTCTTCATAAAAAAAAACATATTGGTGTCAAAATATAAAACAATTTTATAAACAATAATATTATATTCCTTCAGCCGCTATTCTGGGCATAGTTAAATCATTTTAACTGAGATTCGACGCGAATATTATCAATAGAGAACATAAGGAGTGGGTAACGAACACTGATGATTTAAAAAAAATCAAAAATTTAGATATATGAGACTTATTTAGCTTTATTTGTTACAGGTTACATACGAGACATTACAAACAGTTATAGCTTTGCATTCTATTCGTTGAATATTTGCTCACTGGCCTGTATAATTCCATGGATGGCTGAGATGTACTTTGACTACAGACACTCGAATAAAACTCTGAAATAAAACCAATACCAGTATTAATTATGTGTATTTATTTTGCCTATATTGAGGACGCCTATGCGATTATCGCATAGCAAAATTTCTTCAAGGCGTTCGGTGCAATCATCGCATGTGTTCATCGCATAAGTAAAACTACACCTTTACTATTTGTGTTGTTATATTCAAAGACTTTTGAATAAATCCTTAAAAAATATGAATATGAAAGTGGAGCTGTTAGAAGATCAAATAATTAAGTTATTTCAAGTTATTTCGCATTGCAGATTAATTTGTAAACTTGTAAAAGAAAAAAATTCATATAGATAACCTGTAAGAAATTACAATATTAGGTATACACTAAATCAGTAAATTTCATAAATAATTTGGTACAGATATTGCCCAGATAAACCCTGAAATTTCAATTTATTATTTTTTTTCGACCATGTCCGATCCTAATAAGATCATATTATGGGCCTCCACAGATGAATCATTATTAAGAATACTTAACATTTACTGAAGAATTATAAAGATAACCTGTAAGAAATAACAATATTAGGTATACACTAAATCAGTCAATTTCATAAATAATTTGGTACAGATATTGCCCAGATAAACCCTGAAGTTTCAATTTATTATTTTTTTTCGACCATGTCCGATCCTAATAAGATCATATTATGGGCCTCCACAGATGAATCATTATTAAGAATACTTAACATTTACTGAAGAATTATAAAAATAGCCACTAACATTGTATCTTATGAACGGTAGGTAGCTATATCAAGTCCAGAAGTTATAAAAATGAATTTATAGACAATATCATTCAAAGCGTCAACGTACAGTAAAAGCAAAAACAATGATTCGGTTCGTGGATTGTATGCGTACGGATACGTAATAATATGTCGTGTATACCTACCGTAGTCAGCGCTGCGGGCACACCGATTGCCAGGTAATCAGTAGCAGTAGTACAGTAGTAGTGCTAAACATCCGCACGCACACCATCGACCAACCGAATCATTGTTTTGATTTTACTGTACCTATATATTATTAATTTGTCTATGGCTACCAATTTAGGCGTATCGAAATGTTATGGAATCACCACCAACCATTGTAATACTAAACGTCGGTATGACTCCTTAATTGTAGTACAAGATCTTTGGTTGTATTAATCTCCACACAAAAATGAATCAAAAATCCTACTTTTGATTTTTCCTTTATTTTGTGTGTAGTTTTGCTTTAGTCACATCCACAAGGTTGTTAAAATTTCTTGGCGTTCAATGCGTCGTCCTGTGCATTTTTCAATATCATCACAGAGGGCGTATAGCGCTGCAGTGTGAATGTGGGTTAGGGGCTAAGACGCACGCTACTGCAATTTGCTGCAAATTGACGTCAACTGTGGCGGTATTTGGTTGATTCCAATCGGATGTATTTGGAATCAAGTAAGAAGGCCTGCGTTGCGTTTGCTGCTTTTTGCAACATCGTGTGTCTGCGCCCTTAACCAGGATGGCATAATCAGTGGGGTTGTATAGACTTATAATTTACCCCAGGTACCTAAAGGGAATACTCCGCCTACCAGAGACACATACTAAAGTAAAAAAATAACAATTTTTGTTGATTTTTCAGAGTAAGTACTATTATCACTGATTCAATATTGAAATAAAAACAAGAAGTGAGTTTTTGTGTTGCAATATTTTTTAATGCTATAACATAATATTACATAAAACTTATATTGCCTAGAAAATACTATTGTAATAAATTATAGTATTTGCTGCACAAATATGATGAACATAAATTAATTTTATCTTACTCTGATGATCTAATTCAGGTGTTGTATTATGTAGAAAATAATATATGTATAAAATAAAAACAAGTCAAACAAAATTATTCACGTAAGTCAGACGAGTTCAAATTCGGGCTCCGGCCCTTTTCTTTTTTTGAAAATCGTAATTTTTCATGTAAAAGAAAGCCATTGAGTTCGATTTTGGATGGAAAATTTGACTGAAATCATCCATACGGACATATAATGTATACTTTTTTTTATAAAATCTATCTCTCGGTTGCTATGAAACAATATTTAATACGACATGTTATGATTCGTTCAAACAGTATGTACATTTATGGAATATTAAAACAAGTTTTTATAATATATTAAATGTGGTGAATGTCGAATGTATATTAATTATTATACTTTTAATAAAACTACATTGACGTAGAAAAGGTTTACTTGCTTGAAAAATCATATTTTTAATCATAACAGTGAAAAACCCATTTTATAAGTGCATTGAAAAAACCATTGTATAAGCGTAGTTTGATAAATATATATTATAAAATATTATCTTTATAATACACTAGCTGCACATTACTCTATTCTATGAGAGTAAGTCTGGTATCGTGTATTTTGGGACGTACTAATTCAATCAAAAATACCATAGAATGAGAATTTCGAAGATATAATTTAGTATAATGTAATACGACGGGATGATTCGGATGCTGGGGAGGAGGGTTATACCAAGGATGCCAGGCACTGACCTTTAATGATGATGAGGTGGTCACACTGGGCTGGATTCGTGGTCTACAGGTGTTTACACTAACACAGTTGAGGAATGACCGACCTTTTAATAGTAGGTCTGCAGTGTTAGGTGGATAAGGCATTTATATTGTTTAATGGCCGTCATAATTGGCTCAACCAATGTAGGTATCAATAAATAACTAATTTGTAAATAAATAAATAAATAAATAATATTTAGATATTTATATTGCCCACTTCACACGAGCAAATACTATAAATACAAATGCTACACATTTGTTTTAAAAATCTCCTGTCATCAAATTGTAAAATGAGAAACCAATCAAAATATATTTTTAAATTGGTGGTTTATGGTAAAAATTGTTACATGCAGACATCTCAAAATACGTTTCATGATTTTATGTTATTTAATTCTAAATCGGTTGAGATTTCTTATAATGTATTATACTAATGTAATCTAGTTTATTAGGGGCCTATCCAACAAGCTGTTAAATAGTATCAAATACATTAGTTATTATATAAAATAAAATCTAATTTGAATAAGACCTATATCCGAAATATAAATTTAATATATTATATTGCACCGAATGTCCCAATTCAGTATGACAGATGATTAAAATTTATAGCATGCAGGTAATTGCGACTTTTCTATGATAAGAAACCGGTTTTCTTTAATTTTATTTACGTTTCTGTAGACTACTATAGTATTTGGTAATAATTACAAAACGTAATATTTACACAACATTGTGTTTCCAACATTTGGAAATACTCACTACAAAACTCAAACACAATGACTTTTATAAAAGATTTTTATAATCCAATAGAACGCAGAAAATTCGTTTTCTATATTGCGCTACCAATAATTGCCGATTTATGATGTGAATAATAATATGTAGCAACCAGGCGCACACACAATGGAGGAGGGGGGGGGGGGGGGGGGGGGGGGGTGTCGAGTCTGGACCTCCCGTAGATTAAATTAATAGCGTAGATTGAATATTAGTTCTTCTTATTCGCTTCGTCAGGATTGTCAGGAACAACTTATGAACGGGTAGGCTCCACTCTTCTTAGCATTCCATGACACGCAAGACATGTGGCCACTGGAAGAGCCGTGGTACTCATGAATTGGTGCAACTATCCACGGCATCCAATGTTTGATTTGATATTCTGATGAGATGAGAGCGCGGAGTGGACGACAAAAAAACACATTAACGATCCTAATAATTATGTTCGTTACGCCATGCGCATTCTATAACCACTTGTGGATGTACCTAACACCTCGCAATGACATAACTAATGTAGGTGAACATTATATATCTACCTGCAGGCCGGGTGGTTATCGCTAGATTCAAAGTGTGGGGTGTCTGAGTACCGGGAATGTATCTGGAAAAGTTGAATCGACAAGCCATAAGTAGTAGGTTGACATTAAATAAAAGATATTTTCTTTTTAATGTTTTTAAATACGTATTTATAGATTAAAACACGTTAAAATGTAAATTCTCTAAAAAAATGTCCCAAATTGCAAGCTTCGTATCTTTCCGCTAGGTGCCTCCGGTAGGTGGAGTATTCCGTCTCTAAGGAAATAATATAGCATATTATATAGATACAATTTGGATAAGCTCTAATTTAATAATGCTTGAATATTTAAATTAGCGAAAATTTAATTTAGAGTAAATAATATAAAATTATAAGAATAATTTTGACAAAACATTTTATGCTATTGAATGCACTACCATCTCTTTTCAAAAATAGTAAGCTACATCGTGTAAAACTGTTTGATACAATACATATAGATGGCAATTAGCGTTCTATCATGATTGAGAAACAATAAAATTAAAATACTAAATTACTCACTTGTAGAGGTATGTAAAAATTTAATTTTAGTGGGTAAGTTGTGAGTTTATATGAAAACTAATAAAAATATATTATATATTACATGTTACTTTCTTTTCTTATCTTTTTTATTTCAACCAAGCACATTTTTTCATTCGATAGCAATATTTTAAAATACAAAGATACACTAATAAGTAATCCTTGAAGGCTTCCTACTGAATATTAGATAGGTACACATTTTTCATGATTGTTTTTTAAAAATATTGAAGTTAGCTCGGTTGTCATATTAGTTACTGTAGTAGCTTTGATATGAATAAAAAGGATTTCACTCAGAACACATAATATATAATAATATAGAAGGTCCTATATAGGTACGCAGAATCGTGGTAGAGCATACCCACAGAATAGAATAAAATATATTTCAGATGGGCTCTAACAGGGTTATAGTGTACCATACTCCATTTGACGCAGGGTTTTGAATGTGTAAGTGTCATACGAAAATTAAATAAATATTATAGACGTGCATTAGTGTGTGTTGCAAACTTCAAATACACCAATATTGAATGAGCGTCAGTGCATAAACCGAGAGCAGTAAAGTTGTCAGAATGAAATACAAGCGTATTCTTGACACGTGTTTAAGTTTATACCATATTATTTTATACTCGAAATCGGTTGATTGTTACTCCACACCCGTTAGGTAAGTATTTCAGTTTCCATTAATTCTGTGTTCTCTGGGCACACCCGAATAGTCAAATGGGGGTTGCTGGCTCTCTGAAAACCATGTCTGCAAGTACAGCAAAATAATATAAAGTACGGAACAACTATTTTCATGACATGTATGTGCACTTAGATGAAATTCTAAAGATATCCTACAAGTTGAGGAAATTGGTGTTGTCTTTGGTGACGTCCTGTAACCATTTAAGACTAGGCACAACTTAAAAGAAGACGTGCCCACCATTCCTACCCGCTGGTATTTAAAAAAATCGGTGTGTGTAGTTATGTACGCGCGTTATACTTCTTTGGCGTATCAAAACAAAATAAGCCATTACCTGAGTCTATTAATATTACAGTGGATTAGCTTGATGAAAACGTACGCGACTCATCTGTGTCTCATATAGCACATGATAATTGTAATTTAATTATTGTATTGGACCAAAATTAACTTTGCCATACAGCGGTTATAATCGATTCAGAAGTGCCCATGATGAATTAATAAAAAATCAAATTTCAATATATTTTTTGTATTATTTACCAACTCAACATTCACAAAATTTATTTATATATAATTTTACTCATAAATAATACTTACATAAACATAGCCTCAAATCTTGATACAAAATCTTTACAATGAAAAATAAATATACACTCCAATATAAATAAAGTTTTATGAATATAAATTAACAGTGTAGAATGTTAGTCTCCAGAAATTTGTTTATAAATATATATATTTATTATGACACAATATTGGTTATGTTTACAACACGTGCTGTTTACTTGGTTGTATTGAACGACTAACTAAATGACACTATGCGCATGCGCATGTACCCCTGAGACCGAAATTATTATAATCATAATAATAAATTATGTGTTGCATCGGCGCGCGCAACTTCCGTCACACGCCAAAATGCGTTACATCGGCGTCACACGCCAAAAACACACTCTGATCTGTTTTCCCAAACGCGCCAAAAGAAGTAGGTATAACAAATCTGCAAATCATTGTTACAGCGTAAAACATAACCTGTCCTTATATATACATGTATATTTATTGGAACTTTTTTCTAGAATAAGCTTTTTTATAAAAGCTTATCTTTAAAGCAAAGCAAACAGAATCGTTTCACAAAATCACAGTAAATTTAGCACCCGAGGACGTTTGTTCTTTCAATCTTTTCTTCTCGCAATAAATTGCTAAGCAGTGATATTTTTTTCAAGGGAGATTTGTATTTTTTTTATCCATTTTTTCTTTGTGTATTGTGTAAATAAAACATACAGTTAAGTATGAAAAATAACAACGCAGACGTCAATTTCATAATTCTTTGAACCAACAAACATTGCCAACGGATTATATTTTCGATTTTTTATCTTGAAAATATTTTACGTAGGTATGCTGACTCTGTAATATCGGTTATAGCAAAGAAACATATAAAATACAATGGTAGGTATGGCAAAATAAAAAATCAGCCGATATTATGTTATTATCAGAGTTAACGTTATCATTTTAATTAAACCTTAACATTACCCTGTGATAGTGGCGGAATTCAGGAAAAAAAGTTTGGAGGGGGTCAATTTTGAAAAATTATCCATAATATTTTTTACTGATTTTTAAGGTGGCGGGAAGAGGCGAGGTTAACGAAATCTAGCAGGTGCCACTGATTTTCATATTTACCCCGTCTTCTACTACGAATAACGCACTTTTCAAAGTACATTCTTCATACCCAGACACTTAACACTGTGATTCTAGCGATAAACACCTGGCTTGCAAGTATATCTAAGTGGCTATGGTAATTATTAGGATCATTAGTGTTCATTTGTGTCACGTGTGCTGTATTGTCTTTACATGCCGCATCGGGTTTTAAAGCAAACGTTGGAGTCCCCAAATAGTTTATGAGTGCCACAGGGGCCTTATGTTGTAACTTGTGAGTTGAAGTCGCCCGGCGACATGACGTCATATGACATCATTGTGACGTACTACCGGAGTGAGTCAATAGTCTTCGAGAAATTAACGCTACTCTAATACTGGCGTTATTCATTGTCCCCATAAACAAATAGGTGTTTCAGCATAATAATATCTATGGTGAGCCGTGTGCATTAAGCGGCTCGCCTCGATGCGTGTATTGAGCATACGTCACAATTACGTCATGTCGTCGGGTGACTTCATGTTACAAGTTACTACATAAGGCTGCAGGTCTTCAAGTAGACTCGAATGTCATACAATGCCGAGAGCAGCGGGATCAACCCGTTGAGAAGGCTTTTTGACAATTAAACCATTCGGGTCATGCTCCTCAGTCGTGAGGTACTGACGAAGACGAATATCGCATTTATCTAAACAATTTATAATTTTTCCGAAACAACCCCCTTGTGTGTGCGCCTGGCGGATCTACATGGACTTCGTATAAGGCGTGGTGGTATAAATATATAATATTCACAATAATTAATTGTTATACTTAAGTATTAACAAAATGAGTTAATTCTAAGGTAAATTAAGCCATCATAGGTTTGTACAAACATGATCTGAAGTAAACTCAAATAAATCCATAGTTTGAGAAAAAACAGTTGTTTCTTTCCCAAAATTGAATCGAATTAAGCACATTCTGAGATTCGAGAAATTTTTCACCGGAATAAAACGAAAAATCGTTTAAATGGTCAGTATGTCGAGGACATAGTGTTGTGTGTTCAGACAGAGGTAATAATTTAAATTTCTGAATGCCATATTTTTACAATCACTGAAACCGCTAATATAAAATGCGCCAAAATAAAATATGTCATATTGTTCCAAGATCGTACCGATAAATCAATCGAAATATTTTTAGCATTAAACTATAGTCTTTGTAGAATACTTGTAGAGAGATAATATAGTAAGATGTATTTCTTTACATAAAACAAAACTATCCCTAAAATTAATTTAGTTTATTGACAAGATAAGGGACACGCGATATTTTTTTTTACGAGGGAAGCAAAATTGAAAGCCTGCTACAATGCTCCCTGGTAAGTATTATTATGATATTATGTAGTGTAGTATGTATAATGTATATACTGTAGCTCTCAGTATATTATTGATCAAATATCTATTTTTAATGTATCAAATTATTCGACCGCAATAATAAATTCCCAGGTCCTTATATACCGGTAAACAACTGTTTACCTGTATCAGCAGATTGATTGGCGATATGAAATACGGTATCGCAATGGAAAATTAGTCTAATATCCATTCCCATAATATCATATTATATTATGACTGTAATAATAAATAAAATTTACAACTACTCGTATTTAAACCGCTGACTCGTTCAATATAATTATGTACTGGAATATAATGTTTAGGTATTACTTTTGACTGTATAAATTGCGATTAATGATTTATCAAAATGTCACTCGAATATACGTTTCCAGTCTGTTACAATCGCAGTCTCTATATCGCTTCGCCCAACATCTGATTGTACCGAGATGCGGACCTCGGATCCGTACCTATCGTAAGTTTAGTATTGTAACATACTATTGTACCAACTGTTACGCCTAATAAAACTCGCTCCTGCATACATCTTCGACTTCTTCATCATCATCCTCAACACATAACCTACGATACATCGACGATTCCCAAAGTGATAACATACACAAAGAACACCACAATACTATATGGTTAAGAGTTTGTTAGAGAAAGATGTATCTGATGATTCTAACATATATTGAGTGATATCCCGTGGGAGTAGTTGCATTATAAAGGGTGGAGAATGAAGGAATGAATAAATTATTATACATTTTTGAATGCAGAGGTGGTTTTCTATGAAGCAGACGATTCGGTCGCTTCATTAGAAAGTATCGACAAACAACGAAGCAAAAAATCCTGACAACATAAATTTTAATATTTTATAATAGGTACCTACCTTATTATATATACTACGTTTACAAGGGTGCCTACAAACCTGTCAGTACCACATACCTCCTTAAACTACAACTGCTTGAAAGTATGTATTGTGAAAATTATTTAATTTTCAGTAGATGGTGTGTATGTTAATTTTAAGATATTTGGTGTATTCGTCGGTTTAAGATAGGCAAAAATAAATAATAATAATTACAAGATAAAAAGAACTTTTTATATACAACGTTTTAAAATTTTCTGTTAAATCATATACCTAAGCTTGACTTGACTAGCTTAAACGATCACAAAAATTTGTACTTGATGGAAATAATACTGAAAAGTCATTATGACATGTCATATTGATTTCCATAGTAACGCACGTATATATTAATAATTTAGTTGCTAGGACCCCGGACCCCTAGTAACCAATAATGGTGTCGAAATAACTTTTCATACAAAACAGAATTAACTGAAAATGAATTCAATTCTACTTAAAGATAGCTAAAAGTATTGAAAATGCATTGGCATCGTGTTCTGATATATTCTAAAAGTTTCAAATGTCTAGCTAGTCGGGAAGTTAGTTAAAAATCAATTGCAAGATTTGTACCGGATAAAGAAGCACCGGACAAATAAAAATACGAGCTAAGAAAAACGTTGTAAAATAGATCAGTAGGTACCTTTTCGGACAATTTGAAAGTAAAAAGGAAAGAGGGAGCATTCTAAGTCTTCTTAAGGGTGGTACTTTGCTAGAGACGTCACTGTACAATGTACATATCACAGAAAAGTTTACCTCCAAAAATACTTAGGTACCTATGTAGATCCATATACCATGTCAGGGGTCATAAACTTCTTCCATGTAATTAATTTGAATAATACGAAAACATTGGTAGACAGCACGCGTCGAAAGCAGCCGCCGTAGCTTCTTGGTCTTCGACACGGTCCATCCGCTTCATTGGCCGGCTTAACAGTTCGAATTAGAACAGGTAAAGAAAGATATTACCGCACTATAATGGCGGGGACAGGTGTATCGCACAAGTCTGGTCATTCATCTTCGATAAATATTGTTTAAAAAAACACAACCTCTGCCTTGGGTCATTGGGCCTTTACTTGTAATAAAATAGCTCTAATTTGAATATAGAAAATAAACTTTTAGAGAAATATTCATAAGTAGTACTGAAATAAATTTCGGGTTATACGTGGATGCGACTCGTCGCTATACTATCTCGTAGGTGAGCATCTGCTGACTAGGTGTTCATTGCTAGTATAAAAATGCAGAGTGTCTGGGTATGTGGGATGTACCCGGAGAAGTAAGATATTCCACAGGCGTAATGAATGTGAAAGTCTGTGGCACCTGCTAGATTTGGTTAATCCTGCCCAACCCTTCACGTAAAAAATCAATAAAAAAAATATTACTTAGATATAATTTTTTCAAAATGGACCCTCCAAACAATATTTCTGTGCACTCGCCTGTATATACAATGGGCGGTGTCCAAGAGCACCTGACCATGTCCGATCCTAATGGGATCATATGGGCCTCCACTGAGTACAGGTTTGTATTAACAGATTTTGTTTTTTACGAGAAATGGATGTCAGCCACTTGCTCAACCTATTAGGTCCATACCCTGACTCACACACAAATTGAAAAACAATATATGTACTTGCCAGACCCAGGATTCGAACCTGGGACCCACGGCGTGATAGTCCAACGCTTAAGCCGCGCGGCCACCGTGGGTGTTGTTGTTTTAATTGTTTTATTATCGAAGATACATATTTTTATATGAAAGTCAGTTTACGAAAATTATCCAATAATGATATCATATCGAAGTTTTATCAGAAAGTATGGAAATCTTTAAAATATGATTATTTTTAATAATATAAAATATAGACAACTGTATCATGTAATAAGTATTTCTGTACGTGTAGGTACAACTCAATGGTGGTTATTTTTTGCAAGGGTTATTCCAAACCTGTCAGTGCCTTGGACCTCCACGTTCTAAACACTGCCATTAGTCATGATAGTTTAATAATTGTGTTATCCATATTAACGCTTTCGCTGCTGAAGAGATAATGAGATTTTAATTGCCCCATTTAAAATGCACGTTAATTACATCAATCGGCCGCCTGGTCATTACGCGCCGTGTGCGTCTTCCGCGTCCAAAGTATTAAGCACTCAATATGTTGAGGAAATATATAACTAACTATCATTCATCGTAAAGAGTCTGTTGGGATCTTAGTTTTAGAACGGACATAGCAATTTACCCTAGCTACAAGGTAGGTAGATTTATTACACGTAGGTATATAAAAATGAGTGCAGATCATGTGCATTATTAATTAAAACAGGGAAATTTAATTTATTTAACATTAGGGGTTGTATTTTTTGTATTCATCGACCATACGCCATATTATTTAAAACGCCATTTAGCCATGACGAGCTTTGAAGCGTAATATAATTACATCTATCTTGTACCGTGAAATTGTAAACGGATTTAAAATTACTACCGACTTGTCATGACTGCAATTTCAATGTGCTGTGTGCACTGTAAAATACGGACGAGGGGGTAGTTTATCAGATCGCCGCGAAGACATTTTCCTATCTACATTTGAATATTTTTTCATGAATTATCAGTACAATTTCTTTGAAATATTCAATCTTGGCTAAGGCTTTTGACTACGTGAACTTACGTGATTGGTACTAGTGCAACTCCACCGAACTGTTCAGGGTAGCAAATGATGCAGGTGAGCAAAGATCACTATGATGGCGGCGACATCCGATAGGGGATGACACGATGAGATAATTGGTTTTTTTGTATACGTCATTTATACCTACCTCAAATATATGATTTTATATAAAATTTCGTAAGTACATAATATTATTTTGTAAGTACCTGAAGTTAAGTTAATTTAAGTCCAAAAGTATTTTATGTCTAAGTGACCACTAGAAGCCGCGTTCGGGGCACTCACTACGAAGTAGGCCCCCTCCCAACCGCGCATTACCCTTCACCTATGTAATAAGGGGCACGAGAAGCTCATAATAATTATTCTTATCAGCGTCTCTCATAACAAAGGAATAAAAATATTATATTATTTCTCGAGGCTTGTAATTAATATTCACGATGACATCATTCTACCAGGGAAATATCGGACACGCAGCAACTAAACAATGAGTTCACTGTTATTAAATAATGCCTACCATGCCCGTCTATCGAGAACGCGTCCGGAAGCGGATAAAGTAAAACAGCGCGCGCCTCTTTTGCTTGCCGTGTTCAATGAATGGGCTACGTTGTATTTTCGTAAATTCGTTCCGCTGAGAAGCCAAACCACGGGTGAATCATTGGGCGGGCGGGCACAATGCGTCGTCAAATCCAGTGTGCTCTGGCGTATTTGATTACGTTGTATTTTCTATGATTCACGCGCCACTTGTGAAATTTTGCACGAGTGCCCCGCTCGACGCGTTCTATGGGCGCTATCGCTAAGAGTCAACTCACATTTCGGGTCAAATCATAACAAACCTACTATCACCTGAAAAGCTCTTTTAACCAACAGTAATACACCAACTTCGAACTCGCGAACTCGGAGTTAAGCGGTCATTTATCCAACACTTTAGACCCAGTTCCATCAGAAAAACATAATACGACAATAATTGCAAGCTTGAAAAAGCTCAGTTGAAAAGAGCTTAAATTGTTTAGAAAACATATTATAATCCAACGAAGAACGCGTTATAGCTACAAAGCAAGGAATAAAAAAATATTACCTTGCTACGAAGAAATTATGCCTGAAATAAGAAAGCATTGTGTCGTCAGACGAATTTGTTAGATTTTATGAGGCCATCAACATCTAAATAACCTTTTTACGTAACTCATTCATTTTTTTTTATATATTTTGTACATATTAATATGTACCTTCCTACAAATAACTGTAATTTAATTAAATACTTTTCTTCTAAACTAGTGTTTTTGTTAGTCCTTGGTCCGAATTAAACAAAATTTATATGTATTTATATGCAAAGTTGTACCTCGGTTTAAGAAATTTTCGTCGAACCACCCTGTCACGTAACTTCAGAGTATTACTGTACTGCCTCTCTGTCACGTATTAGGTATATACTATTGTCATTAAATTAAACCAGAATAATTATGAATATAAAATAATTACGATAAGCTTTAATAATTATGATCTGTCAATTAATCAGATACTAAGCACTATATACAGGTTCATAAAAATACTACTTACTGCATTAAATAATTTTAATAACGTCCTTATCACTTGACTTTTCTCAATATTATTTTCGACGGGCCGTGTCAAAGAAGAAATCTCTCGGACGGATCGTAACACGATGGTCATAAAGTTGCCACGTTTTAACTTTAATTCATTGATGGTCATGGCAAGTGGCTTGCCATATTATTTAAAAGTTCTCAAAACCGGTTGTTACTATGGTGGAACTAATGTCAAGTAAAAAATACAAGGTTTTCGTTGGGGCTATCACTTATCTATAATGGTACTGTATTACGAATCTATCTATTGAAAATATATTATCAAAATAATAATTCCATCCATTAGGTATAAGTCAATTACAATAGCTACCTGCTTTATTCATCAACCATTATATTATTAGAAGACTTAATCATTTTAACCTAACATGTTCACATGCATACATACATGCTACATATGATATACCTAATCGACATAATATTGTTATAGTATTATTTTTTGTCACAAAGTTTTCCTTAAAGCTATTCTAATCTTGCGTTTTACATTTAGGGTATCAATGTATAGAATGTTGACGTATAGCAAAATGAACTAGTCAAGAACGCGGTATTATAATATATTATGTAAACAAATTATTTAAAATATTAATATTACCTACATAGCATGTAGCATTGCCGGTCACCAAGGATAATGAAAGGCTACGGAAGTAAACTAGACGTCACGTAACCCGACAAAAATTAAATCCTATTGATCCTTTTATGTTAATCAATACATTTCGTTTCCACTTTCAATATCGAATGTATCACTATTGTCTGATTTTTAAAACCGTTATTTCGGTAAGATAGAAATAATTACAAGATAAAAAGAACCTTTTATATACAACTTTTTAAAATTATCTGTTGAATTTTTATGCTCAATATTCTCAAACTTGTACTTGATATGAAGTAAATAAAAAACAAACAAATATAGAATAATGAAATGTCATTTTGACATTTCATTTTGATTTCCATAGTAACGCACGTATATATTAATAATTTAGTTGCTAGGACCACCTCCTTAGCAACCAATAATAGTCTTTTACTTTTTACGGATTTTTATGAAATAACTTTCCATACAAAACAGAATTAACTGAAAATGCATTCAATTCTGCTTAAAGATGGCTAAAAGTATTAAAATAATGCATTGGCATCGTGTTCTGATATATTCTAAAAGTTTAAAATGTCTAGCTAGTCGGGAAGTTAGTTAAAAATTGATAGCAAGATTTGTACTGGACAAACAAGAATTCGAGCTAATAAAAACGTTGTAAAATACCGGTTTTGAAATACCTGTATTGCAATAACAATACAGAACTGCTGGGTATACTGTATTAATAAGCATATGAATTTTATTTTATCAAATGTAAATTCGATGAATGAAACTGTAATTCGTTTATGATTTCTCAACGATGGACGGTAATTAATCTACCTACTAATAACATTATTAAAAATCTTTAGTTTTCAACCGTCCGCCGACGTGATAACAGACAGTAAATTATATTGTATACATAGTAAAAATAAAATAAATACAATATAATATGCACTTACTAGATACATAATTTATCATTATCAGATACATGCCATGAATAACCAAATATAAAAATAAAAAAAATACTTTTTTTAAAGTTAGTTAGTTGTATTTTGTATCCAAGTTAAATAATTAGTAAGTGTTTATGTTAACCACCGCGAAAAGGCCAATAAACTAATAAACAGTCAAAACAACAGGCCCTTAGTAAAATAATTAATAGGCGCCTAGTTATAATTGGAAAGCCATTAGTCAAATGGACTACTTACATAAGTTTGCAAGATTTTCCTTATTGAGATCAAAGACGTTTTTGCGAATAATTTACCCTTGAATTCTAACTAATAAGATTTTTTGTTGCCTACTATTTAGTACTTCAAGGCGCCAGTATATTGAAACCGCAAATGAATTGATATAAAATTACGTGGTTCTGATTTTATGACTGAAAATAGAATAGGTGGATAATCAAAAGAGTATTAAAAATGTATTCTCTGTTTTCAAATGTCGTTGTTTATTGTTGACATGATTTTTCCGGTCATTTAAATTCCAGAGCAATTTTATTAAAAAATATAAAGATAAGTGTGTAAATATTTGAAATTACTTTATTTTTTGAGATACCTACTATAATAATATGTACCTACCGACATAATTATTTGGAGCTGCTTTCGAAACATACCTATTAGATATAGCCTTGAAAAGATCTTGGATCAAATGGGATTCAAATCTACAATAATCTAATTCCGGAGGAGATCTTTACCGATTAAGCTACCGACCTAAGTAGGGATTCACATTATTTCAAATATTTTTTATAATAATTTTATACTTAAACCTAGGTGTATTATAATTTTATTTATCATATAAGTATTATATTATAATGTACCTGTTCATTTTATTATTTCATGATAAAACTTTTTGAGTCTCAAGCGAAAAGTTTCCGCACTAAGAAATAAGACCACAATCGGAGTCGGTATCAGACTCCCATTCAACTAATATTTTACAAACATACAGTTTTATTTTTCTGGTAAGCCGTAAACTCCTAGCTAACTTTCTCGGATCTCATGTAATTTTTTTAATGATGTCGTTGGCATCCCTTCACATTTTAAACGCGTCTAGTAGGCTCGGATAATCGAGATGTCACTGCGAAATTTAGCCCTGCGACATGTAAATATTCTAGAATTCTCATAAGGTACGCGATATATATATACGTTTAGTAAGGATTCTTTGTTACTGAGACATAGTAACAGATAAACTAATGATATGGAGATAATTTTTTGCGGAAATTAAATTAGATATTATTTCATTTACAATTTGTATGCGCCCTTATATAGGCATATTTAAATTAAGGATATTTTCTAGGCATATTATAATAATATATTAATACGACAATATTTTAAATTATATTACGTTATAATTGAGGAATTTAATATGCATGGCAAAACTAAATTATTAATGCTACCGCGTGCATATTTTGATTGGAAACGAGTAAGTAAAAGTTGTTTCACGAAGTGTGTAAATATTTCCGGCTTCCTTCCATTTAGCTATATTCAAATAAATAATATATTCTGGTTACAGGAATAAGGGTTGTTTTTTTTATTATTATAAAATTAGCAATGCACATGTTTGTCGGAAGTCGCGTTACTCACCCTAATGCAACATAAACTAATATTTTTCACGCGATAAATTATTACCATTTAAAATCATTAATTTTTAACAAGACATTCAAATTGCTGATTACAACTTAAAGACGTACACATCGTAAATGAAATAAATTGAATAAGTACCTAACGCACTAAAAAGGATAATATTAAATAAGATGACAGGGGGTCGCAATTGAAGCTTTGGAAAAATTATAAATAAAATAGTGTTATATAAATGAGAAGAAGTTAAGCAACATATTATTCTAAAGATTTTATTTCAAACATTTATTCAATTTTAGGTCTTACTTGATTCAAAATGCATCCGATTAGAGCTTTGGTGCACTTGGAACCAAGTCAGATATGCGTCGACAAACTTTAACTGCAGTGTCATGTGTCTGAGCCCTCATGCCTCAAGGATGCTGTGTCTTTTTCCACACACCCACTTCTGTTTTTGCATATTATTATTGAAGAAGAACTTCTTATAATATACAGTTATGGGTATGTTCTATCTTCGAAACATGGCCTGCTCAACGTAGTCACCCCATAATCATGACGTGTCAGACGATATAGGATAATAATCATTGTACAATGCACATTGCTCATGGTTCTACAGTCCTCGTCACGTACTATTTTCGCCGCATACTACTCTGAAGATACTTCTTAATCTCCTCTTATTTATTTTTATTTGTGAGAATTCTATGAAATCGTTGACCATCACTAACTTTTTGAGATTTGTAAAACATTATCCACCTAAATAATAAATAATCATAAACTAACCTACTAACCGTCATGCAAGTTGAGTGTATATTCATATCCGAAGCAATTTGGTTGAACATATTATTATGTATTATCATCACGGCGAAAAGTGCAGATATTAAAAAAAAAACTGTTATTTTACTAAGTAATTTTCAAATTTTGTCAAATCCACTTTTTGAGAGTGTGAGAAAATGCGTTATTTTCACCTATACTTTCTAAAAGATTTATGTTTACTCGTAACAAAATAAACACATCATCTCTTTGATGACATTACCAATGTATTGCATTTAGAAAAATAACGTCTGCCCTTTACGATGACGTGATTGGTTGAAATGAATTTGACACTGTTTGAAAATAAACTGGCTGGATTTATTTTCTATTGAAAATTAGTCCTATATTTAGTAGGTTTTTTAAACGATTTGATGTTGGATTTATAATAACTAAATATCAAGAACTCTTTAAAGTAATCTAGTTGCCAGTAAAACATTTTTTTGGAGTTATCTACTTTTGAAAATTATCTTCTAATTTATTTATACGGTAAATTTTTGATGGTAATTCAAGCCGGTACTTCAAAATTTGCTTGCTTGCTCAAGTTAGCCTAAGAAATAACCATTAGGTATTATAACAAAGGCATATTATCCTAATAATATATAATTATATATTTTTAAAGGTTTAACAATTATAATTTCAGTGGGAATTTTGTTCGTTAATTCAAAGATTAATGACGCAAATTTGCTTGCGTCACTCACCGTCTTTATAAAAAGCTTATATTATTATAAAAGCTCTGCGTTGCTGCACGTGCTTCATGTCTATACGACTTTGATATTATGTGAGTACATACGTGTTGGTATAATACTATAATGGCTATGTGGGGTGGGTAGGTAATACGATTTGAAAGGATATTGGCTGGCGCATGACGTGAAATGACTTTTGCTTCCTTCTGCGGTGGCAATGACGGTGGCTCGAAGGTCGCAGGTTATCGTGCATTATGGCATGCACAAAATATACAGTGTTTACTCCGAATGTTGATATATGAATTAAATAGGGTTTATTATTCATTATTTATTATGAATAAGGCAGTTTTTCTAAAACTCGTGCATATAATTACATAGTTTACAAAATAAAGCATACTAGCTAAGACGCTATATGAAAATGTGGACACATATTTTTGTTATTATTTGTTGGCCATTCTTTGCTGAAATTTATACTTACTGAAAAGAGTTTATGATTTTAATTAATTTAAAATGCTGTCCAACTGTGCTGCCATGCTAAGTAAAAAGACAGTAATTTTGGTTTTATTGAATTGAGAACCTAAGTTTTAAACTACTCTCTTTTCCTTATATTATGTACAATTATTGGATTAAAAATTCATGAATTCAAGAATGGACCTAACCTAACCTTACCTAACAATTGATCCAGTATATCGGCTATTTTCAAAATTTGTTTGCCGTTGACTTCCACTAAATATACAAAAACCGTATATTCTACTAGGTTAGATTAAGAATTTTTCGTACAGAGAATCCTATTAAAATAATATGTCAATTTAGAGTAGGTCCCTATCATGAATTATTTGAATGGGTCATTGATCTAACTTATTTAAAAACTGTTTTGCAAATTTATTTAGACAGTGAAATATTTGACTATGGCTTCGTTTGATTTAGTTTTTCAAAGGTTTAATGAGCGAGTCGAGCTGTATTGTTAGTTGTATGACGTTCTCAACTCGATTAAGTCTGCTTCTTTATAAACACGCTTTGCTAAGATTTTTTTTCACATGAGATAAACTGAAACATGCTTGTATCATAATATGCATAACAATTTGCCAAGTAACTAAAACGCGCATTCAATATTGGTAATATTTGGCAGTCGGTGGGTTTTATATTTCTTGAATTTTATGGCACGACAGTCATAAAGTAATAAACCGTATATGGCTTAAAAAACTTGTTCCATGACGACTGGTTTAAACATGTATATTATCTTATTAATTTAATCTGTGAGTTGTGTACGTGTATGTGCATGTGATTGATAGTTATTTATTATTAAATCAGCGTATATTTTAATACGACAGCTCTCTCCTTGATTGCTAAATGTCATTTACAAAACTATTTTTTTTAAAAATAATTTAACAAATCCTACCTTCCTATATTATATTATGTTAACTATTAACATTTAATGTCACATTAAAACACCAACAGTACGTGGCATAGTGATGAGTAATCGTTCAATCTACACCTCGTGCCATCGGTGCTGATACCTTCAGTATTCAGCAGCTGTTTTAATCAATACTTACTGAGTTAACCCATATCGGATTAACTTTAGTAACACCAGATATTTTTTTATATACTTACTATGCTTTTACTTTAAACAACGGTATGGCTATGGAAAACTTCTGATATTCTCAGTTTCTGAAAATATCTAAGTCTCTGTCTACACTGTCATTGCTCACTCATCGCTGGTCACCGCGTTTGACGTTTGTTCATACAATCAACACAATAAAAATGGCAGACGAGAGACTTGTCCTTAAATGTCTCCGATACCAATACATAACAATCGCTGTTTCCGGGCCTGATGACATATTTGAGCAATGGCGTCGTCTAGATAGAGTATATTTTTACGTTTTGGGAGATTACGCGCGAATGCGGCAAATGTCGATGTCGCTAGGCAGATGTGCGAGGTTGTAACATGCAACATTCGCCGGCGGTCTCGGAAGTTTTGATTTATGGCCGTTTAGCCTCAATGTAATAGAGGCTTTAGGCACACAAGGCGAGTTGTGATGTGCGAGCCGGCTAATGATTACAAACATCTACTTCTTAGCTCCATGATAATAAAAGAGATGGATAGTTTTTACCTAAAAATCAATTAAACGAGTCCTTGAGTCGCGAAAGATCCTTGAATATTTTTTAAAATTAGAATTAAATAGTTTATTGTTGTATTTATTCTGGTAGTTTATTTAAAATTTAAACGTGTGGCATAAATGGCAACAGAACCATTTATATAAAACACTAATTTAAAAAAAATGACAAAGAAATGTATGCCAAATGATGCCTTGATCACCTCTTATAAAAAGGGCTTTAAAGTTTACTGATTATATTGTAATGCATTATTGCTTATCGGTGTTTTAATTTTTGACTCGCCCAAGCGATTCAAAGCGTGCAATATGTTTGAGCGAATTGTGGGGGCGAATGTGTTTGATGCACCGCTGCACTTTTAGTTACTACATGTACGTAGTTGGTTGTGATACTGACTTTCATAATTAGTAATAATATTAATTAAAAACTGGCAGTAGAATTTATAAAAAGACAAAATAAATAAATCTTATTGTTGGTCTATCTATATTATGGTAAAACTCGTAAATCCCATCAAAATCCATCACAATTGAATAATCTAGTATTATCGAATAATATCTACCGCTGTACAAAATTCTTGCAAAAACACTAAAAATGATTTAATCAACAAGGCATAAATATTTCCCAACCTCCTAAATACCAGGAATCGTAATTCTATAAAATTGAATTAACCTGTAGTCTTTAATTCGAAAATTATTATTTTCTTGTCGGTTTAAGCCTATACCTCAGTTGAGGCAATGTCTAAAAAGATCGTGGCTATAATAGGCGATGCGCGGATTGAGGGTCGCGGGTGCAAATGGCGCATGCCGAACGAAATATAAATTGTCATATAAATCCAACGTGCGTCCATTTAATGTTCTGTTTATTGTTCTATTAGTAACAATAATAATATATTCATTGACATGTTTTCTTTTTAAAGTAAATGGGTAACGTTTTTAGCCATCTTTACACGATTTAAGAATTAATACGCCCGTCGCCATCACGAAACAAATTGACGTGTTCCCAGCTCGACTTTATCTCTCCGAATGCCAGCGAGTCCAAAATTTTGTCGCGCCTAAAAAAAATTGAAAATAGCCGATATACTGGATTATTTGTTAGGTTAGGTTAGGTTTTCATTCTTGAATTCATGAATTTTGCCAGAATCGGCTTTGAAAATTAGCGTGGTTCCTGCCTGGCTTCCTGTATCAATTAATTATTCTTACCTTTTGTATTTTTGGAAAATATCTGCATTATTGCACGCATAGAGCAGATAAATTAGATAGAATTATGAAAGAGACTCGTTAATAATTGTCATGTATCAAAACTTTGAAGCCAGGATCGCGACATGCATCCTTAAATATTACTAATATTAAATTCGCGTTTTATTTACATGAAAAACTTTAATGCATATTATGATAATATAATATACGTAACTATTGACAATAACGTATTCTTTAAGGGGGGACATGCTCAGCGTAGGTCAAAATGGAGCTTTTGTTCTATTTTCAAAGCATGATCCTGGACATACCTTAAACGTTGTAGATAATCTATTTATATAATTTTGAAGCCTTATTATCCTTTATATTTATTTTAAACCTAACCTACCTAACCGATTTTTTTAAACGGTACATGTTCAAACACGCACGTTAACATCATTTTACTCCATACTTCAATTATAGTTTGCCAATTTATGGCTACGGCCGTATGTTGTAGCTCAACCACTAGGGAATGCCAAAAGAAATGGCGTATTTCAAAAAAACACCTTATTCTTATTTTGACCCACGCTGAGCACATCCGTCAATACGTGTTTAAATTTAGCATACGTATATTATTTTTTCACATTTGAGAACTAAACCCTGTTACAGCCTCATCCAGAAGGTAACCCAGATTATTATATTATTATTATTGTTTCTTGTTTTCTTGCAAATTCATTTTATATTCAACAGAATGTCACTTTAGCACTTAGGTCCTACTAAATGATCCAATGTAATCCCTGGTCTCCACTTTGAAGTCCTCTGATACTTTCCAGATATGTAAATAAAATTGTCAACTTGTCTTTTTAATATCAAGAGTAAATTTCCATGTAGTGTTACAGTTTTGTTGCTAAATATAGTATGCAATAAATTATTACGATGATGCTTGAGAAGTAGGCTGTCCCCCGCGACAGGAAGTAGACGACACGTGTTGTTGGCATGCAGTGCTTTCAGGTTCGAATAAACACGTGTCAAAATAAACTGAATACTAGTCTAATAAATATTTCATGAGAACGAGCTTTTGGCGGATGTACTAATTGATGGATTCTTATATTATTCAGTCATTCAAATTAAGTTCTGGCGTGTGTCTGACCCCTCGTCTGGTTGTAATGGTTACTTGTAATATTGTAATTCAAGCTTGTGTGTTACGAGGTCATGTTACTTGTTATTATGATTCGCGGAATTGTTACGCCTTCCTTGAAAACGAAAGGGGAAATTAATACGTCTTGATTGTGTTGAGTTATATATTATAATAATATGTTTTATTCTGCGTATCAAGGGGGGACATGCTCGTCGAAGGTCAAAATTGAGTTTTTATTGTATTTTCAAACCATGATCCTGGACACTCCTTAAACGTTGTAGATAATCTATTTATATAATTTTGAAGCCTTATTATCCTTTATAGTTATTTTAAACATTTGATGACTGCATGAAGTATTTTTGTTACATAAAATAGTATTCTTTTAAACCTCTCGCTCTAATGTTTTAGAATATAGTCATATTTCGGTACAGAACTGTGCAGTGGTGTTAAAATTTTTTACATTTATTAATTTTTAAACGCATTTATAAAACCATTAGTATAATTTATTACGAGATAATTTTTGTAAAATATTCACGATAAAAAATTATATTGATAATCTCTGTGATCCCAAATTTGACAAGAATTAGGCATTTTACTATTCAAAAAATCGGCAAGATTAACACATTTGAAGATAATTCTAAAGATACTTATTATAAGCTATGTCTTTGACCATTCAAGTGTGATAAAAATCTTATGAATAATGATTGCTTTATAATAATTATTGACCTAAGAATAAGGTAGTGTTTTTTTGAAATACGCCATTTCTTTTGTCATTCCCTAGTGGTTAAGCTACAACATACAGCCGTAGCCATAAAATGACAAACTATAATTAAAGTAGGGAGTAAAATTATGTTAACGCGCGTGTTTGAACATGTACCTAACCGAATTTTTTTTTATTTTTTTTTAAACGGTACATGTTCAAACACGCGCGTCAATATCATTTTACTCCCTATTTCAATTATAGTTTGTCAATTTATGGCTACGGCCGTATGTTGTAGTTTAACCACTGGGGAATGACAAAAGAAATGGCGTATTTCAAAAAAACACTACCTTATTCTTAGGTCAATAATTATTATAAAGCAATCATTATTCATAAGATGTTTATCACACTTGAATGGTCAAAGACATAGCTTATAATAAATATCTTTAGAACCATCTTGAAATGTGTTAATCTTGCCGATTTTTTGAATAATAAAATGCCTAATTCTTGTCAAATTTGGGATCACAGAGATTATCAATATAATTTTTTATCGTGAATATTTTACAAAAATTATCTCGTAATAAATTATGCTAATGGTTTTATAAATACGTTTAAAAATTAATACATGTAAAAAATCTTAACACCACTGCACAGTTATGTACCGAAATATGACTATATTCTAAAACATTAGAGCGAGAGGTTTAAAAGAATACTATTTTATGTAACAAAAATACTTCATGCAGTCATCAAATGTTTAAAATAACTATAAAGGATAATAAGGCTTCAAAATTATATAAATAGATCATCTACAACGTTTAAGGAGTGTCCAGGATCATGGTTTGAATATACAATAAAAACTCAATTTTGACCTTCGACGAGCATGTCCCCCCTTAATAGAGGAAATACATGCTAGTCGAATTCGTATTGTAATATTGAAGACATTTAAATTCTCAGTAATGACTATCTAAATTTTAATTGTAATTTTGAAAATTACAGATACTCTATAGTATAATTATATTGATGAAGATAGATAGGTAATATATAGAAAAAAATGAATATTTTCAGGGTTTAATAATTGTTGTTAAATTGATAAATTAATAAAAATCATTTTATGGCATGTTAGCTTTTATGCTTTTAACATATTTATGCTAAATAATTTGACGAATGTATTGTAGGTATTTTGATATATTTGAAGAAGATTTGTATTTATTGCGTAAGTCAGGAACATGGCGTCGGTGTTTTGTAAAAAGGGCGAATTAACCAAAATGCTATTTTACAGGAGGATTTTTAACTTCTTTCTTCTTCTTTTCTTTCTTCTTCACATTTATTTGTTTATGACCTGTGGATGATTATAAATATCTAACAAGTTTATAATAAAGCTTAGAAAGAATATTGTCATTATAATAGGCATTATTATATAATATTTTAAAAGGCCTAATATGTCACATTCGCTTTTTATTCGTAATTTTAATTAAGTAATCTAATTTTCGTCGATTATCGTTTTTAAGTACTTTCCTGTGGAGATAAAAATTCGCCCTTTTTACAAAACACCGACGATAGATTCATAGAAAATGCGGTTACTTTTACCATGCCATTGGCAGGGTTAGAGGATAGTAGTTAATCCCCTTTGAAAAAATTGAAATATTATCCAAGAAGAATAATGTATTGCATTGAAGATTCTCGGAACCAACTGACTTAAATTCCCAAGCAAAGTATTTAAGAAGTAATATTTTTATATAGCAACATTCCATCTACACTTATTTATCGCAACTTATATAAAATGAGTATACTTAAGTATTTACCCAATTAAAAATAAATAGATTAAGTATACTTAAATACTAAGTTCTGTTAAAATACATTATTATTTTTTTAATAATGAAACAATCAATCAATATATATATATAATAATATAATCGTGTAGAAAATATATAGTTTAGGTACTCATCAGATGAAAATGAGTCCAAGATAAGATCCAATTTGATTCTGAGTATATTACTATGTTTAGTGGCAACACATCCAGTAGAAATTTTCTTCAATGCAGATGACGCAATCGATTCACCACAAGATTTTAAAGTGGGCCTCGAAAGATTTCAAACCAATAAGACAATTATTAAATTATACGACAACCTTTTAAATATTCGTATTTCTGACAAATTGAATACAAAATATTACTAAAACTATAACAAAATCCCTGTAACTGACATAAAAAAGGCCACATAATTACGTACATTACAAATCACACAAACGTGTACTTGTTAAATAATAAATCACTGATTATTGACTATTACCTAAGTGTCGTCACTGTCATTTTTAATAATTATTATTTGGTTTAAGATAGTATTCTATAAAAGGATACATTGATATTTTACTAGATACGGTGGTATCTAATTGGAATTTAAGGATTTTATTTCCTTTTTTATCGTGCGTAAAATTAGTCAATGCTTTAAACCTCCACGTCCCTAAACCCGCCGCTGGCTACATAGCAGTGGCGAAGGGTGGAGGTAAGCTGTTAAGATCCTGCATAAATAGTGCACACTAAACGTTGTCAGTCAAACTTATTTGTTTTCATTGAACTAAAGGTACGATGTGTAGATAGTATTTTATTAGTTTTTTTAATTCAATTAAACCCTGCCTAATTCAAGCCATAGTATATAATAGTAAAAAATATTCCTTTATCAATAAAATATCAAAAATTATGCCTTTAAACCATATATAATTTTATATATTATATGGATAGACGAATATTTTTTAACGATTATGGTTATAAACCAAGGGCTTAATAAATTTAAAAAAAATAGCCAACAACGTATGTGATGTATGTATTCTTAATTCAACGAAAAAAAAAGTATGATTGAAAAAGTGTGCTATATTTTGTTGGGTCAGCCATAGCACACCTTATTATAATTTGGTTTAGGCAGGGTTTAATTGAATTTTAAAAACTAACCAAAAATATCTGCAAATTGTATTCTTAGTTCAATGATAATAAATAAATAACTATGACTGACAAAGTTTTTTATTGTGCACTATTTATGTCAAATCTAAACAGCCTACCTCCACCCTACGCTACTGATTTTATGTATGTATAAGACACAATTAATTTTATATTGTATTATAATCGTTTTAAATAATTTGATTATTTTCCGTAATATTCAAACTGCTTTTTATCGACTTAATTCAAAATATTTAATCATATATTATATATAACCATGTGCTTTAAATACATCTTCGATATAACATTGAACACCCTACCCTGCAGTGGAAATAATTTATGTATATATTATTAAGCTTTCCAAAAAGCATTCGCAATGTGAACGCAAGTCAGATTTCCTCGAAAGCTTGTTTATTTCTTTTAATAAATAAGCTCAATTTTCACCTTCCAACGTACTTAATGAATAAGCCATAGCAGTCTTTTCCTGGTACCTAAATAAAGATTTGTGTAATGAATGGCTGAATAACAAACAGCGAGCTTTGTTAACCATTCAGATATTAACGGTTTTAGGTTTAAATACTCTTGAAAGATATTCAAAGTCTAGTAAGCGCCCTCTAGGAGGGCTAAGCCCCACAATCTCCCGCGGAGCTTTATCTAAAGAACTTTTATAATGGAACTTACACTGCTATTTTAGTTTGGAGTCTGTTAAGTAGGTAGTCGGAAAGCTCTTATTAAACAGCTTCGTATTTTATTCTAAAGAATTCCATAGCGGGGGATGAAAGCTAAATAAGGGTTGATTTTTGTAATGCTAATTTATTTTGCTATTTAAGTAATGCTTTTTTTGAAGTTTTTATTTTATAATTTAGTAAGTAGGTATTTAAAGATCTCTCAAATTACCTTGTCAGGTACCTATGTAAGTTACATTTTTTTTTTATTATTATAACGAATTATGGATAACAGATCGATTGGATTGAAAACGAGGCAACTTTTAGTATGGTAAGTAATTGTTTAAACTGGCACAGTAGTATGAACCGGAAAATGACCGGTATAAAAAAATAGAATCAAGACGTAATTTAACTTGTTTTGCATTTACGGTTCTTGGAATCGGCTATTGTATGGCATACTATTTCGTTTTTAAAAAATCCACCTGTTCATTCAAAATATTTAATGATACATTAGTGTAACTAGTCATATTATGACTTACCTACATGTAGCTTATTAAACGCAATTTTCTATAGTGTTTGAAGATGCCGCAAGGCGAAACACAGGTCACAAAAAAATATTCAAATGGAATAGTACAAATAATTTAAATCAATTAGAATTCAAATTCAAATTCCGTCAAGTGCCCTCAGGGCCGTATGTATGAGATTCCCAAATTCTTTATAAGCTATTTAACCAATTTTCCATCATATAGCGTATAGCACTGTTTGTGACGTAAGCAATCTGACGTCATACGCCATTCAAAATGGCTGCTTCATCTGTCACTTTCCAATGTCATTTTAGTAGGTAACTGACGCAATGCCTCGTACCAATTTCGATTACAAAGCGCAATATTTCTCATGGAGAGATAAGATGGATTTACGTAAGATTACGATAAAATATCTCCGCTCAACGACCGCAAAAATAGGTACCTACTGCTGTATCTAGCATTATAATATGCAATTGGAAGCATTCTTCAAAATATTATGGTACCTACCTACCTAGTTAATTATTGTAAGATAACTGTGATAAACAAGGCATAACTCTCAAATACACTGGATACATCATTAGTGTCATACGGTGTTTGGTATAAATGATAATATTATACAGAGATCATTACATATTATTATATAAATCCATTTGCATTTCTGTCATTTATTCTTATTGTGTTTTGACATCTCATAATTAAAGTGAAGTTAGTCATAATAATATGTAAGTATTCAGTATTGCCACCAAATGGAAATGTTTACTGGCAATATTTTATCCTTCCGTACAGTAGAATTATAAAATAAATGTGATAACATAACTGATAAATTATTTAAAGTTCATAATAATTATTCATTTATAATTATTAAAATTATATGGTACCGTTCGCACACTTTCAGACACATTTACAATTTCAAAATTTTGAATTATTGATCGGAGAATGTAATTTTATAAGATTGCCATTATCTACAAGTCACTAAATAACGAATTACGTTTGTACTTATGCAAAAACGTGCAGTATATAGCCTATAAGGTTTTTGGGAATCTCATACATACGACCCTCAGTCAACAGTATTAAATTATTTAACATGGATGTACCTCACTCCGCTTTTGCTCGTTTAAAATTAATAGTGACCTCCAGTAATTTTACTCTGTTGATCAGATTCCCTTCATATACTTGGTAGGTACTTACCTATTATTATTTTACACTTTTTCCTGTGTTGTATTGTTGCTGTTTTTCCATTTCCAAATTCTTAGCATTAAATTATTAATTATAAATACTCACATGTACAACATGTGACAATAGAAGCAATTGCGTCATATTTATTTAATAAGTGATTCGATGTATTTGAGTCTAATTAACCACAGTAGGTATATTAAATATAATATGTATTAATTGCATATACCTATTCGATTTCACCAGCTATTATTTACTCGATAGATGTTACATGTAAATTGTACGTATTACATTTCGCCGTATCACTGTTCACTGTGAGCTATCGTACCAAAAAGAGATGACCATCTAGCATCGAGATAAGATATAACTTGATAATCACCTACTTTTGAATCATTCAAAAGTATACGATAGTGATGTTTGTATTTCTAATATACTTACATATCTAATTTCTTCTGTGTTTTCCTTGCGTTACGGTGCTTTTATTAGGTAGCGTATTTTTAAGTGTTTAATTTAAATATGAATTTGATCTCGATACTGTACGGCTATCTATTTACGATATAGCATCTCACGGATACGGTTAACTGTGTACGAAAAAATTTAAGACTTATAAGCCCTTGTAATTAAGCAAAATAGCTATCAGGTAAAAAATATTGCATTTAATATAAGCTATATCAATACTACAATATTGTTTGTACCTAAGAGCAGCGGCAATTTTCTTTAACGTGGATAACGCGATTGATTTATCAGAAGGTTAAAAAATGTGCCTTGAAACATTTTAAGCCAGTCATACATTTATTAAATTATATCAAGATCTTAAAAAGATGTAAATTTCTTACAAATTAATAGAGTATAGAGTATTACCCAAAGCATAACAAAATCTCTGCAACTGACATCAATTGCATAACCAGCCAAATATTATACTTGTATCTACACAAAAAAAATAAGACACTTGTATTTTTATTTATATCATTACCTACTGTCATTTTTAATAACGATTAGATATTATGAAAAAATACGATGTCATTTTTAATAGGTACTTTAGTAGATGGAATTTACGGAATTTATTTTGTTTTTATCATGGGGTGAAGTGTAGAAGTGGTGCCTCTGTTTTCCAATTTTGAAAACTCGTTAATGCGTACGAGTGTATATTATATTGTACCATTTTTGACACTAAAGTTCTAACCTTTTCTAAAATCGCTTAAAAACACATAACATAATATGCTGGACATGCCAACAGTATGAAGATTCTTCAACATTTCTTCCAGGCACACCGTGGTTCCACTCAGGACTTATCAACGTTAGGCGCTTCCACGATGATGCTTACTGGATGTGCCGATCGGCGAAGTCTTTTGATTGTATTTTAAATATTTTAATCAAAAGAAAAGGAACTAGGTATGTGAACATAAAAACTAAAACACGATTTTTTCGAAATAATTTTATAAAAGGTACAGAGGCATAACAACATATTGATATTATGCATATGTGAAATTTTATTGTCGGTTTATTATTACATTACTTATATAAAAATATATCGCTAAGGCACATTTAATATTAAAATAATTTAAGTATAATACAAATAATTGGCATCATTTTAATCGATATTAATATTATGACTGTGATTTTATTCAATAAGTAGCAAATATGAGACAAAACAATAATTAAACATTTTTTTCGGATTTTTAACGTATAGGTAAAAAAAGAGTCAATGCAATATCTCTCCTAAAATATTTAAATATTGTCTAAAAATATAATTTTATTACCATCACTTTACTAAAAAAATAACTAAATAATAATTGATATTCTAAATGAAAACAAAAATATACTTAATTTATTATACAATTTTTATAATAATTAGGCTTATAATCTTTATAATTGCAATATTTCAGTTAAATACAAAAATATTTTACGTAAAAGTGTTTATATATTATATGTTTAAACAAATAAAATAAAGTAAGTGCTACGAGTACTTTGATGACACTTTAACTTAACAAATAATCATACGAATCTACCGATGTATTAAATGAATTTTAAATTAAGTAGATAAATATTTAAGTAATGTTTTTTTCTTAATTTTCACTATTTTTATGATTATGTACTTTTCTGAATAATTTGGTAATAAATAAAAAGGAAAAAAAAACTTAAGTATACAATTGGTAAACTTTAATTATTCAAACTCTAAAAGTGGTCAAAACATAATTAATAATATTTGATATTGGTAAGTATGTAATAGTCTTATGAATAAATTTGTGACTTGTCTGCGCTGTGAATTAATTGCCCAGGTATGATATAAAATGGATATGAAGCCATCGTAAAATACAAATAACTTAAGCAGTACATTTTTCCTATACTATATTAATATCACTAGAGATTACATAATATTTACAAATTATGGTGCTAGTTTATAATATCAGACAAAAATAAAATTGATACATGGATCCTGAGCACCTTGCACGAATGCAATTATATTTATATTGGTTCAACCGTAATCCTTCCAAGTGTTGTTCTCAGCAGTCTTCTTTGTTCTGAAACAAAAAAAAATAATAATTTAATTTCAAGAACATAATTAAAATATTTATATTATTTCTTCATATTTTTCTGTAAATGCTTTTATTTTTTCAGAGCAACACTATACCACGATAAATGAATGGATGCAGTTTCTAATTTTGTAATTAACAGTGTGAGTGAATCCTAAATTACATTGACGCGTGTGTATGAATGAATATTTTTATTAACACATTCATTACAATTTCATTCAAGATAAAGATAATAGAGGAATCGTGTGAGGTTACCTATGAATATTTTTGTTATTATTTTAGTAAATTAAATTTAACAAAGTAATTAATAAAGAGAGAATCAAAGTACTTTATGGCGATTATGCAATGTTTTAGTGTGGTAGAAACGGTGGTCACATATTTTTTATTGTATTAGTTTACCTTAGAACATTGAAACATGATAGGTTTTTTGGCAGATATTTTTATGTATGAACATAATATATTATTATATTAGGTATCTATGTTTATTTTAAATATAATTTAAAATAATATTAAATCCATTATTATTTTAGGCGATCGTTATAAATTATAAGACTATAAATTACAAAGAGTACCTACATATGGATAAGAATGATAACTATTTTGTAACCACACTTTGTCCATTTAAAATTTTTTTAAATACAATTTGAATCACACAAAATATATAATTATTAATAATACAGTTTGTTGTCGAGAAGCCTTTTAGAGACCGTATTATTCAACGTCTTTGATAAATTAAAATGATACTTAAGATACCTAAATTCCTACGTACCTATGAATGTATTATATTTTATACTTATGTTTTGTTTCCTATATTCAATGTCCGTGTTGAAAATTTAGTGAGTATTACTAAACTGGCGGTAAAAGCTTTATTGAAAACCGCAAACTTCTATGGTTGGATAGCACGTACTTAGTGCAATTTATTTTTATGGATCTGTTGTGAATTTGATGGTAAAATTTACATGTTTTTGCTGGATAATTCTCATAATAGTATCTTTTAGCACCGCAACATACTTAGGTGCATGTATGTGGGTAATATAGTGATTATTATTGACCTAAATAATTAAAGAAATATCCTTAATATGTGTTTTTTTTTCTTAAGAAGACAGTGAATTGACGGACAACATTGCTGATTATCATGTTTATAATATACAATGTAGATATTTATAATGAAGATAAATCCTGGAAGATTAAAATATCAATAAATTAATAGTAAATAGGTAGTAGCAAAGTTGTAGGTATAACAAAGTTATCTGGTGTGTTAAAAGGTAGGTAATGGGTTTATTATAAAATTAGACACATAAGGTTTAGGATTGTAACTTACAATATATTATCAGTTTTCAGTAATAAAATATTATTTATGCTTTACGAGATAATATATCAATAAAATTATTATCTTTTGCCACAATTGTTAAAGTATAAGTGGCATACGCCATACAAATATTAACAATTATAAAAAAAATATACAAGACCATTCAATTATAATGTAGTATTAAATGGCATAATATAGTTCTGAAATCCATCGATAAAAAGCTCAACGCAATAACTTATAATCTAAAGTACCTACCTAAGCGGAAAAAGCTTAAATATATTAATAAGAAGAATGTTATAATGTGAATGAGGTAGAATGTATTGAATATCGCAAATATTTTGTAGGTTCCTTTATCAGCGGTATGGCGATTAAAAACGATTGTTGTCTTATAAAGTGAGTGTTTAATTCAGTGCAATGATAAGGGTAAACGGTACACTATCGGAATTCGCATTTAATATACTTTAATATACTATCATCATCTTGATACATATGCGAAAATAAGCTTTAACACAGCGTCGCTTTCGTCAATTGTATATTTAGACACTTTAATAAAAAAGATAAGCCACTTGCTCTTAGCCTTTCAATTATCGCGATGCGAGTTAACTTTATTGTTAATCATAATTGATCACATTTAACCGCCAGAAAGTAATCAGTGAAGTACTAATTATTATTATAAAGTATAATCTATTTTTAAATTATAATTCCATACTGAATGATAATTTAGAAAAATAAAAGGTTTACTAATGTTAGATTCTTATAATTGAAAATACATAATCTAAAACACCACAATATCGTGGTTATTAGAATAAATTCGTATACATTGTATGATTGATCGATGGTTTAATTTAATTAAAGGGTACACTCCAAGCAGTCTAAAGTGATACAATTTATTAAAATGTTTTGAAAAAAATCATAAAATATAGTATGGTAATGGTAATTTTGATCCAATTCTGGATAGAGGCCTCCCGATATATCTATAATCATCTCGGACCATGGATTATTGCTGTTATTTAAGTAATTTCTCCGAAGTAAATAGATCTGGTATGTTTTAGGACGGCCCTTGTAACAGTTACGTACCGCTATATTACTAGATTAGTGATAGCATTACAAATTTAGGTAATGTAATAAAGATTGGAGGTTTTTTTTGTCTACTACCATTCCTTAGTTCACATTTTTTCTTGAATTTTATATGAAAGAGAAAATTAGGTACAAATCGGCCATGAGGAAGCGAGGCGGGAACCGCACTAACTGGCATGGTTAATTTTGGCAAAATTCATGAATTCAAGAATGAAAACCTAACCTAAGCTGGCCCAACCTAACCTAACTTAACCTAACCTAAACCAACCCTACCTAATAAATAATCCAGTAAATCAGCTATTTTCAAAATGTGTTTGCGACTGGCTTCCCCATAACCGACTTGTACCGAAAATTAATCTCAATGAAAATTACAAGATCAATTACAAGATAGAAAGAACTTTTTGTATACCACGTTTTTAAATTTTCTGTTGAATCATGTAAACTTGACAATTCTATGTATTAATAAATACTTTTTTTTGTACTAGATAGAAATACTCAATAAATATAGAATACTGAAATGTCATTTTGACATTTAACGCACGTATATATTAATAATTTAGTTGCTAGGAACCAATAATAGTGTTTTAAATAACTTTGAAATAACTTTCCATACAAAACAGAATTAACTGAAAATGATTTCAATTCTGCTTCAAGATGGCTAAAAGTAATAAAAGAATGCATTGTCATGTCATCGTGTTCTGATATATTATAAAAGTTTCAAATGTCTACCTAGTCGGGAAATTAGTTTAAACAAGATTTGTATTGGACAAACAAGAATACGAGCTAATAAAAACGTGGTAATAACAAAAACTACTGATATAATTAAACAGTCGTAGAGATTTCTATTAAATATTGTGTTCGAAAACATTAAAAATATTCTTTTCCACCCATAACAACAATAAACTGCAGACCAAATTCACATTGTAAAAGAAATTATAATATACAAGCTACATAATATGTGCATATCTTACAATAATATAGATCTGAATATAACTGTATTTCCATGTAACAAGATCCACTTATGTTGTAATACAGAGAAGATGCACTGTTTTTAATGACCCTAATGTCTGTCTCCCCGAGGGCTCTAAGGTCGTGTGTCGAGGGTCGCCGCATCCTGTCGTCAAGTCGACTCCTGACGCATCATGAACTCTTAAGTGTCAACACTCGTCACGATCATTGGAATAAGAATAAGGTTATTGATATGACAATGTCAAAATATGTTATTACAAATGGATTGTGGCTACTGTTTTTGTTATGTTTGATATTCATATTTTGACACAATATTGTATTTCGATTTGTTCTGAATTATTAGAGTAAGCAAGATACACAGATCTACATTCAATTAACAGTAAGTACTCGTATAAAGAAAAACAATATAAACTATACAAAAATGTTCAATTATACCTATCTACTAAAAAATAATAAATGGTTATAAGTATTACAGTTAAGTGTGAGTTTTGTTATTTTATATATTTGCATAGTATCTGTAAGTAGCTAAGGTATATGCTTCATAACTTTGCATTCCGGCTCTAGAATGAAAATGATGTAGGTAATTTATTCTAAAAATATATTATTTACATATTATTATCTATTTATTTATTTATATTACATAAATTATATTAATACATGCGAATATCATTTGGTCTAATTTTATGCGAGGCAATCAGGTAAAGAGGCGTATCAGTGTAGTAAAAAGTGCAAAGTTTTAAACGTATACTCTACCTACCAGTGGCGAAAAGTGGAGGTAGGCTGTTAAGATCCGACATAAATCGTGCATAGTAAACATTGTCAGTCAAACGTGTCTATTTTCATTGAACTAAGAGTATAATGTGTAGATGGTGTTTGTTAGTTTTTAAAATCAAATTAAACTCTGCCTAATCCAAGCCATAGTAGATAATAGTAAAAAAAATATTCGTTTATCTATAAAATATCTAAAATTATGCCATTAAACCATACATCATTTTAGGTATTTTATAGATGTAAGCATATTTTGAATCGATTGTGGTTTGATTTAGGCTGGGCTTAATGAATTCAAAAAAAATTAAGCATCATCTGAAATTTGTATTCTTAATTCAACGAAAACAAATAAGTATGACTGAAAAAGTGTGCAATATTTATATCGAACCTTAACAGCCTACCTCCAACCCTCGTTACTTGCCCCTACTTATTAATGTCTTGGTAAGTAGGTAAATATTATGTCTTATAGCGATATATTATACTAATGGAAATAAGTAAATACTATGGCATGCAACAATTTATCAAAACCTGTCATTATTGTTGTCATCTGTTGCATTGCGCTACCAAGCATATCGTCCCCAAAGAAAACAACTCGACCTTAACCATGTACTCGTACTTACTCAATATGTTCCTACATATGTCTTACGGACCTCTGACATGCTATGTGATAATATTAAAAAAACATATGTACTTATTTAATACTTAATTAGTAGCTAAAATAAATTTTGAACTTAGACCCATTTTTTATATAGAAAAATCCTATTGATTCACCACCTAAACGTACTTATGGGTACCTAATTTGTTTAATAAGATTCTTTCCTAAAGTATTCTACATAATTGATGTTTGTTTACTAACTTGATATTATTAATCTATCAGCAAAAATTGTATTGAGTAGTAGAATGCCCTAGGAGAGTCCTTCACCCAGCAGTTAATCAATTTAAGTCAATGATATAAATTAATATACACTAAAAATGCTTAAATTGTTATGCAAATATTAATTATTCATTGGAATTTAAAGAATAATAGAAGAGAAGATAAAGACTTTGTTAATTCCATTAGATTTTTTCTTTATTTTGAGCTTTATTTCAATCAAAATGTATTTTGGATCATGTGGAAGAGATTTAGCGAACGGATACTATCAATTATTACTTCTAGTGATCAATACATAGGTAATATTATTATGTACCTCCCTACCTATAACATTATAATATCTACCAACTGCCAAAGTCACGATGGGTGAGTGGTAATATGTCGGTTTGTAAAGTTGTAGGAATCGGGTTCGAATCCCGGGTCTAGCGAATTCACATTTAGTTTTTTCAATGTTTGTTTGGACCCAGAACATGCAGTAAATAGCTAACATATTATATTTCTTGTAAAAAACAAAATAAAATGTTACTTTAAACAACCTCCACCCTGTGGAGGCCCATATACTCTGCTTAGGATCGAAGATAGTAATTTACTTTTACTTTTTTTATTGTCAACGTCAAGTTAACATCTGTATTAGAATTTTAATTAAGTTTTACATTTCTCAATTATTTTTTATAGTACTTTTGTATAATACTATCTATGTGATACCTAGTTGCAATGTTTAGGTAAGTACAAGTATGCCGATTTATTTTTAATAATAAAGTAGATTTATGATAAAATAATAAGTAATAAATGTATGCCATAATATCTATAACACTTTGAAGTTCTTTTTTTCTAAATGTATAATTTGAATGACAGTAGTTTGTGTTGGAAACCGCTCCAAAAATACTATTTAACAATATGTATTTTCATTAATAATAATTTTACATATTGTTATGTCTAGGTACCCACTAAGATTGAAATTATTTGAAGATAACGTCCCTACATAAAAATAATGTTAATATCATAGGATAATATTTCTTTGCTACTGGTATTATGGCGCGCACACGTGACGTCAATTAAATTGAAGAAAGAGACACGAATTCGAAACTTCAGGGGCGGATCGACAAGGCGATCTTTACACCAGAAAGGCGATATGCAAAACAACCTTATTGTAATTAAGTATCAAATGAATAAGTCTTATGTAACAGGATCAATGTTTTACACGCCTTCTCAAAAAAGGAAGTGGTGTTATGTAGGTAAGTATTTGTATCTACGTAAAAATACATATTATTATGTGATATATCTTTGAAGAGACAGTTTTATGAATGAAATTTATTAAGCATAGCACTAGGGTACGTAGTTGCTGTGAATGCGGCGCAGGTCTTATTTATTCCCAAAACATTTATATGATAATTTAATTAATAACATCAAAACCATAAGATAAATTCAATAACATTAATAATAGATGATCGCTACTGCTCCTTATGAGAGCAAATAAGGTGTGGTGTGAGATTTGGTATACCATTTTCATGCATTGCAAACAACGTAACGTGATGATAATTTATTTGAAGTATTAAGCTGATCAGCCATGCTTTTAAAAAGCATATTATTTTGTCTATATTTTAATTTTTAAATAGATTATTTTTACTGAATACTCGATGACAGATTATCAAAACAAATAAATGTAGTGATGCTGCCATTGGTTTCTAATTAAATTATAAGTTAAAAATGGTACCTATATAAAAATAATGGAAAACTGATTATTAGTTTCCCATTAAAGTCTCATTTTTTTCGCTTCATTGGGACATTGTTGACTGATACAAAGCATACAATCTCACTGCTATTAATACTGTATATTATTATTTTGTAATAGTTTGATATAGACAATAAATTTCCCATTGAAATGAACGTTATTTGGTCCTGATGATTATTAAAATGTGTGAAATAAGTAGATGATAGTTACCTACATATTGTGTTTTATTTTAATTAATTAGTATTAGTAAGTATTATTTTTCCACCAAAAATTTACAGCTAATACTATTCAAAACAACCATAAGTATGTTTTTGTAATGAAATGAATATTAATTTATACTATATGTATATGATAAGTATATAATTCAATTATTGTCGTAAGTATAATACAAAGTTACTAAATTTATGTTAGATATAATATATAGAGGCGTGACTATGCTATAACATGAGGTATTAGTTTTTTTTTGTATATAGGTACTTCGTCTTCGGTAGCAAAAACAATTTGCCAAATGGCAGGCAAATAGCTTCCTGTATCATCACATACCATGGCGAACTATTCAGAGGGATAATAACGCCATATTTTCAAAGCGCCTGTTGCCAAAACATATTTCACGGTTAAATTGAGTGAATAATTCTTTAAATATTTTACTAACAAAAAATGAAGCCGCACGATATTGTATCGACTGATTATTATATAAGTAAGCATATAATTTATTTCATAGTTATAAGTAATCGTTAAATTTAATTATCAACCAAGCTATACCACCTAATGTCGATATTAAATGGATTCAGGCGTGCACATAGAAAGATTGATTTGGGGGGGGGGTCAATTTTGACAAAAAATACTTGAAATATTTTTTTTATTGATTTTTAAGGCGGTGGGACAACTGTGCTACCTATTGACTTCCACATTTACCCCGCTCTCGGATAACCAGATTTTTCAGATTCATTCTTCATACCCAGACACTCAACACTCTGAATGAGCTATAAACGTCTGGGGTCGTATGCATGAGATTCCTAAATGTTTTATAAGCTAAATACTGCTCGTTTGCATGCATGAGTACAAATGTAATCCGTTGTTTAGTGACGTCACGAATGTGGCGTCATTATGTGTCATGGCGTCCATATAATGGCAAACTTATAAAATTTTACTACCCGATCACTAATTTCAAATTTTGTAATTGTAAATGTGTCTGAAAGTGTGCGAACGGTACCATATAAATTTAATAATTATAAATGAATAGTTATTATGAACTTAAAATAATTTATCAGTTATTTTATAATTCTACATTACGAAAGGATAGTGTATTCCCAGTAAACATTTCCATATGGCAATACATACAGTTTTTGCCGGTAACGCTTCTTGATATTTCTAATTGATCCGATTGATCGCTTCAAGTAATCTCATAAGAAGTTAAATAATGAATCCATCAATGGCATCAATCCAGCAGCAAAAATGTCTGCTGCATAGCTGTTAATATATTATGTGTTTGCTGTACGGAATCCATTATTAAAGTGACAGATGAAGCAGCCATTTTGAATAACGTGTGACGTCAGATTGCTTACGTCACAAACAGTGCTATACGCTATATGGTGGAAAATCGGTGAAATAGCTTATAAAGAATTTAGAAATCTCATACATATACGGCCCTTGGCCTGCAGGTATAACTGAGGGTGTTCACCTGCATGTTATTGCGAGGGAAAGACAAAAGAAACTACGTACTTTAGGTAAATAATTTAGAAATACGTTCATATCGTAGGTATAGTATTTATTTATATAAAATTCTGAATGGTTCAAAAGTAGGTTAGCAAGTAGGTGTTCGTAAGTATCAAATCGTACCTATCAACTATTTAATAGTAATGACTGCGTTATTGTCAGATATTTGATACAAATAAACTAAATATCAAATCATTGTTATTATTTAATCTAATACAATAATAAAATTACTGTCTGCAATAGTCCACGAATAAAGTGTCATTTTTTAACGGACATCTCTTTCCGGTACGACAGCTCACGGTGAACTGTGGTACGGCGAAATATAATACATATTATCATAATTGAGATAGTAACCGTATTTGAAATGAATAAAAGAAAAATAAACAGTTCACACTTTACAGAAAAAGCCGATTTGTTGCCATAGCAACGATGAATGATTTAAGTGCTCCCATGGGATTCGGAAAAAGTCAATTCCCATAGTCACTTTTGTTTACATTGACCTCTTGAAAGGTGAAATCTGATTCCGTTTCCGAAAAAAAAGGTTCCGAAAAAAGACATCGAGACATCAATAACATCGGTAGCTCATTAAAGTAACTCACAGATCATTGATAATTTCATCAAAGCGTCGTAAATGTAGTAAGAGAAATATTATTTTTAAAATGTTGAATGAAATAAATCAATGGTTTTGTGAAAAAAAAACTTGGAGTTTTTCAACAGTCAATGGATTAAAGTTAATAATTATAATATGACTAATATTTTTTTAAATACTGACGTATATTTTGAATAGAGAAATAGTATGTAGGTACCAACGTGTGGTAATTTAATTTAGTTGCATGGTACTCGATTTTTACCAAAAACTTTACCATACATATACATTGAACTCTACAAAGAAAAAATATCAAATGGGTACCTATAATATAGGTTACTGATATATATCTATGGCATTGTTTTTGTATGATGGAATCTGACAGCAATCAGAAGGTATGTATTGACGTTAATTGAAAGTAAAAAGTTAAGTAAGTACCTACATAAATAATTCAGAGTGTGGTAGTTTTTACTAGGTGATGATTTTTTTTATGTAAGTAAATAATATTATTGTTTGAATAAATATAGAAAATAAATAGGATGTAGAAAAACAAATAATTCAACATTCACGTTTGTCAAAGCATTTTTTGCTTATTAAAGTGTTGTTGGAGATCGAATCGCTACCATATGCAATGCGGGACCAACGAACTATGCAGTCTGGCTTACATTCTGTTGGCACGGCCTGTGGATATAATGGGAATACGTTGAGAGTGGAGCATATGGGGTCCTTCGACAGCATAAGTGCACCCCCCAAAAATGTTACAGGCAACCATTTGTTCTGGGGTCAAAAAATTATTTTTAAGCTTCAAAAATGCTATTATAGCAGGACACATCAACATCAATAATTGTATTTTTGATTGTTTTATTTTATGTTAATGAAGCAGAGATTTTACTATGAATTTGATATAGAACTTTCTTTACCAACCTATATAATTATAGTTATACCTACATTAAAAATTGAGCTTTCATTATCATATAAATATAACGTTTTATTGAGTAGAAGTGGTAATTTCATAAAATAAAAAAAATATAGCCAATAATTCCGTATCATCGAATTAATATTGCATATTATATTTCATTAGTGGGTATTTGGGTAAAACTACATTATTCGATTTATGTCGATAATAAGGTTTAAAAACCGTTTCGATACCATTTTTACTTCGTATCCCATTCACTGCTTATCGGTTAATTACCACAACTCGGTCAGTGTTCAAGACGTGTAACAATTAGCATGATAATTAAATGTGGTAGTTAACTGGTCAGCAGTGAATGTATATGTATCTAATGGCCACAAGCCAATAACATAATAACATGTATTAAAGAGAATATTCACGTTGAGTTGACTTGATTTTATTTTCAGTTAATTGTTGTAGTTGATTTGGGTTTATTTATGTGTAATTGCATGCAACAACAACATTTAAATGTTGTTTATTTTGAAAAAGGACTCTTTCGTGAAATTAACATTTATGGCAGGAACTTTATTGTATCAAAATGCTCAATAGTATCAATATTACTCTAAAATTATAGAATAAACCAAATTTTTATTATTTCAAGACGTATAAGATTTTATTTATATTTTGATATTTATCAACGCATAATTATTGGTATATTCAGTTATTATGTCTAAAATACATACTACTCGTACGTAACTAACTGTATTTCACTGGCAAAAGGTTTGCTAAGCCACTATGGGAAGCTTTTTGGGTTTAAAACAAATTGCATACTCTCTGCGGTGCCTATAACATCTTGTAAGGTAAGATCACAATATGGTAAATGCATCTTGCGAAGTCGTACTATGTCAGTATGAAAAAATCTATGCCAAGCACACGTTAAAGCCATATGGAGAATAGGCGAGGAGGCGTCATTGAATAAAGTGCATTTGTGAGCATACTCACCAATCCTCATATATGTACATCAGTACAGATTTTAATTATTGTATTATATAAAAGTCAAATTTTTAGAATCAGACTTTTAGAGTTTTGTTTTGATAGAACAATTACTATCAGTTGATGTAAGTAGTACGGTACGAACAGGTAAAATATGTCGCAAAATATGTTGGATGTATTTAAAGAAAAATCCCTTAGAGATATGTACATGAGAAAAGTAGAAAATGCTCCAATGGCTAAAATATGGGTTAGAACAATTATTTATCATTAAACTTTTGAAGTAGGGCGAAGTTATCACAATGTGCCCGGGTACAATCAACAAGTGCAACAATCCATGCGTAATATTAATGATAATGAATACACTGACAAGTGTTTTTTGTCATTAAGTACGGCTTCTGTTTTTTAACAAGTGGTCCTCTTCCACTTTTGATGCAACAAGTGCACCGCCATGAATCTGAAAAAGATTATTATTTAACAGTGGCGGACATAATAATATAACTGCTAATGAACATATTATTTTAAAATAAATATTATCGCCTATATAGTCAAATATAAATTTATTGTCGTAACACTTGTACGTTTTATCCTGCAGAATCCATGTCGTACTGAGAATAAAATAGGATTGATGAATATTAGTTACATACCATCCATCTATCTAATAGGTTATTATTATTTTTCAGTACATATTTTTTGCATATTATATTCTTATGTATGTGCGGCAATCGATGGTTCCGTGAGAACTGAGAACCAAGCAGTGTCAGCAGAATGATATATGACTCATTTTAAAATAAATATTATTTATTTAAACGTGCATTTTCCTTGCATACATTTTTCACACAATCGAATTACTACTTAGTAAGCACTTTTTTGTATTTGTAATGTTTATTATTTTAAAAATGTTTTTTTGACCGAAGCCTGAGATACTCAGTGTAAGCATTTTCCATCGCAATGGGTTTAATAAAAAAAAGCTATCATGATGGAAAAAATCTCACTCCTCATTGTATCTTAATCGTGTAACTGTCACTCTGCCTCAGGCATCTTATATATATTGTAATATTGTCTGTATATACATATGTAAACACTACCTGATAAACCGCAAATAAACACCCAATCTATATCATCCTCATTCATTTCACTCATCTCCTCATCGACATTCACACATCACATCCAAATATGACATGACCGCGTCAAAATTATATTAATAATAATAATAATAAATAAAATTAAGTACCTATGACATACAATACTTTTGAAGGTTTGAAAGATAATGGGTGGTGCCATATAAAGAATGCAGTAGTATGAATGTCATTTTAAATTAAATATTATTTATTAAATTACACCCACCACTGTACCTTCAAGTATGTAAATTGAAAAAGAAGTACTCATACAAAATAATTATTATATATTACGAGGGTGGGTCAATAAGTCCTTAGAAAAGCCGACAGGTGGCGCAACTAGTACTGTAAGCGGTTTGTTTTCATGCAGCGGCACTACCGATTCAGTATGCTGCGAAGTTTCAATCAGATTGGTCGGGTTGTTGTGTGTTTCTCGTACATTTAAAAAAAAAATTGCTTGTGGAAAATGGAAAAATGGAAAATGGAGAAAATTGAGCTTAGAGCTGTTATTAAACATTTTAATATAAAAGGGTTAACAGCAAAGGAAATAAAAAATGAGTTGGATTTAGTTCACGGCATATCTGCTCCTTCACTTGCAACTATTTATAACTGGTTAAATGAATTTAAACGTGGTCGTACATCAACAAAGGATGAACCACGCTCAGGACGTCCTGTAGAGGTGACTACACCAGAAATGATCAATAAAATCCACGATATGGTGTTAAGTGACCGAAGATTAAAGTTGAGTGAGATAATTGAGGTTACAGGGATCTCAAAAGGTAGCGTCATTTCTATTTTACATGACAAATTGGGCATGAAAAATATTTCTGCAAGATGGGTGCCGCGTTTGCTCACAGTCGACAATAAACGCAATAGGGTGGTGGCCTCTAAAGCCCTGTTGTCGCTCATGCAACGCAATCCGGATGAATTTTTTCGTCGCTTTGTGACTGTAGATGAAACATGGATACACCACTATACTCCCGAGACGAAAGAACAGTCAAAGCAGTGGATTGCGAAGGCAAACCATGTCCAAAGAAGGCGAAAACCGTAAAATCAGCTGGAAAGGTTATGGCTACTGTATTTTGGGATGCACGTGAAATTATTTTCGTTGACTTTTGGAAAAAGGAAAAACAATAACAGGGGATTATTATGCATCTTTATTGGACCAGCTAAAAAACAAAATTGAAGAAAAACGGCCTCATTTAAACAGGAAAAAAATCCTCTTTCATCAGGACAATGCCCGTGTTCACACATGTTTACGATCAATGGCTAAAATTGAAGAATTCAAGTTCGAATTGGTCGACCACCCACCGTATTCGCCAGATTTAGCCCCCAGTGACTTTTTACTTTTCCCAAACTTAAAAAAATGGCTAAGTGGACAACGTTTTTTTTCAAATGAAGAAGTCATCGATCGGACAAATGCTTATATTGAGGACCTTCCGAAAACTTATTTTTCTGACGGTTTAAAAAAAATGAGAAACGTCTAACCAAGTGTATTGAGCTCCAAGGAGATTATGTTGAGAAATAAAAAAAAAATACAAAAATAAAAACTGTTTTAATGCTTTTTTCTAAGGAATTATTGACCCACCCTCGTATTATGCGGTACTTCAGATTAGATAATATTTTAGCTTTAGGTAGTACAGAAAAAAATGTAGAGAATTTTTAGTACGTACCTACATATTATATTAATATGGAAATTGTAAATACAAATCTGTTTATTACCCATCTGCAGTGGTGAAGGGTGACTTTTGGAATGAGGTAGGCTGTGGAGATCAGAGAAAAAGAACACATTTGTCAGGTATATTTACAGTACCTAAATAGAAGATAATACGATATTACTACCAATGAATAGGTACAGACTAATGATAACCACACATTAATTCGATCACTGACGACATACAATTGACAAATTAGTACACATCAAAAATCATTACTTAGATAAAATTATTTTTTCTTTTTAAAAATAATCTATTTATATTTATTTATGTGTGATTGAATGATATAGATTTGTTTGAATTATGTACATAATAAATTATTTTAATAATATACTTATTATACGCGAAGATTTAGCCTTACGCATTGGCATTAGAGCCTATCGTTTTATATGCAATGCTCCAAACATCCTGAGGTCACGTAACATAAAGTCCATAGAGAAAAAAACATCTTTTTTCCCGGCAAATAATTAGACAGTTTTGTTAAAGATATATTAATATGTCGCGACGTAGCATATTGTTTTAAACTTTTAACTGATGTGATATAATTATCTGTATTTATTTAAAATATATTCCTACTTTCTTACATATAAAACAGATGTCGTTGGAAAATTAAATAACTTTTATTTAATAAAGTGTAGGTTCGTCAATATGCAATTGAAAATTATTTTTATAAAAAAGGTAGGCTTTAAAATAATCGCCTAGTATGGAGTCTTCGCCACTGCCCATTTGACATACCTACTAATATCATATGAATATTGAAAACTATTTCAAAATACTTACACACCAAATAGTATATTCAATACGTATTTTAATTTATATACTTATATTATTTTTGAAAAAAACACTTTCTGATATAGTATATAATAACCAATAGAAAAAATCTTTTTTGAAAAAAGTAAGTCACCCGACGGGGAATCGAACCCTGTATCTCCCGAGTATGCGCCTCATCCGTCGCATTACCATTATGCTACGGCGTGACATACTAATAGCGAACAAATTTTAACTAGTGGTCAATTACTATACCTACCCATCAGCGTTCCTTCCAAATCAGCTACTTTGGCAATCGATTTTTGTTTCTTAAATCAAAGTAGGTATATATTACTATTACTTTTGATTACTAACCGACGTCGTGGAATTTCTCCAATATTTTTATAGATGTAGCTACTTGCACTTGCTAATAATTTATAATTAACTATTTCTTTTATTCAACGAATAATTCACAAGATTTAAGAATATATCATTCTGATTATTGAACGTATATTATTTTTGAAAAAAAACACTTTCTGATATAGTATATAATAACCAATAGAAAAAATCTTTTTTGTATATATATGTTCAATAATCAGAATGATATATTCTTAAATCTTGTGAATTATTCGTTGAATAAAAGAAATAGTTAATTATTATTATATACTTATAATAATTAACTATTTTCTATGAAAAAAAAATGTTATTACATGAATAATTTAAATATGGTAAATTTATATTTTTATGCGAAAAAATGAAACATTTATTCTGAAATAAACTTTCAAAAAGTTACCAAACATTTACCTTTTTATAAAGCCGTAAAAATACATATGAATACCTCAAGCAGATACAAAGTTTACATCTCGCATGAACGTCAAAATATTATTATAAATGCGTTGTTCGATTAAGACGTAAAAAAGTTTATAGTTGTCACTTGCATTGTGGAAGAGTTGATACAGCTTTGGATGTCATTGTAAGTTTACGAATGAAAGCTCAGAGGGCGAAGCTTTTTATGCATTAAGTGTCATAATATTTGAATAGGAAACCCAAAAGAGTGTTTTGTAATAATGTGATATTTATTTTATCTTTCTAACCAAAATAGTTCTATATAAAAAGGTAGGTACAGAGATAAGCCCTTGAATATTTACATAAATGAAGGACGACAGAAAATAAAATTTATTTTAACAACTAAGTATGATAGATACCTAATTATTACCTTAATCAAATACTTATTTTTAAATACCTATCAAACTAATTGGCAGCAATAAATAAAAATAGTTTAATTAAAGATTAATTTTACGGCTAGGTAACTACTGTAAATGATTGGATCTAAAAAGAATTTTTTAAATTACCCAATTACGTAAACCTATAATAGTCACTGAGGTAGGTGTGTCATTACTATAATAAGAAATCGTATAAACCAAACCCTGTGTCATTCTGAATCATTATAGGAAGTATTTAGATATACTAGTATTTATTTATCATACCTACATATTTTATAATTAAATAATAATGTTTTAGGTACGTACCTACTATACTTAACAATAAAAACATTGTTAAAAAAATCTTTCCAAAAATAAACGTACCAGTCAGTAGGTAAATAAAATTCATGAAAGCTTAATATATTCACCGTAATTTAATATTACGAGTTTTTGATAAAGTTCTGATTTCCATATGAGCAGCTTTAATAAGCGCATCTGTTGACGGTATTTTCAAATATTACACGGGCTTCTGACACTTCTCCGGTCGGGAATGTTCATTCAAAACACATTCGTTTTCTTTGTGATTCCGAATTCATTCACACGAATGATTTGTGACTCCAATCCTTCCAATAAAATGTAATGGTAAGCCGCTTATAAATAAAATGACTTGTAAACGGTGCTTTATGAGCTTTTTGGATCCGATCATCGTTGGAATGGAAACTAAAATATTTATTTAGTAGGTATAACCACCTACATCTACTTTTCTAAATGTTTCCAGTTATAAATTAATCTTATTTAAAATGCAAACCGATGTAATAGTTAAAACAAAGTTTTGTTTAGAATGATTTCAATTTCACCAAATATGCTTGAAATGTAAGCGAATATCTCTAAAAAATTATTATCTAAAATAGATTAAGGAGGAGTCCTATTCTAATGTAGATTTAATGTGTGTATCTAGCGTCAAAATATGAAAGATTAAGTTAAATACATTTTTTGATAATTTAGACATTAAAATTATTTGTACATTACAATATCTACTTACATATTTTTTAGTTAAGGCGAATACTTCGCCGACGTCCGTATGCTCACAATAAGTGAATAAAGCTCGATTTGATATAAATAGAAAGGATGTTATATTCTCCGCATTTTTATTATTTTTATATAAAAAATAAAGTTTTTTAAAATAAATACCTATACTTAGAAAGAATCTTTAAATTATGAATTTATCAAAAAAAAATTCTGTGCATTTAAGGAAACTTAATAAATTAAACTTCAATAATAAACATCACCACAAAATAATATGGTAGGTATACTTTAATTCATATTTTGTTACGTTTTTTTAATTATAAATTTGACTTTAAATAAAAAATATTTTTCTTTTTAATGTTTTTAGATAATATATTGTATTAAAACACTTTAAAATGTAAATTATCAACAAAAATTCTTAAATTGCAAGCTTCTTATTTCCGCTGAGTGCCTTTAGTACCTATTTGAAGTATGATAAACTTACAATTTAAAAAAAAAAACATTTTTAATGTTCGTTAAAAATCTGATTTTTAAGTATGTCGTATTGGGTTTTTTAAATTAACTTTTATCTTAATTAGTTCTTTCAACGTAAACATGAACATTTTTTATTAATTCACAGTTTTTTGATTTTATATTTAATTGTATTTTAACTTTAAATCGTTTTTTTGTTGAATCGAATTGATCTTTGGTATTGTGACAATAATAATGAACAATATTATAGGATACCTTTGTTATAATGTATAAATTTGTAAAGACAAAATAATTGGGTATCTACTGCCATACAGTTTGTGATTTCCTTATGAATAATTTTCCGATAAGTAATCATTATATTGATAAACCTCCAACGCTGTAGGCATGAAACAAACTGCTCTTGCCTTAGCGGCGTTTGCATATATTTATGAATGGGATATGAAAGGAGATACCGATGACTTTCATACCTAATAAAAAAGTATCATATGGCAGCCAAAGTTATAATAATTTGGGTTATTTTATTATGTGGATTTAGTTTTTGACAGCGTGCTACCTCGCGAGCACAGGTAAAGAAGCTCTCAATAACGCGTATCTGCACCAGGTATGCCGCCTATTTTTTTCTTTATTCAAAGCAGAAAGTAAACGGACTTCAATAATTTATGTGGAGAGTTTGTTCATTGGCAAAGTACTTGATAAAGATGGCATATAAATGCGAACTTATCATAACGGTTATTTGAAAAATATCAGCAGTTAAAAAAATAAGTAGCTATATTATTTCGATGCCAATTTGGAAAAGAGAATTTTATTATATAATACATACATACAAACATATTATGTAAGTATATCGGTGTTCACAATGCGTGTCCGTTAAATTTTCACATATGCAGTTTGCCGTAATACAGTTCATTGTGAGATGTTCTATCGGAAATAGATGACCGAATAAAATATTGAAATCAATTCCTTACCTTAATAAACCACTTAAATACGTTATAAAACCCACCAGAATACAAGAGAAAGACAAAAAAATAGGTAGGTAAGTAAATTAGAAATGCAACCGTAATAGCGTATAATTAATATAAAATTCAGGTAGGTTTTCGTATCAAGTCTTCCTTATAAAATATCTGATTATAATCAAATATCAAATTTAATTACAATCAATATCAAATTATTGTTCTTATTGAATCTAATAAAACTGGAACAGTATCTACTGTCTGCAATGTTCCACGAAAAACGGTTTTTTTAATCCCAATGCTATACGGGAATTTATTTCAGGTAAAACAGCTGACGGTAAACTGTGCTACGACGAAATGTAATATGTACAATTTACATGTAACCCCGCAACGAACGGGAAACAGAATGCCTGCTTTCGATGGTGTGAATCATGGATTCGAATCTCACATCTAGTAAACCCACATGATTTTGGATCCAAAGCGTGGAAGTAACAAGTCAAAAAAATGGTTGGTACACGTTTATCGTAGTACGTAGGTGGTCAAGATCGATACAAATACAGAATGATGATGCCCTTTGAAAAGAGACTAAAAGCTTTCACCTCTTTAAAAAATATTTTATAGAAAAAAATAATACGTCTTTTGTAACCAAAAAATAATACGAAACGTGACATGGAAAATAATGTAAGTGCTCGTCTGAAATATCGTGGAAAGACTGTAAAAGAAACCAACATATAAGGAGGCAAACCAGCGATGTTACGGAGGTCGTCAGGTTGATGAAATGGCAATGCGCCGGATATAGCTCTCGGCAAGTGAACAAAAATGCAATTTTACAGTGGTACTCAGGTACCCCTTCAACTCGCCGGAATGACGAATTCATCATTAAAACTAAGAATCGCGGAAGACGAAGAAGAATAAAAAGATCTTCATATTGCAATGGATCGATGAAGATGATAGATAAAATGAAAATTGTGTTATTATAATCTCATCTAACAAATTGAAGTACCTACTCACGAAAGCCCTTTACAATGTATCTCATGAGTCTTTTGATTTAATCATAAAAATTGTGCATTGAAAATGAAAAAAATCATATATAACCAATTGAAAGTAATATTTAATACAGTGTCAGGCCTATAATTTCATAGGAACCGAGTTCGAATCCCGGGTCTGGCAAATTCACATTTTTTTTAAAATCTCAGAGTATGGACCTAATAAGTTGAGCGAATGGCTAACATTCATTTCTCGTAAAAAGAAAAATCTGTTAGTACAATCTCCACTCTGTGGAGGCCCATGTTATAATATAATATTTAAATATTTGACTTGGTAATAAAAAGTTAAACAACATTTTATTCTAAAACATTTCTTTAAAGAAGTGGATATACAAATAAACACATGTTATGTTTCAAAAGGGAAAGTAATTAGTGGACAGTTTGTCTTTATTTATGGTTTTCTTAATGAAAGCCATTTTATCAATAATATTTTGTAAGGAACATTGAAACATTATAAATATATTTTATTTTTAAAATACGACAGTTGTACTGGGATCATTAACTGGTGTGAAATAAAGTCGGGTTTAATAATTCAGAAAATATAAGTATAAGATACTTTTAAACAAAATGGCATGTAATTTTGATATAAATAAGTCCACTATATATTTTGAATAACGCGTTGGTACGTGCAAAAGAGGAGAGTACGCATTTGTATTACTTAGGTACCCTGATATATTAGAATACAAAAACCGTTTGGTAATACTACGAGTACTTATACTATTTTGAATTATTCAAGTATTATGGCAATTAAGTAAGATACAAGATACCTAAAATATTACGTTTTATATTTATTCATTCCTTAATAATGCAAACAACCATATACTTACTTAGAAAAGGATAAAAAACCCTGTAATTAAAATATATTAACCATAATTAACATTGTTTTTTTGCGTTCAATTGCCCTCTGCGGTCTATTTTTTGTGTAGCGATGTTAAGCCCAAAGTATTAAATGTATTAAAGTATGCGAAATAATGCAGGCACCAAGTAGAGTTCAGTTTTATATTCGCACATTTAAAATGAATGAAATATAAATGAACGTTAAACGTAATATATTCATTGCAATAAAATACGCAAATATTATACAATTTAACGTAGGATCTACATACAAGATACGTAGGTACATATTTTTAAACGAACTTGTATATTATAATGGAGTCATAGTACGGGTCCACAGAAAAGAAAATAAATTTCTGAGTTCCCTGTACGGGCCATATTATTACTATTGTAGACGTCACTAGGCAAATTGCCGTCCCTAAAACCACCAGTCACTAGAAGCCACTTTAATATTTTCGTCATAGATTAACAAATAAAATAGATGTCAAGTCAAACATTGAAACAATACCTAATATAACTATGTAATAAATATAGTTTGTGTTGTATTTACGCTTGGTAACTAACCCCACCAGGTTTTTTATATTTTTAGTTTTGTATTGTCTCAGTGTCATTTTACCAACTGACTAGCTGATGATAACTGAAAGTTAATCCTACAAGAGACGCATAAACTTGCATACCAAACAACCTTTCATTTAAAAACGACTGTACTTCGGATTTGGTTCACGATTATAACAGTTAAAATGTTATGTTTTAGGACTTGATATCAGAATTAACTAATAATTATTGTTAAACAAATAGTCGAAAAATCTATTTATCTTTCTCATGGTAATGTGGCAATACATCCATCTCCGAAGATATTGATGTGGACTTGAGTTCAGGCCCAGGGTCTTGTAAAAATTACTTTATTTATTTATATATTTTTTCAATGTGCACCATATGATTTTATGAGCAAGGCCTAAACTCACACTACAAAAAAATACTCAGTGAATCGAATAGGTGAAAGGCTAACAAAAACTTTTTGCTGTATGTTGTTATTATTCTACACTATGTGCATACACGTGTCGGGAAACTTGTACGTATGTAGTTCGCTGCATCACAGTTTACCGTGAAATGTTGTATAGGAAATATATGGCCGTATATTAAAGACCGTCCAACCTCTTTGAGTCGTACTGACATAAAATTCATGTTTAAATAAAACACGGTTCTTGTCGGTGGTTTACACTTTACAGGAAGCCAGAAGCAAACAAATTTTGAAAATAGCTGATATACTTACTAGATTATACTTTGTTAGGTTATGATAGGTTAGGTTAATTTTAAATATCGAATTTATGAATTTTGCCAAAATCAGCTATGAAAATTGAATTAATGTTCATATTAAATCTAATAAAATTGGAGACCGTATATAGTATACAATAATCTCTTTCCAATAGAAAGATCACGGCGAACTCTTCCACGGTGAAATGTTTTACATACAATTTACATATAATCATGCATACCATGTAGCGCTAAGCCAATTTTACTTGCTCAAATTTATACTATATCATTTAACAATCGGAAGATTAATTTTTCCATTTTTTCATGATTCATTATAATCATTAATTGAAATCAAATGCGTTATATTTATAGTTTATAAAAATACGTTAACATACGTTACGGTCACGTTTAAAATAGCTCAGCCACTACCGGTATTTTATATTAAAATAATTCTTTACAATCAATGGATTAATATTAACATAATTTAAATATTTTTTTTACAAAAAAAAAAAACATTAAAATTCTATAGAAATCAGAAAATAAAACTTTATGCAAGATCATCTAAGTTGCACCGTATTCGTTAGCAGCATACAAGAGAATAAATTTGCTTCCTGAATATTTAACTCGTACTGAATTAATTTATTCCAGACGAAGGATAACTTTACGAATTAAATAGGTTTATTTTTGGTAGTAAATCAGATCACACCTTCAGTAAGGTACTTGGGGAAACTATTGTTACAAAATGAAATCGTGGGGTGAAAAAATGATCTATATATTTCACAGGATTAATGGGTAGCGTTACCGCAAGGGGGTATGAGAGCGCATAATCATGTTATGGTATAAACTATACGTAGTATTTTTGCGAAATAAAACACATAGTTGCAAATAAATCAGACTAGAACAAGAACATACATATTATTGGGTTATGTATGTAATTTGGATAAGTATTTTATACTTAGTTATTTATTTAACTTGAAGTATTTTTAATTTCTATCAAATTCAAATTCGGCACACCTAGTCACAATGTCAAAGTTTAAAGAAGAATTTATGTTTTTAAATTTGAAGGCCGAGCAGTTACGCGTCAGGCCTATGTCATGGGTCCCGGGATATAATTACGGGTCATGCATGTTGTTTTTTAATGTGTGTACGCACCTAATAGGTTGAACATGAATCAAACATATTTTTCTTATAAAAAAATATAACCTCTACCTTGTAGAGACCCATATGTTTTTCTTAGGATCGGACATGGTTTGAAAAAAGAAATAGGCAAGTACTTACACTGGTTTGTTTAAATTGATCTTACTCTAAAAAAAAAGAGTCAAATAGAATCAAAACTCCATAACTATTTGTAATTCAATATTTTGATTTAGTGATGAAAATATGTTGTATTATTTCATACATTTTCATTATTTGAACGATATATATATATATTTGAAGGCTTTGAAGATTTTAAAGTATACCGCTATATAAATTTGAATACTATACTATATAAGATTGAACAGATACAGAACATGTTACATATTATATCGTATAATAAATAATAATTCTTTTTTTGATTCAATAAAACTCAACTACGGAATAGATATCTATTTTTACCACGTATTCTCGTTTGTCCGATACTGATTTTTTCTTGTGTGTCCAGTACAAATTTTTTATTGTTTGTCCAAGATTTGTATTGGACGATTGAAGATTTCTAACTAACTTCCCGACTAGCTAGACATTTTAACATTTTGACTACATCAGAACACGGCGACAATGCATTCTTTTAATAGTTTTGGACATCTTTAAGCAGAATTGAATTAATTTTAAGTTAATTCTGTTTTGTATGTTTCGGAAAAAAATCGTTAAAAGTAATATTTACTACTCTATGACAACATTTTCTTGGCTACGTATCAAAACTGTGAACTAGCATGCTCCTCCCATTTTTAACCGCACTTCCATTATAAACTAACAAGCTCCTCCCATTTAGTCAACAACAGCGCCTTCCTTCACGTAGCCAAGAAGATGTTGTCATACAATACTCACTATTTTTGGTTGCTAAAGGGGTCCTAGCTACTAAATTATTAATATGAACGTGCGTTACTATGGAAATCAATATGAAATGTCAAAAAGATATGTCAGTATTCTATAATATATATTCAATATTTCTATCAAGTACAAAAAAATATTTATTAATACATAGAATTGTCAAGTTTATATGATTCAACAGAACATTTAAAAACGTGGTAAGTATATAAAAAGTTCTTTTTATCTTGTAATTATCATTGAGCAAATCCACCCAATTAACCAAACTTGAATTCGTAAGCTTACAGACTTTCAGTTGCTGTTCACTAAAATTGGTGAGTTACTAAGTAGATACACTGTAAAGAACATGAAGTTTTTTTTAAATTTGACAATAGGCGATCTTGTGCTAATCAACAAACGATAATCGGAAGACCAGTAGAACGGGAAAATCAGATGGTTCGTAGACTTGTTTTGAGCACCCTCCCAGAATAATACATTTCGACGAACAATACTGACGGATAAATCACGTCCCAACTTAGTATCGCGGTCGATTTATTTAAATTCATAAATACATATAACGGTGATTTGCCAATATAGCAATGATAATAATACAGTTTACTCATTGACGCCGATTTGCAATAGTTTTTGACTTTTGTTACTAATGAAACATTAATATGCATATCATAGTGATAAAGAGAATGAAAATTTAGATTAAAAAATGATAATAATTACAAATTTAGCAAATTTAATTAATACATAAGAACTTATCGAGAATAAATTTCTAATTGCTCTCTCAGGCTGATAAACCACATGATTGACAGCATCATCACAGATCCCGTATGCCCTGCGATATATTAGGCATCTTTAAAACCGTTGCATTACTAGTGAAATTATTAAAAATGAAACAATTATTTGTAAGCATAAACGGACTCCCAATTAACCCGAATAGGCGTAGAAAAAAATGTTTTAAAATAAAAAAGGTCTTAAGTAGACAATATAATATGATGTACCTACATAACTTCTAGATATAATAATAATTAAGATCTAGCAGTCACTATGCATAGAAGATACAATCAAAAATCACAATAAAATATAGTCACCCCTCATTTTAAACTTTTGTCTATGATTGTTTTCAAATAACAATGTAAATTTTTAAAATTGTTTTCATTTCTTTTGACTATGTTCGATCCTTATAAGATCATATGGGCCTCTATACCTCTACAGAATAGAGGTTTGTATTAACAGACTTTTGTTTTTACGATAAATGGATGTTAGCCACTTGCTCAACCTATTAGGCCCATGACTCCAAACACAAAGTGAAAAACAATACGTATATTTTTGCCAGACTCAGACTTCGAACCTAAGACCCGCGACATTATGAGTCGACGTATTTTTTAAATACCTATCCGATATTTTATGTGAACACTATATCTAAAATATAGGCTTACTATAAATACTCGATTTGATTAATAGTAAGTGTAAATTATTGATAGTGGTGGATTATGGTAAAGGTGGTGCCTATGATTTTTAATAAAATATTTTTACCGGAAGCGCCCTTCGATATCGATGCATTGATTACGCCAGACAACTATACAGCTACCTAGAGGTAACTTTTGGTCTGTCTGTTTACGTTGTTGATAGTCGTGCTTTTGTGATCGGAAGACGAAGGGAGGCGATGGCGATGGCCTAAAGTTCTTTCCCACGAGATCCACCCGGCAGACAACAACATAATGGTCCCACGAAAGTGGAGAAGTGAAAACGAATCGGGACCTAAAAAATGCGACAAAAACGTTTTTACCTCGGATAGCTGAAGCTTCTACGATACAGAATTATCAAAGGGGAGTCAAACACGGGTCGTACAATAAATTAAAAATTAACAAACAATTAATGTGTGCTTTAATGCAACTTATGAATAAATTTTGAATGGTATTCCATAATAAATATATATATATCAATATAAATATTTTTTGTTAATCCGTCTATGTACCCATGGTGATTAAGTTCTAAACTCATGGATTCTATTCTGTGGCTGGTAAAATCATGTTGCTTTTACAATATGTCTTTGACCGACTGTGATGATAATCGAGTCAAATGGTTAACAACCATTCTTCGTATAAAAGTTTTATTTTATATAAGTATTATAATCCGTTGTAGATTGTGGTTTCATCCGAAATTAGCCTACGGTTTTTCAACAAATCATTGTTATTAAAATTTGCTTAATATACGTATAAGAACCATGTTTTATAGCCTAAATAGAAACACACACATTGAAAAAACAGGACAAATACATGGTTTCAGAAGTGGATATTCTATTATTCAACTATTAATTATTGCGGGGGTCAATTAAAATATTAAGCAGGGGTAAACGGTAACATATAAATTGTGCATATTATATTTTACTGTATAACCGTGAGCTATCGTACCGGAAAGAGATGGCCGTATAGCATTGAGATAAAAAATGACGCATTGTTTGTGGGCATTGCAGACAGTTATGTTACAATTTTATTATATTCAATAATAATACTAATTTCATGGGTAATTATGAGCACCTATTTGCTATCCTAGTTTTGAGTCATTCAGAATTTTATATAAATATATAGGTACTTCTATCTTTCGCTTATATTAACATAGTTTTTATCACATATTTTATTAAGAAATAAATTCGCTTTCAATACTATACAACCATCTATTTTCGATACAAAAATTAAGGTAATCTGCCAAATGGCTAACTACATAATATGTACACGTATTTTTTTTTAGAATTATTAATAACCATGTCCATGCTTTTTCGTAAAAGGTGGTTGTTAGTAATTTTGGACAATCACAAACACCCAGGCTTTGAGAAAATCACACAAATATTGTGTCCTCACCGGGATCGAACCCAGAACTCTCGGGCGGAAGGCCAGTGCCTTACTTACTGCACCACGAGAGCCACCTGATATATATATATGTACACGTTACCGGATACGGTGGTTAACTAGATGCACTTCTCAATAATTGCGTGTAATCGGTTTTAACACACTTTGCTAGTAAACAGATATTTATTAAGTTGAGTGAATGACTGATTATAAATCATGATATGATACCCAAATACTTTACAATTCCATATAATTAATACTTCGTTATAGTATGATTATCTTAATTTACTTCTTAATCACGTTAGTTACCTACCCTTAAAAACTGTCTACACAATTTGATAGGTCATAGAGCAAATAATAAAAGCATATCATTAAGTAAAAGTAACGTAAATATTATTATCAAATTTAATTAAAATATTATTCAATGGTCTACGAACCAAACTTTATACACCCTGATTGACAGCACCGAAAATAAATTCGGTTCTGTATTGGCTTTGTAATATGCATGTTTATTGTTGACTGAGTTTTGGGAGAATTTGACCTTCAGGTAAAAATAAAATTGATAATGAACCTAATAAATAGCTTTGAAAATATTCAATGACTAAACTGGTATAACGGTTTTAAAAAGCTTCGCCAAAGAATTATATTATAATATTAAATATGAGAAAATATTAAGTCGATGTGAGCTTAATACACATTTTTTGTTGTACTGAAATGATAAATGATTAATTTTATTTAGTGATAAATCATAATATATTTCGAATAAAGTGATGTTAACACTGGTTTTTATTATTGAGAACGATTCATTAATCTCATTAGTGTGAATATTGATTGATAAAAGCTAAAAATATTTTGTTGAATTTGAATGTTACACGTAAGTATATAATATATAAGCAAGGTTACGTTAGGTTAGGAAAGTTGACAATTAAAAAGGTATATGTACATAGGTGACCAACTTGAGTAAATCGTATGAATTTTTGTATAAATACGCTTATTACTTTCATACAGAGCAGATAAGGAGTAAGGGTGAATTTTTTTTCGTGCATAAATAATTATATTTATCTGATTTGAAAAGAAGTCGCTTTATTTTAACGTGTTCTTTTAAATTTATATGCCACTTGTACCGCTTTAATTCTAAGCCCCACATCTAATAAAAAAATGCAATTATAGAGAGTGTATTATATTATAATTATTTATTAACAGTATTTTTAATATTAGAGAAAATTAAAAATAATGAGGTCAAGCCGTTTACAACAAAGTAAGTACATAAACGTTAAAAGGTATCGTTTTGCTATAGCTCCATGGTGGTTGCTAATTTTAAATATTTTCAGCCAAGGCCAAACACTCCAAAACAAAGTTTTTCTTCATATTTTTAGAAAAAAATTCATTGGAGGCACTACAAAAATGTTTATTCAATTTGACAGCATAAGTTAATGTCGTATGATGATTTTATTTATTATTCGTTTGTGTGTTATTAATTTTTATTTCAAGCGTATAACTTCCAATGGAGCTAAACGAATATTCATTGCAGTGCAAGGCGTTAAAAGGGATTGAAACAAAATACGTGACGTAAATATCGAATGACCTCTGTAAATCTACGCAGAACAGTGTCCGCTGATCACAATATACATCTTGTAAAACGATACTTCTCGATTCAATGAAATCAGGAACGACTGATATTCTACACACCAAAAGATATTAATGCTTGCGTCATTTTATGTATCATCAATTTAGTTGTGGATAAAGGATTTCAGAAAAATATCAGTATTAAAATAATGAAATTTCAAAGATGGATTAAACCAATGGTGTATGAACTATTTTTCAATATTTGGAATGCATTGTATAGATAGACTAATGGTCGATATCCGAAATTTACAAACGAAGCTAAAAAGTTTGACTTCTTAATCGTGAGGACGTCTCATACGAGTGGGGTAAGATTTAGGACATCAGTGATATGGTGGTCTGTCCTCGAATCGGAGGCTAATACAACGAAGATCACTAATGCAATATTTTGAAAATAAGGCTGTTAGTCTAATCTTACGTTTGTTACAGCTAAGTGTTTTCTATAATATGACTAATATAACTTACTACGTTAGAGTAAAACGCTGAATGTTTCTATCAGAAACTAGAAATAAATTAATGGCTGTCGACAAAATATCTAAGAAGCATTTAATATTTTCGGACACATTAATCGTTGTAAATCGAGTAAATATGTACCCTCAAAGAAACAGGATCGGAAAGGTGGAGAGTGTTATTTTCTTAAAAAATGCGTGTATTTCAGAATGATCACGGTTTTTGATAAAGGAAAAACTGATAAGTGGGAGAAAAATTAACTTAAATGCAACAAAAATGTCGTGGTCTATCTGACTTCAATTAACTATGGTTAAGTATATTTATCATATATTTGTATTCCTATAGTTTTAGTATTAATTTTATTTTTGTTGTAAGTATTACATATCAGTTTCTCCTCAGTTCAGGAGCTTTTTAAAAACGCGTCAGAAGCTTTGGCGCTACTGAAACTGTAAATACTTCAATGTAATTGATATTTATATGGTAAGATCAGAAAGACATTTTATTATACATCATTATTAAATTTATTACAGTGATATGCGCAGCAATATTTGTCTTTTATATACATTTTATTAAGAAGCTTGTTCGATATGAATTATAATAATAGACAATCTTCTTCACATCTTTTGATTTATGACTGAGAAGAATGATAACTATAATTAAATACCTTTTCAACAATTTTCTTCTATCTGCAGTGATTCTATAGTGAAATGTTTGGTTCAGTGTATATTAATTATTCACTCGTTTGACGATGTAGAATGTAGATCTATCTGGATGGCGCACGCCCTCCCTACTCCATCCCTTTGACGTCACTATCTTCTCCAAACTGCTCGTATCCCTTCTAAGAACGTGGCAAAAAATTGAAAATAAAAACCGTATTTATTGTTAGATGACAAGGTTTACTTAATTAGAGGAAAAATAAATAAAATCTTTTATATTGTGCTTTTTGTGACGCTACTGTTTGTATAATATATCTTGATGAGATTGTGATCAAGGAATCATATCTAGAGAATTCTCGAAAATCTTATTTAAGTTTAATAATTAATAATGCAGGTAATCTTGAAAGTGCCAACGAATGATTAAATTTTGTTCATTAAAACTGTAATGGAATAATAGTCAGAGCAAAAGCAAGTGGCATCGGATACTTACTCGTGGTTTGTAGGTTCCAACTTTAGTAATTTTAGCATAATGTAGCCATTTACCTACTGATATTGTATGTAAGCCTATTTATAAAAAAAATATTAAAAAAAAAACGATTGTTCATTGAGCATTTTTAAAATTTGAAGCTTAGTACCCGACGATTCCAATCAAGGTCTTTAGAAAAATCCTTTTATAGACAAAATTATAATAGCGGTAGACGAAATTCGATATTGCTTGTTAGGTATTCAGTCAACTAACGGTAGCTAAAATGAAAAAAATGGACAGGTGTACTCAATAATAAAATTAAAAAAATATATATTAAGTACAGTAAAATTTGATAACAATATCTAGGGATTCGAGAATTGAAAAATTGTACCTACCTATTTACACATAAAATATATTATGTTAAATGATCAATTTTACAGAATGTAATCAACAGTATTTTTAAGTACGCGAAGGCTCGAAGCTTTAATAGTATTGGAGCCCTTCAGATAAATATTGTGCTTATGTATCGCCAGTGAATGTGATAAATACAGTAAATAATAGTTATGTTGGAACATTTGAAAAAAGATAATTTGTATGATTGTTTTCCGACTTCATTAGGTTTTTTAATTAAGTTCGTAAAACTATACTTACCTCTTAATTTTCGAAAATTTGATTCATTGAAACCGTCAAACGGGTTATCACCATTTGCATAATAAAATTAACGGGAAACTGTTTGAAAAAGGTTTGTAGATAAATTTTAGCTGAATTTATGGCAATTTGGATATTTGTATTTATCCATTATGAATTTTCGATACTTCTACATAATATGCAACACGGTTTACTTTGTCATGATGAATAATATTCAATTTTTACAACAGATTAGATTTTTCAACATCAAGATAACTGTATATTATAAATATTGTTCAAATGAAAATAATAATTTTGACAGAAGAAAAAGTGAAACAAAAGAACATGGAATTATAATCGAATACTATCCAAACTTGTTTATTCAAGATTCAAAATTGGAAGGAAAAACAAACAAACATACTTTGTGTCTTATAGTAAGTATATAAAATAAAACAAAAAAATCCAATAAAGGCACTAATTTTACTTTTCACAATCAAATACCAAGTTCCATACCACACACACTACATATTTTAGTACCACAGGACGCAGTATCGGATGATTTGTGATTGTTATTATACCTATAGTGAAATTCTTTGGAAGATGTATAGTTTAACACTACTGGTTCGGACGTATTGTAAGTTATTTAACAAGAGTCACATTGTGATGTTCTACTTAAATATGTCACGGCTGATTCGTCAGAGCGCGCGGCCTATTTACCCTTCCGATTAATAATTGAATTATGAAACCAAAGAAAAAAACTGTCAAAAGGGCTTAGCCTTAACTAAGATGAACATTAAACAGATAGCCACGACAAACCGATTTCTGAAATTGAAAAGCTTAGAATCTTAATGTAGTGTAAAGTGTAACGGATACATATTTTGCTGTTGTAATAATGAGGTTGTTAAGTAAAAAAAAGGAAAAAGGAGGCATTTTGGCAAAAATGAGTTAAATATTTATGGGTGCACTAAAAATACGTAGTTCGTGATGAAGTTACAACTGTTTTTAATTAGGATTCGTAGCGGAAAATAGGAAACCGATAAAATATTTATTTAAAATCATGTTCATTCAAGTTGTCAATTATGTCCTTTTGGTTGAGAAATCTTGAACACTTTAAGCTTTAATATACCTTTCTACCTAATGGCTTTTGTCGGTAGCAGAAAATATATATTACGAACATTAAAGATGATAGAGAAATTGCATACATTTATAAATAATGTACGTATATACTCATACGTACATTATTTATAAATGCATATGTATTCTTATGTGGTACCTATGTTTATAGTTTAGAGATAATTGAACTTTAATGTTTGTTTCATACAAATCAAATAGTTAACTTTACTGGATCCAGTTGAGCCATATTATGTTGTTAATAAATTGTAAAAAATCACAAAAAAGATGTAGGTACGTACTTCATACAATTATTTTATTGCAGTTATTTTTTCGTTTTAAATATTTCCACATAATTAATTGCTATAACTTACTAACCTAGTAACGTTGTATGCTGGACGAAAATAATATTAGACAAGTTTGTTTGCAATAACAAAATTAACTTATATTTAAACAAATATATGGTGATAGTAAAAAAAAATATGTTGATAAATGAAAAAAGGCGTTAGAAAAAAATCACAGACATACAAGCTATACCTAGTTAGTTGTACAAATCGTATTTGATTATTGCTAAATCAGAATGATATTTAAAAAAAAAAGTGATTTTATTTTGAAATTCATTGAAATGATTAGAATGATGTCAAATTGATGTCAAAATTATTAACAAATTAAGTATAGATTGAATTTTAAAAACTTGTAAGTTTTTTTTTTAGCTTCTTTCACAAAAGTTTTTTTTTCAAATAAAATCGACGTGTGAACAAGTAGGTACCTACCTAGTAGTGTCATATATTTTTCACGTTAAAAAGAGTTTCAGAGCTAACCTAGTAAGTTATGTTGATGATATCACTCTGAATCCATATGTCTCAAAACAATAATTATATACATATTATTATAATACATTAACATTATCTTGGTAAAATAAATTGATTTAATTTTTATTATTATAAATATTTTATTTTATTTTTAAAAAGTCCATAAAAATAACAATTTGAGTTCTATCTTTTCAAATATTTTTTTCTACGATAAGATTCCCTATCAATATCTTCTCGATTATTTTGCATGGGCACATTCATTTTTTGTGCAAAAAACCTTTTGTAATTTTAAAATGAGAAAAGCTTTAAGGTCGCGTTGCATACAGAATGCATCGCTTAAGTTGCATAATGTAGAGTGGTTGTGGCAGAAAAAAATGATCAAAGGACTCGCGAAGCAAAGTAAATTTCTAACGGTTTTTCGATCGAAGCGATTGTAATGTACCAACTTTTGTCCATAGGTCATGCTTTTATGACGTCAAGGCTTGGTTGGGTACAAACATTTCTAAGCTACAATACATATTTTTTATCCGGTGTCTGATATTTTATTTATTTTTGTAATTCAATAATAACAATTCATTGAAATTTGGAAACATTACTTATTGGAAGTTTTATACTTACATTAGGAAATAAATAATAGAATATTAATTTGTAGTTACTAATAATTTTGTGTCACACTAATACTGTTATATATATAAATATATATGTTTATATACTTAGATGTAGTTAGGAATATCATAATATCTTACGGAATCGAAAAATGTATCAATATTAAAGACCTAGTACGTAAAGGTCTTCTTGTATTTTGTATTGTATGATTCAATATTGGCAAAAACCATCGTAAGTAAGTGTCGATACTTATGTTGTAGCTGTTTTGTGTGCTCGTAAAAATTCGTTATTAGTTGGGCCAATTATGGTCATCCTCATCTCACTATTTCTCTCCTACCTATAATTCAAATTATTCTCCCAAGTCCAGGCTCAATTCAATCACGAGTCATCAGTCAATCGTGATTGCTACAGTGTGACCGTCATCCAAGTAATAATTCAGTTCGAGTCTCCTTGCAAGCTCAGTCAATTAGACCACCTATCAAAGCCGTGTTACTGGCACAGGATATCTCTTACATAACACATTTTGCGTTGCAGCTCATCATTTATACATACTTGTCATCATCATTCATATTCATAAGTGTAACCGCGATACCGGTTCTTGTGATTTAACAACCGTACATGCCAACAGATTGACTCATCAAACAAGTATCTTTTCGAGTGTCATCATTAACTCTGAAACCCCAGTGTACCGTGCGAGTAATAAACATAACCATTTGCATACAACTGTGTGAGTGCATGATCTGAGATCTACTCTAGGCAGACAGCCAAAGAACATCAATGTTAGTGCCTGGATTCACTCTCGTTTAAACCGCCCTTCTCCAGAATCCACATACACACTCCCAAGCGCCGCCAATTATTAAATATAATGAGATTTTTGATTACCTATTTATATTTAAAAATGAAAAGATATCTATTACTGTTGGTAGGTATTAAACTGTTTACACAATTAAGTAATGTAGGTAGGTACGTACCTACCTATTTCAAACAATAATTCACGTCACATAAATTCGCTCCATTTGGAACGTTGAATAAAAAATAATGAAGGTAGATTTTCTTGAGTCCCCTTCAGAGTATAGCAATCTTTAGAGACATTATTTTATTATTTGGCTCATTCTATCCTTGTCTGAAGCATATGGCTATACGTAAATTTTATATGTGCATCTCTGTTGTGTAATCCGGAAGAAATCAAAAGATCGGAACTGGTTTTTGCAAAACTCATTCAAATACATTTTGAATAATACCGTCTAGCCTGAGATGTCTTGGAATTGTTATTCTAATGACCTTGCCCAATACCAAAATTGTGGTTTAACACAATGGTTATTAATTTTTGTATCAAAGTCATAATATAGATTTTTGTAATGTTGATTCGTTTATTGTTATTTTTATTCAAAAAATCTTAAGATTGCGAACTCTTTTATAATAACTGCTATTTTTTATCAAATAATATTGTTAAAATTAATAAAAAATAGTCATGTAGTGTTTTATTTGACTTTATAACAATTATTTATCTACCAAGAATTGACAATTAACACAATTTAAGAAACTACCCTATGCAATAGATTCGGACTAATTTATTGATGACCCAATCCTCATCATTCGATAATGTTACTTTAATTAATGAGTTTGGCATATATTTACTGAAGAATGACCAAAACTATACTGTCTATCAGTGACGGGAGGTGGAGGTAGGCTGTTAAGATCTGACATAAATAGTGCATAAATGTTGTCAGTTAAACGTTTTTGTCGTCATTGACCTAAGACTACAATGTGTAGATAGTGTTTGTTAGTTTTTAAAATTCAATAATTAAACCTGCCTGATCCAAGTCAAAGTAAATAATAGTAAAAAAATATTCATTTTTATGGTTTAATGGCATATTTTTAGATATTTTATAGATATACAAATATTTTTTATTAAGTATGGCTTAGTATAGAGAGGGCTTAATGAATCTTAAAAAATAACTAACAACATTTATAGTAATATGTGTTTTTAATTCATCGAAAACAAATTAGTATGACTGAAAAAGTGTGCACTATTTTTGTTGGATTGCCCATAATATAGGTACCTAAACTATAAATTAAGGATGTTTGAATTAAGCAGGGTTTAATTGAATTTTAAATTAATTGAAAAATTGACCTGCACCATCCAAAAATTGTATTCTTACTTCAATGAAAACAATCAAGTTTAATAAATAAATAAAAATTAATTTGAACTATTTATGTCGAATATTAACAGCGTACCTCCATCCTTCACCAATAATATATAATAGTATTTGGTGGGTTTGTTTAATATTATATTATAATGTATATGTACAAATAATTTTATTTTATGTTGTTAGAAACGATGTTACGATTTATATAATATACGACGATTTTGATTTCTCTGGTAATTTTAAAACTTTATACGATCTACTTAATTTTAAAATCTTTTACAAAACAATACTTAATCACAGATAAATAATATCTATATTCTCTATTTTCTATATAAATAGAGTAATTATAGTCCGACAACAAGAAATCGGCGATAACAGGAAGTCGCTGTAGTCGCATATAGAAGACTACTCAGCGACATACCTGTCACGGTGGCAACGCGCGCACGGCATGCGTGTTTAAATAATATATCGGCTCTCTTTCAAGATGCGACTCCTTTTCTTCTTCGCAATAAACCAAAAGTTTACTCATAATAATTCTAACATCACTCCTGATTTAGACATATTTTCCTTGACACCGAGAGGGCGTAAAATGAAATGATAAATTTGGGGGCGTTCCTTATTTGAAAACGGAAATGAGAGCTTCACTGGATAGGATTGTTAACACAGTTTTAACACATAAACAAGAAATTCTTGTTCGACAATATATTACTAATAATATTATTGATGAGTAATGTCTTACAAAGGTTAAACAATGCAAAGAAATGTAATAAATTATTTGAAATTAGGGTATTTCCAGGTGACGTGAAATGATGTAATCATCACGGCGATTTTCTTTGTTCATGAGTGTTTAAAAATGTCGTAACTTTTCAAGAACAGGTGATAATGAATTAAATAATTCCGGCGTCACAATTTCCTGAGGTCATGGTAAATTATACACTTAAAAAGACGTATCTTCCGGTTAAGTAACGTTGATTATTAAAAAGTAACCATAATTATTGATAAATTAATGTGGTTAACTGTTTAACAGAGAGAATCGTTTAACAAGCTTAAATAAATGACTAATATTATGGAGATTGACGTAGGTATTATTAACGGCTAGAGAGAAATGGAGAAATGAAAAACGTGGCTATATTACAGGTACATAAATCTCACCACTTTCCATTTTTTGTTAATTTTTCATTCATAATAATATAATTATAAGTAAATTGAAAGTTAAATACAACATTGTGTTGCGTGTAACATGCAATATAAAGTATGCAGTCACGATATTTTGGTTTCAATAATGTCGATGAAAGAATAAATATGATGATTAAAAAGCGTTAAAAATCGTTAAAAATTAATATCTTTTAAAACGTATATAAAGTTAATTTTTATAAATTTAATTTTGTGAGAATTCACAGGTGAGAAATGTAATTTATGACCACAAGAAAAAAAAACTTTTTAAAAAAAATACGTCACCTAGCGGAATTCGAAACCGCGCCCATGTGCCTTGATCGCTAAGCTGCGTGTGTCCTATTTAATTGTGATGAAATTAACTTTTGGTTCTTACAATTCTCACTTTCTAAATTGCGTTATTGTTTTGGCAATCGGCTTTTGTATTTAAATTCAAATTATTTATATGTTTCTCACAGTGTTTTCAAATCATGTATGTTGTAAAGAATGTTACATTCTTAAATATTGTGAATTATTCGCTGACAAAAAAATATTATTTAGAATAAATCTGACTCAATATAATAATTTTGTTTCACAATAATTTTTCAGTGAATGATTCCAATTATCAACATAAGTATTTATTTATTTGAAACAAGTGAGAGTCCATATTGTAATATTCTGTAAAGTAGACAAGTCATACGTGGTGCTTTAGAGCGGTAAATTAAAGAAATGTGAATGGGTACTACAACTATTCAGATTACGTAATAAATTCTACTGGTTGAATAATTGGTTATTAGATATTTCAGTTGTTATATTAATATCAAGACTACAAAGATAAAATATTTGTCTCCGAGGTATCCTTTCTTTTCCTCACTTCAGAATTTTTATGGACCCACACAAAACTTAAACGATCATTTAGAATTTAATTTTATTTATTATAAAATTAAAATTCTTCAGAGTAAATGCTACCCAATTAAGGATCAGAATAGTTTCTGTGAAGATAAGATTTTTATAGATTTAGAGAAAATTGTTATTTATGTAGTTATATTTATCTATAGAGAAATAATAAAATAATGTTAATAATGAATTAACAAAGAATTTTATATGAAAAAAATTGTGAATGGTAAGAAGATCAGTAGTTTTGAATTTATTTAAGGTCGACAAAAAATTGTGTAGAAAATCACTGAGGAAAATGAATAGTAAAATATATTCAAAAGAAATTTAAAATATACGTAATGCAACTAAATAATTAAGTTAACAGGCACTTTTAATATGTTTGTAAATATATTATAATCGTTAAAAGAGTAATTAAGGTGTAGGTATAAAGTATACTTGCTAAATGTAGACATTAACGTATTTTAATTTCAAATCTAACAAACAAAAAAGATAAGGAAACAAGTTTTGAGTTGTTTATTATCAAGTAATGCAGTTTTGAAATACAACCATAATAATAAATTTCAAAGGTAAGATGTTTACTAACACTATCTGAAATTGCGTGAAAAAGGGTCCATGAGAGCCATTTTTTTTTTAAATCTATGTTGTGACGTGTGAAAGGTAAGTGATTTTTTTCCATTTATTTAATTGTACATAAAAAGGTTTGGGTTATTTTTATTTGGGAATATATTATAATATTATAGTATAAATATTGTTTTTTCATATAATCTAGTCGTCAATATTCTTTTTTTTAATTTAAATTTTATTATGGGCAAAGACTGTTTTAAAACTATAATTACATCAAAAAATTCGGGGAATAAAAATTACATTAATAATAATAAAAAATATTGAAACTAATTTTAAGAATCAATCGAAATATATACACTGTTATACAATTTTATCATTATATAAATAAATATTTATATTTTGTTATATATAGGTGCTCACAATTAATAGTCCGAAAACGATATCTGAAATGAAGGTTCAGCGAGCGATGTTTAGAACCAAACATGAAGTCGCATATAATATGATACAACTAGAATATCTATGAAAAATTTTATGAATCAAACATAATCTAAAGTTATTCTAGTATAAAATGTATTTATTTATTTACACACACAACAAAACAAACATTGTCATGTTTAACAAGTGAAGTTGGATTGTTCATCCTGGAACGTTTTCGATGTAAAGTCGTGTGGAGGACTAAGGTCCATGTTGTGATGGCGTAATCAAGGATATATTATAACCAATCGGCAATTGCGAAGGGTGGAGGCAGGCTGTTTAGATCTGACATACATATTGGACATTAAACTTTGTCAGTTAAACGTGTTTATTCTCATTGAACTAAGACTACAATGTGTAGATAGTATTTGTTAGTTTTTGAAATTCAATTAAACCCTACCTAACCAAGCCAAAGTAGATAATAGTGAAAAATTATTCGTTTATGTGTTAAATATCTTAAATTTCATAAAAATCATTAAAACATAAATTATTTTAGATAATTTCAAAGATATAAATTTTTTAAAATCGATTATGGTTTGATTTAGACAGGCAAACCAACACCACCTGTAAATTTATTCTTAATACAACGTAAACAAATTAGTATGACTGAAGAAGTGTGCAATATTTTTGTTGGATCGCCCATAGCATACCTTAACTATTATGGTTTGGTTTAGGCAGGGTTTAATTAAATTTTAAAAACTAATAAGTACCATCTAGGAATTGTATTATTAGTTCAAAAAATACATATAATTATGACTGACAAAGTTTAGTGTGCACTATTTATGTCAAATCTTAACAAGCTATCTCCACCCATTGCCACTGCCAATCGAAATGTTAGATTGTGGAATCAATATAAGAATGAGGTCGATAACTAGAAGGAAACATGGCCTTACCTACATAGTGTAGATAATAATATGACAATTTGACTGATCCAAATTATTAAACACATACCTACCTATCTACCTACAAAAATCATAGAAAACTATGTTAGTATATAGACTATAAATAATATTTACAAATGCTTCATAACATCGTTACTATATTAAAATAAATAAAAAATACAAAAATCATTCACACTTGGCAGATTGATCTAAAATAAAATATTCTCTCATGATTGAATCGGATCGATGAAAATATAAGGCAACGATGATTTAAAATCACAGTTGGAGATCTATTTAAAACTCAACGGATTTGTGATTTGTGAACATTTCAGCATTTAATATGCATCGTTTGAGAGAAACAAGAGCAGTGCTTTTATGCTAAAAGCTTTCGTTGGTACTGTATGTATAATATTTGTGGCGATAGAGAAACAATAATTATTCGTATGTAATAATCGATAATCATAAACCGTTACAAAATAATAAAAATATGTTGATATATCAAATGTAGCATAAAAATCATCCCGAAGTTAAACAAAATAAATAGTTTTAGTTATAAATCCTTAATATTCATTAAATTGGCTTATTTACTTAATTAGATATCTTGAATACTACGATAAACGTGAAAATAGACGTATGGCATCAAATAATTATTGTTATGTGGAAACAATATACATTGAAGTTAATGGGCCCAACAAACCACATCCGTCCCATACCACACCCAGTTTTAATCGAGTGTATTACGGGACACTACGTTTTTATGTGAAGCATCATTATTTTTTAATGACTGGGAATGTCTCAGGAACAGTTACCCAAGACTAAGGTCGCCATGCACTCAAATGTGCTTTGACTGAATTTACATGACTTCAAGTTAAGAGTATTCATGAGAAAGATGAGCACGTAGAGGCAATATTAAAAATTGTAGTAAGTTACAAAAGCTAATATAAAACTACCGAACATTATAAGTGAAGAGATCTTCATGTTGGCAATATGACGTGGCGAATATTCTAATTGCAACAAAATTAACTTTTGTGGCGACCAGATCGGATGATCAGATGAGACCAAGAGCTGGTTGAACCGACTTGAGCAGCTCTTCCCTTTCCGTATACATTTTAGGGTATCTTCAGAGGATTTGGTTTTCATCCTGTATTTCTCCGCCACATGGACATGGTTAAACGGGTAACAAGACCAAGCTCAAAGAGCCAGCCAGAGAATACGCCAGTCAAGAATTGACTGTTGTAATAATCTCAGTCGGAGAAGCCTTATATGCTAATTCATTAATTTATTTTAAGCAGCGCTCGAAATGGAAAATTCTACGAACCGGAGCGCTTGATAATTTTACGAAAATATTAACACTGTAACTTATCTAATTCTATACATATATTATTGAAAAAAATATTGTGTTAGATTTTTTTATAATATGCCATATCTCGCTCAGACGGTCAAATTAATATTTACACGAGACGGAGCGATAATTTTGGGGATTGTATGAACCGGAACGGCGCTCCGGTGCGTTCCGGTCCATTTCGAGCCCTGATTTTAAGACGTCATTATTAATGTGACTCAGGCTTATTATATATACTGCAGCTACACGTTTTATTCGTTAATTTACGTTAATCGATATTAGTAATATAAATGAATAATATGGTAAATAAATGGTACCTACAAGTTGATATTAAAAAAAAGTTATAGCACCAAAAATTACAAGAGAAGATTTGCGCAAATTTGACAATCACTGGAGACTATAATATATTTTTATTGAAGTATGACAGAATAATTTTATTACGAATTGAAATATAAATACGCTCATATGACATAAACAAGTGATAACAACTTTTATATAGTATTTGTGATTTTATAGATGTAAACATAATGAGATAAATTGAAATGTAATCACACGATCTTTGATTGAGATCAAAATTTTCCTGCAATCGGATTCGCAAAAAAGCGGCATAATTGACCCAAAACGCAGCGAATATGTCATTTTTGTATCTCATTTACGATCGACGAGCTCTCTCATTGATTTCAGTCCTTTGACAACTGATAAAACAACAGGTTTTACATTGCCATTGAAAGAATTGCAAATAAATGAATATATTTCAGTGACTTTTCTCTCATATTAATATTGGCACACGATACAATAACGGATCTAGTACCTAGTATTAAAATGCTATCATGTCTTTAGTGAATACTATTACAAATGTCTTTGATGGAAGGCCCCCACATCCTGAAGTGTACCCTCGGGCTAGGATCTTTAGCGGCCCCCCTACCTATCGCTAAGGTTAAAAACAGTGTGACGCACTACATTAACGTTTTTCAAGTTCTGTTTTTGGTCAAATTAAGGGTACATCTTCAGTGTATTATTAGCGATTTTTTCTATTTTCAATACTTTAATCGTGAAGTTTTCGAGTATCGAGACAACGATTATTGATATTAACAAAAAATCAAAGTAACAGTATGCGAAATATCTGAATAAGTTATCGTAAACGAATATAGTTTTAGTTACTCTTTAGGAAGTATTTAAACATTAAGTGAATCGACTTACGTTATTGACACCAGGAATTCTATTCTGTCATATAGTATAGCAATATTACACATACCTATAATAAATTAAAACTGATCGGAGTGATGTGAGACCGTTTTATAAGTACATATTGGCACTTAGCGTTAAAACCTTTGACGTAACAATTTTGTTCATCATTATAACATGATAAATCAATGTAGTCAGAGACTTTTAAGTTTGTCACATCGAAAGTTTTAAGAGCTCAATAATGTAGGTAAGTAATAAATAAATTAATATATTATTACAGTAATCACAATGTAATTGAAATCGTCCTCAAATTTGGACGCATAGCGTATAGAAATAATGTAACCGCAGGGTTAAGTCTTCAATTCCAAGGTACTCGGGCGTTATATAAAACAAAAGCCTTTTGTACGAATTTAATATCATTAAATTGGACTAGCGGCTTCGTAATTTCTTGCAATGCTACTCGTTTATCTGATCGCAAGATGCTGTTCACATTTGAAAATTCCCGCGCGCTTTATCTTATCGGGTGTTGTTCTACTCTGGGAAAATAATGTCCCATTCAGGGGGCCGAAGACGTCTTATTATTAACAAGTTTTCACTGTATCTGTACCGTTCTTCATTATTACAACGCTACTGGCTAATTTAATTTATTTTGCATTCGTAATGGTGCGAAAAAACAACAACCTATAATAATATTACGTTCGCGATGGCAGTTATGATAATGATTAAAAATATGCAACTACCTATTCACATAATAATATACTAGTACGTATTTAAATTAGAGGTGGAAAAAGAAGAGAAACCAAATCCCGAAATCATGTGAGGAACTTAATTATTTTTTAACCGGAATCTTGAACACCCGGATCTTAACTGGGTCCATTTAAAATGAGTAAAATCGAGATTCTAGAGGCTTCATTGCCTTTTAATTTTTTTTTCGGAATATTTTATTCTAGTGTAGTTGATCGTTTAATTATGCTGGGGCCAGTTATTAAAAAATATATTAGTAAACAATATTATACAATACCTACATCATGTCGTAATGTTCGACAAAGATTTTTTTAGATTGAGTAGCTACAAAATGTAGAATTTGTATGGTTCACCTGGTAAATATATGATTAAAAAAGTCTTAATGAATCTTAATGAACTGAAACTAAACCTCATGCATTTTTCTTACTGAAACCAAACCATTCGTAAATTAGAAGTTCTAATAACTGTGATTTAAAGTATAACTACTTACCCACCGAACAATTTATTTTTGGCATAATAAATAGAAACAATATAATATGATCAAACAGAAAGCAACTTAAAAAATTAACTAACCTCTAAATCTATATGAATTGGCAGCTACATTACAGTCGTTTTTCTTGTCGTTGTTGTCCATTCCACCAACTTAGAACTTCTTCCATTTCCCCGCTTCTTTCATGATTGAATCCACCGTCACTTTCTTCAGGTTCCTGTTTTAGGTTAATATTTTCTGAGTAAACGAGGTTTTCATCATTTTCGATAAGACTTTGAGCGCCTTTCATTTGTCCGTCTTTAAGGAGAATTCCGGAATTCTGTAGGCGGTCTCTCGAATTTTCTGAATGTAAGTGAATAGATCCATCAGGGGAATGACTAATTAAAATTGAATGTGGGTATAACAGTTGCTGATCTGAATTCATAAGAGTGGTTACATATTTCATATCAAGGCTTCCAATATTTCCATGAGGCGATAGAGAACTGTCACTATAAAAATCAGGAGAGAGTAAATTTGGTTGGATTATAGTGAATTCTTGTCCATTTGTTTGAATAAAATCCATATTTGCATCTATAAGATGTGGGTTTATCATCATGTCTTCTTGACTTATGAGATCTGAGTTTGGTGTCATTGGATGTATATTTTCTTCATCTTCATATTGGTGTAGAGGAGCTGGTCCAGGAATTAGTTGAAACGCGTTTGTTCCGGGTATTCTTGAAAAGTGATGATTTGCTACTGGAGGTAATGGAGTAGGAGGATTTGATTCTTCTTCATCTTCCAGCATTGGAGACTGTAAAAAGTAGCTTTGTTCAAATGATGAACCAGTTTGAGGAGATTCTGAAGAAGCAGGCGAAGGAAATGATGAGATAGAAATATTTGCATTATTCTCTTTAAAATCACTATCATCTTCAATATCCAGCAATATCTCTAGACTTCGTATATATTCCACAGCCATTCGCAGTGTTTCAACTTTGCTCAGTTTTTTATTTGCAGCTCTGTTATTATTTGCGTTCTCATAAATTTCAGCTATTTCATTAGGAATATGTTGTCTCAGAGTAGCAAAACCATTATTAACTTGTTTTACTCTATTTCTTTCCCTAGCGTTTCTTCTTGCAACAGCAATTGGTGGTGGATTATGAACCTTGGGTGCAAGAGTTTCCTTTGACTTTGACATTTTTTTCGGTTTTACAACATTCACTGATTTATTTTGTACATTATTTTGACTGTTTATTAAACTAGACACCGAAATTGTTTGTTGCTGCATTGCTGGAAAAATCTTCGGCTTCTTTTTCAAAATGACAAGTTCGCGTTTGTCATTCTTTATTATACTATTTGTATTTGATATATTGTTTACAGATTCCTGTAAAATATGCACTTTACCGTGAGGTGATCCATTGCGAAATGTTACAACACCAAGAGTGGCCATTTTATTTTGACCTTCAGTCCAAATCCACAACAACAATCAAACCAACAAAAATAGTTAAAATTCTTACAATGTCACTTGTTATAAACACATTTTTAACACTTATTAAGTCTTGTTTGAAGTAATACTAAAAAACTATATTTTAAAATTGAATAGATATGTTTTGTAAAGTCCATGAGTCTTTATTGTATAAAAATCACTGAAAACACAATTTAGTTTAAAACGAACTACGCACTTTTTCGCAGGATGTCTCACAATGACAAGTCGCTTCCAGTTGCGACGTGATAAGAGTCTACAGGTAACTACAAACGAGTTAGTATATTCATAAGATTGCACCGGAAGTGGGTGATAAGGACAATTGCTGGCGTGGAACGACTATTATAGGTGGATTGACTTGGCGCGTGCCGTGTCTTCAATTCAAATGACTATAAGGGCGGGTATCTTTGAGGGTTGGAGAAGACCTGGGTGCGGGGGTGGCACCTGGCGAAGGGACGCGGGGGGAAATGATGTGTGTATGTATCGGAGGGTATTTTTTCAATACGCGAATGAAAACCCCTGTGCAATTCGACGGCTGTATTTGATTGTGTATGTATGTGTATTAACGCATATGGGGTACAATTTTACCGGATCTGTGCATTGCAACGCAGGTCGCTTGGAAACAATACAATTTAATTTTATAAAATAAAACCACAAAAATTTTCATTATAATTATTATTATTATTATCGTGATTATCATCATATTAGCTATTCTTGATTCAATACTGGATGAAGAACTATTCTATATGCCAATGCGATGTAACATAGCAAGATATGTATGCAAGATAAGCAAGAGTCTCAACTTTTGAGTTTTGAGAGTTGATTTCTCTATCGAATCTTAAGATAAACTAGCACACCACAACACATTAAATGGCAATGGTATAGTCACACGGTTTCCATCATCATGGCTGAATAATTTTCACGTTACAGTGATGCTACATGAGTAGCCATGTTCTGAAGTTCTGACATAAAAAAGGTGTAGATCAGAGAAGAAAGCTCTAAGTAAAGTGATAGTACTAGATTATTACAAACTTTTGAAACAATTGACACTTTTTAATAATCACTTATTATATTCTATCGAAATAATCAAAAGCATAATATATCTAAGTAGGCATATGGATGCTTTCAAGAGAAATATTTTTTTACAATTTGTATTGTTTTATAATTTAGAAAGTAATTATTCATGTAGAAATAGAAGTAAACTAAATGTGACATACTATTTTTAATTGATTTAATAAAAATAAATTGTGGTTATTTTTACATAAAAATAAACAAAATAAACACAGCTAAATTACTGCATTTTTAGATTTCGTTGCAATGCTCCTATATCCGAAATTGACGGGTAAAACATATGGCGCCTCGTGAATTTGATCAAAAGTGTACAGAGAAAAAATAAGAACAGTTGCATCTGCCAATCGAAATTTCGTTGTCTTATATAAAAAAAAACAATAATACCAATTGAAAATGACAGTGTTATTAAAATTATGCAACAAATTTAGCCTAAAAATATTTAAGATTGCACATTTTTTAATTTGCGCCGAATCAAAACAGCAAGTAGGCTAATATATTAATAATTCTGTTATTGATTCACTGAATTGATATTTTAGTGTATATTTAAAAAAATATGAAATATGATATGCTTTAATATTTGGGACCACTTATATTTTTAGTAACTCTAACTTGGTCCGGTAAAAAAATCGGTTCTTGTTGGTATACTGGATTATTTGTTAGGTTAGATTAGGTTAGGTAAGGTTTCGTACGTAAGGTAAAATCGGCTAATAAAATTGGCACGGTTTCCGCCTGGTTACCTATACACCGAATGTACCAAAAATTCATTTACCCCAAAGTACGATAGTCTAATTCTAGACTAAACAATTATTTAAAAAATTACAAATATTTTATTATTTTTTCACGAAACGCTTATGGAATAACTGCTAATATTCCCACATGATTCTAGGCTTAACAATGCTAGAAAGAGAAACACAATCATTATTCACTAGCAAAATGTACCAGCGGGGTGCATCGCGAGAAAGAGACGGGAGTAGGCATGTGCCAGCGCGACAGCTGTAAACCGAATTCTATATATTATTTTTATTCTCATGACATGTAGCCAGTAAAAGTACCGGTACTGAGTGGAAGGAATCCTCAACAGTTGAATTTTACACAATAATTATTGGCAATATATTATTAAAAACACTATTTTATAAAAAATATATGAATCAAGATATCAGAAAATAAAAGTAAAAAGCCAACAAAATTTTTGTTCAATCTTTTGTACAATTATGGTAATTAAACTATGGCAAAACTATCATAAATATGTCATCGTCTGATATGAATTTTTTTGGTACAAGTCGGTTTACGGGAAGCCAGGCGGGAACCGCGCTAATTTTCATAGTCGATTTTGGCAAAATTCATGAATTTAAGAATGAAAATCTAACCTTACTTAACAAATAATGCAGTATATCGGCTATTTTTAAAAATTGTTTGCCGCTATCGACAAGAACTATTTCTTTTGTAACTTTTGTATTTCCTCTCGAATTTATTAGAAATGTTTAGAATGTACAAAAACTTAGTTTTTTAAGAACGCTGTAGAGAGAAGTATACGTTTCCAGATTAAGCTTAAATTACTTTGTCAGATTCTCAGGCCGAATGTCTGGTCCTACTGGCTGCCACGATCACCCCCGATCATGAAAAGCCACTTTTGAATTTGAATGTATCCGAATTAGAATAATACCTGATTTTTTTGGGTACGATTATTATCCGATTATTATTATAAATAAAATGGATTTCAAGTTAAACACATTTATATTTTTATAAAAATCGATGTTTTTTAGAATAAATATAAGAAATATTAAAACCATGAATTATTCAAAAATCTCTTAAGTGCAGCATAGAAAACTTATTATACTAAATTTTAATAATAAAGATGACCATAAAATAATATGTAATAATAAGATGGGGTCATTTGAAAAATTCACATTTTATTTGTATTATAGTTTATCGTTGACTTTAAAAAAAAAATATTTTTGTTTTTAATGTTTTCAGATATATATTTAATAATTAATACAGTTGAAATTATAAATTGCAAAAGAAATGTCTAAAATTGCAAGCTTCGTATTTTTCCGCTAAGTGCGTCTGGTATGTAAAAACATCGCCTTAAATAATGCTGATAAACTACATAAAACATTTTCTATTTAAGTTTTTGAAACAATAATTACTTTAGTCATAAAAACTATTTTTTTTCATGTATTCATTGCGTGAAAAAAAAAAAAAAAATTATATAATTTTATCATAAAATGATAATTATTTCCTTCTTATTGGTTTATTGTACGTTTTAAATCGGAACACAAAATAAAGAAACGTAGTTTTTAGAAGTTTTTAAAAGTCATTATACCTATATCAAGATATACCGTATCTTCGGTATAATTTGGTAAAATTACTTAAACAAGGTCTTTGAATTCTTCCCACGATATTAAAAATAATAAAAAAAACACGTTCTAGGACCAAAGGTTGTAAGCTTCTTTACAATGAGAACTTACTTTTATAAATTGTTGATACGGAAAGCGGTGAGTGGATAAAAACGTTGTGTATTCATTTGAAAATTGTATAAGAGCTGAGTTGGTCGCTTATTTCTGTGATTGTTTATTTTAATTAAGTAGTAAAAAAGTGTTTTTTTTTTTAAAGGTAATGAATGTTTGACAATGCTAAAAAAAAAATTCACGTTCGTTTAATTCAGTAAAATATACGATCAAAATACTATTAAGTAGGTACAAAACATGATTAGGTATAAAAAAAATATTTGTATATCAGCCAAAACCCTTAATATTTTGGTGTCAAGATACCTGTATTTCCTTTTTTTATTTTTTTTTAAAGTTTTGTACTCAAATGGAATAGTACAAAACTTAAATCCATTAAAATTTAAATTCAAATTCCTTCAAGTACCTTTGGTCGATAGTATTAATATTATTATATATTTTATGTGTAACGTACAAGTATAATAAGATAACTGAAATGGTTGTTTTTGATGAAATATATTAGTATAAAAAAATGGTATTTTCCAACGGGAATTTTTTTTTTACAATTTTCGCTACAACTTGGAACATACATGTTTTAATGTCATCAAACAAATTTTCCACGACGAATGATTAATTACCATTCACACAACACATTGTAGTCATTACTTGAGATAAAAAAAACTATATAAGTACCGTATTATTGGAATCGGACCGACGACTTCAGAGACGGACACTCTAGCTAGGACCTAGCTAGGTCATAGGAAGTAATCTAACGTGAGCAGGCGCGTGCACAGAAAAATGGTTTGGGAGAAGGTCCACTTTGAAAAATATTCACGATATACCTATATATATATTTTTTTTTTAATTTTTTTATTTTTAAGGCATCAAGAGGGGTCGGGGTGAACAAAGTCTAGCAGTTGCCCTGACTTCTACCTTCACCTCGCTTACTATTTATAGCTTCTTGTCGCTTCAACCGCGAACTCTCGAATATGTCAGGGTACATACCCCATATCCAGACACTCTACACTTTGAATCTAGCGATGAACAACACTGGCCTTAAGCTATAATTAGGCGTGATTACCTACGAGTTACTATGCTGTGTCGAATGCATCAAATGCACATGGCCCACCAGCTATAATTATTATGATCTTTAGTAACGTGTCCACGCAGTATTGTCTTACAGCTCGTCTAAAGGAGTTGCGACTGAACTGTCGAGCCGTGCGGACGTGTTTTTGCATCGCTATTATTTCGCTTTCGTTATCTTCAATTTTGACCCTGCTATTCACAAGTTTTTGATCCCGTTTCTATACTAATACCTTCGCCTGCCCTTGGAATACGATTTGTGAAACTTTTGTGTGTTTTCCCCTTGGACTTTCCCGGGAATTGTGACTTTTAATTCGTTTAATAATAGTTACGTAATTATTGTAACAATAATATTTATTGTGCGATAAATTGTGGTTGAGTGAGTGACGTGTGACGAGTGTTACCTAGCGCCATGGTCAACCACAAAGGGGACCCCATGCAAGTGGAAGGAATGTCCACTAGGAAGCGGAAGTCGGACGTGGCTGAGGGTATTGGTGACCCAAAGCAGGCCCCCAAGGTCAAGGATAAAAGGCCTGAGAAAGAAAAAGAGAAAGACAAGCAGAGCACTTCCACCACTTCAAAGGGCAAGGGCGTTAAGTCAAGGGCTGGTTCAACCTCAGCATCTTGCGAGGAGATCAGTCCCGTGGCTTTGAGTATTCTCTCTGAGTCTCAGGAGAGTGCGTCCAGGGCGACGATTGCCATCAAAAGGGCGCTTGCCACCCTCGAGAAGGACAGTCGTATTGCCAGAGCAACCGTGAACGCAGTTGCCGAGGAGCTTGAGATGGCAATCACTGAAACGTGGGCCATGGCGATAGAGCTGGAGGCACACAAGGCAATTGTGAAGGATCGTGCCTCCTTAACGAGAGCCATCATCCAGGCTCCTTCTAATGCTCCTCCCAGGGCTCTTTGGAGTGACGTAACCCGTAGAGAGGCTCAACCAACTAGAGTCTCCGAATGGCCACCAGTTCCTCCGAAAACTGTCGCCAGGCCGGGGGTGATGTTTTATCCGACTAAGGAGGGCCAAGAATCGACTGCCACAAAGGAAGCGGTCATGAAAACTATTGTGCCTGAAACTTTGGGAGTGCACATCACCGGGGTACGCAAGATCCGGGGAGGCGGGATCATCGTGCATCCCAAAAGTGACGACGAGGCTAAGCGGCTCATGGCTGCCCCTGGGCTGACTGAGGCCGGCTTAAAGGCCCAAGTCGCGGGGAGAAAGCTTCCCCGCGTCATAATTTTTAATGTACCCATTGAGACGACAGAAGAGCAGCTCAAGGAGGCAATCATAAACAATACCCAGGAGGCGTCTGGCCTTGCATCTGAGGGTTACGCTGGAACTAAACTGAGCCACAAGGCGGGACCGAAGACCGAACGTTGTCATATGATAATGTCGATCCCTGGAAAGGCTCGAGAGGCGCTGCTTAACGATGGCAGACTTTTCATGGGGTGGAATTCGTTCCCTGTGCGTGACTTTTGCGGAGTTGTCAAGTGTGCAAAGTGCCACTTATACGGACACATGGCTAAGGGTTGCAACGCTAAGGTTACAACGTGCGGCCACTGCACTAAAGAAGGGCATGACAGAGCAGACTGCCCCACCGCTGACGAACCGGGCAAGTGCCCTGCGTGCACGCGCTACAAGAAGCCGAACGGCCACTTGGCCACCGATCCCGACTGTCCCGCGCGCCTACACGCTATTGAGGAGGAAAGAAGCCGCACTGATTACTGTCCGCAATGATCTCCTTCGCTCAGATAAATGTGGGCAGAGGTCGAGCCACATCTGCCGAGCTGCTTGAGGTTGCTCGGGATCAGAATACGGACATAATTATGATACAAGAGCCATACGCCTTTGGTCCCAATCGGGGCCTAAGCGGTGGCCGTATCATACAAGCTACCCCGAAATCTCTAGCTTGCATATTTGTAATTGACACCGCACTGACTGTGTTGCATCTCTCGCATCTATCCAATGAGCTCTTCGCGGTGGCGGAGATTGCTAATAACAGAAGGCTCTCCATTGTAGTTATATCTGCGTATTTTCAGTACAGTTCTTCTACCCTGTATTGCACAAAACAACTGGAGAAAATCTTATACGCTTGCAGAGGCAAGCAGATAATTGTTGGGGCGGACGTTAACGTCCAGTCCTTGCTCTGGGCCCCCTCTGGGCCCAGACGTAACAAGGACAAACCTGAGCCACTCGAGGAGCTCTTGGCCGCCTTTGATTTGACGGTGCTAAATGACCCTAACGGGCCGGCCACTTTCTCCACCAGAAATGGTGAGTCACATATTGATGTCACTCTGACATCCAGTGGCGTTGCCAGACGCGCCGTGGACTGGCAGGTCCACACGGACGCAGTGGCTAGCGATAACCGTCTGATCACATTTTCGTTCAGAGTTGCGGGAGATGCGGCCCCATTGAGCCAAACCGAGAGCTTACTACTTCCCAGGCGCTTTCGGATGAGCGGTGTCAATTGGGATGCTTTTGACGTCAAAATTGGTGGACTGGCCTCTGCCATGTCGGCTGACGATCTCCACCAAAGAGCCAATGACTTGACTGCGTTCATTACTCAAACTGCGGAGTCCACGCTGGGTAGAACCTCTCTGAGGCCACCCAACCTTGCGCCATGGTGGATACCAAAATTGACGTCTTTGAGAAGGACCATGAGACTTGCCCAAAGAAAATTGCAAAGAGCTAGAAGATCTCAGAACGACTTACCCAGAAATGACGAACCTACGGAGATTGCTTATAAATCCGCAAGGGCAAAATTCAAAAAAGAGTTAAATAAAGCCAAGAAAAAGCACTGGCGGGATTTTGTCTCTGAAATGGGGGGCTATGATCCGTGAAGACCGCCTTTCCGCGTGATAAAGCTGGGCTCAAGGCCTGGTAAAGTCATGGCGGCTATGCGGCGCCCCGATGGCACCTTTGCGATGGACAGCGCAGAGTCTGCATCCATACTGCTGGAAGCTCTAATTCCACAGGACATACCTACGGCACATGAAGATGACAGAACCTGTCAACTAAGACTATCTGCAATCTTGCCGTTGGAAACTCACCATTCTCCTGAGCTTACCCAGTCGGAGGTGGGATTAATTTTTGATGGCCTCAGGGCGGGCAAAGCCCCCGGACCTGATGGGATTAGCAATGTGATTGCCAGAAGGGCGTGGCTTCGAGCACCTCATGAGATAGTCGGGCTGTATGCTGACTGCATGAGCAGGGGCATCTTCCCGGACTGTTGGAAGAAGGGTCTCCTTAGGATTATACCTAAGATGAGCACACGACCACCGCATGACCCAAAAGCGTACCGTCCAATCACTCTTCTGCCAGTGCTGGGTAAGATATTGGAGCGGTTAATCAGCAAAAGACTGGAGGACCACCTTGAGAGAATCTACCCTATCTCGGAGAGGCAATTTGGCTTTAGACCCGGCAAGTCTACTGAGGACGCTATCAGATTTGCACAGAAATTTGTTGAGGACTCAGATGGAGTTATTGTGGCAGGCTTCTTTTTGGACATAGCCGGTGCCTTCGACACCGCATGGTGGCCATTAATTCTATCTAAGTTTCGGCTCCGACAGATCACGGGGGACCTCTTTGCCCTAGTGCAAAGCTATTTTAATAAAAGGGAAGTTATATATGACTCTAGCACTGAATTGATTTACAGGGAGACCACCATGGGGTGTCCGCAGGGTTCCGTGCTTGGCCCCTTGCTATGGAATATACTTTTTGACGATGTTTTGACGTTACCTCTGCCACCGGGCTGCGCGCTCGTCGCGTACGCTGATGACCTTCTTTTACTAGTTGGCTCGTCGAGCCGTCCGACACTCGAGCGCGTAGCTAAGGACGCATTATCGAGAATCCTTAACTGGGGTAAGCTTAATAAGCTTGCATTTGCACCTGGCAAAACGGAAGCTATCCTCCTAAAGGGCAGCTCAAGGATAAACATAAATAAGCGATCACCCGCAGTGCGCTTCGGCGACTCTGCTATAAGGTTTTCTCGAGAGGTGACCTACTTGGGGGTCGTTTTGGACGAGAAGCAGACCTTTTTGAAGCATGCTAAAGTAATTGTGGCTAAGGCCAACTCAGCCTATCAGAAGGTTGCTCGCCTGGCGGGCAACAATTGGGGCCTAAAGCCTCGGGCCCTGAGAATCGCCTACGAGGCTATATTCATGGGCATCGCTGGCTATGCCTCCAGCGTGTGGCACACCAAAGCCTCGCTGACAATTGTGAAGAGGGCTCTGCTTAGCGGACAGAAGGCTGCTCTGATTGGCCTTACTAAGGCCTATAGGACCACATCTTCGGATGCCCTGGCGGTCCTTGCGGGGGTCTTTCCCCTCGACTTGCACGTTCAAATTAGAGGATCGATCACTCTCCTTATGAGGAGGATCAATACAACTCTCGCCGGTGTCCCTCTGACACCGCCATCGAGAGTGGAGGGCGTGAGCTACAGAAAAACTGTATCTGAGCTGGTCTACAAGACCGCATATGCGGCATGGCAGGCGAGATGGGTGGCCTCCTCTAAGGGCCGCCAGACTTTTCTATACTTTCCAGATGTCTCGGTGAGACACATGACGAGGAGACTGGTGCCTACCCACTAGACTAGTCAATTCATGACTGGCCATGGAAACTTTGCGGCCAAACTGCAGGGGTTTGGTTTGGCAGGACATGGGTCGGGTTGCTCATGTGGACACGACCAGCAGGACGCAGAACACGTCCTGTGGGACTGTCCACTTATGGGCCCCGAACGAGCGGAGTTGTTTGCCCGGGTCCGACCCCATTCGGGCCCAATAGGACACGCGGACATGGTGGCAACCGAGGCCAATTTTGCGGCCTTTACTAAATTCGCCAGAGCGTACGGGGGGCGGGACACTCTCGACTCCCCTTGCGACTCTTCAAACTAAAGTCACTCTGATAGTTGCCATATAAATTAACATCATGCATTCGCACTTCGGTGCAAGGTTGCATCACCAGTCCCGTGCGGCTCTGCTCGGGACAAAATGAGGGCTTAAATTATTTGATCTGGCACACGTAAGGGTTATGTTAGCCGGCCGCGTATGACGTGGCTGCATATACATAACGGGAGCGGAGGTGGGAATTTTACACACCAGCTCGTCTAAAGGTAAGCGCGTTTGGTGGCGCGTTGAGCGGCGTGCTCAACTCAAACTTATAACCGTATAAACGTATAACCAAAAAAAGACTTTGTCTACGAACATTTTCACACACGGTTATACGTTTAAGTTGCGCGCGCCGCTCAACGCTTCGCCAACTTCGTCCACGTAAGACGCCCAGTTAGACTCGCCACGTCAGAATTTTAAAGCAAAATCGTTTGGATGCTTCTGTCATGAGGTTCTGATGAAGAAAAATGAAGACATCTTTTCAGCTAAACAGTTTGTATGCGTGCCTGCCTGTGTGATCCCTATTTATAATTAAATTTAATACTGTTTCAGTAGTATAAAAATACACAAATTAAATATTAAAATTTGTTAAACATTATGGAATATCAGTTGGCATTGCTTATAAATTTGAATTATCTGATAGAAAACTTTATATGGAAGAAAGTAAAGAAATAAAAAACAGACAGTAGAGATTTAAAAGTATTCCGAAATTTTAATTAAACTATTTAAATATTTTTAATCCCCATCTCACACATTCAGATCGCATCAAACCCTTTTCAATGAATTCTACAGGATCTGTCCAAATTCAAAGAAAGTAATAATTAAATAAATTAAGTTAATGCCTAATTTGATAGCGTTTAAAATTCTCTGGGGATGCAACTAGGTTATTAATGTGGCGAAATAATAAAAATAAAAATAACCAATCTCCTAAATGTAGGTGAGTATTATTTTGTAGGGAAGTTTTGTGCCATATGGCTTGCCGTGTTTGACGGTGGTTTATCTCATGAGAGGACGCTTGCAGTATGGCACAGGGATGTTGCGGGAAAGATGTGGTAAACTGTGGATTGCAGAATTATTAAAACAATTAATATAACATCATTTATCTAGATCATTTTAAATATTCAAAGTATGCGCAATATGTAGCACATTATATATTATTTAATATAATTTACTTACGATGGAGTGGCATGGCTATTTTAACATTTCACAAATTAACTTAAAAATCAATAGACATGCGATAAATATGATATGAAAAATTAAGACGTGTTAAATGTGCTAAGAATTATTGTAGATAACCACTTTGTATATTATGATATTGCAGTCCGAGTGATATCCGTGTTATTTGTTATTTTGGCGTTACCTATTTAGAATCACTTTGTTGGGCTACTTTCGGTACGACTTGAACAGTGCCTTACATTCGTAATTCCATGATAAACGCCAGCGTAATGATTGACTAAATTCATTATTTATCAATACTGATAATATAAAATAACAAAAATGTGCAATCTTGTTCAACGTTTGATTCATATTTTCAATATTGCAGTTTTATGCAATATATTGTGCAATTTAAAAGTTCCTTAGAACATTTTGCGCAATTTGCTAAAGACATTGATTTCTAACGACTATTATACAATATTGGAATATGAAAGAAAGCACACCATCAACATGAGTCTTTAGGGCTTGCGCAGACAGAGCGCGGTCGGAGTTCTGCGTTCAACCGACCGTTGACCGCTAGCGTTCAGGGACAGCAGACAGGTGGCGGTCAACAATGTGCGTTCGATTTGTATACAAACGTTGTAGTGACACAGGCGCTGCATAATGCGAGACCGCTATATTCCGACTGCGAGTGGAAGTGAAAAAGCACCGCTGTTGCGTACTCACTCCCCCGTGTGGTTTCGCTCTATGTTGTTTGACTGCTCAAATTCCTATGACGGGACTGGACGGGAGGTACGGCGTTCTTTGTAATTCCGGGAATAGAACTCTAAAACGCTAGCGTTCCAATTGACCGGCACGGTCTGACCGCCGGCTGTGTATCCATACAGTATGAAGTGGCCATACAGTACAAAGAACGCCGAACTCCGAACGCGGAACGCAGACCGCCTGACCGCTCTCTGTCTGCGCAAGCCCTTAGACCGAACAACCATACACCATACTTTTTTTACAGGTATTTAAATCTACATCTAGTACAGGGGGGGGCAAACTTTTTGGATGGAGGGCCAAATTCAAAATTTCAAAATGAGCGGCGGGCCGCAAGTAAAATACCATTTTTAGATATACACTATTTTATTATCACGAAAAATAAACATTACAAAAAAATAAATGAGAAGAATGAAACTGTTCTATATTTTTTAACATTTTTTAAATTCAGGTGTTAATTTTGTAGTTGATATTCTCAAAATTGCTTGTAAATGGGCATCGGAGATATTTAATCGTAAAGAGTTTTTATTGACGTTCATGATCGAAAATGTTTGTTCACATAATATATAGGTTGATCCAAAAATAACGAACATTTTTCTTGCATAATCTTTAAGTTGGTCGAATTTGTCTGAATTAAGGGCATTGTAAAATTTGGAGATTTCTTCACGACAATGCAATTCTCTTAAATCAGTGTCAATAATCTCAAGTTGTAGCGCTGTCGGTATCAATATCTATTGAAAATGATATTGCTAAACTTAAAAGATAAAAGTATTTAAATGTGTCACAATGTTCAACGTAGAAAATAGTGAGTAAATAGTGTGAGACGAGACGCAAAGAAGACATACTGAGATGATGCATTTACGAAACAACAAATTCTTCAAATTCTAATCTATTGTAACCCTACCATCCAGCATGACTTGGCAGGAAACCATTAATTTATAACTACAATGTATCTTGCAACATAATATTGTTAAAATTGCAAAACAAGCGATTTATGTGAGTCAATCTAATTTCAACAGAAAACTAATTTGGAAAAATAATAAAATAATTCAATTAATCAATAATATCGCAAATTAGGAATTAATGCTATGTAAGTTTACCATAATATGCACAAAAGTTGTTTGTATGAAAATCAATCTTGCGCAATTATTAAAACTGCATAATAATTATTGTTCAAATTAAAATCAATTGTTTATAATTTACGAAACGAATCATGGATTGCACAATAAACTCCATAAGCATGATTATCAAAAATATTTAAGTAGTTGATAGCAGCATTTTCTATTGTATCGAATCAGTATAAAACACTCAGAAAAAAGCAACATCGTCATTCAGTTATCAAAGATTTAGCCGTAAGGTTATCATTTCGTTTCGCCCAATCGAACTCGTAATCCATCAGAACGCATACTCGTGATTTTACTCATCTAAATTTTAATCTGTAAACTTACCTGTAATAATTAAATTGATATTTATTTGGAAGGAGATAATAAAACCAGGGTTCATTTCATTCACGCACCAAATTCTGAGTTATTCATTTGGGAGTCAAACCAACATAACCTCCGGTTCCCTATTCCATCTCCTAACCAAAATTATATTAGACTTACTTGTCTACTTTCTGTTTAAAATTTTAACTAACGTGTATTTATTTCTTCTAAAAATTTCATTTATCGGCACAACATCTAGATGTCAGTCATTCAGTTGTCCAGTTCTCCTGTCATCCAGTTAGTGTCATCTAATAGTTAAACCCTCAAAGGAAATCTATTGTACCTTCTCTTATTTTTTCAGATAATATTTTTTTTGAGAGTGTTACAAAATGATTATTAAAAAGATTGTTGGAAAACATACGCGTCAATATAGTTTTTTGTATCCATAATAATTTATATTGGCTAAATTATTGTAAATTTAGATCAAGATAACGTTGTGATTTATTTATACAAATGTATAATTCTTAGATATAATAAAAAATATTATATTATATCGTATGGATGTTGATAATATTATATGCCGGAGGTAGCTTTTTCCTAATGACGGAAGCTCGTTGGCTGATGGCAAGCGAGAGTGAACTTTTTGAAAGTGCCCGTTATTGTTGAAAAAGCTTTTATATATTTTATTTGAAACGTCTGTTTGTTTGGTTACACCATACGTTCAATGAGAAACATTTAAATATTTTTTATAATGATATTTTTTGTATAGGTAAATCTAAAACATCCTCTAATTTTTATTGTTTTATTTAATTTTAATATAGGTTATTTAAATTATTATAATTGAATCAGCTATTGTCGATTAGCTGCGCTCCATTCATGATTTTTTTAGTATAATATTTTATGAAATATTTTTGGTACAGTTCGGTTATGAGGAATACAGCGGAAAACACATTTTGAAAATACCCGATATACTGGATTATTAAATTTCTTATTTTGGGTTAGGTTAGTTTGGGTTAGGTTAGGTTAGGTAAGGTTAGGTTTGGTTTGGTTAGGTTAACCTTACAAATAATCCAGTATATCGGCTATTTTCAAATGCATCAAATGTATTTGCCGCCGTATTCCTAACCGAACTGTACCATATTTTTTTTTTCTGTTTTTTACAATCTTATATTTCTCACCCAGTCGGTCATTGTAATGTTTATTAGATAAAAAATGTATTATTGCGCTATAGTATTCTCTGATTATGGTCTGTCGAACAAGATCTTCTTGGCCATGTATTAAAACTGTGAACTAATCAGCTCCTCCCATTTTTAACCGCACTTCGATTATAGCGCCTTCGTAGTTGGCCGAATTCTTGAACCATTTTGTAAAATCACGGGGAACTCTTATGGATACATAATAATATCTAAAAGGTTTTTCAATTATTATTCTAGATGAATTGATACAAAAAATAACCTGTGTAGTTGAAGAGATATCAAGTTTAAATGCTGTCCCTCACTGATTTAGTATCAAATTTAATTGCCCACAAAATTATTTTTTTTTTGAAAAATTTGCCACTTTCTAAAATAATAGTGCTAGTAGAGTTCATAAAATATATTGATGTAATTAAATGGTGTTAATCAGAGTATTGTCTATCTTTTCACTTCTGAAACTTTTTACGCAGGGTTCTGCGAATTTTTTGCGGAATTCCTGACACGGCTTGTGAAACCCCAGGGTTCAGCAGAATCCTGGTCAGTAATCACTGGTAATGTAAAAATGACTAACTACTATATTTTTATGGCCAATATCAACGCCAATCTGCGGAGGGAATAAAAGCAATTTATTATGCAATATACGTAGGTGTACATATACTAAAAGTAATTTAACTTTAGAAAAAATCTTTGGTAAATTACGTAAATTAAATTAGTCAATTTTATAGGTAGATTTGGAGTAATTTATGTGTATATTTTATAAAAGAGATCCTACAACGTATTGGTTCAGGCAACTGTATTAAAGTGAGATGATAATAAATTGTATGAAAAGTCAAAATTCTTGACACTAATGGATGTTGCCAACAAAATGCATACACTGCCAAATGTTTAAATAGGATTTATAGACATGCAAAACATGCTGTTTTAGTACACTGCCTCGCCCTAAACTAATTGGGCCTGACTCCAAATGGAATCCAAATGTTCGCATCTTAATGCGGATGCACTTTTTCATAAGGTGCATAATCCAGCTCAAGTCAGGTTTCGTACCCAAAAGCACACTTCGTTAGCTTGCAATTTTGGTCAAACAGTTGGTTCACTTTAGAAGTATGAAATTGATTATTAATTAGATATTTCGTTTTGTAAAATTTACTATTGCGGACACTTACCTTTCTCAGTTTCCAGAAATAAAATAATGGTTCAAACCTTAGACTATAGATACATCTAGACGCCACCCATTGCGTTGCTAAATGAAGCTGCGTGCCGTGCGTTTGGTTTGTGGGCGAGCGAACGCATTTGTATTCAAATATTCGAGACAATAGACCATTTCGCTAGTGCTCGCCCAAAGTGCTCGCACTGGACGCTCAGAATTAAAATATATTTTTTTATTTTTTTTACGTTATATAGTATTTTTAAGCGGTCAAAATGCAACCATTAGGTAAAAATATCCATAATTTAAGTTATTTTAAAGAAACACGGTCACTTGATATTAAAATATATAATAATATAAGTAAAAATAAATTATCACGAACACGTATCAACTTACATATATAACGTAATACCATCTTCTTGCTTATCAGTACGGCTACCACATTTAAATACAACACACAAAACCACCTTTTTTACTTAATTAACTAAAAATATTTACCACTGAATTTATGTTTAACACAAAAATAGCAATTTTAGCAACACGGTTATCGACGCTTAGTTAAGCAATAAGGTAAGATTTGGCGGTTATACCGTAGCAAACTATCTCCCACATCTGTAAACCTTTTATCTTACTCTAGCGCGTGTCGCAGAGATTATAAGGGTGCCGAATACTTTCTCACTCGCACTTATGCATCGTTTTTGTTCAGGCCTTGGTTCAAACTCTTCCTATGAAAGAGATTCGTTTTGCACTTATCATAAAGTGACAATAGGTCAGAGATATGATAACCTCAGATTAAGTTTAACATACTGTGTAGACTTTCTATATAAAATACTAATAAATAGCTTACCAGTATCGACAATAGTAAAAATACATTATTATACTTACTATTTTCTTTTTTTTTTTAAAAAGAGATGGACCATCCGACGACTATGCTAGAGTTATGGTTAGAGTTAGGTACTGTAGTTTTTTAACTGAGATATGCTCTAGTTTTGAGAAGGAGCTTGCGACAAATATAGCGAAGGCGTTTGCCAGTGATGGTCAAGACTGTATTGGGTTTTGTGTTATACTACCGATGCCAATAATAAAGACTGGTTAGTATTACCATCAGCATACTTCCACATACATTAAAAATATCCTGAAGCAGCTGACGATTACTAACTTTTTTATAGCAGTGGTGGTTTCCCACGAACCAGATGAGACATTTGTTTCGTCAAAATGTATTTATAAAAGATGCGTAGGTTTTAAACAAAATCTTAAAAGGAGGCCTCCAAACCTATCAGTGTCTCGAGGTTCGTGTGCCTTAAACTGTCTTTGCCTGGAAGAAATTGTAAAAACGGTCCTCCTGGATATATGTCATATCTTCCGAAAATTATTCGTAAATTAATATTATGTAGGTATCTACTTTACAATTTAACAGCTTGAATTTTTAAGAAAGTGACAAGGAAACAATATCACTATTCACGAGGATTGTAATTTTAAATAAAAAATTGTACTCTCGGTACGTTAGGTATATTAAACTTTACATAAAACAAGTTAAAGTTTGTACCACAAAGTGAACGATTGTGTTATTATTAAGTCGAATATTATAATATCATCCCTGGCGCTGGCGAAATATTTCTAAAGCTTCTTCTATTTTGATTGCGAACATATGGTGAATGGGGAGTTTTTTTCCACCGCCATATTGACTCACTTTTATTTTGTCTAAGGGGTTTCTTACTAGAATATCTGAAAATTGAAGATAGTAGAGTCGTAAAAAAGAGGTGAATAAACTTGCTCGTCTGAGAGTTTTTTGACAAACGTTTTTCATAAAAAACCAAATGGCGGTCTGGAAAAGGCATTTTCAAGAATCATGAGAATATCACGTGGGAATTGTAAAATAACCATAATAGTATAATAATAATATTGTTATATATTGAACTATTCACGTTTTCTGATATTATATTATAAACATGTTATAGAACGATATAACGAGTAATGCTTATAACGAGCAAATTCAGTCGGTCACATCTTCCTCGTAATACCCATGTTCGACTGTATATTATTTACGCGATATTGTCAAATGTAAATTATGATATATTATGTAATTAGGACTAGTAAACTATTTCAATAACAAATGTATTTTACATAATTACAATCAACTACCAGTGACATCTGTAAGCAACGTGTCACCCTTGGGCAGACTTAGAATGCCATCCACTTTCATTTTTGTCTCAAATTAAATGTAAATTTGTTGGGTATATACCGACTTATTTTATTAGTCATCATCTACTGACGGTTAGAGCATTTCTACGAAAAATATTCTCAAACAGCAGTGTTTCCAGGAACTTGGAGGTCTGAGGCGCTGACAGGTTTGGAGGCCCCTTCGTGATTTTTTTCCCTACCGCCATTGGGTATTATAATACAAAATAGGAATAAAAGGACAGGTTATCAGGAATTTAAATGCTTTTATATTTTTTAAACTAAGTTGTTGGCACTTTCTAATGCATCTTTTGCTTCATGGAAAACCACCACTGCTCTCAAAAGTTTGTAATATTCATGTTAGTTTCTTCATTTGCCGCCACTAAGCAGTGTATGACCTGCCTACAATCACGGGACGTCACTGTGAACATCACCAGTTCAAGGCATTCACAACAAGGAAAAAAAGAAGGAAATTAAATGTAAATAATAAACAAAATATATGGTAATGAGTAGTTAAATACAAAAACGAAAAATCATAACAGAATCATAAAAAATGTAGAGAATTTTAAAAAATTCACCTAAAATCACTAAATTGATTACAATATGTTCACTGGCGAATATTGTAAATGGAAGATATTATTATCTTCCAATTTCTAAGGGCTAAGACATACAAACACGCAGGCGTTATTGCGGCAAAGCTTGATTTGATTCCAAACGTATTCAATTGGAATAGTCTTGTTTGATTCCAATTGAACATCTTCGAAATCAAGTAAGACCTGAAATGACCCAACGACGTCTGCGTTATCGTGTGTCTTAGCCCTAACATATTAAATATAATTCACTTTACTATTAAAATTTTGTATGTTGCGGGGTATACCTACATGTTAATCGACGATAAACGTTAATAATAAAAAAATATGTAATAAATTTGATACCTACACTATTTCAACAGGGAAACAACTCAAAAAACCTTGTTCCAAGATAATGGCATGGCGTTTGATTTTTTTGCAGAAATTCTCATTTTTATTTTAAACTGCCTTGATTTCGAGGAAAATGTTTTTATATACTTATAGTTTAGTAAAATTCAGCAATAGTTACTTAATGAAATTATTGTAAAGTTTAATAAGGAATTTAGCCAAGAAATTTCAGTACTTATATAACTGAATTTATGATTAATCTCAGAAAAAAATATTTGATTTTATGACACATTGAAGAAATTAATGACTCTTTTTGCTGGATTATGAACATCGAATAGCATTATTAACTAAAATTTTGAAATTTTGTGTTGTTTTCTTATTAAAATCTATAGTCATACACTGACAGTGATCAGTGGAAATTTGTTTTTCAGAAACATTTCTGAACCTTTTACATTTTTTCAGCTTGGCGTTTGTTCTTCTCGTAAACCTATTTCCTAGTTAGAATTTCTGACACTTTTTTACATTCGACCATTAAAATTCTATTTGTAGATGTTGCTAGTTTTAATGTTGATATTTTGATATAATATAGAGTTATAAGAATAAAGAAATTCTTGTACATTTAATATATTATTAGATTTAAAGATTCGTGTTCCTAATTAATTTTTTAAAAAAGTTCTCTACTCGTCAAATAATTAATTGTTAATTATCCAGAGGTCACCACTGGTCTAAGTACCTACTCACATAATAACCAAAGAAATAATCAGCCGTTGACAAATACAATTATTAAATTTAACCTACTTATTCTTTAGCTAAGATATCCTACAAGTCAAGGTTGATTAATTATATTTTAAAAATTATAACATTGATAAAATAATAATATTGTCGCCTGCTCTATTTGGCGGGAAGATTTTAAAATCCATATCACACAGTGATTTAAATAATCATTCCAAACATTACCTCGTATATGCTTGCTTGAATAGTTTATTTATATTAAAATAATTAAAAAATATAAACGAATTGATCTCAAATATTTCTGAAGAATTTATTTAGTCAAAGAATAATTGAAATACGTAAGAAATGTTGTTTAGTGAATAAATAGGGGGAATTACTGGGTGAGACTATCTGGACAAAGTGAAATAGATGCCAAGTTCAAGGTCTATGTCATAATTCTGCAAAAGCGTGACGTCTATAAAGAAATCGCTTCCATTGACCAGAGACAAAGCCTGACGGTATGTTTATCAGACGCGACATAGCATTGATTCAATCAAGCACATGCTATTTAGAGGTAAGCTTTTGTTCATGGTCTATCATTTGCATTATTCAGTTCTTTCGATACGAAGAGAATCCGTACGTGGAAATAAAGTATCCATGAGTCATTTTAATCAGTAGGAGAATTTTGTTAAGAGCGTACATAAGTGAAACGGCAAAAAATTTTCAACTGTATGTGGAACGAAATTGCGTTGCCATTCGGAGAGTGATAGTCGAACTGTTTGCACGTCAATTTGTTTTGTGATGGCGTCGGGGAAATATATTCTTAAATCGTGTAAAGATGATTAAAAAACGTTCCGCATGTACTTGAAAAAGAAAACATGTCAATGAATATACTATTTACTATTACGAATACAATTATAAACATAACATATTAAAAAAGACGGATGTTGAATTTTTATGACAAATTATATTTTTGTTCGGCTCGCGTCATTTGCACAATCCGCGCATCGCCTATATAGTCACGGTCTAAACTCTAAAACGATCGTGACTACGCGACCCAAAGATTGTGCAAACGACGCGTGCAGAACAAAACATAGTTTGTCATAAAAAGTCAACATGCGTCCACTTAATGTTATGTTTATTGTTCTATTCGTAATAAAAATAATATATTCATTGACATGTTTTCCTTTTCAAGTAAATGGGTAATGTTTATTAATCATCTTTACACGATTTAAGAATTAATTCCCCCGTCGCCATCGTAAAACAAATTGACATGTTCACAGCTCGAATTTCGCTCTCCAATTGCCAGCGAGTCTGAAACTTCGTCGTACCTATAATTGAAAATTATTTACCGTTTCACTGAAGTATGCTCTTAATGGAACTAGGTTTTAAAATTTTATTGAACATAAATAATTCGAAAGTAGCCTAGAAACATATATGTGCATTATAAATATTTCAACAAAATATACAACGCCCACGATTTCCGCGCGGTTTAGGCGTCGGCTTATAACGTTGTGGGTCCCAGGTTCTGGCAAGTACACATAATATTCTTTTTCAATTTGTGTATGGGTCAGAGTATGTACCTAATAGGTTGAGCAAATGTCTAACATCCTTTTCTCGTAAAAACCAAATCTGTTAATACAAAACCTTCACTCTGTGGAAGCCCATATGATCTTATTAAGATCGAACATGGTATAAAAAATACAATAATATGGTACGGCACGGGATTCGAACCAGCATCCATCGGATTCCAAATATTGTGTGTTACCAATTTATTCACCTTCACCCTTCCTAATTAAGACGAAATTTTGTTTTCAAGATTATTTTTAATACTTATGTATGTTTAATCAATTATTACATGAATCAATACCTACCATATGCCTACAAAATCAGAAAATAATAATATAAAATATGTGCACACGTCATATTATGATTTTGATAAAAATATAGTATGAAGCCCTTCTTTATAGTCGTACTTGTCCTGCCTAATATTTTTCTCTTTGTGCTTTCAGTTCTTTGGCAACTTCTTTTGATCGAAATGAACTCTGTCTGATATTAAGATATACCGGTTGATATATGTTTTGCAAGAATAAAATAATATATTATTATGTTCTGAAATTATCGTAACGGCATTTTTTTGTCTGAAAATAATATTGAGAATTTATCCAACTAATCTTATCGGATTATACGGAAATTATTGTATTAACACCTGAAAGTTTAACTTACACGGTTACCTTCATCTATATCATGGATGGCCAACCTTTTCAGCAGCCGGGCCAGATTCTAAAAATGGATTTCCTACCGGGCCGCACAATTTATTAGATTAGTCTTTTTTTAAATAAAAAATAAACAAAATAATATAAAATTAATAAATTTTAGTGAGAAGTTTGATTTTGTGTGGCAGAACTAAGTGCATCAATATCGATATCTAGTGAGGTTGTTCCTACACGCAAACAGTTTTCCAAATGCGCATCAGTGATTCGTGTTCTCAGTTGGGATTTGATATTCTTCATCCAACTAAAAAGCTGTTCACACGTGTAAGTGTTTCCAAATAGCGAAGTCATCATTAGAGCATGTTTTAAAATGCAGGATATAATTATGTTTGTCCAAATATGTTTTGTAAAACTCTTCCAAACCAACCTGGTGGAATTTCTCCTTTAACTGTTCATCGCAACATATTTCACAATGTTCCATTTGTAAATGTCCCGGTAATAAATTCACGTCTATGGAGAATGGCGTTGCAAATTCAGCAAAAAGTACACGGTGCTTTTTAAAATCTTGAGCCAATATCGAATCTCAATTTGCGAAATTAGCACACCTAGCGGTAGCGTTTGATATTATTTTTATTTTCTCACTGCTTGCTCCACGGGCCACAAGTTGATACCCAGCGGGCCGCACGCGGCCCGCGGGCCTCGGGTTAGCCACCCATGATCTATATTCAACAGATAAGGTATTATGGTGACATATTATTATATCAACTTCTTTAGATGCAGAATAAATAATGTAGGTATACTATTAATATCGGTGTCACTACATCATTTGCAAAATTTTTATGTATAATATGCTTTAATCCTTTATTTATTCGAATGTCATTTTGTATTCTAGTTATTAATTTTAATTCTAATCTTTTTCAATATTTTAATTAACCTGAAGTTTTACTATAGGTAATAAATTTAATATACGTACCCATTATTAAATATACTTACCTAACACCGATAAAATAGATCAATCAACATCATCAATAATCAGGCAATACTCATAAACGTGAATATATTACATCTTAATTAATGATATTAACATCTTAAATAACCTAGTGAACTGTGGTAGATGTTGTTAAAAATTTGTTTTCAGTTAAAAAAAAAGTTTTGAAAATTATCCGAAAAGTCTTTTAATAACCCTTTAATATCAAAATATCTTTCAAGTAAATCACTGCGAATAAAGTCCACCTCAATGACGTTGTACCGGAGCAGAGCTCAGGTGGTTTGTATGAGGCAATGTAGTCAATGAAAAAAAAACAACAACTACACTGAATTAATACCTACCAATAAATTGTGTCTGGATTTATGAATAGACGTCTACCGCTTTGAAAAGCTCACAAGATGATTTTGAGAGGAAGGAAGCCGGACTTAGAGGTTGTGCAAAGTGTAAACGACCTCTTCAAAAAATATTTAAAAGAGGGAGGTCTTTTAGGAACAATGAAACAATAGTGCTTTAAAATTGAGAACATAATGGGTACAAAAGACATTGCAATTAGTAAGTTTACTTATTGTGATTTAACTGTGTAAACTTTGAAGGGTTTTATATTGATTTTCCCCTGAATTTAAGTTGTCAAAGTCTACAAATAAAATATATAATAGCCTATTTATATAAGTATCTAAATAATTTGACCATAGTATATCAAAATGACAATATTATATTCACTGCTTATTTTTAATACGTTATATTTATAACATTGATAGCTACCCATAGATGTTCATTTAGACCTTGTATAATATATACGTTTCTAATAAACGATAATTTAACTTTTTTGGTTAAGAGCGTAGGTACATAAGTGAAACGGCAAATAATTTTCAATAGTATGTGGGACGTAATTTCGGCTGCGTTGCCATTCGCAGAGCGATAGTCGACTTGTGAGCATGTCAATTTGTTTTGTGATGGCGTCAGAGGATATATTCTTAAACCGTGTAAAGATGACTAAAAAACGTTCCGCATGTACTTGAAAAAGAAAAAATGTCAATGAATATACTATTATTAATAGTAATATAACAATAAATATAACATTAAATGGACGCATGTTGGATTTTTATGACAAATTATATTTCGTTCAGCTCGCGTCATTTACACAATCCGCGCATCGCTTAGCCACGATCTTTTTAGACTATGTCTCAGCTGAAGTAAAGCCTTAATATAAAAGAGTCAATTTAAGAAAATTCTGTCAACTTTACTTTAGTTCCAACCAACTTTAACCAAATTATAAACGTATAATCATGTCCAATTTTATATAGAAAGTGAGCGAATGAAACCGGTTATTTTTGCAAATGGAGATTTTTTTCAGAATAACTTATTATAAAGGTCCATGATAGCAAACCCTTCGCCGACTAGCGGAGTCGAGTTATGGCTTGGTGCAGTGCATCAAATTTCTGGCTTTATGAAAGAACCAGATTTATTTATGTGCAGACCTTTGCTCACAAAACTACCCCAAGTAATTAATTCACGTTACCTACGTATTGTACGGACCCTATACGTTGTCACTCATTCTTCATAGTTCAGGGTAAACCAACTGTTCGATGCTTTTACAAAGCAAAGAAGAACTTTGCATTGCACATATGATATTATGATATTATAAATTTTTTGAGTAGCAGAATATTCATTTTTGAAGCCGCGAGTCGTAGACTGAAATCAAATTGTCATGATGTTTTTACAATGTGTGGACCCAGAGTAGCTAATGGCCAGTTACGTTGACAATGAAGTAGATAAGATGATTGCTTGGCAGAATGTACCAAAATCTTATAAAAATACGTAGATTTTTTTTTACAATGTAGTTTTACAAAAATCTTCTCAGCACGACTTTTGATATATTTTAAACACTTACTAATTTTTTAATGCACAAGCAAAAATTTTCCGAGAATTCAAAAGAACCAAATCGATCTTTCACATACTTAAAACGGGAATGGGACGACTGGCCTCCGGACAATTGGACGCCGCTCTGTCGTAGACACGTGTAGACAAGGTATTTTAATCAGTTTCTATCTACTACTTAGTAGTTTCAATTCATTTTACTCTTAACATAATGTATTCTTTATCGCGGATTGAGAATTACCATGCCTAAGGCTTTACATAAAATAAAAAACTCTTTTTTCGTTGGAACTTAAACATATGCACGATTAAATCATTGTTTACGTCAGCATATTTACATTCTTACTAACTATTAAATCATAATATAATCATTGAAGTATAAATAATAATATTGGATATTTTTTTAAGTACCTGTAAATACCTAACGTCTATTTATTTTAGAATTCCGTGGCGCCCAGTTGTCCGGTGCCAAATCGTCCTAGACCCCTTAAAACTCCTAACGCTTATAAATATCTTTCTTAAAAATATATTAAAAAACGTCTTAGGAAGCTGGCCTCTGAAACAATAATATTCTACCATTTTAATAGCGCGCGCCCACTACAACGTATTATCGTGGCAACTTGACTTTCTATACCCCATATAGATCTCACTGCTGTAAATCAGGGAGACAGTCAGCGTGTGAAGTTTGTTCGGGGTATGGTGGTTTATATAGGTAATAATTTAATAAATCGTCCTTGTAACACAACTAATTTTAGCTTAGTTTTAATAGATTTACTCTGGGTTTATATAAAAAAAGGTTTTAATTTAATAAATCGTCCCTGTAACACAACTAATTTTAGCTAAGTTTTAATAGATTTACTCTGGGTTTATATAAAAAAAGGTTTTCTTGATATCTTCAGAGTTTATAATATAATTGTTGTGTAAGTTCTTAAAAGTGGCTTATGTAACAAACAAAATATAATATGCATTATAATAACCGGGAAATACAAAAATAATAAGATATGGGTTGTCTATTGGATAAGGCTGAAACGAGGCTTAATAATTTTATTCTCGGGTGTGGAGAAATATGTGAATCTTAAATATGCACGTGTTAAGCCTCAATTACATTGAGCTTCTTTACGAGCTGTTTGTTGGCGAATTTATAATCTGCCTGTAAAGTCGCCCAGTGTAATCATCGAACATGTTAGCTTGTTCGATGATTACACTGGGCGACTTTACAGGCAGATTATAAATTCGCCAACACACAGCTCGTAAAGAAGCTCAATGTAATTGAGGCTTTTAAGAATACGTTATTTTCAACAGTTAATACTATTATAAATTATTTTTTCTCCCGCTAATGAAACGCGCATACCATACCGGTAATCATAACCATTATCTTCATAAACCGAGGTTAACCCATTGCTGGATGAAGGCTTCTTTTAGCACCCTCAATTATTATCGGTCCCTAGTTCTTCGTTGTTACGTAGGTACATCCATAAAATATATGAGTTCATTTTTACAAAGGGGTTTAAGATGTTCCTGTGGGTGTTTAGTACTCCTTGGGTACCACTAGTGATTGTCCACTCGCCGAGCAATATGTGCAGTCCATTGCAATTTCACATCGAGTACACTTGTCTGCTTCTATAATTTTTTGATTTCGTTTAGTTTGTCAGCGTTAGTAACACACATTGACACATAGACTTTACGCTGAAGGCTACTAGTGGGATATCACTTTTAAAGATACTATTCAGGCACCCAAATGCATTCTATGCCAGTTTGATTCTGCGAGCAATTTCGTCATACATTTCACCGTCAATTAACAATGTTATAATATTTGAGGATATTTAGGAGGCTTTGTATTTAAATCATAAAGCAAATATCCTTTCAAATTCTTGGTCTATGGTGACTGGTTTCCCATTCCTGTGTATGAATCTATTCTGTGATGATAACATTATAATAAAGAATACATTATGTTACAAAGTAAATAAGGTACAACTTGGGAGTTTTGCTATATATGTTTGACTACATCTGAGCATTGTCTCGCATTTTTCTGCAATTTCAGTCTACAGTAATGTGCAAAACATTGAATTATCCCGTTTTATACCAGTATCACATATCTATGCATTAGTCGAGGTGCACCCGATTATTCTTTGGTACAAACTTTTGTCTGCGCTGAATAGGGGTCGCGTGGAATAAGCGTGTCAGCTATATTCTCCCTCACACCCCTAAAAGGTGTTTTCCATCCCTCTCGGGCTAATTACCGTATACCGGGAGTGTGGGTTGATGAAAAGAGAGAGACGACATTAAGTGCACGTGTGTGAGGGTACATTTTGAACATCTGCTATTCGCCCCTCTGGCTGCGATGGAAATTGGATGGAATATAGAAATTTTATTATTTTTTTTAATATCAGGTAAGATACTTTTGGTATTTGATTCAATAAAGTATCATTTTGATGTACAATTTGTGAAAAATCTCACGGAAAGAAATCTAAATGCTTTTCATGATTCGTTTTTTCGATTTGGATTGTAAGAAGTACCTACTTAGTGGAAATTTCCAGCTACTGCTGTCCGGATTTATATTTTAGAAAATTTGATATACTTAATATAAATTTTTAAAATATATAAGTATAGCCAGTAAAACTATAATTTATTTATAAAAAAATAATATGATCTTTAAAAGAACTTATTAAATAAACTACATTTTGTTGATAAAACTAACAGTAAATTAATAATATGTAATACTAATAAAAATCGATGTTCAATGAACGCACATTTTATAACTGATTTTGTAAAATGTTAATATTTCACTGAATTAAAAAAAATCGGTGTGTGTACTTTAGAAGTTAGAAGTTATACTTCTTTGGCGTAACATAACAAAAACAAAACTTGTGATAAACTAGATTCTTTGACTAGCTCTTAATTATCTTGTTAAATTACACACTCAAGTAAAAGGATCGCTTATTGGAACGCCGTTAGTTTATTAATTCTATACACTTAAACTTATATTACCAAATAATTATATACTTAATGGTTTTTCGTTGTTTTTATTTTTAAAGTACCAACTGTCACTCGTTGAACTCGTTGAAACTGACGTTTAATCGTTTGTTTACGTAAGGAATTACAAATGGCCGACAATAATAACTTTGCTGCCTAGGCAACGGAACAATTCTAAATGATAATATTATACTTACTGTATAATCGTCACGATTGCAATATCATACTGTGACGTAAAGGTAGTGCGTTCGGCTTATAATCGAACAATCGGTGATTCGAAAAAACAAATTATGTGTTACATGTCACACGCCAAAAATACACTCTGATCTGATTTCCCAAACGCGCCAAAAGAAGTATAACTTCAAAAATGTTTTTAATATTTTTAGATTGTCTTATGTCTTAATTAATTACAATCATCTTTCGTGTTTTGATGCTAGATGCCTTCAGCAATAAGCCGAAAGTAGCATAGCCGCTCAATGTTATAAAACCGTTTTAATGTTATAAATTTTATATTTTGTCTGTCTGACATATTCCATCAAACTGTAATATATTTATCATCAGCTTGAATCTATCCAGGATGAAAGCCTATTCAAGCTGCTTCCACTTCTCTCGTTCCTGTGCGTTGCGTTGCCACGTACTTCTGCAAAACTTTATCATTTCATCGATCCAGCGGTCTCTAGGTCTACCTTGCGGACGTTTTGTACCTCTTGCATACTACTGGATGATTAAACTTGTCCAACTATTGTCTCTTCTTCGAGCTATATGTCCAGCCCATCTCCATTTGAGGCCTTTAATGAACTCTATTACATCGCAAACCCTTGTCTGCTTCCTTATCCACTCACTCCTCCTTATACTCCTCAATATTTTTATAATAGAGAAAAAATGTTTTCAGTGTACATTTAAGTTTAAAAAAAAGTACCTATCCGCCAAAGTTAAGTATAGCTTGTGAAATAAAATAAAAGTAATCTATAAATAGGTAATTATATTTTTACATTATGATATTATTACAGTATTTAATAAGTATAGACTAGATAAGACAATTATTAATAAAAAATAATTTTGTACATCTATATAAAAAAAAAATGTATAATGGACTTAAATATAAAAACAACAGTACGACATATTATATAAAATACATTTTTACGGACACCTGTCAATTAAACATAATATTTACGGTTGATATAGAAAATTGGAAATTAGAATGTATTTATTATACCTACATTGTATGATTGTTTCTTTTTAATCGCGGCAGAGTAACCTACTCTTATATTATATATTTTAAGTAAATAATAATTTCAATTAAATGGAATTTATAATATTATAACTTATGTTGATATATATATATATATATTTAAATTTATTATGTAATTTAATCATAATTTTTAGTGTTAATAAGACGTGTTGAAAATATTTTAAATATTAAAAATTATTGCTGAATATTTTCACAAAAAAAAAACATAAACGTAGGAAGGTACCTATCACCATATTATATAGATTTTTTTACAGCCGTTAATTTATCAAAGCTAAGTTAAGCGCGAAAGCAAAGCTTTAATTTTTTGCCCTGACATATAACGGACTTCTCCCTTGACAATAGAGTACCTTAATGTTTCCTTGCGCTTTGATTCACGATTCACATGGGGTGCACTTATCAGTGGGGTACAGAGTTATGGGATAAACGAAAAAATATATTAATATTAACTATTTTTTTATTAAACGAATTATTAACAAGATTTAAAAATGTAATATTCTAAGTATTGAACATACATAATTTTGAAAACACTTCTGAAAAAATGTATTATAACCAATAGAAAAAATATTTCTGAAAAAAGTAAGACACCCCGCAGGAATCGAACCCACATCTCTCGGGTATCGCGCCCGCTGCGCATATAATGCGCATAGTATTGTACCACATTGTATCAGATCACCAATGCTTTAGACATTACGAGGTTGGGTAGACAAGATAATCTTATTTATTCTATACCTTTTCCTGCGTCACATAAACATAGTTATTCTCAATGCGCAAAATATGGACCCGACGAATGCCTTGGCTTATTAGAATATTAAATATGCTTCTAACTTTATGCAAAAATGTAATTTGTAACAAGATACCCTCTACGTTAGATAAAACTTGTACGTCTTTTAACAACCGTACCTGAAAGCTTACGGCGTGCTTTTGATTCAAACTTTATTTGGGAGACGATTTATTTTGCTAAAACTTTGTCCCTTCTTTTGATATTTTTGTCTTATTTTAAGCCAAGGCACAAATACGAAACTTTGAATGTATCTAGATAATATGTGTTTGTATTATATATTTACCTGTTGGAATTAAAAGAAGTATTTTGTAGGCAAATAATATAAAATATATGTCCTATTCTAATGTTATATGGACCGATTTGAAAAGCTTAAGCTAATGTTGACATATAAATATATCTTGTACAAAGTTATATGATTTGTCATTAAAACCAACAAGAAAGATAACGAAAGTAAATAATTTGGCGGTTGGAAATATACCAGATAAAACAGTTTTTGTATAATTTTATTGTGAAATATATTAGGTTTAATTAAATACACAGACTGAATCGTATGTTGAAATACTTTGACGTATTTATATTATGTTGGATTCCATGGAAAATTTTGTGGCAGAGAATCTTATTCTGGAAAATAACAATCCTTTTTATGGAAAAAAGCCGAAATATACTGATTCATAACGCTCTAAAATATTAATTACTCGACTCGTGTCTCTCGTTTCGTGAATAGTGAAAAAAGTTGCATTTGGCAAATTTTTCTTAAATGTTATTAATCGTATTTTGAAAATGGGCTTAGTCTGGTAAATTACATCGAAGTATCTGTATCAATACTTTCAAATTAAAGTGTGTCGACAACTTTGTAGTTCAGAATATTTTTGCTATGGCATAAATAATAAAATATTTTTTTCATTATTTTTTAATATCTTTAAAATACTTACATAATTTGTAAATATAGAAACATAACTACCTATTATAAAAAATGTGCTTTGGTCAGAGTTCAATTGATGCAGTTTTGAATCCAGCTGTCTGGAATCATATTATTACAAATATTTTTCTAAAAGATATGTTTTTGAGATATTTATTTCCGTTATAATTTTTTTAATATTTCAAATATGGCAATTTTATGTTGGCCCTCAGGTAAAATCATCTTTGCAGCAACCCCAGTTAATTATATTGTAACTAAAAAGTAATAGATTTATCAAATAAATATAATATAGTACATAGGATAGTATACAAGGGATCATAAAAAGTCCGGATAAAAAAATAGAAAAAGCGCCATGACTCATAACATGTCTTCATAAATGAAGTTTTAAAGAACATTTACATAGATACGATGGATACGGATTATACATAATATTATAAAGTTTAAAAAATGGTTTTATAAAAAATATTATAAAAAGTTTTTCAGTACATTTAAACAAAACTGCAACTACTACTTTTATACCTGAATTACTGAATCATAAAATTTAAAAAAAACTTCATACGTCTGATAAAGGTGCAGGTATATATTATTATGTTGTTACATATTACTTGTATGCATATCTCATTTTTATACTAAATAGGTACATAGACAATATGTACATGGATAATGTTAAAACTCTCATCCTGCACGCGTTCGAATCCCAATCGGTTAAGGCTTTTTAAGGATTATTCTAATCTTATATTGGCGGATGTCTATCTGTTGCCACATAAAAAAACATACTTAATCAAAATTGAATCATTGCTCAAAATGATCAAAACTTGGCCCAGTATTCCAACATATAGCGTAACTTCAAAATTAGTAAAAAAAAAAGTGATGATCATATTAATATGATATTATTCAGGCAGTTAACTGTGAGGCGTAATATTTTTTAACACGGCCATGTTAACCGCAAGCAGTCAAATGTTTTTGAGTAACACAGTTAATACGTATTACATAATTCTAAATTTACTCCACTAGAATCATTAAGACGTATTAACTGTGATAACAATTATTATTGTAAAAAACCGGATTGTTTATGGAATTGCTCAAAAAATAACGGAAACGTGTTAAACGTGTTTACTATTTAGATTTAGAATAACCATGATGGCATGTGCAAAAAAGGACAATTATAGTTATGGTAATGGCGGTTATTGTATTTTTAACAGTTTCTCATTACCTATCTCAAGGCTATAATGATTTATATTTATAATATAATCATTAAAAACGTTTATATAAACGTTAATGTAAGACTTAAACATTGGAGCTGAGTATCTTGTTATAAATTCCCATTAACTTAATACGCTAAAGTGCGATTAAGCACTTGTAAGACATTATAAACCAGCATTTGGTATGTTATACTGAGCTTCAGTATCGACAGCTATCCGTTTTGTCAAGGCTCTTATTGGTTCAAATCCATTATAATTTAACCTCCTACCAGAAGGAATCTCCTGACAATTCGTATGATGTTTGAAAATGAATTATTGTCGAATCTGCTTATTTATATACATTGAATGTATATTATTTATATTTACGGGGGCAGTGATATAAAGCTTTGACTATTTCGTGAACAAAAGGAAATAAAGAATGTTTGATTGATTATGTAGAGCAGTACTAAATAATGTAAAATATTATCTCTATATATATAAAAATCTCGTGTCACGATGTTAGTGGTCGAACTCCTCCGAAATGGCTCGACAGATTTTTATGATTTTTTTAATGTATATTTGTTAGGTATGAGAATAGGTCAACAAGTATATTTTATACTGCTAGGTGATTAGGGTATCTCTATCCATAAAATTTTTCTTTTATTTTTTTGACAATTTTTTTTTTGTATTTTTTTTATTATTTGGCATAAAAAAATACCTATAACCCCAAATTTTCACTCTCCTACCTTTACATTCCCATTTTTTTATCGCGATTTATTATTTTTGTATGAACAAATTAAACCGTCGTTCGTATTTTAAACAGAACGAAATTATTTATGTTGTTGAATGACAGATGGCGCTACATCCGAGGAGAATTCAAGAGAAGCATCGCGTCATTTTGACATTTCATTCGGCATATCACAACGCAGTGCGTGCAAAATTTTGTACGATTTATTTTAATTTATCTATTTTTATGTGCGTGCCAGCAAGACGCGAGGGGGGCCATTTGAGCCGTCGAACGAATAAAGCAACAAACATGCGAAATAGTAGAGCAGAAAAAACAGACGAACAAATCCATCAAGATAACAAAAACGTGCGTGTAAGCATGTCGCAATTGCGTACATATCGTACTCGCAAGAGGCACGAGCTGAACAAAATCAACAACGACAATTGGAACGGAGCCAAGCGCGCCAGTTCGTAGTAAACACACGCAGAGCAAATGACCGACAGCGCCAACAAGTACATCGAACATTTACATCCGCTTCGTTTCTTCGTCTCGCATTCGAGTACGAGCCAGATATTGAATATTTCGCTCATCCGAAAGTGCTGATTGGTGCTATGGACAAAGAATGTCCCCATTGTCATGCGCTCAAATTCAAACATGAGTCAGCCGGGATGTGTTGCGCATTAGGAAAAGTGCAACTACCAGAAATTAAGATACCACCAGAACCATTGAACGGCTTGCTCATCGGCACGGTTCCAGATTCAACCCAGTTCCTGAAGTCCATTCGCACATTCAATTCATGCTTCCAAATGACTTCGTCCGGAGCAACAGAAATAGTTCACAATACTGCGGCAAATGGTCAACAATTCCATTCTACGTTCAAAATCAAAGATCAAGTATACCACAAAGTAGGCTCATTGCTGCCAATGCCAAACGAACCACATACATTTTTACAAATCTACTTCATGGGCGCGGCGGTGAGGACATCAATCATGTGGATGCACGTTGCGGCTATAATAGCCTCAATTCGCCTAATGCCAGGCGCATCGTCGGCGAACTGGACGCCCTGTTGAATGAGCACAATGAATTATTGAAATTCTTCAAAGCACACATGCACGAATTGCAAAGTGACAATCACGCTATTGTCATCAATCCTGATAAAACACCAGCTGGAGAGCACGTACGTCGATTCAATGCGACTGTTGTTGACGACATTGCTGGAATCATGGTTGGCGACCGCACATCGACGCGAGAATTCGTGATTCGAAGAAGAAACAATAATCTGGAGTTCATCGCTGACACACACCGTTCATACGACGCTCTCCAATATCCGTTAATTTTCTGGAAGGGACAAGACAGATATTGCATAAATAGTAAACAACGAGATCCTGTCACAGGTAATTCATTCATTATGAACATCATTACTCATTTTGAATTGAGAAAATGAATGGTTGATGTTTTTTTGTTTTTATCGGCGGTCATCGTCTACAGCGCTCTATTCCTCTTTCTGTCATAGATCCCATCCCCACACACTTACGATACATTCGTTATTTTTTATTTAATAACCAAAATATTCACTAGAAATAATGTATATGGCAGAACAACGTTTGCCGGGTCAGCTAGTATTGATATATTTTTCATGAAAAAGTATCATGGAAGGTTATTTTAATCTTTTATAAGTAATTTATTTAAATTATAAAAATACATTTTCAATAAAAATACAATTATAAACTTCTAATCTAACCTAACCAAACTTTGTAAAGCAGCCTCTTAATTCTTCTTTTGGGGCCTTTTTAGCATTCTCTTTATATCACTGTCTTATTTTTTTAATACTGTCAGCATCCATTTATTTCAAAAAAATACGGTCATCATCATTGGTTGCTAATAACTCTTATTTCTAGTTATATCTCTAGTTTCTAGCTACCTACAAGAACTTCTTTCATTTCCTTCTATTCGGGACCTATATTATCTTCTAGATATCTACACTGGTTGGTCTAAAAGTATTGTTGACACCGACTTGTGACAATCTGACTTGTTATACAAAATACTTCTTGACGTCTGAGCATTGTCCATTCTTGCTACAAGACCTACCCATGAGAAGATAATATTAACTTTTATGAATGCAAATATACATTATTATTTGATTCTATATTATAGAATTTTAAGTTATGTCATATATGCCATTTTCCTTTTTGTAAGGGCAAGTATTATATTCTACGCAGCATTTCGTCTTGGACCATCTGCTATATTATACTGACACTACTTATTTTATAAATTTCGTTGACGAATTCTCTGCAGTCGAATATTTATTATTATTTCCACTGTACTACGTAAAAATTCACTAAGCGTTCTGTTGAGTTAAATCTTGAATCCATGTGAAGCAGCCCATTAGTGAACGAATAAAATGTAAAGTGATTACCGCTAACTATTTAAGGGCAAATTTATTTTTATTGCATAAATATTTGCCGGAAAAAATTTGACATCTGTGTACTATACTTTTGTAGAAAGCGGGTACCGTAATAATTACTACACGTAAAGTTTAATTATCCGATTTTACACACACAAATTATATAACCATTAAACTACAGGAACACATCTAAGTACAATAAAAATGAATATCCTCATAGATTTAATGAGATAATAAAAAGATTGATCGCAATATAAAAGATTTTTGCTTTTAAATAAATATCATCTAATATCAGAACCTACTTACGAGTACACACTTTATCTACTTAATTAGAAGTAATATGATTTTCAATTATTAATCAAATTTCTTGACGAAACTAAAAAGATAAATGAGTTATATTATTGTGACAGTAGATTCTTCTTCTTTTCGTGACATATCCGTTATCGGACATCGGCGATGAGTTCGGCTATTTTGTCTCAAACCTGAGGTTCTTTAGCCAAAAAGTTCTTCTTCTACCAAAACCTCGCTTACCGAAGATCTTCCATTCAATGATAAAATGCAGAAGATGATATCTTTTGGGATGTGGCCAAAGTACTTAAGGCTATACTTCAGCTGAGGCATGGTCTAAAAAGATCGTGACTAGGCGATGCACGGATTTTGCAAATGACGCGAGCCAAACGAAATATAATTTCTCATAAAAATTCAACATGCGTCCATTTAATGTTATGTTTATTGTTATATTAGTAATAATAATAGTATATTCATTGACATGTTTTCTTTTTGAAGTACAAGCGTGGCGTTTTTTAGTAATCTTTACACGATTTAAGAATATATTCCTCCGACGCCACCACAGAACAAATTGACGTGCTCACTGGTCGACTCTCAGTCTCCGATTGGCGACGAGTGCGAAATTTTGCCCCACCTACTGTTGAGAATTGTTTGCCGTTTCACTTATGTATGCTCTTAATAAACGTGTTTTAATCCGTATTTTAAATTAGTTTTTACCGTAACATTAAGAACTATTTATATTTACAATTCCTTTTGTAATAAGTAACAAAAACGTATTATAATAAGTGAAAGTGATATTAGTTATTTAAAAAAAAATTGTACAAGTTATGATATGATTTGAAAATGCCCGAGATGTGTAGACATAAGAAAATATCAAAATGTAATAATACGAGGAAAATGATGGCAGTCTAATCGGTGAAGCACTCGCCTAGTAAGCCAATGAGAAACGAGTGTTAAAATTCCACTTAGTCCAAGATTTTATAAAGAATAGTAAGAAGCTTTTCCACGTTATATATTTTCATATATGAGTTGTCTAGAGTCATAACTCACATATTGCGATTTTGTCATTTGTGAGTTAACCATACCAAGTGATTCTAAAGGCATTAATCTATACTTATAACAAAAATAGTTGGGTATCAAAAGTCATTAAATCATTTAAAATTTTACTTTTTCAATGAATAATGTGAGTTATGTTACCAAAACCTTTCTAATCTATCAAGGAGCTCTATTTTTTATAGTGTGCTGTGTGTCTGCAGCCTTACTGCCGTATTCATACACTTTTGAACCGCATTCAACGCAGTAAGCGGTTTATCGGCCAAATAAGAAAACTATAGAAAATGCGTCACGAAAATGCGTACAGGAATGCGCATCAAACTTAAAATGTCACTTTAAACAGTGTCACTTTAATATACGTCTAAAATGAGTTTATCACAACAAGCGTTTAGTAGGAGACTTGAAACGTGCCGTTGTGCTATAATCGGATTCATGATGATGCTAAATGATGCTAAATGCTTGTAAAAATGTATACAGATCGTGGATCGATGGAGATGTATGTAATATTGTCAATGAGTCCGCGAATCTGTATTGCCATATTATGGAAATATTTATCATTTTGCGCAATAAGAAGTATAAAAAAAAATATGATTTTATAACAATTAAATTATTTAAAGTTCATGATTTAATTATTCATTTATAATTATTAAATTTATATGGTACCGTTTGCACATTTTTATACCTATTCACAATTTCGCGGGAGTTCAATACCTTTCTTCTAATTACAAAAAACAGTGTTTTGGTGATTTTTTGCGATTTTCTCAAAACGCGATTTTTGGAAATGTAAATTATGACTCTAAGCAACTCATCTTTGTCAAGTTATAAATAATCTTGTGATGGTCATTATTTCGTCCGCAAAATTTTAAAATGTAAGTTATTTTGCTTTTAAAATATCATATTTTCTTCAAAAATCGATCGGAAAGTATAAGTATTTTTCAATGCTGTTCACATAATTAAATACGTCAATAAATTCGTACAGTTCCAGTATAGCATACCTTTCAAGCCGCTTTCAACGAAAATGTCATGCCTTTTAAATCAACCCGACTACACAGTGTTACATTAATTGCAATGTTAATTAAACACTTAAAGAATGTTTGTTAACTTGTTGAGCATAAATAAGGCATTCTGAAGCGGGGGGTACCATAAATAAGCCTACAAAGAAACTTTAACACTTTTAGTACGCATTGACAAAATTACACATATTCTTAGAAGAAATTTACTTGCCAATATAAATGATAAATAATATACCCATGATTAAAAATGCCCTAAAAATAGTTCAAAAGTGTAGATATATAGTTATAATCATCTGAAGTTACAAACTACGATAAATAATATTTTGCAAAGATAACTCACAATCTGTATGTAAATGGGTGGATTAGTATTTAACTATATACATTATAAGAAATATCTGGGACTTTGGGTTATATAAGAGCAGAACCAAATACTGTCTTACTGAGAGTAATTATATGGTGACATTTGAAAGGATATATTATTTGCAACGGATACAGGGTGTGCGATGGTTTGATTATGTCAGAAACGAGTAGATCGGGACATGTACGTTGGACATGGTTCAGCCTCCTGTTACAAATGCACCAATATAATCTCAGCCTGCCCTGTCATTTCTTTAAGCTAACCGGATTATGGTGTTGTAAAACGTCCCTCAATAGATATCACTCACAGGGTGTATGATTTGACAGCTTTATCAACGGGTTCGCTCTACTCCTCCGACATTCTACGACACGCATGGTACTCATGAATTGGTGGAATCAGCTGGGGTATCCAATATCACATTTAAAATTTTGATGCAGTATGTCTACACACGCAGATGATACAAACGGACACTCACTATCTTAATAATTATGCATACGCATTACGCATGATTATATGATTTCACGCGCATTTGATAAGCACTTGTGGATGCCATGAAAGGTCACCATAACTCGTAGATGTGAACGCATTGTTATAGTGTTTGGGTATGGAGAATGGATCCGGAAAATTGATTGAAGCAATGAGAAGCTATAAGTAGTAGACGGAGTAAATGCAGTAGTCAGTGCACCTGATAGATTTTGTAAACCCTGCCCTCTTCCGCCGCCTTAAAAATCAACAATGAACTACCTACTATGGATATTTTTTTAGAAATGGACTCCCCCATACCGCTTTTAAGTGTGAACATAGAGAAATGAAAAGGAAGAAGGACAGTTTAAAAAACATATTAAAAAAGCCCTTAGATTGTTAGTAAGGATGTTGGGGCGCACGAACAATCAGCTGTTAACATAGCTGAGATTTATTTTGATATACGTATATCAATTAAGAAGTGTTAAAAAAATCCCCAAATTATTTTGATAATAAATATGGGTGTACTATGATTTAGTTTGACATTATATTTTTCGACCATATCCGATCGTGCTAAGATCATATTATGGGCCTCCACAGATAAGGTTTGAATCAACAGATTTTGTTTTTACGAGAAATGAATGTCAGCCACTTGCCCAACCTAGTAGGTCCATACTCTGACTCCAAACACAAATTGAAAAACAATATGCGTATTTGCCAGACCCGGGATTCAAACCTGGGATCCACGATGCTATAAGCCATTTTAGACATTTTTTTATAGATATGTTAATTTATTTCAATTATTTTGACGGCAATATTGAAATATTAGCTTTGTGTATTAACATAGCTTTGTTCATCAAAAAAGCTTTCGGCTCTTATAAATAATCACAGTGTTACAAAAACAGATGAATTGAAAAGGCTTCTATATGAGTTAAAAGTCAGCTGGTTGTTTTATTAATTTGTAAACAGGGGAAAGCTCGTCGCGTCTTGAAATATCTTCAGATATACTGAAAAAAAAGTCGATAGGTAAAGTTCCATTACCTTGATAAATCAAGGTCGTAAATTAGCGGATGTGCAGTGCATTAAGCGATCGCAGTTTCATATCATCACTTCGTTACCTGAATTCAATAATTATACTATACGAATGAGAATTCTTAGAGGTATGTCATTAACGTTGATAACGTAATATGTGTAAATTGGTTAATGAAACATCGATGGGGGCAGTGGCGATTTTCTTTGACGCAGTCGATTCATCAGAAGACAAGGTAACCTCGAAAAAGTTCAAACCGATCATACAATTACATATTAAATTATATTAAAATCGATTGTTACATATTACTCAGAGCATAGTGGGAAAGGGTACAGGTAGGCTGTTAAGATCTGACATTAATAATGCACACTAAACTTTGTCAGTCAAACGTATTTGTTTTCTTTGAACTAATACTACCATGTGTAGATAAATTGTTATATTTTAAAATTAAATTAAACTCTGCCAAATCCAAGCCATAGTAGATAATAGTCAAAAATATATTCGTTTAATATAAATATCTACAAATATGACATTCAACCATACATAATTTTAGATATTTTATAGATTGAAGAATATTTTTTTTTGATTATGGTTTGATTGCCGGGCTTATGAAATTAAAAAAAAAACTAATTAATACCATCTGTAATAAGTATGCTTAATTCAACGAAAACGAATAATAATTATCAGTGAAAAAGTGTGCACTATTCGCCCATAGCATACCTAATCTATTATGGTATGGTTTACGCAGAGTTAAATTGAATTTCAAAAACTAACCAGCATCATCTGTACATTGTATTTTTATTTCAATGAAAACAAATAAGTATGACCGACAAAGATTAGGGTGCACTATTTATTTAGAATCTTAACAGCCTACCTCCACCCCTCGCCACTGCCAGAGCATAACACAATACCTGAAACTTAACATAACTATTCAAGTATATATACTTGTATATAAAAAAACTATTAGGTAATATTATTATGTGTTATCATTGTCATAATAAATAATAATTGGGTAGTGAAAAGATAAATTATTATCTTCACTAGATACCTTGGTAATTAGAGTACCTATAAAGGTTTTTATTTTATTTTTTATCATGTGGAGGGGGCTTAAAATCAGACTCGAGCCTCCAAGTCCCGAAATCCGCCACTGGATGTATGCTTCATAAAGTGTTTAAAAGATATCATTAGCGAAGAAGGGTATATCGAATAATTATTTTAATTTGAAAAATAATGGTACCTATGTAATTACAAATATTTAACATAGGTAGGTATCTACATATTATTATTTATTAGGATATGACGTGTAGGTATATTTTAAATTACCATGATATCAATGGAGATAAAATAATATTATAGTTGTCGCCAATCAAACAATTCGAGTTTGTCAAATTAGTGTAGATTAATTTAAATTTTTATACAAAAGATATGGCACCCTGCACTGAAAATTGACGCAAACTGCAGTACCATAACGTAAGTCTTGCTTGGTTCCAATTGAAACCAATTGGAATCAAATTAGATTTGAGTCAATTTGCAGCACCATGTTATGTCTTCGCTTTTAATTCGCGATTCTTTAGATCTCTCTAGTATATATTTCTGGGAATATTTATTTAAATATTTCATACCAATAGCGAATTTACTCGTAAAACAAAAATGTTCCAGTTTGTTTTTTAATCTCCTGAAGTCAATGACATTAATATGGACGAAGCATCTGGAAAAAAAATGACACTCACTTTTTTGTCGGGTCTGCCGAATGGCATAATCTGTTTTAACGCCATTACAATAAAGGTGATATTGCTATAAATTCCCCATGCTTTTTGTTGGGTCTGTCGAATGGTTCGGTTCGAACGGGTTCGCTCAAATGAACATTGACACTAGAACTAGAAGGTGATATTGCTATAAATTCCCGATGCGTTATATCGCATAGTGACGTCTACCTATACATGTGCGAATGTCGCTATGCGCGAATTTACTTGCTAGCTAATGTATTGAGTGCGTTGTCCATTGATAATGTCATTGTATGAAGTAATCAAATACGGTAGGTATGTATAAGCTTGTAATTTAAGCTCATAATATATGTGAGCTTATAAAAATACATAAATTCATTACTTTTTTATATTGTTAGAGAGGTCTCAATGTTTTTTAAGGTAATAATTTGGTTAAATTGTATCTAACCTATTTTTTATACAATTTCAAAATTAAAGGGCGAGTATATATTATTTATTTAAAGTTTGCATATTATTCATACTTACCCAACCCTTGCAAAATGTAATTTTTTCACGAAACTCTAAACTTATATTTTTAGTGCTAAAGCACATCATAAAGTATCCGTTAATTACCACTAAAAAAACAACCAGTAATCTTTTTTCGTTTTTATGCACTTTAATGTGCATTCCTTCTAACTGGATGCTTCCTGTGCTGCCTTGTTAAAAAATCATTTGGGATTTTTTTTCGCATCTAGCAATATTATTTACCCCTAAACGTCTCCATTTGATCAAAACATTATGGTGTTTTTGCTAATGTGTCGGAAGCTAAAACAAACACAGATGACTTATTCTACGAAATAAATGTCGTATTTTGCAAAGATTTTTTAAGCTTTGCGGTTGACGGAATGATTTGTGTTTTTTAGACGTGTTACCTTAATCCCAAACCATCTAATTTGATAAAGATACACCAGGAAACTTGCTCGGGCAAGCGCCAATAACTAGCCAATAATTTAGGATTTGTTTTGAATACATAATGTAAGTATAAGATATGTTTAAAATTCTGAAAATTGTTTTTAATTCAATTCATTTATTAATTATAAGTATACATGCGTCAATATTGCAAATTACAAGTTGAAGACGTTACAAATAAGATTTGGAACAAAGGTATACAGTATATTACATAAAAAATAATGAATTCAGTAAAATAATACATATAAGTTCATACGTATTTCAAAAAAGCATTGCAATGACAAAATATGCAGCATAATAAATGTAAGCATATCAATGCAAATTTAAATAATTACAAGATAAAAAGAACTTTTTATATACAACGTTTTTAAATTTTCTGTTGAATCATATAAACTTGACTTGACCTGACTAGCTTAAACGATCAAAAAAAAAATTGTACTTGATAGAAATAATACTGAAATGTCATTTTGACATGTCATATTGATTTCCATAGTAACGCACGTATATATTATTAATTTAGTTGCTAGGACTCCAGACCCCCTAAGCAACCAATAATGGTGTCGAAATAACTTTTCATACAAAACAGAATTATTAACTGAACATGAATTCAATTCTACTTAAAGATGGCTAACAGTATTTAAAAAATGCATTGGCATCGTGTTCTGATATATTCTAAAAGTTTCAAATATCTAGCTAGTCAGGAAGTTAGTTAAAAATCGATTGCAGGATTTGTACCGGACAAAGAACCACCGGACAAATAAGAATAGGAGCTAAGAAAAACGTTGTAAAATAAAATATCAACAAATGTGAATTTATTGAGAATTGATTATTTGGAAAATTTATAATTGTAGTATTTAATCAAATCAAATTTTTATCGTTAAGGTCGGTTTTAACTGTTTACAGGAAGGCGGGAACTGCGCTAATTTTCATAACCGATTTTGGCAAAATTCATGAATTCAAGAATGAAAACTTAACCTAAGCTAACAAATAATCCAGTATATTAGGCTGTTTTCAAAATTTGTTTGCCGCTGGCTTCTCTTAAACCGACAAAAACCCAAATTTTTATTTCACTTGTCAATTAGAATTTATCAATATTAACAGGTAGATTGTTAAAAATTTGCTACTAGTAAATTAATTGACTTAAAACTTTACGTAAAATATTATATAGTTGTCAACTTGATTCATGTAAGCGCAGCGTTAATGACCATTAGGCAGCTTTTTGTAAAAAAAGCAACATTTTTAAAACTTAAAGCTTCACCGTGCTCGGGAAGTATGGTAAAGTTAAACCTTACCACCCAGCTTGGGGGTATCGTTAATTGATTATTTAAAGCTCAATTCGACTTGCTTAAACGTATTCATTCCCTTCTTATTCGTTGAATGATTTGCAAATGTTAATTCTAAGAAATCGTAAAGTGATACGTGAGGAATATTAGATAAAGAAATCTAAAAATTTAATTATTTGTTTATATTTTTTTTATTTGAGTAATAATTTTATATCAGTATACAAATTATTAAGTATATATATTATAATTTAATAACGTGTTTAGTTAAATAACAAATAATTTCAGTCCAACCGTTTCATGTAATTTCATCACAAAATGAAGTATCTACTGAAATTTTCATAGTAGACACAGTAGTATTAATGTAGTAACTACAGTCGAATTCTAAATTATTTTAGTATTTTAATAGTATTTGTAGATTCAGTACAGTATTTTTATATTGTCAACGTTTTTAATCAGTTATTAAAAGATGTGGTAGGTGCAGTGAAATAAATTGCATATCTATGTGCATTCTTATGAAAATATATTTTTATTTCTAAGATTATGTCTACAACCTTTCATTGTCTTTACACAATCGTTGGGCACTTAAAATATCGATATCTCATTATAATATAAAACTCTTTCAGAGTAATTTTCTGCGAACCGATGGTTAGGTATTTATATGCAAATGGAGAATAATAGGTTCTTGTCTGTTTAGTGGAAGCCAACGACAAATAAATTTTAAAATAGCTTATATACTGGATTATTTGTTAGGCTCGGTTAGGTTAGGTTAGGTTAGGTTAGCTTAGGTTAAGTTTTCATTCTTGAATTCTTGAATTTTGCTGAAATCGGCTATAAAAATTGCCGTTGTTCCCGCCTTGCTTTCAGTAAACAGACTTGTACCAAATAATATTGTTATTATTTGTGTAGGTACATGTATCAAAATGCTCTTTCAAATTGAGGGATAATATGTGGTTGGCTAATTATTATTAAAAAATAAGATTAACGAAATTAATAACATTAATTATTTGAAAATGTAATTTCAGCTTGTAAATACTATCTCAATTAACACAATCACTGCGTATCTTTTAATTAATTTTTAATTACCACATTAAAATAATATGCTAATTGCATTTAATGGCCGTTTAACGGGGACACGGCAGTCGTGTCGTCCGCGTCGAACGAGTTCATAAAGCTTTGTCAATATTGATCATGATGCACTAAATCAATCATATACTAAAATATAGTATAATTAACGACTGCCCAATACTGAAAAATGAGCGAAAGGCTCTGGGAACTCTGGGCAGGCAACATAATTATTAAATTTACCAAGAAAAACCTCCGGAAATACAAAACAACACAAAGACACTACAAGAAATATCTAATTCTGGTCATTAACAAAATAACGAAATAAACGGAGGAACATAATGACACAATACTCAATATAGACTCCTTCTAAAATTTAAATGGAATAATCAAACTACTGATATAATTATATAAGCAAGGGTGTGGTTTACAATGGATTTAAATAAGCCGTGTTGTGGATGTGGTTTCAAATTCCAAGTCATGTGGACAAGGACTCAATGAAGCAGTCTAATTCCTAACAATCATTCCTCTTAAAAAATATATATTATAACATCTTCTTTGCAGACGCTCAGTTTTTCCACTTAGGAACGAATCATATGGTTATTTACTAATTATAACTGTAATATTATAATAAAATTAGTCGAATTGATTTTTGTCTCATTTAAACAAATGCACGTGGATGATGCTGTTTCGCCATTTGAAGATCTCAAAAATACTAGAAAAACATATTCCAACATAGTAGTCTCAAATCTAAACGGTAAAAAATAGCATGTATTTATTTTTTGAGGAAAAATTATAATATTTTCTTTAATTTAAACTATTTTTGCCTTCTTGGCTGCGTACCAAATAATGGTGACAAACAAGCTTAGGACCTCTGATCTATAAAAATTCAACATTTTAACATTACATAATTGTATCATTATTAAGTCTTAATATAACGCGACAGTATTCCTAGTCCCTACATAGCCTACACAATAGACATATACCTATACATATGTACATAGTTTTGCTAAAAAAAGATAATTATTTTTAAGACAAATAGTGCCAATAAAAGGATATTTAAATAAAAATAGCAATTTTTACCAATAATTTATTTTAAGTTTAGGAAAAAGCGACAAACAAATTTTGAAAAAAGCCGATATACTGGATTATTTGTTAGGTTAGGTTAGGTAAGGTTATAATATATAAAATGCTCGGTCAAAGCAATTATTGAAGAATGTCGGCTCTAGATCGTCCAGGATGGAGGAAGTTTTTGAAAGAGGCCAAGACCCACCGTAGTGCCATAAATGATGATGAGTTTATCATTCTTGAATTCATGAATTTAACCAAAATCGCCTATGAAAATTGCCGCTGTTCCCGCTTGGCTTCCAGTAAACAGAATTTTATTACATGCTAAAAATACACAAATCGATCAAGCACGTTTAGGTCGGCAGTAATTATATGCGATTAAATATTCGTTTAAAAGGATTTATATTAATCTTTGAGTATTAAATAATAATTGCATAATAAAAAATTATTGTCGGATAAGATATATTGTACTTACTACAATTTTCATTATATATTATATACGTACGTATAGTATTTATTATTGAAGTATTGAAACGGTGAATGATTTTATTAAGTTGCATAAAGAAGGGTATTTTGATCGAATCGAAATGTATCCATCCCTGAATCAAACCAATTCAAGCGATACATTGAGATATTTGTTACCGAATGGATTGTGGTTCGCGGTGCAATCGGTGGGAACGACCGACATAACACTTGCATCGGTGATCGTAAAACAAACAAGACGCAACATGATCTACCGAAAAACTACCAAACCTTTGACTAAAGCTCACATTAAACGTTTTATAGCCAGAGATTAACAACACGTGTATGCTTATAATTAACAACAATTTATTGTCTTGGATATTGTAATTTACATAATATTATTATTAAATAATAAATTTAAAACAAATAACTCAATGTTAATAAATTTTCGTAAATAAATTCTAACCAAGAACCAAACTCACTCATAATCATGAACATCTCAAACCATGAAAATAGTCAAATTTAATAAATGTATTGTGTATTTTCATTTACCATCGAAACTTACTAACTGTGAATGCATGTTGAAATAGTTACTGATTGACTACAAATTCGGAGATTTCATTAAAATGAAGTATTTCTATGATATCTAGCACATTTTTTCCCGTATGTTTGTCCTTTCATCATTAAAAATCAAATTTATAATAAAAAGAATGTTAGGTACATTTTTAAATCTTGTAAATTATTCGTTGAAAAAAATAGTTAATTAAATAATTGTCAAATTCAAGTAATTTACAATAAAAAAGTGATCTTTGACGTTGGTTAGTAATTAAGGTGATTAATACCGACTCTGATTTAAAATACAAAAGCCGATTGCCAATAGTAACTCAATTTAGAAAGCGCTTCTGAGAGTATTGTAAGAACCATTAGTAAAAAAATGTCGCAATTAGATAGAACGCCTATCTATAGCATTGTGGTCGATGTGCGTAGACACGAATCTCGAGAGACGCAGGTTCGATTCCTGCTGATTAAGTGTCTAAAGATTTTTTCTATTGGTTATATATTATTTTCAATAGGAGTTCAATAGAAAGAATGTTACATTCTTAAATCTTGTGAAATATTTTTTGTTGAATAAAAAAATTAGTAAAAAAGAATTGTTTTGTGATTTATTTACGCGATTTATTGAGCACTACTGCACGATGACACCAAATTCATCGGGCGTTTCTTGAAAATGCTTTGCCCCTCGTAAAACGGCATTTAGAGAGAAATAATGTCAGTTTTCCTATTGATAGAGCATAGCCATAAAGCCAACAACAATTCCAATAAAACAAAAATAAAACACAGCTCGTCTATCGAGAGACATCAAAATACATACCGAGGTAAATCGGCTACCGATTTTATAACTCATAAATCTATTTCGCCCTGCCTAGTTCGACACAGCGATTGATTGATGGGGTTTCTTGTTCGCCGGATGAATAATGACGGAGATTTATTCAATTGAAAAACATGCAAGTCCCATGTAACAACATGCTTTATTGAAAATTAAATCAAAGTCAAATTAAAATGTTATTTTAACATGCGTGTAATTTAAAAGAAGATTTATACGAGACAATAGCCTTTTCTCTTCTACTCTCTTGGCATCACTAAACATATTTCTTAAATTGATTAAATTTAAAATCCATTTTTTTTATACATATAATGAACATTACAAATTATTAATTCAAGACGTTCACAACATGATATTTAAGCGCAAATTATAAAATGGTGCATGTCGCTGACTATCACGTGACGTCACAGTGAGCTGCCGCTACGGAAAAAAGTGTGTGTTTTTCTTGGTGTTTAAAATGTTAAACTGATGCTCCCATCCTGTAGTACACATTTTAAACCTTTAAATTTACATTGTCAGTTGACAAAATCTGCCAAAATCACCAAAACAACAATGAGGTCACCTCACGTTGAACTGCACTACATTGACACTTGCATGACTCAATGAACGTTTTTATCATCTTCTACGTGCCTACACTTTTCGACTGTCATGTCAAAATCAGGTTTTTATGTTTTTAGCGGATGGTACTATGTATTTTCTATAAGAATGTTGTCTATTATCTAAGGTCTGCAGGTTGGGCTCTGTTCAAAATATTATCTATGGATGTCATGTCGTAAGTAATTTTAACGTACGTACACGTAGAAACTGTTTAAATTAATTGAAATTAGCATGAATAATTAATAATAATTCAAACTACTAATAAATTATAGTAAGCACTCTTCATCGGTGTCATTCTTCAGTGAATTTACAGAGATGGTGATCGTTCAAAATATTCTTCAAAATGACGAAACCATAGACTAAAGTTGTCGCCGCGACAGCGTGACAATAGGCGACATGTAGGCAACAAGCACCTCAATTTGATCAGATCTTGAGAAGGAAAGAAATAAAAATAAAATAGTTTTATAAAAAAGGAATAAATCAGCATTAAACAGGAGAAAAGTGTAAATACAAAAAAAAAATACAAGGAAGTACATCGAATGAGCTAAGCAGACCCTATTTAAAGAATTTATAAAACAATGCCCACCTATACCTCACGCAGGTGGAATATAATATTTCAATATATAAAAAGATTTGGTTGAACAAAGTTATTGCTCTCCCAATTGGCATTACCAATAGCAGGTTAGTTCTGCACCTTGGGAGAATAAACAATGAATGCCCTCGATTCCAAAGATAATTATCAGAGATACACAATAATATATTATCTCTTCGTCTCCTTCAACTACTTCCTGGATGATCTAGCATTCTTAAATATCCTGTGGCACAGTCCAGCGATCTCAATTTTGGCCGTCCAGGTCTTTGTCCTCAAGGATTACGTACCCGCCTTGCAGGTATATCATATAATATATTATTATACAAGGTGAATTATAATGTATTCCGGATGTTGCTAGAGAGTGCGATACTCTGTACCCTTGTAGCACATTACTAATTCAGTCGCCATGGAAGTTCCTTATTCTCCTTGCAGTAGTTCTACAAAAGCGATCTATACAGTGTCAGGCCAGCATAATACAGCGGGAGGTGCGAGACTGACTGCGTGACTTTTTGCCTGGTCTATGTACCAATGCTGGAGCGTAATAAATAAGGTTCAATAGTATTATATAGGTAAAGCTTATTGTCTGTTTAGTGGAAGCCAGCGACAAACAAATCTTGAAAATAGCTGATACACTGGATTATTTTTTAGGTTAAGTTATGTTAGGTTTTCATTCTTGAATTCACGAATTTTGCCAAAATCGGCTATGAAAATTGCCGCTGTTTCCGCCTGGTTTCCAGTAAACAGACTTGTACCTAGGTAAATTTGTATCCGGAAGTTGGTACGTATAATTATTGGCCATAATATGGTTAATCGTGAGATGTAGTATCGGAAATAGGTAGCCGTACAATATTGAAATCAATTCATTGTCTAAATAAACCACTAAAAAATAAAATACCTAATAAAAACTACCGGAATAACAGACAAAAGAAAATAAGTAGGTAAGTAAATTCGAAATAAAATCATATAGTATCATTTATATAAAACTCTGTAGGTTCTCGTATGAAGTCGTACTCACTGTCTTGTCAAATATTGAATTATAATGACAACGTTATTATTAAACATGTGATACCAATAAATACTAAATTAATGTTTTTATTGATCTAATAAAATTGGAACAGTACTGTCTGCAATGCTCCATGAACAACACGTATTTTTTTCTCAGTGCTATACGGAAATCTCTTTCCGGTAAGACAGCTCATAATAAACTGTGCTACGGCGAAATGTATTACGTAAAATTTACAATATGTAACCAGGTAATTTATATAACTGTCTTGTGGTCAATGATGGATTTTAAAAATAAGTTTTTCTTTCTTTACATTAAGAATTTATTTAATAATGTGTATATATACTTATCAGCACGCATGCCATTAACAAAGAAAATTTATTTGTTATGTAAGGAAATAAATAATTTATCAGAAAACGTATTGCGAGTTTCACAAAGGCAAAATAAGCTCTCATTTACTGCTAACTGTTGTTGCCGACACTACTGGCCATAAGACAAGAGACATCGGCGCACTGAGAACTTTATTTAATTTATTAAATTAAGTTTACGACTTGAAATGTACAAATTAACATAAGCCACAGGTAGTCCGGGTGTCCCGTCGTAAATTAGAGTGTCACTACTACCGGTGTGTGGTGACGACGGAATTTCTGACTGTCGATCTCTCCATATTATGGTCACCCTGGAATTATGAACTTCCAAAAGTGTTAAGTGAACTGAGTATTGTCATATTTATTATATAAATCTGGAGAATACATACTATTTACAAAGACCACTGCGCGTATTTAATGGTATGCAAAATAACTTAAAATAACTGTGAATGAATAAAATATATTAAGTATATAAATAAACCATTTCTTTTATTCAACGAATAATCCACAAGATTTGAGAATGTAACATTCTATATATTGAATATACATAACATGAAAACACCTCAGATATATTATAACGTTCTAGAAAAATCATAATTGAAAAAAATACCTCGTCCGACGGGATTTGAACCCGTATATCCACCGGTTTCCCACCAATAAACCACTTCAGCTACCAGTGGATATACGAGTTCAAATCCCACTGGGAGTCGTGTTTAGTACAACAGAAGATACATGAAACTTGATTTATTCTTCAAATCAAAATCGAAAGAATCTTATTGCCAAAGAATTATCAATTTAATGGCAAGATTGGATATAAACTTAAATGAAAATGGAAAATATATCTTGAGAAAAAGAATGTATTTGCATAATTTTAAAGATTCTAAATTAGGTATGGAATGATCCAATATTATTTTACAGAAAGCAAAATAAACTATTATATTATTCAAAGAACGAAGTGTTTTGCTGGGAATATTGCCAAGAAAAATACCGCGTCCTAACTATTGATATATTTTTTATTAAAATGTATGAGTTTCTTATTTTGTATGTACCTACTAATTAAAATTTCACATTCATATTTAATTACTTTTATATGAGGGAGTCATAAAACATATTAGTTACCGTATTATTATGAAGACATAACTGTAGTTTGTCATATTATAAGTACCTACCTTAAAAACAAATATACTTACACACAGATGATACTTACAATATTTTTTAAATTGCTACTAATATTATAAATACCTGGTTAAATTTAATATCTACTAAATAGACATACCTATTTTAAATTTTGAAACCACCCTTTTTAACCACCATTTGAATGGTCAAAGACAAAGCTTATAATCAGTATCTTTAGAATTATCTTAAAATGTGTTAATCGTGCCCATTTTTTGAATAATAAAATGCCTAATTCTTGTCAAATTTTGGATCACAGAGATTAATAAAATATATTCTTTTATCGTAAATATTTCACTATATAATGTTAACATTAATTTTACTAATGGTTTTTTAAATGCGTTTAAAAATTAATAAATTTAGAAAATCATAACACCACTGCACATGGATGTACTGACATATGACTATATTCTAAAACATTAGATCGAGAGGTTTAAAAGAATACTATTTTATGTAATAAAAATATTTTATGCAGTAATCAAATGTTTTAAATAAAAATAAAGGATAATAAGGCTTCAAAATTATATAAATAGATTATCTACAACGTTTAAGGAATGTCCAGAGTTATGCTCTGAAAATACCATAAATCCTCCATTTTGACCTACATTGTACTACATTAATACAAAGTTTCAGAATTTGAAAAATCATATGGCATATGGCAAATCATATGGCATATACGGCAAATGGCAAATGGCAAACGGCAAATGGCTAATGGCAAATCATATGGCATATACGAAATGTATTTTGATGAGAAATTATATTATTATGAATATAATATAACCAGTTTGTTTTGTTTTGTAAAAGTTTTGATTCGTAGATTTAAAATTTATTTTTATTTTGATATCGAATTATTCATTTCACAAGCGAAGAGATTGACAATCACCACGTAGGGTGCACGGGAAAAAATATTTGAAGTTTATCATCTGTCGTAAAAACTATATGAGTAGCAATGTCTGCCCATAAAACAATGAAAAATTATGGTTATGCATTTTTAAACTGTCCGATGAGATGACATGATAAATAAAAAAATGGAGGGTCGACTCTGCAGGAGATGGATTGTGATTTGTATAATTATATTTTTTATAAGAAAAATATTTGTGGCGCCATAATCATAGTTTGTGATAAACGGTTATTGACAAAAAGAGACAAATTTTGATGGACACCAAGTACCTAGAGAAATAGCTATGACTAGGTACTTCAATATTACATATATTTGTATTGTTATATTTTATATCTATCACCATACAACTACTAAAAAATGTGTGGTATGTTTGTTGGTGAGAGAATAATGCGGTATTTTAATACCAATTTAGGGCTCAAGCGTTCCAGATCGAATTAATTCCCAATACGTTACCATTGTTCCGAGAATGGACGATTTTACACCTCTTGTGTAGTATTTTTATTGTTTATAATTACTAATGATCTATTATTAGGTTTTGACGATTAACACATGCTTATCGAGCGTATTATTATTGATATGGTAGGGGTTTTTTACAAACACTTCAACTATTCATAATTTGTTTATTATATATTTTTTATTGACTTAATAGGTAGGTGATAAAGTTTTTAGCTACTATATTTAAATGATTTGCTATATAAGTTAGAGTTAATTGTATTTGTTGTCAGTGTATATTTGCCTTTGGGTGAGTGTACATAGTGCCTGAAGATGCCGAAAGACGAAACCCGGGTCGCAAAAAACGACTCAAATAGATTAATAATTATACAAATTAAATCCATTAGAATTGAAATTTAAATTACATCAATTACCTTCGGTCGATAGTATTAATATTATAAATTAATTTAATTTACAATATTTTTAAAAAGTTTAATATGAAACTTATTAGACGCTTGTTATAAGAATAATATGTATGAACTTCTATTTCTACAAGTAATAATGAGCTGTTGTGCTATTTTTGAAAATAAATAAAAATCTCTAGAAATCAATTAAATACTTAAATATTATTAATAATAAAGAACACAACCAAAGAGCTATTTATATGTTAAAATATATGTTTTTTTTTTTAAATATTTTAAATATACCCAACGTAATATTATGTTGTTATTAATATATATATTTTTTAATATTTACCAAAGAAGAGTTACCTACATTTATTTTGTACATTTTAAATTTATCACAAAATGAATAGAAGTCAAAAACTTATGACATCGCTGTCTATTCAATGATATTATTATCAGATAAGCTCAGTGATGAAATTTTATTTCCATAAATAAATATACATATCAAAATTTAGAGAGGACAATCCATTTACATAAGCTCACAAAACAATAATGCCTAAAGTTCATTTGATGAAAGTTGCCATCTCATAAGGACATGCGGCTACGTTTTTACAATGAAAATAATACTATGTTTCTCAAGCCACGCCGAAAGCTTTTAATAGTAGTTTTGCAAAGTTATATCATGAACATGAATTTTGATTTCAAATCTACTCTCATGTTGTTAAATAAATCAACACGTTGTATTAAAATATTGCTACTTGGTTCGTAAAAAAATTGTCGAATTATGCGATACATAATTATAAAATTTAATACCTTCATTGTGCTATGTAAAATATTAGATAGGTACACAGAACAGATTGATACATAAAATTCAGATATGCTCCAATACACTACATTTTGAAGCAGGGTTTTGAATGTGTGAGTGTCCTACGAAAATGAAACACACATTATATATGTGGAATAGTGTGTGTTTGCAACCTTCATTAAATCAATATTGAATAAGCGTCAGTGCATAGTCTGAGAGGAGTTGTCTGAATGAAGGACGAAAGAATGACGTATTCTGGACACGTTTAGCCCATATTCTTCCACACTCGAGATCGGTTACCTGTTACTCCACATCCGTTAGGTATTTCAGTTCCCATTAATTATGTGCTCACTGGATAGGTACCTATATAAAAATACGATAATTATTTATATTACTTAAAATACTTGCAATAAATGATTTAAACTTTGGAAATATGGTACTATGTAAGGATTGGTAGCGTGACACTTAGTATAATATCTTATTGGCGACTATGCTTTGTAATTATTTTTAATCGAGGTATTAACACATACCTAACCTACTAACTTTTATTTGATACTCTACAGTTTACAGGTAAAGGTGATATTATTTAATATAATATAATAAAAGATTTTATTGGCATTATTACCTATATACGAGTACACTTGGTCATTATTAATCGACAGCATTTGTTGTTTTTGCAGTGGCTTTAAACTAAGACGTGTGATAGATAATCTTGATAATAATAAGTTTTATTTGTCTAGTGCAATGGTCGGCAAACTCACTAGTCAACAGAGCTAAATATCAACAGTACAACGATTTCGATTTCTTTTGAGAACCAAATTTCTTAAACATAAATTATATAATATGTAGGTACACTGTTTATTAACTTAATAAAACTTTATATCATACGTAATAGTAATCTTATTTATCAATAAAAATTAAATTGTAAGTATGGTATCCATAAAATTAAATCATGACCATGACTGACAAACACTAAATGTGAATAATGGCCTTGCATCTCCTTGGAAAGTTTGGGAAGTCAAGTTTGCATGTTGTTGTTTTTAATTTTAAGCACGATTCCAGGTTGTCATCAATAAGACGAATTTTCAATTTACTCTTGATTTCCTCTATTAGAAATCTCTTTACTAACCACAAAACTTGCAATACTATTAACATTGTTGGAAGATTGTTTTCAGTAATTAAATACGGAACATGATTTTTCTTGACTCTTCTAAAGATCTTTAACTGGTTTCTTCCTAGCATCACCGACAGGATATTTAGTGCTAAATGGCGTGACAGGGCGTGTTTAGTTGTAAAGTGTCTCTCCAAATTTGACTTCTTGTTATTTTCCAATTGTTCCCGACAAAATAATACAGGTCGGTAAGCAGGCCATTTAAGTTTTGAATAAATGCCAAAGTCTCGGTCCATTCAACTTTAAATTCACGGGTTTCGTCTTCCGTCTTTCTTTGTAGCCATGTCAAATAGGGCAGAGGGAATTTGTGGTAGAGCCGCACTCAAGGGGCCAAAGAGCCGCATGTGGCTCGCGAGCCGTGGTTTGCCGACCACTGGTCTAGTGGATATTAAGATCAAAGTAATAGTATTTTCTATACGAATGAAATTTACAGATAATTAAAATATGTAGCAACTCTTAATATAGAATTATTTAATAGAATTCAAATGATTTTATTGTTTTAATAATAAATGTAATAACAATATTCTAAGCTTGAATTTGTAATAAAAATAATATAAATATTTGAGGAACTTGATGACACAATAATGTATTATAGAATTTTAGGTTTCATTTTCCATAAATGTATACCACCCAATCTTTGAGATCTAGAATTCTTACTCAGCATGTGGGGATGGTAACTACTTGCCCTAAACTCCTACTGAGACGAATCAAAAATCAACAAAAAATCTCGCGGGCTACCTAATGCTTCCTTAAAAATATCATCTTTATCCACGTATATATTATTATAACTATTCTACCGCATGCGTGAGATTCCACCCCTAAGGTAAGGGAGTTATTTTATTTGAATTTATTTATTATGTATAAAAATTAATGAAACAATGCTTCAACAAACTATTTTTTTTGTTGTTTATTATAGACGATTATTTAAATAACGAAACTATTAAGTTAGATTAAAAACATTCAGAATTTAACGAAATTAGATAATGAGAAATGTCATATTTTGTTTGTCACACTATTAGTCCAAGGAATTTTGAGAAAACATCTGTACAGTCACATTTGGAAAGCCCCAATTCTGCGTGATATTTCTTAGTTAAGCGTACATACCTACCTCCATGCTATAAACTAAGATTAAAATACTATGAATATAATATGATGGGGAGAAAGCCTGCAACTGACGAATACCTCGCGAATCTACAAAAATGTGTTTGAAGGATGCTCATAATATTGGAAAAGATGTTAAATCCTTCTGCTGGTTAACTACTGCATCTATAATGAAGGGATAAAATTGAGGAGATCATGGCTCAATTTGGGTTGTAGCGACCAAATAGTAATCAGAGAAGAGAAGAACTAATGTATTAGCACATTGTTTATTGCAAGCTGTATAATGTTTAAAATACCCGTCTTAATTTTATTCAATGCCGTGAAATTGTAAAATAATGCATAAAATCTTTTATCAGCACCAATTATTACGCATTATGGCTGCAATTTCGCGAAGAAAACAACATTATGGAGATTCTGCGGATACTTGCATTGTTTACGAGATTTACGCGAACATTGCGAATCGTAAACCACTTGTTCAGTTGTTAAAATAAAAAAAGAAATCCAATGTTAATCGATCGGAGAATTCTTGATGCCATTGAAAGTTTTTTCATTCATTGAGATAATAATAAAATCTTCTTTAGTCTGAGAATTTCACTTTGAATCGCTATGTATCGAATTTGGAATAAATTCAAAAATATGCCAGTAGGTATTAGATTTTTTTGTTGGAAAAATATTTATACTTTACAAATGTAAGTTTAATGTTTAGTTTCAATGCAATTGCGCACACATACTAGTAGGTACAATGTCCTGTGTTTGAGCAACATGAGCGAGTAGAGGTGTGACTTACATATGTATGTTTTTGAGGGAAGACGGAAGTGCTTGGTTTACCGATTTAATGTAAGGCGATGTTTTTTTAACTACCAGAGGCACCTAGCGGAAAAATACGAAGCTTGAAATTTGACACATTTTTTAATAATTTACAATTTCAACTGTGTTAATTAATAAACGTGTATCTAAAAACATTAAAATGCAAAATATTTTTTATTTTACGTCAAGTTAAACTTACAATTAATTTAAAAAAAAAATGTGAATTTGTTGCAGGAATCCTATTATTATATAAATTTTATGGTCATATATATATTATTTGTTTATTAGTGACATTCCGAACAGTCCGTTTACCAGTGCGTGAACACTGAACCAGCTACAGCGCACCAGCCCTTTCAACATCATATATGAGTGTCTGGATTGAATCACTGTTTAAACCCCCGCCCCCTAGATCCGTAATCCACAAGCATCTTAAAATTACAATACACTGCAAAAAAACGCAACCAGCGTCATTCATTATTGATGATTTGCTATTTCTTAATAATGCTGTCATTGAGGTAAATTTAATAATCAACTGAATTTGTAAAATTGAAAATTCATTATTTAAAAAAATGCCACTGCAAAATTACCTTTTAAGACTTCATTATAAAAATATACACGTCATAATAAACATAGTTTATTTATTTTTTCGAATGTCTTTTCTCTTCAATATTTTAATCCAAAAGAGAGAAAGTTTTAAATTTACTAACATTCAGACAAACGTTAAAAATGTCTTAAAAAGAGTTGGTAATTGGCAACAACCTGTCCACTTTCTTGTACAAATCAATTATCGCCAAATCTTCTTTATAAGGAAGAATCGAACTCCTCATTTTTTTTGCACTACGTGAAGCTTTTCCTTGAATTTTCGATAATTTGTTTTGAAAAAAGGTTTTTTGAAAGCGGATTCGTCATTGCACATTGTTTTTGAAACTGGTCAATCTCGATTGAGATAAGAAATCGCTCTGTTTTTTGTGCTCGAACGATTGTATGAACAGTTAGTTGCTAGTTCATCTTACGCTTTGAAATGTTGTCCATAGTATTCAGGCGTTTAAAATTATTATAAATATTAAATATATTTGAATTTAATACAATTTGTTATAACAATCAATAATATCACGAATTATACGCATAAAACATCGTTGCCACTCAATTACTACTAGAAGGAATTTTGTTCGGTTACATATTATGAAATTTATAATGAGCAAAATAAAATACTTTAAATTACGTTGTACCTATATCATCAGTTTTGTAATAAAACTAGTTAACTTGATTAGTATTGGTTAAGCTGATAATTATTTCTATCTGCCCCAATGCAATTGACTGATCTATAAACAATAGATCGATACTTAACATGTAAACGGTTTATATGCGACTTTAAAAAGAGAAGAATTTTATTGTTCCATTATAGTCAAATCAAATAAAATTTATTTATTTCGCATATAATGAACATAACAAATTAAGCGTTCACGACATGACATAAAATAAGTGTTAATAATTTAAAAAAATAAAAATACAGAGAAGTGTGAGTTAATAATAGAATAAGTAATAAAATAACAAAATAAAAGTAGATGGAAGCACACAGAGTGAATTTTGATAGACCCTATCTTAAAAACTTATAAAACAACGTCCACCTAAATTCACCCTCACGTAAGTGGAATATATCAATATCCGAAGCGATTTCATTAAACATGGTTATTGCCCTCCCAATTGGCATTACTAACGGCAGGTTAGTTCTGCACCGTGGGAGAACAAACAACGGATGCCCTCGATTCCTAAGGTAATTATCAGAGACACACAAGCCAACACCACCAAGAATGGCAGAGTTCACATTTACGCCGCGTATAATTCTGAAAAAAATATGTAGCTAAATAAAGATCCCTTCAAAATTTTAAGCTACAGTATGTAAGCATCCCTAAGAGAAAATCAGTCGGATAGAGTACGGATAATATCCATACAGCTAAAAGTAAAGGAGTCTCAAAAATTTCTTTTGGACTCTCCACCATAAAGCCGTACTTCAACTGATTCGGGGCCCAAACGATAGATCCACTCTCAAACCTGCGTCTAACTAAGGAGTTAAAGAGAATTTTTAGTACCGAAAAGACCCGGGAAGTACGAAGACAAAGCCCAACATCTTAATGTTTAACTATATAACCACAGTTACATATTATATATATGAATCTGCTATATTCATAAGGCTTAGAATGAAGCCTTAGCTGTTGCCGTGTTTTGGTTAACAGGTTGGAATGGGACGGATTTCAACAATAACTACAATCCGACCAAAAAACACTATTTACTGAAGAAGACAGATGATTACAGCGTGATACACTGCTCACAGCTAAAATGAAACTGTCCAGGTATGAACAGGTCGAGAGTTTAAGTCGGAGTAACATATTATCAGGTCCGACTGACTCAGTTATCGACACTAAGTTTAATTTTAAATTACCGAGCAAGTATAACCTATACAACTGAATCTGCACTACGATTTTTCCAATTTCTCAAGGAAGAGGCATTCTTTGTATATTGGATATTATTAATGTCTACACACAGAACTAATAAAATTATTACAGATGTTGCAATGACTACACGTATTTTGATGCAAAATGCCGGTTCGGATCTGTTTTAGGGTAGCGCACAATATATAGATATAAATATGCAATTAAATTAAAATTCATCAATTAAAATTGAAGTTTATCATTTTAGTAGTGAGGCTACGTTTCTTAAGCAATATACCTGGCAATGTATTCTGTGCGAATATTTATTATTAATTTATGCGAATCCTTGCAAACTAGTTTGAAAGGTTACTAATAATTAATGGTATTTAATAACTTAAAATATATTTTCATTGTGTATTTCAAAGAGTACTATAATTATTTTGAAGGTGGAAACAGTAAATATAACTGGGAATAAAAGTTCAGTTACAGAAATTAACATTAATACGAGTATGCATAGGGAATTGAAAAAGCAATTAAATAATGTGTCATGGGCATTGTGCTAAATGAGATCGTAAAATCTTCATATTTAATTAAAATAACTTGTTTTTCACAGCTTAACTATAAAAATGTTGATACAGGAAATAATTATTTGAATATTAAAAAGATCTTAAGTGTAATTTAATAGTGACGTTTAATTAAAAACTCGTACAATATAATTGCATGGTCTTCAGATGATGAATAGCTTCATAATTTTTACACAAAAATTAAAAAAAAAAGTTTTGTAAGAAGCGCGTGAAATATTTTAGGAAAAATAAGTTTTTTGATTTATCAACTTTTCTATATTTTTTTCGGTAGGATTACCATAAAATATGTACATAATATTATATTAGTTTTCATTTTCAAAATGTGATTTTAAATATAGTGGCCGATTTGATAACATCGTACAAACCTGCTCATAAAAGAAAATACAAATAAAAATATTGCTATTTATTTCCACTATCTGGAAAATTATAGATGCAGTTAGTAAAGTCGGTAACTTCGTTCATCGATTCATTAAATTAATTATAATACCTTGCGGCGCTTTTCAGCGGACTGTAATATGACGGAATAATTCGGATGCTGGGAAGGAGGTTATATTAAGGATAACCGGCACTGACCTTTGATGATGATGGGCCGGCTCTCACTCACTAGCACTACCAATCTCGCGCGATACTGCTTATTGAGTTACCCTGTGTGTGGTAATCGACGGTCAAAACCAGTGCATGTAAATGATATCTTAACACAATGCTTACGGGCCCTTTTAATTAATTTTGTAATTAACGTGTTAATTTGCATTTGAAAAGTAATTAGCAAAAACACAATTTTGTGCGGCCCGTAAGCATTGGTTTAATATTTCACATGTTATAGGTGTTTACAAGTACATGGTTGCAGAATGACTGCCTGTTAATAGTAAGCCTGGCAAGGATAATGGTCTTAGGTGGATATGAGTCCATTATTCGTATACTATCTCTATCTATACTATCTATTTCATCAGTATATTATTAATTCTTTTGTCATACCTATATATTTTTTGTAAAAATCTGTTTACCTTTTTTTAATTGCTGTTTAGTTATTTTACTGATTCTACATAAAGTAATTACATATTAGTGCTTTACAATTTGTTAATGCAATGATCATTTGAAGTATTTATACTCTCGAATAAAAATAATATAATAATACGACCAAGGCGAGTCTTGTGCTTTTGTCCGCGGCATTATAGAGAGTAACTAAAAGCTCGAACGCGTAAGGTAAAGCCTCTTATTTATATCTTCATCCATAAGCATTGCGCCTGGTTACAATATACACTTGTTAACCAAGAATTTATTGGTCAATATTTATGTAGCTTTATTTTGGCCGATCGCTTAAAGGCCGAGCATGACTTGAGGTATTCGAAAAACAATTGATGAAAAAAGCTCTCGAGAATTTCAGTATTTTAAACGCGGAAATATTTTCAATCACACCTTCCCATTGCAACGGACAGAGTAAATACAATGAGAAACTTTTACAATTTTATAACTGTACAGTTTATTTTAAATAAGAAAATATTTTTAATTAAAAATAACTTTATTCAATAATTATTTAACTAGTTCGAGTTGTAAACGTTTTATAACTATGCACTTTTTACTACACTGATACGCCTCTTTGCTTGATTACTTCGCATAAAATAAATTCAAATAATGATATTCACCTGTATTAATATAATATGCAGTAATAACTATATAAATAAATAGAATTATGTAAAATAATATATTTTGAATATATCATTTTTATCTTAGAGCCGTAGTGCAAAGTTATGAAGCATCTACCTATTAGTATTATAATATTATGAGCTATAAGTGAGGTTAATTCGAGCATATTTCTCACGATCTATGGGTACGAATTCATATTTTTTTAACTATTTTTTTCCAATGAATAATTCACAAGATTTGAGAATGTAACATTTTTGATTGAACACAAAACAATAGTATTTTAAATTATAAAGTAAGATAGGATTAAAATTTTGAGAGATCCTGATGGCTGGTAATCAAGATAAGTTTTTTAATTTGTAAAACGATTCAATTTCATGATTATTATTTAATTTCGTCGTAATTATGTAGAGTAAATTGATAAAAAGATATCAGCCGAAATCCGATGGATGCAGGTTTGAGTCCTGTCCGACGTCATACTTTTTTTCAAGACTTTTTGTTTATTTTTTTGAGATGTTTCAAAATTATTAAAATATTGTCAATACATATTATATAATATATCTGCAATCATGTATAATTCTTCAAAACAAAATTAACCTTTTAAGAATTTACATCGGTAAATAAATTTAAATACAGTTTGCAGAGTCATTTCAGACTAAGACTCCCACTAAAAGAAAACTGAATAAAATAAATAACTATAAATTTCTAATCAGGTTTTTATGTATTAAGGCTATACCTCAGTTGAGGCATGGTCTAAAAAGATCGTGGCTAGGCGATGCGCGGATTGCGGGTCGCGGGTGCAAATGACGCATGCCAACCGAAATATAATTAGTCATATAAATCCAACATGCGTCCATTTAATGTTCTGTTTATTATTCTATTAGTAACAATAATAATATATTCATTTACATGTTTTCTTTTTCAAGTAAATGGGTAACGTTTTAAGTCATCTTTACACGATTTAAGAATTAATACCCCCGTCGCCATCACGAAACAAATTGACGTATTGACACCTAGACGTTCGCTCTCCGAATGCCAGCGAGTCCAAAATTTTGTCGCGCCTATAGTTGAAAATTACTTGCCGTTTCACTGATGTATCGTCTTAATAACACACATTATGCCGTAATCCCCTGCCACCTCAAAGTAGAACCTGCGACTTTTACTATGTCCCAGAAGGCTTCTTATTAATATACATCTGAAAGAATAGAATGATCAACAATATAAATTATCTGTGGGGTTAAAGTAGTAGGTCAATTTTGAAGTAGATAATATAGAAGTTTCTTAAAAGCATTCTTCAATATAATTTATCAATAACTTATATGACGTATTCTAAAAATGGTATTAAGTTATTATTAAAAAAATCATTAGATACAGTAAAACTTTTAAAAGAATTTGTTTAACGCCTATTTGTATTTTCTTTAAGGGATAGTGAATAAAAAAATATTTAAATGTTATTTAAAATAAAAATAAATAAAGTCTCTCTTGTTACAAATCGTTTAGTGTGCAATAAGTAAGAAAAAAATTAGAATCGGAAGATGTATACGCAAAGCCGATAAATGGCGCTGTCTCATTAGCGGATTGTGAGCTAATTTAGTGAGTTGCTCTCTCAAGGAAATCTTTTTTGTGGGACTTCATCAATTTGCATAACAATCGGAGTAAGCCGGAGTTAGCTTTATGGGCTGACGGCTTGCATGCAGCGATCGTATGGATATGTCCTCGGGTTTACAAATATGATTCCATTTATTATTCTTCTTAGCCGGCTATCACATCCACAGAACAGATAATAAATAGAATACCAATAGGCTATATTCAATACGCCGCATGGTGAAGCAGGCTTTTGAATGCGTTAGTGTCCTACGAAAATAAAGCATGCATTATGCACGTGCAATAGTGTGTGTAATACACCAACATTAAAGGAGCGTAAATGCATAAACCGAGAGCAGTTTTTAGTATTCGACGTTAAACGTATTCTAGACACGTGTGTAAGTTTAACCCAGATTCATCCTTACTCAAGTCGGTTACCTGCTATCGCCTTACCCGTTGTGTATTTCAGTTCCTATTATTTCTGAGTTCCTTGATCACATCTAAACTCGCCTCGTCTGCCGCACAGCCATAAATCAAACCTTCCAAGAACGTTGATTCGATGTTGCATATTATGAAGACCACGCACATCTACCTAGCGACAGTCGCACGTAACCTTCGAAACGTATAGATATTTGGATGCGGCGATCGGCGAGCTAGTATAGGAACGACCAATTCGTAACTGTTCCTGGTGTCCCGAGAAACATGCAACTTGTTTTTAAAACTAAAAAGTCGCATTCGACCAATCTATCGGAAGTGAGATGGAATAAGGAACAGGCAGGGTTGGTTGACTCCAAAATGAATAACTCAGAATTTGGTGCGTGAATGAAATGAACCCTGGTTTTATTATCTCCTTCCAAATAAATATCAATTTAATTATTACAGATAAGTTTACCGATTATAATTTAGCAGAATGAAAGCAGTTTATGCGTTATGAGAAATTGCGAAGTCGATCGGGCGGAGTGGAATGATAACCTTACGGTTAAGTCTTTGATAACTGACTGACAATATTGTTTTCATGTACTTGGTGTTTTTATAGTGATTCGATACAATAGAAAATGCTGTTATCGCTACTTGAATATTTGATAATCATGCTTTGTTGTGTAATGCATAGCTTGTTTGTAAATTATAAATAATTGATTTTAATTTTAGACAATTAAGCACTTTTTAATTATTAGGCACGATTGATATTCATATAAACAATTTTGTGCATATCATGATGTTTTGTAAATTATAAATAATTGATTATTATAATTATTTTGCTAAATTAGCTTTTTGTTAAAAATTGATTTATTCACATAAATCGCTTGTTTTGCTATTTCAACCGTGTTATGTTGCAAGATACATTGTAATTATAAATTAAGTGATGCAGATTGTAGGGTATTGACCCCTACAAATCTGCGGAGTTCTATTTGGCAACGTGTGTTTTGTGAATTATGATGACGTCACATCGAAGTATTTGACACGTTGCAGGCGAGACGAATTTTGATGTGAGAGCCGGCTTAGTTATGCATCTGCATCTATCATGTTTTTTTTTTAATTATTTTTTTGTGATTTGTCAACTCATGGAAATTGAATTTACAATAAAAATACGTGTACAGATACTTTTATACATTTTTTTTTAAAAAAAGAATGTCGACCAATGACTAAAAAAATGTAACGAGCTGACGTTCTCCCTTTTCCAGGTAACCTGTGACAATTTCTTCGTTGTTAATACTTTAATGTGAATTCTCTAATACCACCTTTATTACGACGACAGTAATAATTAGTTTTTTATCCACGTACCTACAATCTAATAACATGTAGATATGGTTAACTGAAAGATATTTTTATTCGACTTGGAAAAAATAGGTACAGACTGTTAATATTAGTTTTCATTTATAATATATTTTATTTAAGACTCTTTATGTTTATGTCGATAGTAAAATGGATTGTTATATTAATAACATAGTACAAGAGTATAAGGAGTAACAGAGTGTAAATATTATTTTAGAGGAAATGTTTTAATGGCATATTTATAATTACAAAAATGCATCAGAGTTGTAGAGCTACAATTACTTTTTGATAGAGTAGTTAATGAAAGTAATTTGACGCATTCAATAAAAAAAATATTTAAAATAAAAATAGCTCTCCGTAAAATCGAAAAAATGTTACAACTTTGGCTTAGAAATCTTGATATGGGACTAAAGTCTAAACTGTTTTAGGTTACACATGTAATTAATGTAAAATATATTATTTTGAAAACATTTCTGAGAAAATATATTATCACCAATAGAATTTTTTTTTTTGAAAAAAGTAACACACCCTGCTGGAATCTTAGATATCGCGCCCACGCACATAGACCACTATGCTAAAGGAGTCATACTTAATTGGGACAAATTTTAACTATGTAATGGCTTTTTTAATACTCTCTGAAGCGTTTTCCAAATTGAGCTACTATTGGCGATCGGCTTTTGTATTTTAAATTAAAGTAGGTTATACTTTAATTACTAACCGACGTCACAGATCACTCCAAGATTTTTTGTTGTAACTTAATTGAACTTGCTTATAATTTTTAATTTATTCAACGAATAATTTCACAAGATTTCGTTGAATAAAAAAATAGTTAATTGTAAAATATTTTTATTAACGTGCGAAAATTTGATAATTTAATTTAACAATTAGCCACATAGTAATCTTATTTTCAGCTCGACTTTCTTTATATAATATAAACTCCGTACCTATCTATGGTATAACATTTTCGTTATGTACAAACTTTATGTAAAAAAATAAACACGATTATGATAAGATTCAAATGTTCATTATTAAGCATCACTTTTATCGGATAAAATATATGAGATGACCCATCTTAGCATTCTATTAGTATTAGCGGTTCAGTTTTGGATACTACGATAAAGTCATTTATCATATCAAGTTAATATTAAAAAAGACTTGGGAGTCTTTTAATAGTCATTTTGTTCACAACGGATGCAGATTTGGTTGTTGATTTTTAAAAGACAATTTTTATGAGACCTGTATCCTGAGAATCAATAACACAATATGAAATATTGTTGTCCAATTTAGTTTATTAAAATATAGCAAATGAATTGTGTGATCGCATATATACGGTATCAAACATAATATCATTGTGGAATATAATAAAAAATCTCACGTGAAATTAATTATTTACTAAATTAAACTAGACCAAATTTAATTGGTTATAGCAGAGGTTAGTAAAGTCAGCGTTCGTAGTCAACTGCGAAAGGTGATGACGTTTCATCCGAGGCTCCTGGCTCGATTCCCTGTGAGGTCATAATATTTATGTGATTTTCTTAAAGTTTATATGTTTGTGATTGTTACCCTACAAAACTATCATTGGGCCGGGTTTGCAATTACAAATTAAATATCTATTTTTCGTAGTGTCAAATTATAACGAACTCGGTAAGGAGCTGACCTCAATAATAAATTCTGCATATCTTATTTTCACTTATCCATTGACGCAAACGCCAGATAATAAAAAGCTGACTCGATTATTTCAATAAAATAAATATTATTTTGATTGTATAAATTGAGAATAATAATTATCGGAGATGTCACCTTAATATTAGTTCCCGGCCTTTTAGAATCTCAGTCTTTATATCGCTTCGCACAACATTTCATTGTACCGAGATTCGGACCTCGGAGCAGTATCATAAGTATTATAACATAACTACTTTAACATACTATTGTACCGACCGTTACGACGCAAATAAAACTTGTTCCTGCATTCATCTTTAACTTCTTCAGCATCATCCTCAACACCATGACTTATGACACATCGACGATTCCCATAGTGGTAACACAAATCGAACCCCACAGTGGTGACACCCAACTTGAGAAAACTACTCAACCTTAGACTATATATACATCTACGCAACCTTCTGATAAGCAAGTTCAACAAAATGCTGATGGGATACGATATGACTATCTCTGCCGCAACCCGGCAAGTTCAGCAAGATGCAAAGGAGATACGAGACCCTCCCACATACCCACTAGAAAAAAATATATTTGAAAAAAAATATGATTTTCGATATGATTTTTTCTAGTGGGTATATATATATCTGATGTGTTTTCAAGTTATGTATGTTCGATACTATTCACCACAACTACAAGAAAAATAATGCGTTTATAATATAATGTACCTACGTATAATATTTTTTTATATACTTAGTTTGTAGAATATTTTGTGTGGTTGTTCTTAATGATGTAGTATGAAATATTAATATGCAATATCATTAGTTTAAATTTAATTGTTAGTGACAAAGTATTATTGGATGGATAATGCAATGGATCGGTGGATTATTTGTGTCGCCTTTAATTTTGTTTGGTAATAACCTGTTTTATAAATTATTCAGTTGAAAATATCCCTCTGAGGTGGACGAAACTAATCTAGATTAATTAAATTATAAAAGTGGAATAAATACTAAAAAAAATGTGCGTTTTATTAAGTTAATCAATAGTAATACAAATGATTTAACAATGATCTGGAGCAGTTTTATACATTTAGAATCACTAACAAGAGCTGTTAGCATATAGCTGATAGCATGTCTAATGTGTCTTCGCCCTTACTCGATGGAGAAATCAAGTAAAAGACATTACAGGCATCTTAATTAATTATTGAGCTATTCAGATGATATGATGCAGAGATCACTGAAAAAGTAATAAATATTTAGCAGAAGTCAGGATAGGATACCTACAATTATTGATAAACACAGACGAAAAAGATTTTATATTACTTTTAATATAGCTTATTGTATATAAAATGCTAATTTATAATTGGTTCCAGTAATACCCGTATACCCTTAATCCATTTGGAAAACTCTTCTGAATATTAGTGTTGTTGAAGGTTTTATAATAGAATTATAAATAAAATCTCATTGCACATGAGCATATATTATTTAAAACTTTTTTACAAGTCATACTGTAAAATTACTTAAAGTATCACTAGGTGCATTCCACGTTTTGCGAACTTAATAATGCAATTTTCATTCGGCGTTTTATGCCGCCGGTACAATTCGGAGCAATAAATGCCCGAAGCGACTTACGCACGCCACTAACTTGCCGCAAGTAAACGCTCCCCACAAATTAACATTCTCAATCTGAGAGAATATAATATTATTATTATTAAAACTTTTAAAACTTAGTATGGAGCCAAGAAAATTAAAGTCTCAGATGAGATATATTTTTGCTCGTTGAATCGATAGTCGTTCCGAGTATGCAGCATAAAACATTTGAAAACCCAGTAACTTTTAGCATGCCATTGACAGTTATAGGACGATGAGAGAATTTTGAAAAAAAATGAAAATAGTTGGTAGTATACATACATATCGAACCCGTTTATTCATTGGCAAACTATATAGGTATGTATAATGAATGTCAAGTGATAAACATATCTTGAATTACTACCAAGTAATCGCTGAATCTATTGAAAATATATTTAGTAGTATTCATATATAGAAACACTTCATCTGTTAATTTGCTACATCTATTTTAGTATTCTAAACAATAATAAATATAAAATATTTAATATTATGTTACCTGTCTATATGTGATTCTTCTTCTTCTCTCACCCTGTCATGCCCCAGCATTGGAGCATAGGGAAAGCACAAGTTCACGCCAATTCCCTCGGTCCATCGTCAACTCTAGTGCCTCCGGCAATGCCAGATCTGCAGCGCGTAGATCGCTTTTGTAGCACTGCTGCAGGGTGAGGAAGGGCCAACCATGGCGACGGAATCCTTGATACTTTGGAGATAGGAGTATACAAAACTTATAAGAAATTCTTAAATTAACATTACAATGAATAATAATATCTATCCAAGTCAATTTTTGCAGTAAACTTTCATACAATACACAATGCATAAATCTTAGTTTTAGGATGTTTATTGTAGTTTATATTAATTTACATTAACGTTATAATATTATCTAACAAAAGTTTGAGAAACGTTTTTATGTTAATGGTAATTCTATAATATTCTTCGGCTTGATATTATTTTTATTGCCAAATCGAAACATACATTTTTGCTGCGGCAATCCGAAAATATTGCTGTTTTTGAATCGTCGAATTTTATATAGTAAAATTGCAATGACCTTAGCGTGACCTTAAAGTAAATGTACAATTTAATTATATAAAATGCTTATTTGCAAATTTCAATTATTTTTAATGAAATAAATACATTTATTTTATAGCCGCACGCGTAAAAGACTTAAAATGTAAGCAGAATTTACATCGAAAACCTCGACTATTGAAACATTAATTTAAAAAATATATAAACATCCAAGTATTAAAAAGATAAAGTACATCAAAATGTTGATATCGATTTTCATTGCAATGTAATAAAATGAAACATTTATTATACAAGTATTTTGTATTATGGAATGTCATAAATATTTATCTTGCTTTTCAGTAGGTATTTTTATTCACGATAAAATGGGAGATGGGTTAAAATATGATTAAATTAGATAAGCTCATTTAGTTATCTATTTAGACACAAAATTACAGCTTATCTTAATAATGGCATAAATGGTTTTCACCAATAATAATACCACTAGTCCTCTGTAAAAGCAGACGGAGATATTTTTCTTTTTTATTTAGATGATATTACTCTTCAAGTATATATTCAAGTTTTCGTGTATCCACCGCTTTCTTCTAGCCGATGTGATCCTCTGCAGCTTTTCTCTAGCTATTTACATCGAATATGACTCTTGCATCACCTTTTATCACTTATTTTAATGAGTTCATGGCATTTGATAACTTTTATTTTGTGAAAGCGTAAAATTAATACCATTTTTGGTAACTATCTATTTCTCTATCATATACTGAATGTGGCCTGTCGAGTTCAGCCTCTGAACAATTATTATGAAGGTAGAGAGTTTTAAATCCTGGACCCTGGTCCATGCCGTATGACTCATGATTATACCTGATTATCTACGCTGCATCTGAGAAGTTTATAGATTTTGATTGCATTCTTTCTTTCTCAGAAAAAGATTTGAAAAAATATAATATCTATGAATTAGTAATCATTGAAAAGGGACGGAATTTTAATTCTGCCTAAGAAGGGTAGAATTTTGCATATAATTTATTCTAGTATCATAGTATAAGCAGTACAGCACAACTTAAGGTGTAGCATTGTTTTTTTCAGTAGCCACTACTGAGTTTAAAAATAAGCTTTTGTGACATATTTGGCTACTACAGTTTTAAAATATTATAAGTGCAATAAAATTTGTATTGAATTAATGATGTTTAAAGATTGGATCTAAAAATATATAATAATGCAATATCGTAGATTGAATATGGTAGAATAGAAATTTGGATGACAATATCCTGCAATAACGGGCAATGCTCACTTAAAAGAACTTACCTACAGCCTGTTTCTGTTAACACAATCACTGCGTACCTTTTAATTACTTTTTAATTACATCATTTAAATTACATGCTAATTGAATCTATTGGCCGTTTAACGGGGACACTCTAGCCGTGTCGTCCGCGTCGAACGAGTTTAACCGATTTTAAAATCTAATATTTCCTTTGCAAAGTTAGAAACGGAGTAGTCATAATATGACTTTTTGTGACGTTAGTGACATACATAAATAAGAAATATTTTTTACATAAGATAAATGGCTCATTTGAATAATTGGTCTTGACTTATCAATGAATATTTTAAAATTTTAGCGCTGATTTTAATCGCAAAAATGAGAGCACAGAACCGCTATAAACAAGAGCGGCGATCAAGTTTGTATCGATACAAAATAATAATTATTTATTGCCCTCGTCACTTATTATTATTATTATTAAATTAACTCTAGGTAAGTCATTATGGTGCCCAAAAGGTGGATTCACCAAAAATGTGCTACCATAATCGGTATCTTTAAGGAACATCAAAGAAGTTGGAAACATTTTTGAATGCGAGCTTTTATTATTTAAAAATGCTGCAGATATAAATACACCAACTACAAAGTATTCTTACAAAATAATGTTCCGATTATCCGACGATCCGATAATCGTCTTCAAGAACAAGCTTTGGTGTTAAAATTAAAAACAGTTTAAAACTTAATAACATTATTCATTAATTAATATAATAATTGTGTGAATATATTATATGTGTGTTTAGAAGTACACATTGTAATGTTATAAAGTGATATGTTTCAACTATTTAATTGTTATAGTACTTGTTTGTAGCAGTTCCAGGTTATTTGTCTCTCTCATAATTTCGTTTAGTTTGAAATTTTACCGTACCGCATTCGTTACGCGTACTGGTACACCCACGTGAGCCTAGATAGTAGAGCGGCCATCTTTGTATTAATACGAATAGAACTTTTTAAAGACTCTCGTAGGTATTATTGATATATCTCATTAATTAATTCGATTAAATTCGTAGTATTGACGATTTTCTACGTCTTGAATATGGTTTTTATTCATAATTTGTTGGTTTTATTTGTTTTGTGATCCTTGACTTAATGAGTAGGTGCTAATGTTTTTATCTACTTTATTGTATTAATTTGTTATATAAGCTAGATTTAATTGTATGCATTGTCATTGTGTATTTACCTTTTGGTGAGTGCACATAATGCCTGAAGATGCCGAAAGGCTAAACTTGGAAACTTGAAACTTGGCGCAAAAAACAACTCAAATGGAATAGTACAAAACTTAAATCCATTAGAATTTAAATTTAATTTCCATCGAGTACCATCGGTCGATAGTATTAATATTATACGTGGTTTTAGTTTGATGTACTATCGAGCAGGCGTTTTAGCTCTTTCATGCCAGCCATAGTTCTCACTAACGGTTAGTATTTTTATATTATCATTTCAAAATAATTGTAGAACCTGAAAACACATTTTGAGAATTCAATGCACCTTTTCATGTTTCAAATCTAAATATCAAAAGAAATATGGAAATGACCAGAGTCTTGCTCAGGCGAACTTTTTTTGCTCTCTATGCTAGTATATGCAATAAGTATTCAGTAAAATACCTCCGTACAACAATCTGGGGTAAAATTAATCGTACAATTAAAAAAATATATTGATTGTTTGATAGTTGAGCACCGCTATTTTTTATTAAAGATTCTTTATCATAAATTATGGTCAGATTTATTCGACCACAGTTGGTGATAAATTGGGGGCGAGTTTCCTTTAATTTTTGTCGGCGCGTGATACGAATTAAAAATGGCGACAAATACCTACCTATTTGTACCTATAGTGTAAGCAGTGAATCAATTATTAATGACAAATTACAAAAGCAAAGTAAAAATAGATGTTGAATATGTTATTTGCATAAATTTATTCATCAACTAATACAGGTAGTATTCAGATTTTAAATAATAAATTGATTATTTCACATTGTATAAAAATATATTTTATAATATAACTGCTATGGGTATATATTATTTTGATATAATACATTATACATATATGAAAAAGTGACCAACCACTATTCCTAAAGCATATAATAATAGTGTAATGCATTCATTCAGTACCTACCTACTAATCTTTGAGTGAAAATTAGGTAGGTATTAAACAATAAATAAATGGGTAGTAAAATAAACAAAAGCAGCAGAAATAGTAAGATACCAATCGCGATATTAACCTTTAAATTATTAATAATAAATAATGAAGCTTTAGAAGAAGAAAAGTCAAGTAAAAATTACTAAACCGTAGCACACAACATATCTACATTGAAGTTAATAGCTCGACCAAACCAGATCCGTCCCGCACCACACCCGGTCTTAATAGGGCATATCACGGGACCCTACGTTTGGATAATTTTTTATCACTAAAATTTGCTTTGACTGAATTTACATAACTTTAAGTTAAAGTACACATGGGAGAGATGAGCACGTAGAGGCAATATTAAAAAATGTAGTATGTAACAAATTAAAGCTAATACGAAACTGCCTATAAAATATCTACATACTTATTATTACTAAATACATGTGTACTGGCTGATCAAAACTGGTCTTATTTGAAAATAATATGTCCATGATGGCTGAGCGGTTTGTGTCAGGCTTATACTGTCGTTTGTCCCAGATTCGAATCCTGGGTAAGGCAAATTTAATTGTAGTTGTTCAATGTATGGTTGGAGCCAGAGTATGGACCTAGTAAGTTGAGAATATGGCTTATATAACATATTTTGGTACTGTTCGGTTATGAGGAATACAGCGGAAAACACATTTTGAAAATACCAGATATACTGGATTATTTGTTAGTTTGGGTTAGTTTAGGTTAGGTTAGGTTGGGTTAGGTTAAATTTGGTTAGGTAAGGTTTGGTTAGGTTAACCTTACAAATAATCCAGTTTATCGGCTATTTTCAAAATGTGTTTGCCGCTGTATTCCTAATAACCGAACAGTACCCATATTTCTTGTTCTTATAATAATTTATATTTCTTCTTTTTCTTAATGAAACCTCCACTGTGTAGAGAATCATAATGCGAACGTCTTAGAATCAAACGTGGTAAAAAAAAACCTATAAAGGATATTAAGAGTACCATTGAATCGTTAGTTTAACTCCCAGATCAAGTCAAATAGCAGTGAAGTACATGCGAAAACTATATAAATATAAAAAAGCATTTGTAAAATTTGTATTTTTTATAATTCTCTCAAATTACAGACGCCTTATCTCAAAACAAATAATGACTATCTTTACACGAATGGTGGTGGTATTATAAAAGCTGTAGGTGAATTCGAACAACATTTCAGTCACCCGACTAAAGTTAAAAACTACAAAGATCACAATGAAAAAGTTTCATCTGATTTTTGTTCAAAATAATATTAATATTTATTTCTCTGAAAGCACACAAAATTATTTTTTCAAACGTTTATTTCATTCGTTTTTTTAGTATTTTTTTCATTTATATCATTAGATATTGAATATGAACATGAATGAACAACTGAAATTATAAAAATTATTCGCATTCGCGTATGTTAGTACATTTTAAAACGTTTTTATTAGGTCGTATTCTTATTTGTCCGGTGGTTGTTTATCCAGTACAAATCTTGTAATCAATTTTTAGCTAATTTCCCAAATAACTAGACATTTAAAACTTTTAGAATATATCGGAACACGATGCACATGCAGTATTTTAATACTTTTAGCCATCTTTAAGTAGAATTGAATTCATTTTCAGTTAATTCTGTTTTGTATAAAAAGTTATTTCAGAAGAAATCTGTAATCCAATCCACTATTATTGGTTGCTAGGGGTCTAGGATCTTGGCAACTAAATTATTAATATATACGTGCGTTACTATGGGAATCAATATAAAATGTCAAAATGACATTTCAGTATTATTTCTTTCAAATAATTTTTTTTTTTGATCGTTTAAGCTAGTCAAGTCAAGTTTATATGATTCAACAGAAAATTTAAAAACGTTGTAGGCATATAAAAAGTTCTTTTTATCTTGTAATTATTTTCACTTTACTTCCAAGCGGAGAGAACATCAATTTCAGAAAATACTGCTGTTATTTAGAAAATAATAATATCGTGTTCTATATCTTATATAATTATAGTCCGTATATTTCATATAATTTTAATTGTAATAAGTTATATATTAAGTAATAATAATCCTCAAGGCTTCCATCGCAGTAGCCAGTATTACCTCACCCTTCAGCGGTGCTACAAAGGTGATCTACGCGCTGCAGGTCTGGCATGGTAGGAGGCACGAGAGTCGACGATGGACCGATGGAAGTGGCGCGAACTTATGTTTGCCAGATGCTTGGGGCATCGGCTCAGGCGTAACAGGGTAAAGTGGAAGAAGAAGAAAAAGAAGAAGAAGAAGACATGCGACAATATTGAATTAAGTTTAACTTTTACATCTTACCTATAAATAAGTGCAAACTTTTCATGTATTTTTTAATTGGCTCCACAATTTGGTGTGGATCTTGGCCGCATCCCAAAGAGGTTTCGTAACTTTATTTTTTTACGAGAAATTGATGTTAACTACTTGCTCAACCTAATAGATCCATGATCTGGTATCAAAGACACGTTGAAAAACAATATGTTAATTTTGCCAGACCTGGGATATGAACCCGAGACCGCCGATTTACCAAGTGGATACATTATCACTCAGCCATCTCGGAATGCATGTAGAAACTATCACTATCAGAAATAACATAGAAATTTATTATGATCGTGTAAATAAGTATAATATTGTCACTGTTCTGGCAGAAAACACTAATTCGAAAAATGACATATTGAGTTAGTACCAAAATGTTCGTTATTTCAAACTATACCGTCTGGAAACCTTCTTAATAAATAAACAGTCTTTATTTTAAAGTCATCCCTTTTACGATTACTTAATAAACTCACATGATAGACCATTATTTCAAACATTTTAATAACTTCAAAGTCAAATTACTCAAAACTAGTATTATCCAGTTAGTGTGTTCTGCCAGAACAGAGACGATATAATACTTAATTATAATATTATTTCAATCCATTTTTTATTGTTTTTACCGGTACAAAGTGATCTCTACCACAATTTAATTTAACTGTTAATACAGTGAATTTGATATAAATACAAACAATTTTGTCATTCGTAATAATGCATACCTAATTCAATACAAACAGAAAGCTGTAAAAATATTTAACATGAATTTATGTTAAAGTAACATGGGAAACGTTTGTAATGAAATAATCAGATGTAGTCTTTTGATGGCAGGCAGTCAGATATTAAAAAGAGCGACCCTTTCCAAGACCTAATGTCCAGTTGGATTATTTTATAAGTAGTGTAATTGGTACTAACTAACGAATAAATGAGTTATTTGACGTTTGAAATCAAGAAACCTACCTCTAGTATGAATATAACATTAATATTTTTGCAACCAAATAATATGTTTTTAAACAACTGTTTATCCATTATTACAATATTATGAGATGTAAGTATTTAACTTTTAATGTTTAATTAGCGCTTGCGCACATTATCTGTATACATTGTTTATTGATCACATTTATTTATTTTGTGTGATTAAATGAAACTTATTTTTCCATTATCACCTTGATTATTCGCACAATTTAAACGATTTAACTATATTATTCAGTTATTAAGTCATCACATTTTTTTTAAAATAAAATTTCAATTATACTTACAGTTGCAAGTACTAAAAAAATAATATTGTTAATAACATAAAATATTTCAAGCGTCAATAAAACTTGGTGATGATTTCAGGTGTAGATGATAAACATAAACACTAGCTGGTACAAACAAGGTGGTGCCTTGTTTTGACATTGTTTATAATGTACCTACGTGCAAAAATTGTTTTTGCATTTTTTTTGATATATACATAAATATATATATATAAATATTATTAATGAATACAGATAATTTATTGTATACAAATAAATTTGTTTTATACTTGTAGCACTGATGCAAGTTTTTTTTTTATTTCTACCACTTAGGTCTTAGGCTAAGCTAAATAATCCTAAACTATTTTTTTTATCTTAGTAGGTGACATCTCTCTATAAAACAAAGAATTTTGTAATGGCATTTATTAATGTAAAAGGAGATATGGGGTATGGAAAGTTGACGTTTCGCATAATAAAGTAAAAACGACATTTTTAGACAGAGATCTGTGAGAATTTCGCAACGTCAGAATATAGGAGGGTTCAAAATGCACATCGCATGCCGGCCGCCATTAAAGGGAGAGGCCGGCAATTATCTGACGTTCTTGGGTCGCACTGTGTATTTAGTGATATTTTTTTCGGCAGCGAAACTTTTTATGTCGGACATTTTTCTTGCGATGCCGAATGGACTATCATTGCGATCAGGACCGGTTTAAAGAATTATTTTTGTCTATTGATTATTGATCATTGATATGAGATAACCTAAGGTTCACGACATTGACTATATGGGACAGGGTAGATGATTTTAAAGGTCATTCGTCAATCATGCATATCATTGGAAAACTTTTTAATATTCTATGCTATCCATGCCATGAACATCGTCTCTTATTTCATAGAGTTACAGTAAACAGTCGCGCACACATGAAAAAGATAATATGGGGTGGGTCCATTTTGAAAATATTCGTAATATAATAATGTATATTTCCAAGCGAGAAGGGATGATATTTTAATTTAATTTTGATTAGAAGAAGATTTTAATATGCCGGTTATAACTAGCTACCAGTGGCAAAAGGTAGTACCTAGGCTATTAAGATCCAGCGTAATTATTAGTACACACTATACTTTATCAGTCATACGTACCTATTTGTTTTCTTTCAACTAAAACTACAAATTATTGTAGATAGTATTAGTTAGTTTTTAAAATCGAAAAATTGCGTAAATCAGAATAACGATTTTGCTACGGAGTCTGGTAACTCCAAACTTAGTAGGTAACTATGAACTTACCGGACGCCAATGATTTTTTTCTCTCTCCGCCTAGTTACCGCACCTCGTGGTTTCTAACACAGTTCCCATATATGGCGAAATACTCATTTACAATTATTAGGTGTTGTATGCAGGAAACTCAGAAATAATGGGAACTTAAATATACCTAACGTGTGTGGAGAAGCAGGCAACCGATCTTGGGCGTGGGAGAATAAGGGATTTACTTAACTATAAAAAATACGTCATACGTCGAATACTGACAACTGTTCTCAGTTTATGGACTTACGCTCATTTAATATTCGTGTATTGAAGGTTGCATCACACACTATTGCTCGTCTATGTGGTGGTTCGCTTTAGTAGGACACTCTTACATTCAAAACCCTGCGTGAAAATGTTCTGTACTGAGATATTGGTTAACGGAAACCAATTTATTAATCTGCTCTGTGGTAGTATGTTACACCCACGAATGGTTACTCCATGTATGTGGCCTAACATCCCTAATTATTAAAGCCGTATTATCATGTCTTTTAAAAAACCTTCATGGAAATTAAAAAAAAACAAATTACAATTGAACATACATAATTTTGAAAAACACTTCTGAGAAAATATATTATAACCAATAGAAAAAATCTTTTTGAAAAAAGTAAGACACCCGGCAGGAATCGAACCTTCATCTCCTGAATTTACGCCCTAACCCGCGCATTAAATTAACAGAATGAACTTTTATGGAGCTATTATTGTTAAAGTACATTTGATTTTAATAACAACTAATATTAGAATAGTACAATAAATTATCTTAAGTCTTTTGATTCCGGATAATATAACGGGCATTTCAAAAAATACGGCACTGTACGTTTTAAGTGTAGGCCACCGAGACGCGTGCCCTAAATTTATGTGCAAATTAAACTGTTGCATAAGAAAATGCATAAAATAATAAATAAAAAAAACTCAAACTTCAATTACAGTTACATGTTATTATTGTTGAATCAAATCGGTTTCATAAAGATTTTGGTGTTAATTATTAGTAATTCTATGTAATATCATTGCAAAATCTGTGAAAAGTAAGTTATTTTAATTGAACTACGATAATGTTGAAAAGCATGATAAATTGTTTTATGTAAATAAAACATAAAACTATCGTTAGTAAGTAGTTTGCAAATTAAGACATTACAGATAACAGATTTTACACTTAGTCTGTAGGAAGAATCATGATAGTTACTAAGGTTACAGGTTGAATGTAGATAACGTAGAAAAGCTCCCTCCAAATGGACAGATTAGGTACATCAATATTATCATGGTTTTGAAGTACCAATCCGTAGAGAAGGCTGCTGCCTAATGGCCAAATCATTCATCCACTATCTTTAGTCACGAGACTCCAAATAAAGAAGAAGAAATAAAAAACGATTTTCTATTTACTCACAATATAAAAAAAAATATCTAAGGTTTAAATAAACAAGTAACGATTTTTTTTTAAATTTAAATGATGTCCAGTCTATCGAATTGTATGAAAATGGTAGGCTCCTATCGCAGAGCCTAAAACCATCGCGCATAATATTGTTGTCATGACCAAAATAATTAAAATTTAAAAAAATATGGTATCTCTGGAAATCTATGGTATGGTATTAAAAAATATATTAAGTATATTGTTTTTAAAAATAAAAAAAAAATTTATCTAATGAAATTTGATGTAAGTATATTGTTTTGAAAATACGTAATTTAAGCTCTTTGCTCAATTTTATGACATCAGTGAGTTTTTTTTAAATTTCACGGTATTAGTGAGTAGGTGGCTATTCATCAGTAGTAATATCATATATTATCTTCTTATTTCCCATACCTGACAAGACAAGTATGTTCTTTTCCTCTGATATCCACAGCCTACCTCTTTCCAAAAGTCACCCTTCGCCACTGGCTAACACCCATTTCTCTTAAAATCATTTAAGAAACCTTAACATGATGTGGTCAAGACCGATGTCGGATTGTAGAGGGAATGAAAAAAAGGTTGAATATATTTAAAACTACAATATAGCAATAATGCTGTCACTTGATTTAATATGTTAGATTATACTTATGCGTTACAAAACTTGCACACTTTTTTTGTTTTGTTTCTTGTTAATGGCATTAGTTTCAATGTAAAACAATATCGATCGGATTCGGCAGGTGAATAACATAAAATATATGCTCAAATATTTGTCTCCAAAATTTACGGGCACCCTAAAAACCCTTTAAATAACAAGATAGCCATCTATTAAACTAGAGCTCGCAAAAAAATGTCGCATATTGGGTGTTTATTATAGAATTTGATAATCACCACGGGAGCTAAACGATTTTATCTATTTAATATATTTTAAATTGGCATTATTATCGTATAGCAAAAATCTGCTCGAACATAATAAAATACTGTAAAACGCACTTTTTTCCCGACAGAGAAAAATATAAGACAAAATAATTTATTGCTGTGGCAATACTTTTGTTTTTCAAAAGCTCTAAATTTAGCGTGTTAGTTAAAAAATAGCGAGATCTAAAGTAAACAAGCATGCCAAATTAATCGACTCTTAGAATAACCGGGTAGTCGGATATTTCTCTATCATTTCAATATTGAAAACAATTATTATTGCTGTATTTATTTGTTTTTATTATAGTACGTAATATATAATATGTGCTGATTTAGAAATACTATTAAGTATAATATATGCATCTGGTAATATATCTTCGATTGTTGGTGATTTGAAATTACAATTATAATTTTCAGATGAGTCGCAAAACAACAAAAATAACAAAATTAGTTGTTTTTTTCTTCTTCTTGTTTTTATAAGTACATGTTTGTTCTTTATGTAAAGAGGATTATGAAACCATGCGGTGCTCATGATAATTCCTATAGTTCACCAATTTTCTTACACCTTGCATAATCTTTGGCTCTGTGCTATGCAAGCAACCGTAGCATTACCGAATACCAGTGGCGTAGGGTGGAAGTAGGCTGTTAAAATCCAACATAAATAGTGCGTACTAAGCATTGCCATTCAAAAATATCTATTTTTATTGAAATAAGACTATAGTGTGTATATTTTTTTTTTTAAATTTCATTAAACTTCGCGTAAGCCAAGCCATTGTTGATAATACTAAAAAAATATTTATCTACCTATAAAATATCTAAAATTATACCATTAAATCATACATAATTCTAGATTTAATAGATAAAAAATATTTATTATCTATTCTAGTTTGGCTTAGGCAGGGCTTAATGAATTAAAAAAAACTAGCACCATCTATAATTTTATATTGTATTCTTAATTCAATGAAAACAAACAAGCACGACTGAAAAATTATGAATTATTTTTGTTCGAATACCCATAGCATATCTAAAATAACATGGTTTGGATGAGGCAGGGTTTGATTTAATTTTAAAAGCTAACAAACACCATCTGCAATTTGTAGTCTTAGTTGAATGTAAACAAATAAGTATGACTGACAAAGTTTAGTGTGCACTATTTATAACAGCCTACCTCCATCTTTCGCCACTGCCGAATACGCTCTGTGGATAGACTAAGACACTGAAGTTCCAGTTGGCTTGAAGCAGATGCTCTCTTGAAACATCCGTTAGTAGTTTTAAATCAACAAAGTAGGTATAGCTAAATTACTATCACACCGTATACTTATATAATAATATAATGCAATATAACTATTAATTATTGAAATTGATAGTAAAATTAATTTATGAAATATTAATAAAAATAATTGTTTGAAACGTTTGTGGCTGGTTTTAATGAATTAGGTTTTTAGGCTGTCGCCATGTATTCTTTTTATTTATTTCTTTATATATTTGAACTTATCACAGTGTGCATTTCCTAGAGATAATAAATAATAAATAGTAAATTGTACTTACCTACTATTTTATTGTATTTTACTACGATCGGTCCTCTAACTATTTGGTATTGTTGACAGTAAATATGTAGTAAAATAATAATATACATTTAGATTTTAGAAAGTAGTTTTCATTCATAAACATAACAGTGACTTTTGAGAATGACATCTGCAACGAATCCCAAAACGCCAAATAAAGAAAAAGAAAAAATAAATGGAGACATTTTGTTTATAAAATATTAAGTTCAATGATTTGAGTTTCCCCCTCTCCACCCGCCATGTATATGCAGCTGCGGTTTGTGCATGGCCGCCTTCCATGACGCTATACACGTGTCAGAATGAAAAGATTTTAGTGCCACACTTCCTTGTCCCGAAGCGATGCTGCATGGGACTGATGTAGCAAACATGCACCTTAGTACTTGAAGAAAGAGTTTTAGAAAATAAAAGGAATCTTGACTTGCTCGCCCTGCCGTCATTTATCTTTAAAGGCATGAAGACAAGTGTCTTTTGTAATCGTATACTGATCGGTTATCCGAAGAATAGGTTCATTTTTCTTGTTACCGGTTATTAAAAAATATGCAATCTGAGGCCCTAGTAGTGTGAGTCAGCATATCACAAATAACAGCTAGATAGTATATTATTTACAAAAAAACTGTCAACGATAAGATAGTAAATGGCGTATTTTTTAAAGGTAGGTTATTCTCATAATCAGATTTGATCTAACAGGTGGTCTGTAGGGTTGCAAACCTGAGTCTGTTTGTCTAAGCGGTCAGTGGTGGTTATTACCTGTTGATTTCCTCAAGAGACCTTGTTTAATGTTTGTTTGACATCGTATGGCGGTAACTTAAAACAGATCCTTTGATACTATGTTTGCGGTTGGTGGGAAATATTGGTTAAGTAAAGGTAATCATTACAAGAATATTAGCTTTAAAAAATACAATAAATGAATCTATATTCAGAAGTTATCGTAGATAGCAGACTACTGGTATTTTGTAGTAAACGTAAATAGAAAATATATGAATTTTAAAAATAAAGTTTTCTATAATTCTTAAATTTTTGAGATATTGATGTTGACAACCGTACGGCCTGCTATTTTGAACTCTATATAAACCATTAACTAAAATAGTTTAGAGATAACTTGAGGTAATTTAAAGATAAATATAGACAACTTTGACAATCATGAAAATGTTTCAAATAACTTATTGCAATACAGGTTTACAACGTAAATGACATTTTCATTACTAATATTAAAGACTATAAACAAAATATTTAAATAATTATACAAATATGTTTACTTGCTAATTTAATAAACTTATGAATATTATAGTTACAAGTGGTTACAGGTTCACGTCCACTCGGCAGCCGTATTTTTTAAAATAGTATTTTATTCTAGTAGGTACCTAGGTGATGTTCTGATGTGTTTTAAAATGTAAAAGTATTTTTAATGATAAAGCTCTGAATGACCATTTAATATAGAATTTTCGCCAGTGTAATAATATAATATCATAAATAGAAAGTTATTATTGTTATAAAAATAATCAAAAAAATATATTATTATGACTCTACTAATTTTCTCACTGACTAACTTCTTTGTAAGATTATCTCAACCGAGATGTGTAAAAAGTATATTTTATTTGAGGTTTTTATACTTACCTACATATATTTTAAACTTAATGGAGTATGAACTTTGGTTAATATTATTTTTCTGATATTTACGTATTATTATTAAGAGTAAAATACAATGTACGAAAAAACCTGATCACGGAGTGCCGTTATTCCGTTATTAAGAAAAAAAAATCGCTAGATGTCAATTTTATTTAAAGCTATATCTTATTTATATGTATTTATTTCATTTACAAATAATTAATCTACTATTCAAAATAGATTCATGTATCATTATTGATAATATATATTCTTCAAGTTGCTTCCATGTCATACAGTCTTTTAATTTTGTATGAAGTTGAATATTGCTCCAGTCATTTCGATTTGGATAGCAAGCCATTATTTTTTCAAGTTGTCAATACTCTCGATATTTTGTATCGCTAATCAGGGAAAATTTAAAACAGGACAGAAACTATTAACGTTGGTTTTATTCGTATTACTTTTCAAGTCAATGCGAAAAAAATGCTATATTAATTAATATTTAAATACGTAATTAAAAATAGTATTAAAATATTTGAATCAGTTGTTATTTTACGGGTAAAATTGAATTGTGGTTGATTCTAACTACAACAAGTAAGAAATTTAGTACTTTTTCTGACTTTTACATCTTGTATTTAGAGTATTCTCTAATTGGCAATTTCGTATCATTCGGTTCGAGGTTGGCGAGCGGTAATGAATGAAAATAATACGGCAAACCGATTAACGCGAAGTTGCCACTAACTATCGCGCCAATCCCTGTGGACAATTTTTTGCCCTCCCCCCGAGATATTTTAATAAGATCGTTTAAACTTTGGAGAACAAATGTTGAGTCGGTGACCGTTGTTATACAATTGAAGGGAATTTATTCTCTACGTCATATCCTGCGCGAATACTCCTTACGAGAATTCGCGGTCATCAACGATGTTAGTAATCAATTATATTAGCAACAGTCTTATTTTGTTAGTCCGTTTAAACAACGAAAAACCAGTCCGTTTTGTCATACATACATTACATTTTATAAATCGATATGTAGCATCATATTATATTATTTTCCATTCAAGATTTTTTGATAACACAAAATATGACAATAGAATGTTATTATTTAATTATCTAGAAAAGCAGATCGACAATACTTTTTTTATAACTATCAGGACCATTATAAATCTATCGACAAATTATATAATTCGGTAGTACTTTTAAGAGAAAAGTTAGTTTTTTCAGGATCGCCTCAAATGTTAATATAATGTAGTGTCAACTAGGGAATCCAATCCCGAGCCAAAATTCTGATCCCGTGATTTCAGGATTACAATTTGACAATCGCGGAATCCCGGGACTGCTCCCGGGATTGGCATTTTTCCCATTGTTAATATAAACATTTTATATTTACAAATAACATTGATAAAATCGGTGAAAAATAAATCTAGTATAATTTATACTTTTTAATGTTAATATTGTATATATACGTTCAATCTTGGAATTACATAAGTTTAATGGAGTAAATAATATTGTAATATAAATAATAATGTGAATTCAATATGAGATTGCTGTTTCTGATAGTAAAAACTTAATGAATGGATTAGCGAGATTTAAAATAGTAAAGCAAATAACCATGGTGTACTTATAGCCTTTCCGCTTAATAAATCTAATTAGTCAGCCAAATATGAAACTGCCGTAAAACGTACAAGATCATGGTGGAATTACTTTGTTAAAAGTGAGAAGCATTGTTTTTTTCCAATCTTTCTCATTTTTATTAATTTATGTGAAAAAATAAAATGAATCGGCCACTTACACATGGGTATAAATCAAACCTAATTCAAACTCAGTTTATTTCTAATGTAGTTATTTGTTATTAAAAGTATTTTTTCTGTTATATTTTCGTTTTTATTTTATTTTCCATAAAAATTGATAAAAAAATCAATCCCGAAAGTTTCGGGATTATGTTTATCAATCCCGGGATTCATATGTATCGAAAATAGCTGGGGATCCCGGGATTGGAATCCCTAGTGTCAACACATTAACACTTGTATGGTAATTTAAGTCTATGATATATACAATATATATATATATATATAATTATCTACTTTTATTATATAAACAGATAACATAAAAGGCAAAACGTTCTAGAGATACATTTTAGATGACGTTTTACAATCATGCACAAAAATATTTAAATACTTATTTATTAATGATTATATTGATTTGAAACTTTTATAGATGTACGATATTTATCATTGGTGGTTTCCGAGATATTGATCGGTCGTCAATCTACTTTTCAAAATATTGTAATTTAAACAGTGCATTGCGTTTTGTGCATATATCGAAATGGAGGCTTTGGCGGGTGGTCAGTGCGGGGAGATAAAGGCTGCCATTAGACGAAACCCCATTAGTAGGTACCTACATAATATACCTACATATTATTATAGTAACATTATACAATTCATATAAAATTAACAATATAAGGTTACTAAAACACTTAATCCTGAAGTATTATTAGTATTTTCTGTTTAATACTAATAATTATCAAAACTAGTTTTGTTATTTTTTTATTCTGACTAATCAATTTCATAGTAGACGCATTATTTTATATTGAGAGTAATGCCGCTTTGACAATTGATAGGTGAGTGTGTTTTATTTTTATGTTTTTGTATTGTCTCAGCGACACTGAGAAGATTTTTGTTGTATATTTCGAGTCCTTTTTATTGTTATTACCTCGACCATTGATGTGAAAGTCTCAATTTATTCTCCAATTAAAAATCTCCGCATTGTTGTCACAAGCACTGCGGAATATATATATATATATATATATATTATTTTTAATTATTTATCGCAGAGTTCAATGAAACTACTCAACAGTGAAATAATATGTATATTAAAAGTAAATTGAATAAAGTTATAAATTAATTATTAATACTGGTAAGTTTAACAATATAATAATATGCCTTTTCAATTTTATGTGAGTAACACTTATTTAAATAATTTAGACCTGTAGAAAAACCATGGAAACTTTTCACTTACCAAGAGATGAGTTGTCTTAACCAATTAAGTTACTTAGTCAAGTGTCTGTCTTGTGTATAATTTCGAATAACTAATCTACTTGAGGTTTTCAAAAAACATCATGAAATGGCAAATATCATTTTAATTTAAGAGTAGGTACCTACATCTAAAATAAATATTAGTTTTGACTTTTAGTTATTTTTTTTTTTAGTCTATTAGAATGCCAAATTCAAGAGAATTTGGCATTATTTTTATTAAAAATATATAAATTTTAATTTTTTAAATATGCCTATTAGAATAATTTCTTTCTTTTGACCATGTACCATCCAACTAGTATTATGTGGTCCTCCAAAGAGTGAAGGTTCGTATTAACAGATTTTGTTTTTACAAGAAATGTATGTCAGCCACTTGATCAACCTGTTAGGTCCGTACTCTGAATCTAAACACAAATTGAAAAACATTATCTGTATTTGTTAGACCCATGATTCGAACCTGGTATCCACGATATTATTAGCCGACGGGCTAGCCGCTCGTGGACAATAATTTACTTAGGTATTAAAATCCAATTGATTTGGTTTTAAAGTTAGCTTCAAATATTTCATCATATTGAGTAGATACACATAATATAATTTATATACAAAAAAATATTAAGAAAAACCTTACATATAATAGAAATTTAATTTATGTTATTTTAATAACATTGCACTGCTTAATGTAAGTTAATAAGTAAATAAATTGACAGTTTCCTCCTAAATTTACGAAACCGTGATGTTTGTAAATATAGTTTATATAGTATATAATAGAGATGTAGATAAAGTACTATATATTTTCTTTTATTTTCATAAATTGAATATTTGTGCATTTGACAGAACTAAAATTTTTATCATAAATTAATATTCTTAAAAAAGGTATAATCCATATTTTTATTCTTATAGAAACCAATATTACTTTGATTTTATCAGCTAATATAAATATTTCAATAATATTTTCACCAGTATAATAATATTATAAAGCACCTTTAAATACGCCACCTTGTCGCGGAGCAAGAATGAAATCGTCTTTGTTCTTTACGATCTGTCCAATCCGATTGCGAATTTTATCGATCGAGTGTGGCATTTAGTGAACCGGCAAGGTGTCGTGTGTCACAAATTGAATTCCTTCACATCGAAGGATCAGAGCATTTTAATTAAGTTATTATTTTGAGCGTCATCGGGCTAAGGCGGTGCGGTATGAGACCTGAATGTTCAGCCAGTGATGGAGACAAATGTACAAAAAGAATGTTGCATGTTCAGAACATTTTAATAACTGAGTGTTTTTTCCTAAGAATGGTATGCAGACTTTATTGTTATGTAACTATTCTATAATATGTAGATATGTACTGAATATGGAAGTATCAAAAAGTCGGTTGACTAAACTATCACAACGTGCTGCTATTAAACAAAATATACCGTAAAAAAATGTCTATCTATATTCTATACAGAACTGTATTAACGCTTGATGGAAACCTGAGAATAAATTATATAGGCCCCAAAAAACAACATATTAAAACGTATTCGTATTTTTGAAAAATCATTTATTATTAGACCCAAGTCAACTTAGTCGATGTGGACCAAAGGTATTAGATAACTTATTTTTAATTTATGATGATCTGAAAATCTAACACCCATGATGGCCGCGTGGCTTAAATGCCGGCCGTCGAGGGTCCCAGGTTCGAATCCTGAGTCTGGCAAGTACACATATTGTTTTTCAATTTGTGTATGAGTCAGAGTATGGACCTAATAGGATAAGCAAGTGGCTGACATCCGTTTCTCGTAAAAATAAAATCTGTTAATACAAACCTCTACTCTGTGGAGGCCCATATGATCCTATTAGGATCGGACATAGTCGAAAGAAGAAAAGAAAATCATTTTTTTTAAATCTTTACTAAGGCGATTAGATGGTTTAGTAAGTTAAGTCGACAAGTAAGTTAGTTTTCCATCTTCTATAAACTTTAAAAAAATGCATATTTTTTTGAATTTTCTACCTCCTCTTGAAATGAATCACAAAATTGATCAAACTCATATTATGTTTTATGAATCCCATCAAATTATTTTTTGGGATACAGGGCTCGTAGAAAATTGTAGGTCCTGGACTAAATGATATGCTTGGGCTATGGTAAATCCGGTCTTGTGTATATATCAACCTATTTATATGTATGACATATGATATTACAAAGCAATAACCAACAACTTATTATATAACACCACACTACACGTTAAAAAGTATTTAAGTATATAATATCATAAAAAATACATTGCCATATAAATATGTATATTTATATAATTTTATGTGCATACGCTATGTTAAAATGTCATCATTTTCTACCATTCACCAATTAATTAATAACTACACATTTTAAAATGTTTTTTTTTTAAATTTTCTTTTCAGTGTTTCTTCAATAAATGAATAACCACCGAATTTCACTGCTTGCGATCCCTGAACATAGAAAATATTCTAAATTCTCCTACATATTCATGAATACCGTCACTTTGAAATTAAAAATATCACATGTTTATTCAATAAATCACATCCAAAGTGGCCCATTTATAGTGTGTCCATCTCTGGAGCCATGGGTTGCAGGTTTGATCCTGCGACTGGCAAAAATACATTATTTTTGTAATGTAAATTTTATACAATCCAAGGAGCCAATGGCTTGGAAAATAGTTAACAACCATTGTTTTTTTATTTTTTATTTACTGTTTATAAACTAAATTAATGTAGTAAAAATCAAAAAAGTGTCTTTAATATTATTTTGATAGTTAACTACAGTTTAATATACTATTTGTAAGTTGTATATTATATTTGATATATTATATTTGATATATTATATTTATAAATATTATGTATTTATATACTTCTGGAAATAACGAAATATGAATTTTGTGTCTTTAAAAACAATTTATAGGACTAGTAAAAATCTCTAATTAATTATACATTAAACATAAATAAATATTTATTTTGAAACAAATAATGTGCGTGTATAGAATATTTGAAATAACCTTAACTGTGTAAACAAATAAATACATCTATTTTATGATTTATTATAAAATATATTTAAAAAGGTTCTACTTCTTTGATGGAGAGCAGGCAGGAAAATAAACAGGCACGAGCTTTGGGATTTAATCAAAAACCTTAAAATTCACCAAATTCCGACGCGTGCATAATTGCGTGGGTCAAAATGACCAGTAAACTAAATTAATCGATACTTTCAGAACGCTTTTAAAAATCTTTCTAAAACTTATTTAAAAACAAATTTTTCGTGATCGGGGATACATATTTCAACGCGATAATTTATTTAGTTTTTAATTTCGGATTTAGTTTCTAAATGTTCATATTGTTTCCTATGAGGCCGCTATAAGTTATGGTTTGACGACGTGGATGAGACACTTATTGTTATTAAATTTAGTTCAAAAAATACATTTATTGTGATAATATACGTCTTTATTTCCGCTTAATAACCTTGGCAGTGATCAAGGTTGTTCGTTGTATTTAATTCATATAATTTGAAACAAACATTTATGAAAAAAATATATTATAATATTTAATTTTGAATGTACCTATGCAATGAAAAACGGCGATATAAATTAGTGAACATTCATTGGGACGAAACTTAATGATTATATCGAAAACGACAATGAAGTAAAATAATGATGTCATTAATTAAACCGGAATACTTTTGACTCAAGTAAAATAATTTTATTTACTTTTAAATAATTTTAGCCTGGTCGAATATACACACTCATCTCGACTGCAATACCTCAAATTTGAGATGACGGCTCTCATAGTCCAGTGGGTAAGGCGCTGGCTTTTTATTTTTTATTCCGGTTTGATTTCCCGTGAGGTCACAATAATATATTTATACGATTTTCTCAAATTTAGGACGTTTATGATTATTTCACTTCCATTAATAACTACTATACAGTTTTATTACGATACTGCTGTAGAGCCTCATTGTCTATTCTAGCGTTAAAAAGAGTGTATAGTTTTTTTTAATATTAAAATCAATGTAATTTTGTTGTTATTCATAAAACACATGTAACTTAATGTAGCGCCGTACATTGCGTCGGTGCAACATTTTTGATAGCAAATAACATCTGTTTATCGCATATAGTAAAACATTGTATCAACCTTTCATGCGTTTTGGCTAGCCGTGTGACGTCACTGTCCCAATATGGTCCCGTCTACATGCATGGAAGTGATTTGCAACATTGCCGACCAGTTTGATTTATAACCGTGATGTAGTCGATGAGGCACGTTACATGGATGGGTCGTATATTCCGGATGCTGAGGATGTAACAGTCTGCACTATTTACAGTGGCTGACACTCCTCAGCAATCCGTTGGTGCGTATTATAATACATGACGGGTGCGGAGATGGGGTCACTCAAATATCTTCTTCTATATGCTGCAGATTTGGCACGGCCAGAAGCATAAGATGTTATGTTGCGATAGACCCAGCCAAATCGGTTTCGTTCGCTTCAAGAACCAGACATTATCGTTATCTAACTTGTTTATTTTTATTAATACAATGTCTTTCTATTGTTGTTTTTATTCAACAAAACGCATTTTTTTTAAAAAAAAAAATTATTTATTAAATAATTTATTCAATAAAAACAACAATACAATGCAGTTCCACCATGAATTGACAGTTAACAAAATAAAAGAAACAATGTCTTTTCATAAAAAAAATACAGTTTATTCCATTAAAACATCAAGCTTCTTCAAAACAACATAAATATTACGTTCCCAAAAATGACGTTTAAAAAAAATATATTATGCACATAATCATTGCTACTGACTTTTGGAAAATAATTTTAAGTCCCGTTATGTATTTGTAATAACTACAACAGTTAAAGTAACTAATACGCTTCATTTGCAAAAATAAATATAAAACATCTTAAATTTAACGATTCCCTAAGGCAAACAATAAAGAATATATTAGTGCAAATTGTTTCAGCTTAAATCTTTATCGAAGTATAAAAAATATATTTGCTGGTAATTGTGACACGCGACCAAGTTACAGGTAGCCGGGAATTAACCATTTGGACGTCGGAGAAAATTAAGAGAGCACCTGTCCATTCCCCAAGTCTTCCGGTATAATTAATTTTCAGTTTTGAGTAGGCTTTAAAATTTGAAATCGATTGCGCGCAGGGTTACAACTAAGTAAAAAAATTGTTATAATATAAATAACATTATTATTATCGACCGAAAGTACTTAATTTGAATTTAAATTTTAATGGATTTAATTTTGTATTATTCCATTTAAGTCGTTTTATGCGACCCGGGTTTGGCCTTTCGGCATCTTCAAGTGCACTCACCTGACTCATACTGACAACGGATATAATTAATACACTAAAAAAGGTAAAAACTTTATCACCTACCAGTCAAGGATCTCAATAAAAAATATAACAAATCAATTAAGAATAGTTGAAGTATTTGTAAAAAACCCTTATCACTAATAATACAATCAATAGGCGTATACATCATCCAAATCCTAATAAAAGACAACCAATAATAATTATAATACTACATTCAAGAGGTGCAAAATCGTCAATACTGGGAAAATAATTGCAACGTATTAAAATTTTAATGGAGTTTAATGGAATGGGATATATCAATAATATCGGTCTTTAATAAGTCATATTAGTTAAACAGATATTCTTACAAAAAAACGACTCAAATAAAATAGTACAAAACTTAAATCCATTGGAATATAAATAATACATAAATCCCCCAAATTATAGTAAATTAATGATTCTTAATTAAAGTTTGAGATAACGTAAAAAGATATTTAAATAAATAAATTTAATATTTGTTTGGATTAAAATTAAAAGCAGAATGTGGAATAAAATAACTAATAAACATGTATTCAAAAAAGTATGATTTACTTCGAAAACCCTAAATAATACTTCATGGTGGAAGGAATTTCATTTAATTCGCAAGTGAGTTGAAATTTAATCAAAAAACTATTTATATTCATCATACACCACACTAATCGCTGCTGATGAAAGAGAACTCACAGAGCTGCTACACCGGGTAGAGGAAGAGAGTTGCAAATACGGCCTCCTTATTAATAGGAATAAGACCAAGTTAATTGTTGTTGATCGGGCCAACCTTCTACCAACACCAAGTACACTCCAAAACCTCGAAACAGTCGACGAGTTTGTATATCTGGGATCGACCATCAGTGGAAAGGGCGGATGCGAAGCGGAAATAAGAAGTCGCACACAGATTGCAAAAAATGCGATGACACGCCTTACTACTATATGGAAAGATCGGGGAATTTCAATAGCCACAAAAATGATGCTTATGCAAACATTAGTGTTCTCGATATTTCTATACGGAGTCGAGTCGTGGACCCTGAAGGCAAGAGAACGGAAGGCAATTGATGCCTTTGAAATGTGGTGTTGGCGCCGAATGCTTTGCATTTCTTGGACGGAGCACAGGACGAACCAGTCAATCATCCAGAGACTGAAGATAAAGGAATAGCTCTCGACGATATGTCTGAGAAGAATTCTGCAGTTTTTTGGACATATTGTCAGGCGCGGACCGGACAACCTGGAGAAACTGGTAGTTTTGGGTAGCCTCCAGGGAAGGCGAAGTAGAGGAAAAGCGTCTGCGCGATGGAGCGACCAAGTGAAAGAGCTGACTGGGGGCACCATCCATTCTGCCCTGAGATCGAGAAGGATGGAAAGTCTTGGTCGCTCAAAGGATGGCGAAATTTAAATGTGGTTACGATCCTCAGCCATGAGTGCACGACCAAGAAGAAGAATTATAAAATAAAAAAATGTATTTTTATAACTGTATGATATGTCTTGTAAATAAGACAGTATATACATATTATAGTCGTTAGTGAAATTAGAACTAAGAAACATGAGGAGCTTATAAACACAAACAATATTTTTTATTACATGCGTTGGTTCATGAGTTTCATAAACATTTATCACATGCTTTGATAACCTATTGTCTATTTTTTCTCTCATATTTTTCCCCCCACTCGTAGCTGCTATATATAAGTACTATTAATAGTAAAATATTACATCCAAATATAATATAACTATCGATCTCAGTCAATAATGAAGTACTCGTCACAAGGTGTGATAGGTATTTAATAACCAAAAGCTAAAATATTTGTCGATATTAGTATGTCTGACCGTAGCATAATGGCTGAATGCGACGAGTTTGGGGCGTTTACCCGTTGGAGATGCCGGGTTCGATTCCCGACCGGTTGGCTTACTTTTTTCAAAAAAGTTTTTTCTATTGGTTGTGATATACTCTCTCGGTTAGTGTTTTTCTAAATTATATAATGTTGTATAAATATTGAACTATCAAAATAATTATTCCATACTATCATAAAATATTAAAATAGACATGAAACAATAAACAAACCTAGAAACCGTTATGTGTTTATTAATCAATTATGTATCTATATAAGTAACGTAAATTTATATTAAAATATAATTGGAACCACTACAAAACCTTTCTCTTTAATAATAGAAGTGAAGTAAAAAATATATTTAAAAACATAACCTACAAAAAATATTTGTTAATTAGAAGAGCGTAAAAAAAATAATGATATGACAATAAAATAAAACACGTAAATAAGCTGCCTTTTATTTTATGTAAAAAAAAATATTTTAGTGGAACGGTATCTGTCCTTACCCTGATTTGACAAATATGACAGAATCTGGAATGAGATGATGTGGATACTTTGCACATTCTTCATCGTGCATACTGTGTTGACGTGATTCAAGGATACTATTAATTGTCCCGAAAGAGTTATGGCCACTTGCGAAGATGATTGGACTCCTTAAATGTATCTGAGAACGAAAAACTGGACTAATACTGTATAATAATATATATTTATAGTCAATAAATACTTTAAAATATGAGTGCAAATATTTTACGATTTTAAACTGGTATTTTTTATAAGACTATAACATAATTATTTATTATACTTAATATTAATTCACTGAATGTAAAATATAATATGTAATTCAAAAATATACAATTAAATTTGTAATACTACGTAAGAATAATATATTTCTTTTTCTTTCGACCATGTCCGATCCTTATAGGATCAAATGGGCCTCCACAGAGTAGAGGTTTGTATTAACAGATTTTGTTTTTACGAGAAATGGATGTCGGCCACTTGCTCAACCTATTTGGTCAATACTCTGACTGATACACAAATTGAAAGCCTGTGGCACTTTTGATTTGGTATATTTTTGGAGCGTTTTCTCGTTCTTTTTGACCTTCGACCTTGTCTACTATCATCAATGATGTCTTTAGGTAAAATATCGTCCTTAAGATGGGTTAGAGTGCCACCAACTTTCATTTTTGATTTCAGATTGTCTGAAAATTCGTTATTTACTTATTCAGATATTGTATAATTTATTAGACAAACAGACAAATAAGTACATTAAAATATAAATATACACACCACCTTCTATAGCATATCCACGAAACCTACTCTTAAACAGTGGTGGTTTTAGGTGCATGGAGGTTTGTGGCACTTCAATGTTTAAAACACCCTTATGAAAATATTAACTTTGCGATAAACCAACATTACAAAATGTATTTCGCATAGATTATTTTTTTAAACTAAGATGTCGATGCTTTATAATGAAGCGATCGCATGCTCTGCTTTATTGAAAACCATCACAGCTATCAAAAGTTGTAATATTTGTATTTATATCTTCAATTGCGGCCCTTTATAATAATGTGCCGCCCCTATGCAACATAGGACCTGCCTACCGTCACGGGACGTCACTAAATTTAATATCATCGGTCTTTCTAGATTACATAAATTATATTCTTTGTGGCCTATCTATATGACCTCTATATGACCAAAGAATTGAAGAGTCCAGCGAAGGTAAGTCGACGAGAGTCTCTGTCGAATCTGGAGTTTGCTGATTAAAATAATATCCAATTCTTTTTGCGTAAATTAAAAAGAGAACATTTTATTATCGGCAGCAGATGAAATAAAATAGATTAGGTATTATCTTGTTTTTCAATTTTGTCTTTTATATTTATTTGAACGCTAATATTATTTACACAGTATCTTACGTTGTTTTTGAAAGTATACTATATAATAAAATAGTGAAGTATCGTTTTAAATTATTGCGTGTATGTTTTTTTGTAATTTTATAGCTTCAATATAAGACATTAAATTATCTGTAAAATGTATCATCAATTTTTAAATTTATTAAAACAAATTAATGTCAATATAACATGGAACAAACAGATTTTTATTATGTTTTTTAAAACTTATGTTGAATGAATGACTTATAAAGAACACTGGCCTGTTATATAATCGTTGAATAATAATGAAGTATTCTATTAAACTAGTTAAAAATAATACATATGAATTTTATTTTACCGTTTTACCGCAAACTAAACATGTTATGTATCGATGTATTTTTATTGTTTTTCGTGTACAACACAGATCAAAGCTTCTGATAAAGAGCGAAACACATTAAGATAAAACTTCAAATAGAAATCTATAAAGTTTTTATTGTTATTCTTTTTAGGAACAACAAAAGAAACATTTACTGCCTGCTGTAGGTAAAGGCATATAGCTTTCAACAAACTGTTAATCATATTTTATTGTTTTCGCTGGAAGACAAATCGATTGATTTTTTGTGCCTCGTCACGTCATAGCTTCCGCCAAAAGGGTACAAAAATTTAGATGCATTTTTAGATAGATTGATCGATAGCATCCCCTTGTAAATTGAAAGGAATCCTTTGCCCTATCAACCCCGATTGAGTGAAAAAACTGTTTTAAATTAATATGTAGAGATTGATATAAAACAATGGGATACAGATATGTTATAATGGAATATTGATCGCATCGATATTAAAAAAAATACAAAATTAATAGTAAATTTCATTATTATTTACCTATTCGTTTAAATATTGAAACATATATAAATTTAATAAAATATGTACTAATAAACGAATTATATAATTTAAAACATAAAAACAATTCAATTGGAGATTCTAATCGGATACGTTTGGAATCAAGCAAGACCTGTATCGACGCACTCAAATTGTATTGCCGTATGTCATTATATACTAGACTGATCACGTCCAACGAATGTACCTTGACGTTCGACCAATTTGAAAAGTTTGAAGCATTTGATTGGAGGAGTATTGGTGAATGGGTGAAGTAATCCAGGGTGCATGTATAAATGGAAGAGAAAAATTGGAATACAGCTCACGATGACACAATGACAGGAATAATAAAAATATATCAGTGGAAAAGGGTGGGTGTAGACTGTTAAAATCTGACATAAATAATAGTGCACACTAAACTTTGTCAGCCATACGTATTTCTTATCAGGACTTAATTGAATTTAAAAAACTAACCAACACCATCTGCAATTTGTAGTCTTAGTTTAATAAAAACAAATACGTATGACTGACAAAGTTTAGTGTGCACTATTTATGTCGGATCTTAACAAACCACACCTACCAATCGCCATTTCTTAAACAACCACAAAAGTTGTTCTCAAGAAATTCCTCTCAAGGTAAACATTCATATTTATCTCATCCTGTTTGCTGAATCCTCAATATTCTGATCCGTATATTAATACTGGGCCTACTGATTATTATATGGTCTATAAAATGAGTCAAAAATATATTTATTAAGTGTCATTAATTCCCTGCCATATTTTGAGTCTGCTGAAATGAATAATATTATTGTTTTAATTTAATAAAACGCATTTTTTTTGTAGTACTTATTCCACTTTTAATCAATAAATTAGGACCGGTTTCGTCTGCCTCAGAAGGAAATTTTCAACTAAAACAACAAAACAACAATACAATGCAGTTCCATCATGAATTGACAGTTAACAAAATAAAAGAAATGAATAATAGTTTAAGTAGGTATATAATAATAGTTAAAGTAGGTATACGTGGAAGAACTGGGAAAAATATGACAACTAGGCATATTAAAAAGTTGATTTAAAATAAAAACAGATGTATGGGCAAGTAAATCTGATTAATGTTTTGACAAGCATTCTGCATTTTATGCAAACATCAAAATATTGTTTTCAACATTTTTGAAAATACCGGTTAACACTTTCAATTTTGTTTTATTTATTTTTCTATAACAAGTTTTAAAAAGTTTTTATCATTATCAGCTGGGATCGGTTCACTGTATTTTAATATTTTCCGTTGACTACTCTTAATCTGTGGTCCAATTATAAATATATACCAAATAGTACAGTAACGAAGGGTGGGAGTAGGATAATAAGATCCGACATCAACTTTATCAGTTATACATATTTGTTTTCAGTGAAATAATACTACAAATTGCAGATAGTATAGATTAATTTTATTTAATTAAATTAAACCCTGCGTTATCTGCAATTTGCATTATTTGTTCAATGCAAACAAATACGTATGACTGACAAAGTTTAAGACGGTACTTCAGTGAAACGGAAAATAATTTTCAACTATAGGTGCGACGAAATTTCGGACTGGCTGGAAATAGGAGAGCGAAAGTCGAGCTGTGAACACGTCAATTTGTTTTGTGATGGCGACGGGGGAATTAATTCTTAAATTGTGTAAAGATGACTAAAAAACGTTACCCATTTACTTGAAAACGAAAACATGTCAATGAATATATTATTATTATTATTATTAGTAATAGAACAATAAACATAACATTAAATGGACGCACGTTGACTTTTTATGAGAGATTATGTTTTGTTCTGCACGTGTCATTTGCACAATCTTCGCGTCGCGTAGTCACGATCGTGCCGCAGCTGAAGTATAGCCTTAACGTGAACTCACAAAAACGGTTTGAGAAAATCACATAAATATTCTGTCCTCACCGGGAATCGAACCCAGAACTCTCGGGTGGAAGGCCAGCGCCTTGCGCACTGCACAACGAGAGCCGCTGCCACTGCGATATTTTAATATTACATAATTTGAAAATGTATAACGTTTTAAGGTTAATTTTTAAGAAGCTGTACTTGAACTTAAAATAAGTAAGTCAGCCAAATTATTAAAATTATTGTTATTGCAGCCTTGAATTATTTTGAAAAAAAATATATGCAGAAGCGTGCAGAAGTTGATGCTGTTGAATATTTATGAGATGTCGAAGTAGGTAATTCGAACTTATTTTAATTTACGTTGTGACATTAAAAAGTACGTTTTTTGGAAAAAAATATCGTTTTCAATATGCGGTTTAACACAGCGACCAGGTGTTACGTTGAATTATCGAAAATGTGTCATGAGCCAATAAGATTATAGGTAATGTGTTGCGACACTGATTTTTGCATACATTGTCGCTTAAAATCATCTGTTGTCATCATCATCAACTGCAACGAGTGCCCGCCCAACCTCTGTTTCACATGCAGTGAATATCATGTCATTGATTGTACTTACGAGTGTATTATACTAATAAAGTTGTGTTGTAATTTTTTTCATACATTTTAACATTTTCTCGTGACGTTGCGAAAAGTCTTTTCGCTTATATCCCATTTACCCAATGACATTATTAATGGACAACGCACTAAATACAGTAGCTAGCAAGTAACTTCGGCGTGTTAGACGTCACGCAATTTCCATTATGCGATATCACGCATCGGGAATTTATGGCAATGTGGCCATTATTGTAATGGCATAAGAACAGTGTTTCTATTGTCAATGTTCATTTGAGCGAACCCGTTCGAACCGAACCATTCGGCAGACCCGATAAAAAGCATCGGGAATTTATAGCAATATCACCTTTATTGTAATGGCGTTAGAACAGATTATGCCATTCGGCAGACCCGACCAAAAAGTGAGTGTCATTTTTATTTCGTCCATATTAATGTCATTGCATTTACCCAGTAAATTTAAGATAAGTACATAAGTGCTATTGTAGTGACAAAATATGAGAGTTTTATACAACATTTTTAAACAAATATTAGTGATGCCATCGATATGAAACCTTCACTAAAAGATTGCTCATGAACGGTTTACTGATATAAATGTAAAAAATCATGGGTGTCGTCAATAACATTTTTGAGATAATAGAATCTCAGCACTGTATTAGTACGCGTTACGAAGGGGGGGGGGGGACTCTGGCAGAGAGACCATGGAATGCTCGTAGTCCAGTGCGTAAGTCGACGGCCTTTCATCCGGGGGCTCCGAGTTCGATTTCCAGTGAAGTTACAATATAATATTAGTTTTTCAAAGTCTGGGTATTTGTGATTATTTTATTTATATTATTGATTATAATACTATAATTTTCATTACCTGTTGTGTTAAAAGAATAATTTTTTTTATATATTAAAATTAAATATTATCAGCCCCATTATGGAGGATAAAGATCATCGAAGGTAGCCAGATATGTGTTACCTCACTAGTAATAATAATAATAATATGTAAATGATAAATTATCATATTTTCATTTTTCATCTTCAAAATTCTTTCTATGATAATAATATGACGCCATATCATATAATTATGTTAGTCTATATTTATACTTCACTTTTTACAATATTTTTAATAATTACTTGTAAAAATATTATAAATGATTTATTTTATTAATACACACATTATTTTTACATAGTATATTTATAATACTGCAATTTATTGTTTATTATTTATAATCAGTTAAAAAAAATAAAGTTTTGGCATTTATATTTTTTAATTCTGAATGTTTGGTGCAATGAAATAAAATTGCAATAAAATGATTTATATCTATTTCAGAATCTGAACAAAAAAAATGAAGTCTAGTAGCACGCGGAATATAGACGACAAAGCAGTTGGTAGCTACATATATAAATCAAGTGAAGTTATTATATAGTAAGTAAAGGCTACAAATTAAATACTGCCAACGCATACACATATCGAGATCGGCGCCGTTGATACGTTTGTTATAACATAAACTTAATAAAACCAATAACATGGAAGTGGCAAGTCATATTTGGTTTCTGTTCTGTCATATTTTCCTCCGATGAAGCTATCATAAAATGACTTGCTAGATTACATGACAGTAATTAAGATATTATAAATATATATATTTAAAAATGTATTATTTATTACATTCAAAATTAAAAAGATTTTAAGAATAGTTTTAATGAGGTATTTTCATGTTAAAATGCAAGTTGTGTGAATTAGGTGAATGGCAATCAATTATTTAACGTAAATATACTCATGGTTAATAAATACTATTGACTTTTAAAGCCAATGGTATTTCAGTGCATTTATTGACATCAGTGGGTCTTATCGACCGCTAAAGTGATAGAGTGATGAATATTTTCAAACTTAGGGTAGGTTTGTATCAAAGTATTAGTACTTATTGTAACAATTGCAATACGTTGGCTGTAATTGTTGCAATAAGCGACACATTTTAAAAGCACCTCTCTTGCTAATGTTAAAATATAGCAGTTATTGCAACAATTACAAGACAAATATTACAACCAACTTATTGTAATTGCTACAAAAAGTGCAAATACTTTGATACCAACCTACCCTAAGTTTAATAATACCAATCACTTTATCACTTTAGTGGTCGATAAGTATAGAATAGACCCACAGGGAACTCAGAAATACCGGGAACTGAAATACCTAACTTAGGAGAATAGATCAAAGACGTAAGCGCAAGTTTACATTAATCACTCACGCAATATAGGTAGACTTATTTTATCAGTACATGCCTTAATATTATTATATTGTATTCTAAAGCGTCAATTACATTGAGCTTTTTTATGAGCTGATTATTGGCAAATTTAAAAGCGGGCGGTTCAGCTACTGCGATTTCATGATTACACACAAAATTTTCCATTTGCTGATAAGCCACAAGCCAGCGAGCGATTTTGACGGAACGTAGTTCGTTTTTTTGCCGGGAGGTCGCTACGCTCCATAATAATGTTTCCATTAAACGTCAAAAAGGTAAATTTCAAAATGAGTAGTTCGTTTTTCCACCACCACGCTCTACTGCGCAGACGCGATACGCCCACAAGCCGGCGTGTAGCTTATAAAGTTGACCGGCTTTCAACTTTTCTCGGTGGAGTGTTTACAACCTGCTTATTAGCTTGTTCGATGATTACACTGGGCGAATTTACAGGCAGATTATAAATTTGCCAATAATCAGCTCGTAAAAAAGCTCAATGTAATTGACGCTTAACATTTTATGAATTAATGTACGCTGTATAAGCAAAACCAGATGTCAATGAGCATTTTATGACTACCCTTATATTTTGCACATATCTATTACTTAATTAGTAAGAACATGTGATTATTATTTATTTCGTTTTAATTTTAAATGAAAGCTTAAAACCCATTTTTTTTTAAATCCGATATTAAATTTTAATTGTTTACATTGATAAATGATCTTTGCGGTGTTTTTATTGTTCTTCGGGTTTAATAAAATAATGTATGTTCATTTTGGCCTGATACATAAAGTAAGGACGGAAATTTCCCGTTAAGGCTTTTAGTTACTTCCGCTTCACCCAATCATTTCATTTGGACTTTAAATCTTAAAAAACTTACCTTATAAAAGCTTTTATTATTTTTTACTCGGTGTCATATTTGTATCAATCATTTTTTTTAATTTATGCTTATTTATCAAAGCAATAAAATTGTATAATTGGTGAAAATTATATAAATTAAAAAAAAAAACCAGTTTGGTTTATAACAAAATAGAAAAGGTAATGTATGTTTGTCTGGATACCTGAGTTTTTTTTTATAAATTCATACAAGTTTTTATATATTGGAATTTATTGTGTCCAGTAAATTGTGCGTAAACAGTAATAATTGTACTTCTATTATGTTATGGCCGTGAATATATTTAATTCGGCGGCTCTCGTGGTGCAGTGCGTAAGGCGCTTGCCTTCCACCCGAGAGTTCTGGGTTCGATTCCCGGTCAGGACACAATATTTATATGTTTTTCTCAAAGCCTGGGTGTTTGTGATTGTTCAAAATTACTAACAACCATCTTGTACGAAAAAGCAAGGACATGGTTATTATTAATTCTAAAAAAACATACATATTTAATTCATTTGATTTTAATAAATATGCAATAAGTATTGCCTAGTTATTTTTACGAGGCACTATTTAATAATCTATGAAACAATAAAAACTTATTTACATAATACGTATAAGTTTATTGTTATATTTTAGAGTTTAATGTCAAAAAATAAAAATGACATAAATCGTATATCATAATATTAACATAATACTGAAAATTTTGCAAATATAATGGAAACGCATGTTTATATTAATTTTGGTTAGTTAAAAAACAACTTGAGTTAATAATATTGAATTTGAAACCTGAGACGTCATGTGACAGTCAATATTTTCTTAAAGGAAATCTAAATCAATACAATAGTGTTTTTATTGGTGTTTGTGATACAAACATTACCTTTGTCTCCACATATCAAATAAGATAGATCAGGGACACCGGTCTAAGTAAATGTAAATATTTAGTTTTAATATTTTTGTGAAAAAGAACATCATAACCAGAGCTTCCTTTTCAGTAAAATTCAATACGTTTTAAATTATTGTCTGTATGCTGAAGCAAATGGATTTTTCTATGAACTTCGTATACAGTAATGGAAATAGTAAACGATTTTTTTTATTTTATACATTTGATTTTAGAAAGTAAGCCAGATATAATGTAGGTACTATCTAGCACCGTCTGCAAGCATTACTTGATATCAATTATTTTTGTACAGTTTTTCGCTAAACAATTTAAAAAAATGAATTCATAAGACCTGCTTCCTTGAGATTTCATCGTTGATTACTATAACTTGGATGATTTGGTTGTCGGGCAGCTTTCTTTTTCACTACTCGGGTCTACCCCTCTTGGCATACATCTTCACATAGAGCAAGCCCTCCGCATGAGCCGATTTTAGTGAGTAATGTTTTACCAAGTGCATAGCCAACACGCCAGTGTTGCCATAATCTAATTTATAAAACATCGATTGTAAAGTTATAACATTGGAATAAATATTCGATGTCTGGCAACACTACGACACGCACACAGTAACACATATTTTCGAATAACCCAAGAAAGGGTCGCGAAGGAAGCGTGAAGGGGACGAGGCAAGTGCGTGAAAAAGTTCGTCATGTTTTGAGGTACAAACACTTGCAATATCTCTATCTATATTTTTATATAATCTAAGACATAGAGCCTTTGTTAGTGGAAATCATGTAACACTGCTGATTTGGTCTACATATCCGAAAGGAACTCTTTTTCGCCTTGAACAATTTTTGACTTTTATAAGTTGTCATCTTTTCTGCAGGCGGTGACCAAATTTGCTCATTTTTACCATTATTTAGTTAAAAATCTCTTAAATAAATTCTAATCTCTAAAACAAATTTATTTTCCCATTTTCTATATAGCTACTTAGTCTAACTTAAGAATAGATAAATTCAATTAAAATAATAACAGTATCAAATATTTTACTCTTTATAACCATGCCTTGGTATGTGAATTTATGATTTTAATTCCGTTGTTTGGCTCAATTCACATTTTCATCATCACGTCTTAAAAATGGCTAGTATGTCGTTAAATGTGTTTAATCCAAACTGTGGAAGTCTAAATATTCTGTGGAAGCGCAAAAATATTTAGTGCCACATTTACAATATTATCTAAAATAACTTCGTGATTTTAAAACACATTTAGTAGCTATAAATAACCGACTGCTGTAATTTTAAATTGTAAAAAAATTACTGCTCAATAATTTGAAATTGTATTAAAGTTTGTATTTAGCTATTGATTTTAACTACTGTACACGACTTCTTTTATTCGGTGACTTTAAAATGAAATGCAGGTAGGAAGTTGATGTAGTTTCCTATTTGCCATCACAATATCACCGTGTGAATGCGATCCGATAGAATTTTACTCACGACAGACGCAACGATAAACAACTACACTATGCTTGATAAATATTATTTTTTTCATTTCTATTATTTAATAACAGGTACTTGATTAAAGTCAGGAAATATTGTCGCCTTTTAGATTTCCTGAATTTCTCGTAGACTGATTGTGACGTATTAATTGGCGACATATGCCATATTCTGTGTACGCAAAATCATATGTATGCACTACGTATCCATAATATACATTTGGGCACATCAACGTACGCTGAACTGTGATACGGCTCCAAAAATTGAATTTAAATTATTTTACACTTTGTATATTCTTTTTTACGATACCTACTAACTTAAGTAGGTAATTTTATGTAAATACAATTTTTTAATAACTTGTATGCAATATCTATGGTTCCTTTAATTTTTTCCTTGTAAATTATTACTAATCAATTGTTTTCATAAAATTATCTTATAATTCATAAAATACTACCTTTGAAATTTGTGTTCTTCGAATAGTATTAGGACCTACTTGTTGATTACAATACTATTATTTTTGTCTAAGTTACCTCATTGTGCAAATTGTTTTAAACCATTCTATTTTTCATCATTCTAGGTTCAAATGCCGAGCCTGGCGAAAAAAAATCACCTATTCATTTCTTGTAAGAACAATTTGGCATGTTGATAATTGAAAATATTCGTTAGATTGAAACTACACAGTGCAATAATAATTATTGTTGAATACCTAAGTAATGAGAAAATTTAAGCTTAAGTGTTTGTTGTTTCTAATAGTAGGTATCTACATATCATAAATGCAAAAGGATAATTAAATATAAAAATAATTACAAGATAAAAATAACTTTTTATATACTTACAACGTTTTTAAATTTTCTGTTGAATCCAATGACACATTGGTTGAATCATATAAACTTGACTTGACTAGCTTAAGCGATCAAAAAAATTTGTAGGTACTTGATAGAAATAATACTGAAATGTTATATTGATTTCCATGGCAACGCACGTATATATTAATATTAATAATTTAGTTGCTAGGACCCACTTAGCAACCAATAATAGTTTTACTTTTTACGGATTTCTTCCGAAATAACTTTTTATACAAAACAGAATTAACTGAAAATGAAATCAATTCTACTTAAAGATGGCTAAAAGTATTAAAAAAATGCATTGCCACCGTGTTCTGATATTTATAAAAGTTTTAAATGTCTAGCTAGTCGGGAAGTTAGTTAAAAATCGATTGCAAGATTTGGACCGGACAAACAACCACCGGACAAATAATAAGAATACGAGCTTAGAAAAACGTTGTAATAAAATAATAATAATATATAAAACATACAATGTTAATATTACTGCCATATATTTTTGAAACATTCTATGCATTCGAATATAAATATAAAATTTATGTTCGGTACCTTTTTCATGATTTAATGTATTTCCTCCCCTGTAAAGCTTTTGTCCCGCAAGCGAGACCGCCTCGGTCTGTGCCAATAAAGGAACACTGCGCTATTCGGTACCTTCCTGTCTGCCTTGCAAAAAATATTCTGCCTTATGAATCAAAGAGGAAGTACACGGGAAGCTTTTGTGCATATATTGCGCATGCGTGAATTCAATAAAGTGCATCCTTAAAATTTGAGAGCTTTTGCGGTCTCTCGGTAGTTTAAATGATCAAAACGATTCAATGACAATAGTTCATGCCTTATTTGTAGTGATATAAAATCATATTAAATTCTACAATAATTGGAGGCTTTTATTTAAATATTTACTTGAAGCGGTCGTTATGAAAATATAATGTTGTGTATAGTTTTTGTCTTGTGATTAATTTTGGTATCAATACAATAATGATTGTTTGTACCTACATGTTTATTTTTTTCTTCTTGTTGTATGGAATTATATTGCATACCTAGGTACTTTAAATATATCATCTTAATCCTTTATATGCCGCAATTAGTTAATTGATAGTAATTAACATAAGAATCGGTGTAATTAAGGCGCCCAAAGACGCTCTGGGCACTTAACCGGTTAATTGCAAATTTAGAGGAAAATTTCTTTACCACAAAACAATAAGATAGAAATGTGAAACTTAGTCACCAACGACCAAAGCTTTGAAGTCCGATTTTGTTTGTAACCGAATAATGGTCAGGTCACAAATGAAAGAAATACAAAACTTCTATGTCCTCAAATATCACCAATATTGAATGCGCCTTTCGTTTAGGTGATAAACTTTTATAGGTACAAACGTAAATACTGTAATATATTCTTTAACGCGTGTTTATGTCTATACCATGTTTCTCCACACTTTTACAGCTAGACCTATAAGGTAATGAATGCACTTGCCATTATTTTTTAACCTCAGCGATTTACAGTGTTGATGACGTGAAAATTCTCATATATCTGTTAAATACATGAATGACGTACCGCAATAAAACGTTATTTATTTATGTAATAATTTAAATAATTTAGATGATTTTGGTTAGGGCCAGTTTCGTCCGATAAAAGAATTTTAATCTAATCAATATAGGTTGTTAAAAAAATCGCGAAACCGTGGTTAATATAATAACTGAAATTTAAAATATGGCAACACTATTGATTACTTGACCCCAATGTGGTTATTCTTTTAATATGTCATCTATGCATAGCGTTTTTAATTAATTAGATTATTAAGGTCAAGGTAGTAGTATCATGATATAGGAGTAAGTCAGAAATAGACATGTGACAATATATCATCAAAATAATATCCAGTAATAAGTATCTAAGACAAGTATATTCTTTTATGGCTTATGAAACAACACAATTCAATATAAGTATACATAATATATAAATGATGGTAGGTAGAGTTAGCTATGTCGTATCTAATATCTTGGACATGTATTACATTATAATTTATATATATTGTATTTGTTTAACTTATGTTAAATTAATGTAAATATTGCAAAATTGTTTATTAATAATTATTATGGTTATTTTAGTAATATTATTTTCAATGAATTATGGTCAATATTTTAAGCACTAGTGAGTCAGCAAGATTCAAAGGCTTGATATGTATATGGTATTAAAAAACTCAATTGAAGACCTATTTATTGAATTGAGAAAAACTAGATTGTCCAAAGAAAGGTTTCATTGTTTACTTCTCTCTCGCACTGTTCAAGTGCTATACAAATTTACGTACGCTTATCTCACTCGCTCCGCCACGCGACCAACACACGCCGAGACTGAAAGTTGCGAACCAAAACGAGCTTTTGATTTTAAATATAAATATACGAGTAAAACAACAATCGTATTTTGTCTTATAATAAAAAATACATTATATCGTTTTACATGCGCAACTGTATCTATTTAACAATACATATTAATAATTAATAAAATAATTTCCTTTTCAATGTTTATTGTGTAAAGTATTATATTTCATAAAGCCTGTCCAATTCCCATCTGATTACAATTTTGGATTATATAGTGTCTTAATATCAGTAATGTCCCTAAGTAAAATTCCACTCTAAGGTAGACTTAGAACGCCGTCCACTTTCATTGTTCATCTCAAATTTTATGCATCATAATTGTTAGGTGGATCTACCTATTTTACTATCTTAAACTGACAAATAGCTCAACAATACTTCTGAAAGATAATACGTAAGTAGGTATATAATATTATCATCTACTGAATTTCTATGAAACATAATATCAAACAGCGATGCTTTTATGTAAGTGGAGGTCTGGGGTATTGCCCAAGATGTCGGTACTTTATAACGAAGCGACTGCATAGTTCACTGAATGGAAAACCGTCACTACTTTACAAAATTGTGTTGATGTTATTCATTCCTTAAGTTGCTGCTCTTAAAAAATGCATAGCCTGCCTACCACCATGGGACGTTACTACTGAACGGTTATCCATGTGCAGTAATGAATGCATTGACGCCGACACTCCTCTGCGGGTTTCTGGTCTACCCATCGAGCTGGTGACCTGGTTCAAATACTTAGGAGCCACAGTTGCTGACGATGGTGGTATTTCCTAGTGAGCTTAGAATCCGCATGGGTATGGCATCATGGAAGTCAGTGCTGTATTCTTCGAAGACCAAATGTCGTTTTTGCGTTCAATGCGCACGTACTACCGGTGCTCCTTTATGGGTGTGAGGCATGGCATCTTACTAAGCTTCAAAGGTCTTGATAAATATAAGTAATATAAGATAAATAAAAGCTTTGATAATCGATGTTTCCGAATCTTAGGGGTACATTGGTACGACCGCGTTACAAACACTCGAGTTTGTGAGCAGACACAGCGGGCTTCGGTGATTGAGGTAATCATGAAGAGACGCTTTACGTGGCTGGGACATGTGGACTTCTGGCACAGCCTCAAGGGTTTCGTCGCCATGGCCGGCCCTCCCTCACAATGCAGCGGTGATACAAAAGCGATGTATGCTCTGCAGGTCTGGCATGGCGGGAGATGTGAACTTGTGTTTGCCTAATGCCCCAATGCTGGGCCGTGACAGAGTGAAAGAAGAAGAAGAATGTGGCGTTTAGAAATTATTCAGACATTAAATAACTAAGCATTTTCGTCTACCGTTCAATAGAAAGTATTTGTATGCAATCCACCTTCTCTCAGACGTGGATTTAATTTAACCCATTGTAGTTGAACGGGGCAGTACTAGCCTTGAAATTGATTAATCCGGTCAGTCATTCATGCCGATACACGCGCAAGTCATGCGGGCGATAGACCTATAAAAAAATAATAATAACACAGACAAGATGTTTCGCGCCAATTATTATTATGGCAGGCGCGGAGGTGAGCGGTCCAGTGCGCATGCGTCTGACGCGTTCGTTCCCGCCAATTAGCGCCACTTGCCGTTTGACCCCAACAAGACGCGGGAAAATAAACTTAACAGGTCATGGAATAATTCCAAAGTAATTAGAGTACTTTCCCAATTTGACAGGGGTTTAAGGATATTTGTCAAATATAAACCAGTCATAAAATAAATAAATATATTATACTAATTATACTACAGTTATTTTTTGATCATTTATTGAATAATCATAATGCTAAATAAATATGAATGTTTTAATAACCAGAATCCTTAAGTGAAATTATATCATTTGGTTGCTTCTGCGCACAAGGAACATCTCCATTTTTGATACGAGTGGGCGGAAGAACGAATAATTAGCAATGGTCACTTGCATTACATTTATATGTGCAACGTTTAAAGTTTTATTAATTGAAGACTCTTCACTCGGCTGAGAAAGAATTGCAAAAGAAATAATGAAAAAAAACATTTAATTTTTTTGACATCACTTCACAGAATTATGATTCAGGCGTTTAATTAGGTACTCAATTAAGAAAGAATATTCACATTTTGCAATGGCAAAATTATCCAATCCTACATTATTTATATTTATCTACAAATTAGAATATTTGAGTAGTATAAATAATAAAAGTGTAGAAAAACTCCACATGTACTTGTTTAACTGATAATATTGTCAATTGCGATTCAGAGATATATCTACTAAGGATATACTAAAAAGCAATCTTGCTTTCTGCGAATCCTACCATACATCTTTTGGTTGTAGGACAAATTCTTTAACCGTTGATCAACCCAAGTGCATTTATCGTGGATTTTGACTAATCCATACGATATGAGGGTGTTTTAAAGTTATGTTAATAATGAGCTACCTTACATATTATAGTTTAATAATTATGATCACTGCCAGAGCTGAGTTAACTCGTCGAAGCATGTATGTATATCACGTCAGGCCATAGACGAGTTAACTCGTGCGTTCTTGTAAATGCCATAAATTCTGAATAAACTGTTTGTGTATCATCATCATCAGCCTGAATCTATCCACTGCTGGATGAATGCCTCTTCAAGCTGCTTCCACTTCTCTTGGTCCTGTGCATTGCGTTGTCAGGTACTTCCGCAGAACTTTATCATTTCATCGATCCAGCGGCCTCTAGGTCTACCTTGCGGACGTTTTGTACTTCTTGGATACCACTGGATGACTAGATTTGTCCAACGATTGAAACATGGACCCTAAGTAAAAGAGGGATCCAGAAACTTAGAGTAGCACAACGTGTTTGTGTATATTTTCTAAAAAATATATATTATTTTATTGTGAAGATATTCACGATAAACTCGAGAAACATGTTGATTTGGTGAGTTTTTAGAAACATTTATCATTCTGTTCCTATTTGTTATTTTTAAGGGATTTATTTTATTCCAAAAATAGCTGGCCTATAAGTGTCCACATAGTAAAAATTGGCCGGCACTGAAAATGTTCAATGAAAGTAATGGTATTATAAATGAATTATGTCAATTAGAATCCGCAGTACCTACTCTAGCTTTTTGATCAAGGCACGGCCATCACTAGAGCTCTGTTTCATACCTCATAACTAGGCACACAACATTTAATAATACAGCTTACTCTATTTAAGCTACGTAATAATACGTATAAGCTTCATAAACATTATATTGGAAATAGTCTACATATTCCAGTATTGAATAAAACAACAAATAAAACTTCTCAAAAAATATCTGCCCAAATTTTAGATATTAAGAATCGTTATTCTTTGAATAGTGAAAACTTACAATTAATATTTTATTTTAGAGACATATAAGTTAGTCGGTATTAATATTATTTTCTTGACACACCTAGCAAATGATCACTAAATATTAGTATGTCACACATTTTAACAAGCGTTTCGTTATAACTGGATAAAACAGCTGAATTAAAAAAAATACTTTATTTTGGTTTAATTTTTCATTCAATTCAAATTAATGTCAGAGAGTTGTAAAATTGTCCCTCGTGACGATAATTTCAATACAAATGTCAGGTTAGGTAGATACTTCAGTAGCTTACTTAATCATTATATATAAAATTAATTAAAACTCTTGCAACCTGAATATTTCTTTAACCCGTCTGACCAAAGTGATGGAATGATGAATCGCGCCAGCTGCATACACATGTATATATTTCCTGTCATTTTGCAAATCCACAGTTTTTCAGTTGTTCATTAACATTCACATGAAGACGATTAAAAAGTCATTAACTTCTACGTAGAAAGTTTTCGTCTTGCCCATGCGTTGACATATTTGAGGCAATACTACTTGCAGATTTGGCATTCGATAATAAAAATAATATAACTCTGAGTAAAATTCCACTCGGAGAAAGCTTTCGCTGGTTTGACAGTCAAACTTTTTGGCGTATTCCTTTTCACGTAAGGATTCAAGTAATGTATTATTTTAAATATAGATAAGTACCTAATATTATAATTGCATATTATTGTATTTTATTTTATGGTACAAGACCGATATTGCGTCGCTGAAGATAAGCGACGTATACATTTTTCAAACGAAAATAATAAATTATAGAGAAAAAAAACAATATAATATACTAAAAATAGGGGCGATTGGCTAGGTGGAACATCGAATGAAATATCCGACGAGTCCAAATTATGCATTTCTTGCTAAACATTTTTATTGAAAATATGTTACAAGTAGGTACTTAGTAATAAACAATAAAATTGTATATTATTTATATTCCACTGATTTTTTATTTGAATGATATTATGCGGAATAAGAATATATTTTATCAACATCTTGTCATATTGGTTTTATTAAATTTTTAACGCCTTACGAACCGTTTAATTTTCTAACAATACAGTAAATTCAGTGCGAGTACTTTAATTCGGCTGACACAGGAATCGAATAAAAAATAAATGAACTTAATAAAATTTGTCAAGACTTGGAGTTTGGGTAAGTCATATCAGCACACACTCGAAGAACAAATTGTATTAGCTGAATGAAATGACCACATAATATTATAGTGAAACCTATATTATACACATCTTCTTCTTCTTCTTCTTCTTCTTCCACTCTGTCACGTCCCAACATTGGGGCATAGGGCAAGCACAAGTTGGCGCCACTTCCATCGATCCATCGCCAACTCTTGCGCCTCCCGCCATGTCAGACCTGCAGCACGTAGGTCGCATTATACATATCATCATCATCAGCCGGGGTCAATCCACTGCTGGATGAAGGCCTCTTCAAGCTTTTTCCAACTCTCTTGGTCCTGTGTCGTTCGCTGCCACGTATTTCCCCCGAACTTTACCAGTTCACTAATCCAGCGGCTTTTAGGGCGACCCTTTGGCCGTTTCGTGTCCCTTGGGTACCACTGGATGACGGCATTTGTCCAGCGGCCGTCCTTTCAGCAAGCAATGTGCCCCGCCCATCTCCATTTCAGCTGTTTGGCAACGTCTATTATATCGTGTACTCCTGTCTGCTTCCTAACCCATTCGTTTCTCTTACGGTTCTTTCGCGTGATGCCCAACATACACCTCTCCATGCCTCGCTGTGCGACTCTTAGCCTTTGCTAACATATACCTAAGAGATATTGAAAGACCTAAAGGATTTTTATCGTTGATTTATAAATGACAGGAATTATCAAGTAAACTGGTGTATACATTGTCCCTTTGTATCGATTTTATTATTATTTGTCGGCGAGTAAGATGTATAAGGATGTGACAGTATGAAGAAAAACTACTGTTTATAAATATTGACGAAGCGGTTGGCACTATTACCTACAGCCGTTTTGACATTATTGCATTTCATTTTTGAGTATGCAGCACGCGGTATATTATGGGTTGAATAATTCACGTAAAACTGTAAAACATAATATACTGTTGTGTTCTTTGGGAGTCGTCGATGTGTCGTAGGCTATGGTGTTGAGGATGATGATGAAGAAGTTGAAGATGTATGCAGGAGCGAGTTTTATATGGCAAAACGGTTGGTACAATAGTATGTTACAGCAGTTATGTTACAATACTAAACTTATGATAGGTACGGATCCGAGGTCCGCATCTCAATTCAATCAGATGTTGGGCGAAGCGATATAGAGACTGCGATGGTAACAGACTGGAAACGTATATTCGAGTGACATTTTGATAAATCAGTATTCGTAATTTATACAGTCGAAAGTAATACCTAAACATTATATTCCAGTACATAATTATATTGAACGAGTCAGGGGTTTAAATACGAGTAGCTGTGAATTTTATTTATTATTTCAGTCATAATATAATATGATACTATGGGAATGGATATAAACTAATTTTCCATTGCGATACCGTATTTAATATCGCCAATCAATCTGATGATTCAGGTAAACAGTTGTTTACTGGTATATGAGTCGCTGGGAATATATTATTGCGGTCTAATAATTTGATACATTAAAAAAAGATATAATAATCAATAATATACTGACAGCTACAATACTGTTCAGGTTTTGTAGACAACATGTACATTAAAATCCTCGCGTAAAGTTCACATCGCTTTTTCAAAAAGCTCAATATATCGATGTGAATATACGGTTTTTCAGCTTAATTTTCAATTCAATTATCTTTAATTTCAATTTATTTTTTGGCATATTGTGGACATTACAAATTATAAGTTAAAGTCGTTCACAATATGATACAAAATAATAAAAGTAATAAAAGCGATAAAAATGAAAATATATAAAGAGAACATAATATAAACATACAAAAGCAGTGAAAATACAATTATACCTACATCTATAGAAGTTCAAGTACACCGATATTGCTAAGGAGGCCCTATTTTAATAATTTATAAAATAGCGTCCACCTAAACTCACCCTCACGCAAGTGGAATATATCAACACCCGAAGCAATTTGGTTGAACATAGTTATCACCCTCCCAATTGGCATTACCAGCGGTAGGTTGGTTCTGCACCTTGGGAGAATAAACAACTGATGCTCTCCATTTCTAAGACGGATATCAGAGACACACATAGAATGGCAGAGTTTTCATTTATAACTCGTATGAGTCGAAAAAATACGTAGCTTAAAAAAGATCTCTTCTAAATTGCAGACTGCAGTATGTAGGTATACCCAAGAGAAAGTCAGCTGGATAAAGCCACGGATAGTATCCATACAACCTCAAGTAAAGGAGTCTCAAGAATTTATTCTGAACCCTCTCGACCATAAGGCCATTCTCCAACTGATGCAGTGCCCAAACAATAGACCCACATTAAAGTATAAATAAAAATACTTACTTGCATCATTTTGGAAATAATCAGAATCATATAAAGAAAAAAAATTAACTGAATGGGAAGTTCTTGAACTAAAATTTTTCATTGTCGGGTTATTATTCTTATCCATTAGGCTACCTATCCGTCTATCACCTATAACCTGATGTATATTCCCCAAGGTGTTTTCAAGTTTCGCTAATAGAATGGCAAACAACGTTGTTATGGCGCTAGATAGATAGATGGCGCCCGGTATTATCCATTATTATTTATTAATGACGTCTTACAATTTTTAAATAAATACTGAAATTATACAAGATTTAAAATGTCTTAATAAAAAATACATAACATTTTACAAATAAATTATAATTCACAATATGACATTTAAAAGAAATACCTAATTAACAGTATTAACAAAGTTAAAAACAGCGTAATAACATAAATGGAAGCTACCTCAATCGAGTGAAATAAAGCCTACTTTAAGAATTATTAAAACAATGCTTATATTATTATTAAAATATTCGACCATGTCCGATCCTAATAGGATCATATGGGCCTCCACAGAGAAGATGTTTGTATTAACAGATTTTTGTTTTTTTTTTTTTACGAGAAATGGATGTCAGCCACTTGCTCAACCCATCAGGTCCATACCCTGACTCACACACAAATTGAAAAACAATATGCGTACTTGCCAGACCCAGGATTCGAGCCTGAGACCCATGGCGTGATACTCTGACGCTTAAGCCGCATGGCTGCCGTGTGTGGATGGAACAATGCTTACTTTAATTTATTTATCTACTTATAATAAATGATTGTAAAAACTACCTTTATTTATAATATTAGAATCAATGTTATCAAATCAAATCCATTTAATGAGATTTTTAATATTAGATTTAAAAATAATAAATTAACAGATAATTATGTTTTTCAATTATTTTTTTTGTAATATTTCATAAAATATTTTGAAAGATTCATCATTATGGGCTTTGATAAATTATCGGTAATTTTCAACAACCTTAATTGCAGTAAAAGTAAAACCTCTACTTTGAAAAGCGATTACTCTCCAGGTAATTCCATGGGAACCTAAGTGTTGATGTATCTTGCGAAGCAGTTAAGAGAATTGCATATTTGACTTTAATTATGTGGTATGGCAAATTGAAAATTGTAAATAATACTCGTATCTGCTCAAGATTTGCACTTGAAAACTTTAAAAGATGTACACATAAATCGATTGATGCCTGGAAGTGTTTAAAGAAAGCGGTAAATTTTATAATAATCTACTACATACTTTGATTGATGTCAAATGTTGTATAAATATTACGTATTAAATTTAAAAAACATTCATATGAATATATTATTTTAATATACTTCTTATATTTAACTGCCTCGAGCTCTTTGGTATGAACCAGTTTTCTGTTCCCATTCGACATTCGAAAAATGGTGAACTATTTTTTATTTGATTTTTAGCTTTTCAAAGCTTTCAATGCATTTTTAAATTCCAGTAAATTATTATTTATTACCTCAGAATCATACTAGAAATATTACACATTATCACAATATATTGGAAAGGATCGTATAAAGATAGATGGACCAAGTGGGACTCAAACTCTCATCTTTTAATTTTCTTTAATTAATAATAATTAATTTAAAGGATATAGCACTCACTCAGAAATTAAAAGATGTAAGTATATTGTGTGGGATTCTATTATACCGAGCTGACAAAGATAAGCGGTTAAAACTGTTTTAGGGGCGAAGGTGTAGAGATGAAAGACTGATTGTAGATTGCTCGAGTTAATGTAGAAGTTTATTTACTGATAAATAAATACAATAACAAGAACAGAAGTTAACAGTTCAGAATATGCTTAGTCTGAGATGTTACGATATAGTGTGCCATCATCAATCATCCTTCGCTATTTATTGAAATGAATATTCAATAAATTGCAGCAAGATGTTATTAATGTACACACACAATTGGGTAAAATGCTGACTGTCGCAGTGCTGCAACTTCGCGGCGTTTTGATTGCAAGGTCTGGGGTTGTCGACCCTTATTGATGTATCTTATACTTGTAAAATGTGCTGACAGTATATAAAGTGCGTAACTCGCTGATTATCGCGTTGTTACAATTACATTGACAAGGACTGAGGTTGTTGACCGTCACACTGTGAATTAAAACAAAAGAAAATAAATAAAGTCGATTTTAATAATATATTTATTTTTAGAAACATTTTAAATTACGATTTACAGCCAAATACATACTTCAATATTAATTATGGTTTGTGCAAGAAGAGGATTATTTAATATGTCTCATAGTATAAGGTATATTTTTTGTTTACAGTAAATAAGCTTTTCCCAATTTTATTAACGTTAAGTAATTAAGTGCTGTAATTTAAAAGAAAAAATGATTAACTATCACAAAAAATCTCGTCTTTAATCTACATAACCACACAATATGTTGATTGGAAAAAAAACATCAAGAGGAATTCATCCACACAGCAAGATGCTACCTTGAACTTTCTTTGTAACCTACCTAACTAAGAAATCGAAATCCGTCAAATAACGGATGGAAAACTCCGTACTTATAGTATGTATAAATTAAAGATATAATTATTAGTGGTAGTTGAAAATACAATAGATATTTACCAGTTATTTGTTTGTATTGCAAACTATTGGAAATATATTTTGCATTCATAATTGCCACCTTGGGTGCCACGGTTGCCGATGATGGTGGTATTTCTAGTGAGCTTGGAATCCGTATGGGTGTGGCGGGCTCTGCGTTCAACCAACTTGTAGTCGCATGGAGGGCAAGGCTGTATTCTGTGAGGACCAAATATCGTTTGTTTAACACGTGCGTGCTACCTGTGCTCCTGTATGGCTGCGAGACATGACATCTTACTAAGCTTCAAGAGTCTCGGCTTTTGAGCTTTGAGAATCGATGTCTCCGCCGAATCTTAGGGGTACATTGGTACGACCGCGTTACAAACACCCGAGTTCGTGAGCAGACACAACAGCCTTCGGTGATTGAAGTTATCACGAAGAGACGATTTACGTGGCTGGGACATGTATTCCGGATGCCGCCAAAGAGTGCGGCACTTCGTACCCTTGTGGCACAGCCTCAAGGGTTCCATCGCCGATGCCGGCCCTCCCTCACCCTGCAGCGATGCTACAAAAGCGACCTACGTGCTGCAGGTCTGACATGGCGGGAGGCGCAGGAGTTGGCGATGGACCGAGGAAAGTGGCGCCAACTTGTGCTTGCCCTATGCCCCAATTTTGGGACGTGACAGGGTGAAAGAAGAAGAAGAAGAATTAGTATTATAATAAGAATTGAAAATAATTATCATCATGATAAGCCAAGGTCAATCCACTGCTTTACGAAGGCCCATTGATTTCATTCGTCTCATTTATTTGAATAATTCTGTAAAATCTATATTAATAAAAGATATACCTTTTGAATGCTTTCTATGTAGTATCTCTATCGGAAGATTAGATTTGTCTCCTTTTCGAGCAATGTATCTTGGTCATTATAACATCGTTTTATTTTACACATTTGTTTTATTCGCATATCAATATAATATATACATCCACACCATGAAACTTTTGTTTTTTGTTCTTGTGCATAATAGCCATTATGACTAATATTGACATTTCCGTAAAATATTATACATTTATATAAATAAGTAATTACCTATATAGTAGTAGGTATGCACCGAATAACTGTGCAAAATATATTTAAAAATACGAGTTTTGATGAGTTCTTCGGCAAAATAATTATATACCGGTGTGTTATTGCTTTTGCAGGAATAAAATAAAATCGTTAAAACACTTAGGCGGTAAAAATATATCGCCGAGACGAGTAAAATATTATTCCAATATGCGACGTTTATATCGTTTCTTTATTAAAAGTCGCTCCCGACAGTTAAATTCAAAGATAAAAACATGTTTCTAAAATAACAGTAGATTTATGAGTTTACCTGTCAATAATTATTCATGAGAAAACCAGGAATATTTAACTGCGATTTTTAATCTTTGTGTAATAATAATAAAGGGAAATAAATTGATTGACTATATTATACAACAGGTAATTCAGCAATTCATATGTATTAGCCCTACAACCCATGGTGGGTTTTGGTCTCCCATAACATTCCGAACGATCCAATATCACCGCTTTTCTAAGTGGTGCTGTTCAAATAACCGAGTTTTAGTCTTCCATGTTTTTTATAGCTCTCAGGAAAAGCGTACATACCATATCTTAATTCACTTCCGTCATTAGTTATATTACCGATTTAGTGTTGTAGTCTTGTCATTTTCATATGTAACGTAATCTTTTTGCCTTTATAAATAAAGTACAGCTTTTTCTTAGAATAAATAAGTCCTCTATTCAATTAATCAGCGCTCTAGGTCTTTCTATACCTTCTGCAAAGTAAACGGCAGAATACAAAAAATATGTAAAAAATACAAAGAGAATAATATATATATCGGTATCCTTTTATTATCAAGAATTTTTGAAAAATATTATTTAAGTCTTGATGATTAGAATAACTTGTTTGATTATAAAATATTATAGATAGTTTGATTTAATAAAATAACAATAATGGCGACATAACAAGATGACAGATATTATGTTATTTATTAAAATAATAGTTCAATTAAAATTATATTAATAAATAGGGTAACTTTAAATAACTGATTACAAAATGTACTTACTTTTCACCACGGGGACATCTGCTGCTATCCAAATAACCGGCCTGTCCCCTACACCGGTCCATTGAGTGCAAGTTTTATAAGTAATTTTTATATGTAGCAAAGGAGATTTTGTTTTCACTTAAGGATTCCATTATTTACAAATTGATCTCTTTTTTTGTAAACATTGTAATTTTATTAATAAATTATAAACATTTTAGTTAATTTAATAAGTGTAGGGTTTAGTTTTTTGCTTTAAAATAGAATAAAACTTCTTGTAAATGAATAATTTCGATGCATTTTTAGGATAACCGCTGGAATTATTGTATGCATTTATAGTATTCTTGTGCCTGACGTGTGGCCTTACCTGTTTTATCAGTCAATAAGTAATTTCTCGGGCAGATGTACATGCAGGGGCATGCGACTTGGACGATTCAGGTTATTTTAATAACAACGAATCGCGAGGATTAATGCGGTCGGGTGTTATCGGATCATCGATTGGCGCGGCTGGTGATTGCCGGCTGCTTATATGAACATCCTTGGATAGATACCACGAGGAAGTTATGTATCGGCGATAGTAACTGCTAGCAAACATATGTATCTACCAATGGCAAAGTGTGACCTTTAAAAGAGGTAGGCTGTGGAGATCTGAGAAAATTAGCACACTAGTCAATTATATATTACCATCCCAATAAAGTATTAGACTAGCTAAGTCAAATATTTGGTGTAATATCAAAACTTAAAATTATTTGTTTATTTGTTTGAAATTTTTATGGGTATTTTGTTATAGTATTGTAGATGATAGTAATTGTCCTTTTAATTCGAATATAATAAGGAGATAAGACGATATTACTACTAATGAACAGGTACACACTAATGACAACGACACACAAATTCAAAGAAACTTCAAAAACTCTCTGACGACATAAAGAGCGACGAGTTTAAATTACGTATTTTTCAAAACATTTATACACATCAAAAATCATTAGATAACATTTATTTTTAAAAACAATGTATATATTTTATTATTATGCGATTAAACGCAATTGAAACTTCTTTTTTTTAATTATCTAATTATTAATTATTTTGAACAAAATGCAGTCATGATAACAATATTATGCGCGAAGGTTTTAGGCTTTACGATAAGAGCCTACCACATGTCATACAATTCGATAGACTGACTGAGGTTACGTGACGTAAAGTTCTTACAAAAAAATATCACAATACTGTGAGAAACAATCCAACATTTATTTACGTCAAGACAGATGGCGCGCTGTGGTATGTATTTTTAAGCCTTTGCAGATTGTTTTGTAACATGTATAATAAATTCCAACACATTATATTATGAAATCTGTCGTTGATAAATTGAATTATTTTTATGGTATATTAAATAATCAAGTGTATGTATGTACCTAATATCTAGTATGGAGTCTTCGCCACTGGTACCTAGCTACTTATATTATATACTAACATATTTATATTACGTACTTTTTGATGAAGCCTGATATCTGCTTCATAAAAAACCGCCGCTGCAAAAAAGTCTAAAATAGAATGTTAGTATAAGTTAACCAAAATGATATTGTGGAGTGCCAATATGTTTACTTTCTCAATCGTATTCAATGGAAGATGCTAAAGCTTTTTTTAAACAATATTTTCCCATTGATAGTTAAAAAATATCATCAGAGTAAAAACAGTTACAAGGTTGACGGCAATTTTGATTTTACCCGGGACACTTTGTAACAAGGCGCATGCGCAGAGGTTTTTCAAACTCGTGTCGTACGCGTGCCTCAGTAATTATTTTAATTTTGGCGGGAAGGTGAGCGCTGTCTTGAAAAGAGTGATTAAATTTAAATATTCGAATTATGATTTCATCAGACTGAATAGGCACATATAAAAAACTGAATCAGATATTTTTCGCATCATTATTTTGTCATTTTAAAACATATTTATCTACACACGTAAACGTACCATACTATTTTTTGTGTAACTGTGGATATGCGAGTTTTTTTTATTAAATTACGTTTAATTTCAGATACCTACAAAAATATTTTTTTTCTATAAAAAATCTGTGACTATAAATTGCTGTTCGATTCAATATGAACAATTTATCAATTTTTTATATTGTATAATATATTTATTTGTAAGTTTATTTTTCAATTTAAAATGAAATGTGTTTATTTTACCTGTTTTTAGATACGAGTACATTGTTTATCAATTATAAACGTTTAATCGTATATCTTTAGTATCATTTTATGTTTTATATTTCTGTTACTAGATGTCCCTATTAGTACAACAACACCTCTCTCAAATAAAATATGGTAACCTTCAACGTATTTTAAACCAATATTATATTTATACTGATAGTACATATTTAAATCACGTAATTAGATGCATTTTTTGTTTAGTGTGTATGAATGACCATAATTAAAAAATAATTGGTACCTTTTCGTCATTAAACAAAGTATAACAAAGAATATTAAGTAGGTATCAGTATCAATTTCTTATCATAATATCAAAATATTGTGCTCTATATTGGGTTAAAAAATCAGACAAGAAAATATCAACTGCATAAAACGGCAAGTTTATAATTATAACGTGCTGTGTATACTTACTTAGCGATTTTTTTTTCTTTTTTCGATTATGACAGATCGTTCCTTGCAGTGATGTTGCCAAAATATCGAAGGGTACCTATTATTAAAAGTATATACCTACCACATTTATCAATCAACCAAAATGGCGTAAATGAATTATATTTTTTAATAATAATATGAATTTAAGTACCTAAATTAGATGAAGTTGTTAAAAAAATATTCACTGTCTTTATACATTGACACGCATTAGCGTAAGTGGTATTTAAAGTAAAAATATTTTGAGAATATTATATTAGGTACCTACATCATTTTCATTCTATAGCCCGCAGCTTTATGAAGTGGCAAGCAATTTCAGAAGCATACATATTTTTAATAAAATGATATTTGAAAAAGTTTCAAATGTACTTTGGATGAGATCCGGCGTATGTGGGTTAGAGTCCAGCTGGCTACCGAAGTATTTTTAATATTATGTATATTAAATTAGTATTCTGTTGACAAATTATGTATGTTCAAAAACGAATGCATTCAAAATGGAAAAACATTCTTAAAATTATTTATAATATTCATTAAATAAATAACACTTTGCTATTGCAAAAACAACACTATTGTATGACCATTTTATTTCAGAAAATATAAACCGTTACATAATATGGATTGGAATGATAAACTTACACTATCAAATACTTTCAGTTTATTCCAGTGAATTTTCCTTTTTTTACATTTCCCGATAATGAAAAAATCATAAAGTGAAGAAAATAATGGTTAAGATGATGTCTTTACCTACCAGAGGCACCTAGCCGAAAAATACGAAGCTTGCAATTTGAGACATTTTTTTGATAACTTACAATTTTAACTGTGATAATTAATAAATATGTATTTGAAAACATTAAAAAGAAAAATATTTTTTATTTTTAGTCAAAGATAAAATTACAATTGTAAAAAATGTAATAAAATAAGTTTTCTAAGCACCACTTAAGAAGAGATTTTTGACTAATCCATAGTTTTAATATTTTTTATATGTATTTAAAAAAACATCGATTTTTATAAAAATTTAAATGTGTATAACTTGACATCCTTTTTATTTATATCAAATTTTATTTAGGTATGGTCCCAATTAATCGGCCGGTTAAATATTTGTGAAGTAAAAATTTAATTCAATTATTTATAAAATGTGTTGATGTTGTTGATGAATTTCTCTAAATAAATATATTTATAAATAAATTCCATTTATGTGAATATCACCGGTCTTTATAATTATTGAATCATGTTGATATAATATTTGTTGTATTTTATTTATAAAAGTAATTAATAAAATTTCGTTATTCCCTTGTGTATTTATAACAGCTATACTGGGTGTATGATAGGTAGTGTAGATACGTATGTATGGAGGCAAGTCCAGAGGCATAAGCGAATTATAGCAGAGTTGAAGGTTTTATTGAGGGTAAGTAGCGTTTTCCGTTTGCCGCCATATATTTGTAACTTCTTTGGTGCATCCATAATGCAAAACGGGAGCGAACGCCTCAGGTGTTGGTTCGAAGACGGACCGTTAAATCAATAATCAATATTGGCTAAGAGGGACACCGATACTGTTTACCAATTTTAATTATTGCCCGTGGGAAAAATTAAAAAAATACATTAATAAGTATTTAGGTATGATGAGGTGGAGGAGATAAAAGGTCGTTGTTGTTTAGTTGTTGAGATGAAAGTTTATTGGTTGATAGGTACAAAAATACACTGAACACATTAATAAGGGTGAAAACGTGAGATTATAATCGCGGATAATGATGTATTGGTGATATCAATATTATGATCGAGAGTTTAATTCTAAAAAAACTTAATTCGAGTAAAATAACGGATGTAAGTTTCTAAGCCCACTAGTTTAAACACATTGGGTAATTGTACTGAATCATTATCAGTCTACTTAACTATTATTTCTAGAATATCATCTAATTCTAATAGGTATATTTCTGTCGTTTATCAAAATTATGCATTTTCAATTATTTGAAATCAAATATTTTAAAATCTTGTGTGTATTTGGAATTGAATAAAATAATTACAAGATAAAAAGAACTTTTCATATACAACGTTTTTAAATTTTCTGTTGAATCATATAAACTTCACTTGACTAGCTTGAACGATCAAAAAAAATGTATTTGATAGACATAATACTAAAATATCATTTTGACATTCATATTGATAACGCACGTATATATTAATAATTTAGTTGTTAGGACCCTAGCAACCAATAATAGTGGATTGGGTTACGGATTTCTTCCGAAATAACTTTTCATACAAAACAGAATTAACTGACAACGAATTTAATTCTACTTAAAAATGGCTAAAAGTATTAAAAAAATGCAGTGGCATCGTGTTCTGATATATTCTAAAAGTTTCAAATGTCTAGCTTGTCAAAACGTTGTAAAAATATGATAACGTTGAACGAAAATTTACCATCATACAAAGCTTTGATATCTTAAAAAGAATATTAACAAGTCTTCAAAATGAAAAAAAGAACACACGTGTAAACCTTTCTCGCTCTAAAGCAGTTTATCTTAGTAAAATTGATTTAATTTAAATCGCAAATTGAGTTGTAACCTAAAAATTTTATGACCCGCATAAGAGGCGAGCAAAGTTCTAAGTTATGATCTTATAGTGTTCTCAGTCCCATTTGAACGGGGAGGTATGATACACCTTGATCACTTAATTTTGCAGTATAGGTAACGGCATACTGAATTCATTTTCTGTTTAATTACAGACTTGAACGAGATTTTCTGTTTCTGCTTAATAATAATTGGCCGCCCGTAATGTATATTGTACAATACGCAATTGTAATATGCAAGAATTTTAATGAATGCGGCTTGAATGGTTAGTCGAAAATATTGGTATATATTCAATATTTCATTAGTTAATTAGAACAAAAATGTAATGTATACTTAAAAAGGGTCATAATTTAATATAATTATTTTTCTAGTACTTATTCTTCTTTTCGTAATATTTAATAATGAAGATCGGTGATCAAATTGCAATACATTTTCCTTAAGTAGGTAATTCTGGGTTTTTAATTGCCTTCAATAACCATAAATGTGTGAAGTTTTGGTCTATCTACAGAAGGTTTTATAATATGTCATCAATCGACGTTAGTCTTTTTAAGAGTAATTATAGTACCGTATATATATTATATCACCGTCGCATATAGATATTTAATTTCATTAATCTAACTCAATTAACTCAAAACAAATAAATCGCTTTTATAAAAAGTTAGAACTAGGGTAACTATATTATGTACTGATATAAAAAATATTTTTTATATTTCAAAGAAAATAGATTCAATCCATCACACAAGACTTATAATTTAAAACAACATTCAGCAAAAGATTAAAAAGAAATTAAGCTTTTATTTGTGATATTTTATAAATTTTATCTATCATGTCTTGGTATTCACAATAAATCAAAATTTTATACTAAACACGACACGAAGTGTTTTTCTCGCATAGTAAACTTTGTAGAGTGTATGAAAATTTTACGTTTGCGTTTATATAATAATATAATTATCATTGTTAACGCTTCAAGGTGGATATTTTTTGTATAGAAAATAGCTAGTGTTTCAATATAAAAATAGCTTCATCTGCTCCAAACAATAATTAGGTTCCTATATAGATATTTAAAATTAAAAAAAATGATAGTATAAAATATACCTATATAGTTAGTGAGTGACTCAATTCAAGATCTACTGTACGGCTAGTGCCAACTATTCTTTGGAATAATGCTAATAGAAAAAGGTGCTTGATATAGTTTTATGTACAGTAAAAATATAAGTAGATATATTATATAAAATATAAGAGATACTAAAATATTTAAATTCTACAGTATCCATATTTAAAAAAAAAGCTGTTTCACTTATTTTTGCATAAAGCGATTGAATTCAATGCCCTTATCATGATATATTAAAAAATACATTAACCATGTACCTGTTTTAGAAAAAAACAGGTTTATGTAATATGCATGATGGTGCAGTATCGAGATTTTTGAGCACGACACACGACATTTAATATTCAGTTCGCGACAAGGGTGAATTTACACGTAATAACTAACTGGGGTTGTATGTATAACAATTTTATAGTAGGGGTGTGATACCTTTTTAAATAATGTTGTCTGTAAAATTTAGTTAAATATTTGTTTGTAAAACTATCAGAATGTATGATTGCTGAATACTAAAAAAAATATCCACATATTTTTTTTGTTGAGAAAAGAAAAGTTATTTACAAAAAACATTATCGGCCTATGGAATTGTTTTAAAATATTTATTTATTTTAAATGTATAGGCAGTGTAAAGATATTAAGTGTATAAGTACGTCAAAGATAGATTGATAATATAAAAAAAATGTTATAAAATGTGAATTCCTTAAAGGATTCCATTTATAACTTATTAAGGTTTTAAATAAGACTGAGTTTTCTCTAAAATGTAATAAAAATATTTTTGAAAAACTTATAGTTAAGTATAATGTATTTCATATTTATTTAAAAATAATCATTGATTTTTCTGAAATATATAAATGTGTATAACTTTAATACTTCTTAGGAATATCTTACGATATTAAAACTAGATACCTACTTTTTTTTTTAAATTTAATTTTTTTTTAAAACTTTATTTATTAAGGGGGGACATGCTCGTCGTAGGTCAAAATTGAATTTTTGTTGTATTTTCAAACCATGATACCGGACACTCCTTAAAAGTTGTAGATAATCTATTTATATTATTTTGAAGCCTTATTATCTTTTATATTTATTTTAAACATTTGATGACTGCATAAAGTATTTTTGTTACATAAAATAGTATTCTTTTAAACCTCTCGCTTTAATGTTTTAGAATATAGTCATATTTCGGTACATGAATGTGCAGTGGAGTTAAGATTTTTTACATTTATTAATTTTTAAACGCATTAATAAAACCATTAGTATAATTTATGATGAGATAATTTTAGTAAAATATTCACGATAAAAAATTATATTGATAATCTCTGTGATCCCAAATTTGACAAGAATTAGGCATTTTATTATTCAAAAAATCGGCAAGATTAACACATTTGAAGATAATTCTAAGGATACTCATTATAAGCTATGTCTTTGACCATTCAAGAGTGATGAACATCCTACGAATAATGATTGCTTTATAATAATTATTGACCTAAGAATAAGGTAGTGTTTTTTTGAAATACGCCATTTTTTTTGGCATTCCCTAGTGGTTAAGCTACAACATACGGCCGTAGCCATAAATTGACAAACTATAATTAAAGTAGGAAGTAAAGTTATGTTAACACGCGTGTTTGATATGAATACGAAAATTGATATGAAACGAATAATGAAAAGTTATTGCAACCAGCAAAGTTTTCAAATAAAATGTTAATTTATAGTAAAAAATGTGCATTTAAAGATTGAGTGTTTGTTTAAAAGTATTTTAATCGACTAAAAATTATTAATTTATATGATAAAAAAACATACCAAAGTAAAGAGATATGAAGTAAAAAGATAATTATTTTATATCAAATAATTTGTATAGTATTTATTTATCATTATAAAAATATTTATTTAGTTTTAGGTATATTGTACTTTAATATAAGCCTTGGTTCGAATACCGAGTGTAACAATAATTACCCGACATATTTTGGAGCATGTTCCAGGGTACATAGTCGCGAGTTCCTTTATCACCAAGGGCAGGTGGTAGCTGGTAGGTATACCTATACCACATACTGTAATATCCCCTATATTCTCCTTTGTTATAATCATATCCACCGTTCGCCTCTATGTCGCCCCACATTGTTTACATTTCTACAATCGGCGGAATGATAATATGTAATATAGGGTTTGATTAAGTGACTAGAAATAGCAATGCACCGAAGTAAAAATTATTCAACACGTGTGCTGCTCAAATCACTATGGTACGGTAATTTAACGTTTGATAATAGTACCTACGTAGTAAATTATTGGTTAAGTTTTTTAGTCTGATAAAACTATTATGACGGTTGTACAGTGGCGTCCATAATAAAAAACGAAAAAAATATGTAATTTATCTTGTTTTATTATAATGCAATCCAAAAATATTAAATAGCAATCGTTCTGGAAGTATTATATATATTGCAATTGCCAAACTGGCGAATCACGGAATCTAATCGAAAATAAAATTCCTTGTTTTAATTCAATTATATTATGTATTTTATAAATATGTATGTATTTAAATCCAGTGCACTCATGCACTCATGAGGCAATGCTTCACAAATTACAAGCTTGTTTTAGTTTCAATATCAAAGAATCGGGTTAAGAGCAAACTTTACTAAAAGATATATGCAAGCATCCTAGATAGGTAAAACTCATTAAATTATAAATGTAATGCTTTATCATTTCACATAATTAGTTTTACCTTTGATACGATGAGCTGTCCACATAAAAATCAAGGAGACAAATAGCTGACCGTTTAAAATCGTAAATTAAATTTTCAACTGGCACGGACTCGAGTTTCGTGTCCCTGCTAGGCAGACAAAAAAATGATAACCTCTTCACGTTGATTTTTTTTAATGCCGACTTCTCTGTAAATTCTCTTTCCAATAGTTCTTCTATTGACATGTTCAATACCTTCATTCAGGCACTCGTGCACTGCAATACATATTTTTTCCCTGGTGTTTATCCACTGAACTTATTTTCATGATCTGATATTTTGTTTTATTTTTATTTTACATTGTATTTTGTTGCTATTGCATAAAATTGTACCTAACTGTAATATTTATTATTGTTATTATTATGTGTACAATCGTTAATTTTTGTATTTTATATAAGTACCTATTTTGTTTCATATTATGTACATGCGCTGTTTATAAATAAATAATATATATACAATAAATTAATTGATCCGATGAAATTGTAAAGATAATGGTGAGAAAGATAATGGAAAAGATTTTGAAATGGTTATGTGAAGTGCATGGGTACAACCAATCCCACAAATTGTGATACTCGGATAACTCGCTGGCCATTATTACTTTCTTAGTAAGCTCTGAAAAAAATAGACTAGCACTAAATCATAACACAAAAAGCAAAGAATTAAATTTACATAGCGTACAGTTGAAGGATTGCGTGAACATGTAACCTTATTATTGACTATACGAATACCTCAATCAGATTAAACAAACATTACAAAAACCAATTTATAATGTATTAACTAAAAACATTCAGTACCACCACTGTCAATATTAAAATAAAGTAACGCGTGCGGGTATTTTTTAGTTTCGTTATGCTTCAGAGCTTTCGTTATTGTTAAACACTGAGTAATCTTGAAGCTTTTATAAGTACTTCTTATGTATATTTAAATTACAGGTAGGTAAGTAATTTGTCATTTGGGAAGTTTTGGAGTGGAAACAGTATGAAGATAATTTTACATGCCAACTTCAGATAGGTAATGTAATGTTCAAATAAATATTTATACACGACAAAAGCTCCAAATCATTAAATATATCTAAATTATAAAATTGTACTTAGTTTTATAAAATTTATTATTTAACATTTATAGATAATCTCTTTTAAATTAATTATGTGATGGATTCTTAATACATACTTGAAATACTTCATGTCGAAAGGCCGCCGATATCATCATATTTTTTTTATGAATAATATTTAATTATGTCCTTTATAAGCATTCTCGCGTTACGTTGACAGCTGCTAACATTTTTCTACTCGAAATCGTGTCCTCTAGTGACATCCCTTGGATATCAATGAATGAAATCATCCAGTAGTTTTTAATAAGCCTGATGTAATATAAGTGTGTTTTTCCACAATGCCACGGCGTTAATAACATTTGGTTATTATTTTGAAAATCAAAATAATCATGGCTAATGGATAATATTAGTATCATGTAACTATACCGAAAGCCTCGATGAATTGATTGTACTCAGTATATTTAAGATATCTATGTCACAAGAAAATGAGAAGACCTTTATAATATATAATATATAAATAAAAAATAATGATTATTATTTGCTAGTATCATATTTGTGATGAACTCATTTTTTTAAAATTCTAATTGATTCATGTAAATAAGTAACCCATTTTGAAAGAAACATATAAATTGAACTCGAATAAGTATCTAAAAATACTGTGATAAATAATTAGTTTTTTTACAATATGTATTCTAGATAATAATATTAATCTGTCGTTACGGGATTGAAGTCCATTAAATTGTTTTAAAATAAAGTTTTTTGACAATTCTATGAGGTAACAATTTGACACACTTTATCGAATCATAAATTTAGCTTTGTTTCAAAAATCGTTAATTGTGTATATAATTATGGTTAATAAAATTTATACTTTCTGTTGTCCGATTCTCGGAATCTGCTCTCGATCTAAAAAAAATATAAGGGGTGTAAAAATTCCACTACTCAGTGAGTTTGTGCCAGTTACCATTAAAAAGCAGGTGCCAGCACCCCTATGCGCACAATGAAAATAAAAATAATTGCGCAAGCTGAAATAGTTGTAGCGCATTGTCATACAACATGCAAATCGACTTGTTCGTGTGCCGACGCGTGATCAATTAAAAGCGATATAAAATTTATTTTATAAATTGAATAGTAGCATAGATCTAAATTGTGATTTAAGGTACTTGATTTTGATATACGAGTTGATTATATTATGTTAAATATCGAATATTTACTTTGGAAAACAACAATTATACAATTCATAAGTAATAACAGTTGATAGTCATCATTATAGTACCTACTCATCGTAGTCTGGATCAAATCACTGCTAAATAAACACAGGTCTAGACTTATTCCATTCCTCTCTGTTCTGTACGCTATGATGCTATGCAATTTTGTAGAATTTAACTATTTTTTCAACTCAAAGGCCAACGGTCAATGTACCTCTTGGACGTTTTATACCTAAATATTTATGCAATCATATAATTCAACCCAAACAAAATAAAGTTTTGTTATATTATTCTTTTCGACCATGTCCGATCCTAATAGCATCATATGGGCCTCCACAGAGTAGAGGTTTGTATTAACAGATTTTGTTTTTTTTTTACGAGAAAAGGATGTCAGCTACTTGCTCAACCTATTAGGTACATACCCTGATATGCACAAATTGAAAAACAATATGTGTACTTGACAGACCCAGGATTCGAACCTGGGACCCACGGCGTGATAGTCCAACGCTTAAGCCGCGCGGCCACCGTGGGTTATATTATACTGACTACAAAATAAATTAAAATAATCATTGTATGATTACGTTGTTTTTTTTTTGTTATTTTTCCTCTGTTAAAATAATTTAAGAAGTCCAAACTATAAACTATCTGCTTTGATCATTTATTCAAACCCTCATATACTTTATATTTTATTAGCTACTATCTTAGAGGATAATGTCTAATAAAAACAAGTAATTTTATAATGGATTATAAAATAAATTAAATTAATAATCTTTTATTACGTATTGCTGATTGTTTAAACCGGCATTGCTGTGTTATAAAATTGATGTAAATTAATATTAATTGATATTAATGCAGAATTATCAAAAAAAAGTATTTAAAATAAATTCAAACAGATGCATTACATACGAAATATTTAAATTGTATTTTATTTTAACCCGTTATCTCTTATAGATATGAACGTAAAATAATATAATACTACCCTTGTTTTGTATGTTTTAGATTACTTCAGCGTAGTTATTTATTTATAGGGTCATTTTTATGCATATCTATACAGAAAAGTACGCGTACAATTTATAAACCCTTCGTTGATAATGTTGGTGAATATTTGAATAATCAAATTGAAATAACATAACTCTTAGCAGGTGTGCAATATACAACAATATATTATGTAAGTACCTACTCAGTATTTTGTAAAAAGTATAATGTTATGCTTGCATGGAATATTTATTAATGTACGAAAAATATGAGGGTCCAGAAGTGGTATAGTAATTTTACCAACTAATTCTGAGAAATATATAAGTATTTTAGGTTATATTATTTAATGTTAAATATAAATAAATACTTTGTATTATTCCAAGCAAATGGATTGATTTTTTACTGGGAATATATTACGTATTATTAAAAAAGTAAATGAAAAATTTTGAGGTTAACAAGAAACTAGTATAATAAAAATATATTTGTGATAAGTTAAATTATATAACTATGCAATAAGAGGCTATTTAGACATGACATACCCTGGATACCACGCTGTTATGGTAGGTTGGTGAATGGTTTTATATTAGAATTTTTCAATCGATTGCCAATAATCTTAGTGGATGCTATAGATTTGTAGGTCATACATCGGGTATATTTTTACAATATTTTTCAACCGGTGTGCTGTGAGTATCATTTTGGTGTAGCATAAATTTTTCTTATATTTTATTGGTAGCGATTTTCAGTGGGCTATAAAAGAGGTAGATTCTGGATGCTGATTACACCAGAGATTCAATCTAGGCACTAACATTTGATGTTGATATGGCGGTTGCGCTAGGGTGCTTCTGTGTTCCCGTACTCATACAACTAGTACGATACTCTCACGGTTAGACTGTACTTGTGACGGATGGGTGAGTAATGAGTTTGTGATTGTTTATGAATTAAGGTGATTAACGCATTGGGTGAACCGTAACTATAATTGAATTACTTCTTTGATGACGCTAGGGTGGTAAAATAGTGCAAGATGCTTGATGGTCTGAAGATAACTGAATTGTTTATAACATGTCTGGACGCATATAATAATCATTGTGCGAGGTAGGTTAGGAATTTGTATGAGATTAGCGCTACCAATATTGTCCCAAAGATTTATATAATTCAAGTCCACGACAGTTTTAGAGAAATTAAGTGATTATTGTTTGAGAGCGTATAATATACGTCACAAGCTTACAGTAATACACGTAAATTATATTAATACGTATATTACTGTAAGCTTGTGACTTTTAAACTGTAGTAGAGTAGTGAAACAAGTTGCAATAATTTTGGCAATTTATTTAAAATTCACCCACTTCCATTTTTGGTATTCCAATTTTAAAATTCATTATTTCAAAAAATAAATACACATTTTATGTGACATTTAAAAAACAATAGAACGTTCCATCCACTGTCACTTGGATACTATCAACTTTTATGTCAACATATTTTAAAACCTATCGGACCTACCCGCAAACACGTCATGGTATTATTGAATCAGCAGAATAACCTTTCTCTCTAAGAGCTTTTAAAAAGTATATTATCTGCCGACATATGATAAATAGATTATGAATTATGTACATAAAGAAATAGCGTATGGAGTGGGTAAGGTAAAAAATGAAAAAAAGTATTTATTAATTGTGATGTTATATGCATATCATATTATCATCATAATTTTATACTTTTAATAGTAAAACCAGAAATAAAAATTTTCATTATAGCAATTTTATTTTTATTTTTCATTATCAAATCGTAAATTATTTTCTGTCGACTTATGATAAATTTTCATTCAGTTTTTTGCCGATCATATTTATAGGCATAAAATCTATTGGTCATCTAACTAAATTGCATGTAGAGTGGGCAAGTTAAACGTTATTTACATATTAACAAATTATTTTTTAATATAAAAATATTATATATTATGCCATTCTTCTTCACAATATTAAAAGTAAAATTTTAAATTTGCTGTATACTAATTTGGCCTATAATGTCAAGGTCCCAGGTTCGAATCCTGTGTCTGGAAAGTAGACATATAGTTTTTTAACATGTGTATGAGTCAGAGTATTTACCTAATAGGTTGAGCAAGTGGGCTGACATCCATTTCTCGTAAAAACAAAGGCACAGTTCGGTTTTGAGGAATACAGTGAAAAACACATTTTGAAAATATCTGATTTACTGGATTATTTGTTAGTTTGGGTTAATTTAGGTTATTTTAGGTTGGGTAAGGTTAGGTTAGGTGAGGTTTGGTTAGGTTAACCTAATAAATAATCCAGTATATCGGGTATTTTCAAAATGTGTTTACCGCTGTATTCCTCATAAGCGAACTGTACCAAAACAAATTCTGTTAACACAAACCTCCACTCAGTGGAGGCCAATATGATCTTATTAGGATCGGACATGGTATCAAATTTAATTTTTTACTACCAAATAACAAATATCACACCATATTATATTTGCTCCCATAAGTAGTAGTTCCGAGCATTTCGTATTCAATTAAAATAACTGTTGCAAACTATCGTTTAATTATTAAATACTAGGTATCATAAAATAGAGTAGTGATGTACATATTTATCATATTATTTTTATATATCTCTATATATATAAAAATCTCGTGTCACGATGTTTGTGGTCGAACTCCTCCGAAATGGCTGGACCGATTTTTATGAATTTTTTTTATGTATATTTTTTAGGTATGAGAATAAGTAAACAAGTATATTTCATACCGCTAGGTGATTAGGGTATCTCTATCCAGAAAAATTTTCTTTTATTTTTTTGACAATTTTTTTTTTGTATTTTTTTTATTATTTGGCATAAAAAAATACTTATAACCTCAAATTTTCATTTTCCTACCTCCATCCTCCCATTTTTTAATCGCGATTATATTATTTTTGTATGAACAAATTTAACCGTCGTTCGTATTTCAAACAGAACGAAATTATTTATGTTGTTGAATGACAGATGGCACTACGTACGAGAAGAATTCAAGAGAAGCGTCGCGTCATTTTGACATTTCATTCGGCAAATCACAACGCAGTGCGTGCAAAATTTTGTACGATTTATTTTAATTTATCTATTTTTATGTGCGTGTATTACAGTGCACAATGCCAGCAAGACGCAAGGGGGGCCATTTGGGCCGTCGAACGAATAAAGCAACAAACATGCAAAATAGTAGAGTAGAAAGAACAGACGAAAAAATCCAACAAGATAACAAAAACGTGCGTGTAAGCATGTCGCAATTGCGTGCATCTCAATCACTAGAGGCACGAGCTGCACGAAATCAACAACGACAATTGGAACGGAGCCGAGCGCGCCGGTTCGTAGTTAACACACGCAGAGCAAATGACCGACAACGCCAACAAGTACATGGAACATTTACATCTGCTTCGTTCCTTCGTCTCGCATTCGAGTACGAGCCAGATATTGAATATTCCGCTCATCCGCAAGTGCTGATTGGTGCTATGCACAAAGAATGTCCCCATTGTCATGCGCTCAAAATCAAACATGAGTCAGCCAGGATGTGTTGCGCATCAGGAAAAGTGCAACTACCAGAAATTGAGATACCACCAGAACCATTGAACAGCTTGCTCATTGGCACGGTTCCAGATTCAAACCTGTTCCTGAAGTCCATTCGCACATTCAATTCATGCTTCCAAATGACTTCGTCCGGAGCAACAGAAATAGTTCACAATACTGCGGCAAATGGTCAACAATTCCATTCTACGTTCAAAATCAAAGGTCAACTATACCACAAAGTAGGCTCATTGCTGCTAATGCCAAACGAACCACATACATTTTTACAAATCTACTTCATGGGCGCGGCGGTGAGGACATCAATCATGTGGATGCACGTTGCGGCTACAATAGCCTCAATTCGCCTAATGCCAGGCGCATCGTCGGCGAACTGGACGCCCTGTTGAATGAGCACAATGAATTATTGAAATTCTTCAAAGCACACATGCACGAATTGCAAAGTGACAATCACGCTATTGTCATCAATCCTGATAAAACACCAGCTGGAGAGCACGTACGTCGATTCAATGCGACTGTTGTTGACGACATTGCTGGAATCATGGTTGGCGACCGCACATCGACGCGAGAAATCGTCATTCGAAGAAGAAACAATAATCTGGAGTTCATCGCTGACACACACCGTTCATACGACGCTCTCCAATATCCGCTAATTTTCTGGAAGGGACAAGACGGATATTGCATAAACAGTAAACAACGAGATCCTGTCACAGGTAATTCATTCATTATGAACATCATTACTCATTTTGAATTGAGAAAATGAATGGTTGATGTTTTTTTGTTTTTATCGGCGGTCATCGTCTACAGTACTCTATTCCTCTTTCTGTCATAGATCCCATCCCCACACACTTACGGTACATTCGTTACTTTTTATTTAACAACCAAAATATTCACTAGAAATAATTTATATGGCAGAACAACGTTTGCCTGGTCAGCTAGTATATATATATATATATATATATATATATATAACCATATTATACCTAAGTATAATCAAGTATTTCCGATATTTTTTGTTGATGAATTTATAATCTAGGTCTGTAGGGTGTTTACAGAATATCTGGAACACAATACGGAATGGCAATAATAATTCATCTTTCACAGGTAAGTGCCTGCCATATAGCTGTCATGTTACCATCGATCAAAGTATGATTTATTAAGTATTGATAAGTTTTTGAGCGGGAAACTTCACTTTGAAGAAGTCAATGAAGCGATTAATACAGAATCAATTATTTACACAATTTAAAATTCATATAATGATATTTCGCTTTACTTGTGTCATTGTAAGGTGCACGATGAAAGCTTTCTCTTGTCAATAATAAAAATAAATATCCAGACTGAGACCCGGATTCCTCGTGTCATACCAACATACCAGTGGCGAAGGGTGGAGGTAGGCTATTGAGATTCGCCATAAATAGTGGACACTAAACTTTGTCAGTTATACGTATTTTTTTTCATTGAAATGATACTACAATTTACAGATGGTGTTGATTAGTTTTACAATTTGATTAAACCCTGCGAAAACCAAGCCATAATAGACAATAGTAAAAAAGGACTCGTCTATCTATAAAATATCTAAAATTATGCAATTAAATCGTAAATAAATTTATTTAGATAAAACCAAGGAGTATGTAAAATAAATGTGTTACAATGATTAAATTCGATAAATTAATATATTATACGAGAATTATAGTAGGACATAAGCGATTTATGAAAATTTACAGGAGATTCACGAACATGGGCCTAAGCTGAAAAGAAACCGTTTTTCATATTACATACTAACTTTAAACACAAAAATCTATATGAAAACGACCGTTTTTGATACTTTTGGAGATTTTTTCCAACGTATAGAAGAACAAAATAACTAAAACTTTTGCAAGTAATTGTTTTCAAAATGGCCAAGTTGCCACGAAATATTTTAGTGATATTTAGGATAATTAATTTTGGTTTAATAAGTGCGCTGTCCATATATAAATACCAACCTTAGCATAAATAAATTAGAATAAAAAAATAAAAAAGAGAGAGAGAGAAACGTATTTACAACCTGTGACAACAAGTCTTTGCGCTTCGCCACGCATTCAAGTTCCGTGTCAAAGTTTGACTTAAGTACAGGTACAGGTAAGAATTAAAGGTAAGTAGAATGATCTCCGCAGGCGGTATCTCACCGGAATCGAACCGTGACAGAGTTAAGATTCAGAGAAATCAAATATGGTTGATCATAATAATGTTGTTTCGTTTCAATCAAGATTTTTCATTATCAAAGAAACACAAACTTCAAAATATCGCGTGACTTTTGTGTAAACAAAGAAGAAAATTGCGAAAAATCAACCTCCATAGTTTTTCGGTGACAGCATCAAAACAAGAAGCTTAGGGACAATCTACACGGCTCTCTAAAAATATGCAAACTGCGGTATCGAAACGATTCAATTGGAATACCGCAGTTTCCGTGAGTTTGCAGCGCCGTAATTGCTCGACTCTATCATTACTCAACTACTGATTTTCCAACTTAACTCTACCAGTATTACAATATGGTATAAACATTAAAAATCTCCAATCATGTTTTACTAGATTGATTGTCGTCTTCTATTTAAATGTCTACATCCGCTTTTAAATGCCTAATGAAACATAAGTTAAATTTACAAAATATTATATTAGAATATAATTATAATGTTATGTTATGCTTGGAAATATAATTTTACCTAATTGCAACAAGGGTACATATTGAAAATCCATGCTCATGTCTGGATTCGATATACTTACAATAAAAGGAATTCAGTATTTTTCAAAATAATACAAAGTTTTTATTTATTTGATTAACAATACATCAAACTAAAAAAAATATTAAAAAAGCTGTTCAAAAACATAGATAGAATTTATTAATTTATTTTTTGTTATAAACATATCTATAATATAATATGATGATGAGATAAAAAAAAACTTCCATCCAGCAGTGGATTGACTTCTGCTGATAATGATAATAAATGACATATCAGCGTTTAATGAATGTAGGTACGTGTTATAACAGTATTTTAATTTTTAGTTTTAGAGTTTTACTTATTTTTCTTGTTCTTTAAGATGTTTTAAGATATGTACGTATTGATTAATAAAAACATATTATGAAATATAAATTATCAGAAAATAGTTTTATATAATATTATACATATCGCTAATATTATATTATATAGTAAAGCTAGGCTGGAGTGCTTTTGGCCGCCTGAATAAAATCTTCAAAAGTGACCTTTCACTGTGTCTAAAGCGCAAAGTGTTCAACCAGTGTGTGCTTCCCGTGATCACATATGCGTGTGAAACATGGACCCTAAGTAAAAGAGAGATCCAGAAACGTAGAGTAGCACAACGTGGTATGGAGAGGTGCATGCTGGGCATAACGCGAAAGGACAAAAAGAGCAATGAGTGGATAAGGAAGCAGACAAGGGTTTGGGATGTAATATAGTTTATTAAAAGACTTGGGGGCTGGACACACAGCTTGAAGAAGAGACAATCGTTGGACAAATCTAGTAATCCAGTGGTATCCAAGAAGTACAAAATGTCCGCAAGGTAGACCTAGAGGCCGCTGGATTGATGAAATGATAAAGTTCTGCGTAAGTACGTGGCAACGCAATGCACAGGACCGAAAGAAGTGGAAGCAGCTTGAAGAGGCCTTTATCCAGCAGTGTATAGATTCAGGCTGATGTGATAAATATCGCTAGCTGTCGCTATTAATACTGTATTTCATCGTAAGCATAACTAAAAGTTCAGTAGTTTGTTGTATTGATTAGACAGTAGATTAGTCAATGTTAATAGTTTAACTATTTACACGGTTACAAAATATTCTCTCATCTATATCAATTTAAATTCTTAATATTATTATAATCATACAACTTTGAAGCAATTACTCTTTTTGTAAAGCAGTAAAGATTTTTTATCGCAAACAATTATTAGCAAGTTGTCAACATAGCGGTAAGTCTCACGACGTGTTAACAAGACTCCGAGTCTTCGACAGCGATCCCTTTCCCCCGATTAAAAAGATGAAGAATGACCCGGCACATAATAATGTTGTACGCGGCGTATAAAACTCACAATTAAAAGGCGTTAAAGCATCCAATAAGTATGAGAAATGTCTGATGCATTCCCCATACGATGGCCGAGCGGGGATCATGCATATTGCAGATCGTAATCCCTTGAGTTGTTAGTGGGACCGACTCGGGAAGACTCCATTAATATGGAGTCGGCTTGGAGTGCATAACTTCAAGATTTACTCCATCACGTCAGATTCATTTGAGGTCTGTACAAAAGAGAATATGGTTTTTGAAATTGTTTTTTTTTTAACTTTGCCGTGAACCGTTATTATTGACTTCAAACATCATTCCTTACAAGTGTACGATTTTGATTGCATCCACGACTTACTACATATTTGTAATGCATACTATGTATGATTAAGTATATATTATTAGTATCTTAATTAATTATAAAAGACGTCATTGTGTAAGTAAAATTTTAAATATAATGTACAGTAAGAATATAATTAATTATAAGACTGCATAATTAAATTTTATTCGGGTTGATTGTTTATAATGTAATCTCTAGTGTTCCAAAAGTGCATAAGCAAACATTAAGGTGAATACTTCACCATGAAAAACTTAATAATAAACTAAAATTTAATAAGATACAAAACCACAAAAATATGCAATAATTAGATATCCTTTTTTAAATATTTTTCTTTATATTGTTTTTAGATACCTAAGTACCTATATATTTATTAATTTAAAATCAGTGTGTGTACTTACGTACGCGCGTTATTGTTATTGCTTGTTAAATTACACACGTAAGAAAAGGGGCCGCTTATTGAAGCGCCGTTGGTTTATTTCTATACACTTTAATTTATATTACTAAATTATATAATGGTTTCTCGTTGTTTTTATTTTTAAAGTACCAAATGTCACTCTGATGTTTAATAGTTTGTTTACATAAGGAATTGTAAATGAGCGGAACAATTCTAAACTATAATATTATACTGTATAATCGTCACGATTGCAGTATCATACTGTGGCGTAAGGGTAGTGCGTTAGGCTGATAACCGAACAATCGGTGGTTCGAATCCAATTGAGTGCGTTTTTTTTCGTGTGAAAAAATAAATTATGTGTTACATGTCACACGCGAAAAATACACTCTGATCTTATTTCCCAAACGTGCCTAAAGAAGTATAACTTCAAAAATATAAAAATATAAATAACGTCCAAATTTTTAAACAATTTAACAACTGCTACAACTACGATAGATACCTCATAAAAAACCAAATAATGACTTACATAGTATTATTGAAATAATGGTCAATTTAAAACTGAAGTTTATTGAAGAAACCATTCCTAATGGTGATATTGTATATAATATATTGCAAAAAGTGGAAGATAAACTCACCAATATTATGACGTCTCATGGAATTTCAGTTTTACTTGCAAGTGAGTATTAGTAATAATAAATAAGATTATACTCTGTAGTACAAGAGGTTATATTATTGTCATTAACATTTTTTTACTATAGTCGAAAATGTAACAGTATATTTTTAATCGCCAAATTATATTTGTGTATTACCTACTGAAGCAGACAGGGGCCGATTTAAAAATGAACCTTATTATTATTTTAACGTTGAAGATAAAGAATTGACAAGTCCATTCTATGGACGAGTCATAGATGACACCTTAATCAGTTAGTGAGTTTTTCCAGACACTCGTCATGTTATACTGTTCCTTGATTTGATAATGTGAAGAAGCTTTGAGAATCAAGATGATCTATATAAATAATGTTGACTGTTACAGGCACGGACTTGGAATACATACAGTTTAATTAAAAGATTAAAATTATAAAAAATGGAAACCACCTTTAAAATAGTTAAATGAAATGACGTGTTCAATTAATTTTTTTTCTATAAATATGGCTTATCTAAATAAATTATAATAATATTGTCATTACAAAACATATTCATATCCAATATTAATAGCACTCCCCACCTCTTCATTGCATTTGATCCCGATACGAGATTAGGATATCTGGTATCCTGAATCACACCATGTTCACATGAAACGTCCTTACCGGTTAAGATACCCCACCTCTTCAGGTTTATCTAGAATATTGATTATTGGGACAAAAATATTGTTTATTAGGTTTTCTATAGTAATGTACCAAGTAAGAGATGTTGAAGGATGTTACGCAAATAAGTAAGCAATGTTGAAGTATAAAACCTTACAAATTAAATCAAATTATTACTTATAAGATTTATAATAAATAGTAGCTAGATACCTACTACAGAAAAAAATCATTTCGTAATTCTCTTCTAGATTTAGCATACAATACCTCAATAATACAACAGCTGGTAAAGTGGCATTTTTTATTTAAGAGCGTAGATACATAAGTGAAACGGTAAATAATTTTCAACTGTATGTTGAACGAAATTTCGGCCGCGTTGCCACTCGGAGAGCGATAGTCGACCTGTTTGCACGTCAATTTGTTTTGTGATGGCGTCAGGGGAATATATTCTTAAATCGTGTAAAGATGACTAAAAAACGTTCCGCATGTACTCGAAAAAGATAACATGTGAATGAATATACTATTTTTTTTTCGACCATGTCCGATTCTAGTAGGATCATAATATGGGCCTCCACAGAGTAGAGGTTTGTATTAACAGATTTTGTTTTTTACGAGAAATGGATGTCAGCCACTTGCTCAACCTATTAGGTCCATACCCTGACTCACACATAAATTGAAAAACAATATGTGTACTTGCCAGACCCAGGATTCGAACCTGGAACCCACGGCGTGATAGTCCAACGCTTAAGTCGCGCGGCCATCGTGGGCGTCTTAGTATTACGAATATAATAATAAACATAACATAAAATGGACGCAGTTTGAATTTTTGTGACAAATTATATTTCGTTCGGCTCGCGTCATTTGCACAATCCGCGCATCTCCTAGTCTCAGCTGAGGTATGGCCTTAATAAGAACTGACCTTTAGTTTGCCTAATATTTTTAAATAAACATGATCACACAGTTTTTGTTTGACAATATTAAAACATAAGTATTTATAAAAATCTATATTTTAATTTACAAAAATATACAAAATAAAAAGGTGGCATTTTTCTCAAAGATTTCTTGAAATAATGATTCAAAAGTAAGTATTACATTAAATTATTCGATTCAACTGACTTGTAATTGACAGATTCGTGGGTTGAGGAGTCGAATCCTGGATCTGTATGGGTGTCATCAATCAATGTGTATTTCGATCTAGCGAATTAGTTAATAATTCTCCTCAGGAGGTGGCCAAGATTTACACTTGATAGTAAAAATACTTGTGGCACAGCCTCAAGGGTTCTGTTGCCCTGACCGGCCCTCTCTCACCCTGCAGCGGTGCTATGAAAGTGACCTAAGTGCTGCTGGTCTGGCATGGCGGGAGGCGCGAGATTTGGTGATTGACCGAAGGAAGTGGCGCGAACTTGTGCTTGCCCCATGCTCCAGTGTTAAAGTGTGACAGGGTAAAAGAAGAATAAGAAGTACAAATAATAATGGTGATGATACTATAAGTTGATATAAAAAAACAGCGAAAAAATGATAAAACAATCAATCTAGGTAAATCGAGTTTCTAATACTATTTAAATCTAGATACTCGTAGTTTAAAAAAATATGTTACTAGTAAGTAGACTAGAATTATTTTTAAGTGTAGAAATAGCACATATTAACAGCAGTTAGGTATTGATAGGTAAGAGGTAATTATTCGATATATTACAGTTTAACAATACCCTTTAATAACGTCTAACTAATTAATAAATTTACGTCATATAATTTAACATATTTTAACAAAACACATGGTTTTAGTATGATTATCCCCCGACCGTGTCCGATCCTAATAGGATCATATGGACCTCCACAAAGTGGAGGTATGTATTGACAGATTTTCTTTTTATAATAAATGGATGTCAGCCACTTGCTCAACCTATTAGGTCCATACCCTGACTCATACACAAATTGAAAAACTATATGTGTACATGCCAGACCCAGGATTCAAACCTGGGACCCACGGCGTAATAGGCCAACGCTTAAGCTGCGTGGCCACCGTGGGTGTCTTAGTATAATAAAATGTAAATCAATATTCTAAAAATAAATTACAATAAAAACATCACAAAAGTCTCAGTACGGCACTTGATAATGTACGCCTAAGAATCTGAGCTGATTAATTCTGTACGCATAGGTATCCTCGTCAAGTTCTTATAAATGTATCTAGACTTCAGATGGACAGCTAAGTAGATAAATGTTAAATCAAAGTGGTGACTGCTGCCTTACATTTCTACGGATCATTTAATAATCAGAAGTCATAGGGGTCAATCATTTTTTTAACATACAGATTAAATGCGTTGAATTGAATTCAAATTGATTTGATTTTTTTTAGGGAAACTTTGATTTGGTACCTACCTAATATTTAAAAAAAATATATTAAAATATTGTTTAGGATTTTATTATCATAAATAAAGGCATCATCAGATACCTATTGTATATGCTAGATAAAAAGATTATCCTTACACTTATTAAAGTGGTATTTATTATTAAACTCATCATACACTCAACATATCATGGATTTAAGAGTATATTCGTATCATATTAATTGTGCTAAGAACAAATTCTTTTTATTACAAAATAATACAAAAATGATTATTATTTCTTATAGTACCTAGAGGTATTTAAACATTGTTATTTTAAATGAAATCCTACATTTTATATTGCATATATGAAAAACAAATTATATAATGTATTGTTTAATATAATCTATCAGCTGTCAGTTCTCACATGGCTGCAAAGTGCAGAATTAGCCTTTCTATGATGATACCAATTCGGAGAGCAACAACTTTGATTTATTTATCCATATATTAATATATTCCTCTCGGATGAGAGTGAGAATAATACACCACATAATATGACGAGTCGTTATAATCAGGACGATTAACTATGGTGGGACCTCAAAAAAGAAGGATAAAGCATATAAGCTGAAAATAAATACACAAAATTTAAGATTATTCAAGAGTTTACATGGAAAATATAATAACATTATGTATGGGCCATGCTATTAAAATATGAGGGGTTGAAAAATTGTATATAATTGTATACATGGTATGCAACATGAATACATATAATAATATAGCAGTAGATCAAGGAAATAGACGAGTACACGCCTGCAGGCAATTTATGGTGTTGAAATGGCTGAAATAACAGATAAAACTCTTAATATCGATAAGTAAGTATATGCAAACATAATAAGGCAATTCTTAACTCAAGGCTGTGAAACATAGTGTCTAACAGACCACAGAAAATAATATGAGAGTCATATTAACCATGAATACCAAACCATTAGTAAATTATGTAAAATTCAATGGCTAAGATGGGTGGGCACATTGACAGATTGCCAGATTACAGGTTGAAGCAACTTAGAGAGAAGGTAAGGATGACATGTATGGAGGAGGATTGCAGCAGGATGGGAAGGTCTGATAACTGTATGGACTGGCGAGGGATATGAGTTAGTATAGGATGCTTATGGAGTTAACGAAATCTACCTGTTGGTACTTCATGATACTCTTATAAAATATATTTGATAAATTATGTTGAAAATTGTATATTTGGTATATAAATTTAAATAGCTACACTGTTTTAATAAAAATAAGAAAAAAGAAAAAAATATTGTTTCACAATTAATAAGCATACAACTAAAAATAGAATGATAATAAATGCATGAATTAGTAAATTAAAAATTGGATGTAATATTTTATTTTATTGCTAAGAAATATGGTAAGAAAGGCGAAATTGTTGATTTTTTAAGGAAATCTGGTATAATATTCTTGCTTTTTTTAATGAGAAGTATCAAGCTGTTGATGTTTTCAAAAAATGCTAGATTTATGGCATACATACACCAGCGCATCTATTCTATACACAATACTGCTTTCGGCCTGCTACAGCAGTTATATAAGGTAGTAAAGCATCGAAGTATTAGAACTTATTGTGGCAATTACAATAAGTTAGCCATCTAAACAGTCAAAACTGACTACCTTGCTCTGAAATTTAGCATAGCCAAGAGAGGTTCTGTTAAGGCTATACCTCAGTTGAGGCATGGTCTAAAAATATCATGGTTGGGTGACGCGCGGATTGCGGCTGCAAATGATGCATGCCAAACAAAATATAATTTGTCATATAAATCCAACATGCGTCCATTTAATGTTCTGTTTATTGTTCTATTAGTAACAATAATAATATATTCATTGACATGTTTTCTTTTTCAAGTAAATCGGTAACGTTTTTTAGTCATCTTTACACGATTTAAGAATTAATTCCCCCGTCGCCATCGCAAAACAAATTGACGTGTTCACAGCTCGACTTTCGTTCTCCGATTGCCAGCCGTCCAAAATTTCTTTATTTCTTTAAATTATTTGCCGTTTCACTGATGTATCGTCTTAAACATAGCACTTATTGTAACAGTTACAACTAACGTATTGCTATTGTTACAATAAGTGCTAATACTTCGATACTTTCCTACCCTAGATAGCTGTTGTAGCGGCCGAAAGCAGTCTTGTGTATAGAATAGATGAGCAGATGTGATTTTTGGAAACTAAACGATTATTTAAAAATGCTAGATCTGGTAAAAAAAAACGGTAAATTGGTAATGCTGGTCATATTAAATAGTGTGTATATTATTTGGTAAATATCAAGTGCTTTACAGTTTATTTTTGAGAAAAATAATATCCGATTTTTAATCTGAACCTGGGCTCGTTTGAGAATGATTCTGTTTATTGAGCCGTGATTTTTTTCTGTTGTTATAATGAATATTTAAATGCACAAAAAGTATATTGCGGTAAGTAGGTACCGCTCACAGATGCCACTGTAAAAGGCAGATGTTTGATCGTTGACCGAAACGCGGTCAGCATAGAAGAGTGATTCGTCAATTTGACAATAAACTAACGAAAATTAGTGGTGGCTCGTGCGGGCAATGGCGCCGTCTAAAAACAGTAATAAAAATAACATTTATACAGTAGCAAAAAATAGCATGATTACAGAAATCAGAAAAATAATAACTAATCGATGTTTATAATGCATGAGTCTATATAAAAACTTTAAAATCAGAACCAAATATATATTATTATTATCAGCCAGGATCCATCCACTTATTAATGAAAGTCAGTTCTAGTGCCTTTCACTCTTCTAACTGTCTAGTTATTGGTTAACATGTACACTGTACCTACATCCTCCTAGCTTATTCGTTTTATGGCAGATCTGTGGTCATTTAGTGGCCTTTGGGTATTATTTTTGTATCCATTGCCATTTATTACCATAACAATATTATAAACCCTTACTTGTTTCCTTATCTATTAGTTTCTTTGTGATTTTTCCGCGTTATTGCCCAACATTCATATTTACATTCGTTGTACTACCTACAGTAGGTACCAGTGGCGAAGGGTGACTTTTTCAAAGAGGTAGGCTGTATGAGTAACCATGCTTGTCAGGTATATTTACGGGAAATAAGAAGATAACCCAATATTACTGATGAATAGGTACTAAATCGATGAAATTACAAAAGCTTAGTTGGTTTGTAATACTTAGTTTATAAAAATAAGCAATTGGTGTGAATTAATTATGTATTTTCCTAAACATTTATAAACGTAACATACGCTCAAAATATATTACCTATCATCTTTGAAAATATCCGTTGTTGTGTATATATTATGTTCCATAACAATTTATAATTTAACCCGTAAGACTAGACATTTTAGATTACTTCTATATTTAAAACACAGACTTAGGTAGGTACAATATCAGATATATAAATCGTCTAATGAGTGAACTAATAGATACTTAAATAAAAATCATGAGATAAATTATGTTATATTTTTAACAACAATCAATACATATTTATATGATTGAATCCCATAGAAATTATTTTTTAAATTATCTTCTTATTAATTATTTTGAATAGATGTGCTCTAGCGACGTAAGCGCTAACGAAACAGCCTGTAGATTTGTATGCGGGACGCCAGACATTTTGAAATTATGAGAAAAAAACTTCATATTGAAAAACCCGTCGACTCACGCAAAAATAATCCTATACAATATGTGAAGCGAAACGCGACGTGTTTTATTTTTTTAAACTTTCAAGAGATGCCATAGATGGTGCTTATTGAAATATGGGAAAAAATCATAAAATTATGACAATTGTACGATACATGTCTTTGGGGCATATTGAATATATTATTATTTGTGATTATATAAATACGTTAATATGAAAATAAAAACTATTATTCTAAAGAGGGTAGGCTTTAAATAATCGCCTAGTATGGAGTCTTCGCCACTGGTAGGTACCTAATATTAGTTTTTGGATTTTTAAAATACGTATAATATATTTCATAAATCACACAATAAATTAACGATAAAAATGAATTTATAGTTTTATCATTAAATTTATAGGTTCACGAAAAAAATATTGAAATATCATTGGTATTTCACATTTATATGTTTAATATAATTTTGCTTTTATTTAAATTAATGAACAAATTTTATGCATCGTCATATTAATATCGATCCAATAGGTACTAGACAATGGCTAAACTATACATTTTAGTTCTCTTGTTCATATTATGGTGAGCACATCATTCAGCATTAAAAACATGATAGACTTCGATATTCATGGTTTGTTTTCAAAACAAATCGAAGTTACGGAAGCGCTTGATTAGCAGTTCCTTGTAACCGAATAATATAAATAATCATAACCTAATTCAATGATGACTACTATGATTCAATAACCAAGCTAGATAAACAATGACTCTTGTAACATAATATTGATTTCATTTATAAATGGTGAAAACGATTGAGAGGAACTCACTCCTGACTCGTCACTCGACACAGTCACATCACTCGACTACTATTACTCTCAGTATTATTGTGAACAGTAGTAGATCGCTAGTCGTGAAGTTGTCGCTACCGGATCGCGGCTTGGTCTGAGCATGAGCTTACCACGATTACTCTACACCGTTAATCTTTACTCCCACCATTGTAACTCTCTGTAGTCTGCATTAAGAAAATAAACATCTACATATCTGCTGCCTTCATCACCTCATCACCTCATCACCTCATCACCTCATCACCTCATCACCCCCACCTCATCGATCCCCAACTCAAAGTCATAATCTTTTTGCTAACACTCGTAATTCCAGCGAACCAACAAGTATTATAGCATATTATAGTATTATAGCGAATTAAAATTACTAGCTTTAAATACATCATAATATAAATACATACAGCGTCACTAAACAACATCTTTTTATCTATAAATAAAATTAGAAGAGAAAACATTTTTGTTATATATTTTGAGTATTGGTAATGAAAATCATTGATTTTGTGTCGATAAAAAAACAAAATTACAAAGCGCTTGGATTCATCGGTGCGATAAAATATCTACCTTCCTTGAATTGGAACTAAATACTATTTTGAAGCAACAACAAAAAATTCAAATGGTGGAGCTATGAACTTTTATTCAAATTTATAGCAAGGTCAAAGAGTTTTTAAAACTCATTTATCCAATCTCTTTGAGCTAGATACACAGTTTATACAAATTTATATTTAATTTTTGTGTTCCTGACTAGTCCTTCAATTCCACCGTTTGCATATGTGAAAGAATTGAGAGGTTTGAAGTAGCCTTCATTAATTTGGTCGAACCATCGCATCGTGTAGGCGACTTTCCAATTTCATTATCATGAACTAATTTTAATTCATTATGTTTTTTTTTATTATTTATTAGTTACCAATTTTTTATTGTAGTTACCAAGAAAATTTTAAGTATGTATTATTTATTGTAAAACAGTAAGTAGGCATAAAGATTTTGAGAACCTAACCTAACCTTACCTAACGGTGTTAAGTAATCATCATATCGAATAGAATACGATACGTCATTTTATGCAGTCTTGAAAAAAAACTATATACTTACTTTATAATATACAATATAATAAGCAAATATAGGAATATTATATACATAGCTATACATAAATGTTTAAAGCTAGTTTAATATGTAATTCGCTGGTTTTTCATCTGGGAGGCTCGAGTTCGATTGTCAGTGAGTTTACAAGATATTTACGTGATTTTCTCAAAGCCTCGATATTTGTGATTGTTTCCATTATATTACTAAATAAACTACTGTTTTACTTCACAACTATCATTGAACCGCATGGCCGGTTGTAGTGTTAAAACGAATATATGTTTTTCTTTTGAAGGTGGTGCAAGTTCAAAATAAATTTTTGAGACTTATTTATTTGAGATTATATGAATACTACGTGAAATGGGTATAGGTGGGCGTTGTTTTATCAATTCTTAAATTAGGGTTTGCTTAGCTCATTTAGTGTGCTTTCATAATTTATAATTTTCGTACATATTTACTTTTTATACTGTTTTTGTGATACTGCATATATTTTTCGGCTTATTCAAAATTACCGCGTACCTTTTAATTAATTTAAATAACATGCTAATTGCACCTAATGGCCATTTAACGGGAACACGGCAGCCGTCTCAACGAGTTAATAAAACTAATAAGCAATAGTAATAAATGAAAAAATACAGAAATCATGAAATAATCAGTAAAACTAAGTACTTTACTAAAAGTATTTAAAAACCGTTTTTACCGTGTAACACAACAATGTATTTTGGTAAAGTGGTCAAATAAATGTGTGATATTATTAGATAAAACTAACATATTTTTATATTTTAAAAATAATCATTCGTCTTTTGCGATGAAATCTCTACCTGCGTATATCAGTTTGTTTGTAATAAAAAAAATATTATTTTCTTTACTTTTTCATACTTACTCAGCATCGATCTATCTTTTCTGTGGTCATTATTTCACGTGTCCAAGCTCCAATCAGCTGCTCACAGTACCGAACTATATTTTTATAACCAATATTATTATTTGTATATTTATTTAAGTTGAACATTAAGATTATAGGTTTTAAAATTTAGAATAGGAACATTCTGATTTAGATCAAAAGTATAACAATTAATGATTATTGATATTTACCATAGTGATTTTGGTGGCTACCACAATACGGATAAAGGTTGTTTGGGGCAGTTTAATATTCTCGTTAAGGGCAGACATGCTCAGCGTAGGTCAAAATGGAGCTTTTATTGCATTTTCAAAGCATGATCCTGGACATTCCTTAAGCGTTGTAGATAATCTATTTATATAATTTTGAAGCCTTAGTATCCTTTATATTTTTTTTTGATGACTGCATAAAGTATGTTTATTACATAAAATAGTATTCTTTTAAACCTCTCGCTCTAATGTTTTAGAATATAGTCATATTTCAGTACATGCATGTGCAGTGGTGTTAAAATTTTTTATATATATTAATTTTTAAACGCATTTATAAAACCATTAGTATAATTTATGTCGACATTATTATAGTGAAATATTTACAATAAAAAATTATATTGATAATCTCTGTGAACCCAAATTTGACAAGAATTAGGCATTTTATTATTCAAAAAATGGGCAAGATTAACACATTTGAAGATAATTCTAAAGATACTAATTATAAGCTATGTCTTTGACCATTCAAGTGTAATAAACATCCATCCTACGAATAATGATTGCTTTATAATAATTATTGACCTAAGAATAAGGTAGTGTTTTTTTTAAATACGCCATTTCTTTTGGCATTCCCCAGTGGTTAAGCTATTTCAATTGCATCAATGACTTTCCTGAGTTGACGCCGTTACAAATTATATTTTATAATAACAACAGAGATAGACGTACAATTAAAATTTTAAAAGTCTTTATAGTATGATTAAATCTAGCCGACTTTTAAAAATAGATGCTGATTGCTTACAATTTAATAATTAATATCAATTATTGTAGGAACATTTTTATCTTACAAAAATTAGTTCCTTAGACATCAGAAATAACAAATATTTGAAATGTTTAGTTTGAAGTTTTTATTAGTATTTATTTCATGATACATCGCGGTGGCAAATGGTGGACGCAGGCTGTTAAGATCCGACATGAATATTTTACACTAAACTTTGTCAGCCATTCGTATTTGATAAATAGATACTATGTATTTGTTTTCATTGAACCCAATACTACAAAGTGCAAATTAATAGTGATGGTTGGTTTTTAAAATTTAATTTAATGATGCCTAAAACAATATTGTTCAAGAAATGTTCGTCTATCTACAAAATAACTAAAATTATGCCACTAAATCAAACATAATTTTAGGTATTTCAGAAGATTTTTTTTTATCTATTAAGGTTTGGTTTAAACAGGGCTTAATAAATTTTGTTTTAAAAAACTAACCAACACCATCCGTAATGTGTATTCTTAATTAAACGAAAACGAATACGTATTACCGAAAAAGTGTGCACTATTTTTGTCGGATCGCCCGTATCGTTTCTAAAATATTATGGTTTGGCTAAGACAAAACAACTAACCAGTTCCGTCTGAAATTTGTATTCTTAGTTCAATGAAAACAAATATGTATGACTGACAAACTTTAGTGTGCACTATTTATGACAGATCTTCACAGCCTATCTTCACCCCTCGCCACTGATTGAAAGGTATATTTATATTATAAACGTAATATAAACCGGTTTAATCCTGACGGAAATTCTCAATTAGGATATTGTAGGTAAGAAATAGAATAACACTCTCGAAATTTAGTATATTATAGATGGAACAATAAATTGTCCTACTTACCATATTATATTATTAATATAATATGTTGGTACAGTTCGGTTATGAGGAATACAACGGCAAACACGTTTTGAAAATAGCCGATATATTGGATTATTCATTGGGTTAACCTAACCAAATCTAACCTAAACCAACCCAAACTAACAAATAATCCAGTAAATCGGGTATTTTCAAAATGTGTTTTTTGCTGTATTCCTCATAACCGAACTGTACCTATATATCAATCTCACCTTGACTATGAATGCATATAAATATTTGAAACTTTAATAAATTATATTGATAATGTATAATGATAAATTCTTATCCAATTCGGTCCTGCAACAGTTTGTTCATGTCTGAAATCAAAAGTCGGTCTAGTGAAGCGCATATGCCGATACAGTCGTCTGCATCAACTTTTTTTACGTTTTCTTCCTTCATTTTTGATCGCACGTGCCCACAGACCGAATAAAAACCTCTAAGATGCGTTGTAAACCTACCTTAAGCCTTCATTAACATAATACATCGTATGATTGTAGCCTACTGACCAATACTTTCAATCTCGTTGCAAGGCCAAATGAAATTAAATCATCATCAGCCGCAATCAATTAGTTTATGTCATATATAACATAATATTAATAAGATACGATTACCAATTACTGTAGGCCAATAAATTAGTTGATGAATTAACGGGGGGGGAAGATATAGATATAAAAAGGATAAATTCAAAACCCTTTGAATATTAAAATATTATCAGTATTTAATGTACGCTGAGTTAAGTGATAATATTGAAAAGAACATCATAGGTATCGTTGGTTACTGAAATTTGAAAGTTTGACACCCCCTATAAAAACATTTATAATGCTAATTTCTTTATGTTTTATGTGTATATTCTATATATCGGATGACCTAGTTTTTTTCTAGCATACATATTTATATATATAGACACATAATCCGTTGTTAACCCTAACTACCTAAATTATCGACTTATCAATTTTTGGTAGTAACTTTACAAATTATAAGCTTATTTCATATTTCTTCTCAGTGTATAATCGTACCTCCTTTTCAATATTTTTATATAGTGTCCTGGTTCTATAACCGATATTCTTTATTACAATATTTTCATTGACATTGTTTTGATACTGGTTTTATTCATTATGGCTCTGTACACTGGGTATACTTTAGGGGAATGATTGACGCACATTCTGCAGTCGAAAAATATTATGGTCAACTTTTGTTCTCTATTTTCCTCTAAATGATTAGCTGAATTGGTCCCCATTTATTATGAACGCTATTGCTAAATAATTCGTGTATTTGTTTCCTCACAAAATATTATAATTTTTGAACTTTCTAAGTATAACAATGTCGCTTATTAACGCTTTCGCTGCTGAATAGATAATGAGATTTTAATTGCCCCCTTTAAAATGCACGTTAATTACATCGATCGGCCGCCTGGTCATTACGCACCGTGTGCGTCTTCCGCGTCCAAAGTATTAATATTTTGTTTCATAATATATCACTGATTAACCCGTAATTCAATATATTAAAAGACGAAATTTTATTACGACCTCATACGCATGAAATACAACAAGAATACTTTTACAGATATTATACAAAATGAAAAAATATACTATCAATATATATCATAATATATATAAATGATACATATGAAATATATATCAACCCACAGTAAAATTTACCTAATATTATTATAAGTGCGTTATTTTCAAAAAAATCTTTGTAAAATAAGACAAACATCTATTAGGTTTATATCAACAATGTAAAGAGTGTTTGATCAATAAGGGTCTATAGATTTTTGACTAACAACCAAACCATTGAGTGATTGGCATAAAAGTCTCTTCGACAGAACATCAATGTGGTGACTTAAACCTCAATATGAATCACATATTATATTTTTGTGCACTTGAACAGAGGTCATAACCACAGCGTTGGAGCGGACCCTTTTTTGAGTTGCTCTGCTCCGGGAAATAATACTTGCTCCGGCTCCGCTCCAGGGTCTGCTCTGCTCCAGGTAAAATATGTATAAAGTATTATAATTATTATGTATACAAAGGTTAAAAAAAATTAAAAATGGGTAGTATCAAATTAATCGTCATTTTCATTATTAATTCTTTCATTTCTTCTCAATTTTTTCTCAATTCTTTCATTTCATTATTAATTTCTGACAGCAAATTGTCCCTCATTATTTGCCCTCCTCTTTCAAAAAAATTAACGTTATTTATCACTCGGCAGTGTTGCCATATTTCAAATAATTCCAGTGTGTCAAAGTATACTAGGTACATATTATTTTCATTGGATTTTAGGACGAAAATTTAATAATTAAAAAAAATCCGGAGCAGTGGAGGCCTACAAATGTTCAGTGCTCCGAGTCCACTCCAGCTCCGGGTAAAATCCCATTGCTCCAGTGCTCCTGCTTCGTGCTCCTGCTCCGAGAACCGCTCCAACGCTCTGGTCATAACAGTTTCCTCTAGGGATACTATTTTGAAACTATGCCTAATACTTGTAATGTCCGCTAAACGTAAATAGAGACATATTGTATAGAGCCGAAGAATTTTATTTTATTAAATGACAGAATAACTATACTATAATTATCTGTCAAAAAATACTATATGAAGTAATATTTGCATGTGTGTATATAAATATACATACATTAATATACTAGTTACAATATTATTTAAAATACGTGTTTTTTTTAGAAAAAATAAATTAAAATATTATTTTCTATTGTAATGGAAATAATTAAACATCGTGGCTTAAAAACAGGTTGGTTACAAAGTAACCGAAATGATATTAGACTAAAAAATAACTGAATTTTGACATAAAATATTAATTCTACCATGTAAGTTATTTACTAAGTATTAAAGTCTAGTCTCTGGCGCCCTAATATAAGATGATTATTTACGATAAAAATATACTACTGTAATTATTCCTGCAAAATATCAAACTTAGTTTCTATCCAACTACTATAAATTAATTTCGGTGGAATATTTTACTTATCTGCCTTACCCACCAATTTTGTAAGAAATAATATATTGGATTAAAAAACACAACAGATTATCACAAACAATGCTTTTAGTTTTAATAATAATTATTATGTTTTGAAAATCATTGTAATATCCCAGTCAAACACATACAACTAACTTAATTGCTTATACGTGGTAGCTTGTAATTAAAAGCCTCATCTAAAAAAAGATTATTGTATTTCTTGCTCATATAGTATTTTTTATCTCGCCGCTAGGTGAAAATGCGAGGAAATTAATTTGTCTACAATACACCCTTCAATAATGGTGAGATAATCTATGGTTGTGTATTATGCTAATCGAAGACGCAAACCATATTTAAAAGACTCATATAAAAAAATGTATCATCTCTTCTCATGTATTGTGTTATTAAAAAAGGGTTTTCTATTAAACAATCTTAGATAAATAATAATTATGTAACGCCCTTTTGCATTGGGTTTGTGGGAGGACTTCGTTTACTAATCGCCGACATGTATATATTGAATAATAATATAAATATAAAATAAACATAAAAGACAATCTTACATATTACATACGGAAGTCTACTTATTCATTTTTGAAAATTAATTATTAATTTTATACATAAACTATGATAACTTGTCTTAGTTGGAGTAAGAATATAATAATTACAAGATAAAAAGAACTTTTTATATACAACGTTTTTAAATTTTCTGTTGAATCATATAAATTTGACTTGACTAGCTTAAACGATCAAAAAAATTTGTACTTGACATGTCATATTGATTTCCATAGTAACGCACGTATATAATAATAACTAATAACTAATAACGAACAATGGTATCGAAATAACTTTTCATACAAAACAGAATTAACTGAAAATGAATTAAAAGTATTAAAAAAATGTATTGGCATCGTGTTGTGATATATTCTAAAAGTTTCAAATGTCTAGCCTAGTCAGGAAGTTAGTAAAAAAGTAAAAATCGATTGCAAGATTTGTACCGGACGAAGAACCACCGGACAAATAAGAATACGAGCTAAGAAAAACAATGTAAAAAAGTGAGCAGATTTTTAGGATAATATGCGGTCGTTTTTTGGAAATATTCATATTATGCTTCAATTACTATGAAAGCGACTTACAGTAGAACCCGCAAAACAGATTAATAAATATAATTCAGATAGGCTATACACCAATACACTACATTTTGAAGCAGTCCTACGAAAATGAAACAGACGTTAAACCTTAAAATACACCAATATTGAATGAACGCCGAGAGCAAATCGTCAGAACGAAGGACAAGCTTAGAATGACGTATTATTGACACGTGTTTAAGTGTATTCTATAATCTTACACACTCGAGATCGGTTTCTTATTACCTCCAAACCCGTTAGGTAATTAATTTTGTGTTCCCTGGTAGAACACCAATTATCTCAACTGATTTTGATGAAAGTATTTATCGCATATTATAATGATATTAGTATAGTCGAAAAAAAACATCTTACTTCTTGAATAACCATCTTTCAATATAATTTTTGAATTATATGAAATCGATGATAACAGTACAAAACGGATAATTAAGCATTATTGAGGGTCTTCTGTAAAATGAAGCATTATACTATACAATATGTTTTTTATCAGTTCAGTTACTATATACCATTGTTACTAATGCTACTCGTACCAAAAGCTTTTCTTTTCACATCGTACTCACTTGCTTGTTTTGTACAAAGATTGAAACGTTTATAATAATATTATAAAAACTAGGAACATTTTATATTGTTTGTGATATTTATTTTTCCAATCAAATGTCAAAAAGAGTCTTAGTATTTTGATATAAAAATGATGCACCTTTATAATTGTTTCTCTCTCATTGGACCAAATCGGGTAATTAAGAGTTGAGACAAAATTTTATTTACGATCTGTTAATAACAAAATAATTTTATAAATATTGCAATTTATTGTCATTAAAACATGAATGTCGTCAAAAAGCAACGCAAATAAGTTATAATTAACAATATTAATATTTAATTAAAATATTTTCTTTATTATAAATAATACAATGCATAGAGTTTTTTTAATACCTATATCGAAATAATGTTTATTAAAAAATGAGTTAATATGATTGAATCAATCAATAATAGATGACAACGTTAACATAAATCATTACATTTCTTCATGCTATAAAATTTAACTATTGATTATACATAATTTACTACAGGAAGTATATGTATGTTCAAATAATTTTGTATGTTGACATAGAGTAAAAAAATGTTAATTTAATCAACTAGCATATTATATATTTAAAAAAAATATTTTTTAATATTATATTTTATGTCGACATAAGTCTGCTATTATTTATAGTCAGCCGAAGATGTAATTACATACATACATTAATATTAATGTATATAATAGTTATTAGCGTTTTCGTGGTAAAATTAGATTATAATGGTTTTGAAAATATTTTTTTTGTAGGTGTGCTATAACAACATAGGGTCATGACACCTGACAATAAACGACAAAATTACCAAATTCGCTTCTAATCGGAGCATATCGTCACTGTTCTGGCAGAAGACACTAATTCGAAAAAATGACATATTGAGTTAGTTATACCAAAATGTTCCTTATTTCAAATTTTACCGTCTGGAAACCCTTATAAATAAACAGTCTTTATTTTAAAGTCATCCTTTTTATAATTACTTAATGAACTCACATGATAGACCATTTCAAATATTTTAAGAACTTAAAAGTCAAATTACTCAAAACTAGTGTTCCCCAGTTAGTGTGTTCTGCCAGAACAGAGATGATATTGGCTTACTAGAAATAGTTGTTAGCCATTTGCCCAACCAATTGTGAATACAATAATTATGTTGATAAAACAATATACATTATTTTGACCAGTGAATCACGGCTTTGTATTGATACAGATATGGCCGCTTTGTAGACTAGACCAAGATGGATATAATTATTAGAAGAATTATATTCATAGTAGCAGTAAAAAAATTATTGTATATTGGGCAAATTATATGTTTGCATTGTGACCTCACCGTCAATTGAACCTGTAGCCCTTGGACGAGAAGCCAGTGCCTTACGCACTGGGCTACAAGAACGCCCGGTAAGCAATGTATAATGTTTATAAGCGATTTTCTTCATCTCTCCATCTTCAGTGGTCTGGGTAATTTAAAATCTTCTATTCTGTACAATTCAGGTAGATGTTGCTTATTTCAGAGTGTCTTTAAATTCTGAATATAGATCTAATTGTTCGGGTTGGATGGAGGATCCAGAAATGGAATAGACTCAAAGTGCAAGGATGTACCCGAAAAAGTGTGGGGATTCCCAAGGTAAATTTTGACGTCAATGGTATTTGCTAGATTTTGTTAACCCCATCCCTTCCCGCCACCTAAATCATAAATCTGTAATAAATTGTTATGAATAGTTTTTGAAAGTCAACCCCCTCATTTATTATGATGCGAGCAAGTCTGCATCAATATCATGTAATTAAAAAATCAAAACCTTGTTATTATTGATAAATAATAAGTATTTCAATTCAAACGACTAATTTGAATTGAATAAAAGTGATTTCAAGTTAATATACTAATCGACGCTTACTCAAACAGCAATTGGTAAATAAATTACATTTAATGGGTTTATCGAAATGTGATTGAGGTTTCCGCTATTGATGTTTAAAAACAGTCATAAATTATTCAAACGGTCTAATTAAAAAAAAAAATCAAAACGATCACATCTACGATATCGTTTTAATAACCGGTTAAGCATATGACTATTAATTGTTCAAAAATGTAGACATACTGAATTTACATAATTTTGTATTCACGTAATGCCTCGGGACAGAGGTATATTTTAAGTTATTTCTTTATGGATTTTTATCTTTAAATAAATGTCTTAATCAAGTCGTTATATCGATATAATTTAGTGATAATGATCTAACGATAGTCTTGTAGTTGAAACATAATTAAATTGGTTGATTTTATCGAAATTTTATCGTATCTTAATTTTTGTCACATTAATTTAATTGGTTTGTATTTTTATTGAGTTGACGCAATTACGTGTAGTATATTTTTTACTTTCCACGGAAAAATGTCCAGCTGTTTTAAATCAACAGAAAATAATAAATTGTATATCTGTCCAATAATTATAACGAAAGGCCTATGAAACGGAAATAGTTTAACATTTCAATAAGATACTTTCAAATTAAAAAAGGATTCTTCAAAATATTATTTATAGTATATATTATATACTCCACATAAAAAAACAGACATATAATAAGAAAAATAAGTATAATTGCAACGGTACTTAAATTATAGAGGGTATATTATGCGGTGGGAACGGGGACATTTTGAAGAAAAATAAAACAGTAATCGTAATACTGAATAAATCTAAAAATGGAAATGAAAATGTGTTCATTGTTATTATTAACGCTTTGATATTAAATTGTAATTTAATAATTAATAATCATGTGTCCGGTTTTATACAGTCTGTTATTAAATATGGTTCATGCCTCAGGATTATCTTAAAGATGCCTAGTTGACAATATTATGATAAAATATTTTTTCTTCTAACACTTATATAATATAATATATTATCACTATAATGACTGTCAAGAAAAAGTAAATAAAACCGTATTCGCATTTATGCAAATTGCTATGTCATTGCAAAAATGAAAGATAACCATGTATTTTACCACGTTTTTATTAGCTCGTATTCTTGTTTGTCCGATACAAATCTTGCAATCGATTGTTTACTAATTTTCCGACTAGCTAGACATTTGAAACTTTTAGAATACATCAGAATACGATGACAATGCATTTTTTAAATACTTTTAGCCATTTTTAAGCAGAATTGAATTCATTTTCAGTTAATTCTGTTTTGTATGGAGAGTTATTTCGAAAAAAAATCGAAAAAAGTAAAACACTATTATTGGTTGCTAAGGGGGTCCTAGCAACTAAATTGGTACTATATACGTGCATTACTATGGAAATCAATATGAAATGTCAAAATGACATTTCAGTATTTTATATTTATTCAGTATTTCTATCACGTACAAAAAAAGTATTTATTAATACATAGAATTGTCAGGTTTATATGATTCAACAGAAAATTTAAAAACTTGGTACATAAAAAGTTCTTTTTATATTGTAATTATTTATAAAATGACAGTAGGCAATACAAATTATCTGAAAAAAACATGCATGATATTACTATAATGTAATTTCCTCTATTAAGTGTGAATTATTTATATACAGTAGTATTACAATTCTCTATAATTCGTAGTAAAGATTATAAATATAATAAACGTCTTAATTGATTATTATATCAATAGAATTAATGTCACATCAATTTTCGTTGTTTTACAAAATGGAAAATTCTAAATATAAAAATATACTGACACGACAAATGAAGGAATATAAACGATATCTCAGGTCATGAAAGAAAACAAATGACAATCATTCTCTATTAGTTTGACAGATAAGTACCACTGTCATATTTTCAGATAATATTTTTATAGTAATTAGTGACAAAATTTTATATTGTTTGTGTTTTTGGGTAAAACTTATTCTACAGCAGTGTGCCGATTTAAGATTTAAATAGTTTATGTAAAGTAAATGTAAAATGTGAAATTCTTTAAGAATATGCTCGATTCTAATTTAAAAAAATTGAAATTGATGTGAAAATATTAAAAATTAACAAATTGGAATTTAAATAAGACATTACTGTATTATCCAAAAGATTGTATAGAAAAATAATTATTATATTTAATATTGCATAGAGTGTAATGCGATATATAAAATGCCATTTATTTGGTAATTTAATATAATTTTAATAATATAAAAATTAAAAAAAGGTCTGAAATAAAACAGAAAGTAAAAAATGAACAAAAAAATAAGCTGCAATAAATTGTATAAGAACATATGTAATTCATTACTGGTGAAGAATATTGTGTATGAGACTAGTTGAGGATATTTATAGTAGGTATTTAACCGGATATAATAAATTATTTGAACTTAAATAAACGAAAATAATAAATTTATTTATTAATAATTCAAATATAATTATTGGATGAAACACTTAGACTTAGTTCAGATGTCATGTTGATATATAGAAATACTACCTACTTAATAGAAGAAAATGTTAAACACACCGTGTTAATGACATGTTAAAAGTTTTCGCGTTTTCAATCGATCTCTGCTTCACAATAATAACATTGTTATAAATACTCAAAGGTACGCCACAATAAAATTCAGTTTAAGACAGAAATAATTTTTCGTTCTAAATACAATATTATATTAGGAATAATAGATACTCGTTATAAAGATACCATACTAATAATACTAATAGGTAAATATCCTACTGCCAATTCATGTTGAGATATATGAAATTTTCTATCAAGAATTAAAAGGTATATGTTATTCATCGTATCACAGGTAGGAAATCAAGATAATCAAATCTCAAAGAAGCAAGCATAGGAAATAATATCAAGTGTTCATTTTTTCCATATATTTTGATTCGTTATTGTATTAAAATCTTTTATATTCGGCTCTGAATGGCTCGAAAAGACACCCAGTAAGGTCCGGTGAATTCGTTTGTTTTTCTATAGAATTTCGAGTGTCAAAAGTGAACATTTTTCATTCTAGTAGCTATTGAGTCTATTGTTAGGCCACTTCAGATGACTATTATGAATAGCGATGACATTTCACACGTTGGATAAAATTTGCTATTGTCCAAAATGAAAAGATAACGTTTCGTTCAAAACTAACTGAATTTTTATTATTATTACTGTGAGCTGAAAACCATAAGATATCCTATAAAATATTTTACTCGAATTGATTTTGCATTGAGATAAATACATAGTTGAACGTTGTGATTTAAAAAAATTCTTAGAAAGGTATTTTGTTTTTGTTTAGGGACGTGTTGATTAATTGTGAAAAAAGTCTTGTGGAAAATAATTGTAGTTAATTATTTTATAATTCCATCATTAAATGATACTGGTAAGCACAAAAGTCCCCCCCCCCCAAGACCACCAATTAACAAAACATAGTAAAATATATACATATGTAGGTACTTGGAAAATGCTAAGAGATTATTGGTTTCTATTATTCTGCCCTGCTAAGTAAAAAGACAGTGTTTTTGGTTTTTGTGAAATGAGAACCCAAGTTTTAAACTACACTTTCTGTTATATAAAATTATTATATTATTTTGACATAATCTTTAAATATAGAGTGTATATTTAGAGATTATGTCAAAACAATTCAATAACTTTACATAATATAAGAGAAAAAACTTGGGTTCTCATTTCACTAAAACCAAAACACTGTCTTTTTACTTAGCAGGACAGAATTGATATCACAAGATAAAATGATTACAATTGCTGAAGAATAAACAGTAAGTATCACTATTAATATTCAATTAAATATTTAAATTCTTTACAAAGGCTGAGAATATCAATCTATCTTATTTTAAAATTGCATATAATATTAGAATGAAGAGGTCTCTAGACAAACAAATTATTCGAAATGTAAATAATCATCCAGACTTTTTAACAATCTTATATGGACAAGAAAAAACATGATGGGTGAATTTGATTTGAATATTTTGTGTCACTGATTGTTCAAAAAATACATTCAGATATCTGGAATACACATAAATGAAGATTTATTGCGTTCATCGTAATAAAAAAAGAATCAGAATTGTTTTATTTATTATTTTCGACAGAATTTGCATAGCTACGCTTCTTTCCACATAAATGAAAATATATTGATTTCATGAATCATTTCCTTAGTGTAATTCCGTATTACAAATATTTATTATTATAATAATTACATTAAATTAAATTTATTTTTTTTGGTTAATACGTATTTCGATTGGCAAACATTCGCGTTTTTATTATGGCGGCTTTTATTTGTTCCAATGAATTATTAAAAATACCTGATCTTATAAAGTTTGATAAAAAATAATGAGTAAAAGAGCTCAAAAAAATGGCAATCGATAGACAAATCTAGTATTTCAATGGTACCTAAGAGTTAAAAAACGTTGAAAAGTCAGACCTAGAGGTGGTTGAATCGAAGAGATGGTAAAGCTCTGAGAAAATGCGAAACATTAGATTAGCTTCATTTAAATGGTGATGATGATGATACTATTGTTCATGATCAAATTGAAGATATTTTCGGGAGTGTAAAAATCGAGTGAAAGTGTTAAAAAATCAACAAAGTGACGTTTATATAAGAAATTAGTATTAAGAATATGTATTATAAATGTGATACTGTATTTAAAATACTATTGCTTTAACAATTTTGAAAAAAAAAACAACTTCGATTCTCATTAGCATTCATTTAAAAATAATAATAACGAGTATTAATTGTGAGTTATAAATGATTATACGATAAAGGAGAGTTATTGCTAATGGTATATCTACTACCCAGCATCATTATACCGTAGAAGTAGAGTCCTAATTTGTATCTGTTATTGGCAATTTGTGCATCGGTCCATCTTGCTTTACAATTCCAACGGAGCTATTCAGGGAAGTCTGTTTGATTGTGAATCGAAAAGAAGAATACCTACCGAGTTCAATTCTAAATATTTATACTGCAAAGTGATGGATGGTCTGAAAAAAGTTACTGAAAATAATTAGCCAGTTTAACAAAAAAACTAATAAAGCCAGCAGTATGAACAATAAAAAAAATCGTTGTTTTCAATAGAAAATTATCAATCTGAAAAATATATTTTTTAATACTCTTGTTTCTGTAGTAGGTAATACATTTTAATTATAGAGATTTGTTATTTTTTCAAGCATACCATCACAAAAAATCAATCAATATATAATTTTTATGATCAAAGATTCAGTAGATCAACTAAAGAAGTTTTAATTGTTAAACTATATTGGTACCTGGAATCTTTCCCATGCCCTGATTGAAATATATAATTATTATGGTAATTACATTAATAATAATTTAAGCCCACGACTGCCAAGGTTCGAATCCTGGATCTGGCAAATACTTATTATATTGTTTTTCAATTTATGTTTGAGTCAGAGTATGGACCTAATAGGTCGAGGAAGTGGCTAAATCTATTTCTCGTAAAAAAAAAAGTCTGTTAAAATAAACCTTCACTCTGTGGAGGCTCATATGGTCCTATAAGGATCAAACATGGTAAAAAAGTAAAATAACGATATAGCAAAAACTTTTAGAATAATAGTATTGAGCGTATATAACGTATGCATTACATTAGAGATAAGTTGCAGCAAGTAATAATTAATTATATATTTGTAAGCAAGGATAACCGTTTATTCATAGACATGGGAATGGTTTTACAACTGAAATGGTTGTTGACTAAAAAACTAAAGTTAGAAAAAGTATAATCATATTATTAAACTATGTGTGCATTATATGGTCAATTTTATATTTTAAATATATTATCATAATTTAATATATTATGTTTATAACATAACATTTATAAAAAAATGTTATGTATGAAAGTCTATATTTTTGAAAATCCTTAATACTCTAACTACGCAATATATTTTAATCTTTATTTTCAATATACCGATCTACAGAAAACCATTACAAATTAAGCGGTGAAAAATATTGAAATATAAATTTAATGTTTATGGGATTTGTTTGAATCACCCATTACTTTTGAGTTGCAAAACAGGGTGGTCTTTCAATCGGGATGTTTCAATTAAGCTACGAAACACAAATGCTGCATAAATGATATGAACTTTAACAATACACCAAAGTTGAGCCGATTTTAGACCAATCTCGACATTCGTTCATTAATGTTGGATGTAGGTATTTGAAATAAGATTTCATTAATTTAAAAAATTTGTTAGGCTTCTGAAGCCATTTTAACACTGTTTTATGGATAAGAAACTAATTGAAATTTCATTGTAGTAAAATAAAATATGCACCTACAATGTATTTATAGTACCTTACCGATGACTTCAAAAGCTATTCTATTCTATCAGTCGACCATGAGGGATATATTATATTGTTATGGCTCTACAATCCAATGTTAATCTTTGTATCTGATTCTACGTATACAGTTTACTGTGAGTTATCGTACGGAAAAGCGATGGCCGTATATCATTGAGATCACGTACTACGAGGCTCAAAATAAAATAGCCTCTATATTTCTTGAGTGTTAAACGTAAATTGTGGTGCACTTTTATGGTAATAACAGTCAAATAATATTAATAATAAAACATTGTAATAATTAAAATAAAACACAATAATATGTACTTAGTATAAATATTACACCACAACCAAGACCGGTATACCTAGTTTATCTAGTATTTTATACTTAAAAAAAACTTCAATTGGTGTTTATATGTGACTCTTGTTCTACAATAAATAATTTTTATCTGTATTCTTTTTTACTAAAAATAACAACGTAATTTCAATGTTATACGGTTGTTTGTCTATAATACTCAAGAGTTCATGATAAAATGTAATACAGTGAACTTCATACGTATAATTATTAACATGTAAGGTAACCGTGGATCTTAACAGCATTTTAAAATGGTTTTTAATGGACGTATAGGTACATAATATTATGCATATTAAAAAAATAATTATTTACATCAATTGAATATTTAATTAATGTGATATACATACATTATTGCGTAATACTATTTATTTACATCGGTACCTATTTATAAATTTATAAAAGTATAAAAGAATTTAGTGTTATTTTAGTGATATCATACTGCAGTAAATTAGTATGTCATGAAGGTAATATACATAATACAATGACGTACAATATTTTTTTTAATCCGAGTAGCCCTCACTATCAGGTATCTGGCGGTGTAAGAGTGCGACGGATACGATGATGTGCAGGGTGGGCGGCCTAGCTCAAGACGTAGGGTGGAATTAAGTCGCTGCTTTTTTCATTCAATCATTGCTTAAAATAATCGCACGCTTATCCGCGTGGCTTATCTTGAGATGGTGGGAGATAACCCCATTGAGTTTTAAGGAAATAAAAATATACGTGTTATTATTAAAACACTGTCCAACAATGCTTGTCACGTGTAAAGTTGTGAATATAAAATTTTATATTGCAGTAAAGGGTTATTCATATTTTATAACATCATTTATTGAGTTGGAGAGTGTTTGATATAATTCTGTGACAGGGTGGAGGTGGGTGGTGAATTATTGTAGAATATCTGATGTTACAAAAGGCTAACAAAATGTAAACCTGTCGGGAAAGGGGTTTAACATATGGAAATCGTGTGATATCAATGATCGATGAGTAATGTATTTATTAATAAATTTGAGTGATTAAATTAAGTATTAGTACCCATTCGCTGCGGACCTTTTAATTAATATTTAATCACCACATTTAGATAACATGCTAATTATATCTAATGGCCACCTGATGGGCAACGCACCAGTTAAGTTTTACGCAGCGAATGGGTTTTACTTTATGTGGTTTATTCTGCCACGATTTATTCTATATCGGAACCGTTTTCTCGTGTCAAGCCTATAAAGCACCATTAGCGAGGGGTGTAAGCACAGAACAGATTAATAAATATTATTAATAATAAATAATTATTTCTGAGTTCCCTGGGTGCAAGACTAGTCAATACATTCCCCAAAGACGAAACATTTTTATTGACGTACTGTGTTTGTATGTTTTCAAGATTTTATGTTTCTGTATAAAAATTTACTTGTGTTTTTTTTATTATTATTATATAATATTCTCTTTTTTCTCGTGTGAAGGTAATTTGTTATAATGTAAATGTCATGTTTTGAACGTCTTAGTTAGATTTGTTATGTCCATAATGCTTTGTTTTCTTAAATAAATAAATAAACTTGGTGTTTAGCAAATGGTGTAGTACAACTACAAATGGCCAAATAGGGGTCGAACCGACTTAAGAAGCTCTTTTCTTTCAACCAACAGAATGTGGAGATACTCAAAGAATCCTGCAATTCACCAAATGAGCAAGTTGAAAATTCTATTAGACCAGACTGACAGAGGTTGGAGGATATACTATCAACGCCTGCATCCAGTATCACTTTTCTGGAGTTATGATACACACTAAGTCGATGAAAGTGCAATAGTACCTATTGGGTAACCGGACAAAACAGAACATGACAAAACAGAACAGTAACAAAACAGCACAGCCAGGGGAAAAATGAAACATTATTTTTTGTGGAATCTATTTAGGTTAGGTTAGGTTAGGTCATTATTTCGTTGTACCGAGTCACCCAATCATTTTGACCATATTATGTTGATTAAGATGAGATATCCTAAGCTTGCCGGCAACACCAAGTTAAATCCCGTTTATTTGAGGTTTTCTAGCGATGAGGAATGCAGAAATTAGGTATATAATTTGATTTATTATCGCGTATTGAAAATCTGTGCTAATAAAAATCTATCAACATAATAGATATAGGACAATTACAATATTAAATTTATATTTTTCCTGAAAGGTCATAGTTATATTTATCGTTGTTCTGTTTTGTCACTGTTCTGTTTGGTCATGGAACCTACCTATTGATACTCTACCGTGCCTGTCGATCACCGTTTCTTGGCAATGTCATTATTGTGACTGTGGTTTTTTTCAGTGAATATTTATATGATGTCACCTTATACCCTGCCGATATACGAGATAATGAATGAATCAATGAAGCAACATAAATATGAGTTATTATTGATTTGTGTAAAAATGAATATTTGAATAAAAATGTGAAATACAATTTAAGAAGCCAAAAATACAGTTCCATGTTCCATTGTACTTATTGCACAACAAATTAAGTCAATTATTCTAGCTATTTGATCAAAAAAAATCGATCAGTAAATGTATACAGCGATTTACTAATTCTGAAATTTTTGAATATGTAAGTTCATATTATGAGCATTTAGTAGGTATAGGTATATTTATGAGAACAAAAATGTCTACCTAATTCTGAAACAGCACACCTCTTAATTGTTATTTACTTTGGTACCATTATGTTGATTGTGATAAATAGCATAGTTCATGTATTATGCAAAAAATATATAAGAACTGTTGTTTAGGTATAACTATATTTTTATACTCTTTAATTTTTAACAATATTTTTCTATATATTTTTTCCAACTAATTTATTTTTCGATGAATATTGATTGTTACCATAGAATGATACAGCATTAGATTGACCAATCACAATAGTCTGATGCACCGTGTAATTTGTACATTACATTGATCATTACGCTTTTATATCTTAAACCCATTTATTGTACAGATTTATTTGACTTTAGTTAAAATTGTATTAAAAAATATGTAAACAAATTAAGAACAATGGAAAATTGTAATTGTAAGTCAAATATAACATATGAATGTAATTTTTTAAAATTGACATTATAAATAAAGTACTGAATATCTTCCAATTTCTTACATTTAGCAGGGGAACTATCACCGCTTATTTAAAAGTTATTTAATATCTTTATAATTATATTTAATATCACGATATACAATGTGTAGAGTTAAGTCAAAAAAATAATATAAGTCACGCATGACAATTATTAAAATACATTCGTGAAGCAGTAAAGCAGACACTGAGCTGGTGGATATAGTGCAAGCTTGATGGTGAGTATCCAGTGGAATTTGGATTTTTTGAGAGTCCAATCATAGAGGAAGCCAAAGTTTATCGTAGTTAGTCGTAGCGAAAGAAAGATAAAAATATAAAACAAAGTACTTAGATATAAATGAAAATTCTAGGTTTTAAATGATAACATTCCTTGTCTTGCCGTTCTCAATAAAGGTTGGCCGGCGTTAAAACGCATTTAATTAATATTTAATTAACATATTTAAATAACATGCTAATTATATCTAATGGCCACTTGCTGGGCGACGCACCAGTTACGGGCAATTTTAGGGGCTGAAGTTTATTACTCAAAACAAGTTTGGTGAAACTACACGTTTGCCAACCAATCAGCTTCTCATCCACTAAATGCCTCATTATTTCCTGCTACGTTTACTGTTGCCATTTCCATTAACACAAACTAAAATAATTTATGAATGAAATAATGAGGTTAAGAGTAAATTATTTTAAGTCTAATAACACCTTCATTCCAATGAAAGAAAAACTATTTATATGCAAAATATATATGTTTATTTATATCGCCGTTTAATTAAAGATATCGATTTTTTATCGGTACCTATAAGATAAATTATGAAGAAAATATACCTAAGTACATATTAAATTATAGCCATGATTATAAAGTTGTGAAAAAGTATGAAACTAGTGAGGTTATATTATTTAGTATCTACATAAGATTTATTTTCATTATCAAGCAAGGCTGAGATTTTGACCCACACATCCACGAATCTGCTACTATATCAGAAGCTACAAACCACATTAGAACGGGCATTGCCTAAATGAACTTAGTATCAAAGTGCTTTGAACAATCATTATTTGTACGTACCTGACGAGATTAGAGGAGTGTAGAGATTATGGGTGGCCGCCGATACGTCACGTACGAATATGGTATTCGTACCGTGATGGCTAAATTATTATTAGGTAGCACGCGTCACGTTGGTTCGATCTTGGATTACATTAAACTGATTAAACTAATAACTCAGGAAAAAAATCAATTTATTAAGTTAATTAATCAATATATTATTATATCCATTCAGAAACTTATATTTAAACTAATATTCAATTTTAGAAAAATAAAAATGGTCCTCAGCTAATCCACGTAATAAAGTCAAATACAAATTTATATTAAAATGTAAAGGAAATATTTCGATGTAAGTAGATAATACTTCAAGTACTACATTGTTACATATATTACTAGCTGACCCGGCAAACGTTGTTCTGCCATATAAATTATTTCTAGTGAATGTTTTGGTTGTTACATAAAAAATACAGAATGTATTGTAAGTGTGTGGGGATGGGATTTATGACAGAAAGAGGAATAGAGCGCTGTAGACGATGACCGCCGATAAAAACAAAAAAAACTCCAACCATTCATTTTCTCAATTCAAAATGAGTAATGATGTTCATAATGAATGAATTACCTGTGACAGGATCTCGTCGTTTGTGTTTAATGTTTATGCAATATCCGTCTTGTCCCTTCCAGAAAATTAGCGGATATTGGAGAGCGTCGTATGAACGGTGTGTGTCAGTGATGAACTCCAGATTATTCTACGAATCACAATTTCTCGCGTCGATGTGCGATCGCCAACCATGATTCCAGCAATGTCGTCAACAACAGGCGCATTAAATCGACGCACGTGCTTATCAGGTGTTTTATCAGGATTGATGACAATAGCGTGATTGTCACTTTGCAATTCGTGCATGTGTGCTTTGAAGAATTTCAATAATTCATTGTGCTCATTCAATAGGGCGTCCAGTTTGCCGACGATGCGCTTGGCATTAGGCAAATTGAGGTTATTGTAGCCGCAACGTGCATCCACACGATTGATGTCCTCACCGCCCATGAAGTAGACTTGTAAAAATGTATGTGGTTTGTTTGGCATTGGCAGCAATGAGCCTACTTTGTGGTATACTTGGCCTTTTATTTTGAACGTAGAATGGAATTGTTGACCATTTGCCGCAGTATTGTGAACTATTTCTGTTGCTCCGAACGAAGTCCATTGGAAGCATGAATTGAATGTGCGAATGGACTTCAGGAATAGGTTTGAATCTGGAACCATGCCGATGAGCAAGCCGTTCAATGGTTCTGGTGGTATCTCAATTTCTGGTAGTTGCACTTTTCCTGATGCGCAACACATCCCGGCTGACTCATGTTTGAATTTGAGCGCATGACAATGCGGACATTCTTTGTCCATAGCACCAATCAGCACTTTCGGATGAGCGGAATATTAAATATCTGGCTCGTACTCGAATGCGAGACGAAGGAACGAAGCGGATGTAAATGCTCGATGTACTTGTTGGCGTTGTCAGTCATTTGCTCTGCGTGTGTTAACTACAAACCGGCGCGCTTGGCTCCGTTCTAATTGTCGTTGTTGATTTCTTTCAGCTCGTGCCTCTTGTGATTGAGATTCACGCAATTGCGACATGCTCACACGCACGTTTTTGTTATCTTGTTGGATTTTTTTGTCTGTTCTTTCTGCTCTAATATTTTGCATGTTTGTTGCTTTATTCGTTCGACGGCCCAAATGGCCCCCCTGCGTCTTGCTGACATTGTTCACTGTAATACACGCACACAAAAATAGACAAATTAAAATAAATCGCTCAAAATTTTGCACGCACTGCGTTGTGATATGCCGAAAGAAATGTCAAAATGACGCGACGCTTCTCTTGAATTCTTCTTGGACGTAGCGCCATCTGTCATTAAACAACATAAATAATTTCGTTCTGTTTGAAATACGAACGACGGTTAAATTTGTTCATACAAAATTAAAAAAATCGCGATTAAAAAATGGGAAGGTTGGAGTAGGAGGGTGAAAATTTGGAGTTAGAGGTATTTTTTGATGCCAAATAATAAAAAAAATAAAAGAATTTTTTTTCTGGATAGAGATACCCTAATCACCTAGCGATATGAAATATACTTGTTGACCTATTCTCATACCTAACAAATATACATAAAAAAATTCATAAAAATCGGTCGAGCCATTTCAGAGGAGTGCGACCACAAACACCGTGACACGAGATTTTTATAAATATAGAGATATATAATAAACAGCGCGCCGGTATGCAGCTCCGATTTATGAAATCACCGAAATTGTCACTCCGTCTCATGAAAAAATGTTGCGTCCCGGTTAGTGAATTATTAAGAAGTAATTAAATCCATTTACTTTACATATCGTAATAGATTCTTCGGGTTCCACTTTCCACTTCTTTCCTCGATGTTTTGGGTTCGTTGCAGAGGCTATTATCAAGAGATCTCAGTCTTGTGCATCTGTTCCTGAGACATTCTCAGGCGTATACAACTGGTGTTGCTTCACATCCAAACGTGGGGCCTCGTGATACGCTCGATTAAGACTGAGTGTGGTGCTGGGCGGGTTGGTTTGGAGGGAACTTTTAGGTGGGTCCAAAAAGAAAACGGAGTGCAGGAAGATCACTACTTTGGTGTCTTGATAGCCTACATAGCGACTTGTGGACACTAATGATGCTCGATTGAAGAATCATGCTTATGGTTATAGGTCGCGCAATTAAAGTTGAGGCGATCACAGATATTAAAGATTGTGTGTATTGGTGAATTTATGAAGAATACAGGGTACTGTTCGGTTAAAGCGGATACAGCGGAAAACGCATTTTGAAAATAGCCGATAAACTGGATTATTTGTTAGGTTAACCTAATCAAACCTAACCTAATAACAACACCCCCCTCAACGATACGCCACTGCGCACTTCGTTGATGAATTTTCCTAGCTCAGTCGGTGAGGGGTTATTAATAATAACGATGTTTCCTTTTGAAAAAGTCGGTAATGACTCGGTTTATTTTCAGTATGTATCGTCCAGTAGATAATATTTTTACAAGCCAATGTAGGTGAAGGTGGCAGACAAGTAAACGTGACGACCGATTACAGCGAACGCGAGAGATATTTCCCACCCGTAAGTAAACGGGATGTGAAACTCTCACCGGGGAGTACTTCGGCGTTCAAGAAGCGAAGAGATGAGCGGCGAAACTGGTGAGACTGGTCCAGAGTGTTTGAAGAGAGGCTGCTAGTAGAGAAGATGTTGTTCCCGAGAGATGATCCGGTAGACTGATAAAAATCTCTTGGATGCGTCCTCTTTTATAGCAGCATCCCTTATTCTAATTGGTCCAAAGAGTTTGAGAAGGGGTGACCAAAGATTCTACTATTATCGTTAGCTCGTACTACATGTTACCTCTTGTTTATTTAATAAGAATTTACTGGATTGTCAGAAGGACCAAGTATCAAGAGATAATATATTTTGTGCACGTGGATGGATATATTGACGTTATAAAATATCGTCTATCTAATTCTATGGATTTTATATGAATTTATCTAGAGCATTTAAATAGCTATCTCCGGCATAAACTCGCGGTTTTTGTCTTATGCCAGGAGTAAACACACGATTCTATTAGCGTTTAAATTACAAGCATTTAAAACTACTTACTAGGTACCTATTGACATAATAATAGGCCCGGTAATTGTCATCCATCGACCCTCACATAAATATTTGTGTTTTTACGACGTAAACCTGTCTGTTTCCTTTACCTTTTACAATTTTACATTTATAATGATAACAATTTATTCTTAAAACTACGTCTTATATAGTAATATGAAATAATATTTTACTATTTCCAACAAATAGCAAAATACTACTTCTCGCAAAGGAAATTCGGTTTCAATGTCTAAGGGTATATAGATCGGCGATATGCCCCCACCTTGCCCGATTTATATCGCTGTCTCTTTCCCGCGCAGCTATATAAGGTCATGATTTTAATTTATTTGATCAGAAATTGGCGAAGCCCGCGCTGGTTGCAATCAAGAATTTATTCGTTCTTAAATATGCGAATTTCCTCATGCTTTATATTACAGACGATAACTATACTATATATGAACACAAAAATCGAATAATATTTCATAAAAATTAAATTTAAAGGACTCTAGTGAAGTTATAAGTTTTTCTTTTCGTGCGCGAGACATTTTTGCGTACACACCGACGCACACACATACCCGCCCGCGCGTTGGCTGGTGTTGCCATGTTATACATTGATTCTATAATTATTAGTTTATTATTAACGAGTTTATAGATGGAAATATCATTCGATTTGTGTGTTCCACATAACATTTTATACATCTTATTATAACCTCTCGCTACTGCATTCGTCTCTTTATTTTGACAATCATTCTGGCCCATTTATACTAATATACAATTACATAATAAACTTATATCTAACATTTTATATTACATAATCACAGGTTTTATCTTATGGAACAAGGCAATTAACATACATCATCTGACATTCGGTATTACCTTGTCCGTTTCAAATTGTGTCCCGTCCGATATATTTACATACCGAACAGTGACGTAAACCTGTGAACAAATAAAACAATTATATATGATTAGCCAAGGAAGCGCTTTAGGCGTTTTACTAAGCCGTATAGTTAGAGATCAGGTTTACATGTCGGCTTATTACTAATCAATTTATTAGGCGAAGACACCTACCTACAGGTAGGTGGTGACACTAACTTAACCTAACCTAACCCAACCTAACCTAACCTAAAATAACCCAAACTAACAAATAATCCAGTTTATCGGCTATTTTCAAAATGCGTTTTCCGCTGTATCCGCTTTAACCGAACAGTATTCTTTTAGAGGCTGTTCCTTTTTTGAATGCGTCTATGTGAGTATTCGGTCGCCTCAACTCTGGTTGTGCTACCTATACCATGGTGAAATTTCAACTATAGTGCCAAAGAAAAAGATTATATTATACTGTCTTGATTTACTATTTATATATAATAATTATGTTATTATTTTGGGTTTTAGCAGAAATATTCTATAATATTCCATATCAATTTTGTTTTCTATTTGTAGTATTTTTTTTAATAATATTTGTAGATAATAAATAATATGTAGTACCTATTACACTAATATGAACATGGAAAAAAAACATCAGTTGATACGCAAACTAAAAAAACATGTACCTACGTGTTTAGTTGCAGTTTAAATTAGCGATTGATGGTTGCATCGAATTTGGAGCATGAAGTTTTTCGGTTTCTTTGAGTAGCTGAATCAAAATTTTCTTGATTGGTACTTAAAGCCAAGCTGATATGATTTAATATGCGTGTAGAATGAATGAGGTTCTCTTTAAAATCAAAACTAAGTGGTTGAAACTGCCAATTTTACGGTTATCAAACAGTAGAATCAATGCACGCTACGCTTCCAATACTTACAAAAGTTACTTAATTTGTTTTAAATGAATACACGGATAATACGAAATTGATCTAATTAAATTATAATACGAATTCCAAGTACTACATTAGCTAATTGAATTGAATTGAATTAAATACACTAAAACAAATTAAATTTTAGCATCTTTGATATTAATAATTTATTTATTGTCTATACTTATACACTAGTCACTAGTATATCCTGGACCTCCCCTGCCGGAGATTCTACCCTCTCTTCGTGATGGGTGCAAAATAAATGACGATAATACAATGTATAACTCATAATCTCAAAAATTGAATAGGTGAACATCCATATTTTTTTTTTCAATTATATGAGAGTAGAATAATGTATAAATGAAGGTTTCGAATCGATAACGCCTTTGCAAAAAAATGTATTATTATTTTTATAATTTTATTTATCAAGGAAACAAACAGTTACATTTTGATAACAAAATATGTTTAAAAATAAAATAGTGAAAAGTTATTGCAACCATCAAAGTTTGCATATATAAATTATCATATAGTTAAGCCTAACGAGATAGAAAATAAGAAACTAAGAAGAACATAAGTATACATAAGAAGAATGAGGAAGAATATTGAATAAATAATAGACAAAAAAGTAACATATTTTAAAATATATAAATAAGTAACATATATTTTAAAGAATGTTTATATGATACATGTGTTTGGAGTACCAAACCACTTTCCAAATTTAAAAAAACGTTGCATAGTTTAGCTTATATTTTATATTATAACGTAAAATTATGTACTATATATTTTTAGATTATTAGCATTACTAGTTTTTTCACCAATGCGGTTAAAACCTAATTTTTATATTATAAATATGTTTGTTTTGGTTAGTATATTAATTATTTGCAATAAAAATGTAATATTATTCTTGTATATTTTTGGAACGATATAAAAAGCAAGTATCTATTTATAATACGTTTCTTTAGCGATGTTTAAAATTATAACATTGAAGTATTATAAGATTATCAAATAATTGTATCAATATCTTGATACTAAATGCCACGCAAAGAAAAAGCAGAATGATCAACTAATTTCATCTTCTAAGTATCTTACAAACGAATAAAACTCTACGATTTCCTTACTAAACATCCGAAACGAATCCGGCCGATAGAAACCATTCGAATTTACATATTAATATGAGTCTTTTCCAAATCTTCTTGCGTTATTATCAATTTTACGGTACGTTTAGGAAACAATCCGGTATAAAGTTATTTAGTTAGAGTGTGGCTTGTGTTTTCAATTAATTTTCTCTCTAATTGAAATGGTATAAATTATCTCACATCTGTCATTATCAGTGTGCCGATATTTTATTAACTTGAACTGGTTCATGGATGTTAAACGCTTTAAAGAAAACATTATTTACTACAATGTCAAATGTAAGGAAATAAATGCAGCATTCATGAAGAGAACATTACTCAAAACTAAATTAAGGGTCTTTCTTACTTAACCTCAATATTGATTTGTTGCTTTATAATTTTCGAAATTTCATGCTTCTGTTATAATTATACTCAAAATGTAAATTTGTCCTGAAATATAATGTGACACGTGGGTCCTCGTGTATAACACTTGACATATTATTGGAAAAATCAGACATGGGACACTCTCTGATTCAGCATTATTATAATAACCATCTAGATTAAAGATATGAGAAATGAAAAAAACCCTCAAAAAATTCCAAAAGTCCGCTATCATATAAATTTCATCCTATCGTCAATAGATAAATATACAATATAGATGAATTTGATAGAAAAATAAATAGTGCGTAAAGTGTACGTCCATGAGCGGCTTAAACATCGGCCTATAACGTCGTGGGTGCCAGCCTCAAATCCTGGGCCTGGCAAATACTCATATTATTGCTTTTCAATTTGTGTTTGAATCAGAGCATGGACCTAATAGGTTGAGCAAGTGGCTAACATCTATTTCTCGTTAAAAAAATGTTAATACAAACCTCCACCCTGTAGAGGCCTATATTATGATCTCATTGGGATCAAACATGGTATAAAACAATCATAAAATGAGTATTTACAAACTCTTGCCAAGTGGTTTACATAGTGAGCTTTATCAAATTTGAGTTCCGATTTTTTTTAGATGTGCTTATGTAATGTTATAAATTTATTATTGTCAATTAATACTTTGTAGTAAAAGTATAAAAACAATTGTACACTTTGGGAAGGAGTAGGTTGTAAATAGATTTATTAGCCGAGCTTAGGGGTACTTTGATACAACCATATTATAAATACTTAAATTCATCAGATATCATGATTATACGAAAATACGTTGGTAGAATATTACACCCTTGTGGTATAGAAATCTATGGCAATGGCCAACCCTACACTAAAATATTGATTATTGTAGGTACACGTGTTGTGCTGTAATATATTTTTCAATCGTCACAATCACATGCAATCTGGTTTAACTCCTAATTATAAATATACTGGATTTTAATAAATTATCGTTAGTAAATTGCGTAGTTATCTCAAAGCAAGCGGTAATATATTCTTAAAAGCTAATGCAAGTTTAATTACTGACAAGAAGTTATATTTTTTTTAAAAGCTCGCCTTTATGCGCTAACAGAAAACTGTAATTAGTAACACTGCAAGTCATCTGGCGCGGAAGTTAAAGCTCGTGGCCTGTGCAACCGGACTAATTACACGAATTAAGAAAATATTATTATGGTATTGAAATATCACGCGTCTAAATAAAAACGCATTTAATTACAAAGCCAATTTATAATTTTTTAAAGGTCATGTAAAACTGTCTTATTTTATTACACCCAAGTTTAATCTAGAGATAAATCAAAAAATGCTACAGGTTTTTAAAAGGTTTGTCGATAGCTATTTCGGTTGTAACACCATTATCAAGACTATTCAGATAGGCCGTTTGCCTTTGCTTAAATACTATACGTGTATAGATAGAGACAGAATACATTTTCCTATTCGAACCAGCAATATTATGAATTTGTACACTTATTATTAATTGTAATATTATTAATACTTTGAAAACCCTAAGTGGGGCTTTTTTTTTTAAATGGATATCAAAATTTACAAAATTTATCAAAATTACAGTGTTGCCGGAAAGCTTAGGATATAGCTTGCCAGCAACACCGAGTTAAGTCCCATTTGTTTGAGGCTTTCTAGGGATTAGGAATCCAGAAATTAGGTATATTATTTGATTTATTATAGCGTATTGAAAATCTGTGCTATTAAAAATCTATCAACATAAAAAAGATAGGAGAATTTCAATATTAAATTTATATTTTTCGTGAAAGGTGATCGTTATATTTATCGTTGTTCAGTTTTGTCACTGTTCTGTTTTGTCATTTTTTTATTTTTTCATTTTTTATTTTTTCATTTTCTGTTTTGTCGTGTTCTGTTTTGTCATGTTCTGTTTTGTCATGTTTGCTTTGTCACTGTTATGTTTTGTCATGGAACCATATTTACATTTCATTTCGCTGAAAAAAATGATGCTAAAGTGTTCTGTAGATTCATTAATACTTTGATCGAGTACTGTGTAGTTAAACCTTTTATTAATATAATATAATATATTAATAAATTCACACAAATTAATTTTATTCAGGATCAGTTTTGTCTTCTTAGAAAGACTGTCAAGAGAATAGATATTCACTCAATAAGTTTTTTTTTAATTCGTTATCGTGCCTAACATTAATATTATTGGTATTGTGGAATTGATAATATATTGGTGTGAAGAGAAGATGATTTAACTTAAATTTTTAATATATATTATGTTCTTTTTTAACACTACAATAAGGCACAAGCATAGCGTCATAGTAGAAGTGAAACAATCAAACACCTACGCTTTGAAAAATCACATAAATATATATATATATATATATATATATATGCAATAATACATAAATGTAATCGACCCCGAAGCCTTGCGCTTTAGACTAGGAAAGTCGCATGATTTAAAGACATTATTGTGGTACCTTTATCTAGAGACTAGGACAAGTATATGGTTGTTAACTTATCGTTGATAAAAGTTACTGGAATACGTGTAGAAACTATGATTTCATTTAAATTAAGGTTGCGATCGACGAAAACTTACTTTGCTATCAACGTATCCAACAATATAATATAAATAGTCTTATTGGTATTGTATAGTCTTATCAAATAGTCTTATTGGTATTGATTGAATAATTTTGATTATTTGGTATAACAGCCATACGTTGGCCATCTTAAGCAGATACCTCTACTCTTTCTCTTTCTTAAGTGAATAATTCGTTGCACTCGCTTGCACTAATTTTTTTTTAAATTGAGGTTATCCGGTTTACAAAACAGCTTGTAGAGATGATAATTATAGCTCCATCATCAGATGACATCCTCGCAGAAAGAGTCAAAGATTGTTTACATAATTATGTACTCAAACACCTATTTGCTTCTGAAAAGTTCTGACAGTTATATTCATCTCTATGAATCGTATAACAGTGCATTTATCAACAATATTTTATATATTATGGAGACACACTTTCGTGTTTTGTGTTTTTCTTGTAAAGCTCTAATTATTAAAGCTTGTGTTTACTCGAGAATTATTGAGAATGATTTTCGGAGAAGAATTCTCATATTTTAAAGATGACAAGCTCCACGTTCAATGGACTCAATTATATCGGATAGATTACTACCATACTGAATATTTAAATAAACTGAATACAAGCTGATTCTTCTTTATAACAAACGAATATATGGATATAAGATACAACAAAGTAACAACAAGTCTAGCGCTATTTAGTATTTATAGCGATGACTGTGTTACACAATGTAAGCACCCAATCAAAGAAAAAGACGTGTTAATCTAGCTTCTAATCTATTGGAATCTCTAAATGGAGTATGCGTATAAATGATCCACTAAGAGCACTTTCCATTCTTCGATTCTGTTACAAATCAATGGAGAGGCTTTATTAACACATCAAGATAAAATCTCCAAACATGATATAAAGCCATTTGAGATATTTCCATACAACCATTAAAAACAATGCCCCCATAGAAATGCTTTTATGAAACGCCTACAAAAGGTACCGAGGTCTTGAGTTAGAGTGTTTTGGGAAGACCGATTAATCAGATCGTATAAATCATTCTTATACCCTTCCGTATAAACTAGAAGCTTATCCAATAGATGAATCTGTTTTATAATACAAAATAAAACTAAATATGTTATTTTCCTTGTAGTCATTCTTGCAGAGAACTTCCTTTGAAAAATGGGTAGTATTCACAGAACGTTTTAATAAGTAATATCATAAACCCTTAAAATTAAGAGGGAGAGAGTTTTAAATAATTAAGTAAATTACATTTTCAATGTTTGACCCTAAGACGATCATATGGGTTTCTACAAAGTGGAAGTTATATCAACATATTATTTTTTTTTCGAGAAATGTATTTTAGTCACTTGTTCAACCAATTAGGTCCATATTCTCTAAACATACATTTAAAAACTACGTGTGAATTTTCCAAGCCCACGACTAAGCTCAGAACCCTTAATAGTATAAGCCGACACGTTACTGCTCGGCCATCGTGCGGCCGCAGTTGATAAGTTTCTTAAAATATTAAAACCAAATATATATATATGTATATATTAGATATATTAATACGATTGAACGAAGGCACTTGATGGAATTTGAATTTAAATTCTAATGTATTCAAGTTTATTCAATTTGAGTGATTTATTTTAAAATTTTATTTATCATATTTATCAATAATCTACCAACTGAAGTATCACAACTGTACTTGTTAGGCGGCTCTCGTGGTGTAGTGAGTAAGGCACTTGCTTTTCACCCGAGAGTTCTGGGTTGGATTCCCGGTCAGGACACAATATTTATGTGTTTTTCTTAAAGCCTGGGTGTTTGTGATTGTTTAAAATTACTAACAACTACCTTGTACAAAAAAAGGACATGGTTATTAATAATTAAAAAAAACTGTATGTTGTCAGTATGTATTTACATTGTTGAGTGCGCATAGTACATGAAGATGCCGAAAAGCGAAATCCAGGTCGCAAAAAATTACTCAAAAAGAATAATACAAAACTAACTAAAAAAATTTATTTAAAAAATAAACATAACATTAAACAAAAAAATATACCGTTCTATAATATGCATTTATTACACATCTGATTTTATACGAAATTAAAAAAGTTTTTCGAAGATCATAGTAAAAATATTTTAGAATGGTTAATAGTTTTAATATATTTTAAATCTAAAAAGGAGAGTTTATAATAAACAAGAGTTATACAGAATCGATTCTGATGCTTAAAATTTCATTGAAAATGATTAATATAAAACAAAACTCTCACCAATTAATAAGTAGGATAATAATAATATACTAGTTTATATCCAAATTATTAATTATGTGAGTAAATACAATGTTATGAGAAAATAACAGAAAATAATCAAATAAATATACAAAGTTCATAATAAAATCAATAAGATTGGTTACCTAAGTTGAAAAAAAGGTATTTTTAAAGATACCCAAGCAAAATTTAAAAAACGAATGTGAATAGAATATGAAAATATTGTAAATAAAACAAATATTATTTGATAGTAACAAGATCGAATTGACTTTTTATGTATGCATAAATATTAAGAAATATACTTATACATTGTAAACGTAATGAAAATATTGAGAGATTACCCCAGGAAGTTGCGAGAAAATTTAATTCATTTTTTTTGCGATATGAGAGTAATTTTTACGTGTGAATGAGCCACAAAACACCTCATACCCGTCATTTATCAAAAATTAATTTCACATTAAAACACTCATTATAACGAGAAGTATACAGCTTCCAGCTATTAAAAGGATGTGTTCAAAATTGTTAAACGTCTCAATTTACAGCATCGCGTCCTGGGAATCTCCAAAGCGATTTTTGATGAACAGTGTTGCCATTATACTTATTAAGTGTTTACGTCGCAAATATTTAAATTATAGCTTATAGTTCTATTTCTGGTAAGCAACATTGTAGCCGTATAGCGTTTTGATTCCGATAGTAATTTTCAATATACCGACGCGCACATTAATGTGGACGATTAAGCAAAATTGCGTTTTATAAAAATAACAATTAAGTTCTTAAGTTTCTGTCTTAGCCAAAGGCATATGTTTTAATCTTTGAATATTTTTTCCTTGTTTTCAAAATTTTTGAAATTAATCACTGAACGGTTTTCGATTTTTAGTGATTATGCATTTGGCGATAGCAATTTAATAACTGCCGATAAAATTCATCCGGTAGGTTTGTTGATTGAATATTTTTGATTTATTTCCTTATCAATAAATGTCAAAAAAATTAGTTTCCAGCTTTAAAATATATTGGTGTACGAAAAGATGAAATATAAATGAAGATTCCGGAAATACTATGCATAAAAATTGAATTTGTAAACTGTTCACGTGCCAGCAAAATTTTCGTAGTGCCACTTCTGGCACGCGTGCCATAGGTTCGCCAACCCTGTACTGGAAAATCCGGGATATCATTGTTTAATTACCTAACCTAACTTAACTACTTGCTTACAATTATAAAATAACAATAGATTTTCAACTCGAAAAAATCGATACAAACCATTTATTACTAGCAAATATACTGTAAATTTTTAACAAATTCTCATAAGTATAAATATTTGTAATATATTTTTTCCAAGCCTTCGTGAATGTGTATATACTAAAATTGTTTATTATATACATAATGTACGTATTGACGGAATTAAAAAAAATATAGATGAAAATAATTTAGGTAACATCAGAGAAATTTTAAAATACAATATATAACTTTGAAAACACTTCTGAGAAAATAAACCTATAAGCCAGAAGCAAAAATCTTTTTCCAAAAAATACGACACCCAGCAGGAATCGATGGAATCGATCTTGCGTCCTAAAGTGATTTTAAAATTATATATATTCAATAAAAAGTTTTGTGAATTATTCGTTGAATAAAAAATTATATGTTTGAAAGTAGAAGTAATAATTACAAGATAAAAAGAACTTTTTATATGAAACGCTTTAAATTTTCTGTTGAATCACATAAACTTGACTTGAGTAGCTTAAACGATCAAAAAAATTGTATTTGATAGAAATACTGAATAATGAAATCTCATTCCATATTGATTTCCATAGTAACGCACGTATATATTATTTAATAATTTAGTTGCTAGGACCCCCTAGCAACGGCAAGTAATGGTATCGAAATAACTTTTCATGCAAAACAGAATTAATTAAAAATTAATTCAATTCTACTTAAAGATGGATAAAGATTCTGATACATTCTAAAAGTTTCAAATGTCTAGCTAGTCGGAAAGTTAGTTAAAAATCGATTGCAAGATTTTTACCGGAAAAACAACCACCGGACAAATAAGAATACGACCTAAGAAAAACGTTGTAAAATACTTAAGTAGCAAAGGTTTCATAAATATATCTACCGTCATAATACTACTCACTCATAAATATACGTTAAAAGTCACAGTAGCCTCACAGGCGATGTTAGAAGCTTTAATAATATTGTCGAATTGCGCTTACGTAAGATGTAATCTGTTCTAATAATACAGGTAGTATTATTAGATATAATAGCTTTGAAATTTTATAGCATATCAGAAGCTCGATATTTTATCTTAATTTAAACATATTATAATACGAGTATGTTATAAATAAAATAAGACCTTAAAGATAACATTTTGTATTCGTGATAAGATTCTTTTTCAAAAATTTATTATTATTATAATATTTTTTTACTGAATGTGATATTAACTCTATAAAATAATATTTAATTGAAAAAAAAAATATATTGTAACTAAACATATAGAATAACATATACCTATTTTTATTTTTTAGGATCTTTAGTTTATCATATGAAACTAACAATCACAATTATCATCACCGATCGATAGTACCAATATTTTCCATCCTTATGCGTCAATTACATTGAGTTACGTTGATTTACGAGCTGCTTGTTGACGAATTTACAGTCTACCTATAAAGTCGCCCAGTGTCAACATTGAACAAGCTAACAAGCAGATTGTAAACAATCTACTGAGAAAAGTTGAAAGCCGTTCAACTTTACAAGCTACACGCCGGCGTTTGGGCCTACTGCGTCTGCGCAGTAGAGCGCAGTAGCAACCTCCCGGTAAAAGAACGAACTACGTTCTCTCAAAATAGTCGCTGGCTTGTGGCTTCTCAGCGAATGGAAAGTTTTGTGTGTCATCATCACAATCGCAGTAGCTGAATCGCCCGCTATTAAATTCGCCAACAAACAGATCGTAAAGTGACACAATGTAATTGACGCATTTGACACCGATAGTGTGTACATTTAACCATCGCGATAATAACTGTTTACAAAGCGCTGGCTGTCTCGCCAATCTCATTCTTCGAGCAAAAGCAAGACTCATTGTTGTCATTGTATGATGTTATTTGTCTGGTTGTAAAAATCACTAAATGTCAAAATGCTCTGCGCGGTATAGTTCATATTTTTTCCGCTATCACCGCTATTTTTCTACTGCATTGCATTCATCGCGTGAAAACTCAGATATAACTTGCACGATAATACGTGTTTGCATTTAAATTTTATCGTTATGATCGCGACAATACGAATTGCCGCTGGTAAATCCATGCATGTGTAAACGGGTAATTAGAGTGTCGCGTATTTTCACTTATTAGCTTATTATAATATCTAATAAACTATTTTTTATTCAACAAATAATTCACATTCAAATAGATATGTTTCTAGAATATTTCAAAATTTTACATCTTAAATAATATTAAATTATTAAATTTTGTTAACTCTTAATTGTACAAGAAGTAGTTTAAAAAGTAAAACTAAGATCCTGACGTCGACTAGGAATCATTAGCACTTTTATTTAAATCAATTTTTTTTAACCAATATTAAAGAAAATTAAAAAGCGCTTTAGTTTCTTGATTTATATTGATAGACAGGGTATAATGTTTTGATTATCTCAACAATACATGCAACATTTACATTTTATATATCTACACAAATATCTACTTTATATAGAATAAAAGTTTTCTTATGCTGTATATTATAATATTATAATTATTATAAATGAAATGCGTGTACACATAATATTTATATTTTTATAAATCTAGCTTGAAAATTAATTACAAAAAATTCTATAATATAATAATCATTTATAAGTAATATTTTTAAATAGATAGATAGATACGTATAATTTGAAGTCTACAACAGTGAATTCTTATAGGCTTGGCCTCTTGATGTAAGTTTCTTATCCTTTCGGACGTGTTTGGTAGAGTCTATCATTATCTTGAAATAACTAGAGGTTCTATATCATGATGCAACTATATACTTACGTAACAAGGATTCTTCGTTTGTAAAGTAAAGTTAATCACGTTCTGGTATATGAGTACTTATGGGATTAATTGGGATTCTTAAGAATTCCAATATCCATACCTCAACCAAGTACAATATAATACGAGTATATTACCCCATAAATTGGACATATTTATTGCATTCATTCATGAATGATTTTTACATTTAAGAACGTAGCTTTTTTATTGAATAAACAATTAGTTTTCGTAATACTTCTGAAACATACCTATTATAAATTATTGTCTGATGTCTGATGATACACCTGGATTGTTAATGATGTTTAATTGAAAGTAAATCACCTGCAAATTCAAATCAAATCACATCTTAATTATTATACTATGTCAAAATATATGATTTTTTTAAAAATATAATTTACTATTGTGCAAAATTATTGATAACGGTATTAATACAAATATTATACTTTACGTATAATATATAAATAATTAATACAATAACTATTTTTTTTCAATTGACTAATATTTATAGGTTGTGAGAAATGAATAATATTGTATAAATATCTGTGAATAACTATTTTTGATCCAAGATAACAATGTCCTTCAAAGCAATCAAATGCATTATTGATGGACTTGTTGGTGATAGTAGGTATATTTTTTATAATAATATATTTTTTTTGGTATTTTATTTAATTTTAATCTTGTGACCAAAATTATTGATAGTTAACAAAATGAAAGTGATAGTGATTACATTGGTTTCTTATTATATACCAATAGATAGGTAGATAACTAATCTATTTTTTATATACTAGTATATTATGAAAAAACTTAGAGTGATTTCAATAAAATAATATAGCAAAATGTAAAGACAATTAATAGAATTTAGGAAATAAATTATTTTAATTGGAAAATTATGCCTAATTGGTGGTTTTATTGCTTTTATTCCGATATCGATATTGGTCACCTCTCGAAAACTACATGCTCTGGATTCAAATGATACATGAGTTTTCAGACGCGGGATTTAAATCCACGACCCACGGGTCACTACTTTTGAAGCGTATCTTTACCACTCGTATATAGAAAATATATAGAAAAAACGTAAAAGAAAATAAGCTTTTCTACTATTCTCATACCATCATATTATATATTATCATTTTGCAAGTATTCATTATTTGTGTTAGGTGATTCAATAATTAACTGAAAGATCAAAATAGTTTTTCAAAAAGTCTTATTTTGTTTTTTGTTTATAAGTATACAAAAAAATAAGCCACATCCTTACCACTCAAAGGTGCTCAAGGTAAGGACATCGAATTTATAGTAAGTACCGCTTTTACTGTGTTATTATGTTTTATTGATGGCGGTATCAGGGCTTAACATCAGGGCAATGTGAGATAGCCAAAGGACGATGATACCTGTAATTATAACGCATGTGTGAATACTATTTTGCAAAGAAATATTCACTTGGATACATTTTTCAACTTCATTAAATGCCCGGAGAGAAACTCTAAATATTAAAATGAAGCAAATATTGATACAGGTAGTTGTAAATTATTCAAGGTAACTTATATTTTCCCTAAAATATTCTTTAAGAATTTTAAATATATTGTTTATGACCAGGGTTGGATTAACACTTCAAAGAGCCCCAAAAAATCAGCTTATTAATACTTACGTAATTTTCACTTTTCTTGAAATTTAGGTTCATTAAAATCTATTATTTCTAATACAACAGGTTCTGTTCACAATAAAACAAGTTAGCTTAGTCAATTTTGGTAAATAATCTTGCATAAATAGTTTTTAATTTTTTAAAATGTAGATAATGGCTTATTCACTCACCGATTAGTTTCAGGTATAATAAAAAACATTCTGATGTACTTAAAATTATGTTTCTCCCATATTTCAAAAGTTTGCATATTTGAGAATTTTTCATGGATTTTTTAAATTTATTTTTAGGATTCAGGATTTCTACAGATTTGAGGTCCTGAAATTTACCCCTATTATACGCAGCTCTGTTTATGATGTTCATTTATTTAAGTACAATAAATACCTGGTAAGCAGTATCGCGTATAAGCAGAATGTCATATTTTATTGAAATTAATTTCTAATCTTTTATTTATTTATTTTTGGGATAATTTTGCATTGCAATGCATCGAAAATCTGAGATCACTCGTACATTTTTATGAGCATTGTTATTTTTTTTAATTGACACTGTAAAAAGCAGCACAATTAAAAGTTTATATTATTTTTCCTTCTCCTCAAATGTGTTACCTATGACTTTACTGTACTCTAAACTAATACTGTCCTGTGTATCGAATGACATAACCACCCTTAGGGCATGATGTCATATAATATATTATAAAGAAGATGTCTAAGTATTTTTATGCTTGATGTTATTTTTATAATTAAAAAACATGTGACTTATAATATTTTATTTATATTTTGTAATAATATTAATAGTACTTATACCAAACGTGGGTTAATGATAAAATTCAAATCATTTATGCTATGATATAAATCATACCAATTTAATGTAAAAATATATCCACAACCCTTTTCAATCATAATTGAATATTCAGGCTAAGATAAAAATAAATATTGAGATTAACAAGCGAAAACATCATTTAATTTTTATCCGACTTACAGGATCAAAATTGATAATTATATTCACTTTAATATTTAAAATCTATATGGGCAAAGAATGAGAGAAAGTCTAATAATATTAGTGTTTTCTTGAGTATTACAATATCTATTTTACTGTGTGAATTTTACTACGTTAGTTGCATTGATTCAACCTGTCCTTTATTTCCTTTAAGTACTTAATTGTAATATTATGTATTTATGATTCCTTTGATATTATATTTTAATAAATTTTAAATATTTTATTTCGGTAATACATTGAGAGTATTACAGAATATGAATTTTCCATATTCTGTTTTAATCAACAATGAAAATGAGTCTAATTTTAATGACACATATGTTTTATTATTATTGGTAGTAATAATACGTCTAATCATATAAAACTTCTTTTACTCCAAGTATGGAGAGCTTATCCAATTATTGTTCATTGATATTGAAAAATTCAGGTACCTACGTTCAATAAGCAACGTAAAGCAAAATCGCCCCCTTCCATGTATATTATTCCATATAAGTAGCAGATACTCATACACGTAATATATCATTATATCCCATACGAGCTTTTAATATCAGTTTTTAGGTAGTTTCTAATGGTATGAATCCTTGAGACGTATCGAACAACCTTAATTAGATAAAGAATCTACCTTGCCCGGAAGTGTGATCTTTTCATTCAGTGGTATATAAAATGTAATGTGAGAAAAAGAGATCGATCTATATTGATCAGTTGCAGTATCACTTTATAAATTATTGGTGCGACTAGTAAGAAGTTGGACTAATTTTATTAAATAAACATGACGAAAGTTGAAGATGTAACTAATATTGGTCACATGAAAGTATAAACTGAAGAAGTATGTCTAACATTATTAAAAAAAATATGGTGATTAATAATAAGTAAGATAATTTATTTGTATACATAATTCAAAAACACCTCTGAGAAACTATATTATAATCACTAGAAAAAATAAGACGCCCAGCGGGATTTGAACTTGTGCCCATGTATCCTACTACATGTTCAATAATTGAATAGGAGAATCTAATATTCTTTATTGAACAAATATTGGTCAATAAAGAATGTTAGATTCTTACTACGCATTTAGACCAGGCGATCGAATGTTTGTTCCTCCCCCACTCCACCCCATGCCGCGAGCATAAGAATTTTGCTGGAGTGGGGGAAGAACAAATATTCGCTCGCTTGGTCTAAATGCGGCTTTAATAATGAATAGTGAATTATTCGTTGAATAATCAAATAGTTTATTAATTTATATAAAGTCAAATAGGTAGACTAAAGTAAATACTTAAAAGTAAATCACGACATTAATTCCAAAGTGAGCATAATACGGGCCTCCGCTTTTTACAAAGATTGTTTGCTAACCATTCGTATCTTTTTTGGTTTTCGTATTAGATCAAATACACCTTGAGAACATCATTTATTATCCTGCGCTCCGACGCTCTATAAATTTGGCTACTGTGTGTACAACTAGTCTTAATAAATTTCATTAACTAACTCAAAATAAACAGATTTAAACAATATTTTCAAAAAACCTGTATACATATCGAAATGAAGATAAAAATTTTCGTTTAATGCTGTGAAAAACCATAGCTAACTGGTGACTTTTGTAATTTTGAATAGTTTTTTTTTTTTTTTTAAATAAATTTCTTGTTATAAATAGGTGTTTTAAATAAAAAGTTTGATGAATATAAATCACTTAAAATGTTATACTTATAAAATATTATTAGTCTCAATAAATAATGGTCATATTATTCCAGTACATTATTTTATTTTTCAACCAAGATACTATATGAATAAAATTGAAGTGTATCAAACTAGTTGCCTTATCTTATCAAACAGTGTGTAAGAATAAAGTCGGCAAGATAATTTTATTTCCATATCTATTTTAGGCCGGTACAGTCAGACTATCGAGACTTACCTTATTCTAATCATTATATTATAGAGATTTATAGATATCTTTTTTTCACTGGCGAAGGGTGGAGGTAGGATGTTAAGTTCTAACATAATTAGTGCATACTAAATTTTGTCAGTCAAACGAATTTGTTTTCATTGAACTAAGTCTAAAATATGTAGATATTGTTTGTTAGTTTTTAAAATTTAATTAAACCCTGTCTTAAAGTCATAATAGATAATAATAAAAAAAATATTCGTTTTTCTATAAATAAAATTTCTCTTTTATTGTGGTAAATGTCAATTCATGGTGGAAATACATTGCATTATTAATTAAGTAGTTTTTTCGTTAAGTTAGTTATTCCACTTTTAATAAATAATTCTGGACAGGTTTTGTCCGCCTCAGAAAGACATTTTCAACACTGAATAATCTTAGTAGATTTTTGGGTTTCCACCGTGTGTCCTTCTTTCCTAGACGTTTCGGGCTCGTTGCAGAGGCCATTATCAAGAGATGATCTGTAGGTGAGATGATATATGATATATTGATAATGGCCCCTGCAACGAGCCCGAAACGTCGAAGACCCAAAAGTCCCAAAAATCTACTACGATGAAAAACAACCGTGAAAGCCTCAAACATTATATACTGAATAATCTTTATAAAATAGGCATTTATCAAAACGCCTGACTTAATGGTAAATCATAATATTAAGTATTACTAATTAATATTTTATTTCTTATAACCACCGGTCAAATTTATTAGTTTGAAAAAATATAAGTTTTATTACATTATATCAATTCACTAATCATCATTTATTTATGTATTAATAATTTATTAATTAACTTAAGTATTCATTCTGTGTGCTGACTATACACGTTGTAAGATATGGACCTTTTTAGAGTTACAAATATGTTAGGGTCAACGCAAACACTATTCATTAGGCTGAAAAAACCTTGGGCTATCCTATCACTACTATAATACCTATAATCAGGACATACTTTTCCCAATATATGACCAAAACAACACACAGCCAGTAATATTGACTAATAAATTTGTATATTGATGTCATTGTATCATGAACCATCAATTTAGAAAGTTAATCCTATGTAATGTTAGATAATTTAGATATTTTTTTTGTAGTGATATAATAATTTTAATAAATTTGTGGCACACTTGAATTACCTACCTAATGAATTGTTTTTTTATTTGTGTTATCCCTTTCAACACCTTTTTTTAATATACATTAATAATACGGTAAACATAGCTTAGTCTAGACAATAAACGAAGGAAGGTTTTTTTATTTTTTAGATTTAAAGTTGTAAAACGAATACATAGTTCAATTATTCAGCACATACTTTCTAAACCTTGTGAATTATTCTTTGAATAAGAAAATAGTTTCTAGTGTTTGTCGTTGAATGCTGTATGCAATTAAACTCATTATTTTGTGACACATTATATTATTATTTGGAATAAATAATACTAATTTTTGAAGTTGCAGCATAATACATAAAAATATGATATACAGTAGTTTTAAAAATATATTTGATACGTGTGCGAATCAAAATCTTGACGCATTGAAATTCCTACATGCCAAAATCTGGTCAAAAAAATTCAGAAAATTAAAAATCCCGGTTAAGTTAAGCAAAGCTAATTTAAATCAGCCTACGTTAAATGTTTATTCTTCTTAATTTCTGCCCCGTAACTTGAGTATATGGACACCACACGGCGCCTCCAAGAATCCTCATCGTTTGCCAGTCTTATCGCGTCATTCCAGGTCATACCAGCATCCTTACACTATATATAGATAGTATTTAGCGGCCTTCCAGGAGGTCGTATTCCAGTTGGCTTGAATAACAGGGAAGCCAAGTTGAAGTTTTCTTCTGGCATCTGCAGCACATAGCCGAGCTAATTTCAGGATCGCCTCTTCACTCTCAGCATGTGACTGCTTAGGTTGGTCTCTTATCCTCCCGTTTCTCCTAAAACTGCGTACCCAGTATCTATCGAAAATATCTGTTCTCCAAGCTCAGTATGCTGTTGAAAAATCTTATATGTTATATAAGCATAGTTAGTATAGTACGTTATATATTTGGTTAGGTTAAATATAAGTTCTAATTACCTATTTTTTTAAGAAATGCTATAATATAACTAGGTATATAATATGACTATAACATAATATAATAATATATAGGTATATCATATATGTTATAGCCAATAAATGAACAAACCGGATGCTTGCGCATATGATTCAGGATTTTTACTATCTATAATTTGTATTCGAGAGAGTGACCTAGACCTATTTGGCATCTTTTATTAAAATCAAGTAACTATAAAATAATTATTTCATATATGAAAAGACTGTAAGTATATATTATACAAGTTTAAAAGAACATAAAATCCGCATATTGACTCAACTTGCTTTTTACCATTCAGTCATTAATGAAGTAATAATAATTACAAGATAAAAAGAACTTTTTATATACCACGTTTTTAAATTTTCTGTTGAATCATATAAACTTGACAATTCTATGTATGTATTAATAGAAACTTTTTACTGTACTGATAGAAATACTAAATAGTCATTTTAACATTTCATACTGATTTCCATAGTAACGCACGTATATATTAATAATTTAGTTGATAGGACCCACTTAGCAACCAACAATAACAATATTCCATACAAAACAGAAATAACTAAAAATGAATTCAACTCTGCTTAAAAACGGCTAAAAGAATTAAAAGAAGGCATTGTCGTCGTGTTCTGATATATTATAAAAGTTTCAAATGTCTAGCTAGTCGGAAAGTTAGTTAAAAATCTTCAATCGTCCAATAAAAATCTTAGACAAACAAGAAAAAATATGTACTGGACACACAAGAAAAAAATAGTGCTGGTCAAACAAGAATACGAGCTAATAAAAACGTGGTAAAAATAAATATTCTGTAAGCTGACAACTAATGATTATATATAATTCAAATATAGAATTAAAATAAATATCTTAAATAGAGTTTTTCAGTGTTTCTATATGTGTCCTTTTCCATGAGGTTAGAGATATAAATGAGTTTTTTTTTTGTTAATTTGTATTGCAATTATAGAAAATGCTAAGCTCATAAGATGGTCGTATTAATATAATTTTCAATCGTTAAAATAATTGAGAGTAATTGGTTGACAGTAGAATAAATCTCCAGTTTATATTCGCACTAATTAAGGATATGATTCTATCCAAACGAACGTCGATCAAAACACAATATCAGAATGCGTAACTGTCAATTATTGTCAATAAAACAATGAGTATTAAAAGTTATAATTGTTGCTCGGATATAAAAAATGAAGCAAAAAGTTTTGCGACAGTTTGCTTCGTTGAATTGATGCGCGAATGAAATAAATGAATTATTTTAAAAAAAGTTTTCACTTATACATTTTACCTCGTTATAATATTGTAGTATTGTATTTAAATTAATAATATTTAGCTGAACGTATTAAATATGTAGCCACATAATATGTTAAGTAAATACATTACTAGTTATTTGTTATTCATCTTATATTCACACACTTTATTTTAATTTTATATTATAGGTATTACAATTTTAGATATAAGACTTAGTATTATTTTTATAATGTATTATAATGACTTCTAGCCAGGGAACACAAATTTAATTGGTGACACATCGATTTATAACTATAATGCCATGATATTTATCGTTATAAGTAGTTAAAAAAATATTGCACTATGTCCATTATAATATTATTTTCTACACACTCTTACACACTGTATAAATAAGTATGTAGGTACTTACATAGAACATACTTACATCTTATATTAAGTTATTTTTTTCATAGCTTCAGCAAATATGACTATACAGAAATTATATTCAATGTAAATAAAAGGCCTCTATGTTATAAAATTAAAACAAATATTTTCAAAAATAATTTTAATATGAAATACATTAAAAATAAAAAAATTTTCAATATATAATTTTTTTAAATATTAGAGAAAACTTAGTAAATTAAATTTATGTGATAAACATAACCATATTGTAATATATATTTATAAAATGAGATGAATAATTCATATTATCAAGTATATCTATAACTTAAAAAAAATATTTTTAATGTTTTAAAAATATGTATTAATTATTTAAAACACAATTGCAAGCTTTGTATGTTTCTGCTAGGTGCATCTGGGTCTTACGTGAAAAATTAAACTTTCATAGTTTTAAAATCAATGACACTGAAGAAAACCTTCTATTGATAGACATAGCTAAAATATAATAGAAAAAATAAGATTGAAAACGGAAACTAAGATTAGGTAGTGATTATGTTAGCTAAAAATCATTATTCATTGCAGATATATTAGTAGAAAATTTTACACTGTTATTGCCTGCATAATTTCAATTCCATTACATATAAAATGTGCAGGTTTTGCACAAAATATACCTTTAATCTATGAATGGATAGTATTGTTATATTAATTTTATATTAATTAATACATACATTTAAACGTATTTGAGTAAAAAATATAGCAAAAAACCTTTGGATTAATTTGAGACCTAATAAAAAAATTTAATACAATATGACAAACAATCATGAGGTGCATTCTAATAAAACTACAAACTATTGGTGATTTTTGTAAATTGAAAAGTTTGCGATAGGTGGGTCACATTAAGAGACTGTTTGTTGATAGGACACCAAAGATCCTGAATTTTTGAGTATATCAGTAGAAACTACCTAGATAGAGACCAAAAATAAGTTGAAGTGATTGTGTGGAAGATGAATGAGTCAAGTGGAAAGTCTTGTATATTAGAGAGGACTGGCAAGGGATACAATTTAATGAGGAGAAATTGCAGAGAAAGTTAAATTTCACTCTGGTAATTAGCGCAGACGAAGAAGATAGTTCTATTTGATGTGGTCATATACGGAACACAAATAAACAAATGAAGTTTCACGTGGAATGGCTTGGTGAATATATGATCCTACATAGCTATCGCTCTTTTGACAGACGTCACAAAAAATGAAATAACAGCTTTAACTTATTTTTGTAAAAATTTAAAAATAAAACAGACCCAACGGAAAAAGAAAAGTAATACAAATATTAATTACAAATGAAATCTTAAAAAGTGTATTGAATATTTAATGACGCTCTATTTAATACACAGGTGGCAACTCGTGTTGGGTCATTTCGATACAAAACAAGAAATTCTGTATTACATGATACCGATCGACAATGTTGTAGCCTGCTTCCCTTTATATTACATCATAAACATTCGGCCTATATCAATGAATAATTAATTGCCGCTTCTTATAAACCATTAATGAGACTTTTTATAATATTAAATACGGCAAAAAGATCTTATGCCCTTCCTGCGTTCACTTTTTACTATCAAGCAGTCTTTCTTAAATTTTAATATATATTATAAACTATGTTAGAACAGATTTAATGTTATAGCAAAAAAACAATACCCACCAATATTTGACACTGTTTTATAAATACATAATATGATTACTTATTCGTTGTACCTATTTCTATCAACTTTTTTATGATTTTTGATTTTTTTATGTTTTCATTTGTTTTTTTAAATATGCACAATACTGTTGTTTGTTTTTTTTATCCTTCACCCATTGTGATGTTGTGAATGTTTTGAATATAATATAATATGTAATGTATTATGTTATTAATTATTATATTATTTCAAAATCATTATAAAAAAATCGTATTTATCACGAATTGAGATGATTATGAGTTGATTAAAAATATTTTTAGTTAGGTATATACTAGATTTATGCTACGTTTGTACTTAAACTAATTTTTATTTTATTTTTTATTGAAGAAGGCCTCAAAATCCTCTTCATCTTCGGACTTTTTTGGTCTCTACGCCCATCATTACAAATTATATTAGATACAATACACCAAAAAGCATTATATTTCATGACAAATGTAGGTACTTAATAGATTTTTTATTATTATTTAAATATATTTTTAAAGACAAAAAATACTTGTTTTATGTAAAATATTACAATTTTAATTAAATGTACTAGTATATAGGATTATGTAGTTGAGATAATATAATATGAGGGTTTATATTTTCCGCGCAGTAGTGAATTTAAATAGAAAATAAAGTATTACATGCAGCCATATTTGAAAAAAAAAACAGCGAATCTATAACCAAATACAAATTTATAAAACGTGCTTCAAACCAATTTAACAATGACATAATAGATGAAAGCCATAGCCGATACAGTTAAAGGTGAATATGGCTGCGAAACTTATAGATGAAAACACTACATCTCAGAGATACAAGAAATAGATACCTATATCTATCCAAGAAATTTGCCAAATTAATAATAGTATGGTCGGAAATACAAAGAAGACAATCTTGGAATAGATACAATGGAAGAATATGTGATGTTAAGATCATATTTATCGTGATGCATGGAGAACCCACTGGCAGTCGACAAACCTAAAAAATACCAGCTAGGAATCAAATTTATCTAAAGTTTTAGTAAAAATATGCAAAATCAAACTGTCTATAATTATAATAATCAGAAGAAGAAATATATTTAATTACGAATAGGTTATGACAACTACTGCATGAACAAATATCATTGTATCATAATTATCAAATATCATTGTATCATAATACGAGGGTGGGTCAATAATTCCTTAGAAAAAAGCATTAAAACAGTTTTTATTTTTGTATTTTTTTTTTATTTCTCAACATAATCTCCTTGGAGCTCAATACACTTGGTTAGACGTTTCTCAATTTTTTTTAAACCGTCAGAAAAATAAGTTTTCGGAAGGTCCTCAAAATAAGCATTTGTCCGATCGATGACTTCTTCATTTAAAAAAAACGTTGTCCACTTAGCCATTTTTTTAAGTTTGGGAAAAGGAAAAAGTCACTGGGGGCTAAATCTGACGAATACGGTGGGTGGTCGACCAATTCGAACTTCAATTCTTCAATTTTAGCCATTGATCGTAAACATGTGTGAACACGGGCATTGTCCTGATGAAAGAGGATTTTTTTCTTGTTTAAATGAGGCCGTTTTTCTTCAATTTCGTTTTTTAGCTGGTCCAATAAAGATGCATAATAATCCCCTGTTTTTTTTTTCCTTTTTCCAAATAGTCAACGAAAATAATTCCACGTGCATCCCAAAATACAGTAGCCATAACCTTACCAGCTGATTTTACGGTTTTCGCCTTCTTTGGACATGGTTCGCCTTTCTCAATCCACTGCTTTGACTGTTCTTTCGTCCCGGGAGTATAGTGGTGTATCCATGTTTCATCTACAGTCACAAAGCGACGAAAAAATTCATCCGGATTGCGTTGCATGAGCGACAACAGGGCTTTAGAGGCCACCACCCTATTGCGTTTATTGTCGACTGTGAGCAAACGCGGCACCCATCTTGCAGAAACTTTTTTCATGCCCAATTTGTCATGTAAAATAGAAATGACGCTACCTTTTGAGATCCCTGTAACCTCAATTATCTCACTCAACTTTAATCTTCGGTCACTTAACACCATATCGTGGATTTTATTGATCATTTCTGGTGTAGTCACCTCTACAGGACGTCCTGAGCGTGGTTCATCCTTTGTTGATGTACGACCACGTTTAAATTCATTTAACCAGTTATTAATAGTTGCAAGTGAAGGAGCAGATATGCCGTGAACTAAATCCAACTCATTTTTTATTTCCTTTGCTGTTAACCCTTTTATATTAAAATGTTTAATAACAGCTCTAAACTCAATTTTCTCCATTTTTGTAAACAAGCGATTTTTTTTTAAATGTACGAAAATAAAAAACAACAACCCGACCAATCTGATTGAAACTTTGCAGCATACTGAATCGGTAGTGCCGCTGCATGAAAACAAACCGCTTACAGTACTAGTCGCGCCACCTGTCGGCTTTTCTAAGGACTTATTGACCCACCCTCGTATCATATCAAATATATTGATTTAACTTACATAGATAGTAGGTAGCCAAGTAGTATTAATTATTGATGTCATGTGAAACTATTGGGTTATTTACAATTATTTGTTAAAACCGATCGCATGGAAAGTATATTCGAATCCTACTCGATGCAATATTTCAAAATAATGTAAGAATTATTTTGAAAATTTTAAGGTTTTTTGATCTTTTTTTGATGATAAAATAAAACTTTGTATTACTTCATCAGTGTTGTTTCGTTTAGGTTTTATATGCGCATGTTATATAAGAATATCGGGTCCATTACGATCATAAAATGCAAATCTGGTGCAAAATGATAGTGTTTTTTTAATATTACATCAAAAAAGTTTTTTATGATAGACATAAATTCTGCACAACGATGATGGAGATACATGGTTTTAATTTTTTGTACGAAGCAAATATTGAATAATAATTGATGATAATATTATATATTAAGAGTTTTTTGTTTATTTTTCTGACTAATAAATCATGCACTATTTTTTATTTCGCTTTTCATCATATTATTTTCAATTTTAAGATTTTACAATGATACTCATTGACGGGTATTCGATTAATATCTGTTTTTAAATAAAAGAACATGACAATGAGTTTAAATTCCAAAAAAATTATTCTCACAGAAAATACGTTTCTCTAAATCAGTCAGAAGTAACTTCTTTATTCATATTCCAAGCATATTTTGTACTATTGGTATTATCATATTATTCAATACGCTTTAACTAAAAATGAATTATCTTTAAATAAAATATATATATAAATATATATATATATATATAAGCCTACCTGTACAATACCTATTAAATGAAATAATGTCACGAACTTATCAACATTATAATGTGCAATGAAATCGAATGTTCATTCATGATACAACTTCCATGCAACAATCCAAAAGTTCACGGTAATTCAAGCTTTTCGTATCGTACGTATAAATATATTATTGTTTTAAAATGCCTAGTCAATGAAACGAGTTTATATTTTATTAAACAAGACTGCTAGTTTTTTGATATCATGACTACAGTTTTATAACTAGCCCTAGCGTTGTGTACATAAATTTAATATACTAGTCATTATTACGTTTCACACCGTTTTGTAGTAGGGATATTTTTGTTTTATTTTAATACAATAAAACACAACATATCTTTGTAGTCAACCATTGAATATTAACTTCAAATCCATCAATGTGTTGAAAAAAATATCCTATCAATGAATTACAAAATATTTTGTTAATTAAATTTTTTTTGTTAAAAATTCGATTTCTTATTTATAAAAGGTCAGAGTTTGAAAAGATACTCATATTAAAATTACAATAAACATTGATCACATTAAAAAAATGAAACTAAAGAATACAGTTTTTCTTAAGATAATGATTAAATAAAGTGGAAAAATATTACTGATTCAAACCATCTTTTTATTCCTTATTTATGAATAATAATTAGTAGTATTTGGTATTAATAATTCAATCACACACTCTTTCGAATTATATTTTCTTTCCTTGTTACTCCAAAATAATAAAACGCAGACATTCATTGACAATATTAAAAAAACTGCTGTAAACAATAATTTAAAAATAATAACTATAAAATTTGGTTAATTAAACAATATTTCCAAGACAAATGACAATTTATTTCGTGTACCATTTCGTAACAAAAAGTCAAATTGACGAATTGACTGATTAAACACAATACAAAGCTTTCGTTTCGAACTTACTCGAGTTCATTGGTTTATAATTTAAAACAAAATTATTAATGAAACGATGTGACATAAAATGAGGAAGGACAAAATGATTGCTTTAAATTGATATGGCCTTCCGTGATCGAAATAACTAACCGAACGAAAACAAGAGTAAGTTGTCCTTCGAATCACATTTTTGGTCCCTTTTAATGCGCTTCCCAGTGTAACTCATGTCGGTAATTGGCATATATTAATATAGATAAGACGAATGCCACAAGAAAAACATAAAGAAATAAGTACAATCATCATTTTGATTTTAGTTACGATAGTAGTTGTGTTGAAATATTATTTAAATATATACATAAAATTTCGTATAATAATAACCGGTAAAATAAAGTACGCCAACAGGTTTACGATAGGCGGCTCTCGTGGTGCAGTGGGTAAGGCGCTGGCCTTCCACCCGAGAGTTCTGGGTTCGATTCCCGGTCATGACAAAAACATATATGTGTTTTTCTCAACGCCTGGGTGTTTGTGATTGTTCAAAAATTAGTAACAACCACCTTGTACGAAAAAGCAAGGATATGGTTATTAATAATTCTAAAACAAAAAACAGGTTTACGGTGCACTGAGAATAATTTTGGAGGATTTTAAGAACTTATGACTGTAAAGATTAATCGTCAATATTCTTTGACAGGATAAATTGGTGATTTATGTTGATAGCAAAACAAGCAAAACAATAAAACTTCTGTACAGTGACGTATCGTAGGGGTAGGCAGTTCATGCGTTGCTTAATGGCGGCAAATTAAGAAACTAATACAATCATTGCAACTTTTGAAAACTGTAGCGGGTTTTACGATGCAGTCGCTTCTGTAGAAAGTACCGACATCACAGTTTAAAGTTCCAAAATTTTCATTACGTATCTCATAACTCCACGTACCTAAAACCACCGCTGTTTTTAATGAGTTTTCGTAAAAATGCTCTAATCCTCAGTGATAATATTATATTAGATACGTGTTATGTATGATTATTGTTGCATTTGTCGCTTTAGAATAGTAAAACAGGTAAGTATGCACCAGAATTCTGAATAAAACGACAGAGGGTAAAATTTCAAGTCTGAAAAATGCTGCAATTTTTTTAAGGGACGTCATTGCTTCAGTATCTTGGTAACATAATGAGAGGACAATATGAGAGTGTTCCCTAGGTCAAGTCAAAGAGAAAGACGCCGAATTTGATAGGTTAAGATGGCACATTTTGACTCGCGCGCATTCCGGGTACATGTGACCTCATTAAGCCGTCCACACGCACTCGCGCCGTGACGACTGTTGCGCGCGGTCGAGATACAGGTGACCACATATACTAGCGGTGAATCACGGCGAGACACGCGCCATGTGGAGAAGGCCTAAGAGAACTCCTCAATTGATACAAGTGTAGTTTCACCAAACTATTCCGGGAAGCGAATATTTTTTTTTCCACCATGTCCGATCCTAATAGAATCATATGGGCCTCCACAGAGTAGAGGGTTGTATTAACAGATTTTGTTTTTTTACGAGAAATGGATGTCAGCCACTTGCTTAATCTATTAGGTTCATACCCTGACTCACACACAACTTGAAAAACAATATATGTACTTGCCAGACCCAGGATTCGAACCTGGGACCCACGGCGTGATAGTTCATTTTTTAAGCCGCGCTGCCACCGTGGACGTTGCAAATAATACAATACGTGAATATTGCTTTAATGGTGGCTTACTTTGAGGATTTTATGAAATAATATTGTGAAAAATAATTGATTAATTAATTATAGCAAATATCTTAAATAAACACATAAAAAATAGCTTTCTTAATCTTCATAAGATGCAATGAATCTCAACTGTAATGCCCCATAAACTATAAGGGTTGAAAATTTTTATAAATTTATGTTACATAATCTTAATAAATCTTGATACAATAATTATGAACACAAATAGTACAATCTAGAGATTCTCCGAGCAGAGAACAACAATTACGTGGTATGCACTACACAAGCAAATAAAATATGAATGACTAATTAGAATAAATATACGTTGTCAAAACTATAATAATTTTAAAATGATCGTCCGAGTACTTTGTAACACGCGTGTAGACAGTAGCAAGACAGCTCGTTAAAATAACTGAGTCCCATTGAGATCCTGTGAATTGTTTTATTGGGAACAAGCTGCAAGAAATAAGGGGTAAGGTACTTTCATCCGGAAGCAATGGTTTTAATTGCCACAAAATCTTACAACCCTTTGTGATGAGTTGTCAACCCAGCACAGGGCAGGTGGTTATCATGGTCATATTACATTGCAAGATTCGAATAATTTGAACACAATTATAAGTTTAGAAAAAATCGCAAAAATTCAAGCATGATTATCATTGACTTAAAACTAAATACATGGCATTTTGTGTGACATTCAATTAGATAAGCATTTTTATTTATTAATTTATTCAGTGACGTCCCAAGACAAAATGCCGCCCCATTTTTTTATACCGTATTTTTTATCATCCTTTCATGACACCAATATCTAATAAATGTGTTGTATGGATACATTACGAAAAGAGATATACCTACCACTAAATCTAATTTAAATGCCATCTCTGCTTCAATAGACAATATTGCGAGTCCACGGTTTCAGATACATTTAAAAATACACCTGACAGCTTCCAAAACTCGCGGGTGACTCTCAAAAATATTTGGATAAATTTTCAATTAAGTATGTACCTGCCTATAATTCAATTTTAATTCGCAAATCTTTACATGTCATTGCTGATCATCAAGGACGCAACATTCAAGGACAATGGAAGTAAACTAGACATCGCGAACTCGACAAAAAATTACAGTCCTATTAAACCTTTAATAGTAATTAATACATTTTGGTTCCAACCAGTGAGCAGATACTTTTAATGGAAAGATATTTCTGTTATTACCAAGCTGTTTAGGTATCTATTTCTATATAAGTATATGTACCTAATGATTCTCCTCAGTTTGCCGCCCTTCGGGTAACTGCCACCCCCAAGCGACGCTCAATCTGCCTACCCCCACGGGACGTCACCGAATTTATTTTTGCATAATATATTTCATTAGGTACTCACTTTACCCGGTCACATTCAACCATCGGATCATCGATTGGCAAGCATAAGGTCACGTCCTTTCTCTACAGTGCAGCGACATGTCCTGATCTTTTGACTCAAAGTGCCGTAGATAATTACTGTACCAATATCCCAGAGTTAACTTCAACGTAAAATCTGTACTATAATATAAATCTCACGAGAAATTATTCGCTCGGACGATTGCCCATAGGTGACACATTTTAATTCCAGAATATTATTTATTATTTCTATATGCTTTTTTTATTTCTCTTCTTGGCCAATCTCCCATAGCTAAGGATTGTGATCATTTTAAAATTATATCATCTTTTAAGCCACCAAGGCTTTTCACCCCGCTAGATCTTCTATTGCTCTTAGGGTAGAATGAAGGTAGTCCCCCGCCAGCTTCTTTACAGAACCGTTAATGCTCTTCTTCTGCTTGACCTTTTCTAGAGGCTACCTAAAACTTTTAGACCCTCCAGTTTATCCGTCTAAGAATGAATAAATAAATAATCTTGTTTAACTAAATTGGCAGTAAAGAAACCAAATTCACCAACAATCTTAACACGTATTTCTCGTGAAAAGCCCTGTTAAATTAATGTTAAATCCTGAAAATCTACAATGGTTTTATGGTCCAATAAAAAAACAATAAAATTATAACTTATATTGTTAACTTAGTTAATTTACCCTAAGTTTCTTTTATTTTGTTAACTGTCAATTCATGGTGGAACTGCATTGTATTATTGTTTTAATTTAATAAAACGCAATTTTTTGTGGTACTTATTCCACTTTTAATCAATAGATGTTGACAATGTCCCTCTGAGGCGGATGAAACCGGTCCTTATCTATTGATTAAAAGTGGAATAAGTAATACAAAAAATTGCGTTTTATTAAATTAAAACAATAATAACCTAAGTTTAATATTTTTATTGAACATGACTTTTTAAAAATTCGGTAGAAGATTATCATTTGAGAGATATTGGGTTGATGCTTCTACTTTTACATTGACTGGTAAAGTGTGGTAAATTCAACCATTGTTGAATGTATGGCATAAAGAAAATAGATAATATTTATATAATTTATAATAAAGATATGGATCATAGAAAAAGCTCACAAGCATTGTACATCGCATCGTAAGGCTTAAGTAGCAGTGAACCGATACACCAGTCAAGGTGATGAACGGTGAGGAAGTAATATTCTAGAATAAGGTCCTCGGACAAAACGTCAAAGTTTCGGATAATCCTAATAATATATGGACATGTGACATCAGATGGACTACCAGATTAAAATGGAGGTGAAACATCGTGCATGAAGTGATACAATATAAACCCGAATTATTTTATAAAATTCATTATATTACTACAATAAAGCTAAGAAAGAAGATTTAAGTATTCTGGTGTAATATTGCAGTTGTCGAAAAACCAGGCCAATCACCCCCGAGAAAGAATTATCATTATGCGAGATACCTACGTCAAATTGAATAACAGAGTTTATCGTCACTTAAAGAATTTATAGTGAGTATATTTGGCATTGGTTTTTTTGGCAAAAGTACTGAAAATAATTGGACGTTTTAGCGTAGGTAGTACTTGAGTTTCAATGAATTTTCTTTCACTGTTTGTGGTGCCGTTAAAATTTATCATTCATAAGATTCAACAGTGGATCGTTACATTGAATTTTTTAACCACACCCGGGTGAAGTAACTTTTTGATTTTATACTTCCCGTTTTTATTGATAACGGCTTTAATAAAAAAGATCTTAAAAATCGTTAGGTAGTTGATATTAATATTGTGTACGTATACAACATGGTACCTACTATTATGTATATTTAGTAATTTGTTATGAACACTATAGTGTTTTACATATTGAGGTATCCAATGTAAAAAGAATATGGCATAATTTTTAACATTAAAGAGTAAAATAAAATAATACTAACTTCATCAAAGTATAATTTTATTCTTGCTAATGTAAAATTAACCCAAAAAAAGATTAATACCATATATTTTTATCATCTGATTAAGTTGCAATTTTTGTGAATTCTACACTTACTAATTAAATTAAAGTAACATCAAATAAATATTGAATTGGCACGGATAATTAATATAAAGATACTCACTTACATAATAATTACAACAAAAACTGTACACCAAAATAATATGAATGAAGATGTAAATGATATAAGTAAGCTGAAATTAAAAAAACTTTTGGTTTCCCAAAGTATATAAAATCTTCTCCAGTCTCCTGAATACCTCAAGAGTACCATACACAGCAGCTGCATTACCTATGAATGTATATGCTTGTTCACTGTCTCAAATACTCAGTTGAACGATACTCACGTTATGGCTATCTCAGTCAAGAGAAGGTTTCCAGTGTTCAAATGTCTCAAAACCCATGAGACACAGTCGTATTTTTTGACTTTGTTAGCCTTAGCTAAAAAGCTGCTGAGCCTGATGATTTAACTGGTTTATTCAGATGAGATGCAGTGAGTGTATCCACCACAGTGGAATCCTAGCCCATATATATCCCCTCTCTCTATGGTATCATCGTGGTACCATCAGGCCGCTAGTCATCTTGTCGAGAGACGCCAAAAGTCTTCTGCCTTGACGCAACGCGCAATAAATAAAATCATTCATAAGAATGGTACTTATAGTATTAATTATGTAGGTATATGAAAAGTTTTGAAGGTAAATTAAATGTAAATAATTAAAAGATATTATAAAAGATATTATAAAAGATTAGATTTATTAGATTTTAATAAAAGAAACTTTTTATATACCACGTTTTTAAATTTTCTGTTGAATCATATAAACTTGACAATTCTATGTATTAATAAAAAAAATCCTTTTCAATACAGTGAAATGTTTTAGAGATTCATCATACCTGATGTTCATTATTTATAATAATTAAGGATAGATAAGATTATTGTCAACAAATCATTTTTTTGCTATTTTGAAACAAACAAACAAATATAGAATACTGAAATATCTGTTTGATTTCCATAGTAATGCACGTATATATTACTGATTTAGTTGCTAGGACCACCCCTTTAGCAACCAATAATAGTATTTTACTTTTTACGGATTTCTTCCAAAATAACTTTTCATACAAAACAGAATTAACTGAAAATGAATTCAATTCTACTTAAAGATGACTAAAGAGTATTAAAATAATGCATTGGCATTGTGTTCTGATTTATTCTAAAACTTTCAAATATCTAGCTAGTTGGGAAGTAAGTTAAAAATCGATTGCAAGATTTGTACTGGATAAACAACCACCGGACAAACAAGAATACGAGCTAAGAAAAACGTGGTAAAAAAAACGTGGTGAGGTACGTCTAATTATTAGAAGCATCATACTGATTAAAAGTAGGTGGATACCCAACAATAATTATGTAAAAATATTGTAGGTCTACAAAGCCTGATTATTTGTTGTTTTCTTGTCAATTTTATTATACAATGAGAAAATCGAGGAGATTATAAAAACTTATCACGATAAATAATACCATGTTAAAATGAAAATAATATTTCTCCTATTTTAGTCTAATAGCTGTGCTATATTATATATTATTTATTTTATTAGTTTGTTTTAGAATTTAAAATGAAGATTAAAAAAATATTTAATTTAGTACTTAATGCCAGTGCTTCACATAATTAGGATATATATTTTTTTACCGATTGGGGTATTTCTTGATTATCGCAGAAAAAACAGTGGATGAAAAAAGTTAAGACGTTGTAAACACTAAACATATATGACGGCAATAACTCACCAAATAAACCGCAGTAACGGAAAACACAAACCTGTTTGAGAGCCATACATTGAAAAGAAGGGTTTACATTTTAAAAGAAGGGTTGTTTGATTCTACCCTTAATTAGATGCGTGTTTTTATAAGGTTTTAGTATAAGAAAGCTTCGGAATTCAAAATATTACACGTGCGTCTTTGAGGCTTATTTATTTTAATTATCAAAAGGATGGTAATTAGTTTTTTTTTTGTTTGAAAGAAATTTTATAACAAAACATACCTAACTCGTTCACACTATTTTAAGGGTATGTTGATTGACAGTCTTGATATCGCTACCATAAAGTATTGGTTGATGGTTTGTAAAGTCTTCTTTGAAGAGAAATGAGCTTAAGCTGATACTGAGGCTAAGAACAGGACACAAAAGTGTAACAGATTTGATGTCCTCATGGGAAGAAGCGATTCGCATCTCTGCGATGAATGTGATGTTTTAGAGAACATTGTAGGTACCTACATATAGCAGTACAATGCTCTTAATATGAGCGACATATAGTACAGCTGCAAATTGCGGATATCTTTGAGAATGTCGACGAATTGAAAAGTGCCCTGGTGGTGAGTAAGACGAATAGAGCTTGGCAAAATTGTAAAGTTATTTAACAGAATTGGAGTGAGAACCTGATCGGTGGTTCCTCCTTTGCACGAGAAGAGCCGATATGACAAGCTAGTCGCAGTCAAAGCCTCGGTAAAATCATAAATAAAGTATTTTTATAATTAAAAATCATAATATGTACGAGTTCGTTAAATAGTTAAAGTAAACATCCTTGTAATTTTATGAAATTGTTTTGATTTAATCGTAATTCTGCAGAAAAAAACAAATTCGTGTATGTATTGAATCGTATAATATATTATATTATATCCAGTATAATATTATATAATATTATGAATACAAAGTAGATTACTATATTAGTATACTATTGTTGTAATCGTTGTAGCTGCAGTAAAGTCCTTCTAATCAATTGGGTTACGGCTGAATGCAACTTGGACACATACAATGCCTTTCTATATTTCGCTCCCAGCTTAGTCATTTATCTATATTATTCTTTCTTCCCTATATTAATATATGGATATTTTTTATAGTATCCAATCCACTCATAGTATATTTTATGCATCCCTAACTGGCTGCATTCTCATTGGGTTCCCAAATAAAAATACCTTTGTTAGTAATATCAGAAAACATTATTGCATATACGTTAATAATTCATCGTAATTACGCAAAATAGTGTTAGATAAATAATATTGAAAGAGAAGTACAATTAAAAGCTTATTTTAGCATGTATAAAAATGGTTGTGTGCATGTATCGTGTTTAAAAATTAAAAAATATCTGATCTATAATACACCAGTAAGCTAAAAATAGTGAATGTCGTAGCGTTATAATGCAATCGCATATCATCCATTGAATTCCATTCAACGCACTTATTTATCAGGTAAAAAGTCAGTGGCAGAGAAAATTATATGGTATACGACTCATTTTTCTGCAGTGTAATTAAATAATAAATCTTATATAATTAGTGGATATATATTTTACTATAATAAATTTTTTACAAGATCGTGCAAAGTATAGTTTGGAGTCAAATTTTGAGGTTTACATAAGGTTTTAAGTATTTTTTTTTATCAAATAATAATGATTGATTGATAAAATAAGTAGATACTATGTTTATAGTTTACATTCAATTATTGTATTGAGATTATCAAATAAAATTTTAAAAATGATGTTTTCTGGCAATGCAAGTGTAGGAAGTAGATTATTCTTCATTATTTTTGAGAATATGATTGACATGACCACAAAAAAATAAAAGAATGTAGAATAAATTATGTAATAATAAATTTATTTTAAATATTGCTAATACTTTACATAAACAGTATTTTGCGTTTTTTTTAAATGTCATTATATATGGCACTACAACCCTTGACGGGTTTTGGCATCTTAAAAACTTCCTCCATCCTGCGCAATCCAGCGCCGACACTCTCCAGTTGCTTTGACCGAGCATTCTTAAATCTCCTGTGACGCAGTCCAGCCATCTTAATTTCAGCCGTCCAGATCTTTTTTTGCCATCCAAGGTTGCGTACATAGCCCGCCTAATCGATATATCCTCCGGAATTCTATGCACGTGGCCGATTCAGCGCAATCTATGCATTTTAATATGCCACGTAATTTTTTCGCCCCCATAAAGTGTGTACAGCTCGTCATTATGCCTTGATCTCCAAATAGCACTTTCTTGAATAGCCCCAAAGAGTCTTCTCAAAGCTGCCCTCTCAGAAATATCCATATTTCTCTCACCTTTTTTGCTGAGTGTCCATCATATTATTATTATATAATATGTAATGGAAATAATTATAATTATTACTAATTTCATATTTAGAAATATATCACATAATTAATTCCAGTTATTAGTCATATAATATACAAATTAACGTTTTTAAATTCATGATAATTATTTACTATTTGTATTCTATTAAAATTATTCAACCAAGGCGGAAGCTTATTATATTTTATCATACATATTATTATGATAGTGATCCAAAAACATAGAGTAGCAAAACGTGGTATGGAGAGGTGCATGCTGGGCATAACGCAAAAGGATAAAAAAGGAATGAGTGGATAAGGAAGCAGACAAGGGTTTGTTATATAATAGAGTTTATTAAAAGCCTTAAATAGAGATGGGCTGGATACATAGCTCGAGGACGAGACAATCGTTGGACAAATCTAGTCATCCAGTGGTATCCAAGAAGTACAAAACGTCCGCAAGGTAGACCTAGAGGCTGCTGGATCGATGAAATGTTAAAGTTCCGCGGAAGTACGTGGCAACGCAATGCACTGGACCGAGAGAAGTGGAAGCAGCTTGAAGAGGCCTTCATCCAGCAGTGAATAGATTCATATTGATGATGATGATGATGGTACACCGTTAATTATTTATTTTTAACGTCTAAGGTACGATTAGTTTTAATGATCAATATATTAGTGGTAAAATTTTAGTACAATCGTAGCGATGTGCCTATTTTCAAAACTCGACAAAAATATATGTAGGTACTGCCAATATTATAACAGTAACATAAATATAGTACTTATATACTATATTTGTCGGTGTTTTGTAAAAAGGGCGAATCAAACATTTTGGCGAAATCGAAATTTTAATGAAAATACAATATGTACCCTACTAGCTTTGTTGTGTAAAAACGGCGATTTTTGATCTCTACAGAAAAGTACTTAAAAACGATAATCGACTAAAATTAAATTAATTAAAATTACAAAATAAAAAGCAAATGTGACATATTAGGCCTTTTAAAATATTATATAAAAATACCTATTATAATGACAGTATTCTTTCTAAGCTTTATTATAAACTTGTTAAATATTTATAATCATCTACAGGGAAAAAACAAATAAATGTCAAAAGTTAAAAACCCTCCTCCTGTAAAGTAGAATTTTGGTTAATTCGCCCTTTTTACAAAACACCGACGATATATTATAAACATAGTTTACCAACAACGATTATTCTGTATGCGAAGGCAATTTGTTCAAAATCTAAATATAAATGTTAGTTTGTTGGTATCACTGCTGGTTTATGTTTAATTATCTTTGTCATGCCACTGATTAAAATCACGGTGAGCGTATTTTTTGTGGTCGCAGCTATACCTGCACTTTGTATTTTAAGTACGCAACTTCCATTGTAAGGACGGAGAAAACGGTTGGACATATTTTATTTAACATTTGAAACAAGTAAAACCTGATATAAAGGAGTTTTAGAATCGGCGGAGATGTCATTCAAGCGGTTGCATTTTACCAATGCTTCTAAAAAATAGAGCTTTCAATATGACATGTGACTTAAAATAAGTCAACATCAGAATGAATCTACACATTGCTGAATGAAGCAGATTCCATCCCTCTCGGTCATGTGCATTGCGTTGTTACGTACTTTCGCACAACTTATCTACTTCGTCGATTTGGCTACCTTTAAATTTACCGTTAGAAAGTTTTCTACCTCTAAAGGTACCACTAGATAACTAGATTTGTCGTCAGCGATAGTTACCTTTTCAAGCGATGGTCTATCCCATTTTCATTTAAGTCTTTTAACAAACTCTACTATATCAAATCACAGCTAATCATTCCGTTTTATATAATTTTGCGTTATACCCAGCATACGCATTTACCTACTTAAATTGACTATTAATTTGATGTAAAAAATTTAATATGTAAGTGATTATTATACTTAATCCACATAACCATTGAATTGAAAATTTTACGGTTGAAAGTATAAAAGTAAGTTACTAAGAAGGACTATGTATTTAAGTAGGTAGTCATATGACAAACCTTAGTATGAAAACGAGAATGATATGAATGATAAGATTATATTATGTCTTTTCGGTTATCATCATGAAATCAATGCGTGAATAACTATTAACAAATAACTAAAAATTTGAAGCTTTCAAAATGCTTCGAAACGGTTTCACTTGGGTTTTGGGATACATAATGATTGCAAGTTCAGAATGGATGATAAACCTGACGTTAGTTCAAACCGTATCAGATTTAGCGTAACGAAGGTCAAAAATATGCATTTTGGATGAATCACTCTGTGGTAAACGGCGGCTTTGCTTTAACAAGCCTAGGCGCGTCTGCTGCCTCGCCCGTGACTGCTGGTCGCCTGATCTTGTGGCAATATTTGGAGATTTGAGGTAGGCGGAAAAAGCGAGCATAATAGGCCTAATCATACATCTGTATGATTAGGCCTGTATCAGTTGGAAGAGCATATTGACGTTTAGTTGAAGGATAAAAAACGTCACAGTTATAATCGAATCAGTCAAACTTAGAAAGGTACCACACTTTAACCACATTGTGCAAACAATCGAGAAGTATCAACTTCTGGATTGTATCATTGAAGGAAGACTTATGGTATGCGAGGTCTTGGCAGAAGAAGAACGTCCTGTTTCAAAAAGATTAGATAATCGTTTGTACCTAGTAATAACAGATATATCATAAAAAAAAGATGTGGAATATTGAATATAAACTGTTATTATTAATTCATTATAATATCAACTGCATCATAATATTATCATTGTCAGAAATATATTTTGTTATGTATTATAAGTTATGTTTTAAGATAAAATTGTTTTAAAATGAATTTTTGAATGTTCAAAAAGTTTAAGAACCGTTTTCTCAGTGAAAAATTTTAAGCGAAGTATGAAAGACGCACCTACAGTGCTGTGCAGCAAGTCATTGATGACAATGATGACTTCTGGTGAACGTAATATAACGCGAAGTGACGAATTGGGGATAAAATTTAAGTATAATTAAATATTTAAAAAAAAATATGGGCAATTAAACTATTTTACGATACATATATTAATATAAATTGTTGCTTCAATTTTTATTACATTATTTTACGAAAAATGAGTAAAAGCCATTCTTTCAACTTATTAGATCAATGATCTGGATACAAACATGAATTGAAAATTATATAAAAGCATAGTATGCCAGATGATCGATTTGAAACTACTAATTGTCTATCAAAAGCGCCAATATTTTAAAAAATTATACATCTACAAATGTATGCTTTTAAAAAAATTATAAGTACTCATATATTGTAATTAAAAATATTTTTTTTTGCTTATTTGCTTGATACTATCACGGTCCAGCCACGGAGCACTTGGTAAGCAGCAAAGTTGGCGTCTTTTATTATCGTTCTTACATGACGTAGATCTTCTAGCATTGTTACAGGTTGACAGAAAATTCAAGTAATGGTGGCTTCAGGAAGATACATGTTACACACCTTGTTGCGAGTACATTTTAATAATGACGGATGCCTCTGTTCATCAGCTCGAGCATTTATGATGTTTTCCTACCAGTATAGTAAAAGCTGAGACCTATCAATGGAATTGCCACCATCTAGTCATACAGGTAAATAGTTAGTTGGAAATTACTTTTTCGGAAAAATAAATAAGCTTTAAACATTTCTAACATTACTGAATAATTAAACGTTTAAATTTATTTCATCGGTTTATAAATTCTTTAAGACATTTATATTGATGAAATGATTTTAATTATCACCGATCAGTCGATAAACTAAACATATATTAATCAGTACGTATCGAGGCGTTATTACATTCTTATATTGTATAACACGTTTAAATAGTATCAAAATAAAAATAGCTATTAACTAAAATTCACCAATTCAGCCCAGTACATTTCTACAGCTATTTATTGCATGACGAGCGATTCATTGCCTATATTACGAAGCGAATGTATCGACAATTTGCATAATGTATAGCGTTGCAATCTGATGTTTATAGCACTAGATTGAAGTACAAATAGAGTATTAAGCTTTTATTCACCAACCAGCATAAACTTCATAAATGATTACTTCATATAAATCTTATATATATAAGTATATATTATATTTATCACGTATATGGCCTTTGTTTACTCTATATTTTCATATTATTAATATCATCATTATTAATATCATAAATGAAGTATCAGGCCGATTTACCAACGACAAAAACACGAGTGAATTTAGCATTATTTGTTTTGGCACTTCAACCCTTGGCGGATCTTGGATAACTCTCAAAACTTTCTTATCGCAAACTATTCAGTCACCGTGGCGTAACCTAGCTATTTCAGTTTCGGAATCTATCTTCTATTTCATTCAGGGGGTACGTATATAGCCCACTCTGAGTTTCTATACACTTGCTTAATCCAGTACAGTGTCTAAATGTTCAAATGTTTTTTTTTGTCACCATAAAGTGACTATAGTTTTGCATTGTATCTTGACGTTAGAATTTATATTTTATATAATGTCACCAAACATTCTTTTCGTGACTCTTCTCTCGAAAATATTCACATTTTTCTCATTCTGTTTGCTGACTAACTAGCATTAAATTACATACTTCTATCAACATAAATTATAGCTTACTAGCTCAGAAGATAATTAAGTAACTATCACTTGAAAATCAGTCGATATCAAACATTTCAAGCAAGCGTTTAAAATTACCTTTCAAAAAAAAAAGTTGTTCCTTGCATATTGTGTTTGTCCTAATATAACATAAGACTATATTACATTGATACATAGATACAATACTCAAAAATGAGAGAACGATCAAGAAGTAAGAGATGACGTAATAATATTGAAAACCGCCGATAACTTTGTGATTCCAAATATGAAAAAAGTGGCTGGGTTTAAAAATAATTTACTTTGGATCTCTTAATACATAATATAGCATATCATTTGCTAGGTTTATTATGTCTTTTTATTACTTATGTGACGAAGGAATCGTATGTGTTATTGTTCAAGCTGTAAAAAGCAATAACAAAAATAAACCAACAAGATATCTTGTTTTTATTATAATATAATCAATATACACTCATCTAATGCATATAGATTACTATTCATACTAAGTATGAGAAAATTATGCTAAGTAAATTTGCATTAACGTCTCGGTAAATAAGTTTAAGCAATATATTTCCATATTTGTGTGCTTAGTAATGCATCGACAAAATTAAGCTATAAACATAAAACTTAAATGTTTGTACGTGAAAATTCGTATGAATAAAAAACAAAATCAAATTTTGTAGGTAGATACTCGTATGTTAAAGAATCACAAATAATTGTGTTAATAAAATTATACCCTATTATTTCAAGCTGGTTAACTGAGTTTTTTTTTTTTAAATAATATAGCACGTTCATTAAAGTATTGTTTATTGAAAGGTCTTGCGATAAAACTATTTTATAAAATGGAATATCGTCGTTCAGCTGTTAGAACCTCCGATGCAACTAAATTGAAATTTTCACAGAAGAGATAAAAAACTACTTTATAAGCACAAAAATAAAAGTACTGAGCATTACCGTAAGTTTTGCATAACTTGGTTTATTAAAATATCAAAGTTAGTGGCTCGTTATCATCGATTGTTTGCAAAGATCCGAAGTTATTATTACTACTATTATTAAAATGAGACATATTACATCGAAGGTGTTTATAATTAATTATATTTGAATTGTACCATGTATAGAATATTGAGGGATTTACTAAATTATGCAGTTAAATACAAACACATTGTCGATAATATCACATCTAGGGATTGCAATACCAGTATTCAATTAACCAAAATATCGGTGTTTTCGGTATTAAGATCTATCAAAAAGGAATTGAATGATGTTTTTTCATTAATAACAACCATAGTTTATATTATTAAATTTATTTTATAAGTTTTATTCTGCCAAAACGCAAATATATTAACTGAAACCACGAAAAGTTAAAAAATAATAAAATAAAATCTCTCAAATATTCTTATAGAGTTGTTGCGATGAATCAACATAATATTTCAAAAAAGAAAACATTCGTTGCAAATATTTCCAATTATTCTAATGTACTATCAAAGTTGAATAAATTTATCCGACTTTGATTGTACACCCAACAAACGTTGATTTTCAGAGAGATTTTTTTGTACCCGGATAGTATTTGTAAAAATTAGAAGTTTTAAAATATTATGATTTGTACATATTTACAAAAGTTAACATGATAAATGTAGGTAAGTACTTTTGGTTGCCATAAAATAATGTTTTAAATAGATTTTAATAGTTATGTTTATTGATAGGTTTTTCTTTTTTCTATAATATGTTTCTAAGAAATAATAGTATTGAAATATCGGTATTGATAATATATTCATTTGGTATTGCGATCCTTAATCACATCGCGATTGGAGGTTTTAACAGATATCTTATATTCACTTAATTTTACTTGATATTTAGGATCACGTTCACGATGGTCGAACGGTTACGCATCATAATTATAATGTATCCGATGTTTGAATCCCGGGTCTAAAGAAATCACATGTTATTTTTCAATGTGTGTTTGGACTCACTTAAGATGAACCTAATAAATTCGTCAATTAACATTTAATTAATATTCCAACTATTGAAAAAGTATCAAATGTATTGCATCGGTCAAAACGTATTGACACTATTTGACGGTCCCTAGCCCTACCAGAGTTCAGAGTATATTATCAATAGGTTAATCATCCATTTACACAAAAAAAATGGTAAAGAATTCAAAAAATATTTTTTTTCATTACCATGTGAGTTAAATAAATATACAAACATAACGCAATCGTTAGAAACTGATTTTTTGCAAATCCTCAAATCCAAAAAATAATTAACCACTAATAAGCATCACTTTTGCAATCGGAGCGCTATCATTATGCCACGTGACTTGTGATTTTTACCTGCATGCGTGTCGTGAACAGGTATTTTCAAATCAGAGCAAAATCCTCACTTGAGGTCTGAGAGTGGTCGCCTAAGCTCGTCAAACATTATCATTACGAGTGATAAAATTACAATACTAAATGAAGGCTTCGACGGAAGCATTTTGGCGGGTAGTCGCGTGATGCGTGAACATTCTGCAACATAATTTAGACTTGCAGAGTAGTTTCGTCACATGCATAATATGATGGGATTATTTGTATATTTTTTAGGGCTATGAATAACTCTTATGAAATAACTAGCCCAAAAATAATAATTTGATTATTTATTAAACGTTTTTTTGGCACTTTTATTGCCTTATATATGCCTTCATTCGACATCATAAAGACAACAGGCCCAAATTGGCTACAAATAGCCAAAAACAGAGTCCAGTGGGACTCTTTGGAGGAGGCCTTCACCCGAAGCGGGGTTCTTACAAACCAAACAAACTAATTACATATCACTGTTTAATTTATAAACATTATCTAATAGTATTATATGCAAAATAAAAAATCTTAATATATTATATGTATTACACAAAAATATAAAAAAAATAATAATAATTGATAATATACAAACTAAAAAATAAGTAGATAATACAATCATAGATATATATATATATATATATATACATAATAGATATATTCATTGGTTATATATATAGTAATTTAACTGTCATTTACTTTTGTTTGTAAGAAATAAAAAGGCTTTTTTATTTTATTTATTTTTCATTACCTATATGCCTTCAGTGGATCAAATTAAATATTACACTGTAACTACAAATCTTAGATTATTAAATATACATAATTTGAAAACATTTCTGTGAAAATATTTACGTAATCAATAGAAAAAAATCCGTTTTTGAAAAAAATACGACACCCAGCAGGAATCGAACCTGCGTTTTTCGGGATTCGTAGCCATGCACATCGAAAAAGAATATTAAATTCTTAAATCATGTAAATTATTCGTTGAATAAAAAAAAAGAAAACTTGATTAATAATATTTTGAGGGTGTTTTTCAATTTACCAAATAAAAAAATAATAATTATTTTAAATACCTAGTCAAATAAATGAAATCATGGATGGCATATTATAGTGCATCATACAGTCATGTATCTCCCAATTATTAGAATTATTCAGGGTCAAGATAATCGTGCTGACATTTTTTTTAGAAATGACTTGTTTATTTATATGAAGACGTATAATAAATTTTTCGAAAAACTTTGGGAAGATGTTCAATTCTTAATTAATTTTGTGAGACCGATGCACAGATAATTTTGTATAATGCACGGTAGTATTCAGTAAGCTTAAGTATTGGTATTTTTGAAAGCATACAATTAAACATAAGTAAATATTATTATTTTTTATTCAATACTGAATGAAATTAAGATTTACGAATGTTTTATTATGAGTATTATTAAGAATATATCGATAGTTTTGTAAATAACCTCTAAGATATATCTATCAAAAAAAAAAGTAAATGGGACTCAGACTAAGAGGCCATCCATGGACTGAAACCGTATGCGGTTTAGATCCGTATGCCATACAAAACTTATGATTTTTGTTCATGAAAATAATATATTTTCACTAAATTTGTAAGTGGAAGTGTATGGTATAAACGGATACGATCAGATGCTTATAATATACTTTGTGAAAATATATTTCCATAACAGAAAATATAAACTTAGTATGGCACACGGTTTAAAACCGAATATGGTTTCAGTCCATAGATGACCTCTAACATCTTATCCGGTTAATTACTCTTATCTGATGACTAAAAACTACGCTCTTTGACGTACTTATCGTCAAAATAGTTTTGTAATTAATAAAATTAAATGATATTATAAACTTAATTAAACCTGACATCGGGTATTAAACAAATTTTACGTTTTGACGTTCTTGTACTTTTACGATAATTTATCCATTATTTCAGAGGATATGAGTGAGTTCAAGTCCTATTCGACCCAATTAGAATTATTTTATCATATATTATATATTTTTGAAGTTCTTGAATAATATATATTTTCAATAAGTGATTATACGTATAATATATATCTTATATGTAATATAATAGTATATATAATAATATATCACACCCACGGTGGCCACACGGCTTAAGAGGGAGAGGCATGCCAGCAGAGAACCTAGCGGAAAAATACGAAGCTTGAAATTTGAGATTTTATTTTAGGCATGGTCCCAATCTTGAAGCTCGATTCGATATAAATATAAAGGATTTCAAGTTATACACATTTATATTTTTATAAAAATCGATGTTTTTTAATATAAATATAAAAAATATTAAAACGATGAATTAGTCAAAAATCTAAACGACAAAAAATTTAAAACTTGATAAACCAAATTTTAATAATAAATATGACCATAAAATATAATATAACAATAATGTGAGACCCTGCAACGAATTCACATTTTATTAGATTTTTTTACAATTGCAAGTTTATCTTTAAATTAAAAAATAATAAAAAATCTTTTTAGTGTTTTCAGATACATATTTATTAATTAATACAGTTGAAATTGTAAATTATCAACAAAAAAATCTCAAACTGCAAGCTTCGTATTTTTCCGCTAGGTTATCTGCGTGCGTGCCTCTCCCCCTTAAGCGTTGGACTATCACGCCGTCGGTCCCAGGTTTGAAACCTGGCTCTGGCAAGTACACATTGTTTTTCAATTAGTGTGGGAGTCAGGGTATGGACCCAATAGGTTGAACAAGTGGCTGACATCCATTTCTCGTAAAAAAAAACAAAAATCTGTTAATACAAACCTCTACTCAGTGGAGGCCCATATGATTCTATTAGGATCGGACATGGTTAAAAAAAATATATCTTTGTCATAGAAGTATTATATCGAATTTTATTTAATTTAAATAGCATAATGTTGTTAACGGAGTTACCATTCAAGACACGCGACTTGTGCCAATAGAGAGACAGCCACGGGCGAGATTTTCTCAACGGACACCTATAAGCTCGCTGAACTTTGTCAAAGTTTATAAATTATTATACCGAAGAGCTCTGCAATTAGTCGTCAAAGGCCGCAATAGCCTGGAGACATAGGCCTAATTTCTTCAGAAATGTGACAGAATTATCCAAAATTTTCAAACCTTAATGCTATGTAGTATTTAGGTTATATGACAATATTATGTTAATTGCACCTGCAAAAGTATAAAGATATAAATTTTTATGATACTGGTAAAATTAATTTCAGTACCTAACATAAAGTAATATACAAAATAACTAATGCTGAAGCCAAATTACTACATGCTACATAAGTATACTAATAGATGACATTTATTTTTGAAGTTATACTTCTTTTGGCGCGTTTGGGAAAACAGATCAGAGTGTATTTTTTGTGTGTGACCGGCCTCGATGTAACACATATTTTTTATAATTTATATTGCATTCGGGTTGTGTAATACTTCGAAATATTTATTGTTGTGTTAGGCGGATTCAAATTGGTTTCTGTTAACTTTCCTAATTAATAATTACTGAATGAAGCAATAAAATAATTTAAAACCAGCGGCGCTCCAATAAGTGGTGCTATTTCAGAATATTATGAAACAAGATAATTAAAATAGTTTTATTAAATAATATTTATTATTACGAAATGAAGTAATAAAATAATTTTAAATCAGCGGCGCTCCAATAAGCGGCCCTAATTTAACAAGATAATTAAAATAATAATAATAAATATATTATTAATTATGAAACGAAGCAATAAAATATGTTTAAACCAGCGGCGCTCTAATAAGCGGCCCTTTTTCCGAGTGTGTAGTTTAACAAGATAATTGAAATAGTAATATTAAATGATATTAATAATTACGGAATGAAGCAATAAAATAATTTTTAACCAGCGGAGCTCCAATAAGCGGCCCTTATTCTGAGGTGTAATGCAACAAGATAATTAATTCAACTTCCTACCAATTAGAAAAATAAATAATTTGGATAGTTCCATGAACCAAAGAAACACTTTTAATTATTTTGTGAACATGATTCTAAATAACAACACCAGAGCTATTCGAAGAATCTAGGTTATCACAAGTTTTGTTGTTGTTTTGTTTTATAACTACAGTATTTTTGAATCAATACGATTCTAGTGAGATTCTATGATAAATTATGTTTACATTAATTAATTGATATACACATTACAATTTATTCTATGATAGCATTATCATTTTTTTTAAACCTAATTTCTTATTAATATTGGTAGGTCACTGGTAGATGTGATATAGGTAAATGCTTGAATTCATATTAAATTGTGTTCCATTAAGACATAATCTAACCCCCCTAGCTATAATGTAAGATATTTGAATGTTGACTTGTATTGAACATCAATTGTCTGGCTTCTTTTTACTTTCCATTTTTTTCCCTATCTTCCTAAAATAATGATACTAGCCTAGTTCACAATCAAATCTATTATTATTATAAATAAAATTCATAAAATTCAGAAGGTAATTAAACAAAACTGATTTTGTTACCCCATATCCACCCATCAAGTCTATACAGATGCGCATTCAACAAATTGTTAGAATATATTATTATGTATATGATATGTTAAAATATTTATAATATTATACTATAATCTATATTATTATTACACATGAAAAACTCATTTTATATAATATAAGTAAAAATGTTCTGCACAATGAGTCAATCATTGAACCCCATAACGAATCTTTAAAGGTGTTCAAATAGTATCAGAACTTACTAGAATCCTTTAGATTTTAGAAAATAAAATAAATAGCTAACAAGATGTGAGCGTGTCTAACATACCTATTTTAAATATTTATTATTCTAATATCAATACTATCGACCGAAGTACTTGATGGAATTTTAATTTAAATTCTAATGGATTCAAACTCTGTACTATTCCATTTAAGTCGTTTTTTGCGACCCGGGTTTCGCCTTTCGCAAAAAACGACTTAAATGGTATAGTACAGAGCTTATATCCATTAGAATTTATTATTCTAATAAACTATTTATTTTAATCAATGAATAAGACACAATATTTCCAAATACCTATAACATTCTATATACAGAGTCGGTATAAATAATTTGAAAACATCTCATGCGTATACACACTAGAAAAAATCATTTTGTAGATAAAAATACGACACCCGACGGATTTCAACCTGTATGTGCTATATTCGCGCCAGTATGTTTTTCCAATTAAACTACGGGCATCTTAGTTAATAACAACAATAATTTTAACTAGTAGCTGTTACATGAAATGCTTATCGAATTGCATTATAATGTTGGCTATCGGTTTTAGTATATTAAATTAAGGTAGGTATTAATTACTTCCTTAATAAATAACCGACGTCGCGGATTACTCTATATATTATATTTGCTAGTGTATATATAAATGAGATGTTTTCAAATTATGTAAGAATATTATATTATTCAATCATTAAAAATAATTATAAACAGTTGAAACTAAAACGAAATAAAATATCACAGTAAGTTTTTAAATAAGAATTATATTATATGTGGTAAAGGTACCTATGTAACATTTTTTTTGTGAATAAATATAAAATTATTAATAGATAAAATATAGATATTACCTTCAAATTTGTACGGTAAACGATCATATCTCGGTAATCGTAGTTTCGTATAAGGTTCAATGACATATTAAGAATAACGTAAGTATTATATTGATTCTCAATATTTAGACAGTTACGGAAGGTTATAAGTACTTTTTGTAGATAATGAAATTATTTAACACATTATGACAATGTAACTGAAATCAGATAAAATGTATATTTTAATATTTCCATGTTTCTCACTCTAAGATATCATGGATCTCTTTAAATCTTTTAGTTGTATGTCTCTTAAGATTATTGTTTTTTATGTCTCTCGTAGTGCAGTGCGTATGGTGTTGGCTTTTCATCCGGAAGCTCCGGGCTAGATTTTCTCAAGGCCTTCGTGTTTGTGTTTTTTTCATCTCTATTACTAAAATTTATTGGGTATTATTAAAACACTTGTTCTTTTTTAGTGGCCAATATTTAACAGTGAAGTCAAATATTTAAAGTGTTCACAAAAAAACCACGGTACCATTACGCTCTCATGTCACATAATGCTTTATGATTTTATACTGTGAATTGTGAATTCCAAAATGGCTTATTTTGAATATTTAAGGCCATAAAAGTTTACGGGATTTTATAGAAAGTTATAGATTTACCCGAGTAGGTACCTAATAAATTTAACAATTTCCAAAGTTTTTTCAAGGTGGTTTCCGTGATTTCATAGGCCATGGCCGAATTTATATAAGCAATATCTGATGCGGGTGGGCAAATGGATTTCAATAATAAATCTTTGTCAGCCGGCATAAATTTCCGTTGACTTGGATCAATTAGAGTAGTTTGTGTGCCAAAGTCTTTAAAGAAACTTCGATAGTAAATGCAAGGTATCCATAAAGGTAACTAGAAAAAAAAATACTTTTTGTAATTAACAATTATTTTATAAGTAAACATGTTCTATAATAGCACGCTTTCAATTTAAAAGAATCACTACAATATTGACTGATAATACCCTTCATATTATAGATACCTAGTCGAAGATTTTTAATTGTGGCACTGTTCGATAGAATAAAACCATGGAATTCAATACAATTTACTGATAAATTAATGTTTTAATTTATTAGTAAATTTATATTATTGTATTTATACTTAGCATCAGTATGTTAACAATACTTTAGCTAAATTCGATTTAAATGTAAAATATCGAGATATACATGTTTGTTTTATAGAGAATTGATTTTTTTTTTTAATATTAAATACATATATATTAAATCTGTAAATTATTTAAAAGTATTTATCAAAAACATTCAAGCAACCTTATATTAATAAAAATTAACATGCAATAATAATAACGTAGTTTTTATAATAATTTTTTTTTTTTGGTTTTTGTCTATTTAGTAGATGCCAGCGGTAAACAAATTTAATTTGATTAAAAATAATAGCCGATATACTGGATTATTTGTTAGTTTAGGTTAGGTTAGGTTATCATTATTGAATTCATGAATTTTGCGGAAATCGGTTATGACAATCATTGCAGCTGTTACCTACGTTTTATTTAGGCAAATGATATAAAATATAAATTAAATCTTACACAATCTGTCTTTAGTAGTCCTATAGCTACTCGAATTTTAAAAATTAAGGCTGATGATAATTATGTAAATTAATTTATGTTTAAATTAAGAATATTATTATGGAGAACATTTTACATGCTGTATTATAAATTATTCAGTAAGTAATAATATTTTAAACAACTCTCGAAGACATGTTTCTCAGTCAATATTGTACAATGTATTCCTACATGAAGCGATAATAGCTGATAAGGCTTATTTTTAAGTACTATCGCGTGGCGGATGGGAAAAGTCATAAAAATAAAATTGTCGTGTGCCTGTTGAAGTGATATGTAAATAATAAGATCAATATATAGTTTATTTAAGAGATATAAAAATATAAATGCCTCCAACATTATCACCACATATTATATCAATATCCAGTACCGTATACGGTTACTAGCAAAATCTTTTTTATTTTATTTTAATAAATAATATGTTTCTTTTTATTTAGTTTAATAAAATAAACAATCTTCAATGCAATTGACGAAACTAATCCAGACATTCTAATACAGGATTTAAAATAAAACCTGTATCCATTTATGACACATTTCATGGAATACAAAAAGAGATCCTCATCAATGGCACTCAGCTCGAACAAGTGAAAAGCTACATCTATCTGGGACAACAATTGTCTATAGATGGATGTATATTTGATGAAATTGTTCGCAGAGTAAAGCTAGGTTGGAGTAATTTTGGTCGCCCGAATAATGTCTTCAAAAGTGACCTTCCATTGTGCCTAAAGCTCAAAGTGTTCAACCAGTGTGTGCTTCCCGTGATCACACATGCGTGTGAAATATGGAACCTAAGTAAAAGAGAGATCCAGAAACTTAGAGTAGCACAACGTGGTATGGAGAGGTGCATGCTGGACATAAGCGAAAGGAAAAAAAGAGGAATGAGTGGATAAGGAAGCAGACAAGGGTTTGCGATGTAATAGAGTTTATTAAAAGCCTTAAATGGAAATGAGCTGGACACATAGCTCAAAGAAGAGACAATCATTGGACAAATCTAGTCATCCAGTGATATCCAAGAAGTACAAAACGTCCGCAAGGTAGACCTAAAGGCCGCTGAATCGATGAAATGATAAAGTTCTGCGGAAGTACATGGCAACGCAATGTACAGGACCGAGAGAAGTGGAAGCAGCTTGAAGAGGCCTTCATCCAGCAGTAGATAGATTTAGGCTGATGATGATGATGATATTATACACTGAAATCTATGAAAAGCTTTCTTAGGTATTCCAAGATGATGTCGAAGCCGTTTGCAATAGTAATAATAAAATAGTAAAGAGTCACAAGGGATACGTCTGCTAGGGTCAAGTAAGACGATAAATTGGATAGAAACCAAAGTAAAGAAAACTATAAACAATATGAAGAAGTGAAGATATTCTGACAGTTCGACAAACTATGATTGTGGCAACGAAGAAACTGCAGAACTCGTGATGATATTTGAAGTTAATGACGCGACCATTATGGCAGGTCAAACGGTAGACGTGGAAAGTTTATGCGCATCTTTTGCATGAATATGATAGACAAAAAAGGTGACACAAACAAGAACTGTTCGATTTGTTTCGTTAACGAATTATAAAGATATTATATCAACTAATGGCATCGCTAACTCAAAACCGTTAATTTTTTACTTATTTCAATATAAAGTTGACCGAGGTTATCTTTAATTACTAACTGTATCTATGCATTACAAAGAAAGCAAACACAGACCTCGTAGAGGATGTTGGGATAATATCGTATTGGATTTAAAGATCATGAGCATCGTATACTGGAGGGAAGCAACTTTGGACAAATCTGGATGGAGAAAGTTACTGGAGTAGGCCAGGACATAATATAGGGTTATACCGCCAAGAAGAAGAAAACCAATATATTATTATGAAGGTAGTTTAAGACAAAAAAAAATAAACCAATAGTCACAATTAATGCAAATGTTTTATTTTCAGCTCAGTTGTTTATATATTCTATGTATTTATATCTAGGTGTCGAGAGATGTATGTTATTCAAATTAGTATCTACGTATGTGTGCTAGTTCGACTACCTAGTAGGTTTTACGTGATACAGTACTATTTAAATTGCTATTATATAATTATTATTCAATTTTTCAATAGCTTTCTTGTAAAAAAAGTTCTTCCTTTGAAACAATTATTAAAATTAAGTTAGAATACCTCGTATCCGGAAATTTTTACGTAACAGTTCACCGCAGGACACTTATTCCTGCGCCGCAGTAACATGAAACATGAGTTCGTGTAACATTTAATCAAATGACGAGTTCTTCGTTGAACATTTCACCGTGGAGTATATTTGTACGTATGCTACAACATGTGAAGATGTCTTTACTAGGTTAGGTTAGGTTAGGTTAGGGTTAATCTAATTGGAACAGTAATATTTGCAAACTATCGCCGCATTTTGTAAGATACTTACAAATGTATTCGAATAAATGTCCCACGATGAACTGCATACGTACAACTTACATGTAACCAGAATATCTAGGAATTAGAATCAGCTAAAAAATCTTTTATAATCTCTTTCTTATTGGGGGTGACTTTAATAACTAGTTTACGACTCCAATTATCAATATCTTCGTATCAATCAAGCATGATTATTTAATATTTAAAAGTTCGTTAACAAAATGTCTACCGTCTTTATACTATTATATTAATTTAAATAAGGCATCAGTACGAAATTTAATTCACAGATGGTATTTGAGTTTTTTCCAAAAATGTTTGATGTAACTTTATTATACTTGCAAATATTTTTTACACTATAAATACAATTTTAAATAAGTTAGTGTCTGTTTATAATATAGCAAGTTGTTATCTTATTGTGTTCTAAGGATGTCATTATATCGTACAATTTCCTTGTTATTAAATATTTTTCGTTACAATAATCATAAGTGTTTTTTTTTTTTAATAATCGGCTCTATTTGACTTCTTAAATAGCAAGAATTCGTATATGTAGGAATACTTTGTAATTAAAATTATAGGAGTTATAAATGTTTACCACACTCATATTATTATAAACTTTTCTTGATAGTTACATCACCATAAAATATCACATGCTTAATACACTATTAAGTAAGCAAATGATTTTATTACTATATAAACTGGTTACTGTCGGTGTCTTTAGACTGTTTAAAGGAACAATTTAATGTATTCATTAGAAGCTAATCGTATTTGTCGAATCGAAATAAGCGGCATCGATTGATATGGATGGCAAGGTACTAATATACAAAATAACGCAAGAAACATTTCAGGGTTGGTAATAATGTCCTTTTTTGTAAAAATATGAGCGAAAAAAAGCAGAACAAATTGTACAATCACAATGTAATATTCTAAGCAAGCGCGCCCACAGAAAAATCATTTAGGGAAGTGTATTTTATAGAAAAATACACAATATTTTTTTATTGATTTTTAAGGCGACGGGTGGAGGTGAGGTTAAGAAAATCTGGCTGGTGCCAGTGACTTCATTATTTTACTCCATCTACCACTTTGCTTCAACCGCAGAATACCGCTTTCTTCCTGATACATTCACCATACCCATATACTCCGTATTTTGAGTCTAACGATAAACACCTGACCTGCAGGTATAATGCACGTGGCTTAACAATCATGATTATTAAAACGTTAGTGACCGTTTGTATCGTCCACGCTGTCTTGTCTTTTAGATGTGTTGCATCGGAATATTAAAGCAAACATTATGCCCAAATAGTTGCACCAATTTATGAGTGCTGGTGTTTATCGCTCTTCCAGTGGTTAGCTATCTTGCGTGTCATAGAGTGCAGTGTGGAGTAGGGCTTTCGACAGCCAAATCATTTTAGTGAGTCAAGATCTTCAGTCATCTGACGAAGAAAAATAAGAAGAAGTGATATATGATTGAATTACATACATTGTATTTGTTTTTTGGGTAGCAGACGGAATTATAAGTGTTATGTCAGACTACTTACAGCTGTCTTGAAACACAGAGTACATATTTTTAAATATCGACTTAAAAAGGACCATTAAATGGATACAATATGTTTTTTTTCCCAAAAATAATATGACATAAAAACCATGATAGGTGTTCTGTATTACAATTAAATAAATCTTAGATTCTCTTAACATAACGTTATTAGTATTAAAGATTGTAAAATAAAACAGGTGTAGAAATAACAAAAGATATATAGTATTCGTCTGAAAATGAATGTATTGATTTCAAAATTAATTGTCATTGCGATTTTGCCTGTAATCATTCATAGCGGTCACGTGGTTGGTTCAAATTTTAATGATTGTGGTCAATATGACTATGATATATGTTTACAATTACATCCAATGCAATAGAACAAGGAAATAGATTTCAAAAAAATACCTTCTCGTAAAACACTATACAAAGATAACTTGGTACTAAAAATCCAGACGTGTATAATTAATTAAAGTGATAAAAAGATTCAAAGAAGACACTTTATTTAGACGATAACAATGTGTTGATATTATAGTTATATATTTTATACTTCTCTATGTAGATTTTTTTTGTTTTAATCGGCAGTTACCTACTTCAATAAAACTAATATTGTAATGCGCATCCCTAAGATTTTCATAATATATTTAGTTCTAATACGATTTATTCTTTTTTTGAATGTTACCAATAAAATTATAATTAGTAGGATAACAAGCTTGGTTTTTTAGAACTATTTTTAGGACACCAATCATTCTCGTTAATTCATTTCTCCACTATCACGATTCAAGGTACTGTCCGCATCATTTATAGCGCCCATACTTCAATAATAATTAATATGAATGAGAAATTAAATGTTTTTATTTTTCGTTGTTTTTAATGCATCCACACAACAATATGATTAGTACGTGATGATTAACAATTTTGTAATATCCATATTTTTTTATTAGACTGTGTAAAGATCCTGAACTAGTGGTATTCTAAATTTTGTAAATAATTGATTATCAATGGTAAAGTTTAATCATTCATAATCAACGATATTATAGTATTATATAAGTAGTATTAATTATTGGCGAACATTTTTTCCCCTTGTTTTATCAGTCTAACCCTTGTCAATCAGTGATACAGAATTATAGTCATAGATAAAAAAATATTATAACATAACAGTTAGATTAAAAGATGGATATGTTTCTGAGATAAAATATAAAATATTCGTGACATGCGAAAAACTTCTATCACTATGTGGAAACAATTAATGGACTATAGAATTATAATAACGCACTATAAAGCACTCTTTACAAGACACTTCTAAACCCAGTGCTCACCTACGCATCGGAAACCTGGACATTAACTCTGCGAAATGAACGAGCCCTGAACATCTTTGAAAGAAAAATTCTCCGCCGTATATATGGACCGATCAAGGGCGGCACCAATTGGGGGAGAAGATATAATGCTAAGCTCTACGGGCTATACGAAAGTTGCAGCGTAGTTCAATCAATTAAGATTAGGAGACTGTGATGGCTAGGTCATGTGCACCGTATGAATGACAATGAACCGGCAAAGAGAATAATGTCCAGGAATCCAATAGGGCGTAGAAGAAGAGGCAGGCCAAAGATTCGCTGGTTGGATGGAGCTGCCAGTGAATGCAGTATTCTGGGGGTACCGAATTCGAAAGCGGCCACACTGGATAGGGACAGGTGGAAGGAGCCGTTGGAGGAGGCCAGGACCCACACCGGGTTGTCGCGCCCCTGATGATGATGAGAATTTTTTATAATAACATACCGTAAAATAAAGCTGATTGTACAGGGATAAAATTGTACTTGAATTGTTTTGTTTTGTACTAGTACTGCTATAAATAATATGTCAAGTAAATTAAAATATTAATTGGTATAGTAAGTAGGCACCTACCTAAATGCTTACATTATGATTATGGTAAAAATGTTTTAATTAAAAAAAAAATACGGAAGTTTGTTTTCGTCTTGTTAAATTTTATAATATTTTGTTAAACATAATTACAAATGCAATGAATTAATTCATCTTTAAAATGTCTAAAGCATTGTTTTTATGATAATTAAGATATTTCTTAGTCTGTTTCGATTTTCAAAGCAACATTGCATTGGGTCACTCTTTACTCACGATATCAACAGTTATTAATATGGTAATAATTAACCTTGAACAGGAATTTCAACAACAAAATTAATAACCTAAAAATAATAATATTCGTAATTAATGTGAAACGGTAGGGTGCAACAAGAAAGATTATCAATTATCAATCATACTATCTGTTGCCAAGATGTAAACTGTTAAAGCGCACAACAAAATTATAAAAATTGTAGAGAGTAAAAATATTGGAATAAACATACATTCTTTTAGAGCCCAATTATTTAATATAGATATGTATTCTTATAAATTAACACATTTAGACAGGACTGGAGGGCCTTTAACATACTTTTATATTGTCTTGCTGATTCCCCCTCGATATTAGATAATATAAATAGTACGTAAATTATAAATAGAACTCGAAGAATTTTATCAAATCAGAGATAAAACCAAAATATTATATTCTTCTTTCATCTACATTTAATATTGTTGATTTTATTCCTTACGATTAGGTGTTATAAAACTTCTGGTGAAAATGGTAACGCTACCAATTTATTTGTGTTCAATGATAATAATTATTGAAGCGAACGAAGAAGAAAAAACCTTCGAAATGAAATATTTTACAAACGTACACTGTACAAAGTACTTGATTTGATAATGGTTCAGGAATGACCGACTTGCTCAATTGATAACTTACAATAATTATTTACCGATGTCCTGATATATTATAATATTTTAAAGTAAGCAAATGCTTGAATTTTAACTGACGTAACTCTTGTAATAAGTTATTTATATATTTTAAAACAAATTTTTCTCATTTTAAAATATAAACAGTAGGGTAACTTAGTTCAAGGGTATAGTAAAGTCATAACCCATCTTGCTTCAAACTAAAGTCGATACATATTTCAGATTCTACATAAATCCATTGACGTATCATGAATCAGTAGATAATACTTGTAAAAAGGACAGATAATGATAACACAATTATTTCATTCTCGATTAAAAGAGTAATTGTAAACGATTTATTATTTTTTATAAATTTTACAATATTATTATTTTCCAGTTTTTTTAAATATAGAGGAAGGGTGCCTATTATGAGATAGGTGCCTAATATGAGATATAGCAATAACTCAGCAACCGGACGATAATAAAATATGGTGCTGGTGTCACGCGGTAGCGAGGAGTAATAGCTCCAAACGACTGTCAGTGTGCAGCATGCAGCGCTTGTCTTTGGTGGTGGATGTGTGTTTTCGTCGATCACTCATCCAAGAAATTTTTCCGCGTGCTACTTTTGATGATCGTAGAACATCTCTAAGGTATCGTACAATGTTTATTTCTTAATTAAACACGTTGTTTGGTAGTTTACTTTATATTTGAGTATCTTCTGTATCATTATCGACTGTAGAAGAAGAAGAGTTAATTTTTTATGTCAAATTTTGAATGAGCCTAAAATGAGATACTTGGGTGTGCCCAATATGAGATATCTCATATTAGGTACACATTTTACTTTGAAACCATATCAACGTTTATAATGTGTGTGTATGTTTTATATTATATTTTCCATAGATGCCTCCGTCAAAAAGGAAAAGATGGGACCCCGAGTCTATGTTTCAAGCTCTGAACGCCGTTTGCAAGAAAGAAATGGGATATCCGAAAGCTACCAAACAGTTCGGAGTACCAAAAGGCACACTGGAGCGTTATGTCAAAGATGATCGAGACCCACAAATTATAAAAAGAAAAGACGGCTGAGGAAAAAAAGAAAACTAGAATGAAAAAAGCGATGGGAAAGAAAAATTAGAAAGAAATTAAAAGGAAGAAAGAGGAATCTGAGTCGTCGTCAAGCGAAGGTGGAGAAGAGATGATATTTAACGATGATAGTGTGCTGATGACGATGATGAAGAAAATTATGCCATGCGTAATTATTTACTGTATCTAGTTGGAATTTTACGGAAGATACAAGAGTATAAAAATGGGCGCAGGTGTTTCAAATGGAGTCATGAAGATTGTAGTAATTTAGCAGGAGAAGATGTTTTTATTTGTGTTTTTTGTTATGATAATATTTGAATAAAAAGTGGATTTGGATTAAATGTGATCACGTGAAATGTAAACAAATATATAATTATTCATATCAATTACAGCTGTTGTTTTTTTCATAATGTTCCCAATATGAGATAGTCTCATATTAGGAACAGCGACTATCTCAAATTAGGAACACTTTTTGGAGAACAGCTTATTTGACATTTTTCACTAAAATGCGAATCTAAAATAAACGGGCTGGAAGAAAAATCTCATGACTACAAATTTATTAGTAAACAGTATGTTTGATGTATTTATAATAATAGATACCCTGCAATGAGTTTATTTTAGATTTGAGAATGTCACAAAAAAAAGTATCTCATAATAGGCACCCTTCCTAAGTATTGTCTTTTATCAATAATTAGAAAGCACAATGTAAAAATTGAGATATAATAATATAATAAAAATTATGTATTAGTAGTGAAAGTTAGAAGAACCTCATATTTACTACAACATACTATTTTGAAACAGAAAATATTAATAGATATTATTCATTATACAATGTGTAACAACGAATTAAAGACTCTCAAAATATTACGCTCAATTTCCTCGATTATTGCCAAGTCATTACTCATGTGGTGTTTGTCTAACTAAAGCTAGCTACTTCTTCTATTTATAATTAATGAGATTTTATCGATTGGTAATTTGTAATCATGAATAGTAGAATATAAATATTTTTTTTAATTCGAGCGAGTCCCACGGATTTGAGAGATCACGTATCGTATATTATTCAAAATATTATAATAAATATATATATAACCATTTTAATATAATTATTCTTATCATACATATTATTTTGCCATATATTATTATAGCAGTAAGTATAGGTTGTGATTGAGAATAACATAATAACTCGATTCTCGCTTCTCAAGTATTTTTTTTAAATTTTGAAATTCTGTTTCTTCGATAAATTGGAAATGTGATTCTTGAGAATTCGAGATTTTTTAACACCACATAATGGTCATAATGCATATATTGAATATTTAAGTAGTGAGATTAGCAAGAAATAAATCTAATATATTAAACATGACTTAGTAAATATTTCCCTTTTGTAAAACTTTAAACAAAACTGTCTCATGAATTCTCGAGAATCTCAAAAAAATAGTAAACTAATATCAAATTGTTAAGAATCTTCAGTACATTTTTTAAGATTTAAGTATATTGCCTGATATATGACATTTCTTTTACTAACTTAGAAAAAGCATTTCATATTCATTTTCTAGATAGGCCATATTATGAAGACCATGCGGTGCCTTCAAAAATCTTTGTCATTAATAAATTTTCAATCTTTAATATTTTCCCAGAGATTGCTAATATCCATTAGTTTTACTGAATACATCTTATAATCGGTAGAATACATTAAACAACCTTTCATAATGCTAAAATGATTTGGTTGCTTAATGGGTAAGTTGGACAGATTGAGACTGAAATTCGTAGCATGATAATATGATTCTAAATATTTTTTTTTAAATTTTATATAAACATATTTAAAAAATAAGCACTTCGATATTATGAGGGTAAAACTTTTATCATTGTTTGTGCTCTAACTATATATATTATTATGTACGTGTGTGATAATTCTTTTGCTGTCGTTTAATACAATATAATGGTCAGAATATACAATTTGTTACTGATAAATTGTAATAAAATAAAAATAAGTTAAACCTAAAAATAATATTCATGTTTTTCATGAAAGTAAATACTTCGAATGCGGGCGCCTTGAAAAATGTCTTCTTACACAACTTCAAATTGAATGGTTTTGGTTTTCAAATGTATCTTTTTTGTTTTCTCATAGCATATAAAAAGTATTTGAAGCATATATTTCACGAGAAGATTCATCATTGAACGATTGTAATCTACATCAGAGTATTTTTAATATGATACGATGAAAAGTACTACGTCGATTTCATATATAATAATATATTGATACTAATACATTATGTTTATATTTTTATATTGCAATAGTTTTTACAATGATTTTTATGAAAGTAACACGGGCATGCAAACTTTCTAATGAATTTTTGACTTTTACCTATAATACTAGAAAAGTACTATTTATGAAAAATCTATATTATTGTGCGTTGTATTAAGATTAGAAAAAACTGCTTGAAAATATGAAAATACACAAATATATTTAAATTTTAACTAGCGTCGTATTGGAACACCCCCAATATAATCGCAATGTCTTGACTTTGCTCGCTTGCTTAACCGTAAGTTTTTGTTTTTGTAGTAAAATTTATTTTCCATTCACTCATCTTGCAGCGCAGGTCTTTTATTCAAACCATAAAACATCGAAATAGGTTAAGTAATTTTTGTATAATTTCAATTAGAAAACAGAAATATAAATATTATTGTGAGTTCCTAATTATTACATAAATAATGTGTAGAATACAAAATTGTTACCTTGTCCCACAGTTGAGGAACATATAATGAAAGTATGTAATAAGTGAATTATTAGGTATTATTAACATAATTATGATACTAAATTATTAGCAAGTTCAACTAAGTTACAATACAAAATTTTGTAGTGATCCGTGACATCGGTTAGTAATGAAAATAATACCCACTTTCATTTAAAATACAAAAGCCGATCACCAATTGTAACTAAACTTGGAAAGCGCTTCAGAGAGTATTAAGAGCTATTATTAAAATTTGTGCAACAAGAAAGATTATCAATTATCAATCATATTATTTGTTGCGAAGATGTAAACTGTTAAAGCGCAAAAGAAAATTATAAAATTTGTAGAGAGAACAATATTGAAATGTACATTCATTTAGAGCCCAAATCATTTTTTAATAAAGAACTTTATTCTTAGAAATTCATACGTGGAAGAAGGTATGGTTTTTTGGGTCTAAAGCCTAGAAATCTGGAACGCTTCCAATATACTTATATATTTTCTTGCTGTTTCAGAGAGTATTAAGAGCCACTATTAAAATTTGTCGCAATTAAGTATCGTGCCTATAGCATAGTGGTCTATGCGCATGGGCGCAAAACCCGAGAGTTTCAGGTTCGATCCTGCTGGGTGTCTTACTTTTTTCAAAAACGATTTTTTTTATTGGTTATAATAATTATTTTCTCAGAAGTGTTTTCAAAATTATGTATGTTTAATAAAGAGAATGTGCTAAATGTGTATATTTACAAACTTATTGGTACTGTATAGGTTTTGATTATAAATAATTATTTATAAAACATTACTAAAATAACTGTTTGCATCGCATAGTGTAAAATGGTATATCAAAGCGAAAAGAATTTTAGAAAATGGAAAAACTATTCACTGCCTGTATGATTCTGATCACATTCTGTATGACTGGCGCAAAGCGAAAAATGATGTTCTGTTCTTGTACAAATATTTCCAAATAATACAATACCTGGCATTACACGCCGGGAATCCAATGCACACACAATAACAGGCGTAACGCATTTCTAATTGTTTTTAGGTATGTATCGCAAAAGTGTGCCCGTTTCCTGGAGTTGTGCCAATGTACAAAAGCTTGCTGCACTACTTTTCAAAAGCTCTCAAACAAAAAGCTCTACTTGTCATTGGTATGGTGATAGCGCACTCTGTATGCCAGGTATGACAATGCGTTTCTATGTTAAACATAACTCCTACTTTCGGTCAAATCAAATCTCGTGCTGTGATGAGACAATTAGATATTGTCGAGAGCCTCAAAGTGGAGATTTTTGGTTAGAGTTCTTGTAGATAATGCAAAGGCGTGAGCCATGGGGTGGAGTTTAATACACTGGTTAAACTATTTAATTTAACTACAAATATTTCATAGTGAATAATTATTGACTAGATTTCAAAATGTGGTATTCTTTACGGAACACAGATATATACAATACCTCAGACAAGTACTACAACTTTTTTAGAAACATATTTGAACCGAACTGGACTTGAACATACAGCCCTCGAAATTTGGGTTATTAGTTAAACTATTTTTCTAAAAAATAAAATAAGTAATAGGTCTGTGTCTGAAGTTTTTAAATTATTTTTATGAAAAATATATACTCACATAACCATGCTTAATCCTAAGTAGATCATAATATGGCCTCATTCGGAGTGGAGATTGTATCAACAGATTTTTGTTTTTACGATAAATGGATATTTGCTACTTTCTCAAATACACATTGAAAAACAGCATGTGGATTTTGCTAGACAGAGGATTCAAATCCGGGACCTACGATATTATAAGCCAAAATTATTACCGTTCAGCCATCGTGAGAGATGGAAAATTCTTATATTAAAAAGAATAGTTGAATTAAAATACGGTCATTTAAATATGTGTAAGATATTCAATATATACTAACATAAAGCCTACAATTAATTTTTCTGTAAATTTTTATAAAAAAGTGGATAAATACATTTACCTTAATAAACACAACGTAATAAGTGCATATATAATAATCAAGGGTATATGGGTGAGAAAGTGATTAGTTTTAGGTCATTAAAAGTATCAAAGTAGCTTTGATCATAAAAAAAACTTCGTGAAATTTATATGTACCTACTTACAAATTTAGAAAAAACTGTGATTTTTTCAGTTTTTTTTAATATTTTGCGATGTGTTAAACTTAAAAAATGTGTTATCGGTAGGTAGTAGATACAATATTCATTTTGCATGATGGGTATAACGCACACGATGAGGACAAACTAACATCGAAGTATCCAATTTGATAATAGGGCAAACATGCGTAGGTATGTGATGTAATAAAGTTTGCTTAAAAATCCTAATAAGAAATAGACAGAATACAAATTCTCAGAAAATAATGAATTGCTGGACGGATAATACTAATGATAGTCATCCATTGGTATCAACAGGTGAACAACACCTGAAATGGTATAGGTACATAGAGATAATTTGGTTGACGAAGTTGTTAAGTTTTGCTCATGTACATCATAATAATATGTAGTATTGCAGTTCACAGGACCAAATGGAATGAAATAAGCTCGGAAAGGCGTTAATCGATTATTGGATCAATGAAAATTACGGTTAGTACTAAAAATGATAAAGCTAAACTTAACTACTAAAAATATATTATGTTTGACTTCAGTAGTCCACCCCAACTCAAAAAATATGTACCTATAGGCGTGAACAATGATTGTCGTAGTCACAATTGGTCATCTATGCAGGTTAGCCAATGGCCACTACTCAAGCGATTTGTAAGGTACAAAGTAAATTCAATTCACAAGTATCTGAAACAAATGACCATGAAGGCGATAAATGTCTTCCGATTGAGGCGGAGGTGCCAAGAACTGCGAAGAGGTTGTTTAACTCCGTGGGGAGCTTTTGCGGCAAAGTGCTTTTAAATGAAAATCATATAGCGCGTCCTACTGTGCTTTGAAAAACTAGCAGTGTAATAATATATGGAATTATACAAAGCTCATGATAAGTGTAGTGTAAGTGGAGATCCGATTTCTATAGTCTGGTGGATTCGATCAATCACCATTATTACCACTATCGTCAGCTGTGCGTTGTCAACTGACGAAAAAATACTTAAAGTGTATAAAATTACTTATCATATTTTATACCTTCATAAAATAAAATGAAATATGAAGTATTAATCATACATGATTTGAAAATATGTCAATCAGAAGTATACCTGTTGAAAAAACCTTGAAAATATATATGACTCCCCGCGGGACTCAAACCCGCATCTTTTAGTTTTAAGTCAATGTGCTTTACTAATTGAGCTACCTGAATTGCTAATATTGTCGATTCGATAAAGAATTTAACATTTTCAAATGTATTTACTTAATCTACAGTTTCTAGTTTCATTTATTTTGAGGGTCATTTTATAAGCGGATAAATCAAGCCTGATCGTAATAAATTATATATATAATACATATGCTTTAAATATGAACATATAGTTTTGGTAATAAATAATTTAATATACATCATTATTTGCGACATTTAAAAAAATCTATTTTGATGTAATTGTATATGAAATTCATTATGTTATCATAATCTCTATATATATAAAAATCTCGTGTCACGATGTTTGTGGTCGAACTCCTCCGAAATGGCGCGACCGATTTTTATGATTTTTTTTATGTATATTTATTAGATATGAGAATAGGTCAACAAGTATATTTCATACCGCTAGGTGATTAGGGTATCTCTATCCAGAAAAATTTTCTTTTATTTTTTTGACAATTTTTTTTTTGTATTTTTTTTATTATTTGGCATAAAAAATTACCTATAACTCCAAATTTTCAGCCTCCTACCCCCACTTTCCCATTTTTTAATCGCGATTATATTATTTTTGTATGAACAAATTTAACCGTCGTTCGTATTTCAAACAGAACGAAATTATTTATGTTGTTGAATGACAGATGGCGCAACGTCCGAGAAGAATTCAAGAGAAGCGTCGCGTCATTTTGACATTTCATTCGGCATATCACAACGCAGTGCGTGCAAAATTTTGTACGATTTATTTTAATTTATCTATTTTTATGTGCGTGTATCAAAGTCACAATGCCAGCAAGACGCGAGGGGGGCCATTTGGGCCGTCGAACGAATAAAGCAACAAACATGCGAAATAGTAGAGCAGAAATAATAGACGAACAAATCCAACAAGATAACAAAAATGTGCGTGTAAGCATGTCGCAATTGCGTGCATCTCAATCACAAGAGGCACAAGCTGAACAAAATCAACAACGACAATTGGAACGGAGCCAAGCGCGCCAGTTCGTAGTTAACACACGCAGAGCAAATAACCGACAACGCCAACAAGTACATCGAACATTTATATCTGCTTCGTTCCTTCGTCTCGCATTCGAGTACGAGCCAGATATTGAATATTCCGCTCATCCGAAAGTGCTGATTGGTGCTATGGACAAAGAATGTCCCCATTGTCATGCGCTCAAATTCAAACATGAGTCAGCCGGGATGTGTTGCGCATCAGGAAAAGTGCAACTACCTGAAATTGAGATACCACCAGAACCATTGAACGGCTTGCTCATCGGCACGGTTCCAGATTCAAACTTGTTCCTGAAGTCCATTCGCACATTCAATTCATGCTTCCAAATGACTTCGTTCGGAGCAACAGAAATAGTTCACAATACTGCGGCAAATGGTCAACAATTCCATTCTACGTTCAAAATCAAAGGCCAAGTATACCACAAAGTAGGCTCATTGCTGCCAATGCCAAACGAACCACATAAATGTTTACAAATCTACTTCATAGGCGGTGAGAACATCAATCATGTAGATGCACGTTGCGGCTACAATAGCCTCAATTCGCCTAATGCCAGGCGCATCGTCGGCGAATTGGACGCCCTGTTGAATGAGCACAATGAATTATTGAAATTCTTCAAAGCACACATGCATGAATTGCAAAGTGACAATCACGCTATTGTCATCAATACTGATAAAACACCAGCTGGAGAGCACGTGCGTCGATTCAATGTGCCTGTTGTTGACGACATTGCTGGAATCATGGTTGGCGACCGCACATCGACGCGAGAAATCGTGATTCGAAGAAAAAATAATAATCTGGAGTTCATCGCTGACACACACCGTTCATAGGACGCTCTCCAATATCCGCTAATTTTCTGGAAGGGACAAGACGGATATTGCATAAACATTAAATAATGAGATCCTGTCACAGGTAATTCATTCATTATGAACATCATTACTCATTTTGAATTGAGAAAATGAATGGTTGATGTTTTTTTGTTTTTATCGGCGGTCATCGTCTACAGCGCTCTATTCCTCTTTCTGTCATAGATCCCATCCCCACACACTTACGATACATTCGTTATTTTTTATTTAACAACCAAAATATTCACTAGAAATAATTTATATGGCAGAACAACGTTTGCCGGATCAGCTAGTATTTATATAATATATAAGTAATGAATTAACTCAAATTTTCAATTGTGGGATATAGGTTATATTATATTTATATTTTCATATGTTATGTTAATACCAATATATATTTACAGGTTGATTGTACATACACACAGATAATTATTATGGTATATAATTTTTAACACTACAACACGTCGTGAGGCTCAATGACAGTAGTGTAGTGTAGTGAATCAGTTGTTGTTGAAGTGAAACAATAAAAAATACCACGTAAATGTATTTTAATGTCACCGGGAATCAAGTTTCGACCTTCCGGATAGCAAACAAATACGTAATGCACTGGACTACGAGGTGTGTACACTTTCAATTGTAGGGTATAATTATTACGTATGCGTTATGACTTGCACTCGCAAATTGAATGTTAAATTATAATATGTTATATGTAATGTCTTTGTTAAAATAATTCAACTTTAAATTATTATGTGACGGTATTTTTCATAAAAAAATAGTTATGAGTTACATCATTATATTAGGAAACAAAAATCTTTAATGTACAATCATTATAATATTAAAATACAAAATAACGCTCCAAGGAACAGCACGATTTGATAGGATTTACTATCTTTTGAATAGGCCTAACTACTTTGGTTATACATAGACACCTTGGTACAGTAACCATTTGAAGTGTGTAAAATCTGAGGTGAGAAAAATTGCACAGAGGCGTCGAGGCGGATAGTATTCACGACACTATTTCGCGTATCTATGGAACGAACTAGGTACTATTCATAGCGTCGAGTGGTTGACAAAAGATTTTTTTGTATCACACACAAGTCTCAATGGAATAGAAGAATAGTGTAATAATTGCATTTATTCTTTCTTTTCGAGGCGTGATGGTATAATGGTTTTATTCAATGATAGGATTTTGGACATAGACGTGCAGTTATTTTATTAAACATTAAATTTATAAAATTTTGCACGCCAATGGAAAAAAAATATACTTATTAATAATATCAAATTAACCATTTTTTATTTTTAGCATATAAATATTTTGGCTGTCACGCCGTCATCAATGTTATATGTACTAGTCGGATATCCTAGATATAGCGGCAAACACATTTTGAAAATAACCGATATACTGTATTGTTAAATTTGTTAGGATAACCTAACCTAACCTAACTTTACCTAACCCAAACTAGCCCAAACTAACAAATAATAAAGTATATCGGCTATTTTCAAAATGTGTTTGCCGTTGTATCCAGGATAGACGTATAGAACCTATTTATATTTTCTACACCATCAGCACTAAATTATCCAGTCTAAATACATATTATCTACTTATATGTTTATTAAATTATTTAATTTTATAAGTTTAAGCACCTATGTAGTACTTATCTACTTTATATTGTTTATTAAAACATTAAAATTTACCTACTTACTCATTTTATACATAACTTAATAATAATTAAATAAAATAAAGTATCTCTAACTTAAATGGTTTTCAGTTATTTAAAATGTAATACATAATGGTTTTATGTAATTATTATCATTAGAAGATGAATCGAGAAAAAAAAACACTTACAATTTTATTATAATATCATTTTGTTGATGCTGTCTATCGTAGGTTTCAGATCCCGAATGCCTTGTACATTAAGCCACTTACATAGGTTGTGTTGCCAAAAGAGTTTTCTTTTATTTAACTAAGCTTTTGCCACCCTCGACCCTTTGCTGTAAGTATAATAAACTTTAGTAAATGAAACATTTCTGGACTTTCACTTTATACGATTGATGGTATTTATATTTTATAGGTATGTACTCTTCTAATATATTGACTAGTTTCAAGACCTCCTTGTTGGTAATCCAGCATTGGTAATCAGCCGAGATGATATATAATGTACACCGATCCAGCATCCAGGCACTCCTCGAAAAGTATCCATAGTATCGTAGAATCGCCGTTCAGTTGATCAAACTTGTGCCACGTTACTTGACTTGGCCATGTTCATAGGTTGGTTGAGTCGAAGATAAAACATAATTATTATGTAATTGTGAAACTTGAATATAAACAAAGAGTTGGAGCACCTCATCTTATATAATATGCAACGATAATGTTTAAAAGGATTTAAAAACTATTGGAGTCAACAGTGGACAGGCTTGGATAGATACCGATGCTGAAATAGGCCAAGTACGTTATAGATTTGTAGCACTTGGAAGAAAAATAAATCATAAAAGTAGCAACGTATAATATAGTAACATTTATTGACATACAATATAACGAAAGATCTCCGTCGATAATGATTAATAAAGTACTCGTCACTTTTCATATTATATTGTATTAGGTACCTTTAATGAGTAGTCGATATCAAACCTTTCAATCAAGCAGTTCACAAATAATCTCTCAATTGAATAATCATTTTTCGTGTATTGTGTTTGTCCGCAATATATATAAAACTACCAAAATAATAAAGCCATACTATCATGTAGTACCCATTAAAATAGACATAAAACATAAACAACCATAAAACATTTCTGTGTTTATTTATGAAATATGTATTCAAATATAAAAAAACTAAACTTGTAGTTGGACATAGTAATACCAAACTAAAATATAATGTACATATTATATTGTTGGCTTCTCTCTAAAAAATATATATAGCTATTCCTTAGCATCACTCTAGCAATATTATGTAGTAATTTGGTTAAAATAAACAATTTGATCAAATCCCTTTTCAATTATTATCTAACTATTCAATTGCATTGTTCACTGGTGTACGTATATATTATTTACAGGAAAGACAAATGGAAAAGGTATACAATTTTTAAATTGAGTTACAAAGATTTAAGAATACAATGCCAACAAAGTGACGATATACTGTTAAAGGGTTGTGAATTTTGATAGCTATTTTTTGAATACTACACTTTTATACCATACTGAGAATTTAAATTTAAAAAATATATCTGTATTGATATCTATCTATACATGTTACTTTATGTGAGTGTTGATTCCTAGCGGTTTGACAAAGAAGATTTTTTTCTAATCCAGGTAAAATCTGTAAATTATTTTTACGCACCCGTATCGGGGAGGTTGGTTTTTGGAAAAAATACCCTTAGAATAAAATACCAAAACCAAAATGTGACAGAAATTTATGAGCTTTTTGAATAGAATTTGGAATGAATGGGAGTAAGTCGTAAAATATTACACTTTATAAAATAAATAGTGACCATGGAGAACATTAATATTTTGCCAACTGATGGAAGAGAATTTAGACTATGAAATTTATTCCTACATTATATTATTATTATATTGTTTATTATTCTAAAATTATAATCATATCTTATATATTATAATTATATCTACAGTTTTTATATCATTGATATAGAAATATTGGTACTGTTCGGTTATCAGGAATACAGCGGAAAACACATTTTGAAAATACCCGATATACTGGATTATTTGTAAGTTTGGGTTAGTTTAGGTTAGGTTAGGTTAGGTTAAGTAAGGTAAGGTTTGGTTAAGTTAACCTAACAAATAATCCAGTGTATCGGCTATTTTCAAAATGTGTTTTCCGCTGTATTCCTGATAACCGAACAGTACCGAAATATTTTTTCTTCCATTGAATATTTTAGTTAATTAAGTAATCTACATAGATATTCTTACATATAGTGTGTAGCAGTGGCGAGAGGTGGAGAAAAGCTGTTACGATTTGACATAAATAGCGCACAATACACTTTGTTTTTACAATACACTTTATTTATTTTCATTTAACTAAGAATACAATATTGATACTATCAACTGAAGGTACTTGATGGAATTTGAATTTAAATTCTAATGGATTTAAGTTGTGTACTATTCCATATATAAGGCAGAATTACGTGTATCCGTTGTATTTCCTTTTTAGTGAGTGCACATATATATATATATATATATATATATATATATAGCCGGAGAATTCCGGCTCATAAAAAAATGACTCAAATGGAATAGTATAAAACTTAAATCTATTAGAATTTAAGAATATAATATCCAGATGGTGCTGGTTAGTTTCTAAAATTCTTTTAAACCCTGCCTATACCCAACCATAATACATAGTTAAGGTATCCTATGGGCGATACGAAATAATATTGCATACTTTTTCAGCCATACTTATTTGTTTTCGTTGAATTAAGAATGCATATTATTACAGTTGATATTGGTTAGTTTTTTAAAATTCATTAAGCCCTGTCCTACCAAACCATTATTGATATAAATATTCTTCTATCTATAAAATATCTAAAACAATGCATATTTTATTGGCGTAAATTTAGATATTTTTATGGATAAACGAATATTTTTTTAATAACATCTACTATGGCTTGGATTAGGGAGGGTTTAATTAAATTTAAAAAATTAACAAACACTATTTGCATATTGTAGTATTAATTCAATGCAAACAGATACGTGTGACTGACGAACTTTAGTGTGCACCATTTATGTCGGATCTTAATAGCCTACGTCCACCATTCGCCACTGGTGTGTAGAATAATATCGTTATCATAACTAAAACTTCGAGTAAATATTATGTGTTTGTGCATATTATTTTATTTAATCCATTAGCAAGAGCCGTAAATCATTAATTGAACATTTTCGATTATTTTCATTAAAAATCGAATTTTTAAACTTGGTGTACTGTTGTGAATCATGACACATTGCAATCACATATCCAAAACATTTTGCATTCATGCAAATATTTTCTTACCTTCATGACAATTTAACAAATGGCTTATTTAATCGAAGAAAACTGCAGTGGCGTCCACATAAAATCATAATATTATGTTTTATGATTATAATATTATTTATTATAAGTATTTGTTTGTTCTTAAAATATATTACATACATAAATAGCTGTCTAATTAGTATTATGGTATCAGTTTGTCTGATTGATTCTCTTGATAGGGTGTTTATATACTTAATATCGAGTGACGATTTCTTAAAAGTAAGATACAAAAAATGTCTTTTCAATACTTCGCTCCTAACTATGCATAGATTTAGGGCAAATGGGTTAAGTAGGTACTATTCCAAAAAAATCACAATATAATCTGGATCTGCTTGTTTACCTGTTTCATTTCATTTACTTAGAGCTTGTCTAGATGACGCATGTCTCGCCGCGATACGCTACAAGTGCGTGTGGATGGCTTAATGAGGTAATCTGTACCTTGACCGCGCGCGAGAAGTGACATGCGGCGATTGTATGTGGACGGCTCAATGAGCTCACATGTACCTGAAGAGAGCACGAGTTTTTATGCGCGAGTTAAATCGCACCATCTGGACAAGGCCTTAATCAGAAAATTTAAATGATTTTTGCTTGTGTGATTTAATATAACGCGATACAATTAATCCGTTTAAAATAATCTCAAATATATATATTTAAATTGTAGTACCTACCACTGGTTTTATGTACGACGATTAATCGGTGGAATTATACGTAGCGGTTCGCCCTACTAGTGACAGTAGTGACCCGGCTGGCCTTGAACGGATTTCGTCTCTAGCTAACTTTGAAGAGTTTTCGACATTCAACATAATTGAATTAAATGCAAGAAAAAAATCTATATTTTGTAGTTATTATTATAAAAAAATATTGTTTTTTTATTTTATATTATATTCTAATGCATGATTTTTTTCTTTGTGTTTATTATGGTATTTTTTTTTGCATATATTATATTTATTGCATTGAAGAAACAATATCAAGAATTTTCTGGAACATGACCATGAGTAAACAACCGCTGGACAAATGCCGTTATACAGTCGTACCCAAGGGACATTAAACGCCTGCAGGAACGCCATAAAATCCGCTGGATAGAGGAGCTTGTAAAATTTGGTAGATATATGTGGCAGTAAAGAACTGTGGCTCGGAAGAGTAGAGAGAGCTAGGAGAGGCCTTCATTGAGCATTGTAACGACCCCGGCTGATGATGTTGAAGATATCATATTTTAATATACTTACACCTCCGTTGATTGTGGAAATTTATTATTATTAATATTTCTTTATTGTGTTAATTGTCAAATAATCATGGTGGAAAAAATTCCATGTATTGTTGATTAAATTGAATAAACCACTATTTTTTTATGAGTACTTATTCACTTTTAATAAACAAATCTGGACCAGTTTTGTCTGCCTTTTTTGTAAATTTATTAAATATTTGTTTAGTGATATATTGAAATGTTATTGTAAGTGCTTATTGATTCATATTCTGTTTTATGTTAATAATTTAGAATATTTTTCTGTTTAGTGTCCTTAATGATATGTATGTATATATGTAGTATGAAATACTAATATCCAATCTCATTAATTTTAATTTAATTGTTCTTGATAAAGTATTATTGGATGGATAATTCTATGTATTTGTAAATTATTTGTGTCACTTTTTGAAATTGTTTTGATAAATTGCCTGTTTTAATAATAAATAAATTGCCTTCTTTATAAAACAGGCGTTTTATAAAGATTATTCAGTTGAAAATGTCCCTCTGAGGTGGACAAAACCGGAACAGATTTATTTATTAAAAGTGGAATAAGTGCTAAATAAAAAAATGTTTTTATTCAATTGAATCAATAATATTATTAATATTATGTCTAGTCATTTTTCCCATCTCGTTTGCAGACTTATTAATTAATATTCAATAATTATAATTGAGATAGAGTTGAACTTGGTTATTACGATGAAGATGGGACCAACTGAATTTAGTCGTTATAAGCATTATTCGTTATATTAAATTTTCCGCGCCACGTTCTATTTAAGCATAAAAGATAAAAAAATCTGAAAACCATCGTAAAATCCCCGAAACAAGCATGGCATTCATAAACTACAAAATAAGTTGTTTATTGTAATGAAGTGCTGAGCCGCCGGCGCTGGTAGGTACCTACTGATTCACAAAGCTTGGATTTTTTACATGCAATTTCAACCATATTCGTGGATACTTTTTCAATGTTTTCGGTGAAAACACCAATTAGGTACTTAGACACTTAACCAGTGTCATAAACGTAATCCGATCCCGGCGGCATCGGTCTAGTTAACTTTCCGGTCGGATTTTATTGCTTAGTTTTTAAACGATCGACACATTAACAGTTTTGCTCGGTATAGCCGAGAAGTAGCTCGTTATAATATTGAATATATGTATGGAGAAAATCATAAACTAAAATGTCAACGAATGTTTCCTCATTACATCCGACATCTCGCTATTTCTGTGATCGTAATAACCGAGTTCGACTGTATTTTCTAATTGACAATATTGAAAAAAAAAAGTCTACGACACTGAAAATACCCTTGTTTCTGCTGATATTTGCTAAGTGAAACAGACCACGGATGGTGAGAATCGAGTTTGTTATCATCTGAAGGAAGTCATCATATGGAATTAAGTCATCACCTCCCGACCAAAGTTATGGACCCCAAACATGCAAGTGCCGGACTGCCCCACCCAACTCATTTAAATTTGCGATTGAATAAATATAAATTTAATAACGCCTAGTTAATCGGACACGCTTAGCGGCGCCGGGATCTTTGTCAATGACGCTCGGGGAGTGAGGCTTAATTGAAAAATGAACCCGCTCCGACTTGATTCGGCTCTGATATTTGTTTAATAAATTTGTTTTTTAATTGCACTTCTTTATTAATGCCTAGAGCTGAGGCTTTAACGAACATGTAATAAATGCAAGATCTAGGTTTTAATTACGAAATAAGAGTTCAATCTATGACACAGGTACCGAAAAATAGATAAATTAAAATCGAATCTGGACAAATTACTAAAAAGCATGTATGATAAACCAATATTTTTAAGATGGAGCACATATGCCTCCACTATAAAAACATTTCTACTGATTTAGAATTGGTTGATAAATAATACAAATGCAAATAATACATACTGACTAGCAGGTCAGAAATAATGGGAACTGAAATACCTAACAGGTAAGGAGTAGCAGGTAACCGATATCGAGTAAGGAATAAACCGGGATAAACTTAAACACGTGTCTGTCAAGAATACGTCATACGTCGAATACTGATAACTGCTCACGGCTTATGCATTGACTCTCATTTAATATTTCTGTATTACACACCATTGCACGTGCATAATGCGTGTTTTATTTTTGTAGGACACTCACATATTCAATACCTACACTACATTTTGATGCAGGGTTTTAGCAGGATGCAGAGTCTCGAGTAAGGAATAAACCGGGATAAACTTAAATTCGTGTCTGTCAAGAATACGTCATACGTCAAATACTGACAACTGCTCTCGGCTTATGCATTGACGCTCATTTAATATTGCTGTATTACACACACCATTGCACGTGCATAATGCGTGTTTCATTTTCGTAGGACACTCACATATTCAAAACCCTGCATCAAAATGTAGTGTAAGTATTGAATATTGCCTATCGGAATTCTATTTATACTGTTCTGTGCTGACTAGTTTCAGATAATACTACCCAGCCTTTTATAGGCTGTATTAAAAAATATATTGAATATTTAATAGCTACGGCTATGTACCTATTGTCAGAAGCTTTGATATTGAAATTGGTGATAATCCTAAGCTGGATTTTTATAATGACTAAGTTTTCAGACCGCCCATGTACCTACGGCACATTATTTAAAATATAAAATTGAAATACATAATAACAGCGGGTTTGGGTCGAAATTCTGAAAGCAAAAATCCCAAAATCTCGAATGCAGAAATCTCAAAGGTCGAAATCCTGAAAAATAAAAATTCTGACAATTTATTCACAAACTTTTTTGAAAAATAAAAATGTGTGTAACTTAAAATCTTTTTTTATTTATATTGAATCTAATTTTGTGATCACAGTATTGAAGCTTGATTTGGCAAACATAAAAAAGATTTAAAGTTATACAAATTTTCGTGGAGAGCAGCCAAAAGTTGGTAAGTCGATAATTTAGGTATTAAGAGTTAACAACGGATTATGTGGCTATAAGTATATAAATATGTATGATAGAAAAAAAGCAAGGTCATCCGATATATAACATGAATATAGAGCACAAAAAATAACAATTGTGCTGATTTTAGAGGCCATGTAAAATTTCAATCTGCAATTACTTACTACATAACAAATTTTAAGACTTACTAAATTGGTAAAAACGATATATTTTTATATAAATATAAACAGCGTGAACTATGATTTATTCACAAGTATGTTCGCTGCATTAGATAAAACTTAATAAACAAGATTATAATGATATAACTTGGTCGCTCAAAGGATGGCGAAATTCAAATGTGGTCACGATCCTCAGCCGTGAGTGCACGACCAAGAAGAAGAAGAATGATATATAATATTATGTAGTTTGTAATTATAATATCGGATTGGAAAAATAATATTGGAAATAGGGTGGTCTGGCTCTCTCAGGTGCAGAATTTATTACTGTACGCACTGTAAATTTATTTGTAAAAATATATAAACTGAGGTAAAGAAGAATCTTGGCATAATACTTTTGTTTTAAAATTCCAAGTTATCAGCGTATCACTCAATTTTTTTACAGTCATAATTTATTGTATATAAATATAAAAATTTGAAAAAGTGATAACTTAATAATATTATTAACAAAAAAATATCCTTGATAGTTCATTCACAGTGAACCACACAAAATAATTCACATACAAATGTGGATAATAAATGCCTCGGGTCCGAGAGTTCGTGAGAATAAACTACCGAGATATTAAATAATTCGTATTCAAGAAACGACCGGACAAGTTATTTATAACTTCATCTATAACCATTTAATTTATAACAGTCGGGCCGCAACCCAATCGCTAGATTTTGGAGCATTTAATTGACCAAAAAGTGTGCCGCAGCCTCTCATATGAAAATCAGGGGTTATACATTTATATTGGTATCACAGGAATGCAGTAATCTTATACCTACTTAAACAGAAGATGTTTCGATAAATATCAATAAGTAATATTTTTTTCCCGACTATGTCCGATACGAATAAGATCATTATGGGCCTCCACAAAGTAGAGGTTTTTATTACCAAATTTTAGGTTTTTTTTATGAGAAATGGATGTCAGCCACTTTATCAACGTATTAGGTCGATACTTAGACTCGTACACAAATTAAAAAAGTATATAATGTATCCTGGATCTTCCAAGTATACAATATTATTGTGTACTTGAATGGTCCAGGATTTGAACCTGGGACCCACAATGCTTTAGGCCGACGCTAGCCGCAGGGCTATCGTTGGTGTGTTAATAATAAACGTATGTATATAATATTCTCTTTTATTTAAAATGCTTTATTTATTTAAGGCTGAGCAATACCTTCACAATTTAACGGCCCACGTGCTCGTCGTAGGTCAAAATTGAGTTTTTATTGTATTTTCAAACCATGATCCTGGACACTCCTTAAACGTTGTAGATAATCTATTTATATATAATTTTACTTCCTACTTTAATTATAGTTTGTAAATTTATGGCTACGGCCGTATGTTGTAGCTTAACTACTAGGGAATGACAAAAGAAATGGCGTAATTCAAAAAAACACTACCTTATTCTTAGGTCAATAATTATTATAAAGCAATCATTATTCATAAGATGTTTATCACACTTGAATGGTCAAAGACATAGCTTATAATTTGTATCTTTAGAATCATCTTCAAATGTGTTAATCTTGCCGATTTTTTGAATAATAAAATGCCTAATTCTTGTCAAATTTGGGATCACAGAGATTATCAATATATTTTTTTATCGTGAATATTTTACAAAAATTATCTCGTAATGAATTATACTAATGGTTTTATAAATGCGTTTAAAAATTAATAAATGTAAAAAATCTTAACACCACTGCACAGTTATGTACCGAAATATGACTATATTCTAAAACATTAGAGCGAGAGGTTTAAAAGAATACTATTATATGTAACAAAAATACTTTATGCAGTCATCAAATGTTTAAAATAAATATAAAGGATAATAAGGCTTCAAAATTATATAAATAGATTATCTAAAACGTTTAAGGAGTGTCCAGGATCATGGTTTGAAAATACAATAAAAACTCAATTTTGACCTTCGACGAGCATGTCCCCCCTTAATGTAAGAATGTAAAATTTCTCATTATACATAATTTGGGAACACAGAAATAATAGGAATTGAAATGCCCAACGAGTATGGAGTAACAGGCAACCGATCTCGAGTGTATAAGATTACTATGGGATAAACTTAAACACATGTCAAGAATACGCTTTTCCTTTATTCTAATTTTTCTCTTTTTCTTTGTTTTGATTAAGTTACTTCCATCACAATCCATGGTGGACACATTAGGCCATTGAACTTGGAATCTATTATTTTTGGAATATGAGTCGTCTCATGGTAGGTAGAGTCTCATTGTAGAGTCAAATACGATTATGATAGTTATCCAATAAATACGATAGGGCATGGTAGGTAAAATGTATTAACATAAACTTATACTTCCTTATCATTCATTGAAAGTGATATTTATTGAAGCACCATTTTCGACAGTCCCGATTACTAATAATAGTTTTATACTTATGTTAAAAGTAACAACACAAATCATCTATTTTGACTGTGATCATAATATAATATGATTAGACCAAAGCTCAATGCAATGTAAATAAATAAAATAAATTCAATAATAAAATTATGAATTAGAGAACTTATTACAATATATTATAATGATGAAAATAACCATTAAATAATATCTAATATTAGGACGAATTTGTCGAATTAAAATAATATATTTATTTTTGTTATTTCTAAATTTTTATTAATTTATTATATTATACCATTATTAAATGTAAATTATCAGTAAAATGTATTAAATTTTAATTTTCAATTTCTGACAGAAGTTATTAGTAGCAAATACTATCGCAAATTATAAATTTGTAAATAATAATACATAAAAGATGAGAAATGTACCAGAATATTCATCATAATTTATACTTATAAATTTATTCCCATAATATCGGTGGTGTTTGGGCATAACCTGATAACTGTTTTTTTTTGTATGTTAAGTGAAAAAATTGGCTCACTATTATCTTACATTAAATGATTAAATTTGGGAAATACCCTGATATCAGTATTTCATTTAAAAGTGATCAAAACCCTACCGAAATATTAGGACGGTATGTAAACAGCGGTTAGTTTGGTCAAAACATGATCTCAAACCTTATCATATTTTAATCACAGATAAGTGAAATTATTGGGTTAATTAGAAAATATAGTTTTTGTCATATTATTTTGCATTTATTTATTCTCCATACTATTAGACAAAAATATTGAACCGAGATTTATGGGGACAATTAAAAGTTTAAAATAAATTGCTCTTCTGTAAATGTAACATTTTGCAGTTAACAAGTTATGTCTAAATAATACCGATACTTATATTAATAGAGCAGTTTTATTTTTCGTGATAATACGATTATTTCTTATAAGATTCTTCGTATTTGAAATGTCATCTTATAGTGAGAAATTAAATACCTCTGCCAGCGTTATTGAAAATGATGAAAACGAGAGTATATTGCTCCAAATAAAAGATGCCTGACGAAAAAACCATGAATTATTCATGAGAATCTTGGCATAATCATTACAAAATGTATTGTCAATCCAAGACGTTTTTACAACGGTTAAATATATCGGGGCTAAGCTTAATTAGGCGAGCTTTTTCAAAAGTGTATGCAGATAATGAGGAAGAGAGGCGTCATCGAACAAGGCGGTGGCATCCTCAAATCGCTGTAAAGTAACGACTTAATTGTCCTGAGATAAACATCTTGCATGGACACAACGATTTAGGGCCTATAGGATGTTTAAATGAGCAATAACGAAGAACACAAGAGATCCGCTCTCGGAAATCTCCCTGTGCCTGTTATAAATATTATTCCGTGTTCAATTGACGAGTTAATCGAGGAAATAAGCTCTATATATTATGTACCAGTGGTGTTCTCCAAAATATAAGTAAATTTTTATATTATGATAATTAATTATTTCATACTTACTAAAAAAAATAAGTAGTTCAAAAAAATATTTATTGATCTCACTATTTTTAGTGAAACTATTTGAGTTTCTATAATATGTAGGTATGTAAACTGAACAGTTTCACGACGCTAAAATGATCAAGTAAATTATATTACTGTGGCCGCCTTTACTTTTTTTGTGGATCCTTAGAGAAACGCAAGATGAGCAGTGGAGAGTATTGATACTTTAAAAAAATCTCTATAAGTATTTCAAAGTGATGCAAGTAAGCATGACAAAGTTTCTCATAAATAAGTACTGTTACCATCGTAACGTTGCATCTGTAACGTGTATTAAACGATGTTTTATTGAACGTTTGCAATCGTGATTAATTGACCAAAGCATAGCCAGTTTGATTTTTGTTTGAAATCCGCGGCATTTTAACTGCCCCCTTACGGCAAAAGTAAATAACACGGGCTCTTCCTAATTCGTATGAACATGATTATGAAGAACAGTAAGTCGTGTTTTGTCATTCTAACACGAACATGATTCGATTCAAAATGACATTTCCACATACTTTTTTCCGTGTATGATTACCATATAAATGTGCTTTCATGTGAACTAGTATCAAAATAAATGTATTTGTTCAGACCCAACCATAAATGAAGTACCCATTATTTTTAATTACCAATCTCTCGGATCGAAATCTAAATAATTAATATATACATAATAAAATCGAAAATATCAATTTTTTTACCATTACCCATAAAGCACAGTACACAAGTTCAATACTCTGCCATTTTAAAATATTGTATTTCGGCAGCTATTATAGCTAGCGTATTATTTATGACTTATTAATGTAGTATATGACTAAAATAATAGAATATTGGTTTATTCATTCACATAATATTATATTATATAAAAAAAAATTAGCTAAGAAACTTAAAAGACAATGTTAATATTTTTCAAATAGTGATCCAAAACTTTACTTAATATCAGTAGTTTTTTTAATCCGGAAAATTGTTTATTTAAATAAAATGTATGAAATTTCAGTATAAATATTTATATGATTGAAATAGATAAACCTTATATTCATTATTGTTTCATATAGTTATATAATTTACTTGCAACGTATTTTAATCTGTAACAATTAATTCAGCTGCCAAACTAGTGAATAATATCAACTAAAATGTAAGTATTATTATTCATCTAAATTATTTAAATTTTTTAATGAAGTGGGCACATAAATAACGGCGATTGGTCGTTACTTAAGACAAGAGGTCAATTTGAAATCTCGTAAGTACGGATATTTATTGGTGCCTTTGACAGTATGAGGTCTACGCTATAAAATTAAGAGCTTTATCAAAAGCTCCATTAAATTTGAAACAAAGTCACCGACCATTGAGTGGCGCTAACAATAGACTCGAATCAAATTAGTTTATGTATTATTGTGAATGTAAAATTTTTACGATGTTTTTATATGAAATGCTCAGTTTTTTAACAGACTATTATAAAACTAAAGGTATTTACGACATATGTTGTAAATAAATGCATTGTAATACTAGTTGTATTATTGTATAATTTATGAGACTGGAGATAAAAAAAAAAAATATATTGTTGTATGGAATTTAAATATTTTTTTCGGACTTTTTCCCCGAATTCGATCTAAACTTTTCCAAAGCTTTTGGTTATAATGTCAATGTTTCAGCCAGTGATAATACGCATATCCTCGCTAACCCCTTTCATCCGGGCGGCTCTCGTGGTGCAGTGGGTAAGGCGCTGGCCTTCCACCCGAGAGTTCTGGGTTTGATTCCCGGTCATGTCAAAAACATTTATGTGTTTTTCTCAAAGCCTGTGTGTTTGTGATTGTTCAAAATTACTAACAACCACCTTGTACGAAAAAGCAAGGGCATGGTTATTAATAATTCTAAAAAAAAAAAAACCCCCTTTCATCCACGCCATCAGTGAGCATAAACCTCCCCAGATTTGAAGACTGTCCCTTAGATAGATAGAAAAGACACATTTTTTAAGCCAAGACCTTTCAATATAGTTTAGTCGTCAGATAGAGGGGGCTGTTATTGTCAAAGGACAAATTTTATTTGACTGATTCTGACTCCTCTGTTTTTTTCGATGGGCACCTTGAGAAAACGGGTGTTATATCATTAACCGTTATCTCTACAAAATTTATACCAACATACAATAAAGATCTTTAAATTCTACACAAAAAAGTATTTACGTATTTTTGGTAAATTAAACGGTTTTACCAAAATTTGAAAAATGAATATTTCCATTTAACTATTTTTCTACTCGTTTTCTGACTATATTGGTAAAATAAAGCAAACATTCTTGTTCGTTTAATTGAGACATCGAGACATCATTACTCTGTTTTAATACAATGGTAAATAGTCAAATTTTATAGCATGTTACTTGCTGAAATATATTATTTATTGAAACGTTTATGATGAGACCATCACTATAGATAGTAAAATACCATAGGGGCGTTTAAATAATGTATAACCTATTTTTTTTTTCATAAAAAAATATGTGTATTAAACAATCCGTCGAGGAAAAGCGACTATGGTGGTGACTAACTAGGCTGTGGACACTGTAGATGGATATTTTATAAAACTTGATATACTATTATCATTCTCGGTTCTTTATACTTTAGTGGCACGTAAATCTATTGAACCTTAGTATTGATAAATTTGAATTGAATATAAAAACCTATCATTCAAAATGACTAATATACTAAACATATCATTGAATTTTAATAAATCATATTATATTATGCTATTGGTAGCAATATAAAACTTCACATGAATTTTAAATATTTAAAGTTTTTAAACTATCGCAATGTTATCTTATTAGAATTAATTCCAGTTCAGTATTGTATAAAACAGGATTCCCATTGGTGCGATGATCGATGATTAATAATAATAAAAATAACGGCCTCAAATGAACCATCAATCAAAAAATCTCTTGTGGCAGAAGCCCAAAGTGTTTATTATTATAACGCAAGCATTTAAAGTAATAATATTCACAAGTTGTACCTATTCAACAACGGTCCATAATAATTTCGCTTGAAGCCATACAAGGGTTGCACGCGATCTTCAGAAGTGCTTTATGTCAAGCTTCTGTATCTTAAACTGTATTTAAACAAAAAATATATATATAAAACTTTCACGTAAGATATAATATTACATGTAGTGTTTTTTAACGCTGGTAAGAAGATAATTTATTCCAGCACCTAGACTAGATTGGAAATAGTATGTCATATTATATAATTATATCTCACTGCTGCTGACCAGTTAATTACTAATTAATTACCACATTTAATTATCATGCTAATAGTATCTACTATTTAATGGCCATGCACCAAGCGCGTATTTAGCGCTTAAAGACTTAATGAAAACAAATAAGTATGGCTGACAAAGTTTAGTGTGTACTATATATATCGGATTTACATAGCCTACCTCAACTCTTTGCCACTGACTTGATAATAATCTATCATATTCTATATTCTAAAAAGAACAATAAAAAGAGGCATGAAAATCTACCTTTAATCAATTATTGACTTAATTTTAATATTTTAATAGTTAATTTGAATTTTTTAGCGTAAATGCAATTATTCCAATAATAAAGATTTACAAATATTATTTAGTACAAGACTTTCGTTATTTTCTTTATAACAACGTTTTTATTAGCTCGTATTCTTATTTCTCCGGTGGTTGTTTATCCAGTACAAAACTTGCAATCGATTTTTAACTAACTTCCCGACTAGCTAGAGATTAGAAACTTTTAGAATATATCAAAACACGACGCTAATGCATTCTTTTAATACTTTTAGCCCTCTTTGTAGAATTGAATTCATTTTCAGTTAATTCCGTTTTGTATGAAAAGTTATTTCGGAAGAAATCCGTAATCCAATCCAATATTATTGGTTGCTAAGTGGGTGGTCCTAGCAACTAAATTATTAATATATACGTGCGTTACTATGGTAATCAAAATGACATTTCAGTATTCTATATTTTTTGTTTGTTTTTTATTTACTTCATATCAAGTACAAGTTTGAGCATATTGAGCATAATAATTGAACAGAAAATTTAAAAACGTTATATATAAAAAGTTCTTTTTATCTTGTAATTATTTTTGTTTATTACGTTAATATTATGTATCATAACTAATATTAAAAAATAAAGCTTTACGTAGCAAGTTGTATCTAACGTACAATTTATTTTGTCTCACCATAGGTGATTTTGCCTCGCACTGTCCGTTGTATACAATTACGCCTTGCGACTGATAACTTCATAAAATTAGACCTAAAATTATAAAGTCAGATACCAATTTTGTACTACACTGAACAAACATACCATTTTACCAAATTGTTATTAGTTATTTCATTATACAAAATTACTCTAATCTTATATGTATGTAGCATGTTAGTCGTACTGAAAGCAATAAGTACCTAACTACCTTTTTGTTAAAAGGAATATTGTTAATTTATTATTATATGCGACGTGGAGAGATATTATTTTGAGACTGAAGATTAAAAAGATCGTTAGTTATATAGTTTTTACAGCCACGTTAAGGTAAACAATAAATCTGGATAGAGCCATTATATTTTATACGAAACGTGCAAAGTTTCTTTTTACAAATACACACAGTAAATATTTAGTGGATTTAGTCAATAATATTTTATTTTTATTTTTAAATTGTATGTAAATTATGTAGGTAACCTAACTTAACACAGTAAGTATATAGGATTAGATTTATCGGTAATTATAAAACACATGAAAACGTTTCCAAAAAAAAAAATCACTAACGCCAATGATTATAATGAATGTAAACAATTTGGAATGCTTGTCGATAGGAAAACGTCAAATCACAGCACAAAAAGCAAAAGATGGTTCAATCATCAGAAATTGGGAATACTTATTAAGCTGAGTTGAAGAGTTCTACAGCAATCTCTACAGTGATGACACTGACAATACGACTATAGACTTAGATCTTCAGAGAAATGAAAATTCGGAAGACCATACTCCCGAAATCACATCCTGAGAAGTAATCCATGCTTTAAATTACATGTAAAGTGGGAAAGCCCTGGAGGAAGACGATGGTCTTACGATAGATATCCTCAAAAAAGCGAGAAAGGATGTAAATGAAAGACTTGCACAATTGTTCACAGCCTACATACGCAAAGAGGATGTCCCAGAGGCATGGAAAAATGCCAGCATTGTCATTCTTCATAAAAAAGTGACAGAAAAGACCTAGAAAATTATCGTCCAATAAATTTACTCCCTATTCTCTACAAGATGTTCACAAAAATTCTCTCAAACCGTCTGCAAAATGTTAACCAACCGAGAGAACAAGCCGGATTTAGAGGAGGATACAGCACTATGGACCATATCCAAGTCGTCAGAGAAATCATAGAGCGGTGCCAGGAATACAAACTGCCACTATGCATGGGTTTTATAGACTATGAGAAAGCGTTTGATTCGTTAAAGAAATGTTCAATACTCGACGCACTTAGAAAACAAGGAATCCCTGGGCGCTATATAAATATTTTCAATAATATATACTGTAAAGCAACAGTATCTGTCAATCTCCATAAACCATTGCACAAATTTCCTATCAGCAATGAGTCCGACAAAGTGATACAATCTCACCTAAACTATTTACAGCTACCCTTGAAGACTTATTCAGGCAACTTGACTGGAATGACAAAGGGATCCCCATAAATAGAGAATACCTGAGTCATCTGCGCTTTGCCGTAAGTAATTTTCTCTCAAGACTCAGAAGACCTCCAAAGCAGAATGCAGGAACTCACCGAAGTAAGCAACAAAGTAGGTTTGAAAATAAATGTAACAAAGACGAAAGTCATGTTCAACTGAGAGTGCAGGCCAAAAAGAGATCCTCATCAATGGCACTCAGCTCGAACAGGTGAAAGGCTACATCTATCTGAGACAACAAGTGTCTATAAATGGATGTGTATTTGATGAAATTTTTCGCAGAGTAAAGCTGGGCTGGAGTGCTTTTGGCCACCTGAATAATGTCTTCAAAAGTTACCTTCCACTGTGCCTAAAGCGCAAAGTGTTCAACCAGTGTGTGCTTCCCGTGATCACATATGCGTGTGAAAGAGAGATCCAGAAACTTAGAGTAGCACAACGTGGTATGGAGAGGTGCATGCTGGGTATAACTGGGCATAACGCGAAAGGACAAAAAGAGGAATCAGTGGATTAGAAAGCAGACAAGGGTTTGCGATGTAATAGAGTTTATTAAAGGCCTTAAATGGAGATGGGCTGAACACATAGCTCAAAGATGAGACAATTGTTGGACAAATCTAGTCATCCAGTGGTATCCAAGAAGTACAAAACGTCCGCAAGGTAGACCTAGAGGCCGCTGGATCGGTGAAATGATAAAGTTCTGCGGAAGTACGTGGCAACGCAATGCACAGGACCGAGAGAAGTGGAAGCAGCTTGAAGAGGCCTTCATCTACCAGTGGATAGATTTAGGCTAATGATGATGAAACAATTTCTGATTTCCAATTCATCTGTTAATAATATCACACTTTTATAATCAGAGATCAATTTTTCATATATATTACAATTTATTGCATTATTTTTACAAAAGTAAAACATTTTTGAATACAATGAAACATAATAATTTACATTACTTAGACGAACAATCGCAAATAACAGTAGGTACGTCAAACGTCTTATCACAAACCATAATTTTTTTATGGCTAGAAATTTATCCGTACTTAAAAACTTTCTGGAAATTTCAACAAGTAAGTAATACCAAAAGTCGACGTGAATTTCTCTAAATGAGTAATGTGGTGTATATAATTATTCGATATGAATCAGTGTCGCCTACCTACACGTAATTAAAATAATGAATAGGTTCATGCCTACCACACATTGTAATAATAAAAGTGAATCTGTCAAATCTGGGACTGGGATTGGGAGACTGCGATGGCTAGGTCATATGCACCGTATGAATGACAATGAACCGGCAAAGAGCCAACAGAGAGTCCAGCAATCCAATAGGACATAGAAGAAGAGGGAGGCCAAAGATTCGCTGGTTAGATGGAACTGCCAGTGACTGCCGTATTCTGGTGGTACCAAATTGGAAAGCGGCCACACTGGATAGGACTGATGATGATGACTTTGACAATGCTTTACTATCTAGTAGGTAATAATAGATAATGGTTTATTACAGAATTTATAATAATTTGATAGCTATTTGATTCAACACCAAAGGAGTGTTAGAAAAAGTATAGGGCTGTTAAAAGTAATATTTTGAAATACATACCTAATTCTAAAGCGATAAAGTGTAGAAGCTGGCTTTTTATTGAAGTAAACATAAAAATATCTTCAGAAGGAGGGGTACAATGTTGCCAGAAAAAATATTTAATCAGAATACAAGTTCGGGCCCGTGGTATAAAATAATAAATCTGTCAGATTTAACAAGCTATAACGAATATGGGTACATGTATATTTACTAGAGTTTTAGGCGATCATTAATAAACTTTATACTGTGTGATTTTAAAGAAAAGCTTTAGCTTAAATCTTAAATAAAAAGCTTTGATTTCAACTTCGACGCCAAAATCATAATAATTTATAAGCCTCAATTCCTTTTTACAATATGTAAGTTTATTGTCTCACAAAGTATATTTTTTCATTTGAGCAAAATACCACGTAGGAACTGCCTAATTATTGATACCTATAAAGTAATTATTATTTATCTTCCAAAATCAATAAAATTACCTATGCTTAACATTTTTTCCAAATTTTTGTCTAAGTATAGGTACATTTACATCCAATAACGAGTGTTGTGGGTTAGAATCCTATGTATAAAAATTCATTTTTTTTCAATGTGAGTATTAAACCACGGACTAATATATAAAATTCCGATAGACTATACCCCAATACACTACGTTTTGACGGAGGGTTTTTAATGTGAGAATATCCTATGAAAATGAACCACACATTGTAGACTTGAAATAGAGTGTGTTGCAACCCTTAAATACACCAATATTGAATGAGCGTTAGTGCATAAATCGAGAGCAGTTGTCAGAATGAAATTCAAACGTATTCTTGACACATGTTTGAGTTTATCCCATATTCTTCCACACTCGAGAGTATGGATGTAGTATGTGGACTTAAAAGGTTGGACAAATGACAAAGTGTAACATTCATATTTAACATTATTGTACATGCGCAAATGGAATTTATTTTATTTCACAGGAACTAGGCAAGGCAAAATACGATTATTATTTTCTATGACAGTTTTCTATTATCGGCTGTATTCTATCAAACTTATTGTATCGCCTTTTCTCGCTCAATGCCGGTTTGACAATATATCATGTTTTGTAGAAAAACTATCAAAAATCACGCTAAACTAGTAACAACATTTTTTCTTATAAGTAACACTATCTTATAGCCTGGCGGTCAAAGTGTAAACTAGATTTTTAAACTTATCATAGTACATAGGAAATTGTTTAAAAAAAATTAGCTACCACAGATGTTTGGAAAAAAAAACCTACCTATACTTAAGTATGTATATTTAAATATTATGCTCTAATGAATTTTATTTATTTATATATATTAATACTAAATAAGTATTATATTGTCAGTAATATCATGCTTAGAAGCCAACAGCCGATTATTTTATATGCACTACATATTTCTTAATTTGCATAAACGATTTATCAAATTCAAACATTTTTAGGTCTCAAAGGATCCGCCCATATTAAAAACCCACCCTTAACTGTGTAGCAAAAGCTTAATCAATTTAATAATTCTTGCCAAATATATTATTTTCAATCCCGTTAATAGGCTGTTTTTTGTATTATTAATATTATAACTGTGTGGGCAGGTTGGCTATTTGTTTTACTGACATATTTTCATAGCTTGGTCAGAGAGAATTATTGACTTTTTTAATTGAGGCGGCATGATTTGCAAAAAAGTGATAAATTTTAACAACTTGACTCGATTGCCCATCACCCTTTTGAATAATGAAGATATCTGCTCATCCAAAGACTGTGGAAACTAATTTGTAACAATAATAAAACTAAACAAACAAGAATAGCGCTAAATTATAAGTGCCGGAAAACATACCTTTATTGAACAGGTGAACGCATATATTATTTAATATGGGTTATAAATTATGCGAATAAAAACAAAACTAATACATATTTTATTGTACTTATATTATTTAAAAATTGGTTAAAATATAAAGCGTCTAGTTTCAAATCCCAATAAAACGGTTTTTGAAAAATTTTGTGTTAGCTATGTATTTAGATGGATATTTTTGCTACCTACTATATGATGGCCAAAGATTGAACTTTAAAAACACCAAAAACTGTCAATGCGTATTGTCAAAAAATAGGGAAAATTTCAAATCCCGCTAAAATGGTTGGGTGTGTTTTTCAAATGCCCCTAAAATGGAGAAGCCAAGATACTCTTTCGAGTTTAGAATGTACGAATTAAATAATAAATACATACAATTCACAGATTTAATAGTTAATATTTGAATAGTGAATAATTTTAATTTTTCTCAAAACTATCTAAAATCTTTTTAGATTATGTTATGAAGTTGGGGGATATAATAGTTTTAAATATTTCAGAAGCAAAACTGTGCTGTAACAATAATCAAGTGTAAAATAAGTATCAAAAGTGTTATTGTTAATACAATGATTACCGTTTACTAATTACTTTTAAAATTTGTTAATTTACTTAATTGAATTATTATATTATAACTAATAGCGCCTATATACGTCCATAGATTTACTGGCACCAATAGTGCGTAAATTAAGCTATCACGATATTAACTATTCTTCAACCGTAAACGAGACGCGTTTCATCGCTGTGTGGTGCTATTTGTCAGGTTATGAAAATCGGTTAACGTCAAAATGCTCTGCGCGGTGTAGTTCTTTTTTTTTCCGTCAGGGTTTCCACTAAACTTCTGCTGTGCAGATATCGTGCAAGTTTCAACTATCGCATTGAACATTCAAAAGCAGCTGAACTTTTTTGAGCCATGCATACTGTCTTGCAACTTACATGATAATACGCACTGTCGGCAATAAATCCACGCATGTGTAAATGGGTATTAAAAATAAAATAATTATGTTTTAAATAAAAACACTCAGTGACGTCCCTAGACAAAATGCCGCCACATTTTTTTATACAATATTTTTCATCATCCGCGAACGTGTCGTTTCTGGTCACCAAGGACATCGAAGGGCAACGGAAGTAAACTAGACATCGCGAACCCGACAAAAAAAAATACAGTCCTGTTAAACCTTTTATGTTAATTAATACATTTTGTTTCCAACAAGTGAGCTGAATTTTTAATGGAAAGATATTTTCGTTATTACTTAGTTTAAGTAGGTAGCTATTTCTATACATACCAAATGATTATCCTCGATTTGCCGCCCTTCGAGTAACTGTTGCCCCCAAGCGACGCTCAATCTGCCTACCCCCACGGGACGTCACTGATAACAGTACAATATCAAGTGTTGTTTGAATTAGTAATACAACGATTAATAATATTTATTATATTCAGTTTGAATTATAGCTAATTACAATATTACACTTTTTTAATTTACATACAATACCTATAGATAATAATTATGAAGGAAGTAAGCAATCAATATCTTCCAAATATTCCGCCAAACTGCAATTAGATATATCTATCTATTTTAAATGAACTAAAACTGTAAAAATCCATGCCTTCTTCTTTATATTTGGGTAATATAATAAAAATTCTAACAGAAGTCTTATAAGAATCATGTAAATTACGAACTTTAAGCTCATATATGAGTATGTACAAACTTATAGTTATAGCTGTCTAGTTAAATCAAAATTGCTGTGTATGTGTAATCAAAATGTATTTGATATTATATTGCCTTTTAAAAAATAATTCTTTTAAATAAACGCTAAACAATTTATTATATAATATAAAGTATAAGCGTCAGTTAAAAAAATGACAATATCTCTTAGGTGATACACTGATAATAATCTACCTACCTATGTATGAAAATAAAATGTGTGCATTTTTTTTATCCTTAACCTAAAAAAGATGATAAGTAGATAAAATGGGCAGTAGGCAGCTGTTACTGACCACAAAAAAGATTTGACCAGATTGTGTCGGTTCGAGTTTCAACCCCGTGTGATTTTGTAATGAACTTAAATCTGTGGTTTACTTTTTTCGCAATAAAAAAAGTGTTTTTGTAAAAGGGAAATCTGTGTCTTACCAATATTCTAAAATAGGACCTAATTTTTAGTTTAAACGAGTAGATAACTACATAATTTAAAAATACATTCTTTCTTGTTAGGTAGATATTAAATTTATTAAGAGCATTCATCACTGAAACAGCAAATAATTTTTAACAATATGTGGGACGTAATTTTGCACTCGTTGCCAATCAGAGAGCGATAGTCGAGCTGTGGGCACGTCAATTTGTTTTGTGATGGCGTCGGAGAAATATATTCTTAAATCGTGTAAAGATGACTAAAAAACGTTATGTATTTACTCGAAAAAGAAAACATGTCAATGAATATATTATTATTATTATTACTAATATAACAATAAGCATGATATTAAATGGACGCATGTTGAATTTTTATGACATATTATGTTTTGTTCATCACGCTTCGTTTGCACAATCTGCGCGTTGCGTAGTCACGATCTTTTTAGACCATGCCTCAGCTGAACTATACTGCCGTCCTAAGCGAAAGAGCAGTATCTCAAAAATGTTAACTTTTGGCTATGAGCAATTTTGTAAAGATACAAACCGCACCACTTTGTAAATTATTATTTGATGTTTATATGCGATATAATGCCTATTCTCATACTTACCTTACTGCTTATGGGTTAATTTTAATTAAAAATTAAAAACTTAAGCTAATAAATGAGTTACGTCCATTTTGCTTAGTAAATTTGGTTTCGAAATAATAGATACAACCTCGGCCTTTATGATGTTGTAGGAAAACTTACATTTATTTTCAAAAACTTGCATTTTTTTATACTTTCGTACAAATCAAGTTTTAAATATCATGTTAATTATATCTAATGGCCAACTAATGCAAACGCGCCAGTCTCGTTGTCAGCACTAAATGATGTGCGAAGTGTTATTACTTCTAAAATCGTTCTCGGCACACACGACTAACTGTCATTTTGCTTGACAGGAACGTTTGAAACATGATGTAATATGAAAGACTTTCTTGCCATAGAACTGTGTATTTCCAAAATTCTTTGTTAAGAAACTGCGTCCTTTCTTCAGATATCACATTTCAGCGCACTTATGAGCATATTTTTTCAGTATCACAACCATTTTTTACTGCATGCATTTCTGCTATTTTTTGCAACTTTTGTTTTTTTAGTTCTTTTAAACACAAATCAAACTTTTTTCTCTTTCTAATTAATCCCTTTTTTGTGTAAAGGACATCATTGTTGCGTTTACGTTCACTAAAAATTTCACCTGTGCCATTATTCTCATTAAACTCACCCTCATCCAATATTTGTCGAATATCTTCAGTGACAGTGTTATTAGAACTGACAGGATTAACTGGCTCAAGTTCTAATAATAATGAAGAATCTTCAACTATAATTTCATTTATTGGAGATTCTGTTTGATTCAAAGAAGTAACATCATACATAGTCGCAGTAGCAGTAGCAGGACTAACTGGCGGCCAAAAATAATATCACATTACATCTACGTTGGTCTGAAATAATAAAATCACGTATTATAAGTAATATTGTATTGCTTGGCCTTTATCTGATACACTATAAATACGGACATAATATTGAATTATATCGATTAAAACAAATCAAAGTTACCTTCAAAACACAATATGTTTTCATCCTGAAGCATTTCTGAAACCATACCCACCCAAATTGTTCTGCATTGCCTCACCAACATCAGGTTCCGAACATTTAACAGTTTCTGAAATGACGTAAGTCCGCACTTAACGGCCCACGTGCGCCGCGTCGCGTAGGTCAAAATTGAGGTTTTATGGTATTTTCAAAGCATAAGCCTGGACATTTCCTAAACGTTGTAGATAATCTATTTATATTATTTTGAAGCCTGATTATCCTTTATATTTATTTTTAACAATTGATGACTGCATAAATTATTTTTGATACATACAATAGTATTCTTTTAAACCTCTCGATCTTTAGAATATAGTTAAAATTTTTTAGATATATTAATTTTTAAAGGTATTTATAAAATCATTAGTGAAATTAATATTAACATTATACAGTGAAATATTTACTTATAATCTCTGTGATCCCAAATTTGACAAGAATTAGGCATTTTATTATTCAACACGATTAACACATTTGAAGATATAGAAGTAAGGAGTAAGATCATGTTAACACGCGTGTTTGAAAATATATCGAACCGAAAAAAAATCGTTTCAGCAACAGCTGAATTATTCTTTTTTAATTCTTTCTCAGTTTTAGATATAGATTTCAGAATACTTACTTTGAAAACAACCAAATTTCGCAACAATCGCTGATAATATTGTAGTATAAAAGAATATAAAAGTCGATTTGATCGAATGTGATTAACATAACCTCACATGCATTTTTTCGAGAAATTTAAATGCATTGTATTTGAATAATATTAATGTCTTACCTAATTACTTTATATTTTATTGACACATAATCATCATTTTCATCGCTCTTGAATACACTCTTGATATATTTTTGATGAAAACACGCTTGTCAAACCTACAATAATACACGCCGAAACGTCAAGCCGACAATTATGGCATTGTCGCTAGCGAAATATTGTGAGCTTTTTCGGTCATAATGGTAAGCGAAAAGGGCGTATCTCAGAGATTCCACTAAACCGCTTAGGAAATTGAGATACTGCTATTGCGCTTAGGATTTCATTATGTTTTTGAGATACGCCATATTTAATTAGCTTATTTTACCTATTTAAAAATGAGATGCGGCTATATCGCTTAGGAAAATAGATGTGGCACCCTCTGAATGTTCATATGGCAACAAAAACCAGAAAACGAAAAAAAATGAGATACCGCTCTTTCGCTTAGGACGGCAGTATAGCCTTAAGAAGTAACTGTTAACATTTGTCATTATCGATATTATAGGTAATTTTATTTTGGTGTGATATTATAAGTATTATTAATATTAGTGTACCGACAATTATTTTATTAGTAAGTTGAGACGTTTATTTGCCGCAAACAATTTAAATTATATGGTAATATGTTATAATATTATATTCGGCCTTCGCTTAATGATAATAATATTAGTCTGGAATAAATAGATAAAAAAATCTTTATAGCTCATTAAATTAACTGTAAACTCGAATGATTCAATATTACAAAGAAGACAAACACTTCTATCCATATAAATATACGTACTTCGTAGTGAAATATAGTGTATAATAATACACAATCATTACTTCGTAATGTCATATTTGTCTTTCTAAATTAGATTGATTTTATAGTATTTAAAGAAGCTTTATGTTATTGTTATTATACACAAGTAAGTAAAACGCCGCATTTCATCCGCTATCAAACTATTGTTTATAAGTTTTGTGGGTCGGGAGAGAAGACGTTCGGAAAGCTGACAGCGGTGGGAACTCCTCGGTATGCGATATTCAATTGCGTCACGCCTGATCAGTTTTTGTATTCCGCGCGCGCTTAAATTGGACGCATTTTTACGGTCATGTGTAGTTTTTAATGTAATCAAGGCTGGCAGCCGGTAGCCCACGGCAATTTATCAGCTCCTGTAGAATGACCTATATATACCTATCCGTATGTATCTCCATATAGCTAACAGTCAAGACATGCAGCAACGAAGACGCTTTTGCGTCGACTTTTGTCTTACTTGATTCGAAATGTATTCAATTGATTAATTGATCAATCAAGACTATTCCAATTGCATAACATAATTTCAATTAAATACATTTGGAATCAAGTAGGACTTGCGTCGATGCAACGGTGTCTGCGTTGTTGTGTGTCCTGGCCTAACGCAAAATTCCGGAGTTTGAATATTATCAGTATTTATAATTATGCAATTGTATTATTATTGATTCATAAACAAAGCGAGAAAAAACTTTGTTCGTGTTTTTTTTCTAATAATAAAAAATGTTAGTGTGTAACGAAATATAACTCTCTTTACTCTAGCTTATATAATAAATCAATACGAGTTCGTTGTCTGTGTGTGTTTGCCTTTGGTGAGTGTACACGGCGCCTGAAGATGCCGAAAGGCGTAACCCGGGTCGCAAAAAACGACTTAAATGGAATAGTACAACATAGCTTGAATCTATAAGAATTTAAATTCAAATTCCATCAAGTACCTTCAGTCGATAGTATTAATATTATAAAACTTAATATTAAAAAAAACATATCATTTTATTACAAAGATTTGTTGAATACAAAAAAATTGAGGACATATCGATGACATTGTGAGATTCAAATAAGTACAATTATATCAGTTGATTTTAAATGTTTGTAAAATCAAATTTCAGCGCATTCAATCAAGAAAATAATAGACAGATATTATTCAACAGCACAACAAAAATTGTATACATATATAGAGATTTTATATTCCTAGCACAATGTTAAGGTTTAGATGGAAAAGTGATAGTGAAACCAATCTTTGCCTACAAGTATCATTGCGTAAAAGCACCGTAAAAATTTAATGCTTACAGTATCTTATCGCGAATCTGAAAAACCGTTTTCTAAAGTTCTTTGAAAGTTCTGGCTATTTTAAGAATATGACAATGGTATGGATTGTTGACAAATAGTTAATATCAAACACGGCTTTGATATTAATCACTAGGTGTGAAATTTGAGGATTTATTTACAAAACCAAGATCTGATAGTCAATTTCTATTGATTTTTTTCTGGAAATAATAAAAGTTATTATTTTTACTAGGAAAAAAATAATTATAGGGACGATGTATTGCTAAGTAATTCGACAGCTAGTTTTTTGATACACCAATAAAATAATGTTATTTTAATATATAAGTCGTTTGATTATATTATTATAAAGTAAAAAACATTACCAGCAGACAAAGCAAAGTTAAAATTTGGGACAAATTTATAAATAAGTTCACAAATATCAACAAATTATAAACGAAAACCACCAACTATTCGCGTAATACTTAATTATTTAATTGATTAAGAATACCGTCTCTATTAGATTGTTCTAAATATTTGTAGATTTTAATTATTGTTCCTAAAATTTATGATCAGGGAGAAAGAATAAATTTAAAAAGAATTGAGTATAACCACGGACATCATCATCATCATCAGCCTGAATCTATCCACTGCTGGATGAAGGCCTCTTCAAGTTGCTTCCACTTCTCTCGGTCCTGTGCATTGCGTTGCCACGTACTTCCGCAGAACTTTATCATTTCATCGATCCAGCGGCCTCTAGGTCTACCTTGTGGACGTTTTGTACTTCTTGGATACCACTGGATGACTAGATTTGTCCAACGATTGTCTCTTCTTCGAGCTATGTGTCCAGCCCATCTCCATTTAAGGCTTTTAATAAACTCTATTACATCGCAAACCCTTGTCTGCTTCCTTATCCACTCATTCCTCTTTTTGTCCTTTCGCGTTATACCCAGCATGCACCTCTCCATACCACGTTGTGCTACTCTAAGTTTCTGGATCTCTCTTTTACTTAGGGTCCATGTTTCACACGCATATGTCATCACGGGAAGCACACACTGGTTGAACACTTTGCGCTTTAGGCACAGTGGAAGGTCACTTTTGAAGACATTATTCAGGCGGCCAAAAGCACTCCAGCCTAGCTTTACTCTGCGAACAATTTCATCAAATATACATCCATCTATAGATACTTGTTGTCCCAGATAGATGTAGCTTTTCACCTGTTCGAGCTGAGTGCCATTGATGAGGATCTCTTTTTGGCCTGCAAAGCAGTTGAACATGACTTTCGTCTTTGTTACATTTATTTTCAAACCTACTTTGTTGCTTACTTCAGCGAGTTCCTGCATTCTGCTTTGGAGGTCTTCTGAGTCTTGCGAGAAAATTACTATGTCATCGGCAAAGCGCAGATGACTCAGGTATTCTTCATTTATGGGGATCCCTTTGTCATTCCAGTCAAGTTGCCTGAATAAGTCTTCAAGGGTAGCTGTAAATAGTTTAGGTGAGATTGTATCACCTTGTCGGACTCCTTTGCTGATAGGAAATCTGCGCGATGGTTTATGGAGATTTACAGATGCTGTTGCGCTACTGTATATATTATTGAAAATATTTATATAGCGTCCAGGGATTCCTTGTTTTCTGAGTGCGTCGAGTATTGAACATTTTTTTTTTTTTTTTATCGAATCAAACGCCTTCTCATAGTCTATAAAACCCATGCATAGTGGCAGTTTGTATTCTTGGTACCGCTCTATGATTTCTCTGACGACTTGGATATGGTCCATAGTGCTGTATCCTTCTCTAAATCCGGCTTGTTCTCTCGGTTGGTTCTCGTCTAGTACATTTTGCAGACGGTTTGAGAGAATTTTTGTGAACGTCTTGTAGAGAATAGGGAGTAGACTTATTGGACGATAATTTGCTAGGTTTTCTCTGTCACCTTTTTTGTGAAGAATGACAATGCTGGCATTTTTCCATACCTCTGGGACATCCTCTTTGCATATGCAGGCTGTGAACAATTGTGCAAGTACTTCATTTGCATCCTTTCCTGCTTTTTTGAGGATATCTATCGTTAAACCGTCTTCCCCGGGGGCTTTCCCACTTTTCATGCAATTTAAAGCATGGGTTACTTCCCAGGATGTAATTTCGGAAGTATGGTCTTCCGAATTTCCATTTCTCTGAAGATCTAAGTCTATAGTCGTATTGTCAGTGTCATCACTGTAGAGATCGCTGTAGAACTCTTCAACTCGGCTTAACAAGTGTTCCCAATTTCTGACGATAGAACCATCTTTTGCTTTTAGTGCTGTGATTTGACGTTTTCCTATCGACAAGCATTGCTTGTTTTTGTTTAAACTTCTGCCTGCTTTCACAATTGCTTGTATGAGACTTACATTGAATTTACGAAGGTCTTCTCTAATCTTCCTTCGGAGGGTTTTGCAAAGTGATGAAAACTCCATATCGTTTTGTGCCTGTCTATCGCTCTTGGTTTTCCTTCTCTGCTCCATAAGATTCAATGTTGCCTTCGAAAGCTTGGTGGAAGGTGTAACTTCTGAGTTTTTTACGCCTGTTTTTTCTGCACATTGTAGAATAATATTTGTTATATCCTCCGCGTTGGATAGGGAAACGGTTTCGTTCTCATCTAAGAAAGCCGATAGTGCATTGATAGTCCACGGACATATGATCTTCTAAATATAAGTACAAACAATTTTATAATAATGATGTTAACAATAATATTATACTCGTTGATTTTATTTAAATATTTTATGTGATCACGCAATATTGAACTTATTCGTAAAGGTGTACAGATTACTTAGGGTTAGCTCCCAACTATCCTCAATTCTTAATTTTTCAACGTGAGCGTAAGACGTAACGTTTTAAAATCGTTAAATATGTTCAAAAAAAATGTGTTTTTCAACTCCTCAACGATAAAAATATTAAGAAATAAGTACAATAAGATAATATTATGTTTTCGGTACTGTTCGGTTATGAGGAATACAGCGGAAAACACATTTTTAAAATACCCGATATACTGGATTATTTGTTAGTTTGGGTTAGTTTAAGTTAGGTTAGGTTAGGTTAACCTAACAAATAATCCAGTATATAGGCTATTTTAAAAATGTGTTTTCCGCTGTATTCCTCATAACCGAACAGTACCATGTGTTCTTTATTTTAAACATTATCATACAACGCTAATTGCTGTTATGACTGATTTTTATATGATTTAATGTCTGATGCGGCCGCCGTCTTGGATTAAAGACATCGCACAATTCATTTGCCACGATTTAAAGCAAAACAACAGGTAAGCCATAATTGTCAAGTAATATTTACCGGGTCGCGAGATCTGGATCAACCCCTCATAAGTCCATCACTAATTATACATATTATAAACATTTTTCAATACTAATGCCAGTTGTATATAGACACGCAGCCACTTCGAAATTGATGTCGGCTAGGACCTTACAGAATGATATAAAGCATATAAAAACAGAAAGTATTTCGGCTAGTCATTCAAAATACCAAAGATTATCATTTTTATAACACATGCCCAGAACTAGTAGAGCTTATGACCGTAAAATATGTGTATAATTAAAACGTGGTCATGTTACATTTTAGAAGTTTTAAAAATAAAACTGCAAAGAAAATAACCAGAAAATAGAAATCGATATTCCAACGCGTGCTAATGTTGACACAATGTCTAGCAAAGCTGAAAAGGATATGTTTATGACATACAATAATAACGATGAACAATGTCGTCCACTTGAAATCGTATTACTTCGTAGAAATAACTAGAAGTGTCCTTCAAAGTAAGAAGACATTGGCATGCCTCCCACTGGACTTCATCAATGGATAATAGACTATGGTTCTTTTGAGGTGACTAGGATAATAAAAGCAATGGCTTATGTTAGAAAAATAATATATTGACTCTTCATTGTAATGAAAAGTCATTTAAAAGCTCATAACAGTTAGAGACGTATTACAATGAAAATATTTTTAACTGAGTGGTAAATGTATCTGAATATTTTTGAATATATATTTTTATTAATCATAAAAATATATTACTGTATACATATTTTTCATTCCATGGTTTAAAATGTTAATTATGTTTTAATTTTAATTAAAACAATCTATTTTTTCCTATTTTCTTAGAATTATTGTAGCACTCACATATTATATAAAATCTACTACCCCAAAAACTGTACTGGTAAAAGAAAAAAAACAGAATTTTATGAAAGAAAAATAAAATAGCCTTATATTACCATGGCGCTTAGTTTCTAAAATTACCTTGGTATAAATATAAATTATTGCTGAAGAGGTATATTTGAAAAGAAATAAATCAACGTTGTGTTCTATCTGGAATAAAAAAAACAAGTATAACGGTAAAGAATATAATATACATAGGTACATATTTGAATATTTTTTTTCTATAGACTTAATACAGATTTTTATGGATGACTAAAGTAAAAACTAGATGAAAATCATTTACTGGAATCTAATAGGTATATCAAATTTTATTTATGACAGTTTAATATTATATACCCACTTAACTAATTCTCATAATCACACTCTAGTCAATCCAACGCACGTAGAAAAATGTTTGAGGGGGGAGTCCATTTTGAAAAAAGTCCATAATAATATTAATTATTGATTTTAAGGCGACGGGAGTGGGCGGTGTTAACGGTTGTCACTGACTTCGATACTTAATTTTACAGGTACATTCCCCATACCCAGACAATCTGCACTTTGATGCAAGCAGCAAACACTCGACCTGAAGATATAACGTAGAACTAAGGGTGTTCAGGTGTCGTATCCACAATTGGTGATCGAATGCGCACTTTATATTAGTGTCTTTAGTGTCCGTTTGTATCGTCCGCACTGTCTTGTCTTTTAGACATGCCGCATCGGAATATTAAAGCAAACATTGTATGGCTCAAATAGTTGTACCTACCAATATATTATGAATGCCCCGGGTATTGCTATTTTTTTTTTGAATTATTAATAACCACGTTCTTGCTTTTTCGTACAAGGTAGTTGTTAGCAATTTTGAACAATCACAAATACACAAGCTTTGAGAAAAACACATACATATTGTGTCCTCACCGGGAATCGAACCCTGAATTCTCGGGTGGAAGGGAAGCGCCTTACTCACTGAACCACGAGAGCCACCAAGTATTGCTTTTTGTAGAATTCCGAGAGGAACGGAGAAGGCTGTTCGACATACAAATCATCTGGGTCCAGCATAAATCGAGTTTTACTGCGAATGGTTATTTATTTATTATTATAATATTACATTTTTCTACTGGGTCAACCACACATTGAAAAAATACTATGAATTTTTACCAGATTCTGGGTCAAACCCGCAAACTATGGCTATAAAAGTGAGCGCTACAATATAGGTGTTTTTATATTCTACATACTAACTCTGTAACTTAGCTACAATACATTATGTAGGTGCATTATTTTTTCGTTATAAATGGAGAATATAATACATATAAACATAATTAATTCTGACAAAGAAGTTTTTCATCGTAATAGGTACTATTAATACGTAAGACTTCTTGAAAAATTTCTAATATGTAAGTATTTAGAAAATAATAAAAATTCACGCTATTTAGGCATCGTTCTGCCATAGAAAAAAAATATAAAAATTCAGTTGCAGGGTGCTGAGTTATTTCAAAAACGTCACCTCAAAAGCTCATTTGTTTCCTATTATACGACTTTGCCCATAGATAATTTGTGCCGCCGGTCAACGATAAGGCTCACAATCTTCACAATAATGGCGGGAAAAGATGAAGAGCGTCGTTAAACAAACCCCACGCCAACCCCGCCTCGAATTCCACACTCGCCGTTAAACTCTATGATTAAATTAAAGTGGGAAAATTCCTAGCAAAAATCCTCTAGCAGTGAATCCAAGACTTGATAAAATCCATATTATTTTAACATCTATTATTTATATGTTCATATAAATAGCTAGGGTATTATTTTGATACGTTCTTTAAAAATGTCACCCCCGCAACGTAGGCTTCTAGTTTGTTAGGTGTTAGAAGGGCATTGATATACGGTAAATGATTATTTGCATGTGATGTGAGTTCATTGTTTATTTAAAATAATAGATTTCTAATATGGTTATATTCCCAATGTCATTACTGAGTTTGGTGATTTTGTAAAAAATTACACTCAGCAGCGCTAGAAATAGAAAATTTGGTACTGTTCGGTTATGAGGAATACAGCGGAAAACACATTTTGAGAATACCCGATATACTGGATTATTTGTTAGTTTGGGTTAGTTTAGGTTAGGTTAGGTTGGGTTAGGTTAGGTTAGGTTTGGTTAGGTTAACCAAACAAATAATCCAGTTTATCGGCTATTTTGAAAATGTGTTTGCCGCTGTATTCCTGATAACCGAACAGTACCGAAAATTTCACAAACCGGAGCACTAAATAATTTTCAGAAGCTAAAAATAATTTCTAATTTTATCTCGTATTTTATAAAAATGAGTGTGTTAGATTTTTTATTATAATATGGCTTATCTAGCTCAGATAGTCAAATAAATTTTTCCACGAGATAAGCGATAATTTTGGGTATTTCATGAATTGCAACGGTGCTGCGGTGTACTCTGGTCCATTTCGTGCCCTTGCGTCAACGATCTTCCTACGTTTATAATTTTACTCCAGCAAGCGTGGGCTGATTTTATTGATTTGGTCATTGTTAATTTTGTTTAAGTAATCGTTTTATTGATGACTCTGGTTACATGTGAATTATTGTACGTACTCCATTTTGACGTATCACAGTTCACAGTGAACGCTCGTACCAAAAATAAATGACCGTATAGCATTGAGATCAAAAAAATGAAGCGTTGTTCGTGGTGCATTGCAGACAGTAATGTTCCAATTTTATTAAATTCAATATATAAGAATAATAATTTGATATGTATGACTTAGTGCTTGCGAGCACCTCCTTTTGATTCATTCAGAGTTTTATGTAAATTTAATATATACATATGATCAGGGGCGGCTCTACCTTAAGGGTTCGTAGGGACCATCACCACATCGTTATTTGTCAAAAACATACATCCGATATTTTTATCATTGTCATAATATACCTACTTAAAACACTCGCTGTATGTCGTTGTTCAAAACTGATAATGGTAAGTCTATAATAATTATTACTAATAATTAAATTAATATTTTTAAGCACGCTTTTTAGGTGTGATTAAGTAACGACTCAGATAATCATATTATTTATTTTGAAAAATTACTCATTTCCGCATTAATGAAATCATATTATTATAAGTAGCTTGGTACATAATGTAAAAATGAGAAAGTATGTATGTATGTATATTTCATAATTAATGGCTAAACCCCACCACCTAGAAAGTCGTCGAGCCGCCACTGCATATGATTGTCTTCTGATGCATGTATCTAAGTAGGTAGCTACCTATTTTCTTCAGTTTTTCTTTTGTATTAAGGTGGTTAATATTACATGTTTTTAAGTGTTTTAAAGTTTTTTTTAAGTTCATTTTTATATGAATCTTATAATTAATTTATATTGGCATTGGTTTCCGATACAACATTTCACGGTGAACTGTGATATATGCATAAGTGCAATTTTTCGGACACGTTAAAATACACTGGACAAATAACAAGATACATAACCACTAGAAAAACACCCTCCCCTCCTGGGTTTCGCTCCCATGTGCTCAAATCGCTAAGCTATGTATATCGTGTATTCTAATTATGACAAAATTAATTAACTCTAACTTCTCACTGAAGTTTTTTTCTAAAGTGCGTGATTTGAGTACATGGGTATGAATCCCTAGGGGTGCGGGTGTCAAATAATACATGTTTAATAAATAATGTTACATTCTCAATTAATAAATTATTTGTTGAATAAAAAAATAGTTTTTTTTATTATTATAATTATTTATTTTGCGATAAAGGTTGATTTTAAATAATGTATGCCAATTGATACAACGTTTATTTTTTTGATTTTATTTATTCCTGCGGATAGTTTTGTATTACCAAGTGAAATAAACATATTATGTGAGTATCTATATACAACTTAGATTCGCTGTTGGTAGCGTTTTTCAATGGAAAATATCCGAATAGAAATAAATATATTATTTAAGAAATCTTAATAAATTCACATTTTATGCTTGCAACAATGCGCATGCCCACCACAAAACATGATCCATTATTGTATCGATAATAATACGTCTCACCCACATTCGGACAATGACAACAATCGGAGAATTTTTTCTTCAATTTTCTGTTTCTGCTATTTAAATCGCAATAATAAAGTATTTAGGATATTTCGGAAGGCAATGAGAATAATACGCTACGCCTACATCTATCTCTACCTACCTATTTCACGTACACTGGCGTACCTACCTAAACATAATTTATAATATAAATTCTAATGGATTTAAGTTTTGTACTTTTCCATTTGAGTCGTTCTTTGCGACCAGGGTTTCACCTTTCGTTGTGGGTTTATTTGTTGGTTTGTGATATTTAAGAATAAAAAAATATAAAAATAGGTATTATGTAAGAATATTAATTGTTTAACTAAACATTTAAAGACTGGTATCGTAGATATATCTCATTAGTTAACTCTAATAATTCCCAATACGTTACCATTGTTCCAAAAATGAACGATTTTACACCTCTTGAGTGTAGTATTTTTATTGTTTATAATTTACTAATGAGCTATTATTAGGTTTTGAAGATTTATGTTTATCGAGTGTATTATTATTATTGATAAGGTAGGGGGTTTTTTACGAACACTTCAACTATTCATAATTTGTTTGTTACTTATATATTTTTATTGACTTTTTCACCTACTTTATTGTATTGATTTGTTATATAAGTGAGAGTTCATTGTATTGATTGTCAGTGTATATTTGCCTTTTATTGAGTGTATATAATGCCTGAAGATGCCGGAAGGCAAAAACCGGGTCGCAAAAAAACGACTCAAATAGAATAGTACAAAACTTAAATCAATTAGAATTTAAATTCAAATTCCATCAAGTACCTTCGGTCGATAGTATATATATTATTAAATACATGAACAGACATCAATACGTAATCTTTTGGCGCCAAAAAATTATGATTAGTTTTTGAAAATTGGTAAGTAACTAAATAACTAAATGAAACAATAATAAAATAAATATTTTTTAAATTACTTAATAAAGGTGTATTTAATGGACATACTATGATGTGAGACGTAAAAGGGCACTTGTGAACAACACTACCTTCACAATTTGGCTTTGCCAGGATATGCTCATATAAAATTTCATTAGAGAACCTACCCATTAGAAAAAGTTTTTTTTAATATTATACCCAGCGGGACTTACACCTGTTATCACTGTATTCTTGCCAATGTACTTTACGGGTATCTTATCTAGTTACAATTTTAAATTAACTAGTAGTTGTATATGAAATGTTTTTTAAATTGCGTTAATTTTGCTTATTGCGTTAATAAGTTTTTGTTCTTTGAAACAAGATATCAATTAAGTACCCTAATTACTAACCGATGCACGGATCACTCCAGATTTTAGTATAACGTAGGTACTTGAACTTACTAATAGTTTTAAATCTATTTTTTCTATTAACAAATCATGTTTGAATATCACAGTCATTCAACCATAATTTGAAAATACTAGATATATTATAGCAACATAATAAAAAAAATATCATTTTAAAAACCATCAGGAGTTGAACATAATATAAAATGTTTTTTCTAGTAGATATTTATAATGATTTAAAATTATATATGTTTAATATCAATGTGGTTTAAAAACTAAAACTGTTCCTATACTGTAATAGGTAGTGGTCATTATTACAAATATGCATATTTTATAGTATCTATTGTTGCCCATAAAGCCCTCACAGGTCGCTTCTACCCCTTTCAACATTTAGGAGCACACTGGCAAAGAAAAACCTTGGCAGTTTGGATTTGGTATCCCACCAATGCTAATCAAATATTGCAATTAAAAGTTTTTCTTTGAACCTATTACAGATTAGGTAAATTGACTAGCAATAAAATATATTTAGGTATGTATTACGCCGTCACTGACAATCGAATTCTATTTTCTGGACAAAGAATGACCCAAAGCAGTCAGTAGGAGTAAGGTTGCTGTATTCACTTTCTGTGTATTTTTTTACCATCATTTTCTAGAAATCGAAATACCTATCAGATGGAAGATAATACGGCAAGCAGTGACCCGTGCTTTATGCCACACATGAAATGGTTTAGGTTGTATTATAGCCCATAGAGGAATATATTTTTTTTCCTTTGTACGTTGTATTTTGTTGTTTGCATTTATATTGATTTCAATGGAATAACATTTTTTGTACAATAAATTTTTTTCATATATCTAACTTCCCTAATGATGTTTTATTTTACGTATGATACTAAGAGCACCATCAATTATTCAAAGTCAACAACTGACATATTAATAGGTATGTGTAGCGAATTCTTTTTTTCTTGGTGTCCTATTGTATTAAAGCCTGGTGACCAAATTACTTTACATCTTTCTATTCTGACCTGAGTCGTAACAGATCACCAATGGACTCTTCTTTAGCAAAGAAAATATGTTTTTATCTTTACCTTTACAGCTTTCTACATTTACCTCTAGTTATGTACTCTGATTTCATATTTTTTTTAAATTATAAAATTTTTCAAATAATGATAGAGCCAATGAGTATCTAATATGTTTATATTGATTGATTTGAAAACACAATTATGTGCAAGATTGTTAAATTTAAGATAATAATAAATAAAATAAAATATCTTTACCAATAGTAAATAGGTATTATTAATAAAGTTTACATTCCTTTCCCCCTTTCAAAAAAAAGACTTTTTCTTTGGTTACTTAAGGGGGGACATGCTCGTCGAAGGTCAAAATTGAGTTTTTATTGTATTTTCAAACCATGATCCTGGACACTCCTTAAACGTTGTAGATAATCTATTTATATAATTTTGAAGCCTTATTATCCTTTATAGTTATTTTAAACATTTGATGACTGCATGAAGTATTTTTGTTACATAAAATATTATTCTTTTAAACCTCTCGCTCTAATGTTTTAGAATATAGTCATATTTCGGTACAGAACTGTGCAGTGATGTTAAGATTTTTTACATTTATTAATTTTTAAACGCATTTATAAAACCATTAGTATAATTTATTACGAGATAATTTTTGTAAAATATTCACGATAAAAAATTATTTTGATAATCTCTGTGATCCCAAATTTGACAAGAATTAGGCATTTTATTATTCAAAAAATCGGCAAGATTAACACATTTGAAGATGATTCTAAAGATATTTATTATAAGCTATGTCTTTGACCATTCAAGTGTGATAAAAATCTTATGAATAATGATTGCTTTATAATAATTATTGACCTAAGAATAAGGTAGTGTTTTTTTGAAATACGCCATTTCTTTTGTCATTCCCCAGTGGTTAAGCTACAACATACGGCCGTAGCCATAAAATGACAAACTATAATTAAAGTAGGGAGTAAAATTATGTTAACGCGCGTGTTTGAACATGTAGCTAACCGAATTTTTTTTATTTTTTTTTAAACGGTACATGTTCAAACACGCGCGTCAATATCATTTTACTCTTTACTTTAATTATAGTTTGTCAATTTATGGCTACGGCCGTATGTTGTAGCTTAACCACTGGGGAATGACAAAAGAAATGGCGTATTTCAAAAAAACACTACCTTATTCTTAGGTCAATAATTATTATAAAGCAATCATTATTCATAAGATGTTTATCACACTTGAATGGTCAAAGACATAGCTTATAATAAATATCTTTAGAATCATCTTGAAATGTGTTAATCTTGCCGATTTTTTGAATAATAAAATGCCTAATTCTTGTCAAATTTGGGATCACAGAGATTATCAATATAATTTTTTATCGTGAATATTTTACAAAAATTATCTCGTAATAAATTATGCTAATAGTTTTATAAATGCGTTTAAAAATTAATAAATGTAAAAAATCTTAACACCACTGCACAGTTATGTACCGAAATATGACTATATTCTAAAACATTAGAGCGAGAGGTTTAAAAGAATACTATTTTATGTAATAAAAATACTTCATGCAGTCATCAAATGTTTAAAATAACTATAAAGGATAATAAGGCTTCAAAAGTATATAAATAGATCATCTACAACGTTTAAGGAGTGTCCAGGATCATGGTTTGAATATACAATAAAAACTCAATTTTGACCTTCGACGAGCATGTCCCCCCTTAACAAATGTTTTTTTACTATAAATGGATATTAGCCATTATCTTAACCTATCAGTAGGTATCCATACTCTGGGTTCAAACCAATGACATTGTTAATGGACGACGCACTCAGTACAGTAGCTAGCAAGTAAATTCATCCATAGCGACATTCGCACGTGCATAGGTAGACGTCACGTAATATCCATTATGCGATATCACCTTTATTGTAATGGCGTTAGAACAGTGTTTCCAGTATCAATGTTCATTTGAGCGAATCCATTCGAACCGAACCATGCGGCAGACCCGACAAAAAGCAATGGGAATGTATAGCAATATCACCTTTATTGTAATGGCGTTAAAAGAGATTATGCCATTCGGCAGACCCGACAACAAAGTGAGTGTCATTTTTTTTTCTAGATGCTTCGTCCATATTAATGTCATTGGTTCAAACACACATTGCAAAATAACAAGACAATTTTCAAGACCAAAAATTTGAACCCAAGATTCATGACATTATAAATGTTAAAACACACGTTAAAAATTGTCCATCATGAGTGCGACTTTTTTTGCCAATAGGTAGGAATCACTTTTTAGTTTTTAGTAGGTAGGTATTATTTTCATCTAGTATAATTTCAAAATAATAAGTATATGTAAAATAGGTAGCGTATGATATAATAATGCTAGTTGTATTAATTTTAACGTATATGTTATATTCAATGTAAATAATTACATATATCTATATAATAAACACAAAGTTCTCTTTTTATTAATTTGTTATATTAACGAGAATAAAATTACTATATTTTGTGTCAGTGTATATTTTCCATTAGTGAGTGCGCATAGTAGGTATCTGAAAATGGTGAAAGGAAATACCCCTGTCGCAAAAAATACTCAAATAGAACAATGTAAACCTTAAATCAATTATTATATTACTCTAATTGCCGAATTCTGCAGGGGAGGATTTCAGCAGAGAATATTACAAATCAAGGTACGATTATGAAGAAACCCCTACAAGCCCTCGGCTCCTGTGCTGCTCCTGCAGTCGCCGCATCAAAAGAGACGTAGAAAGGCTGAGTGTGACTGACTGAAGAGAGAGCGGTCGAGATAGTAACACTTGTAGGATGATTGCGCAGTCGGCTATGGATCTGAATGGTCTGTAACACCAGGTTAAGTAAGTAAGTAAGAATTCTACAGTGACATATTTATCTTACATATCAGTCATAAAAAATCATATTATAATGAAGTCGATAAATATTATGTACATACTATAATTCTTTTATATTGTATGAACATCTTTTGAAATAAATTTATTAAAAGTAAAGTGAAAGTGACCACCCAGGTAAAGATACGATGAGCTTTTTTGCGTGTGTTTATAAATGGTCAACATATTGGTACATTTATTCCATTATTACTGATACGATCAGTAGCTTTTGTCCAAAAGCTTGACCATAACAATAGTAACATTACTAGAAACAAACAGATTTAAAATTTAACAAGTAGCAAATACGGGAATCTCTTTGTATTCTTTAATAACCTACTCTAGATGGAGACAAGAGATAACTTGTTGTTTTGGCACTTCTGTGATAAATTGAGCTTTTCTTGTGCTATTTTCAAACAAAAGGTATTTTACTTGTAATGTGTATTGATGGGTTTTTTTTTGTTTTTAAACAAAAACGTGTTTGTCAAATAGAATTATCCTGATAGATTGAACACTGATTTCAGAGAAAAGGTGTTAAATTGACATCTTCTTTTCATGTAAATGTCATTTGTAACATATTTAGCCTTAGATTGAATTATATATTATTATTATCCACTATTTAATACTACCTTTTTTAGTCTAGACTAGATTTGAAATGAAGGGTAGATTGAAGGATAAGTTTAGACACAATATTTCGAAATCATTGGTGATAACTGTCAATTTTTGGTGGAAAAATAATGTAATAATTAAAATTAATCACATTATATTATGATTTTGTAAATATCAGGACCAGTTAACTTTAAACAAGTAGGCATTATCTGTGGTTAAATAATAAATGCGTACAATATATTTAGATTTATTTCAACTAAATAATACTATGTTATTTTATATAATGAGAAAACCTTAAATTACATCGGCAATATTCGTCATTGATTATAATTGTTGTATAAGGTTATGAAATGATTTTATTTTCTTAAATTTTAAATGGCCATCATGATAGTTTAAGGGGTAGTGTTAGACTACAAGAAATTTGCAGCTAGATAACAAAAAACATGAAATTTAATACATTTTATTGATATCAATTTATATTTTCAATTATTTCAAGTGAATTATAAGTTATGTAAACTTATAAAAATATATTTTTAAATTCAAGAAAAATGTACGTTCATTATTGTTATTACCTACATGTTATTTTATGTTTTTTTATCATTAATATACTGTATATTTATACTATATACCTAGTTTACTAATCTCATAAATGTATTAGACAGGTTTTTTAATAATTCATACACATAATATATTACCGTATTACCATAGAATTTTATATAAAATAAAAATGTGTATAACTTGAAATCTTCTTTATTTAATTCGAATTGAGCTTTCACGTGGTTACAATACCGATATTAAAAAAAACATCGAAGCAACTTGCAACGTGCGGAATTTTAACACACATATATCAGGGTGAGAGTATTACATTAAACGTTATCCATTAATTCTTGGAAATAATTACCAGGTAATAATTTTCCTGTTTGGCGTTTTCTTTCTTTAGAAAATTTTCTTGGTGGGTGTTGAAATTATTCAAAGTTATAAATTTTAATTTAATTAGTACCTAGTTTTTTTATTTTGAAAAAAATAATTTATATACATACATACTTAATTCATAAAAATACACGTTTTATACAATTATAAATATATTTTTCTAATCCATGTCCTATCCAACGACAATCATATGACCCTCTATATTAACAAATGTTATTAACAAAATAACTAATATAATACTATATTACTTATAATATTCATAATATCGCATATGATTAAACAATTGATATTTTAGTAAATCACAATATGTTTTTAAATGACATTAAACATTATTCTCGGTATTATACAAATAAAAGTACATAAATCTCAAAACTAAAGGTCATTTATTCACATGCAAATGCACATGTCATTTCACACATAGCGCGTCGATAAAAACACACAAAGGGTTGTAAGCTGTCGCCAAACTGTGGCCATCATTGAAATTTTAACCCAAGTAGCCTCCGAAGTGTTGTGATTGAAGTACAAAAGCTTCTGCCCATGAATGATGGTGGATAGTTCAATATTATTGATGCAGCTTCATGCGGCGATTGGTTTATAAGGGGTCTGGGCAATAGTCATTGTTCATTCCATCCTACGATTCTTTGTGGTCAGTCATGATGAGAAGTTGAAATAGGGCTGCTAAATGTATTATTTATGTTACATTATAGTTATGTTAATATGTTTTACTTATTGTTTATATTATTGTAGATAACTTTTAAACTTTTTTAAAGTTTCCAGTCTTCACAAAACTGCTACATTATGATGGCCTTATGAAGAAGCAAAATGGCATAGAATATTTTATTTAAAATAAACACCCATTACAAAAATCATTTCATTTCCTACAATTTTTATTTTAAGGTTATGGTTTTAAAATTGATCACACATTAAATATTACAAACGCTAATTCATTGCATTATAAATGCATTAAAATGCTCACCTTACGAAAACATATTTACAGCCCTCCAACAATACCTATAATTAGGTAAGTATTTATAATGATAATAAAATATTTCAAATAGATAATACCTAATAATAATTTATTCTTAAAAACTGTGATAATAAATAAATACCATGTGTCCTCAATATTAAGCAAACGTTAATCGGTGCTCTAATATAAGTATCGGTGAAAAAAACATGTAATGTCTGTAGGTATTAACTGTTACTTATTAGTGGGAAGCCATTCAAAATTAAAAATCCAATATTGTATGAAAATTCATATTTCAATTTCAAACATATCAAGACCGGTTTGATTATCATGAAAATTAAAAAAAAACCATTTAATTACAACAAACCGAACCGGTCCTTGCGTTTATAAAACGATGTATTATATTTTATAAAATATTGACTGCATAATTTAGCAATAATATTAAATAAAAATGGTTATACGTTACGCCCTGATTTTATCAAATAAAATTCCTAATAAAACCAAAATTGTTCCCGCTATAATTGTAAAGTAGCAAGACGCTAATAGAATTGTCATGTTGTGTGGCCTACTCCCCGAAGCTTCCAATAGAGCTTTTGCAGGACTGCGCTTTTGTTGCTTGACTATTCTCTTTGACAGTTTGTTTGCAAACATTGTCCATCACAATTACTCCCTTGACAATTCAATTTGGAGACGAATACAGTAACATGCATGTGGTCTGCGTAATTTAACTATACCCTATTATTTATTATTCATTGTTACATTACTGCAGTTCAGAGAATAATTGATAATATTAGGGAAAAAAATCATCCAGTACCTACCGCCTACCTTTACTTACAGCATATAAATTACTTATGACATTTTCTCTTTTAATTTGGCTTTACATATTACTTGTAAGAATACAGTATACCTAGTATTATCGGTCAGGGTTTATTCAGTTATAGATGAAAGCCTCAACTAGTAGTTTCTCCTAGAGAGTGTTTAAACACAGCACAACATGCTGTACAGATGGGGTGGTATATGGTTTATTTATAGCCTAGTTAAGGTTTACAAAGTTACATTTTTAAGATCAGGAGGTTTGCTTTTTACCGTTCTTTATTAGATAGAAGTAGGCTGCAATGACATTAAAATGATTATATGATACCTTCATTATCCGAGGACAGTGGAAATATGATTTGATGGAAGTCTACAAAATTATTTTCGTGTACAATAATAATTATTGATAACGGTTAGAGGCAAAATATGGATGGTCATCGAAGGCTTTAGAATCAGATATACTTAGTACTTTTATCATATTTTTAGCACAAATTTGAATGGAGACAAACGATTGTTACACCACAGTATATGCACGACTAATGAATGTCGTGACGTAGTGGATGATGTAGGGAAAATCAAAATCATCGAAGAAACCATTATATTATCATTTGAAATTACCACACTCATCAATGTGGAATATAAACAGTGAAATATTTTTATAATGTTTCATAATCGAATTTTAAAAGATAACAAAAAATAGTACCTACCTACCTAATAAAGTTATTATTTTTGCCTCCAATAGTTTTATTAAAAATTATGAATACCAGTTTTATACTAATTACACTGATTTTTCCACGTTTGTTTAAATAAATATCTTGTAATAAGTGCACTTGCAAATTGTATTAAAAATTAATAAGAACCTACTTAATTTTCTTAAGTGGGTCTGGATATAGGATAAACCTTGTTATTCTCAACAGAGATACCTTAAAAATGTTGTGGTGAAACTGAGTACATAATATACAGCATACTTTATTATTAAAAGATTACAGACCACACATTTTAATTATGTAAAATGTAAAAGTGTGGTTTCACAAGGTTATCATTAGAGAATTATTTTAATTATATCTATAAAATGTTGTAAAAAATCAGGTCACAAAAAGTTAATACAAAAAATGAATGAGATTCGGGTTGCTTGATACAGTAGTAAAATTCAAAAAAGGTTTTTTCTAGTAGGTATGAAAATTAACTAATGTAAAACGCAGTCGAAATTGTTCCTGATTGCTATAAAACTATCGCGTTCGATTACCTATCAATTTAAAAGGCAATCGGTTCCTTTGAGTTAACTGTTTAGTTTACCCGCTTTTAAACCGGACCAATGTTTCTCAAAACTAAAATATTCCTTTTCAATAAAACCACTTACTTTACTCGTTATCAATTCATGATTATAATATAATTAGTGTAATTATGTATAATTTATCGTAGTAGATGTCGGCAATTGCCGAGCAATCTATGGATATAGGGCACAAATTTGACTTTGAAACCAAGATATTGGGTCGGAATAAAGGATATTTCGCACGATTGGTAAAGGAGGACATTGAAATCCATAGAAACCTTGAAACTATTAATAGAGATGATGGATTACGGTTAAAAATGTCATCGCTTCCGGCACTGTCAGCAAAATCCAATATTCGAGCCGGTATCCCTGGTCGTAACAATTGACAGATTACTCTGAGCAACGTTTGCTCTTAACTAATCGGATTTCGTTTACATTCACATACCTACACTACATTTTCATCATAAAACATATCATCTCTTGATAATAGCCTCTGCAATGAGCCCGAAACGTCAAGTAAAGAAGGACATACAGTGGAAACCCAAAAATCCACTACGGTAAAAAACAACCGTAAAAGCCTCAAACATTATATGTATGATTTAGTATTAAGTAACTATTTTTTAAGTAAAACATATTTAGCGACTGTGGGGTGGCATAAAAACAATTGAAAGATTGATATGCGAGCTTAACAAAGGTTATATCATAAAGTATCAAATAAAATTGATATGCTGAAGTGTCTGACGGTTTTCAAGTAAACAAAAATAAAGTAAATTTTAAATATTTTAGAGCATTCGAAAAAGTGAAATGAATGTCACAAAAAATCTTATTTAATTATTATCTATATTTATCATTGAGGTGAGTAGAAGATGATTTCTTATTCCTAAAACGCATAACCATCCGTTATATAATTTACAATAAAAAATAGAATATGCTCTCGTGTTTTTTTTCGTATTTGAATACTTTTAAATCGTTAATTTCTACTTTATTGTCAACCATTATTGATGCGTCGAGACCAAACACGATTATTGTTTACGAGAAAAAGTTGTAAGCCAGTCACTATATTATTAGGTCCATGAAATCGATTTAAGCACACTGAAAAAAATGTGAAATTGTCATTATTCATGTTCATGTAAGAAGCTGAAACTATCGTAAATATACAACTATCCTAGCTGCATGGTAAACTCTATCAAGACAAATATAAGATATAAATAAAAATTAAGATATTAAACGCATAAAATAGTTTTTTTTCAGAATTACTAAACTACTTCATCAACAAAAAAATGCATTAAAAATAGCAATTTAAATATTCTAAAAGTATGACCCTTGACTGTTATTAATAGAAAGTATGGTAGTATACCTTTTAACTATTAATAAATGAATGATAACATAAATATTGATAATAAAAAAATCTAATACATGTTCAACAGAAGATTGAAAGCTCTGGAAACTGAGATAGTACTAGTAAATTTGAACGGCGCGTTCCAAAACCGTTTTTCTATAATTTAAAATAATAATTAAGCCCCATGATCCTAATTTTTTATCCCATCTCATAATGCAGGATATTTTCATAATCTGACCTCTCTAAAACATGACTATGAAATTTAGGGAATAAAGCTCTTTTACGATAGGGATATTATGGCGCTTTGACTTCATACAATACCGTTTTATAGGTAGGCTTGATTATTCTTAATAATGTTGTTTTCGATGATTTATTTTGAAAATGGTTACATTTTTTAGTGTAGTGGTAAATTATATCTTATAATAGTACCTAATATTTTCATTCAAATTCACCGTAAAGTATGTTAGAATTAACTTTTCTTCAAATCAATTGTTTATACGTTTAGTAGGCGTTAAACGTTAACCTTAAAGTAACCATTACTTCCTAACTAAATAGGTAGCTGTTAATTAATAGTGGTATGACAATTTAAAGAATGTGTAGAATTAATACATTTGAAACGTAGGTAAACCAATTATACAATAATTTGTAGAGCCACTGTAAATATACTATCATCATAATATACCTATGTGGTCACAGCATTTACTTTCTTACCGGATTGAATGTGTCCGGGTATATATATATATATATATAGTAAGTAAACAGCTGTTTTCAATTAAATATTTTTTGTATTAAATAAATAATATAGAGTATAGACGATTTAAAAACTTAGTATTAGTTATTGAATATAATAGGTTTTTGTCTGTGATGATCTGAATGGTGGATGAAAAATCTGTTGTTCGAATAGCAAATGTTGAGTTCATTGAATTTGAAGATTGGCTCCAAATTCATGTGATGTTGGTATGTATTTTTTTTACCATGTCCGATCCTAATAGGATCATAATATATGGGCCTCCACAGAGTAAAGGTTTGTATTAAAAGATTTTGTTCTTTACGAGAAATGAATGTCAGCCACTTAATCAACCTATTAAGTCCATACCCTGACAGACACAAATTGAAAAACAACATCTGTACTTGCCAGACCCTGGATTCGAACCTGGGACCCACGGCGTTATAGTCCAACGCTTAAGCCGCGCGGCCACCGTGGGTGTTAATTGTGGTGTTGGTGTGTGGTGTGTGGGGTGGGGTATGTATTAGGGAATATAATTATTTATAATAAAAAGTATTTGATAAAATAATATGGAAATGATTATGAAGGAGAAACCAAAACCACATAATAAATCATTGGTGATAAAAATCTAAGTAGTACTTTCTTCCATTGCAATGAGAGAGAAATCGGGTGGGGTTATAATATTAATAATAAGTGGTACATATTATGTACATATTATAAAGTCAGATCAAACATAAAAATATTAGTAAGTATTATGTATTTATTGTACGAGTACATACAATAATTTAATTTATGAAATTGTGTAGTTATTATAAAATTAATCAACATACCTATCACTTTCTTTAGAGTATTGTTACGTACTATTTTAGATTCTGTAATAATTGCATATAGGTATAGTTATGGTAGCGTCCCTTAAAAAGGTGGCAATATGTCAAAATTTTACAGGAGAAAGGAAAACAACATAAACAACAAGAATTTTAGTAATTTATAGAACCTACTTATAATTTTTAAGGAAATTAATGTCAATGATTAAAAATATAACCACACATTGCTGAAATTCTTGTTATTTATTTATTTAAGTGTGTTTCCTTTCTGCTGTGAAATTTTGGTTATTCCCTTTTCAAGGGACACCTTCAATAATTAATCAAAATAAAAATAATAACATTTAATCTGAGGTAAAAAAAAAACTTTTTCTCTCGTAATTTTTATATATGGATATAAATTTTTCTAAATTATGACGTTTAATCTGTTTAATTAAATTATCTGAGCTACCTTTGATATATATCGATGAGTGATTAACACAAAAACCTAGATAGGTTGATTATAGTACCTAGTAGTAGATCGAGTGTAGGTTAGATTGTAGATACAAAAAGTCGATTTTTCAGGAGATTCAAATAAGAAATTTTTCAACTTCTTAAAGTATAATCATTTCTCTTTTGAATAAATTAAAAAACAAATGTTATTTTGATGATCTATATTCAAAAATACTGTTTTTAAAAAAGTCGACCCACTTACGTTTTTGTGTTACGAGGGTGGGTCAATAAGTCCTTAGAAAAGCCGACAGGTGGCGCGACTAGTACTGTAAGCGGTTTGTTTTCATGCAGCGGCACTACCGATTCAGTATGCTGCGAAGTTTCAATCAGATTGGTCGGGTTGTTGTTTTTTATTTTCGTACATTTAAAAAAAAAATTTGCTTGTTTACAAAAATGGAGAAAATTGAGTTTAGAGCTGTTATTAAACATTGTAATATAAAAGGGTTAACAGCAAAGGAAATAAAAAATGAGTTGGATTTAGTTCACGGCATATCTGCTCCTTCACTTGCAACTATTTATAACTGGTTAAATGAATTTAAACGTGGTCGTACATCAACAAAGGATGAACCACGCTCAGGACGTCCTGTAGAGGTGACTACACCAGAAATGATCAATAAAATCCATGATATGGTGTTAAGTGACCGAAGATTAAAGTTGAGTGAGATAATTGAGGTTACAGGGATCTCAAAAGGTAGCGTCATTTCTATTTTACATGACAAATTGGGCATGAAAAAAGTTTCTGCAAGATGGGTGCCGCGTTTGCTCACAGTCGACAATAAACGCAATAGGGTGGTGGCCTCTAAAGCCCTGTTGTCGCTCATGCAACGCAATCCGGATGAATTTTTTCGTCGCTTTGTGACTGTAGATGAAACATGGATACACCACTATACTCCCGAGACGAAAGAACAGTCAAAGCAGTGGATTGCGAAAGGCGAACCATGTCCAAAGAAGGCGAAAACCGTAAAATCAGCTGGTAAGGTTATGGCTACTGTATTTTGGGATGCACGTGGAATTATTTTCGTTGACTATTTAAAAAAAGGAAAAACAATAACAGGGGATTATTATGCATCTTTATTGGACCAGTTAAAAAACGAAATTGAAGAAAAACGGCCTCATTTAAACAGGAAAAAAATCCTCTTTCATCAGGACAATGCCCGTGTTCACACATGTTTACGATCAATGGCTAAAATTGAAGAATTGAAGTTCGAATTGGTCGACCACCCACCGTATTCGCCAGATTTAGCCCCCAGTGACTTTTTTCTATTCCCAAACTTAAAAAAATGGCTAAGTGGACAACGTTTTTTTTCAAATGAAGAAGTCATCGATCGGACAAATGCTTATTTTGAGGACCTTCCGAAAACTTATTTTTCTGACGGTTTAAAAAAAATTGAGAAACGTCTAACCAAGTGTATTGAGCTCCAAGGAGATTATGTTGAGAAATAAAAAAAAAATACAAAAATAAAAACTGTTTTAATGCTTTTTTCTAAGGAATTATTGACCCACCCTCGTACCAATAAATTTTCAAATTATCTTTGCAGTTTATTACTCAAAGTCTATGAGGAGATACGTCTTTGTGTTACAGATAGAACCAATAATTATAGTGAACAATTCTGCATACTCGACTAAAAACGCATTTTTTGTATATACGATTTTGTGTTAATCACACATCGATATATGTATATAATATATCAAAGTATGTTACATTGTCCGCATACCATTATCTAATTTTTAATTTTCAATTGTTAATGTAAAGTAATACTGATATAGATAGTTATCAATAAAACTATATGGATACTTTAGTTCATTTATTAATATTTAATATATATTTCATAATATATTTGTTATTTATTGATCAGTATGATAAAATAGCTACCTTTTACATTAACAAGAGTAGGTAGCTTAGATATTTGAAAAAGAATGTGGACACGAAACAAAAATCATCTCAGATAATTGGCTTCTAGTTTTTAAGATAGTCGGTCCGGATAGAAGCCTAAAATGACTGCTCAATTTTAGGGACTCTATTTTAAAGATGGTGGTAGTTAAGTTAGTAAAAAATTGTAGTTCAAGTAATTTTTATGACATTATACTATTGAGTTAATTCTATTGAGTATATTATCTATTCTATTGAATACTATTGAGTAAATACATTCTATGAATAATTATTGATTTGGCCTATGTGCTATATACCTTACAAGGATGTGTATAAATAAATATCAAGCTGCACCCAATAATTAAAAATATATATGTAGAACCAACCGAATACTTAAAACCGTAATCATATTATTATGTAAACCTGAGAATTGTCTATTTTAGACAATAATTAGACAATTACACTCATGGACAAAATTCAGAAGCTTATTAAAACAAAAAGTATTACCACTAACTTAAAACAATTTCAAAATGAAATATGAGACCAATTGCAAATTAAAAATCGTTTTGACTTGGATATAGTCATAAATCAATATTTTATGCATGTAGATAAAGCCATGCTCGGACAGTGACGTCAGGCGGCTAGTCAAAATGAATGACAAAGTGCGACATTTATTGATTATACCAGAACCGTATGTCGAGTAAAATTCAATGCATGCGACACTACAACATTGCAATCATGAGGTGTGTGGCGGTACATTTTAGTTACATGTACTTGCAAATATACGAACAAGATTAAATTAGGAAATTAGACGTGTTGCAGTCGATACGAGTTTGTATGTGAGACTAGGCTTACTTAATAATTAAAATGACATTACAAAATAATAAACTCCACCTCTCTCAAATCATATAACAATCATATATTTGATAACGTCAATATAATAAATAGTTCATAATAAATCATAGCTTAAAGACCAAAAAACTCATCCGGAAAGTGAAAGAGGTGAGTTCCAGTGGCGGCCGGTGACAAGAATATGAGGGAGTGCAAAAAAAACTCACCTATTTATGCAAGAAGTCCCCATCTTCCATCGATTTTGAAAACACGTCGATAACACGAACATTAAAGTCTGGTGTTGACGATATCAATTGTTTTTCTATACTTAACATCGCAAGAGCATTTAGCCTGTCTTGAGTCATTGTATTTCTCAAAAATTACTTAACCTTTTCTAAAGTTGAGAAACAACGCTCACTTCATACTGAAATCATCGGGATTTTACAAATTATTTTTAATAGGGTAACACTTTTGCCAAATACTTCCAGTAAATTATTATTAGTGAAAAGTTGAAGTAGCAATAATGCTCCAACAGTAACGTAGAAATCTTCTCTACTGTATAAGACTATTAGTTCATTTTAAAGTTAAAATTTGTCACGTTAATAATAATTATTCATTATTTATAATTAAGTATTAAATTACCCGATTTAAAAAAATTCATTTACTAAAATATAAAGCCAGCCAGCTAGGTAGGCGGCTAGCTCTCTTCAGTACACATTTTAAATATACGTATGATTTTGAAATGATTAATGCGAAACATAGCTGATAATTTGGCATAATTCGGTCGCGTTGTTTACAGAACTCTAACTGTGACCGCCGATTTTTAAAAATTCATTGCGTGCAGCCGCATTGTAGATATGTTTCAGACAATGCATATTTACATATTCCCCAAAGTTTTAACGTTGTCCATCGAGTAATAAGATAGTTATAATAAAAGTTATAAAAAATAAATGTCACCTCCGCGCATTGCCAATCTGCCCCTATGTTAAACGTCGAACTGCAAAAAATGATATAAACTTTGCAACGAAGGAATTTTGGCACATTTAACATGATGAGTGACATGCTTATTGAACATATTTAAGCCGAAACGTCGATATTGAGTGGGAAAAATCAATATCTTCGGTATTTTCTTTAAAATCAGCCCATGTCAGATTCAAATCGCAGAACGTTCCCGCGACACGACAGTGCTGTGATCTGTCATATAAAATCGCAACTTCGTTTAATGAATGCATTGTCACGATACCTACGATGACGTTATTGCATTGAATCGTCGATTTATGCTCTAAATTCCCATTGATGACATTCTGCCGCTACGGCAGCTATCCAAGGTAGGGTTGTATCAAAGTATTAGCACTTATTGTGATCCGAAAGCAGTATTTATACTTACCCACCTATAGAATAGATGATGCGCCGATGTGAATAATAATTGCTTCATGAATTCGACTCGGAAAATTAATTCCCATTAAACTATAGGACAGTGGGTAGTTATCGACATACTACCTACACAGTTACCTACCTAATGATAAGGTTAATGATACCTACCTAATCTCAAAATGACCACGAAAGAAATGGGGTCTTTTTATCGTACTTACTTACCTATCAAAATAGGTACCACCTAATCTCAAATCGACCACGAAATAGGGCCCCATTATCGTTTCAAATAAGAAAAATTATAAATAGGTAGATAGGTACCGTTCAATGAATGAATACCTGGCTGAGCTAATAATGTCGGCCAATGTAAACTGTCATCCGTCTCGATGTGAATCGCTCATTAAAATAACGATGAACAATAATAATTCCACTTGTAAAATTCTCATTCAACGACAGTACCTATGCTCCATTTCCTTCTTATTGAATAGATACCTACCTACCTATCTGTACAAAATAAACGTAATAATAAATATTATAAGTCCTATGTAACTAGGTACCTACTTTAATACGACAAACACTAGGATAATTAATTGTTAAAAGCTACCCACCCACTTACGTCTACAATTCTACACCTAAGTACCTATTTATTCTCAATAACAGCGTTTCTGTGAAATACCCACCTGATTAAAAAAATCAACAAGCTGAACTGAACTGTGTGTACATCAAATTTAAGATACCTACCTATTGAAACACTAATAGTAATAGGGTAATCTCAAAATGAAAATAAAAAAATTAATCCACCAACGTTAGCATAATAATATCGGCGAAATCGGTGAAACCGGGAGCGGCTTACGTTGAACTAAACTTACTAAACTAACCGTTTGATAAATAAGTCGGGAATATGTTTTTATTTTTGCACGGCATGCATCGACATGACATTAGTCATCAATAATTAGGCTTCCAACTATATCTCGACGCGTGGCCTAAGCGCTTGTGTTGGAATATTTATATCGGCCAGTGTATGGTTTTATTGTCCGAACGCCGAGTTAAGCTTTGTGTACTATGGCATTAGGTACAGGCAACCTCCTGAAGAATTAACTTGGAAAACATCATTTCCAACGAAGATTCATGTAGTCTTATAGAACTTTGTTGGTTTTGATTCTACTAGCCTCATTTGCTGTTGTGAATTTTTAAATGTATGCGTGAAAAATAGTGTAAACTCAAGGTACACTTTGAATTTTGCTCCTTGCCATGTCTCACCGATGGAGGTATGTGTATTAGTCGCGTCTCATTGGTGTAGTTACGTGTGTATTGGTAGACGGTGGCGTTGCGCGTCGAAATCACTATTGCCCGAATGCGCGCGGAATTCAAAATTATTGATTTCGTATAAGTTTTCGATATCGCATTTTTCGGAATACATGGGGGTTGTATATTATATATTTTTATTTAATCGATGATGGGAGTGCAGTGCACACTTTGCTCCTTTACTAGAGCCGTCCCTGGTGAGTTCAAGTCTCACTCGATCCAGAGTTTTTCTAGATATATATTTAAGGATTATATTTATATTTATTAAATTGTTCAACTTTTGATTATATTAATTTTATCAATTTCTTTTCAAAGCTTGAAATAATATGTTTATTTAATTTATTTACTGAATTTTTATTTAGGTATGAATAAGAATAAATAAGTCATATTATAACGAATTCATTGAATCACGCGAGCTCTGTTGGTCCATTTGTAATTTCCAATTACGTATTACGTTAAACGATCTTACGACAATTTAGCGACAAAACTGTTCGTGACTTCATGATCTCAGAAGTCATCTCTTAATATCTGAGTAGCGTTTCCGATTGCACCATTAAGCCTTAATCCATTTTGTGACACGCAATATAAAATCGCGCCAAATTCTCACATGATTTTATTTTGCGTTGACGACTTTGGGAAGTTCAAAAGCAGTGTTTATAAAACTTATATTATAAAATTAAATTTTATCCAGCACAACTTTATTTACATACAAATTACAGAACTGATAATATTTATACAAATTATATGGTCGAAGAACTGTTTAAACCTTCGATGTGATAATTTTGTAAAAACATAATATGTAACTAACTATTTATGCATATTATGTATACATATTAATACATGCATAATAATATTATACAAATTGTGAAATACTATTATAAAAATTGCAAAGATGCAATACGGAAAGAAAAAACGGTTCTATACGTTTATCCTGGATACAGCGCAAACACATTTTGAAAATAGCCGATATTATGGATTATTTGTTAGTTTGGGTTAGTTTAGGTTAGGTTAGGTTATCCTAACAAATAATCCAGTATATCGGCTATTTTCAAAATGTGTTTGCCGCTGTATCCAGGATACCTGACTTGTACCGAAAAAAAATCATCTATGACGATGACTCAATTATAGCTCCTGGACACGTGCATGGATTTATTTGCATCAATAGTGTGTATTTTAAACTGTTTAGGTACACGTAAAAAGTGCTATTGTCTCTTCAATTTCATTCTTCAAGAGTAAGCGAGACGCAATGTTGTCATTGTATGGTGCTATTTGACAGGTCGTAAAAATCAGTAAACATCAAAATGAGTCTCTGGGTGGTGTAGTTCGTTTTTTTCTGGTAGGTTTGCTACTATCGTTCTATTGCGCAGGCCAGATATCGCACAATCCAATTGCTTCGTGAAAATTCAGAAACTTCTGAACTTTTTTGATGCTTCCATGCAATCTTGCAACTTGTACGATAGAAGTGTAAACGGGGTATTACAAACTGTTTAACTTTGAAATTTATCTTATTAGATTATTAGGTATATGACCACTATCATATTATTAAATGTATTAATTGAGAAATAGTTACCATTTATTCAATATCATGTTTTAAGACGTTTTTTGTTTTTCTTTATTCCGTTTATTTTATTTGTTGATTTCCAATATAACTTATATTATATTGTATTTATATTAATATCTTTTATTAATATAAAGTGTTTTTTTATCATTGATGTATAACATACACAAAACATGCATGTTATAACAATACACTTCAATATACGAAATGAGACAATGTAAAAATATCAATAATAATAATCAGTTTAGCTTTACACAATATTTATATGTTCAGTTGCAACGAATATTTTTTGTTAATTTTAAACGAAAACGAAAACTTGACTGCAAGCAATGAATACGAAAATAAAAGTAATAAATACTAACGAGTATAAAAAATATTCACTATAAAAAATATTGTTCATAGTATGTACGATGCGGAATAAGGTAGATATGTATCGTACTGCCCCAATGGCGAATCGTTTATCACGAATCGACTACTGCATACCGCCTCAACGCGACGATGAAATGTTTCACCTTTGATTCGCGCTGACAGCCGCGCCGATCGAGATGTGCCAGGCGAACTTACTGCTGGGTACTAGCAAACAAAATCTTGATACGGGGCGTTTACGGCGCAGGCGCAAACGGACGCTTCGACCGGAAGGCTGTACTGCTAGTAGACATCGACGCGCTGGCAAGACAGCAAATCCAACTAGAATATACTGTTTTATGAATTTCTATTTCCATTATAAATATTTGATAGCTTGACGAAGTCAGTTTACAGTAATATCTAAGAATTATAAATAGTATAACTATATTATTAGTCCAGGATTATTAATAAAATACCCGATTAAAGAAGATAATATTACATTTAAACGATAATAAATATAGTCATATTGAGTACTTTTACAAGATTCTAGAACAATCCGACTCCCCCCGCCGACTGAATGATGCTGAATAGACACCAAAATAAATTGACGATGGTTTGGTTAAATATCTGGGTGCTGTAAAATCCTCAGACGGGTCTCACATATAATCTCATCACGACTGCCACACGTCGAATTTGCGATATGATTTTATTGGTATTCATATTAAAACACATTTAACCAAATGTACCGGCGCATACCGTATGATTGAAACCTTCTAGTCCTACTCGATTTCGCAATTTTCACTTGACATGCAGCGCACAGGTATAATCTCAAAATGTCACACTTGGTAGTTAATTTTGACTAGCCATTTGAAATCACTATCCCAACACGGCCTCGCCTATTAATTGCTCACGGATTAAAGTTGCAATATTGCATCCAGTTTTGATTTATGACTGTCAATGTGCGACTGGGCTTAGGCTAATATGGAGAAGGAAAATATAATAAGGACAAATTTTAGAGCTGTCGTAGTTTTTAACGGTTTTAATTATATTATTTATTTATGGTATACAGAAGTGTCGACCTATAACGCTGTGGCTCCCAGGTTCAAATCCTGGGTCTGGAAAATATACATATTATTTTTTAATTTGTGTATAAGTTGAAGTATGGACCTAATAGGTTGAGCAAGTGGCTAAAATCCATTTCTCGTAAAAACAAAAATCTGTTAATTCAAGCGTCCATCCTGTGGAGGACCATAATAATTATGATGTAAAGAAAACAAGATACGTACTACATATATGTACATATATGTACATTGATTAATATTTTAGATATTATTTTAATATAAGCCAATTAATATTCTGAAAATTTCGTATAGTAATTAGGTACATGTAAATCTATTGCTTTTTGTCTTTTAAATTGTCTAAATTTAATTGTGAATAAGATAATACAACTGAAACCTTGGATATCAAGCCACTTACGGAAGTTGCGTGGCCGAAAAAAGATCCTAGTAGGTATCTTTCTTTATAACTGCTACTCTGCACTGCTGTATTATGAGTTAGACTTTAGAGTGAATTATAGATTTCACTGTGAAAAATATGGCAGTGGTATTCAGTTTTTTTATATCATAGTAAATGTGATCATTACAAGAATCTTTCAACGTTTATTTCCAAGAAAGCAACATATTGACACTTATAGATTTCTGATAGTTTCATTTTTCAAATGTCTGGGTTTTGATATCATACATACTTCAATCGCAGTCTTTAACAACACAATAAAATGTGTGCTGATAATATTTTGATTCAGATGTAAATAATCAATAAACTCTCAAAGTGCTTGCAATTAAGCATACAGTAGGTACTCTATTATAAAATTGATAACCGATTTCCGACAGGTAATCTCAGGCCATAATATAAATCATCATTTTATAAAATTTCTCATAATATTTACATCTTAATCGCATTTTGCCCAGCCCACGGCTATTTCTTGGTACTAAGACCATTTTTCAGTACTGGTCACACGCCAAAAATCTTCTTGTAAAAAATGAACATAAAAAATGAACTGATACTTTTCTTATTATTTTATATAGTGTGTTTTTTTAAATCAAATTTAATATAACAAAACAATAAATAGTACAACTACCTACAAGATAATATATTGTCACCCACTTATTCAAAATTATGTATTTTAAATTTGTTAACGGCCCACGTGCTCGTCGTAGGTCAAAATTGAGTTTTTATTGTATTTTCAAACCATGATCCTGGACACTCCTTAAACGTTGTAGATAATCTATTTATATAATTTTGATGCTTTATTATCTTTTATAGTTATTTTAAACATTTGATGACTGCATAAAGTATTTTTGTTACATAAAATAGTATTCTTTTAAACCTCTCGCTCTTAAGTTTTCGAATATAGTCATATTTCGGTACATAACTGTGCAGTGGTGTTAAGATTTTTTACGTTTATTAATTTTTAAACGCATTTATGAAACCATTAGTATAATTTATTACGAGATAATTTTTGTAAAATATTCACGATAAAAAATTATATTGATAATCTCTGTGATCCCAAATTTGACAAGAATTAGGCATTTTATTATTCAAAAAATCGGCAAGATTAACACATTTGAAGATGATTCTAAAGATACTTATCATAAGACATAGTTCAAACACGCGTGTTAACATAATTTTACTTCCTACTTTAATTATAGTTTGTAAATTTATGGCTACGGCCGTATGTTATAGCTTAACCACTAGGGAATGACAAAAGAAATGGCGTATTTCAAAAAAACACTACCTTATTCTTAGGTCAATAATTATTATAAAGCAATCATTATTCAAAAGATGTTTATCACACTTGAATGGTCAAAGACATAGCTTATAATAAATATCTTTAGAATCATCTTCAAATGTGTTAATCTTGCCGATTTTTTTAATAATAATATACCTAATTCTTGTCAAATTTGGGATCACAGAGATTATCAATATAATTTTTTATCGTGAATATTTTACAAAAATTATTTTGTAATAAATTATACTAATGGTTTCATAAATCCGTTAAAAAATTAATAAACCTAAAAAATTTTAACACCACTGCACAGTTATGTACCGAAATATGACTATATTCTAAAAGAGCGAGAGGTTTAAAAGAATACTATTTTATGTAACAAAAATACTTTTTGCAGTCATCAAATGTTTAAAATAACTATAAAGGATAATAAGGCTTCAAAATTATATAAATAGATTATCTACAACGTTTAAGAAGTGTCCAGGATCATGGTTTGAAAATACAATAAAAACTCAATTTTGACCTTCGACGAGCATGTCCCCCCTTAAGTTATATTAAAATATTACAGTTATCGAACTTAATGATTATTCAAACATCAATACCGACTGAACATAAAACATCTAACATTACATTTTTAAAATTTAAATAATTCATCATTATTTTCTGCTTGCCCCAATCTATTACAGTAATAAAATATGAATGTATAACATATTAAATTTGATCATATGGGCCGTTTCTATTTTTACGAGAAATTGGTGTTAGCCACTTACCTACTTAACCTATTATGTCAATATTGTCAATACTCTGACTCCAAACACAAATTGAAAAACAATATGTATATTTGTCAAAGCCGGGATTCAAACCCTGGACTCACGGGATAATACGGGATAAACTTAAACACGTGTCAAAAATAAGTCATACGTCGAATACTGACAATTTTACTACTCTCGGTTTATGCAATGACGTTTATTTAATATTAGTGTATTTAAGACTGCAGGATGCCAGATTTTCTGCTCTGCGGACTGAGCGCTGTATTGCCGTCCTTGTGTGATCTTCTGCAAGAGGTATGGGAAAGGGAGCAGTGCCCCAAAGCCTGGAGGGATGGTACCGTTGTTACTCTGCACAAAAAAGGTAACCCACAAGACTGTAATAATTACAGAGGAATCACTCTCCTCAGCGTTCCCGGGAAGGTGTTGGAGCAGATTCTCCTGTACAGGATTAGAAGTCCCATGCTGGACGTTTTGCGTACGCAGCAGAGTGGATTTGTCCCGGGGAAGTCCTGCTCAGAGCATATTTCAACTCTCCGATGCCTCCTGCAACAGTACCAAGAGATGAATATACCTGTCGCCTGCTGCTTCGTGGACTATGAAAAGGCATTTGACAGTCCTCATCGTGAATCTCTGTGGTAAATTCTGCTAGGCTATGGTGTCCCACGGAAACTGGTCGCCGTGATAAGTACTCTCTACACCAATACAGAGTGTTGCGTGAGAGCAGCCGGAACATCCTCTGACCTCTTTGAAATCACGTCAGGAGTCAAGCAAGGATGTGTACTTGCACCCTTTCTTTTTATCATCATGATGGATTTCATAATGCGTAAAACGGTTTGCCCCGACTGTGGGATATACCTACATCATGATGACACAACCGATCTATGCGAAGAAAGACTGTGCGACCTGGAGTATGCAGACGACGTAGTCGTGTTTGACTCGACGATCGAAAGGTTAGAAGTAACCGTGAACAGGCTAGCCGCGAACTCGATGCGTGTGGGTCTTCATCTGAATGCCGCTAAGACCAAATCCATGTGCAGTGCTGCATGCATCGACGCCGACACTCCTTTGCGGGTTTCTGGTCTGCCCGTCAAGCTGGTGTCCAGATTCAAATACTTGGGTGCCACGGTTGCCGATGATGGTGGTATTTCTAGTGAGCTTGGAATCCGCATGGGTGTGGCGGGCTCTGCGTTCAACCAACTTGGAGTCGCATGGAGATCAAGGCTGTATTCTATCAGAACCAAATGTCGTTTGTTTAGCGCGTGCGTGCTACCTGTGCTCCTGTATGGCTGTGAGGCATGGCATCTTGCCAAGCTTCAAGAGTCTCGGCTTTTAAGCTTTGAGAATCGATGTCTCTGCCGAATCTTAGGGGTACATTGGTACGACCGCGTTACAAACACCCGAGTTTGTGAGCAGACACAACAGCCTTCGGTGATTGAAGTTATCACGAAAAGACGATTTACGTGGATGGGACATGTATTCCGGATGCCGCCAAAGAGTGCGGCACTTCGTACCCTTGTGGCACAGCCTCAAGTGTTCCGTCGCCGTGGCCGGCCCTCCCTCACCCTGCAGCGATGCTACAAAAGCGACCTACGTGCTGCAGGTCTGACATGGCGGGAGGCGCAGGAGTTGGCGATGGACCGAGGGAAGTGGCGCCAACTTGTGCTTGCCCTATGCCCCAATGTTGGGACGTGACATGGTGAAAGAAGAAGAAGAAGACTGCAATACACACTATTGCACGTCTATAATGCATGGTTCACTTTTATAGGACACTCACATATTCAAAACCCTCGGTCAAAATGTACTTTATTGGGATATATCCTATCGGAGTTATATTTATTATTCTGTTCTGTGTATACAATTCATCACCGTACTATAATAATTTCCGTGTGCTCGTCGACTATAATATTGTAGTGTCATAGAATAATGTACTGTAAATTGACGCTTTTTACTTTCGGTGATGCTAATATTAGGTTTGCATAATGGATTTTATAGACTCTCAATCTACAATTATTCATTACATACTTTACATATTATGAATCGAAACAAATACAATCGAACAATAACTAAAATTACGTAACAGATTTATTTTATTGGAGAGTTTTTTTTTTAAATTCAATTCCCTACTATTTTTCTCAGAACATTTTGCGTCGTTGCGCGATAGTCTACTCTTAAGGTCTCCATATTGTGTAATGTATAACATTAGCGAAGTAAGTGGAGTAAATCAAAAGGAAGCCGCGAGGCGGTAATATTTTTCCTGCCGTTCCCGCGGACAAATAAATATAATAGTAGGTACCTATCTTACTAAGAAGAATACAGAGGTACATAATATCACAGCGCTACTTTAAACTTTGTTTAACTTTGACTTTAAGTAAACTTTAAAATTATTATTGAATTTTCACTTTCAATAGGTATTATAATAATATACTTTTGGGGTTGAAGGATGGTGATGAAGAAGTCGAAGATGTATGCAGGAGCGAGTTTTATTAGCAGCGTAATGGTTGGTACAATAGTATGTTACAGCAGTTCGTGTTACAATACTAAACTTATGATAGGTACAGATCCGAGGTCTGCACCTTGGTACAATCAGAAGTTGGGCGAAGCGATATAGAGACTGTGATGATAACAGACTGGAAACGTATCTTCGAGTGACATTTTGATAAATCATTCTTCATAATTTATACAGTCGAAAGTAATACATAAACATTATATTCTAGTACATAATTATCTTGAACGAGTCAGCGGTTTAAATTCGAGTAGCTGTGAATGTTATTTATTATTACAGTCATAATATAATGTGATACTATGGGAAAGGATTATCCGACTAATTTTCCATTGCAATACCGTAGTTCATATCGCCAATCAATCTGCTGATCCAGCTAAACAGTAAACTTGTTTACCGTTATATGAGTCGCTGAGAAATTATTATTGCGGTCGAATAATTTGATAAATTACAAAATAGATATTTGATCACTAATATACTGACAGCTACATACTCATTTTTTAAACATCAGTTATCACAATATGATTATATTGTTGATTTAAATTTAAATTCAAAATGAATAGTTGTAAGTAATTTTAATAAAGGTTTTTTTAATAAACAAAATAGCACAGTTTTTCGACCACAAAAATTTGACTTTTCTCGGCAATGTTTCTCGGTCACACATTGAAAATCGTCTAGATTGAAATATGGTCACATACCCCAGTAGAAGTGGCAGATAAAGTAGGAGATTAATTGTCTGTATGTTGCAAGAAAGGAAAATAATAAAAACATATTATTAGAAACTGGTGAAGATTGATAATGGAAATGAGCACAGACAATATTAATAAGATATAGATGTAAAAGCTATCGCCATGGACGAAGGTTTTAAAGCAGGGCGCATGATGATTTGGGTATAAAACCAAAGTAAAACAAAACGTCCCTCATATATTGAATGCGTTACATTTAAGTAACACACTTTGAAGAAAGTTATTATGATTAGACAGACGCATTCATATAAATAAAACAACATATTAATTTAACTAGGGTTACAAAAGTTTATCTCACATTTATCCACACTCAAGATTCGTGGTCTGTTATATTATATTTTTTTATATGTAAAAAGTATAATTTGCATATTAAGGCAATTAAGAACCCATGGGGTTATAGTTGTCAATTATTTTCGTTTTAACCCAATCAGGACTTTAGAAGATTATTTAAAACTATGCATTGTAAGTTTGTAAGTCCATTACCATTACTCAAAAAACATATTTTATATTTATAATTAATGAAATATTCAAACAATATTAAAATGTTAAAATGTGAGATCGCTGGAAAAGCTCTCTAAATGCCCATTCAAAAAGAAATAAAATATTATTAGATAGATGGACAGGAAAGGAACAGTAGAAACATTATATTGTAATATCGCCATTCGGAATCGCGTTCGATAAGACAGCGGTACCTGTGTTTAAGACAGCTTTGATTTAAAGATAACGCAATGAAATATCAGATGCACCATTCTACGCATTACATAAATGCTATTCGAAAAAGCTCGGGAGCTTTTGTCTTTCAACACTGTATCATGAATAATTTATTCAAAGTATTTGAATTTTTCATTATTTGTTTTTTGTACCTTATAATATGCATACTTAACGATTATTTTTAAGATAAGAGAATGCATTTAAGATTGTGATTCAAAATAAATTAAAAAAAGTGTTCTCAGTAAAAGTTATATGAATTAATCACAGCATGCACACCTTACAAATATAATATATGCTTATTAGTATGATAATAAGTTAGTGGATAATATTTTCTATAGTAATGTATTAAATAATGTTTTTAATTTATATGTTTTAGTGAAAAATTCATAATAAATGAAAAATACCTGCAAATTTTTGTTATTGTTCTTAAAATTAATTTTATAATATACTAACATAATTCAAGATATGAGCCTCAAAATTGTGTTGTTAAAAGATTTATCGTTAACCTTTATTCACCACAAATATTAATCAATACACTATTTTTTAGTTAAATCAGTCATATAGATGTATTTTATTGGTTCTAAAAATTATCCACTTCCTTTGTTTTATTATAAAATATCACATAAAATATAAAAGGCACAATAAATAAAATTTAATGTTGAAATGTTATCTATAGAGTATAGAATCAAGAGCGCTCCAGTGTTTTTACATGAACATATCCATAAGGGAGAATTACATGAGTTATTTATTATCAATTGCTGTCAGCCACAGTGTTGCTACCAGTTTAAAGGAATATTTATTTATATAATATTGCTTAAAATTTATGTATATTTTTACTATAAAAGATTGTAACACAATATTATATACATTGATAAAGCATCAGAATTAGCATTGCATAAAAAATATTTATAGATAACTAATTAATTAACCTACCTACCACTAATTAAATATAATAACTTAAAATATAAATAATAAGTAAAATATTATTTTTTTAAATGCATAAAAATTAGGTGTGACCATCTTTTATTATTTCTAAGTATTTAGTTGATAATATATAACAAGATTGATTATAGTAAGATAAAGTAAATCTTTTATTGTCGTACTTTTATGTCGTATCATATTTTTTTACCATGCTCGATCCTAAAAAGATTATAATATGGCCCGTTCACAGAGTGGTTGTTTTTATGAGAAATGGATGTTAGCCACTTGCTCAAACTGTCTAAACACACACTGAAAAACAATATGTGAATTTTGCCAGAACCGGGGTTTGAACATGGGATTCATGACATTATAAGCCTGACACGTAACCGCTCGGCCATTGTAATTTATTAGATATAGGTAGGTAAGTACATTTTAAAATATCACCAAATATCACGAATATTTTTTTTTTATTATTGTGAATAAAAAATATTTTTTAAAAACCTCTCAATACAAATATATCTAATAATATATTTTTCTTCATATTAATAAAAAAAATAATTTGAAATACTAAAAGAATTCGGGATTCCTTTAAGAAGCGTTTGTCATTAGTGAGACATTGTAAGAATTTTCATGATTAATTCGTGAGCTCATTCATAAATACTGAGTAAAATATTTCGTAACCGCCTGTATTAATATCCCTTTATCGTCAAGATCGGATTCTGAGTGGAATAATAGTGTAATTTTATGAATAAAACTCTTTTGTTGAGTGCTACGTCTATAATAACTTTACTGTGTAAATATTAGTTTTGACATTTTTATAATTTAGCCATTATCATATTCGTAAACAAAAAAAATATTTGTGATGAAAAATAGATTTCTCTAAACTTGGCCTTTCAGTGATGTACACGCAAAATTTGTTAGAAATGTTCTAAAATATTATATAGTTAATTTTAATAGATACTACGTGGAATCATTGACCAACCAAATATACATAATTACAAATATTATTATGTATGTCATACTATAAAAATAGTATTATAACGTAATGCGTGAATTATTAGTATACTAATAAATTATAAATGTTACAAATAAGCATACATTAATGGACAACGGTCAGTTATGAATACTTGCAAAAATATAAATTACACTCAGGGTATTTTATGAAATATAATGTGTTTGGATTCAGCACGGTCTTATTAAGTTGGACAAGTCGAAAAGATCTGTTAAAAATGACTTCGCGAAGCTGCCAAAATCCATGATCTGATTGAAGAGCAGTTTATGTCATATATTATTATATTATTATAATATGTTAAAAACTGACTACAGGTAAAAAAGTATTATGTACATCTTATTTTATCATTATTTGTCATTATATAACATAGAAATAGAAGTAGAGTAACAGAAATACTTAGTAGTTTATAAGTAAGTGCTCAAGAAATCCAGCACTAGTTATTAGTGTATATAATATATTAATTTACCTTATACTTTTATTGGTTGTATCAATTGGGTTTAACTATACATAACTTGGGAAACCCTGAAAAAGAGATCATTAACTTTCTTCCAAATTCTGGTGGCATAGTCTTGCAGTTTTAATTATTGTGGCTGTAGGCTCAATATGGCAAGAGGATCCTTACACTTTCCTCTAAGTGTGCAGAGATGGTGCTATAAATATAATGATATATATAAAAATATAATATATTATATATGTTGATAATTTATTATAATATATTGTTATTATAAACCTCTTCGTGAGGCAGCCACGGTTCACATCGGATTATAGAGCAAACGTTTTATTAAGGGGGAGAGGCATGCCAGTAGAGGCACTTAGCGGAAAAATACGAAGCTTGCAATTTGAGACTTTTTTTTTGATAATTTACAATATAAAATGTATAATACATATATATCTGAAAACATTAAAAAGATTTTTTTTAACTCAAAGATAAACTTACAAGTTGTAAAAAATGTGAATACGTTGCATATTTATGTCACGAATAACGTTATTATTACATTATATTTATGGTCAAATTTATTATTGAAATTTAATTTATTAAGTCTTAAATTTTTGACTGTTTAGATTTTTGAATAATTCATCGTTTTAATATTTTTTTATATTTTTTTTTTATAAAAATACAAATGTGTATAACTTGAAATCCTTTTTATTTATATCAAATCAATCTTTAATATTGGGACAATACCTAAAATAAAATTTGATATAAATATAATATTCGTTCAGAGGCAGGTAATGATATTAAAAACTTAATAAATGAGATAAGAAGATTTTAACTAATTTTTTTTATTTTCCTCCACTTATAATTATTTTTTTATTTTTATTAAAAACCGAATGTACTCAATATATAGGTATGTAGCACTATTTTAGTGAAAGTATGTAATCTAGAATTTATTTTGTTTAACGCTCATACTGTAGAAGTCACTCCATTTCGAAGCGCCAGGCGAAAGCCTGCCAGCGACAGACAGAGGCTGAGTTCCTCACTAGACAGTGATAAATAAACCCTCGACGTTTTCTCACACAAAACAAAGTGTTTGCGCGAATGCTCTCACCACAAGCAAGGAGATATCACATATTTTATTTTTGTCTCTTTAGTATATTATGTTTTGGGTGTCAGCAACTTTTAAAAGGACTTTCAATCAAAAAGTTTTACCTACTATTTCGATTAGAATATTTTTATTTTATAAATGGACTTTAGGACACGAAAGTAGCTAACATAGCCATCTGCCGAATTGAGAAAAAAAATACCACTATTTAAAATTAAGTTTTGGCGCTACTAAGTATTTACGTGAATTTAAAATGTGCATAAAATGAGCATAATATTTTGTTTTATTAATGTTTAATAAAATTTTTGACAAAAATCTATATTATTTATCTCGAAAGCTAAATTCATACTGGTTAACTAAGTTACTTGTCGTATTGTTATTTGTAACAATATCATTCAATGGAATTTTTGTGCAGTACATATTTTATACTTTACATTGTACATACAATATGTATATGCATAGTTAATAAAGATAACTAATTTAGTTTAGAATATACTTAATATTATATAATAAATTATTTACTACAGTATCATTCAAACTGAATTCTACACTACGTTTTCAGAGGTTTACCAACTTTGTTTGTTCAATCAATTTAAAATACTTTAGTACTTAATAGTAGGTAATACGATTGAAGAAAAGACAACATCTAATATTGTTTTAAATTAAAATAATTACAAGATAAAAAGAACTTTTTATATACAACGTTTTTAAATTTTCTGTTGAATCATATAAACTTGACTTGACTAGTTTAAACGATCAAAAAAAATTGTGCTTGATAGAAATAATACTGAAATGTCATTTTGATATGTCATATTGATTTCCATAGTAGCGCACGTATATATTAATAATTCAGTTGCTAGGACTCCAGACCCCCCCTAGCAACCAATAATGATGTCGAGATAACTTTTCATAAAAAACAGAATTAACTGAAAATGTATTCAATTCTACTTAAAGATTGCTAAAAGTATTAAAAAAGGCATTGGCATCGTGTTCTGATAATATGTTCTTAATGTTTCAAATGTCTAGCTAGTCGGGAAGTTAGTTAAAAATCGATTGCAAGATTTTTACCGGACAAATAAGAATACGAGCTAAGAAAAACTTTGTAAAATGAGTAGGTAATTGCGAAATATAATGTTTTTTTGCAAAATATCATTTCTGATTACAACTTAATTCAATCATATACATATAAATTGAAAGTTTCAATTTTAATGATTTTGAATATTTTTAAAATATCTTAGAATCGCATGTTTTTTTTACTAGGGTTTCAAATGAATAACATTTAAACCAAGGGTTTCATAGGTTTTATGAATTTTAAAACTGCTAATCTGCATTATAGTTTTTTTCTCAAATAGTATTCCTACCAGTAGTCAAAAACGAGAGTCTTTAGAAACGTCAAAATACAATTTATGTATGTACCATTTTACATCAAGTTTGGCTCATTGAAAGAAAAATCATTAAGATTACAAAGTATGTTGACTGGTACATCTGTCAAAAGACGTATTATTAATACATGAATCATTTTGGGTTTATTTTGCAATGGCTGTTCAGTCCTGCAAGAACCTTCACCTGTATATCCTACTTGGACGACCTTCATATATGAATATCCAGTTCATGGCTAGATTTATCATAACTGTGATCTTCGTACATTGTTGATACAAGCATCATTTAATTAAATATAGTTAGCAATATGAATAAAAATATAGTGAAACATGTGGGTAATTAAATATGTATGATTTATTGTAGTTGATACAATTAAATGATTAAATTAAATAATGTTGAAAAAAACTGGATATGAACCTACCATTAGCAAATAATATGTTCATTGCGAAAACAACATTGTGGCAAGTTGGTAAGTATTATTGTCTTATAGTATGACATGGAATATAATACAATATTATCATTACTGAAGATATTTTCCAAAGAAATGAAAGATAGAGCTTTTAGAATAACAGTAAGTACTACAAATTAGAATTTGAACTAAAAAAGAATAAGTTAACTGATATTAAAAGGAAATTCAGTTTTTTGTGTATTGTTATGATTCTTAAAATAAATGGTTTTTAATAAATGAACATGAGTTTTATATGAGATTTAAATTCTAATTGATTAAGTTTTGTACTATTCATTTTTTTAACTCAACAATATAGCAAATGCATACCGACATAGAATATGGTTAAATCTCGTTTATACACAAAATTAACACAATCAACTAACTATGATGATCCTAATTACTTTGGTTTTAATGTGGGTTATCTACATAAGCGAAATTAGTTTAATAAAAGCACTTGGCAAAAAAATACAATTTTGAGATAGTATTTCATAATATAATCAATACGCACGTAGGTATTCAAAATATTAAAATATAAACTAACAAATTAAAAAAAAAACTAAACGATCGTTGCAGACATTCACTGAATATACATTTTTTAATTTTTTTATAATCCATAATCTAAGATTTAAAAAACATCAAATATTTTAGAGGATTATTTTGTTACCATGGCAACACAATTTGTTCTAAAACATATTTTATAATTTAATGTAGTCGTATTTAATCGGTCATTGCTGTCGCGGTATGAAATATTATTTATTAAATTATTATACTGTTAAAATATAATTCAGTAGGTACGTTAGATATTATGAAAGGCGGCATTTCAAAGACCCTTATCGGCAAGTTTCAATAAACGGAACCAAGCGGATTCGATCTACACGCGTGCGGTTATGTTCCTAATCGGCGGATTTGCCCAAATTTACGCTTCCCAGGTCTCATTTTACAGCTCAGATCTACTTCACTCATCTCTCATGCATAACCAATAAATCGCGGTTTCAATATACCTAAGCAGATGGCTCGTGGTAACATGACAAAGCAATCTTATTCAAATCATAAAAGACGGTAGTATTTTTTTCTTAACCAGTCAATTTAGTCGGGGATTATTCATTAAATTATTGAGCATAGTCAATGGTGTTATTATTAACAAATCTATTTGAAACCATCCTTCTAAAAGACGTCTCTATCATGCAATATATAAAATTTATCGGGAAAGAGGAAACACACTTAAATAAATATATAACAAGAATTTCATTGACGTATGGTTATATTTTTTAAACTTATACATTGACATTTCCTTAACTAAAAAATCTTACCATTGTTACATAATCATACTCATCTCATTATCTTATTCACGTACACGTCATATTATTATATTGAGAAGCCTTGATGTGTCAAGTGATGTTTGCATTATTAAAAATATAATTGTACTTAATCAACTGTTTCTATTTATTAGTCTCAACATTGTTAACCACTATATTTTATTATCAATCGAATTGTAAGCTTAGTATATTTAACTTCAATAACACTCTCTAATAATAATAAACAACCCTCCTCGTGATTAGCTACTTAATGAAAAAACAACTATAAAGGTTATTCTAACAATACTTATATACTTTCAAACTTCTATTATTTAAAAACAATACTTTGTATTATAAACGGAGTTCCACTTTATAAATCAGACTGACAACTTTTCCGGTGTATCCGTTAAACTGTTATTTTGGATACATATCATTATTATAAATTTTGCTACTTGATAGTGAGTTGTCTATTCACCCCGGTGGGTCTATTCTATAGAAATTGTAGCTATCGGCGGCTATCGATGGTAGTTTATCGGTTCCATGACAACACAGAACAGTGACAAAACAGAACAACGATAAATATAACTATGACCTTTCAGGAAAAATATAAATTTATTATTGAAATTGTTCTATCTCTATTATGTTGATAGATTTTCAATACGCCATAATAAATCAAATTACATACCTAATATCTGCATTCCTAATCGCTAGAAAGCCCCAAATAAACGGGACTTTGCCGGCAAGCTTAGGATATCTCATCTTAATCAATATAATATGTTTAAAATGATTGGGTGACTAGATACAACGAAATAATGACCTAACCTAACTGAACCTAAATAGATTCCACAAAAATTAATTTTTCATTTTCCACTGGCTGTTCTGTTTTGTCACTGTTCTGTTTTGTCATGTTCTGTTTTGTCATTTTCTGTTTTGTTATGTTCTGTTTTGTCATGTTCTGTTTTGTCACTGTTCTGTTTTGTCATGTTCTGTTTTCTCTGGTTACCAGTTTATCATATGTATGTATTAAGGTATTATCATTAATTGTTACAACAAGTAAGCCGTCTAAACTATCAAAACTGTCTATCTCACTCTAAATGTTAACACAGACAAGAATGGGGCTGTTAAAACATAGCACTTTTAGACAGATTTGACGGTTAACTTATTGTAACAATTAACCGACTCGATGCATAATATGATAAACTACCGTCGATAACCGCCAATAGCCGCCTTGTGTATAGAATAAATCCACACATAACACCTTTTAACTTTTGTTATTTATTTTGCCAAGTATTTTCCTCTCTACTGTAAAATTTAGTGTTTGCATTTATTATATCCCATTTAGAAGAACGACTTCATGTATGTACTTATTAAATTATTATGAATTGTATTGTTAAATAGGGAGATGTAATCATTAAACGTTAAATTTTATTTTTTCCCACAACCTTGAAAAGCGTATCAAGAAAATATTTATGCAAATCTCAAAATTTTTATGTCTTTAACAATTAATAATTTTAGTAAAATGCAATAAATTAATTAAAAACAATTTAATTATCAATATAGAAGGCTTTTATTTCATTCGAACAATTTACTAGAGCGAGTGATATTGACTATTATGTGGCTTTCAGTACCTACGACGGTTACTTGAGCGATGCTAAATTATGAGTTAACTTTATATCGCTTGATAATGTTGTACAACAAAATATGCATAATATTGATGATTGCATAAATAGTGAATGCAACATCTGAAGGATAATAATATGGTAAGTACTTGAAAAAGTAACCTGCTCATACAAATTTAATTCTTATGGAAACAGACAAATGAATATAAATTTGTTTAAAAAATCATTTGTCAACGAAATGATTATCATTTTTTTTTGTGTTAAAGCTAAGGTTTTGAGAATTAATCGATTCGTAATATGAAAACGTAAATTATTCTTGGTTTTTGAACCCAAAAAACAGTGGCGTCAGTAAAACCGCGACAATTTGACACGTTTGACTTAATAATTGATGTTGTCTGTCGGGAGCCTTGCGGTTGTATAGTAATCAAAAGATGGTTTTCCAGATGAATAACGAAGGAAAAACACGGCACTTTAACAAAGTTATTACCTAGAAATAAGACAGAATCGTAAAAAGAATGATAAGCATAAAATTTACATAGAATCGACGGTTACAAAATTATATTCGGCTTGTTAAATAGTCCGTTAAAAATTCAGTAAGTATCTAGTTATATTTTTAATTATGTACTTAGGTACTAATTCTATCATGTCAATTATTTATATCATGTTTGTTAATATATTTAAACCACATGAATTATTCTATCGCAATAAAAACCAAATAGATTTTTCAAACTATCTTAAGCTTGAAAAACAATTTACTAGTATTACAAAATAATACAACTGACCAAGCATGGCTGGAAATGTCTCTAAATAATAATAATTGGTTACGATTTAATTGTATTGTATGTGGTTGAATAGAAAAAGCATATTGTTTTTCAATGTGTGTTTGATCCGGTGCAAGGACCTAATAGTCTGATCGAAAGAGTAACAACAATGTCTCTTAAAAGGTTTGTAATATCTCTGTAATGCTTTGCTTAAGAGTGAAAAATAAATAATTTCTCCTCTTTACCTTGCTCATGATCCAAATAAGTTACCTTTAAATTTGATATTGAAAAGAGTTTCCCGAAGGAATAATGATAAGTAGCGGTGATTCAAACCGCTATTCTTTCGCTGAGATTGATGTGGTGAATTTGTCAAAACAATAGCAATTACCTTAACCCTGGTTTCTGTGTGGAGCATGTTGTAACGTACTACCCAGCTTAGCGGACAACGGGGTCAATATGAAGGTGTTTCAAATTGTGAAAGCTGAATTTAATCAATCATAAGAACTATAAATACAGTAAAATTTTATTTTATTAAGTTACTTATGAATTTTAAATCTTTGTACATTCAATTTAATATAAAAACTATTCATATACAAGAATAATTTGACTTAATTTTTATTTAAAAAAATGAGTTATTTTGCTGAACCGATAATACCATCATATGCCTGCAGATAGGTCTGATCACTTTGATATAATTGCACGTTATGCGGCTGGAGTATATTGGAATTTCTATAAAGCGTCTTTTTTAATTGCCAATGCTATGCTTTAAATGCAATGCCAAAATTTAATTGCCAATGCAATGCACATGCAATGCTTTAAATAACCAATAGTTCTAAGATCTGAGAACAGACAAAAACTGGATAAAAATTGATAAAATACATTTTAAAAATTTTCAATTCACCCAAGTTGTCTAATAGGTTATCAAATTTGCAGCAATCAAAAAATAAAAACACTTCTTAAAATAACACTTTTTGACATTAGAGAATAAATAATTGTCTTACAGACCTACACACTTATTTATAGAATGGCCAAAAATGGAACTACGAACTACCATAGGATGCCATTTTGAAAATTTCATTCGAATGTCAAATATTGTCCAGTTACGAGTCTTGATTGGGTAGTTTTCGACAGTGGCTCCCCCATCCCATTCATCAGATAAGTTCGTAGGTCTGTATAAACGTAGATTGTAATCAAGTGACAAAGGATAAGAAGTTCTTTCTTTTTTTTTTTAAATCTTGTGTAAAATGAGTGGATATCAAAATGATGCGTTTTGAATTTGGAATTGTATATTATTCTCTTTTTCGACCATGTCCGATCCTAATAGGATCATATGGGCCTCCACAGGGTAGAGGTTTGTATTAACAGATTTTGTTTTTTACGAGAAATGGATATCAGCCACTTGCTCAACCTATTAGGTCCATACCCTGACTCACACACAAATTGAAAAACAATATGTGTACTTTTAAGACCCAGGATTTGAACCTGAGACCTGAATGTGTTATAAAGATACATACTATATCGCAAAATACCCCTTACACGCTTAATAATATGTTATACTTAGGATAATGCGAATAAATATACAACTATATTATGTCGAAATAAAAATGTTGAACTACCCTTTATCGTGGTTTTAGGTAAATTTAACTGTTTATAACGCGAGCATGTATGCGGCTTTCTTTTGATTTGGTTAACCCCCTAATGTGTCGGGAATATTGCAATCGAAGAGAAAAAGAATATTGTTATTTTATTTGTTTATGCGGTTTTATATTGTATTACATGTTAGACTAAGTGATGAATCTTTCAAATCATATTTTATAGATTTAGGTACACATGATTATCATATTATCAATGTAAAGGAATAAATACACATTCATTTTATTGAATATCGTTAGTTTGGTTATTAAATATTAAAAAATATTATTTTATAAGAAAACTTATAAAATATGTGTCATGTTGTAAAATGATTTAATGCATAAGAACATAAAATGTAAAAGGGAAAGGATTTGAAAAAGGCAAAGGTTAACACGATATTTATAGTGTAGGAGTACCAATTTGTTAAAATATTGTTTATAATTATATCACCGGTTTTGACAAGGAGTATCCATTAATATGGATTAAAATAATATTTTTTTATGTGAGTATTAAATCATTTTCTATTTTATGTTCTTCAGAAGTTTATTTATCGCTGAACGATACTTAAAACTAGTATATCCTTAGTAAACAACCTGCAGAAACTCAGTGTGACCTTAAATTAACTTAAACTCAGTGATGTCAACAAATTTAAAATATGGTTACACATTTACGCGATTAATCTGCGATACAGTATCAGATGATAAAGAAGTGATTTTTCCAAAATAAAAATTAAGGTTATATTGTATTCATTCAATAATCAGAAATATAAAATACAGACTAATTATAAAAGAATATTTGTCAAACATCTACTTTACAATGAAGATGATAATGATCTGATTAGCCATAGTTTTGTGTATTTTGACAAATAACTGGAGGAGTGAAGAACTGAAATCTGAGGATGATGTACGTTACGTGTTTATTTTCAAATTTGACAGATGTACAGTGATACAATGGTACAATATAACAGAGAGGCAGGTATTATTGTCCGAGGCACTAAGTTCTCTAGCAAGATACAATACGGAGTAAGTATTAGGAGTGAGACATTTGTTCAATCATTCCAGACTTTTTATTTAACCCTACATGGTTAAAATAAATGCTTACACAAGTATTCCAGCCCTTTGGTGAGAAAAAAAATTAATAATATAATAAACCTTGATAATATTACTGAAGTATAAGTGTCCTTACATGCAAAAGTAAATTGACTGTGTGAATTTTGTATGCAAAAGAATATGTTATGAACAACTTATTTTTTTTTTCTTTCTCACCGAGTTAGCGTTATTCAAAACTGCTGACGGCCTGTGAATCATTCAATAAATAAATGAAAATTAAATAAATTATATTAATTTGAGAACTGGATCACACGGATTCGTTGACAGTCACATAACTATTAATTGTCGAAAGCGACAATCATGTAACGTCGCACGTTTTAAGCACTATACATTATTTTTAAGTTTTTGGGTGTTAATTCATTATTTAATAACACATCATTATAATACATTATTATGTTGCTGTTGCTGTTTTTATATGTTGGCATTTGCAAAACCATGCAGTGACTGTTATAGTTGCTCTCGAGATATCGAGATAAATACAATTGAGATTAAATTAAAAATCATTTAGATTTTGAAATAATCTTAGGGATGTGAAAAAAGCGTGTCGATCCAAGTTAACTTCCGTTAAAATTATTATATAAATTTTGTCGTTATATAAATTCATCTTGCGTTTTAATTATTCATACAAAAATCCCGTCGCTTCGATAAAAATCGGTTCAAAGTACCTTGGTGATCAAATCTTTTCGTAAGGGCTATTAAAAGTCTTCAAGTCATTTAGCTGTAAATGAAATTAAAAGATGGCTATCAGAATGCTAATAGTCTTCATAATATTCATAAATAAAATTTACAAACCATGAGCTGGGAACGGGGATGATTTTTTATAACGATTTAATATCATCTTTTGCTTCTTCTTTCATCAATATTATGAAATAAAATGAAATAATAACTATTGTTTTATTAAAATAATTTATATGATATGTAGTAACCTATCTATGCTTTAGATTTTATTTCATCTCATGATGATTTAAGTGACGTCCCTAGGTAAAGTCCCACCCTTAAGCACACTTAGAATGCCGCCTCCTTTCAAATTGTCTGAAAATTCGTTAGATACCTTTTTTGTACTTAGGTACCTATTTAAATATTTACGTTAGTCTATCTTAAACATTTAAATACACGAAAAAAATCTTTAAATTTACATACACACAATCTACCTAGTGATAGAGCATTTCTACGAAACCTAATCTTATAAAGTAGTGGTTTTAGGTACGTGGAGGCCTGTGACGCTGACTCTACGACTGACGCGCATGAAAATTTAATTTGTGCGATTACCGCCATTTAAATATGTTTTACAATGTGTATTAAAATACGATAATACAATAGTTATGTTGTCAAGATTTTTTGTGATTTGACTATTTTTTAAACTTAGATATAAATACTTAGACTAATGAAATGACCACATCGTCTCTTCTATAGAAAACCGCTACTGCTCTCAACAGTAGACATTTGTAGTCAAACAGTACATATTTATAGTCTCACCACCCTTTATTATGTGTAGCCCCTATGCAATGCATGGTGTGCCTATCCCTACGAGACGACACGGGATGTCTTTAGTAATCGTGTATAATTTTCAATTTGTCAATATGTATTAATTCGCTTGACTCACAGACGGATCGCTAGCTTAAAGAAAAAAGGACTTCCCGGAAAGTGAAAGATGTGAATTCGAGTCATACTTGGTCCAACTTTTTTTTCTGGTTTCTGTTGTAGTTTCTGAATTTCAAAATTAATTTTTTCTATTGTGGATTTTTTCTAGAGTTACGTACTCATGTAGTTTAAAATAGTGAATTATGGTTAAATACCTATTCAAACATGTCCTTAAATCAATACAAGGGTAATTTTACATTTATCATAAAATTATGCAATTTTGGTTTGCTTAAAAAACATCTATCGTAACAACAATAAAATCGTAGACGTATAACAGAATATAAGATGAAAATGGTTAAATAAATTAAATTCTGAATTCATTTTCATTGGCAAAAGACTCAGTTCAGTGCGATGCACACTTTACATAATTAATTTTTGTTCAAGAATAAATTCATTCTGCCCAACTGAATTGCTCTACATTTTATTGCAATCCCAATCACGTTTATGATGTATTGCCATACGTTGAATAATTTCCCACCCAGCATTGGCAATATAATGTTATTTATAATCCAGTGCCAAAACAATATGTCAAACCAGTGACTGCATGAAATTCTCCGATTAATTTGAATGTCGCTCCTTGGCACTTTGTATTCTGGGATGTCTAAGTGATGAATTTATTAGCAACAGGGGTGTATTAAAAAAAATCATTAATATCCCGCAACACATTCATTTACGACTCAATTTTCAGGGACGATGAAATATTTTATTTTATATGTTTTAATAATAAAAATATAACACAAAATAAAATCAGGTAGGTATCATGCAGTAAAATTAATTTAATTTTGATAATAGTTTTTAATAAAATTTCAACTACTTTTATACTCCTGAATTTAATATAATATAAGTATTCATTTAGTATAACAGTAAAAAATCAATAAAAAAATATAATATGTACTTAATTGTCTTTCAAATAACACTATTGACTGAGGTTACTTGATGGAATTTGAATTTAAATTTTATTTGATTTTAAGTTTGTGCTATTGAAGCGTTGTTACGACACGGCTTTTGATTTTTTGCTTCTTCGTGCACTATGTATACTAAGAAATATTGAAAAATTTAAAATCGACAACGAATATTATAGTAAAAGATCACGAAAATAGATTATTAACTCTGTGAAAAATTTACCCAGGCATTGAAAAAGTGTTTTTGAAGTGTTTTCACATTAGTTTAATAAAAAAAATAAACACCTTGTCAATACGAATTAATTGAAATTAATTTGTCCATATAACGAATATGCTATTTTTATGGACCCGAACCCAATGAATTCATCGAATAAAATCAGTATTGACAGCAATTTACTGAAATATATTAATTTAAAAAATATATAGGATTCAATTAGTACCTACTACACTTAGAGTGCCGAAAACTCAATATAAAAGGTCTCGCACCATATATTTGCTACATAAAATAACTATGTACATATGAAGTCTAAATGCAAGAGATCACGAAATAATGTGACGTGCAACAAAGCATATAAATGTATATCTTGCATATCACAGAGATAATAGAATTACAATCAATGAGTGGGACAACTTACTTGATAATAAGGGTCAATGGTGAATAAGTTCAACATAAATGCAGCTATACAGTGGAATTGATAATCCAAAAAATTCCTAAAACTCATCACTGTATTGATGAGTTAATGGAATTTGTTTATTAAGACAGTTTATAGCTGACTATCAAGAAGAGATCTATGATAATATTATCAGTAAATAAGAATTGAGAAGAGAATAGGAAAGATCTTGATTCAAAAGTAGATTAGATTGACCTTGGTTAAAAACGATAATAAAATCAGAAAAAAATACAGGTGTCAATTGTTCATATTACACTTACCTGCATCCATAATCTATGCTAAAATTAAGGTTTACTTTAATTAAAAAAAACGAATTTTCTTTATTTGTGTCGCTACATTTCAAAATCAGCCAAGTCCACCTTAAGGTATTTTTGACTTTTTTGTGAATTACTGAAGAACTACTGCTTTCTAATATTTTTGCATTATCGAAATGTGGAATTTATTAATTTTAAATATTCTATACTCGAAATAATATAAACATATTTGAGAAAACAAAAAACTGTTTTTCTCTTATTCATCTATTATGGACTTGGCTGATTTTGAAATCTAGCGACACATTTTGATTTAGAAGGAATTTGTAGAAACCAGTAGTTGTACAATACATCATTTAATTTGTATATCGTTATTATTAACATATCAACAAAGCAATTAATAGCTTTAATATAATATTTAAGATTTAAATTGTTTATATATATAACTTAGTTAGTATTTAATAGTACTTATCTAAAAATAATATAATACGAGACAAGAGGGAAACAAAATTAATTTATAATTGCTTGTCAAGCCCAGAAATACATTTTATATTTTTCATGATGTTATTAAAAATAAATACTGCAGGAACGTTCCCAGTTAGTTGGTACTCGCATGAGCCGTGATGTAATAAAAATAATCTATTTTAGTTGACGACCTGGAAATGATGAATGTTTGAAATAATTTTCATCCTTACGATTCAGATTGATTAGATCTTACAAATCAAGTCTTAAGATAACATTTCTTGCTAAATGTTATGAGAAATGTACCATCATGTATGATGTATAATAATTTATATATTATAATAATAATATTCTTTATCTTACGAATATACTCGTATTTAATAAAACTTGAATGCAAAAAAAAAAAAAAAAGTTAATCATCATTTTAATCTTCTAAGCCAGGGAAAACAAAAATAATGGGAAGACTTCCATATTGACCATTGAATTTTTGGCTTCCGATGAGCTATTTCAAATTATCGTTAATTTATTCTAGGCTTACCATAATAATGAAACTCTAAACCAGAATAAGAACGTGATATAGGACAAAGAAACAAATTTAACCACCATAAATTGTTTTATTATTACAAGTATGTGCAAAAGAAGAATGCAGAAGGTCTGCTGCAGCAATTTAAATTATTTTATTTATTTATTGTTGTAGTACTAGTCGTACTTCTCGATAGAATGAACTTTTTCGCACTCTGCCCCACCGTCTTATCACATATACGCTACTACAGTCAATCATGACAATTTATTATTGACAATCATTCATACGCAACATCCAGGACAAAATACCAAACTGGCCGGGACCAATGTGTAAAACCGGGACGTATGGTTAGCCTAGTTATCTCAATGACACATTCCACTGTTGACTATAAGCTCATTTATGTATGATTTATAACTTTATATGTGATTTTATTCAACATTTTTAATTGCATAGTAAGTGTGTTAAATATTCTCTCAAACGTGTTCTTATAAAAAAAAAAGCTTCCTAAAAAATGTTAAAAGAAAATAAATAGTCACGTGCTTTCAAAATAAAAGTAAACCAAAGCAATTACTGGATCGACTGGACAAGGGTCGTGTGACTAAAACCACCGGAAACCAAATTACCCTCGCATTATCGGATTGAATTTATTTTATTTTACTTGATTTAAAAAAAAATAAAGCTTCAAGAGGGTAAGTTTTAGTGTTTGACTATAATGAACATTACAGCTGTGTTATTTAATATTAATATCAAGATATAGGATTATGTTGTTTGAATGTATTATTGAATTTTGTATATACTTTTCATAATATGCTCTGCAATCCGATGTGGATCTTGGCCACTTTGTTTAACAGTTGTCTGCAAGAAAAATTATACATCTAAACACACATTAAACAAAACAACACAAGGATTTGCCAGACATGGGACTAGAACACACGGTCCACGGTTTCAGACACTACTATTCATAGAATATCGAACGGGAAATGAACTGGATTTGTCAAGTATATTATATAGTACGTAAATATGTATATTGATAAAGTGTAAAAGGGGTTCTAACGTTATAAAGGTAAGTTCCAAAGTAAATTACTCTCATTAATTTTCAATCGATATAATATTAAAAAAATATCAGACTATAGCTGACTTCCTTCCTTCCCGTTTTCTTATTAAAGTTTGTTTAACTGTAGAGTTTAGTATGATAGTTAATATAACTATGTACCTATAGGTATAACTATCTAAAACATGTCAAAATAATTACAAGATAAACATAACTTTTATATACAACGTTTTTAAATTTTCTGTTGAATCATATAAACTTGACTTGACTAGCTTAAACGATCAAAAAAATTGTACTTGATAGAAATAATACTGAAATGTCATATTGATTTCCATAGTAACTCACGTATATATTAATATTAATAATTTAGTTGCTAGGACCCACTTAGCAACCAATAATAGTTTTACTTTTTACGGATTTCGCTGAAATAACTGTCCATACAAAACAGAATTAACTGAAAGTGAATTCAACTCTGCTTAAAGATGGCTAAAAGTATTAAAAGAATGCATTGGCATCGTGTTCTGATATATTCTAAACGTTTCAAATGTCTAGTTAGTCGGGAAGTTAGATAAAAATCGATTGTAAGATTTGTACTGGACAAACAAACACCGGACAAACAAGAATACGAGCTAATAAAAACGTTGTAAAATAGAATGATATAACTGCCTTTGTCACTAATGACGTCATGTGACGTATTAATTTCATAATTACCTAATTTTATTTATGACGTATTTTCACTAAAGGAATTTTTAATCTACACAATATCATTTTATTTGTAAATATTTTAATCATGTCTACTATTTTTTGTCTGAACTTTTGTCTGAGTCTTTGTATGAGCTGTACGGGCTGTACGAAGATTGCAGCGCAGTTCAATCAATTAAAATTGGGAGACTGCGATGGCTAGGTCATGTGCACCGTATGAATGACAATGAACCGGCAAAGAGAGTGATGTCCAGCAATCCAATAGGACGTAGAAGAAGAGGGAGGCCAAAGATTCGCTGGTTGGATGGAGCTGCCTGTGACTGCCGTATTCTGGGGGTACCAAATTGGAAAGCGGCCACACTGGATAGGGACAGGTGGAGGGAGCTGTTGGAGGAGGCCAGGACCCACACCGGTTATCGCGCCCCTGATGATGATGATGACTATTTTTTTGTTATACTTATATTAATAATGAATATGATTTATAGAGATATTTTATTTTATTTATACATAGTTGCAACAAAAATGTTAAAATAATTTAATCATCCGCGAGTATTTGTTTACAAGGTGTCAATTTATTCTAACTTCCGACAAAGATGTTTTCTGTAACCACAGCAGTAAGTGGTTACCAGCTTCTGACAAACCAACAATTTAATAGAAAAGATAGACCACCGTCAAACTATTTCCATAGTGTGAATCACCTGTTAGACAAAGCGACCTTGTCTTTTTTTGTTTCACGTTTATAACGTTCGAACAGGAAATGCCAGTAGCTATTTGACGCAAAGTGACGCCAGGCGTAATTTTATTTTCTCAATAAACGATTATCTCCGACAATCGCGTGCATTGACTTTAGCAAAAATATATTGAATTTTTAAAGTAAATTTTGGAAGTCATGTTTAAAATAATTATTGGAAGATAATTTTCTTCACACGTAAAGAAAATAGAGCGGCTTGTTTAAATTACAGGCCAATTCTATAGTAAGTATAGTTACTGAAGATTAGCTACAACCTAACGGTTTTTATTATTAATTTTATTATGATTATTATTATTTTTATTATTAACATAATATCTAATGATTATTCAAATATTGCTATAGAAAATTAAAATTGAACAGTGACACATTAGAAATGGAAGGTAGAATGTTGAAAGGAAGATCTAAAAAACTGGACGAAAATATTGAAAGAAAAAATTATTTAAAAAAATACTAAATTCAAAAGTATTAACCTAACCTGGGTTGCATCACTGTAAAATGGTTATAATCCCTGAATTAGTCTACTGATTAATTATTATAATTTATTATTTTATTCAATGCAGCACAATTACAGTTGTTTACCAATGTGCTCCAATTGATTTTAAAATGGAGACTAATACAACAAAAAACATATTAAATTTATATATTCTTATGGAAATAAAAAAAGGCAAATATAAAAAAATTAGGTATAGCGGAACTATTCTACTATGTATATTATGAAAGAAATTTAAGATTTTAGTTTTTCAGCTTACAATACGTTTGCTATAAATACCTAACCCAACAATACCAAAAATTCTGAGCCTTATTTAAATAATTGCAAGATAATTAATGTATGTGATACCTAAGCCATATAATATAATATGTCGTCTCTGTTCTGGCAGAACACACTAACTGGAGAATACTAGTTTTGAGTAATTTGACTTTGAAGTTGTTAAAATGTTTGAAATGGTCTATCATGCGAGTTTATTAAGTAATCGTAAAAAAGATGACAGGTTACATTGTAAAAGCATGCTTCTCAAAATTTGACATTTTCGTTAGAATAATTTATTTTAAATAAAAAGTGATACATTGCTAAACCTTCTTTATATGTATTGAATAAAAAATAGTATATTAAATAATATTGTTATCGATGTATCTACCCCACATCGTTATGATATTGATTTTGTAGTTTAGTGCACTTACTGAATTTTAAATATTAAAGTCTTTTGCTATTTTAATGCTTGGTTATTATGTATGTAAATAGTTACAATCAAAGTGCAACATGTTGCAGTGAAGGACATTAACTGTGGCCATATACGGTGTAAAAGTGCTATTTATTTTTGCTACATTTAATTGTTTACAATTGAAAATTAGGTTAATAATAAAAATAACATCTTTTATTTGAATTGATAATTTCATAACGAGACAGGCAAAAATGACTGTATAACTAAGAGCCCACATAAGTTTACGAAATAAATCGGTGGTAATAAATTGTATTGAAGTAGATGAGTTTATTTTTATAAGTGTCTGGGCAATAAGTTAAGGTTGATGTTCAAGGTACTGCTCATTACCCCGCATGATGATGCCCTTGATGTCTTCTGTACCGTTCCGACTATTTCGATTATTTACAATTTGATGATGGTGGTTGATAGTGGTGTAGTCGATCTGAATCCGTGCCTTTTTTGAAAACGATACTAGCCAGAAGCTCCAGAACTTTTCCCAGTATTATACATACCGCTGTATACAATTTTAAATTACTCAACTTCGGAAAATAATGTGGTTTTTTTTAACGTAAAAATTGACAATTCATTTTTTTTCTAAACAAACATAGATATAAAAATATCACATAGCTCACTTAATTCACCAAGGTCTTAGTAGGTGAAATAAATACATAACCGAGAATTACCTTTAATCTTTATTATAAAATATGACAAAATCCTTTGAGCCCTATCTCTTTAGAAATGATCTTTATACCACACCTCTGCTCATTATGGTCCCAAACAATAAAAGAAAATTCAGCAAGAGAATATTATAAAAAATGTGATGAAGGCCTTTTAGTTAACAGTAACCTATGCTTTGAAAGCTACGAAAGTAGAACATACGTTTTATAACTTTGCACTTTTTTTACTATTTACTATATATACTGATACTGATTACCTCGCATAAAATTAGATCAAATGGTATTCACTTGCAATGTTTACGGGGCTTGTTTTTTTTAATTGTGTTTTTGCTAATTGATTTTCTATTGCAAATAACACATTAATTGCAAAATTAATTGAAAGGGCATAACCCGTAAGCATTGAATTTATATTGATACCCTAGTTCTAAAGGGAAACAACTCAAAATACATTGTTTGAAAGTCACTATTTACTATATATACTGATACTGATTACCTCGCATAAAATTAGATCAAATGGTATTCACTTGCAATGTTTACGGGGCGCACAAAATTGTGTTTTTGCTAATTGATTTTCTATTGCAAATAACAAATTAATTGCAAAATTAATTGAAAGGGCATAACCCGTAAGCATTGAATTTATATTGATACCCTAGTTCTAAAGGGAAACAACTCAAAATACATTGTTTGAAAATAATGGCGTTTAAAAATTTTGCACTAATTTCAATGTTAAAGCTTTGATTTTTGAAGTAAGTAAATGTGTTTTTTAGCTCAAATAAACTAAGCAATATAAAATTAAATTTTGCAGTTTAAATATTAATTAACTCAGACATTCCCGTTTATAATAATTGAATTAATGATTAATCCCAGAAAAGGTTATTCCATTTTTTGACCCGTTGTAGAGATTTTTTTATTGAATTATAAAGAAAAGACCTTTCTTTATTGAATGGCATTATTAACCCAAAGCCTTGAAATTTTGTATTGATATGTAGTAATAAATAAACAGATAGATAATTTAATATTATGTAAAAAAAATATTTTTAGAATATATTAAATTATTTTCATCCTAGACCCGGAGTGAAAAGTTATGAAACACATAGTCTACATAGCTAAATGCGTCCCTGTTTAGCACTACGCCACTGGTGGTTGATCCTGCAAAACCAATAATGCGAAGGGCAAAGATTTCAGAGATTGCAAAAATTGCATGAATGCTCTTTTTCGATTATTTATCACCTTAATTTTGCTTGTCTGTGATATGGTCATTCCATGGTTTGATTAGTTGTTTCCCCTTGAAACATATGCACAAATTAAAAAAAAGTTTTGCCTTTATAAAAAAAATATTTACAACCTTGTTAATAAAATTTATGACAAAATGCATATGTAAGAAAATTAAGCCAAAACCTTGCCTATAAATAAAAACATGATGACAAAAATATAAACGATTATTGCTTAATCATAAAATGCTAACGTTTTATTAATAAATATTATTGCGTTATCACCTTTTTTATACGTATGTTGACAAAAAAAATCATCTCAAAATTATTATATTATTGAATTTTCATAAGTAGACGATTTTATTATATGTCAGGTATTTTCAATTCATCAGATTCAGTTTCAATTAGTTTCAATTTCAAGCCACGATAGTTTGGGTATGCTATGGGCAATTCGATAAAAATAGTGCACACTTTTTCAGTCATACATGTCTTCGTTGTTGTTTGTTTTAGTTGATTAAAGAATACATATTATTACTTTTAGATGGTGTTGAATATTTTTTTTAATTCATGAAGTCTTGTCCACCAAACCACAATCGATAAAAATATTCATCTATGCTTATATAAAATATCTCAAATAATGTATCGTTGAATGACGTGATTTTAGATATTGTATAGATAAATTAATATTGTTTGACTAATATCTACTAAAGCTTGGATTTGGCAGGGTTTCATTGAATTAAAAAAAATAATAAACACTATTGATACATTGTGGTCTTAGTTCAATGGAAACAAAAATAAGTACGACTGACAACAATTACGGCGCATTATTTATGTCGGATATTAACAGTCTACCTCCACCCTTTGCCTCTGCTACACACAGTAGAAAACAAAAACATTAATTTTCAAAAATATTTGTAAATAAGGTAGGTTGGGCCGTCTATGTGAAAAATAATGCTGTACATTTTTAAATTAAAATCAATTTATTAGAATCGAACATGGAAACTTTATATGGAAAAAAATCGTATATTTCTATAGTAAATATATATCAATGGTACAAAGCTTGCACTAAAGTTTTTTAAAAGAAGTATTTTTATTTATTTGACCTCTATAGTTTTTAGGTAGCAAAAGCGTAACATTAACATGTATATACCGAAACCGCGGTGTTAAATAAACCACTGAGCCATCAAAATAAATTGCTTCAATCGAATCCTTCTCTAAGGTCCATCTCTAGACACGTCCGTCCCTCAATTAGTAAAGGATGCAGAAGGAGTAAAGATAATGGATGGAGGTAAGGTCTAAATGTGGCCAAGAGTGTGTTTTGTTGAGTTAGAAAGTACAAAGAGAGGATGCGATGCTAAGGGTTGATCAAATAACATAAAAGAAATTGAGGCTGCATATACTGACTGAATTCAGATGTCTGTTTTTGTTATACAAATAAATAAATCGTTGGTTTTAATAAATACAATAATATTCTTCATGATGGTATATGTATTATTATAATTATTGTGTATACTTTGATCATAGTAATTAGATGCTGTATCAAAAATTTGCAGCCTTATTTTCAGAATAAGTAAGATTCAACTTGATTCAAATCAGTAATTAAATTATTAGACTACACCAAAATATTGAAAAATATGTGTGTTTTTCACAAATTGAGTAAGTATGAAATATTAGCAAAATAAAAACAAAATCCATGCAATATCACAAGGACCAATACTAATACGTACTTTTACACAAAAAACATTAATATGTATTATATAACAATAAACTACTTGTATTTTTATTTTTAATTTACTTTGAATATAATGTGATATATGGCTTTTATTTTATTTTTATCATTGGGAGTTCAAAATCAGCCAGTTCTGCTCAAACACCTGATGCCTTTACGTCCCTTAATCTGCCACTGACCTCAGCTAATTTTTTTTATTATTTACGTTCTTAAATAAAATTCTAAGGGAATAGGTTTTCTGTAGAACTTCTGAAATACTTTTAGCAAAAAACTAGACATACGTACGCATAATCTTAATTATTATACCTACCACGAAATACGTTTTATCGTAAGGGAAACCGTATGATCTGAATCTATGAAGAAAATCTTTGATATACAAATTTCTCTAAAATAATGTGTCCATGATGGAACAATAATTGATAATATAAATTAACAAATTACTCAATGCTAAAATTATTCAATTTTAATCACTTGTATGTAATAAATGTATCTTGATCTTTTTCACGCGGACGAAACACCTGTCTTACACTAATTAATTGCCCATTAGATATAATTAGCATGTTATTTAAATACGGTAATTAAAAAGTAATTAAATGCTCCGAAGTCAACATTTAAGTCTTTCACCGCTAAAGACAAGCTAGGCGCGTTGACATTAGATAATATTAGAATGGTAAATAAATATGGTAATTAACTGGTCAGCAGTGAATGTGGTAATTGATCGATGAAAATCGTTAATAAAACAAAAATAAAATAACGAAAATTCAGATAATCCAATTGAAAATGTATGTTCATATTTTTTATTATTTGCAATTAAAATGACAAAAAACTATTAAATAAAATACTTTCTTAGTAACAGGTTACAACTTTGTTATTGTGATAAAATATATCAATGAGTCTGCTGGTATTATGCTAATTGATTAAGTCTTATTATTTATCTGATGGGGCCTTTATTTAAATTTTCTTCGTGCACACCTACAGTACCTATAAAGAATTTAATAGAGATAAAACAATAGACTGAAATTAAAATGCACTTAAAATTGTTAATAGTCTCCTGGCGGCGTTTCTAGATAGGCGAGAAATGCTACCGAATTATATCGAGCTTTTTATTATTGTTTCAAGGTGGTCCTAAGTAAAGGGGTAGCGTCTCGGTGTTTACTATTTTTTATACAAAATTCATTTACGTAGTCACAAAAAATGCAACTGATTGAAGTCACGGTCCGTTAACCGTATCGCAGGGTCCTTCCCAAATGTAAATATGTCATCATCCCCTTACTAAAGGCAATAAAATCACCGCAAGGCATTTTACGATTTGATGATTCTACGTTTGATTTGATTGTGAGTGAATGTGAAGGAAAAATATCAACCCAACATTAAAAAGGAGGTTTCACTTTATATGTAAGCAAATGATACGGTCGTCAAAATATATTTTAATTTTAACGTTGCCTACTTTTAGATAACATGTCATTTGGAGCGTATCATTAAATTTGGTTTAATGATTTAATTAAGGCTACAATAATTTAAATTCCCAGGTTAGGCATGACGGTCATTAATCCGTTATATAATTAAACAAAATAGAGTAAATACACAAAAACAATATATTTTTGGATTATGTGACAAATCATCTCTTTTTTGATAGTTTTGGATAGCGACAATTCAATACTCAATAATTAGAATAGAACAAAACTTAAAGGCATTAAAATTTAAAAAGTTGACTGCTAGCTTTATTTATTTTAATTCATTATGTTCAAAATACAATATATTGTCGATAAATTTGAATTTGTGACTCACATAACAGAGAAGAGGCAAGAGTAGGTTAGACAAGATTTATTTTAATTTTTGACCATGTCCGATGCTTATATGATCATATTAGTGCTCCATAGAGTGAAGGTTAGTATAAAAAAATGTTTTTACGAGAAATAGGTGTTAGCTAAGTTCTTAATCTATAAGGTTCATACTCTGAGTCCAAACATAAATTGAAAAATAATATGTGTATTTTCTAGACCCAGGATTAGAACCTGGATCCCACGACATTATAAGCCAACGCGTGAACTGATTCCAGTAGCAAAGAGACTTTTATACGCGGTCTAGTTCTTTATTTTAATGTTGGACTAATTTAAATATATTTATGATTTTTGGTTAATAAGAAGAATATATATTATATAAGTGTATATTTTTGGAAAATTTCATTTTCAATTTATCACGAACGAAGACTAGCCCAATATATTCGGTTCAACAACAACTAATCTATATTGATAGCTCTATAATAAACATTAAATATATTGTAAATAATTAATATCAGGTAAATAGCACATAAAAATCAGGTAATATGTACTTGCATATATTTTTGTATACTCAATATTATTTGAAAAGTATAGTACTTTTGAAAGTACTAACAAACGAAAGGTGGTAAAGTCTGCATTTAATGGTTCATTACGTCCCGAGCTTTGCAGGTCAAGGCGACCTACATATGCGCACGTTCCTACCGTAAAAGCTTCGTCAAAAAAACGATTGTTTTAATAGTACCTGCCAAATTTACTGCGAGCTTTCAAAGCTATAATAACGCAACTCAATATGCAATCTAATTTTATGGTGCCTTATTTGACTTGTAAATCACGACTGAATTTGTTCGGTAACTACGTGTTTGTTGATTTGCTCTATATGCTACAATATCCTTGAAATTTTTATAATTGGAATTTTTCATTGTATATTATTTATTATAATATCGTTAGAATTTAAAAAAAAATCATTAAACAGAAATTAAGATAATATCTCATGTTATGACATAATAGTTTTTGAAGGTTTAAATCAAACAAAATAAAAACGAACCTTAAGTGTGAGTAAGAAAGCATTTGGCAAGCTTATATTATCTCCACAATCTGTGTCAGCGTACGATAGAATTTCTATGGATGAATTAAATATTTTTTGTACACGTTGTCGGTGAATAATATTGATTTAAGTATATCACTACAGTCATTTAAAAATTGCGAGTACGTGTTACTGAAATTTATTATTTTTGAGTTAAATATAATGTAAGTGGTAATTATTTTTAGTTTATTAAGTTGAAAAGATGGTTACCTATGTTGTGTTTAAATTTGGTAGCCGTACTGAGAAGCAACATGATGTTATAACGTTTTATAGTTAAGTAAAGTTAATAATAGCAAAATTAAGGTTCTACTGTTCGTTATACGCAAGAAACATGGCTTCATTTTGCTGAAAAATACTTACTCTCTTTATATTATTACTCTCAGGTTTTAAAAGTGTTTTTTAGTAACCATTAACACATTGACGATTTTATTTGACCCCAACAATGCGCTAAAATGAGATCTCGAAACAACTTAAATTAGCCATACAATTATTTCATTTTAGATTATAATAATATAATACACAAAATCTTTAATTGTCTAGTAAAATTTTAAGTTTTAGGAGAAATCATTATCAAACAATATAAAAATGAGAACTTACCCAGTAAAGTGTTAATATATAAATCTATAGAGATGCAATATTAAAATATATTGATACGTTATGATAAAACGTGCCTTGTACCGCATTTTTTCATACGGATGTGTTCACACGATCTCCGTATTATCTTTTTAATTTATGACATAAGTATTATATATGTACCTATTTATAAAAAAATTATATGTATGCATCATATTATTCAATTGCATGTAATAATATAAAAAAAAAATAATTAAATTCGATTTAATGCTTTGAATTTTTTCAGATTATAATGTCCTGAGTCTTGAGCTCAAATTCCGGGTCTGTGTGTTGTATTTGAACCATGTTTTGATTTAAGCTATTGTTTAAGCAAGTGGCTAACATCCTATTTCTCGTAAAAACATAAATAATGTGTTAATACAATCTCCACTCTCTGGAGGTTCATATATGATCTTCTTGTCTTGCATGGTCGCTCACAGTTTTGCATTTTCAGGTGGCATCATATTTTAATTACCTCAAACAATGCTTTTTCACTCAGAATTAGCTGATACGAAATATATCTTAAATCCAACGTAGTTTTTTGTCTGCGTTCAATTCTTCGCAACGGTTAGTTTATCGTGAATCAACATGCTTAGGTAATTAACATCTTGTTTACTGGTTGATGTAACATCATTCAGTTTCCAGTTATTATTGACAAGCCTAAGTGGTTATCAAGATCCAATGGCGAGCATACAATTTATCCACAGGCTTAAAGCTCGATTACAAGGTAATTATAAAATGTAAGTTCATGTTTTAATGAGGTAAAGTAACTGCCATCTACTTTATCGGTCTATCAGTGACATTAATTACAACACTTTTGAATCGGATAAACCAATGAACTGAAGAAAATTGGCCCGGGAACGGTAACAAAGTAACAAATCACTAAACAGTATTGACCGCTTTAATTATCGACTCAATTATTATTCTAATAAAACTATTTTTATGCTTACCTAAGTATATATTATTTTCCAATCCAAATCCTCTTTTCATCTCTCAAATATAAAAAATTTTAAAGGGGGCATTGAAACAATTAAAATCAGTCATGCCAAAAATTATACCAATATCTTAAATATATTATGCGTATCTCTCACATTGCGTATAAAATTTTACTGAAAACATTGCAAAATTCCTGTAATCCTACTAACGTTAAAATCAATCCTTAACATTACAACTTAAACAGCTGATACATACTTGTATACAAAAAATAAACCACTAATATAATTTTATTATATGTGTCATTGCTGTCATCTACAATAATAATTGTCCTAGGTACAGGTGATTCTAGAAAAAGAACAAATTTATATTTTATTAGGTAAGTACCTTAGAAGTTGGAATATATGCTTGTTATTACAACGTTTTTCTTAGGACGTATTCTCATTTGTCCGGTACAAATCTTGCAATCGATTTTTAACTAACTTCCCGACTGGCTAGACATTTGAAACTTTTAGAATATATAAGAACACGATGCCAATGCATGTTTTTAATACTTTTAGCCATCTTTAAGTAGAATTGAATTCATTTTTAGTTACCTAATTCTGTTTTGTATGAAAAGTTATTTCGTTATTTCGATACCATTATTGGTTGTTAGGGGGTCCTAGCAACTAAATTATTAAATAATACATACGTGCGTTACAATGGAAATCAATATGGAATGACATTTCATTATTCAGTATTTCTATCAAGTAAAATTTTTTTTGATCGTTTATTAAGCTAGTCAAGTCAAGTTTATATGATTCAACAGAAAATTTTAAAACGTTGTATATAAAAATTTATTTTTATCTTGTAATTATTTATCTCTTAGCCGACTGTAAATGATACTAATATTTTCTATTTAAATCGAATTTCATTCATTAATTTGAATTTACCTGCCTGCAGTTAACGGTTACCACTATTCTCTCACGGATTCCCAAGGATCGGTATGACTACATACACAACAAGATAAATAAATGGCTCAAAGCATTTTTAAAGTTTGATTTCTCTCATACGTAACGTAATTTTGTGATTTGGAACGCCGATAAAGTATAGAATCCGTGGGAAATGTTGCACCATATATATTCAATACCAACATCATACTTTGGATGAGATATTTGTTTTATTTTGGTGATAAACTATTTTTAAAGTATGGTATTATTATTGTTATACCTATGTGTGTGCCTACTACTTACTCATATACTATTGTCACAGTTATAGTTTTGACATTATATCTTATTTTATGAATTTAGAAGATTTAAGAATGTGTGTAGGCACGAGTATGTATGTTCATAATAATTGATCAAGCTTCATGATTTGGACCATACATAAATAAAATTTGATATAAATAAAAAGGATTTCAAGTTATACACATTTTTTTTTATAAAAATTGATGTTTTTTAAAATATATATAAAAAATATTAAAACTATGAATTTGTCAAAAATCTCTTAAGCGATGCTTAGAAAACATAATAAACTAAATTTTAATAATAAATATGACCATAAAATATATGTAATAATAACATGCTGTCCGATTTAACAAATTCACATTTTATTACATTTTTTACAATTGTAAGTTTATCTTTGACTTAAAATAAAAAATATTTTTCTTTTTAATGTTTTCAGATACATATTTTAATTAATTAATACAGTTGAAATTGTAAATTACCAAAAAAAAAATCTCAAATTGCAAGCTTCGTATTTTTCCGCTAGGTGCCTCTTTAAAAAAAAGGCTCAGTAAAGGCTTCACCTTAAGGTGATGTCTCTAGGTAAAGTTGTTACCGAAAAATAGCTAGAAAAGTTTATTAATCGGTAGATATATATTCAAAAGTAATGAGAAAAATAAAATAAAAAATTAAGATGTATCGTGGAGTTCTATATACCAAAAATACGTGTCAAATTCGGTACATTTCTATCGGGTGGTAAGAATGAATGACATAAGATTTATTATCAAAATTACGATAAAAATATACCTAAATTTATTACCTAGCGAAACGCTAAACGTAAATTGGAATTTATTATATCCTTATATCTTTTTTTTTTAATTTAAAAAACATTGATTTAGAGGTTAGAAAGCATGCAATTAAAATCAAAATATCTTGGCTTAGACGCAATTTATCGCAAAAAACGATTAGCGTTTCTATTAAAAATATTATTTATTAATTTTTACGGCAGTTATTTAAATTTAATCTTGTATTTTTGTATATTAACGAATCGATAGAAATCGAAACCATAATAATTGCTCGAATTGGCAACATGCTGACAACACTTAGCCGACGCTTGGCCGTATAGTGCTGCCGTCGTGGAATTATTTGGAAACAAAATATCTTCATACAAAATACACACACAACCATAACATGACGTTGAAAATGAAACTCACACATAGACAAGACAAATAACATTATTTTTCTCTGAATCTTGGCAAAAATCAGTTTGTGTTAAACTTCTATGCGAAATTGCCATATGAATAAAAATAACTTAACAAATTAAAATTACAATATTTACTTAATATACGTAGAAACCTGCCTATATTCAAAATTTGATACTGAAAATTATTTTCAATTAGTATTTGCTTAAATTACAACTATTTTATACCATTATTTATGATAAAAATAAACAAATCTCGCATTTTGACATGGCAGCACCATCAATAATCACCACGCGTTTACGCCAACTGCCAATCAATTTTTTCTTTTTATTAATTAATTGTAATAATTGTAATTAATTATAAATTAATTGACTAATCAGTAACATTTTCGTTACTAAGTAGGTCGTGTGATTATTGATTGATTTTTGGTGAAGAAATCACACATTGTATGATTTTCTGCAACCAAAATTATTTTATTAGGTTATGTTGTAGCTACTGACGTTTGGCGTGTTGTTATTCTTGTTTTATGCATTTTTATATAATTTCGATATATGCTGCTAACGCGGAAATAAATCGAACTATTTTTGAAACAGTACTTGCATAGATTAAAAAATACATACACACACACATACATTGAAAATAAAGGTTCGCCAGGTACGAAGACAAAAACTGTGTTAATTCTGCTGTCAATAATTTTTGTTTGCGATATTGGAGCATATGTCAATGGACTACATATATCAACTTCCACTTTCTGAAATAGTGTTGTGTAATTATTTCAGATATTTATTACTGTTTTGACGTACCTACCTTTTATAAAGCGATTTTAAAATAAATATAGTTTCATAATAATATAAAGAAAGCATACGAGCAAAAATGCCTAAGATACTTCTGACACACATCAAATTTAATCTTTGTCTAGTAACTGTACAATTTATCCATATTTATGTTAAGTGTTTAAAATGTTATAAGTAAAAAAAAATCGTCTATTCACGTGGTAGTCGCGAAAATTATGAACAATATACAATGTTAAAAATAATAAGAATTGTTAAAATTTCTAGTCACAATATTATTCAAAGACAAATTAACCCGATCAAAACAGCCTCGACAAACTTCCACTTCACTAACTTTTGTTCTATATGTTTATCCTGGATACAGCGGCAAACACATTTTGAAAATAGCCGATATACTGGATTATTTGTTAGTTTGGGTTAGTTTAAGTTAGATTAGGTAATCCTAACAAATAATCCAGTATATAGGCTATTTTCAAAATGTCTTTGCCGCTGTATCCAGGATAACCGACTTGTACCCTAACTTTAATTACATACATACTATTGTACTATATTTGGGCCATCAAACGTTCATTCCTGTCTATGGCCTTAAAATTATTATCTACGTGCCTATATAACTGTATGCCGTCCTGTCAAAAAGTGGAGGTTGATAATTTAGTATGTAGTTATTATTAGTCTCCATAAAATATAGGGTAAACAGTTCAGTGAATGAACACATAAGAGGTGAATTTGAAAATAAATTAAATTAAAAACGATTAAATGAACTAAGAAAATTATAACAATAGGTAGGTACAATAAATTGTGTATAACCGTGGTATTACTAATTTTATGCCGTGATGCTTTGATAGTTGAACTTTTCATAATATTTGGATCACTATTTAGTTGCTCATTTATCTGCTACATCATAAAGTCGTAAATATTGTTTTTTTATGAAGCAATCATAAATACAAAAAATTAAGATCTACTTTTCAATCATAGTAGATACCTAGGAATATGGTATAGGTGTTGATAATTTTTAATTATTTATTCGAGATCTTCAGGGAATTACAAAAGTCCACACCTAGAAACCACTGGGCCAATAAGGTTTCTTTTTATATCTCCAAATCCATTTCACTTACACATTTATAGGTAAAATAAATAAAACTATCTTTTATTTTATCTTGCACTGTTCTTTAAAATCGACATTAGATTTTTTCAAATAAATAACGTTCTGTCTTTTTCTTAGAATATTATGTAATCAGTGGTGCACTTACTTCAAATTCTAAATTTTTTTCTTACGTTTTACAATTTTTTTTTTAATTTGTCACTTATTTTGTCCTTGGGTTTGCTTATCAAGATTTGTTCGCATGTTTATTTACGTTTTTTCTTACCTCCAACTTCTTTTTTATTCAATTCGTTGTGTGTCTTACTTTATTCTTATCTCAGATATAGTTAGTTAGTTAATACAAACCGTCCACTCTGTGGAGGCCCATATGAACCCATTAGGATCGGACATGGTTGAAACGAAATGAATTGGGATGTCTATATAATATCGACATTGTCATAATTATAACTACAGTCGAACTCGGTTATTACAATCTCGGACATAGCGAGATCTCGGATGTAATGAGGAAACAGTCGTTGACATTTGGTATATGATTTTCTCCGTACATTTTTATTCACTGTTATAACGAGATACTTATCGGATATACCCAGCTAAAATACTGGTAATGTGTTGATCGTTTAAAGACATTTCGACCCTAAGCAATAAAATCCGATCGGACAGGATGCCGCCGGGGACAGATTACGTTTATGACACTAGTTAAGTGTCTAATTGTTGTTTTCGCCGACAATAAAAATACCTATTCTCTGATATAACGAGTACCGCTTATAACGAGCACATTCAGCCGGTCCAACCTTCCTAGTAATAACCAAGTACAACTGTATATTCCTTTTTTTGTTTAATAATAATTCGAATGGCATTTGTTTTGCTATTCATTTCATATCATTCTTTTATTCCACCTCTAGTAGAAATTCGATGTAATTGTCAATTGTACAAGATTAAACTCAATCTTATAAACATTTGTACTTAAATGTTCATTTACTACTATAAATGAATTTTACTGTAGAAAAATATTTATATTAATTCGTATTGACAACGTAAAAAAATCTGGTTCATTGACTGGACAGGATACCCTTGTATTGCCACTGTAAAAAAAACTACGGTAAACAAAATGTAAAAATCATAAACACTTTAAATCAAATCAAATAGACATGTTAGAATTCTAAATATTTTATGAGGAAAATATTAATTGTAAATATTTTTACATAGGTAAGTAAATATATAATAAATTTAAATGCATTTTTATCAAGCTTATGATTTTTAATATGTGGCGACACACAATATTTTATTTTATATTTTATTGCCATCTGGTTGCGATCGACGAAAGTTTTTAGTAACACATTTTTAGAAATTCATGGTAGATGCCTGTAGATGCCTTTAGATGGCGTTGAAGTCACATTTGATCGTAAATTGAGGCAAAGAATTCGCCTTAATGACATCATATTATGGACCTTAACAGAGTGGATGTTTTGTATCAACAGATTTTTGTTTTTACGAACAATGGATTTTAGCCACTTGCTCTACCTATTAGGTCCATTATCTTGTCCAAACACAATACGTGAATATGCCAGACTTGGGTTTCTAACATTTTATCCATGATAGTATAAGTCGACGCGGTAACCGCTAGGCCATCATGGGCAGATCATGTGAACATGTACGCAAAAAAATTTTGTACGGTTATTTATTAAGTACAATATTCAAAACAATGTTCCTACCATGTATTTATATTTTAACATAACAAGACTCCAAACACATTAAAAAAACAATACGCAGTAGATTGTATAGACCCAGGATTCGACCAGGTATTCACGATATTATAAGCCGACGTGTAAGCCACTCGGCTATTGTGGGCATAATAATATCGTTAATAGCTTGATATTATAAAATCCCAGAAATTTCAAACTTCACGAAATATTTCTGACGCATATTTATTAGTTAATTCGGCGTGTTTAGATAAGGCGCAGATTACTAAAGCATATTGGCCGGAATCTCTATACCAATATTTAAAAAAAAGCAACAGGTATATTTTGAGGTGTACTTATATAAAAAATATATAATATTGTTTTATCGTTAAATTACAAAACAATGTCGAAGAAAATTAGCTCTAAGTTCAAGGAAGAAGGATTATTTAATGCTCTCGCGTACTTTACTAATTATTGTTGTAGATTTAGATAATACCACCAATGCAGGATCGGCTTGATCTATCACCTCTGCGAGGGCAAAAAAACTCAGGTAGCAAGAAGCATTCCGGTTTAAATTACACCGACATCTTTTGTACCGCGACCGCAGTACGACGGACGAGTCATTTAGTATTTTTGTCAAAGCAGACATGAATCAAGATCATTTTCAAAAGAAAAAATCCATTGAATGTAATTTTAATTCAAATAATAAAAATATATCATAGCAATAATAGATAATCTTTCACCATATTTAATAATGTTAATACTGAGTAGGTAATTAAATTTATAAAAAATGGTTTATATATTTTATATAAATGGTTAGTAATTATTAGTTATACTCAGGCCTGAACAAAAACGATGCATAAGTGCAAGTGAGAAAGTATTCGGCACCCTTATAATCTCTGCGACACGCGCTAGAGTAAGATAAAAGGTTTACAGATGTGTAAAAGATTTTGTTGTCGGCGTAGCTGCCAAATCTAACTTTTTTGCTTAACTAAGCGTCGATAACCTGTGAGCGCGTGTTGCTAAAATTGATATTTTTTGTGTTAAACATAAAGTCAGTGGTAAATATTTTTAGTTAATTAAGTAGAAAAGATGGTTTTGTCTGCTGTATTAAAATGTGGTAGCCGTACTGATAAGCAAAAAGATATGAAGTATTACGTTTCATAGGTAAGTTGATACATGTCCGTGATAATTTATTTGTATATTATTATATATTTTAATATCAAGTGACCGTGTTTCTTTAAAATAACTTAAATTATAGACATTTTTACCGAATGGTTGCATTTTGACATAATACAGAACATTTGAAATAATTATATAATTTAGTAATATAAGTAAAAGTGTATAGAAATAAACCAACGGCGTTCCAATAAGCGGTCCTTTTTCTTGAGTGTGTAATTTAACAAGATAATTAAAAGCTAGTCGAAGAATCTAGGTTATCACAAGTTTTGTTACGCCACAGAAGTATAACTTCTAATGCGCGTACTTAAGTACACACGCCGATATTTTTTTTGGTTTATTTACCTATTATGAATAATTGAATGTAAATAATTTAAGCCATGCTGATGAAAATGTTTTGTTCCTACTAATTTTTGGGCATAAAAAAATCCCCGTCTTACCCTGCGCACAAAAAACGAGTCAAACGTTAAGTAATGCACTGCGATCCGTGGTTTGGAATAGAAACTGACAACTTTGTGCGCATGTCTCACCGCCGACATAATTATCTGGAATCTCAGAGCGGATCTTCGATAACCGACTGAAATTGTTATACTATCTGTCAGAGCAGAAGCGCACATTAGATTCGTGAGATCACGCGTCTGATATGAAATATCTTCTATGTGCGTACGTCGGCTACCGTCTGTTTCCTTCTAACTGATGAATGGTATGCAGCGAAAGGGTCAAACTCTTCTCATGATTACCTTTTTTATATTCAATTTGAATACCGTGTTTGTCCAGATTAATCGATTTTCTAATTGTGATCGTCTGAAAACACAGAAGATTTTGAATAGTTAATAAAAAAAAATATTCAACATCAGCATATTTCACTTTTACCAGTTTTTAACAAAGGAATTTAGTAATCGGAAGTTAGCATAGTGAATAATTCATAACTTTATAATATGGGTGGTTCAAAATAATTATGAATCAAGTCCAAAAATTCGATTTTTTTATTTCAATGGCTAGATAAAACAGATTTCTATATTGTGTGTTAATATCACAATCGTAGCTCTACAATTTTCCGCATAAATGGCAATAGGCACTAGTGTTGATTAGACATCTAATTGAATGTGAATCATGTCCATTTTGACAGTTGCCGGAAAAAGAGGAATTTGCTAACATTAATTTGCTAATATTAATAAAGCCTGAATATACTTTATGTTTCAACTATTTATTTAAATTGATCCATGTACTATCAAAATATGGTAAGTACAGTGAAAACATTCCTGAAATTTACAAAAGGAGTTTTAACTTTAGGTCCAAATATCTCAGGATCTATTTCAATGGACTTGATCCATAATTATTGTGAACCACCAATATATTATAAATGAATTTCATTAACTAGTTGTCTGATTCAAGTTGGTAACACCATACAATCCATATGCTTTGGAAACGGCTCTACTCGCTAATTTAATCTCTGAAAAGCCAACCGAAGTACTAGGTACCGACTAAAAAACTTAATTTGTAGAATTTAATGTTAATAATGTTCAATTCTCTTTAAATATAAATCGACCACTACTTAATTAATTATATTTCGGTGTAACAATTATTAACGTAGAAAAAAACGTATAGTATCTACTTACTGCATATATGAAACATACCCAATGATGAATCGTATTCTTTTCAGATCGATAAAAGATTAACATTATAAAAATATGTGAATTTGTTCATAAAATGGATTATTCACCACATATAGATAATGTTTTCTTCCACTTATTTGAAAGTATTTTTCGTAAGTTTATTCGGAAAAATACTTTAAAATAACTAAGTTTAAAATATATTTTAAAATAAATCATCTCTGAATTAAACTGGAATGACTGTGACCCAGTCTATATTAGGAAAATTCAATGTTTCTTCAGCATTCAGACTCCAGGCAATGAATACATTATAATTATGTTACCCAATCATAAATAATAATTTAAATAGTTCCAAAGATAATAATTTAAAAATCATAGTAAATATAATATTTAAAAAACCAGTAGTTTAGAAATTCTAAAAAAAATAAAAACTTCAATAACAATAACATGATTTATTAATTAAAACTATTTTAAATGCTGATTATTCCTCACTTACGATTCTTCTACTAAAAATTTTCATCACAGTGACTTGAAATTATACCAACTATCGCTTTCCTATAACATATTATTACGTCGCCGTCATACAATATTTATAATAATATTAATTGTAATTTACAGTAACCATACTTGAAAATGCATACTAAGTGAGCGCATTATAGAAAGAATATCTATATGTGGTCAATATGTGGTGATAGTCAAGTGATAACCCATTTTGTAAAAACACTGAAATTTTTGAAAAATTGAGCATTAGGTATATTGAATTTGATTGAATCTGATAGGACAATATTCATTTAATTTGTTTCAATTGTTCTACATTTCAAACTTGTCTAAGCATATATTTTTAAGGTATTTTATCCCAAAATTGAACACCTTTGCATTTAATGCTGCCCTGATTTGTGATATTTTGTGATACATTTTGATTTCACATTTCTTCCATTAATACGACTTTATACTACGCAGTTAAAAAGGGTTTAAGTGATCCAGGTTTAAATAGATAGGTGCTTTAAAATATCTTATTATGTAGATGCCGATTGTTTTTTACAAGCGTAATACAGTTTTTAGTAGCAATCTTGTCTTCACTTTGTCTATCGTAATTCATTACTATCGAAAGTATTTCAATTTGACTTCTTAATAATAATAATTTACGAATTCTATCGGCTGCTTTCGTTTGAGCTATGAAAATATGCGGATGCCGACCGGCGCGCAACAATGCGTTCTCAAAGATATGACCAAACCGAAAAATGTCAAAATGTTTAAAATATTTTCATACAGCCAGCAATCCCATGAAAAGATTCGTCGGGATCATTGCTTTGGGAATAATCGATTACGCATTTTTAGAAATCATGGCGTGCACAAATCGGATTTATGGGCGATATTTCTCTCTCGGCCTATTGTCATTGACGCCTTCGAAAAATTGCGTAAATTTTTAAAGACGATTTTCAGCCACGTGACCCACTGGGCAGGTTCACTTTTACGATTTAAAGCAGAAGTCACTCCACCCCCTATATTTTTTTTGATACTATTTTTGAAGGTTTAATAAATTCATCGTTCATATGCATATAACAACATGCATTATTTTGATAAAAATAAGATAATCTCTTAATATGTATATGTACTATCTACCAGTGGCGAAGACTTCATACTAGGCGATTATTTAAAGCCTACCTTCTTAAGAAAATTTTTTTTAATTGCATATTGACATATTTATATACTTAATCACTTCATTATTTTATGTTATATAAAAATTATTTATTTTGCCAACGAGAGATGCCGTATATGTAGGAATGTTTTACAGTATTACACAGTTTACAAAACAACTGCAGAGGTATTAAAAAATATACTACAGCGCGCCGTAAATAAATAATAAACGCCGCGACGTCTCGACGTAAATAAATCTCCGATTATGTGTGAAATAATTCTGAATTTTTTTCGTATGGAATTTACGTGTTGTAACCTCAGCAAGTCTGCTGATTTGTACGAAATAAAGTAAGCTCCTATCGCAGAGCCTAAAACATTCGCGCATAATAATGTTGTCACGACAATGCGCACTTTGGACAACATCATTAATAATTAGATGAATAAAAAAAATAATTTCAACGGCGTTTAATCGAATATTAATAAATAAGTAAGTATAGATTGTTTTTATAAATAAAAATAAATTTTATCTAATGATTTTTGATGGGTACACATGTTTTGAAAAATACGTAATTTAAACACATCGCTCATTTTTATGTCGTCAATGAGTTTTTGAAGTTTCATTGAATTAGTGTGTCGTTGTCATTTACTAGTGTGTACTTATTCATAAGTAGTAAATATCGTACTATTCTCGTAAGTATACTAGACAAGTGTGCTCTTTTTATCAGATCTCCACAGCCTACCTCTTTCCAAAAGTTACCCTTCGCCAATGCTATATATTCATACCAATTTAATACTTTTTAATACCAAAGTCTATAAAACCTATTTTTTCTTCTCTGGTACTACAGCTTGGGGTAGACCTTGGCCGGCTTAAGTACACTCCCTCACTCTATCGCGACCTCCTCTCTTCAGTGATATCTCTTGGCGAAGTGTCTCCCGTAGGCAGACTTAAAATTTCGCCTCCTTTCATTTTTAGCCTCAAATTGTATGCAAAATTGTTACGTGTATGTAAATTCAACGGTATAGCGTAAATAATAATTGCCATCTGCTGAGGATTAAAGTCATTAAACGTGAGGTGATTTTCGGTGCTTATCAGGGAATACAATGATGTATTCCGTGGTGGTGCTTGTTCATTCATACATGTCACATGGGTGGCCTATCGAAGACATTGGGTTTTGATATATTATCTGAAGATGTCAAACTCTTCAAGGAGCTTGTAGAGTTCATGGTTATAGCTACGTCATCAGATGCTATCTCTTGCAGAATGGACTAAAGATCTTAAACAAGATTCTGTACTCAAACACTCATAGTTTTTTGGAAATTACTGGTGGTCCCTACCTAGTTAATATCCACGTCTCTGATCCGTAGCATAATACTGGTCACAACAATGTTTTATATAGGTGAACTTTTGCATTTCTTGATTATCTATGGGCTTAAAAAATAGTTCTTCTCACTCTTCGTCAGCACCTCATGCCTGAGGAGGGTCGTATAGAGAAGTATTAAATCCATTAATTCAAATTTGTCGCAATTAAGTATGACTCCTTTGACGTAGTGGTCTATGTGCGTGGGCGCGATACCCGAGAGATGCAGGTTCGATTCCTGCGTGGTGTCTTAATTTTTTCAAAAACATTTTTTCTTTTGGTTATAATTTATTTTCTCAGCAGTGTTTTCAAAATTATGTATGTTCTATAGCTAGTAGGTTTGATTTTTATGAATAAATCATCATTTTATGGTAACTAAATTTTGCATTAGGTAATACGTAACATGAGTGAACAAAAATGAATAAAAATATTGAATAAAATCTATATGCACTTAATAATAGTGCGTATAAAAAATATTTTATTCCAATGTCGGCATATTGACCAGTCGCACAAGGTTGAATAAGTAATGTGTCGATAAAGAAACAATGCAATTCTGAATCGCCATTGAAGTCTTTCAGCGACTCGAAATTACACCCTCCGATGGACCGTAATAACGCGAATTTGTTATATTCTCTACTGGACACTGGACAGTCCGGTACGATTTTGTGTGAAATCAAATAAATCATAAAGGTATCAGGTAAATCTATTCATAAGAATACAATACAGAATATGTCTCTTTGTTACGAAGGTCGTTCCAGTAGTGATATTTGAACATGTAGAAAAAAAATCTATTGATTTTGAAAAATATTGATTGTGGCTGGGATCTATCATTTTTTTCAGTTAAATAAAATAAAGTGTATGATATTTAAAAAAAAGGTTACAAGTCGGTTATGGGGAAGCCAGCGGCAAACACTTTTAAAAATAGTCGATATACTGGATTATTTATTTTGTTAGGTTGGGTTAGTTTAGGTTAGGTTAAGTAAGGTTAAGTTAGGTTAGGTTAGATTTTCATTTTTGAATTCATGAATTTTGCCTAAATTGGCTATGATAATTAGCGCGATTTTCGCCTGGCTTCCCCACAACCAACTTGTGCAAAAAAAAAATATAAATACTTAATTTTGTTGTGTAAATATAAATACTTAATAATGATACAAGTTCTTCTTTTCGGTCGTTTTGTCGTGACTGAGTTTATGATCACCCTGATAGACCTATAGACCTATAAATTATTAATCCTGGCTTCTCTCTTGGCCTCAGTAAACATATTCACTCCAGCATTCATAATAAAAACTTTTAATCTTCTTCATCTTGAAGACTACCAAAAAAGCTATAGGTACATGAATCAGAAATAGGAGGTAAGTACTTTATTGAATAAACTATTCCTGATTTTAATATAACTAATGGCATTATTATCATTAAATAAAATAAATACGTCAGTTAAAAAATAACTGTAGTGAACTTATCAAATTGTTACCAATTTGACAAAATTACTAACAGTTTCGAAAATTAGGTGTTCAATTCAACAAAACAAATAAGTATGACTGAAAACGTGTGAACTCTTTTTTCGGATCGTCCATAGCATAACTTAACTAGTATGTTTTGGTTTAGGCAGGGTTTAATTGAATTTTAAAAACTAACTTATACCAATTGCAAATTGTATTATTAGTTCAATTAAAACAATTAAATATGACTGACATATTTGAGTGTGCACTATTTATGTTGAATCTTAACAGCCTACCTCTACCCTTCGCCACTGAATTATTTATGGAACATCTCAATACTTTATACGTACTCGTACATGGTTAGCAACTGATTTACTTTTAATAATACCGTTTACCTCTGGAGAGTCGCTTTAAATCTGATCCGAAAAATGTCTTAATTGCTCAAAGTTTGTCCGCCTCAATTTTGATTGCACGTCTGTAGACGTTTTTGAAGGGTGGTTTGGATGCAGCTTGAGCCGGTCGCGTGCGCATTGGATCTGCGCAGGTGTCCCCCATACATTCACTTCCGGCGGGGAACGGCTCCATTCAAACGCGATTTTTTTTTCATAAGCCAGTTCCGCGTACCTTTTGTGGGCCTAACAACGATCCAATGCTGAAAATTTGCATAGAGTTACTGCCCACTTAAAAGTTCAAAACTTGAATACCTCCCGATGTCTGGTCGACGCGAATATATCATTACAATAGAAATTCAGGTTACTATTATTCGCGATATAAAGAATAATAAAATTAATGCAGAACTGCGCACAGCAAATTTTTTACTTACTTTGAAAAAAATACTATTATACTTGCAGGTAATATTATATGAAGGGGAGATAATAGAACCCAAATAATTTCTGATATAAATAAAATATTAATATAACACCGGATGATGTACAGTTAAAGTAGGTTTGTCATGAATATCCGGGGCTCACAGGAAGGATGCTTTTTGCAAGGAAGTATAAAAATATCAATAAAAGGTTGAATCAAATCATACGTGATTGTGTTAAAATAAAGTATCAATTTTTGGCAAAACTATTCTTCTTTTCACTATAGTTCCGGAATCTAAAAAAATAACACGAAAATAAACCTTATTCTTATAGTACCTACCTGTTTTGTTTTACAGCAGTGACTTCAAGATTTTTGTTAAGACATTCTGTAGAGGTTTATTCAACTCTACAACTGACGTATTATTGTCTTTGCTCATTTATATGGCATAGATAATAATATGAACAGGAAATAACAGTCGATAAAACATTTGCATTTTGGCCGTTCAACAATGCAGTCAAAATACGGGTGCAACTCCGCGTAACATTCAACTTAAATTCAAATTTTAATGTAAACCATCTAACTCAACATAAAACCAATGGGATAGTCCTTTATTTTCATCCAAACTCTATCACTACAATATAAAACCAAGAAAATACAACCACTGTTAATTATTCATCACTACCCGAATTTATCACATTACGCATACTCAAAGCAACCTTCTAAATAAGATAATCTTAATACCAGGGCAACGTCAGAATCATCGATAACGATAACCCCCGTTGTATATTATTTACTGATGCATTTTTTTTCTTTTTGTACCATCTACTGTTAAAGGTTGGCGACAAAATTTAAGTGCTACTTATCATCCTGAGCTCGTCTGATCAAACCGCCAACGGACGTTGCACCTTATAACCAAGAAAATTTCTTCTGCCTACGTCTCTAATACTTTCAACATTATACTTCACATTACCTACGAACAAAACGGCCAAAGTATGCACTCTTTTTGTTCTCGATAATAAAAAGATTGTTTGATTTATTGGCACGTATTAAAAGCTATTCATTGGTAATCAGCCCAATAAATTCACATTAAAAGCCTTTTTAGCCTCAAAAACTATAAGTTATAATTAATATTGGATTTTTAATAATTTTTAAAGATAGATTTTTTTGGATATTTCACTTACTTAGAAATCAATAGTGTATTTTGTCTAATTTTTAGACTTTGGTAAAATTATAATATGTGAAATTCTGAGATCTCATTAAAATTATTTGTACCTTTAATTTATACATGAAACCAAAAAAAAAAAAAAAAAACTGCACTGGTACCAATTTTATAACCATCACGTTATCCTATCAACTGCATATTTTTTTTATTAATACCACTTTCGTATTTATTGTAAATTAATCAAAACCCAGAAATGCTGTTAATAATATAATTGATTGAAAGTTCTCTGAATCATATTTAAATGATCTTGATCACTTATCTATATGGTATGCAATAATCTAAAAAATACATCAGCTATAGCATGTTATTTTTAAACTCATGTGTTTATTTGAAGTTAAGTATAACAACCGTGGTTTGTGATTTTGGTGGCGAAATTATTTAAAGTAGTACCTAACTATTTGGTTTACTTTTATACCTATTATTATATCGGAATATAATATTATTTTCTGTATAATAATTATATTGTGTCAATATCTTATTATTACACTTTGACTTTTACTGAAAAATATACGGCTAAAATACATAAAGCAAAAAGATTATTTAAATTAGTTTTAATATATTCACCATGTTTTAGAAAAATCAGGGAAAGGAAGGCAGAAATGGAAATAAAATATATTTGTTTTATATGAATAATAATATTTATTCAATCATTGTAATCTTATAACTCTCCACATTGGGCCTTAGTAACTAATATTTACAATTAAAATAACTAGGAAGTCACTGGCATTATTGAATTAGTCAACTAATAGGATATTGTCTTATATGTATAGTACGTCATAACAAACATAGTTAAGACTTCATTACAAGTATAGTATTAAATAATATACGTAACATCGAAATATTTTATATCAAAAATATATTTTGGAAATCTATCAAAAGGCACTTAACTTTGTGTATTTGATTGAATAATTAATGTTCAATCAAACAAATTTTTAAATCGACTTGATATGATACTGATCCACTTCACATTAATAATTTTAGAGAAATAAACATTGATTTTTTTAACATCTTAAAAACATTTTTTGTACAATAATTTATTTAGAAATATCAAAAGTTTACTCAGTTACTCTATATTTTAAATTCAAATAAGAGCATTATTTTTATTAAATGTGGAGTAAATCAGTTTATTACCAAATCGTCGATTTATAAGTCTAGTATATTTAATAAAATATTTATATTCACACATTTTCTCCATATAATATAATATATTCATACATTCAATCAAAATCATCCAATATTATTATTTACAAAATTTAAGTCGTAGTTTATTTACAATAATAATTCATTTTAATGACTAGAAAACAATTTACATTCAACAATTCATGCGAAAGGGATATAAATAATTCATGAGAAATATAAAAGTTACGACAAAAAGGCATCATGTTATTATACGAAAGGCACTCAGTTTTCACAATAATTATTATGAGCTAGGTACATAATTTATCAGATGAGAAAAATATACCTTTTGTAATATCTTATAGTAATACTGAACATGAAAAGATGTGATTTAAAAAACATATATTGTAACCGAAATTTTAACAACAATAGTAAAATACTAAAAATTAATAACATGTAGTCTGTTTCAGTTTAGTATAGTTTAAGTAGTAATTCTAAAATAGAACATAATATATAGAGGTAATCAACTATTAATACATATTTTTAATGATGATAATAATATCGTCACCTCAATATTCTACAAATAGATAACTCTGATTTGGTCATTGTTGAAATGAAATTTAAAATTTACTTGATTAACATAAATCTAGACTTTAATTATTATTTAAAATAAAAAACGGAAAAGTGTGCTCGTCTAATCGGGCACAATTAAATTCTGTTTGATTGTATAGAAAATATTGCAGATATATTATTTTATTTATTTAATGCATTTATGGTTTTAAAGTTCTCTAACATTTTCAAACACAAAATTGATACAGTTTCTATTAACTTCTGACATACCTAGCTTAATAATTTTGTAGAGAAAGAAATGTAGAATCATATTCAATAACTATCTCACAAATAGTGAAAATTAAGTTATCTAGTTGTAGTATTGAGATGACGGTGTAATATTAGATTCTGCAAATTTATGGTGAACACTGACACAGTCTAAAATAAGTATGTATATACTAATAACATTTTGAATAGTAAGTAGTTTGTAATAGCTGTCACATATTTATAACTGTAATTATTTATTGAGAATACCAAACAAAATAACAATAATAATAATATAAACATTGATAACCAGATTTCCAGTATCAATAATTATATTTTAAAAAAATGGTAATTCATTGAGACAATCACCATGATCGTACTTTTATACTTATTTTATATATCTATAAAACAGAATGCATTTATATTTTTTTGAAATGGAAGTAGGCAAAGTAGAGCAGATGAAGTATTCGTTTGTTTTTGAAGTAGTAGCAGCCTTCCAAATTGATTTTTTCCCACAAATTACTCGTCCTCTAATGATTTATTCGATTTTAACGTATGCCTCCGTCACGTCACGATGATGGATGTTCTGAGTGGCTCCAGTGGTCTCGTCCCGCGACCAGAGGACTTGATTGATGACGTCAGACTACCGTGGCGTCCGCTTATCTGACCCGTGGCCGTCGATTGTCGTTAATTAAATCACATACATAGTCTCCCTGCGTGCCTCGCGAATGGATGGGGTAGTACTGGCCGGTGCTTCCAGCGTATGCCTGCGGACAAAAGAAAAAATGTCATTAGTACAAGAAACAAAAGAAATAGCATTGTAGAATATAAAAAAAGGAGACATTGAATTTCTTATTGGTAGCTTTTTTGCCTAAGGTAAAATTAAAATGGTATGGCAAACACTCTAACTAAATTATCAACATTATGGAATACTACCTAAAAACTGCTTTTATCAATTGAATTTCGGGAATAATATAATTTCTGAGTAGGTAGTACTAAAAAGTTTTTTTGATAAATCGTCATTTTTACTAGATATTGACAACTAATTTTCTTGTAAGTGTTCTGGTAAGATAAATTTGTTTCTTCAAAAATGGTAAACATATGGAAGAATAATTCTGGTTACCTATTGCAGTGTATGTGTGACACTGATGATTGGCAACAATTTCACAATATAACACAAACTATTATGAGAACAAAGCACAATAATAAGAATTAGACATAAGTATTATGTTTGAGTAATTTGTCCAGATAAAATTTGAAGGGATTACATTTATATGAAAAACAAATATTATATTCGTGGTGTTAACTGGACATATATCTATATATTTTATACTCCACTAAAATTGAGGGGTATATTATTAAAAAAACTGCTTCCATTACCATGGATATATTAAAAGTGGGCACTATTAACATATTTAATAAAATAATGGCCAGTGAGGATTAAATTTCCTCGAATAAGAAAAATAACAATAAATGCTGGTATCTACTACAAAATTGTTCTTAAGTATCGAAGTAATTATCTTTAATAATTGACTATAAAGCTTTTATATTATAATTATTGTACAAATCAGCATGGATTCCCGGGATCTCCGCTTTCCATGAGGTGTCTTCATATATTTTTTTACGATACTTCTTGTTTGTTAGTTAATTAGCTCGATGCGTTGGATTTAAACCCAAACATGCGGGGTTCAAACCTTACTTTTTAAGAAGGTTATATTCTGCTACTCGTCTACCGCAGGCGCTGATAAAATGAATCGATAATGTGGTGTATACTGTGATGGTATGAATTATTGATAAAATGATGGTACAGTGTCGTAAATTTAATATGAACCTGCATCAGACAATGAGCCGCCGTTTTATTAATAAAAATGTTAAATTTACATCAACGCACACTAGCAAAACCATCAAAAGATGATCACCAGAGTTGGATTTGAAAATAATATTCCATGTTATTTATAAATAGTAGATAATTATTAATTAATCAGAAATTAAACACTTATTGTACATAAAATAACGTTTCCGTATTATTTTCTTCATACTTACAATATTGTATAATATTAAAGTGGAGATTATTTCTATAAAAAAATAATATACATATATCCAAATACCATAATTAGGTAGGTAGGTAAAAATTCTTTTTAAAATCTAGTAATTACGAACAACTATATTTTTATCTTGTTAATTTACTAGTTTGTGGTGTTAAATAACAATATTAAATACATAAATATAACGCGAATACAAAGGCCCACATAAATATGTACTTTGCTAAAATATTTTTCTATAATCTAAGGCTAGAATACTAATAATTACGAAATAAACATTTACAATCAGCAAGAAGTTTTGTAAATAACAAACAAGATGATAGACCAAAATATGGTGGTTAGATGATGATTAAAAGTTTCTGATGAGCTAAACTCAGGGCTATGACAATGCTCAGTTCAATGATGATATTAAATCTCGATGTTATTTCAATAAAGATAATTTAAAAATGTTGTTATTCCTTTTGATTATTATTTTATAATAACTTCCAATATTTTTTTGTTATTCCCAATCAATAAAATAATAATTAGAACAATCTGAATTTGGCTCTGGATATTTTTGCCTTGAATCGAGCCTCCATTGAACGCATTATTATAAAAACCAGATTTATTAAACACCACCTATGTGCAGGCACCGAGTTCAGCTTCCACTACCAGGTAAAAAGAAGCAATTTGTGGATGAACGTGTAAGAGTGTGCGTTTTGGTTTACATGTATTGGCGTTTTGTTTGTTTGTATGAACAGTGCTTCAATAAACTGCACTGATTTCGGCAGAGGTATTTAATAATCGCGCACAGTGGCGTAAACTTACTGCGATTAAAAATATTTTAGTTCTTTGCTGTTATAATTATTACATTGACAATAAATAATATTATTTAAGTAATCAAACGTGTGATATTATGAACGATAATATATTAGGTAAAGTAGTGCGTGTATTTGTACAAAAGTATATATATATATATATACCGCCAGCATGGTAATACACGAATTACTCCAACTCAATTATGTGTATGTATTAATAAGAAACGGTTGGTGACAGCAAAGGTATATTATGCAGAAAGATATTTTTACTTGAAACGCTATCTTCATAAGTGGCTCAATTTTTAAAGTATTGGTGATTTGATTTATAATCTAGCATATTAAGGAGATACAAACATTTAAACATAATTTATTTTTAAAATAGGTACCTACCTACTTAATTCAAAAAAATATTAAAACTACGTATTATAAAGAAATGTGCTGTCATAGTTATGCTATTTCAATAGATATTAGATACTATTTTTTAAATGAAAGTTTTCGCCTGCACTGTTCATTAGAAGAAGCTTTCGTAAACTATACCACACACACGTGAGTTGGTTCATGTGCATGAGAGTATTTAAGTATGCGTGCATCCGTATTATGAATGCGTGTATACAAAGCTTAAAGCTCTGAGTATGTATGCGTTTTAGGACGACTTCATAAAATAGAATGCTACAAAAAAATATCATCAAAGTTAATATTAATTATTAAGAGTGCAATAAAAATATAGGTATAAAAATGTGAGTTTTGGAATTAAATAAGATTTTTTTTATAATAATGAATTAATAATTACGGAATCGTAGCGCTCAATATAATCAAAAGCTTTTTGTTAGGCTTGTTGGGATAGGACAGGTATCTAATAATAATATGTATTAGTAAAATTAGAGCAAGCTAACTGAATAAGAATAAATTCAAAGAGACTTTTTATTTATGTCTCTCAGCAGAGTTATTTTTTTATATTTTCATTAGGAATATTTTTTTACTTATTAATAAATAAAGTTAGTTTATTCAATATCTAATTTCCCAAATATCGGTTGTATTAAATTTATTCAATCTAGATAGATGTAGTTATACATAAATTGGTTCTTGACTTTTTAGTGGAAGCCAGCGGCAAACAGATTTTGGAAATAGCTGTTACGTATACTGGATTATTTGTTAGGTTAGGTTATCATTCTTGAATTCACGAATTTTGCCAAAATCAGCTATGAAATTTGCCGCTGTTCCCGCCTGGCTTCCAGTAAACAAACTTGTATCAATAAATTTAATATTTGTATTGTAAATTTATATGCATAATAATTCAAATACTATTTCTGATGTAGGTAAGTACAATTCAGAATATAGGCTACTATTTTACCGTACTATTAAAATGAACTATATAACAGAACGATAAACTCCATAACTATTAATAATAATATTTCTTTTTTGATGAAGATAAATGGTTCATTCCATCATAAATATATCTACGAAAATGGAAATATATGTTATCCAATATTTTCAATTAAATATCATATTAATAATACAAATATACCGTTTTACACCCTGCAGCGAATCGGGTTCGTCCATACAAAACATCATTTAATAATAGTGCGTAAAATTTTAATGAAAATTTTAATTAAATATTTAGCCAGATAATATAGGTACCTAATAGTATGTTGTTTTTATTATTTTTGATTGAAATAAAAATAAGACAATTCGTCAACATTAGACGAAACATGCAGACAGTTTGTCTGCATGGCAACGAAAAAATTCTTTTGTGCTAAACCAATGGGTCCCCATTCATCGGAAATCAACCTTGGGTGCAGGGTCTGTTCAAAAATAATACATTTTGATGTAGCGTTAAAAACTACCCTCGACTAGCACAAAAAAAACATTTTAGAGCACAAAAGGTACGTACCGTTCTTATTTTCCACGATCAAGATATTTTTGAATCGGGTTTTTTTGGTATGTTTTTTTAAGCGGGTAGGTACTCTCCTTATGGGTACTAAAATATACCCATATGTACATATTCTGAGGATTACATTTTTTTCTAAACTAAAATCTACCCATGAATTTTTTTTCGAATGCCACACGTGCACACTACATAACATACCTACCTATGTTTTATTTTTTAAGTAACAAGTGTGCTTAGGTACATAGCAGTATAGTATGTATAAATTTGTATAAATGCCGTGAGTATTTTTTCGAGATAGGTAGGTAAATTTTAGGGGTGGACAAAATCAACATTTAAAATATTACATATTAGGCCAGTCGCACATTGAAAATCATCATGACTGGGATTGTTATAAATCAAAATTTGGTGTAATATTGCAAATTTATTCCGTGTACATAGGCAATGCCGTGCGAGGATAATGACGGCACGCGGCTTGCCAAAATGAATGACGAAGTGTGACAATATGGTGTTACGCCTGCGCCACATGTCGAGTGAAATTAATTGCTTGCGAAACCAGCGGTTTTTTTTCAAACTAAAACACCGCTTTCGAGCTATGGAAATACATTAAATTTAATATTATGTTTTATGAATACTAACAAAATCACATCGACATAATATTTGACGTGTCGCAGTCGAGATGAGTTAATATGTACGACCCGGCTTATGTATTCATACGTTTAATAAAAAAATAATAATGATTCTGTACGCAAGGGGAAAAGAAAAATAAGGTAATTAGATAATTTTTAATACAATTTTGTATTATTCATTTTTATCGCTAACCATTATTTGAGTATCTACAGGCATATTATATTATTTGAGTACATATGTACAACATTAAATATCATCTCCTTAATTAAACATGTTTGTAAGTGTAGTAAATTTATTTTAAGTTAGAAAATAGAGCAAAATTATTGATAACAAAAACTTAATTGAATTTATATAATTTCGTAATGCCTAGGTAGTGAAGTTCATATTATTTGTGAAATGGAATTGCGATAATATTATATTCAATGACATAGTCATGTCCTTCGATATGTATTACTTTTGCCTAATCTTCATTATTTATGAAAAACACAATATTATACACTCGTATATTTAGATTATAAACGCGAAAAATACAGGTATTTCGTTGTTCACTCTTTCTTAGCACAGCTGTGGCTCAGTAGACAATTAAGTTTTTGTATTCAGTTCAAATTTCGAACAGATAAGGTAGTTATGAGAATTGTTCGGAAAATAACTTGCGCAAAAACAGATTTAAATAAAATGAAAATCATTCATTCAGAGATTGTTATAACGATAAAATTCGTAGAAATGATAATAGAATTAATATTAAAAAAAATAAAAATCTACAAAATAAGGTAACTACGTGACGCACAGTGGAAAATATTAAATATGTATTGTATATATTGTAAATTAAATAATATCCTTACCTTTATGCTCAATTTCTCTGCCACATTGATATTACTTCTAATAATTCTTCGTCTTCAGGGCTCATGGGTTCATAATTTTCAAAAGCTGCCGGCTGGTAAACAATTGTCTGTCCATAGTTCGTATGAATTGGTGACGGATGTTCAGAGGTAAACGATGGAGTAGGTGATACGGATGCTTCAGAACAGGGAGGCGTATGATTTACCAGGACACTGTGACTTAAATCATGTTGAGAATATTGCTGAGGAGATTCAGGACTATCAGCAAAGTAATAATTATCAAAGCTATTACTTTCAGGAATTTCTACGGATGATTCATTTTCTGATTCTTGTTCATCTAAAAGTTCTTGTAATGTTCTAATATATTCAACTGCTAAGCGTAAAGTATCAACTTTGCTGAGCTTTTTTGAAGCACTTCTTCCACCTCCCGTGACAGTGGCTGCGATGCACGTAGGTATATGTTGTCTCAGAGTCGCGAATCCATTATTAACTTGTTTGACACGGTTTCTTTCTCTTGCATTTCTTCTTGCGACTGATGCAGGTTGAGGTCCGGGTCCAGTGTATGGAAGGTGAGTAAAGTTGATTTTCTTTTTACACCGCAGTGAATCTGATGTAACTAAAACCGACGCTCTTTCAGGCGCCGGCGCTAGTCTCCTCACAACACTCGGCGTCTGCAGTAAGTGAATATTGCCCAACATCTTATTTTGACTAATTGTTAAGTTCTGGATCGTTTGAACAGCTGCCATTGGCATTGAAAGTTTTTATCACAACACAATAATAATAATTAAAAGTCTATTTTTTAAATCACTCATCAATCAGTGATGTATAATAATAAAGCACAGTGAAGCTTTCGCGTTTGAACTGAAAGCTCGCGAGTATAAAATCAAAACAATGAGTTCGATAGATTTATGTCGGTGTGATTTTTGGGAGTTCCGTTGTGCGTCCTACCGCGTGGAAGTCTACAAACGTAGTGAATCCCTTGGTCCTTCTTGCTTTTGCTAAGTAGCAGCGCGCCGCGTGGTGGAGGGAAGGGGGCGCGGCGCGTGCCGCGGACGTGCGCCGGCACTACCTGCACGCTTTGGCCGGCGTGCCTCCGCGCCACACTCACCTTGCCTTTGGAGCCAGGTTGCGTTTTAGCCCCCGTATGAGATTTATTGAAAGGTGTTATTAAATAGCTCTAGTAGTATATCTAATGAGTAATGACACTTTGTAGTTCGTCCTAGACTTGGCAGTATAATAATTAATTATTGACATATTTTGTAATCAATTGAGTTTAATAAATCAATGAAAAATTTATGGCGGTACGTCTGATGATCAAATGAAAGATTTTGGCTTTAAATTCTAATAAACTACAAAATAATACATACCTACTTAAATAAATTGTAGAAATGGTAAATCATGTCTTGAAATTTTGAAATCGATAAAATATTTTATGTAGAGTATAATATGCTTCATAACTTTGTACTCCGGCACTAGGATGAAAATGAAATTTTACATATTATATTATCTATTTAATTATTTATTAATAGATATATTAATAAAGGAGAATATCATTATTGATCTAATTTTATGCGAGGTAATCAGGCAAAGAGGCATATCAGTGTGGTGAAAAGTGCAAAAGTGTATCTACCTAACAACAATACAATAATTATATTTTACAGATTTGGGTTTTTAGGCATTATTTGTTTTTTTTTAGTATTTTATTTATAATACCATTATTAGACGTCACTTGATGATGGTGTTACGATTGAAATCGATATAGACTACAAAATTAAATATTTAGAAATAAATATTTTACTAATCTAATACTAAAACAAAACAAACTGAACTATAAATTACCGCGTTCGCGCGGTATTGACACATAATATACTAGATTGATTTGCTTGTTAGATGTGCATTGCATTGTCTTTTCACACTGTTTTAATGGATAAAAAATGCAATGCATATTTGATAGGTACCAATCCGATTTAGAGTCCGCGTTAACGCGACAGTCTGCATCATCGTGTGTCTTAACCCTAAGAGACCACGACTTTGGTGAATAGAAAAGAATCTTTGAGCTTCTAGCTAGTAGGTCCAACTAGCGTAGAGGTAGATTAGATGTTGTAAACTACTGTAGAGCAACGTTACAAACTGCTATTAGATAATAATATTTATTTAAAGTTATTAGTTAAAGTAAACCTTATCCCAATAATTAAACATAGCTGTAAATGCGTAAATCATTGCGACATAAAATCTAACATATTATGCGATACATCCTTATTATAGTACCTACTTGTGTTAACTTAACAAAAATAGTACTAATTTACAATATAATAATGTAATTGTAGAGCTAGTAAAATAGCTGGATCAAAATAATTGTATTGCGTTTCGTTTCATAAAATCAACTTGGTAACCAACGCCGCCTGTTGGAATTTTTGGGAGCACATTCAACACGTGCGCATGTAGGGGTGCGCGATATACGAGTAGGTGCATGCACATTGCACACGTGTGCGGAATATAGGGTATGTTTACCTGTCTAGTAACTAGGGGGTGAATTTTAAATCTGGTAATCTGTATGTGTATTTTATTTGTTATAAAAGAATATTTATGCGCATTTGCAATTTAGTTGGAATTTTATCAAGACTATACTTAATTAATTATTATACATAATAGGTAGATGATATTATGAAGTATTCTATATTGAGATTATAAATATAATTATATTCTAATTACATATTATATATTTATTAGTGAATTCCACTCAATTTTGATATAAGTATAGAAAATGTATAGAATAATAAAATAGTCAGATCAACTGGATTAAAATAATGCCTGAAAAAGGTAACTGTGTATATTTTTGACTAATATTTTATTCAACAATTCATTTATGTACATTAAATATTTTTGATAAAACACCACGATCCACATCCACGATGGCCGCGCGGCTTAATCATCAGCCTATAGCGTTGTGGGTCCCAGGTTCGAATCCTGGGTCTAGCAAGTACACATATTGTTTTGCAATTCGATTAAGACCAAGTGTGGTGCGGGGCGAGTTTCGGTGGAGGGCGCTTAGCTTTAATGTATAGGTATGAGACAGAGTATGGACCTAATACATTGGGCAAGTGGCTGACATCCATTTCTCGTAAAAACAAAATCTGTTAAAATAAACCTTCACTCTGTAGAGGTCCATATTATGATCTTATTAGGATCGGACGTGGTTGAATAATATCTAATAATGATAATATTTAATTATAATAACTTTACATCGTGGCTATTATATGAGTGTGATAAATAATTACTTACAACTACATCCTTACAAGGTTACAAGTGTACCAAAATACTATTATCTTATTAATGTTTTTTCGTCACTTATTAAATGTGGAAAAAAATGTATTTCTCTATGACGATGGCGTATTTATTTTAATTAGGTAGGTACTTATATTTATTTGTACATTAATATTTATATATATATATATTTAAATTATTATATGATTATAATCCTATGTAAGTATGTTATTTAAGCTTAACGTCAATATAATATTTTAAATTTAGAATGAAATACTATGAATATGAGTACATACGATTCATAAAATATTTAAATGCCCCGTGTATATCACAAAGTATTACCTATATATTATAAGAACAACTTTTTCAAGATTTTTTGTTACCTATTTTAAAATATTATTAAAAATTACTTACGACATTACACTGAATCGAACTTAAGTTAAAGGAGGTACCATTAAGAAGAATTGGGCTTGACAAAGTTTATTTGGTGACACTAGTTTGACAGAATTACAGAATATAGTGTGCAAACAAATTTAATGTGACACTAATTGTTGCACAAATATTAATAATAATAAATTCATTTTAGAATACTATATAATATTTATTATAACTTCTCTAAACATTTTTAGTTAAATACCATTTAATTTTTAATATGATTCTGATTAGATACATAAACTTCAGAAGTTTTAATTTAAATATGTTTTCGTATTATATTAGAATAAAATTCATTGAAGATTTCACTACAATATTTTAATTATGCAATAATTCGGTCAATGACAAAAGTACTGTATCATTACTTTTAATCGTAAAACCAAACTATTTTACTTTTTATACGAACTTCCATGAAGAGATTATATTATTTTCTTGAATAATGAAATGGTCCAGTAACTTTTGCATTCTAACTATATCATGAGCGCGATGCAGAAGCAGCCGTTCTAACAAGAAAAACACATTACATGTTCTTTTTCTCTTCCACTTAGGCGTTCTAATAAGAATTATAAATGTTATTCTCAGTGAGCTTAGGTTATCGAAATCAGCCCCTTAGTTAGGCGCCTATCTTAAGGACTTAAGGGCTTAAGTATGGTTCTGCATCGCGCTCTTAGATTTGCGCTTAACGTAAGAGGCCAATTTCGACGACCTATGTTCAGCGGAAAAAATATTATTCTTATTAGAATGGCTAAGTCTAAGAGAGAATGAATATTTGTGACGTGTTTTCTTATAAGAACGGCTGCTTAACGTCGATAACTCTGCATTCTAGATTGTTTTTAAAAATTAAAAATAATTTCATTTAATGAATTTTGATGTGTATAAATGTTAAGGAAAATACATAATTTGAATTCATCGCTCAATTATTTTATGTTGTCAGTGAGTATTGAAATTTCATCGAATTAGTGTGTGTACCTATTCATCTGTAGTAATATCGTAGTATCTTCTTTTTTTCCCGTTAGTATACCTGACAGTTGTGTTCTTTTTCTCTGATATCCACAGCCTATATTGTTGCAAAAGTCACCCTTTGCCACTGGGGTACAGTAATTACACATAAACTATGCCTGCTTATTTATAAAGAGCGTGTGCGGCAATCCAGAAATAGGCTAAGCTGGTTTTGCTATAATAATTATTAGATACAAAGCAAAAGCGTTTAAAAGCTACATGCAAAGTATCACATATAATCTATGCAGAAAGAAGCAGCTATGCAGCAGCAGATTGGCAGTGAGAGTGATTAGATAGGAATCTAAAGTGTATGTAATCATGCTGATACGGTATCAGAAAATCAACGATTTTATCCATAAATTTTGATCTGAATAAAAAAAATAATCATAATTATATAATATATAATATCTATTAATAAAATTAGTCTCTTAATATGTCAGCTGAAGCGCATATATAAAAATTATGGGGGGTTACATTTTGTAAAATTATCCGTTATAATTTAATATTGTTTTAAATACATAATTTTTGAAAACACTTTTGGGAAAATATATTATAACAAAAAAAGTAAGACACTCCGCAAGAATCTAACTTGCATCCCTCGGGATTCGCGAACACGCACATATACCACTATGCTAAAGGTACCATACTTAATTACGACAAATTTTAACTAACGGCCCTTATAATACTCTCTGAAGCGCTTTCAAAATTTAGCTAATATTGAGTATTAATAATTGTAGTGTTGGCTTTTGTATTTTAAATCAAAGTAGGTACCAACTTTAACTACTAACCGACGTCACGGACTACCCCAAGATAGTTTAGTATTGTGGCTTCCTTAAACTTGCTGAAAATTTTTAATTAACTATTATTTTTTATTCAACGAATAAAAAAGTAGTTAATTAACTAATTTTTTTTTAAGCCGGCTGGAGGAGCCAAGTTAACAAAATCTAGCATGTGTCATGTTCTTGAGCATTTCACCTCATAATCCGCTATTAAGGTCTTGCGATGATCCCCTAACCTGCAGCCACGGGTGCTCATCGAGGAGTTATAGTTATTTATATTTATATTATATAGAGTTATTTGGGTGATTGGAATATTGCTTCTTCTTCATCAGAACCTCATGACTGTGGATAATAAATAAATAAATATATATATATATATATTTAACCCAATATGTCGGTGTCAATCCTCTCGACACTCTGATTATAAATAAAAAGGATTTCAATTTGCACACATTTTTATTTACAAAAAATATTGATGTGTTGCAAATTTGAAAACAATACAATACATTCCGTATTCCGTACTAGGTAATACCTACATCCGAAAGAACTCAGCTAACTGTATTAATACGAGTATCAATAACCAATATGTATATGTAGGTAATTATTATTCAATGTTTTAAATTGTTAGTTTATCTGTCAAATATTGTATTATTATTATTTTAAGATGCATATTGAGCAGGTATTATTGTAAATTATTAATTCAATGTATTATATTGAAACTTTTGTATTTGGCCGCTAGATGCGTCTTGTAGCATACTCTCCCCTAATTCAATAAATAATTTAATATATTCAAATAGATACATAAATAATGGCGTTTTGCTTAAGCTAGAAAAGTTCCATATTTCACATGGTCACGTTACTTCTTGGATTCAAATATTATGGCATTGTATTTTGTTACTCCATCTTTTTGATGATGTTCAGTCAGTAGTTCTTTTTAATAATTGCAATTATTTGCTTGCCATGTAACATAATTATTTCCACTGAATGAAATTACTTGAAGGGGGCTTCAATTTAATAATATTTATAATAAAAGGTCATTGTAGAACAAGGAACCGAGAAGAGTAGATTGAGTTTGAGGTGATCTTCATCTGACAATCTATTAAAGTAGAGTAATGATGTCAAACAGGATTTTTTGCTTTATATCGCAATATAAGTCAAAAAACGAGATGACAGGTAAATGCTAACATTAATTTCTCAATTTGTGGTATAGGAGACTTACATGTTTTGTTTTAAATTGAAATTAATTAACTATGTTTTTATTAAACGAATAATTCACAAGATATAAGAATGTGTTCATCGGATTCTTGTGACCCAGATCTCAATTATAATTTTATTTATTAAATATTCATTTTCACGTAGAATCAGTCAGTATATTATGATAATAATAATATGATATCGTAATATTATGAGATAGAGGATTCGATATTTATTGCATAATAATTTCAACCTATTATTCCATAGTACGCCATTCTTTTTATCGAACATACATAATTTGAAAACATTATATTATAACCAATAGAAAAAGGATCTCAGAAATGTTTTAAAATTATGTATGTATTTAAAATTAAATTCTTCAGCCAGTTATTTGTATTAAAGAATATAAAAAAAATATGTTTTTTTGATAAAATATTAACTTATTTCAAATTAATTACCTTCCGAAAAAGGCCAATGAACTTAACAAGTATGTAATCAATCGAGAACATAAAGTTAAAAAGTTAATCTTCTTAATGAAAGAATGTTAATTAGGTACCTACGTAATTTCGGAAATAAATATATAAAAAAGAATATTTTTTGTTCGTATGGTATTTTAAAGGTGTTGTGTAAAAAAAAGATCTACGCAATGCGAAAGCACAATAATTAATGTTAATTAAGTCTCTAATTTGTCAGCAATTAGCTAAATCAAACTGTTAATATAATAAATTGTTTATTTAATATTATATTGTAAAAAAGAATTCAATTGAATCTGACAAATTGTTTAAAAGAGAAGCCGACAAAATTATCGTAAAACAGATAACGCATGATATTAAAATAATTACAGGAAGCCGAAAACCACTGTTTTCTCAGACATCATGACAGATAAATGTATGTTTCGATTAGCTTATGGAGTGAACTATCTTATAAAACAGTTCAACGACGCGCTTTTTTATGTTTTTTTTTTTTTTTAAATATTATTAACGTTAAGTTAAGTTATATTTCACTATCATTATAAAAAAAGTTTTTTTTAATTATTTTTATTTTATAGTTATATAGTATTGTTGTATACTATGTTATATATTATAGTATTGTGCCTATATACGATATGAAAGAATTTCAGTGGTTTCAATTATATACAAAATAGGTATCGGAGGACCTTAACTTCATTATTTCAAAATGTAATACACAGCATTATTATCATTGTGTCAACATTCTGGTATGGATGAATGTCTTATTGGCGCTTCTCCTATAGGTAGTATAATAATATATACCTAACTGTAGTCTACAAATTGTATTCTATTTTAAAATCAAAATACAGAACCATCATAAATATTACAATCTTAAGCGGGATTTTCCGATAAGTATATATTTTTATATAACCAGTCGAAACTAATGTACTTAATATAATATCCACTCATTTTATAAAAATTCTAAGAAAACAAACTCATAACTATCCCATCTTAATATTTCACTTTCATACAGAAATTGACAATTTTACAACCTGTTTTCAATTATTGATTGCTACTAATTTTAAAACCCATCAGAACAACTTGGGTGGACTGAATTTTTTAAAAACGTATTTTCTTTATAAGTATACTTATTTTTTTTCCTAGCTTGGATCCAAGATTAAAATTACGTATGACGTAACAAAATTACACATGGAGTGGGCAAGCTAAACAATTTGTTTTAAATAAATAAAAATGCACAACAACACCATTATATTAAAGGCATGTGATGATTATTGGTTCAGCAAAATAATTTGGGCGCCCTCAAAATTTTTAAATGTATTTTACCTGCCATACATTTTTTTTCAGTTTTTTTGTCTAAGAATTGCCATTTGACAAAATGTAGTATAACGTAGGCTCAATCTATATTTTTGGGCTGGAAGTAGGCTGTTGAGATTTGACATAAATAGTGCACACCATAGACTATAGATACATCGTGCACACTAAACTTTACCAGTCATATTTATTTGTTTTCACTGAACTAAAAATACAATTTGCAGATGGTGTTGTTTAGTTTTTAAAATTCAATTAAACCCTGCCTAAATTGAACATCAATAGTTTAGGTATGCTATGAATGGGCAATCTGACAAAAATACGGTACACTTTTTCAATCATATATTTTATTTTTTATTGATTAATTAAGAATACATATAACCAATGACGTTGCTTAGTTTTTTAAAACTCATTATACCCTGCCTAAACCAAACCATAATTGATAAAAATATTCTTCTATGTATAAAATATCTAAAATTATGTATGGCTAATGGCATATTTTTAAATATTCATAGATACGCAAATATTTTTGACTATTATTTACTTGCTTGAATTAGGATTGTTTTAATTGAATTAAAAAATATAACAAACACTATCTATACATTGTAGTCTTAGTTGAGTGAAAGCAATTACGTTTGATCGATAAAGTTCAGTGTACACTATTTAGGTCTGATTTTAACAGCCTACTCCTACTCTTCGCCACTATTATGACAGCTCTTGGTGACAGAATGATATTACAAATATTCATTTTAGTGAATGTCAAGTAATTTTCTTTGTATTTTCATTCTCATTCTGATATAAAACAAACTCACTTATTTTAAATGTTTTTTATTAATAAAAAAACAAGTCTCCTATTTATACACAAGAACAATAATTTTTGGATACGGCTACTTGTTAACGACAAAAGTCGCTACATTCAGGAATACAACAATAATGGGAAGTACGTTACTTTCGTAATAGAATTTTTTACGTTTAATGCAAAATAATGTAATATCAATGCTTGCAAGATGATGATTAAATAAATTGTAAAGCATGTCTTTTATCAATATTTCTTAGCTAATGTATTATAAAATTCTAATGGATTCAAGCTGTGTACTATTCCATTTAAGACGTTTTTTGCGACCCGGGTTTCGCCTTTCGGCATCTTCAAGCCTCGTGTACACTCACCAAAAGTAAACACACACTGACAACGAACTCTCTTTATTCTAGCTTATATAATAAATCAATACAACAAAGTAGGTAAAAACTCCATTACCTACCTATCAAGTTAAAGGTCACAAAAATACAATAAACAAATTATGAATAGTTGAAGTGTCAGTAAAAAACCTAATTAGTAAAAACCCTGTCTTATTAATAACAATACACTCGATAGCATATTAAGTCGTCAAAACCTAATAATAGATCATTATTTATAAACAATACAATTACTAGATACACTCAAGAGGTATAAATCGTCAATTCTAACTAATGAGATATTAGTCTTTAATAATACTCTTAATGGTAACTACTTTTTTATAACATTATTTAAAAAAAATACATATAAACTCGCCGAATATAATAGTATATAATATAAACTCACCTAATGTACACCTAAATCAAAAAACATACCTAAATCCTCATCCATCCACCTAATTCTGAATCCATTAGAATTTAAATTCAAATTCCATCAAGTACCTTCAGTCGATAGTATTAATATAATGTAATATGATTAATTTGCATAGTATTAAGTCGGTTAAGGTGACTTATTTCTAAATGTAACTACGATCCTTGAAGTAACTTTCCTCAGATTCAGTATAATTTTATAAAAGTTCATTACTCCGAAGCAAAAAGCTTACTGCTTCCCAATGACGACCATGATGAGTCCTGATTGCCGCAATATCAATTACGGTCGATGACAAGAAATGTGGTTAATTATTACGGGCAACATGCCTTGGTGGATGGATATCGCTTTTTGCTTATATGAGTGATAATCTATTTATGTGTAAAATATTCATAACTGTATTTTAACATCCATCTTATATTATTTTATCGTTTATGAAATGGTATATGTAGAGCTTTTAATATAATGGTGCAGTTGTTATTAAAAATTGTGCTCATATAACATTACACAATATATTTAAATTAATGGTATCCTCAGCATTGAAATTTTCTTAATTAACATTTTTTTTATCAAATTTTCAATGATTTGAGAATGTAACATTCTAAACTGAACATATGATTTTGAAAACACGTTAGAAACGTTCGACATTTACTTAGACAGAATTTGAACCTACTTTACCAGATTCCGGCAAATGTGCTTTATCAATTGAGCCACATGTGTCCTACCTAATTACGACGAAATTACCTTATTATTGGTAACTTGCTTTTGTTATTCAAACTCACACAACAAACACAGATAGCACTACAAATTACTTAAAGTCAATTGTTAAGTGACAAAAAATCTTTAATTTTGTGTAAATTGTATATTTTTATTATGAGAAATATTATTTCTTTAATTAATATTTGTGATTCATTTAGCATACTATTATACATTACTGTTTATACATGAGTTATCGGCGGATTTACAGTTCAAATGACGAGAGCACTCGCCTTGATAATACAAAATACAAGGCTTGTGTCCCACTTGGTCTACCCTTTTTTCTAATACTGATGTTTTCTAAGGGTGTTAATAATTTCTAATGACACGGAATATTTGGTAACAATATAATAGTAAGTGTTTCAGGTACAGGTGAAATCAATTATTAACAATACTTATGAACATAACCAATAATTAAATGTACCCAGTTAAAGTTGTAAGTAGTATACTAATGTTAATAAAATATACCAATAGATTAATAATTCTTAAATCAGTAAAAATATAAATATACACCTAGGTATTGAAGATCAAAATTATTACAATGACCACACCACATAAATGCTAGTTATTTAAATTAATAAATGTAAATATCATAAAATATAATATGTTTATAAAGTATGAAATGAATAAATAGTAAATAACGTTTGGTGCATGTTTTAATGCCCTATTTTTTAAGACCAATCTGAATGTAACAAGTATAGAGAAAATGAAAAATTAAGAATACCTACGTGGAAAAAACTTATTCTCAAAAGGTCATTTAAAATAATCACACGTGTTTTCTTTTTATAAATCGGTTTCATGAAATAACAGCCAATTTATAAAAGATAATACTTGCGTACAGGATTTCTTTCATGTGTTTATTGTTGAATACATTGTTTTAAAGTGTCCAATAAGATATTCAACCAGTCTTAAAGTCTTTTATAAGAAAGGATATACCTTTAATTAGACAGTAAAACCTGAATTGAATTCCTCTGATCATGACATCGAAACATTTTTTTAACCCATCATTCTTAAAATAAGGCAATAGATATTCAGAGTAGACCGCGTTATTTGAAGCTTTTTATGGAAGAGCTTTATAAAGTCCCGTTTTTTGAAAAATCTTTGCAATGGTAAAAGATACTCTGATATTTCTTTTACTGTGGTAATTTAATCCACCAAAATACATTGCATGGATTGCGTGAGTCGCATACAATCTTGCAATGCATTTTGTTAACTTAGAATTCTTTAAAAAGATACATTTTTATTTTTACAGGTATGTTTTGATTAATTAAATACTTACTTCAAAATATAAAATAATATAAGTAATTTAAAAAAAATTTCATTTACAGTTGCTAGATACCGCTAATATTAAAAATATATAAATGATATATTTCTTACAGACATAGAGTTATTAACTATATAATATTTGAGATATTCCTCTGGATGAACCACGCATTGAAGAAAAACAGGGTGTAATTTTTGCCAGAAATGAGCTTTCACCCCGTAAAAATAATACTACACCGTAAGGATACATTTAAAATCCTTACTTTTGAAGTATCTTTGATAAATGAACAATTAAAAATATTGTTTTATGTAATGCGTTAGTGAAATGCTGTTGATATTAATAATTTATATTATCTGAAACTTAGAATAATTATGTTTTTGCCTATTTTTTATATTTAAATTTTGTTTCCCGTTGATCCTCATCGTCATCACAAATACTCAATTTTGTGAGTAGAAGCGACAGTTATTGGTGACGTATATGATTACGAAGATGTGCTTTACGTGACTGGGTAATATATTGTGTATGCCACCCAATAGAGCGTTCCTTATGGCACAGTCGCACGGATTACAGCGTCATGATCAATGCTCTCTTACTCTGCAAAGATGCTTCAAAAATGAAAAACACATTTCACACATTGGACACATTTAAATAATACATTATAGAACGCACATTTATTTAATCATGACCATTTTTATAATATCTACAAATAATTTATATTGGCGCCACTGGTAATTCAAGGTAGTACACACTTATGTATGTATGGTAATTGAGTTAATAAAATTAAACAACAAAACCAATAGTCTACGCTCATATATTATGTGGCTTAGTTCAATTACCCATTGGCGTAGATACAAAATAATTGCACCCCCACATTTTTTTGTTTGTTTTTGTTTTATGCAACCAAAATTATTATTAAATCCAGGCCAATGATGGTTCACAACTGGTAAAAAAACATTGCAAAGTAACCTCAATTCTTTAGAAGCTCATATTAAATGCTTTATTTTGGTAATTTAGTTTCTTACTTGCATATAAAACTTTCTTATTATGTATACGCATAAAAAAAGGATTGAGAAAAAAATGCTTAGAATGTATGAAGTAATCCTATGTAAAATTTTAAGTATTGTTTATGTTTTTAGAAACTTATCTTCACATTTTCAGGATAATAAAACATAATTGAACCAATGATCGAATTACACAAATCGATGCGATATATTATATATAAGTATAATGTATTATATTTGTATTAAAAATGTGTACGTTTTAATAGCTTTAAAACATATTATTCAGTACTAGTAAAAATATTGAACTAAGTGGTATTTGAACATCATGTCTTTCGCTTGATGGACAAGTTCCCTCAATCAATTTAGCATAATTACACTATTTTGTTAAAGTATCGGAAAATGTCAATACATTCTCTAAACTAAAGTCTAAACATTTAAGGGTGGTTATGTGCCCCAAAAATAAAACATGAAACGCTTTATGAATGGTGTATTTAATTGATGTGAAATATTCACATATTTTTGATGGATTCAGTGTTGAATATAATTGCTATAATTTTTTATTAAATTTAACGATTACAAAATATTTAAGTACTCCTCTATGTTGATGACATATGAAATGTATCTTGAATTAACTTAATCTATTATCAGATGGTACATACCCAGGGCTTGAAATGGACCGGAGCGCACCGGAGCGCCGTTCCGGTTCGTGGAATCTGTAAAGTTATCGCTCCGTCTCGTGGTTAAAATATTTTGACCGTCTGAGCTAGATATGCCATATAATAAAAAATATAGTACATTTATGTTTATAAAATACCCATAAAATTTGATAACCATGTTAATATCCTCAGAAAATTTTCGAGCGCTCCGGTTCGTAAAGTTTTCCATTTCGAGCGCTGTAATACGTTTATTGAGTATTTATTAGCATATAAAAAATATGATATCCTAGTCGCCACATAAAATAAGTTTATTGAAACTGTTTTTTATTTAATTTATTTATTATCGTAACGACTGCTCTGTTTCCTGATCAAACAAACATGGCGCGTATATTATTATCGTATGCATTCATTTGTACACGAGAATTACCTAAGGGCGGGAAAAAGCACAGTTTTATTAGTAAGGTTCATTAAAATGTTACACGTAGCGCACCAATTTCACTCCAGGGAGCGTGTGTGTTATTGTTTATGGCACTGCCTCTCATTGAATCCATTTAATTGGATCTGTATGATTTGCTCCAAGTTAATTAAGCTATAAAATAGAGAATCGAGCTTTTGATTAAGTCCAGCTTAATGAGTACCGGCCACACAATACGACTTCGTATCTGATATAAACGTTAATGAAAATAATATTAATATTTAAACAGATTATAATATCAAAATTATTATTAAGGCAAATTATAAAGGGTTTTTTTACAATTTTACAGAACAAAATGAATTACCTAATTACTGACATTATCTAACGATTCTATTTACAATTATATAATATATACAATGTGTATTATACCTACTAAAACATTGCCGCCAGGGATCACAGAATTAATGGGAACTGAAATACCTAACGAGTCTGGAGTAACAGGCAACCGATCTCGAGTGGGGAAGAATATGGGATAAACTTAAACACGTGTCAATTGTAAGCCAATCTAACTTTGACCTTCGTTCTGACAACTGCTCTCGATTTATGCACTAACGCTCATTCAATATTGGTGTATTTGATGGTTGCAACACACACTATTGTATCTACGTCTATAATATGTCTTTCATTTTTGTAGGATACTCACACGTTCAAAACCCTACTTCAAAATGTAGTGTATTGGGGTATGTAAAGCCTATCTGAATTCTATTTATTAATCTGTTCTGTGATTCCGGCATAAATTATCCCATTGGGACTTTATTAAGTGAAAAATTATATTCTAAACAGTAGCAATTACTCGTATGTAACTCGTGAATACTAAATGGTTCATATCTACGATATTATTCTTAATCTTATTAAAATAAATATTTATCAAAAAATATACCTACTTACATTTATGCTATTGCATTTATTACCTTTATTCCACAGTTCATATTAGATATTATATCAAATTATAGTTTTAATATATGGCATTTTCCAATTATTGGTATGCAATGAGCATTCATTACCACTATGATGAAACATTGTTTTGAGTAAATTATGTTTAAAGATTTTTATAATAAAAAAAGACATTTCTGTATGAAAAACTAAATATCGACGATTGATTTATTTATTACACATTAGCATTATAAATAATTCGAGTGAAAATAATAACAAATAAAAATTATAGGGTGCAGACCACAGAACAGATAAGAAATAACAAATACCAATAGGCTATATTCAATACGCCACATGGTGAAGCAGGCTTTTAAATGTGTGAGTGTCCTACGAAAATGAAGCACGCATTATGCACGTGCAAAAGTGTGTGTAATACACCAACATTAAATGAGCGTAAATGCATAAACCGAGAGCAGTTTTCAGTATTCGACGTTAAACGTATTCTAGACAGATGTGTAAGTTTAACACGGATTCATCCTTACTCGAGTCGGTTACCTGCTATCGCCTTACCCGTTGTGTATTTCAGTTCCCATTATTTTTGAGTTCCCTGGTGCAGGCACACGGCATTGAAATCGATAAAACAAATCCAATTGGCGATTCTAATCGGATGCAATTAGAATCACGTTGACGTACTACGTTGACTACTTAGTTGATGTACGTTTACGCACTTCTACTGCAATGGCGTGTGTCTGCGGCCTTAGTTTGAATACCAATCATGTGTTTTTCTTTAATATACATTGTTGCTTCCCCTGATCATACTCCAGAATCAAAGCATAAGGCAAGCACAAGATCACGACATTCGCAAAAATACCCTAAATTCTTATTTTTAGACTTTTACCAGCACATTGATCTCTAAAATGGAGTTCAACAGGTATTTATTTATTTTTAAATTACATTATTGTAATATATATTTTGAAACCTACATAGATTGATTTATTAGGGCTGTACCTCAGTTGAGGCACGGTCTAAAAAGATCGTGGCTAGGCGATGCGCGGATTGCGGGTCGCGGGTGCAAATGACGCATGCCAAACGAAATATAATTTATCATATAAATCCAAAATGCGTCCATTTAATGTTCTGTTTATTGTTTTATTAGTAATAATAATAATATATTCATTCACATGTTTTCTTCGTTTTCTCGTAAATGGGTAACGTTTTTAGTCATCTTTACACGATTAAAGAATTAATACCCCCGTCACCATCACGAAACAAATTGACGTGTTCCCAGCTCGACGTTCTCTCTCCGAATGGCAGCGAGTCCAAAATTTCGTCACGCCTATATATAGTTGAAAATTATTTGCCGTTCCACTGATGTATCGCCTTAAGTATGTTTGTACAACATAATACTATACTGAGTATACGTAATACTAATAATATATTGTCTTCAACCTGTATGAATATATTATGAAGAGATAAAAATAATTATGTGCACCTATCAAAGAAGCAAATATAGTAATTAAAATGTGAAAAGACTTGAACGCAATCCAACGTGAAACCCTAAACCTGCAATGCAATACTTAGCGGTGACTTCTTGATAAGACTTGGTTTTCTACTTCAACACGTTGAGATACATAATAATAAATAATATTATGTTTTAATTAATTAATTAAATTTTTTAACACCGTATAATATACTTACCTACAAAAATATACTTGTTTAATTATTAAGTATTAATATAAATGCAAATATCGAGTCAAAAATAAAAGCTATTCTTTAGTAGTATTGCATGAAAAAATGTCAAATTGAAAAAATCACAGCGCATCGTGTCCAAAAATATTAAAACTCCACTGAATAATTATCATTGTGTATAGTTTCTGTAACTTTAGTTAGGTATACCTACATTTATATATTATGTACTTCAGAACATATCATATAAAATTACCCAATGCATGCATTATTTTATTTATATATTTATATTTATTAATAATATATTTATTAATATTTTATTTATATTTATAAAAATAATTGATTTGATATAAATAAAAAGGATTTCAAGTTATACACATTTATATTTTTTATAAAAATCGATGTTTTTTAAAATAGATATAAAAAATATTAAAACTATGAATTTGTCAAAAATCGCTTAATTGATGCTTAGAAAACTTAATAAACTAAATATTAATAATAAATATGACCATAAAATATATGTAATAATAGGGTGCGGACCGATAGAACAAATTCACATTTTATTACATTTTTACAATTGTAAGTTTGTCTTTGACTTAAAATAAAAAATATTTTTATTTTTAATGTTTTCAAATACATATTTATACATTATTACAGTTGAAATTGTAAATTATCAAAAAAATGTCTCAAATTGCAAGCTTCGTATTTTTCCGCTAGGTGCCTCTTTAAAAAAGGCTCAATGAAGACTTCGCCTTAACAATATACTTTTTCGCCATCAGAATTGTATGTGTAAAATCATACTTTTGATCGTGTTGAATACAAATATTTTAGCTTTACTTAACCAAACCATAATAACTGGTGACAAGCAGTTATCTAGGTAAAGAAAATTAATAGTATTTGATTTCGAGCCATGTCTAAATTGTAGTTAGTATTTTCCAGTATGTACGTATAACTTCATTATAACTATGACTAATTTTATGAATAACTTCACAATAACACTGAATGTACATACCTACTGTTAGATAGAGGATTTATTACTGATAAAAGATGTATAGTTAACTTAAAACTGTATATACATTTTATATATTTGTTTTGAATGTTTTTCTACAATTATGATCGGCCTAACAATACCGGGATTTTTTTTTCGAAACAAAATTTTCATACAAATTACATGTAAAGATAAAGCTATATTCAATTCGTTGGGAATGTCTCAAGGAGTTGGCCTTGCTTACCTTTATCTCTATATTATCTCTACATCTATATTCCTGATAATCAGTTAAGCAGTCCATTGGAAGCATCCTTTTGAAAGGCAGGACCAACTTGTTTCAGGCATTTTAATTAACAATGTTTTCAAGGTGCTCGTTTTTCGTAATACCCAAGTACGAATTTTTCCATGGCGTCAAACAGGATGTAAGGCGATATGCAGAAGTCAAACGCATATGTTTTAGTCAGATTAAAATTCAATTTTATTTGGGGCTTTTGAAAACAGTACACTCTGAGTTCCCTGGAAAACAGCGTATTAGTAGATATATCTAACCAATATCTTTGATTGTTTTAAATGTTATATTTGTCTCTTATATCGCAATTAAAATAAAATAAAGTTTTCCACCTTCTTTAATTTTTAATACCTAATATATTTCTACTTATTTGTATAAACCAGTTTTGAACATGGAATCAGAACCAAACCTTAAACTCTGAGAACCCCTTAGTTATTTTAAAACTAGAACTGGGACCGCAACCCTTAATTCTAAATCTAGAAAATTCCAAACATTAAAAAATAATCTTAGATTACATACTAATCTGAATTTTTTTTAAATTATTTATCTATCTATATACTATGATTAGATACACTATTGCATGTCCTAGTTATGACTTATAGCTTTTATAGTATACCTATCTGTATAAAAAATATAGCATTATCGTATTTTACCGGTAATTTTATGATACATATAAAGTTTGTTTTTACAATATAGATAAGTATATATAGCTTATAGGTACTACTATAGTTTTATAAAGCAGTAGGTCTTTTTTCGTTTGTTTACTCCGCACTATTAAAATGATATATAGGTATGTAGAACTTTTGATGGTTTGTTTAATTTTGAATTCACTATTGCAGTTTCTTTCTTCGGTTTACACTTTACAAATATAAATTAAAGACTCAAACTCAATATTACTTTGAGCCCTTAAGCTTCAGACTACTAACCCTGCAAGTGCCACGAGCGAGTTTACTCGCCAAAAATTTTATGTAGCGTCAGGCCATAGGTGAATTAATTCGCGAGACCTTGTCGACGTAGCAGCAAAGTTAGTGGTAGTTCAAGTATATTTTCAAAACAATATTTATTATTATATGTTGATGATAAACGTGTCAATTTGGTAAGGTTTCACAATTTTTCATCATTTTATGCGTATTTCATATTTTTTCAAAAGGTTAAGTAGGTAACACTAAAAAAAGCCTATATAAAACGAGTCCACTACTATGCTACGGGTTAAAGTCGTGGACATTAATTATTACCAGTCACTCCTAGAAGCTACCGGCTTTGAGTATAGAATTTTGTGAAAAATCTTTGACCCAATCATCAAGGATACCATTTAGTAACGTCACTATAATCACGAGATTTACATACATTTTGATGAGTCTAACAACGTTAGATTTATTTGTACCCAACGTTTGCGATAGGCCAGGGCATCTGACTCGTATGGATGATGAAACACAGGCACCCAATTTAAATGGTCCAGGTGAAAAATGAAGTGTGATAAGACGATGACTTCAGTGACTTGATGGCCACTAAAGAAACTTGCAAAGGCTGTATATGGTTGACTGGAAAATGAGTGGAGAAGTTTGTTACAAGCGGACAAAGTTCACCTTGGGCATTATTATAGTGCAAGATAAGAATGTATCGTAGTCTTATTACACTAATTAAATACATTAAGAGAATATTGCATAATAACCTAATATATAATAATACATACAGTTAATATAATTGTAGTTATTGCAAAGCAACATAATGAGTTCTTTAATATGACTATATTTAAAAATATATTAATATTAACACTCTCATGAAAGTGCTCTGCAATTAGCTAAGCTTACTAATGAAAAAGGGTAGAATACTTCTTGGACCACCTTGGTTTGCGTCTCGGATAAATAATTAAAATGCCATAAAGGTGAATGAGGAAAGTATAAAACGATCGAAAGTCGATATGATTGTAGCAATACCGTTTTAGAGGCATAAGGGCGTTTATAGACATTTTATTACATCCAAATAAAACTCACGAATCGTGTAATGCGGACATTGTAATTTTACGAGAACATAACAACATTTTAATTGCTTTAAACTTGGTAAATACCTATACACTGAATTTGTTTTAATCTTTAATTCTATCATAGAACTTTCGAATTATTTTTTATTTTGTGAAAATATAAATTCTAATGGATTTAAGTTCTGTAAATAAAATCAAATTCTATCAAGTATCCTCGGTCGATAGTATTATTAATAGTGAAATAAAATAATATATAATTTGTCACAATACCAAAGCTTGATTATAATAATATATTGTTTACAACATTGATGACCAAATAACCGATACTCTCGATCTTCTATATAATTATCAGCCATACATAGACTGATAATACGCAGATCCCAATCAACGATAATTATATTCTAACTAGAATATAATTAATCATAATATGTATCCACAGATAATGACTATAGTCTCAGATGGAGATGTCTCAGTAATATTATATTATTAGTTGATATAGCTCAAACAGATATCCCACTCAAGAGCCTGGGTTAAATTTATGAATTAAGAACACTATTATTGTCTTCTTCGCGTGCCATCCCTTGTCAAAAGTCGTTTAACTTAAGGTAAATTTTTACATTATCCAGAAAAGTTGGATAGAACTGTACTCATACCTCAGTTGAGGCATGGTCTAAAAAGATCGTGGCTAGGCGATGCGCAGATTGCGGGTCGCGGGTGCAAATGACGCATGCCGAACGAAATATAATTTGTCATATAAATCCAAAATGCGTCCATTTAATGTTCTGTTTATGTTCTATTAGTAACCATACTAATATATTCATTGACACGTTTTCTTTTTCAAGTAAATGGGTATCGTTTTTAGTCATCTTTACACGATTTAAGATATAATACCCCCGTCGCCATCATGAAACAAATTTACATATTCACACCTCGACGATCGCTCTCTGAATGCCAGCGAGTCCAAAATTTCGTCGCATCTATAGTTGAAAATTATTTGCTGTTTCACTGATGTATCGTCTTAAACTATAAAATGCGGCATTTTTCATTGTCACGTTAACGTTAAACATTGATAATTAGTTGAGAATGCTTTAGTTTTGTTTTCTCATAATGGTTCTGAAGTAGGTACTGCAGTATTCTGGTTTTGATTCTATGCAGAATTCCTCGGTCCTTTTCCATTTTATTGAGGATGTCACTGTTTGTCACTGTGTTAATACAATAGATTATGGAATGAACACAGTTACATCAAGGCTTTAAATCTTTATGACATCTTTGGTTTAGCGTCCATATTTCCATGTCATATGAAATTATTGATATTAGGTACATTTATCTCAATTCACGTTTTTATTTCTTAATAAACACTTGTACGAAGAGAAATTGGCCAAAACCATCACGCCAATTCACAAATGGCTTTAAATTATTCAAGTTGCATAGAATATTTACGGATGAACACATTTTCAAAACGGTTATGTGTACGATCAGAATTTAATTAAACACAATGTTGATCATGTATACCTGTAGCACCCACGATGGCCGCGTGGCTTAAGCGCCGGTCTATAGTGTCAAGGGTCTCAAGTTCGAATCCCGGGTCTGGCAAGTACACATATTGTTTTTCAATTTGTGTATGAGTCAGAGTATGGACCTAATAGGTGTGGCAAGTGGCTGACATCCATTTCTCGTAAAAATAAAATCTGTTAATACAAACCTCCACTATGTGGAGGCCCATATAATCCTATTAGGATCGGACATGGACAAAAGAATTGAAATTAATAACAATGAAATCGTATAGAAATAGTAAACTAAACAGCTCTCATCGATAAAACTGTTTTACATAGTTTTGAATCCTATAGCTGGATAAAATTTAGAAGTTGTAATCAAACGTAGAACATATTATTATTATGAAAAATTAATATGAAATGGACATTCGTTCGGTGGAGTCACATGTGGAACAAAAATATAAAGCTACGTCACAAAAATTATTAAACCCAATTACAGTTTACATTCTATTGCGCACAATGTTAGAGATTGCGTTGATTTTGCACACTTTAATGAGAGGTGTGAAACAAAAAGTGTTTTATTGAAGCTCACAAAATTCCGCTTAAAAGATAATTAAAAGCGAAAATGTTCCTGTGGCTATGTTTTCCGAATGATTTTATGAACTAACATTAATGGCACGTGAATTTATGTTCACATCCAAACACTTGATATATTTAATTGATCATAAAAGTTCGACCAAACACTGTCATATACAGAATGGATGCAAATCACACGGAGAAGAGAAATGCCAAAATGAGATCAAGTAGGATGCAGATGGATACAAGAGAAGGGAATTGGGATATTGTAGATTAAATGAAAAACATATGTATAAAAAATGAGTCGTGAGTATATTTTAAATCTTCATGTATATTTATTTATGCGTAAAGCACGATTCAAACATGGAACTTTGGTGTCTGAAAATTTTTTTTTTAACATGGATTTTTGCAAATTTGTATTATTCTTTTCATCCATTAAACTCTATCAAAAAATTAGAAAAATAATTGCATAAACTTTGAAAACATGAGACCATTTACCGAACATTGAAAACTATTATATACAATTTTCAATCACGTAATATAACTTAGAAGTCGATTAATACAACTAGTTACTAATGCACTTATATTTTTTCAATCCTAATCTCATTACTGTTATTAAATTAATATTACAATAATTATATCAATAATGTTGTACTTTTTAATACTTATTGCAGTTTGACAATGATTTAGGAACATTCAGTATAATATAATTTGAACATACATAACTTGAAAACACCTCAGATGTACCTACTAGAAAAAATCACATTTGAAAAAATAAGACGCCCGACATTTAAAACACAAAAACCGATAATCAAAAAAAATGCAATTTGATAAGCATTTCATGGAAGAAGTACTAGTTTAAAATTGTTGTAATTAAATAAGAAGCCTATAGTTTATTTGGTTAAAACGTATTTGCAGCAATACCAGTGGATATACGTGTTTAAATCCCGTCAGGCGTCGTATTTTTTTCAAATGTTATTTTTTCTATTAGGTGAGGTGATCTGGTAAATCTTGTAGATCTAATAGGTGATCTGAGGTGATTTTAAGTTATGTATGTTCAATAATATGTAGAATGTTACATTCTCAAATCATGTGTGAAAAAAATAAATGGTTTATTAACAATATAATTTATTATAAACAAGAGAAAATTTTAGTTTTGCTGATGTACGTATATTGAATAATAATATGTTAATAATAAATTCAAACTGAAAACAAAGGGTAATCACATCTCATTTGAGTATAAATTATAATTTACAAGAGAAGAAAATTCTAAGAATTGCAGATACCTTTTTAAAAATAAAATATTATTGCTGAGTAAAAATTAGATTTTTTTAAAAATAAATTTCAAAGATATATGGGTTCTATCTTGCGCTCGTCTGTGTCAAGCTATTGAAAGAAAAATTAAAGGATTTTAAAAGGTAGTCAATTTAATTGAAATGTTATGAACGAAGCTACTTAACACTGAATCATTATCCTGTATTGCAGCGCCGGCTTCCATGCAGCGACCCTTACTAACTGCCTATTTAAATAATCGTAAATTCAGATAACACATAATATTAAGAGTGTATTTTGATTCGAAGAAGTCATCGATTTTGAATGAACGACATGGCATGTGAGCTTAAGATCAATGCTGTTGATACACATACCAGTGGATAATCATGCCACTGGCAAGACTCTGCTATGTCAGCAATATATAGATATAGTTTTACGTTTTATGATTGGAATAATTGAAAATTGGAGTTCAACAATCGCCAAAAAATATCCGGAAAATTGCAAAAATAAGTATTTAAAAATATAATTATTTGGTCTAATAAAGCAAATATTCGACCCTTTGTAGAGAAATTCATCATTAGTTGCTCCAACAAACGGGAGGTTATAGTAATAATGATTCAGTGGTTTTCAATTATAAGGTAAAACAAGAATGAATTGTTATACAGTGTAAAAAGTTGGCTAGCATTGTATATGAAAATTAATATTTTTTGTAAATGTAATCAAAACAATTTAATAAAATCGACTAATAATGTAAAATAAAATTTAATAATTGATAATAAATAAACAAGATAAAGAGAGTAAAAATCAATAAATTTGATCAAAGTTGAATTGTAACGCAAGGAATATCCCCAAAACACAATAAAAAGATATACATAATAATATTATAATGCTTTTAGGAGAAAAGATAAGATATTGTGTTTTTTAAACAAGAAGGCTTGCATTTTAACGCGTTTTTAAATCATTATAATCATTCAATTTGAGTGCTTTACACAATTTTATTTTATTTTTATAAAAAAGCTCTACCTGTCGACATCTTTAGAGTAGACTTGAAAGTTTGTATTATTGTGTTATTAATTAATTATAGATTTATACCATTTCAGTACGCCATGTTGAATTCTTTTTCTTCGTAATGTGGGGTATTAATATTCTTTCATCCACATGATCAACAATATCATAATTATTTGAATGAACCCTTTCAAGTCATGTCAGTTTATCCAGACCTCAGACGGTAGTGAGTAGATCTTTACTCCGGACTTGTGCATAATAATTTTCAATATCACACAGTGGAGTACGTACGATAGTGGCGAAAAATGTAATATTGTAATTTTTTTTTTATATAAACTCAATTATATGCAAAATTTATCAATATAATATCTCTTCATTTGTATACATAACAGAAAATATACAAATGAAAGGACGCCAAAACTAAAATTTAAAGAAATACTGACATCATCCCTGAGGGATGGTTAAAAACATATTGACAGACTTGTTTGACATATTTGACCGACATACTGGCGCATGCATATAACAGCAAACTGCGTTCAAGCTATTAATTGTTAGCATTTACTTGGTAAAATTCCATTTTACAAGAAATGAAAAAATAATTAATATTGAATTCTACAGGTTTTTAAAAAGGTTTGTCGATAGCTATTTCGGTTGTAACACCATGGATATGCAACATCAATGGTAGATAAAATATTATACAAAAAACAACTTAAATTAGCTAGATCAACAATATACCCTAACGTTAAAGATTCAAATCGTTATTACAAGTCCATTGCTTATCACGGAATTATTTCAGACAAAATTTATCAAGAAATTAAACATAGCGTTAACGTAGCATTCAAAGCTAATAATAATCTAGGATTAAACTTAAAAAATAGTAAAGATAAAATCAACAAACTGGAGAAAAGCGGAGTTTATAAAATAACATGTGGCACATGTAGTCTATGCTACATTGGTCAATCTGGCAGGCCAATAAAAACTCGTCTTGAAGAGCACCTCCGGTCTTTCAGGAATGGTAAAACAGATTCTCAGTTTGCTAAACATTTGATATCAAATTCGCATAGCATCAGTAATAATATAACCCCACAATGTTTGCATATATGTAATAAAGGTCTAAAATTAAATTTACTCGAACAGTTGGAAATTAATCGCGAATTATCCAAAAGTAATCACATAATTAATGAAAATTTGGTAATGTATTCGTCGCCACTATTAAATATAATTTAAACACACGATTAAGACAATTATACTAATAATATTTAAATTGATTAATAATGTCAATAAATAACCATCGAATACTGTAATTTTGATAAATTTTGTAAATTTTGATATCCATTTAAAAAACCCACTCAGGGTTTTCAAAGTATTAATAATATTACAATTAATAATAATGTACAAATTCATAATATTGCTGGAACGAATAAGAAAATGTATTCTGTCTCTATCTATACACGTATAGTATTTAAGCAAAGGCAAACGGCCTATCTGAATAGTTTTGATAATGGTGTTACAACCGAAATAGCTATCGACAAACCTTTTTAAAAACCTGTAGATTTTAATATTAATTATATTTTCATTTCTTGCATTCAAGCTATTTACTGCACATTTGCATGCATAAACCTAATTTGAATCTGTAGAACAGTGACGTCATGTCGTTGACGTAATACGCGTCATGCCGTGGCCAATGTTACCAACTTTTAAATTAAAATTTCGCGATAATTTATTTAAAATTTTGAAATTGTGAATTGGTGTAAAAATGTGCAAACGGTACCATATAAATTTTATAATTATAAATGAATAATTATCATGAACTTTAAATAATTTGTTTGTTATAAAATCATATTTATTTTATACTTCTTAATGCACAAAATAATAAAGTATACCCAGTAAATATTTCCATATTATGGCAATACAGCTTCGTGGACTCATTGACAATATTACATACATCTCAATCGATCCACGATTTGTATACATTTTTACAAGCATTTAGCATCATTTAGCTATTTAGCATCATCATGAATCCGATTATAGCACAACGACACGTTTCAAGTCTCCTACTAAACGCTTGTTGTGATGAACTCATTTTAGACGTATATTAAAGTGACCTTCGTGACGTATGCATTTTTTTATAGTTTTCTTATTTGGCCGATAAACCGCTTACTGCGTTGAATGCGGTTCACAAGTGTATGAATACGGCAGATAGATTAGATTTTAGACCTATAGCTAGAGGACTAAACGTCTAATATTGATTCAAGCTTATTAAATATTATCAAATTCAATAAAATTAACTGAATATAGCTGCTACAATTTACACTCTGTTGTAGATTGACACTGCTGGTGCCACTGTCAGATATGTTTAAAAGTATTAATGGTCTTTTAAACCGATATTTTTCTCTTAAAACAATACAAATATTAATATTATTGTTTGAATACAATATCGGTATTGATAATTCTGTTTGATACAATAAAACTATCTATTATCGATATGATATCTCTAGCGTCTCTCTCGAAGACAAACTGTTATAATTGAGTCGCCTATTTCCAAAATTTACCTTCCCCATTTTTTTTTTGTTTTGAGATATAAGAGTATGGAACCTTTACATAAAAATAACCATTTTTTTCTTTGGCCGTTGAAACTTTTGCGGAACATGATATACTTTCCCGTATTGAGTGAAAGTTTCAAAATACTCACTCTGAAACAATGGAAAATATTATGATTTTTGAATATTGGCACCTCACGGACAAGATGCATTTTAAAATTGGATCATATTTTTCATCCGTTATACTGACTGCAAGACTAGTAAAGTTTTTTGGAAATATTTATAAAATATGTGTAGGTCATTTTGAATAAGGAATAAAATTGCATATTCAGTTAATTTATGGTCAAAACTGGACAAGATAATTTTTAAAAATGGACAATTCAATTATTCTTAGTAAGTTCATAATGGTTAAAGTTGGTTTTTAGTAAATATTGGTAAGAAGAGTGGTAGACCAATACGTAACGTAAAAGGAAAATTGCATTTAACTATTGCTGAATTTAAATATTATAATTAGGTTGAGGGTTAAAGCGACTAAATGAATAAACTCTCTGGAATCAGCTTTCACTATATCTTGAGAGAAGTAATGAGCTGTGAAGAGTAGAAAGTCGCAGAAACCGACTGTATTTCAATATTCTCATATACATAAGAATCCGAAGTCGAAAGTTGTGTTTTAATAAATTACTGTAGGTTGTTTATTTTTTTATCGCTATCATCGAAACACAGAAATGCCATAATTATTATGATTGAATGAGTGAATTAATAATATCACAAAATACTTTTAATTTCTTATTTTTTCATTAATACCTTATCATCATAATATAAGTGAATCAATGATTCTTGCAAATTTTCAAAAAAGCTTCCGCCTTGACGCCACTGTGAGAGCTTTTGATGTGTATATACCTGTCTCGTCCTTGTAAACTGCCTCGCTTTAATTGTCCGCACACACGCACGCATATTTCTACTCCTTCATTTTAAATGTGAGACCTCATTATTTTCATGTTTTTATTCGCTGGACGTCGGTGCGCCAAAGTGTTCTCTTGTACTTGAGGTAATATAACATTAACACTCTTGCTCGTGAGTTAAACGCACGCCGGGTGTAATTCCGAAGGATTTAATCTCTGCCTAAGAACGAAGCATCAGTGAAAAGAAGAGCAATAATTATTCTATATTTTGTTTCCAATATTTAACCACATCTTTATTCATTTATAGATATTGTAGATTTATCCAAAACTTTTTTCATAAGCTGGCATCAAATATGTAAGAAAATTTTTCTGCTTTATACATGAAGCTTTTATATATTTAAGCTTTGTGTCCACTTTAAGTTGCTCAGTTGCTATACAGTACTATCTGTGTATCATTTTCAGTTTTTCACAGTCTGAATTTAATATTTAAATCAGCAAGTCCCCTCCTCCAGACATATAACTATATACTAATTATCGCATTCTCACAACATATTACTATTCTACCATTGACAATAATTTATTATACCTAACCTACAAATTTGAATTTCTGAACCCATACTTGAAAAAACCCAACAAATTAGCAACGTATATCGTAGAAATATCTAGTGTATCTAAATGTGGTGAATTTTTTTTTCAAACATGTCCGATCCTAATAGGATCATATGGGCCTCCACAGAGTGAAGATTTGTATTAACAGATTTTTTTTACGAGAAATGGATGTCAGCCACTTGCTCAACCTATTAGGTCCATACTCTGGCTCATACACAAATTGAAAAAAAAATGTGTACTTGCCAGACCCAGGATTCGAACCTGGGACCCACGACGCCAAAGGCCAACGCGGAAGCCGCGCGGCCATCGTGGGTGAATACCAAGTGATAACTCATTTTTATAAAAAAATAATCTAATAGTTATCGAAAGTGTTTTGATCCTGGAACATAATAATCATTAATAAGTACTTATATTATAGCGTGGTAATGTGTTTGAGACTTTTTTCAAACATTCTTGAGTTTTGTATATTATAAAACAGGCATGCCCAACGCGTTGATTGCAATCGCACCACTGTCCCATAGATATTGAGTCGTATAAAATGTTACATTCAATTGTAATAATATACATAATAATATGATATTATTGAGATTTTGAAAGGGATGCATATTTATATAATATATATACTGAAAGTCGTTTTCAGAAGAAATCCCACGTGACCTCGTCATATCACTTGATTTTTATTGCATCACTGTCACATGAGTGTGAGAAAGAAAATACTTTGTTAATTCCCGCACTTTAAACCGATGAGTAGTTTCCCCCTACCGTTACGCATCAGAATATTAGCACAGTAAGATAATAGTTCCACAATCAGTGCCAAAAGAAGAAACAAACTTATAATTTTCACGATGAATGGGATATTGAGTACATCTTCGTGATAATGATATACAATAATATTGTTGTGTTTGTCTTCAGTGAAATAATACGTGAATTTTAGTTGATGAATGACAATATTATGAGAGAATAAATCACTGTTAGTTTTGATACTGGATCTGGACTGAACTAGTAGTTGGATATGTCTGTTATAATATGATATATTATTTGTTTTATTGGTTGGAGTATAAACCACAAATTTTTTTTTTATTATTTATAAATTTTATTTAAAAAATGAATAGTTTTTATTTAAGCAAATTCTCTTGCATTACCTACGCGAATGAAAAATTAGAAATATCATCGATTATTTATACGAATGATTCAATAATTATTATCAAGCATAAGTATTATTATAGCATAATAGAAATAACATCTCCAGTACAAGCCAAGATGTACTGGTCATGTCAAACGAATCGACTTGTATCTACCATCCCGAAGCAGACCGGACGATGGGTTGGAATAGGAACAACAACTAACGGAAGCCAGAAATCACCCCGTGTTGTTGTTGTAAGACTGATTATGATAAGGGCGAGAGAAGCGTTGGTATTTACTGAAATTGTCATGGCAACGGAGGCAATGAAGCGCGAATACGGACAGAAATCAGTTCATTTCCTGTCTTGACTGCGCTTCCAACCACTCTACAGGTAGTCCATAAAACACCTCCCTTTCTTAATGAGCAAAGGTTCTCTGTTCTTACGCACGATATTAAGCAAGCACTTAATTATTATTTTATTATATTTTAGAAAGTTCTTTTACACAGTATACTTTATTAATGTAATGATTATGTGCAAACTTTACCATATTAAATATAAATTTTAAATACATATGAAATAAATAGGTATAATATTACGATGCTTCAAAGTGAAATTATATTATTATTGTAGTAAAAATATCATTAGAAAATTACTAAAACTGAGTACCTTTTTACACCCGTATCGCAAATTTATTAAATTTTATACATTTTTTATAAGTCTTTCTCTCCAACATTATATTCATAAATAATTTGTGATAACTGAAACAATACTGATATATTGAGATTGTATGAACTTAGTATTGAAAGAAACTTAGTAATGAAATAGTAATGCATCTTCCATAATAATAATATGAAATATGTAACAATTACATAGATAGGTAAATAATTAATATCCAATGATTTAAAATCTATTGGAGTGGGTGCTTACTGGTTAAGGTTACTTTAAATGACATTATTCTGATTATTCTTATATGGGATATTAGAAAATCAAAAATATACATTAGTAACAAAAATAGTATTTTTTTTTATTTAACGAATAATTTACAAGAAGAATGAAACAATATTTTTTTGTGCAGAATGTGCAGAATGTGCAGAAAAAACAGGCGTAAAAAGCTCAGAAGTTACACCTTCCACCAAGCTTTCGAAGGCAACATTGAATCTTATGGAGCAGAGAAGGAAAACCAAGAGCGATAGACAGGCACAAAACGATATGGAGTTTTCATCACTTTGCAAAACCCTCCGAAGGAAGATTAGAGAAGACCTTCGTAAATTCAATGTAAGCCTCATATAAGCAATTGTGAAAGCAGGCAGAAGTTTAAACAAAAACAAGCAATGCTTGTCGATAGGTAAACGTCAAATCACAGCACTAAAAGCAAAAGATGGTTCTATCGTCAGAAATTGGGAACACTTGTTAAGCCGAGTTGAAGAGTTCTACAGCGATCTCTACAGTGATGACACTGACAATACGACTATAGACTTAGATCTTCAGAGAAATGGAAATTCGGAAGACCATACTCCCGAAATTACATCCTGTGAAGTAACCCATGCTTTAAATTACATGAAAAGTGGGAAAGCCCCCGGGGAAGACGGTTTAACGATAGAAATCCTCAAAAAAGCAGGAAAGGATGCAAATGAAGTACTTGCACAATTGTTCACAGCCTGCATATGCAAAGAGGATGTCCCAGAGGTATGGAAAAATGCCAGCATTGTCATTCTTCACAAAAAAGGTGACAGAGAAGACCTAGCAAATTATCGTCCAATAAGTCTACTCCCTATTCTCTACAAGACGTTCACAAAAATTCTCTCAAACCGTCTGCAAAATGTACTAGACGAGAACCAACCGAGAGAACAAGCCGGATTAAGAGGAGGATACAGCACTATGGACCATATCCAAGTCGTCAGAGAAATCATAGAGCGGTACCAGGAATACAAACTGCCACTATGCATGGGTTTTATAGACTATGAGAAGGCGTTTGATTCGATAAAGAAATGTTCAATACTCGACGCACTCAGAAAACAAGGAATCCCTGGACGCTATATAAATATTTTCAATAATATATACAGTAGCGCAACAGCATCTGTAAATCTCCATAAACCATCGCGCAGATTTCCGCGCATCGCGCAGGAGTCCGACAAGGTGATACAATCTCACCTAAACTATTTACAGCTACCCTTGAAGACTTATTCAGGCAACTTGACTGGAATGACAAAGGGATCCCCATAAATGGAGAATACCTGAGTCATCTGCGCTTTGCCGATCACATAGTAATTTTCTCGCAAGACTCAGAAGACCTCCAAAGCAGAATGCAGGAACTCGCTGAAGTAAGCAACAAATTAGGTTTGAAAATAAATGTAACAAAGACGAAAGTCATGTTCAACTGCTTTGCAGGCCAAAAAGAGATCCTCATCAATGGCACTCAGCTCGAACAGGTGAAAAGCTACATCTATCTGGGACAACAAGTATCTATAGATGGATGTATATTTGATGAAATTGTTCGCAGAGTAAAGCTAGGCTGGAGTGCTTTTGGCCGCCTGAATAATGTCTTCAAAAGTGACCTTCCACTGTGCCTAAAGCGCAAAGTGTTCAACCAGTGTGTGCTTCCCGTGATGAAATATGCGTGTGAAACATGGACCCTAAGTAAAAGAGAGATCCAGAAACTTAGAGTAGCACAACGTGGTATGGAGAGGTGCATGCTGGGTATAACGCGAAAGGACAAAAAGAGGAATGAGTGGATAAGGAAGCAGACAAGGGTTTGCGATGTAATAGAGTTTATTAAAAGCCTTAAATGGAGATGGGCTGGACACATAGCTCAAAGAAAAGACAATCGTTGGACAAATCTAGTCATCCAGTGGTATCCAAGAAGTACAAAACGTCCACAAGGTAGACCTAGAGGCCGCTGGATCGATGAAATGATAAAGTTCTGCGGAAGTACGTGGCAACGCAATGCACAGGACCGAGAGAAGTGGAAGCAACTTGAAGAGGCCTTCATCCAGCAGTGGATAGATTCAGGCTGATGATGATGATGATGATGACATCATTTAAAAACACTTCTGAGAATTATGTTGAAATATAATATAATATTTAGAAAGGGTTTCTGATAGTATTGTAAAAAACAGTTAAATCTTGTCGCAATTAGATAAGACACCTATAGCTTAGTGGTCAGTGTACATGGGCGCGAATCCAGAATCCTGCTGGGTGTCATATTTTTTCAAAAAGTTTTTTCTCATGATTATATTATTTCTCAGAAGTATTTTCAAATTATGAATGTAGAAAAATAGTAACATACATTTATATTAGTCGGCTGCGTACAAAAAATAACAAATCTTCAAAAGTTAACGAATTCGTAATTTAGTTATTTATTTTTTAGTTAGTACCTTGGATACATATAACATCTCAAAACGATATCAACCAAGATGTAAGTGGAAGAATTAATACGTCTTGACATAGTATTATATTTGACGGAGATTATAAATTGTAGAAGAGAGCGATTATATAAGTACCTATACATTTTTCCTTTCTATCAATCAACGAACATTGTTATCTGCGTATACCTCTTTCATGAACATGTTCCAGTTTCAATTAAATCCATTGAACGTAGCAATACGTTTTGTTAGACTATCTGTACGTCGGTAAAAATACATCGTTATCAAATACTTGTAAGTCGAATGCATTAACGACATGCTAATTCTTTAAACTTGTTCCCAGTGATAAACCACATAAATATCAATCCACGTCTGACTCAAGTAAACGGTTGATTGCCAGTAAACTTAAATGAGTTCTTGTTTGCATTTTAATATGGAAAAATAATCTGTCACAGTAAATCGCGAATGTGATATTCAATTGGGATTAAAACGGTAGTTATCTAGTCATACAGGCGCGCACATAGAAAAATGAACTAAGGGGGTTCATTTCAAAAAAAATATCTAAAATAAATAAGTACAGTTTTTTAAGGTGTTCATGGGGACGGGGTTAACAAAATCTAGCAGATTTTACCGACTTCCGTCTTTACCCCGTGAACCCTCGCACTTTTCCGGGGTATACCGTATACCCCATAACAAGTCATCATACTTTGAGTCAAGCGTCATCATACACTTGACCTGCAGAATACTCACCCACAAGTTATTATGAGTATTGCGACCTCTCGCACCCACAAGTCGTTATCGAATGCGCTTGCCTTATCGGTTATAATTATTAGGATTGTGAGTAGACGCTTGTGTCGTCCACCCTGTCTTGTCATTTAGACACGCCACGTTAATTACCAATTTTCAATTATTGCAAATCGTCAGACATAAGATCCTGATGAAGACAAAGGAGAAGTAACATTCTATTCACTGTAGCTATAGGGTCGTATGCACGAGATTCCTAAATACTTTATAGGCTAAATACTGCTCATTTGTATGCATGACTGTAAATGTAATTTGTTGGTTAGCGACGCCAAAATGTGACGTCATAATGTGTCATGGCGTCCATATATTGGCAAACTTATAAAATTTCATTCCCCGATCATTAATTTGAAATTGTAAATGTGTCTGAAAGTGTGCGAACGGTACCATATAAATTTAATAATCATAAATGAATAATTATTATGAACTTTAAATAATTTATCGGTTATTTTATCACATTTATTTGATAATTCTACTTTACGAAAGGATAAAGTATTACCGGTAAACATTTCCATTTGTTAGGAATACATAGTTATATTATGACTAACTTCACTTCAATCACTTATATTGAGATGTCAAAATGGAATTAGAAATGACAGAAATGAAAATGGATTTAGCTTAGAATAGTTATAAGTTTAGATCTTTGTATAATATTATACAGATACAGCAGTAGGTACATATCTTTGCGGTCGTTTGGCGGAGGTATTTTATCTTATCCTACTATCTATCTACTCGTATCTATATACCATCCTACTATCTAGATTATAGACTATGGATCAAAATTATACGTATTTTGTAAACAGCACGACTAGGATCTATTTTTAAAGTTCGCAAATGTTTTACAGAGTCTACAAAATGAACGATGGCCTCAAGCAAACGTTTGTTGTAATGGATGCATTATTAAAATGACATTTGAAAGTGACAAATGAAGCAGCAATTTTGAATGACGTGTGACGTCAGATTGCTTACGTCACAAAGAGTGCTATACGCTATATGGTGGAAAATCGGTTAAATAGTTTATAAAGAATTTCGGAATCTCATACATACGGCCCATAGTATCTACATATATTTTTAATTTTTTTGTTCCCAAATTTTCATCCCTCCTAACCACTGGGAGCTGCAAAGAGTATGTGTATCGTAGTGCGATAAAAAAAATAGGTATACAAAAACAAATTTACTTTTTACGTTTATGTCCGCTTTTTACTTGAAGTATATTGGCACCATGCAGTGCTTTTAGGAATATTTGTTAAATGACGATTTTTTGCGTATTTCCGGACATGTTATTTAATTAAATATAAACTTAAGTCTTAAAAATAATGAAAACATTAATAAGAAGTTAAGTGCAATTTAAATTTGTATGTTAAACAAGCAATTTATTTCACACGCTCGTTTGCATTCTTATCTACCGACTTTCTGATATCCTGATTATAATTGGATGATCCAAATAGCCTGTTTTAAACAAGGCCTTACTATACAGAGGCAAATACTTACAAAAAGTAATTTAATGCTGATACAGTGGCCAAATTTTTTAATTTATAACGTACATAAGAGAGAATTTTAATATCAGATTTCTTAAAATGGCCAGGTAAGATTTAACTTGATTTACGGTAACCAAAGTCCTTATTAACATCTACTGGATATTCTGTCTTATCTTTGCTTGAACTAAAGGTGTTAATGTGAAAATGATGCTTACGCACTACGCGTATTATCCGATGAAATTTTATGTATTTTTAATTAAGATTTAGATTACGTTGTTGTTGAGAAGGTGCTAATTTTAAGCCGTTCATACCTATTTGTTTTATCTTATTGTAATGCTCAATAATATAAGGTGTGAAAATTAATGGATACCAACGTGATAATTGAAGTTGTAAACTTTTAAAATTGAAAAGTCAAAGCACATTTTTGTAAAGCTCTTCTTCAGAAAACGTTATATATTATTATTAGCCATTTGACTTACTAATGAAGGCAGCAAGTTAAAAATAAAAGGATTGTATGAACAACACTGCTCATACATATATGTAACATGTCACTTTTTCGTAAATAGATTGATACATACTAAATTCATATCTGTGGAGAAAATCTAACTTTTAGTTAATTAGTTGTGGATATTGCTACGAGGCTGATATATTATTCAGGCGGCCAAATTAATTATATAAAAATAAAATATGACAGAAGCTTCTAAAAATTTCTAGTTCACAATGCCCTTGGAGCATTAGGATTTGTTCTGTGGCCGAAACTAAAGCTGACGTATTTTTACAAAAAAATTATAATATAACGCGGCATACACTTTTGAGATCCTTGTAGTATATAACGAAACTATTTAAGGGTATTATCATTAATTGATATATAAATCTAATAACCTACATTTTAACAAACCACTTTATTGTTGGTACACTTTAAGTGAATAAGTTGTATTATCCACTACCTACGATAAAAGTTTCTTTGAATCATTGCGACCATTATAATATGTCCTTGTTTTCAAATGAATTTATTGAATAGCTACTATAAATATTAAATACAATTTATAAGTGCCTGCTACAGTATCACGTAAAAGCTTTTGCGACATATCGACTTGTACCAGCAATAAATGCCGACCAATTTACTTGCCAATATTTCAAACGTTCAACGTTCATTGTTAAATTTACGAAAAAGCTCATTGTACGTATATAGTTTTTTAGCTAACTTTCTAAGGATCAGGAATCGAATAAAATTTTGACACGTCTATCTAATTGGATTGTGCAATTAGGTTTGAAATTCAAAGCTTTTTCTTTTGTATTGTAAACAATCTACCTTACACGGATGAAGTTTTATGACAACGTTCAACTGAAAAAAATGCAATACATTAAGGACCGTCACAGGTAGGTATACTGATTTAAAATTTAAATTAATTTTATAATAATTGAATAATTTATGTGAAATAAAATTTATTTTGATACAATTCTGCAACATAAATTTTCAGTTACAGCTAACTGTTACTAAAACTGTAATCATAATAAATATTGCATGTACATAAATTATTACTCTGAGGTATGTACCATTAATAAAATACCGTTAAAAATATAATATTGAATGGCAAAAATACATTGTCTGCTAATAAAGTTGCGGGTTGCGGCCGTTGCGGGTATGAATCCCGCATTTGGCAAATTCATATGTTGCCTAAATGTATTCCTAGCAGCTCACATCTACTTTTCGTTAATAACTAAACTTTTCAGTAACCTATTTGGGAGCCAAGATCAAGATTCGTATTTAATTCTAGTTAATGGCCCCACTAAACTACACCGCCCCGCACCATACCCGGTATTAATCGATCGTATAACAGGGCCCTACGCTTGGTTTTGAAGCATTATTTTTTATAACTGAGAATTTGTGAGGAGCAATTACCCAAGATTGAGGTCGCCATGCACTACAATGTACTGTCATTGTAGAGACAATGAAAAAAAAGATTTTCAAAAACTTCTCTTCACATTTTAATATGAAATATCTATTAAAAACACATGATTGATAGGCTCTCGCCATTTTTTTCACTTGACACTGGAATTAACATTTGGGAAGCCTAAAGACCTGATAAAAGTGATGGGTGCATCCGGATGGATTCGGCATTCAAAAATAGGAGAAGTGGTTTTAGAAAAATCCTGGATGTCAAGTGCTGGAGGAGACCTGTAAGTCCAGGAAAAGAGAGTGTAGTTATTTTTCCTTTTTGATAACATATACATAAATTGATTTTGATGAAATATACTTGGATAGTAGGTATTACTATATTTAGTCGACAGTGATGCAATAAAGATGATTACGTATTAACTTTGAATGTATATTTATTTATGTTTCAAATATGTCTCAATCTATTTGACTAATTATAAAACCTATCTATTTAAATTATCATATTCTAATTTATTTTTTGAAATGAGAATGTTTCTGAAATTTAAATAAATTATACTAATTACTTATTAGTACAATTACCCTAACAAAATGTATCTTAGCTTAGAATTTTTTAACTATCCGAGGCTTTGGTTTACTTTATGTTATTTTAATTTTTTACTTATAGACATTATAAATTTAACATAAAATGTTTTAAATTAATTATATTATATAATCAGCTGCCTAAAATGGCCATGCGCTCTTTATTAGTTAGTGTTCTGAAAGTGTCAGAGCGGTGGCGTTTGGGTGGAACAATGGGGACAAATACAAAGTGCCCTGCTTGTTATGCAGAATGGATATGATCGAATCCAGGGACGTGATAACTGATGCACAAGTCACTGAGCCACCGAGCCATCGTTGCCTCTTCACTATGTGACTGAAATACATTAGAGCTTTTTTTGCGCTTTACAGAAAACTTTTGACGTATCAGTGATGGGTGAGCTTTTGTCAATGAACTTTGTTTGGTTGTCAATACCTTTATTCTAATATCTCGATGTTTTGATTGATAATGAAAGATTAACAATTATTATTTTATCTTATCGATATACGTTAAAGTTCCCACCACCACCCGTCATTTATTTTATCGATAGTAAAAACCTGCATCTAATTAAGCCACGTGCGTCTTATCTATTTACCAGAAAATAAACTAGTGTTTTTCATTTATGAAGCGCTTCACAATTTTTACAATATTTTTTTTCATATTATTGAAAAATGTAATTATTCAACCATTTTTTTCTTTTATTGTGCTAATTGTCAACTGACGGTGGACTTTCATTGTATTATTGGTTTAAAATAGATTAAAAATGTCCATATAAAGCAGACGAAACCGGTACAATTGGTACGATAAGATTTCGTATCATTTAAATCAATAATATTCAATAATTGTAATTATGAGTCAGTATCATTCGTACCTACATAATATGATTATTTTTTTAAATAATAACTTAAGATTGTTAAATTGGTCATCTTATTGACCGAAAATATACGGCATTAAATTAAGTTTTGTCAGTGATATGAATAAATAAAATATTATCAACAATTTTGAAATATATTGTACTTTCTTGGCACTGGATTATGTAGAAAATCTTTGAAATTTTTATTACATGAAATTGTCATTTGAAATTTTGGTTTAAAGTGTTGTTATCTATAATTAAAAAAAAAACTTTCTTAATTTTTTTGACTCAACTTGGTATCTTAAAGAAATCTGCTTATTCATTATTTGCAATATTACTAGGAACATAATAATATTATGATGATAGGGTAATTATTACGATACATTGAACTAATTATAATTTACAGAAAATACACTTAACATCATTTTAATTATAACTACGTATTATGAAAGTATAATGAAATGAGCATTCGTTAAATGTTTTTGGATTATTAATAATTTTTATATTTATAGTTTGGAAAATTTTCCTTATTTTGTTGATTTTTTGTGATTTCATGTAGGTAAGTCTAATTAAGTTACAGAATTATCATGTTGCACAAAATGTACAATATAAGATTATGCACTATACACAATATTTATTTTAGTTTTAAAATGAAAGATATGCCACAACTGCTTTACAATATGGTGAAGGATCGAAGACTTTTGACTTGGGGCGGTTTTGAATGAATATCAACTGTTATGCACTCCGTTGCTTGTTGATTAATATTTCATCACCGTACTGGCCCCTCTAGATTACATGCAATTAGTGCGATGTTATTTGCACGTATTGGAATTTGTACATATTATTTTGGATTTCCAATGACAAAACTAATAATGTCAGTTATCAAAATATTTTTCATGCTGATATATGGAAATTCGATACATATATCAAGCACAGTATTATAATAATTATTAATAATATTAAAATGAAATGATGAAAAGTGTTCAATTTAATTAGGCATTCGTAATAAGTCGGTTTTTTTAACAAACGTGTTAATTGATACGTCTTTAGAATATTAGAAATTTAATTTAAAAAAAAACATGCGTATGTAAACGCAAGGCGAATAATTAATAAAATTACTTAACACCGGAAGCCATCAGTAATCGTGTTAGTAATTTAATTACACAACTGCTTGTTTTCTATTGGTGGATAAAAACATCTCGCATAACAAATTTATTAGAATTACATTTTTTCTATAAGATAAAAGCATTTATCCGGACATTGTAAGATGTGAGTTCGAATGAATATATTCGTGACTAGAATATTATAATTAGATAGATGCCTACTTAAGAGCATACTTCAGTGAAACGGTAAATAATTTTCAGCAATAGGTGGGACGTAATTTTGCATGCGTTGCCAGTCGTAGAATGATAGTCGACCTGTTCGCACATCAATTTGTTTTGTGATGGCGTCGGTGAAATTAATTCTTAAATCGTGTAAAGATGACTAAAAATGTTACGTATTTACTCGAAAAATAAAACATGACAATGAATGTATTATTATTATTACTTAAATAACAATAAACCTAACATTAAATGGACGCATGCTGAATTTTTATGACAAATTATGTTTTGTTCGTCACGCGTCGTTTGCACAATCTGTGCGTTACGTAGTCACAATCGTTTTAGACCGTGCCTCAGCTGAAGAGCCTTAATATGTTATTCAATTTTATCTTCCGTAAAAATTCTTTGGAGACCTTCTTCTTTGAACTCGGTGGCTGGAATAGGTCAGCACTTGACTGATAAGACAGGTGAGTGTCGTTCAACTGAGTACCTGAGACAGTGAATAAGCATATGAATTCAAAGAGATTTTGCAGTTGCTATTTTAGGTGTTCTTGACGTATCCAGGAGACTGGATGAGGTATTTTATATACTTGGAGTAACCTAGTAAGTAGGTATTTCAATAGTTTTTTAATTATTATTTTAATGGTTTGTGTATAATGTACTTATATTGTTTAATTTTACACCTTTTGTCACTTATTTTGTTTTACACTTTTATTATTATTATTGTTTTTCTTTAGATTGTTTTAATTCTCTATATAATTCCCAATGTAATATAATATGTAACTATTTGTTTGCAATACTAAAATGTAAATAAAAAAAGATTTGTAAAAATAATGGATTATAAATCCATCCAAAAACCTTTTAGTAAAATAAATTAAAACATTCAATCCCTTTGTTGCTGATATTGCAATATTATTTAGTAATAAATTATTTTTTGAATAAATTAGTAATAATATATTGTTATGCAAGAACTATCTGTAATAAATATATTTAATTACACACGATACGCTATATTTATATTACGTTATAAAGTAATATATTTACCTGTAGGTATATACGAGTATTATATGTCTCCTTTGGCGCAACTTTATAAAAAATCTATTCATATGCATGTCTGAACAAACAAACATCTCAATCGAAACTCATTTTGTGACCACCATCAATGATGACGTGTTGGTTTAGTTTTTAAGGGTAGAGTAGAGCTGGTCAACTGGAAACAGTGATTTATTTTAGATATTATTATTTTATATCTACACGTAGCTGAGAAAGAAACCCCTCAATCCTTAAATATAATTCTGGCATTAAATTTAATACTATGTTAGGATTCATCGTTATGAGGGTTGATTTGCTGGTAGAGAAAGCTTTTTTCTAACCCATCCTACTTTCTTCTCGGTCCATAGTTATACCCTTGTCTGTAAATCTGACTGACTTTCTCTTAGCTAATCATACATTTAGCCACATATTTTTTTGTGTATCCCTGATAATTATCATAGAAATCGTTGTTTATACTCCTAAGGTGCAATATGAACCTGCCATTGGTAATCTCAATTGGGAGGGAAAAAACTGTGTATAAATCTAAAAGTATCATATCTCTTTGGATATTTATACTCCACTAGCGTGAGGTGAGTTTAGTAACAAGAATGTTGTTTTATAGGTTTTTAAGGTCAGGTCTACTTATACTTAGTTCACCCGGTGTGCTTCCATATACCTTTAATTTATTTCTTTACCCATACCACGTTTTTTTTAGCTCGTATTCTTGTTTGTCCGGTGGTTGTTTATCCAGTACAAATCTTGTAATCGATTTTTAACTAACTTCCCGACTAGATAGACTTTTAGAATATATCAGAACACGATGCCAATGCATTATATTAATACTTTTAGCCATCTTTAAGTAGAATTGAATTCATTTTCAGTTAATTCTGTTTTGTATGAAAAGTTATTTCGACACCATTATTGGTTGCTAGGGGTCTGGGGTCCTAGCAACTAAGTTATTAATATATACGTGCGTTACTATGGAAATCAATATGACATGTCAAAATGACATTTCAGTATTCTATATTTGTTTGTTTGTTGAAAAATAGCAAAAAAATGATTTGTTGACAATTGCCTTATTTGTCCTAAAATATTATTACATAGAATTGTCAAGTTTATATGATTCAACAGAAAATTTAAAAACTTGGTATATAAAAAGTTCTTTTTATCTTTAAATTATTTATTTAAATATAGTCAAGATTTATTTGTTATGTCATTTATTGTGAACGCTTGAAATTTGTGATTTATCATGCTCATTTTACGTAAAACAAATGCATTTGAAAAAAAAAGGATCCAATGATCTTTGCGAGTTTGTCGATCTAGTGGGTTTTAATGTGATGATTTGGATTTCTTTGTTCTCATAGTCAACTCAGCCAAATAGATTTCCTAGGGTGGCAGATTCTGACATCTTTCCTTTTCATATATGGTAAACTCTGTTGATCGAAATTTATCTTGGCTCTTAATATGTCATATCAGTACCTGTATCATATTTCTGTGATCGTTCTTTACCAACGCAATTTTCATGTTGATTTAAAGTAAATCCAATGTAACATTCTTGATTAAAAAATATTCGATTTAATGCCATACGTTAGATAATATGTATTTTTAAGCCAAATACCTACTAAAAAACAATAGATCTAGTAATAAAATCACTAAATTGGCAACGCTGATTGATTATTGCATAAGAAGCTACACAAAACTGGCTTTAAGCCTAATTTTGAAAGTAATGAATCGAGTCACTAATTACCACAATATAGTTTTATCCCAGCATACTCGCTCAACGAAATTCCCATACAAGTTTGTCACCGCACTAGAGGATTTCTAACTCAGCTTGACGCGTTGTCGTGATATTGTCCGAAAGTTTTTTTTGTATGTGGCTTCGTACAAAGCTTTGTATGGATACAGACTGACTGGTGCTCACTCGTGTGTTATATTAAGTATATTTATTATACATTCAGTGATAAGATTGGGCCGACAAAGCGCCGCACGATATGTTATTTTTTAAATGACCCAACTAGTTGTCTATCTATCTTCATCACATGATACGAGTATTAGGGTGATTCAAAGTATTGTGAAATCATATTCTAATTTCAAAAAATTGTTTTCCTCAGCACTTAAATTTCTATTGTTTGTAGTTCTTAGATAAGTTAACGTCAATATTGACATTAAAAAAAAGTATTTCTTTTTAATTTTAAATTAAAAATTATTTAATTTTACATATTATAGTGAATTTAATACGTTCACAAAATGACATTTATAAAAACAAAGACATGATTGAAACGATATAAAGAACAAAAAACATATTATAAACTATTAGAAAAACAATATAAAGAGTGTAAAGCTACAAATATTATGAAGTAGATACATGAAAGTACACCGAATGAGCTAAATTGACCCCTTTTTTATAGAATGTGAGTTATGCATAATATCATTTACGAATACTAATAACATACAAAAGTGATTGTCAGCAATTTCCTCAATCATAACCTAGATCAACAGTCTCTATTATGATTTATGTAATTGCGACAATGACAATGTATTGAGTTAATTTGTATAAATGGCAAGGACGATCCATAGCTCACCACTCATCTCGAGTCCGTCACTTGACTCACTACTCCATTCGAGTCTTTTGCTCGAAACAGTCACCTGCTTAACTCATTTAGCGCTGATAACGCGACTGGCGTATGGCCATTAGATGACCATTAGATACTATTAGCATGATAATTAAATATGGTAATTAATTAGTAATTAACTGGTCAGCAGTAAATATGTAGTCGTTATAACCAGATTGCGGCTCTGTCTGAGCACCTAGCTTACCGCTATGACTCTACACCGTTAATATTAGTCCGACCATTGTGACTCTCTGTACTCTTCATCAACACAATAAACATTCAAATCCATCTACATCGCTACCTCAATCGACTCATCACTGACCTCCACCACATACGATCCCCAAAGTATGGATATTATTCAAATATTTTAATTATTAAATAAGGTAATTGGCTTAGTATAAAAGAAAACTATTAATTATTCTTATGAAATAAATTGAGATTAAATGTTTAAATTTGAACAGCCTCACTATTCGTCTGTTGTCTACGACATCATTACTAATTCATGTTGTACTACGAATCCTTATTACAAAAAAATCTTTGATAATATTAAAAGACAATTTAAATAGTTGTCCATTTCACCAACGACGCGCATATATCGATCTCATTCACATTAATTCATGCAAATGCGTTCGAAAGAGATGCGGCGATCGCTCAAATGAGATCAAAATGTTTATCAATATTTTAAATAGGTACTCTAATATATGACAGATAAGAATATTTTTTACGTGTTCAATTCATCGAAGAGACACATTTGTAAATAAATAAACAACAGTTTGTCGGAGATTTTAGTCTTCAAAAGAAACTTGTTTAACCTCCCACATAGAAATAATCCAAATCATGAGAAACAATTTAAGACTAGAGCTAAATAAGTAATATCCACCAATATCAATATTAATCTTTAACATGATCTCGAATACTGTCATTGAATGGGAATTAATTAAGATGTATCTAATAGTATTATGTAAATCACGTAATGATTGGTCGTTATAACTTTAATAATTTATGTTGTGTTGTCGAAATTGTCATGTCAATGATTTCATGGTTAGCATGATTAAGAGTTGTTATTGAAAATAAATATACTTACTATATTGTACTTACAGATAAAAAATTGTCCCTAAGTAATTAAAGTCCATGGTGGGTATAAAAATTGAGTCAACCAATATTTAGTTAAAAAAATATATATCCATATTATAATATAATAATATATATCCAAGTAAATAATTTATTTTGTGTCAACAGACTGATGTTTGGTTTCATGTTATATTATTATTTATTGCTATTTTATGATAGGTATATTGTGAGGCTTCTTGTAAAAATTTACCTATGATAAATAATTGCTACTATGTGGTCAAATAAAATAAAAAAGTTGTTAATTGATTGAAATTTAAAAAAATCAGACTAATAGGTACATGTGAAAATATAAATTAATTTAAAATTACACTTAATCATAAATCTTGCGGTTAGAAATATAGCAATTGATTTACGTATCAGGAAATTTGTACGTAAACAGTTCACCACGGGACACTTATTTGTGCGCCGCAGTACGTGAAACATGAGTTCGTGTAACATATTTAATCAAATGACGAGTTTTTCGTTGAACATTTCACCGTGGAGTATATTTGTACGTATGCTTCAACATGTGGAGATGTCTTTACTAGGTTAGGTTAGATTAGGGTTAATCTAATTGGAACAGTACTATTTGCAAACTATCGCACCATTTTGTAAGATACGTATAAATGTATTTTACGGTGAAATGTTCAACGAAGAACTTGTCATTTGATAAAATGTTATACGACCTCATGTTTCACTTACTGCGGCGCACGAATAAATGTCCTACGATGAACTGCATACGTACAAATTACATGTAACCGTTGATTTATAATGATAATATGAAATGTATTGCATATGCTCTATATCCTAAGGTTTGTATAATATGTGTAAGTCGATCATGCCCCCCACAAGGTGGGGGCGGCGTGGCGGGTCGACCACTTAAGTGAGATAAACACACAACAAATTAGCTCTAATAGTAAATTTTAGTATGTTATTACTATTTATCCAATATGGCGAAGGGTCGCATATTATTTGACTATCACAAAAAGGGGTCGCGATCAGTGATTCATAATAATATGATACCGAGTGTTGAAAATTCAAGTAGATTTATTTAAAAATACTAAAAATCTCTAAAAATACACGGAATACCCTTTATTTTAGACGGAACCCTGGAGTTCCGCAGAATACCATTTGGGGAACACTATTGTAGAACATTATACTGCCCTTTAACGTTAGCGATAGGTTGAGGGGCCCGCTTCACGATTTGCGGGCCATGAAGTAGATATATCTTTTAACCCATATCCAGGAGAAATTATTGGATACCTTAATTATTATTATTTAAATAAAAGTATTTAATTCACTTAATTTGATAATAATCGGGACAATTTTTGTTGTTATTATGATATTATATTCTAATACTGTGTATGTTTAAATTGAATGACTCACTATATGGGCTTGGAGTAGCAATGAAAAAATCAGCCGGACATTTTTACCCAAAAATAATAAAGGTAATTCATAAAAATGAAACTTCATCGGTGGGAACAATCTTTATCGGTCCGTCTACACACGAGACCGGTTGGTTTGATGTAGATTGGATTTATTCAATCAACTTAAAATTAACATCATTATGCAAATTATGTACATGATTATTTTGTGTATTACTATGGTGTTAACTAACAATTTATTATAACATACTGTCGACAAAACAAAAAAATATTAAATAATCCATATAATTTTATAATGATCGTGACTGGTTATATTGATATAGCGGTATATTGTCATCAGTCAATATTAGTTGTATTTTATTAAATAGATATAGATAAATTTGATCTTTTGATGTAATTTTCTTGATATTTTAATTTTAAATAAATACATGTATCAAAAAATAACCATAATTTTGCCAGTAGACAAAACCGATTTTAATAGTCATGAAATTATGTGGAAAATCTATATTTACTTAATTTTATTGACTTAATAATATTAAGTGTATCCAGCAATATTCACCGTAATTGGATGTTATTTTTGATAAAAGCGCAGTACAGGTGAATTATTTTACACCTTTGTTCTTAGCGACATTAAAATTACGAGGTGATACGAAGGCAAGATTTGTTCTCGTTACCGAACCAATCGTTTCATAATTCAAGAAACGGTGATCTTTTACCTGCTGTGCCCACCAAGTCGCCGAGAAAAAACATAAAAAATAAACTGCGGAATTCATTTCGAGTCGTGATTTGTATTCAATGAGGTAGCCTCATACGATCTTGTGCAGAATCACTCATTCAGCTATATTCATTTTACTCAGTTCAATATTTCTTTTCACGGAAATATTGTCACGTTTATAAAATACGACTTCGGTTGTAATTAAGAAATAACATTTTCATGGTATTTCTATTATTGGAATATTTTATTTGTTTTTATGGTGTTTTGTTAGAAAATCACGGACGATATAGTATGTATCATTCTAACGTGCGACCATTTTATGAGAATATTTCAGTGTACCTAATCAATATTTTTTTTAATTTCCGGTGACAATCATTATTAGGTACGGAAAATTTCTATTGTAAATAAAATACCATCGATATTGAACCATTTAATGCTTACAGGTTATAACAAAAGTGTAATAATGGTTGCCGTGCCAAATGCAAATATTTAACATATATATATTATAGTTACAGCATTATAATAATATATATATACTCGAATTATTATTCTTGTACGGTGGTGGGTGCAAAATACAATAGAAAAACAGACAGAGACAAAACCAGGGAACTCATGGACAAAACCAAAGATAACAACATACGGTTGTTGTTATATGCATTGTCTAACCCTAACCGAAGCCATAATAGTTGTTTTTTGTCATATTATCAGTGACATGAATAATTGAGCAAAACTTGACGACTCTTTGAAAGCTGTCCGTCTAATTCACTTGATAAGCTGTCGTATTTATGTCATCATAATATCTTTTTGCGTTTACGTTAAACATTGCAAAATCGCAACAGTCTCACTAAGCAGTGAGCCAATTACATATCAGTAACATCTAAAACAGTGATGCACAAACCGCGGGCCGTATGCGGCATAAAATGGCATTTTCTACGATCCAAAATAACAGGTACATCATCACCAAATTTTTCATTGAATACGACAAAATTCTAATTTCCTATGTACTAAGTTATGTCATGCAAATAAATATGTACGTAATGCAGAGTGTAAAGTGATTAGAGTATCTGATATGTAAGTATTAAATTAAAAATAATAAAATGTTTATCAGCTCATCTAGTATAATGTATCATTATTTTTTGTAACACTTTTTACTCACTGCGGCACGTGAAAAATTATAAAATGGATAGATTGACCCTTCTTTCAAATAGGTTATGCACCACTGATGTAAAGCAATATATTTTTATTAATGTCCCCCAACCCCTATAGTGATACTAAAAATATTACTTTGTTTTAAAAAAAATATTTTTATGCGAGTTCAATATATTGTTATAATTATATTACACTGAACTCCCCATTTGCACGGTAGATACGTTCCACGCGATACCATGTTAAAGAAAACGTGAAAAAAAGTATATACTAAAATACTAATAAAAATCAAAGGTAACACAAATTATTCACTATGTTTTAACACATTCTGGCCAAATTGGTCTCCAACATGCGTTCAGAGTTGATGGCGTTGTACTGCTATTTCGAAATCGTGTAAAAAACCGTGTAAAAAGGGAGTTCAGTGTATAAAAAAATTACCTACACTGACACTAAACCCAATGTAAAGCCTACATGCGTACAGAAACGAACGAATTAGTATATAGGTAATCATATAAATTCGATGTGTCCATTTAAAAGTATTGTAAAAATATTATTTAGTGATGGAAAAATATTTAAATCAGAAAGTTGCTTATTCATAATATAATTAGGGTAGTCCGGCCGATTCTGGTAAAACAAATGCAATATTGAAAGCATAATTGAGACTATCCAATATTATATATCTATAATATGCATATAAGGTATACAATTGATTTAATGGTGATACAAATGATTTGCAGTCCAGTAAAATTTCAGTACGTATCATGGGTGAAACGCGTGCCATAGGTTTGCCATCGCTACACTAAAAAGTCTAAGCCCATCTACGAGTGAAGCTACAAAGTATGCAATTTACTGACAATTATTTATCTCGTACCCAACTTTATAATAAAATTGTACAAATTTAAAAATATATATATTTTTTTAAGTATTTTGTTGTATAAGTTTTATTAACAGCATATTTTTTTTTATTATTTCACTGTGTTAATTCTTTATATATTATAATCTTCACTAGTCCTTTTTATTTTAGAAGTTAAACACAGAACTTAAATATTAATATCATACATAGGTACCTACGTTTATGTGAGATATTCAGTATCTAGTCGGTGATTATCTTTTATTCGTATTTAAGTAAGCTTTATCATATTTTATCAAGCATGTTGTGATAAAATAAATTTCTATGTGGTGAATAAGTACCAAATGGTTTATATTTATGAGAAAACGTGCAGACAGTTGGTATGTAAATACATATGCATTGTTAGTAGTTTATTTAAGAGTAATTAAAATATTCATTCGGAATGTAATTGTTTCTCATAATCACTCAGAGCTTAAGCTTTTCCAGTAAGTGAACGGGAGCTTTACAGTAAGAAAATCAAAAATCTTGTCGAAGCCTTAATGTCCCATCGTATCTACTTTTATACTACCTGGTCTTTCCTTATTAAGGTGGCAAGTGAAACTGGACTTCTAAAAAGCGCAAGAATCTAAAACGTACCAAGCAAAGCCATGCATTACATAAAAGCTTCACAAAGCTCACTTTTGCGTGTTCTGAATTAAACAAGCTAAAAGAATCTGCTCGTTTCATTGAATGAATGGAATTGTTATATTCAACCGTGATCTGAATTACAAATAGGGGTGTAACTTGCAAACATCCGGTTTTTGGTTAGTTAGCAAGAATGATTCTTGTATGAAGGATATATTTATTTGTCATATACCACAATCTTGATTTATATGGGTACTAGATCAATATCCTTATAGGTTTTCAAAATTGACTATTATAATGTTTGCAATTTACTATAAAAATAGATAAATTTATAACAAGTAGGAACCAGCTATTTTTAATTTGTTAGAAAACTTATTAGCATTTTTATTATAAAAGAAGTGTCTACACAATAAATTGATAAGTGTTGTGTATAATAACTTTATTTTTCAAAGTTTTTCTTAGCTCATATTCTTATTTGTCCGGTACAAATCATGCAATCGATTTTTAACTAACTTCCCGACTAGCTAGACATTTGAAACTTTTAGAATATATTAACAGAACACGATGCCAATGCATTTTTTTATTACTTTTAGTCATCTTTAAGTACAATTGAATTAATTTTCGGTTAATTCTGTTTTGTATGAAAAGTTATTTCGACACCATTATTGGTTGCTAGGGGTCTGGGGTCCTAGCTATTAAATTATTAATATGTACGTGCGTTACTATGGAAATCATATGATATGTCAAGTACACATTTTTTCGATCGTTTAATTAAATGGTTCTTTTAATCTTTTATATATTAAATCTTATAAAATTTTAATCAAATTGACATTTCAGTAGGTATTATTTCTATCAAGTAAAAATGTTTTTGATCGTTTAAACTAGTCAAGTCAAGTTTATATGATTCAACAGAAAATTTAAAAACGTTGTTTATAAAAAGTTCTTTTTATCTTGTAATTATTAATTTGTACATAGATTATTTAAAAATACCTCAAATATATGTACTTATATAACGCAAACAAAGACCCCTCCAAACCAATCCGCCCCGCAACACAGTTTTATTGGAGCGTATCACGAGGACCTATGTTTAGATGTGAAGCATCAGCAGTTGTTTACGCCTGGGAATGTCTCTACCCTCTACTACTATGTCAGCTACCCAAGACTGAGATCGCCACGCTCACAACTGAGCTTACTAAAAGACGTAATTTAATAAAAAAATGTCATGAGAGAGAAAAAAAGGCACGGAGACTTAACAGAAATAATTTAATGATGATGAAAAAACAAATCTAAAGCAATACGGATGAAGAAAACTTCACGTCCGCAATATAATATACAATATATAGTTTTTGAAAAAATACGAGACCAGTAGGGACTCGAACCCGCATTTATTAGATTCCGCCTAATGTGCTTTTATAATTGAGCAACCTGCGTCCTACGCAATTATGACGAAATCAGCTAGTGACAATATATCGTTATCTAAATACTACATCTAGATAACCTTGATTTGATCATTGTTGAGAAAATAGAATTTTAACTTTGCTTGATTAACTTAAATCTAGGCTATAATTATTATTTAAAATAAAAATGGAAACTGTGGTTGTTTAATTGAGAACAATTATTAAATATTTTTCAATATATTCAATAGCTATCGCAAAAACAATGAAAATTAAGTTATCTAGTTGTAGTATTATTGAGGTGACGATGTGTATGTATTATAAGTACTATTAGTTAATGTTTTTATTAGCAATATAAATAATAATAAATCTTATCAACCTGTCACCAAAATACATTCAAAATATAAAATTCCATCATGACAAGACAGTAAGTGGTTATAAAAGGCACAACGTCTCAATACAAAAGCATGGACCGCGATCTGCGGGTGGTCAGGCTATCAATTTTATTATTGTCACGTGATGTGACGTGGTTCTGTCGCGGGACCTGCCCCCTAGAAAGCCAAGTTGCCTATAAATTCCGAATGATAATAATAGCAATAACGAAAACAAGAATGTATTGACCAGTGGGTCTATTCTATGCTTATCGACCGCTAAAGTGATAAATATTATCAAACTTAGGGTAGGTTTGTATCAAAATATTAGCACTTATTGTAACAACTACACGAAGCTGGTTTTTATTGTTGCAATAAGTGCGATATTTTAACAGCAGCAAGATAGGTGCTGTTAAAATATCGCACTTATTGCAACAATAAAAACCAGCTTCGTGTAATTGTTACAATAAGTGCTAATATTTTGATACAAACCTACCCTAAGTTTGATACTATTTATCAATTTAGTGTTCGATAAGTATAGAATAGACCCACTGTACAGTGAAATTCTTTGATGAAGTAAATATCGTAACTATTTATTTGGCTGTTGACCTGATACCGTAGGTTCCATCTTTTTCAAGATGTTGGGTATATTGTAGAGTTCAAGAAAATTTTAGGTTAAGTTAGTACCTAGTAAGTAGTTAGGTATGTATGCAAACGCCACTCTAAGTGTACTATAAACTGGCTTAGGACAGTTTGACATTGGCAATTACATCCGATGATTAGAATCTCCAATGGGATAAAAAAAAACATAAAATGTTATTTCAAATTCTCTGTTTTCGAACGCTATCTTACACTATTGCGTAATTTTAATTAAGCTTTGAGGTATTTATGAGTACAAAAAAGCTCTTTAAGGTTAACCAGACACGTACACAGGAAATGGTTTGGGTGGGGGGGGGGGCATTTCGTTAAAATATCCATAGCTTTTTATTTTTGATTTTTCAAGATGACGATAGAAAATGAGGTTAAGGCTTTAATCGCAAATCCCGCACTTTCCAAGTACATATTTCATACCCAGACACTATGCTCTTTGAGTCTTATGATAAAAATCTGGCCTGTCATAATTATTAGGATCATTAGTATCCGTTTGTGTAGTGTCTACAATGTCTCACCTCTTGACGGAATATTAAAACAAACATTGAATACCTCAGATAGTTTCACCAATTCACGTGTTCCGCAGAAACTTAATCCGGGCCACGATGCACAGTCATAAGGTCACGAAGAAGAAGAATATATTATAATGTAATATTGTTCACCTTAGTATTTCTTTTCGGTCCTAGGGGAGGAATCGAGACCTAAAAATCCCCCTTTGTGAAGGTAACATAATATATCAATATGCACGTAAAACAATTGGTACAATAATAAACAATTTCTTTTATTCAACGAATAAGAATAAAGATTTGAGAATGTAACATTCTATATATTATTGAACATACCTACATAATTTGAAAACATTTTATGCATATGCATTATCATATTAGATTTTTTTTTGTAGAAAAAAAATTACGACAGCCCACGGGACTTGAAGATGTATCTGCTGAATTCGCAGCCGGTGAGATTTTCCAATTAAGTTACGGACATCCTACTTGATGATTTTAACTAGTAGTTGTTACATGAAATGCTTATCGAATTGCGTTATAATATTGGGTATCGGTATTAGTAGGTATATTAAATTAAGGTAGGTATCAATTAATTTCTTAATTACTAAGCGACGTCGCGATCACACTTGAAAAATTATTATGTATATATTATGTATGTTCAATTGGTAATAATAACATTTAAAACATAATAACATACATATTCTTCTGACTAAGAATACATTCGTGGGATAAAAATAAACTGTTCCGTAAATCATCTTGGTAGTAGTAGATATCATTAAAACGGACGTGATTGGGTCTGAAACAGACTCGAACACCACATTTTATAGAATCGCTACAGCCATGTCTGTATATATTAAAATAAATAGAGCACTGTCATCGTTTGTCAGTGATTTCTATGTTGGATATATTTGTTATAATATTTTATCCACTATCAATTATTATAGAAAGACATATAATATAACAATACACTGCAATATAAAGAAGGATCGCAAAATATGTGAAATTTTATGAAATTAGTTGGAAATAAAAAATTTTAAAAATAATTTCATGATATTTTGAAATTCATTTTGACGACATTTAACTTATCCTATGTATTATTATTTCATTTAAATATACTTAATGTATGTACTGAATATTTTAATAAATTATAGACATAGTATTAATTATTATTACAGTAGATACTCGTACCATAATATTATAATACAATATAATGTTAAATTTAGTAATTAAGTAATACTATTTCATTGTTTTGCTAAGGTTTTAGTTTATGGCTTTCTCCTAAACCTAAGCATACCTACATACACTACAGATTTTTAAAAATGTTTAGTTAAAGACACACGTTCATAAGTAGGTGCGTTGAATGTACTAATATACGATTTCTTATTATGGTTTAATTTAGAATGACAAATTTTCCATGTGAATATCATTGTTTTAATTTTTTTTTACTTATGCTTGATTTAACTCATTCTGAGACATATAGTTATTTAATTAGCAGAAAATTTTCTTAGCTTATGAACTTTTAAGTTTTTGAAGCGCTGTTTTTATATTTTACCGATAAGTAAGCAAAAAGACTAAGCAAACAAAAGTCACAGCATCAAGGGACCGACAATTTGGCTCGATACGAATATCAAATCTTAAATAAAAGTAATATTAACGAAGCTGCAATTATCGCATGTAGTTAAATAAATTACCATAATAATTGTTTTAGGTAAATGTTTTATGATATGGTTATCTTTTTCTCTAGTGTGTCAGTAAATAAATTAAAAAGCAAAGATCAATTATTGCTTTTGACAATTATTATTTCAGACATAATTAATAGAAAATTATTATCGTTTACTAACGATACTCGTATAGAAATGATTTTTTTAAATTCTTTGTTGAAAAATATATTTAGATTCTTATAAATAAAGCACGAATATGCCAAATGCTTGCATAAAACGATTAATATCTTATTTCCTTAATAAAATTAAATACATTTTACAAGTTTTTATTAGCTCGTATGCTTGTTTGTCCGGTAGTTGTTCGTCCAGTAAAAATCTTGCAATCGATTTTTAACTAACTTTCCGACTAGCTAGACATTTCAAACTTTTAGAATATATCAGAACACGATGCCAATGCATTCTTTTAATACTTTTAGCCATCTTTAAGTAGAATTGAATTAATTTTCAGTTCATTCTGTTTTTTATGGAAAGTTATTTCAAAAAAATCCGTAAAAAGTAAAAGACTATTATTGGTTGCTAAGGGGGTGGTCCTAGCAACTAAATTATTAATATATACGCGCGTTACTATGGAAATCAAAATGAAATGTATTATTCAGTATTCTATAGTTGTTTGTTTGTTTGTTTTTTATTTACTTCATATCAAGTACAAGTTTGAGCATATTAATTCAACAGAAAATTTAAAAACGTTGTATATAAAAAGTTCTTTTTATCTTGTAATTATTTGAATCTAGAATAAACGAAAAGTATATATATATGTAGGTATTAAAAATATATACTTAGGAGTGTGTAAATTATTTATCTCAAAATATTTCGGTAATGCTTTACAAATTGCGAGACATTTTCAAACATTTCATGGTATGCAATGAATTAAAACAAAGTAATTTTCAACTATGTATGGCAACCGAATATTTTACTAATTTCACATTGTCGGAGAAAAAGTAAAAACATTTTGATTTTTGGCAAAAAGAGAAGCTATGCAAAAATTCGGACTTGCGTCGCTTTGGCGCATCTTCCAGCGGAGATTCATGAATGACAAAATAAAGAATGCCCCCGAGAAAGATGGCGGCTTCTGCTTCCCATCGTCAGTATGTAAAGTGGTAAGGAACTCTTCGCCAATTTATTCAAATGTGTTTTTGTCTCCTGTCGGTTGTTAAGAGTACCTACATGTGGCTATATATATTATGACAATAGCAGATAATATAATATATAAGATATACTAGTATTTTACAGCCTTAATACTAATCATAATACCGGGTATAAGTTTCGTAATTTTTATTGTAGTATTCTTTATATTAAGACGCCATCTATAGACTGAAATCGTATGCGGTTTAGAACAGTGTGCCATACTAAACTTATGATTTCTATTAATGAAAATATATTTTCACTAAGTTTCTAAGTGTAAGTGTAAGTGTATGGTGTTACTTGTGTAATCTTGCCCATTTTTTGAATAATAAAATGCCTAATTCTTGTCAAATTTGGGATCACAGAGATTATCAATATAATTTTTTATCGTAAATATTTCACTATAATAATGTCGACATAAATTATACTGATGGTTTTATAAATGCGTTTAAAAAATAATAAATGTAAAAATTCTTAACACCACTGCACATTTATGTACTGAAATATGACTATATTCTAAGACATTAGAGCGAGAGGTTTAAAAGAATACTATTTTATGTAATAAAAATACTGTATGCAGTCATCAAATGTTTAACATAAGTATAATAAGGCTTCAAAATTATATAAATAGATTATCTACAACGTTTAAGGAATGTCCAGGATCATGCTTTAAAAATAGAAAAAAAGCTCCATTTTGACCCACGCTGAGCACGTCCGCCCTTAAATCAATTAAGTTCGCCTAGTGTGATATTAAAAATATTGTTCAGATATTCCTGCCTATTATTTTTTCTGTCCCGTGTTTATGCATTGGAGTAAGAAGGCAAGCAATCCGTTTTTATATTCCCCTTGAGAAGTACCAATAATTTACATTGTATCTATTTCACCACGTGCTTATCAAAAATAAAGATTTTGCCCAGCCTGGCATAAACGAATACGATAAGATTGTGAAAATATATTTCCGTGAACAGAAATCATAAGTTTATTATAGCACACGGCTCTAGACCGCATACGGTTTCAGTCTATGGATGACCTCTAGATAAGTTATTAGTGTCATTGCAGTTATTATAGCTAAGATATACCATTCATCAAGTATAAATATATAAATTATCAAAAAAAGCTGATAATTATTTAAAAAAATCGCTTTTGTTTCAATGCAATATAGATATAGTTTTATTATACATACATAACTAGTGATATATGTGAATAGTACATAATGATAAGTGAAATAAACAGAAGGAAAAAAATATGATGAAACTTTATAAATTTTTCAACTAGGTATTGTAATCTTAAGCAAGTAGCTTTAAACATTACTGTGTGTACTAAATACGTGTTTTAAAAGTTTTTTATACACTTATGGTGTCATGGTGAATACTAATTGGAAAATAATTAATGTTATATATTATTTAATATTTTTGTTATTATAACTACTATTATTAAACCGGCTTTGCATAATGGCCAACAAAAGAAGTAGGTACGTAGATACATTTACAAGGGTATACAATTATCAAGTATAAAGCAGTCCTTTGCGATATTTTTAAAGAACTTTATGTTAAATACATTGAAAAATGCATTCTCTATTTTAAATTTGATGGTTTCAACCGGTTTTTTTTAGAATTATTAATAAACATGTCCTTGCTTTTTCGCACAAGGTAGTTGTTGGTAATATTTTGAAAAATCACAAACACCCAGGCTTTGATAAAATCACATAAATGTAAATGTCCTCACCGGGATCGAACCCAGAACTCTCGGATGGAAGGCCAGCGCATTACGCACTGTACCACAAGGGCCGCCCGGTTTTAACCGGTTAACGCGTTATGCTATCGTAAAACTATGATAATCGCGTATCTAGTATTCTTCCTTCAGATAATAGTAAATCTAGAAGTGTCATCAATTACGAAGTAGACTCTAGTATGTTTATTTATCCCTGGACTAATTACGCGAATTCATTAATATAAAAAACTGGAATAAGTACTAAAAATGTGTTTTATTTAATTACAAATAACACAATGCAGTTCCACCATGAATTAACAGTTAACACTATAAAAGAAATTAAAAAGTAGAATAAGTACTATAAAATTGTGTTTTATTTAATTATATATAATTAATTAAATAATACAATTAATGAGATTTAGAAAAATCCACTATCAATCACTAAATACAAACAGTTGCTGTAATCATTAGGTATATTATGTGATAGATATTTACCTAAGATTGAATTATAAAAAATGCCAGTGATCTTGTGCAATTGTTGTGATAGTATATTTTTTGTTGGTTAGTTTAATTTTTGAATATTTTATTATTCCATCCAAAAGATTTTGCATAAAATTTGAATAAAAAAAACTTTTCTTACGAGGAAAGTGAAGCGATAATCATGGCAAATAAAATGCTGACATTATTATTAGGGCAATTGAAGATTGCACCAGTTGCAGTTAAAAGCGGTCATTGCATTTGGAAAGGTATGTTTAAAAAAACATAGCATTTGTAATTTTGCGAACCAATTCATTTACTCTTTTGTCTTGGGGCCACCTTTTTTAGTGCAGTTCTACGTAAATAAAAGGTTGTAATTAAGTTGTAAAATAATTTGTATAAGATATTTTTTTTCATTTTACTTTAAAAGTCATTATTAGATATGATCTGAAAAAAATAACAATCAGATCGATATTTTACAGGTAAATTCACTTCCCTAACAAATGAAACATATTTATTTCCATCGTATTTGGTCTAAGATTTTTAATAGTTATAATACAATAATTAAGATATTACACTTATTAACAGCATAGATAACAATCTACTAAATACAGTAGGAAATTTCTTTAAGAACCGTTAAAATGTTTTGACTGAGGAAAATACCTGAAGAGGTCGCTAACCAAATGAACTGGCGTTCAGCTGGACATGTTGCTCGGTGAGTGGATAACCGCTGGACAAAGCTGGCGTCATACAGTGGTACTCAAGGTGCACTAAACCCTTAATACCCTTAGGATACCCTAAAACTCGCTGAATAGACGGATTCATAAAGTTCGGTGGATGTATGTGGAAGCAAAGAACGAGGGGCCGAGAAGAGTGGAGAGGGCTAAGGGAGGCCTTCATACAGCAGTATAACGACCCCAGTTTATGATGATTAGGTAAACCTGTAACCTGATAATGGTAAAATTGTATATTTGTAAGTTATATTATGTGAAGTGTAAGGATAGACACCTGTATCAACTGGAAAAAAGATCAGAGAATAATCAGAAAAGTAAAAACTAAAAAAAAATGTCATAACATGAGATATTATAATAATATTCTACATTTTATCTTCTAGGGAGTATTTTTGGTAAACGATATCGATAACGATATAGTCAAAGCAGAAAGTCTGGTTCAAGAATCTCAGATACAAGTACGACCTCAGTACTTTGCTCTGATTAGAGCGGCGCCAGACAGGGCAGATAATAATATAACCAAACTCATCGATAATGGGGGTCTAGGAAGATTTGGTACCGGACAACTGGACGCCACGGAATTCAAAAATAAATAGACGTTAGGTACTTATAGGTACTTTAAAAAAATAATCAATATTATTATTTATATTTCAATGATTATATTATGATTTAATAGTTGGTGAGAATGTAAATATGCAGACGTAAACAATGATTTAATCGTGCATATGTTTAAGTTCCAACGAAAAAAGAGTTTTTTATTTTATATAAAGCCTTAGGCATGGTAATTCTCAATCCGCGATAAAGAATACATTATGTTAAGAGTAAAATGAATTCAAACTACTAAGTAGTCGATAGAAACTGATTAAAATACCTCGTCTACACGTGTCTACGACAGTGCGGCGTCCAATTGTCCGGAGGCCAGTCGTCCCATTCCCGATAATGGCACTGGAAGAAGAATAAAGTGGATACAATACATAATGAAGGATTGTAGGTACAGCACGTACAATGCATGTAGGATCTTTATACATATTAAATTGCTGCTGATCAGATGAGCAGGACATGTCCACAAAGATAATCCTCATATAATCATTAATGTTGTAAAGCCATAGCTATGCTAGATCGATGGAATTATGTGATACACGGTAAAGTCAAATCATGAAGGACTGATGGGAATGGAGAAAGAGAATTGAAGAGACCAAGAATCGATTGGTAGAGCCATTATAAAAAGTAGACAAATTAAAGTTTGTAGTTTGTAGTATTATCTATTTTGCCGATTATTCGCATCGACATCAGGTGAGTTTTGTTTATAGAAACGATCCTAAAAATATCATATTAGTACCTACCTTTATATTTGCTACATATTACCACGTTTTTCTTAGCTCGTATTCTTGTTTGTCCGGTTTACCCAGTACAAATCTTGCAATAGATTTTCACTAACTTCCCGACTAGCTAGACATTTGAAACTTTTAGAATATATCTTTTTTTAATTTCTTTTAGTACTTTAGCTAATAGCTAATACTAGCCATCTTGAAGTAGAATTGTATTCATTTTCAGTTAATTCTATTTTGTATGAAAAGTTATTTCGGAATCAAATCAAATCAAATCAAATTTATTTATTATACATATAATGAACATAACAAATTATAAATTCAAAGCGTTCACGACATGACATAAAATAAGTGTTAATACATTTAAAAATAAAAATACAATTCACTATTATTGGTTGCTAAGGGGGTGGTCCTAGCAACTAAATTATTAATATATACGTGCGTTACTATGGAAATGAAAATGACATTTCAGTATTCTATATTTGTTTGTTTGTTGCAAAATAGCAAAAAAATGATTTGATGACAATTGCCTTATTTGTTCTAAATACATGGAATTGTCAAGTTTATATGATTCAACAGAAAATTTAAAAACGTGGTATATAAAAAGTTCTTTTTAACCTGACAGGTTAACATGTTAACACGCGCGTTATCATGATCTTACTGCCTACTTCAGTTTTAGTTTGTCAATTTATGGCTACGGCCGTATGTTGTAGCTTAACCACTGGGGAATGCCAAAAGAAATGGCGTATTTCAAAAAAACACTACCTCATTCTTAGGTCAATAATTATTATAAAGTAATCATTATTCGTAAGATGTTTATCACATTTGAATGACCAAAAACATAGCTTATAATCAGTATCTTTAGAATTATCTTCAAATGTGTTAATCTTGCCCATTTTTTGAATAATAAAATCCCTAATTCTTGTCAAATTTGGTATCACAGAGATTATCAATATATTTTTTTATCGTAAATATTTTACTATAATAATGTCAACATAAATTATACTGTTGGTTTTATAAATGCGTTTAAAAATTAATAAATGTAAAAAATCTTAACACCACTGCACATTTATGTACTGAAATATGACTATATTCTAAAACATTAGAGCGAGAGGTTTAAAAGAATACTATTTTATGTTTTATGTAATAAAAATACTTTATGCAGTCATAAAATGTTTAAAATAAATATAAAGGATAATAAGGCTTCAAAATTATATAAATAGATTATCTACAACGTTTAAGGTATGTCCAGGATCATGCTTTGAAAATAGAACAAAAGCTCCATTTTGACCTACGCTGAGCATGTCCGCCCTTAAATTTCTGGGGATGCTTTGTAACTAATGCATATATGGCCGCACGTCACTGAGATATGTTTTTATTTAATTACGGACACAAAGTATGTTGATATGACAACCACTTACTGTACATACGTATATAGGTATATTAAATAAGAATTTCTCACAGATTTTTAGAGACTCATCCTAGAGATCGAGTAAAATAAGGTATTTATTTAATACTGTATTAGCCGAGAGAAACGATTTCCCACGGTCATGACCGTTTCACGGTTGATAGTAAGTAAATAATATTATTAAATCAGAGATCCCCAAATAAATTTGCCGTTTAATTATACAATATTAACCACTTAATGTAGCAATAGCGAAATGGTATTGTATAATGTGCATTTAATTTTTATATTTTTTTAAGATTAGATATAGTTGTGTCAGTATACACTATAAATTATCAATGAGTAGTTTATTAGACTAGTCAATTAGCCAAGAGATCTTGTAGGTACTATTAAATGCAGAAAAATTGCATACTTCAGCGACGCAATGATAAGTAGGTATCTTTATTATTATCATTAAAAATCCTATGTGGATCTTGGCTGCCTAAAGAAAAGGTTTTTTGACACAAGTTTAACGCGAAATATATTTTTAACAACTTTTCCAATGGTGTCTGACTAAACATCGAAATAAAACATATTTCTACATTAACTCTAAATACCTAAACGAATAAATGAGGCGTTTAATTACAAAAAGCGATAGGTCCACAATTCTATATTTGCGGGAAACAACGTTTTTATGTTTCAAGCTTCAATTATTTGTTTTAACGTGAGTTTATTTTTTTCGTTGTATTCCATGTCAAAATTAGAACGAAATAGCAATTTGTTTCAGCCGATGAACTCTTAAATGTAATTAATATAGGCCAAATAAAATTGGACGTAGCTCTACTTGTACCTCACTTTTTAATTTATTCGGCATAAGGCACATATTTCCTTGGCACTGTCATGAGTTTACCGGATGCTACAGCATAGGATACGCCATTTTCAATATTGAACTTTCCCTTATTGGTTGAAATCAACCATGCTTTAAATAATATAAAACACGGACTTGGCGCTTTTTGTAATAAATCGCAACTTAAAATATTTTTTTTCGTAGAGTTTTGTCGTGTTTTGGAATTTATAGATCAATACATATTGTATAAAATTATACAAAGAATACGTGCGTATTTTTTTTCTTGATTTTGACCAAATGTGGACTTATCGTTTTTTGGAATTAGACGCCTCAAATATTAAAATTCTTCAGTGAGACATGCTTTTTTTAATCTAACTAAATATTTTTTTGGTGAAAGACAGCCTAGTCGTATATGAAGTATATTATAAAAGATACCACTAGTTCAAAATACGGATATTTACAGCAATTTGGTCACCAATCATCGATATCAAACGATACTATAAGAAAAGAATGAACTACCTACTTATATTGAGAATGTAGGAAAATATTTGAACAGATATATTAACTTGAAGCTTTCGAATTGTGATGTGCAAACGTATGTTCCCTATCAGCTAGAAAAATAAAGTTAATACTATTGAGAATGAAAAACACAAAAAAAGAAAGAATAACAAAGGAATTTGGATTGCTTTTCTACATCCTGCATCATCCCGACAGATATAAACTTCTGTATATAATCATTCAAAGGAAGATCTCCGGTAAGTAAAATCCTGGTAGGAGAAGAACGTCCTGGTTCAAGGACCGTAGTGACTAGTTAAAACCCAGAACTCCATCCGTATTCAGAGCAGTGATGGATATAGAAAAAATGGCTGAACTCATCGCCTATATCCGATAATGGATTTGACAAAAAAGAAGAATATAGAAAGACAATAATTATTTTTGTTGAATTTTGTGAATTATCAAAAGTTCTATGAGTCTGTATTAAAAAAACGCGTGTCAGTGCACACTTTGTTACGGACCTCCGTTTATTTAAACATGGGTCATAAATCATTATTGAATATTATAGATATGAAAGATACATAGAAGTACACAATATATAAAAAATTCACGTTGATAAACACTTTCAATAAATTTATCCAGAAAGAGTATTTTTTATACGATAAATTTATTTTAAACTAGCGCTCACTTAGGACTTAATATGCAAAATAAAGCTATTTAAAGAAGTTAACTGATTCGTATTATTACGTCTCATCTCATATTGCTGTAAGTCCGTTATTTTCATTTTTAAGATATTATAGGCCTATAGGGAATTGAGATTAAAGTCAACTAACTTGGTACCAAAAATGAAATTTATAAACTGTGCATAGAGTTTTTGAGTTTAAACCGAAAACGAATATGCCAAAGTTTTATTATTAGATGTTTATAGATAGATAAATAATTACTATTTTGAAGTGAGTTGGTACTAAAATTTATACCTGAGTATATTATGTACCTTATATTATAATTGTTACCCATTTATTCAATACTAAAAACACGCAAGATTTAATAATGTCAGTTTCTTTATTATAGAAAAAAACATATTTTTTTAAAAACTCACCTGGGAAGTAAAATATGTAAATTCGATTTCCACTCGGTCTAACTTTTTTCTATGATTTTTTTCTAGTAAGTATGTATACTTATAATATTTTTCTGAGGTTTTTCAAAATTATGTATTTATTTTTGTTACCAATATTATAGTCAATACGTGATGACCTATTTAATGTGGTAACACTTATGATTGGAATTGATAATGGAACAATTTGTATAGTATGTGGCGAATATTAATTTATGATTGTAAAAAAAAACAATTATGTGTAACAATAAACACATCCGATGTACATCTATAATGTTTGGGTATCTCCAGCACAAGTTAAACTCCTACATTCTTTTATTAATGACTATATTTTTACGTGAGTCTCGTCATGTTGAAGGACAGACATGTTGTCCTTGAAATGCTTTAAGATTAAGCCGCCGGGGCTTGAATCCGACAGTGACAATACTAGATGTCGCACCACTGTCGTATAGGAGACATTTAATTAACTTCTTATGCCAAACAACTACCCTGAACCGGACATTAATAAGTCGGTAGGTACACTAACAAGATTCGAGATAATGATCTGCAATTTAACTATTCATATATTTATGGAAATATTATTTTATTAATAAACTTCCATGAAAACACTCTTATACTAATATATTTCAATGAATTAGTACGATTTATATTTTTTGTCTCCAAAATAAGTGAATGCCGGTCGGGTGAGTATCTACAACAGAAAATGAATATAGAAGTTTAACGAGTCAATGTGCTCATTATGTTAGGTTATGGGACTCAGTCAATAAATGTTTTACTTACTAGTTTAGCTTTTTAAGTGGACTGTAATTATTTTAAGGGAAGATGAGAAGGTCGGATCTAGGGGTGGGGGCGATAGAACAAAGTGCCAGATACTGACCTTTGTGATATTGTATGATGGCTCCGTGATCTGGTTTCAACTTTCGCTCGCGCGGTATTGTTGTTTTGGGTCACTCGGTTCGTACACTCCCGCACTTTGTGATACAGTTTTATGGATTATATGTGAGGGTGTATGAATGATGATAATAGATTCTGAATGAGTCTGTATCTATTAAGTCAATCACTCAAGCGACGGAAAGCTATTAGAAGCCCGCACGCGCCCGCTGTCGAGATGCAACTGCATGTTCATTATAACATCGTCTCTCTTGACCCGCAATTGCTTATTGATTGTCTGGTGACAATAACACTGAGGATTAGGAGGTGGGTGAGGAGATAAGAAGTGAAATGGGAACATAAATGGCCCAACCACTTACATAATTCGAAAACACCTCTGAAACATACAGAATTATGTGAGTTCAATAAGGAATGCTACATTCTTATATATTATGAATTATTTATTGGATAAAAAGTTTAATAAGTGTTTGATATTATATTACTAATTATTTTCGTAATTATTTACTTTTTATGTATGTATTTTAACCCATAGCTTACGGGCCGCACAAAATTGTGTTTTTGCTAATTACTTTTCAAATGCAAATTAACACGTTAATAACAAAATTAATTAAAAGGGCCCGTAAGCATTGTGTTAAAATATAAAATACTTAATATTTGAATCCATACTTTATTTCCCAAAACCAGTAAACACACCCATTTATAAATATCTTTAAACGAGTGTATATTAGAATAAAATTATTCACATATTATAATATGACCTATATTCATATTTCATACTAGTAACAATATAAAAATAATATTCTGTACGTAAATTGGTTGAAGAAAAAAAATGGCGCCATCTTTTGACGTTATGTTCTGGTGTAGATAAAATACATTTATCTACGGATTTATTTTAACCTCGAAATATTTATGAGATTGTTCCATTGCTATTACTATAGTAGTGTTTCAATTATACTGCATTACTGTCATTGGGCTTAAATCTCGTTGCAGTATTAACATTTTTTTTAAGAAATCCCACGTAGTATGGCAAATTTACACGTAATTTCTAATGTTTTTTGTTACATAAGTTCTAATACTTGTCTAATAATAACTTAATAATTTAAGCAAGAATAGAAGGTGATATCCATTTCCTGTCAAAAATGTATTGAAGAAACTTTCCTGATGCAGTCTCAATCCACATAATAAAAATATATATAAATAAATTACAAGATAAAAAGAACTTTTTATATACAACGTTTTTAAATTTTCTGTCGAACCATATAAACTTGACTTGACTAGCTTAAACGATCAAAAAAATGTGTACTTGACATGTCATATTGATTTCCACAGTAACGCACGTATATATTAATAATTTAGTTGCTAGAACCCCAGACCCTAGCAACCAATAATGGTGTCGAAATAACTTTTCATACAAAATAGAATTAACTTAAAATGAATTCAATTCTACTTAAAGATGGCTAAAAGTATTAAAAAATTGCATTAAGTAAATAAAAAACAAAAAAACAAACAAATATAGAATACTGAAATGTCATTTTGATTTCCATAGTAACGCACGTATATTTTAATAATTTAATTGTTAGGACCACCCCCTTAGCAACCAATAATAGTGGATTGGATTACGGATTTCTTCCGAAATAACTTTTCATAAAAAACCGAATTAACTGAAAATTAATTCAATTCTACTTAAAGGTGGCTAAAAGTAATAAAAAATGCATTGGCATCGTGTTCTGATATATTCTAAAAGTTTCAAAATGTCTAGCTAGTCGGGAAGTTAGTTAAAAATCGATTGCAAGATTTGTACCGGACAAAGAACCACTGGACTAATAGGAATACAAGCTAAGAAAAACGTTGTAAAATAGCAGTCAGATGATAATTTGTTTGTAAAATAAGTACACATTATTTTTATTTCAGGACGAGTACAAAAATAAGACGTGATTATTAAAACATTATTAATATTTAAATCATTATAACTACGTATCTGTAAGAGTTTAAGGAAATATTCTAATTTTCTAAATTTTTTGAAGGTATCTTATAGTATAAAAATATGCACTTACTACCCAAGGCAGTGTTGAGAATTGTAATTAAATTGTAAGATAAAGCTGTGCGTACGTTATCATTCACCCTGTACTTTCAGTGATAGTCCAGATGCAATTCACGTATGTAGGTATCTTCCAGAAACCATAATCAACACAAGGGCAGATGTTTCGTGTTTGAAGAGTTAGTTACCTGGAGCGGGGTGGACGCCCTTTGCCAGGCCTACTCCGAAACACCTTGTCGTATCATCACAATGAGGTTGATATCCTGCGCGTGGATCACAACAGCCTGTCTTTTGATATCGTAGGTAAATAGGTGTTAGTCCCAACCCGTTAGGATGACTTAAAGATTATTATTTATTTATTAATATCGATTGTTGAACCCGTTTAGTTACTGTTAATTAGATAAAACATAACCAAAATTTATAATGCCAATCTAGCAAGTTAATTTTAACGAATTCAAAAAGAATTAATTTAATTTTCACATATTTGTTAACTGTAGAAAAGGTATCAAAAAGAAAGAGAAAATAATATACGCAGTGAGTGTATGTCCGCGATTTTCAAACTGGGAGGCGCGGACTAGTGCAGAAGGAGACGCTACAAGTTGAACAAAAGTATAACCACTGGTTTAAAGTTTACGAGTGCATAGATCATAAGACGGCACACAAAATAAAATAAAATAAAAACCAAAGATTCCAACTACCAACATAAGAAACGTGCCAATGTGTCTCATTCCTAAAATTATATCCTGTTACAAATAATACTAGTAATTTTTAATTGTTGTTTTAGTGGTTATGTTAGGACACCTTTAATTTTAGTTTTAAGGATTTTGTTATGCGTTGAGATATGTTTTACAAGCAGTTTATCAAAAATACGAATCTTTTTAATATTATTTAATATTTTTTTCAGGTAGGCAAGTTTCAACTTTTTCGAGGCCCTCTTTTATTTTTTTACGAATTTATTACGTAAGATAATTTTTTTTTTATATACAACATTTTTAAACTTTCTGTTAAATTATTATGCTCAATATGCTCAAACTTGTACTTGAAATGAAGTAAATAAAAAAACAAACAAACGAACAAATAAAGAATACTGAAATGTCATTTTGACATTTTATTTTGATTTACATAGTAACGCACGTATATATTAAAAATTTAGTTGCTAGGACCACCCCCTTAGCAACCAATAATAGTCTTTTACTTTTTACGGATTTTTCTGAAATAACTTTCCATACAAAACAGAATTAAATGAAAATGAATTCAATTCTGCTTAAAGATGGCTAAAAGTATTAAAATAATGCATTGGCATCGTGTTCTGATATATTCTAAAAGTTTCAAATATCTAGCTAGTCGAGAAGTTAGTTAAAAATCGATTGCAAGATTTGTACTGGACAAACAACCACCTGACAAAAAAGAATACGAGCTAAGAAAAACGTTGTAAAATCGCCACTGCACTTAGTAAATCAATATTTCCTCCACGATTCACGTCCAAGGTGGTGTCATGAAAAATGGTATGAAAACTTAGACTGTATGAAAATGATTCAATTAACAATATACACCTGGTATTATTATGTAGGTACAATGTAGGCTTTGTATGGTTATATTGTTGTTATTAATTAAATGCTATGGCTATCAGTACGATTAATCAGTTTCGCTGCATATTAAAACGAAAGTAAAAACACCGCTGTCAATTCGTAAGTAATTTTTAATCATGACTTTACCACACAATTCGATGTTAATAATATCGAACATTTGCGCTGTCATACAATATGACAAGTCACTTTACTTAGCACAATGTTTTGTATGGAGATGTCACTGCGAGCGTTTACTAACGAGCCGTTAAAATAATTGGCAGCTCAGAAGAAAGATTAAACATATTATACCTATTTTTATAATGAATATTATTAAAGAAGGCCACGGAATCATAATAAAACAAAGGATATCAAGGTATAATTATTTTAATAATATATATTTGCATACATTAATTGAATATTCCATACAAAAAATATATTGTAAATTATATTATTAATACTATCAATTTTTATCTATATCTACTATAATTTCAAAAATATATTTGGATGTTTGTATGTACCGTCGCGTTGGTTTTTCTTTATACAAATCCACACGCGCAGTCGGATTTCGACAAACTTTGGACAGTGGACGGAGGCCAACAAGCCGGAATGCGTGGTGTGGGTCTCAAATTTCAGATTTAACCCATTGCACCCCGGGGACAGTTTTACGGTTTTTGCGGAAATGCCGCCGCGTACAGGGCCCTGAAGCGCGGGATTTAATGCTGCAACCCCCATTTTTATTATATATGTCGCTAAAATGTGTACATTTAAAAAATATTGGTGATTATTTCAGCTCGATCGGAAGTCAAATGGCAAAGTTAGATGCAAATAATTGTGTTATTAGAATCGCTAAAGGCGGCGCGGGCGACGGTGTGCTCCACTCATTTTTAAATTCAATCCTTTGCACTCTACGTATTAAATTTAGAATTTTTATTTTAAAATATTAAATCAATCCACTCCTGGGCAGCGCCGGGTGATACGGTTAGTATAATATGTATATATTGTCATCAGAGCCAATGTAACTCGAGTCTGATTCTATCGAAAATACGTAGGTAAACAGTTTGTACACATAATTATTGGAACATGCTTATTGATTTTTTTTAATATCAGTACGAAGCAGGACTCGATTTCTTATCCAGATAAATTATTATACATATCTTTCAAGGCTAGTTTATTTTTGATTCTGTTGATAAAATAATACATAGTAGTACATTAAAGTCTTGATTTTTTTTTAAATGAAAAATTTGATACGCTGGTTCTCAACTGCAGTTAGTATTAATATTATATTTTTCTTAGTAGGTACATACTAAATAAATATACATACTATATAAAATTTCCAACGTTCTATAAAATATCATTATTTCAATATTGGATACTCACTCTAAAAAAATGATATATTGCCATTCTGTTTGTGAAGTAACAAATACATTCAATATTTACTAATTCACCATTCACTATTCGCTAATTAAATTTTTGATTATTTTAATAAAACAAACCCGAAATTCGTAAAGATACAAAGTAAGTACCTACATTAACGTCATGAATTTATTTGAAATGCAAAATTTTAGTACACTGGCTCTCAACTGCAGATAAAATTATTAATATTGTATTTATCGTACATATTAAATAAGTAAAATTTTCAACGGTCAATATAATAAAATAATAATTTAATATTAGTTTCAATATACGTTGATATAATTAGGTACTTAATCAAGTTGTTGTTAAGTTGAAAAAGACGTGACTAAACCCTATTGCTTAGAGCGAATGCTCTGCCTACTAGAGGTACCTAGCGGTAAAATAGGATAGGTATTTGAATTCAATTCAATTTATAAATAATTAACTTTTTAAAGTGTTTTCAATAATTAATAAATATCTGAAAACAATAATAAGACTAATATGTATTTTTTTAATTCAAAGATAAATGTAGAATAAAGGTACTCGTTTCCACTTAAAGGTCTTTACACTCTATCGTTGATGATCAAATTATATCATTCAGTAGTATCTAAGAGATAATAATATTATACCATATCGTTTGAGACTCGTTATCTCTTGAGAATACCCTCTGCAACGAGTCCAAAACCTCGAGGAAAAAATGAGGAAGAACACGCGATGAAAACCCAGAAATCTATATGTATTTAAAAATAATGTCTTGTAAACGTGTTTTATAATTTCAGAATAAATATTAAGATTATTGTAATTATAAGGGCAGATTAGATACATACGTAGTTACATTCAGGACTCGAAATGGACCGGTGCACATCAGAGCTCCGTTCCGGTTCATAAAATCCCCAAAATTATTGCTCCGTCTCGTGGACAAATTAATTTGACCATCTGAGCTAAAGACCATAATTTAACAGAAAAATGAATACTTACACTTATTTTTATACAATATATTATTTTCTTACATAAAATTAAATACCAATGTTAATATTTTCGGAAAATTATTTAGCATTCTGGTTCGTAAAATTTACCATTGCGAGCGCTGGGTACATTGATTTGAAACTGCAATTAAGAAAATAAAATTATTTTAAACCGGAAAAGGTATGACATAACTACTATAAAAAAGTTATTATTTCCCTCTCTCTCTCTCATAATTATTATATGGTAAAATGAACCCTACACTATAAAATGTCCACGATAGTTTATTTTTCATCGGAAATACAATTTTGAGTGATCGGTAATTAATTACTATTTACTTCAATGCAATAATAATAATTACGAGTCGATCTGTTATTTTTCCCATGAGATAATGTAACTATGTTGTTTGTATAGGTATCGCGTGAATGGTTGCGTAGCAACAAGCAGACGCAGTTTTTTTATTAGTGTACCTACCTACTTGTTGGCGCTATATTACGACTGGTAATAAAAATAGTTGCAAAGTGTCTTCAGTTTCTAAAAGTGGCTTTCATTTTTTTGTAATTTCATATCGGTCATGAAGATAAGTTCGATAAGTTATCTGGAAAAAGATTGATTTTAATGACTAAAATTACTAAGGGGAAATTAATTTGAATAGAAAAATACATATTACAACATTATATATTTATATAGCTCTACTAACAATTAATACTTTATACAATCAAATAATTTGTATAATTCGTAGGTAAATACAACGATAATTACTTCGTTTATTTCTAACTGGACTTTAGACTTTCACGGAGTTTCTACGAGAAATGGTTGTTGAGTGGGTAATGGATCAACCAAAAATTGAAAAAGACAATAAATGATTATTTACTTTCGCAGCTGCGGGATCAATTCAACAACCCCGGTGTCATAGACACCCGCTTTATCAAAGTGTGCTACCGTAAATGATAATAAATTATAAAAATATATTTTATTGAAGATTGTATCCATTGAGTAGAGTGAGAATGCAAAATAACTCATTTATCTGACATTAATTATTAATGTGACAGTAAAATTATTATGATTCACAATGCGTAATAAGTGTGAAATGTAGAGTATTGGTGTTGACGCTCATTAGAACATCTATATGGCCCAGTGGCGAAGGGTGGAGGTAGGCTGTTAAGATTCGACATAAATACTAAACTTTGTCAGTCATACTTATTTGTTTTCGTTGAACTAAGAATACAATTAGCAGATGATGCTGGTTAGTTTTTTAAATTCAATTAAATTCTGCCTACACCAAACCATAATAGTTCAGGTATGCTAAGGGTGATCCAACAAAAATATTCCACACTATTTCAGCCATATTTATTTGTTTTCGTTGAATTAAGAATTAGAAGAGCAGGTGATGTTTGTTAGTTTTTTTTTTTAAATTAATTAAGACATGCCTATACAAAACCGTAATCGATAAAAATATTCTTCTATAAATAAAATATATAAAATGATGTGCTTATGGTTTAATGGTATATTTTTAAAATATTTTATAGATAAATTAAAATTTCTGACTATTATCTACTATGGCTTTGATTGTGCAGGGTTTAATTGAATTTTAAAAAGTAACAAATACTATCTATACATAGTTCAATGAAAACAATTACGTTTGACTGACAAAGTTTAGTTTGCACTATTTATATCGGATCCTAACAGCCTACCTCCACCCTTCGCCACTGATATGGCCACTGCAGTTTCATCACAATTCGCACAAATCTTCCTCATAGGAAGCGTAGGATATAGTCAGCGTGGGTAACTTGTATGGGGAACGGGATCAAAACGCACTACCACAAGAGTAGCGTATGTATGTAATATTTAGTAACTACACCGTTTTATGACACTTCAAACAAGAATCATAAAAATAAATAGATGGGTGAGTGTTGTATTTACAAGTACAGTAAAGTTAGTCACTTGATTTAATTTAAGAGGGTCGATATTCACACATATAATTCAAAAATAATGTTTGCTTAAATTTTGCTAGAAAATATTCTATTTGAGCCTTCTTGATTTTTATATAAAATAAAATCGAGCAGCTGCATCCCACCCCTGCTATTAGATATAAATCGATATGATACTTAACCGTTAGGTACACGATTACCCACGAAAATAAAATAAAACAATATGTAAATAGTCAATTAATTGTACATAATATTCATAATATATTGAAGTTATTTGAAACTATGTATTTTTGTTGATGATTATGTCATGATTTTATTGTAATATGTATAATAATAATCGGCCTTCAAGTGTCAATAGTAGTATATAGTGGAATAGTTGGATTTAGTACTTATAATTAGAATTGTGATCCTAATTAGGAGACATTTTTTAAAAGTATTTTTACTAGGTCAGTTTTTAAAAAATGCTCCCTAAAAGCTCTATTGTGAAATTTTCTGTTGCACCGATCGCGGAGATAATGATAAAATGGAAGGGTACTTGTTTGACAATCATTGATTCGCGTGAGAATAAACAATGGGGATGTTTTTTTTATTTATTTATTGTAGTATCAAATAGTAATTATCTAGAGCGACAGTAATTGTATTACTTTTATGAGCACGTTAGTATATCAATTATCGTTTTGGAGGGTAAAATTGTATTGCATACAATAATAAAGCAATAAACCTCCAGTAAAATATATTTGGTACTGTTCGGTTATACCGGAGGCAGCGGAAAACGCATTTTGAAAATAGCCGATAAACTGGATTATTTGTTAGTTTGGGTTAGTTTAGGTTCGGTTAGGTTGGGTTAGGTTAGGTTAGGTTAGGTTTGGTTAGGTTAACCTAACAAATAATCCAGTTTATCGGCTATTTTCAAAATGCGTTTTCCGCTGCCTCCGGTATAACCGAACAGTACCATATATTTATATTTCACATATTATTTATAAATGGATAAGTACTGAGAGAATTTTCAAATATATCAACACACCCTTTCTAATATAAGTTGTCAACACTATAATATATCTGTTTTAATTTTAATATATTTTCAGCAAGCATCGTCATACCAATACGTTTATTAAACGATATAAAATATATATCATTATTATTTAACATGCTTATATACGTATTGGTAGTTACGATACTTATATTATATCACGTATTATATTATATATGTAGGTATTTGGGTAGATATGAAGCGCCTAATTTCAAAAGCCCCTAAAACGGTTTTTGAAATTTTTTGAGTTAGATATATATTTAGATGGATATTTTTGTTACCTATATGATGGCCAAAGACTCAACTTTCAAAAACGTCAATAACCGTCAATACGTATGATCAAAAATTAGGGTAAATTTCAAAACCTGCTAAAATGGTTGGGTATGCTTATCAAATACCCCTAAAATGGAAAGCCAAAATACTCCTTAGAATGTAACGAATTAAAAAATACATACATGAAGTTCACAGATTTAATAGATATGATTTTCTCTCATTTTTCTCAAAATTACCTAAACTAGTTTTTCTCATTTTTCTCAGAACTACCTAAAATCGTTATAGGGGCTTTTGAAACTAGGCACTCCATATATAGTTTATAAAAAATTTACGTTGCAGATAATTAATTCAGACGCAGACGATATATTTAAATTACAGATTTTTTAAATTTATCTGTGTATTTTATGGTTGTTAAATTATCAAGGTATCCACTGACCAGTGTATATTATTTGATTACTGGGAAATTTCAATAATTATTCATAATTTTAAAGAAGTTGCTATAATATTATTTATAAACGTTGTTTTTAGTTTTTTTTAAATACCTAATCTTGGCAAATTGAACCGCATGTCAAAATGGAGCTTTTTTTCTATTTTCAAAGCATGATCCTGGACATACCTTAAACATTGTAGATAATTTATTTATATAATTTTGAAGCCTAATTATCCTTTATATTTATTTAAAACATTTGATGACTGCATAAAGTATTTTTATTACGTAAAATAGTATTCTTTTAAACCTCTCGGACCTAACCTAACGGATTTTTTTTTAATGGTACATGTTCAAACACGCGCGTTAACATAATTTTACTCCCTACTTCAATTATAAATTATCAATTTATGGTTACGGCCGTATGTTGTAGCTTAACTACTGGGGAATGCCAAAAGAAATGGCGTATTAAAAAAAAACACTACCTTATTCTTAGGTCAATAATTATCATAAAGCAATCATTATTCGTAAGATGTTTATCACACTTGAATGGTCAACGGCATAGCTTATAATCAATACCTTTAGAATTATCTTCAATTGTGTTAATCTTGCCCATTTTTTGAATAATAAAATGCCCAATTCTTGTCAAATTTGGGATCACAGAGATTATCAATATAATTTTTTATCGTAAATATTTCACTATAATAATGTCGATATAAAATATACTGATAGTTTTATAAATGCGTTTAAAAATTAATAAACGTAAAAAATCTTAACACCACTACACAGTTATGTACTGAAATATGACTATATTCTAAAACATTAGAGCGAGAGGTTTAAAAAAATACTATTTTATGTAACAAAAATACTTTATGCAGTCATCAAATGTTTAAAATAAATATAAAGGATAATAAGGCTTCAATATTATATAAATAGATTATCTACAACGTTTAAGGTATGTCCAGGGTCATGCTTTGAAAATAGAACAAAAGCTTAATTTTGAGCTACGCTGAGCATGTCTCCCTTAATTGAATAAAAATGAAATCTAATCTCTTTTAAATATTTTCCATTTTGTTTTAGTTGAATAAATAAACTTTATATTTGAAATTATCTTCTATGTCAGAAAATCGTGATTGTCAATCGGTTACTAAATAATAATATGATGTCTGCCAAAATTAAATATTTTTTCAATCTTGATTTGTTCTGTCAGTGTTTCGTGTCAAGAAAGTACCGATAAACTTTCAGTATTTTTTTTATGTTGGAAATACGTGTAAACTTTCTAATAATACACATGATTAAATTACTATCCGATCAAAATATAACATATTTGGTCATTATGTAATACTATTAATATTATTAATTGAGGTTATAGGTATTAAGTTGGTGAACTGTAAGAAGTTAAGCAAAAAAAATACTTAATATGCATGCAATATTTGTATTTCTCCACCATATAGCGATTACCCGTACAAATAACACATTGTGATAAATTATTGTAATACTATTTTTAAAAGGAACTAGTAACCACAATTTATCGTAATATTGGAAAAGAGGTAGTTATAATATTTATGACAAAACCGCGTTGAATGAAAGTGAAGTTAACTTTTGTTATGTTTAAACAATAATTTTGCTCGTAAACTAGGATTTTTTTTGAATAGAAACATATTATTATATTATGCAGTGACATCTTTCAAAAAAGTTAAATGAGAAATAATAAAAATATGTCATCTTATAAAAAACTGTGTGTTATTTTAATATAGTCTAGTGATACAGGAGGACTCACTTGCCTACCTTAAACCTCATCCTTAAAAAGGTGACTCGTGATGCAAAATTTGAAACCAAATAGTATATTATTCCATAAGTCATTTCAATTATTGATATAGTTATGCAGATGATATTGGTATCATTGCTGTGTCCCAATAAGCCCTCGAAAAATCATTTATTTAAGTAAAGTTGGGTTCGGCAAAAACTTCAAATAAACGTAAGTAAAACATAATACATGCCAGTACTTTACAGTTCATCAACAAAATGATAATAGCAGCATTATTGCTGGTGGCGATGTTTTTGACACGGTGGAGTAATTTGTTTATATCGAGTCCCTTGTCATATAAACAAATTACACAAACGACTAAATCAATCGTTGGATGAACCTTGCCAACAGTTGCTATTTTCATCTTTAAAGGCAATTCTATGATGGAAAGCCAAAAAACTGTATATAAAGCTCTCATATACCTAGTATTACGTATGGATCAGAGTGCGTGGAATTCAGCAAGCAGGATGAGATAAATATACATATTGTTGAGAAAAGAGTTTTGAGAAGAATGTTTGGGGCTATTCAAGAAGCTGGCATTTAGAGATCGAGGTTTAATCCGAATGAAGGGCTGTAAATATTTTAGGGAGAAAAAAGGAACTGGATTAGCTATGTGCAAAGAATGCCGAAGAAGGTAACAGCAAGGCGTGCTATGTACGCTTCCAATGAAGTCAACAGGCCCGGACGGCTAAATCTAAGATGGATGGACAACGAACGCTACTGGAGATTTTAGAATATGTACTCGACCAAAGTAACTAGGAAGTGTCAGTGCTGGGTCGTCCAAGAGAGAGAAAGTTTTTGTAGGATGTCAACTTAGAGTATAGATCAGGGAACTCAGAAATAATGGGAACTGAAATACACAACGGGTAAGGCGAAAGCAGGTAACCGACTCGAGTAAGGAAGAATCCGGGTTAAACTTACACACGTGTTAAGAATACGTTTTACGTTGAATACTAAAAACTGCTCTCGGTTTATGCATTTACGCTCATTTAATGTTGGTGTATTACACACACTATTGCACGTGCATAATGCGTGCTTCATTTTCGTAGGACACTCACACATTCAAAAGCCAGCTTCACCATGCGGCGTATTGAATATTGCCTATCGGTATTCTATTTATTATCTGTTCTGTGGTATAGATACATCTAGACGCCACCCATTGCATTGCTAAATGAAACTGCGTGCCATGCGTTTGGTTTGTGAGCAAGCGAACGCATTCATATACAAATGTCTGAGACCATAGACCATTTCGCTAGTGCCCGCCCAAAGTGCTCGCGCTAGACGCTTAGAATTAAAATATAATTTTCTATTTTTTTTACGTTATATAGTATTTTTAAGGGGTCAAAATGCAACCATTAGGTAAAGATATCCATAATTTAAGTTATTTTAAAGAAACACTAGGTCACTGATATTAAAATATATAATAATATACAAATAAATTATCACGAACATGTATCAACTTTCATATGAAACGTAATACCATCTTCTTGCTTATCAATACGGTTACCACATTTTATAGCAACACACAATACCATTTTTTCTACTTAATGAACTAAAAATATTTACCATTGACTTTATGTTTAACACAAAAAAATATCAATTTTAGCAACACGCGCTCACAGGTTATCGACTTTTAGCTATGCAACAAACTAAGATTTGGCGGCGACAGCATAGCAAACCATCCCACACATCTGTAAACCTTTTATCTTACTCTAGCGCGTGTCGCAGAGATTATAAGGGTGCCGAATACATTCTCACTCGCACTTATGCATCGTTTTTGTTCAGGCCTTGGATGTCAAGGCTCACACAAGGGTTGCCATAAATTATTTGAATTAATCAATACATCTCTAAAAGTATTGTATTTATATTTATTAATTGTTACTCGTTACCCGAATTATATGGTAAAATGTATTCGGTAAAACTTTGAAATGAGTTTACAAATGATTATTACAATGAAATTTTTTATAGATAATTAATATTTTATAGATAATTATGTTATAATTTTTCAATATATTATTACCTCAGTATTCATTCTTTCCCATTCAATATAATTATTATGATGTTAAAGCACGTGAACTTTGTCAGCGCCACAGGCGAAAGAATTCCTCTTTATCAAAAAAAAAATACCTTTTCTACATTATTCGCATTATTTGCAGTTATTCTTTATTTGTCACTATTTTTATACATTTAAAGATGGTATCTCTAATAAAATGAATAGTATATTCTATTAGTTTATATCTGCTTACAATATCATCAATCACCAAACAATAATAGATAATTTTAATTCACAGTATATAAAAATATTATACATAGATAATCTAACAACAAAATTATTAAAAGCAAAAAAAATCATTTATGACTGCTTTTTAGTTTTGCTTCAATAACTAAACATGATGTGCATTAGTTTTTATAGTATTCTAAGAAAATATTATGATGTTTAATTACACAATAAAACGTACTTAAAATAATAAGAGTAAAATTTAAACATTATGTACTTCATTTACTTAGACTTTCGGTTGTATCAGAACAGGCAAAGCTTTTTATACACCTTACCTCATTACGAAAGAAAGGTGCCACATCTGCTCATAAATATAATTCATTAAAACAATGCAAAGCTTTCAGCAGCAGGCTCTTTTACCTGATTTTTATAATGACTTACTGAAGTACACATGGCTTAAAGCACAAAATTGCCCATGTTTCAGATTTTTAAAAAGCCATCACCTGTATGGTTAAACGCGTATTTTGTCACGAACGTTTATTGCAGAGAGTTTAATAATAAAATAATATTGCCATGACCTTATTCAAGTAGTTTGGTCTCGAAATAGATTATAACGTAAGGCTTTTCTTAAAACAAAAGCACTTTGATTTTTGCGAAGTATAGAGAGCGAGAAGATTTCTGCTTATAAATGCTTTGACTGATGTTCAAACTGTTGATATTAATTTAAATGTGATATATGATCTTTTTCTGGTCTTTACCTACTCATTTCTTTCGTAGTTTGATAAGCTGCTTTTATGTTATTTTACTTTTTCTTCTATTTTATTTAAAATTTAAGGGGGGACATGCTCAGCGTAGGTCAAAATGGAGCTTATGTTCTATTTTCAAAGCATGATCCTGGACATACCTTAAACGTTGTAGATAATCTATTTATACAATTTTGAAGCCTTATTATCTTTTATATTTATTTTAAACATTTGATGACTGCATAAAGTATTTTTATTACATAAAATAGTATTATTTTAAACCTCTCGCTCTAATAATTTAGAATAGTCATATTTCAGTACATAAATGTGCAGTGGTGTTAAGATTTTTTACATTTATTAATTTTTAAACGCATTTATAAAACTATCAGTATAATTTATATCGAAATTATTATAGTGAAATATTTACGATAAAAAATTATATTGATAATCTCTGTGATCCCAAATTTGACAAGAATTGGGCATTTTATTATTCAAAAAATGGGCAAGATTAACACTATTGAAGATAATTCTAAAGATATTGATTATAAGCTATGCCGTTGACCATTCAAGTGTGATGAACATCTTACGAATAATGATTGCTTTATAATAATTATTGACCTAAGAATAAGGTAGTGTTTTTTTTTAATACGCCATTTCTTTTGGCATTCCCCAGTAGTTAAGCTACAACATACGGCCGTAGCCATAAATTGAAAAATTATAATTAAAGTAGGGAGTAAAATGATGTTTACGCGCGTGTTTGAACATGTACCGTTGAAAAAAAATCGGTTAGGTCTTACAGACAATGAAAAGATATGACGTTCTAAAATACTTTGTTTACCTTTTTATAATATGTATATTAGAGTGGCTAGGGGTTAATGTAGGCTGGTAAGATTCGACATAACTATTGCACATTATACTTTGTCAGTCATACTTATTTGTTTTCATTAAACTAAGAATAAAATTTTTTGCAGATGGTTCTGGTCAGTTTTTACAAAATTCAATTAAACCCTGCCTAACCAAACCACAATAGTTTGGGTATGCTATGGCTATCCGACAACATAGTGCACACTTTTTATATCACACTTATTTGTTTTCATTGAATTAGGAATACATATTATATAATATATACAATATACATACCATATTATATTCGGTTTGTTTTTAAAATTTTAACTATAGGTACATAATCGATAAAAAATTATCTTCCAGCTATAAAATATCTAAAGTTATACATGGTTTAATGGTATGGTTTTAGATATAAACGAATATTTGACTATATTATCTACTATGGCTTGGATTAAGTATGGTTTAATTGACACTATCTATATACGGTGTAATCTTAGTTAAATGAAAATAAATATGTTTGACTGACAAAGTTTAATGTGCGCTATTTATGTCGGATCTTATTAGCCTACCTCCACCCTTCGTCACATATTAATATCAATATTTTCAATACTAAGATTTGTCGAATGAAATCATTTTAAAGTATCCCTCAATGCAATTTCGCGCATCAGAAATCCCCTTGTACCATTCATACGGCAGAAGATGAGACATCTATCAATGGCATCAATGCGTGCACCTTTACTACAATCAACAGGTGGGGATGTCAATTGAGCCGGACCGGGTTCAATCCTTTTGCAGAAATCTGCGGAAGTAAGGATTTTTGAACACGTGCAAAAGGGGAGATGATTTTGTAATACTTGATTTTCAAATTCGGCATGAAATTGTCGCTTCCTATTCTTAACATATAAATGAAAAATAGCACACAAAAGTGTTTGAAATAACATCTTTATACAATGTAGTTATTATTGATAAGATTCTGAATAAAAATGAATAAGGATCAAAATCACGTCCGGATGCGCTATTAATAAATATTATTCTGAAGATAGAACCTTTTTTAATTTATGATTAAAGTAGGCACACAATGTATAATAATATATTATATATAATTTGTGCTGTATAGATGTAAAATATAAATCTTTAAATATATATATGTGTATAAGTACTTAATTTTTTAACATTTCAAAAATAATATAGGGTTAATTAATTATAGTTGGTATTAAGAATAAATAGTGATTGAGGGGAGTGGATGCTCAAGGTGGTGATAGGTTTGAAGACTCATATGCGTGTAGATGTAAGACGATGCATCAGTGAAACGGCAAATAATTTTCAACTATAGGCGCGACGAAATTTTAGACTCGCTGGCATTCGGAGAGCAAACGTCGAGGTGTATACGTCAATTTTTTTTGTGATGGCGACGGGGGTATTAATTCTTAAATCGTGTTAAGATGACTAAAAACGTTACCCACTTACTTGAAAAAGAAAACATGTCAATGAATATATTATTATTGTTACTAATAGAATAATAAACAGAACATGGAAACAGGATTTATGATTGTCAGAAACAAATTATATTTTGTTCGGCATGCGTCATTTGCACCCACGACCCGCAACCGCGCATCGCCTAGCAACGATCTTTTTAGACCATGCCTCAACTGAGGTATAGCCTTAAACGGTTAAACCATCATTGGGTGGTAAATATATAACAATAGTTACGTTGCCCATATTACAATATTTTATAGGTAGATATTGATTGTAATACAAATCGCATACCTATCTTTATGATTTTTAAACTGTGTGAAGAAACGAGTGCCTCATTTGCTTAATGGAAAGCTGTCAGTATGATGATGAAATTGAGAATGACTTTTGATTCAAATTTATTTATTTACATATTTATTGAACTTATAAAGTAAGAAATTCAAGACGTTCAAAATATGACATAAAACACAGAAATATAGCAGTAGGTACCTATTTATTAGAAAAACAGTATAATTAACATGTTTATACGCTTTTTACAATATTTACTCTTTATAGAGCAAATTAAAAATTATAAGGTACATAGAAGTACGCCGAATCAACAAAGTTGACCTTATTCTAAGAATTTATGAAAGAAAGTCTATCCTAACTCATTCTCACGTAGATGGAATATATCAATATCTGAAGCGATTTGGTTGAACAAAGTTATTGCCCGCACAATTGGTATTACTAATGGCACCTTGGGAAAACAAATAACGGATGTTTTAGATTATTAAAACAGTAGTTATCAAATACACATAGGTCAGCATTGCCAAGAATGGCAGAAAACTCATTTATGCCCCGTATAAGTCGGAAAAGTACATAGTCATAAATAGATCTCTTCTGACTTTTTAATTATACTCGTAGTATGTCAGAATACCTAAGAGAAAGTCAATTGGATAAACACACGTATAGTATCTATACATCTTCAAGTAAATGAGTCTCAAGAATATTTTTTGAACACTCTCCCATAACCGTACTTCAACTGATGCGGTGCTCAAATAATAGACCCACTGGCAAGCATACTTTGAACTGCAGGAATTGTTTAAGTTATGTGAAAGTAATTGGCATTGAGTGATCATGTGCCTCACAAAGATGTTAATTAAGACAATAAACTTATAGCCGTAAAATAATTAGTTAGTTAAATTATTTTATATTATAAAGTTTATAAGATGAATATACCAAGATCTATGCTGCAATATTGTTAAATCTCATATTGTAAATAATAAGCATTTTGTTAAGTATTTAGAAGATTCTGACAAAGCAAGAGATGCTCAGAGATCATGAATACGGTTCAAAATTGTGTTCTTTTTTATATTTTAAATTTATTTTCACATAATAAATAAACTTTTTCATTATTGGTATAGAGGAGAGAGAGGAGCGTGCATAGATTTAACCATTGTTACCTAATTTATATATAAAAAAATATATATTTCGATATAATAAATATCTAATATTATACTATGGGTTATTAAATTAAGAATATTGTGATATACAAACAGAGAAATGTAATAAATTACTTATTTTAGAATAATATTATCATAATTTATACAAGAATGATACAAAATTTACTGCTTCGGTGGACCTCCCAGAGGTGTCGACATTTGTTTTCACACTGAATTAATATCAAAGTGTTGTCATGTGTGTATGATATATTAATTTTCTCAATCGAATCCGACAGTATACCTTTATTGTTACAATTTATTCATTTCCTTTTTTTTTCTTTTTCACACAACACAGCGTGAAAAGCACGCATTAAAGCTATTCGAACAATAAGGGCTTTGAATGCAGATAATATTTAGATATCAAAACTTTGTAAGGTTTACCCGAAAGGGTTGTAAAAATAAATGACTTTGAAATTTATGAAATGTATATTCATAAGGTTGGTAAATAAAAAAATCAATATACTTACCTACAAAATGATTTATAATTTTATTTAATGCTAAACTTCAGTTGAGGCATGGTCTAAAAAGATCGTGGCTAGGCGATGCGCGGATTGTGAAAATGACGCGTGCCGAACGAAATATAATTTGTCGTAAAAATTCAATATGCGTCCTTTTAATGTTATGTTTATTATTATATTCGTAATAATAATAGTATATTCATTGACATGTTTTCTTTTTCAAGTATATGCGGAACGTTTTTTCGTCATCTTTACACGATGTAAGAATATATTCCTCCGACGCCATCACAAAACAAATTGACTTGCTCACAGATCGACTATCGCTCTCCGACTGGCAACGCAGCCGAAATTACGTCCCACATACTGTTGAAAATTATTTGCCGTTTCACTTATGTACGCTCTTAAATACATACAAACTAAAAAGTGCTTTGTTGACCCAAAAATAATTGTCATCAATGAATTCGACAGGTCAATAAGTATGTCAACAGAAGCTGCGTCTATCTCGATCAACAATTAATTAATTGTTTATTGATATATCTACGAGACCTTTCATTTTACCTAAATCGTGAAATATTGATACAATTATTTTTGTTCTACCTGTACAAGAGGAGGTTTTTATCTAACAATGTATAAACTCTGGATGACGATGGTCATAATGATGAGAGTAAACTTATTAATTGAAATAACTGTTTTGTATTTGTATCATTTCCTACAAATTTACTGTTTTTTTTGTTATGCATTCAAAATACAACTAATTCTATAATTAAATGGATTGTACCGTTATTATTATATCATTATGGCTATTTTCATTATTTACTTAAATACGAAAATTTAGTGCCAATCATCATTTTTCAGTCGTCAACGTCATGACGTCAGTAAACATGCCAAAAAACATTGGTGGTCTTTTTTACCCTGTCAAGTTTACAAAAACTTTGGGAAACTTATTTTTTACATTTTGAGAACAATACAAATAATATATGTTTCCAAACAATTCACCGTCACGCGGTAAAATATAATTTTTGTAACAAGATCTAATACGTTATCACCAAATTTAAGAACACTATATCGATATTTATGAATTATTGCTATTATGACAATAGAAAGAGTTAATTTTAAAAGAAAAAATAATCAGCAAAACTTACTTCTTCTTCTTGGTCGTACACTCATAGCTGAGGATTGTGACCACATTTTAATTTTGCCATCCTTTGAGCGACCACGACTTTCCATCCTTCTCGATCTTCCGCTTCTCTCAGGACAGAATTAATGGTGCCCCCAGTCAGCTCTTTCACTTGGTCGCTCCAGCGCGCAGACGCTTTTCCTCTGCTTGGCCTTCCACTACAAAACTACCAGTCTCTCTAGGTAGTCCGGTCCGCGCCTGACAATATGTCCAAAAAAACTTCAGAATTCTTCACAGACATATTGTCGAGAGCCGTTCCTTTATCTTGTCTCTGGATGATTCTTTTCCATTTTTTGCAATCTGTATGCGCCCTCTTATTTCCGCTTCGCATCCGCCCTTTAAACTTACTTAATCTGTGAAAAATCCATATAATATTATATTATAGTCATACTATGTCCAATTTTTGGAACGCAATAAATAATAATTGTTAAAAATTAATAAATTATAGTTTTTTTAAATGTAAAATTGATCTAGTGTAAAGACCCAATGGGTTTTTTTAAATCACTAACAACTATTCATAGGAAAACGTGTGACAGGCGGGATACTATCATTATACTACCGTAATAATTATATTATATCAGTATAGGAACCACGCACACTCTAGCGCGCCCCAACCGAGATCTCGGGAAGTTACTCATGTGAACTTTAAAGAGCGCCTGACGTTCGTTACGCCATGGTTTAAGACTGCATAACGGGTGTGGAGACGTGGCGGGTGGTGGAGGGAAAAGAAAGTTAAACGTGCGTTCAAATAAACTCTGAAGGCTTACTTATGTTAGGTTTTCTTTTTAACTGATTTATTTAAATTCAAATATTTTTACATTTTTTTAAAATAGATTTATAGGTATCAACATAATATATTAAATTAATTTATTCCCCAATAAAAAATAATTAAGTGTACATACATATAGGTACTTTTACATACATTGTTTATGAATTAATCTGCAAAAAATGTATTCAGAAATTATGACTTTGGAAAGTCTTAGAAACATTCATATTAGAAAAAATCCCAGTAAAAAAATTGAACTGAGTCCAAGTTTTCTTGTTGCGGATCATTAAATGTTTAATACAATATAACTAAGAATGTCTTCAATTTCGTCAATATATTATGTATTGTCTACAATCCTTTAAATATAAATCAACCTAATGATATCTTTAATTTTGATTCAACAATAGCATTAGGATTGCTTAATATTTTTGTTGCCACATACTTAATAAGTATGTGACAATCATATTATTATTATAATCACTTATTCTAAAATTATACTTATTCGTCTATATTGTATCGTGTTCGTATATATTGTTCTGTCTACAAAATATATTAAATTGATATATTTTTTAGTCTAACTCACGATTTGTCAGTATTGCATGTTCTTTCATTTAGTGTTCTTAGTACATTGAACGTTGGATTGTCTCGTACAGATTTAGTACGCGGCCTGTGGCAGTTCAAATTGACAAAACATGTGTAGTACAAGGCACAGGTTCCAGAGGGCGATACTGCGCTGTCTCAAGAGGAAATCGTTATTTATCCATCTTCATTCTTCGCCCCTTAATTGAATTACTTTTCGATTGATAAAGTCCTTCCAGTTACGACGTTTAAGAAAATCAATCAAGTAATTGATATCGCCAAGCGGCAGTTCTTTGTACTTGGCAATTTTTAATCAAGATAACGATCAGATGTGCGTGGGTTGACATTTTTAGTCGTGGTAGGTTGTTTTTGTTATTAAAAAGTTTCACGTAGACCATCCAAAATAACACTGGCAAAAAGACGATTCTAATCATCGAAATAATGACCAAAATAACAAACAATAAATGATTTATGTAATTAATGAATTATCTTTTAATTATGACAGAAGATTTAAAAATGTATTATTCTTTTTAATGACCGAGCAATATCCACTAATAAAGACATGGGTTTCAGTTTTGAATTCCGAGTCTGACAAATTTACATGTTGTTTTTTTCAATGTGTATTTGAATTCTCAGTCAATGTACCCAAACGATTGAGCAATTTAAGAAACTACTTCGTTAGATCCACATAAAAACACAGTCTGGTTGGGCCAATCACCTGACACCATTATCCTTTGCCAGGACTACTATTAACAGGCAGTCATACTGCAACCGTGTGCTTGTAAGCACCTATAACCTGTAAAACGCACACGCACAGGGTGACTCAATAAACAGTATCACGCGAGAGTGGTAGTGCGAGTGAGTGATAACCAAACCATGGAGCCAGTATCGTCATAATTAAAGGTCAATGCCTGGCATCTTTTGGTAAACCCCCCGGCCGAGCACTCGAATCACAGTCCACTGAAAAGTGCCGCCGAAGTGAATTAAAAGAAATCATTATTTAAAATAAATAACCTAAAAGCGTTCCGACACTCACATCAGAATAATCTAATAAAAAAAATCTTGAACAGAATGGAAATTTTACACGTCTTTCGTTTAGTGAGAAGTGATTTGACCAATCAGGATACTGACTAATCTATCATGCATTTTACATTTAATAAAATTAAAAGGTTTGTTTTACTTCACCTTCCTGTCTACTGATTGTGTTTAAGTTTAAGTAAATATAGATTTTACTTTTTTGTATGAATAACAAGTGTACAAGCGTCATTTTATATAAATTATCATTTCAATTCCTCCTCTCTCCTCAAAGTATATATCATGTAGCATAGCAAATCCACCCGTATCGTGTACTTACATCAATCGATGACAGATTCGGACCACCGCATTCACAATATATTACGCCAGGGAGGTTATCCCGAAAGTCGCATCAGGCTGAAGGGAAAATTTGCATCTTGGCAACCAGTGGAGTAGTTGGTAGTGTGTAACCTAAATAATATCGTAGCCCTCATTCATAAAAAAAACATTTTAAATTCACTTAACGAGTTAATTGTATAAATTATTATCTGTTTTACATTATTATAGTGTCATAAAGATAAACTACCCTGGTAATTGTATTATTTGATTAATAACAAATAGAATTGTTTTTATTATGAATTAGGTAATACTATTTTGAGCACGAGACATGTTTGAATGAAATTAAAAGCAAAGTATTCACATCATATTTTTAATTATCATAATATTGTGTCATATATAAATTAAAGTACATAAAATTAGATCATGGTACTTTTCCACTATATTCTTATTGGTTGCGCTTTTTATAGTGGACTGTTTTGATTTTGATAAAATGATTGTGATGGTGGATGTAGATGCCGAGAGGGGGGGGGGGGGGTTAGTTAGGCGAGGAGTCAGTCCAGGCACTATCTCTACTGATGTTCAGCTGTCTGGCTGAAGGTGGTCCCTGGTGTATGCTTTTATGTCCTAATAGGAACTCGCACGGTGCACTTGGGTTTATGGTAAATGAAGAGACAACTTGTACCGGTAACACGGACACATTGAATCAGTCTGTATGCGCTTTGAATTATTCGCGATGGTCTAGCTATAACAAGCCTAGGCGTGCCCGTTGTATTGAGGTAACTATATGTTAGTTAATCGACTGATGACCCATAACTGAGTTGCACCTGGACATGCGAAAATAACTGTGGATTTTAGGTAAGAGTGAAATATAGGGATGAGATCGACCATTATTGGCCCAACCATTCATATTATTTTAGAATAATGTTGTTTAAGAGGAAGTGAAGTGCTGCCAAGATCATCTAACGACTGAATATGAAACATTAAATTTAATACAATTATTCACTAATAATATCTTAATAATTAATACTCATAATTCAGAGATTTATTCGAAAGAACTTATTAAACTACATTTTTAAAAATTACGTTATTTACAAATTAAAAATCATAAAATAATATAATATAATAATCAGACGAAACTGTTTTTGAAACGAATGCGTTTGAATGTCTTAGATACGTACTGATTAATTGAACAATATAATAAAGTGCAAATTATTATTAAAATTATGTTTTTGAATTCTAACGGTAGATAACTCTAGTAAAACTATTATAGTAATACAGCACTTCGCGTCAATTACTGTGAAGTCTTGCTCATTCCTGCTTTTCTCGGTAGGTACTTTTATGCATTTCGTGGATACTGTGATGCAGCTACGCACCTGTGGGCATCTCTTTCAAAATTAGCATCCCAAAAATCGACCGCTCTTTGCATATCCGCCCTGGAGACAATCGGCCAATCGGCGACCGATCGAAATCATCCATCAGAGATCTATTGTCAATTGACGCGGGAGATTTGCCAACGACAACATTGTCACTCTATCGTTGAACCCAAAAGCGAGGATCGGACGTCTATTCCAGGATTTATGGGTTATGTAAAAATTTCAATGTGCATATTTAAAAATTGCCAATGCACCCCAAGTTGCAGATAGTGAATCTAAAATTTAGTTACAATAATATTTACTTTTGTGTTCTGTTGTGACTGTTCTGTTACAATGTTTTCTAATATAATTTTAAAATAGGTAATTGTTATAACAAGTCAATTAAACTATTATAAATATTTGAAATTTGATTGCTCCAATTAGTACACTATTGTATCTCACTTAGGTATAAATACGAATAATAATTTCAAGTTACTATTTTAGAATTGTAGTTTTCTGAAAAAACGATGTTTTCCTAAGTTAAATAAAAAAAAACATTAAAATTATAAATTAATTAGGTATTCAAAAATCTTAACGATACTTGGATGAAACTTAACTAGCATTTCAGTTTTAAAAAAATATGACTATTGGTTGGGTCAATTTTATGGTTGCCCCGTATTTCCCTATATTATCCCTCCTACCTATAATTCCCAGTTATTGTTTCTAACGTGATTTGAATAACAGGCAGTTACCTCAAGACAACGGATGGGTGTAGGCTCGTTACAGCTAAACCGTCGTTTAACGAGTAATTATAAGCTTACAAACTGATTCAGTGGAGTGGATACCACGAGCGTGTCTAGTGCAACTGTTGTTGGAAACCATAATTCTATTCAGTTCTCCGTGCAAACTCCGTTAATCGAACCACCTATGTTCGTGTTACCGGCACAGGGTATATTCTAATTTATTATATCATTTATCAAAAGTATACCATGCGAGAACCTACCACGACGTTGGAACATGCACCAGAAACTAGCTCCAGCCAGACGACAGAACATCATATAGGCACAGTGCCTGGCATCCTACGTGTGTTCGCCCCCCAGTATCCACATCCACAATCACAATCATTCTACCGATCAATTACAGTCCACTACGAAAAGCGCAACCATCTTGGTTAAGATAAAATTCTTCAACGGATGTCTATTACTAGATGTTGTTAGTGACTACATACAATGCGTAAGTAGATGAAAAACCACTGATGATAATTTAAAAAAAGAAACAATTCTCCTGGTTGACGTACTTGTTTATAATAGTAAGCATTATATTGTATGGATACCATAATTTTAAATTTACGGTACAGATACGTGATTAAGTTTGCTATTTATGATTTTAACACTACTTACTAAAAAAAATTAAGTGTGATAAAAACCGAGTGTGAGATAAATGTTACCTACTATGAATATTTTCATCGTTTAAAATACTGGTTTATATAAATTTAAATTACGCTTATAATAAGTAATTAAAATTTATGAAATCTCTGATGATATGTTTACTCTTAACAATTAACGTAAATATTGTCAAACTAATGTGCTGTCATGAATAAGAGAAGCCGCAAACATTTCTTCGCATTGGACGTGAAATCGATACTCACATGTTTCTCAAATTTACTGTGAATAAAAGACATGCCAGGGAATGTCTGCAGTGAGTATTTTGATTCTGCATTCTCAAACTATTGTAAATCTGTTCTTGATAAGTATCTTGATATACGAACGAATGCAAAACGTCGCGTCCTTCTTTACCATTGATGTGCGTGAGGTCATTGCGTAAGGAGACTTATAATAATATGTCAGTATTTTATTGTACACATAAAAATAAATAAATTTAAAATTAAACATTCAACGAATAATTTACAAGAATTAGGAATGTAATATTCTTAATTGAATTTAGCCACTGGCACCATACATAAGTATGACGGAATTAACTGATAGCAATACTACAACTGAAGTATTTATGAAATTTCGTTTTTATTAGCGATCGACTATTTTGTGGTAAAGGAAAATTTGTCAAAATCCAATGAATAAGAGCTCAAATGCCATCCGGCATCTATAGCGTTGTCAACACAGAACAGATAATAAATAGAATACCAATAGGCTATATTCAATACGCCGCATGGTGAAGCAGGCTTTTGAATGTGTGAGTGTCCTACGAAAATGAAGCACGCATTATGCACGTGCAATAGTGTGTGTAATACACCAACATTAAATGAGCGTAAATGCATAAACCGAGAGCAGTTTTCAGTATTCGACGTTAAACGTATTCTAAACACGTGTGTAAGTTTAACCAGGATTCATCCTTACTCGAGTCGGTTACCTGCTATCGCCTTACCCGTTGTGTATTTCAGTTTCCATTATTTCTGAGTTCCCTGGTTGTCAATTTTTTTTCTAATAGGTAAGTTTCTGAGACCTTTTTGAATAATGTATCTCAGTATCTGGCTGAGCTTTTTAGTGGACTGAAATTTTTCTTAGTATATAATTAAAGGTTTCTTAACCACGGTCGCCATTGTATAGAAAAATGATAACAATATTGTTCGCTATGGTTATCTATTTAATCACACTAAAAACGATCAGGGATTACAATCATGTGTGATAATAGAAAATATTCGTAAGACTGCTTCCATTACAATAAATTTATAATCCAAACTCTTTGGTCTAAGTAAATCACATTATTTTTCTCACTATGCAATTTTCAGCTTTTCCTAATACACAATATAAGAATACTTAAATCGAAAAAATGCTTTTCTATCAGAAATTATGACTTCTTCTTCTTTTTATATGATTCTTGGTGGATTATGACCGTGCCTAAATGTTATCTATATTTTGTTTCATAATAATATATAGATATTATACGTCAATTATTACTATTTAAATTGCGCAGTAATTGATCAATGTATGGTGAGTCATGATATATTTTTGCTACACCGAACCATTATTGGGTAAGTGCATTTATTCACTGATATCTGCATACAGTACAAGTTCACAGCATTCATCACATCGTTATGATTCGATACACGTTTCAATATGCATAGATAGGTTCTTAAAAAGCATAGATTATATAGGTAAATAGCATTGCTACCTTTAAACTATTACAATTAATAATTACTTGGAATATTTAAATAAATAAACGACATTTTTGTGAGATACGTACCTAACGTTTTTTATTATATTTCAGTTATTCAGTGGAAATGATCCTAAAGGTACATCTAGAGGCCAATGGATCAGTGAATAATAAAATGCCCAAAACTAAGAGGAATAGAATTAGCTTGGAAATGCATTTATTAAGTAGTGGGTCAATCCAGACTGATGAAGATAAGAATGATTTGGCTAAAAATTACGTTAAAAAAAATCTAGAATAACCTCCACAATGCGGAAGCCTATCTATGCTTAATGGCAATTTACTTTTACTTTAAAATTTATTAACATTATTTTTTTTATAAAATATCACTGGTTTTATCGAATTAATTTACTAGCCGTCCGGTACTACTCTCTATGTGAACAAATGTGACTTAGTGTATTAATTACCAGTCAATTTAATATTATATTATTCACGTGAAACTATATTATCGTTTATAACTATGTGTAAACATATTGATTTTATTATCAATATTACCTGCTACATATGGAAAAAAACTACAGTATACACTATATTAATTTGTGCTTACAATCGTTCAGTAGGTTATTAAGTTAAAATAATTAAAAAAAAAATGTAATATCCGACGCCACAAAAATGTTATATACCTATAATATATCTCAAAGTATCTCTGAATAATTTTTATATTTGCAGACGATTGATATTTTGTAATAAATACAATAGACCATTAAAAACTCTGGCGCGTGTAAGATTGTACTGTAGTGAACACAGATCCGGCGCTCTGAATTCAAGTCAAGAAAGCTTCATATGAGGTGAGCTTTGCATAATACGTCGAACGAGATATTGATATGAGAGTGAAGATAGGATGAAGCCCGTTGCAGCTTTTTGTCTAAATTTTACTGCATCCGCTGAGAACGTCAGTTTAATCTCTGCCAAAGTTGAGACTATAAACTGCACTTGATACGAAATGAAGCTTCATTAAAACAATGAACAAACATTGAGAATTTGTATTTTATTTCATAATATAATTTGCCATGTTATATCCTACAGTCTATTGAAATTTTGTTATCTAAGATATACGTAATTGTTAATCCGCTCGATTTGGGTGTAATTGATGAGAATCGCTTTTGGTTCAATAAATCTGTTTATCAAAATACTTTTGACTTCGTGACTTTCTCTAAGCCTACTTTGCGACTTTCATTTGAAAGTTTTGCATTATTCTATCCTGGAGGTCTCTTAAGTATATCGCAAAAACAAAAATGACATCTGAATGAGATAAAAAATCTCAAATCAAATCACATGAGAAGAATTTTCAATGTGTAAACTTGGATGAGAGCTTATTATCTTTTAGAAAAACCTTATTAGTAAGAAACCTATAAGACGGTTTATAAAGTTTTAGGCGAGCTGTTACAGCATTGTAGGCACTCTTATTATATCTTGAATGTTTACATAGCGCCTATAAATATATTTGTACTAGAGTTATAGCTACTGGTACATACATTGATTTTATGATCTAAGTCAATATTCAAAACCATAATAAATTTTGATGAAATTCTTTTATATCTGTTTTATTTATCATTATTTTATAGTGACAAACGTGACGTAAGAAAATTTGCAAGTGGCATTAGTGGCAATGAAGCTAACATTGCACCAACCCTATTTCTGAATATCTCCAGCAAAGAAAACTGACTATCCGCACGGGAAGCGGATTTAACATCTTTAAGTTTTTTTTTAAAATGGGTAAGGCCTGCAGAGTTTCTCTCCCCTCTTCCCAAGGAAAACATTGTTGGGTGTACTTGGTGTAATATGGTAAAATAGGATATCTTGATCACAAAGCCTCAAAGCCCCATTGAAAAGCAAACTCAACGAAGGAGAAGCGCAATGAAATTTTAAGCTTGATAATACTTAAAAAATAAAATTCAATGATTCTTTTTCATTGAGTACTAACTATGCAAACAGGTAAATATTTTTTTAACTTTAACTTCACGTAAATATTTAATATTTCGAACAATGATCCATATTGAGTGCACATTATCTTGTTACACGCTCTGCAATAAACTGCATATACTGGGGCTGAGGTAAGCTTGACATTTATGAATGTGGATTATAATGACGTGGAAACCTCCTTCTGCTGTAAATGCAATATTTGCGTATCGTTTTCTTTAAATTGACCGGCCAAACCATAGTAGCATTGTCCTCCGAAACGAACAAGTTGACAAAACGTTTATGGCCTATTGTCAAAATGTCATTGTACCTACAAATTGTATCCGATTGCAAGATTTTCCCATGAACATATAGATACGTCATCAGATTATTGATACTTTTGGAAAGATTATCAATTTATTAAGATGAAATTTATCAAATTGATTTTGAATGTTATCTGATTTAAAAAAATTTAAAGAAATGTTGCAAATATTAGAATCAATATTATTGCACTGAATATTCAAGTTGTTATATATTTTTGCTCAATTTTATTACCATACTCGTTCCATTACTGGGTAAAGGCTTTCTATAGCTACATCTGGGTCCTCAATTTTTCTTGTCACATATATCTGTCAAACTTAGTTAGTTATTTTATCTAGCGACTTTTAAGTCATGTCTAGACCATTGCCATATTTTAACCAGCTTATCTGCCATCTTAAAGCATTATTTTTTGTGGTTTGTCGGCGTTAGGTCTAACATGCACCTTTCCATGTCTCGTTGCACAACCCGTCTTTCAATGTTTATACAAATAAGTAACTTCATACAGATGTTTTGTTTTACCTCCATTTCACACATATGGGTGCCATAAAAACATAAATACATACTACGTATATCTATTTAAAAAAACTGCTGGTCTCATAATACAATTATTTTCTGTATGCTTGGATAATGAAACTTATCAAGAAACTCAACAGAGCAGATTTCATAATATAAGCAAATAAAATGTGAACTCCGCAAGCGGTTGATATGTATTGGTTGAGCTTTTTAAGTGGACTGTAATTATTTTGTGGGAAGATGAGGAGGTCGGATCTAGGGGCGGGGGAGATGGAACAGAATACCAGACACTGACTTTTGTGATGATGTTTGATGGCTCCGTGGTCTGGTTTCAACTGTCGCTCGGGCGGTATTGTTGTTTTGGGTCACCCGATTCGTGTACACTCACGCACTTTGTGACACAGTTTTATGGATTATATGTGAGGGTGTATGAATGACGATGATAGTTTATGGATGAGTCTGTATCTATTGAATCAATCACTTAAGCGACGGAAAACTATTAGAAGACCGCACGCGTCCTCTGTCGAGATGCAACTGAATGTTCTTTGTAACATCGTCTCTCATGACCCCTAATTGCTTATTGAATGTCTTGTAACAATAACACTGGGGATTAGGAGGTGTGTGAGGAGATAAGGAGTAGAATGGGAACATAAATGGCCCAACCTGGTATGTATTGTGTTATCGATTGTTACGAAGAAAGTCTCAATAGATTACATGAGATTGAAGATAATATTATGTTTGATGACACATTTCTGTATTTTTCTTAAGTTTGCTTGAAATTAAATATTTTTATTCAACAATATCTGCGGTAGATGATAAAACTCAAAATAAAGGCAACCAACCAATACTATTATCAAAAACTTAGATTATACTTGATTATTTTAGTTGACGGTATTATTCAAAATTTATAAATATTTTGATTATTTACAACGATCTTCGTCAAATTTTAGACCACCAGACTCGAGATTTTTTATAAATTTTACACACGTCATTTAGTTTGATTCTCTCATTTCATCATTCTGTCACTAGGCGGCTCCCAATTCCCCCCCGGGGTGGATCGACCAAATAATAAAAATAATACCTCAAAATAATAATACTAAATCATATTGCTATTAAAAGCAGGGGGTGTTTATCCAAACACGATCTATATTTTTACCGTTTTCGTTCCCAGAAAAAATGGAACATCTGATTCCATTTCGATAAGTTTTTTTTTTATAAAAATACCCGCATTTTAATCCTTGCATCATGATATCAATATGATAAATGATGATTGTATGACTTATTAAAATATATATTTTTTTATAATATCGTTATAGTATCTCATCTTTTTGAGCCATTTCAGTTATCGGAAGTTGATTTCGGGTATTTTTTCCTTGCCTGTCATTGTTTTAAATAGGGATGGAATTCTACGTTCAAACCAGTCTATTCACTCATTCTTGAGCCAAGACATAAATATAACAATATTGTATATTATGCTAAATTTGTAAAATGCAGTAGTATTAAATAATTTAATTAGATGAATAAAATTATGACAACAATAAAATTAGGTACTTACAAAAAGTTAAAAAAAATCTATATAATTAAGGAAATTCATATAGAATTTTTGACATCTTTTAATAAAAAAAATATTTAATTAATTAATGTATATAAAAATATTTCCTCTGAATGCAATAAACTAAATAATATAGGGACTGAATATAAATATTGTCCGGCACCTATTTAAAAAATTAAAACATTAATATATTTTTTTAAATCGGTGAGTATCTATCTATATTATATCAATTTTATTCTTTACTCTGGCTATGGTGAAGGGCGAAGGAAGGCTTTTAAGAACACTACGTTTGTTTTTTTTTAATTCAATTAAACCCTGCCTAATCGAATTTATAGAAAATAATAGCCAAAAAGTTTTCGTTTAGCTATAAAATATTTTCCATTTAAATATTTTATAGATAAAAGAATATTTTTATATTTATATTTTTTATCGATTATGTTTCGGTAAGCAGGGCTTAATGAATAAAAGCTAACCACCACTATTTATAATGTGTATTCCTAAATTAACGAAACAAATAAGTATGACAGAAAAGGTGTGCACTATTTTTGTCTGATCGCCCATCTTCTTCTTATTGTGCTATCCTCTATCGGAGGTCGGCCACCATCAAGGCGATCTTATCTTTGTCGTCTGCTACCCCGAACAGTTCAGTGAAGCTGCACTCGTACCAATCACGGAGGTTCTTAAGATCGCCCATAGCATACCTAAAATATTATGGTTTGGTTAAGCAGGGTTTGAATTTTAAAAACTAACCAGCACCATCTGCAAATTGTATTCATAGTTCAATGAAAACAAATAAGTATGACTTACAAAGTTATTTATATCGAATCTTAACAGTATAACTCCACCCTTCGCCACTGTTATAGCTATAAAAAAGCAAAATAATCATTTTTTATAATATATATTTACCAATTCAACACAATATGTTTAAGTACTTGATTAAAATTGCTGAAATGATGCATTTTCGAATGCGAATCATAACGAGTTCTCTATCTATAGTATTTTCATTAAATACGTGTAAAACAGATTGCTTACAAATTCGTTTCAGGTTCAAATAAAAAAACGTATTTGCAATTATGAGTTTCTAAATTGAGATGAAATTGCATGGACTTCATTTATACCTAAGTATCAATTAGGCAACTGGAATAATTCCACTGATACGTACTACTTTTAAATCTAAACTCTCATATGCGTGTGCGTTTTACATCAATCATCGTCAATTAAAATCAGAGTTTAAAAACGCATTTTGCAAACTAATCTGGTTTATTAATTGCATATGTCTAATCTGTATGTATAATCAAGGGAAATGAAGAACATTATTTCTAATTTGGTTGCTTGATAAAGGATTCATCTACAACAGTATTAAATGTGAATCTAATAACAAATTCGTATTTTAAAAAAATACTAAATATTCTATAAATTATAAATAAACGCATCGCTCTCCATATCATTTGGCTCATTACTGAGGTTGGTTATTATATACTGAAATTACAAGCTTTGGCAGTTCTTCAAGCCGACCGGATTCCGGCGTCCTGGAAGGCAGCTAAATACAATCTACAGAGTGTATACGGCGGAGCTACGGGATGCAGGTTTGACTTAGAACGAAGCAAGAAGACTGGCGAGCGACAAGGATTCTTGGAGGCGCCGCGTGGTATCCATATGCTCCAGTTAAGGGGCGGATATGGCAAATAAAGAAGAAGAATAATATAAAACATTCATTTTCGAATATGGCTCCAATGTATCCACAGAGCGAAGGTTAACTTGAAAACCATGTTTTAATAAGGAACGATTGGATATAATTATACTAAAAATCCTTTGGTTAACATACGCATTGAACAAACACCAAGTGATATTAAGACAACTGTAGAATTTTAACCCGGAATATTATGCTGTTGGAGGCGAAGGTACATTCTGTTACCACTCTACTGCCGGCTCCAGAAAATATTATTTTGCAATAAACAAACCCTTTATTTGATTGTATTAATTTGTATTGTATTATTTTCATTTAAACTCTCAGCAAAATTTTAGAGTATAATTATGTCAGTACTGATTATTGAATGATTATACCAGTCCACATCTACGATTTTTTATTAATCGTTGGTAGCGTCATTAAAAAAACAGGAATACAATCCGCCCGAGAAAAGATCAATAAAACTCCTACGCAAGTTAATAGGACCACGAGGCTTGTTGTATGAATGCTGGTACGTGCTCTCTAGGTGGTCCATTTGAACCCAATAAAATCCATCTAATTAGCTTCTACTCATCAAATGATACGTCTCTGAGTAATCATACACATTTCATTTGGGTTAGATTACTCGAAAGGGTTCGACTTACTGTGTCACCATGCATCGTAGCCTTCATTCTTTTACGACTATTTTCTCATTAGATAGGTTTACAAACTTAGATAATAATATTCATTGATTAAAACTACGTTAATTATATTTTATAAAATATAATAAACCCCACGATGGCCGCGCGGCTTACGCGTCGGCTTATAGTGTCGTGGGTACCAGGTTCAAATCCTGGGTCTGGCAAGTACACATATTCTTTTTCAATTTGTGGATGAGTCAGAGTATGGACCTAATAGGTAGAGGAAGTGGGTGACATCCATTCCTCCTAAAAAAACAAAATCTGTTAATACAAACCTACATTCTGTGGAGGCCCATATGAACCTATTAGGATCGGACATGGTCGGAATGAATGAGGAATTATAAGCACATATAATCTTTTGACACTAATTACACAATATTATATACAATAATAATATGAAGCAGTGCTCAGATAGTTTTCGGAATGTAAAATCAATTGAATATTAATAAAAATCATGAAATGCTACATTTGAATAATTACCCAATGAGGGTTTAACACATAGCCAAAATGTTCGTAAGGGGCCTTCAACACCTATCAACGCTTCTGTCGTCCATGCGTATAAAATCACCACCTTGAATTGGTTATCTCGGATGGCTTAGATGTCAGTTCTTTAGTCAGATTTTATTTGTTTTGAGTTTTTTTTTCACCGACGTGTCAGTATATCAGTAAAGACTCTTCAGGGACCTGTATCACTTACCTAAACATGACATGATGTTAACAGTAAATTGTATTAAATTGCATGTTTCGTATTCTTTCGCTAGATACGAGGGTGGGTCAATAATTCCTTAGAAAAAAGCATTAAAACAGTTTTTATTTTTCTATTTTTTTTTATTTCTCAACATAATCTCCTTGGAGCTCAATACACTTGGTTAGACGTTTCTCAATTTTTTTTAAACCGTCAGAAAAATAAGTTTTCGGAAGGTCCTCAAAATAAGCATTTGTCCGATCGATGACTTCTTCATTTGAAAAAAAACGTTGTCCACTTAGCCATTTTTTTAAGTTTGGGAAAAGGAAAAAGTCACTGGGGGCTAAATCTGGCGAATACGGCGGGTGGTTGACCAATTCGAACTTCAATTCTTCAATTTTAGCCATTGATCGTAAACATGTGTAAACACGGGCATTGTCCTGATGAAAGAGGATTTTTTTCCTGTTTAAATGAGGCCGTTTTTCTTCAATTTCGTTTTTTAGCTGGTCCAATAAAGGTGCATAATAATCCCCTGTTATTGTTTTTCCTTTTTCCAAATAGTCAACGAAAATAATTCCACGTGCATCCCAAAATACAGTAGCCATAACCTTACCAGATGATTTTACGGTTTTCGCCTTCTTTGGACATGGTTCGCCTTTCGCAATCCACTGCTTTGACTGTTCTTTCGTCTCGGGAGTATAGTGGTATATCCATGTTTCATCTACAGTCACAAAGCGACGAAAAAATTCATCCGGATTGCGTTGCATGAGCGACAACAGGGCTTTAGAGGCCACCACCCTATTGCGTTTATTGTCGACTGTGAGCAAACGCGGCACCCATCTTGCAGAAACTTTTTTCATGCCCAATTTGTCATGTAAAATAAAAATGACGCTACCTTTTGAGATCCCTGTAACCTCAATTATCTCACTCAACTTTAATCTTCGGTCACTTAACACCATATCGTGGATTTTATTGATCATTTCTGATGTAGTCACCTCTACAGGACGTCCTGAGCGTGGTTCATCCTTTGTTGATGTACGACCACGTTTAAATTCATTTAACCAGTTATAAATAGTTGCAAGTGAAGGAGCAGATATGCCGTGAACTAAATCCAACTCATTTTATATTTCCTTTGCTGTTAACCCTTTTATATTAAAATGTTTAATAACAGCTCTAAACTCAATTTTCTCCATTTTCCATTTTTCTATTTTCCACAAGCAAATTTTTTTTTAAATGTACGAGAAACACACAACAACCCGACCAATCTGATTGAAACTTCGCAGCATACTGAATCGGTAGTGCCGCTGCATGAAAACAAACCGCTTACAGTACTAGTCGCGCCACCTGTCGGCTTTTCTAAGGACTTATTCTCGTATCTAAATTAAAACTACACGTTTACCAAATATGTATGTAAAAGGGCAATTGGTTCGATTGCGATTAAATTGAATATTTGTTATCTGCTGTGTAAAATATAAGCTGAAATCTGCAATGTTTGTATTCCGCTCATTTTTTTTCTATAATAAGTGACATTGTGTACAAGACCGCATTTGCGGCATGGCAGGCGAGGTGGATCGCCTCCCCCGAGGGGCGGCACACTTACCGTTTTTTTCCAGACGCAGGCACCAAACTAGAAGACTCCAACCTTCGCACTGGATTAGCCAGTTTCTTACCGGCCATGGCAACTTCGAAGTTTGGCTTGATAGTAGATGGGCCGGGTTGTACATGTGGGCATGACCACCAAGATGTTAAACACATCCTCTGGGATTGCCCGCTTATGGAACTCGAACGAGTGGAGCTGTTTGCCAGGGTCCGTCCTCACACGAGCCCAATTGGTCATGGAGATCTGGTAGCAACCGAGGCCAACTTTGCGGTATTCGAGAAATTTGCAGTTTCGTATGGGGAGCGGGATAGTCCCGACTCTTCTGTAGACTCATCCATTTCAATTCGTGACACTCAGTATGCGGGTACACGAAGCGCTTAATGTCAGCGGACAGCAGAGCCAGTCCAAAAAAAAATCTTTCTTAACTTTATTCTTTAAGCACTACGGTGCATGGTTGCAGCATCAGTCCCGTGCGGCTCCGTCTCGGGACGGAATGAGCACTTAAAATCACTTCTTTCAGACACGTTTAAAGCGTCATAGAAAGCGGCCGTGCATATCCACGGCTGTACATATATGACGGGTGGTGGTGGGAACTTTAATTACTGTATACCCAGGGAGAAACATGCTAATTAAGTGAAAATATATTATATTCAGGGAATATCTGTTCTGTGATTATATTATTAGAATTTGAACGCAGTCCGAAAAAAACACATTTTTATTACTAATGCCATGACCGATCTGAACCCATCACTAATGTAAGAAAAGGGTGTCATTTATATACTTTTTGAGATGATGGAGCTTAAAGATTGCATTGGTGCATGTTGTCATTTAACGCATTGATAATATCAAAGTACAGTTAGAGGTCTGGCGGGAGATCAGTTGGGAGCCACACTAGTATTTTATAAATTCTAAGCCTTGATAGTACTTATTTAATCTACGGCACCGATTAATTATTGTTCACATAATATTCGTTATTTAGATATTATAGGTAAAAAGTAATTCAAAATATTCAAATTTAATTGTTCGGTTTGTAAAGTTTGAAAAGTTTTGTAGAATCTCATTTAGTTCCATTGATCGTTTTACGGTGATCAAATGGCATTATAGACCTTCTCTAATGATACACATAAAATAAACGAACACACTGTCCGAATCTAAGTCGATACACTAAATCTAAAACAAAATGGTTGAATTTAAAGTTTCGGACATAAAGATCGTCATTATAGTATTGCTTGATACAAAGTAGGTAGGTACTATACGAATTGAAATAATTATTGTTAGTATAATCTTATCATATTATTACTTGGAATGATACAACTCAATTTTTCGATAATTGTTTACATATACGATACATATAATGAACATGGTTATAAAAAACCGGCTTAAATTTAATAAAAATCAGTTCTCGATAGAATTATTTAAAATTATATTTTATTTCTGTAATACTATATTATTTTTAATGTGACAACCATGGACATAATAATATGTACAAATCATTACATACAAATTATCTATGTAGAGTTGTTTATAGACGGTAGCCGATTATGTCATAGACGAAGATATGCAAAACGCATTAGGTATTATTACAATGTGCAGCAAAAAAATGCAAAATTATTATGTCAATAACAGAATAGGAAAAATATACTGTAAAAATATCAATTCGAATTTGTAATAATTATGCACCATACCATGATGTATATACAGTTATTTATTTCTATTCTAAATTATCTATTTTTTTATGAGAATACCCTGATATTTATGAATAGGATATTTGATGAGGGCTTCGATACAATATTACCATTAATAATGTGACAACATAATATAGACGTACTAACAAAATCCTAAGGTAGTTTTACGCCAGGGAACTAGAAATTTTCAGTACTGTTCGGTTATCAGGAATACAGCGGAAAACACATTTTGAAAACAGCCGATAAACTGGATTATTTGTTAGGTTAACCCAGGGGTCGGCAAACTCTTGAACCAAAAGAGCCAAATATGAGTGGCACAACGGTTAAAAAAAATTCGAGAGCCATACGTATATTTTTATAAATATGATTTATTTAAATGAATTAATTACATTTTATAATTGTTTATTTATTAAGTGGACAATATTTCCCGAATAAAACTAACATAAATACTTAATATTATATGTTTTTAAGGTTGACATTATAAATATAATTTTTACAGAATATGAATTACATTCAATTTTTACGCATTCCTTAAAACTAATATGAACAATGACCTTCCTTGCATTTCTATGGAGAGTGTGTATGTTTGGTATGTAACTTGTAGTTTTTAATTTCAGGTGCGACTCCAAAAACTTCTCATCGGTTATTTGGCTTATCTAAATGCTATTTATATTATTCATGTTTCAAAATGATTGTTCACATACATATTATTGTGTAGACTCGAATATGAGTTCGATCGTAGTATCTACTTTATGTAGATCTGTGTGTTGTGAAATTAAATTGCATTTATCTCACTCCAAATCCTCAATTTTGGTGGCAAGACATACAAATTTTTAGCTCCATAACTATTTGCTTGTTAAATCCACCAATAAAATTGTATTTCAAAAGTGCTCGTGTCAATATCAAGTGAAGAAAAATTTAATATGTCGACTTTTGCAATGGGGGGATTTAAAACAACACAATCATACCTTTTTGCATCAACCATCACGGAGGAAAAATTAGACTTGCGATAATGTCATTATATTACAATAAGTGTACAAATCAAAAATAAAAATTGTGAATTTTGCAAAAGTTTTTGTAAAAATTGGGAATTTGGCAAAGAGTCGCACGCCAATACCCAAAGAGCCACATGCGGCTCGCGAGCCGCGGTTTGCGGACCCCTGGGTTAACCTAACCAAACCTAACCCAACCTAACCTAACCTAAACTATCCAAAACTAACAAATAATCCAGTATATCGGGTATTTTAAAAATGTGTTTTCCGCTGTATTCCTGATAACCGAACAGTACCAAATTTTCTAACTGCCTAAATTAATTTTTATTTTTCGTATCGAAATATTAGGTTATTTAAAATTACTAATATTGCTACAATTATTTCTAAAATTGTCCTATAGAGTATAAACCCTCATCATAAATACATATTTATCGTTCAGGAATACATTTTCTTTCTATTTATTAAATATCAATCCAGCAATAATTATTGATTTTTAAGTATTTAGCCAGTGGAATGTTATTAAATATATTATATAATATGATATCCGTCTATACTGTAGGACATCATAAAAAGAAATGTATTAATTTTTTTCGTTTTCACTGTTTATAACAATTTTGTAGAATTAATTGTTCAAAATGCTAATTCACATATATTTTAAACTAAATATGATGTTTTATTCATATGTTATTTTATACATTTAAGCCGTTTTTTGGATATATCCAGTGTAAATAATGAGTAAGACGTGCTTTTACACTAAAATTACATTTAATGTAGTTTACATCTTGTAATTGGCCGTAATGATGCGTATTAAAATCATGCGATTTATTTGCCAAACTGAATTAATTATAATTATCTCTGGATTGTGTCTTTGCTCATATGCAATTAGATGTAAACTCATAAATTTAGTAAGTATGCAAAAGGATAATGGCAATAAGTCACTATTTCTCAGATGTCCAGATCTTGGACAATTCTGAATATAAAATTATGTACATATATAATTTTGAAAAACACTTTCTGAGAGAATATATTATAACCAATAGAAAAAATCTTTTTTTTAAAAAAAGTAAGCCAACCCGACGGGGAATCGAACCCCGTATCTCCCAGGTTTATGCCCTGATCCGTGCATTACCACTATGCTACGAGGTGACATACTAATTGCGACAAATTTTAGCTATTGGTCAATTTTAATAACTACTTATCAGTGCTCTTCCAAATCAAGCTACTTTGGCAATCGATTTGTGTTTCTTAAATCAAAGTAGGTAACTATTTACTATTACTTCGATTACTAACCGACGTCGTGGAATTTCTCCAATATTTTTTAGAAGTAACTACTTGCACTTGCTAATAATTTATAAATGAATGATGAATGATATATTCTTAAGTCTTGTGAATTATTCGTTGAATAAAAGAAATAGTTAATTATAAAATTATGTGTTTTATCTTGATTGCAGTTGTTCACCCTTTCTTCACCAACATTATAGTTAACTTATTTTAAGCTTTAAATATATCCAGATTTCCTTAATCTGAAGGTTTTATCGGGAAATAATATAAATAATTATTCTTTTTACTTTATTTTGATTTAGTAGTGCACAACTATTGTGGTATTTTTTTTACATATATACACAATATTAAATAAATAATATCGTGTAGTAGTTTGTCGTAGTTATGCAAATTACGTTGGTAATTTACCAACTTTACGTATAGACTGGCATTACGTACGTTATTAATATATATATATATATATATTTTTTTACAGTAACCAGTTTTTTATGGATGTAGAAAATCTTCCAAATTACAAAGGTTCTTAATGATAATTGACATCATATTTTACTTCCATAAAACCCTCTGGTTAAAATTATACTAATGCTTTAATTATATAGTAGGTGCTAACGTTTATTATTTTAAAGCTGTTAAGTGATAAAAATAATGAAAGATCATATAAATTCAATTGCATATAAATTATATGATGATTATTAAATGCTGGCTACTCATTTCATTACATTTTAAAACAACTTTAATATATAATTATTGAAACTGAGAATGCGGTGAGAATTTATTTAAATTTTATGATCAAAATTTAAAATATACCATTCAGGAAGATGCGTTTTGTAAGAAAAGCTTTTCGTGTATTAAAATGTGAAATTAACGTACCTACCTTTATTACACTGATTCAATTTATTATTATTTAAATAAATTATAAACATTATTTATGTGTTATTAGTTATACCCATTATAATAAATAAAATATATTTCTGTCGAGAAAATATGATATTAAAAAAATACTTCCTTCTTAATTATCAAGAATACTTTTCAAAACAAAACAATACCTTCTTAAATAATTTGTAATTTACATGCCTTGAAAATACCCACTAGAAAATAATACGACGCCTGATAATGAACCCGTGTATCCAATGTTATCGCGCCAATATGCTTTAACCAATTAAGTTACGGACCTCCTACTTAATTACGATAATTTCAACTAGTAGGTCTTACATGAAATGCTTATCAAATTGCGTTATTTTTGCGTTGATTTTTGATTTTACAAATGTAATTTTATCTAGTAGGTACATATGAGGTGTTTTCATGTTATGTATGTTCAATATAATATAGAGTGTTACATTCCTAAAACTGGTGAATTATTATTCGTTGAAAAAAAACAAATTTTTCATTAAAAAAATGTAATTCAGTTATGATTATACTTACTTAATGGTTTTATAGGTTTGATATCGAAAAATAAAATAATTTTGTTAATATACTGCTGTCAAATAGAAATCATATAAATACTATCACAAATAAATTTGAAAATCATACATTTTAGTGAAATGCGAAAATTAATATAATATATTTTATACTTAATGAAAATTGATTGTCACTTCGGTTTTGTATAAATAAAAACCCTTTCAAATGTCTAAGACTAAAATTTGTTTTCATTTTTTTAGATAGTGTTCTATTAATTTATTATTTAGAGAATTTATACAAACTGAAAAATAGCCAGACTCAAATAATCCTAAATATTGGTTAATTATTTTTATTGTGTTTTAATAAATACTTTTTTTGCTCAAGATATCTAAGTGCCATATCTTTATATATTATTATACTTAGTAACTAATATTTACTGTGTTCACTTAAAATTTTTTTTTTATTAAATTCAACCATTAAATAGATAATTTCATATAATTTATCGATACTTGCTTATTGATTTTATCGACCAATAAAATTTCCAAGTCACTAATGCATTATTCATTTTGAGAAAAAAGCCTAACTAAAATTTTAAAGATATTTTGATGTTTCACAAAGCGGTGTGTTAAAATCTTCAATCAAGAAAACAAACATTGAAATCAGCGTAAACTTTTTTCTATGCATACCTTTACAAAAAAGTAAAATAACTAAGAGCTTTTTATCCTATAAACAACGGTTTTCTTTTCCAAAAGCTCTCATCTCATTGTTTTTTAAGGCGTTCATGATTACGTATAATAGTCGAATGATGCTGCTAATATTTCTAGTGAAATTGCTTGCCAAAAGGTAGGCAAAGGATACTAAGAATATTTTTCTGCCTCGTCACTATTATAACTTAGCGGTAGATTCGTTAAAAAGTCATTTTACACCTCGGTGATTATATAAAAATGCTGTTCTTTTATATTTTTCTCACAGCCGACAGGCACTTTTGTATTGCAATTTGTTTCACTATGGTAGAAGTTTGTAAAAAATGACGTGTGATTGTCCATCAAAAATAAAAAAAAGGGTTTTTAAAAATGGTACTTATGGATGTAAATACCTATGGATTCAGAATTACACATTCTTTTAAATTAGTAAAAATGCTTAGTTTGTAAGTAAAATTGAAATACAAATTTAGTAAGAGAAACATTATTCATAACTTTAAATAACATCAGCAAAGAACTTGAAATCAACAAAATTCAAATACACAACGTAAGCTTGTTAGTAACGCAAAATTTTTATCCTATCGTTACCAAGAGTATTTTGGCTAGCAAATATTTTGTATTGGAATCCCATTTGATGCAAGATTTTTATAATAACTTTGTTATTGCTGCTGTTTCAAAATATGTAATTTTATCATCATAGATTCTTCTAATATTACACCTGGTATATATTCAGTAATTAAAAATAATATGTATATTTAAAAACATAGGTAGATTAGGATTTTATTTACTAAAAGGGAGGGTAGATTTCTAGCTAAATTTATTTTTTTATAAACACCCAATTTTTTTTTTAAGTAAATGACAAGATTAATTCTGTAGTCTTTGGTCAAATCATGATAATTTTAGATATTATATACAATATGTACCCTACTAGATTTTTTGGGCTTTTTCAATTGATCTATCGAAACAATTGAAAGACAAAATGATAGTATTTACTAGTAAATCACTTTTACATAATATACCATTGCATTTTATTTACTCAGTTACAGAGAGAAATACAATTTTTCAATAGGCACTACAATGTAGCAATCAAAATGTATAATGTTTGTTTTTTTTTTATATGTGAAGTTACCCAGCAATGTTAACAAACTAAAAACGTATGGTAAACAAAACAAATTGTGTAAGTACTCTTGTTAAAAGTTTTCACTTGCATTTGTTACTTTTTCTCAAGATCCAGTTGATTGACAGTATTGAAGACTTTGTCAGGACATCACGCTTTCCATTCAGGGCGTGAAGGCACTTTCGACAACAAACGAGGCCAGTTCTTGTGAATTTTAGGCGCCTCATTTGGCGAATTCACCCACGCGTGCTCTGGTAGGAAGCAACACAGGCATTTGTATCCAATTTGTGTAGGAACAAAACTGATACAATTACAAAAATATTTGCGTACAAATATAATATTGTAAAAAGAACTAACATTCAAAAAATAATTTGGTATGAGTGACAACTCAAAATTTAGTGCTGAGTATTACACAAAATTTTAAAATGTTAAAACGTACAAAATTCCAACTTTATAATCTCAGAAATATATTAGTTTTTTTTTAATGGGACTTAAATTCACATCCATTACAATCCGGACAACAAGCTTTACCAAATAGGTTAAAATTTAAAATACTACACAATATGCCAATTTTTTCTGAAAAAATTATTTATTTTAGATGTATGCCAATTAACATTAATTCAAATTGTAGAAGTTGTAAAAACAAAACCGTTCGGAGTCGTAATATATAAATTATATATTTATACAATAAATTGTGGTAGTAGTCCCACAAATTAAAATGAGTTTGATCTGTCTTCAATAATTAAAATCTAGGGTAAAAAGTTGAGCAGATTAGACTCGAGCTCACGTTTTTTAATGTAATGTGAATCAGCCAACATAATATTATACATTAAATATATGCTTTTACTGTATATGCATTAGATTAGATAGAGATTATTTTCATTAATTAATTGTACAGTTTTTCATGTAAGTAGTATGAATATTGTATCTAACTAAAATAAAGTTATGAAAAACGCTCATCGGGCCGAGATTGACACACGGGTACCGGTTCTAATAAGGATCCATAGAAAACAAAATTTCTTAATATTTAGATAAATATTTTTATGAACAAATAAAGATAATATTGCGAAGAAGTGTATGGTAGTGAGAGCTACAGCAAGTTTTAATAATTAATTAGGTACATCATCTTCAAATGCAATTAATAACCACTTTTCATAAAATGAACAATATTTTTATTTAAACAGTTGGTAAAAATGTCAATGTTAAAACTTACTTATATTAATACATACCTACATTAAAATATTATTATAGTATGGTGTAATGCTGTACGTATGGACATACGATGCATACATATAAAATATATACAGGTATTCATATCGGATAAATAAAAAGGTGTAAAAAAATTCAATATTCAATTATGATAATAAGTTATTATTAACCGTTACATACTGTAACGTTTGAAAGTAAGAGATAGCAAACCATGAGTGTGATGGCACATGATTTTTTGTTCATCAAAGCATATTTTACAATTACCTACGTGGTCGCAGTCATGATTTATTCTGGATTGGAACCGTTTCCTCGTGTCAAGCCTATCAGGCACCATTAGCGAGGGGTGCAAGACTAGTAAATGCGCTCCCTAAAGATATAGACATTTTCAATGATGTACTTTGCATTTTATTTTTGAAACTGTATTTTTCTGTATAAAATTGTATATTTTTCGTTCTCAAAAATTATATTTTTCTGTATTAAATTGTACTTAAGTATGTTTTGATTATTTTTTTTTGTTATTATTATTGTTATAATATATATTTTTATTTTTCTATATTCTCTTCTCTCTTGTGAGGGTAATGTTTGACTTATAATGTAAATCTCATGTTGTGTACGTCTTGAATTTAGATTTGTTATGTCCACAATGTTTTGTATTCTTAAATAAATAAATAAAAATAAATGATAAAACAGGAAATATAGTTAAAGAATGATTTCTCATTATATAATAATATTATATAGGTTTTAGATCACACATATTCGGAGACATCAATATGTTGATCAGTGGAATGTGGTTCATAGAAGCTGTTGATACGGAGCATGCCTAGATATACTTTGTCTTGATAACATTGTATGCTTGAATATACTTTATTTACTGTTTATTTTTACGGCATTCGATGCATAAGTATTATAATTTTTATGTTGTATTATGTTGTTATATAATTAAGTGTAAGAAATATTTATTTTTACTTTTTATCTCCCAAATGATGTAACTAAATATAGTTTCATTGAACCAAAAACTTCTGTGAGTGCTAATAAAAATAATCACAAGATAAAAAGAACTTTTTATATAAAACGTTTTTAAATTTTCTGTTGAATCATATAAACTTGACTTGACTTGACTAGCTTAAACGATCAAAAAAAATTGTACTTGATAGAAATAATACTAAAATTTCATATTGATTTCCATAGTAATGCACGTTTATATTAATAATTTAGTTGCTAGGACCCCAGACCCCTAGCAACCAATAATTGTGTCGAAATAACTTTTCATACAAAACAGAAGTTACTGAAAATGAATTCTATTCTACTTAAAGATGGTTAAAAGTATTAAAAATGCATTGGCATCGTGTTCTGATATATTCTAAAGTTTCAAATGTCTAGCTAGTCGGGAAGTTAGTTAAATATCGATTGAAAGATTTGTATCGGACAAAGATCCACCGGACAAATAAGAATACGAGTTAATAAAAACGTTGTAATATACCTGCCTAAATATTGGTTTAAATGGATTTTCCCAACAGCAAGCTTATGAGAAATCCTCACTGCACGCAATTGAGTGCAACATTGCAACAGTGCAAAATGCGGTATATTTAATTTGAATGGTCTTTGTTTTAGTTTCGTTATTTTAAATGGTGGCAATGTTTCATATTTCTTGATATTGTTTTAATGATGATCGAAATTGAATTCAGAATTTAAATATAGTTATGTTTAGATTTATATAGTAAACGTCTACTTGTGTCTACGGACTGTGTAAGAAAGATATTTTTTTAAATTTCTTTACAATAATTTATTATTATATATTTATATTATTAAATGCCAACTGAAATTATCTTTAAAGCAGTTTTGATGTTGCATTTGAGATTATAGTATTTTTAAAATATATCGCACAGTACTGACACATCAAGGGACGCAAGTATCATAAGAACGAATGAACCAAAATGGTATTTTCTGATTTTTAGACATTTATACTCAAAAAAACTCGCTCTTATATGTATTAAAAGGACGTATTTCCATCCCTTTCATAAACATGTTTTTTATATGATGCGTATCTCCAATATAACCAACTGATTAAGTATCATAATAGCGTAATGTATCATTTGTTGTTTCGATAGTAAACTTTCACGTATTCGGTTAGTATCAGAATAACATAATAATATTATTGTATCATTTGTCGTTTTGTCACAAAATTATCGACATATTGTAACTAACGTGTTACAATATGTAACCGGCGCAAATGGAGATAATAATACTGTAGCAATTATACCACTCAACATTACATGAATGAAACATTAATATGTATGTTTTGTTGTCAAAACAAAATAATAGAGCGAAAATTATCTATATAATATATCAGAATTTCCTCAATCATAACTAGATCAGTAGGGTATGCTATGATTTAATAATTGCGACAATGTATCTTGTAATATATATTGCATTAGTATAAATAAGTAGAACCATCCATAAATCCTTACTCACTCATCGAGTCCGTCCCGCGACGTACTACTATCATCACGAATTCACTCGAGTCCAGTCTCTCAGTTCATTAATATAACCAATCTCTCGATCTCATCGATCTCACCAGTGCATCCGTATCCGCGATTATAGCCTCACGCAGTCATCTTTATTATTGTATTTATTTAGTATCGTAATGATAAATAAACTCTCCTCCAAACAAAGAAGCAACAATAACCTTCTATCTCCTCCACATTATCTACCACCAAAATACTGTAAAAATTGTGTCCAGTAAATTAGCATTACTGCTAAAGTACCGTCAAAATATCACTTATGATTTTCTTGTCAAGGTATAAAGTACAAACATATTATTATATTTATCATCATATAGTTAAATAAATATTAAAAAAGTACCTATTTTCATTTTAAATTTTCTACAGTAAAATAAATAAAATATTGCCTTGAAAGCTCTTAATAAAGTTTACATACTTCTGATATTTAATAAATATATTATGACCATTGTTTGTTTAAATTGTATTGTAATTTTATGATAACTAGTGCATTTACGCTAAGAATAATTTATTATAATGTAAGGAATGTGTCACCCGTTAAAAAAAAATATGTAAATCATTTATCCTTGTTTTTGTTTAAGGTGTTATATACTACACACTAAAGCTGTGTTGCCACACATGATGTGACAGTATATTGTCTTAACTGGTGTAGTATATTACTATAATTATATATATCAGACAATGAAATTAATATGGACGAAGCATCTGGAAAAAAATGACATTCACTTTTTTATCGGGTCTGCCGAATGGCATAATCTGTTCTAACACCATTATAATAAAGGTGATATTGCTCTAAATTCCCGATGCCTTTTGTTGGGTCTGCTGAATGGTTCGGTTCGAACGGGTTCGCTCAAATAAACATTGACACTAGAAACACTGTTCTAACGCCATTGCAATAAAGGTGATATTGCCATAAATTCCCGATGCGTGATATCGGATAATGGAAATTGCGTGACGTCTACCTATATACGTGCGAATGTCGCTTTGGGCGAATTTACTTGCTAGCTACTGTATTGGGTACGTTGTAAATTAATAATGTCATTGATATCAGATAACACTATGACGTGAGAATCGTATCGGTTATTCCAGTTTTTCGTAGCATTGATTTTCTAACCTAGTTTTAGTTTTTTTTAATATTATATTGATAGGTATTAACGTAAAATCTCCAATTGTCACCAATTATTTCAACATGATATTACAGGAGCTTATAAACCCGTGATGGAAGAGTGGTAATTATGACATCATAATTTTAGATTTCGAATCATGGTTCTGACAAATTCAGATGTAGTTTTTTTAATATTTGTTAGACGCAAATAGTGTACATAACAAATAAATCAACAAAACGATAGGCTCAGGTGTACATACTGAAAAATGATTTGGGGACGTCTATTTTGCTTTAAAAATAATAACTTTAATACCGTGTAAGCGTAAGGGGTGGGGGTAACAAAATCTAGTAGGTGCCACAGCATTTCAAATTTACCTCGACTACTAAAAACTTTTCGTCGCTTCAATCACGGACTTTTCCAGATACATTCCTCAGACTCAGACACTCTATACGTTGAGTCTAGTGATAAATAGATGGCTTGCAGTTATTTCGTCGTATAGTGTCCGTATGTGTCGTCAGCGCTGTCTTATCTCTAAACATACCGAATTGGAATATTAGAGCAATTAAAAAAAGTGCCCAATTAATTAGTGCCACGTATATTCCAGGGACTACATGCATTGCGTCTCGTAGAATGCCGAGAGCAGTGACGCTAACCCATTGACAAGGCTGTTCGATAGGCAAATCATCTGGGTTACGAACCTCAGTCATGAGAAAGAAAAAGAAAATGTAATATCCCATTTACCTATATAAAAATACATTTAATTTATAAAAAATAATTTGTAAAAAATAAATATTAAATATTTTATAAAATATAAAAAAAATATATAAAAAATAAATAATTAGTTTTTTTTTTTCATTTCTGTTGCGGATCTGGACCCGGAAACCTCCCTTGTATGCGCTCCTGAATGGGATGCAATGTAATGTAACCTTAATTATGATAGTGAGTGCTATTATCATATAAAAATGCTCTTGTTGTTACATAACCAATCAAGGAACATTATTTAATTAGGATGATCATACGTGGAAAAATGCATTACATTCTTTGTAACATTGAAAGCATGGCACTAACATTACTCAGCCGCGTACATAGTAGCTATTCCATATTTTTTTTTACGAATGTGCAAATTACAAATAATTATTTCGCGAAAGAGAATGCCGTCACTTACGCATAGGCGTGTATATTTCACCGGTGCAGCTAATTGGTTATTAGGGCTCCAGAAAATTGGACGGAAGAACTTTTCTCCTCATTTCTCGCCCCATTTACGGCCAGCAAACCGCTTATTGGCGAGGCGTGTGACAACTCTCAATGGGGTCCGAGTAAATGCAAGGCTCTTGCCATATGATTACAGTGGCCGAACGTAACGGCCCCTCCATTTGGCAATTTCGGCAAGATTTTTATAATACAATATGTCGAAAATTCAGACAGTGTTAGTCACTCTATATTATTTAATTTTTCATTTAATATTGCTTAGCATAATTTATTACTGAGGACGAACGTGATCGTGTCAAGCCTATCAGGCACCATTAGCGAGGGTGCAAGACTGGTCAATGCGCTCCCCAAAGACGTAGATATTTTAGGTGACGTGCTATCTATTTTGTTTTCAAAATATTATTTTTCTGTATAAAATTGAACTTACGTATGTTTTTATTTTAATTTTATTTTTTATTATTTTATATATTCTCATCTTCTCCCTTGTGAGAGTAAAATTTGTTATAATGTAAATCTCATTTTGTGTAGAATTGAATTTAGATTTGTTATGTCGACAATGTTTTGTTCTTTTAAATGAATAAGTAAATATGTGAAATGGCTGTAAAAAAACTCAAAAACGGAAAGGCACTGGGTGGAGACGGCATACATCCAGAATTCCCCAAGTATAGCTTAAGCGCAATCCTGCACCCTATGTTTTATCTGATGACAAAGGTGTGGGAAGAAGAGCACTGTTTGAGGGACAGGGTGAACAGTAAAATCATCACACTTCACAAAAAAGGTGACCCTCTTAACTGCGACATCAATTACCGAGGAATTACGCTACTCAGCGTTCCGGGAAAGATTTTGGCAAACATCCTCTTGATGAGAATTAATAATAAACCCGATAATGCACATAATCAGGAAAAAACAGGCCGGGTTTCTACCTTCTACCAAATTTACAATCTTCGGTGTCTTCTCCAGCAGAGCCACGAGCTGAATAGTCCGTTGCCCTGCTGCTTTGTGGATTATGATATTGCTTTTGACAGTCCGCACTACCTCTCCTTATGGAAGATAATGGGAGCATACGGGATCGCCCCCAAGATCGTTGCCATAATCAAATGCCTGCACCACAATAACAAATTCTGTGTCGGAATTGGTGAGACTGTCACGGAATGGTTCGGAGACATGACCGGAGTCAGGCTTGTCAGACTCAGTTTGTGTTCTTTCTCCGTATCTCTTCATCGTCTTCTTTGACTTTATACTACGAAAGTCAATATCACCTGACCGAGGCATATCTGTTACCCCCACGGTAAAGCAATTTGACCTGGAAAACGCCAATGACGCTGTCCTATTCGACAACTCAATCGAGGGCATTCAAGAGACAATCAACGGGTTGCATGACAACTCGTCTGACTAGCGAGAGGCAAAACATCGAGTGCGTCGACAGTTACAAATACCTGGGGGTACACATCATGTGAGATGGCATTATGCAGAGAGAGCTCGCTATAAGAATGAGAATGGCTGGAGCAACATTCAACTCTATGCGCAGTGTCTTGGGCTCACGATTGTACTCGGTCAAAACAAATGCCGCTCATTTTACGCATGCATTCTGATGGTGCTGATTTACAGTAGCTAATCATTGCGTCTTACGAAGGCTAAGAGCAACCGTATACTAAGCTTCGAAAACAGATATTTGCGACGGATACTGGGTGTGCGGTGGTATGAATTTAGGAGTAACGAGGAGATAAGATAGTGCACCAAGCAGCTTCTCATCATGATGCAAGTGAAGAGGCGACGTTGGACTTGCTCGGCCACGTGCTACGGCTGCCAGAAGAGAACTTCAACCTGGTTTACCTGTTCTTCAAACAAACCGAAATACTATCTATATAGTGTATACGGCGGAGCTACGGAATGCTGGTTTGACCTGCAACGATGCAAGAAGACTGGCGAGCGATAGAGATTCTTGGAGGTGCCTCGTGGTGTCTGTATGCTCCAACTAAGGGACGGATATGGCCGAATAAGAAGTTATCTTAAGTTCACCAATATACGAGTGAATAAATTAAAATATATTATCAAAAATATTCTGTCTATTACTAGGTAAATACATTATACCATTATTTTTATTGACTCTTTTCAATTACCTATGTCACTTTTACCGATATAGTCATATCGTAATAATTTATTGAATTTTAAGCAGGTATTTTAATAAATCGACATATAAATAGTAATATTGACATCCAATGTGGTTTTATGATGTCTCTCAGACAGTATTAATACATAATTTTATTGAAATATGAAATGCTACATTTTGCTTTATCCATTTTTATCTTCCGTCATTCTATCTTTCCATCTCTCAATATTATACGAAATTGAATATTATTAGATTGATGGTAACATTGGTTAAAATATATATTAACTATTGAACAATAAATTAATTGTAGGACTTAATGAGTAGCTGATCTCTAACTACTCACGTCATTATTTCATTAACATGATTCCATTTTTTTCTGGATTTCTTATAATAACTTGTATTCACGTTTAACGCGGAATATTAAAAACCACTTTAAAAAGCGGTGTTATAAGTGTGAAAATGAGACATTATAACAAAAACTGGTTTAAAAAAAGAGTAATTTGTAATTTGGGAAGTATTTCGGGTTAAATACCGTCAAATTGTTAGCTTTACCCTGACACAAAGCTGACTAATTGCTACTTTTCAAATCTGAAATATTACCTTGGGATGACTGCTGATAAAATGTGTGTCACACATATTAAATGCGACTTGCATGCTAATAATTAGTTAAATTGTATAATTATAAATCCAGAGAGTGGTAAGTAGTATTTTTACACTTTTTTGGACGTGATTTTAACGGTATATTTAGCTTTCACGTAACCATGACGAAAATAAAATGACATATATTATATTCATGTTATTGAATAATAATATTATTCTATAATTGTTGCTAATTAAAAAATATTATGACATACTTTTTATAATTTGGAATGGATATCGACTGTAGAAAGCAAAAATGACGTAACACTCAATTTTTTCTAAAGAGGTTTTATTTGATAATTACGTTATACACGATTAAAAAATATACGTTACGTTCAGTATGCTGAACATGCCGATGTATCTAAATTTTGCTGACAAATTTAAAAAAAAAAGAAGGAAGTAAAGTGGGAAAAACGACTTAATCATCATTTTTGACTCAATAATTAATATCGGATTAGTAATACAAAAACCAAATTATTAATTATTATCATGCGCTTCACGTTTATTTCTATTTCTACAACGTTTTTCTTAGCTCGTATTCTTATTTGTCCGGTAGTTCTTTATCCGGTACAAATCTCGTAATCGATTTTTAACTAACTTACCGACTAGCTAAACATTTGAAACTTTTAGAATATATCAGAACACGATGCAAATGCATTTTTTAAATACTTTTAGCCATCTTTAAGTAGAATTGAATTCATTTTCAGTTAATTCTGTTTTGTATGAAAAGTTATTTTGACACCATTATTGGTTGCTACGGGTCCTAGCAACTAAATTATTAATATATACGTGCGTTACTATGGAAATCAATATGACATTTCAGTATTATTTCTATCAAGTACATTTTTTTTGATCGTTTAACGCTTTCGCTGCTGAATAGATAATGAGATTTTAATTGCCCCCTTTAAAATGCACGTTAATTACATCGATCGGCCGCCTGGTCATTACGCACCGTGTGCGTCTTCCGCGTCCAAAGTATTAAGCTAGTCAAGTCAAGTTTATGTGATTCAACAGAAAATTTTAAAAGGTTGAATATAAAAAGTTCTTTTTATCTTGTAATTATTTATTTTAAGTTTGACCGAAAACCATAAAAAAAACGTTTTTGTGCCTCCTGTAAAATTTGATTTATGTGGATTACGTCCCTTTTTCTTTCACAGTCGATATAAATATATAATTCGGAATATATATCGTAATTATTTTTATTATTTTCATTTTTAAATCCAGCAGAAGATTGATCTAGGCTAGTGATGATGAGAATAATGATACATAACATAGTTCAATATTACAATTTGCTGTTAATTAATATTTTACTACGTAGTATTTCATTTATTTAAAACTGTACATACTTTAAGAATCCAAAGTATTTATGTAATGCACGAGTAACTACTCACATAAAAAAAGGGCTTTATGAAATAACTTACTTATTTATTGTGAGTAGAAATGTGGGTTATTTTAGAACGAAGTGAAAAAGAGACCTAAAACTGATAATATTATCTGGTATTAGGGACATTTTATTTTTGGTATTATTTGTAATGAAATATAAAATGAGGCCATTTAAATGCTGGCAACCCTGATTAAATGATATAATGATATCGAATCAGTCCCGTGACATAAGCACAGAATGCAGTTAATTCACCAGATTACCACTACGTGTCACAACGGTGGGCTTTAGTTCGCCGCCGACTGTCTGCCGGAACAAACCTAATGTAAGGACTGCATACCTAAATACTATAGGTACACATAATATAACATTGTGTGAAACTCTAATTTTTATTTTATTAATAAAAAAAATTAATTGATAAAGTATTGTAGCATTAAAGATGTTATTGATAATTACTTCCTTCTTACATATTAGGGAGGTAGGCATTTAAAATAGTAATTATAATTAACTATTAAATTATAAATCATACAGTGTGACTAATTTTTTTTTTATACTGCCAGAGTATTAATATTTAACGGAAAGGTTTGGTTAATAGAGCTATTACCTATATAATAATATCAATCAAATTTTTGAAAATATAATACTATTTTTTTATTCAACGAATAATTCACAAGATTTAAGAATGTAACATTCTAATTATTGAACATACATTTTTAATTAGTTCATTAAAGCCGATTGACAAAGTAGCTCAACTTGGAAAGGGCCTTCAGTGAGTATTAAAAGCCATTAGTTAAAATTTGTCGTAATTAAGTATGACTCATTTAGCATTGTGGTCAATGTGCATGGGCGCGATACCCGAAAGATACAGTTTTAATTCCTGGGGTGACTTGCTTTTTTCAAAAGATTTTTTCTATTGGTTATAAATATATTTTCTCAGAAGTGTTTTCAAAATTATAATATTAATTGTTAGGTTAGTTATTTATTTTAAACTTTGGTATGAAATTGTATAATAATTTTATTAGCCAACCTTTAAAATAAGTAAAAATAGGTTTTAAATGATTTGCCTTATACGTAATGTGAATAGTATGACAGCGGGAACCTTGCCAACTTGGCGGCAGTAAAATTAATGAAAAACGGATTGGTACATCACAACTTAAAAATATAAATAACCGGTATAAGTATAATAACAGTATAAAAGTAAAGCAAGTGATGAATTATGTGAGTTTTACATAATTTATTGAACAAATTTAATTTTGAAAAGCTTTAGTAAACTCTTTGAAGAAAGTGAACTAATTTGTTCAAGATGTTGTTGTGGTATGGTTGGCTTATAGGGATCCCGGGGCTCTGCCCCCTGTCCCTTTCATCTGAATTTTGTCGTTTGGTGGAAATCTGCTCCATGTAACGCATTCAGTTCCGTGTTGGATATCGTTTACTGTGTTTTGTGGAATGGCGATGATGAATATCAAAAATTAAAAAGTAATTCGTCACCTCCTCGTTTCTTCTCGTCTTCTGGTCGTGACTGCTGGACTTCAGGTCGTGTCATGTTGGTTTATTTTATGTCTGTCAGCTTGGCGATCATTATGCTTGCGCTTTCGATGGTGTTTTTCAGCGCAGCTATCATGTCTTGTATCTGTTCGGGCTGGGGTCTCTCCTGCGTATTCATCCAGGCAGGCCTGAATGAGTATCTGTCGTTGGTCTTCTCGGTTTGTCTTTTATCCGCGTCGGTAGTGCTTAGGGTGCCTTGGGCAGCCTCTGTAATTGACCGGATGAGGGCGACCACAGTTGGCGCACGTAGCTGGGTCTGTGGCGTTCGGCTTCTTGCAATCCGCTGTAAGGTGATCGTATACACAGCCGAAGCACATCGGTTTGGCGTGGCAGCAGGAGGCGGCGTAGCCAAAGCCTTGGCAGCGATGGCACTGCCCGTCCGTCGTCCTCCTGCGTAATGACTCCACTTGTATTGATAGCCCGAATATTTGGGCTAGCTGATAAATGTTTTTGGCATCGCTGGTGCTTTCAACATCCACTAAGACCAGCGGTATCTGTGTCTTCCGGTGGCCTTGCGTCATTCTGTATGCGCTCTTTATGGAGTATTCCAGATCTACGAGCTCGTGGCAAATTTTTTCGGCGGTCGTTTCTTATAGGATGCCCCTGAGCACCACTTTGAGGGGTTTCTCCACGAAGAGGTTGTATGAATGAAACTCGATGTTCTTGGAGTCTAATATCTGAACTACTTTTCTGAAGGTCTCTATCTCCTTGATGGTCAGAATTATCCCTGTTCTGATGTTCTTGGCATCAGAGATACTTACACCTGCCTCTTTCAGCATCGTTATGTTCTCTCTGTATGTCTTTTTATCGTGCAAGATGATCAGAGGTATTTTTTTAGTGCTCGTGCGGTCCATGTTTTTCTTGCCAGGCTTCTTCGAGGGCGCTTTAGCTCTTGAGTCATTCCTGGGTGTGGTCTTGTTTTTCGGTGCCGGCTCGTCGATGAGTGGCATATCTGGCTTTCTTGGCGTAGTCGTGGCAGGTTTTTTAGCTGCATTTTGGTCAGCTTGGTCGGGTGTTTGGCGTTTTGTCGCCTTTTTTCCAGAGTGTCTTCTGTTTCACTCCTCCGTTTCCTCGCGGAGGCTCTCGCTGATTTTCATCATGCGCGCTTCAAACTGCTTGGCTCCTTCCTTTTTGGGCAAGGATTTGGCTGCAGCTGCGTACGACTTTGGAGGAGGATCTGGCTTGCCGGTAGTGGCAGGTTTCTTCGGTGCGGTTGCACGAGAGTCTGGCTTGCCGGTTAAGGCGGGTTTTTCCGGCGCGGCGGCGCGTGGATCAGGCTTGCCGGTTAAGGTGGGCTTCACCGGCGTGGCCGCTTGGTGGTCTGGTTTTAGCGAAACGGATGTAGCCGCCGGAGTGGTGTCCATTTTTTCGCACTGGGAGGTGGATGCCGACATGCCGCTCGTGGCCGGTACCTTGGCTGTGGCCGCGGCGGGGGCCTTGGAAGTGGCCGCGGTGGAAGCCTGGGCGGGTTTGGCAGCGTCTTTTATCTGTGATGGTCTGCCGGAGTCATCGGCATCGTCTGAGTCGTCGTCGAAGTAGTCCGAGTCATCGATGTCGAGGTCCTCGTACTCTTCGTCTTCCTCGTCCGAGGAAGGCTTGAGGCCAGAGTCCAGAGCATTGATTTCGTCAAGGACCCTTTGATAGTTTGATATGTTTTTGTTTTTTCTCTTCCTGTCCTGAGTATCTCTTATTCTTTGAAGGTCTGGGAGTGTCTCGTGGGGCTGGACTCCATAGGCTAACGTGAGGAAGCCGTAGATATAGGCGAAGTCCGCTGCCCTCAGCTTCCTCTTGAGTCCATGGAGATTCAGTAGGTCCACTCGAATGTTGTCGTCCACTTGTTTGTGGCACTCAGGTACCAACAAACCAACGAGCGAAGATATTTTGCTCATTTTTTGTTGATACTGTTGGCAGGCGTCTCCGCTATGATGGCTTGCAGTAGATTCCTGGGCTAGTCGGCTGTCGTCAATTATCTTGATAAAGACTTATCAACGATGGTGGATTTCTGCCAAGAGTCTTCTGGTTCGGCGATGATAGCGGCGAGGCGGTGAAGTCTTCGGGCCGGTATAGCGAGCAGACAGGAGCGCGGTGAAGGTGATGTTCAGTGTCAGTCAGCAAGGAGTGTCAGTCAGCAAGGTTGTTCAAGACCACATCTATCGGTATTTGGGAGAAAGTGACAGAAAGAGAAAGAGACAGTACTATCCATGTCGATATATTGAGTAGTTTTTCAATTTCCTTCAAATGACACTGCAATAATATTTTGTTATTTTAAATCAAGATTCTAACATGGCATCAGAACAGTACTTGTTAATAACTTTTATTTAAATTATGATTATATTTCTAATTTACATTTTAAAAATCTCATCAGTTTTTGTATTGTCAATTTGTTGTCAGTAAATATAAACCGATTTTACTTATCTGGAATGCGTAGATTATAATAGGTAGTATTATATACTATTTACACTTATAAATAAATTCATTGAGAAAAAACGGAAATACACGCATCCTTTCTCGATAAGATTCAAATTGTCAATAGTTATACCTCTTTATCATGTTAACTTTAAATAACCTAATTTAAAATAGTTGTAACACCTAAGTATCTGAAATACGATTAAAGATTTCAATTCAGAAAAAAATCCAATGTCCGATTTTCATGTATATATACAATATAATACAATAATCTCCTCTCGGAATCCTGGTAGTACCTAGATTTATATAAAAAAATATGTCTGTTAAAATAATAGAAAAAAAGATTTATTTTAATCATAATGAATAAGAAAAAAATGTACCCATAAAGAATATAGTTATCATTTTCTTAAGTTCATAAGAAATCCTAGATTTTCAAAATCAATCGGAATGGACCCCGGGATCGGGATTCCGAATTTTTTAATCAATTTATTGTTTAATTGTACATTTACTCTTGTACTATAAACATAAAACATAAATACCAGAATTAACTGATAATCCGCGAACCACGTATGTATTTACTGACTAAATATAATATTTTTTATTATGTTTTAAAGATTGCATGGTTAGCATTTTTTTCATTGCAATATAGATTTGAAAATCTATTAAGGTATTTTATTATATTATACATATAATTTTAATAAAGCATACTATACCTGTGGTGAAAACTGCCTGTTGGACGGAATTCAATAATTATAATAAACTCAAGATTTAATTATTCACATTAGAACAGTGAACAAAGTTTTATGATAAACATGATATGTATTATTATAATAAATATAGCAATAGTGTTTATATAATATGAAGAAATCCTAATATTATGTTCTTTTCAATATAATTTATTATAATATTATATAAGAAAAGATCGTCAACGTAGGTTCCTCTTAAGTATGGCGATTAATATTAAAAGTTATGTAGGTTGACGGTGGTGTTATGTATGACGCGATTGCTCGCAGAACCAAACTATCACGGAATACATTTGAGCGCATGAATGGTGTAAAAGCGTAAAGTGTTCAACCAATGTGTGCTACATATGCTCAAATATGCGTGTGAAATAAGGCTAAGGGGCGGCAGTTACCCAAAGGGCGGCAAATTGAGGAGAATCACTAGGTATATATAGAAATAAATACCTAAACTTAGTAATAACGGAAATATCTTTCCATTAAAAAATTCAGCTCACTGTTTGGAAACAAAATGTATTAATTAGGTACGAATAAGGAATTTTTGTCGGGTTTGCGATGTCTAGTTTACTTTCGTTGTCCTTCGACGTCACGTTCTTGGTGAACAGCAATGACACGTGCATACCTAATTTAAAATGTATCCACATATGTTTGCCAGTCACTCACGAGTTTTGGAAATTGTCAAGTGTATTTTTAAATGTATCTATCTGAAATCGTAGACTCGCAATATTGTCTATTGAAGCAGAGATGGCATTTAACGCTTTCGCTGCTGAAGAGATAATGAGATTTTAATTGCCCCCTTTAAAATGCACGTTAATTACATCGATCGGCCGCCTGGTCATTACGCGCCGTGTGCGTCTTCCACGTCCAAAGTATTAAATTAGATTTATATTGTTAGTAATGTATCCATACAACACATATTTCTCAGAAATTGGAGACATGAAAGAATGATGTTATAAGGTACTGTTTAAAAAAATGTAGCGGCATTTTGGCACTGCCTAGGGGCGGCATTTTGTCTAGGGACGTCACTGAAAATATGCACTCTTAATGTAAGATAAATAAAAAAAATACGGTTAGCGCAACGTGGCACGGAAATATGCATAGGTATTGGACATAATGCGGAAGTATTCCAAAATAAGCTAATGGATAAGCTAGCAGACAAGAGTAAGCGATATTATAAAGGTCGCTAAGTAGATGAAAGACACTAAACGCCCACAGGGATGCCCTAAAACCTAAAACCCGCTGGATATAATATGGACTCATAAAATTCTGTATATGTAGGTACGTGGCAGCGAAGAACTAATGACCAATAAGAATGGAAGGAGCTAGGGGAGGACTTCATTCAGCAGTGGACTGACCCTAACCGATGATGATGGTATGTATAATTCCGGAAGATTTATATACGGAATTATAGTCGACAGTATTTGGCAACACTTATCATTATGATATTTTTCATTTTGTTTGAACACGCATAATAATAATATTGATTGGAGTATTTCTTACATAACTTTAAACACGCATTATTTAGGAATACTTACAGCTGATTAAATTACTATTTTTGAATATTTTATATTCATCAACATTGTAATAACAAACGTATTTAGTAGTATAAAAAGTACAGCCAATTTTTGGTCACCCTTCTCAGCTAAGTAATTAATAAATACCAATAACAATACCAACTATACTAAAAAAAAGACTAAAACTGCATTATAAACCAGATTCCATTACAAAGCAATGTTATATAGGTACTTTATAAAAAAGGAAGCTAGTTTAAAAAATAAAGAATAATAATATGCTTTCATATTTAAAAAATGTGTTCTGATAAACAGGCTTGTTGGTAGTGTGTTATAATACGCCCTGCCCTGTAGATGCAAAATAATGTGAGCATGCATGTGACTTTTTTGGTCGTAAAGGCGAATCACTTGCGAGAACGGCCGTAAAACAATATAATTGCAAATAAAATAAACTTCCTACGCGGTATAATGTGTTATAATATTTATGTATAAATCAAACAGGTTTCTGAAGAATTCTGGTAAAAACAGTTACTTATATGTATAATTTTGCTGTAAAGTATAAAAGCTCTACATTAACACTAAGCGAAGTATTTTGTTTTTGGACTCACAAGAGCATTTAATAATTTATTTTAATTAATTTAAAAAACTTCACTTTCCAATAATACTAAAACCATTAAAAATAACATGTTCTAACTCACAATTGTACTGACACATCACCAACACAAAGATGCACATACATACATTTATATATATATATATAAATGTCTTAAGCGTAGGGTGTTCAACCAATGTGTGCTACCCGTGCTCACATACGGCTGCGAGACGTGGACCCTCAACACGAGAGATGTCCAAAGGCTAAGAGTCACACAGCGAGGCATGGAGAGGTGCATGTTGGGCATCACGCGAAAGGACCGCAAGAGAAACGAATGGGTTAGGAAGCAGACAAGAGTACGCGATGTAATAGACGTTGCCAAACAGCTGAAATGGAGATGGGCGGGGCACATTGCTCGCCGAAAGGACGGCCGCTGGACAAATGCCGTCATCCAATGGTACCCAAGGGGTACGAAACGGCCACAGGGTCGCCCTAAAAGCCGCTGGGTTGATGAACTGGTAAAGTTCGGCGGAAATACGTGGCAGCGAACGACACAGGACCGAGAGAGTTGGAGAAAGCTTGGGGAGGCCTTCATCCAGCAGTGGATTGACCCCGGCTGATGATGATGATGATATATATATATATATTATATAGGAGAAAGGTGAAAACACCACTAGTATATTATACTTACTAGATTTTAGGGCTCCTTTATCCCTCGCCCAATAATGCATTTCTTATGCAGTATTATTTCGAAATATAGATCACATAATATATTTCAATCTAAAAACTATACATGAGTTATTGCCAAAGCTTTCAGGTCGATAGTTAGTTTTGTTTATGAACATTGTATGGAGACCAAATAAATGTTATATTTTAATAAAATTTATTGCCACTGTATTAGTATTTCTGAAAATACTCTATTCATTGGTTATAAGAGGAGTAAGATAAAAAAACTATAACTGAAAAGGTCTTACTTATCTTTTTATATTGTGGAGCAAGTAGTTTTGTTTTGTAGTGGATTAGTTGATTTTTGTTTATAATCCCAACTTATGTTAATATAAGGTAAACTAATTCAGTTATACTTTATATATTACAGCTCTCGTGGTGCAGTGCATAAGGCGCTGGTTTTTCATCCGGGAGTTCCAGGTTCGACTGATGGTGAGGTCACAATATATTTATGTAGATTTCTCAAAGCCTGGGTGTTTGTGATTGTTTTACTTCTATTTATTATAAATACACAACTGTCATTGGACTTCATGGCCTGGTATAGTGTTTTTTTAAATAAAATATTATGAATTAACCATATTTTTATTCAATGAATAATTCACAAGATTTAAGAATGTAACTGTATTTTTATTGAACATACATAATTTTGAATAAGTACGTCATAATTTTGAAAACACTTGAGAAAATAATATAATATGAAAAAGCATGGAAAGCGTTTCAGTGAGTATTGTAAGAGCCATTAGTTGAAATTTTTGCAATTAGATAGGATACCTATAGAATTGTGGTCAATATGCGTGGGTTCGAAACTCGAGAGACGCAGGATCGTTTCCTGCTGTGTGTCGTATTTTTTTTTCAAAAAAGACTGATTCTATTGGTTACATATTTTCTCAGAAGTGTTTTCAGAATTATGTATGTTCAAAATTTTAGGAGATTTGCACTATTATTTAGTGCGTAACTAACTATACAAATATTTTGATTAAGTGAAACGATGCTATATTTTTTCTTTTCTTTTTTAAATGTGTTCATTGTTGAGTAGTATTATACGTTATGCTTGTGACTTATGAGTGTTGTGTATTGAATAATTCAATTTCAATTTATTTCAATTTTAATTCAATTCAATTTTTTTTTGTGGACATTACAAATTATAAGTTTCAGACGCTTATAACATGACATAGAAGCGATAAAAATGAAAATATAAAATGAGAACATAATAATAAATTAAACATACAAAAGCTGTGAAAATAAAATTATACATCTAAAGAAGTTCAAAGAAGTACATCAAGTTTGCTAACGAGACCCTATTTTAGGAATTCATAAAATAGTGTCTGCCTAAACTCACCCTCACGCAAGCAGAATATATCAACACCCGAAGCAATTTGGTTAAACATAGTTATCGCCCTCTCAATTGGCAGGTTGGTTCTGCACCTTGGGAGAATAAAGAACTGATGCTCTCTATTTCTAAGATTGTTATCAGGGATATAATATACTTTTTGTGATAATACAACTGGAAAAATAACTACCAAGATTCGTACTGATTATAAAACCACAGTAAAAATTCTACAGTGATAAATATAAATAAATAACATTCGAGGTGGAAATTATTAATTTAAAAACTTCCATATTATGAACCATGTACGAGTAAGTGCGCGTTTCATAAATAACATAAGTTCGAGGCGATCGTATACGATTTTGTAACGAGTGTTACAGTAATCGCACATATTCATTAATTTTTTATATCGTCTGCACATCTGAAATGCGCCGTTTGGTACTGATTATATGCTTTAAGGCGGCGTCCATCATAATACACGTGATGCTATTTACAGACTTAAGGCTTGCGCACATTTTTTTTTTTTTGATTCGATAAGTATAGCATTTTTTTAGTATAGTATCTCACTTTTTGTATCATTGAATTTTACTTTTACTTGTCCACTCATTGATTATAAAAAGAATCTAGGTACAAAGATGATTATTTAATCTGCCAATAAAACAAATTTCATATTATTTACTGAGTTTTATTAATAATTATTTATACTTATATATACATCCACAGGATTATCGCGTGATCAAACACGTTCACCAAAGAAACTTTCTTTGTTTTTTCTCTATATCATTTGTTTTATTTGTTTATTTGACAACATTAAGTATACCAAAATTAAAAAAAATAGTAAGTACTAAAGAAATAAATAGTAAGTTGTCCCAGCAAGAAAATGATGACAAAAAATCGTTTGGTTTGTTTTGTTTTTCTACACTAACAATAACTTTACGTTTCAGTATGAATTCAATTCACTGAAAGAAACAAATACATATGTATTATAGTGAGTGTCTAACTTAACAAAAGTCTCTTATTTATTTATCTTTATGATCTTATTTAATTCTAATTCTTACTAAAAATTGTAATTTACCATTTCACATATATATTGTTTTTTTTTTAATAATTGTTTTAATTTTCAACGATGTCTCCAATTGTGAAATTGAGTTATAAATACCATCCGTTAGGTAATTTTGAAAGCTATATATTATTCTGTTCACTTAAAATCAGTATTATCACTAAAATACCGTTAAAATCCTTGGTGATAAACATTTCGTAGCAAAAAGGCAGTCATTGCACCTATTTATTGCAGTTAATGCTTGTTTATTATTACTTTGTTTGTATTTTAACATCCTACAAATAAAAAATATCACAGTTATGTATTATGTAATTATTTACAGTATTACTAAAATTTTGAAAAACATCACATTATGTCATTTATCTCGAAAGTGTGTGAGAGTCAGTTACTGCCTTCTTTCCTAGAAAGGCAGTATACGCTTCATAACATTGCACTCCGGCTGTAGGATAAAAATGGTGTTATATATTCTAAAAATATATATTATTTATTAATACAAGATGTGAATATTGTTTGATCTAGTTTTATGCGAGGTAATCAGACATAGAGGCGTATCAGTCTAGTAAAAAAGTGCATAATTATAAAACGTATATGTGCTCTACTTAGGTATTGTTTATTTAACTAAGGAAACTATGACGTAACTACTTTAAGAATTTTGGATATTTACAATAAAATTAGTATATAATTTCAATACAATTTGATGGGTAAAATCTTATTATAGTTATAATTATTTTATATGGATAAAAATAGTCGTTTATTTAATAGGAAACACTCATTATTTATATTAAAACATGCGTTACTGGCATCAAAATATAAGCAACGGATAATCAAACCTTTACGATATAGGTACATAATATGCAAGACTGGTATATCATATTATTACATAATAGGGAGAGTGAAGATAGTGAGAACGGGAGCCGATAGTAGCTCCGTTGAAACGTTTAATGTGAAATATTCCTATCACAAAATGATTGCCGACGCACTTATATATATTGAAGAAAAGGTACACTTAGTTGCATATCGATTTATATAGAAAATTACCTGTAAACTATGGTATTAGATTAAATTGCAGTGTGTAATACTCGTACATTCCGTGTAGCGTATTGGAAACTTCACAATATACAAGTTTTGTAACATAAGCAGCTATAATAAGTGTTATTTCAAGTTTTTCCACCGTTAAATCAGGGTATAGGACAATTCGGCGCAGGGACAACTGGGTACCATGCAATCGATTGGATTTTGAAAATAGATTTCGACAGTTGGATTTTTTTCGATCTGCGCCTGCGCAGTAAAACGATAGTGGCGAACGTATAGGCTAATAAACGAACTATACCGCGGCCGATTTTTATGACCTGTCGAATACTAGGTAACATAAAATGACAACATCACTCTTAAAGAATAAGATTGGAGAAACAGTCAGCACTTACGTGTTAATAGTAAAGTTATTGTTACGGTAGTTTAAAATACATAATGTTGCTGCCAGTATCTATGCACGTGTACAGGCGCTTGATATTAATTTTTGGCATTTTGTTAAGAAAATACTACGCTAATTCTAACCAATATTGTTACATACGACTTCCAATCGCTTACAACTACATATAAATGTATCGTTCACCCATGCGTTTAATTGCATTTAAATGATTTTGGCGGTAGCTGTTTCCATACAAATGTAGTAATTACCTAACACCATGAAAACGAAATAAGCTATTTTTATTGAAATAATGAAGGTTATTTTATTTATAAAAAATGAATGAGTATTGGTACAGCTTCTTTTAAGTATCATTATGACGGCCTATAAAGTCATAGGTTTTTTTTTTTTTTTTTAAATTAAAACACTTCATAGCAATTTCACATTTTTGTTGATTGACTAGTTAAGGATAAAAAAATATTATCTCTTTTGGGTGTCTCTTATTTATAACCACCATGTTTGATGAGCTGTTTTGAGTTTATTTATAATTTTTGTATGTCATACTGTTATTTCAGTTGTTTGTGATTTTTCATCTAAATAATAATATATGTTTCATACTTCATTTAAGTTTTTTTTTTAGATATGATAGTTTTATAGTGTTTGCTGATTTAGTGAATCTAAAATTGTGAAAATATGATTGCGCTTTATGAAACATCCTATAATAAATCCAAAATTTATTACTATAATTTTATTTGTAATATTTATAACATGCCACGTGTTTTGATAAATACGATCGTGTCTACAAAATAAAATACAAATACTACAAAATGTCTTTAGAAAAAGTTTAGCTCTTGTAATGAATATGATAAAAAAACATTGTTAGGAGATGTTTAGTACTGTTAAAATTCAATTACTTAATTATAAAGGACACGTGTACTACAAGGGTGAGGAATCGATTTTGCGGTATCATGACGAGAATCGATTAATGGGTCTAACCGACAGCCAAAAACTTAAAAGTGATTTAAACTTTGAACAAATCTGTTGAAGTAATTGCCTGGCCAGTTGGTATTCAGTTAATGAGCTTCTTGTATTTTTATGCTAAACATTTCGACGAATTTCTAACGAAGGTGTTCGAGTAAGGTGTTTTAAAAGCTCATTACGCGAGTTGGTCATGAAGATAATTGAAAATGTTTACTGATTTAAATACCAGCATCATAATAATGTAGAGTCTTAAAAAGAAGCTTTATTAAAATAAAAAAAATAGTAGAAACACTTTTGCATATCAAACTTTTAATAAATAAAACATCTTATTATTATTCTTTAAAACATATTTAATAATAATAATTAAATATATTTTATTTTTATTTTTGCGTTAACAAGTCTCTTTTTAAAATTTCAATGTCATCACGTCGAAATATTAATTAATAAAACAGTAATAATCGAATTTTATAAAAATACTTAGGTACCTACTACGTACATTATTATATTATATTGTTATAATTTTTAAACTATTTGTATACCTAACTATTTCATTTTATGATTAACTAGGTTGCTAAAACAAAAGTTATTTAAAACATTTCATGCATACAACCACTAGAAAAAAAAATCATTTTGTAAAAAAATAATTACAAGATAAAAATAACTTTTTATATACAACGTTTTTAAATTTTCTGATAAATCATATAAACTTGACTTGACTAGCTTAAACGATCAAAAAAAATTGTACTTGATAGAAATAATACTGAAATGACATTTTGACATGTCATATTGATTTCCATAGTAACGCACGTATATATTAATAATTTAGTTGCTAGGACCCCAGACCCTAGACCCCAGACCCCTAGCAACCAATAATGGTGTCGAAATAACTTTTCATACAAAACAGAATTAACTGAAAATGAATTCAATTCTACTTAAAGATGGCTAAAAGTATTAAAAAAATGCATTGGCATCGTGTTCTGATATATTCTAAATGTTTCAAATGTCTAGTTAGTCGGAAAGTTAGTTAAAAATCGATTGCAAGATTTGTACCCGACAAAGAACCACCGGACAAATAAGAATACGAGCTAAGAAAAACGTTGTAAAAATACGATACCCGACGGGACTTTAACTTGTATCTGCTGGATTCGCGCCAGTATACTGATCATGAATAAATTAGTTATAAAATAATTTATTCGTAAACTTTCTAATCCATATTTTATTAAAGTATTTGTATAAGTAAACTACAACTTTCTTTGTTCAACATAAGATCGAATTTTGATTAAATATTGTTATCAAAAGTGGCAAATTCAGGTTAAATAAGTACCTACACTAAACGCATGTAGGCATATTGGAGTGTTGGCTTGCGACGGTAACATTAGATAGGGATTTTGTCATACACACGTCTGTCACACGACAAGATTTACAATCTCCTTGTAAATCAACATGGCGATAAAAATAATATTTTTCATACAATTATTTTTTACTAGTAGTCGCCATCGCGTCACCACCGTAGGAGATCTTAATTTGTTGATGTTTTGTGACAGAATAACCGCTAGATGTTTTAATTAATTCACAGGAAAACGTAAGGCAGGTGTTTATTTCAGAGATGGTTGAGACGTAGGTACCGCACGCGAATAAATCCGGCGGAATAATTTGTACATCGAATAATGCGCGCTGGAGCTTCGAGAAGTGAAATGAATACGTACATGACCTGTGAATTCTTGACAGGATATAATAGTGGTGCTGACAGTATCTATGACCTTCGACTTGATGCATGTTCAACTACTCATCACTTACATTGTTTGGTAGTTTTATGTTAACTTTTGATATTTTATTATAGTTTTTAATATTGCCTCTTTTTAATGGACACTCTTAACTAATTCATGTATTTAGTTAGCCAAGACAAATTTGAATGCCTAACAACTTCAGACTTGAGTTACTACTCTTGAGACTTAATAATAAAAAGTGGTGATGCTTTCCATCCAAACGTACGTCGCCGTAATAAGCCCGATTATGACCGTAGGTAAATGGTGGGGTGGGTCGATTTGGTGCGTTATTGACTTCAATGACCTTTGATTTTTGCTGAGACTCGTAGTAAAGTATGGTGGATGTCAGTGGCAAGGGGTGGAGGTAGACTGTTAAGATTCGACATAAATAGTGCACACTAAACTTACATACAAACATACTTATTTGTTTTCATTTAACTAAGATTATAATTTGCAGATCATGCTGGTTAGTTTTTAAAATTCTATTAAACCCTACCTAAACTAAATCATAATAGTTTAGGTATGCTGTATACGATCTGACAAAAATAGCGCACATTTTTTCGGTCATACTTATTTGTTTTCATTGAAATAATAATATAATATTGAATACGTGTATTAAATAACGCTCTAAGTACCAAAAAGTAGTATTGCCTGTATTTACAAAATACCGAGTCATTGCAGTAAAATTTCATGAAGCAGACCTTTTGAAAAATGTAGTTTTACAGTGTGAAGCAATCATGGCAGCTTCTATAATTTTAGGTATTAAGAACTCGCAAGTGTCAACACACCATCGTCAGCTATTTTATATTTAATGCCGTTGACCACTGCAGTGCTACTTACACCATTATAAATAAAACACGCCAACGGACTTACAACGTCGACAGGTTTAATTATTTTGCTGTATTTTTTTGACTTGCTTGAGGCACTTAGACTATAGTTGAAGTTATTGGCGTTGTTATGTAGAACACTTTTCTATAAAAATGTCAGTTTTTATTATTTTGGTACTTAGCGCCTTAATTAATACACGTATTCATATTACAGACTGTGTTAGTTTATTTTTAAAATTCATCAATAGAAAATATCTAAAATGATGTATGGTTTAATGGCATAATTTTTGATATTTTCTAGATAAACGTCCCTAAGAATATTTTTTGACTATTATCAATTATTTACTATGGCTTGGACTAGGCAGGATTTAAATGAATTTTAAAAAACTAACCACTATTTACACATTATAGTCTTAGTTTAATGAAAACAGATATGTTTTACTGACAAAGTTTAGTGTACACTTTGTATGTAGGATCTTAACAGCCTACCTTCACCCTTTACCACTAGTGGATATCGTAATATGTGCACGGCCTTACACAGTTTGCTAAAAATTTACCGGTTTGAAGACATACTATATAGATATATCCAGCAGAAACAATACTAATAACTTTTATAACAGAAAGAACGATGCAATACAAATTATGTATTTATTATGTTATAACTTTGTTGATAAAATGTCTGTATTTTCTGTTCGTCATTTCAAGTAAGATGTTTTAAAACTTAATGGGTAGGTATTTTACCTACCGCTAATTAAAAATGTTTATGAACGAAAATGGTGTTAGAGTAAATAAAATAATTTTAGAAATATTTAATGTAAAAGAACAAAATAAGATTACTAACATAATTAAGCATTTCTTTTTTTTTTTTTTTTTTTTTTGTGATTTTACCGAGGCTTTGACTGCGACTCGCTGTCATATCGCCTCTTCTCTTCTAGAAGGGGATCCTTCGATCAGGTCCTCACTCCTATTCTGTTAAATGGCTTTATAATTATTTTGTCTAGCTCTTCCGTCTTTCTTTCTTTCTTCTTTAGACGCCAGTGTTTTATGCACCAGAATCGCTCTCCTCCGTATCCATCCCTTCTGTATTTTCGATACATCGTGTAATCATTGAATTTCAGATAGTCTAATTCAGACCTCAGCCAAGTCTCTGAGATTAATGCTATTGAAATTTTTTGTCTTATTAAGTAGAGTTCTATATCATCCTTTTTTTGCTTCATACTTCTGGCATTCCATTGTAAAATCCTAATTTGTTTTTTATTATCCATTTTGCTCCAGAACCTCCCCTAGAATTTCCTTTAAGTGTCCTTCTTTGAATTGTTTGCATACCCAGTCCACTGCTTTAATTATTAGTTGTTTAATGATCTGCTGCCAGTCTCCCCCTTTCAGCAAGACTTTCATAATTTCTCCCATCGCGTTAACCTCTGTCTTCCCCTTTGATTTTTTCTTATTTTTTGTAGGCTTTACGCTACTACCTGTAGATATTATTGTTGAGCCTGAAGCTTCTACCACCGCTTCTTCTTTCTTTTTGTTTTCCTTAGTTTTTTGAATTGTTTCGCTTTCATCTCTTCCTACGATTTTTTTTTGTTTTAATATGTCAGCATAGCTATTATTTAACATATTTTTTTTTGCTTCCTTGAAAGGTATGTTCATTTTTTTCATTGCTTCTTTGCAATTCTTTTCCTCTTGCCACTTTGGGCATTTTTGGCTGTTTGCCGCGTGGTTACCTTTGCAATTGATGCACGTAATTTCCTCATTTTTTTCGCAGGTTTTGTGGTTTTCACCACACTTAGGGCACGTTTCTACTGTACGTCCGCAATTGTTCGCGATATGCCCATATCGCCAGCATTTGTAGCATTGCATAACCCTGAATACATACGGTTCTACAGCAAAAGAGACTCCATATATGTAAATTGTTCTCGGCAATATTTTCTCCCCAAATTTAATACTGACTGACGAGGTCTTTGTCAGCTCTCCTGTATCACCTTTTCTTGTCAACCTCTTAAGGTTGATTACTTTTGCATCACTTTTGATTTCCATTTGCAGTTCTTGGAGGTCCATATCAATATCGACTTTTCTTATTACTCCATAAGAGCAGGAGTCATTCTCTTTGGTCACAAAACCGAGATCTTTGAGCTCTCCAGCTTGTTTCACTTTATCTGCTTCTTTTTCGTCTTCTACTTGGATGTACGTCTTTAAATTTTTATTGTAAATTTTCTGTACTTTTACTCCTGCCTTATGCAGCATCTGCGCTATTTTCAATTTTAATGGAATTTTACTTCCCGTCGCTATCATGACGATGTTTTGGTTTCCCTTTGGAGTGACCCCAGAGTCTCTTCTGGGTTTTTTTCCAGAGGTCACCGTCTGCCATTCTTCTTCTTTTTCTCCAACCACTTCCTCTTCATCATCGTTTCTTTTCTTCTTCGTTTTTTTGGTTTCATTCACTTCCATCGTGGTGTTTTCCATTTTATTGCTTTTGCCGTTCACGCGGTCTTGGAATTCGCGCAACAGTGTGAACAAAAAACAGTGTGGACAACCTCTCGCTTCACAGCGTTTGACGCACTCCCCGCACAAAGAGCACTATCCGTGCAACAATAAATATTTTTCACTTTTTCTCAAGCACTGGCACTGTTTGTCAAAATCACATGGGACCACACATGTTGAGTTTATTGTCAAATTCATTTACAAACAATATTATTTTTGTTGTATCCCGTATTTATAACCGTTCGCGAGTAACCAGGCGAATAGCGTCCCGAATACGCAAGCGAAGTTGTACAACCTCACTCCACCGCTGTTGGCTTCCGACTGGATTTCTTTTTTATTATTACCAATTCTTTCCAACAAGTAGTAATAGTGAAAAAAGAAGTGTGTTTCTATTGGTCATTTAAGAAACATAATATTATCTAAAGAAAAAGGTTATAAAAATATTAAGATCTAAATATTATAAGTGCTTCAACCTGTGAGTTATAAAAATATAAATTATTTAAAATAACACCTGTTTAAAAAAGTCTATAAATTTTTATAATGAAAAGGTTGCGCAAATCTGTTCTATAGAAAAATTCATGTAATATTAATCTAACAAAACTAACAAATTGTTAACAAAAATATTTTTATAGAAAATACATAATTTGAAAACACCTCAGATATAATATAGCCACTAGAAAAAATCTTTTCAATATATACGACGCCCGGCGGGGTCAATAAAATTGTTTACATTTTTATATCTTATGAATTATTTGTTTAATACAAAAAAATAGCTAAAATATTAATATAAATAATATTATAGTTACTTTGTTAGATGTAATTGTGATTGCCGGCGTAATATATTTAGAGTTAAATAGGTATATTAAATATTAAGGATGTTTATTCCAAAATTTCCCCTTTTTATTTACACCAGGCTCAAGAAAAATGTAGTGTTACTAGAGACATCTAGCAACACGCTACGAAATATTAAATTCAATTAAATTTACGCAAAATATACACTGTAAAGTGTTGCGATATAAGTTTAATATAATTTGTATTTCATGTTAAATAAGTTCATCAGTACAATCTACACTTTTTGTAATAATTCTATATTTCTGTCTGCAAGTTTATTACAACAAAATTTACATAGCAACACATTGACTGCTATACTTTTTAATTACCACATTTAAATAGCAGGATAATTATGTCGAATGGCTACCTAATTGTTACGCGCTGGGCGCGTCTTTAGCGTCCAATGTATCAAAGATGAATTTGCTTGTAATCTCAATACCTAATTCAAAAGATTCCGAAGCTTAAAGAAAACTTCTCGACAGGTACTATTTTCCAACAACACAAACATGGACCCACCCAATCTACTCACCCCGCACCACACTCGGTATTAATCGAGCGTATCACGATTCACGAGACCCTACATTTGGATGTGAAGCAACAGCAGTTGTTTACGCCTGAGAATGTGTCAGTAGCAGATACCCAAGACTGAGATCGCCACGCTCTTGACTGAGATTACTGAAATACGTAATTTAATAAAAAGTGCCATCGGACAAAAAGACACGGAGACTTAAATAACAGCTGGTTGGACCAACTTAAGCATCTCTTCCCTCTCGGAGCACATTCTGAGAATGTGGTTAACATCCTGTAGTTCTCCGTCACATGGACACGTTGGCCGGGTAAGAAGTCCAAAGTCATAGAGCTTGGCAGCGAAACTACCATGGCCTATCAAAAACTGACTGATGTTGTAGTGGTCAGGAGTCAATTTGGTTATCTCCAATCGCCATTGTATATTCGGAAAGAACAAAATTTGTTTATATGAGTTATATTTAATAATATGTGTGCCTGCCCTTGGTAGAAGTATCCCACTTTTGCTACCAGGTCTTCGACGCCGCATCCAGCGTCATAAGATGTATTGTCCTCTTTCTCAAGAATAATTTTTCAGCATCAAGGTTTGGACAGCAGGCTGAAAGTCACCAAAAACGAATTTACAACGATTGATCGCAAGTTGGTAAAGTGGTCAGATAGTTAGAATATAGTGGTTAAGTAAGAGAGCGTAGAGGGACACGCGTCTAGATTCAGCTGTTGTATATCTTACCAATTTAAAAAAAATCAAATCGCATCAGCCTATTTTTTCTGTATATCAACTTTTATTGCACGTGGACAAAATTATGGTTTATCGCTAGAAAATAATAAAATAGTACTATCCATTCATAAGAACTCTAAGTTCTAAAATTTATCTAGATTCTAGACACTATCAAAAATTATTGTGGAATAAGTACAAATAAAAGTTTAATTAACTTATAACTTAACATTTTATAAAGTTCTTTGTTATTTCTAAGTAGGCACACTTCCCATTCATGCCTTTTAACGTTGCATTTTCAGATATGTTTTTAAATTCCATCTTCATGGAAGATGCTTACCAAAATATTTGATTTTAGGTATGATATTGATAGGTATTTAGTTTTTTATGTACCTAATATACGCTTAGTTACACTAAGTAGAAAAAATATGACATGAAGGGATGACTTCATAATAAAAATCTACCTCTATAGTTCCTGTATAGACGGTATTAAAAATAATATGTAAATGCCTATATATGTCAATGTGTTACATTCGTTTATGTGCAAGTATGCACTACCAAAATGAGCAAGTAGTATATTAAAGCAGGTGCATAGAGCAGATGCAACGATGAAGGTGCACTGCAATCCCAGTTTCCTCATACGAATATGTTTTTTATAAAAAATTAAATGCCACTGAAATTTGCGCAGGTAAAAAGGGGTAGGTATATCTACAAAACATTTGTACTGATTAATAAAAATAACCTGACAATTATTTATTTATTTATTGGAAAACATACAATAATATGTTAATATTACGGATGTTTGTCTTACAATAAATACATTTAATTCAAAATACGTTATAACTGATAACAGTGATTATCTATGTGGATTCTTGTCATCATAACTATATAATTATAGTTTGGCATGGACCCTCACTTCTTTTCGATTCTACGTCTTTTTATGCAAATAACTAATTATATCTTAATAACGGTTGTACTCGATTAAAACCAAATACTAGTACTGCATATGCAATTAATTCTAGCAAGTGACGGTTCTTTACACAAGATCGGTAAAATTTTATACTAATTATTTAAAAAAAAAAAAAAAATCATTCTTGCTACTAATATTGGATATGAGTACACTCTTATCATACTTAAGGTAGAGATGCGATGTTAGATAATAAATATCGTCGACAGTGTGTGAATGGAAGACTTGCAGATGTTGGCAGCCTAGGAGGACGCAAGAATTCTAATGAGCTGCAGAGAGTCTTGAGGGAACCGCATGGCGTAGTATCCTCGTGGTATGCTCTACATAATAAGTAGAGCATGGATCTAATAGATTAAGCAAGTGGTTAACATCCATTTCTCGTAAAACAATGTTCCGAAACCTCTCCGTGAGGCAGCCAAGATCCACACCGGATTGAAGGGCTAACTGTAGAGACAAAAAAAAAGATTTTTTGTATGACCTGTTTGATCAACTTATGGTAAGTAATATTTAAATAGAGACTATACATACGGTTTTTCTAAGTTAGTAAATTAAAACTATTAATTACATTAATACATACACACACTAGAAAAATTCATTTTGTATCATGACAATTTTAACTAGTAGTTTTTACATGAAATGCTTATCGAATTGCGTTATAATCTTGGCTATTGGTGATTTAATAATATTCCTGTAGCTTAATTGGAAAAATATACTGGCGCCAATTCAGTAGATACAAGTTCAAGTCCCGTCGGGTGTCGTCTTTTCTCTAGAAAATAATTTTTTATATTGTGTATGTATATTGTATATGCATGAGATGTTTTTAAATTGTGTATATTCAGTATATAGAATGTAACATTCTGAAATCCTGTGTCTTATTCGTTGAATAAAAAAAATTGTTAATTGATATAATAGTCATTGAGTTTGATGGTAAGTTTTATAAAATTAACCACTGAAGTTTATTTTCTTGGTTTATAATTTACAGAAATAAATTAAATGGTCAGAGACATCAATGAAAATATCAGCAATATAATATGCAACATAAATTTTATAAATATAACAGATTTTTTTACATATATTTTAATATTGAAAGGTATGCCAAAAAGTTTCAATACCTAATGAAGTTAAACGGTTAGCAACACAGACGATTTACAATATCAATAGAAGTAATTTGCTTCCTATAAAACGATACCATTCTCCTTATTCAACAATAGTTTATAAGTATAGTAAGCTGTAAATTTCAAAAAATGGTGTCATTTTTATGTATAATTGTGAACTAAGCGCGCTAGACATGTTTTTTTGTGAAGGCGACGCAAATTCTACTATTGGCCGTCTGGCTTTCAGTTACAATTTTCGACAAACATACGACTCGATTAAAATAATTTTTTGACAGTTTTAACCGTTGTAAGGGGATTTTAAATTCAAAAAACGGTAGATTGACATGTGAACAATGATATTATTGATAGGTCGTGTTCATAGAGGGTCTTTTATAGAGTCACCACCCACATATACAATCCGAAGCACGCGATTCGCGATATCATATTCATCTGCGTCTGTTTAATATGCAAATATTAGTTTTTGTCATGGTTCAGATGCAAAAACTATAACCAACAATATATAAAAATATATCATTAAAGAATCAAATGTCAAATTTAAAGCAATAAATTTCATTATAGCTACAAAACATCTTTCTAAATCTAAAATGACTCTATATAAAAATAGTTTTGGCGCAATATGACTGTTCGAACGGTGTGCCATTTACTAAAATAAATTTGATATTAATTTTATCTTATTCTAACTAAATCAAAATAACAGAAAAATTACAATTTATACTTTCAAAAAATTATATAAACCAACCGTTCACGACGTATTCTAAAATTGAGCATTTTTAGATGTATTTCGTTCTTTTTGTGTAATAGGTATTATGAACGACAAAATTTTGTGCGTTATGAAAAATGTTTATTCTGAACTCTTTCCACTAGTCTAAGCACTGCTAATTTGTGAAGCCATAATAATTTCCTAGCGGGATATTATAATAATAATTATCTTTGGTAGTTTGGTAATTATATTTTATTCGAAAGATTTTTACGATGTTTTTAATATATAACAAAACCTTCTTTTTTAACGATATCTACGTTAGTTTAATAATTAAAAGAGTTAATACAACTCCCCCTCACCCTACGGCGGCGCTACAAAGGTGATCGATGCGTTGCAGGTCTGGCATGGCGGGAGACGCCAAAGTAGGTGATGGACAAAAGGAACCGGCGCGAACTTGTACTTGCCCTATGCCCTAATTCTGGGGTGTCACAGGGTGAAAAAAAGATAATTGGGGTTTTCTGTATTTTTCATTTATATATTCACATACGCTGAGTAGAAAAGGGAACAAATTTAATAAACGTTGCTGAATTAGTAAATATTACCGAGATACAAAGTTATTCAAAACACAATCATCTTTTTGCTCTCCTGTAGTATAGTGATTTTAGACTTATCTCCCTTTTTATTGCAAAAATTAATACCTTACTATGACACTTTTATACGTTACCATAATCCATGTAAACATTATAATTTTTAAGATGAATATGAATACATACTGCCCACACAAATAAATAACAATACGCATTTTTTATTTTAGTGTTTACTACATATTAGAAATTTATTCTTTTCAATAGCGGTTTGATGGTTTTTAAATTTTTTCATGAACATATTGTACATAAAATTTGATCATCTATAAACCATATTCTATAAAATGTCTTATTTGGGTAAGTTTTTATATTTTTTGTCGGAATAATATTTCATTACAATGTTTTTGTTTGCAATATGAAATACGATGTATTGAAATAAATGTAGTGTCATTGAACAATATCTATAACTCCCCTTTACTAACATTTTATCCACAAAGATACGCAAATTCAATAAAAAATATTTTTATATCTGTAGAGAGAGTGAATAAGACGTTAGTTCAATTGTCAACATAGTATTTAAAATGTGCCTATTTACTGAGAAAACAAAATTAAATTTAGAAACTAAAGTAATATAACCAATTCAACTATATTTAATGTTTGAGTTCTTCTTTTTATTCTTCCTCGAGTTTACATCTTAAGATGGGAGTTAGGCTCATCCACAAGCGCCATCCACTATTTAGTATTTAAAGTTTTCAGGCCATTCCATCCTACTCCAGTCCACTTCTACACAGTCGATCTAACCCATTATTGGACTTTCTCGATGTAACTTCTGCCTTACTCCCACCTGGTCGGAATCGTCAATGCACTGTCATCAGGAATTCTCTCAATGTAATCCGTCCATTGCAGATTTTATCAATGGTTTGGTGTTCTATTGGGAAATTTTTTAGAAGTTGGTCGCTTGGAGGTTGGTAGAACAAAGGTTTTCAGTAACTTTTTTTTTAAAGACTGATAACCTCATTTCTTTTTTATGCGTTAGCCATTAAGTACTATGTTTTATAACTATAAGTTAGCAGTAAATATTTTCACTTAGGTATATGTAAAGTAAATAAAAAGGTGCAAAGAGAATATGATACATTGTATCTGCTCTAAGATTGCACCTTTAAAATACTTGGTCAATATAATAAAACCCTCCACCCATCCCATCCCGTATCACCCGGTCTCAATTGGGCATATTACGAAATTCTATGTTTGGTTGTCAAGCACTATTTTTGATGACTGGGAACGTCTCAGGAGCAATTACTTAGACCTAGAAAACTGAGGTGACCATGCATTCAAATGTACTTTGACTGAATTTACGTTACTTTAAGTTAAGCGTACCCATGGAAGAGAGGAGCATATAAAGACAAAATTAAAAATTGTAATATGTAACAAAAGCTAATACAAAAAGTAAAGAGAACTTCATGTTGGCAGTATGACGTCGCAAAGTTTCTAAATGCAACACGATTGGTTTTTATGGTGGTCAGCTCCGCCGGTCCGATGAGCCCAATAGCTGGTTGGACCGACATGGGCATCTCTTCTCTTTCCGTTCACATTTCAGAATATTCCCACAGTAAGTAGTATATGTAGTTTTCATTCTGCGTATCTCCGCTACATGGACATGTTTGTCGAGTAACACGTCTAAGCTCATGGAGCTTGGCAGCAAATCCAACGTGTCCAGTCCAGCAATTGACTGGTGTAGTGGAGAATCTTTACAGTCGCGTGCCTAAAATTGATTGACCCGATGAAGTAATCAGCTGATTGAATCGGGTTGAGTAGCTGATATATTTATATATATGTGTCGCTAGATTTCAAAATCAGCCAAGTCTACCTTTAGGTATTTTTGGCTTTTTTTGTGAATTACTGCTTTCTAGCATTTTTGAATTATCGAAATGTGAAATTTATTAATTTTAAATATTCTATGATTGAAATAATATAAACTTTCACGCTCGTGACTATGTACTTGAGAAAACAAAAAAGCTGTTTTTCTCCTGTTCATGCATTATGGACTTGGCTGATTTTGAAATCTAGCGTCGCATATATACATTTTTGGCATTCGAGTTTTTGGATCTAATCCATGGACCCACTGAAATACTATGAACCATTCATAGTTAATAAAATAATTTCATACGACAAAAAACCGTGAAGGAAATATTGTAATACATATTTTTGTAAGGAGCGATATACACATTAAAGTATTTAATTGGTTAAGGGGCCTTTCATCCAAATATTTTGCAATGCGATTTGACGCCAGATGGCGTGCAAAACGTATAATTCTATTCATGGAGATTCTGTACATAAGCATCTCGCCGAACCCGAACACCTAATGCCCCTCTACCATAAGTTTAGCGAACCGATTGCCAAATTTGGCAGAGTCGATTTTTGACAGATTGCAACTGACAGCCCGCGTTTGTTGATAATTGTCATAACTAGGTACTTGTTTTCTTCCGTATTTCATTATGATTCCGTGAATTATTTTGATTATTGTCTAATGGTATAATCTATTTTACAATTGATCCTATAATTGGTGCTTCATTTTATTCAATCATGATCATCATCTTTATTTATAGGTAAACTTTGCTTTCGTAGATGAAGCTAATTTACAATGCCGCAAATTTTATAAAGGCGGTGACGCTTTCGAATTTAAGAGTCTCGCTAGTAAATACACATCAGACGCAGATTCATGAAAAAAAAAATATAATTTAATATTTTTAACAACTCAATTCACATGATTATGCTGGAATCGATTTATGTATAATAATTATATGGTAGGTAGGTATACTATCACGATAACCATTTGCTTTCATTTGTTTATATTCTAACGATTATATTTATTCAATAACGTTTATTCGGCATTCGGATTATCCGGCCATAATGTAGTATTAATCGAAAAATATAAGAAATAATGAGTATGTAAATGACGTAGCGATTTTAACATCTTTCATTTTCAATATTGGCATTGTATTATTACTAGAGGTATCTCGCGGCAAAATGCAAAAATTACGTCTTGTGTCGTTTTTGTTTGACGTTTAAGCGTCCATAGACATCAAACTTGTTAAAAAGTGACCATAGAGAAATATATTCTTTTGATTTTGGTAGAATGAATACTTGATCCAAATATGCGAGCATACCCGAACACTATGATCTGAGTGAAGCATAACGGAACACGAATCGATGTCTGTATACAGTTTCGCAAGCACTTCCATGAACACTCGACTAGTTAGTAAATGGTTGTAAACGGAAACAGCGTAAGTTTGGAGGGTAATAAGCGATTCGGTTTGGCTTATTCCATAGATAGGGTATTAGTATCTTTTAGTAGAGCGTCCATTTCTACCGCGAGTGCGGGGTAAAATATCGTGTCGCACGTTATTTTATCAACTCATGATTGATTATAAGAATGGAACGAGGAGTTTTCAATCATTCCATATAAAAAAAATCTATGTAACCTCTACTCTGTGGAGGTCCACATACTTAAGTTAGTGCCGAAAACAGAAAATAATATACTCGTACTTTTAAATTAAATGTATATTTAGAACCAATGCCTCATATAAAATACAAATAATAAAATACTGAGCCGCCTGAATTATATCTGCAAGATCTCCTTTTTTTTGCGCGTATATCTATTATCTAAAATGTTTAAAGTGTTCAACCAGTGTGAACTTTCCGTAATCAGCTTGTGAAACGTAGACCCTCAGTAAAAATAGATAATATAGCGTGGTACGGGGTCGTGCGTTCTTGCTTAACGTGTAACGACAAATATGCGATGTACATAATAGATTTTGCTTAATACCTCAGGCTGAATAATATGACTCAAAAAAGAAACAATCCCTTGAAAATTCCAGTAATCCAATGAAACTCGAGAGGTGGAAAATATCTGGAAGGCCACTGTATCGACGAAATACTGAAATACTTACCTAAGTGGGAACACAACGCATATGACCGATAAAATGAATTTAGCTTAGAGAGACTGATCTCTCCATGAAAAATATTGTTTGTAATAAACATTGTTTAAATAATTATTGAAAAAAAAATCATTTTAAACCAAAAAATTAATTTCGTTTATTGTTTTAACTGTCAATGAAACTGCATTGTATTATTTATTTGATTTAATAAAACGCAAAAAATAGTACTTATTCCACTTTTAATAAATAAATCTGGACATTTTTAACTCAATAATGTTTACAAAAGAGGTATTTAGCATAACAAATGCAAAAGGCGACACAAATAATCTACCAATACATTGAATTAAATTATCCGTCCAATAATACTTTTTCAATAACAATTAAATTTAAATTAATGAAACTGTATATTAATACTAAGTACATCATTAAGGATACTAAACAAAATATTCTAAATCTAAATTTTTAACATAAAACAAAATATGAAGCAATAAGTACTGACAATAACATTTCAATCTACCAACAAATAAATATCTATGATTAATCAATATTTAATAATACAATAATTTTATAAAATTTAAAATAAAAAATAAACAATATTACCTCTTGAAGGACAAACGAATATAAACGAAAATATGAGAAAAAATAAAATATATTATGTATTAATAAATAATGTACAATCTATAAAGTTATGTTAAATCAATAAGATAATCCCAAATATTATATTGTAATAAATTTAATCAATAACCAAAAAACAAAGTTTTTTTAGGTTTTAAATTTTTGCACTTAGGTAATTATTAATTATATCTACTAGCAATAACTCCAGTGTGGAGTCTCCTTTAAAAAATTAAAGTAATTTGATGCTCCGATATGTTATTATTTTTGAAAATAATAATCAAAGGGGTGAAAAATTGAGATCAGTGGTAACGAAGAGCAGCCACGCAATTATAGCCACCGGGTACAATTTCCCATACAGCACTACGCTATGTTCCGCATCACTGCTATCAAATTTTATATTTTTTATATTATAATTGACACATTTATTCATCTCCCTTCAGGTATTTGTATTGTTCTTTCAACTAGCAAGAATGGCGTAAATGAAATATTTTTTGTTATTAGTTATTCGGTTTAACTGGAATTATTTAAGATTTTATTTTGTCGCTTATATCTTAAAACACACAAATGTTCCATACCATAATAACTATTTGATAGGTTTTATTTTTAAACCAAATTTGAGTTATAAGCAACTCATTATAATTCTGTTCAACGCCAATAATTTTTAGTTCATTTATATAATTAAAATAAATAACAAGGTACATTAGTAGTTTTCAAGTTACATATTCTAGGTATTATAATAAACAGTTACTTTGTATTTTATTCAACGAATAACTCACAAGATTTGAGAATTTAACATTTCATATAGGTAATATATATTATTGAACATACAATATAATATAACGGGACCCGTCGGGTGTCGTATTTTTTTCTAGTAGGTAGGTATAATATGCAGGAGATGTTTTCAAATTATGTATGTTCAATAAATTATCTTAACCTTAACCAAAACAGTTTTGTAATTATCGATGTATTTTATTAGTAAGAAAGTAAAGATTTAACCGTTTAGCAAATACTCGATACTAAACAATTATTTAGCGTGTAAATTTAATTGTAAAAAATAAATAAATACGATTTTTTTCTAAGCCTAATACAACGCAATTGTTAAGAATATAGAGGTTTGACTTTTAATACCATAGCTACCAAAGTATTAAAATTTATTATAACATAGGAGACTATCAACATTTTAAAATCATACAAATTTATTTATCTGTAATCCTATTACTATTAAAATAACATGTACCACACATTCTAGTAGTAAAATAAAACCGGAAGAATCTTAAATCTCTAAAATATTTCACTTACACCACTGTATTCTGTAACCTTGATAAACCATTGTTTATTGAGGTACCGGGAGGCTTATATAAATCGAATACATATATATTTTATATTAATAAATATCAATGCGTTACATTTCAAGTAGAAGCGTGTGTATCTATAAGTGCTTACCGATTGTAGGACCTACAAGACCTACTGTATGAAATTGTTATCTCCTCTTAGTACATGCTATCTTTATTGGGACTGTTCCTAATAATTGAGATAAAAATGTTATACATATAAATAGCTACAAAAACATTAAAATATAAAATATTTTTCTTCAAACCAATAATTTATGACTAGGTACTGAAATTATGTTCTCCAAATATATAGATACATATTATTTTAATAGTATTATGTAAATATTTATAAATTTTAATTATATTATAAGGACTACCAAGAAACCACCTGTTTTTGTAGATTATTCAATATACCTCAAGCAATATGTTTAAAAGATAAACAGAATTCAACTTTGACATAATATTATTATTGTTGATAGTCGTTCGGTTGTTACAAGTCTCCGGGTGATAGATTAGTTAGTTACATGTAAATAATTTTACGTGAAAAATTTCACTATAGCACAGTTCGCCGTGAGCTTTCTATCGGAAAGAAATAACAGTATACTACACGGTCTCTAATTTTATTAGATTTAATATGAACATTAGTTTAGTTTTCATAGCTGATTTTGGCAAATTTTATACATTCAAGAATGAAAACCTAACCTAACTTAACAAATAATTCTGTATATCGGCTATTTAAAAAAAAGTTCGCTGCTGGCTTCTTGTAAAGTGTAAACTGATGAACCGTGCTTTATTTAGACATTAATTTATGTCAGTACTATACGACCCAAAGAGGTTGGATGGTCTTTAAAATACGGCCATATATTTCCGATACAACATTTCACGGTGAAGTGTGATACGGCGAGCTGCATACGTACAAGTTTCCGGACACTGTAATATGGTATGTTGATATAAAATCATTCAAGACGATTTTTTTAAAGAAAAAAATAATAATTTAAAAATAAAATGCGTGATAGGATGCTATTTTTAACCCACACAGTATGCGATACTGCTGGTTCGATTGTTTACTTGTGTTTAATAACTCTCTATCAGCGAATCATTTATCCATGTCGGTCAGTTGGGCCGAGTCGCCGCTGAATTTGTAGCCAGCACCCCTCAGTACCCGGAGGTAGCCATTAAACATCATGCTACCACCCGAGGGGTGTAAAATTCACATTGATCTGATGACGGCGATTATTATACGCATTCCCATACATTTTGACGTGTCTGATCGTGTCTAGATATGAATATATCATTTTAAATTTACTTATAAATCCGATCAAACTGAATGATATTATCAAAAACTAAACAGTCAAAATATTGACCCATGTTACTATGGGAGAAATTTGAGAAAACGTATCATTTTACTATAAGTCTACCACTACTAATAGTTCCTAGGTAATATGTTCTGAAAAGAAAAATAATATTATTTGCATAAGTAAATAATTTTACAAGAAAAACGAAAAAAATATTAAAACATTTGATTATTTTCTTCTAAATATATTTTATTAAATTAAAACAATTATAAAATTATAAGTTATTCAGAAGATCGAGATCAATTTCCAGTAGACCGTATTATATTTTTACTATTTTATAGGTATACCAATGTCAATCGATAGATCACAATATATATTATCATACAACTGTATAAACATAACTTTTTGTCGTCCATAAAATAAAAAAAGCCGTGACAAATGAAGTTCATCAAAATAATATAATTCAAATTTAAAACATATGTGTTTTGGATTACCACCAGGGAACTCAGAAATCTGTTCTGTGATTGTCACTTATATTTAAATATATCCCTAAACTTATAGATTGGATATATATACACACTAATATATTTCAGTGGGTTTTAACCAAATATTTTGCAATAGGTTGTTAATTCTTTGGCATGCGACAAGGACTTAAGATGTACGTAAACATGGGGCATACCGAATAACGAGTTTTTAGGTTTAATCCTACCCCTATAAAATTCTTCGAAATATTATAAAATACGACGGGCGCTTTCCAGTTAGCCAGAAAATGTTGTTTCTAAAGACCGTGTTATAAGCCCAAGTAGACGAGTTTTTATTAGAATTACCAATTCCTAATTAAAAAGAATTTAAAATGAGTCACTTATCGATGTTAAAAAAAATTGTTTTATATTTTTAGTAAATATACCTACTTTATTGTAAAGTTTAATCTTAATATTTATATTATTATTTTTGGAAATTATGTTTAATAATAAAAATGATTTTTTGTATTTTTTAGTTCTGGGTCCATATAAAAGGCGTGAGGTAAATTTTATAAAATACATGTTTTCTTAGTGAGAAAACACTCATAAAATAATATATATCCCAACCTCTAATCGAAATTAAATGATCCGAATCTTGGAAGGGAAAAAATCAACCTTAAATAATTGCGTATATAATATTCAAGATTAAATTTCTTGTTCTGGTATAATAAAATTTACAACTAGGCTGGCCGACCATAAATCGAGGTCCACTATTATTTTAAGATGGTATTTTTATAATCCATCAATGATGAAAATATTGAATCATTAGGATTCAAAACTATTTATATACAATAATTAATCAATAAAAATAGTTGTCAAGACAATTTCTGACTCACTTGTGTCAATAATTGTGACAAATATAGATTCTTTAATCCTTTTCAAATTTATATCTGATGATATACAGCATTTATCTGTGTTATACATTAGTCTCATATCTAAACTCGCCTCGTCTGCCGCACAGACGTAAATCAAACCTTTTTGCATATGAAGACCGCGCAGATCTACCTAGCGACAGTCGCACGTAACCTTCGAAACATATAGATATTTGGATGCAGCGATCGGCGCGCCGGTATAGGAATGACCAATTCTTAGGTGTTTGTATGCGCCCTGGCATCTTCAACTCGTAGCCAGAGAACCATGCAACTTGTCGATTGCAACAGCAGATGTTTTTTTTTTTCAAACTAAACAGTTGCATTCGACCAATGACATTAATATGGACGAAGCATCTATAAAATAAAATGACACTCACTTTGTGTCGGGTCTGCCGGATGGCGAAATTCATATTTTAATATCGGTATACTACGATCAAATGAACATTCTGCTTGCAAGCGGTCTGGCGACACCGCTGGGTCTGCCCATACAAAATTTCTGACTGTCAGGTTTCGACTATTGACATCGTTATTATTGTGTTACAAAATGCCAATGTGCCTAGTCAAAAATTGTAAAAAAAATCTACTTAATACTCCAAGAAAGATGGGATATCACTTTTCATGCGTTAGTATTATTTATTATTTATAAAATGCCATTTTAAGATAATGTTTATTCAATGCAATTGAATGACAGAAACCATTGGACAGTCGCCTGTGATGTGCTGGGCTCACTTGCGTCTAATCTCCGAGAGTCGAAAGTAACCGTGAATCTGTTTCTAATGCAATGAGTGATGACACCAATACGCTATTACAATAAAGGTTATATTACTATAAATTCTCGATACTTGTATCGCATAATGGAAATGGATACGTCATATGTTCACGTGACATCTACCTATACATCTGTGAATGACTTTCATGCACAATTTCTCGTGCGCGCCGGTATGAAGTGAGTTGTCCATTTAATATGTCATTGCATTCGACCAATCTGCGGAGCTCGATTTGGCAACGTGTGTTTTGTGAATAACGATGACGAGTTTTGTTTTGAGAGCCGGCTAACACTGTATTTATAAAAAAAATATAATACACACATTTTTAATTTAGGTATATGAAATAAAGTATATTATAAACTGTTGATGTTACAAGTGGATCTACTAAAATTTAGTGACCATTTAGTGACTAAATGCCAAATGGACATGAGCGTCATGAGGGTGGCCATTCAATTTTAAAAAGTAAATAATTTATAAAAAAAATCAATAATGCTAATAACCAATATCACATAGTTTTTCATATTTCTTAAAATTACTGTTTCATTATTTTGTATTTTTATAGTAGGATTGTATACCTATATTTTTTTTATAAAATTTAACATGCTCCAATCTGAATAATATTTTTACTTGTAATGCAAAGTTTTAAAAACATGCGACTGGCATATTATTCGATGTCCACGGATTTTAATATGACGGTCGATTTGGTCTTGTGGACGTTCCACATAATCATCCCTTGAATAAACAAAAGGACCGCCAGGGTGAGCCGCCACCCCTGAGAAATTACACACCCATTAGTTCAACTTTATATTGAAAAGTTCAAATTACTGGAAATCTCTACATTTTTATTGATTTGAATCTTAAAGCTTCCTAAACAGAAAAAAATGGTATATAAGCTATCGATAGGGATATTTTATTACTTCGGTAGGTAAGTTCAAGTTCATTGGAATTAGTGTGTTTATTATAACATAATTTCTATGCACCCGTCAAATACATGCGACATCATTTATTAATCGCAGCCATGACATATTATGGGTGAAAACTGTTTCCTCGGGCTCATCAGGCACTAATGGCGAGGGATTTGCGGCTGGTCAATGCACGCCGTAGAAGATGTAGACATTTTTAGTAATGCGCTATGTATTTTGTTTTCAAAATTCCATTTTTGTATTTTTATTGAATTATTGTTGGTTTTTTATTTTATTATTTTTAGCTATAAAGTTACTTTTTGGTTTGTTTTTTTTTCTCTACTAATTTGATTTACCTGTACTTGTTATTCTAAATTTCATGTTTATGAACTTCTTGAATTAATATTTTGTGATGTGCTCAATGTGTATTTTTTAAATAAGTACATAAGTAAATAAAAAAAAATATTTCCAATATTTTCCAGTAATTTCTTAGAATTTGACGGAATCCAAGAATTAATCTGTAAATTTATTAATTTTTTTTATTGTTAAGTGTAGACCAGGGTTAGTCAACTTGGTCCCTATCGCCCACTAGTGGGCGTTCCAGCTTTGATGGTGGGTGGTAGGGGTTCATTATAAGTTACTCATTATAAGTATTTTCATTATAAATCACCATTACTGTGGAACCGGTGGGCGGTTAGAAAACTTTACTACTAACAGAGATACAAAAGTGGGCGGTAGGTATAAAAAGGTTGACTACCCCTGTAGACTATAACGCCATAAACAATAATTCAAGAGCGACATTCCAAAAGTCTGAAAATGTGGATTTTTAAATAACCATTTTTTATTATTAAGATGTTTTATGACTTTTTCGTGGTAGGTACACACAACTTGATAAGTGGACACTTTACCACTCATCCGTCGCAAATGCTGTATATAATATTAGATCAGCGCTCGAAATGGTAAAGTTTACGAACCGGAGCGCTCGAAAATTTTCTGAGAATATTAACATGGTTATCAAATTTTATGGGTATTTATTAAACATAAGTGTGCTAGATTTTTTGTTATATGGCATATCTAGCTCAGACGGTCAACATATTATTATAACCACGAGATGGAGCGATAACTTTACAGATTCCACGAACCGGAACGGCGCTCCGGTCCATTTTGAGCCCTGTATTAGATACGTACCTAACTAAAAATACTAGATTCAACATGGTTATACTTGTCAGTGGAAGAAATTGAAAATCAAAAAGGAAGGAAACAAGCATTAACGCTTAATCTATGCTTGCTGCATCGGGTGTTCATATTTGTTTATCATATTATTTTTGATTATTCATGGGGAAATGCAATACAAATCTTTTTTTGTACACTTTATGAGTGTGATTTAAGAAAGTTGAAAGATGAACACAAAATGACTTAGGTACTTATTAATAACACATTACTATGGTTATAATAATGTAACATCAATAGTACCTACCCGTAGATAAATATGAAGACAACGCCAAGGATGGGTGAGCGGTAACGTTTCAGACTATAATGTCACGGGGTCCCGGGTTCGAATCTTGGGTCTGGCAAAAATGACATTGTTTTTCAATGTGCGTTGGACCAAGAGTTTGGACTATTTTTTGACGAAGCGGAAATAAAATTGGATAATAACACAGTTATGATGCCCACGATGGCCGAGTGGCTTACACGTCGGCTTACAAAGTCGTGGGTCCCAGGTAGGAATCCTGGGTCTAACAAATACACATATTGTTTTTCAATTTGTATTTGGAGTCAGAGTATGGACCTAGTAGGTTGAGCAAGTGGCTAACATCCATTTCTCATAAAAACAAAAATCTGTTAATACAACCTAAGTTTAATCCGGATTCTTCCTTACTCGAGTCAGTTACCTGCTATCGCCTTACCCGTTGTGTATTTCAGTTCCCATTATTTCTGAGTTCCCTGGTTAATACACTAGTTACTTGGAGATATGTGTATAGATTTCACCGGTATAAGTCGGTTATGGAGAAAACAGCGACAAACACATTTTGAAAATAGCCTATAACTAGATTATTTGTTGGGTTGGGTTAGTTTAGGTTAGGTTAAGTTAGGTAAGGTTAGGTTAACCTTAAAAATAATTAAGTATATCAGCTATTTTCAAAATGTGTTTGTCGCTGTATTCCCCATAACCGACTTGTACCATTTGACCTTTTGTGTAGATAATAAAACATATTTAGTGTAAAATAAAAACAACGTAAAGTTGAACTATATAAACATCTCATATTTTTTCAAAATTAATATTAAAAGGCGGAATTCTACTTAAAAGGAAGAAGTGAGAACTTTTTTTATAAAGGGTGTGGGAATTGGGGTGATTAACAAAAGCTGTCAAAGTGGCCGCGGCGAGCCTTTGTCGGGACCGCCAGTGAATGGATAAAGAGAACTATGTCAAACTGGCTGTCCGCTTCAAGTGGACTTTTGGAGTCGAAGAACTTGTGCTATTATGGTTATCGCATTTTTCTGATACCCTCTGTATAAGATTTTTTTATGAAGAATTATTAAATCTTCCATTCTTAAGATAACAATGTTTAATCTACTTGGTTATATAAATATCACCTTGAGTGAATCTTCTGGACATTATATTTATGTATGTATATATTATACGTATTAGTATTTCTCCTCGATTTTATGTTTAACAATAATAAAAAAGTTCCTTAGATTTAATCTCAAAACACTTTTCGGCCTGATGGTGTTAAAACAAAGTGTTTTTATTAACTTCATGATAAATAATCTAATAATATTATAAATATTAGAATGTAAAAATTCGTCTTGTATAAAAATGGTTTTGATGATATTTTAAAACCGAAATATCTATGGACATATTATTCATTATCGAAAAGTATTAAAAATGTTTACTCAATAGCTTTATTAACACACGTAAATTTGAAATAAAATTGCTATTGCGCTGTCTAATAAGGCTACATAATAATATGTTCATTGAATAATAAATGCTAGATTCATACTTTGTAGATATTTTTTTTATAGAAATAATTTAATCAAAATTTGTAAGCATTGTCATGTACATCAAACTAAATTGTAACTTAATGCCGTTTAGAAATCATAGTTAGGGCATGTTTACGCGGTCTTAGAACTCGCTAATCTAATACTAATAAGTGATTCAGCCTGTTTACATACCTGTATAAGTGCGAATAGTGATTACTAATTATTAGCACTAAGCCCGCGGAAACAAGACTATAGTATTAGTAAAACCTTTGTTTAAAATGCAAAAGTGCGTCCCCAATATTTACGCAATTTTATAGTAATTTACTCAGAGATGCATAAATGTTACGAAATTTTATGCATGTTCAAGTCCCGTTGTTATAAAAATAAAATCGATAAGTTTTGTAATAAATAAGTGTGTTCCTGAAGCTCTTCCAAATTATACATTAGCTCAATGAAAGTCATGTTCACCAAAATCATCACCATCTTGCACAAAAGAATTTTTCAATGTGATTTCATAGGCCCTGGCCGAATTCAAATTAGCAATAGATACCCGATGCGGTATCTTTCTTAGCCAGCACAAAGTTTTTTTTATTAGCACCAAGTAGAGTAGTTTGCATGCCAAAGTCCTTAAATAAACCTCAATAGTCAATGCGAGGTACCATAAAGGTATCTAGAAAAAAAGAAAAATGTTAAATTCAAAAATCGTATCAGATTATTCAATTTTAATTTATTTTATCTATGCTTATGATTGAGAAATGATTTAAATCAATTAATATTGTTAATGACTACATTTTTGTAGTAGTTTATATTTAAAAAAAGTTTAAAACAATAATAATCATTGCTAAGCCAAATGTGTTATTTAATGTTATTAATAAAGACTTCATAAAATTTTATGATACTAAATTTGCGTTTCTATCACTTATTAAGCCGTAAGCGCTTGTGTTTAACTTTGTGATATATGATATCAAAATGATTTTAATTCCTACAACCAGAGAAGTTCAAATTCAAAATCACAAATTTATATAATAATAGTAAGTATACTAATTTTATTATTTATAACTGTTAAATTTTATTGACTGTAATTTTCCACAAAAAATTAGAAATATATAATAAATAGGATAATTAAAGATAAGTTATAATAAATAATAAGAACTTTAACTAAATTATACAGTACTAAGTATGGTTGTTGTGTAAAATAAATCCCTTAAAAGATATGAAAAGAAACAGAAAATATTTGTGAAAAATTACCAAATCAACATGTTTCTCGAGTTTATTGTACTTAAATATTTTCAAGACGGTAGGCTCGAAACCTTTTCGCGTAATATTATTGACCATAAGTAATAATTAAGATAATTTAATCACATTTGAATATAGACTGTTTTTGTTTTTTAAATGAAACATAATTTTATCTATTTTAGATGTGTAGGTAGGTAAATGTTTTGAAAAATACATAATTTAAGCTCGTCGCTCAATTTTATATCGCTAGTGAGCTATTGAAATTTCATTGACGTAGTGTGTTGTTGTCATTTGTGTATACATATCCATCAGTAATATCGTATTATCTTATGATTTCTCATAAGTATACCCGATAAGTGTGCTCTTTTTCTCTGATCTCCACAGCCTACCTCTTTCCAAAAGTCACCCTTCGCCACTAAATTCGAATAACCCTAATGGTAACATTAAGTTTATTGTTTTTAAAACTATTTATCTACAAGTATTATTGTTAAATTCATTAGAAAACTTGAATATATATGAAGAATGTAATACCATCCGAGAAACGCTCTACTTCAGTCGTATGCGAAGTAAATAAACTGACTGCGCTGAATAACACCGATATCAGATGAACCGCAAACGCTTGTAAATAAAAATCAAATAATTGATAGCTATTGGTTACCCAGTATTTAATTTATTTATTGGCGTTAATTTATCGTCGCTATGCGATATTTGTTTAACACGAGTTCTTTCACCGACTATATTCAATCAATATGGATGCAACCAGAATCAATAATTATTAACTAAATCCCAAAACTATCTATTCTTTTATGTTGCTTCCAAAATATATCTAGTCATCTTTAGAGCAACCGAAAAACTTGCGGTCATCTGTTTCTTTCAGGGCAGGTTTATGGCTACTTCCACTAAGCACCTTTCTTTGATGTGATACATTTATATATTTATGTGGAATATGATAAAATGTATCGCTCATTATTTTTTGACTATTTTTCTATTTGTGCGGCCTTTTTTTTAGCAAATACGTACCTATCTATATTTCTTATGCTGGCACTGAGATAAGTAAACCACGTGTTGCTTACGAGCAGAAAACAAAGAAATCGGACTAGAATAATACAACGTTTGTATGTTTCCTGTAAATAAGTTTTGTTCACCCGTAATGCTGAGGTGCTGAGAAATATCAAACGTCAGCCAATGTGCATGTTTAAAACATTTAAAAATACGTAAGAAAAACTAGCGGAATATAAGATAAAGACACGAATAATTACAAAACAAAAAGAACTTTTTGTATACCACGTTTTTAATTTTTTTGTTGAATCATATAAACTTTGCAATTCTATACTTACTTATAATTCTATACTAGAATAAATACTTTTTTTGTACTTGATTGAAATACTGATTAAATTTATAGAGCACTGAAATGTTATTTTGACATTTCATATTGATTTCCATAGTAACGCACGTATATATTAATAGGTAATTCAGTTGCTAGGGCCCTCTTAGCGACCAATAATAGTGTTTTACTTTTTTACGATTTTTTTTTAAAATAACTTTCCATATCTACAAAACAGAATTAACTGAAAGTGAATTCAATTCTGCTTAAGGATGGCTAAAATTAATAAAAGAATGCATTGTCATCGTGTTCTCATATATTCTAAAAGTTTCAAATGTCTAGTTAATCGGGAAGTTAGTTAAAACAAGATTTGTATTGGACAAAAAATAAAAAAAATTGTACTGGACAAACAAGAATACGAGCTAATAAAAACGTCGTAAAATACAATAATATCATATCATTTATACATTATGTACTATTCTGGTAGATGTTTGTAAGTATCAAGTCGTACCTATCAAATATCTGATAATAATGAAAGCGTTAGTATCAGATATTTAACATCAATCAATATCAAATAATGAATGCCCTTGTTGAATCTAATAAAATTGGAATATTAGTGTTTGCAATGTTCCACGAACAATGTGTTATTTTTTATCGCAATACTATACAGTTTTTCTTTATCCGGTAAGCCAGCTCACAGTTAGTTAACTGCTCTAAGAATAATGGCATAAGTATAATTTAGTTGTAATTTAGAAATTTTCAGAATAACAATTGAAGGTTCTACTAGTTAGAGGACAAGAGCGTCATGGGATACATTTGTTGCTGGAGTACTACAGTTAAGCTGAATAAATTCTATTTTAAAAAAATCTCTATATATTCATTTTGATTAGGTAGGTAATAAAAAATATAAGTTATTGTCAGGTTGCATCTTTTACAATAAAATTTCACTGTGTAAATAAAATAATATCGGAGTTCGAGAGATACCTGATAAATAAAAATGTTTATTTATATGAGTGAAAACATTAAATGGTCGAGTGCAAATTAGCCCTAGAGCCAATCAGCCGTGTCATATTTATCTGCTTTAAAAAAACAATGTTATAATTATTTCAACTTAAATATCTGAACTGCGTGATCATCGGTAGGGTAATCAATTTTCAGCAAAGTGCCAGGATATTACACGATTATCCGAAAGAGATAACATAATACATGTTTTTTTTTTAAAATATATAAAGTGAACACCGTTGTCAACTAATAAAATATCCACCTTTAAAGCCATGAGTCGCAGGTATAACATAATATAATCATGCGTTAGGCAAACTAAATGTTGTTTTTTTATAATTATTCTATGGGGATAAAAACTCAATCCGTGTCAGCATATTGTTTGGCTATATTAAATAATTGACCCCAATTATAAATTCCTTAATATCTATTTTCCATAGTGTCCAATTATGGCAAACTCAGTAAATAGCTTACTGCAATTATAATTTCCGCAATATTCGTTTTTCCACATAGGCTGCGCGCACACGGCAAAGCGACTGCGCGCAGACGGCAAAGCGAAGTTTCGGATTCATCCGCCAAACGTCGTTTGCGGGTCAAATGCGTTTTGTTTGCGTTTCGTTTACGGCGATATATCGACGATGCTGTCCAAACATCTGGACAGAGAAAACACAGTTTTCAAGGAGATTTATAAACGCCTTTTTTTGAAACTGCACCCTGCTGCGAGAGTATTTATCTCTCATTACAGTGGTGTACAAGGGTAAATAAATCAATATAAAATCAGTACATAATATTGCATTATACCTACATTTATTTTCCCACTATTGCTTCTTTTGGAGCTGGACTGTTTTATATCGAAAGCGTTTTGAAAATTACCTATTATCGTGCCTATAATGTATCATCATAAACTTTGTCTGATCAATACTATCGACCGAGGGTACTTGATGGAGTTTGAATTTAAATTCTAATTGATTTAAGTTTTGTACTATTATTATTTATGAATACAATAAAAAAAAGATTATAAGTTAATACACGAAGAAAGGGTAAAAACCTTATTACCTAGATACCCACTAAGTAAAGGATGAAGTATAAAAACATAATATTGTGAATAATTTGAATACTTGCATTGTTTCTAAAAACTTGTTGTAAATACTATAAATACATTCGGTAGGTAAGCAGTTTTACAAAATAAAATAAAAAGTTTTGACACAGCACAGCTATGAGAAGAAGTATTTCATCTTAAGAAAGGCTCGCCATAACTAGAAGGTAAACTAAACTAAAAAATATACATATACCTATACAAGTACATAGGCACATACCTATCAATAGTAGTAGGTAGGTATTCATTATTCTCACTACAATATATTATTATTGGTACCCGTTTACATTTTAGTGTATATATATATATATATAGATCATCTAGATGAACAGATTTTAAGGGAGATATTTCAAATGTTTATTTATAATAATATGTTTTAAATATTTATTTGATAAAAGATACAATAGGTTTAATAATATAATACTCGTACATTGTTCTAACAAATTATATACAAAACATCTATAAAATATTTTAATTAAATTTTATCTGTTTTTTTCCCCATTGCATAAACGCCACTGTGAAATTCTTGATGACACTAATTATTAAGAAAGAAAGAAAGTAGAAGAATTTGAAATATCTCCCTTAAAATCTGTTCATCTAGATGATCTATATATATATACACTAAAATGTAAACGGGTACCAATAATAATATATTGTAGTGAGAATAATGAATACCTACCTACTACTATTGATAGGTATGTGCCTATGTACTTGTATAGGTATATGTATATTTTTTAGTTTAGTTTAGTTTACCTTCTAGTTATGGCGAGCCTTTCTTCTGATGAAATACTTCTTCTCATAGCTGTGCTGTGTCAAAACTTTTTATTTTATTTTGTAAAACTGCTTACCTACCGAATGTATTAATAGTATTTACAACAAGTTTTTAGAAACAATGCAAGTATTCAAATTATTCACAATATTATGTTTTTATACTTCATCCTTTACTTAGTGGGTATCTAGGTAATAAGGTTTTTACCCTTTCTTCGTGTATTAACTTATAATCTTTTTTTTTATTGTATTAATAAATAATAATAGTACAAAACTTAAATCAATTAGAATTTAAATTCAAACTCCATCAAGTACCCTCGGTCGATAGTATTGATCAGACAAAGTTTATGATGATACATAATAGGCACGATAATAGGTAATTTTCAAAACGCTATCGATATAAAACAGTCCAGCTCCAAAAGAAGCAATAGTGGGAAAATAAATGTAAGTATAATGCAATATTATGTACTGATTTTATATTGATTTATTTACCCTTGTACACCACTGTAATGAGAGATAAATACTCTCGCAGCAGGGTGCAGTTTCAAAAAAAGGCGTTTATGAATCTCCTTGAAAACTGTGTTTTCTCTGTCCAGATGTTTGGACAGCATCGTCGATATATCGCCGTAAACGAAACGCAAAAAAAACGCATTCCACCCGCAAACGACGTTTGGCGGATGAATCCGAAACTTCGCTTTGCCGTGTGCGCGCAGCCATAGTCAGCTATATCCAATGACGTAAACTCCATATAGAGTAGCTGACTCAATAATTATAATAAATATTTCCTAAATATTATTTTCAAGATAATTTTTTGATTGTGAATACGCCAATAAATAGCGGATCATAATTCATTGGACATGTCACTCGAATATAAGTTCCCGGTCTGTTAGTAACTCAGTCTCCGTATCGCGTGGCACAACATCTCATTCTACCGAGACTCGGACCTGGGAAAAGTATCATAAGTATTGTAACATAACAACTGTGATATACTCGTGTACCGACTGTTTACGCTTAAAATAAAACTCGCTCCTCCATCCATCGGAGCAACCACCAAATCTTGACTACTTGATTTACAATACCATGACTCCCACAATTCTACTATAGTAAAATCAAAATGAATAATATATAGATTTTTTCCCTTAGAATATGCTCTGAAAAACTTGAGCCAATTTTCTTGATCCTAGTTAATTTTCCAATTTTTCTTCCCAAAATGTAACTTTTTCCAATTTGGCGTTGCATAGTGTGTCTTCATTAATTAGTGTTAGTAGTTAGTATAATATTTATATGTAAACCAAAACAGTCTAATTGGATTTGAAGATATTCACGTTTTATCAAGGGGAGACAATAATAATTATTTACTTATTGAAGTAGGATGTATGCACATACGTTGTGTAATTATATGTCGCAATATTTATGTTAATGGTTTCAACAAGCGACATCCGGTCATAGTCGGGCTTATCACGGAACCATATTATAGTATACGAATCAGAAGCGTCAGATTTTTTAAATGTTTGGGAATGTCTCAGGTATTTTTTTTTCAAAAAATATTTCTTAGATATCCTGAAAAGGATGTATGGAACTCTATTCACTTTCCATTTAATTACTATAATGTTAATATGTAAATCTTTACAATATATATATTTGTTTTAGTATTTAGCTATTTCGGGTAGGTAACACGACATTATCAAAAGTATATTGAAAAAATATGAAAGTATATTATTATCTACATATCACTTTATTAAATTCATAGCAAAATTAATGTGTTGTGAATACGTTTTAAATACAGGTATTTTTATTTTATAATAATTTATCATTTTGATTATTAAATATTTAAAAAAAAAATGAAATTTAGTATCCTTCCCAATAAACAGCATTCAAATATTTTTTAACATATCGCACAGGATACCATTGTTTTACGCCGCCTTCAATCCAATAAACTACAAAATGTCCTAAGAACCAATAAGTCCAGTATGCTTGTTCAACTTTTATCCAATTGACACAACGTTGAGGAAAACGACGTATCGACCAATACCAAATCCCTATTACATTGAAACTTATGTGAAGTTGTTCAAGCAGTATCTTATTGGAAACTGAGGCGGCCAAAATCGAAATGGCGTAACCACACGAAAATATACAGGAAATTATGTCTTTCAATGAATTGAGTGGAATCTTTCATGCAAACTTATAATATTGATGCTCAAAGGCAATTCCCATACGGCACAGAAAATTGAGATGTAACTCTATATCCGATCGTTTTAAGGCTCGAAGCCCGATTCTTAAATTCTGATATCATTTCTCGTATTTACCTCAGCATTTATTTAACTAAATCTTTATTCAATGATATACCTATCTTTGTGAAGTATTTTTATTGAATTAGGTATCTACATTGTTGCCTAGTACATTGTATTTTTAGAAAACAAAAATATAATACTAATTTAATAATAGTAAGTAGTGACTGTTTTTTTTTCAATTTAATGGACGTTTTCAACTAATACAAAATTAAATATTTTATAGCTGTTTATAAAAAAAATGAAGATTTTTCGATAGGAATACTTAATAATTATAAAATTATTATAAGTAGAATGATTATAATTTTATTAATGCAAGCAAACAGTTACGTATTAAGTATATTACATTAAAGTTATATAGAGAATTATTAAATTATATAGAGAAACAATAATAATAATAATAAAACAGTAAAATAAAATAAGTGACAAAAGGTCTAAGTAAAATTAAACGATATAAGTCCATATAAAATATAAACCAATAAACTACGTAATTTTAATTTAATTAACTAGGTTTTTTTATTCAAACGAATAATTCACAAGATTTAAAAATTTTATTGAACATGCATAATTTTAAAACACTTCTGAGAAATATATAGGTACCCAATAGAAAAATCATTGATGAAAAAAATACCGACACCCAGCAGAATTCGAACCTGCGTCTCATGGGATTCGCGCTCACGTGCATTGAGCCAAGCGCTTTATAGAGTTAGAACCACTAGATAAAATTCGTCGAAATTAGATAAGATTCCTATAACATAGTGGTCAATGTACGTGGACACGAAGGGGCTGATACAATAAGAAAATAGATTTTTATGAATGAAAGAAAGGAAGCATTATTCATAATTTTCTATTACGAAATAAGTCTAGTACAAAACACAAATTGATTTACCTTTAATTGATTTGAAATATATTCTGTTTCTGTTTCTGTAATATCAATGATATTATTTACAAAGTATGATATTATATTTTATCACCCCAAGGTAAGTAAGTCATTGAGAAAATTCTGTTATGATAATTTTATCATTTATATACTATTTATTGGTTATATGTTAGTAGGTACCCATCTAGCAGTGTCACCTGTATCCGGTAAATTATATTAAAACCAAGCGCCAAGGCTTTCCACTGGCAATACGTTCTTAAAACAGGTATTCATAAGGCTTCTTTTCCCTTGTGGTATTTTATACAGATGTCAAAGTAATTGCTTGTGAAAAATAACGAATTTCACCTGGATGTCAATTACAATGTTGTGATATTAATTATTTTATGACGTTACGATCATTCAAATCATAATTTTCGATTACTTCATTGCTTTGGTATTTGAGTAGTGGTTTTGTATGTTTAGCATATATACTTAAAAGATATACTTAGGTGTATAAGCGTAATATGAGGATTTCCTGGACAGATCACATTAACGTGGAAGATTACGTAATTTTAAATATGTTATTAAATAAAATTAAGTCTTTATATTTATATATTTACACGTAATTGCACCTATTTAAATATTAACGAATATATTATTAATTGAATACCCAGTATAACTTTAGTAAATAATATAAAAATTATGAATTAAGGGCTCATTTAAAAACACTTAAAAATTAGTACGTATATACTTTGTTGGTAATGTGATACTCGAACCTTATTGTCTACAACTGGATAGGTGTACTTTTCGTCACAAATTAAAATAATCGCATTATATAATTAATTATAAGTAATTAAAATATATAGATACGTATGTAATATACACTAATACTACACCAGGCCATGGAGCTTAATGGCAGTAGTGTAGCGAAACAATAATTGTGCCTTATTAGAAACGAAGCGATCACATAAACACACAAGTTTTGAGAATATATTATGATCTCACCGAGGCTCTCGGGCGAGAGCCCAGTGCCATAGTGCCGATCTAAAAATCGGAAATACATAAAGCGAATAAAAAAATCTTAAATTAAGTTTTCCCTTAAATGATCTTATTTTAATAATATACACAAACTGGCTTTCAAGTAAAGAAATATTATACCTACTATATCCAGTACTCCAGTAGTCCTCAACAAAACAGAAAATGTAGAACATAATAATAATATGATATCAGTGCCTGCCTAGTAATATAGAAAAACCTTTATAAACTACCTAATTATAATAATATGGAAATTTATTCCAATTAAGTAAAACTATTGGTCATAAATACGATTAATAATTAATGATCTACTCAAAATTTTACTTGATTTTTTAGTTCATAGTGATACTATCTTGTAAAAGATTTATTTCTTTTTATTTAACTAGCAATGTCACATTACATTAATTAAGTTATAATTAGGACATTAGGTAATTAGTTAAATAAGATTGATTATAATAAAAATATCAAATGTACTATTTTTCATAAAAGGACACATGTTTTCAATTAATATACTTCAATGTTATATTGATGTTTGATTAGGTAGGCAAATAATCTACTCAGTTGAAAATGGGACAACTATTATTTAACTATTACAGATGCGTGTACGCAAACAAAGCCAGATTCTACATTCATTTGAAAAATCAAGGTTTTATAATTAAATTTAAAAAAAAATACCTATTTTCGGTCATATCCGTCTCTTAGCTGGAGCATTTGGACACCACATGGCGTATCCAAGAGCTCCTGTCATTAGCTAGCATTTTTGCGACATTCCATGTCATGTAGGAATCCGGTTGGCTTTAAGGCGACACTTCAGTGAAACGGCAAATAATTTTCATCTATAGGCGCGACGAAATTTTGGACTCGCTGGCGGTCTGAGAGCGATCGTCGAGGTGTCAATACGTCAATTTGTTTCGTGATGGCGACGGGGGTATTAATTCTCAAATCGTGTAAATATGACTAAAAACGTTACCCATTTACTTTAAAAAGAAAATATGTCAATGAATATATTATTATTGTGACAAATAGAACATAATATGTTAAAGTTCCCACCACCACCCGTCATATATGCACAGCCGCTTTCTATAACGCTTTAAACGTGTCTGAAAGAAGTGATTTTAAGTGCTCATTCCGTCTCGAGACGAAGCCGCACGGGACTGATGTTGCAACCATGCACCGTAGTGCTTAAAGAATAAAGTTAAGAAAGAATTTTTTTTTTTGGACTGGCTCTGCTATCTGCTGACGTTAAGCGCTTTGTGTACCCGCATACTGAGTGTCACGAATTGAAATGGATGAGTCTACAGAAGAGTCGGAACTATCCCGCTCCCCGTAATCAACAGAACATTAAATGGACGCATGTTGGATTTATATGACAAATTATATTTCGGTCGGCATGCGTCATTTTCACCTGCGACCCGCAATCCGCGCAACGCCTAGCCACGATCTTTTTAGACCATGCCTCAACTGAGGTATAGCCTTAAGAACAGGCAAGCCAGATTGATGTTTTTTCTTGCATCCATAGGATGTAACCGAGCCAGGTCCAACGTTGATTCTTCACTCTCGTCATGATGAGATGCTGCTTAGTTCGTTATGTTACTCCTAAAGTCATACCACTCCGCACACCCAGTATCCGTCGCAAACATCTGGCTGCTCAGAGTCTTTGTCAGATGCCATAATTCGCTACCGTATAGCAGCACCGTTAGGATGCAAGCGTCAAATAGATGATACTTAGTTTTAACCGAATACAGTCATGAGTGACATATAAATCATCTTTAGCAGGTCTCATTGTAAAGGGACGAGACCGCTGCAGGAGGTGACCAGGAGTTAATAAGTCAGAATAGTGGTTTCTCCGTTGAATGGAAGAGCGAGTTTTTATTACAGCGTAAACAATAAAAGTGATACAAGTGTTATGATACTGTGCTGAGGCTTAATGGAATAGATGCTGTACGGAGTGATACGGAGACTAAGATTTACACGAAGATTACTGATCGGATTGAGATTGAGACTAACTAACTCATGAATATTCGGTAAATTGCGAGAGTCATTGTTGATATAGTTTGCAATTGAAATGTCCGCTGGTCTCTGCATTATTTCAACTTCGAACGTTTCGATGACCACGCCAGAGGCAGTCGAACCCCATTGAATGTCACGTGTGTAAAATATACCTACTGACCGTAGACGGGATGATTATGTGATAATTAAAATGACTTGCGAATTTTTACATTGTCGAAATAATGCTGATATGGCCCGAAGGCATTGACCGCTATAAATACGTCTAATTAAAATTTTACATTTGAAAAAGTAAATAATCAGTAAAGTGTATTTAACTTTTTATTTTGGATTCTGTCGCTAGATGCCCCTAGTTGCAGTATACTCCATACACTCGTAAAACAAAATAAGTCTTATGTTATTAAAATACTTATTCGAAATTCTACTTGTAAAATAATGAACAGAGGCAACCGCTTAATTATTGCCACTGCTAAAAATTTAATTATTGAAAAAGCATTAAAGTTTTACGAGTGTTATTAAATGTGGATATATAAAGATACAAAAAATATCCATTTAAGAAATTTATTGCCATCAAGTTTGGCGGTAGTTTTGTTTAAAGACTTCCCTACAGTCACCTTTTCAATAGCATATTATTTCTGTGACGACAATCGCAATTCCTTGGAAACAAATTATCTCAAAAAATCATTAAAAAATATATATTAACATGTAATAGTTGCTTGATATGAAAATAGCGATATTCTAGTCTAGAGGTACAATCTCGAATCTTGGCCTTAGACACTCGCATAGCTTTTAGTTTATTTTAATTACATTTTATTTTTATCTTAGGACCCGGGTCATTCAAACCATCAAACACCGAAAGAAATTCAGTAGTTTTTGCATTTTTTTAAAATTTTTTTTTTAGGTATTAGAGTGAGAATTAATATAAAACGTAGAATTACAAAAAAATCAGGGTTACCGCTTTTATTTATTAGTAATACAGTTTAAGAGGGATGCTTCTACCTAACAGAGGTACCTAGCGGAAAAATACGAAGCTTGCAATTTGAGACATTTTTTTGATAATTTACAATTACAACTGTATTAATTTTAAGTCAAAGATAAACTTACAATTATTATAAAAAAAATTGAATATGTTACATATTTATGTACATAGGTACATATTTATTTTATGGTATTATTTATTATTAAAATTTAGTATATTAAGTTTTCAAATATTTTCTCGTATAGATTTTTGAGTAACTCATATTTTTAATATTTATTTTAAAAAACATCGATTTTTATAAAAAATATAAATGTGTATAACTTGAAATCCTTTTTATTTATATGCAATCTTATTTAGGTACTCATGGTCCCAATATTTAAGCTCTTATTTTTTTACAACCTTTCCAAGTGAAAGCATATTTTAGGAACGGAAATTATTTTCATTGACTCTACAATCCGATGTGGATCTTAGCCGCATCACGAAGGAGTTTAAAAATGAATAAGAAATGATTCTTATTAATTAGATCGACCTATTGGATCCATAGTCTGAGTCCAAACACACTTTAAAAAATAATATGTAAATTTTTCAAATCCGGTACATGTTACCACTAGGGTATCGCGGTTGTCATATTTAGGTATAGAAAAACTTACTTTTATCAAAATACTTATTTAAAAATTATTTTTGTTGTTTTTTTAATGGAACTATGAGTGGTACGGTTTTTTATATATCACACCGAGGTCGACAAGTTCCCTGATGCGGGCCTGGATAATATTTGAGAATAATACGGGGGGTTAGGTTGATAAGGGCGAAACTACAAAACAATGGTTTTGAGATAAACACAAAAACAGTTTTCATTTAAATAATTTCCTCATTAAGAAATATTTTATTTAACAGTAAAAAATACTGTTAAAGTAAGGTTTTGCCTTTATAATGATGTTACTCGTATTTTGGAAAATGTAGTACCAAAATTTAATACTAAATAAAAAAAAATATCTCTTTCATCTCTGTTTTCCTAACAATGTTTAATGAGTATTCTTATTGTGACATCCCATAGCGGAGGTCGGCCACCATCAAGGCGATCTTATCTTTGTCGTCTGCTACCCGGAACAGTTCAGTGGAGCTGCACTCGTACCAATCACGGAGGTTCTTAAGCCACGAAATGCGGCGCGCTCCTCTGCTACGCTTCACATTTATCTTTCCTTGAATGACACGTTGGGGAATGGTGTATTTTTGTCCTCTCATAATGTGGCCGAGGTACTGTAGTTTCCTGGTTTTGATATTACGTAGAACTTTTTCTTGAGTAGACACCATTTAACCAGTTTTATTATAAATTTAACACAATAAACATTATTTTCTGTTCAGAAATAATAAAATAAAACATTATTAGATACCTACTTAAAATAAATATCTCTAATGTAAACTAAAATTGTGCGAAAATATACAATATGTAAACCTATATTTTAAGTGTAGTTCAGTGTTTTGATGTTAGTGTTAAGATGATAATATTATTACTTATGACATTTTTTGAATAATAAGTTTACTTGAGTCGCTTAGAATCATAACTCACATATTGCAATTTTGTCGTTTTTTAGTTAAATATGCCAAGTGATTCTAAATGAATTAATCTATATACCTACCGAAAAATAGTTGAGTATTAAAAGTCAATTTAAACCATGTGAAAATCGTTGACAAAGTTCATTGTTGGTGTAATATGTCGTATATTTCAAAGAATAGAGTTTTGTCACCAACGCCTTCCTAACCAATCGGGGAGCTCTATTTCTCATAGTATGCTGTATGTCTGCAACGTTAGGAGTATTAGGTATATATATTTAAAAAAAAAAAAAAAAGTTATTCGACTCTCTCACTCATTAATATTCTAGGGAGTTCAATACTGTTCTTCTAATTACAAAAAATAGTGCTCTGTTGGTTTTTAGCGATTATCTCAAAACTTGATTTTTGGAATATGTGAGTTATGATTCTAAGCGACTCACTTAGACTCAACTTTTAAATAGTACGTTTTAGTTTAGTGCACAGTAGGTAAGCAAGTAGAGACCGCAATGTGTGGTTGTTGCGAGTACTCACACTCGATGGTAGGTGAGAATGTGAAACGATCTTGTGAATAATAATAAAAAAGGACAGCTGAAATCCACGGCGCAAGGTGTAAGCCCATATTATTAATAAAGGCTTGTGCGAATATGTACCAACTGCCCAGTTACAAATGTGAACCTACTGGTGGTACCTAAGTACTTGTCGGCTTCTTACCTGTCGCACAATTAAATGATGTGGACGGGCCTTAAAGCCGGAGACGACACTATTCTCGATTTGCTTATCGCATTTGATAAATAATTTACCCTATACGTTGGTAAATTGCATCCTGGTAAGGATGTAATGTGTTACTTAGTATATAATATTTATCGGTACATAATGGGTAATGCTTTTTTAGTATAATTTTATAATTTACTCAATAAATTTGTGGCTCAAAACATAAGAAGGTAATTATTACATTTTTGTGATTTTATTTCAATTTATTCAGAAAATTCGTACAACTTTTGATCAACGGCTTTACAGTTAATAGTTATCTAGTGTCAGTTAAATGATATGAAATTCAAAGATATGAATTTATAAACTAAATTCAAATTAAGCCATACTGCAGTAAGTACTACAATGAATATACTGGAATCATCTAGTGTTAGAATTCTAATACACTTTACGGATAAATAAATATTTTACGTATTTTAACCCTTAAATGTTTGATGGCTACCCTTTAATGTAGGTATATACTATTACTTTTCTAATCGATCGTACTTAAAGTTTAATATTATTATAATTCAACATTGAATACAAACTATAACAATTTTGTCAGCACACTTTCTCATTTTTAAATACAATTTCATCTCTTCTTCATTTAAATCAAAATCAAAGATTAGGTTACAACCAAAAAACTACACAATATTCGTCATATTATTTCATTTATTTTCAAAGTTATTTGTACTTTTTTAGTGATATATTATAGCTAAGTACTTTAATTTTGTTCTATGAAAATCAATGTCTTAAAAATGAAATAAAAATGTGTTTTAACTAGAAAATATTTTAAAATCTCGTAGTCTTTAAAAAATCTTAAAAAGTAATATTGAAATGATAAAAATAATAATATTTTGTATTATTATAAAAAGGTATTTTTTTAACCTTTTGATGTTTTTTGATACGTATTTATCGTATCTAAAACACGGAATCAGTAAAATGAATTAAATTAAATTCATCGTATTCTATTGATATATGCAGTAAAATCATTACATTCCCACTTAACCCACAAAAAATTCTTTCGTATGCACATTCTGTGCATTATGCGAATAGTCGTAAAACATTTTCTGAAAGACGATAGCAGTAGTGACTGTTTTATTTTATCTGTGATAATTTATGGTGAAAATAACGTATTATATAAAATACGAACGCCTCATAAAATTCAAAGAAATATTGAAATGGTTTTTTTTATCAAATATTCCTCTATAGGTATTCAATTTTATATGCCATACTTACCACAAGCTGTACTAAATACGTTCAACCATATAGTAACAAAAATAGAGAATTGCTGCACACATACCTACTGTCTTTATTAAGCTTGTGAAGCCATGAATAATATTATTGATGTGTGACATTCAAAGTTATGGTAACTTTATTATACGTAATTTACACTACCTCAGAAATTTACCAACCTATTAGAAAAAATATTTTTGGAAAAATATTGGTACAGTGCGGGATTCAAACCTGCTTTTATTGGATTCTGGCTAATCGTCCTTAGGTACCAATAAGGTAAGCCATTTGTGCCATACCTGGACGGCGATTCCTGAATGAAGCAGTGCAAAAAACGTCACCGAACCGCTTCAACTGAAGCTCGTAAAATTTTTAGTTTTACAGGAGATATTATGTGTACAGAGCTTCGAGTGAAACGGGTAAACGGCATATAAGTGCGAGTGAGAAAGCATTCAACATGCTTATACCTCATGTCCATGCGTTAGAGTAAGATAGAAAGTAAACATGTCAAGACGGCACTATTGTCAATGTCATGAAATTAAATAACATTTTTATCCATTTTGGTAATGACTTCATATTTAATCAGTACTTACCGTTAACGTTGCATGATTAAATCATTCATTGTTGAAGTACGTAACCAATTAATCTTTAAACACGCTAGTTACGTCTCCAATATAACAATATTACAACAAGATTACAACACGGAATTTCCGTTGTATTTTGCAAACAAACATGTGTGTTTCTGTATTACAAAATTACAATAAATACATCCTTAAATGAGAATTGAAACACGAAATAATAATTTTAGCGGTAATATGTGGTAATAAGTGGTAAATGTAAAACAATAGATCAACAGCTTTCTCCAATATTACGTACGATACGAAATCTGACGTTTATTATGTCAAACGGAGAGTTGCGAGCGCCCCTACCGTCAAAGTATGTGTACTACCAAAGCCTGGCCTAGTGACACCCAGCGGTTGACTTTTAATATGCTTCAGTTAAAGTATGTTGTGTAAATGTTTGCGCAACTGGTCACTTGTGCTTCATAATGCTTCAGTCGGGAATCGCCCTCCAGTACGATTAAATTAACTGACTGTTTTGTCACTAAAATATTATAAAATTTTATTAATATCGGCAACCAGCTTTTGTGATTTTGAATCAAGGTATTATTTAATAATATATTGATTTCTTTATTTTCACACATTTAAAAAAAATAACTACATAATAACATTTGAAGATTTGCTTAAACAAAAGAGACTTTTCTTTGATAATATATTTTTTTGAATTATTAATAACCATGTCCTTTGTTTTTCGTACAATGTTCTTTGATAATATTATATTTAATGCATTTATTATATATGTGTATATTTAGATTATAGTATTGCTTCAATAATAACTTATGCTAAATTGAGGATTGGTAGGTATAACTAAACAAACAAAAATGTGTACGAAAATCAATCAAGTAGGTTAGTTTATTGCACCTTAAGGATATTTCAAAAATTGTTTGCAATAAAAGTATAATCTTAGCTTGGGTATGTATGTATAACTCATATATTACAAATATAATTGAATGAGTTTACAGTTACTATCTCGCAACTAGACAATGATATCTACGTACAGCATTTAGAAATATATAATAATCTAGAAAACAAGATAATTATTAGGACTACACTCAGTCCAATTGGTAATGTTAAATAGCTTCACAACCACTCTAAACGTTGAACCATTCTATTATTTTGTTATTCTATAGGTGTAAACCACTGTAAGATATCGACATCTAGATATGTATTGGTTATCTTTGGTTTAAATAGACATAATAGGAAGGGGTGAAAGCACATTGAATTGAAAAAAATACCTTTGAATAAATATAATATTGAAACTTGTTTACCTTTAGTAGTGGCTCTCGATGATGTGCGGGAATAAAAGGTGTATTTGAAAGATAAACACTCGGATTGGTTATTGGAAAAATATGGTTGTGGCATGTGCCATAAAGTTATTGAAAATCCGAGCAGATGTTAATGTATAAGACTGACGATAAAATGGGATGCTCCTGGGTGAAGTGACTGAAGATATTTATTCTGTATCAAAATTGATATTATAATGTTGGTATTAAAGGGTATGACAGTATTTTTCGCAGGTAATAAATGCAGAAATGCACAATGAATTTTATATTGGCACTATTATGTATATATTTGGTATTTTCAAATTATACATTTAGGTGCCTACTATACATACTTTCACATTTGGAAAACTGCTTACTGAGGAATCTTATCTCTTAAAGAGGTATCACCGAACACCACGTCAGTATTTACTTTGTAGAATAATTCCATTTTAAAAATAATATAATTTTAACTATATCATTCACTGGTATTAATAATTTATTAAAAGAACTGGAGTTTATGTGGTAGAACTGCAATATAATAGTTTTGAAATAAATTTATTAAAAAAATAATACTATCGACCGAGGATACTTACGTTTTATTAAAACTAAAATTTTATATAAGAAGTTAGTTTTTAATTTATTTGGCTGTATAAAATGATTTCTAACTGGTCAATGGTGATCAATATGTATAATATGGTTGTTATTATATACTGTTTGATCAAGTAGAGTTTAGATGGAAAATATTTAATATAGTATATTAAAATAGGCTCTGTAAATTCACTTGGTAGATAATTTTTCAACTATAAAATGTTTTTGATTCATTAATGATTATTAAAATAAATCTGTAGTGTCTACAATTATAAATAAACTTATTTAATTACGTTAAATAAATATTTTAAAATGTATATGTATACCTATATATATTTTATTTTATTATATTCTTAATATTATGTTAAAATTTAACATTTTATTATTTAATAATGTAATAATAATATGTTGACGAGTAGGTACTGGAATAGAATGTGAAACCCTGTAAAATGTAAATTATTGATTTATGAAAGAAGTCAGTGGATTATATTTATGTATGGAATAGTCAAAATCACATTTTTTGATATTATACTACTGAGGAAGAAGAAGAATGGAAGAATGGAAATGTAATTTTCTTGGCATGCTTTATAATTTTACATAATCATAATAAAAAAGTAAATTACCATCTTCGTTCCTGAGTTCTATCTATGGGCTCTCACAACAGATATTGTGCTGAAAAAGGAATTATTGCTACACAACCATTAAGTAAATGACATTACCAAGGAATTATTTTTATAGTCACATACTATTTTTTTTGTGGCTGTAATCCATTCTTCTTAACCCATTGGATAAATTTTAAATATTAAACACAAATTTATATGTAAAACAATACGTACCTATATAGTTTTTAGCAAATGCGGGAATTGATACTGCTATTATGACTTTCTAAATGGGCACTATTCCTTCGTGAAGACAAGGCCAGAATTCATTTATTATTCAAATGCTACATCCAATAAAACAGTAAATTAAATTTATAAATCTATTGTCAATATTATATTAATACATATAATTATGAAGAACTATTTTATATGATGGCTAGAGCACGTGCCCTAGCTATATGAATCCAGAAAATGTGACAATCCTTACCTTTGTGGTATAACATGATGGAATTCGTCGGCTTGGTCGATTCTCCATCACATTGTAGCGATGATATAAAATCGATCTACGAGCTACAAGACTCATATATGTAAATTATACGTAAAACATTTCACCGTGGCACAGTTCGCCGTGAGCTTTCTTATAGGAAAGAGATGACCGTATACTATACGGTCTCCAATTTTATTAGATTCAATATGAACATTAATTCAATTTTCATAGCTGGTTTTGGCAAAATTCATAAATTCAATAATGAAAACATAACCTAACCTAACCTAACAAAAATAATTCAGTATATTGGCTATTTTCAAAATTAATTTGACAAGACAAGACAAGAACTTTGTTTTATTTAGACATGAATTTTATACCAGTATTATAGAACCCAAAGAGGTTGGACGGTTTTTAATACACGGCCATGTATTTCCGATTCAATATTTAACGGTGAAGTGTGATACGGCGAACTGCATACGTACAAGTTTCCGGACACGCTTTTACTTGTACTATAATTCGATGCTAAAGGATTTTAGGATAAACTAAGTAGGTACCTAAGTTAGATTGGAACGTGCATGAGTCGTTAAAGGAACGCATGAGTGGGCCAATTATTTGGAGCAACTTTCTTTTTCGACACAATATGCACATAACAAATTAGCAACGCAATAAAATTGCAAATTTATTTAAAAAAAAAATGTAACAGCAAAATATTTAACAAGAGTGATAGTAAGGGCGTGTCTATGGATGGAATGACCAGCGAAATTTTACGGGACCTCTCATTAAAATATGTATGAAGGAAAGCTGCAAACGTTCGCTGCAAAGCAAATGCAAAAGCTGTACATCCGTCTCCCAGAATTAAAGCTTACCGACCAATGGGACAATCAAACTTTTTTTATAATAAATACAATATATTATTTGTACATTTTCAATAGCAACGCATTTTGTTTTTTATTTTAGGTAAGTATATTATTATATATAATATATATTTTAAAAAAATCTGTCTTCATCATTTCAAAATAACAATATTAGTTTACATTACCAGGCCATAAAGAAAAATAAAAAATAGTATTGGATAGTTAAGGGGGATGCTTATACTATCAGAGGCGAAAAGAGGCACCTAACGAAAAAATACGAAGCTTGCAATTTGAGATTTTTTTTGATAATTTACAATTTAAACTGTAGTAATTAATAAATATGTATCTGAAAACACTAAAAAATTTTTTTATTTTTTCTTAAATTTAAAGATAAATTGGCAATTGTAAAAAAATGTAATAAAATGTGAATTCGTTGCAGGGTCAAATCTTAATATTACATTATATTTTATGGCCGTATTTATTATTAAAATTTAGTTTATTAAGTGTTAGATTTTCTGTCGTTTAGATTTTTCACTAATTCATCGTTTTAATATTTTTTATATATATTTAAAAAAGTATATAAATAATAAGGATTTCAAGTTATACACATTTATATTTTTATAAAAATTGATGTTTTTTAAAATATACATAAAAAATATTAAAACGATGAATTAGTCAAAAATCTAAACGACAGAAAATCTAACACTTAATAAACTAAATTTTAATAACAAATATGGACATAAAATATAATGTAATAATAAGATTTGACCCTGCATCGAATTCACATTTTATTAAATTTTTTTTACAATTGCCAGTTTATCTTTAAATTAAAAAATAAATAAAAAATCTTTTTAATGTTTTCAGATACATATTTATTAATTAGTACAGTTGAAAGTGTAAATTATCAAAAAAAAATCTCAAATTGCAAGCTTCGTATTTTTCCGCTTGGTTCTCTGCTGGCGTGCCTCTCCCCCTTAATGGCTCATGTTAATAACTATGAACGTATAAATTATTTATATATAATATTAATAAATTATTAAAGGTCGCAAAATGTGCATTGCGGTCAAATAAATTTAAGGGGCAGTTGAAGTATCAATTTTTTTTAAAATTTTACTTTATTAGTCGACATGTTAATAACCGCCACCCTTCACAAATGTATTCATTTTAAATACATAAAAATATAATAAACGGTACACGTCGGTTTACGGGAAACCAGGCGGGAACCGCGCCAATTTTCATGGCCGATTTTGAAAAAATTCATGAATTCAACAATGAAAACCTAACCTAACTTAACCTAACCGAACCTAACAAATAATCCAGTAGGTATATTGACTATTTTCAAAAATTATTCGCCGCTGGCTTCCTTTAAACCGACAAGAACCTAATAAACTATTTCTTTTATTCAACAAATAAGATAAGATTTGAAACTGTAACAAATTATGTATGTACATAAAACATAGTTTTAGTTATATATTTTCACATAATTCACTGTAATACGTATCGTCCAATACAACTATTTTATTTAACATGACTTTATATATTGGAGATGGAGACAACATATGGGTGCGTTATAGTAAAATATCCTTCGCGTAAAAAAATATGTGTGATATATCGAGGGATGGGCGGCATTTTGGTGATTTTTCACAGGGGGCTGAGTTACTTGGGGCGGGCCTAAATTGATCAAGGCATAATTCAAATAAGTATACCAATGTCATAGATTCTGATACCGCTGATAAAAACATTAAAAAAAATCAAATGTTACTTTTTTTCAATGCGTTTTTCGGGGAAAATTAGCTAATTTTGATCGTCAATAAATTTTAAGTATTAATTATTATATAGGTATTTTATATAATTTTTATGAAAATATCAATTAACAGCCATGCCTCTTGATATTCGTTTCAAGTATAAATAATAAATATATTTTAAAATATTGTAGTTTACATGTTTCAAATATTTCTAAATAATATAATAAATACTCTTGATATTAGATCCGAAGTAATCTCCGACAATCAGTTTGAGAATCGTTTCTTTCGCACTGTGATAGCGAGCAGCTGTTTGCGAAAATTGCATTGTTAAAAGAAAGCTCTCTGTGTCTTTTATATTTGTTCCGAAGCTTTCCTGCGATCGTATCGCATTCGTTGGAAATATACACCGAAATCATGTATCAAGGTAACTAAATCAATAGGTAATCAATATAACACTTTATTCGGCTAATTTTAATTCATAAAAATGTGTTCATGAAGTTGCATTCGTTATGAGTCGTACAGTCAACCAGCTAGCCTCGGTGGCCGATTATTTTTTATGAGTAGACTACCTTTTTATTTGAAAAACAGTTTTACACAGAATGTAATGTAAAATATCTATATAAGTATTTAAAATCAGTGGTGGCAGGTGGTGGCGCCTTATGCGGGCAGCTCGTGACATCTACCGGCTCTAATTATAAATAAGCGCTATTGTTATTAACCTACTCGCAGCAGGATTCAAGTCAAAGTAACAAGTTACCTTACTATTAAATGCATTATAGATTACAATATGATGATAATGTTTCACAGATCAATGGCCGCATTACACTGCCAGACCTGACTTACTGTATCAGTTTTACTAGTTTATTTAAAATATTAAAAACTCACTAACTAAATTTAAATTAGTTAATACAATCATTATTTAGCTAATTTCAAAGTTTTTATTCACCCTATTAAATTAATGATATATAAAATTATAGAACAATAAAAACATCGAGTAATAACATAACTCTAATACGCTACAATATCTATACATATCGAGTTATAGCAAAGCGATATGAAGCGTTTTAAAGATGTACTTAGATCTATATACCTACTAATAACGTTATGAAAAATTAAGTGATTCATAGATTCATAATAATATGATCATTTATAATGGAACATGCATAGAGAGACTTTTATCCAAAGGCGGATTGGTCCAGGCCGATGACGATAATTCTCAGTTTTTGTTGATCGAAAGAATGAGACAAAATAGTAATATTTATTACTATTTACTAAAAATATTTTTCATGGTGCGCGTAAACTCAGCCACCGGTAGTAACCACACGTTGTTGAATTTTTCCCATATTGTACAGTGTGCGATGACTGGAGGCATCTCGCTACGGATTTCATAAAATCCACAGAAAACTAGTCTGAGTACCGCTGGGCCTCGTGCTATCATGTGTACATTCCCTATACCCAGATAATCTGTGGTTTGATTTTATTGTTGAACACGTAGACTGCAGCCATAACTATTAATTACGAGCATACTGTGTGTACGTCGCCTTAACCGGCTCTCACATCAAAACTCGTCTCACCTACAATGTGTCGAATACGTCGATGTGACGTCATCGTTATTGCCAAATGGAGCTCCGCAGATTGGTCGAATGCGACTGTTTCGTTTGAAAAAAAAACATCTGCTGTTGCAATCGACAAGTTGCATGCTTCTCGGGTTTTGAGTCGACGAGTCGAAGTCGCATACAAATGTCTACGAATTAGTCTTTCCTATACCGGCTCGTCGATTGCCGCATTCAAATATCTATACGTTTCGAAGGCTATGCGCGACTGTCGCTAGGTAAATGTGCAACCATAGACTATAGATACATTTAGACGCCACCCGTTGCATTGCTAAATGAAGCCGCGTGCCGTGCGTTTGGTTTGTGGGTGAGCGAACGCATTCGTCTACAATAATGTTAGAGACCATAGACAATTTCGCTAGTGCTCGCCCAAAGTGCTCGCACTAGATGCTCAGAATTAAAATATAATTTTCTATTTTTTTACGTTATATAGTATTTTTATGCGGTCAAAATGCAACCATTAGGTAAAGATATCCATAATTTAAGTTATTTTAAAGAAACACTAGGTCACTGATATTAAAATATATAATAATATACAAATAAATTATCACGAGCATGACGTATCAACTTACCTATGAAACGTTATACCATCTTCTTGCTTATCAGTACGACTACCATATTTTAATACAACACACAGAACCATCTTTTCTACCTAATTAACTAAAAATATTTACCACTGATTTTGACAAAAAATAGCAATTTTCATAACACGGTTATCGATGCTTAGTTATGCAATAAGCGAAGATTTGCCGGCTACACCATAGCAAACCATCTCCCAGATCTGTAAACCTTTTATCTTACTCTAGCGCGTGTCGCAAAGATTATAAGGGTACCGAATATTTTCTCACTCGTACTTATGCATCGTTTTTGTTCAGGTCTTGTGCACAGCACTAAATCGCCGTTCTCGAATGGTTTGATTTATGGCTGTGCAGCACACGAGGCAAATTTAAATGTGAGAGCCGACTGAATGTTATTTTTATTTTGTTATTTTAAGTCTACATTTTTATGAGAATTAGTAAACATCCAAGTTACTAAAGATGTAATAAAAATGATAAATTGAGAAAACGTGATATTCATTGAGTAGCAATTTCAGACAACTCGGAACGTCAGGTGTAATGTGACCATCAGACAGATGCTGTATCACCTATATTATATGATCGAAGTGTCGTGTGTTGTACCGATAGCAAAAATTGTTTAATACCACGTGCTATAAATACTCACCTTACGTTACTGATATTGGTGATGCTAGTGTCTTTACCGACACGATAATTACAGGAGACAAAGCAATGCTTTCCGTTCATTTTATTATTTAGCCTTTAAATGGTCTTTAAATGGATATTGAGTATAAATAATTAGTAATTATACGACCATCTACGCCGATGGCCAATAATGCAAGGACTGTTAACTACTGGACAGGAAATGTAATAATCATTTCGCGTGAATAATCAAAATAATTTGACAGGTGTGTAAAGCTGCCTCTGGGTGATAGGAAAAGATGCATGGATTTGAATAAACAGTGGTTAATATACAGGTTTTCTCAAGGTCATATTAGTATATGTATTGATTCCGAGTGAAAAACGCCAATGGTTTATTTTTATCAGAGGTGCGTAAAAAGGTGGCGAAGGATCATTGAAGGTACCTAGTTCCATTCATCGACTGCTTAATCTGTAAACCAGCCAACTGCACTTTTGACCAAAAATGAGATTTTGATGGCATTTTGTTTTTTCTATGCTCACACAAAATTTCAAACTCCAAAACCTTTAAATAAATACATTATCGTTCTTCACACAAAACCACCAACTGCAGGTGCCAAATTTCCAATATCGTAAATGTAACAACTCCGCTCTTTATATAAATTTTATTTATATATAAAAATAAAGCTAAAATAGTCTATTAATTCATAGTTTAGCTTATTTGTAAAAAAAAAAAAGTGTATTTTTGGAATTGATAAATTCCACTCGCTAGTTAAATTATTATGTTTTTTTTCCTTCCTGAGCAATTTGCCCAAATGGAGTTATTTGTGCGTAAAAATTTTTAAGTTCGCATCTAGTTATAAAATCACGAGGTTTATAATACCAACGTTGTCTTATTTATCAAAACCCAGCTCTTGCAATGGGCAGAACGTGGGTTTGATTTTTTTAAAATAAATTGTTTGATTCTAATCGGATGCATTTGGAATCAAGTAAGTCATGCGTTGACGCACGCTAACTCTACTGTAGTGTGTCTGAACCCTAACACATATAATATTATGATAAAGTACCGATTAAACGCACCTCACGATTAGAGTACCATAAACTATGAGTAGGTTTACAACTACAGTGACTTGATATCATAAAGAAAGATTTTTTAGCCCTAAGAATAGTCAACTAGTGATAAAACACAGAATACAAGGTATAATGAAGAAATCTTGTTATGGCGGTTAACGTCCGGCTGCTAAAAGAACAGAAGTTCCAATATATATACAAATGTATGAAATAACTTACGTTATATTACCAATAAGTATATTTATTAAATAATTAGGATAAATATTGATCTAATACATCAAATAAATTGAAGGTAGGTACCCATCTATAATCTATATACACGTAATAATTTGCAACTTCTTTGTTGGGTTCCTATTACTGTGGGTCGTCATCTGAATGAATCGGTTGCAAACTAGCCTCTTAATTAACAATTTTATTTAGGTGGGTGGCTACGTTAAATTAAATTAGAACATTCACGTGCCTGTGTAGCAAAGCAAATAGTAGAATAAATGATAATGTGTATTTTTTGTTTTGGTATACCATAAATAATGAAAAAAATCATTGATAATGAATTGATCAATGATCAATGATGAAATTGTTCGCAGAGTAAAACTAGGCTGGAGTGCTTTTGGCCGCCTGAATAATTTCTTCAAAAGTGACCTTCCACTGTGCCTAAAGGGCAAAGTGTTCAACCAGTGTGTGCTTCCCATGATCACATATGCGTGTGAAACATGGACCCTAAGTAAAAGAGAGATCCAGAAACTAAAAGTAGAACAACGTGGTATGGAGGCATGCTGGACATAACGCGAAAGAACAAAAAGAGGAATGAGTGGATAAGGAAGCAGACAAGGGTTTGCGATGTAATAGAGTTTATTAAAAGCCTTAAATTGAGATGGGCTGGACACATAGCTTGAAGAAGAGACAATCGTTGGACAAATCTAGTCAAGTAGGTACGTGGCAACGCAATGCACAGGACCGAGAGAAGTAGAAGCAGCTTGAAGAGGCCTGCATCCAGCAGTGGATAGAATCAGGTTGATGATGATCTAGATATTGTAGCATTTTTTATAAAAAAAATAGGCATACTGTGAAATAACCAAAATTCGTTAAGCGAATTAATTAATTTTCCAAACTGTGATGACCTTTTTAAGGGATGCTTTATATGTGATACTCGTATATAAAAATCGTAATCAAAAATATAAATTAACATGCAAGTTCATTCACCAAATTACGGGAATGAAACTTATCACAAAAAAATACTGATATATCACAATCAAGTCTTATTAAATTAGTATTCGGACGATTTCCTAGAACCAATACAATTAATAATTACAAGACAAATTGTATTTTAGAGGATAACATTTCAAAAAATACATCATAAAGTTATACGTCATAATAGGTACTTGTAAGTAGACATTTTTCTGAGATACTTTAAATTAATTCAAAACAAGATGTCTCTGTATGCTGTTATTACAACAGTCCAAATATTTTTTCCGTGACGGAAAAAAACCGAATCGATCCATTTGATTTCGTATTCGTTATTGTGATTTAACTCTAATATATGTTATTTGAAATAAATTCGTATCATAGGCGCTAGTTGATGGTCTGGGAATCGTTCGAAACCTAACCACGTCACGATTTTTTAATGGTTTATTTGTTTAGAATTAAATCTGAACATCTGATTACAGTGATTATGTGAAAGAAATGAAATCATTTTTGATTTGGTTGTGCCTAGATACATTTTTATTGCATTAAATAAAAAGCTCATCACTGAACACTAGGTAAATCTTTATGTTCAAATCATATTTCAATGAAAGTATCTGATGAATAAAAATCAAAACATATTCTTACATTATTTTCTTAAAAATAAAACTTTTGCACAATATAATCTTTTAACCACTAGAATAGTAAGTTTTAACTGTCAACACTTGATGAAGAGATACCAATTTTGGTAATGAAAGTAAAACAGAGTAGTACTTATCTATAAATTAATTCACGTGGTAATTATTTTAATAACGATCATACGCGGTTTTTTGGTTCAGATGAAATGAGTTAACTGTTCGAAAATATATCTATTGACCGCCATTTACACAACAAATAAATAATCATAATGTTTATATCCAGACATTTATATGGAAATTAAATATTATCTAAACGACATTTATTTTCTATAATAAAATCATTGATTACGTAATGTTCTATCATTGGCGAAGGGTGGAGGTAGGCTGTTGAGATCCGTCATAAATAGTGCAGACTAAGCCTTGTCAATCATACGTATTTCTTTTTATTGAATTAAGACTACAAATTGCAGAGAGTGTTGGGTGTTGGTTAGTTTTTTTTAATTCAATAAAACCCTGCGTTACCAACCTCTAATAGAAAATAGTCAAAAAATATTCGTCTATCTATAAAATATGTATAATTATGCCATTGAATTATATATTAAATATTTTATAGATATATGAATAATTGTTATCTATTATGGCTTGGAGTCGGCAGGGTGTAATGAATTAATAAAAACTTACCAACAGCACTGTAATATTATGTATTCTTAATTCAACGAAAACAAATAAGTCTGACTGAAGAATTGTGCACTATTTTTGTCGGATTTTCATTGTATACCTGAACTATAATTATGGTTTCTTTTAGGCAGGGTTTATTAAATTTTAAAAATTAACTAGCACCATCTACAATTTGTATTATTAGTTCAATGAAAACACATACCTACGTATGACTGACCAAGTTTAGTGTACACTATTAAAGTCGGATCTCAATAGCCTACCTCCACCTCTCACCACTGTGTCATATATTATTATAATAATATATCAGTGTATTGTTATATAATTTGTTATTTTGAAATTGTTTGAAACAATTTCTGAAAAAAATATTGAACGGATAATTTAAAAGACTAAAGAACACAACATTTCTCATTAAACAAAACCCTTGAAAAAATATACGTGTCCGAATCGAATCTGCACGCGCATCAATTATGTATGATCAATAAAGAATTTTACATTAATAAGTAATTGAAATTACGTTAAATTTACAATTTGAAGAGATCCTGATGCCGGCTAGGAATCTAGGTAAGTACCTAATCACCTATTATTGGTACCATGATTCAAACCACAAAACCCGGTCGCCAATATTTACAAAGTTTGATAAACACTTTTCGTCGTAATTAGGTATGGTGTATGTAACTTAATTAGCCGGAATCCGATAGATATGGGTTCTAGTCTCGCCCGACATTTATATTTCTTTATTTTTTTTCTTATAAAAGGTCTGCTTGTAAGGTATTTTCAAATTATGTATGTTCTGTTTTCACCAGGTAACAATAGCTCTGGCTATACTTCAGCTGAGGCATGGTCTTAAACGATCGTGACTACACGACGCGCAGATTGTGCAAACGACACGTGACGAAAAAAACATAATTTTTCGGCCATTTAATGTTATGTTTATTTTTATTTAAGTAATGATAATAATATATTCATTTACATGTTTTGTTTTTCGAGTAAATACGTAACGTCTTTAGTCATCTTTACACGATTTAAGAATTAATTCCTCCGACGCCATCACAAAACAAATTGACTTGCTCACAGGTCTACTATCGGTCTCCGACTAGCAACGCATGCGAAGTTACGTCCCACCTATTGTTGAAAATTATTTGCCGTTTCACTGAAGTATGCTCTTAAGCAAACGAAACCAGTCCTGTGGGTCTATTCTATACTTATCGACCGCTAAAGTGATAAATATTATCAAACTTAGGGTAGGTTTATATCAAAATATTAGCACGTATTTGGTTTTTATTGTTGCAATAAGTGCTATATTTTAACAGAACCTATCTTGCTGCTGTTAAAATATCGCACTTATTGCAACAATAAAAACCAACTTCGTGTAATTGTTACAATAAGTGCTAATATTTTTATACAAACCTACCCTAAGTTTGATACTATTTATCGCTTTAGTGTTCGATAAGTATAGAATAGACCCACTGAGCTTATTATTATTTATTATCAACATTATATATTTTTAAAATTAAAATTACGATGGGTTTACAATTGAAATCTATTTATTTTACATCTTCATTTTTGAGGTAAGTAAATTTCTAACGTTATACAATAGTGGACTGTCTTTATTTTTTTAATTAGGAAAATGTTTTTTTTCCCTACTCAGTCACAAAAGAGGTGGGTTATTAGCTACAATACATATCTGTGGTGTTTACCTAATAAATATAATTTTAAATAACATGCAATTATTACTTCACACAATTTCCACCACTTCCGCACACAAATTGAAAGGAACACGGCTAATGATAGTTTTTATAACGTGAACCAATATTGTCACCTGTGCAATATTACTGGTGTCGCCGGTGTCACACAACATTCACCCCGTTTTGTGACAAGTATCCCATGAAATAAATACATTTCCTGTGACCACAATTTCGTAGAAACTTTAACCGTTAAATATGTGTTTGTTATTGTGTTTATATTTAAAATTAGTAGAATGTTTTATTCGAAATACAAATAATATCGACGATCTATCTCGCAAACCTCCGTAATCAAATAAACTTTTTTTCAAGAGACTGACTGTAAAAGATGTTTAATTTTCGTGTTTTACATAAGTTAAAGATTAATTAAAGACAGCGAACAACAAAACAATGCCCACTGTATAACCTGCCATTAGTGATGTCAACTGGGAGGGAAATAACCATGCTTAATGAAATCGCTTCGGAGATTGATATATTCCACTTACGTGAGGGTGAATTTAGGTGGACGTTTTTTATGAGTTTTTAAGAGAGGGTCTATCAATAGGTCACTCTGTGTGTGTTTCCATCCACTTTTATTTATGTTATTTTATTTATTTTGTTATTTTATTTTGTTGTTTTATTTCTTATTTTATTTCTTATTTTATAACTTATTGTATTCTCACATTGCTCTGTATTTATATTTCAATAATTGTTAACACTTAATTTATGTCATGTTGTGGAACGCTTTAAATTTATAATTTGTTATGTTCATTATAAATATGTAAAATAAATAAATTTGAATTTAAAGTTCACAATGCCTTTCAACAAGCTGAAATCTTTTCAAGTTCTCATTATACTTACAATTTTCAAATAACTTCTACCATCTTAGATTGTTGTAAATATGTTGCTGAGAGCCGATCCTTGATGTGCAGCATAAGGGTATAGGCGTTCGCCAGTGACATCCCGTGGAGGTACATTATAATACAGGGAGCCAAATGAAGAAATGTATACAAATACCACATTTTTTGAGAGCACTGGAGGTTTACTATTATAGAGACGATGTTATCGCTTCGTTCAAAAATGTCGACATATTATTATTAGAGTTTAAAGAATAATCAAAAACAAAAAAACCTGACAACATTTACAATATTGTAATGGTAGTTTATCGCTCAGGCAATTTTTTACAATGGTGCCTCCAAACCTGTCAGATGACTGTAAGTTTTGTGGAAATGCTCTGTATCTACAGATGGTGTTTATGTAAATTAAAAAAATATATTTATTTGCCTGTTTAAATTAGTCGAAAATAATTAATAAGTAGGTACCTAACAGTTTTGCAGATAATTTGAAACTAGAAATAAAAAGGGACGGTATTTTTAGTCTGCTTATGCGCCGGCTAGACGGCAGCTACCTGCCTCAACGGTATAGTTTGTGCAAAAATACGGTTTTACAGCGCTTTTCGGTTTTCGCGAGCTACAGTTTTCCCGTCCGTATACACGGGCTTCCTGATACAAGCCGGTTTACGCAGGTAAGCTTGTAGTAAAGCATGAGCGTCTAGCCGGCGATTTAAGGGCGGCACTTTGCCTACGGACATCACAAGCGTTCATCCATAGAATTGAGCTAATCTTTCTACAGCACACATTTCAAAATCATCCAGCCGTTTTGTCTCTGTTGCCTTCAGTTTTCATATTTTTACATCCTTAAACCATATAGTAATTGTTCTAGAGATACTATTATAATTACTTAAAACCATGTGCACTAATAATTTAACTATGTACTCGTAATTGCTTTCTCAATTTATTTAGTTCAAATTTCTCTCCATTTTTGTCATCGATAACACACCAATTTTGGCGAAAGAAAGTAAATTTACTGAGTGTATTAAGTACACCATATTATTATTTTGTATTAACATAAAATATAATTTCTGTAATTAAATTTTATGCTAATTTTTGCAGTGACACGCACTAAATACTCGTCAGTTTTATAATATAATGTTACGTAAAAGGCGTCCATATAATATTCAATTAAGTTATTTTTTGATGAAAGTGTCAGATTAAAAAAATTAAAATCGTCATTGAGTAGGTATTTAAGTGTCAATGAATTTTGTTATAAAATGGAAAATTAAAAGAAAATGATGACGATTTAATAAAAATTATGTACTTAAAATGTTTTAATTTATTTTATAAGGCAAAGCCCTCGGATACACAATGTATCACAACAATAGTTGTTATAACTGTAAACTTCGTATTGGTTTAAAATTATATACCTACCCACTATTAAACTGTTTCAAAATTGGCATGAGGGCATTAAACCCGAATGAAATTCGATGGATCACCTCTTTGTCGAAATAATAATTTACACGAATTCATTCAATATTTTACATTTATTTGAAAACATTTATGGTGGTAATAGAAGAAATAGTATTTGGTATTATTTAACAACCTCCCTGTCCTGTGACTCAATGATCAGAAATAAATAAATCACTTTTTATGATTGAAAGAATTTAAAAAATAATCAGTATCGTAGAACATCACCATCATCATCGTTGGTTTAATAACCCAAGCAGCTTTCTCTCAGAATTTTCTCTAACTCTCCCTATTCTAAATCAGTCAATATCATCTGTAGAGGTTTTTTATAACCCTACAACCGACATGTTATTGTCTATAGTCATTTGTAGACCATAGACAATAACGCAAACGGAAATGTCACAGTTGTCTTTCGGCCTTCGTACAATGTAGTCGACACGCCCCACTGTTCTGTGTCTCGAACCGTATCTAAATTCCAAATTAATGAGAACTTTTCAACTCAAACCAAAATCAATGTGACAGTAATTTCTTTGTACCGTGTTTACCCAAACTTTATTACTACTATATAAAACCATGGAAGTACCAACGCCGTGGATTATTCATCACTGCCAGAACTTACCATATCACACATAAATCAAGCAACTTTCGACTATTAAAAACAATATTGGGGTTGAGAATAACACAACGTTCATACCCCCGATACATCCAGTTATCTGCATTGGCAGCTGCTATCATCCTTGGTAACATTTGGTCAACCATCGGAGCCTGTTCCTATGATGTGAAGATATGCATTTATTTGTTATTAATATCCGTGTTCACTTTTATAACAGATATATTTCTTTTGGTAAATTTTCATAACGCTTAACTCAAAGAATATAGAAAAATGCCTAGTTCCACCCATTTAATAGCTATAAATAATTGTATTAACAATCGTCGGAATGTAAATTAATATATGTAGGTATATCAAATCAGATCAGCACAAAATATTCACAAATTATTCATCGACTATCTTTTTAAAAATAATTCTTTGTGGTTTGCACTCTGAATTTTTTAATGCAGTATGGTCACCTTGCATACACATGTTGACCTAATGACAGGAAATATCCCTGGCATTGTGTTTCCGCGTAACGTGTATTCTTGCTGAAAACGTTCGACAAACAATTCCTGGATGCGCGTCAATGAAATCCTTTATTTTGCCGTGGGAAAATCATTCGTCCTCTACCAGTAGTTGTATTTTTGTACAAACTTTTTCTTTTGTATAAAGATTTGTATATATATGATTTTGATAGTCAGGTAAAATTTTATTCACACCTGTTTCATTATAAGAATATTATACTTAATTTGAAACTATCTACTAAAACTAAGCTAACTAAACTATTTTGACGAAGACTTGCACAGTGTCTTGATTTAAAATATATATTATAGTAAAAAATACTTCCGGTTTTAATATTTACGCAGAGTTCACAGAGATTAGTCAATAATAATTGGGAATACATCAAACGGTTCACGAACATAGATTAACAAGAAAGATGACTCGCTCGACCAAATAACCAGATGAACTTTCCAAAGTATTAGTTCAGTTCAGGTAGGTATCACAGTTGACAACTAGAAACCCCACTTATCACTAGAAACGAATTTCGATAGTGTAAGGTTATTAGTTTAAAAATAAGGTACATATATGATCAAAAGGGTCAGAGCTAATCAGACTATGATGACTGGCTGTAAGACTGAAGAAAAATTACGGAGCTACATAGCGTTTGAAGCGTCCAGTCAATGGGCAGGGTCTCTTTTCGAAGTCACGCCGCTACAATTTATACATAAAACATAAGGTATGTAGAGTAAAGATCCATATGATTTGTGGCTGTATCTAAAGCTTGATTGGTAAACTTCCAGTTTGAGATGTAGGTATGTATATAGGTTCAAGTCTCATTCGAAATATGAATGCGCAGAAGTTTTACTCTGAATAACAAGTCTGAATTTATCGATTCAAATAAATTTGACAAATACACCCATTAAAACTTAATAAATGGCAACGTTGAATTAAATTTTGATTGCATTTAAGTCATATTGTAATTTGAAAAATACGAGCGAGACCATTTAGAGAAATTATTATTGCAATTGGAATAAGAGTATTGAAATTTATGAAGTGTATGGCAGGTCTATTACGTGTAAATTGGTACAACATTAATAATGCAAGAGAATCATTCGAAACAAAACTTAGTTTGTGTAGAGAAGATAAAACTTGCGGGTAAATATTTTGTATATACAATGTAATCATCTTTTAAATCAATTACTTAATATTATTTCTTTTTTTTTAATGGATAATATTTTATTATTTTTATACTGTATATACAAACTTATATTAGATACAACAAACAATAATATAATAAACATATATTTTTATTCACTACAAAATCACATTTTTGACGTTACAAGATTTTCACTTTATAGTATGTATGTTTTTTATTTATAAAATAGAAACATTTCCGGTCTCAGTATTTATTCAGAGTTTAAAGAGATAAATCAACAATAACAGATAATACTTCAAACGGTACACGAAAATAGATTAACAAGATAAAATGACTCGCTCGACCAAATAACCAGATGAATTTGCAAACGAATTAGTTTAGTTCAGGTAGGTATCACATTTGACAACTAGAAACCACACTTACCACTAAAAATGAATTTCAAACGAGTTTCAAAATAATTGGACCTGTATAATTAGAAGGATCAGAGCTAATCAGACCAAGCTGACTGCCTGTAAGACTGTGAGAGATATAAATTACGGAGTTAAAACAGAGTTAAATCTTAATCAGTCTACATAGCGCTTGCGGTGCCCAGTCAATGGGCAGTGACATTTATGGGTCTCTTTTCGAAGTCACGCCGCTACAACTTAGAATAATATTATAGTGAAAATAAATACCTAGTTACAAAAATATCAAGCAATATAATACCATAACTAAGTTGTTATTTCTAACTTAATTAAAATTTTAGAAAGTCGTCATAATTGTGCAAATGAAAAAGCAAGACTGGTCTAAAAAAGTAAATATAAATATGTTGTCAATTTTTAAAGTTTATACGTTATAAACGGTTCCATGACAAAACAGAACAGTGACAAAACAGAACATGACAAAACAGAACAACGATAAATATAACTATGACCTTCTGGAAAAATATAAATTTAATATTGAAATTGTCCTATAGCACAGCTTTTCAATACGCCACAATACATCAAATTATATAACTACTAGAAAGCCTCAAATAAACGGGACTTTGCGGCAAGCATAGGATATCCCATCTTAATCAATATAATATGTTCAAAATGATTGGGTGACTAGGTACAACGAAATAATGACCTAACCTAACCTAACCTAAACTAAATAGATTCCACACAAATTAATGTTTCATTTTCCCCTGGCTGTTCAGTTTTGTCACTGTTCTGTTTTGTCATGTTCTGGCAATAAACTTCTCATATTGTTTTTCGATGTATGTTTGGACTAGGGATTGCAATACCGGTATTTCAAAAAAGGTATTCAATTATTTATCGATACCGAAATACCGGTTTAAAAATCCGAAATACCGATATTTTCGGTATTAAGAAAGCATACACATTTATGTTTTCGAAAATGAATTAATTATATTTTTTCATTATTTAATATTATACTGTATAAATTTAATATATAGTGTATAAATTGTATGCTGCCAAAACGCAAATATATTGACTGAAACCAACAAAAGTTACATAATATTAAAACAAAATCCCTCAAATATACTACTTATAGAATTGTCGCGATGAATTAACATATTTCTAAAAAGAAAAACGTTGTATTTCAGAGAGATTTTCGTGTACCTGGACTAGTATTTTGTAAAAATTAACAGTTCTAAAATATTATCATCTATAGTTACATATAAAGGTCAACATAATAAATGTAGGTAGATTGCAAAAAATAGTATTTCAAATAGATTTTAATAGTTTATGGGTATCTATTTCTTTTTTTCTATAATAAGTTTTTACGAATACCGGTATTCAATAAGAAATACCAAAATACCGGTATTGATATATTCATTTGGTATTGCGATCCCTAGTTTGGACCCAGATTATGGACCTGATAGGTTGATCAATTATATTACATTCATATTTCATAAAAAAAAAATATCTGTTAATACAACCTATAGAGTGTAGGACACCGTGTAGGAAGCCATATGATATTTTTAGGAACGCACACGGTTCAAAATGTTTAAAACAAAAACTAAGGTCTTTTAAAGACCACTTCCATGGACACAATATGTATGAAAGAGCTACCAAAATAAAGTAATTACGCAAGCTTTTGACAAATGTGAGTAATACCATTGCCACGAAGTCTCTTTCCAATCAATGTATGTTATACACGTATAGGAAAGACTAATGTAGGTATCATTTAAAATCTTCCTTTTGATATTTCGTATTTCTTGCATTTAAATATAATAATATTTTATTTAAATCTTAAATTGAAAATACGTATGACTGATTACGAATTTATTGTGATAAAATGTTTAAAATATATTTTTTACAATTTTAAAGAAATGTAGAAAGAAAGGCATGTAATTATTAGGTATAAAGTCTGTAACGAAATGATACTCTGTAGTTGAAATAAAAGAAGATGTAAAATATAGTATACAAATGAACAGTTCTCATAATTATCATCTCATCAGAATATAAAAGAATACATATTATAATACATGGGCATGCAATTAAATATGCCAAACACACAATAAATCAACCCGATACATGGAAATGAATGCGAATTTATAAAACGAGAAGATCATACAAAATAATAAATACCTATTTAAAGCTTATTTCATTTTACAAACTCAATAAAAACGGGCTTATTCACAAGTCACAATATTGACCTTTAAAATATGTTAATATTTTTTGCAAAAGCTTGCATTCAGTTACAGTTTTGCAGAATAATTTACAATGTGCTACAGGAGGAAAAAATCCGAAATAGATTACAATAATTACTTAACATTAAACATAAAATAAAAATTACAGAATAATTAAAGTCAGTTAAAAAGAATACTCGAATCGTAATGCGAAACTAGGTTACATTTGTAAATTGTACGTATGCAGTTCACCGTGAGCTGTCTTACCCGAAACAAATAGTCTTATTGCATTCCGATCAAAAAAATGACGCTTTGTTTGTAGAGCATTTCACGAGCACCTACGTGCTAATCTATTTTTGAATCGTTCAAAATTATATAAATATATACTACAGGATTATATTTCAATTTTACTAACTTGCCTAGTTTCTTCTGTTTTATCTTGTATTTCGGTGGTTTTTATTACGTATCTTTAAGTGTTTAGATATGAATTTAATTTAAAATAAATGCTAAAACAGCTAAAACAGCTCATGGTGAACTGTGATACCACAAACTGTATACATACACATTTCCGGACGTGGCAGAATCATCCATACTTCGGTCCAAGACACACGACAACGAAGTTATTACTTGTTGAAGCAATGGCGTTTAAGGTACCTTGTGTCTTGGCCCTTGTAGAGATAGATTTGTAATCACACATCGCATGTTTTTTTTCATATCCACTGAAGCGTTCTGATTCACAAACTCGTCGACATTGCGAATATATCTTTTAGTTATGAATTACGGTCTCGATATTTATATCTTTAACACATTGTTAAAAATATCCAAATATTGTTATGAAGATATATTTTAATTTAGTCGAAAATAGCGAATAAATACTATGAGCTTTCACAAAAGATAAGTTATTTTTTAGAGATTTTGAAGGTAGTAGTTATTAGCCAGTTGTTAAACTTATTAGGTCTATATAATATATGTAGATTATTCATCGTTTAGAAAATGTACAAAGTCTATTCGTATATTTTACAAAAGACTTACATTTGGATCCATCGGCTAAAGCGTTTGCAATCCGAAATTATACTGTGCTGCATAAATGTATATTTAAGTACAAAAATAAATATCTTTTATACTTACCTATTTTAATTAGTACTTAATTTTCAATAATCTCAAAACTAATAACGAGATCCTTTTGATACTAAATATATAGCTATGATAATGAAAAGCAGGTGGTACAGAAAAAAAAAACACTTGTAAGCGCATAATAAGGCTTCATTTTTTTTTCCTGCACCAATACTTATCATTTTGGCTAGGACTTTTATATTAAAGTAAAAAGTAAGTAACCTAATTAAATGAGATTTCTTGTATAACCTCTTTTCAATAAAATTATAATACCTATTTGTACTAATTAGGTATATTACAAAAACTTTTACCTCATTAACTTTGAGACCATGTGTCTTTTAAAAGCAATTATATTATACCATTCATGGAATGTAACATATCAGTTTTTGCATATCGTTTCTGGCAGTAAATAAAAAGTTACCAAAACGTTGAACTGTCCATGAAAGGCATTCGATTACATTAATTTATTATATTCTTGGCACTGGATACTTTACATGTATATAAGCAAGATAATATTTGTTATGGATACGTTTATTATAGCTAATCGAGCGATTAAGTTAAAGATATGCGAACCTTAAATAAATATTAATTATATGGCATAATATTATTAATAAGTGGACATATCGGTGAAATGAATAAACTCAAAGGGCTTTGAGACCCTTTTCACATAACAAACATTGGTGACATCTCTAGCTAAATTGCCACCCCTCGCTAAGCTTATAAAGTTATCCGGAATCCGTTTTCAATACAATATGTTGAACATACCTACCTATTTTATAATCTGACATAGATAAAAGAAATGAAAATCATAGTGTTGTCATTTATTTAGTTGATGAAGTTGGCAACAAAAAAAGTTGTCAACAAGTTTAATTTATTTATAGTTTAATATATTATTTTCTTAATATATTATATGGATACAAGCCGTAAGTCTTGCATGCATACATTATTTTTTTAATCTCATAAAATATTTATTATAACAATATTAAAATCATCATAATTTATTTAAATGCATTGCTGCCATAACAATAACTTCTTGGTTATTAATTTTTGTCCTACATTCAATAAGCGAGTTGAGTTTGGTTGGCGAAATTATAATGTTGTCAACTTGTGTGTGTACAGCAATGACAATAATACATTGGTGTACTGTATTTTAATTTTAAGGTGACAGTCATAAAAACTTGTTATATTGAATTTATTTCTTCTTCAATTCAAGTTTTTGAGAATATTTTTTATAATATTATATTTTATGTATGTATCTCAGAGTAATAATAATATACAGAGAATAGGTATTGTTAGGCAACATAAAGTCGTGTTTGTTGCGTATAAATAACGCACAGAAGAACCTCAATTTTATTATTATTAACTTAACTTTGAAACGTTATATCATCATGTAACTTCTCAGTATGGTTACCAAATTTAAACAAAACATTGTTAACCATATTTCCTGATAAATTAACTAAAAATAATTATCAATAACTTTATATTTAACACGAAAACAACAAATTTTAACAACATGTTTTCGCAGTGTTTTAATGAATGGTAGTCATTCAAATCAATATATTTTACCGGCGACGTTTACAAAAAATATTTAATTCAGCCGTAGAAATTCTATCTTACTCTTACGCATATTGCAGAGATATAAGGTGCCAAATACTTTCTCACTCGCACGTATGTTTCGTTTTTGTTCAAGCCTTAGTATGTATCAGTGGTGAAGAGTAGGGGAGGCTGTTAAGATCCGACATAAATACTGCACATTTAACTTTGTCAGTCAAACGTATTTGTTTTCATTGAACTAAGACTACAATGTGTAGATAGTGTTTGTTAGTTTTTAAATTTCAATTAATCCCAGCGTAACCCAATTTATAGTAGATAATGGTCAAAAAATATTCGTTCATCTATAAAGTATCTGAAATTTTGCCATTATTAATGATACATAATTTTAGATATATTATAGATAAAATATTTTTTTATTGATTATGGTTTAGTTTGGGTAGGGCTTAATGAATTTTAAAAAAACCAACCAACACCATCTGTAATAATATGCATTCTTAATTCAACGAAAACAAATAAATATTACTAAAAAAGTGTGCACTGTTTTTATCGGATCGCCCACCCGCAAAGTTTGGTTTAGGCAGGGTATAAATTGAATTTTAAAATCCAACTAGCACCATCTGCAAATTGTATTCTTAGTTCAAAGAAAACAAATAAGTATGACTGACAAAGTTAAGTGTGCACTATTTATGTTGTATATAACAACCTACATCCACCCCTCGCCACTGGTATGTATAGTATTATATTACATAAGTAAATTTATGTTATCTCTGTGAAAAAAAATATAAATCTCGTGCTGCGAATTGTTAATGTAATGATAAGGCTCAGCGTTAATATTTTTAATTGCTCATAAGGGTAATAATAATATTACGGCGGCATAATACCAAGATGCCGGTGCCTTGAAAGACTGTCGCAAGATGTCGCGCGTCTCGGTCCATCTCGCGGGACGAGTTCCAGGCTTGCACCCGTGGTGCATCATAACATTATAATTAATTTGGCATCCGAGTTTAATTGGAGTGGCCCACTTTCGGCCGGCCATAATAATTTATTATTGAAATTAACCTGTCAAACCATTTTCATACATGATTAAACGCCGGTCGGTGCACGCGTCAACTACTGAAGTTATCTCACAATACCGCTATTTTTGGCAGGTGACCGAATACATAAAAGCCACGACGCGCGATTAAAAATACGTAAAACTGAAAATTTCGCGGGAACCACAACGACACTCATAAAAACAGAAGACTCCAAAGATGCCCAGCAAACCTTACATATTATTATTATTAACCAGTGGCGAAGGGTGGAGGTAGGCTTTTAATATCCGCCATAAATAGTGTACACTAAACTTTGTCAGTCAAAAGTGTTTATTTTCATTGAACTAAGACTACAATAGACTTTAGAAAGTAAAAAGGACGTAACCCCGAGTTTTGTCAAAATATGTTTTATTGCATAATAACGTTGTACATAACTAATTACACATTATGTCCAAAGGATGTGAGCTGCGATTGCCGATTTATTATCTAAATTTAGCTAGGAATTTAAAAAAGGAAGTAGGTGACATGAGAGAAACAACTTGACAATCATTTTTGTTGGTTGTTTTTTTTTTAAACACAATAATTAATATCAGATTAGGAATATAAAAACAAAATTATTAATTATAATGCACTTCAAGGTAATGTATATTTTGTATTTTTACTTTGAGGTAAAACCATGAGAAAAACGTTTTTATGCCTTCTGTAAAATTTGATTTGTGTTGTATACGCCCTTTTTCCTTTCCAAGGTCGATTATGTAAAATAGTGTTGGTTAGTTTTTAAAATTCAATGAAACCAAGCCATAATAGACAATAGTCGATCATTCTTATCAATCTATAAAATTATGCAATTAAATCATACATAACTTTAAATAATATTCTAGAATATTATTTGTATCTATTATAGTTTAGTTTAGGCAGGGTTTAATGAATGTAAAAAAATGAACCATCAATATGTGTAATATGTATTTTTAATCGAACGAATACAAAGTGTGAATAAAAAAGTGTGCACAATTTTATCGTATCGCCCAACATATACCAAAACTATTATGGTTTGGTTTAGGCAGGGTTTAATTGATTTTTACAAACTAACTAATACCATCTGTAAAATTGTGGTCTTAGTTCAATAAAAACAAATTCGTACGACTAACAAAGTTTAATGTGCACTATTTATGGCGGATCTTAATAGCCTACGTCCACCCTTCACTACTGACAGATGATGTATAAATGTAGGTTAAACCAAGTAAAGCTGAAAAGGGCTGCTATGACAAATGTTTAAATTAATTTTCCTCTTCTTTTCTATAGTTCAGCTTGAGCCTCGGTTTCGTCCACTACTTTCTTCCCAGAGCCTCTTCCAATAGGTAAATTAGCTCAAAGTTTTTTCACATTACAGACGCAGTTGTATCAAACCTGACGCTGTTATACTGAAAAAAATCCCTTGATGACGTGATAAATCTCATATCAAAATAATGCTGGAAGCGTTTCACAAAGAACTTTTAATACTGTTTTTTTTGAATTGTGTGTGGAATTCTTGTTTGAGCAAGTAACAATATTATGTTAAGTATATCAGATATGGGCGTAACTCTACTTTTTTTCTAGTTGTTTTATTATTATTTATAGGTCAAGATTATTTAAAATATATTAAAATAATTAGTATCAGCAAATCGATCACAGATCAAAAATTAAATTCGTCATCTTATAGATATTTTAATTCCAGGGTTCTTTTATCCATTTTTGTTTATTTTATATTTGCTTCATTGCTACAAGCGTACAAAACATATTAAGAATTTAGTCATATAATTCACTATAAACTCTAATTATTTTAAATAAATCAATTAAATATTGCTGGCATAATAAGGTAGGCCTTATTATGTCATTAAACAAAATGTATTTGAAAAAATATGACCATTTTTATGTAATTAAATTAAAGCCAGTTACTTCATGAGTGTTAACCTGCCGTCATGTTATTTATTTTAAATGGTTAAAATAGTTTTATGTTCTCAATACATTTATTGTTTCGGCAAAACTTTCACCCAATTATTTCATTTAGGCAACCGATGTTCAATAATCATAACAAGTTATTGAAAGTATGTAAAACAATACAAAAAACTATACTCACAGAGGTATTGATCAATTTTAATGTATCTCAGATGACTTCGAATAACCATTTAAACGAGCAAAAAGTCGTTTAAATAAATTAATTCCTTAAAAACATGAAAGTCAAATAATTATAATAATTTATTATTACAACCCAACAAAAAGTGGATAAATATTTATATTCTTGGGTAAATATTTAATAATACTAAAGTAAATTAAAAAATGATTGAAATTTTACCCTTCATTAGGAAAATATGTATTTGTTTTACTGTCGTAATAATGGTAAAATGATTTGAATTTAAAATAGATACTTAAATAAATTGCATATCATTTATTTTGATTCCTATACATTACCTGATAAAATAAAGCCACCTAGGTTGATCTTTTTAAAAGGATAATAGTGGATCATTTGAATTTGAATTTAAACTACCTCATTATGAGGTAATAGATAAAGGTTGACTAAGAATAATATATTGAATGAATTTTTCGTTCATAGACAAAGATGTGTGTTTTGATATTGCTTGATCACAACTTGTTTAGTTAGCGTACTACCAGAAGCTAATTCAAACTAAATGTCTTGTTTCTTATTATCTGATTTAAAATATATTTTGTATTTAAATTAGATGGATAAAATCTTATAAAGTTATTCATTGGTCGATCAGGTAATATAATATATTTAAAATTTATTTATAAACTATGTATTATAAACTAATTAAATGTTATATAAATAATTGAGTAAAAAACCGTACCTAATTATGAAATTAACTTATACCAATTTATATAATAAAGCATTTTTCAAATATATATTGTATTTTAAATAACTATTTTTTTATTCAACGAATAATTCAAAAGATTTAAGAATGTAACACTCTTTTTATTAAGCAGACATAATTTGAAAAATAATCCAAAATATTGTGAATTATTCATTAATTAAATTATTAGTAAGTTCAAGTATGTTATAACAAAAAATCTTGGCGTGACGTTGATTAGTTATTTAATACCTACGTTGATTTAACTTTAATAGTGACGCAATTTAGAAAGCGCACCTATTGTATACACAAGGCGGCTAATGGCAGCTTTTGAGGGTAGTTTATCATATTTATGTAATGATGTATTTTAATTATTATTGCAATAAGTTAGCCGTCTAAACTGATAAAACTGACCATTTTGCTCTGAAAGTTAACACAGCCAAGAGAGGTGCTGTTAAAACACCTAAACCACTTTTAGACAGTTCAGATGGTTATCTAATGTGTAAAAATTAACCGCCTCAATGCACAAATACGATAAACAACCCGCAATAGCAGCATTGTGTATAATAATTGTGAAATACCAATAACGTTAACACAACCGTAATACGTAGCACTCTGTACCATTATTAAATTATTATCATAAAATTTTTCCGTATGAAAATACGGGCAAAATAAACCGACATAAAAATTCAAACAACCTCATGACATTTCAAAGCAAGCGACTCGCCGGAGAATTCCATATGAAATAATAATACACGTCTTCCCTACTCGGTAATTTAAACATACCACTCAAACAAAAACCGCTCATTTTGTATAAAATATAAGTAAAGATTTCTAGATTTGTTTTTGCAGTGTAAAAATCTTGAGTGAGAATCAAAAGTGAAGATTTTTTATAAAGTTTGTGTGCAATTTGGTTGGTTTGATTGTGGGGACGTTAAATGTCGCGTGGCCAACAAGTATACGACGCGTGCCGCCCGGTGGCTTGATCGTATTAATATCACCTGCCGTCTTTTGAGGTCGAAACACTCGTTTCTCAGGTGAATTCATTATTATATTAATTATTTACGTTGCGTCATCAGTCTACCACAGTATTTGGAAGCTTTTTGATATAAGTGAGCCTCGAAAGTGTAGATAGGTATTTCACTAAAAGCCGTTGAAATAAATTAGGTAGTCCTAATCATAACTCCATAATATAATGTATAAAAATGTTTTTGTTTTATTTTTATCCAGAATTAGTCTGTCATTAGTATTATTATATGACTACATTACTGCTACTTCATCGCAAGGTCGCACTACTTACTAACCTAAATATTTATTATTTTTCAGATCATAGTCATTTAACATTGTTCATTAAACCATCATCACCAATTTATGAATTACTAATTGGTAATGTACTCTTATTTAGGTTTAATTAAAACTAATAAGAACTAAGCTTGCATATTATAATATATTTATTTTAACATTTCCGTATAGATAAACGTGTGTGACCCAAATATCACTTTTTAGCAGCTTCATATATTTTGTGTATTTTTATATAATATTAATGAATTTTTCATCAAGCCTCGTCAACCGTGTACGGCTGGCAGAAAGTTGTCTTCTAAAGCCGTGGGTTTTATGTTTGATTTGAATCCCAGGTCAGAACAATTTTATATGTTATTTTTATAACAAATTTTTAAATCCACAGTGTGAATAGGCTGAGTGAATAACTAGAACCTTGTAATACCTCGAAAAAAATATATCTTTCGATTGTAGAAGAAAACGCAAAAAGGATCATACAAAGAAATGAACAACGTTTTTATATAAATTAGATTTCTTACACTTAGTTGGTATATAGTAACAATATTATTGTAATAAGAAATTGAAAATATCCTATTAGATCGAATTAAAGGTGTTATTTTATGGAAGGTTAATGTTGTAATAACACTCACGGTGGCCACGCGGCTTAAGCGTTGGACTATCACGCCGTGGGTCTCAGGTTCGAATCCTGGGTCTGGCAAGTACACATATTGTTTTTCAATTTGTGTGTGAGTCAGAGTATGGACCTAATAGGTTGAGCAAGTGGCTGACATCCATTTCTCGTAGAAAAACAAAATCTGTTAATACAAACCTCAACTCTGTGGAGGCCCATATGATCCTATTAGAATCGGACATGGTCGAAAAAAAAATGTTCTAAACAAAATTAATTATATAATGTAATATAATTAGAAACATTTAATTTGTTACTCAGATCAATATAAATCATCATAATAATGTATTTTCATATTTAACTTTGATTTTTCATCAGAAAACAGTTTAGACAACATGAAATCGCTTTGTTTAATATGGAGATAATAATAATAAAATATGGTAATATAGTAATCATATCATTTCAATATATTACATGTGTGACACACTTCGGTGTTCATGTATTGTTATCAAAACCAATCGAAGTTGCGATGGGATAACCTGGATCAACAATGAGTATTATGATTTATTAAATTGCAACCTAGATAAACAATAACACTTATAATGTATCGAATAATAAGTTGTATATAATTATAGCCAAGGACAGTGATGGAAACAGTCACTTCTCACTAGTCACTACTCACTAGTCTCTCGAGCTCAGTCACTCGACTACCGTCAATCTGTCTGAGTATTATCATTAATAATAGTTTGGTAGTTGTTACAACCGGATCGCGGCTCGGTCTGAGCATTAGCATACCACGATTACTCTGTACTGTCAATCTTCACTACTATAATTTTAACTCTGTACCCAGACAATATACTCTACCTCTCTGTCTTCAATCAACCCACATCACCTTCTCCTCATGAACCCCAAAATTTTAAACTATTTGTGTTTTTTTAAGAATAAGAATATTAAATTAGACCGATGATTTCAACAAATAACATCATCATATAATGTTATTTAATTTAAATGCTGTTTTAACTATTTACCTACTAAAATTCATCACTTAATTAATATGCGTATGGGGGATAAAATAATAAACAAAATATCAGAAGTTTTTGTTTTAAATAATTTAATTTACATCTCGGGTTTATTCTTATATTTGAAAAAAATAGATAATTAACATAAAAATAAATATTAGGTAACACGTAATAAAAATTTCAACGAAGATCTGTCCATCAAAATATGCAGATGATAATAATTAGAAATATAGCACTCTAAAATATCCACTCAATGCCATTATACGGTTATTATCTGTAGGAACAATGAGTCGAAAGTAAAACCGATGAAAAAAAATATATAATCAAGGGATGGGCGGTTGAAATAATACAAGGAAAAAATTCAATAGACCGTGAAATCCGACGGTTATCCGGCGCCATTAAATAATTACTTAGGCGAACATACATAGAAAGATTTTGAGAAGGTTTTTATCATGCAAAAAGATAAATCAACATTACACATATTACATAATTTCGAAAACATTTCTGAGAAAATATATTATAACCAATAGATTTTTTTTTTTTTTTTAAATTAAGACACCCCGCAGGAATCGAACCTGCATCTCTCGGGTATCGCATCGCGCCCACGCACATTGACCACAATTCTAAAGAAGACATACTTAATTACGACAAATTTGATCTAATGCGTTTTAATACTCACTGAAGCGCATTCTAAATTGAACTACATTGGCGATCTGCTTATCAAAGTAGGTATTACTTTAATTACTAACCGACGTCACGGATCACTGCAAGACTTTTTGTTATAACTAACTTGAATATTACTTAATTATGTATGTTCAATAATTACATTCTTAAATTTTTTATATGTAATAGTTAATTATTAATTAATATCATTTTAATGTAAGGTGAAAACAGTTGCAGATTTTGAACAATATAACAATACGTTCATCGTTGGTACCTATATATATTTTTTTACTATACATAGTAGGTATTGTTAAGAAGGCAGGGAAGTGTAGTGACTGGTAATATTATAATAATATAGTGACGGAATTAGGCCTTGTCTAGATGGCGCGATTTGACTTTGATTTGACGTGAACTTCTTGAGCTGTCCACATGCACTCGCGGCGAGACGTCTGTCGCGCGATAAGCGCAAGTGATCGGCGATAGTTGCAACAATTATTAAATTATTGTTAAGTCTCATGTTGAATACTATATATTATAGTAAACTCACGCCTATGAAACGCGTTATATGGACGCAGCATAAATTTGGTAATAGGTTGACTATTATTGACCATTGAATAGTAATTTGACAAGTATCTTAGAAAGAATAGAAAACCTTAAAAACTAAAAATGTTTTTTACTTGAAATATTTTTTCTTACTATGGTTATGATGCTACGCTGAATATTCTTGTTTTACGTAATTATTTTATGTCATTTTTGTAATATTATACAAATTTAAAATGAATGGTATTCTAGAATTAAATTATCGAGAGAAATAAATTTTACAGTATTCTGTATTACCTGTAAATACTATCCACAGACTACTTAGGCATATGTGGACGAGCTATGAGATATTACCAAACAAAAAAAAGTGTTGGAGGCGTTGGATTGTGTTCATATGATCCACATAAAGAACAAACATGTAGGTACAAACAAGAAAAAAATGATCTGAAATTACACTTCGGAAAAATAATTAGTACGAAGAATCATTAATTAAAGATCCGTTAGTTTAGGTTTAGCTATTAATGCGGCACTCGACCACAAATTGGTGCCTATTTTAATATCAACTTTATTATATTCAAAAAATCTTTTATTTTTAACGGAAGGGTTATGTAATTCTAGTTTACTATTTAAAAAGCTATAGCTAGAGGCAAATTATAAAATAGTTGAGTGAATTTAATAGTTGTACTTATCGGTCATCTTAAGTACGTATTATTATTAAAATATATGCAGTGTTAATTCTTTGTTCTGTTAATTTATTATATTTTGAATATTTTTTTTATTTGTAATTACCTACTAATTATTAATTTAAGTGAAAATGTAAATACTTTTAAGAATCTTATTGAAGCTATTAATAATGCAATGACGTCTTATTCTTTAATATGTAATAATAATAATTATGATTCCAATGTAAAATTGAGATATCATATTTTATAACGCATTCGTATTTCCAAGACCTTTTCTTCATCTTCTTCAGCCATGTCCTTCCTTTAGCTTGAGTATATACTTATATACGATACGATACCTCGAAGAATCAATGTCGCTCATCAATCTTCTTACTTAATTCCAGGTGAAACCAGCATCACTTAGCTCAGCTGTATACACTATATAGATATATATATATATATATATATATATATATATATATATATAGTATTCTAATCACGCTGAGAGTGATGTGACGTTGGACCTGGTTCGGCCATATGTCAAGGATGCCAGACGAGAACTTCGACTGGACTTGCCAGTTCTTCAAGCCAACCAGATTCCGGCGCCCTGGAATGAGATTTTTTAATGATTTTAATTTTCACTTTAAATTATAATTCAAAATATTTTGAGAATCTAAATTTTTAAGATACAGTTTATATTGTGATCCCTGAAATTGGCATTTATGGTCAGTACTATTTATGTGAGTGTATCAGTAAGTTGTATCGTCTCCTAGTTATTGGCATTTTTTTTTTTAAACATTTGTTACTAATTCTGATTTCTACTGTTCATTTACATAATAGCATTTCCTTAAACTAGTAAAATTGCTAAAATATCAGAAAAATATTTGCTTCGTCGATTAAATAAATATTCTATCATCTGATATTTATAACAGTCAATACAATTATTTTATTTGAAATCGACTAAATGCAAGGTGGCCGAATTTTTGCAATTTTTAAGAACAAAAGTTTATAGTATTAACAGAATTTGATGTATTATTGATGTATTAGTGTTATTTAATTATCTTTAGAATTCAATAATATATGATAACAATTTTGATGAATACAGTACAAAAAATCAATAATAATAAAACCAAGTCATTCCAGTAAATCAAAATAATTTATTTTGTATCTTCCACTAAATTTCTCCGGAAACAATTATTTAAACATCTTGAGAAAATATACAATCAAAAAAATTGATGGATGAAAACGTTTCGAAGTGAAATTATATAAAGCGCATCTAATGAAATTTTTATGAGGTGACGAAATTGTTCGCTGGTTTGCCTTAGGGCTTTTGATGAATTAAGATAAGTAGCGTCTTACTTTAACAAGATCTCATTATTTGTGCCACAAAAAATGTATTCCCCTAATTTTGTTCCGAGGGTAATTGGCCAACCGTTTGACGGCGGGCTTACATAGGATGTTAGTTTTTGTATGCGAGAAAACAATTACATGACAAAGCTTATCTATTCCAACTAGACTTAGGCACATATTATTATAATATCCTTAAAAAAATACTAGACTAATAGCGTTGAGTTTATTGAAATAAAAAATCTGTTTGGTTAAGTCAATCTAATTCAAACTAATTTGACAGAATGGTTCTTCTTTTTTGTAATCGGTTATGAAACCGAATAATTATCTTTTTTCATATTATTATAATTTTACTATTCTAAGAATACACTTTGATAATATTGTTAAAAAAATATTTTTCAATAGGTAGGTATAATGGTGTTAGATTCTTTTAGCAGTGTTGGCGACTCATTTATGTGTTCATATCGTTTCTTTGAAATGACACTAACACCGTTGCAAAATGTTTTAGCCATGGCCCAATGCCAGAAGAATATGACTCTACACTACTAATAAATTTCTTAACATAATTAATATAATAAACTTTAATCTAAGCCATCAAAATATTCATAATGTGACATATTTACCCTATATGTATAATATAACACTCTGAATTTATTATAATCTAAAGCGTCTTGGAATAATCTATATGTATCTATGAAGCACAGAAACTTATTATAAAATAATCGTTAATGACATTGAAGATAATTGAGCTATTACTATCCATAAAATAAGCTTATGAGACGATTTATTTTTTCTTGAAATATTGTACCTTTATACTTCAGTTCATTTTTTGGTTCTTAGGACCCTTAAATCCTACCGCCTGGGTGTTTCAATCTCTAAAACCCCTGGGTGGTGTACCCCTGCTTATATAATAACTATAATAATAACTGTTCAGTTGAAAATGTCCCTCTGAGGCGGACGAAACCGGTCATAATCTCTTGATTAAAATTGGAATAAGTACTACATAAAAATTGCGTTTTATTAAATAAAAACAACAATACAATGCAGTTCCACCATGAATTGACAGTTAACAAAATAAAAGAAATATAAAAATAACAGTTAAAATGGCTTTGATATATGAAATATATTAAAAATTTTCAATAAACTCAGAAACATATCAATTTGAAACACATTTTTCACTGTCCGGCTGGGTACTTCTATTATCTATCCGCTAAGCTTTCAATCTACCTGTAATTTTTACTAATAATTATAACTACGTTTTTTTAAATGTTTATAATTCCATCAAGAATATTTATTATTACATTGGGTGGTGAGCGCATTTTAGGAAAATATAACAATCTCTTTTAAAGTGTTAACTGTCAATTCATGGTGGAACTGTATTGTATTATTTGAATAAATATTTGCTTAATTAAATAAAACTCAATGTTATAGTACTAATTCCACTTTTTTAATAAAATTTTGGACCGGTTTCTGCCATTATCGTTGATAATGTCTCTTTGGTGAGGACGAAACCGACCCAAAATTGAATTAAAAAAGTGGAATAAGTACTATAAAATTGTGTTTTATTTAATTAAACAAATAATTAGTCAGAGAATATAGCAATATTTTTGATAAAAAAATATTTTTAATTATTCAAAATAATTGAAACACTTAACAACGCATATTTTTATAAATATTTTAATTTTACTTCACAAAGAAGATTATGGTTAAATCAATAATTAATACGTTCGTTTTGACTCGACACTTTTTCATATGAAACTTACAAATTTCTTTTAGTTACAAGTCGCATCGCATAAATATTGAAATAATAAATATATACGTTATAACTTATAACTACTTAGATACATATTAATATGTAATAAATATATTTTTAAATTTAAATTATTTTAATTTTGAAAATAGCGTAAAGAAAATGTGCTCCTATTTTAATATATTAACTTAATTCCAGCAAACTTTTAAACCATATGACTACAGAACTGAAGGTTAATAAATGTAAGTGAATAATAAATTGAATATACATTAAAAATTCTACGGATATACCTTGTATTTTTATTGATTATAAACACAGTCTGTTGATTAAAAATTGAATAATTTTAATTTATGTATTTATGTAATACAAGAGACCTTTCTACGGTGTAATGGAAATAAATGTATGGTAATTCTATAATCATGCAGCTTATTAGATTAAACGTCTCACAGATTATCTCTTAACAATGTTTAAAAAATACGAATTTTATAGAAATAATTTATTTTTCCATTTTCAGTAATTTAACAGATTTTTTTGGATATTTTATTTTATTTATATTTTTAAATTATGTTATATTTTTTGCTATGTGTAGTATCCTTTCTATTAAGTAAATACTTTAATTTATTTCACACCATAAAGAATAAACAATTTAAATATATTGGACACCTGATGAGTAGAACAATACCATTTTAACCTACACCTTATTATCTAGGGAAGAATAGCAGGAAAAATAGGTCCGGGAAATAAACGTCTATTGTAGTTATAATAATTATAATCTATAAATATAGTTTCATTAGAGCACAATTTCATTACGGTGAGAGGTCACAAAGATAAGGATCATACAATAATCATTGAAAGGGATGGCACTTAAAGATTTAGAATAGCCTTATTAATTATAATTATTTACAATAAAAAAGCAGTGTTTGTAGGCAATACACGCCACAAAAACTTGCAAATAATTCTTGTAATCACTTTAAACCACTACACCTCCTAATTCACGGGTTTGGGTCGAAATCCCGAAGGCCGGAATCCCGAAGGCCGAAACCCCGAATGCTGAAACCCCGAATGCTGAAATCCCGAATGGCCGAAATCCCGAAAGCCTAAATCCCGAAAGTCTAAATCCCGAAAGCCGAAATCCCGAACGCTGAAATCTCGAATGGCCGAAATCCCAAATGGCCGGAATCCCGAAGGCCGAAATCCCGAAAAATAAAAAAACACAAACATCAATAATTGCGCAATCTTGAATATTGAAGACAATAGTTTTGTAGAACAAATGGATTTTGTCTCACTTACAAAAATTTCGCAATTCAAGATTGCGCAATTATTGGTGTCTGTATTTTTTTATTTTTTTATATTTGTATATATATATAGGAACGAAAGGAAATTATTGCTTTTAAAGTTTGGTTTTCGCGCTGAATGCTTCGTATTTCTTGAACAGATTACAGGATGAAGCAGTCAATAAACAGACTTCAGATAAATTAACGACTCTTGACAATCTATCTAAAATGTATTCTAATTTTTTTCCAGAAAGGAGAAACTGGTGATTTTTAGTAGCCTCCAGGAAAGCAAACTAGAGAAAGAGCATAGGCACGCCGAAATAACCAAGTGAAGGAGCTTACTGAGGACAGCCTTCATTCTGCTTTTAGACGAAAAGAAACGAAATTTTGGACTCGCTGGCAATCGGAGAGCGAAAGTTGAGCTGTGAACACGTCAATTTGTTTCGTGATGGCGACGGGGGTATTAATTCTTAAATCGTGTAAAGATGACTAAAAAACTTTACCCATTTACTTGAAAAAGAAAACATGTCAATGAATATATTATTAATATTGTACTAATAGAACAATAAACAGAACATTAAATAGACGCATGTTGGACGTTTTAGACCGTGCCCCAACTGAAGTATAGCCTTAACTGTAAATTCATGGTGGAAATGAATTGTAATATTATATTAAACAAATAACCAGTCAAATTATTTAATAAAAGTGGAATCATTACGATAAAATTTGTGCTTTATTTAAATTAATTATATTATCTTATAATAATAATTCACTGAAGAAAATAATTTTCAAACTTATTTTTAAAAGGATTTTTATTTTATTCTTGTTGGTCGTCTCCTAATTCGTCATTATAAATGATTGAGTAAATACACTTGACGTGCAATTTTTGTCGGAGAAAGTGATTGAGTGGAAATATCACGAACGTTTCTGAAGAGTAAACGTCAATCTGCTATAATAAGCAAGCAGCATACCTTTTCCACACACAATACTTGCACATTATTTATCAGGCATTAATAAGTTTTGGTTAGTGAGCAAAGGTTTTTAAAATTAATTAAGCCAAATGTAAAAAAAAAATAGTATACTACCCTCTTCTCTCTCTTCCTGGTCGTTCTCTCATGGATAAGAATCATGACTACCCGGAAATGCAGTCATCATAAGCGAATAAAACTCTTCACCCCTCACGGTCATCTGCTCCTCTAAAGGCAGAATGAACGCTGTCCTCAGTAAGCTCCTTCACTTGGTTATTTTGGCACGCCTATGCTCTCTTTCTAGTTTGCTTTTAAAACTTCAGAATATATTTTAAACATATTGTCAAGAGTAGTCAATTTATCTGAAGTCTGTTTATTGACTGCTTCATAACTGTCAGACTGTTCAATAAATACGAAGCATTCGGCGCGAAAACCAAATTTTAAAAGCATTAATTTCCTTTCGTTCTACTCGCACTTCGCTACACGAATTGGCACCGTAAAAAAAGCATGGAGAATAGACATTTTCACAAGCATCATTGTCATGGAAATTCCTCGAACGTTACATGTAGTGGTATGGTGTGTTATCGCACTTTTTGAAATCTACCTATGCGCTATCATATTAATTTAAATTTACATCCGCCTTTTCTAATAACGGTCGATTCCATATATACTTACTAACTCGTCCACTAATCTCGGAGTATTTATACTTGCTGCGAGACGCGATAACCCAAGGCCTGAACAAAAACGATGCATGAGTGCGAGTGAGAAAGTATTCGTCACCCTTATAATCTCTGTGACACGCGCTAGAGTAAGATAAAAGGTCTACATATGTGTGAGTTAGTTTCTAAAAGTATCGCCGGCAAATCGTGGTGAATCGCTTCACGTAGCGTCGATAACCTGCGAGCTCGTGTTGCTAAAATTGCTATTTCTGTGTTAAACATAAAGTCAGTGGTAAATATTTTTAGTTAATTAAGTAGGAAAGATGGTTCTGTGTGTTGTCTTAAAATATGGTAGCCGTACTGATAAGCAAGAAAATGGTATTACGTTTCATAGGTAAGTTGATACATGTTCGTGATAATTTATTTGTATATTATTATATAAAAAATATCAGTGACCTAGTGTTTCTTTAAAATAACTTAAATTATGGATATTTTTACCTAATGGATGCATTTTGACCGCTTAAAAATACTATATAACGTAAAAAAAATAGAAAATTATATTTTAATTCTGAGCGTCTAGTGCGAGCACTTTGGGCGAGCACTAGCGAAATGGTCTATGGTCTCGAACATTTGTAGACGAATGCGTTCGCTCGCCCACAAACCAAACGCACGGCATGCAGTTTCATTTAGCAATGCAACGGGTGGCATCTAGATGTATCTATAGTCTATGCGGTAACCATTAACTTGGTTTTATTACTACCTAACATTAAGGGGTCCATATTTGCGATTTACTTTCTCTACCCGTAGCTCTGTGCAAAAACGATTAGTGTATTATTATAATTTGCAAATATTAAGTTTTTAGATTTATAGCAATCAATTATTGTTAATAGAAGTTTAATGCTATAAAAATAGAAATATAAACACATGGTGCACAATATGTCTTCTTTCCTTCTCATTTTGATGCTTTAATCTTATATGGTTATTGGGCATTGCACTCCTATAGCGTCAGTCTCCATCCAGGCATATCCAAAGACGCCTTCTTTCAGTTTTGGATAATCACAGTATTTAAATCAAACTTGACAATATCCCCTTCATATTGTAAGAGGAAGAGGGTCAACTAGCTCCCAACCAGTAACCAGTCAGCCACTCGAATCTTAGTATCTTTTTCATTCGCAACTTATTCATGTTCCATATATATAAGGAAACTGTATGATGTTCAGAATTATATATGCTCTCCGTTTCCACCATTTTCCAAGTATATATCATTGATAGGTCAGAAAATATCACGCAGCACACTTCGCTCAAATGATCACATGAGGTTTGAACATGTGATAGGTATGAACATATTTTATTAGGTTTCATTAATTTATCCATAATTTATTGCCAGGAGAAATAAAAACTACCACATAACCTACATCAGATTTATGTATCAAATAAATTGTTTTATAAATTTTTGGATTGAAATAATTTAAAAAAATGTTTTCGAAGTCTTACCAATTGGCATTGTAGCCTTATTTGGGTGACGCGTAATGCGCAGCCGCGGGAGAGGTCAACATTTGCAGCAGCCGCCGCAGTACTTACCTGAGCTGGTACTCCTTATGTAACTCCTTGGACTTTTTAATTACCGCCAAAGTGAGTGGAGTAAGTAGCTGGCACGAGCCCAGCTTTGTGACGACACGCATCCCGATATAGAATCATTTCGGAACAGCTGATCCCTATTTCGTACATTTAAACTATTTTTTTATATAAAATAATGCCTATTATTTTTGGGAATAAGGTGTAATAATTTTGTATGGATACTATATTTTCCAATAAAATTATATATATTAGTAATAAACTATATTGAGTATGATATGATAATTGAACTCCTTGAAGTCCTTGAACTTTTAATTAATTATTTTTTTAATTTACAAGATTTACGAATGAACAATTCTAATTAATTTTTGAAAACACTTCTAAGAAAATATATTGTATGTATGTTCAATAAATACAATGTTACATTCTTAAATCTTGTGAATTATTCGTTGTATAAAAAAATATTTAATTAAATATTTATAGTTGAAAATTAAAAAAACATGTTTAAAAAAAAAACTATATAAGTATCAGAACTATAAAAGCAGAAAGATTATTTTTTTTATGCTAATATAGATTTTTGTTTAATATTTGTGTAATTGTGATCTCAGATAAGACTTCTTCTTCGGCCATGTCCGGTCTTTAGCTGGAGCGTATGAACACCACACGGCGTCTCCAAGAATGCCTGTCGCTAGCCAGTCTTCTTGTGTCATTCTAGGTCATACCACGTAGCCCCGTCGTATAAATTCTATAGATAGTATTTAGCGGCCTTCCAGGATGCCAGAATCCGTTTTACTTGAAGAACAGGCAAGCCAAGTTAAGGCTCTAAGAGTTAACTCTCAGGATGATGAGAGGCTACTTGTTAGGTACTCTTAAAGTCATGCCACCGCACACCCTGCATCCATCGCAAATATTTGTTTTCTTAGCTCAGTGTATGGTTGCTCTGAGCCTTCGTAAGGTGCCATGATTCGCTATTGTAAAGCATCACCGTCAGAATGCAAGCGTTGAATAGTCGGCATTCAGTTTTGACCGAGTACAGTCGTGAGTCCTAGATACAGTTGAATGTCACTCCAGCCATTCCCATTCGGATAGCCAGGTTTTTTTACACAATGGCATCTCCCGTCATAAGTTAAATAAAAATTCCTAAGATAATTTAAAATGTCAAATAATTATAAATACATCAATGATGACTTACGAGATGAAATTTAAATTTAAATTCTTATTGATTTAAGTTTTGTACTTTTCCATTTTAGTCGTTTTTGCAATCAGGATTTTTCTCTTTCGGTATCTTCGTGTGCACTCACCAATAGTAACTGACGAATATAGTGAATTCTCGTTTGCATAACAAATTGATACAATAAACCAACGTGATATCTTGTTACCTCCTAATTAAAGGAGCAATTATTATTTGCTCAGTTGACCTAATACTAAACTGTATGAACATTCAATAATAAAAACTGACAATATTGTGTCAGTTAACTATCATTTATAGCTACCTTTCAAACCACTGAAATCAATGATATTAATATGTGAGATCACCGTGACTCAAAATAGTGTAAATTTCCAGAAAATAAAAAAAAATCTATCGCGCGTGAGGTTGGTGGTGTATCGTGACTTTAGTGTGGTTCTGATACATTTAAACACCAAATAAAATTACATTGCATATTATGTTTATTGTGAGATCACGTGACGTGATAGTAATGTGTTACCTATGATAAATGTTGACATTATAATATGATCTCAATCGAAAGTGATCAAAACATATGATAATCGGCTAGCGCCCAAGCTTTATGCTATTGAAAATTGACTTTCACTTCTCTTGGACTTTGATTAAATATCTTTCATCGAGCCGCTTTGTAATTTTGATAATGTTTGTGTTTAAACATTTTGTTGAAAGACAAAAATACTTGATATAATTTTACTGCTAAAAAATCATACGCAACAGCTGTTTTAATTGCATACGTGCCATTTTATAGTGTAGGTAAACCAGACCGCGATCAACGTTTTATCAACAAGTACTCAATAATCATGGGTAGTTTTAAAAACAATATCGTCTGTAGATTATGCTGGAAATTATAATTTTAAAACTGATGAAACGTTTCAGCTGCCTCGTAGAGCCATAAGATAATAACTAATTGATATTTAATTTCCATTACAATTTTCTTTCTTTTGTGAAATCTCACTTTTGCTTGTTTACGTATTTTAAGAATATGAAGACAACTTATTTTTTCTTTCTTTTTCACAATACAGCAGACCATGAGATAAATTGATAGTAGTGAAGTAGTAGTAACATAATAGTGGAGCGGTTAAGTAATATCTATCGACATAAAAGAGAACTAACTATATCAGTCGATAATGAAGCACTAGTCAAAAAATAGTTGACATAGACTGAGGTGTACATCCGAAAGTGAAGTAAAACTAAATAACATTAGAATACAAATGTATTCATATGAAAACTAAATCTAGTAGCTGTATGAAGTACTGAATAACAAAGTAATTTAAACTACGAATAACTTCACAGCGGTACCTATCAGTGAAAAAATCACAGAAATACTATGACTGAGAAAATCACATAGAAATACTATATGCACCGGGATCGAACATGGAGCCACCTTATGGCTATTAATTAGTAAGCAACGCGTCTGAATTATTTCATCATCAACATTTATGGTACTACAAGTTACAACCCTTGGTGGGTTTTGGCCTCCTTAAAAAACTTCTTCCATCCTGGATGATCCTGCGCCGGTACTCTCCAAAAATTGTTTTGACCGAGCATTTTTAAATCTCCCGTGGCTCAGTCCAGCCATCTCAATTTCGGCCGTCCAGGTCTTCTCTTGTCATTTGGAGTTACAAACACAGCCCGTCTTGCCGGTATATCCTCCGGAATTATATGCACATGTCCGATCCAGTACAGTTTCTGCATTATAATAGGTATGCCATGTGATCTTTTCGCCCCCATAAAGTATGTATATCTCCATATGCCACTTTCTTGAATAGCCCCAAAGATTCTTCACAAAACACTCCTCTCAAAGATATCCATACTTCTCTCATCCTATTTGCTGAGTGCCCAGCATTCTGATCCATATTTTAATACCGGACGCAGGAGAGTTTTACGTAAAGTTGTTTTGGTTTTCCTTGAGAGTGCTTTGTTCTTTAGAAGCTTTTGGAGACCAAAATAGCACCTGTTGGCGACGGTTATCAGGCATTTTATTTCGTCGCTCGTGTTATTACTATTTATGACAAGGGACTCTAGTTAGACAAATTAATCCACAGTTTCGAAAGCTGAATTATTTCATATACCTACGATATTGGATTAAAATTTTAAACTACTGTTTCACTTCAGCTCACTGGGTCACTTTTCGTAGTCGTGTTGAGTCTTCGGTTATATTTCATATAAAATTATTGCACCCGTATGTCCTTACAGACAAGATATATTATCATTATCTAGTAACTGTTCGAACCGTGTACTCAAATAATGCGATCAACCTGTACTATAACTAAACGAAGAATGTTATTAATTGTTAATAAAAATATTAATTATAAATACAATCTAAAGGCTATTATAAATTTAATCAAGACCATTTTGAGACATCTAGTAATATTACACAGCTTCATAATATATATATATTTTTTTTTACTTCGGTGTTCACGCATTCACGCACTGGTAAACGGACGGTACACTTTTGATGGGTGATATAATATTATGAGGTTGATGAATGATGATAGGATGGATGATATAGACGCAACGTTCACTCAAACCGTAACATATTTAGTGCAGCAAAGGTCGAACATATGCGTTTTGAGTCACTCTGTAGTTAAAGACGGCTAAACTATAATATAACAAACCCGCACACGACCGCTTTCTTGATGTCACTCGAGCTAACTTAATGTTATTCAATCGCGGTCGCCTGATGACCCGCAATATCTCGTCATCTGGTCTTTCAACAATAATAAATAAAGATGTTAGGTAGGTTGGGAAATAAGGGATGAAGGGACCAATATTTGGCTCAACCAGTAATGTTACCTACAAGATGGAACAAAATTTTACAACACGGGAAGAAAAAGGTTATATATAATATTATTTTTATGTTAAAAAAATAATAGCTAGTTATTCTACAATAATTGCGATCATATAACCTTTTCTTGATATATCCATTAAGTACAGATAAAACACGTGTTGAGCACTTTCAACACTCGAAGTAGGTACATTGCAAAGGCGCCGGTTTTCTTAAAAGCGTGTTGTTATGAGAGTTACTAAAACCTCCAAAGTTGAGTAAGGAGAGTCAATATGTTTTCATCAAGGCAAAATTTTCGTAAAGGAATTATGTGCAATTATGTGCCACTTCACCTCACGCGTTGATTTTGCTATAAAGCTCCCATACACATGTGCGAAATTACTTAGAGCTTAATCCGTGAAAGCTTTACGAATGTGAAATAAAAAATATTATAAATATTTTCGATACAATATAGTTTTAGTATTAATAATATATTATTGTTACCTTCTCAGTGATAATAAATTAACTTTGTTACTTGGCCCCTTTAAGATAATTTTCGAAGTAAATTTTTATTTATAAACTGACTGTAGATTCATAGGTACTCGTATCATTTCTGTTACTTTTGATTCACTACTGGACATAGGCCTCTTCTTTCTATTTTGTCTTGGTCTTTAGTCTTTCATTGCCATAATAATAATATGTCGTTAATTTGAATTATCTTATTCATAAAAGTTTTAATGTCTTTTGGGTACCTCTGTGTGATGATTTCACTATTACCTACCTAATTCATAATTATAATCCAAAAAAAAGATTTTTAACGTTTTATGATTAAAAAACGATATATAAAAAAAAACCAGCAACGGTATTAAATAATAAATACTTATAACTAATTGTTAATGCAAATATTTTTAAAATCTTTTATTGTTGTTTTAATTTAAAAAAACGCATTTTTTTGTACTACTTATTTCACTTTTAATCAATAAATTAGGACCGGTTTCGTCCGCCTCAGAGGGACATTTTCAACTGAATTTAATTTGAAAATGTCCCTCTGAGGTGGACGAAACCGGTCCTAATTTATTGATTTAAAGTGGAAGAAGTACTACAAAAATGCGTTTTATTAAATTAAAACAACAATACAATGCAGTTCCACCATGAATTGACAGTTAACAAAATAAAAGAAAAAATCTTTTATTTAAAGGTGCATTCGAATAAAAAAAATATTTTAAAATCAATATTTTTTCTTCTTTTTCTTCGGTGTTAGATACATCCCGCGGTGAGATTTGGTTTCATCCATAACCGCTTACCAGTTTCCAGTCCTCTTCCATTTTGTCAATCATACAACAAAATCTAAATCGGTCTCCAAACCATTATTGCTACGAACTCTATGTTTTCAAATAATAAAATTTTCGAAAAATTATTAAAATTTAGAAATTAAAAATATTTCAATGTTCATAAATTGGTATCCGTAAATAATTGAAAGTAAGATATACTAAGAAGCAACACATACTAATATTTTTTAAAACAGAAATGTCGGTATATACATGTTAAAAATAATCTATTACGACTAAGTTAGTAACGTCATTACCTAGGTACCTACTTTAATAGATCACAATGCAGATAACCTTCTGATTGATGGTATCTCAGTTTAAACATAGCTATATTAAATAAATTGCATGAATTATATACGGATCGATAGCTTAGAAGCGAAAGACGTGAGTTCGAGTCCCACTTGGTCCAACTTCTTAAATTTCTGATGGTGAACATTATATTTATTATATAATAAAGGATTTTCATTTATCTAACGTTACATATATTCAGTATTCAATAAAAAAAATATTTCATTCTTTTTTCAATTTCATACATTTGTTAATTCTAAAAAAATGAAATTGTATCATAGCATTGAACATACTGGTAAAAATTTGCAAATATCTTGTCAATAAAACTTGTAGACGTTAAACTCACACTAACATGCCACCGTGTATTGCCTCTAGCAATGCATACGATTATTTCTGACGAATTTTCTTATTCCGATAAACGTAGGTAGCCAAAAACAAGATTTTATAAATTGGCAAAAATGAGCCATTTAAATTTAGCAAGATCAAAAAACTGGTATCGTACTTGGTGTGTTATAATAATAAGATAGTGGATTTTCATACTCTTGACACACTAAAAACGATCAAACTGATAATAAACGTAAAAATATTCTATAGACAAACAAGAGCATACTGGTAATTAAAGTATAATTAACAAAAATAGCTTTATTTCAAAACCATAATAATGGAGTTCTACCAGGTAGGCACCAGTAAATTAATAAACAACAACATGTTGACTACCTACTCCATTTCTAAAATATAGTTGATACCGGTTGTTTAAGTGACTATTTTAAGCTCTACTCTGTCGTAGTGGAGTAAGTAAAGTTGTTCTTTTTATAATAATTATAAGTATCTTAAATACATTATATTTTAGATTTATATTTTGTTATTTGCCTGAGTAATCCATTATACGTTGTCACATAACGAAATTGCTCGCAGAACCAAACTGGAGTGGAGCGCATTTGTATTTTCAAAAATGACCTCCCATGGGCCTCCCAAGTTAATCCATTTTACTGATTAATTTTAAATAATCAATACGTAATTTGAAAACGTTAAAATAATTTTTAAAAATAAACAACATACGATAGTCGATTTAGAAGCTGAATTTTTATAAGTAGATCGTATTTTATAAATCTATCTTCCAAGGAATTCACATTTTATATAGGTACCTATTTTTTCTAATTTTTAATTTTGTTTAAATTAAAAAAAATCTTTTTAATGCTTCTAGATAAACTAGCTATCCACGTATTAATTATTTGTAATGAAAATTACCAATGAAATATATTAAATTTAATTGAATTTTTCAATTTCTCTAGTGGAGGCAATACCTGTAATATTACTTTCCGCCAAACATAAAATGTTGAATCAATATTATTATGCTAGCAGTGTTCACGCATGCATTTAAAATATTTTACATTGAACCATTGAATTTGGGGTGTAAAGTTTACTAAAAGTTGTCTAAAAACAAACTCTGATAAAAAAAAAAAATATTTCACACATACAAAGTATATCAGATACCATCTTAATTAATTTTATTTGCACGCAATTTAGTTTTTTCTTTATTATAATATCAATTTTTATGACGTTCCTTTAGTATTTATATATTTTGTTTTAGTACATATTATAATTTATTTATATTACACTGGGTTAAACATTGTGTGCATAAAAGATGCTGGTCTACAGTATTATTATAATTACATGCAAGTTGATTATTTATACAAGCATTTTAAACAAAAATAATCAAACTGGTTTAAACACTTAAAAATCCATTAGTATTCAGTGCCAAGTGCATGCTGAAATTATCGTCTTACTAGTATGTTAAGATTATACGTCAACTCGTCTACGATATGACAAATTAACTTAGCGTCCATCGTTAATCAAACGGACACTGACTTTTAATAAGTTTTTTCCATTACAGATTGAAAGTTTCAAATAATAATAAATTCACCGGTACTCACTATATTCAATATTCGTATTTAACCAGATCATTTAGCAAAGCAGTGGTAGTTAACTACAGAGTGACTGAGCCAAAACGCATCAGTTAGACCTTCGTTGCGCTAAATCTGATACGGTTTGAGCGAACGTTGCGTTTATCATCCATCCTGAACTTGCCATCATAATTTATCCCAAAACCCAAGCGAAACCATGACAGTAACATTCTGAACCATTCGTTTACCAGATCGTGAGTGCGTGAACAGCGAATCAGCTCCAGCGCGCGCCACTCCTCTCAATACAAAAAGTCAGTGTCTGGCATCCTGTTTAACCCCCCCTAGATTCGTAATCCCCTAGCTTCTTCAAATTACAGTCCACTGCAAAAAACGCAACTACTAGATGAAACTTTATTTTTTCAAAATTTGTTTCCACTTGCACACAGACTTTTACATAAATAATTATTTTAATATTTTTTCCATTGTTCACTTCTTTATGTAAACATAAATGGTAGTATGACAGATTTCGAGTTGTCATCAGAGATATGCCTAGGTTTTTTTAATATAATGCTTGCACACTCTTGCTTGTTCCTACAAAGTTAAAAATGTTTACTTGTGATATAATAAAATCTTCTATTACATGACTCGATAGAAAACTAAATTGTTATTATTTATTTTCGTTAAAATTTTAGTGGGTTTGCGTTATTAGCAAAGAAAATCTAAATTTTACTACATAATATTGAAATAAATAAAGCCTGATTTTTTCTCAGTACTATGAGAAACGTATTATACTTACTTACACAAAACTGCTTAAAATCATGATTAAGATAACAAAACCCTCCATAATTCGATCATTCAATCCTGTAAACATTGTAATTTTCTGTAAATATCGGTAAACGATCAATATGCTATATTTAGCCTCAGGATAGCCGGTTCATTTTCAATGGAGGTATTTTGCGGTACTTTGCAGCGATCAATTCATATTATTGCAAACATATAATAATACAAAGTAGCCACAATAACAACTTATTTAGGTGGGTAGCTAATACAAATGTACATTTTGTGGTATCATTTTGTATATCGGTATGTAAATGTAATAAATGCGTTTAACACTCCCGTTATTGTATGTCACCTTAGGTTACCCAGCCCAATAAACGGCAAATATTTCAGTTAATATGCAGTTTACTAAATTAATATTTTAGCAACGCCTGGAATCATTAATATGATTCTAATTAAAATGTTATTATATTCAAAATCTATAGCATTATCCAGTGAATACATATAATTATTGATATATCCGTTATATTTCATTTAAATAATAATTATAAACGCACATTGCAAACAGAGCGTTGCATTCCATTGCGAACAAAAGAGATAGATCTAAATATATGTGCGACAAAGATGGACATAGTCACTCAATTTATTGTGAAAGAAAGGTATGAAAGTAAGCGGTGCAATCAAGATTATGTAGGCTGCAAGAATGTACAGAAATACTCGTATGATTTTAGTTAAGTTTTGATGCTTAATCGATTATTTTCTAGAAAAAATAATAGTAAATAATGGTGGTGAAACCTTATTACACTCATATAGTTTACCAAAATACGCATTTTATATTTGCCTAGGTGACGTCACTGGAACGTACGGAATTTATTAGTAACGTAACGGAAAGGTTGAGGTAATGATTGAACTGGCTTTCACACGATAAAAAATATTATATTGATATAAATATTTCATTGTTTTTTTGAAATATTGGAAATATATATTTGCTTGATAACGAAAAATCAACATGCCCAATTTTAAATCATATCAACTGAATTCGTTCACTAACACCATTTAAGTCCATATTAAACTTGCTCATGAAATTGATCATCTTAATTTTTAGATTTTGCGTATACCGCTATTAATTAAATACGTAATGATGTAGTGCTTTGGTGGCAAGCCTATGGCATGCGTAAAACAATGGACATTAAATAATATATAAATATATTTATTTTTTTAATAACTTTTCCACGTGTTATATAATTTACACCCACATTGACATAGCAAACATAACGTGGCCGCCTTTTTATAAATACGAAGCCATGTCTCGCGTTCGAACTTTGCGGCTGGTGAAAATTTTGGTTTTTCAATTTCATCCAGTATTATGGACCCAATAGGTTGGCCGCATCGCCAATAATTCTTTCTCGTAAACCATCTGTTAACAAAGTCTCCACATATATTCCGATTAGGGTCAAATACTATAAATGATTAACTAAATTATTAACAAAGTGGTAACCATCTTGATAGTAAGTTAGTAAAATAATGTGTCATTTATATTATATTTTAGTAAAATTATTATACAATAAAAAAATAATGTTAATTGAAAATTAAGGTAAAAAACATGATTATGTCCAGTGGCGTAGTCGTGATGCTTTAAAAATTCTCGAGAAAAGTGCGGTCGCTTAAAAATAAGTGATATACATAAAGACGTAATCAGCAATAAATACACGTGTGGCGTGCTATACCGGGAGCTTGAATACATTACCGATTCATGTTGCATACCAGTTTCACTTTTACGTGACAATTTTCTAAATTTAATATTGTTCACGGAAAGTTAACATATTTTGTATTGATGGATCCAAGAGAACCTGTTTAAAAATTGCAAGGCGCCGAAAAAATCAACGATCTAAAATTACATAGTGCCATAATATCTTTTTTTCAATGAATATAATAATATATTATAATAATGGAATATATTTTTGTGGTGACTAAACCGTCACATGCGGTAGCGTTTTCGTTGGCACTCGTATGAGTCAAGTTAGCCATATTTGTAAAAATGTTATCTTCGTTCAATTTTCTCATAACTCTCTATACCAAAAATTTTACCTACAAGGTATTTTTCTTTGATTGTGACATTCATAATATTATACAAGAATTAGTACCTATATAGTACATATAATAGTGGCAATTAAGTATAACGCCTTTGGCATAGTGGTATATGTTCATGGGCGCGATACCCGAGAGATACAGGTTCAATTCCTGTGGGATGTCTTACTTTTTTCAAAAAGATTTTTTTTTCTATTGGTTATAATATATTTTCTCAGAATTGTTTTCAAAATTATGCATGTTCAATATATTATTTATTTATAAATTATGTAGTTTTTTTTAATAATATATCTACTGATTTATTTCACGTATTATAATCCATCAAACAATCACACTTGTTTTGAATTCAATGCAGTCGCCAATATTGTAATTTATTAAAGTGAATTCCACAAAGCTGCCGATAAATCTATTTTTATAGCTAACATATAGGTAAACAGCATAACACAGCCGCCCCTGACTACAAAATAATTCTCACTCATTATTAGGAATCACAAACTGGCAGATGTCAAGTAGGTTTTCATGAAAACAATGGAATTATACAGAATATTCATAAATATCATCCCCGATCAAGATTTTCCTCCACTGTGGACAGAAGTAAAACAAAAAAGTAGGTATCATGTTAGAATATTATTAAATATTAATATTTGTTGAACTAATAACTTTTAAAGACTGATATCATACATAACTATTTATATAGTTGACTCCATTAATTTCCATTATTTCCAGAATGGACGATTTTACACCTCTTGAGTGTTGTATTTTTACCACGTTTTTCTTAGCTCGTATTCTTGTTTGTCCGTTGGTTGTTTATCCAGTAAAAATCTTGCAATCGATTTTTAACTAACTTCCCGACTAGCTAGACATTTAAAACTTGTAGAATATATCAGAACACGATGCCAATACATTCTTTTAATACTTTTAGCCATATTTAAGTAGAATTGAATTCATTTTCAGTTAATTCTGTTTTGTATGAAAAGTTATTTCGGATGAAATCGGTAATCCAATCCACTATTATTGGTTGCTAAGGGGGTGTCTTAGCAACTAAATTATTAATATATACGTGCGTTACTCAAAATCAAAATGACATTTCAATATTCAATATTAATTTGTTTGCTTGTAAAATAGCAAAAAATGATTTGTTGACAATTGCCTTATTTGTCCAAAATTATTAATACATAGAATTTTCAAGTTTATATGATTCAACAGAAAATTTAAAAACGTGGTATATAAAAAGTTCTTTTTATCTTGTAATTATTATTTTTTATTATTACTAATACATGATCTATTAGGTTTAACCATTTATTATACGTTTATCGAGTGTATCATTATTGATAAGGTATGTGGTTTTTTACGAATACTTCAACTATCATAATTTGTTGTTAGGTATATATTTTTATTAGATACTTGGCTTTAGGTAGGTGATAAGTTTTTACCCACTTTATTGTATTGATTTATTATACCTATAAGTTAAAAATAATTGTTCATTCATTGTCAGTGTGCCTTTTAGTGAGTATACACAGCGCCTGAAGATGCCAAAAGGCAAAACCCAGGTTGCCAAAAACGACTCAAATAGAATCGTATACAACTTAAATCTATTAGATTTTAAAAATCACCATTTAATAGCTGCAAATTCATCATTTGACAGGTTTTAAGGTCTAAAAAAATCATCGATTCCACACATTAAAGAAAATTTTGTATTATAATGACTTCACTGATTTGATTCATTTCACTTCTTCAGAATATTCTGCTTAAAAAAATTACATTATTTTTAATTTATGTCAGGTTTGTTTACCTCACAATCGAATACCTCTTTTTATTTCATACTGCTCGGGTACTTTAAGATATGGTGAATTTTGGTCTCACATTGCTAATATGCAAGCATTTTTTACATCTATCTTTCTAATAACATGCACACAATATTATGAAAATTAATTTAGAAAATGATGCACCAAATAAAACGGTTGATTTATTTTTCGGGTCGTGAGAGAAACTAAATTTAAGTTTTTTGATGTTCTATCACTAACATCATTCAGATAATTATAATCCTGCAATTGTAAAAATTAATAATTCGATGAATCTTTTTATCTGTTCAGGAGCATGTTGAGATATTCTTTATATGGCTGCTTCTGGCATATTTATTAAATGTATGGGGGCGAAACGATGACATATGAAATATACACACTACGTTGGATCCACCATGTACATATAATTTCAGAGTAGCTACTACAAAGGCGGACGATGTATTCATGAACAATAAAACATTTGAACAGCCGAAACTTAAATGGCGATCTATCTACAAATACTGCAGTAATGATTTTATGGGATACAGATAAAAACGAGACGTAGGTTGTGGTAATAAGCCTCAGATAGGATGCGTGTGTTTACGAGAAGTACCCAGTTTTTATTACAATGAAACGTTATTTTGAATACTACAACTACTCAAATTTCGTAGATAAAAAATACTACTACAAAATAGTAAGAAATATATTACGATGATGCGAATTTATTTGAATGTTACGTAACAGAGTGGCTTCAATGTGTTTCTATTGAAATTTTTAACAATAGTGATTTTTGAGAGTATGAAACATTGCTGCGTATGAACGTTTTGCAATGACAATTACATGCATGTTTGATTCTTAGTTGCTTGGTCAGGTGTGTGTATATGAGTATTGATATATTATTATGTTTCGTAATTGACGGGGGACCGGGGGGACATGCTCGTCGAAGGTCAAAATTGAGTTTTTATTGTATTTTCAAACCATGATCCTGGACACTCCTTAAACGTTGTAGATAATCTATTTATATAATTTTGAAGCCTTATTATCCTTTATAGTTATTTTAAACATTTGATGACTGCATGAAGTATTTTTGTTACATAAAATAGTGTTCTTTTAAACCTCTCGCTCTAATGTTTTAGAATATAGTCATATTTCGGTACAGAACTGTGCAGTGGTGTTAAGATTTTTTACATTTATTAATTTTTAAACGCATTTATAAAACCATTAGTATAATTTATTACGAGATAATTTTTGTAAAATATTCACGATAAAAAATTATTTTGATAATCTCTGTGATCCCAAATTTGACAAGAATTAGGCATTTTATTATTCAAAAAATCGGCAAGATTAACACATTTGAAGATGATTCTAAAGATATTTATTATAAGCTATGTCTTTGATCATTCAAGTGTGATAAAAATCTTATGAATAATGATTGCTTTATAATAATTATTGACCTAAGAATAAGGTAGTGTTTTTTTGAAATACGCCATTTCTTTTGTCATTCCCCAGTAGTTAAGCTACAACATACGGCCGTAGCCATAAAACGACAAACTATAATTAAAGTAGGGAGTAAAATTATGTTAACGCGCGTGTTTGAACATGTACCTAACCGATTTTTTTTTAATTTTTTTTTAAACGGTACATGTTCAAACACGCGCGTCAATATCATTTTACTCCCTACTTCAATTATAGTTTGTCAATTTATGGCTACGGCCGTATGTTGTAGCTTAACCACTGGGGAATGACAAAAGAAATGGCGTATTTCAAAAAAACACTACCTTATTCTTAGGTCAATAATTATTATAAAGCAATCATTATTCATAAGATGTTTATCACACTTGAATGGTCAAAGACATAGCTTATGATAAATATCTTTAGAATCATCTTGAAATGTGTTAATCTTGCCGATTTTTTGAATAATAAAATGCCTAATTCTTGTCAAATTTGGGATCACAGAGATTATCAATATAATTTTGTATCGTGAATATTTTATAAAAATTATCTCGTAATAAATTATGCTAATGGTTTTATAAATGCGTTTAAAAATTAATAAATGTAAAAAATCTTAACACCACTGCACAGTTATGTACCGAAATATGACTATATTCTAAAACATTAGAGCGAGAGGTTTAAAAGAACACTATTTTATGTAACAAAAATACTTCATGCAGTCATAAAATGTTTAAAATAACTATAAAGGATAATAAGGCTTCAAAATTATATAAATAGATCATCTACAACGTTTAAGGAGTGTCCAGGATCATGGTTTGAATATACAATAAAAACTCAATTTTGACCTTCGACGAGCATGTCCCCCCTTAATTGAATAACCATTGTGACTAAATAATTAGGTAGGTTATGCTAAGTCATGGTAGTAGGATGTCTAATTCCGACAAGTCTATATGATTTTCTTTAGGTTTTAGTTTAAACCTTTTTATAAACCTATCAAATCCATTCGTGTCTGACTTCGCCCATTATCGCAGACGCCCGCCAGACATAGGTAGGGATTTTCTATTAGTCTCACGTATCAAAGTGCTATGGGATCCATACTAAATATTACACTCCGGCGTCTATCACCCATTGCTGTCAAGCTAGTGGCTGTGGCTGCCCATACAATTTTTATCAGATTAATAACGACAGTTCAAAATTCAGTTCACATTGGACATAAGTCTACCATGATGTATTGAATAACAATAACTAAAAGTTAAGTGACTTTAAAATGTACACAAGTCGTTTGCATAACTAAATATTTTCCTATTCCATTAGGACCTGTGTTTTTTAATCCGAATAGTATAATGAAATATGTTTAAATATTCAATCATAAATTTTTCTTGTTATTACTAATTTAATTTAATAAAACGCAAAATTTTACCTTTTCCAATTTCAACAAATAAATTTGGACCAGTTTCGTCCACCTCAGATGGACATTTTCAACAAAATAATTTTTATATAAGTAACAGGTATTTATCAAAAAAAAAATCAAAAGTGACACAAATAATCTACCAATACATTGTATTATTCATCTAATAATATTTTTTCAATTACAAATCTTGTTAATTTTGACGATTTTGACTAAAAAGTAACACATAGAATAGCATGATTTTTTATATTTATGTATGTTAGTTAATACGTGCTATAAAATGATCTTATAATTAGATACTCACCTATATTATTATAAAAATAATAATTTAAAATTAGTATTAGGTACAATAATAAATATGGTGACAGCTAAACAATGTAAATATAAAAATAATAAGTAATATTATAGTATAAACTCACACATACCTTACTTGAAAAAAGTACTAAGTATATGAAAGAAACACATGCTCTATAACATATTTTTTTTATATCTGGTGAATATAATACTTACTAAGTTTAGTGATAGATAAATATTGTGACTTAATAATTTTTGTGATATATTTAATAACATATTATTATGTAGGTAGGTACCACATTTAAAATTAATTATTGCATACCTTAACTTTTACACTATGTATCAGTAAAGTTGTACTATTAAAAAAAAAAAAAAAAACCGTAGAATTATCAAGAACCGTATTATATATTATATAATAATAAATGTATTGTCAAATTAATTTAAAATATTGTAAAAAACGGACAAGGGTGAATATTTTTTTTGTCAATCAAGACAATATCTATATATATGAATTAAATTAAATGAATTTGTATCCAGACCAGTAGACCACAATTAGTGAGAAAACTCCAGGTTTTGAAAAAAATGAAACAATGAAGCCAATGAATTTAATGTTTCAAATTGGGATTGATTTTATTGTTAATAATAAAATTATTTTTATTTACAACTTATATTAATTTGCATTTTATGCATTTTCTTTTTAATTTCAATTACTTCACTTGCTGTTACTGTACCTATGTGGTTTTAATGGTTAAATAAATTCAAATTTTCAGTAATTTAATTTCAAATATGACATAGGTAACATTTATCCGGGAGGCGGCTCTCGTGGTGCAGTGGGTATAGGCGCTGGCCTTCCGCCCGAGAGTTCTGGGTGCGAATCCCGGTGAGGACATAATATTTATGTGTTTTTCTCAAAGCCTGGGTGTTTGTGATGTCCACAATTACTAACAATCACCTTGCACGAAAAAACAAGGTCATGGCTATTAATAATTCTAAAAAAAACATTTATACGGGTTGTAAACATTAGATAAACATTCTTTAGGAATTGCAGGGCATAGACAAGGTTGGAAACCCTAGCATTAGAATTACAAGGAAAATAGTCAATTTCAATACGGAATTACCTGAGAACATTAGTTAATATTACTATCAGTATGTCTCAAGATCACACTAAGTCGAGCTTAATTTTAGTAATAAAATTTAATATATGCATATTGTTGAAACACACTTTTGTAGTTTTTGGGTATCAATAACATTTTTTTTTGCTTTTGGATACTCTTACTCATAATATAATCCTCCAAACTGCAAAATTCTACATACACTGTACCTAATAAAATATTGCATAAAAGTCCGAGGAATAATAATAATAATCATAAACAGGAATAAATCTATCGGGCAGCGGGTATCTAGGTGACTTGGCTAAGTATAAATAAATAGGCTTCCTTACCTGTTGCTTTCTACTTTTTTTAAATTGATAAATATTATATTTATATGTTTTATTGTCCCGCATGCCGGCAGGATCATCCCTGTAGCCGCAAAGAGGTTTTTATATTAGCTTTAGCTCTATTAAGTACGCCTGCGTGGCTTAAAACAGAAAGACCAAAACACATACATTCTTAATATATATTATATTTATCTTATTAATAATATGTAGATATCATACGGTACCGGTAGTGCTCGGAGCTTTACTGTAGACAATCAGTAAATTGTATATTATTTTATTATAGTGACTTTTAGAACGCTAGAGTTGGCATTATATACTTTATGCAGCACTTGATCATATCTAATTTGAGGACACAGCATTACTTTTAACTTGGCCATACGTTATGGATGCTTCAATAACCATAGTTTCTACAATTTTCATAGTATCAAATTATTCAATTTTTAATTATTTATTGTTAAAAAGTTGTTTTAATTTTTATCACCATTGTCATGAAGTGAGACTACTCTGCACTCAATTTAGATTTCAAGTTCAAATTCTATATAAACAAAAAGGATTTCAAGTTATACACATTTATATTTTTATAAAAATCGATGTTTTTTAAAATATATATAAAAAATATTAAAACAACGAATTAGTCAAAAATCTAAACGACAAAAAATCTAAAACTTAATAAACTAAATTTTAATAATAAATATGGCCATAAAATATAATGTAATAATAAGATTTGACCCTGCAACGAATTCACATTATTACATTTTTTTAAATTTTCCAGTTTATCTTTAAATTTAAAAAAAAAAAAATCTTTTTAATGTTTTCAGATACATATTTATTAATTACTACAGTTGAAATTGTAAATTATCAAAAACAAACTCAAATTGCAAGCTTCGTATTTTTCCGTTAGGTGCCTCTTTTCGCCTCTGATAATATAAGCATCCCCCTTAAATCACCTGTCTTGGATAAACACATATCTATAATTTCCTTCTTGCGTTAATCTATTTTTGATTTGAATGACTTTAATTTTATATTAGGTATATAACAATATTATAATTTTGGGTAATATTGTGACATAATAATAACCATGTAATCAAAATAGGTACCTACCTACGCACAATACGAACAATTTCATATGTTGATATCTACAAAGTATCTGAAATAGTGTAATAGTTAAAAAAAAAAAACATGTATGACGATCAAGTAAATATGCTGAATCATAATAGATTAATAAATAGAATAATTATTTATAATACTCTCAACTATAATTATATATATATATATACATTTATAATAATATACAATATATAATCGAACATGGAGATTCTAGAAATATTTCAATAAATGTACCTAACTACATAACCTTAAAAAGACGTGAATATTGACATTTACATGAGAGGAGACAAATGGTCACATATTATATAAGTATTTTTATATAACAGTTCGACCAATGTGTGCTACCCGTGCTCACGTATGGCTGCGAAACGTGGACCCTCAATAGGAGAGATGTCCAAAGGCTAAGAGTCGCACAGCGAGGCATGGAGAGGTGTATGTTGGGCATCACGCGAAAGGACCGTAAGAGAAACGAATGGGTTAGGAAGCAGACAGGAGTACGCGATGTGATAGACGTTGCCAAACAGCTAAAATGGAGATGGGCGGGGCAAATTGCTCGTCGAAAGGACGGCCGCTGGACAAATGGCGTCATCCAGTGGTACCCAAGGGGCACGAAACGGCCACAAGGTCGCCCTTAAAGCCCCTGGATTGACGAACTGGTAAAGTTCGGCGGAAATACGTGGCAGCGAACGACACAGGACCGAGAGTTGGAAGAAGCTTGGGGAGGCCTTCATCCAGCAGTGGATTGACCCCGGCTGATGATGATGATATAACATTTATTTTCATTACACTATTTTAAGATTTACCTACTAATTTTACACCAATTAATATTATTTACAATTAATTTAATATATCGAAGACAATGGGACAAGACACTATTCATTTGTATTCTTCACTTCGCAGACGTACGTCTATGTACATCTGTGTTTGTGTAACCACCTGGATTACTAATTAATGGTGTTGCCCGCATCTCGCGCACCTTTGAGACAGGGTCCTCTACTCTTAGCGTCTCCCGGCTTCCACGTACCATGTCTATCATTTGACGTGCTCTCATTATAAAACACATCGGTGGCACGAGGCAAAGGACTGTCGAGGATAAACAGTATCATTGTATTCTGAGAAGGATATCGATTCGCATTATAGTTTTATATTGTAATAAAGTTAACAACGCAATAAATAAAATGAATAACGCGTTATATTATTAATTTTCTGTACCTAAATGTTAAGGTTAATAAATTGTTATAAATACGTCTTTACTCTCATTTTCAAACAATATTATGTGTGAAAATCATCTTTTATTCATTATTCAATAAACAATAAACAAAACAAAAAAAATATTATTGGTACACATTCGTTGTTAAAAAAAAGTTATTTGGGATAATTTAATGCTTTCTTGAAACAATATTAGAAAAAGAATATGCTTTATCACCTTTAAAGTTGATTTCGGCATGATTATGTATCCAGGTTGCTTAACGGCTCACGTGCTCCGCGTAGAAAATGGAGCTTTTATGCTATTTTCAAAGCATGATTCTGGACATTCCTTAAACGTTGTAGACAATCTATTTATATAATTTTGAAGCCTTATTATCCTTTATATTTATTTTAAACATTTGATGACTGCATAAAGTATTTTTATTACATAAAATAGTATTTTTTTAAACTTCTCGATATAATGTTTTAGAATATAGTCATATTTCAGTACATCCATGTGCAGTGGTGTTAAGATTTTTTACATTAATAATTTTTAAACGCATTTATAAAACCACTAGTAAAATTGTTGTTGATATTATTATAGTGAAATATTTACGATAAAAATTATATTGATAATCTCTGTGATCCCAAATTTGACAAGAATTATGCATTTTATTATTCAAAAAATGGGCAAGATTAACACATTTGAAGATAATTCTAAAGATACTAATTATAAGCTATGTCTTTGACCATTCAAGTGTGATAAACATCCGACCGAGGCTTTAAAATTATATAAATAGATTATCTACAACGTTTAAGGAGTGTCCAGGATCATGCTTTGAAAATACCATAAAAGCTCTATTTTGACCTACGCGGCGCACGTACCCCCTTAACTGAAAAAGTACTTTGAAATCTGATTCCCACTCAGTAGCAATATTTATCAAAAAAAATCTATTAGTAGATTACCAAATTTTGAAATGTTTATTATATTATATTGTTGGTAGATACACTAGAGTAGAACGGCGTAGTAGTGAGAGGTACATGTTGAGTATAACGTATAAGGGAAAAAAATGAAATAACTGAACAAATGAAGATATGTTACTAAAAACCTGTATCTATAGTCTAAGTGTTGGACATATATATCAAAGAAGAGTCAATTTTCCCACAAATGTAATGTGGTTACTGTAGGTTATCCAGTGGTACCTAAAAATAGAAACTATTCTAATGGTTGACGTATATTCTACTAAAGTACGTGACAATGTAACGCAGATCAATGAGAGAAATGTAATCAGCTTAGAGAGGTCGTCATCCAGATGATTTATTATATTTTATTGGAGATCGATACAATTACCGCTTCTAAAACGGTGAATCATTGGTTTATATATCGTATTTTTTTTCAAAGTGTACTTGTACCCAATGAGTGAATTTAACAGATTGAAAAAAAATATTTTTTCTTTAAAAAATGTTTTTTTTATTTTTGATTTCGTAAAATAATGTTTTTACTAATTAACCCCGGAATCCAAACATAAGTATAATATCTAATTAATACTAATTTTTAAACTCTGCGATTGATTTTTTTGTCTTACAATAATTACAAAGTCCCTAAACGTAATTTTATAAATTCTGTAATACAAAATTCATTTTTTGTAAGACATGGAATTTTGATACTTACGATTTTTTTATTAACTTACGAAGTCTCAACTGAGGTTTATTTAGTTGTACATTTAAACACTGTTGTTACATTCCATTTATGCAAGATTACCGTACGGTATTATAATAATGTATACTTGCAAGTTAATTTTTTTCAGAAACATTTATAATACACAAAAACGCTTTGATGTTTGACTGAGCTATGATTGAGTTTTATTTATTAAATTTTCATGGACCGTTCGTCTTTGACTATCATAAAGCGTATATTACTAAACAACGTGATTTATAATATCTTCATTGATGTTTTTTCATTGGTATTAAGGATCATTTGTTATATCTAGGTGAACTAGGAACTTATAATATTCATTACACTGTACATATTATGCATATATATATATAAATATCTTACCACTTTCAGTTATGATAGTTTTAATGATATGCAATAACTACTTACTACTTTTTACTGTTTGATACATGCCCAAATTATCAACATAAGTACTGTTTTGTTAATGCATGAATTTAGGACAATATAACGATTTGCCACACTCACAGGTTACTATCGCGTCTCCGAAACTACCTGTACTCGTCAACGAGAAGTCAGTTATCTGCCATGTTTTCACACACAATTACTAATATGTCAGTCAAAGCAAAAAAAAATGTATTTTCATTCCATAACATTTGTGTTTTTTGTTGTTGTCAGAATCTTAAAATAAATGTTAAGTAATAAAGTTTACTGACTGTGAAACTAATTTTACCTACATACACATAAACATATATATTTAATATTTAAATGTATACAAGGATACAGTGGCGAGAGGTGGAGGTAGACTGTTAATATTCCACATAAATATTGCACACTAAGCTTTGTCAGTCAAACGTATTTGTTTTCATTGAACTAAGAATACTATTCACAGATGGTGCTGGTTATTTTTTTTTTAATTTAATTCAACCCTGCCTAAGCCAAACCATAATAGTTTAAGTATTATATGTGATCCGACAAAACAGTGCATACTATTTCAGTTATATTATTTATTAATTGTTTTTGTTAAATTAAGAATAAATATTACAGATGGTATTGGACACTTTTTAATTCAATAAACACAGCCTCGCCATACTATAATCGATAAAAATATTATCGTATCTATAGAATATCTAAAATGATGTATGGTTTAATCGCACAATTTTAAATATTTTATAAGTATATAAATGTATATTTTTGACTATTATCTACTGTGGCTTAGATTAAGCAGGATTTAATCGAATTGTAAGAACTCACAAACACTATCTACGTCATTGTAGACTTAATACAATGAAAATAAATATCTTTGACTGACAAAGTTTAGTATGCACTATTTATGTAAGATATTAACAGCCTACCTCCACCTTTTGCCACTGCAAAGATATAATGGTTGGGCGAATATCTAATTAGCTTGCAACTATTCCCCGCTAAATACAAATCTATTAATCTTACCTCCACTCCGTTTAGGTCCTTATTTTCAGCTTAATATATTGTGATAAAACAGAATGAATATATTTAGTTAAATTTTGAATAAATAGCAGTAACATTATCCACATATATGGCGACAGGCATCTTTTTGAAAACAAGGCGGAAAATTTCACTTAAAAATGATTCAAAACAGTCCGTGAAGTTCAAAAAAATGTGACAGAATTCCTCCACCTAATACAGTAATAAATCAAAATAAATAGCCTCTTTAAAGAGATCACGAGTGAAAAAAATCGAGCGCTATTTCAAAAATTGTATTTTTCGTAAATAATTCATATGATTTTATTTATATCGTCAAAACCGACAAAACCAGGCTGTATGTAAAAAGAATTCTGTTTCCAAGGCGGTCGATTTTACAATAATGTTAAATATCGCGCAAAACGTATAAAACTTTACAAAAAATAAGCTTGAAAGATATACATTGAGTTTTCAACAGCCTTAAAGCTGTCTTGAATTGAAGGTTTTTAGTGAATGCGTAATAGATTTTGAAGCTTTTATCTTAAATGGTATCTTTTGGGAAAACAGTGTAAGAATCGTATTACCATTCAAGTATTTCGTGTAACATTGAATTTAACAATGAATAAATATTTTAACCACCTATATCTGGTTACTATTAGTTATCTGTCTTTATTGATACGGTTAATTTAGTTGAAATAATAAATCCTTGAGCAATAATTAATATAATCGAATACACTATTATTCGCATTAACTATATCACACTTCAAGTAAGGTCAGATCTATGAAACACTTTAAATAGTGATAACTCCAATAATTATATTTAGCAATGTATTGGTACCTCAGTCTGTATGTAAATCTTTGAAAAGAGATATTACATGGTGCCACCAATTTGGATTGGATTGAGACATCAATTATTATGGTTTACATGACTAAACAGTTGAAATGTCGACAACCGTTTTACCACGTTTTTCTTAGCTCGTATTGTTATTTGTCCGGTGGTTATTTATCCAGTACAAATCTTGCAATCAATTTTTAACTAACTTCCCGACTAGCTAGACATTTGAAACTTTTAGAATATATCAGAACACGATGCCAATGCATTCTTTTAATACTTTCAGCCATCTTTAAGTAGAATTGAATTCAGTCTATTCTGTTTTGTATGAAAAGTTATTTCAGAAGAAATCCGTAATCCAATCCACTATTATTGGTTGCTAAGGGGGTGGTCCTAGCAACTTAATTATTAATATATACGTGCGTTACTATTGAAATCAAAATGACATTTCAGTATTCTATATTTGTTTGTTTGTTGCAAAAATAGCAAAAAAAATGATTTGTTGACAATTGCCTTATTTGTCCTAAATTATTAATACATAGAATTGTCAAGTTTATAATGATTCAACAGAAAATTTAAAAACATGGTATATAAAAAGTTTTTTTTATCTTGTAATTATTTTATTATTACTTAAGCATTGCATATGTAAATTTGTATCTTTGATATCGATTTATATAGGTATATAGGTAGATATATAGGTAGGTTATACGAATGCACATATAAATAGTAAGCTATTAACAATCATAATAAAAATTTAAAATTGTATATACAGCAATCTGGTAAAAATAAAATTCCGTCAAATCTCCGGGGAGTTTTCGGGAGATACCCTTTGTCACAGATAGATAGATATCAATGCATAAAACTAAAATTGTCTAATAGAGGTAAACTGATGTTTTTATCTTGTGACAATGGTAACAGTATATATACCTACATAATATTATATAACACGAAGTAGAAGTAACTGCTAAAATTGAAATTTATTTATTTACATATATAGTGAACTCTTTTATTTTGTTTCTACTTGGATCATCATGGGCCTCCATAGAGTGGAGGTTTGAATTACCAGATTTTTGTTTTTTTTACGAGAAATCGATGTTAGCCACTTGCTCAACCTATCAAAACTCCAAACATAGATTGAAAAACAATTTGTACAAATATCGTTAACTCGACAAATAAAAAAATCAAGGCACTGTTATGGATAATATTTTTCTTAGTGTTTTTATATTTAAATCAAAAACTATTGATTATATCAATTGAATTCAAATTTACGTAGCAAAACATCATTATCATGGTTTTAAAACCTGGTATAGTTGAATTTTACCTAGTTTTACAATAACAATAATTGTATTTAAATCACTAATATTAATTATTATTAATCAATGTTATCTCTTTTATCTTTTTTATCTTTAGGATATTTTCCAGGGTGGAAAGACAGTGAACTTGTTCGAGAATCAATGTATGGAAGAATACCAGAAATTGGTTGGTTGCTTGTTAATGACTTGAGGAGAACAGTGGAAGGTCGAACATCGTGGAGGTAGAGGATTGAGATGAACAAGGCTCGATTTGAGATTAAACGCCATTGCAAAATATGAAAGGAAGGTATTTAAAAACAAAAATAACTGAACGCCGACTTGATTGAGTATTATGGTACTTATATTAAAATAATTTCCTCCATTCTACATTAGGTAGGTACTGATATTATGTAAATTACATTATTTTAACCATTGTTTTTACATGTGCTACTTCACTTAAGTATATTGTAAAAATGAGTTTGTTATTTAAAGTTTTAAACGAGTTTGTATGTAGTATTGTGAGATAGTCTCCTAGCGGACGCCATTTGAGAGGAACGCTGCGTGAATAAGCAATTGCCGACCCTCCTGAATGGATTCTATAATAGCGAGATTTTATTTATGAATGGCCGGCCGTTCGAAATATCATGTTGTCTGTCTCTCAAAAAACACTTTGCGCCGGTCGTGAGGCGCATGCGCTCTGCGCTTCTTGGACAGTCAGTCACTTTGCAATTTGACACCGAATAAAAATATATTTGTATGGGGTAATCCTTCTTTGGGGATGTGATTGTGTAATAGAGATCAATAATTTAAGCTTAAATACTTTAGTATTTATTGCAGATCTGCAAGAATTATTAATTATTTATTGGGTTAGGCTTCTACATGCTAAAAATTCGCACCTTTTCCAGTATTTTTATTACTTTGTTGAGCTATGTTCTAAATTCTAACTCCGAAAGATCTATGTTGGCATATCTATAAATAGTTGGAAGTGGTTTGTATTGAAAATTCATTTGTAACTTCATACCATTATCACATAATATGTGAAAAATTGCAAGCATTTCAACACAATTTAGACCCAATCAAAAAATCAATCACATACATTATTAAATGTACATATTATAATAGCTAATCAAATTGCTCTTTGTTGCGGGCAAGATGGGACAAATGGTAGGTTGAACTGACTTAAGTAACGTTTCCCTTTCCGTAGACTTTTCAGGACATTTCCGGAAGATGTGGTTCGTATCCTGTATTTTTATTCGTCAAATAAACGCGAAACCTATGTCAGTGAAACTCATTAATTATTGGTGAAACTATATGAGACATAAAACGTTTGGTTTAATATTCTGACGTGACATGTCTAAGAGACGAAACACCGTGGACGACATAAACTGCCACTAGTGATGTCCGGTTATGCGCATTCCTTAACCACTTGTAGATGCGACAGCTCGCAATAACTCCTAGATGAGCACCCGTAGTTATAGTTGCACGACAGCTGTTCATCACTAGACTAAAAAATCGAAATGTATGGGTATGGGAAATGTACCCCAAAATTTCAGTAGTGGATGGAATAAATGCGGACGACAGTCAAGTGGTACCTGCCAGATCTTTAAAACCGCTTTAAAAGAAATAAAACATATTAGGCCCTAACCATTTTCCTATGTACGCGCCTGATCTGGAGTCCCATATAATATTAAATTAAGTCCACATATAATTTTAAATTGCGAATAAAATATGTATTTTAGTTCATGACACAAATGCAATATTTGGGGGTATTGTGAAAAAGCTCGATGGCGAAGCTTTTGAGAACATATTATTATTCATATCCCGCACTGTATATCGTTCGCTTCTGGCTGCGTGTGAACGAAGATGATCAAATAAATTATTTATTGAAAATTCCAGCCATAAGTGCAATGATGTGTTTCGATTTATCGCCACTGGGATTGACCCTATCGGACATATTTTGACACCGTTGAATGATTAGACGTATTTATAAGATATTTAAAATAATAAAATAAAAGGTAATCAAATTGTTTTTCCCAAGTATAATTATTAAACATTAAAACAAAAGAGTTCCTAAGCTAAGCACGTCATCGCATAGATGCGAGATTATCTTTGGCCATTGCATCGGTGTTGACTAAATGTGTTGAATTACGATTAAATGTATCAAACGTTTAGCATTCCATGTGTTTTGAGTAACGGACCGCCCCCAAAATTTATAGAATATATTATAGTTACCACATTAAAATCTGTGTATCGAATCTCGAGTCACTAATTATACTAAATATTATAATATGCGACAGAGCCATTATAAATTTGAATACAGACACATATACATAATATACATATTATTAAATATACCTTTTAATAATATGTACATTTTTTTTGTAATTGTTAATAACCATGTCCTTGCTTTTTCGTACAAGGTGGTTGTTAGTAAATTTGAACAATCACAAACTATAAATAATAATAAATATATTGTGTCCTCACCGGATCCAACCGAGAGTTCCCGGATGGAAGGCTAGCGCCTTATGCACTGCGAGCATAAAAATATTTCAATAATTAAATAAACATTTTTAATTAACTATTTTTTTATTGAACGAATAATTCCAAGATTTAAGAATGTAACATTCAAATTATTGAACGTACATAATTTCGTCTTTTGAACACACATAAGACGCCTATAAATAGCATAGTAGTCTATGTGCATGGGCGCGAAGCCCGAGAGCTGAAGGTTCGATTCCTGCTGGGTGTCTTACTTTTTTCAAAAAAGATTTTTTCTATTGGTTATAATATAATATATTTTCTCAGAAGTGTTTTTAAAATTATGTATGTTAAATGAACATTATTTTTTTATTTTGTCTGGTAGGTACTTACTTGATTTTTAGCTATAATAGAGAAATTGTATACAATAAATCAAACCTATAATTTTAATAAAAATTCTACATCACTTATAGTGTAACTTACTCCATTACTTTCAGTGTTGTTGGTTTAGTCTTAACCCTGTCTAAACGACATGAGAATAATAGAAAAAATCTCAGATTGCTGACATTTTTGCCCCCAAATTTTTGTCAAGCTATTTTAAAAATGTGTTAAAATGATTTATGTCCATATTAAAAAGTAGTAAAAATCTTATTTGCCATAGTCACCATTTAAAAATTATATTGTTTTTATTACGCCCTTAAGAAGTTTAACACATTATTAAAACGTCACGTACAGAATGTCGCAGGCTACGCTATCTCAGATCATGTCTGTAGGAACAAAGATAACGAGATTAAAACTTTAGTTTGATATTCAGAACAGAACACTTTCAGAGGTAGGAAGTTATTCAAGCAATACATACACAGATACTACTGTACTAGAAAATTCTGTTTCATGTTGTTCAGAATATACTTATTTAATTACTTTAATAAATATATTCAGCGACACCGCTTAATACTTTACCAATTTGGAGAAAATTTTATTGGCTTCATTATATTATATTTCCTACCAACTTGGTAGGTACCCAGTTTTGAAAAATAATTGTTATGACTTCGCGGATTAACTTTGTCGATATACGTTCGGTAAACTGAAGGTATTATAATAATAAATATAAGAATTAATAATCTTACGTTATAATAAACTAATTGTCTCCCTTTCTTCGTCTCTTAATGACTATTTTATAATGAAATTTACAAATTTAAAATACAAAAATATTTGGTACAAGTCTGTTTACTGAAAGCCAGCAATTTTCATAGCCGATTTTGGCAAAACTCATGAATTCAAGAATGATAACCTAACACAACGAAGAATCCAGTTTATCGGCTATTTTCAAAATAAATTTGCCGCTGGCTTCCATTTAATAGACACAAACGAAATATTTTTATGTTTATAAGATGGATGAAATACAATTGAATTAATTTTTTTGGTTAATATTAAAACTTTAAATGAAAACATAATATTAAACTTTAAATAATATTGACAGGAGATGAAAGCACATTTTTCATTTTATCATTAGATACTTATTTTATAACTTACATACTATAATTAATATGCGAATACATTTTTATGTAGGGAATATTATGATATCAAGCGAGAGCCTAGTTTAATAGAATATGACGGCAGTAGTACCAACATACATTGTTGACCGTTATTGCAAAGAACGTAAAGTTTATTTTTTCCACCCCGTTCATATTAAATCAGTTTAGGAAAGATTGAAATATGTAGGGCAGGTCTATTTGTCTATAAAAATCTTCTTTTTCGATTACCCTCTTGTTTTTCACACAGTGAGTTAATTAGTAAAAATATTGATTGATGTGATTTTCCTATCTAATAAGAATATTAAAAAAATGGTACATATACTTATGGTTGTGTATATGTATATGGAAATTACATGAAGCATAATTTTAGTACATCCGGTTTTATCGAAATGTTGCTTCCTTTAAATGCTGAGCATAACTGCAAATCTTTTTTGATAATAGTATTAATTACTTAAAAAATAATTGGCTAAGTATGTACACTGTAAAAATATTTTAAAGCAATTATGTATCTCTATTTATTATCAGATTTAAGTTCTATTAAGAACAATACAAGAAGAATAAAAATGAGCGGGAAGATTTGCTGGCTTATTGACATACAGAGTTACTTCTCAGTGCTAAAAGTTATCGACTGAGAGACAACCAAGGTCCACCGTCAGCAATTAAGGAAGAGTACCTACCATAGATTTTAATTTAAATAAACCTTTCCTTCCTTAAACAACATTAAAATAATGTGTTTGGTAGTTACGATACTAACGATGGATAATTACGCTTTTTTAGATTAGGTAATCTAATTCAAATTAAATTATTTAATACAATACGTCTTAAACAAAATGGTAATCAGATCTATTCAATGTAGTCATTGAATAAACCATTAGTCACTTATTCAGTTGTCCATTAGATATAAAAACTAATGTGCATTGTTTTTATTGTTACAATAATTACAAATGCAGTAGCCGCCACAAAACTGCCGTTTGAGAGACAAACGAGTGCATTTTAGCAATCTGCACACATCGAGATTGCTGTTAGACCAATTAGTCAATTGCCTTGTTAAGTCGTTAACTGTTAGATGCAAAAAAACCTATAGACCACCGAGGGTATATTTTTTATTGATGCCAAACCGTTTATCCAAATTAACAACCTCATTAATAGAACAAGGCGTTTGGCGGCATTTTTTTATATTTTTGAGGAATGCACCTGAAATTTTTTCGTAAGATTTTTACGATTTTATTGGTATGCAACTAATATAAATCAGGTAATTAAAGTTTAACTTCTGTATAATGAGGCATCCTATTTTCAGTTAGTAATCTTCGGTTTGATATAATAATATTATTTGATATGCACATCAATATTTATATGTAATTCATCTTAATTTACTAAATTTATTTTAATTAAAAAATTTATTCAATAAATAAAAATTAAATAAGCATATAATATTAAAATACTAAAGAAAAATATAGATTTTTTTAAAATTCTATGTACTTATTTGTATTTTTTTTAATATTTATCACTTAAAATAAAAATTCAGCATTGATCGATAAATGATTTTAAAATTCATGTATTCATTAATATTATTTGCCTATTCCATAAAAAGAACATAGAGATTTATCGGAGGTAACAGGAAGGTAATTGTAGTCTCCGATGTTATGAATTTCTGTTCTGAGGGTTATGAATGTGTGCATGACATGAAGTGTTTCGGGACGTGATAAATAACACACAGAGATGGTATTTTCATGGTTTTATATTGTGGTAATAAATTTAGTATAAACGCGGCACAGAGTAAATGACTGTCACATATTGGTTGCGTTGGAATGTTTACATTATAATTTGGAAATTAGGTTAAGTGAGACGAGGAACAAGGACGCGTTGTCGACTACATTGTTGAAAGGCCAAAATGCAACTGTTCTAGAACGGTCGAGATGCAACCGTTTCCTTTTCCGTTGTTGCGTAGTTGTCTATGGTATTTCAATGATCATAGACAACAACATGACAGTATATAGGTTTATATAACAACCCTCTGCAGATTAATGAATTAAAGGTTACCATCCAATACGCCGCAGAACACAGTAAATACACATAGAAAAAAGATAGTAAAACGTAATTTAATGAATATTAAATAATAGCTAAGTACTTATTTACTGTTGTAGGTATTGAAACAATATGGAAATCAGTATTTAATACATGTATTTATAAATAGATATTATTTACTACTCAATTAAACATGGGAAAATCTTTATTGTTTTCTTTATATATAAATAAGATATTAATATGTTTAAAACAATTAAAATCAATAGCCGGTCATCTGACAATATAAATAAAAATTAAGCGTATTATAAAAGTCTATCTAAAGCTGTATAGTTTATTTAATGAACTTTTTACTGAGATAAGTTGCTAGCCATGGGTGAAAATAAGCAGATTCATTAAAATTATATACATATATATATTTGACCTCACCGTATGCATACGATCACTACACCGTAACACATATTACATACGATAGATCAACGGATTTATTGAAACATGTTTTAAAATAATTACGTATAATATGATAATTATTATAAAGGTTGTTTTATAGGTTACTATTTTTACATTCAGTTTAATACATTGTCACCTTATTTACGATGACAAAACGTAACTTGTAGTTTATATAAATGCGAAGTGAAAAATAATCAAAAAAGGAAGTGTCGAAGCAATAATAGGGACATTTCATTGCCGAGCCCATAATTATAAAACATCTCACCCATACATTATTAAGTCGCAGAGCTTTAAGTCCCTATACAGTACATTCGAAAGGCCTATTCAATGTAATGACTATGTGAATAAACTAAATCATTATTTAAGATAGATATTTGTCTACCCTGAGATAATGATTTATTTATCTCGTCATCTTTTATTTTGGATCTTACATCCCGACCTTTTATCTTTTTAAAAATTTATGTCATGCAGCCATCTTTACTGTGGATGACTTCGTTTTTTAGACTATATTTTTTAACAAAAAGCGTCCGCTTTTACAGAAATAATTTACCCCAATACTCTTGTTCATACAATCTGTAACAGTATCGAACACAGGTCAATTAGATAATACAATTAAACTAAGTATCTTGGTTGTTCTAAACTCAAACTATTTACATTCAATTTATATATTAATATTAAAAGATCATTCTGGAATACTTTCAGCTTAATTGAAGGATGTTTTCTTTTTGTTACGCCAAGGTATAAAATCCAAAGTCTCTATAGACGTAACGGGTAGTTTTTTTTATGGTTTTTTCTTTAGCAAACATTTGATTCATTCATTGTTTAGCCCAAATATCTATTCTTTTATTATTAGATCAAACGCAAGAAAAGACAAGAAGGAGCTTTTTATAAATGGACAGATCAAACCATTGCAAACAATGATGGAACTAACCTATGGAGAAGGTTGTCAGAAAACCAAATTATCCTTATTATGGGCCTTCAATCAAGTAGGTATATAATTTCAACGAATAAGATGAATAAATTACTAATAAATATATCATAATTTTGAAAAATCTAAGAAAGATACAGATTAGAATAAACTCTAGAAAAAAAATTGAACTGAGTGGGACTCGAACTCACGTATTTTCACTTTTCGGGTGAATGCTTTGGCCTTTCAGCTATCGATTCGTCTGATTCATGCAAATTATTTCTAAATATTTATATTTAAACTGAGATATTTCAAATTCCGTCAATCAATATAATATTATATATGTTTCTGACGTTTTTAAAAATTATGTTATTTCTATAGTAAATAAACAAAGATTCTTAAAACGTTGTGTACATTCAATATTGAAAAAAAAAGATAAATATTAATGACTAATAAGTAACTAGTACCTAAACATCTTTAAATATTGTTAAATTTGGTACAAGTTATATAACAAGGATTTTTATCCACATCTTAATTAGTGATCTGGTTATATTCAACCAAAATTTAACTACTATTTATTTTCAAAACTTTTCTGATAGATGCGTAAGACTAATTATAAGATCATAAAATCGACATGTTTTTATTTTAATGTCGTGTTAACCTGGGAAAATATAATGATTTTACTCTTCAGTGAATGCATTTCAAAGCTTAATTTTCAAAGCATGATATATGGTGCATAACTATAATTATGTAGTTATATAACTACTCTTGATGGTAATTGATTTTTAAATTAGGTGTATGCATACATTATGCGTTAAGCCTAACGATGTTAAATGGCAAAACCTGGGTCGCTATATTTTCATAAATTTGAATGAAAGAAACTACAATAGTTTTAATTTCATTTTGTTCTGCCGTTGACTCTATGCGCTATGTGTATAAGTAATTAATAAGGTATTAAATAGGTAACTAATGTCATTCAGGGCAAGTTTAAAAATTATAAAAATAACATTGCTAATTCTATTGTAGCAATTATTGATAGTAAGTTTGCAAAAGAAATCTTTTTTTAATCTCAGACGAGACTTTTAATGAAGCCATATGTGTTTTGAATGGAGACGCGTGGATAGTCCGTCCAAGAGATACCAACACCTGTTGAATTGGTCGTCTGCACATTTTCCGATCAAGGACGACCGATTAGCGATATCAATAGCCAGTGGCGTCTGGTCTACGTTATTTTATCAGTTATAGAATATATTTGAATTTATATTATTTTTGAATTAGTTGTTACTATGCTGAAAGTATTTTTTTATTTTTTTTCTTTTCCTCTGATATTGTATTAAAATACGAGTGGGCGTGGGAACTTTCTTTTTTAAAAACGGCATGGAGAATTTAGTGGGGGTCACAGAGAAGAGCTCAATAAGAGGGGCTGGATTTAAGGTTTGTGTTTGTGTGATTGTGTAATCTGACAAACATCATGCGAGCTGCTGGTTGACACCTTATCCAACGACGTAGGTACTTGTGTTCTTCTCTGACGAGGTGCATTGTCACCTTAGTGGCTGTGTTAACAAACAGAATATGCGGTACTGGAGTGAATAAAAATCCGGGGTGCTTCATGAGAGACCCTTTTATTCGGATTGTGTCACGGTATGGTATGCAATTTTAAGAGTAGGGATCATCCCCTCTTACTTTTTCCAAAAAAAAAAACGGTTGTGCTGTAACCGTGAATTCAAACCGTTATTTGACAATGATCCAGGAGGTTTTTTCCTGATCTCAAAGAAATATAACTGAAAAATGTATGGTTTCAGCAAAATGGAGCCACAGCCCATACCGCCAGGGTTTCAATGATTTTATTAAGACAAAGAGAAGCTACATAAACTGGCATGTGCGCTTGCTTGATTTATCCCCCTGTGATTATTTCCTGTGAGATTATCTCAAATTCTTGATTATGTGATGATCATCCACAGACCCTTTGGAAGACGTACAGAACAATATCCGAGCTGAAATTGCCAATACACCGGTCGGAATGCTCGATAGAGTGAACCAAAATTGCCGAATTCGACTGAATCAGTGTATTGACAGTGGAGGGCAATATTTACAAAATATTATTTTTAAAACTGTGTAAAATCAAATGTCCTGTATCATGTGATAGGCAAAAAATAAGAATAAAAAAATTTGAAAAGTGTAAAGTTTTTTATTTCATTTTCAAAAAAGGAAGTTCCCACACCCCACCCTATATAATATCTTTATGGTTTGACTTTGCTTTAATTTTCATATTCGATTCGGTATTTTTTAAATAGCCAGGTACAATGTCAGTTTAAAAATACCAACCGTATTACAAGATTAAAAAAATCGGTGTGTGTACTTATGTACGCGCGTTAGAAGTTATACTTCTTTGGCGTAACAAAACAAAAACAAAACTTGTGATAAACTAGATTCTTCGACTAGCTCTTAATTATCTTCTTAAATTACACACTCAAGAAAAAGAACCGCTTAATGGAACACCGTTGGTTTATTTCTATATACTTTAACTTATATTACTAAATTATATAATGGTTTCTCGTTGTTTTTATTTTGAAAGTACCAACTGCCACTCTGACGTTTAATCGTTTGTTTATTTAAGGAATTGCAAATGGCCGACAATAATAAATTCGCTGCCTAGGCAACGGAACAATTCTAAACTATAATATTATACTGTATAATCATCACGATTGCAGTATCATACTGTAGCTTAAAGGTAGTGCATTCGGCTGATAACCGAACAATCGGTGGTTCGAATCCAATCAAAAGCATTTTTTCTAGCGTGAAAAAATAAATTATGTGTTACATGTCACACGCCAAAAATACACTCTGATCTGATTTCCCAAACGCGCCAAAAGAAGTATAACTTTAAAAATAAAATACAGTAACAAGAACAAAAACATATAACATTATAAATAGTACAAGAAAGTACCCTGTAACCTAAGTTGACCTTACATTAATAAATTATAAAATAACGTCACCACAAATTTACCTTCATGTATGAAGGTAAGTGGAATATATGTATCAATATCCGAAGCGATTTGCTAGAACAAAGTTACTGTCCTCCCAAGTAGCATTAAAAATGTCAGGTTAGTTCAGCACCTTGGGAGCATATACAACTGATACTTCCGATTTGGCCAAAATGGCAAAGTAGTCATTTACACCACGTATCATATTAAATATTTCTAGTTTTTAGACTACAGTATCGTCGGTCCCTATTAAAAAAGTCGGATCTGAATTTTTTTTCGGATTATTACGTAAAAGTTATTTAAACACTTTAAACATTTATACCACAATCACAGTTTTTTTTGTTTGAAAAATTTCGAGATACTCAAGTTAAAAATGATGGATCTACCGAGAGTGTCCGAATAACAATGTCGGTTCTGACAGTTGCTGCTATGTTCACCGGACAGACGGATGTTTTTATAAACGTTTAGAAAAGTTTCTATAACCCGTATTTTTATTCATTATGGCAAGCAATAAGTCACAACGGATATTTGTTGAAACATCTTTGATTGCTCGTACTGAAAAATAGCATTTTGCAGATCCGACTTTTTTAATAAGGACCGACGGTATATAAGCATACATATGAGATAATGGCCGGATAGAACTCTTATTTTTATTCAATAAAAACTTATGTAGCCATCAGTTAAATAAACCATTTTGTAGTAAAATAATCATCTACATACAATGTAAGACGTGAGTTTAATCGTTACCATGACTTTTGTGTTTAATTATTTTAGCTGTGATTTCTCCAAACAATAAACATTTCCTGCTTGTCAAAAATGTGCAATGTTTAAATAAGTATACATGAATAACAGTATTTATTCAATATAATCCACTTGTCAAAATCGGAATAATGATCAACTTCATGTTATTACAATCAATTTATTTCAAAAGTTATGCTCTTGAACCATCAAAGTATCTCATTAATTTATTATATATTATCATACAAAGTTGCAATGCTTTTATCTGAAGTTGCCCAGGTAAAAGTAATAAATTATTATGTTAATACAACTAAATATTAAAACATCATTCATCTTACATAGGTATACATGCCCGCATTTTGTATTGTTAAATTGCATTCGTGCAGATACCTATTCACTCTGTACCATAGTAATTATATCTTATTCATTGAAAAAATACTATTTTTAATTACATCAAGGTTTCAAAGGCAAAAAGGCAAAAGGCGCGTGGGACGGTTTAACAAAAAATATGTATTTTTAGGATAAGATTATTAGGAATGTCATATTTTTAACGTGAAACATGTACCGTTAAAAAAATCGGTTAGGTACATGTTCAAACACGCGCCTTAATATGATCTTACTCCCTACTTCATTTATCGTTTGTCAATTTATGGCTATGGCCATATGTTGTAGCTTAACCACTGGGGAATGCCAAAAGAAATGGCGTATTTCAAAAAACACTACCTTATTCTTAGGTTAATAATTATTATAAAGCAATCATTATTCGTAGGATGTTTATCACACTTGAATGGTCAAAGACATAGCTTATAATCAGTATCTTTATAATTATCTTCAAATGTGTTAAACTTGCCCAATTTTGAATAATAAAATGCCTAATTCTTGTCAAATTTGGGATCACAGAGATTATCAATATATTTTTTTATCGTAAATATTTCACTATAATAATGTCAACATAAATTATACTTATGGTTTTATAAATGGGTTTAAAAATTAATAAATGTAAAAAATCGTAACACCACTGCACAGTTATGTACCGAAATATGACTATATTCTAAAACATTAGAGCGAGAGGTTTAAAAGAATACTATTTTATGTAATAAAAATACTTAATGTAGTCAGCAAATGTTTAAAATAAATATAAAAAATAATAAGGCTTAAAAATTGTATATTTATATTTTCTACAACGTTTAAAGAATGTCCAGAATCATGCTTTGAAAATGAAATAAAAGCTCCATTTTGACCTACGCTGAGCATGTCTCCCCTTAAAATTCTTATTTCAACTTACTTTCTTGTAGTGTGACAAATTATCAATAATTATGCCCTTTGATATCGGTAATTATTACCTATGAACTGCTGACTGGTTTTATTTAATTAATAATGGATTTTCTTGATAGTATTTTAAAAAATATTAGATAATATTTTAAAATTTAATCGATTCATTGTGCATTCATTTATTTCATGTATCTTGTAAATTTACTTCAGACTTTTTTGTATAGTAGCATTGACATACATTCGGGATACGGGTTGGATTTCAGTTGATTGAATCCTATTGCAGCATAATATGTTAATCCAACGATGCAAATTTTATATTAATTCAAAAAACCAGAAAACATTTACAATTTACGATTTCCCACCGCAAACAACATGAATAAATGAATTACAACCGGGGAAATGGTTTGTACACGATATTTCAAAAATAATTTTAATTGAAACAATCCTTGGACATTTTATTTTGTTCATGTGTAGTTTATAATTAGTAAAATATGATTTACGAGAATATAAATATCAATGTACTTAAAATATTACATCATCATCAGCCTTAATCGATCGATTACTAGATGAAAACTTTCCTGCTCTCAGTACGTCTTTCATAATATCATGCATCCGCTAAACTTATTGGATTCGTCGATCCTACGAGTTTTAAGATATTTCTTTGGTACGAATAATCGATGATATCAATATATATCTATAAAATAATTGTGAGTTAATTAGACTGGCGACTCCTATCACATCATGTACTTGCACTAACTTATTATTAAAAATTATGATAGATGAAGATAATATAAACAATTTTCGTTTATTATTAACTACTTAAGTAAAATACTTAAATATTATTTTTTTTTAAATAAAATATACTTACTTATTTGATTTTTCATGAGACAAAATACTTACTGATTTAAATATTGGTACCGTTTGATAAAAAAAAAAATTTTTTACTTCTTACAATAATTATAAAGTGATAAAAATGTTGAATAAATTATTGTGAAGTCGTCATCTGGATGAATATCTCTGTCATCAAAAAACGGCTCTCGTAACTCAGTGCGTAAGGCGATGGTCTTTCATCTGGGAGTTTCAGGCTCGATTCCCGGTGAGAGCACAATATAATTATGTGATTTTCTCAAGACCAGGGTGTTTGTGATTCTTTCACTTCTATTATTAAGACACTAGGTACTGGTTTACTACAACACTACTATCATTTGGGCCTCTTGTCTGTTGTAGTGTTATAAATAATATATACAGTCGAACTTGGTTATTACAAACACGGAAATAGCGAGCTCTCTCGGATGTGTCGATCGTTGAAAAACAACATTTTCGACGCTAAACAATAAAATCTGATCGGGCAGTTAACTGGATCAATGCTGCCGGAATCGGATTACGTTTATGACACTAGTTAAGTACCCGATTGGCATATGGTTGAAATTGCATGTAAAAATCCAAGCTTTGTGAATTCAGAAGTAGTAGTAAAAAAATATTTATTACTTACATAAATTATATTAGTACCGAAAAATGTATAAATTAACCTACATAAAATAAGAATTTAATTTATATAAAATGCATATAAATTATGATGTTTGGGACTAAAACCATTGATCGGCGTGTGTCTCTTCCAAAAACTGTTTGCATCTACAACGATCCAGCACCAACGCCTTCCATTTGACTTGGCCGAGTATAATATGTAAATCTCTTTAGTCATTTTGGACGTCCAGATCTTCTCTTGCCCTCAAAGGATGCGTACATAGCCTGTCCTGCTGATAACTCCTATGGCATCATACACATGGTGGATCTAGGACAATCTTAACATTTTTGTATTTGTATGTCAAGTAATCTTTTCATATAACAATTCCAAAAATCCTCCAATGAGTCTCCAGTTTTCTTTCTCATCCTGTTTGCTTTCTTCCCAATATTTTCATCCATACGTTAATATTAGGCACAGACACAACTGACACAAAAGTTTTCTGTAGTGAGTTGTTTCATTCAAGAGGGTCATGTTCTTAAATTTTTTTTTGGTGACGAAAATATTACCTATCGGCAAGGTTGATCCAGCAATTTATTTCATCGCTTGTGTTGTTTGTGAAGATCCAAGATAAAAAACAATCCATAAATATGAGTTGTTAAAATAATATATCACCATGGCGTAGGTAGGTAGTAACTGATCTTTAGTCGAGAGAACGTACCATTAAACTATTCCATAATATATTATATTTTTTTTCAAATTACAAATTCTAAATTATTTACTTTTACAAACAGTAAATTTTACAAGTTATAAACTTAAAACGTTTACAATATGACGTGGGAGAAAAAAAAATTAAATACATAACAGTATTAACAATATTAAAGCCGATTATTTTTAAGTAAAAAGAGACATCATAAAAATACACGGATGTACACCAAACTAGCTGTAGAGGTTTCGCCCAACACTATAATTGATATTTTATTGTCTATGCTCATTTATAGAGCATATACAATATCGAGACGGAAACTTTAGTAAACAGTTGTCAATAATAATAATATATTAGTCTATGGGTGTCAGAGTTTCAAAAATGAAGACGACATGAGACGCTCGGCCATACCTTAAAATATCAAATGTAAAAGTATCACTATAAAAATGTACCTACGTGTAAATTCATAGATTAATATACTTTCGTGTTATCCAGCCATGTAATATCATCAGTGCAATTAATTGTGCTATTGTGCTTCATACAAAATATAAAACGATATAAATACCAACGCGTTCATTAATAGATACCCATATAATACCATACATCCAAACGCAACCGTCTGAATATAATATATTAGCGAAGGTAATAAGACAACTTCAAACACCCCCTATTAGAGCTAAGTGGACCTTATTAAAAAAAAAAAAAAAAAAACAACGTCGGCCTAAAGACCAAACTCATCCTTACACAAGTTCAGTACTTATATCAATATCCGAAGGGATTTGTTTGAAAATAGCTATTGCCCTTCCAATTGGCATTACTAATGACATTTTTGTTCTACATATTGGGAGAACAAGCAACTGCTACTTCAAATTTCTAAAATAGCCATCAGATATCAGATGGTCATGTCAATTCTATGAATAATGGTTGAGTTCTCATTTACACTGCGTACCTATAAATTGGAAAAAAATACATGGCCAAATATAGATATCTTCTAGTGCTTAGACTACAGAGGTACTACACGATACTTAAGTAACTCGTTATCTGTAAAGATTAGTCTCTTTGTGTAAATATTTAGTTCAAAACACATAATATGTAATAATTATTATTAACCTAAAAAACTACAGTTCACTCAGAGTAATAATATAAAAGAACCTCAATTTTATTATTATTCACCCATGAAAAATTATACCATCATGTTGCTTCTCAGTATGGCTACTTAATTTAAACACAATATAGTTAACCATATAAATAATTACCACTAACTTTATATTTAACACAAAAACAATATATTTTAGCAATACGTGCTTGCAGTTTTTGAATGAATAGAGTCATTTTACCGGCGACGTGTATAAGAAATATTGGTACTGTTCGGTTAAAACGGATACAGCGGAAAACGCATTTTGAAAATAGCCGATAAACTGGATTATTTATTAGTTTGGGTTAGTTTAGGTTAGGTTAGGTTGGGTTAGGTTAGGTTAGGTTAGGTTTGGTTAGGTTAACCTAACAAATAATCCAGTTTATCGGCTATTTTCAAAATGCGTTTTCCCCTGTATCCGCTTTAAACGAACAGTACCGAAATATTTAATTCAGCTGTAGATATTCTATCTAACTCTAAAGCATATTGCGGAAAATGTAAACGTGCCAAATGCTTTTTTACTCGCATTTATGGTTCGTTTTTGTTCAGGCCTTGTCAGTTCAGCATTTTCCAGCTTATTATCCAGAAATATACAGTTTGTGGCATAGAAAAGGGCGATGTATTTTGCAGCATAAGAATCTTCGTAATCGGTACGAGTTCAGTTTTGCCAAACTGTTTCGCATAGCTGATAATAAGATGACCGTAGCCCTGACGGTAGTTGATCTGTGATATTAAAGTTTTTACTACCTGGTGTTTATATTCCTGAAACAAAAAGTCAACAATATTGATGACATATTATTATTGTTCATATATTTTTAACATTAAACTACTAAGATACAGGTTTTCAGGCCTTGACATTTTCAGTTGTATTGTTATGAAATGAGGGTCAGACAATTGAATAGTAATAATATGTCATTATTGAAATAAAAATTGTAAAATATTCCTATTATGCGGTCGAAGTTATTTTTATTTAAATAAATATTGCACGGTTATATTATAAACTTCAGGCACATTTATATAAAATTAGCGGTGCAATTTGAGATTACAATCTGTTATTATCGAAAGATGCTGGTAAAAAAGATCGTCAAAAGCAGCTCGGCAACACAATACAGGGATCAAGATTGTGGTCACACTTTTGCGAGAATGGAACTTTGCCTAGGGTAACGTAATCATGAAAAGCACAACTTTTCAACTGTTTCCAAAAATAATAATATAGTATCATTTAAAATAAAATAAAAAAATACTGTTATAAGTAAGCAGCTTTTATTATTCTACACACTATTCTTCTCCATCTATCTCCAGCAAAGGTTCAATACTAAGAGATTATTTATACAATAAACCTACTAATTGGGCCAATTGTGGTAGCTTTCATCCCTCCTACCTAAAATCCCCAGTTATTGTCGCAAGGCCAGGCGACTAGCAGTTATGGATCATCAGTTGACCGTGATTGTAGAACATTCAGTTACCTGAAGACAATGGGCGCGTGTAGGCTTGTTACAGCTAAACTGCCGTTTAATGAATAATTCAATTAAGTATAGACTGATTCAAAAACTTTAATGCATACCGCGAGCGTGTCCGGTGCAACCGTCGTGGAAACCATAATTCGATACAAGTCTCCGTGTAAACTCAAAACACCTGTGTCCATGTCTCTTCATTTATCATATTATTCATCAAAAGTGTACCATGCGATTTCCTACTAGTACGTGAAGGCATATACCATGGACCAGCCTCAACCAGACCACAAAACATCATAAAAGGTTAGTGCCTGGCATCGTAGGTATAACCTCCTCCCCAGCATCTACATTCACCATCATAATCATTCCACCAAACAATTACAGTCCACTATGAAAAGCGCAACCACATACCTTCTAAAAAATATACTAAAAACATAATAAAGTTAAACAATAAACAGACAATAACACATAATAATGGAAACGTGTAGCCCTAAGTAAGAATAGCCCTGCAGTAGTTTGCCTTAATTTCTTCCAATTATTGTAATCTATTTCTGTTAACTTTGTCACAGATTGAGCGAAATAAACTTTGAAGGCATATGTGTGCCAATAATAATAATGAGGCTCTGTCTCAGTCGCTTCTTTGGAGTCTTTGAGACACGAACGCCGCCCCCGCCCTACTTCACTCGCCGCCCACCATTGTTCCGCCTGTCGCCTCGGGCGGATTCCATACATCAACTCCCTAACGAGAGCGGTATCGCACATATGCATAACTGTCCGAGTATGGGGAAGACAAGATGTGGAGATGGATGCATATTGAGATCTGTTGATACGAGAGGCTTTATGTAGCTGAGTATCTACTTACGTTATATTTTTTACATGCATACAATGTTGTCCTTTTTATTTACAATTTATTGATGAAGAATGGATTTTGAAATAGATAATAAATACTATATTAAACCATGGTAAAATATGTAATATATTTTTACACAGTTAACTTTGCAATTTCGAGTGAATTGTAAAATTCATAAAAAAGCTGTTAGGTTATTCAAAATATATTTTATCATGAATAATGTTAAGTGAACATTACATCAAATTAATAATGAAAATGTTAAAAAAATAACAATAATGACGAATAGTTAACAAGCCAGTCTCCGTAAATATTTATTTAAATACTCCAAACTATGGATATTCCTAATTATGCATATTCTCTAAAATTGCATGTAAATATTAATCCACATTACAGAAAATCCGTAGAAACTTTTACGTAAAACCCTAGTAATACTCTTGGTCCGAGTAGAATTTCCCAAAAACAAATTTTATTTTCAATTTTTAACAATCAAGTAAGTATATTTATTTATATAAAATGATTAATATCCGATTATTTTCAATAAATTTGTTACTAAGGGCTCTGCATACCACGTATTATAAATAAAAAGCGGAATGCTGAAAAATTTAATTACCTGTATATTTCACCTTAAATAAAAAAAATGGTATTGTTTGATGGTCTTCATAATTAATATAAATATCGATTATTGTAGTTATGATTTATAAACCATTTCACGCTAAATAAGGACATACTGTAATTTGATATAAATGATCATTTGCCAATTCATAATAATATAAATATGTTTATTTTTATATAGACTGAACACAATCGCTTAATTTGACACTATCTGCAGCAAATGAGGGACGGCCGCCTGATATCCCAAAGCATTTCTTCTGATATATACAGTAAAGATACCCTTATATTTGTTATATCGAGGCTTTGATCTGTTTTTAATTTTGCAATATTGCACATAGCCCCCCGGCACAACTTCTGATTGTTAAGATTATTATACTCACAGAGAATATTGTATGCACACGCTTCTTATAAAAACGTGCCATACATTTTATGAGTATGCACCCACAAACAGGGGTGCTGTTTAATAAATTGCAAAATACGAGAAATTAGGAAGAAACAATTATAGAATATCTATCTTTTATATTAGAAGTATTTATAAAGACAAAGATTATTACCCAAACTATCAAATATATTATGATTCCATGATAAAGCAGAACAAGAATAAACAGAACACAAAGAAATAGAATGGTGACAAAAGAAAACAGCCAGGAGAAAAATAAAACATTCATTTTTGCAATATCTAAATATTTCATAATAAAATACTTATAAAACTTACTAGCTGACCCGGCAAACGTTGTTCTGCCATATAAATTATTTCTAGTGAATATTTTGGTTGTTAAATAAAAAATAACGAATGTATCGTAAGTGTGTGGGGATGGGATATATGACAGAAAGAAGAATAGAGCGCTGTTGACGATGACCGCCGATAAAAACAAAAAAACATCAACCATTCATTTTCTCAATTCAAAATGAGTAATGATGTTCATAATGAATGAATCACCTGTGACAGGATCTCGTTGTTTAATGTTTATGCAATATCCGTCTTGTCCCTTCCAGAAAATTAGCGGATATTAGATAGCGTCGTATGAACGGTGTGTGTCAGCGATGAACTCCAGATTATTGTTTCTTCTTCGAATTACGATTTTTCGCGTCGATGTGCGGTCGCCAACCATGATTCCAGCAATGTCGTCAACAACAGGCGCATTGAATCGACGCATGTGCTCTCCAGCTGGTGTTTTATCAGGATTGATGACAATAGCGTGATTGTCACTTTGCAATTCGTGCATGTGTGATTTGAATAATTTCAATAATTCATTGTGCTCATTCAATAGGGCGTCCAGTTCGCCGACGATGCGCCTGGCATTAGGCGAATTGAGGCTATTGTAGACGCAACGTGCATCCACATGATTGATGTCCTCACCGCCGCGCCCATGAAGTAGATTTGTAAAAATTTATGTGGTTCGTTTGGCATTGGCAGCAATGAGCCTACTTTGTGGTATACTTGGCCTTTGATTTTGAACGTATAATGGAATTGTTGACCATTTGCCGCAGTATTGTGAACTATTTCTGTTGCTCCGAACGGAGTCATTTGGAAGCATGAATTGAATGTGCGAATGGACTTCAGGAACAGGTTTGAATCTGGAACCGTGCCGATGAGCAAGCCGTTCAATGATTCTAGTGGTATCTCAATTTCTGGTGGTTGCACTTTTCCTGATGCGCAACACATCCCAGCTGACTCATGTTTGACTTAACGCGCATGACAATGGGGACATTCTTTGTCCATAGCACCAATCGGCACTTTTGGATGAGCGGAATATTGAATATCTGGCTCGTACTCGAATGCGAGACGAAGGAACGAAACGGATGTAAATGTTCGATGTACTTGTTGGCGTTGTCGGTCATTTGCTCTGCGTGTGTTAACTACGAACCGGCGCGCTTGGCTCCGTTCCAATTGTCGTTGTTGATTTCGTTCAGCTTGTGCCGCTTATAATTGGGATGCACGCAATTGCGACATGCTTACACGCACGTTTTTGTTATCTTGTTGGATTTGTTCGTCTGTTTTTTCTGCTCTACTATTTTGCATGTTTGTTGCTTTATTCGTTCGACGGCCCAAATGGCCCCCCTTGCGTCTTGCTGGCATTGTGCACTGTAATACACGCACATAAAAATAGATAAATTAAAATAAATCGTACAAAATTTTGCACGCACTGCGTTGTGATATGCCGAATGAAATGTCAAAATTACGCGACGCTTTTCTTGAATTCTTCTCGGACGTAGCGCCATCTGTCATTCAACAACATAAATAATTTTGTTCTGTTTGAAATACGAACGACGATTAAATTTGTTCATACAAAAATAATAAAATCGCGATTAAAAAATGGGAGGTTGGGGGTAGGAGGGTGAAAATTTTGGATTATTGGTATTTTTTAATGCAAAATAATAAAAAAAATAGAAAAAGAAATTTTCAAAAAAATAAAAGAAAAATTTTTCTGGATAGAGATACCCTTATCACCTAGCAGTATGAAATATACTTGTTGACCTATTCTCATACCTCACAAATATACATAACAAAAATCATAAAAATCGGTCTAGCCATTTCGGAGGAGTTCGACCACAAACATCGTGACACGAGATTATTATATATATAGAGAAGTATAAATATTTAATATCGATGTTCTAATATTGACACCTAGTATCTGATATTCAATATTTTTAGTTAAAATGTTATACAAAAACTATGAACTAAAATAATTTTTGCACTACTCGTATTTTTGTTTTTATTTAATATGATTTAATAGTTTTTTTTATAACATTTTAACTAGGTATAAAAAATTGAAAATGTTTCACATCAAAGTGTGAATTGTAATACATACGTCAGATTAAGACAGGGTGTATTAATGTGTAGATATAACTTTTTTAAGTTCTTTGGTCACATAGCCAGAAGGAATGACAATGCAGACTGATAATTAGAGGAAACATCAAGAGTTGACGCGAAAGAGGGAAGTCACTTATGCTATCGTCCAATTATAAAACAATAATATGCTCTTAACATTAATTTTTGACTATGTGTAAGTCTATGACTTTTTGGCACCGCTGACTGGACGACAGACAGCTGATCAACTATAAATCAATAAAATATTTTATCATTATTTAAGGAATATAATATTATGTAAGTACCTATATTATGAATTGAAATAGATAAAAGATAAGAAGTTATCATGGTTTTAAATGCTAATGTTATGTGTGCTTGGTGTATTAATTTTGTGCAAACATGAAGCCTAACGACGTATTTTAAGGTGTAAGTGTATTAAAATTATAAATTCACGTACATTTGTTATAGTATGTAATCACCAATAAAATATTCTACTCTTTATGTTTTAGTGACTCGATTGTTAAACATATAAAGTGCCCATGATATCATAATATAAAATTGCGGCCCTGTATACTAATATTTTATACTTCAAGCCGGGATGTGTTTTAAGTAGTAAGTTACTTACATAGGATTCGTTTATTTCTCTTTAGTTCCAACGCGTGAGAAACTGACCTACTTCATTTCTTGCTTGGCACTTATTTAGCGAGCTTTTCCTCGATCGTTACAACGTTATGGCTATTAATGAGATTTATAAGTAGAATACTTAGGTTGCGTTAGCTTACAAAGTATCCATAAAGCTGTATTATAAAATGTAGAAAAGGTTTGCGCAAAAATATAATTTTGATAAACATAATGAAAAGACAAAATAATAGTATTATACAAATCGATGAATATCACCTACTTAGAATGGAAATTAATGATAGTTTATCAATAAGACCATTTATTTTAGAGTAAACTTTTCAGGAGAATAAAATATTTCTTTAACATAATAACTTTATTATTGCACACAAACAGTTATAATATATTTTATTACATTGATAATTAATTAAACAAAATTTAATAAGTAGCAAATGGTGTAAAATTAAACGATTTAAGTACACAAACATAATAATAATATACGAGGGTGGGTCAATAAGTCCTTAGAAAAGCCGACAGGTGGTGCGACTAGTACTGTAAGCGGTTTGTTTTCATGCAGCGGCACTACCGATTCAGTATGCTGCGAAGTTTCAATCAGATTGGTCGGGTTGTTGTGTGTTTCTCGTACATTTAAAAAAAAATTTGCTTGTGGAAAATGGAAAAATGGAAAATGGAGAAAATTGAGTTTAGAGCTGTTATTAAACATTTTAATATAAAAGGGTTAACAGCAAAGGAAATAAAAAATGAGTTGGATTTAGTTCACGGCATATCTGCTCCTTCACTTGCAACTATTTATAACTGGTTAAATGAATTTAAACGTGTTCGTACATCAACAAAGGATGAACCACGCTCAGGACGTCCTGTAGAGGTGACTACACCAGAAATGATCAATAAAATCCACGATATGGTGTTAAGTGACCGAAGATTAAAGTTGAGTGAGATAATTGAGGTTACAGGGATCTCAAAAGGTAGCGTCATTTCTATTTTACATGACAAATTGGGCATGAAAAAAATTTCTGCAAGATGGGTGCCGCGTTTGCTCACAGTCGACAATAAACGCAATAGGGTGGTGGCCTCTAAAGCCCTGTTGTTGCTCATGCAACGCAATCCGGATGAATTTTTTCGTCGCTTTGTGACTGTAGATGAAACATGGATACACCACTATACTCCCGAGACGAAAGAACAGTCAAAGCAGTGGATTGCGAAAGGCGAACCATGTCCAAAGAAGGCGAAAACCGTAAAATCAGCTGGTAAGGTTATGGCTACTGTATTTTGGGATGCACGTGGAATTATTTTCGTTGACTATTTGGAAAAAGGAAAAACAATAACAGGGGATTATTATGCATCTTTATTGGACCAGCTAAAAAACAAAATTGAAGAAAAACGGCCTCATTTAAACAGGAAAAAAATCCTCTTTCATCAGGACAATGCCCGTGTTCACACATGTTTACGATCAATGGCTAAAATTGAAGAATTGAAGTTCGAATTGGTCGACCACCCACCGTATTCGCCAGATTTAGCCCCCAGTGACTTTTTCCTTTTCCCAAACTTAAAAAAATGGCTAAGTGGACAACGTTTTTTTTCAAATGAAGAAGTCATCGATCGGACAAATGCTTATTTTGAGGACCTTCCGAAAACTTATTTTTCTGACGGTTTAAAAAAAATTGAGAAACGTCTAACCAAGTGTATTGAGCTCCAAGGAGATTATGTTGAGAAATAAAAAAAAAATACAAAAATAAAAACTGTTTTAATGCTTTTTTCTAAGGAATTATTGACCCACCCTCGTACTATATAAATTAATAAAATAAAAATAAAAAACCAATTGATATACTAAGTTTTCCCGAGTGTCTAAAATACCTTCTCCAGTATCCTGGATGCTACCTCAAGAGTATTCAAAACAGCGACTGCATAAGCTCATTGGATTTATATGCTTATTCGCTATCTCAGGTACTCACCTGTTTTATCAGTCAATTGACGGCTGATATCAGCCACAGTCTTCAAATCAGACGGTCTCCAGGGTATCTACATGCATCGAAACTCAGTGGACAGACAGTATAATTATAATATGACCGACAATTGACCACAGACAAAGGAGCTGCAGAACCTGATGATTGAACTGATTTATTTATGTGAGATGCTGCGAGTGTATCCACCACAGTGGCATCCCAAACCATACATTTTCCTTCCCTACATGGAATCATTGTGATACTATCAGGTTGCTTACCATCTTGTTGACAGACACCAAAACGCTCCTGTCTTGATGGAACTGAGATCATATCATTGGTGGCAGAATGACGACCATGTCTCTCGACACTCTTCTGGCGGTTCAATCATTGTCGATGGACGACGCACTCAATACAGTAGGTAGCAAGTAAATTCGCGTATTCGCATGTATAGGTAGACGTCACGCAATTTCCATTATGCGATATCACGCATCGGGAATTTATAGCAATATGACCTTTATTGTAATGGCGTTAGAGCAGTGTTTCTAATGTCAATGTTCATTTGAGCGAACCCGTTCGAACCGAACCATTCGGCAGACCCAACAAAAAGCATCAGGAATTTATAGCAATATCACCTTTATTGAAATGGCGTTAGAACAGATTATGCCATTCGGCAGACCCGACAATAAAGTGAGTGTCATTTTCTTTTCCAGATGATTCGTCCATATTAATGTCATTGTTGTCGACCTATACGGTCAACTGGACTTCCGAAATAATATTGGTGTGTGTTACTCAAAGGCACACCAAGTCGGAGAGCAACACAAATGCGTAGTGCATTCAAAAGTGTTATTAGTAATTACATAAGTTCAGAAATAATATGCATATAATTCTTTGTTCTGATAATTTCATTCAAAAATTACAAAAAATGGACGCCATTATTACGGACTTTGAGATTACACCCCAGTTGGTTGAAATTTGAGATCGTCATAAGTGTTGCAGCCATAGACAGCAGCGGTTGTAAAAACTGATAGAGCACCAAGAATACGGTACGGTGTTGGCTTATAACCTGATAGGTAAAAAAAATATATTTTTCATAAATATGTTTCTGAAGTTTTTACTTTATGTATGTATACAATTATAAAGCATGCTACATCCTAAGTTGCGTATAATATTATTTTTAATGAATAATAAATGGGAGATTTAAATTTTGTTAAACCTATATGTAGTTAACTAATAATTAGATAGGTACTTACTTATTTACTTACATATACAGAATCGGAGAATAGTGAAAGCATGCAGTCCGTAAATCGCTTTTATGGTAACGCTACATAGGTACCAATTAAAAGCTATCTTAAGTGGTGTATGCATTGATTTCGAGGTAGTGATCAAGTATAAAAATTAATAAGATGATTTTAATCTCTCAGACGAATTTTACATAGGTACGGCGGATCTGCATTCAATCAACTGCGCTACCTCTGGTTTTATATATTATTATATGCGAAAAGTGGTATCTGTCGGTGTAATAGTGCTTAAATACTTAAATGTGTGAATAGCTGATGTATCAGTCCTCTATAACAGATGTGATAGCAAAGAGGCGTTTTACACTGCTAATATATTATATTATGTAGTTTGGACGTTATCCAAATACAATATAAATATTTTTTTGCCTATGTGTTATTGTTTACATTTGAAATCATTTATTGTTATCTGAAATATTCAAATACCAAGATGATCTTACTTGATAGTGAATAATTAAATTACAAATTTAAAAATATGTATTTATCTACAATTACAGAAATAATAATTAGTACTGCTGCAGAGAATAAGAATCTGAATAAATAATTGTATATTTGATTTTTTTTTTAAATGGTACTTTATATTATTGTGTACATAATTAATTCCTTTACACAAACCGCCACAGTGCCACCAAAATCTTATCTTACAAAACATACGATGTTATCTGAAAATTTTAGCAAAAGTATTCTTTATAACTTTTGTCGAATTTAAATAACAAAGCCGTAATAAGAACAAATGAAAATAAATTAACATTCGTGGCACTTTATCATTCCTCCGGTAGATTCTTTTGTCGCCCTGAGATAATTCGATAACCTTATAACCTCTGAGCATTACTAAATGATATAAATAAAGTTCTCAATGTGAACTTAAAGCTTTAAGCTCAGCGTTGGAAGTACCTAATTGATTATTTGTATTTTAATCACAATATTAAATAATATAATGTAAAATAGTCAGTGGTAATAACAATTCAAGGTAATATATTATAACAGTTGAGAAATGTATAGGAAAATATAATCTTGAGTAGTAACGATCAATACGATTATCACTGACCTTTTCTTTATGGTAAATTGGCACTCAAGGATGACAAAAATAATAAGTAAAATCTCATAATATCATAGTTTTAGATTGCAAGGGAAATACCTTATACCCATTTTATGGTATTAACTGTCAATTATTGGTGGAAATGCATTGTACTAATTAAAATAAATACAACCTTATGTAGCCCTAGTTAGACTTAGGTATTTAATTAACTAAGTGAAACAATTGCGGCATAATGTTATTTTTTTAATTAACCTAATAGTATATTTAAATGTGGGCTTAATTTTATTTATATAAGTTGAAATTAATAATTATTATTAAGTAAAAAAATACACTTACGTTTTTTTTTATTTATTTCATAAATTAATTATTGGAATCATCAAACGTGCTTTATTTATTTAATGCATAAATGTAAATATATTAAAATTAAAAAAGGAAGTAAAATATACATTTACAATAATCTTAAAACCATAGCATTGATAGAAAACTTTCATCTTCTTCATTTTATTTGGCTTACATTTTATTTTTTTATGAAAATAAAACAAACTGAAAAAAATATACTTAGATTATCCTGTAAAAAATATAATTAACTGGAAATCATTTCATAACAGAGTTTCTCATAACAGTACGTTATACAAATAACTTTCAAACTAAGATTATTTGGTACAAGTCTGTTTACTACAATTCTGGAGGAAACAGCGGCAATCTTTGTATCCGATTTCGGCAAAACTTATGAATAATTGAAAAATGATATCTAACCTAACCTAAAATTTAATAATCCAGTATATCGACTATCTTCAAAATTTGTTTGCCACTAGCTTTCACTAAATAGACAAGAGCCGATTATTTTACTCTCAATAAAATACTGTGTGATATAACTTAATTACGCATTATATAATTTTTATTTAAAAAAAACATATATTTAATATCTGTCTTCAAAAAGTTCAGTCGCAAGAGCTTTCTTAAAAGTTTATTTTCTTTCCTCGGAATAACCGAAGTAAACGAGTATATTCGTCGCCTCGCACTTTATGGACGCCCTTACATCGTATCATTACGGCATTTTGTTGGCGATTTGTTCCCAGATTTTTATTATCTACAAGCGAGGCCCGAGAATAAAGGTTTATACCTCAGTTTAACGATTACTTTCATTGGCTTTCATCGCGTGTATATTTCATTGGCGCGGATGATATCAACACTGTAGCTGCAGCAGCTTAAATAACAAGATACACACATTTTTTGATATCTCTAAAAGATTGCCACAAATCGTGATTTCACGAAAATTATAACCAGAGTTAATAAAATCATTCTTTACATTATCTGCTCACGGATACAATAATCGTTGCGCGATATAAAAGCTTATTATTTTATTCAGTTCGTTAGTATCTTCTTGCATTCTCTACACACTATCTGTACCATACTATTCTATATTGTATTATTACCAAGATTTTTTTTTATTTTTTTTCAAATTATAAGTTTAAGACGTTCACAACATGACTTGAAACATTGTTATAAAGACGGAAAAAGAGTAGTACAAGGGATATAAATGGAAATATAAAAAGAGAACATAATAATATTATAAAGATACAAAAGCAGTGAAAATACAATTATGCATATATTATAGAAGTTCAAAGAAGTACACCGAGTTTTCTAGTTTTTTAAGGAGACCCTATCTTAAGAATTTATAAATTAGCGTCCACCTAAACTCACGCAAGTGGAATATATCAACACCCGAAACAATTAGGTTGAACATAGTCAAGCCCAATTGGCATTACCAGTGGCAGGTTGGTTCTGCACATTGGGAGAATAAACAACTGATGCTCTCTATTTCTAAGATAGTTATCAGGGATATACAGGTGAACACTACCCAGAATGGCAGAGTTGTTGAAGAAAACATTGAAGTGAATGAAAAAATAGGTCAATTAAATTATTATCTGTCAATAATTTTACACTACGAATTAATTTACGCCCATGATGTCCGTGCGGATTAAGCGTCGGCTTATAATGTCGTGGATCCTGAGTCCTAGGTTCGAATCCTAGATCTTAAAAATACACATTGTCTTTCAATTTGTGTTTGGAATGAGATTATGGACCTAATAGGTTAAACATGTGGCTAACACCCATTTCTCGTTAAAAAGAATCTGTTAATACAAACCTCCACTCCGCGGAAGCCCATAATATGATCCAATTAGGATCGCACATGGTCAAAAGAAAAAGTTAAAAATAATCTATTGCAGACTTGACAGTAAACTTGTATACTGCTCAAAAAATGTGTCAAAAAATGTGAGTAATTTACCTCAATTTTAAATTTTGCCACACAGTCAATTTCTTAAATTATTAAATATTCATAAATTTCTATGATAAAAAACGATCATTTATTATATATCTATATGATCTCGCATATTATGCTACAAATGAGTGATGTTATGTTATTAATCATTATGTATTATTTATAGAATAACATTTGCCCATTTTGACTTATACTGCAATTAAACATTCACATTATAATAAAAATGTGTCTATGTTATTAAATATTATGTAAATATATAGCCTGTGATAAAACGTAATACGATAAAGAGTTACCAAATTCATCGTAAAGAATTTATAATATTTAGATGAACGAATATTACCAAAACGTCTGAAACACTGCAAAATATTCTCTCTAATAGACAATGCCGTAATGTTTCCATTGCGCCAACATACAAAATTGTAATTTTAAGCCACACTAAAAATCCAGAAATAGCATAATATGTAATAATCGTGCTGTATTACTAATACTTCTAAAAATCTGGGTAAAGCCATAACTTTTTGAAGAATATGCTTTGTATTTGGATATTAGGTACATTATTAAGGTTATATGGACCTCCTTACATACCAATATATTTTTTCAGTCTTAATATTATTCTGTAAAACTTTGATAAATTGGCTTTTTATTGCTCAGTTAAAATACTGTTTGACTATTATATACTTGCATAGGAATTCTGTTCAGATATAGTAAACCATTTTTTTTTAAGAATTCGAGTTCCTCGAAATATAATGTTACTTTAATCTGAAAATGAGCTCAAATAACATACCGTGAATGTCTTCTGTTTATTAATTAACTATATTTAAATCTTTTTTTTTGTAAATTAATATGATTTAAAACTAAATATTGTCTAATCTAAGGTGGAATCAGATGGTAATATCATTCGTATGAATATTCAACAAGAGGGCTGGATGAGCATTTATTTAGTATCGTTATAAAATGTTCTATATATCCCTATATAATTATATTATCAATAATTAAAATAGTAAAATTATGGGGTATTTATGTTTTTGTCTTAAATGATATTTATATACTTTTAAAATGTAATTAAATTAGTTCTACAATAATATATCCAGTTTATTAAAATGACAATTTGTCTATTTGTTATATTCGTATTATTATTATATAAATGACAATTTATCTATTCGTTATATTCGTATTATTATTATATAAATGACAATTTGTCTATTCGTTATATTCGTATTTGTTATATTCGTATCAACCGCGTTCTACGAATCATATGAATTTTAGTGATATATTTAAAAGAATAGCAGTATTCCAAGACCTTGCATATCAAATTCTTTTATAAACACAGCCAAATATTATATGGAATAAAAACATATTAAAAAATAAAACTTAATTATATCAAATATTTAGATAAAAAATTACAAAATGAAACAACAACACAGGCCGCATTGATTTTTTATGCTGCCATGTTTACCTGTCGAGGTTTGACAATTTGATATTGTGATCTGTAAACTAAAACCTTTTAGAAAAATCATTGTACAAAGGTTGTTCATGATACAAAAAATCAATTGAATTTCCTTTGATAACTCTTAACTTTTTACATTAAAAATTTCAACATAAATGATTTTGATTTCTACTGATTGGTTTATTAGTCGATAGTTATTTTGGTGATCACATAAATAGCGAAAACTACCTGCGTGATGTAGGTATAAGTTAATACCATTTAAGTATATTATTATTTGGTAAATTGTAATTGTCCCAACTAGATATTTACTAAAATAATATTTTTTATCAAAACATGTTGTAATCTAGCAAGAATTCATAAAAATGTTCATAGGGAATTTCAAAGTCTGCTCGTGGTTAACTTGGTGATAATCACTGTATTAAAAAGCACCTCGTTTGGTTAAGTCAGCCCAGTTTGTACCTCGTTAGCTTTTATGGCTAGCTTAGGACAAGTATAATATAATGGTGGTGAAGAGGTATGGCTTCTTAGGATTCCATAAAAACCGCTAACAACGTTTCTCATTAAAAGTAGTGCCACGTTAAATTAAGTGGGTATATGAAAAGTCTTTTATTGTAACAAACAAAGTTTTTTTACCGTAGGAATACAGAAATACAATATTTTACCGATTTACTTGTATATATTTTTTCAATCCATTACATTAAACGCATCTGCGTAATTATTATTATATTTTAATACCGAATGAATTTATTATTGTCTATGGAATTTTATATTGGTGAAAAAATATTTTTTTTTATGCGATGTGAAGTTACTTTTCACGATAGTCAAAAGAGGTTTGATTTTGGACATCGTTGTATAATTGTATCTGAAATTTTATAATATAGATAATGTATATTTAGTTATATTCAACGAAGTTTGAGGTGTACTCGATAACTGTATTCCGGTGGCTAATTTATGCGCATAACTCCGAATGATAGATTTAAATATTTATGTTGTACTTTGTAAACCGTCCATTCATTTAATAAACAACACAAGTTCAAAAAACATTTTTTCCTAGAATTGCCCTCGCTGACAAGCGTAATTCTAAGTGCTTTTTTTTAAATTTTTGTTTTTATATTTTTGCTAACATTACTTATAATGCAGGTATGTGTCATGATTCTTCTAATGCTGCTATGTATAGTCCAAATAGAGACTTGGCTTCCTCATTTCTTTTCGTCCATTTACCTTGGTCTCCAACAATTTCTGACCAATCATGCACACTAGGCCACTTGAATTTCTCATCCTCGAATTTTTACGTGACCATTCAGTGAGGATTAATTAAGAAATATTAAATATAAATCAATATAGATAGACAGAAAATGGTGAATATATAAATTACCGTAATCAACTTAAATGAAATCAATAGTTCACCCAGAACATCTGACACACCTCTTCACTATAACTCTGACCCCTTACAGAAACAAAGGACGTAAAAACAATTTTCTCTCACACTGGTTAAACGATCGGTGAACGCACAAAGATAATTACAAAATACAGATTACACATCGTTGGGCGTGCTCGGAAATAAATTGTTTGTCTAGAAGGGGTTATTTGGAGCAGCTAATCGCGCGTTTATGGCATATTGTTTCCCTAAAATTGATGAAAAATACGTAACTAGACCGCAAACCAAGCCCTTTTTACATTTCCTATTTCATTAAAAGCTCAAAACCCGGCACCAACTTCTGAAGTAGACGCAGCTTTATGGCATCAATCATAATAGCTGTGGTCAGTTGTAAAATTCTCTTGTAATTTGTCTATCATTAAATATGACGTGTGCTTTTTTTAAACAGCGTCTATTGTTTAAAACTTCAGAGACGTTTTACTTTGTAATGTGTTCCGTTTAAAGTCTATAATTTTGTGATATCTTGGGGGGATTTTCGGTTAACAGACACGTGTGAGCCACGTTCCGTCCGCTCGTGTTTCGTAAATTAATAAAAGTTTGTTTAATAAGGCTTTATTAAAATCGAGGCGCAGGTAATTAATTTTATCTGGTCTTTGGGGTTTATTGTTTTAATAATAACGAAAGAATGCGTGTTTAATGAATTATACATTTACAATATTATGAAGATAAATTCGTATATATTTTCGATATTTACAATTTTACTTTAAACATAATTACGAGATCGTTATGAATAAAATAATCTAAAGATGATCATTGAGAAACGCAGAACCAAAGAGTATCAAGAACGTATAGATACCCTGGAAACATTTTGGTAGGTAACTCGATATTTGAAAACACCGCTGTTTAAACCTTTAGAAATTAGTAAAAGAACGAGATGAACTTCAATCTCACCTGCAGAATGGAGAGTGGAAATGGAGCGTTCTTTGCACTGAATAATCTATTCATGTTGCTACTGTAAAAAAAGACAAAATTGTGTATGTACAACGTGACCATCCAATCAATTGCTCAGTATTGGTGAGTAACCTGGAGCCAAATGGACATGATTTGTGTTACCACATCACCACCCGCCATGTATATGAAGCCACGGTTTGTGCATGGCCGTCTTCCATGATGCTATAAACGTGTCAGAATGAAAAAATTTTAGCACCATGCTTCCTTGTCCCGAAACGATATCGCAACAATGCACCTTACTGCTTAAAGAAAGAATTTTAGAAAATAAAAAGAATCTTGACTTGTTCTTCCATAATTTATCTTTAATGACATAAAGTGTCGTGTATCCGTGTACAGAAACTCTACCGAAACAAAGAAGTCAGTTGAAAGTGATAAATCTAAGGAGGGATCAGAATTATTCCGTCCTCCATATGACGCAGCAATTTTTTCAAATGATTCAAACTTTACCACCACCACTTTACGTATTCGTGATATTTTTTTTTGTAAAGTAGGCGTGCGCGACTTTACCCAAATATTATCACCTCACCATTACATCGCTGATATCTGATCATTTTACTAAGTTGTGACAAATGAATTTTTTTCGACAAGTTTTATCGTGTAACGAGATAAATATCTACCTAATTCGTTCAAAAAAGTTGTGCAAGTTTCATCAATATTGATCGAATAGTTTTTGAGATAAATGAAAAAAAACATGTACAAAAGAAAAATGTTTAAAAAAAAAACGATATTTTTTGCTTAGTAATCATAAAAATACTCAATCAAAAAGTAAATAAGTATTTCAAAATCACAAGCAGATACTTCAATAATTATTATATGTATAAATATAAAATAAAATCTTATGCCTTCTCGTTTGTGTCACGTTGTTTATAAATAAAAATCTGATCAAATGTTTTACGATTTTTTCAAGGTAATTATAAATATATATGACATAATTAATACCAAATAATATCATTTTGTGGATATAAAATTAGTATGCAGTTTCGTTAATAAATTTTAATTGTAACCTTACATATTATTTGTTACAAAGATGTTACGTAATATTTCAAGCAGCATGATATTTTAAATGCAACACTGCCGAGTGTCAAAATAATAAACGTCCTGACCACCCACCTTAATGAACATAATCAGCTGGGATAATTACAAGAACAGTTAAAATTATAAAACAAAGTATGGATAATCTTATGAAATCAAGTTAAGAAAAACAGTTAATACTTTCACGTGCTTAACAAATTAATATGGAGCGATACATTTTATTATAATAAGAATAAGTATTTAATTTTGATGACGTACTTTCAATACTATTACCGCTATGGGACGACAGAATATTATATATAATGTGGAACGATATGGTGTAGATTTTATATTATAATTATTTGTTTGGCATTTTCAAAACATGCAATTATTGTGATAACAATACCAAAATTTACCGGAAAGTAGTATAAAACCTTTCGATATATCATATTCATATGTAGTATTGGTTGAAAATGATTTTCATAAATTAAACCAATTAAAATATATCAAATGAAACATACTGTTAAACATTTAAACGTGATGTTTAATGATATTACAGTACAGGTTAAAACACTTAAAATGCATAAAATTACGCATGCAAATTGGAAAAAAAATATGTAGGCCTTGTCCAGTCCAGTGTCGTTAAAACTCGCGTGGTATTCTAGCTACATGTGACCTCATTGAGCCGTCCACATGCACTCGCTAGATTCTCGACAACGCAACGTTTTTATTGCCATTTCAAAATAAATTACATCACCTAGCTTGTACACTGTCAAAAATACATCTTGTCAGTTGCGACATATAAAATCTCCAATGAACCGTGTATCACGATTGAGTTGTTAGTCTTTATTCTCGCACTCGCGCTTGTTTTGAATGTATATTCAAAAAATAATTACGTCACCAAGCTTCTTCACTGCCAAATGAAACGCGTTATATGGATGCAGCACACATTTGGTACTGGAGCGTAAAGCGCGGTGAGACACGCGCCATCTGAACAAGGCCAACGGTACATTGTTTTTTATTTTCATAAACACACATTGCATGACTTCTTATTCTAGCAAAATAAGTGAAATTATTCATACATATAAATGCGAGAATGGTTTGATTATTTGCCTTACTTTTAACATTCCTTCACTCTATTTCCATCTTCCGATGACTTTCTGCTACCCCTGTTTTGTTGCACCCTCTAGGAGGGCTATACTTTCCGAAGTAATAAATTTCTATATAACAAGTCACTCAAACAGATTTCCATATAATAAAATCAGTACAGCGATGTTAACTTTGAATTCTGCATGAAAAAATATTGTTTTTAATAAAATAAAATGCAATATGTAGCACTTATTCCACATTATATAAAAATATCTATAAACAAATTATCGCTTTGATGAGAATTTCTTTACTAATCTTATATTTTATATTTTGTATTAGTTGTAAATTAGTGGAGAAAACCGGTTCCTATAATCAATGAAATATATTTATGGACTAAGTATGTAATATTGTACTTAATTTTAAATTATTTGTCATAATGTCATTATACCCAGATAATTAAAATAATAACTTAAATACTTTTTTTTAAATATATTTTATTGTAAATGGTAGTATGTTATAGTTTGATAGTATTATAAATAATATGATGCCTTGCGGAATGCTATTGGAAGAATAATTACATATTATTATCGTATGTCTTAAATTCATAAATATCTAGATTACCATTTAAAAACTACTTACGTAATTAAGGAAATATCAATAATATAACACTCAGAATGAAACAGAGGGTATCAATTACACGTACGTTATGAGTAAAGCAGAAATTATTTTGATCGATCTGTTTTATGAGTAGGTAAACGAGCAAAAGGATGTGTAAGAGAGAATGCAACGGGAGCACTAAAATAATTATCCTTGCAGTCGGTGATTACCTTTTTTTGCCTTTTTGCCCCATCGATCACATACTCCCGTCTTGCAAACCTGCTATTAGTTTATGAAATATTACTCCACAAAATATCTCAAGCCTTCTTCTCTCTCTGTGAGAAATGATTGGCCAAATGTCGTTACGCAGTGATACGCAACAAGGCACGTTCGCATTTAAACTATGCACATAGCAGATTAATAAATAGAATTTCGATAGGCATTAATTCCAGGGGTGGCTATACTTTTTTTTCTGGGATCGACTAGTTCATAAAAATATTTATGGCGATCGACTGATATCATTACATCATGCGAGAACAATAAAAACCCATTTTTTATAATTCAAATATGTATTTATGTATTTTGAAAACAGATATTTTATACATATAAAAAATAACGATACGAAGAAATCAAATTAACGACAATAATTATTATGTCTTTCACTTCAAAAAAAAATAAGTAGGTCCACATTAACTATAATTTCGACATAGTTACACAATTTACCTGTGTATCGAATATTAGAATTTTTTCAGTAACTAAATAACAACAACCCTTCGCCAGGAAATACACTTAAAATAAATTATTTAGATTAATTACGTGTAGGTACATCAATAATCACATCACATCAAATTGCATCTCACAGATATATATTTTAAAATGTAAATATTCCTTGAGGAAAATAGCGTCGCAGGCAACTTTTTTTACTATTCAAGCAAATTTTTGGTTTGTGTTTTTCTTACTTAACTGGACGACCCGCCACGTCAGGCCCCCCTAAGCCCGGGCCCTCAGACTAGAGCCCTGTCAGACCCCCTTGTGGGAGCCATGCCTGCTGGTGTATTTATAATGCAACGATAACTGATAAAAGTGGGTATTGCTTCCTCATTTTTAGATAAAGTAATACGCCCAACATGATTCCCAACCATAGCATTAGCTCCATCAGTCGTTACCGATACTAGTTTATGAATAGGAAATAGGAACATTACTTATAAATATATTAACTTTAATTACAAAGTGATTTTGTGATAATTTAAGTTGTCCAGTCGAAATGTTGGACACGACTGACATTCATAAGTGAATATCATGGATTTGTAAGTGAATTAACAACACTGTAAAGTGTTGCCAAAAATGTGTTTGATCAATCAAAATAAATCACAGTGGGTATAAAACATGGTGTCGGTTGCGATATTTATTTCTTTTATAAAAAAAAATTGTATTCAAATTGCTACCTTAAAGCATAATAATGATGAGGATTGAATAATATGTTTTATATCAATTTAATTATCATGATCTGAATACTAATCGTGTACAATACAATGAATTGTTTATGTTGTATTCGATAAATCACTACATAGTTAGATGTTATTGAAATATTAAATTCAAATATCTAAGTAGGTATCAGATATGTTATTTTGTGAGTTACATTATTTTTATCAATGCTATCAAATGCTAAATGTAAGCTTTATATTTATTTATATAAAAAAACAAAATATTGTGCACATAACATACTTATTTGAAAATCACAATTAGGATACCTACATTTTTTTTTCTTTTACTTAGTTGTTAAATATTACCTACACTTATATTTAAGGATTGGAGGAAGGAGGACATTATAGGATTTAAGACATAAAGAACTTTTGTATGGCATAATTTTTATTACTTACTTCTTTTTAAATATTGTAGGGTAGTTGTATGTATAAATAAACTTTAAAAAAATCTAATTGAATTAGATGAGAGTTATTTTGTATTATCGATTTATTTGCAGTATGTTCACAGTTTATAAAATTATATTTTTTTATTGCACTGAAATAACCATACTTGACAAATGTGTTACAATTATAAAAAAATAATTGTCTACTGTCATGTACATGATAACTAATGAATTCTTATTATTTAGACTATAATCGTATCAAGTTAAATAATTATCAAAGAGTAAATAAACCATAACCGTTAACAATAGATTTATCTTCTAGAAGAACACTGTGATAAAGACGCTTTATATTTGTGTTACAAACATAAAACACGTTTATTTCATATCTATAGTATCAATATCTAGAATACACGTCATTTAAATAAACGTTACTATCATAAATATGACACATATTGTATAATACAGTTAAATACAAATAATTTTTTTTAAAAATAGTCCAGTTGGACATATCAGCTTTGTTGCGAGACACTATTTCAAACACACTTAAACTTATTTCATATTATAATAAATAAAGTACGAATAAATGCCTCTGGTTATTTATAATAGTTCAAACGCTTTTCGCGCAAGGCAAAATTACAGCGGTATTTGAGCTTTGTTATTTAACAAAACTAAAAAGGATTTTGAATACACTTTTTAATTTTTTTTTTAAATTTCAGAAAAATAGTTTTTAAATTTAAAAATAGGTACATATAAATTATTAAAAAGACTTTTTATTTCTAATATTATTCTAGAGAACTTAAGATGAGTACGTTTAATAAACGTATTTTTATTATATGTTGTTTTTTAAAATATATCATTGAATTAAAAATTATATTTTTGATTTAAATATTTTATGTTTGTAGAAATATTTATAATATAAGTATATTATAATATATAGATATATATTCTCGCTTAAAATGCTTTAAAATGTTACTTACTAGTAAAATCTAGCAAATAGTAATATCTTTCGTATTCGAGAAACCCCAAGTGGTATTACACTCTCCCTTAATTTCTGCAACTTTCCACAAAAAGCTATAAAATCGCAAAAACAACCAAATAAGCCTACTTATCCGAGCTGATTAAGACTGTTTTCGAGTCGATCGTTATTATAGCTTTATTATTTTCGAGACACGGCTGCCATAATTTTTTTATACACTCATTAAGTTTCGGTTTCAGGATATTGCAACACAAAGGCATTTGTAGGTACCTCATTCACGGGTATGTCTTGTATGCATTATGAAAAAATTGGGGAATTAAGACATTGTTTTTACGCGGATGAGTGTTCGTTAGGTGTTTATCACCCGATATAAAGAGACGGTTGTTAACTTTTATAAAATACTATTGACGGCCTGGTTAAAAAATGTTCATGAATAAGTTTTAGAGAAACGACAATCACGTATTTATTGATAATAAATAATATCCTTACTTAAGCGTTTTTATTCTACAAATACTATATTATATTGAATTAATGTATTCAGTAGTGGTAGAGAATTGAAAATATATTATGTTTAATTGGAATTTAGAAAATCTTACCTAATCACTTTGCTTATAGATATATGTACTTAAATAACTATTTAAAAATAAATACCAATACGTTAAATAAACCAAAACGTAATTCCATTCAAATATTGTTATATCTGTAACAAATTGAATGATAATTTTCCAATTTTTTCCATATTGGTTGACAACGATTTTATAATTATTGTACTTATATTTATATAAAACCAGAAAAAAACGTGACAATGTTATTTGGCGTAAATATGTTATAATATTAAATTTAAAAGATTCATCAGATTATGAACAATAGGTAGTGTAATGTTTACAAAGCGTTATGAAGTTAAGTTTATTTTTTAAATGTTTAATCGCAAGGCTGACACCAATCTCACTTTTTGGCCGTTTTTATTATATTTTTTATAAGTAGGAACATTGATCACAAAATAACGTTTACCTATATTTAAAATTTCCATGACATAATATTATGTTATATTGTATAATGAATTGATATATTTTTAAAATCCCAAATATTTCAATTTGATTCGACTATTATCACACCATGATCATCACTGCTAATTATTTTTGGAAACAAGCAGCTGAAAACTAATGTCATGATTACAAAATGAAATAAACACAGATATATCAAAAAACGTTCGATTTCTATAGTTATATTAACAACGTTATTAATAAAATAGTGTCATTGTTTTCTTTATGGTGACTCTATGGTTTTTTTTTAAATTAACAACAGGGTAATATAAATTTAATATGCCTGCCTTAGCTACTATTTTTTTTATTCAACGATTCAGACAAAAGATTTGATAATGTAACATTCTATGATATATTGAATAAACATAATTTGAAAAAACTTCATGCATACTCACTAGAAAAAATCTGAAAAAAATCTGAAAAAAATGTAGAAAAAAATACAACATTCTTTCTAGTGTTTGAGATATTTGCATGAGATATTTTCAAGTTATGTATATTCAATATTATATTATAGAATGTTAATTTCTCAGATCTTGTGTCTTATTCCTTGAATAAAAAAACAGTTTATTAAATTATTAGCAAGACAGTGCAAGTACCTACGTTATCCTACGTTAACTCTAAATAATGAAGTAATCCGCGACGTCGGGAATTAATATTGATACTAAAACCGATAGCTAACGCTATAACGCAATTCAATAAGTATTTTCATGTAACAACTACCTACTAGTTAAAATCGTCGTAATTAACCAAGATGCCGTAGTTTAATTGGAAAAGCATACTGGCGCGAATCCAGCAGATACAGGTTCATGTCCCGTCGGGTGTCGTATTTTTTTCTACAAATTGATTTTTTCTTGTGTGTATATGCATGAGACGTTTTCAAATTGATGTATGCCTTAGTTTCATTATAGTCATAACTTATATAAATAACTAAGTAGGTAGGTTGTAATATATTTTAAATGATAATATTTAAATCAACAAAATATATTGTTATTCAAATTATTTTCAATAGAAGCATAAGTTACAGTGATACATTTATGTTAGATAAAAAGGTATACCTACAATCAGTAATATAATAAGTACCTACAGGTGATTATTATGGTATGTTTAAAAAAATGATCCATTGATCATTTTTAAAATAACTACTTTGAGGTTTCGATGTTAGCACCTCGAAGGTGTCAAAATTGCTATAATTTCACTACAAGAGACTGCCGAATTCGATACCTCTAATACAACCCACCAAATAGATAGACTATTCCAGAGAAATATTTAATATTTAATCTAAATTAAACATAATTTAGTAGGTCTATGAATAATCTGGTCATTATTAAAATTATTTCATCTCACTTAGAGGTATATAATGTAATATTTGTTTACGTGTAGTTTGTAATGTAGAAATAAATATTTGTATATTTTATAAAATTTAATATTTAGTTATATCAGCACTCGTTAAAATATAGAATGTTATCAGTAACCAGTTACTACCACGGTGGCCGCGAGGCTTGAACGTCAGCCTATAGCGTCGTGGGTCCCAGGTTCGAATCCTGGGTCTGGCAAGTACACATTTTTTCAATTTGTGCGTGAGTCAGGGTATGGACCTAATAGGTTGAACAAGTGGCTGACATCCATTTCTCGTAAAAAACTAAATCTGTTAATACAAACCTCTTCTCTGTGGAGGCCCATATGATCATATTAGGATCGGACATGGTCGGAAAAAAAATAAATGACTACCCTGTCAAACCCTAGCATTGTGGCATTAGGTAAGCACAATCTCACGCCACTTTCCTTTGTCCATCGCCAACTTTCGCGTCTCCCCGCCACGCAAGACCTGCAGCGCGTAGATCGCTTTTGTGACATCTCTGCAGGGTGAGGGGTGGGCGGCCATGGCGATGGATCCTTTGAGGTTGTGCCACGAGCATACGGATTATGGCACTCTCTGGAGGCATCCGAAACACATATCCTAGTCAACGGAAGTGTCTTTTCGTGATTTCTTCAATCACCGAGGGCTACCATGTCCGCTCACGGACTCGATTATTACTATAAATAATGAATTAAAGATGTGAATTAAGAGTCATTAAATGATCTTATAAATATTTCCTATTAATTATTCGCACTCAATAAATGAATTTTTATATTGATAATACCATATTGCGGTTTACTGTACCTATTTATAGACAGACACTCGTGTAAAAAGCGTGAGTATATTTGAGAAAATTTGTCCATAACGATTACGTGTGGTTTGATGTTGCGTGTTTGTATATTTTTTTTTACATGTATAGTGCAAAAGCTTCACTGGAAGCTCCATCCTCCCTTTATTTAAAGAAGTTCTATACGCTCAGAATATAACGCGGCCAAATTATTTTTGTATCATTAGAGGTAATATACGTCAAATTATGTCTAAGTATTTACAAGTAAACGTAAAATTATTTCTTATATTATACAGTATTAGAATATTATATTTTTAAAACCTTTTTTTTCATTAGCGCCCGTTTTGGTTAATGACACTTAATATATGCAAATAATTATTTTAATATTTCCTACAAAAAGTTTAATTCGCCTTAAAAATATACAAAATGCTTTTTCAGCTGTTTGCCAACATCGACCGTACGTATTTACTGCTTCGTAGTGATAATAATATAACGGGCATTATAAATTGCGGGTTTAGGAACTTAGAGGCCCAACAAACTTACTGATATTGAAGACCCTACGATAAAAAATAAAATAAAAACCATAGGTACATTAAATCTATCAAATGACTTAGTAAATATAATAATATTCATAAGGATATCTTTTTTCTATAACCACATTCTGTAACTAAAATAATTATTATTGAAGATCTGTTTGAGTGGTTATACATATTATAAACGCTTTTGATGTTAATTGCAAGAATACTGTAAATAGCAGCGGCGAAGGGTGGAGGTAGACTATTAAGATTCACCATAAATGGTGCACACTATACTTTGTCAGTCATACGTATTTATTTTCATTGAAATTAGGCTTCATTCCGATGGTGTTGCTTAGTTTTTAAAATTCAATTAAACCCTGCGAAAACCAAGCCATAATAGATGGTAATCGAAAAATACTCGCCTGTCTATAAAATATCTAAAATTATGCAATTAAATCATACATAACTTTGAATATTTTATACCTAGATAGAATAATATTTTTTATCTATTATAGTTTGGTTTAGGCAGGGCCTAATGAATTTAAAAAAAAAATGAACCAACAATATGTGTAATATGTATTCTTAATTCAACTAAAACAAATAACTATGAATGAAAAAGTGAGCACAATTTTGTCGTATCGCCTAAAGTATACCAAAATGGTGTGGTTTGGCAGGGTTTAATTGATTTTTAAAAACTAACCAATACCATTTGGGCATTTTCGCCAAAGTTTGTACATGTTTGAAATTTGGGTAATATTATTTTTTCACTCAAATTAACCATTTTTATATAGCTAGCAGATTCCTTGTTCTATTGCTGAATTGGTGATAGCAATTTTTCAGCAAAATATTGATTAATACAATATTTATATCATTTTTATTATGAAATTGGGCATAATAAGTTTCCGTTCCGTGACTACGAAACTTAGCTTTTAAAACATGAATGAAACACTTTTTATCACTTAAAAGAGCTCTATTAGATTAAAAAAACCATACACTTCAAAATAAAACTACAAATAGTCAAAAAATATTATTGAATTTTAATTCTTGGGCACATTTCGTTCCCCTCCGTTACCCTATGTCTATAATGGCAGAGCATTTTTCCTTTAGTATTTGAAAAAACCAATCAATGTTCGTTCTGCTATTTTTTTAAAGACAATAATCACTTTTACTAAATTTTATTGGAAAAATAAATAAGTTTCGTTATTTAATAATCAAATGAAAAATAGTTAACGTTCAACTTTTTTGGGGACATTTTCGGAATGGAACGAAATGGTAACGGAGTGTAATTTGTAAAGCTTAAGTTACATGTTACCATAAAAACAAATTTTTGTTTTATGAAATTTATTTGAATTTTTTGATAGACAGATAAATATTCAACGTGCGTCAAAATAACAAAACAAATCAAACTTAATCACTAAAATAGACATATTTTATAATAAATTTCACAATACTTGTAAAATAAGGTAGGTAATAATTTTGACACACTATACATTACCATAACTTTATTTGGCATTTATATTATTTGTAACTCAGATAAAAAATATTTTTAAGCAAATTAACAATATATGAAAAAAAAAATCAGCAAGGGATTCAGACGCGAGTTCCTAGCGCGGCACGGAGTATATAACTTTTACGAAAATAATTATAGTCAAACTCGGTTATTACGATCTCTGACATAGCGAGATCTCGGATGTAATAACGAAACATTTGTTGACAATTGGTTTATGATTTTCGCCATACATTTAATTCTTTCACTGTTATAACGAGCAACTTATCGGATATACCGAGCTAAAATACTGTTAATGTGTCGACCGTTTTAAAACATTTCGACCCTAAGCAATAAAATCCGATTGGACAGGATGCCGCCGGGGTCGGATTACGTTTATGACACTAGTAAAGTGTCTAAGTACCTACCTTATTGGTGTTTCACCGACAATAATAAAAAAGTATCCACGCATATGGTTGAAAAATCCAAGGTTTGTGAAGTCCGTAGGTACCTACCAGCGTTAATTACAATAAACAACTTCTTTTGTAGTTTATGAATGCCATGCTCGTTTCGGGGATTTTTACGATGGTTTCCAAATTTTTTATTTTCGGCTTTTTGTGTAATGTGACATGCTCATTTAAAAATACCTATTCTCTGATATAACGAGTAACGCTTATAACAAGCAAATTCAGTCGGTCCCATCTTCCTCGTAATAACCAAGTTCGACTTTATGTTGTCTTGAAATTTAATTGTATTCATCAACATAAAATGTAGCTATACAGGTTGATTGTAATCAAGACGTACTTTTCTGACATTTCGTGAATACCTACAGTTCTAGGTATTAAATCTAATCGAGTACACATTTCTGTTAAACGTGACAAAAAAATACTTTTTCATACATTTTTATAAATTTCTATGCCTAAAATGTATGGAGAAGTTTTAAAATTTTGGTGGCGTATAACAGAAAGAGTATGACAGAGCCAGTGCCTGTCTCGCAATTATTTCAGTCTGGTGTTTTTTCTTTTCCTTCTGTTGTTTTTTTTTATCTCCATACTTTTATGTGCGCTATTTTTGCGTATTCAGACATATCACATACTTTTTTAATCTTTATAATATTATTATATTATAGTCAGGTTATTTTTTATATTTTTTAATGAAAATATTTTTGTTTTTCATACGAACAGACAAAATAATTTTTTTTATAATCTATGAAGAACTAAACACACACTGTAAACCCAACTTTATGCATGCCATTTCGTTACTTTTACATTCCACATATACGTTACCACCAATATAGTTTCGGAGTGGAAGTAACGGATTCTGTTTCAGAAGTGTTTGAAGCCAAAATTTAGCTTAGTTTTATTGTTAAACCTGCGATATGTTTTATTATATCTGTAGTATGAAAGATAAGCTCCATATGTGTAGTATGTGAAATAGAAATATGTGTTTTCTTACCTTATAAATCGTGGTAACAGTAGTGGAACTTCTTAAATGACCAACCCAGAAAGCAACCTGTTCCGATAGCGATACCGACACACACCAACAATTTAAAGTGTACATGGCGATCAGTGTTATACAAAAATGTTGCTACATTAAAAAAAAACATATTTATAGTGAAAATTTTTCGCCTTCATGCTAAAATCGTGGTAACGGAATGTGGAGTTCCACTTTTTCAAATATCCTGGGACACACTTTAAACGTGATTTTTTTTCAATATTGGTACAAATTTACGAAAAAACTATATATTTTCCAAAAATATATAATGTAAGCTGTTGAAAACACTACGAATTTAATTTTACACACTCAAAATTAATGACGAAATCAGACTTTGTTTATTTGAATTTATGGGTGGGACATGGTAAAAACGCACTACCTTTCGATCTAAATAATCAATTAAAAATATATACAGGTCAGATAGTTGTATTTAACTGATTGAATAGAGTAAATTAATAAATTTGCATGTTAAAAGTACATAACTTTCCAACATTTTATAATATAATAACTATGAAAAAATCAATCAAAGTCATGGGACATGCCAAAAACGCAATGTACAAACTTTGGCGAAAATGCCCATTTGTAAATTATTGTAATCTTAGTTTAATAAAAACAAAAACGTGTGACTAACATAGTTTAATGTGTACTTTTATGGCGGATCTTAACTGGCTTCCTCCACACTTCGTTACTGGTGGATAGTATCTATTTATACTCAAATTTTAAATCCATGGTTTTAAAATTACGCTATAATTTATTTGCATGACTCGTTTTAACTGTTTCGAGGCCCCACTTTAAATCTCACGATGAATCGATTGCATCGTTTACGTCAAAGAAAATCGCCGCTGGGTATCATGCGAATAATATTAAAACCATTATTCTATTATCATTATTATAAATAATTTGATAGGCGAGCGTATGGTAAAACTTTACACACTTACCAATTATCTTGTAAAAGTGAAATAATTCACACGTTTTTTCACACACCATTACACTATATACTTACAGAATGTTCAACCGCTTAGAAAATTGTACGGTTCGAAATATTTTCCCTCGGGCAGTATTTCATTATTTAGATGCAGAATGAAAAATTGCTGCCAATAAAATAATAGGACTCATCATATCGCATGTGGAATATTAACACATAATGTGTATTAGAATTAAAACAAGCACTTCTCACTACACGAGAGTTCTTCAGTTAATAATGTATTTTAACAAAATTATTCTTTACTGTCTATACTTTTAAATCTTGCAAAAGAATATACGATGTGATAACAAATTTCACACGTCATTATCTTGGCTCTTAAAAACCTATTTTTTTTTATAAACAAAAGTATCAGAAACTTTTCAAGATCCACTTTTATGAGAGATTTTGATTGCTATAATTGAATGTGAAAAATATATAGGCGTACATAATAATATATATATAAATATATATTATATCGTTTTTATAACTACAATATTAGTTTACGCGTTAATTTTTTAATTTGTTAATTTGAAGAATCTACGGTAGTGATTCGAGAAAAGCACTTTTTGCCACTTTTCATAGCAATATGAGATGTAAAAAAAATAATTAGTAATATTATTTCAATCACAAAAATACAGTTTGACGATTTGTTTAAATGTTTGAAAACCCGTTTTAAAAACTCATATTTTTAATGATTTTTTTGTGATTTAATGAAAATGTTCAATATAATGTATCGAAAGTTAATTACGGTCACCCTTAAAGTAAGCACATATTAAGTAAAGAGGAATACGGTAAATACATTAAATACGTAGGTTATAAAAATATGTTTAATATTAGTATGATATCAAAGGTTTGACATGAAACAACATCCATAAAAAAGAAAAAATAAAAATTCTCTTTCTAAATAAAAATCAAACAGATAAAAATATTTTTTTATGTCAACTCAATTTGTTTTTAAATGATTTAATGAAAAGTGGGGAAGTTTCATTATAAATAAACATCGCTAATACCATCAGTTTTGAATACCATAATGTAATATTTTAGATTCGTATTATTATATGACATTTTTTGCTTTTATTTATAAATAAAGTGAATCTTATCATAAATATTTTTTTATCAAAAGAAATACAATTATTTGGTAAATAAAGTAATGTTCGTAGCTCACATTCACTGTTAAATAATAAATAACGTCTAATGACATGTTGCATCAGTACTATAAGAAAGTGAGCTTTTATCTCTAATACAAAGGCTTACACATTTAAACTCAATACATAATACCAGGTATTTGTTGCATCTAATGAGCACTTTAACTGAACAGTTTAAAACTCCTAAATAATATACGCGTACTTAAAGAAAGTGAAGACTCGAAATTTTTGTACCAACAATAATGTTAAATAATGTATTATGTGAAGTAGTTATCTTATCTAGGTAATTCTGAGAAAACTTTTAACATTGGGTCTAAACGATTTCTATAAATTAGAATAAAATATTTTATAAAAAACACAGTTTCTCGAGTTTACCAAACTTTCATTGATTTAGGTATATGTCAAACTTTGAACGATTTAAAATTAGGCTAAATAATAATAATTATTGTTTGTCCATTTCAAAGATGAAAAATATCTCCCATCGATGGATCTTAAATAGAAGCTTGTAGATATTATGGTAAAAAATATGGTTTCCTTGGGCATGGTAGTATGATTGAGTGAATAAAAGGACACAAGTCCTGGAATATTTTTTAATACTTAATAATAAATTAGCATTAAAGAAAATCTTGGTTGTAATGTTTCTCTCTTCTTATTCATCGTTTCCTTACAGCTAATGTGCATGACCACCCTTATGCAGTAATGCAGTTATCTTGTGTGCGACTAGGACTCACCGTTCTTCATGGTCATCTGTTTCCTTCAAAGCAGAGTGAAGGCTACCACCAATAAACTCATGTTCGTTCCACCACGCTGACACTTTTCTTCTGTTTTGACTTCCTTGGAGGCTACCAAAAACCACTAAAACATTTTAGACATACTAGTAGGCGTGAATCAGATAGTCTAGATAATCTAGTGTATCCAGGTTATCTGATTCGCGCTAAATAGAATGTCTAAAATGTTTCAGATTGCGTCGTACATATATTGCCGAGAGCAGTTCCTTTATCTGGATAATTAATTGGTCTGTCAAAACCACGTATTGTTTTAGAAATGTTTTTTGTATCCCATATATCATTAAATTCATTTATTTCTGTTAAGTCTCCGTGCTTTTCTCTCCCATGGCAGATTTTATTAAATTACGTATTTTAGTAAACTCAATCAAAGTTCACTTGAGAGCGTGTCGATCTCAGTCTTGGACATCTGCTCCTGAGATATTCCCAAGCGTAAAAAAACTGCGGATACTTCACATCCAAATGAAGGGCCTAGTAATACGCTCGATTAAGACCGAGTATGGTGTGGGGCGGGTTGGTTGGGAGGGGTCTATGTTTGTGTTGTTAATACCACTCAATACCACATTTCGAAGGGTCTAGGACGATTTGGCACCGCGAACTGGCCTCCGGCGATTGGCCTCCGGTAATTGGCCGCCAGTACAATCGGACGCCGGCCCAATTGGACGCCGACCCAATTCGACGCCGACCCAATTGGCCTCCGGGAGGATTGGACGCCGCACAGTTGAATTAAATGCGCAAAGGAATAGACGTACGTTACGATTTGTTGGAGTAAATAAGCAAGTCAGTTTAATATGCTTCTATTTTCTCAGTAGTTGTACCATATACATTTCGCGCTTGACACATTTTTAATATAGATTGAGAATAATTATTATGCCTTATGATGTTTATTAAAAGAAAATAATTCTTCCCTCGTTAAAACTTAAAGATGTGCATAATCAATTAATTAATTGTCTATACATGGGTACTTATTTATCTTTACAACAAATATTAAAAATAATGTTCGATGTTAGAATGAAAATAACATTATATTTCAGCGTTTTATCGACTTAATATTATAATAAAGCTTAAACATGTATATTATTATGCATACATGCGTATTTTAAGATAGTATGAAATTACAAACAAAATATTAAGTAAGTTATATGCTAAGTATAAATGTTTCAGCGTCCGATTGTACCGGAGGCCAGTTTGCGGTGCCAAATCGTCCCATTCCCCATTTCGAAGGCATCAGGCAGGGTCCACGATTCGACACCGTACAACAATATGGAGAACACATATTTACACAAGTATCATTTTCTTGGCTGTTTCGATTCTTCTATTGATATATTTATATTGTGGTGAGTCGTATCATTGTATTTTTCACTAATAGTCAATCCCAGATACACAAACTTATCCACTGTTTTTATAATATGTCGAAGTGTGTTTTCTACAGATAGAGGTTAGCCCAATCGATAACCATTAATGGAGTTGTATTCCTATTAATACGGAGATCGTATTTATGACTCTCTTATTATCTATACCCAATGCAGCAAATTTGTAAGTTCCCTTTAGTAGTATCATCTATGAATTTCAAGTTATTTATTTTCTAAACACCAATATTTTTTATAAAAAAAAAATGTTAATAGACGTGGCCAAATGAAAATGATGCAGAGAAATAGGTTACTAAGAATAATGATCAATTATATTCTTAATTACTTGCAGATTTATTTGTTAAATTTGTGGTCTCAGATTTATTTCCAGGTAATTTTATTTCCCCTTCTGAATAATATGAACTCAAATTTTTATTCACCAGGCCAACAGTCAAAAGGTTAGGTCACGCAAAGCTTCGAATGAATAAATTAATATCAAATGCAAGCGTTTATAGAAACGTTGTATGCAGTATCTGTCGATCGAAATTGATAAATAGCCGAATATTTATCAATGCCAAATTATCATGGGCCGTGTTACAATAACGTGATGGCCAGGAGCGGGGGTTGGATACTAAAACACCGGCGTACCGCAAATGGAAGGGGTGTCTGTTATGCCTTGTGAAATTGTTTCAATTATACTATGAAGATGTATATACATAATGTAGTAAGAAATAATTTATAATGCTAACTCGGCAATCGTTTAATTCGTCTTTATATAAAGTTTTGAATTGTTTTTTTGTCTTGTGATTTATATATAAATGATTGGGCCATTTATATTAGCATCCTATCCTTACTTACCACCTTTCTCAAATCCCAGTGGTATTGAAAAATATATTATAACCAATAGAAAAAATCTTTTTGAAAAAAGTAAGCCACCCCGGCAGGGAATCGAACCCTGCATCTCCTGGGTTTACGCCCTGTCCATGCATTACCTCTATGCTACAAGGTGACGTACTAATTGCGACAAATTTTAACTATTGGCTTTTTTAATACCCACTCATCAGCGTTCTTCTAAATCAAGCTACTTTGGCAATCGGTTTTTGTTTTATTAAATCAAAGTAGATACCTATTACTTCAATTACTAACCGACGTAGTGGATTTCTCCAATATTTTTTATGATGTAACTTACATGAACTTGCTAATAATTTATAATTAACTATTTCTTTTATTCAACGAATAATTCACAAGATTTAAGAATGTACCATTCTAATTATTGAACATACATTGTTATAAGACTAGACGATAAGCAATTATGGGTCAAAAAGATCGTAACTGCAAACAACGGGAGTGACTTCAAGTCAGCCGTCGCGCGTGAATCAGCCCGAGAGAACAACCGGTGTTATACAGAGTGATTCAAAGTTAACTCAAAACATATATGTAAGACATTCGGTGCACTAAGCCTGTTATGGCTTGAGTGAACGTCGCATACTCTTCAATCATACACATCATTATAATCCATAAAACTGTGTATTAAGTGCAGCCAACAGGGTGACCCAAATCAAACAGTACCGCGCGAGTGACGGTGAGACCAGACCGCGGAGCATTAATCAAAATCATCAAAAAGGTCAGTGTCTGGTATTAAGTTATATCGCCCCCACCCCTAGATTCAGACTCCTCATCATCCTTCAGAATTATACAGTCCACTGCAAAAAGCGCCAACAATAATATTGCGTCATTGCTGATAATCATGGTCTTCGTGAACATTTTCCATTCTGATGACAATTACCCTCCAGTTATCTTCAGACTCGGCGGAATAGATCGCCGATATAAATGAATATCTTATCGCGCGCTTGTTTTTATTGATATCGCGTGTTGTGTGTCAATCTAAACTACTTTTATGTAAATTTCTGGCGATCGTCATAAAATAAATCGTATGATAAATAAACAAAACATTATTAAAATAATAAATACAAAAAAAAATCGTTCGATTCGGATAAAGCTGAATCACTTACTGACCGGCTGATTTCAGATTGATGTAAAAAAGGTAAATAAACAAAATTTTGTGAATGAAAACAATTCGTGTAAAAGAAAAACAAAGCTTTTACCCAGTCAAAATCGTCTGTCCCGCAGAGAGGCATATCCGCTGTATGTAAAAGCTCCGCAAACAAACAAAAATCCGGTAGCATGCAAATATCCGTCGTCAAAGATGTCCTCCGCGTGATTGGGGGTAGGTGCAGACGTCAGGAGGTTCAGAGTGGACCCTTTGAAGTGTCCATCTGATCGAATCGGACCACCGTATGATTTGCCAATGTATTCATCAATCTATCCGACAGTTTTTTGTCTTGCCCGCTCGTCGAGTTGTGCGTCTTGACGTTTTGATGCGTGGATAGAGCTTTTTGTTGGTTGAAAATATTGAAATTGTACCTGAACCGAGTAGGTAATAAATACTATGTATGTTAAATAGTAATGTATAATTATTTCTGTTCACTATCATAGAAAGCATTTATAGTGCTTTTAATGTACAAATCTATTGGAAAGCTTCGGTTGCTAAATATTATTTTATTTATTTGGTTTTATTTTATTTTCTGTGATTATATTATAATGATGTTGGTTTTCTTAATAATTATTTTGATATTCAAATTAGTAATATAATTTTGAAATACATACATAACGACATAATTATTTATTTATACTCCATGCAATTTTCGTTAAATGTATGACGTATGTATTATTTAATATAACATTATTTTATAACCGTTTAAAGCTGAACCAAACATCGTACGATCATGATATATTTAGGTATTTACGCTGTTATCTTCTTCTCAAATGACATTAACAATTATAGGTTAATTTATTGCAGAGAAAATAGTTGATGTTCTATATTTCTTAGATATTTATTAGAAACAATAGTACCTAGATATTATATAAATAGATTAGATTTTCATGTTAGTAAAATACAATGTTTGAATAGGTATAGTTTTTTTTGTATAATAATGAAACTACAAAAATAGCTATCAATGATAAAAAAAATCTAAATAGTGAAACTTAATATCATTTAAATTTATTACACTATTATAACGTAGGTATGTATATAACGTAAGAAAGTAAGGTCCTACGTACAATAAAAAATAATAATAATAATATTATTATTACACACATGAAATCATTATCGTATTTGCAAAACTCTGTTATAATCGAGCTTTATCAATATTTTTATCGGGTCTTTCCTTGCGAATATTTATTATTCATCGCATGTCTTCCGTTTGAAGACACCGTTCGGATTGTCGGCCGCAGGAAGTTTTTAAATCAAAAACTTAAAGCACTACAATACAAGAACGATAAGCGATATCTTTACTTTACTATTTTTTTGAAAGTGTGAAATTTTTTTGTAATGTATATGAAAGCGTGTGTCTTACAAATTCAAATATATTATAAATAAAGCGATTTGATCATAGTTGAATCAGCACGATCAACGCAAGTATAATATACTTAATATGGAACGAGATTGTTAGGTAACCTTTTATATTTAATGATTACTTTTTTTAGTAAGGAGGCAAAGAAAGAAAACAAATTTAGAAAACACGCTACTTTCTGTTAACGTTTAATATTAAAAAAATACTTTGTATTGAAACAGTTAGATATTAGGTATGTCATGGCATTTCTCATTGAATCGATTACCGCTGAGTAAGATGTATGTAATTTTGTATTTTTTACCGCAAACACAATAACATATTGTTACATCAATATTATGTGTCGTGGAGATTAGAAGCGGTTTTTAAATGTTTATCCAGTTTTACTCAAGTAATTCTATTAAAAATTAATATAACTGAGGATACTTAAATGTTCCGTTTTATTCGGCTGTATTATTGCAAGTAAAATTACATTAAAACATTATTATAGAAACAATAATTAACATAATTTTGGCGTATAATATTATTAAGTAACAGTTCTCTCAAGAGACATTGTACGAGTATAAAATTATCTATGGTTTGTATTTGTCCTGTATTCCGCAGTCTGATGTAAATACGAGAAGAAAAAAAATGAATCTATTAGTACAATTAATTATTACAATATCATAAAACGAGTCAAGTGATTTATTGTAAACAAGTTTTATATTATATAATCGTTATAAATGAGAACTTTCGGCGTCATTGTATCAGTTTCAACTAAATTAATATAATACTTATATAATTATGGCTTACTATATAATTTAGCATTTACCGTTATCTGGAAACCGACGAAGTGGAATGTGTTAAGAATGATTTCAGATCAATAAAAATTACGATCAAATTGAATTAGAATTAATTAACAGGGCATGCTAAATACTTGTTAGTATAGCAAAAAATTATAATATGTTTCTGACTACATATTATTTTGCAATAGACGTAAAATAAATTTTAAAAGTGGTAATTTATGGAAGGTAGAATCACATGCTTCATAAAGCATCTTCTCTGAATCAGTTTACAGTATTCTCTTCCCAAGGACCACTTTAAAATCGCCCTTAAACGTGGTGAGAATAATTCAGATTTCGATTTTACCACTTGACCAATTGCTGAAAAATTTACCTAATTGGACCTTTCACGATAAATTGAATAGTACAATATTGTACTAAAATATACTGTCGGTAAATATACTAAGAAACATTAAAGTGTAGGTACTTGACAAAAAATATTGTCTTTCAAATTCCCGTACATTAAATTTGTGCTTGAAATGCCAAAATAGTTCGAGATTGCTAAGCCAGAGAAGCGTTAGTGGCAATTAGAGTACCTAATTTGTAAAAATATTTTTATTATCTTAATCATACACCCACGGTGGCCGCGCGGCTTAAGCGTTGAACTATCATGCCGTGGGTCTCAGGTTCGAATCCTGGGTCTGGCAACTACATATATTGTTTTTCAATTTGTGTGTGAGTCAGGGTATGGACCTAATAGGTTGAGCAAGTGGCTGACATCCATTTCTCGTAAAAAACAAAATCTTTTAATACAAACCTCTAAGAAAGGAGGCCCATATGATCCTATTAGGATCGGACATGGTCGAAAATCATATTATAGCATTATTGTTGTCAAACTATCAAACTGAAACCGTATCGTCATAAATAAATATTTGTTGACCAAATATGTCTAAGACCCCTTTCTCTTAGTAACTTAGAATGAATTAACATTTTGTATTGAAAATATAATAAAGTTATTTTATCATATATTGTTGTTATTTTCCCTACCTATGTAGACTATAGAAAGGAAAAGGACATGACCCTCGGTTTTTTTTAAATAGGTATTATTAGATAATAACGTTGTACACAATTAAATACACATTGTATCCAAAGGATATAAACTGTAAATGCCGATTTATCATCTAAATTTAGCTTGATTTAAAAAAGAAGAAGGAACTGAAGTGGGAAAAACTACCTAATCATCATTTGTGTTAGTTTTTTTTAATTAACTCAATACTAAATATCAGATTAGGAATATAAAAAACAAATTATTAATTATCATGCACTTTATGTCGATTTTGTATTTTAACTTTGACCGAAAACCATAACAAAAATGTTTTATACCTCCTGTAAAATTTGATTTATATGGATTACGTTATTTTACCTTTCTACAGTCGATATATAGGTCGTGGATCGAGGATTGAACTCGTGTATTTGGCAAATTTACATGGGTTTTTTTCATCATGTGTTTGAGAACCCAGATCATTGATTTATTTTGCAGGCAGTTAAGATATTATGTACTGTTTTTAAAAGCGGATGATGATAATATATTGGTGATTAGGATATTAACAGTAATTTTTACGGAAGTACGTGGCAACGCAATGCACACGACCGAGAGAAGTGGAATCAGCTTGGAGATGCCTTCACCCACCAGTGGATAGATTTAGACTGATGACGATATTTGTATTGAATAAAAAATAATTTAAGTTGTACTTATAATAATATGTTATTCGTAATTACGTATTTTACCATGTTTTTATTAGCTCGTATTCTTTTTTGTCCAGTACTATTTTTTCTTGTTTGTCCAAAATTTGTATTGAACGATTGAAGATTTTTAACTCACTTCTAAACTAGCTAGATATTTGAAACTTTTAGAATATATCAGAACACAACGACAATGTATTCTTTTAATACTTTTAGCCATTTGTAAGCAGAATTGAATTCATTTTCAGTTAATTCTGTTTTTGTATGGAAAGTTATTATATTTAGTTGCTAAGGGGGTCCTAGCAACTAACATAATAATATATACGTGCGTTGCTATGGACATCAATATGAAATGTCAAAATGACATTTCAGTGTTCTATAATATTTATTCAATATTTCTATAAATAGAATTGTCAAGTTTATATGATTCTACAAAAAATTTAAAAACGTGGTAAATAAAAAGTTCTTTTTATCTTGTAATTATTAACATAATAAAATATAATATAATAATATTGTATTTAACTGACGCCCGTAGATATGAGAGCGGAATATGACAACAATGCTGTCAAAACATGAACGTAAATTTGAGTTGATATTCTTAATATTAATTTCTTAACTATTTAATGATATTTCAGACAAATATGTCTATAATCAAAGTCGTTTACCAGAGTTTTTTTAGTTTTCACAATATGCTGCCTTTAAAAGTATGACGAACATATTGTTATGGTCAAAGTAAATATCTTATAATTTTAATTAAAACAACTAGGTAGTCTAATTGAGTTTTCTAATCTTTTTTGTTAAATTTATTGTTTGAAATTCTGTCAAAGAGGTGTATCAAAAACACTGATTTAATCACCTTATTTAGATATGTAAATTAAACACACAAAAAGAAAATATAAATCAGGCATAACACACCTCTTAAACGACCCTTTCGAGATTTATTGACGCCAACTAATTATATTCGACTTATTTGTTTTAGAAGTGTATAAGACGAAATTGTTTTTGTAGAACAAACATATTGGCTATTAGCATCTCGCCTAGGTTAATATTTAATTCTTCTTGAGTTGAACCTTTTTTATCATTGAGTTATGTCTATCTTATCAATCCAATTATCGATACATCTTTTAATTATTTTTCGTTTAACGAGATCTTGTTATTGTGGCGTGTGAAATAAAAACTAAGCTACTGCAGCATTCCAAATACAAATATATGAACTATTTCTTGAATAAAATATATGAATATATTTTGTTTCATAGCATGATTATTGCTGTTTATAAAATTGAATTATTAAAACTAATAAACGTAATGGCGGCGCTTTTCAGTAGACTGTAATATGACGGAATGATTCAGATGCTGGGGAGGGGAAGGGTTATATCAAAGATGCCAGGCACTGATCTGTAATGATGATGAGACTGGCTCCGTTGTCCGGTTGTCACACACTCACACTACCACTCTCGCGCGTTACTGTTTATTGAATAAATAAAGTCTTAATGTTTTACAGGTTTATAGATGTTTACAAGTACACGGTTATTGACTGACTGCTAATAGTAGGCCTCGCAAGGATAATGATGTTCGGTCTGAAAGACAGTTATATTGTATTATGGCTGCCATAATTAGCCCAACCACGTAACAAGATTTATGTAACAGTATTTTGATATTATACATTTATTTACTTAAAAAAGACACGTTGAGTACCTACATATCAAATTATTAATTCAGGACGTTCACAACATGAATTTTAGAATAAAAAGTACAAGTAATCAGTTAGAGAAAAAACAAATTAAACAATAAAATAGAATTTAAAAACAGAATATATAATGGATCGCCAAAAATATCTACTTCTCTAGGGAGTGCATTGACCAGCCGCATAGCCCTCGCTACTAGTGCCTGGTGAGCCTGACATGAGGAAACAGCTTTCACCCAAAATAGGTCATGGCTGCGTGACCACGCATGTAAATTGACGGGTGCATAATATTTTTTTTTTTAGGATATCGGGATTGAAAACTATACCACGTGAGAGCAGGGAAAAATGCTTTAATAGTAGAAGTGACCTACGAGCTTTAAGAAAATGAAAGGCGAGCATGCCTTGAAGAAAGTTAGTCGGAAAAAAATTATAAAACTATAAAACTATATTTGGTGTAATCCTGTTGCAACTACAAATCAAATGCCGTTATAATTTCAATAATTTTTATTCATTTTTTAACCATGTCTGAAGTGATAGAGAAGTTTTTTAAACTAGAAAAAATGAGATCCTATATATCGTGATGCACGTTAAACCTGCAGAAAAACAGACGTTACAAAATATGGATTTAAATCTGGGACTTAACTTGGAAAATAACTGAGTGTTCGAACACAAAAGTCGTGCTTATTAAATTTAAAAAAGTACAATATTAAATTTAAAAAAAATATTGAAATTAACGTATTTATAATATATATCAATAATAATTATGCTACTTTTAGTTACCCAAATAAATATACCAAATGCATGCCTATACTCGTAGGTATAAATCACCAAATATTTATTCTATAGAGGTCCATTGACTCGGGCACAGAGAATGATTTGTTGGTTTAACTTGCAGTGAACAAATGAAATGATTTCAAATCGTATTATCAGTATTGCTTTATCATCGTCTCGTTATTCATTTGTTTGTTAATACGCCCCGCATGGTCTTTCGGCACGCAACAGTTCCCTGTTTTATCCTCGGAGGGGATTCGGTACAAATAATACTCTTATAAAGGCTTGATTTAGACACCAAAAATATTTTGGTCTCTCTGTCAAACGGGCATCGTCAATGGCGGCGATATCATTTTCAAACGATTATTAAAACAAAACAAGACGATGATACCTGTATGTTTTTTTCTCTCAATTACACATACCTATTATATAAGTAGTAAAAACAACATACGGGAAGTTTATATAAACAAATAAGTGTATTTGGTACTGTTCGGTTATGAGAAATACAGCGGAAAACACATTTTGAAAATAACCGATATACTGGATTATTTGTTGGTTTGTGTTAGGTTAGGTTAGGTTGGGTTAGGTAAGGTTAGGTTAGGTAAGGTTTGGTTAGGTTAACCGGTTAACCTAACAAATAATCCAGTATATCGGTTATTTTGAAAATGTGTTTGCCGCTGTATTCCTCATAACCGAACAGTACCGTGTATTTTATACGTACTTATATGATTTTTAAGAATACTATAGTTATCAGAGTAAAAAATATATTGACAGATTGTTTTAAAGCAGTAACACCATTGGCTTCATAACATATTGCTTTATTGTTCGGGAAAAAAACAACATACAATTTTTGAGAAGCACAGAATTTCAGTATTATAATATGGGTTCAGAGGTGGGTGATTTGGCACACTGAGGAATGATTTTAATTTAAAAAATACTATAATTAATAATATGTCAGTATTGAAATTTTCTCGTAATTGTAAATAAGAAATCTGCAATAATTTATTACCTACTAATATTGCATTTATCGTTGAGATGGTAATAGATATTTGCGGTAATATAATTTTAGGAGTAACAAGGAAATAAGAGAACGAACCAAGTAGACTCACATTCGGAGTGAAGAAGCGACGTTGGACCTGGCTTGGCCATGTGCTGCGTATGCCTAAAGATAATTTCAATCTGACCTGTTCTTCAAGCTAACCGGATTAAGGCGTTCTGGAAGGTCGCTAACTAAATACCATGCAAAGAGTATATACGGCAAAGCTACGGGATGCTGGTATAACTTGAGATGATGTAAAAAGACTGGCGCGTGATAAAGATTCTTGGAGACGCCTTGTGGTGTCCATATTCTCTAACTGAGGAGCGGGTATGGCCAAATAAGAAGATTTTTTTCAGTTTTTCAAATGATGGATTTTTCTTAGGATTATGAAGTAGGTACTTATGTTTAAATATGTGAATTATCAAATCAAAAATAATAATATTTACTCACCTTAAGCAGGTATCACAATACTAACAAAGTGGTATAAAATATTATCTAGCATTTATAAAGTACCTACATTTAAATGATAATGATTAGGTGTAGAATATTTATCATTTAATCAGTAACAAATATAATATTTCAGGATACATAATCATTTTATCAAGGGAACATTCAAGGGTTTGCGATGTAATAAAATTTTCTAAAACCTCAAATGGAAATGGGTTGGACACATAGCTCGAAGAAAGCGCAATCGTTGGACAAATTTAGTCATACGATGGTATCCAAGAGGTACAAAACGTCCGCAAGGTAGACCTAGAGGCTGCTGGATTGATGAAATGATTAAGTTCTGCGGAAGTACGTCACAACGCAATGCACAGGACCGAGAGAAGTAGAATCAGCTTGGAGGGGCCTTCATCCAGCAGTGGATAGCTTCAGGCTAATGATGATGATTCATTTTATATTTAAAATCACGATAAATCTAATATAGATAATAAATCACAGAGCTTTATTCAGATTTATTTTCTATTAATAAAATATTGTAAACACCTTCGTTGCCAGCTAAAATATTTGTTCAGTGTAACATGAGAAGCTTTTTATTAAAAATTAACAGTCATGTTTCCAAACATTAGAAAACTCTTCTATTGACGTGTCCTTACCTGCCATAACAATAATCTTATTATATTATGCTTGAAGCATATACGGATACTAGGCAAACTTTGAGGTATGTTACACAAATGAGGCTTTCATAAGCTAATAAAATTTATCGACCATTAAAAATGAACTTACATGAATGAATATCTAGCATATAGGCTGCGACTAAAGTTATTTTTTAATACTGTAATAAACATTAAAACGAATATAATATTATGAATAGAGTACTTTGTTAAAATATTATTATATTATTCACCCCATAAAAAAATTCTTCTTCCGATTGCGTTACAATAAAATTGACGTTGAACATAATTCGCCTTCCAGTGCATTTGGGGATTCCCGAATGACTTTTTCTTCGTGAGTTTCAAGAAATAACATTATCGTCCTATGTATTGAACAAGGTCCATCCAGTTAGGTTAGGCTAGGTCTACATAATATAGAACGATAAGGACGCATTTTTTGCGATATTAAAATTGATGCATTAAATTACTGAATATCCATACTATTAAAAATACTTACATGTATGTCAGCTATGCGTTAATAAAATAAAAATTTATATAATATAATATTTTATTATTATCATCTGCTTGAATTCATATTACTGGTGAATGAATTAATCTTCTTCAAACTGATTCCATTTTTATCATTATTGTGCACTGTGTTACCATGTTCTTCCATAGATCTTAACAATTTCGCCGATCTAGTAGCCTCAAAGTATACCTTTTTAACAATATGTACCTACCTCTTGCATACCACTAGATGACTTTCATTCATCTAGTGGGTGTCACCTTTCCAACCTATATATCCAGACTATTTTTATTTGAGGATTTAACGATCTTTATTACATCAACTAATAATTCATTCCGACCATGTCCGATCCTAATAGGATCATATGGGCCTCCATAGAATGGGGGTTTGTATTAACAGATTTTGTTTTTACGAGAAATGGATGTCAGCCACTTGCTCAAACTATTAGGTCCATCCTCCGACTCGGACACAAATTCAAAAACAATATTTTTACTTGCCAGACCCAGGATTTGAACCTGAGACCCACGACGCCATAGGCCGACACTTAATAATAATATAAAACCGTCGTTTATTTATGATTATTCATATTTTTTATATCACCTTTCTTTTGAAATTATTGTTGAGAACCATTTGTTTTAAATTTTATTATTCATGTTACCTTATGCCTCATCGAACATTGAAATCACGCTAGTGTGTTAACTTACAAAATTAACTAAGCACAATTTTATATCTCTACTTAATTCAATTATGAAAATATGTGATAATATTCACATAAATATATCCATGGCTGATGTTTATGTCTAATATAACACAATATTTATACAATATTACTACATTATTAAGGTTAATAAACAATTTTATTGAATAATTATTACACTTGACTTATTTGAAAATATTCAATATGGGCTAAATATATATTCAATGTAAGGCTTCCCGGGCAATTTAAAATTAAACGCACCGACAAGCGAGCAACCGACTTACGTGACGAGGCTTTGCAAAGGCAGCCGCGCGAGGCATTCATCACTCATCGATGTATTAACATTTTCTTTGAGCTTTTGACATTTGACACGCTAAAGAGGCCGCCCGCTGCCTCCAGATAAAGCTCATCATATCGATTATAGATGGCGCTGGATATTAATTATTTTAGTGTCGTTAATGATTTAACATTATTATTCCTTTATATTTTTTATGACGTAATGATTAAAAATGAGTAGCTATTAGATAATTTGCAACATCTTTAACGATATGATGACTACAAGCATTGAAACCATGTCCGATCCTAAGATCATAATATGAGCATCCATAGAGTGGAGTTGGTATACATTATGTAACATATATGTAATATTATGATTATGATAATATTATGTAATGTATGTAATGTATATATTATAATTATTAAAATTAAACCTACTATTGTTTTCATACTAAAAATAAATTGTATAATTAAATTGTAAAGCTATGCTTTTACCAATATTAACCAACCTCAATAAAAAATATAGAACGTAGGGTAAGAATATTTCAATTTACTTACAAATAATTACTTTATTGTTACGTGGGCACCTACTTTCTTTCGCCACATATAAATTTGACGAGTTCATTTCTCTATGGAAAAATACGTATACTTGGGCAATAATTATTATAAACAAAATTTACTGCTCCGCGCTTCTAAAATATTATAATTGTTACGATAAGTTAGCTGTCTAAACTGTCATGACAGTCTATCTTGCTCTAGAAGTTAACACAGCCAAGAGAGGTGCTGTTAAAACATACCACTTTTTGACAATTCAGACAGTTAACTTATTGTAATAATTAACCGCCTCAATACATAAATATGGTAAACTACCCTCGATAGCCGCTGGTAGCAGCCGATAACAGCTTTATGTATAGATTAGATGCACAGGAGGGGTTGCACACATAATATATAAACCATAGTTAACGTTAATGTCAGTTATTACTCTCGTAGTAAGTAATAATATATTTGCTCAAATTCCGCAAAATTATTGATTCTACTCTGTCCAACGACAGTTTAACATTATGTATTGTCAAATCTTGTATGTATATACCTACACAAAGTTTAATAAAAAAACAAAAACTTAATAATACCTAATAAATTACCTGGAATTGTATTTTATATACTCCTTGTTATTTTATGGTTATATCATTGTTATAGTTGTTTTATCAATCGATAGTCAATTTAATTTATTATAACTATAAAAAATATTTAACATGATAATATTATTATAAATAATACATCATCCAAAAATACTACTGTCAAAATTTTATTTAATCGGCCATTCATGTCAATAAAATAATTGTCACCACATTCTTGTCGTCCAAAATATTATATTATTTAAAAAAAGAAAAGTAAAATATTTTCCTCCAATACACTTTATATTCACCTCGCATACTTCAATAAATATTTCAGGATACGATATTATAAATTTGACATAAAAGTAGCGTGGTATTTATAAAAAAAACATCTAGGTCCTAGGATCAACTCAGTTCTGGACCCTAATGAGGGATCAATCATTTCAATTTCATAGCGAGATTTTTTATCAAATGTCTTCGGCATTTTTGATTTTCGACGCATTGCTTACCCTGTGCTATGAGCTCTTTGTTGTCGAAAGGGGTTCATTTCTTATATGGTTTGGGATTGTTAGAAATACAATTTTTGTTCGTTTTTGGATCAAACGATTCGATACAGCTGATTAAGATTATAGCCTATTTTAAAAGCTATGCGCCCTATCGATATTAAAAATAATGACAAAGTTTTGAAATGATAATATATAATTATTTACTACATTCTAATTTTAATGATTAAAAAAATATATCTATCATAAATTTACTTTCCTTTATAGATTTTGGTTTCAATGTGATGCGATCGATTTAGGTACTGAAGGATAATATAAGAATTATTAAGTAGTGTTTGAGATAGAAATTGAAAGCTAATGAAGACATAAATAGGTAGATCAGGATTACAGCGGTGGATTAATTTGACGCAACTAAGACAAGCGATACATCATACGAATTAAAAGGGGTCTTGAACACATATAACATATAAAATTATACCATTATCAAAACCATAAAATATAAAACCACAAACTTTAATAATTTATTACATGATATGATACGGACCTAACTATTGAAAATACCATATACTGTGACCATGGGCCCCACATCGTGAAAAGGGCCCCCAGGCTAGGATCATTGGCGGGCCCCCTTACCTATCACTAAGGATAAAGGCAGTGTGACGCTCTACAGTAGCGTTTTCCAAATGGAGTAAGTACGCGGAAAAAATAATGTGTATATTATTTGGTGTTATATTGTATAAGTATTTTAATAAATCCATTTGAATTATGGAGGTGTCGAGTATTGATACACAATTAAAAGTTGTATCGTAGGTACAACCACATAATTTTACATAATAATATTATTAAGGAAAATAGCTTTTTTACTATTAAATCAAATTTTATATGTGTGTTTATCTCACTTATCTGGTCAACTCGCCTCGCCGGGCACCTCCTGGGTCTGGGCCCCCAGGCTAGAGCCCTGTCAGTCCCCCCCTTGTGGGGGCCATGACTGTGACATGTGTCTAAGTTTATCCCATATTTATGTACACTCGATAATTATACCTTAGTACAGCCTCACCCAGAAGGTAACCAACATAATTTATTTTTGTGTTCCCTGGGTATCAATCTATCATGGCCTTGAAAAAAGGTCATATCTTTCAGACTGGGTCACGAGGCTGGAGTCCGGCGGATTCTAAGTAGATAGGTACAATTGCGGGGCTGAGAACTGTGTTTATTGAATATCATGATAGTTACAGCGTGAATATTACATTATTTAAGCAGTCAACCAGTGAGAAATGTGATAAACTACCGTCGATAGCCGCCTTGTATATAGAATAGTTTTGCAGGTATATTAGATCAGGCAAATGTAGAAGTCCGACTGTCGACTAACAATACCTTAAGAAAGAGAGTCCGTTTGATTTTAGGCGACATGTCTGATTATAATATAATTATAATTATATAACTATATAAATATATAATTATAATTATATAGATATATAATTATAATTGTGTCTATTTGACGATTTCATTATCTCGAAGCAGAGCCTTTTCTAGTATTGGATATTAACGATTTTAACGGAAGTAGATTTTTTTAGTATTTATTATAATAATAATTATTACACGCAAAAATAAAACTTATTTTAGTAATTTGCAACTAATTTTGTTTATTTGATCGCCAAATACTGTTTCTGTGTTATTTTCGATGGTTACTCAGAATCGTAATAGTATCAACTTTACTACATGATTCTATTATTTATTTTCAGAGGTTTTCCTTACGCTGAGCGACATATATACATCACATTGTTATTTTATCGCTTCTACATATTCTATCACATTGCGTACTTATGTTTGATTATCCACGGTGGCCGCGCGGCTTAAGCGTTGGACTATAACGCCGTGGGTCCCAGGTTCGAATCCTGGGGCTGGCAAGTACACATATTGTTTTTCAATTTGTGTGTGTAAGTATGGACCTAATAGGTTGAGCAAGTGGCTGACGTCCATTTCTCGTAAAAAAACAATATCTGTTAATACAAACCTCTACTTTGTGGAGGCCCATAATATGATCCTATTAGGATCGGACATGGCCGAAAGAAGAAAAAAGAATTTATCCATAAGATACCTAAGTACCAAAAAGTCTGTTCGGGATTGCCATATCAAAATAATATATTACTTATCTGTTTAACTGTATTATTTATTTTCTACAATCTATTAATTGGACAAAGCAAATAGAAAATGTATATTAAACTTTATCAATTATAATCAAAATTGCTTTGAACATATAATTTTTATACTAAATTGATACGCTTACACTCCATTTATTAGATGATAGCTATTATTAAATTTACTTAGGTAATATAGTTTTGTTTGTACTTTTTTTTTTCATTTTAAAGAGTATTCTAAGTTCGTTCATTAATCATATTTTTGTAGAGGATTACTCTGACTATCTCATATCACGGCGTTTTTATAAAAGAAAACCATTAGAGGTCGATCCGTTTAAGATGCTGACGGATGATCAAAGGAGTTTGAACTCCTTAACCCTTGACCAGATCTGCATTTGTCAACATTTGACTGACATCGTGAAACTCTTATTTAAGATGGGTTATCTATCACAATCTTTCGACTCAAATTTTACTATGCACAAGTTCATATCTTTTTATATGAATTTTGTTATTCATATTATATTGTAGCTCACTTCTTTTAAATTAGTAAACAAGTTGAAAACCTTTTAAAGATGAAACTTTTAATAAATTTTACAAAATACTAAATTATAATATAAACATAACATAACGAATAATAATTAACTCTATCTATATTGTAGTAATGGTCAATTTGCAAACTGCGTTAATTTTTATTTGATTATATTTTTTTTTCTCTCACTAATGCGTCTGTAGCCAAACGCCTGATGTTTATTTTCAAAATAAATATTGTATTTATTTGATATTATGTAAGTGCTCAGACACACATCACTGTAGTTGCAGCGTGCCAATGCAGGTCTTACTTGATTCCAAATTCATTCAATTATAATCTCCAGTTGGATAAAAAAATGCAATTTAAAATCCAAAAAAGACGCATCGACTGATGCGCTAGAATTGCAGTGTTGTGTATTTTGTGTTATCATGCGAGTCCTTATCTATAAAAATTACTTATCCATTTTGTGTTCATATATTCTGTAAGTTTTATCTTATTCCTATTGACCATCAACTTGGGAGATTTATCTCTTTTGCATTGACTCTCCATGTTTTCAATAAAGATGATCACCTAACACCTTTACTAAATAAGATTGTGAACATTACTATTGAATATCTGGCAAAAGAACTGCAGAACTCTGTGTGTATTGTGTACATATTTCAGATATATAGGTACACCAGCCGTTGACCACAAAATAAATATGGCTTGCATATTCTTCAAGACAACCGGATTCCGGCGTTCTGGGAGGGCGCTAAATACTATATATGGATTTTTCAAATTTATTTATAAATATTTATTATGTATTTTATTATGTAAAATAAATTTTTGTGTATGTACCTACATTATTAATATTTATTGTGTCAAAGAAATTTAATTTTTAGATGGGGTGTTATTGATGCTATGTGCTTATTGATGATGCTAATCGTCTTGAAACCATGTTATCCATGTACTCCACTGAAGTAAAAATGGAGAAATTGATTTAATTTATTATATATATACCTAAGTATATGTCTCAAAATCATAAGAACTTATGACTAAATAACTATTTTGACAAGTAGGTACCTACAATTAAAAAACTTTGTTAATTTCATTTACCTACTTAACAACTACTAGTTAAAATCGTCGCAGTTAACTAAAATGCCCGTAGCTTAATTTGAAAAACATACTGACTCGAATCCAGCAGATACAGGTTCAAGTACCGTCGGGTGTCGCATTTTTTCTACAAAATGATTTTTTTTTTGTATATGCGTGAGATGTCTTCAAATTATGTTTATTGAATATTACATTCTAAAAATGTAATGTGTCTTATTCGTTGAATAAAAAAATAGTTTATTACATTTTAATGCGGTTGATACTATATTACATGTTCAATATTTTATTATTTTTTATATAAAAATAATTTAGTGCTATTCATCTTTTACGGGTTAAAAAGGTTTCAATGAAAATAAATAATTGATGGGGCAAAAATTTCCGACAGATATTTTTACTCTTCATCCAAATAGTTACGATCAACAAATTCTTTAGTTTTTTAATTGTTATAGACACATAACACTATAATTATTTGAAATTTTTTTTTATTAAATTGTATCAAAATAAAATAATAGATATAATGAGTTTTAGCACATACATTTATGTAATTAGGCGCAAAAATGATGCATTTAAATTTAACTTTTCACATATCATTCAATATTTTTTATACTGTGATGAGATTAGTTCTAAATTCGAACACCTGACTATTTCTGATAGTGTATAATTAAATAGTAGTGCTACTAGAGATACCTAGTGAGGAAATTATGAAACATTGTTAATATATTTACATATATTAATTTTTATATCATCGCGAAGTGCATTACTAAATACCTCGGTATCTTCCTTTTACGAAATACATCTAGTAAAACTAACTAAAAAAAATCACCCAGATTATTTAAATGTTGTATAAACATTATATTATAGTATAATTAAATAGTTTGTTAAATTTCATTTAATCAATAACATATATTAAAATTTCTAAAAACGTATACGGCAAAGTATTTTGTGAGTTTCAAGCTTCGATAAGATCCTGGGAACATAAGTTTTGTCGCCAACAAGTCCACGATGTAAACACGACATGCTTTCCTCGAATGTAGACCATCACTTTTGCTGTCATTCTGAAGATAACGACGTAAAATAGACTCGCAAAGTTTTACAAGTAAGGCGTGAAATAGTGAGTTCACACCAAACGGTGACATATAATACGTGAGACTGAAGTGAATTGGCAAATAAAACTATAATATTTGATTACTTTTCTGCATAACATTGTTTTAATTTAGCCTGCTGTGGACGAGTTAAAAATTGACTTCTTCTGAAACTGATAGTCACGACGTATTCGAATCCAGCGTTTTAATCCATCATTGACTACTAAACGAGATAGATAATAAAAAAATCAAAAACAAAAAAAAAAAAACTAAAAGCTTGTTCTATTATAACTAATAACCAAAATTATGATAAACGGCATTATGCTCGCCTAGTTTATAGTCTATATTCTATAATCATGCAAATAATTATTTACTTTTCTGATTAGAATTTTAATCTGTTTTTTTTTTGTAGTTATTGACTAAGAAAAGGTACATGCACCATAGTAATAAGATAGACATAATAGTTTTTAATAGTATTTGAGAAAAACTGTTAAAGATAAATCAAAATTTTAAATAAATATTTTAAAATATAATTTCTACTCCATGGACTCACATAAACCTGTTCAACTTAGGAGACAATATAATTATTTACGAAATATTCTAATTATGGTCATATTTTGATATCATATTATGTTGCATAATAAAAGGTGGTTATTTAAAGCATTTTTTTTCCAAATATTACACAATATTTAGGAATGTAGCAATCATCATTTGAAACACGTCAGAAATATACCTTTTAGAAAAATTATCTTTGAAGAAAATATATTAGTGACAAGGAAAAATCAAACCTGCATCCAATAAAGTACAGCCAATATGTTATGCCAATTAAATAACCTATGCCAATATTAACTAACGACTATGCGTCTGTGGTATTATCATTATTATTATTATTATTTGCTATTATCAGGTATGCTTTTAGAGTTTCCCAAATTATGTAAGAAACGGTTCTCGGGCTAAGTGCGTAATGTGCTGATATTCCATTCGAGAGCTCTGGGTTCGATTCCCGTTGAAGACACAATTAATGTATGTGATTTTTTCAAAGCCTGGATGTTTGTGATTGTTCAAAATTACTAATAGTTATTGAATATAAGTAAGTACATAATTCTGAATACTCATGAGATAATAATATAGCCCTACGATTCCTGTCGGGTAGGTATCTTACTTTTAAGTTTTTTTTTCTATTGACTATATTTTCTCATGTTTCCAGAAGTAAGTATGTTCAATAATTAGAATGGTACATTCTTAAAATATTGTGAATTATTCGTTCAATAAAAGAAAATAATTTGTAGTTAATTAAAAAAAATGGTTATTGATAATAAGCAAACAAAAAATTTAAGTAAGTATGCTGAATAAAAAGTAATTTAATAGTGACTTGACCACTTTTACCCTCGGTGTTTGTTTCACCCATTATAGCAAAATATGCAAAGTGGCCCGACTCTGCTACCATCGCATTTTACATCAAAATAATAGCATAATAGTATAAAATTACTGCCTATTTCTACAGTAGGTGTTTTCGGCCGAGTGGGTTTTTTTATTATCATGCATAGGTATCGGGGGTTGGTGTATGGGTACTTGGCAGGACGGAGGTGCGCGGGCAAGGGGGGCGCAAAGCTCTCACCTGCCCGTCGCGCGCCGGACACGAGCGGGTTGCCGCCTGCAACTGAGACTTGCAGCGCGAGAGGGGATAATCAACACTGTGGCGTAGGGTGTAGCATATTACAAAAAAATAAAATAATATTTATTTATATTTTTAATATTTTTTTTTGTAAAAGAATTCAATCGATATTGAGCCCTCTATAAAATGGTTTATGAAGTAACCAGGAGATGGGATGCCAACGTCATGGAATTATTTCAATCTGAATGCTCTAGCTTAAGTAACTTTGTAAACCTGTAAGATGATGTGAATAAACATGATATTATGTATAATATGTAAATGTTGATGTTAATATAGTTATCCAAAATTTACAACTTTTACATCGTTTCATGTACATATATATTAAAACATAACTTTACCCATTGTAAATTAAAAAAAATAGCGGTACAAGTCGGTTATGGGGAAGCCATCGGCAAACACATTTTGAAAAAATAGACAATATACTGGATTATTCATTAGGTTGGTTTAGTTTACGTTAGGTTAAGTTATGTTAGGTTAGATTTTCATTCTTGAATTAATGAATTTTGCCCAAAATCGTCTATTCGGTTTCCGCCTGGCTTCCCTATAACTGACTTGTACCAAATTAGCTTTAGTTTATATTATATTTAAGAGTAAAACGTATTTTATTGACTTAAATACAGTAATTTGTCAGTTACATATTAAATATTTTGTGTAGGTAGCTACCTACTTATCGATAATTATTTTCATTAAATTATTTTCCTTTTAATAAAATCCTATGCCTATTAGTATTTTGACGATTTGTATTTTTTCTTGGATAAAAATTAGAAAAAAATGTGTAAAATATAATAGATATGAGTTTAAAAATTAATTATTCCGGCATGTGCCGCTCAAGCGAACAGCTGAAAAAAATACTCGCGGTCCTTCCGAACCAAAAATTACTTCTACAAAACCTAGGGAGCAAAGGCAAAGGGCTCATTCTAGTTTTCACCACTGCCACAGTTGTTCCTCTTTCGACTCCGCTCCTCAATTTAGTAGTCCCCGCGACTCTGTGCCAGGTGGACGTGTGTTTTGTTTGTTACCTGTTATAAATATACCGTGATCCAAAACTTACGTAAACAATTTCGTGAATATCTCCGATACTACGCTTTCCACGTTTGAAAGTGTTTAAGTTGTTTGAAAAGACTTTATATAAAAATGTTGAACGAGATTCAATTGATACCCGGACAAAATAATTGTGTAATTGTATCAACTGGGTACCCTCAGAATAATCAACAAGTGAAGATAATGGATAAACGCGCAGTGCCTATTGCGCCGGCGCCAATTAAAATCAACAATAACAATTACTCATCGCAAGGGAGTAATCTAACTTCGGATCTTTTACGCTGTCGGAAGAAGATGAATTATAAACCTACAGCTTATACTGGACATCAGTCTCCTTCTATCATCAGAAGAAACGCTCGTGAAAGGAATAGAGTTAAACAAGTCAACGATGGATTCGCAGCTCTTCGTAAACATCTTCCACCTTCAGTTGTATCAGCCTTATCCAGCAGTGCAGGACGCGGTGCCAGTAAAAAGCTGAGCAAAGTGGATACTTTACGAATGGTCGTAGAATACATTAGATATCTCCAGCAAGTGCTTGACGATAGCGACGGAAGCATTGAATTGTGCGAAGATAAAAACGAAAATCAAGAAAACAACATGTTCTTTACTTCAAGTGAAACTTTAGCCGACGTATCTCAAAGATTAGATCACGGATTCCTGCTGGATCAGACGCCCCCTTGCTCTGAAACATCCTCATCACCTGCCCCGTCATTCTCATCGGAGGTTTCTTCCGGTGTTTCTGGGTATACCTTAAATGCCTGTTTCCCTAACGAGAAATACGACACCTCTCACCATATGAACATCATGGATGAAGAACTCATAGACGCTATATCCTGGTGGCAACAGAAATGACTTCAAGGTAAAAACAGTTTATTGTTTATTATCAGTAACTTTTTAACTTGATAAAAAATAAAAACTGAACTGCTTAAATAAAAAAAAAAATACTACTATATTATCAATCATAACAATATAATAAAACCCAGATTAAAAAAAATATAGTACAAATAATTATAATACCTTTTATAAAATCTATTAATTTTATCACCAAAACATTTTTTTAATATATTTTCTAATTAATTTATGCTGAAATTTAAATAGTTCCTATTTTTATAATATTAACATTATAATTTATAGTAAAACCATTTCAAATAAATCAATGATAATAATAAACCAAACTTTTTAAAATCTATTTTGAAAATAATATATTATGCTAATAGATTTTTTTTCATTTTTGTTACAGTTTCTCCTTTGGTGACCTAAGCAGATTGTAGAATATAGTCATCACCTGAAGAAAGCCTGATTGATCGGTGCCTTTTGTAGTTGTTAATTAAATCGTTGTTATCGCGAAAGTTTTATTAGATTAATAAGACTTTTATGACTGCTTATATTGTGTACAAAATAGTATATTCGCTTGTTGTCTAGTCAGTAAAGCTAAGTTATCGTCATTTTGAAAGAACCATCTTTAGACTTAAGTATTTTTATGAGGCTATTATTTATGTTAAGACCAATTTGCATTTATTGCATCGTAATAATAAACAATTCTATGTCTGAAAATACTGTGCGTTTTGATTTTCTTCCTGATAGCATAATAAATAATAGTACATTGTAAGTTAAGTATAATTATTATATTCAAGTATTTACTAAGTATGTTAAGTTATTAAGTGACATTTGCAGTAAGTTGGTTAATCTAACCAAGTGTATCCGTGACTCTCAAAAACCCAAAGTTATTATTTACTTTTTAATAGTTCTATTATCCGTAAAACATATTATTGGTTTATAATATTATACCCATTGGAATCGATGTCTACTTCGAAATAAGTGGGTACCTATTAGCTACACAATGACGAGAAAACAGTAAGATACTATTTGATTTAATTTCAAAATAAAAATAACTGCACACAGAAAATATTTAATTCTAAAACTTAAACAAATAGTACATTTTATAAATTTATAAACGTAACATAACTGCATATTTACTTATTTTCAAATCATGACAAAAATTACAATTAACTTAATATCATTATTGAATATTTTACACTTATATCAAGGCAAGCTCTTTTCAACCACCTCGTTGTCCATAAAATATAATAAATATTGCCAATTAAACCATATTATTATGAAAACACATGTTAGATTCTCTATGTGATAAATTTTATGCAAAGACTAGTTTATCCAAATTATATTGATTTAAGCTTTTTCGTATTTACTAAGAAATAAATTAATACGACATATTTCCATTGATATTGTTCGTAAACATCGATTTCTCGTCACATTATAAGTAGATAGATACTAATCAAAAAACATTATAATTAATAACTATATCCACCCCTATACAATTTAAATTAAAAAAATATATATATAGTGTAGATCATTTTTTATAATCTAGCGATAAAAAGTGCACATATTTCACTATATTCAATTAAATTATATATTTAAAAAAACATTAAGTAACTGCTATTGAAAATTTATTAATATTATGGTAAATTTTCTACAATATGGATATTTCACCCTGGAGAGGTCAACTTGCAGTAACTTATTAAAATATACGGTAAGTACGTATGTAAAATGTAAGTATGCCACATAAATACCTATTTATATTATAAACGTGAGTTTATTTTAATAATTAAAATGGGAATAAACAAAATATTTTATGAAATAAATACTATTTAAGTTGTAATACAAAAAAATACCCAGTAATTCACATAAAAATAAAAAGATGATAGTAGTTTTCAATAGGTAGGTACGCAGAGCGACTGCAGAATAAATTAAAATCTTTCAACAATTTATTAATTGATAAATGAAATAGGTACGATGAATTATAAATATGCCAATAGTAAATCGGCAATACCTACTTATTATTCACTCTTATTTTATAAAAAATATATAAATAAATGAAGTGAAGCTAAATATAATTTTGTTTTAGTATGTAATAATATTATTAGTATGCCCAAATTCGGTTGTGGCAAATACAGCGGCATCTAGCGAGAGTTTTTTAAAGCACGCTTTATAATAATTAATTATTGTAATAATATTACGCACAATGATGTTATTGTAGATAATATTATTATTATTTTTAATATTTTAATAGTAATTATATTTATATATTATGAGTATTAATTACCCATGTATTCTATGATTAGATCACAATATCGTAAATTCATACTTCTGGTTCAACACGATTTTCATTTGTTCAGGTAACATGTTCAATAATATTAATTTAGGTGTCACAGAACAATGATAAAATTAATGTTAAAATTGGTGACATCCTCTGGGACTATACAGGTCATGCGCTGCTTAAAGGCAGGGAATTAAAGCAGGTGTATTCAATATTATATTATACCTACATATTATTTGAGAGTAGATTCCGTGGAGGTGAAATTTTTTCGCCTGCGCACCACCATCACAACCCTGTTCATTATTGGGACTATATTATAATACATAATAATATATATATATATTTATTTAAATATGTTAACGGTACCTACCTATTTTATTTAAATTCACCTAAATACGTTATATTTGTGTTTGAATAAAAAAATCATGAAAGCTGTTCGCCAAAACTAAACTGCTAGGTACCAATACTTACTGCTATAATTAATGATTATGTAAGTATGTATAATGATTTGTAAAAAGCCTAAAACGGAGTCTGTTTACGCAAATAAATGTAATTAATTTTATTAGTAAACCATATTTTTAAGTTTAAGTTATACTTCTTTTGGCGCCTTTGGGAAATCAGATCAGAGTGTATTTTTGGCGTCTGACAAAGTTGCGCGCGCCGATATAACGCATTTGGCGTGTGACGCCGATGTAACGCGTTTGGCGTGTGACGGAAGTTGCAACACAATTTATTACTATTATGATTATGCATTCTTATAACTATTATAATATTCTACACTGTTAATTTATATTGTGGTATATATTTATTTTCATTGTAAGGATTGTGTATCAAGATTTGTGGCTATATTGATGTAAGTATTATTTATGAGTAAAATTATATATCAATAAATAAATAAATTTTGTGAATGTTGAGTTGGTAAATAATTCAAACAATGGTATGTTGTAAATTTACAATATTTAGACACTAATTCATACACAAAAATACATATTTTTACAGTTTAGGATAATATTTGTAGCATATCCCATGTCAATTTATTTATTAGCGCTTTATAATAATTGAAGACAATAATAATTATTATGTTTCATCACAATAGCCAATATCACGTTTCAGTTAAACCATTAAATAGGCTATGTTTTACTTTTGATTTGTAATAAATTATTATTGTTAATGAAAATAGTTGTACAGTCATCTTTTTAAGCAAAAATGGTCGAAATAGCGGTTTGCTAAATTTTTCAAACATAGGTTTTGAGATTTTTTTCTTCCAAAGTAGGTACATTCTGCAATACTATTATTTATTCGCATACATAATATTATTGCTGATGGTACCTATATCTATAAAATATCTTTGACCGAAATGAATATTTATAGTCATAATAACACGCCAATAACTTCTGAATCAATTATAACCGCTGTATGGCAAAGATGATTTTTGTTACAATACAATAATTGTTTGTTTTTTTACGCCAAAGAAGAATAATTTTTACGATGTCCGATTTAACAGATTTTTGTTTTTACAAGAAATGGATGTTAGCCATTACCTATAAGGTCCATACTCTGAATTGATAAACGATATGTGTATTTTCCGGACCCATGATATTATAGGTCGACGATTAAGCCGCTCGGCCATCGTGGCCGATAAAAATAAAAATGGATAAGAAGGATGGTTTAAAAGCATGGATATATTTGGAAAATTAAAATGTGCTGGTTATTTTTTTTATCGTAGGTAGTCTATGATCATAGGGGCTGAAAATCAGTCAGTGCGTCGGTCCTTTACGTCAATAAACGCGCTAGTGTATAAGTCGATACAAATTCATTTTAAAAAAAAAATAGATAAATTACCTACTATAATGAATTTAAAATTAATAAAAAATATAGAATACCTCATAAATCTCTCTTTTGCGGGAATATGTCTCACTTTTATAATAAAGTTATGTGGCTGCTGCAATTCCACTTCAAATAAATACAGGTAATACGTAATTATTTCATAATAAGTCTGACGCACTTAACAACACGTCGTGTGAATTATTATGAAATAATGGGAAAACGTGCATTATTGTTTTACAAATTGCCTCGAGTTTGTTCAATTTAAGTTCCTTTAAAATCACATGCTTTTAGCAGAGTTTCTCTTGATAATATTTTGTAAGTACCTGCCTACATTTAACTCATACAATTTACACGCAATAATATTTCCGTGAACTTACTTTAATTATTATGGGTGGTTTTATTTTGAAGTCTGAAATGGTAAATAGCGTAATAAAAAATAACGTAATAAGTTTCGTAACAAGATTTTTTACTAACCGTACATTAACTTTATTTTGGTGATATTCAATTAAATTGCCTTCTCCTTATACCTTTTTTACACGTGAATGGATTTACTGCTGATTGTACGTATTATCGCTGCCATAACTAGAAAATGCACGTGTAAATACGTATTATCGTTCAAGTTGCAAGGTTACATGGATGGATCAAAAAAGTTAAGCAGCATTTGAATTTTCATGCGACAGTTGTAACTGGTGAGATATTAGCGCCTGCGTAGTAGAACAATTAATAGTCGCGAACCTGTCAAAAGCAATTTTGAAGATATTGGAATTAGCACACTATTGGTGGCAGTAATTCCATGCACGTGTACAGGCGCTATTGCACAATATGACTATACTATAAGTTGGCAGTGATAATTATAATCGACACAAAATCGACCATGAATACTATTATCATAATATTAACCACATATTGACCAATGATAATAATATTATTATCTTTCCTATATTGAGGTGAATGCTTCCCTACCAGAGGCAGCTATCGGAGAAATATGAAGCTTGGTATTTGAGACATTTTTTTTGATAATTTACATTTTAAAACATTTAAATTAATAAATACGTATATAGAAACGTAAGATAAACTTGTAAATTAAAAATAAGGTTTAAGAAATGTGAATTAATTATGGATCTCATCGATTATTTCATAATATTTTATGTTTATTTTTTAAATTTAATTTCTCTAAAGACTTTTTTTAACGTACAGAAACGACTTTTCACGAATTTATATGTTTAATATTTTTTTTATATTTTATAAAAAATGTCAATTTCATAAAAAAATATAAATGCATGTAACTTGATTTTTTTTTATTTATATCAAATGGAGCGTCAATACTTTGACTATACCAAAATTAAGTTTTAAATAAAAAGTTTCCGTACCACGTACATTCCAAATCTTTCGGGTAGCTACCTATCGTGCAAGACATTTTTGGAAATACAACATAAACGTTGATACGGTAATGAACAATAAATAAAAGAAGCTTTTTAAAAATCTTTTCAAATATATAGAGTTGAAAGCTTCATAAGTTAGTAAACACTCCGGCTCTAAGATGACAAAGGTGTAATATAGTCTAAAAATATTTTTTTATATAATTATAATATCATCTATTTATTACAAGTAAACATCATTAATTATTGATCTAATTTTATGCGAGGTAATCAGGCAAAGATCCATACCACTGTAGTAAAAAATGCAGAGAGGTGCATAGATATAAAGCGTATAGTTATTCTACCTCTCGTGCATTGATATGAGTCTATTAGATCTGTTATGACCAACGCACGTAATGAAATATTTTACGAACCGGAGCGCTCGATAATTTTACGAAAATATTAACAAAGTATCTAATTTTATGTTTATTTTACAAAAAACTGTATTTAATTATTTATTATAATATGGTCTATCTAGCTCAAATGGTCAAATTATTTTTTTCCACGAAACGGAGCGATAATTTTGAGGATTTTATGAACCGGAACGCCGCTCCGGTTCATTTCGAGCCCTGGTTAATGCTATGTCACATACGAAATCCCAAGTTGACTATTGCAACAAACAAAAAACACTTATTACGAAGGTATTTAGCGTAGTCAAAAGGTGAGTTTTTACTTATTAAGTATAGGTATAATAATTACAAGATAAAAAGAACTTTTTATATACAACGTTTTTAAATTTTCTGTTGAACCATATAAACTTGACTTGACTAGCTTGAACGATCAAAAAAAAATGTGTTTGATAGAAATAATACCGAAATGTCATTTTGACACTCATACTGATTTCCATAGTAACGCACGTATATATTATTAATTTCCTAGCAACCAATAATAGTGGATTGGATTACGGATTTCTTCCGAAATAACTTTTCATACAAAACAGAATTAACTTAAAATGAATTTAATTCTACTTAAAGATGGCTAAAAGTATTTTTAAAAAAAATGCATTGGCATCGTGTTCTGATATATCCTAAAAGTTATTTGAAGTCCAGCTAGTCGGAAAGTTAATTAAAAATCGATTGCAAGATTTGTACCGGACAAATAAGAATACGAGCTAAGAAAAACGTTGTAAAAATGCATTTGTTTTTAGTGCCAGTGCCATGCAACTTTTGTATTATATTGATTATATTTACATAAAGAAAAGGTAATATAATGATGAAAACAACTCTTGATGATAATATAATTTTAAAACGATAGTCAATTATTCAGGTACGTTTACATACTTAGTGTAATATATTTTCGTGCATAAGAAAAAGAATATTAACCAAATTTACGTTTTTGCTCATTGAAAATAAGGAGCAAAGGAAAGATTTTTTGCGTCAATTTATTAGCGTCCTGCTTTGTTCGACGGATCTTAAATCAGTCTTCATAAAACTGTGCAGTATTTTTTTCACTCCTACAATAATTACACCATCATTACGCTTTTTTGTCTGAGGGCAATTGCCGCGGAATCACCTCCCAGCATTCTGCCTACTCGCGCTGACGGAAGAGCATAGTTAAAAGTGAATTTAAAAACTCCCAAAAAGGAGGAAGCGATGCATTTTAATTGAAAACTCAAGCTCATTCAATGAAGGCATGAATGATGTACTGACGGTAATATTTGTAAGCGTAGAATGTCGAAATCATTATGTTTTGACAGACAAAAAGAGATTTGCAATGCAAGCGGATGGAACAGTTTCAAAATGCGGAAGACGTCACAACAGTTACATTATGAGAATTCAAAGTATGTTCATTATGAAACAAAATTAAGCCACATACCATTTTAATACTATTATCCAAGTCAGAACATTTCATTCATTAATCTGTATTTTAATATATTTTATTAATTACAGTGATTATGCTTTAAATTTATTAATTACATTATTTTTTATTTTGAAAATTCGAACCGAATGGGAATCGATTCTGTATTTTAGATAATAATATGCCACATCGATAAAATTGCTAGAGGTCTTCCAGTGGCGAAAGGTCCTTTATATCGTAAAATGCTGAGGAAAGTGGGGCAAACCCATTCATAGACTGTTAGACACCCAAATCATCCAGGGCACGATCCTGAGTCTTAAGGTACTGACGAAGATTAGGAATAAGTAATATTCTTATATAATGTTTAGATACAATTTCCGTTTCTGGAAGGGCTGGGTCCAGTCCCTTAAACCGACTCTTGCGGGCCTGGACCAATTATTATCCTCCGTTTTATTTCTTCACTGACGACATTGTTATTATTTACCAGGGAACCGAGGTATATAAGTCCATTGACAAAATTGAAGAGTAAGGGCGGACGTGCTCAGCGTGGGTCAAAATGGAGCTTTTTTAAACGGTACCGTTTAAAAAAAAATCGGTTAGGTAAATGGTCAAACACGCACGTTAACATCATTTTACTCCGTACTTCAATTATAATTTGTCAATTTATGGCTACGGCCGTATGTTATAGCTTAACCACTGGGGAATGCCAAAAGAAATGGCGTATTTCAAAAAAACACTACCTTATTCTTAGGTCAATAATTATTATAAAGCAATCATTATTCGTAGGATGTTTATCACACTTGAATGGTCAAAAACATTGCTTATAATGAGTATCTTTAGAATTTTCTACAAATGTGTTAATCTTGCCCATTTTTTGACTAACAAAATGATTAATTCGTGTCAAATTTGGGATCACAGAGATTATCAATATAATTTTTTATCGTAAATATTTCACTAAAATAATGTTAATATAAATTATACTGATGGTTTTATAAATGCGTTTAAAAATTAATAAATGAAAAAATCTTAACACTACTGCACATTTATGTACTGAAATATGACTATATTCTAAAACATTAGAGCGAGAGGTTTAAAAGAATACTATTTTATGTAATAAAAATACTTTATGCAGTCTTCATAAGGCTTCAAAATTATATAAATACATTATCTACAACGTTTAAGGTATGTCCAGGATCATGCTTTGAAAATAGAACAAAAGCTCCATTTTGACCTACGCTGAGCATGTCCCCCCTTAAGTGTTATGCATACTTACTATCAAATTCAAATTATATATTAAACAATAAAAAAAAAGTATTAAATATCAATTAAATTCGAGTATTTGTCTATTAATCGTACTTGCTAGGTTTTTAATTCTTACCTATTAGTTACACATAACTTACGACATTATTTTATACTGATCTGAACCTATGTTGCCCTGCTAAGTAAAAATACAGTGTTATTGGTTTTAGTGAAATGAGAACCCAAGTTTTAAACTACCTTTTCTCTTATGGTATGTAAAAGTATTTGATTGTTTTGACATAATCTCTAAATAAACAGTGTATTTTCTTTTATAGTGTTAACTGTCAATTCAAGAAGGAATGCATTGTATTATTTGACTAATTATATTTTGTAAATAAATAAAACACAATTTTTTTAGTACTTATTCCACTTTTTATTTAAATTTTTGTACCGGTTTCATCCTCTTTAAGGGGACGTTATTAAGAGGACGAAACTGGTACAAAAATTTAATTAAAAAGTGGAATAAGTACTAAAAGAATTGTGTTTTATTTAATTACAAATAATTAATCAAAAAGACAGTATATTAATTGACAGTGTATAGTAAACAGTGTCTTTTTACTTAAAATGACAGTATATTTTATACGTCGTCTCTGTTAAATCATAATATTATGTAAGTAATATGTTTATTAAATTATTTTATAATTATTTTAAATTTATTTTATAAGGAAAACATACAGGGCTTAAAATACCTAGTTGATATTGTAAAAGACTCGACATACGAATATTTGATAGAGCTTTGGATTCTGTAGATGTATATTGCCATATATATTCGAGAAAAAAAAAATCTTGGTCCTTAACAAAACAAACGCAGATAATAAAGTCGTAATACAACTCAGTATCTTGAGAAAGGTCTTAATTAAAAGCCGCTTATCATTTTAACAATGTCAGTTTAATCTTCAAAGCACCTTACACCTCTAACGGTACCAAGGTTTTGTTAAAACTATGCCATCTAACTGCTCTGACTGACTCGCAAATCCAGATTATCTTATCGCATTTAGTTTGGGGGGTATTTAAAATGCACCGACTTGCGGATGTCTGGAGAAAAGGGAACAAAGACATAGAAACACCATTAAAAGGCGTCGCTGCGATGATAAGACGGAGGCTTTGGCTCCATGCGATCCCTAAAACTCGTGCGAAAATCATTAAATTTTACCTAATAAAAATAGACGAGTTGTTAGTATTGATAAGATATTTAAAAGCTCGATAGGTATTTTAAGTGAATAAAAAAATAAAACAACCAAAAACGAAGAGTTAAAATAAAAGATATTCTCAGGGAAAACAACTAAAGTAATTAAAAAAAACACGTGATTTAAAGTTTAACACATCTTGTAATTAGAAATTGAATTAATATATTATACTCGTATTATGAAAGAAAGTGTACGTAAATAACACCAATGTAACACATTTATGTATTTAAAATACTCAACATTAAGAATGAAACGCCGTGATGTCTTGCTTACCAACGGAATACAATATACACATACAGCCTACAGGACGTGTATAGAACTTGCCCGTGTGAACAATTGACTGAAGACAATAAATTTTTACATTAGGTTTTATCAACTTATTTATTTATCTATTTACGTAATGATATATGCATTATATAGGAACGAACGAAAGGATAAATACACTGGTGTGAGACGTTTCTTCATGATTGTACAGGTTGGGGTAGTTGTATGTGGCAGTGGAAAACTGAGGACCGATAAGAGTGGAAAGAGCTTAAAAAAAGCCTTCATCTAGCAGTGGTAGATCCCAGTTCATGATTTTCAGAATAAGGAACCGCTTCGTTACTCTCGACGATATACATATACTATATATATACGCAATACTACGAGCATACGTAATTTGTTATACTATTTTATATTTTCATGCCACGAGGCCTAGTAACATTATTGTCGCAGTAATACAGTAGAAATAATCAGAAAAATACTAAGTCTTCCTGATAAGAAGCCAGTGCCATACGCATAAGAGTCATTAGACTATCCATTGCTCAACGTCATCATCCTAGATAATAATGATTATAAGTCAGCCGGTAGAATTTTAATTCGTAACGCACCAAAAGAAGCACAGAATTCCTACTTTTACAGTACTTAATATCTATCTATCTATAGGTTTGATAAAATATAACTTTACTTAACAACACGTCTCTCATGTTGCAAAAAAATCATATTATCATATAATAATCAAATCATATAATTAAGCTTGTGTAATTAATTTAATATAAACCATTTAAAGGAATATTGTCAAAACATTCTGTCTCTGGAGATTTTTTAAAATATATACTTATAGCACAAGACATCATGATCTTATCAAAACATGTTTCCAAAATGAATGTTTCTCACAAGAAAGTATAAAGCCAATATACATATAACTGATGTGCTCATTTTATTTCGCATAGAAAGTAACAAAAAAATGATAAGTTCTAATGAAGATCAATCATACTGAAAGAAAAAATATGAAAATATCTTTTCAATCTTCACCGTAAAAGTTCCCATAACACAGAGGCAATTTATTTTGCAACTGGATTTCGATAATTCAACAAAAGATACTTTTGTAACTGTGCCAAAATGACAGAGCTTCCAGCGAAACAATAAAGCTCAAAAGATGTCTCACCAGAATTTTACTGTCTCAAAAATAATATCAACCAGTTCGCCATAACTGTTAAAATTAATTCATTGTAAATATTGAAATAGTGAATATTTTAATTTTTATTCTTACTTTTTAGATCATCTCCGTTAGTTAGGTGGAGCACATTGACACCATGATGTAGACGGGAATGGGACAATTGGACGCCAGGACAATTGGACGCCGCACTGTCGTAGACACGTAAACAGTGCGTAGACGATGAATTTTAATCAGTGTCTTTCTACTACTTAGTAGTTTTAATTCATTTTACTATTAAAATAATGTTTGTTTTATTGCGGATTGAGAATTACCATAACTAATGCTTTATCTAAAAATAAAAAAAACTCTTTTTTCGTTGGAGCTTAAACATATGCACGATTAAATTATTATTTACTTACGTGTGCATATTTAAATTCTCACAAACTATTAAATCATGATATATAATTAAAATATGAATAATAATATTAAATATCTTTTTTAAAAGTACGTATAAGTACCTAACGACAATTTATTTTTGAATTGCGTGGCGTCCAGTTGCCCCGGCGCCAAATTGTCTTAGACCCACGTAGAGCTCTCAATTACCGCTTTAACTTGCCAGTCATCTTAGATCTTAGTTATAAACGAGGTGACATATGAACAACAAGTGGTCCTCTAAGGTATCATAAAATTATTATAACAACCGGTTCTGTGGGTTTCGTACATACTTAAGGGACACCGAAGCGCTGAGATATTTACCACGCCGCTCCATCATTCTTGGACGCGACCTCTTGAATGGATTTTAATATAGTCCCTCGCCATTGTGGGCCCATTCACACAAATGACCGAAAAGTATTTCCATTGAGTCACAACAAAGGTGCTGCACTTTTAGTTAGAAGGCGCGCACTGCGACCGTGGTAAACGAATTTAGAATTAACATTGTCCGGATGGATTCTCTTTGAAAGTGATTGCTTCTATTATTACGCCCAACTTTTAAAGCGTCAATTTTTATATAAAACTACAATTCAACTGACAGGTAAAATATATATTTAGGTTTTAAAAAAAGTAATTATATTCGGAAATATTATTATCGTAAGTGTGGGAGTCAAAGTGTTTTGCAGCGTAAACAGTCGGTATAAGAGTATGTTACAGTATAGTGCGAAAACATTTTCTTGGCTACATGTTAAAACTGTGAACTAACGTGCTCCGCCCATTTTAACCGCACTTCCATTATAAACTAATAAGCTCCTCCCATTTGGTAAACAACAGTGCCTAGAAGCGTAGCCAAGAAGATGTTTTCGCACAGTAGTTATGTTACAATACTTATGATACTGTTCCGAGGTCCGAGTCTCAGTAGAATGAGATAGTGTGCGAGGCGATATAGAAACTGAGATTCTCACAGGCCTGGAACTTATATTCGAGTGACATATCCAATGAATTATTATGATCCAATATATTATTTTGACGTTATCATAATCAAAATAATATCTTAAAAAGAATATTTAGGAAATAATTATAATAATTGAGTCAGCTACTTTATATGGAGTTTATGTCATTGGATATGACTGACTATGGATTGAGTGATTGACTGACTATGGACTACTGGATTGAGTTGTTTATCCCCATATCCCTAAGATAGTCAAATATGCATCTTCTCAATACATATAATCAATTCTAGCACGTAAAAAGAAGACTTGTGAGTGACAGAAATTATTGAAAGTTCCACTGATATCGATTTGGTTCATCTGAAAAGCGGATATGGAGTAAGAAAAAGAAAGAAAACTTTTTAATTAAATTATTATTTGTAGGTAAAAAATCTATCAGTTCAATAACTCTGCAGTATTTAATACATATTATATGCAGTCAGATTGCGTATAACTAACAAAATTTTCTTATTTATTTCATACTTTCGAATCAAAAAGTATATAAGTGAGGGAACCAATAATCTGCCTTGTCGGCATATAGTAGGTCTGCAATATAGTTGCTAACCTAAATTTATTTAATACTTATCTACATTCAGCACAGTATTCAATAATTATCACAGACGTCAATAAATAGGCGACCTTAGTTTATTGAATATCTATTTTCACCTAAGGTCAGCCAGTATCCAATTATTACATACTCAATAGAATTGCTGACCTCACTTACACTATTCATTTTTTAAATAAGTACCTAAGTATTTACTGTAGTGTATGGTATAATGTCTTGCGTGGTAGTCCTAGGGGTAACTTTTCATTATATTGATTGTGGAAAACAGTGCAGGTATATAGTATAATATCTATGGGTTAACATTGACACCTCATATCTGACATTCAATATTTTCGATAGGGGGTATTAAAATGTTATAAAAAATCAAGTAATCAAAGAAATAAAAACAAATATACAGTTACCGTAATAATATAAGTACTTACTAAAAAAAATTGCACTAAGGGTAGGTTCTTGTATTTTATCACGTTTTTCTTAGCTCATATTCTTGTTTGTCCGGTGTTTTGCCAATGCATTCTTTTAATACTTTTAGCCATCTTTAAGCAGAATTGAATTCATTTTCAGTTAATTCTGTTTTGTATGAAAAGTTATTTCGGAACAAATCCGTAATAAGTAAAACACTATTATTTGGTAGCTAGGGGTCTGGTGTCCTAGCAACTAAATTATTATAATATACGTGCGTTACTATGGAAATCAATATGAAATGTCTAAATGACATTTCAGTATACTATAATATTTATTCAGTATTTCTATCAAGTACAAATGTTTTTGATCTTTTAAGCTAGTCAAGTCAAGTTATATAATTCAATAGAAAATTTAAAAACGTTGTATATAAAAAGTTCTTTTTACTTTGTAATTATTTGTTTTTATTTAATAGTTTCTGTATAACATTTTAACTCCCCCTGTCAAAAATATTATGTCAGATGCGAGGCATCAATGTTAGATTATCGATATTTTAATTCTAAATTTGAATTATAGCTCGGATAAAAGACCTTCTTGTTGAGTAAGTAATATTTCTTTTACTGGGTAGGTATAAAACAAATAATGAATAACAGAAAGAAACATAGATAAAACGTAATATTGTAATAAAATCGCATGTTCTATGCTTATTTTAGAACTAAACATTTGAAAGAAATACGTGCCAAAAGCTATATACCATTATAATGGCTACATTTTTTGTAACCATGTATTGAATCTAATATATAAAAATTAATATTTGTGTGTTTGTTTGTTCGTATTTAATGCGCAGCCATACCGTTCATCCGATTGCGATAAAACTTTGTAAACTTATTGCTTGCACTTGCGGAAAGAGTATAGGCTATACTAATATATAAAAATGAATGTCTGTCTGTCTGTATGTCTGTCTGTCTGTGTGTCTGTCCCGTATGCGTTCCTATACCATTCATCCGATTGCAATGAAATTTTGGTAAGTGATTGTATGCATACCCATAAAGGTTTCTGAATTAGAAAAATCATCATCTTTTTCTTCTTCTTCATTATATTTTCTTTTATTCGTATGATTCCTATACCATTCATCCGATTGCAATGAAATTTTGGTAAGTGGTTGTATGCACACCCATAAAGGTTTCTGAATTAGAAAAATCATCATCTTCTTCTTCTTCTTCATTCTATCTTCTTTTATTCGTATGGTTCCTATACCATTCATCCGATTGCAATGAAATTTTGGCAAGTGGTTGTATGCACACCCATGAAAGTTTCTAAATTAGAAAAATCATCATCTTCTTATTCTTCTTCTTCTTCTTCATTCTATCTTCTTTTATTCGTATGGTCCCTATACCATTTATCCGATTGCGATGAAACCTTCATCAGTTGTTGTGGTAACACCCGCAATGGTTTTTGAATTAGTACAACCATCTTCTTCTTCTTCTTCTTCTATTCTATATTATTCTATTCGTATGCGTTCCTATTCCATTCATCCGATTGCAATAAAATTTTCGTCAGTAATTGTGCCAACACCCGCAAAGGTTTCTGAATTAGTACAACTATCTTCTTCTTCTTCTTCATTCTATCTTATTTTATTCGTATGGTCCCTATACCATTCATCCGATTGCAATGAAACCTTCATCAGTTGTTGTGGTAACACCCGCAATGGTTTTTTAATTAGTACAACCATCTTCTTCTTCTTCTTCTTCTATTCTATATTCTTCTATTCGTATGCGTTCCTATTCCATTCATCCGATTGCAATAAAATTTTCGTTAGTAATTGTGCCTACACCCGCGAAGGTTTCTGAATTAGTACAACCATCTTCTTCTTCTTCTTCTTCATTCTATCTTCTTTTATTCGTATGGTCCCTATACCATTTATCCGATTGCAATGAAACCTTCGTCAGTTGTTGTGGTAACACCCGCAATGGTTTTTGAATTAGTACAACTATCTTCTTCTTCTTCTTCTTCTATTCTATATTCTTCTATTCGTATGCGTTTCTATTCCATTCATCCGATTGCAACAAATTTTTCGTCAATAATAGTGCCAACACCCGCGAAGGTTTCTGAATTGGTACAACCATCTTCTTCTTCTATTCTATCTTCTATTCGTATGCGTTCCTATACCATTCATCCGATTGCAATGAAATTTTGATCAACTGTTGTGCTCACGCCGCAAAGGTCTCTGAATTGTTACAACTATTTTCTTTTTCTTCTATTCTATCTTCTTCTATTTGTATGCGTTCTTATACCATTCATCCGATTGCGATGAAATTTTGACCAGTTGTTGTGAGCACGCCCGCGAAGAGTTCTGAATTAGTACAACCATCTTCTTCTTCTTCTATTCGTATGCGTTCCTATACCATTCATCCGATTGCAATGAAACTTTGGTGAGTTGTTGTGCCCTTGCCCGCAAAGGTTTCTGAATTACTACAATCATCTTTTTCTTCTTCTATTTGTATGCGTTCTTATGCCATTCATCCGATTGTGATGAAATTTTGACCAGTTGTTGTGCGCAAGCCCGCAAAGGTTTTTGAATTAGTACAACCATCTTCTTCTTCTTCTATTCGTATGCGTTCCTATACCATTAATCCGATTGCAATGAAACTTTGGTGAGTTGTCATGCGCATGCCCACGAAGGTTTCTGAATTAGAAAATCATCTTCTTCTACTATTAGTATGCGTTCCTATACCATTCATCCGGTTGCGATGAAACTTTTGTCAGTTGTGTGCGGTTTCTAAATTATTATTATATAACATACAAAGTTTGTTGTTTGTTTGTTCCATCCAATTTTGATTTTTTTTTTACTACATATTTATAACATTAATAAGGTTTTCATATTTTGGATTCGATTTTAATTTAGTGTTCTTATGTTTGACCTTTACTCCTATTATAATTATTTTCATATTGCCATATTGTATTACACAGATATTTTAATATTAAAGAAATAATTACCTCTTATTATTTTTCAAATATCTAAGATAAATATAACCACGAAGCGACCCCGTGCAAAGCCGGGTACTTCAGCTAGTAATATATAAAATAAACTATAAAAATAGTTTATTGTATAGGCATGTAAGTCACACTTCTTACTTTAAAAAATGTATATATATCTTTCGATAGGTATCCGTTGGATTATTGATGTATTTATTATATTTACAGCAGTAATAAAAGGAAACCATATCAAATCAGAAGGAAAAACTCACAATAATTAATACAATGTTCGGAATTTATTCCCACATTCAACGATAAAAAAAGAACTCCAGCGTAGAAAGTCGCCCAGGGTGGCCTGATATGCTCTCAATTGCTGTTGACACCTTTTTAAATGCATCTTAATAGTACGTGTTTGTCACAAACAATTTAATATACACCTATCGGCATTTTGTAACACCTAGAACAGGCGGCAAGTCTCTGAGAATCACCTTCGGCTAATGCCCACGGTTCTTCAATGGGAAATCTATTAGCCGTGACTAATCAACCACTCGTACAAAGCATTGTGGCCCAATGAAAAGGAGTAACACTTTATGATTTCTTATTCGTCTTACCGGCAGGGCAACAAATAAACACAGACGTTATTATGTCTTCATTAAGCCAATGCTACTCACAGAGGCATGTATAAGTCAGCACACGATGGAAATCCTTTCTTTCACGCGGTGCGACAATATCGCAAACACTTTACAAATAAATGAATCAACTCACTTGAACTTAAGTAAAGTGTAATCTTTCACCGTGATTTATCCAAAAAATGATACTTTGTCGGTATGTTGAGAATTTTATAACGTTTTTATTAGCTCGTATTCTTGTTTGTCCGGTGGTTGTTTGTCCAGTACAAATCTTGCAATCGATTTTTAACTAACTTCCCAACTAGCTAGACATTTGAAACTTTTAGAATATATCAGAACACGATGCCAATGCATTCTTTTAATACTTTTAGCCATCTTTAAGCAGAATTGAATTAATTTTCAGTTAATTCTGTTTTGTATGGAAATATATTTCAGAAAAATCCGTAAAAAGTAAAAGATTATTATTGGTTGCTAAGGTGGTGGTCCTAGCAACTAAATTATTAATGTATACGTGCGTTCCTATGGAAATCAAAATGAAATATCAAAATGATATTTCAGTATTCTATATTTGTTTGTTTGTTTTTTATTTACTTCATATAAAGTACAAGTTTGAGCATATTCAGCATAATAATTCAACAGAAAATTTAATTTTATTTCTTTTGGTATTTCTTAGTGATTGAGATACAAGAATTAAAATAAAATAACAATAAAATATAATTACATTAACTTTTCCACGTTTTTATTTATGTAATTAATGTATTATGTATTTATGAAAATTGGTTTCATTCAAAGAGATTGAACTTCTCTTTGGTTTCATTGTAATCGAATCTAACGTGTAAACGTAAACAATAGTGTAACAATATCTGCAATGAGTGTTATTAATTAAAAGTCATTGTTTTGAATTAGGTAATGTGTATGTGACAAAACAGATATATCACAAAATATTTATTATAAAAAAAAACTTAATATCAGCATAATAATATAATTAAATATATATGTGGACAATTTTCTTGAATATATCATGAGAAGAATACGTTTTTTGTTTTTAACAAAAAATAAAGACAATTATGCGAACTTTTTTTTATGGAATTAATTAATATTGACAATGAATAAAATATAGTAGTAAAATTTTTATTGAAATACATTTTTTTTGTACTGAACAAAATAGGTTTACAAATCGATGTAAGTATAAACATTTTAGTAGTAAAAAATAAAAATCTATATACTCCTACATACTACATCAGACGTCGTTAAATATTCTCTGTATGAAGAATTAAATTTAGCTCGATTTTTGCAATTTTACGCCCAAAAAAACCTGCTACAAACCTGATCAAACCTGATACAACAAATAACGTATAACTACAATTTGATGATACATAGGTACTTTAAAGCGATACTAATTAATTTAGATCCACTACATATCTATGGAGCTTGTATCACATGTTTCGACAAAAAACATATCCACGGTGGTCGGAGAACTCTGACCTATGCTCGATATGTTATTTACAACATGAAATTGGGGATTGTAAATTAAAAAATAATAACTATTTCACGATCGCTACATAATATAATGAGCAATAAACTTTATATTCAATTTGTTGTTGAACGATTTGTATACGTTTATGAATCCATAAAATAGAATAATCACTAAGATTTCATCATGGGAGGAAACCACGTTGATACTATTATTTCCAAGCATTTTGATATAGCTTTAATTAAAATAATTAAGTAAATAATATTGATAGTGATATTTTATTTGAATACAATCAATGAAATTAATATGGACGAAGCATCTGGAAAAAAAATGACACTCACTTTTTTGTCGAGTCTGCCGAATGGCATAATTCATATTTTAATATCAATACGCCATTACAATAAAGGTGATATTGCTATAAATTCTCGATACTTTTTGTCAGGCCTGACGAATGGCATAATTGATATTTTAATATCAATATCGTTCGCTCAAATGAACATTGACATAGAAACACAGTTCTAACGCCATTTCAATAAAGGTGATATTGCGATAAATTGCCGATGCGTGATATCGCATAATGGAAATTGCAAAATTTTGTCACGTGACGTCTACCTTTGCATATGCGAATGTCACTATGTGCGAATTTACTTCCTAGCTACTGTACTGAGTGCGTTGTTCATTAATAATGTCATTGAATACAATATTAAAGGCTGGCTGTAGTCTTATTTGAGTGCTACTGGGGTCATCTATTAACGGAATTACAAAACACGAAATTAAATACAATTCACTGAAAAGTTACCTTCAAAAGTATTTTAATTAATGAATGCATAGAAAACTATTAAAATTTAAAAAACATATATTGACTCTCTAGAGATGTCGACATTTTTAGCAATGCATAATGTATTTTGTTTTTAAAATTATATTGTATTGTTTAATTTGTATTTTTACCACGTTTTCCTTAGCTCGTATTCTTGTTTGTCTGGTGGTTGTTTATCCAGTACAAATCTTACAATCGATTTTCAACTAATTTTCCGACTAGCTAGACATTTGAAACTTTTAGAATATATCAGAACACGATGCCAATGCATTATTTTAATACTTTTAGGCATCTTTAAGTAGAATTGAATTCATTTTCAGTTAATTCTTTTTTGTATGAAAAGTTATTTCGGAAGAAATCCGTAATCCAATCCACTATTATTGGTAGTTCTAGCAACTAAATTATTAATATATACGTGCGTTACTATGGAAATCAAAATGACATTTCAGTATTCTATATTTGTTTGTTTGTTGCAAAATAACAAAAACATGATTTGTTGACAATTGCATTATTTGTCCTAAATTATTAATACATAGAATTGTCAAGTTTATATGATTCAACAGAAAATTTAAAAACGTGGTATATAAAAGTTTTCATTATCTTGTAATTATTCTAGAATTATTTTTGTTTTTTTAATATTATTTATTTTGCAATGAAATTATTTTTTGCTTTGTTTTTTTCTTAACTTAGTTGATTTACTTGTAATTTTTATTCTAAATGTCATGTTGTGAACACCTTGAAATAATATGTTGTTATGTGTTCAATGTGTCTTTTTTAAATAAATAAATTAATTTATGTGTAAAAAATGAGAATTTGTTGAACGGTGTTAGGTTATTTTATTATCTCTATATTTTAAACTCAATAATGTTTATCATTGAAATCTAATATGATGGATTCTCTTGAAGGTCTCAAGGAATATTTTGAATAATTTGCAGTTTTTATCGATATCAAAAAACAAAAACATTTTTCTAATTTGAAATCTTTTTCCTGTCACTTGATGTCTTTAGTAGATACAGAACTGAATCTTTCAATGTGACCATACAATTTAATAAAGAACAAACCCAAAAATCTTGTATATAACTTAATTAATGATTAATCTCAGAAATGGCTGTACATCTATTGTTACTTGTTTCATCACTTTCGATAATTTACTACTACGTTATAGTTGGTACAATAGACCATTATAAATGAAGATTGATTCAATTTAATGAATAAAAGATTTCAAGTAATTCAATTAAAAAAAATATATGTATATAAAATAAGTATATAAACAGTATGAAATTTATTATTTAAAAATATTTAGGTACGTAAACTTTGAAAAAACTTATTAAGGTGCATTTGGGCAACATATGGGCCTTCACAGAGTATAGGTTTGTATTAACAGATTTTTTTACGAGAAATGGATGTCAGCCAATTGCTCAATCTATTAGGTCCGTACTCTTACTAATACACAAATTGAAAAATAATATGTGTACTTGCCAGCCCCAGGATTTGAACCCGGGACCCACGACGCTATAGGCCGACAAATAAGCCGCGCTGATAATGATATGATGATAACAATAACCATATAATGCGATGTATTATTTTTTTTACTACCATATAGGTACCTACTCTATTTGTTTGATCGTGTCTTCCGATACCTTTATTTAAACTGTCAACGGTATTTTTTCACTTATTTTACCTATACCCAGAACCTTTAAATTCTGTACACAGGTGTAAAGCAGTGACCATAAATTACTTTAATATATAAATAAATTGTGAGGTAAATAATAATACCGTAACGTTGTATTATATTAAGTCAACGCTGGTGCTAGGCACACAGCTTTTATTTAAAAACTCTATGTAAAAGCTCTTATAATATCGTATGATGGTGAGGTACCTATTTACAAACGTATTAAATAATTATTATTTTGTATCCATAACCATGCGTTGATTCAATAAACCATGCCAACCACTTCGTATTAACTTAAAAAATATATATTTTTCAAAAGTTTCCTCCCTTATTATTACTTATTTTGAAAACTTGTTTTTAAGTACAGACAAGATATCAAAATACTATAACATTTTTTATTATCTTCAGAGCTTCTGATAATGAAGTGAGTAAATTTTAATAAAGCTATAAATATCAAAGCTTCATTGCATTTATTTCATTGAGAAAACACCTCGAATTCACATGATATCGATGCAGTTTTTGCATGAGGAGATAGTTTGCAGCTGAATGAGTAATAAAGACCGGCCCTTAAGATTCTTCGGAAAGTCACACACGCTCTTTTTTATGCGAATCCATAATTTTGGATTTTAAGCATCCCATCCGACCTGCTATGTACTTTTTACGATACAGACTCATTCGGGACTCGTGGCTTCAAAAATCTTGTTTGTCAGTAACTGTAACAGGGAATCTTAATCTTTTTTCATTACTTGACCTTATATTCTTTTCGATTGAATGGTACAATTGAAAGTTATCTTTAATAAATAATTATTACATTTTACTACAATTATTCTATTGCAACACACTATTGAATAGTGTGTTGCAACAGTTCAACCATAACAGTGTTTCCCAACGTGGGGAGATTTGAATGTTTTGCGTCATCAAATCAAATCAAATCATCACTATTTGGTACAATTTTTTTTGTTAAAAAACGCATATTCGAAAATATTTTTTTATATTGCAAGCATGACTCCGAAAAAATTACTATTACAATGTATCTATACTATAGATTCTATAGTCTAAGACTATTGCCCTTCCCAACATAATAATAATTTGTTAATGGCGGCGAATTTTATGATTAATTTGTTACTGAAAAAAAAATATCGTTTTGATATCACAAACTGTGGATGATTAAAATTGACCAAATTAGTACCTCACATAAAAACTCTTTGCAGCTCACATCAGGTACAAGAATCGCACTTATTTTCTTGCAAGTTGTACATAAAATAAAATATAAATAGGTACTTATTTACGAACGTTAAATTAAAAATAGTATTTTCTATATGCATTTTTTATTTGAAGAAATTACTTTTTTTCAGAATTTGTAAGTTAACTGTGAAATTTTGATAGGGGGAGGGGCATGAAAATTTTTGAAGCATTGATTTGGGGCATGACACAAATAAGGTTCGGAAACACTGCACTAGGCCCATATTATATGTACATCCATTATACCTACATATAGATAATACTATTTATATATACAATGTCCTCCTTATTAATATAAGAACTAAAAAAACTTACTCACAGTAGTGATACTAAAACAAATGTTTATTGTTAATATTACAACGCAGCATTTATCTAAAAACTGTAGAACAAGGAATTAACGACATAAATGGATACTAAAGGTTTTAATAAGTATGATCATCAGTAACTTAAGTGATTTAAACATTTGTGAATAGTTATTGACACTTCTATAAAACCAAAAATAAATAAATAAATAACGAATTATTTTTCCAAATGAATTACCCCCCTCCCCCATAATTATCTGTGTGTACCCTCGGCTTGAGAACCAACCACGGTGTAATAAAAATATATTAAGCAAGAGTGTGTTTATTGATCGCGTTTTAAAGTTGAGACCACATAATTAGCTGTAACCCGAGAAAGCTCACTGAGCTTTGAATTTTGTTACTTTGGCGCCATCTAGAGATTGCCACGCAAAGTATCATTATAAATACATTTTTTGCGAATATATTACTCATTGATGTTATGGTTTTATTGAATGTTTCAATTTAAGTGAACGAAGCCGTTGATTATAGCTAACATACCGATGTTTTATTAATTATGTACTACATTGAATATAATTATTATACCTACGTGCAGCCCAGCGCCTGACAAATAAATTCCAATATTGAAATAAATTCCAACAGAAAATATGGCAATTTATAATATATTTCTAAATCACAATCAAATATGTATCTAGAAAGGCCCGTGTTGCATTTCAGATATTATTTTCATAACTTGAATAAGTGTAATAAAAAATAACAATTCTGCAAATCTATAATAGTTTTAAGGATTCTGGCAAATACATATGAAACATTTTTTAATAAGTTTTAACTTTTTTCAGGGTTTCAGGTTTTTTAGCCCCCCCCCCCTCCCCACTCCACAAGTATTAATCCAGGACTCCTTCAACTGTAAATATGGATCTGCATTCAGTTACTTTGGCCTGCACATACGAAAAACTAATGTACTCGAGTACCTATATAAAAGACAAACTAAAATCTGTATTGACTTTATATCCAAAAAGCAGTTTCGCTATATTTTCCATATAAACAGATACTTCAAATTTGATTCATAGAGAGAATAAATCATCTAGTAGGGTGCCAAGCCATAAAGGTTGAAAAGATGGTGTTGAGTTGGATTTAAAGACCTCGAGTGTCGAAAATTGAAGCGAAGTAGCTTTTGACATACATGAATAGAGGCTCATTCCGGAAGAAGACCAACATATCGGTTTAGTGCAAGGACGAAGAAGATAAACATACGTAGGTACTTAAGATTTTAACTTGACACTATAACAACGTGAATTTGGGGGGAAAACACCATAATTAATAATTGTAATAACTGTAAGTATTTAACTCAAATATTGTGTTCATATACGTTCAGTAAAAGCCGCAGGCAATGGACTAATTATATAAAATAATTAGGTTGTTGTCTTCTGGAAGACTAGATTCTCCACAATAATATCAATATTAGAATTTACATGGTAAAGATAACTTAAAAAAATGAAAAGTCTTTGATGGAATCGAGACAAAAATCTGGGTACTTGGTAGTCTCTTGGTCTCGGAGATGAAACCCGAACCTTAAAGATACTGGTTAATAGATGACTATATTTTTTCAAAATGTGGCTGTATCATCATATGATAAGGATTTGAACTGATCATTTCACCGATGATGACCTTAATATAGCCAAATGAACTTATATTCATTATCGATCGCAGGAAATTTGAATAAGTCTTCTATATTATTCGTAACGGGAAATATGATAATCTACGCATCATTATAGATGAAAAGGTATAGTGTAGCAAAAACGTATGGTGTAGATAGGGGTATAGAGAGATTATCTATTCGAAATGCATCCTGAGTACGTAGCTCAGGGTAGAAGGCGTTGGTAATCTGACTTGATTAGTCTTGCTAACCTTCCGTAGAAAACGGTCCAATGGTGAGAAGATTTATAATACGTAGATAAAGTAAATGCTTACATATTTTTAAATACTGACTACAAAAGTAAGTACAAATATTTTTCAATCATTATACTATAACTTTTGTTGATTGTATAGAATGGTCATTTCTTCGATTTTATATTTTATTCAATGCTATTTACCACTCGAGTACTTCCGGTCAAACAATAACAATGTAAAAATATTTTTCGATAAAGGTACTTGAGGTAACATATTAATATAATAATATTTTTTGACATGTACAAAATATCATATTTTTCTGGAAATATAATAATATGAATGAATATGAATGAATATTATTATTCGGTGCAGTTTTAATAAATCCTATTATAAAGCTCGGCACGCGCTTTTGAAGCTGAAAAAAAGCTTTCGGAACGGTAATACGTGTCACAGCCATAATTCAAAAGATAATTCCACCATTGTTTGTTACTAATAGGTGCTCAAAATTTGTCACGTCTGTGGCTACATGCCAAATACAAATGAAATGTAGGAAGTAAATTTTAATTTTGTGTAGTTGGCTTCTATGAAATGAATGATTGTGGTTTTTATAAACTAGTCAAAAGCGAAATTATCTATACAAGCGATTTAAAGCCAATACATGTGTATTTTATTTCTAAATCATTATATTTATTATACCGCTTACTTTGAATTTGGATTTCAAATAATTCTATATATCAATTGATCCCAATAGTATTCATCGTATGCCTACATATATTGCTGTGTCATTTGTATGTTTAAGATAATAAAACAAAATATACGAATATAAAAGCAAAGAATTTAGAATAGAAGGAAAGATTAGCTTACTTTTGAAGATTTTCTTAAGAATTAAATCTTACTGTTATCTAAAAAATGTCATTGGCCCCAACAAATCACACCGCTCCGCACCAGACCCGGTATTAATCGCGAGATTCACGGGACCCTACGTTTGGATCTGAAGCATCATTTTTTTATTACTAGGAATGATTAAGGTCATCACGCACTCAAATGTGCTTTGACTGAATTTACATGACTTTAAGTTAAGAGTACCCATGGGAGAGATGAGCACGTTGAGGCAATATTAAAAATTGTAGCAAGCAACAAAAGATAATAAAAAACTGACGAATATTCTAAGTGAAGAGATCTTCACGTTGGCAGTACGTCGCAGCAAGTTTTTTTTAAATGCACCAATATTGGCCTTTGTAGCGAGCAGGTCGGACGGTCCAATGGACCCAACAGCTGGTTGAACCAACTTGAGCAGCTCTTCCCTTTCCGTATACGTTTTAGGACATTCCCAGAGGATGTGGTTTCCATCCTGTATTTCTCCGCCATATAGACTTGTTGAAGGGGTAACAAGACCAAGCTCAAAGAACATGCCAGCGAAGTCGCCATGTCCACTCTAGAATTGACTGGTGTAATGATCTGGAGGCAAAGCGGTTATTTCTATTCGCCATTTTGTGTGCCTGCCTTTGGTGAAGGCATCCCATTTTTTCTGCCAGGTCTTAAATATACCTCTTCCATAAAGTGACGGTATCTTTAAATGAGGAATGATCATATTTTGCAATTTGATGTTCAATAGCACATTGGATATGGCTTGGTTCCAAATACCGTTTTTTTTTCTTTCAGTGGAATTTCAAAAGCTTGTTTCGCCAACTATGGCTTTATGATAGGATCTCAAACAATATTATTCCCTCGATTTACGAGAGACACTTATTTACAAAATAAAACTAATATCTATAAGGAAAATGGTTATAAATTTATTTCATAATAAACTGTATGACACCATTCTGTTTTACGACTTGGTTCAATTTTTAATTGAACACGCTGCGACTCACAATATCTCTTCAAATAGGTAGACTCTTCTTCAACCACCTAAACCTTCAATCTGGCCAAATTTTGCTAGTTTTCCAAATAAACAATGATAAAAATAGGGAAATTAAGCTCAGACTCGTAGACGATAATATACCCTATTTATTATCCAATTAGCCATTCCCGTGTCTCTCAACACGCGGCTCCATCACATTTCAAGTGCGTTTAGTCTCTGACTGTCTATCTTGTCTTCACAGTTATTCATTTATACAAATTACTTTAACTTTAAAAAATCATTACGTTTATTTGTATCAAAAAACATCAAATTATCGTTTGCGTATTAAGGTTTTTATTAAAAATTATGAATTATTACTTGCTATTATAAAAACTTTTCTAAAGTATGTATTTTTTTAGATATATGTTTTGTATGTCTCTATATTTTTCAATGGTTGTTCTATCAATGATTAAGATATCCAATGTTCCTTGAATCATTTATTATTTGATAAATATCTTCTGTTTAAATCGAAGGTCATTGAAGATGCTTAAGCATGTGATAAATTTTAAAAACCCTTTCAATAAAGCTCCGGCGATTCTTTACTGAAGAAGTCTGTCTCGAATTTCTACCAATAATACTACATTTGATTGGTGGTGATCAAAATCTACCAGTAATTTTTCATTACCAAAAACAAATACTTAAATAACAATATGATTTAAAAAATATTTGTGCCCATTTAATGGGTTTATCAATGCTAAAAGAAGTTTAAATTATCTACGTAATTGAGCGAAAAGATATATAGTTTCACCAACTACCACTAAGTCACCCACGCCTATGAAATTATAATGGTACGCCCACGATGGTCCAGCGGCTAACGCGTCGGATTATAATATCGTGGATCCCAGGTTTGAATCCTGGGTCTGGCAAATAGACATATTTTTTTAAGTGTTTTGGTTTTGGAGTATGGACCTAGTAGGTTGAGCAAGTGGCTAACGTTTATTTCACGTAAAAACAAAAATATGTTTATACAAACCTCTACTCTGTAGAGGCCCACAATAATATGATCTTCTTAGGATCGGACATGGTCACAGGAAATGTCTAATGTCAATATGTATGTACCTACTATTTATTTTGATATAATTAATTGTTTTGGAAAATGTTTCAGATTGATATCTTGAGTTGATGTTGGTATTAAATGTTTAATAGATATTACAAACACAAACTATATGCATTAAACAATGGTTATTTTATCACTTTGTCAGTGCCAATCCAAAATTGCCGCCTCCAAATTAAAAATATTTACTTAAATTGAAATATATGTACAAGAAATAAAAATAGTTGAAATCATTATTCTGTCATTTTTTACTACGATGTTTATTAACATGAACAGAAATTGTGCCGTAGGCGATTTTTTAACTATCCATTAAGTCAATTCATTATAATAATGCCTCTTACATATTATTATTATAGTGTAATGACTAGGTTAATATCTTGAATATGTAGGTACAATAACATTTGTGCCTATCATGATATGACACTGCATCGTTCTATAAAGACTTCTAGAGAATACTTTTCAGTATATTCTTATAGGTAAATTTGTGATTTTTGTCAACAATATTATTATGTACCTACTTAAATAATATATATATATAATGTATTTTCTGTGCATTTTACCGCCCCCTAAAATCTGCCGCTAAGTGCTTCGCACCCACAGAGAATTCATGGAAAATGTATATAATGGCAACACTTTTCCTATAAAATTGACATAAATAATTATGGGCGTTGACTATCTAGATTATAGCTGAGGGGTATCTGGTTAATAATTTAGCCATTATGTCACCTTATACTGCTCCCAATGCAATAGATATTATGGACATATTCTTTAAATATAATTGAAAAAAAATATTTGGTTTGAAATTTTGATTCTATTCCAATTCTTACCTTACTTAACTATTATAATTAACCGTCAAATTACCCAGTAAACTGATTTCTCAACCCTTAATTATTAACCACTTCTTAAGAAGGTAATTGAAAAAAATGTGATGAATATTGTAAATTAAAAAATACCTATATATATCTTGAATCACCTGCATGTAATATCTGAAACTTACTTGAATCGTAACGTAAGGTAACTGTTCCTCGAAGTGTGAGATTGTGTCAACTGATAAACTTTACAAGCGTTGTACGAACCATTCTTTGATTGGGACAACTAATCTGTTAAGATGGAAATTCCACTAATACCATGTAAGGATCGACGATTGATTGGAACCATAATATAGGTATTTTGTAAAATAAATTTAATTTATATAATAGTATAATATGTATAATCATGGCCCCCACAAGAGGGGGCTAACAGGGCTCTAGCCTGGAGGACCGGGCTCAGGAGGGGCCCGGCGAGGCGAGTCGACCAGATAAGCGAGATAAACACACATCACAAATTTGTTCTATTAGTAAAAAAGGTCTATTTTCCTTCAATAATGTTATTATTTAAAATTATGTGGTTGTACGATACAATTTTTAATTGTGTATCGATACTCGACAACTCCATAATTCAAATGTATGTATTAAAATATACAAAAAAAAAACATTAAATATACATATTTAATTTACCCCGTAGGTACACCATTTGGAAAACGCTACTGTAGAGAGTCACACAGCCTATCATTAGCTATTGGTCGGGGGGCCGCCAAAGATCCTAGCCTGGGAGCCCACTTCAGGATGTGGGGGCCATGTGTATAAAAGTATCAGTTTATTTTAATAGTTGTCAATATTTAAAGTCTATATTCACGAAACGGTCAACAATCCCCTGGCTACTCAAGTTTAATTTATAAATACATTTTTTTTTAAATTTTCAGATTTGTTTTCCTTATTACTGAAGAAATTTGAATTATGTTGTTAATATACAATACAAGCAGATAGACTATGCGTTCGTTCAGTCTAAAGTTATGAACTCAGTGATATTTTACTGGTTGAAATGAGTATTCGATTTGTTTTATTCGTTCATTTTCTTCAAATATGTAAAATTATAATCAATACGCATTTGTTTTTATAATGGTCTTATAACTAAAATAGCTATCGACTATATATATGTATATATATTTATAATTTACTATATTGTATTCTCTTGTATGGTAGAAGAGTGTATGCAACATTTTCACTGAAAAAAAAACCACAATCACCAACACAATATTGCATTGCTAAAAAAAATGTCCATTAAAGAGATACCGGTAGAGAATATTAAATTTCACCTAAACTTGTACGTTTTTATCAGTTTAGTGATTGGCAGAAGTTGTCTCCGTGAAATCTAACAAAACAATAATTAATGTCCTAAAACTATATGATCAGTAATTAAGATTTCTTTGCACTGACATCATACACAAAAGAGAAAGATTTAGGATATTCCCAGCCAATGTATTTTATGCTTACAATATACATATTATTTTCGGAAGAAATATAATATATCTACTGTTGGTTATTTATATCACTATATTATGGAAGTTCCTCACTTCAGATGCGTGCCTTTTATTTTATTATTATTATCGTTTTTACGGTACTACAACAAAATAAACTACTTTTTTAGAATTTAATCTTATACATAAATATTGTTTTGAAAGCTTAAATAAATTACTCTTTAATTCCACCATTATTTTCACATAAATCAGTTGTTCAGATTTAAATTTATAATATGATACGTAACTATTTTCAGGTGTCGACGTATATTACGATAAAGTGCGTCGACAATATAAATAACAGCGATATTTCTCTTATAATCTCATACTTTTTAAAGGCCCAACTTACCCGATGATTGCATGATAAATTTTTGTAATGCCTCTTGGGGCTTCAGCTGGATTGTATTACTTTGAAATTAGAAACCTCGAAGCTTCTTTAATCGAATTGCTCTCAGCAAGGTCATATTATTTATACTTTATCCTATAATAAATTTACAATAATTTGTAAATACTATGTTAAGCAGAAAATGTGCATCGTAAGATGTATTCTACCCATTAATATGAATTTAAAACTAGTGAAGTATTTTTCATCTTGTGATAATAATAATAATTATTGTCTTATTACTCAATTAGGTACCTACTTGCTTCATTCTATCACGGTCAAAGCATAATTCAATCACAACGTCCTCAGTTTTTTTACCTCGTGGGATCTGCAACTTGTAGATTGCTCTTGTAGCATTGCATAAGGGTTTGTAAACGGTTGCCAAGACGATAAAATCCAAGCGGCTATGTCACACATTATGTGTGGTATCGCAATATCGGACGGCATCCGAACCAAAGCAAGTTTTGTCATCATATCCATCTACAAACAAAAACTCAAAAGAATATCATATTAATATATAATCATTTCTCGTAAAACAAAATCTGTTAATACAAACCTCTACTGTGTGGAGGCCCATTTGATCTTATTACGATCGGATATGGTCAGAACATAAGAGTTATACTAATTTTTAAAATATTTTTTTTTATTGAGAAATGTATATATTTGATCAATATAAAAAATAACAATGAATATACTTTTATAAAGCAACACTTATGTTAGTAATTATTGTGAAGGAGGAATTGATGAAGCCTTGGTTAGGTTAAATGAGGCCTCAAAGTAAATATTGAGTCACCATTATTAAAAAAAAAAGGTAGCAACACTTTGATTTCTAGTTTTTAAGTTAACTAAACTAGCAACACATAAAAAAGATATTCCGGAATAATGGAAAAGTATTTAAATTTCATACTAAAATAACAAAAAAATAAATCTTTCTAAAAACCTTATAATATTAGGTACCAATTCGTGGCAACATTACATGTAAAATAATAATAATTACGAAATTATTATTCTGCCTTATGTAATTTCCCAATCCAAATCGCCAGCAACTTTCCAGTTAGACTTTTCTGAGCCATTTTGCAATGAAAGCCTCAATGTTTTCACAGTTTGTATAAGAATTATTACATCATGGGTCATTTTTGCTTTAAGATATTAAAATCTTTTTATTAGTTCATATGTTTAGCCAATATCTCTACAGAAGATTTTTTTCAATATCTTTGATTGAAATCATATTTTTGGATTGTATTTAAATAGTTATCTATCTTACGTAGGTAACAATTGACGGAGAAATAAATATTCACATCGTTACATAAAATTGAATTATTTTTAATAATATCTCTGATTCAAATAATTGATTTAAGCAATCAACAGAAGGACAAGTTATTTGATACTCTTTGCTTTTAACTACGGAAGTAATTTATACGACCGCTTGTATGTGACTTTGAAACAGGCGCAACCTTTTGTTCCCAACGTTGTAATCGACACCTTACAACCAATGCGCTATGTTTTTGTATCACATACGATTTACATGCGTGAATAAAAAATATAATAACACAAAACGATGGCGGATAACTAAACAGTATAAGTAAGGATTTGTTCATTACTAATTATTATTGTAAAGCAATTTTTGAATTACATGCTATCCAACGTAGGGTAAACTGTGCTTCTTCTGTGACATTAAGTTTTTTTAGTGTTGGCAATTATTAATCGAAACAACTGCTTATCATTTTACAATAATCCTGATGCTATGGAAACATCATATATAAGACTCATATTATATATCTTGTTATTTATATAATCACGAGAAGGAATGATATTTTAAATGTATTATAATGTATATAACAAAGATAATAATTAATAGGTATATAAAAATGTAGTCACAATTCATATTGAGTACGTGATATATTAAAGTGATAATATGGCTGTATATAATATGTTGATCTGAGGTAACTGATTAATTTTATGTAGTTGTTATTAATTATAAAGGGAACATGATTTTTCCTTCAAAATACACTTTCACTATAATATTGTGAGTTAGACGTAGATTTTTCGCTGAATATCATTTTTGTGAGGATAGCGTTATTTTTCGTGCATTTAAATTGCTGCAATAGTAAATATTACACATCTTGTTTTTTAATGGATTGAAAAAAATCATTAATAACTATTTTCCGTGAAAGGTTTTATTTTGATGCTCGATTGGATATAAATAAAGTAGAATTCAAGTTATGTACATTTTTATTTTTTATGTAAATCGATGTTTTATAAAATAAACATAAAATACATGATTGCTATGAATTATTCAAAAATCTCGTGCCGCTATACATATAAAAAACGTAATAAACTATTTTTCTGATCAGTATAATCATAAAATAATATTATATAATAATAATATGAGATCTTTTAATGAAAACACCTAATAAAAAATCTACTTTTATTTTTGATTTTTTAAATATTAACGTATTAATCATTTAAAACAGCTTATAATGTAAATGACTTCGCTACTATTATAATAGACTATATTCTTTTTATATTTTTTTACCGTTATCAAATCAAATTTATTGAAATCGTAAAATAATAATAACAACTTCTAAACTATTTTTAATATGTATTTTATTTATTTCCACAATAATTATATTACACTTATTTTTAGGAACGCGTTATTCATTAGGACACTAATTGGTACCTTAAACAAGAGTTTAGCAATACGATATTTATACTTATTTATATCACTTCTATTATTGACGAGTACATATTGCCATATTTTATAAATTACTAATATTAATTAATATAATCACAATTCTAAAAGATGAATCAATATAAAAAATCAGTCTCTGCAATAAACAAATTTATTTAAAAATTAATCAATCGATTAAACGAAAGTGATTAACTCTAAAAATATTAACACATATCATCATGTTAAGTCATTAAGTAGATTAAACAATTATTATTTTATTATAAAAGGAGTCCAATGCAAATAAATGACAAATATGTTAAATCACAATAAGTACAGTTAATGTGCATTAATAATTATACTTACAAAATTCTCTGTAAAATAAACCCTAAGATGCATTCCTGCTTACAACCAAATAAATAAATAAGTTAGTTACCTACTCTATATTTTAATACAGTTTATCAAAAGCACATGGATTATGGCTGTAGGTTCCTAAGTAAGTTTATTTGTAATCTCTGAAGTTCGTAACATAATAATTTGGTTCCCATACCATGTAAGGGTCCGGCCACACGATTAACAAAGCGCAGTAATATAAATCTGACTGATTGCTGGCATGGCATTGCTTTATAGCACCAATAAAACAACAATTAAAATAATGCGTGAGCTTCATTAGTTGTTAGGCTTTGCGTGTTAGTAGCCATTACATAAAAAATCTCTCAGGAAGCAATCCGTTTTGAAGAATCTGCCAACGTATTCTGTTTTGGTGATTTGGTAAGACTAAAGATTATGACTTTTTAAGAGCTTAACGCTAAAAAGCTTGATACCTACTATTTTTAATTATATTATGTTAGTATTCGTGGCGTACGATATATTATTACTATACAACTACTGTTGAATAAAAGCTCATATACCTACGAATTATTTTCTTCATTGGGTTATATATTATGTAACTAATTGAATCATTACTGACGGTCGATAAAGTAATATGGTGTATGCAAAGTAGATAGTTATGTATATGTAGATATGAAATATTCTGAATAATATAGAACATGTAAAGGAAATATACTTGGGTAAAATTCGTCATATAATTATTATTTAAAATTTTTACTAATATTATTTGACCATATCCGATACTAATGATAGAATCAAATAGAGATTCTAATAGAGTGAAGTTTTGAATTAACAGATTTTTGTTTTTTTTTTTATAATAAATGGATGTTAGCTACTTGCTCAACCTGTAAGGTCCACACTCTCCAAACACAAATTGAAAAAACAGTATGAATATTTATCAGACCCGGAATCCGAACTTGGAACCCACAACATTTTAAGCCGACGCGTAAGCCGCTCGGCCATCGTAGGCGCCACATAATTACACAATAAATACATAATATTATTATATTGCACTTTATCGATTATTTCTTCAGATGCTCCCCACCTGCAACATTTATTGACTGCACGCCACTGATATTCATTGATTTCTATATTGCAATAAATATATTTTCCATTTTTTATTTGCATCACATTATTACATAAATTTTAGCAACTTATAAGTCTAATTTTGAAGATTTTACCACAACTAAAGGATTTTCCCCCATATATTTTTAATTAGGACAATTAAGTCTTTTTTCTATACTATCTAAATCTAGATAATAAGTTAATTATATTGCATACTTTTTCATTATCCTAACCACTAAGTAATAATAGGTCAAAATATGCGTATTATTTTTTAAAGAAATAAATACCTAAGTTAATTAACTCTCAAAGTAGGTTTATAATATTATTAAGATGGTGGCTAAAATTGCTTAAATTTTATCGAAATCGATCACCAACTTTAAAAAAAGTAACCATAAAAATTATAATTTATTAAGCCAGCCAAAATCAAAGCTCTGCGAGTCTCATTCTCTTTTCAATCGGCGACATTAAACCGAGTGCGTTATCAAAATCGTTCAAATAATTACGACGTAAATTGACGGAAACCTCCATCCAGCGGCCGAAACACCGAGAGATTAATGTCCTTTAAAGTCTTGGAGTACAGCAGCCAATCTTTTGAAGCCGACTCAGCGTCCAGGAGTGTAGATTAAGGCATCTCTCGAAGACTGACCGTATCAAAATATGTTCTGCGTTTGCCGGTCACCGAAAATTTATTGCCACTTGCCTGAAATTCGCGTGACACTATGCGTGCATTTAAATTGTCGCTTTTTGAATGAATGAAGACCGTGAAAAATGTGCGCATCCGTTTTTAAGCAGTTGTATAAAATAATATAATATATAAACATACCTAAGTAAAAAAACATTTAGATAATCATTTTTTATCTGTGCCAAGAGTATTTATATTAAGTCAAAATAGGTTTACCTACTTAAATGGTAAAGTAATGGGTAATAGGATATAAAAATAATTGAGAGAAAAATTACATTTGACCATAACTTTATTAGATTGCATATTGCATGTGTGTGCATAATTTGAAAGATGATAATATACTTATTAATATAATTAAAATCATAGCAAAAATTACTCTAATGAGAGTGTGCAATCAGGTCAAAATCGGCCCTAATTACAATCTGGCATGAAAGTTCATAATATTGGTAATTTTGCAATCATCCTTTATAATTTTAAATCATTTCACATTTAGTTATTTTGTTCAAATATATTTGTATGTTTAAAAACATCTATAATTGGTAGAAAAAATATTAAATACCTACCATTCTATAATATAGTATAACATATTAAATCGTGTGTTTATAAAAAAAGTCACACATATTATCAATCTATTAGCAATATTTTATATGTTTACTTATATTTTCTTCACCTTTTCATACTCCAGCATAGCACAAAGGCCAAGCACTAGGTCTAGTCACATTTGTCGTTCCGACTCTACATCGTGTTGTGTGAAGAAATCCTGGTGTTAATTATCTATATCTATTTAGCCATGGTAGTTACGTTTCACTATATACTAGCGTTAAGATAAAAATTCAAACTAAATGTCCGTCGTCAACTACGAATGATGAAGAATTTTACGGCATCAAAAATCAAGTGTCAAAAAGAATATAATAAATACCGACGCAAGTGTCATTGGTAGTTATCATTTTAAGACCCATAATGAGATACGTCATGCCAGTGACCGCGTAATACCACATTAATCCAGTTGTATAAAAAGCTCAAATCAACTAAGGACCGGTTCCCATTCCGGTGGCCACTTCACGTCAAACGGTTCGCTGTTTTATCATTTCGTTAGCCTTCATATTGGATGCGCTTATTGCACTTCATATTAATTAACGGCGTACGATTTGCAATCATAATATTTCTCTTATCTTTCACTATGGGAAGAGGTCTTTCAAAGTCGAAAACTGAACTGACAAGTGGATAGTGTTATGCAAAAAAGGACCAACCCTCATAAGTATACTATTGAGCTTAAGAGGCTTGAAAGTGGGTTTTAAAAAAATATCATATCATATTTTGAAAAAAGGATTTAACCCACACTTTCATTTTCAGGGGGCACGAAAACGTTTTTTTATGGTTTTCGATCAATGTTAAAAAACTATACAATAGACATAAATCTTAAGTGCATGAAGATAATTATTTTGGTGATTTATGTTCCTAATCTGATATACGTTATTGAATGTTAAATGTTCAATTTCAATGTTATTATTAGAAAAACCTAATTTGATAAAGATGTGGGTAAACTTATTTTTTCTTTTTTGAAAAATATATGTATTTTTAAAAACAGTTGAAAATGACTATGTACTTACATCAAACTTTATTTCATCACCTCAATATGCTTAATTTCGATTTTGTCAATACAAGAAAAATGTACGGTCCATAAAATACGTGGATTGATTAAATTCAGCTGCCACTTTCTAAAAATTATGTTTCAAAAACTTAGCAATAGCTTTGGTAGATATCATTCTCTCAAAATATTAGTGTTTGTCAGTAGGTGATATTTAGTCATTGAATATAAATTGAATAATATATTATTATGAAATCTTAGTTATTGAAGACGTTAGTAGGTATATGAAATCTATCTTTTGAGTTATGAGTTATGAAATGATTGTATTACGCAGAAAAAGAAACAGTTTCCAATTATTTAAAAGTATTTATTTACTACATGTTTAATATTACTCTCAAAAATAACATAATATATCGAGTTATCTACTATTGTAATGTGTACAACTATTGAGTTGAATACATTTATTTTATTGTGTTAGTATAATTATTAGGGATTGTAATACAGTGGTATTTTGGTATTTTTTATTGAAATACCGGTATTCATCAAAATATATTATAGAAAAAAAGAAATACCTACCTATCAATAAACATAACTACAAAAATCTATTTGAAACACTATTTTATGGCAACACAATGTAGGTACCTACCTACATTTACAATGATTACTTTGTAAATATGTATAGATCATAATATTTGAAAACTGCTAATTTTTACAAATTTAATACTATAAATCCGGATACAGAAAAATTAAGTACAGAAATTCAACGTTTTTGTATGTACTATTCACGTTGGATCAATATCTGATATAGAATAATTAGAAATATTTGCAACAAATGTTTTCTTTTTCGAATTATTTTAATTCATCGCGACCATTCTATAAGTAGTATAATAATAATATGTATATTGTCTTAATATTATTTAACTTTTGTTGGTTTTAGTTTATATTATATTTACGTTTTGGCAGCATAAAACGTAGGTATACCTACAATAAACTCAATTATATTATATAGTAGCTAGTAATGAAAAATAATATTTTTGAAAAACATATAAGTACCTACGTGTATGATTTATTAATACAAAAATACCGGTATTTTGAATTTTTGAAACCGGTATTTTAGTATCGATAAATAATTGAATACCGGTATTGAAATAACTAAGTGTAATTGAATTGAAAACTCAAAGTATTGTTTTTTAATAATTATTGATAGATTGGTATTAGCTAATCTAAATTTGATCTAAGTAAATGTAATCACTTAAGTAGATATTATTCATATTCATATTAAAAATATATAATATATTTCATTTTTGTAATTTTATAATAATGCAGTAATAATAATATACTTATGTTATTCTATAAAAAAATGTTTGCTATAATGAATTTAAGTACGTGTTCAAAACGCATGCGTTTTTAATTAGTGGTGTATTATTTATTTTATTTGAAAGATCAAGTTCCACCGACTATTTTTATAAGACCGCGATATCCTTTGAGGTCCTGATTTTAATTATCTCACATGTCAATAATGAAAAGCTGATAGATGGCACGAGAAAGAAAAACTGATTGCTTTTAATTTAATTAAAGTTTTTGCCGATATGATTCAATACTTGGTAAAACTTTGTGACGTGACACGTAGTGGTTGAACTTTAAATTCAATTGATACAAGTACTTATTAACTAATGAACGTTAATTAATTAAATACTTATCATATGAAAGATTAAAATATCTGCTCATCTCCTTTTTAATAAGATAATAAACCTATCAAACCAATGATATTTAATATCACTTGGTGAGTTATTCTTTTATTTTTTAGGTATTTTTTATTATTATTATTATTCATTAGGTGCATACGATTCAATTTAATTTGTATGGAATATTTCACATACGTATGTCAGTATCATACTCGACTGAAAGCTCCTTAAAGCTCGACTACGATTAGATGTAGGCGTGCGTTTTTCTATCCGTATAATATACGATGGTATAATAATGGTCTCTCACTACCTGGCCGACTCATAATAATTTTTGCAAGCTTTTTATGTTTTATATTGCAACATATATTTTATATTGTAACGTAGGAAACTTTTGGGATTTCAAGATGACATTGTTGTTACCAGTAGTGCAGTCAATAACTTGTACAAGTAACATCAATATTGAACCAGTAGATCTTGAGTTATCAACAAATAAACAAACCGAAAACAATTATTTAAAATATATATACACGTCCTAATTTGAACACAATGAATAAAAGTGTATACCTACTTATGTATGCGCATTAGTAATTATACTTCTTTGGCGTAACAAAAATTGTCGACTAGCTCATAATTATCTTACACACTCAAGAAAAAGGGCCGCTAATTGGAGCGCCGTTCGTTTATTTCCATATACTTTAACTCAGGGTATGGCAAACTGCGGCCCGCGGGCCGCATGTGGCCCGCCGGCTATTTTTTTGCGGCCCGCCATCATTAATTGTACTTCTGATTACGAATAACTTTTTTTATATTTTTTTAAAAAATATTGACAATAGATTAAAATTTGAAGAATTTCTTGTTTCGTTAATGTATTATCTCAGTACGTCTTCCTTGCGTCTCGTCTCACACTATGTAACTACTATTTTCTATGTTGAACATCATGACACATTTAAATACTTTTAACTCTGCGTTGCTCAATTTACTTAACTCAAGTTGTTCCTTCGACAAATATCGAATAAGAACGTGGACCACTTTCCAACTTTGAAGTTGCTGAATATACCAGAATATAAATTTGAAGAATATGGTAAAATTATTAAAGCTCTGAATGACGATTTTTTACAAAGATTTGGTGACTTCCGAAAAATTGAGACAAGTTTAGCAACAGTACACGATCCATTTTCAATAGATATTGATAGTGTACTGACAGAGCTACAACTTGAGATTATTGGTCTGCAGTGACACTGATTTAAGAGAATTGCATCGTCGTGAAGATATATCCAAATTTTACAATGCCCTTAATTCAGACAAATTCGAACAACTTAAAGATTATGCAAGAAAAATGTTCGTTGTTTTTGGATCAACCTATATATGTGAACAAACATTTTCGATCATGAACCTCAATAAAAATTCTTTACGATCAAATATCTCCGATGCCCATTTACAAGCAGTTTTGAAAATATCAACCACAAAATGAACACCTGAATTTGAAAAAATGTACAACACTTTCATTCTTCTCATTAATTTTTTTGTAATGTTTATTTTTCGTGATAATAAATAGTGTATATCTAAAAATGGTATTTTACTTGCGGCCCGCTGCTCATTTTGAATTTTTGAATTTGGCCCTCCATCCAAAAAGTTTGCCCGCCCCTGCTTTAACTTATATTACTAAATTATAAATTTATTACTCGTTCTTTTTATTTTTAAAGTAACAACTTTTGCATTTGCACTCACTCTGGCATTTAATTGTTTGTTTACGTAAGGAATTGCAAATGGCCGACAATAATTATTTTGTTGCCTAGGCAACGGAAAGATTATACTATCATACTTGCGCTTTTATACAGCTGACTGATTCGCAGCTAATTTCATACTGTCGCGCACTTTCGAAACGGTGTTCACGCGCAGCTCTTAATTTCACTCTCTACCAAACGCCTCTAATTTCAAAAAAATATATTAATCCTTTACTAAAATCGTACATAGTTAATTCATAATTCGTATTGATTATTCATTCAATATATTGTATAGAAACATATATGTATATTGTAGTCAATAGTACCTTTACCAGTTCTTTTAATAATAATTATTATCTTGATTGTCGGCACATGACGATGATTTCCAAACGGCTTCCGTGAGATGCAGACATGTATCCATTACTCATCCTCATCGTCGCAAGAACTTGATACGTTAGAATAATGCAGTCTGAATGGCCGAAGATGCTACTACTTCACAAAACAATCCGATGACCGTATCCAATTGCATTTAATGATATTTCCTTGCATACTTATAAACATTCGTATAGTGATACTTTCAGTTGAATTACTTTTAACAATTGCATTGAATGTGACTGTTTATTTCAATGATATTATATAATAATGCAACTTCCAAGTGATTTATTTTGAATAAATATTATTGATTTAAATTAAAATAATGTTAGCTATGTAAGATACTATCATCCAAGTTAAGAAAGTAATATCAAGAGATCATGTTTCACAAAAGACAAAGTTAACATTACACGGATAGTTAAAATATTCATAATCTAGTAACAATGAATAATCCGCTTGCATGAAGACCTATCCAAACTGATTATATTCCTCTTACCATTCACACTGCAGTTCCACGTACTTCCGAAGACTTTAACTATCTCGTTAATCCAGCGACCTTTATTATAATATATTATATAACTTACAGAAGTTTTCTATCTAATGAAAAACTAGATTTGTTCAGCATTTTTTTTCTCAGGATAAGTATCACGCTCGTTTTCATTCAAGGTTTGTAACAAACACGTGCATACCAATAAGTTATAGAAAACAAACAAATTAGTTACTTAATGGGACCATTTATGTTATTTTAATTAGTTCTACCAAGAATTGCCCATTGACGCCATTTAAGAAACCATAAATATATATTATGTACTTACCTATATATATTTTGACTATTTTTTTTCTTTAATGAAATAATATTATAATAAATGTGGTTTTATTTAAAAAAAAAAAAAAAAAAAACTGGAAATGTTTATTAAAATGACAATAAACTATAAACTGTTTTGTATTAAAATTAGAGATATAATATGTCAAATATAGTAATTTAGATTTTTATGGTGGTAGTCTAATTTATTTTTTGCTTATTTATTTGTCATAGACATCCATCAAAATTAATCATTATATTAACCTAACCTCTATTTTAGAAAACGTAATATCAAATATTGTTTTTTTCTCATTTCAGGTTATAGTGGTAATCAAATATTTCAATAAAAGAAACTATACAACTATGAATAATCAAGAAAGGTAATAAGATATACAAGTAGCCTTGTTTAAATATTCAAATTAAGATGATGAAAAGATAAACACTCCAGCCAGTGGCTATGATAAATGTTATGACCTGTTTATGTGTAAGGCCTATGTTTTTAATACAAAGAGAATTTTCTCTATAACAGAATACATTTGAATGTAAAGTAATAGTTTTGAGGCACCAATAGTTTGACGTCATGTAGAGCTACTTGGAAATGTCATGTGGAGATGGCTCCCACAGTTTTATGCATATTTTAATATTTAAAACAAACATTCTTGTTCCTTCATCGTTTCATATAATAATAATATGTAAATAAAATATAACAGATTATTGGACGCATTAAATATGTTGTATCTACTATGTAGAGATACAGTATACATTATTACTTGTGAAGGTCACTTTATAATTTTTGTTCAACTGTGGAAAATGTTTATGCTGTAAACTTTACTGTTGTAAGTCAATTGAATTAATAACTAATATATATTATGTAATAGTTACTTATCTTCGATTAATTTATTTATATGTAAATAGGTATCTTTGTATTTAAAAAATAACCATCAATTTTTTATCCAGTTACCATATTTCTTGATTATTATTATCAAAAGTGTGCTGTATAACATTTTTATTCCTCGGTATTTTATTATACAGTCGAACTTGGTTATTATGAGGAAGATGGGACCGACCAAATTCGCTAATAGCAATTCGATAAGCATTACTCGTTGTATCGTTATATAACATTTTTCGCGCCACGTTCTCTTTAAGCATAGAATATAAAAAATCTGAAAACCATCGAAAAAAATTCCGAAACAAGCATGGTATTCATGAACTACAAAAGTAGTTGTTTATTGTAATGAATAACTGAGCAGCCGGCGCTGGTCGGTACCTACTGACTTCACAAAGCTTCAATTTATTTCATGCAATGTCAACTATATGCGTGGATACTTTTTCAATGTTGTCGGCGAAAACACCAATTAGGTACTTAGACACTTAACTAGGCGACATCAGTCTAGTTAACTGCCTGGTCATATTTTATTGCTTAGGGTCAAAAATGTTGTTTTTAAACGATCGACACATTAATAGTTTTGCTCGGTATACCCGAGAAGTAGCTCGTTATAAAATTGAATAAATGTATGGATAAAATTATAAACTAAAATATCAACGAATGTTTCCTCATTACATCCGAGATCTCGCTATTTCCGTGATCGTACTAATCATGTTCGACTGTATTTAGCCTAGCACAAACAATATTGCACCCACGATGACCGCGCGGCAAATCACGTTGTGAGATTCTAGGTTTGAATCCTGGCTCTGGCAAATACATAATAAATTGTTTTTCAATTTGTGTATGAGCCCAGAGTATGGAATTAATAGGTTGAGGCCAATAAGGATCGGAATGGTCAAAAAAATGAAATAAATATAATATATTATGACGACGCATATAATAAGACGGGTTTATCATTACCTATGTTGGAACATTGAGCTTGTATTTATCTTTTTAAAATTTACGTTTTTATTTAAAATCTTTATTCTTATCTTAGACCTACCAAGTAAATCTAAGCTTATAATGTGTAAACGGTTCTTGTCTGTTTAGTGGAAGCCATCAGTAGACAAATTTTGAAAACAGCCGATATACTGGACTATTTGTTAGGTTAGGTTAGGATATCAATCTTGAATTCATGAATTTTGCCAAAATAGGCTTTGAAAATTGTCGCTGTTCCCGCCTGGCTTCTAGTAAACAGACTTGTACCGTTTAAACTTCAAATTTTGTTTTTGATCCACCCTATAAAAACGTTTTTATGAAAACTTGTTTTATTAGTTTTTACTAGTTTGTTTTTAAGATAATCACTTAATTTATTTAAAAAATACACTATGTCATGGCAATCGTAAAATGAAATAATCTTTTTTTCCGTAGCATCCTAAAATGTTTTTTTTATAAATTAAGTAGGTACCTTATACAAGCTTTGCACACAACACGATTTTTTTTTTGTGAAAAATGTATTTAATATACATACTTCAGCATATTATAATATGAGCTTTACATGAATTTCTAATTAAGTAATGAAGTAAAATTATTTTAATATAAAATCAGTCATTAAAATTATAGATATTAAGTTTTATTCTGCGATATAATAAAAATGCTTTCTAATTGTCTACCGTATTCAAAGGTCAAAAACAATATGCTATAATATATTTTTTTAATAAAGATTACACGATATACCTGAATTCTATTTCTGATCGATAACAGCTCATAAAAATATATGTGTAAATGATTGGTAGTGTTAATCTTACATATAACTTCTAGCATGTTTGGCGGCAAAACAAAAAATGATCCCTATATATCATCAAGCCCATCTCTACGTGGGATAAAAAACTCTTGAGTCGGCATCAAGAAATATATATTTTTTATAATATAAATAAAAATTTTTATACGTTTATATTTAAATATATTATTTTGAATATTATCTTCTTTCACATAATGGAATATTTGGTATTCATTTTGACTAGCTATTGCCAATTCTTATTTTAATCATCAGTGTGATAATTTTACAATTAATATCTAAAAACACTAATTTTATAAATTAAACATAAATCGTTATTTATTATGAAATACTAAATTTACAAAAAAAAGTAATTAAAAAACATATTTTATCGTATTACATGTTATTATTATGATCCTTAGTGCATATTTTAGACAAAGCATTATTAACTACTGTCATTTTACCAACAAAACACGTAAAAGTATTATTTTTATTTTATAGCACATTAGTACAATACACAGTTTTAACATAGATTTTTACAATGAGACATTTATTTTTATAATTATATGTCATTAAGTGATATGACGATTTTTAATTCAAACGATGAAAATATAAAAAATATAGGGAGTCACTAAAAGTTATACTTACATCAAAGCAAAAATATACATTATCACAGTTATTAAATTAAGATGTGTTAAAATTGTTCACTATTAAATACCAGCAAAAATAATAACATGAACGGTAAGGTAAAAATACATATTTAGAAAAATATATTTTTTTATTAGTGTGAGTGGGAGAGGGATACAATCACTCACATCTATGGTTGCTCTTGGTTGGAAAGTCATTTACTAATTTACATTTATATTCAGGTACCTACCTACTTTTAATGCAGATATTTTATTGCAAAGATATTTTTGATGATATTTCAAGTACTTTTTTTACAAGTTTTTTCTGTGAAGAATAGTATAAAAATACTTTAATTATTATTTTAGATTCGAAAGCTCTGATTCATAAGTTGGAATCAAATACTTCCTATCTATTTGTATAACCTCTCAGTAGGAACTTTCGTGTGATCCATAAAAATAAATAAGATTTTAAGCTTTGATTGCACGCTATATGTAATTTTCAAACATTGATATGTCCGTTGTATTGGTTTGTGAAAGGAAAAAAAGGTGATTTAATGCATACAAATGATATTAAAGAAATTTGTTTCTTGTGTTTTGGCCCACTGGGTGTGTGATTTATATTGCAGCTAACGTGTCATAATGACGTAACCGCATCATTTTATTTTTTACGTTATTATGGAATCGTGTATTTATTTAGGGTAATATTTTAAGTGTTTAATAGCTCCAAATATGACAACCATTTTAAAATAATATGATTTATTAATACCTTCACCACACACTGCCTTTAAAACAAATTATTACTCACTATCCACCTATTTATGTATGGAATGGTATATCTTTGATTTAATTACATTTAGTGAGTATAAATGTGTACGCAAAAATACAATAAGTATAATCATGATATAATAAAATTATATTCTCTGTTATGTACCTACCTACTACAAAAACGACTACAAGTTAAATAATAATATATGCACATCTATTACATAATAATAAATGTTGATAATAATTATTGAGCTAATGTGATAATAATTTTTGACTTCAAGAAAAAGCTTAAAATAAGCATTGGATACAATAAAGCTATTTTAGACATCAATGCACGGTTAAGCTAGAAAACTAGTAAAATATAAAAGTATCAGAATACGTTTATAAACATTTTTCTAGGAATAACGAGATTCTGAAAAATTTGTTATACTACGAAGCAAATTTTAAAAAGCAAGCTTTATTTTTTGATGATACGACAAAAATTTGAAATAATTTAACATCGTATAAATACAACATAACTATAAAACGTTTAATTGATAATTTGATATAATATCGTAATTATCCGAATTTTAAAACTAACTTAGTATAAAAGATATCTAAGATTTTTCATTTATTTTTTACTTGTTTAAGTATATTAATATATTTGCAGGCAAGCTATACAATTTTAAATATGCAGGTACCTACCTATTGTATATCCAAGCTCGAAATAAATGTTTACAATTTTTTCTAAATTAAATTTCAACAATAAAACCTAATGCGAAATGTAAAAAAAATAATTCGACTATTTGAAGCAGTTGAAAGAGAAAATTTGGTATGGCTATTTGCAGGGTGGCGTCACGTGAAATCTGACTCGGGCGAGATAACGCAAAACGGATAAATAATAAACTTTTTTCTTTTAAAAGATTGCAAATATTGAAAACCGTCGGTAAACATGCAAAGGGTTGAAGTAAGTAGAACGAATAAGATAAATACATTACCCTTTGTTCAAGTGAAGCTTAAAGCTCTACGTTGATGTATTGTATCACCAGAGTACAGTAAAGCAAAGTGAAAAAGAATATTCTGGGTTTTAAAATAAACTCTATAAGTTAAAAGTATAAATTTTGCTTGAAAATAAATATAGTGTCAAATTAATATTTTTTTAAACTATTAAACATATTAGGTATGTATATTATTTTTAATTAATTTATATTATAATTCTATATATTATATTGTGCTTTATAAAATTGTGTTAATAGAAACAATATTAATTTTTAAGTACTTATAAATTATTATCTTTATGTATTTTGATTATTGAAAAAAACGCAATTAAGTAGCAAGAATTTTGAAAAGTCACACGATAGTCCGGCATAGGAAAATATGTCCAACATAATGGCACGCTATTTTACTTGGCTTATTGCCACGTTCTCCTCTCATTAATTTAAGTACTGCAGCGTGTAGATTGCATTGTAGCATCGCTGCACTGTGAAACGCTTGTAACGCAATTGGCGAGGTGTAAGATGTAAAAGGTGTAAGACGTAAGACATAAAGCTTATAGAAGACGGTGGGACAAAAAGAGAGCGTGTGTGGATCAGTTTATGCCGCTACAGCTTAATAGATCTAACTACTGTTTTTGTAATTGGTTCTGTTGATCTGATATATTTGCCACCTAATTCTTCGTGGTCAACTTTTAGATAATTATAAATTGAAAGAATATTATATTTAAAATCAATCTACTTTCCGAGTTAATAAATTGAAATATTTTACTGCCGAGCGGACAATGAGCATCATGTTATTGTGTGCGTTGAGCAATTCTACATACGTCCGCGTAAACTCAACACCTCGCTGATGGCCCCCTTCTGTTGTAACTGGCGCTTTACCTTTAATTTAAATCTAGACTTCCTATCAAAGTTAGTATACATTTATATACAGTGATATACATACAGCGATGCACTGGCATAGTAGGTTTGTATTTTTCGTTAGAGTTTTATAGATTTAAAAACATATTTTACGGATGAAAATTTTAATTTAATTTTCTGAGAGCTTTCGTATCTACTGGTGTAAAACTTTGAGTCAGCGTTAATATTTGCACAATGGTTGTCTCCGTGAAGAAATGATTCAAGCTTGAAGTAGCCCTTGTCGGCAAGATGTCAGCACTTGACCGCAAACAAACAAATGTTTCCGATTTTTCAGGCTAGCGTCGCTATGCATTATAATATTATTTGCTAACCTATCTACCTACTTGCTTTATTGGCAAACTCTTTTATTTATGGCAAAAGTAACATGAAGGGTTGCAAACATCAACAGAGTATCTGTTTACTTTATATGGTAAAAATATGTATATAGGTAGTTCAATTTAGATATATAATAAACTATTTTTCTATATGTTTAAGATATTATATTCGTTGATAAAATGTACAGCGCAGATCCCATACGAATGATCGTTCTATTTCATTATCAAAATTACACCATACTAATAATTAAAAGAGAACGTCAAAATATCATACAGTGTCCCAAATATAGAGGCTCTATAGGTACTCAAGTTATATTTAAAAGCAATGATAAATGTCAATGTAGCCATAAAACAAAAGAAAGGTACTCTAACAGGTAATCAGTTTTTTCAAAATGATGCTAAGTAGAGTAGGAAAACATTTATAACTTTGCACTTCTTTTGCACTTTTGACTACACTTTTACGCCTCTTTGCCTTATTATCTATAATAAAATTAAATCAAAAATGATATTCACTTATATTAATATAATATGTAGTAATAAGAACATAAATAGATAATAGGTACAATAAGTAACAAACATATTATTTTTAGAATATATTACATCATTTTTATCCTGGAGCCGGAGTGCAAAGTTATTAAGCAGCAACTCTACCATACTTATCACGATACTATGTTTTTATAACACAAAATAAAAGAGTCCAATTGAAACATGATATCAGTTTATAAGTGCAAGCTTACAAAAAAATATTATCTTTTATTGACAAACAATTGCTATTTTTGTCAATAGCGTGTAGATTACATTAATCATAATAACTTTACTTAATTGTTTTTAATTCCGTACACTGCTCTCATTTCAGAAATTTGTCTTAAATTAAAATTGATTAAGAATTAATATTCTTGACGCTAGTAGCAATAAATACTACTATAAACAAATAAATTATTTAAACATCTTGAACATCCTTGCATAATAGGTTACGTTTACAAAGCATTGCGTATGACACGGCCTATTTGAAACATTTTGTGTTAATATATGATTATGTAAGAACATGCCAAATTCTATCGCAAGGTGCACGTCAAAAGCATGCGCATTACATATCAGCTGTTTGTTTGCCATGAAAAAAAAGCTCTTACATCATTTCACATGCTCGCTTGACCACGTGTGCCATTTTGCAAGAATGAATTCCTACTCGAATTACTTATTGTTATTTTATTTCATTATAAATTATATTAAAAAAATAAACATCATTTACTTTAGTGGATTCCGGTATTTTTAATATTCATACCCAATGTATCACTTTAATTATCGAAGTGATTAAAATTTCTTAGCAATAATATAAAAAAGGTAAAAGCAAAATTGTTTTAAATTACTTTGTTAGTCAATAATAATATATCCATACAAACACACATCTTTAATATTAAATTTCATACCAATTGCAATATTTTTGACATAGTAAAATAAATCAAATATTTCGTTCCTATTACCGACCTACCTATATAATTAAAATATGTACGCAAGCACAACTTTACTAATACTTAATAATATGTACCTACCTTATGATCCTTGTGATGATTAAAGGCGACTCCCGTGGTGTACTGCGAAAAGTGCTGGCCTTTTATCCGGGAGTACCGGGTTAGAACCCGGTGAGATCACAATATATTTATGTGATTTTCTCAAAGCCTGGGTGTTTGTGATTGTTTCACTTTTATAACTAAATACACTACACTACTATCATTGGGCCTCTTGGGCTGTTGTAATGTTATAAAAAATAATATTCTATATAATATACTATATTATTATATACTTATACATGTTCATATATTATATACAGTGGCGGCTCTACGACGTTCTAGGTGGTGGGGTTTGGCCATTAATTATTAAATATGCATACCTACCTACTTTCTCATATTATACAGTATGTACCAAGTACTATGTACTTATAATAATATGATTTTATTAATGAGGGAAAAGTAATTTTTCAGAATTAACAATATGATTATATGGGTCGTTACTTAATCACATCTAAAAAGCATGCTTTTAATATAAATAATTACTAATAATAATTATTATAATAGACGTTGATTATCAGTTTTGAACAACGACATACAGCGAGCATTTTTACTCACCGTGGGGTAATTTGATTCACTCTCCAGTATGCGTATACTAATGCTAATGCATTCACATACTTTGTAGAATGAGATTTGTACCGTGGCGACGGGATTGGACTGAGTGACCCGCACCCATATGAGTGAAAAATAGATGCCATTGCTTTCTAAATTGTTAATTTTACATAGGGATCACCGTAAAATAGGGCGTATTTAATTTAATTAATCAATTTAATACCGCGTAATCATCATAATGTCATTACATCATTTACAATCATTGCTTTATTTATTTGGATAATAATAATAAATATCTCTATAAAATTGCGACGGGTTTAAATGGATAAAATAAATTAAATACTTTAATTTAATATGTGAATGCTTAATTGCTTAATTTAAGCATGTAATTAAGTAGGTATATTATAACAATGATGAAAATATCGGACTTGTATTTTTGACATGATATCGTTATGGGGATGGTCCCTATAAACCCTTAAGATAGATCCGCCCTTGATTATATATATATATATATATATTAACACCACCATTAGGACAAAATATTTTTGCCCTTTTCTTTCGGGATTTTAATGATTGAATTACAAAATAATTTTTGAAAACCTGTCATCTAAAAGTATCAATATATATCTAAAAATAATAAAAAAGATAATGATACTTTTCTGTTATCTCTACATGTTATAATTATTATCATCAATTACTTTTTACAATTATTTTTATCTATGAAATGTGGTTTGATAATTATTTGTCTTTAAATTTTATTGTATTTCTTTACCAAAATGTCCATATTTTATTTGTCTAAAAATCTATATAGGTACTACATCCATTCTTATTATTTTGATATTTCAAATTTATCATTGCAAAATATTTCAAAAATATGAATAAGTACATACCCTTATGAAGAGATAGCACATTTCAAGGTGAAATGCATGAATAAGAAACCCCTTTACTACGCCAAACACATTTTCAAAGAAAGCATTACTACGCATTCATTTGTTCTCAACAGATGTCAATCGATCCTCTATCTATAATATACAGATGTTATGAATTCAAAGTTTATTTATTAAATATGGTTGTTGCAGCTTTTTGGATTGTATGATGAAAGAATATTTTATATAAATAATATATAATATTGTATTAATGTTTCGTTATACTTCATAATAATAATAATAATAATAATAGTGTTTTACTTTTTACGAATTTTTTTCCAAAATTGCTTTCCATACAAAACAGAATTAACTGAAAATGAATTCTATTCTGCTTAAAGATAGCTAAAAGTATTAAAAGAATGCATTGTCGTCGTGTTCTGATATATTCTAAAAGTTTCAAATGTCTAGCTAGTTGGGAAGTTAATTAAAAATCTTCTATCATCCAATACAAATCTTGGACAAACAAGAAAAAATTTGTACTAAACAAACAAGATTACGAGCTAATAAAAACGTGGTAAAATGTAGTGTACTTATACAAAATTTTCATCAAAAAAATATTATTATAGCTAGAAAACTTAATGTTAATTTAGTTATTATGAACGTTATTTAATAATATATTATGAAGATTTCAGGGGACTACCTAGACCAGGAATCATAATTTCTTAATTTCCCAATGTCCGTTGGACCATAACTGTCGGGTTTAATCTGATGTAAATTACTATTCTAATTTCAATTCCAATTATAATTGCTCTACAAAAAAATAAAACAACAAAGATAGTTGTTTAGCAACAGGATTTGTTGTCCAGTATGTATTTTATTTAGTTCTAATTAATGATATAACTACAATACGATAATATATGAACACTCATATCATATCACTAATATTTTAATTAATTTATAATGACGAAATTACGAAAATGTGGATTAAATTAAAAAAAAATAATTTTCGTTAGTCTTGGACAGAAAAAAATATTTACCAAAAAATATTGACTATATCTGAAATCCATACCATGCGCCAATCGAACCCTTTGCAATACAGCGATGCATTGATAAATCTTATTCTTGTTTTTGCACCGTAACAGTTCACAATGATTATATGTAAATAAAATCTGCGAAGGGCAGATGCGATTTTAGAGCGTGCGCAAGGTGTCACCTGGTGAACTCTAATATAGAAGGCTTGCTCCCAAAAAGCATTTTCTCAATACTGAAATGCAATACTCCACTTTGATCTTTTGTTCAAGTGTGTACTGGGAGTATGTATCGTTCGATATCTAATATTCAATAGGATCGTAAATACAAAGCACCCTACAAGGTGATGTATTGGTTTTTTCATTATAATTTTAAACAAAATAATATAAATGATATATTCGTATGTTTTGAACAATAATTATTGTTTGCAAATTTACGTTATCTGAATTGATATTTATTTAATTATACCTTTTAATATTCTTAATTTATTAAGAAGATTATATTAAGTGATTTACATTTATCTATCTCTTCTAATAACACAATAATTATTGTAATGTTTATCGGTAATTTTGTGATATTTTGATTTGACTATTTCAATGAAACTTTAGAATATAATAGTTTTATTTTAATGTTTGTCTCTATATCCGTTAAGTTTGGTATTATACCTTAAACACCACTAATTCAATATTTGTAAATTCTGCACACCTAAACAATAATATAATATAATATAATATATTTATGGTCAAGGTTGTAGAACACATTTTGATCTTACAAGATAAATTTTCTAAAAATTAACGCAATTACAATAATCGTGTATGTCTAAAATCATCAAATAAAAAGTTTTCGCCGAAGAAATTAACTAACTCAAATTGATTAATTTTAAATCAGTCGTAAGTATATAATAATATCGTCATTTATGGAGGATATTTTTATGCGATTGTGATTTTTTATTTTATTCCAAATTTATATTTTACACAAGTAATTATCATCGCATTGAAATATGTATTATTTCAGACGCATAGACAACGAAAAATCTGATGACAGAGTTGTGAAAAAATCTGAATTGTAAGTGTGTCATTATTATATAGTAAAATTACGCATTCATCAAAAACCTCTTTGAGCATGTTAATAATTAATGTAAATCATGTTGTGTGTATTAAAATGATTTTGAATGATGTGATAATATCATTCGTAGTAATTAATCATAGGTGAGTAAAGGTTATTATCACTTCACAGTGCTTCCTTTCATTCATCAATGTTTCACATAATATCCAGTGTTACTTTGAATGATCTAGAAAAAAATGTATGTTATTATGAACAGTACTGCATTTGCAAATTTTACTTTTCATTTGTTCGTGTAGTAATAATACAGTACGCGAGACAGCTTTTAAATCCTTCACGCGTGTGAGAAATACAACATACTATGTAGGGCTGGTAAAAATATACTATAATAGTAATAAATAATATTATTTATAATATAATATGTATGTTTTGTTTTATGTAATCAGTGATGCATATTATATAATTACTCTTAGCTCACTATCGTCTCTATAATATTAATATATTTGCTAATTAATAAAAATAGATACCTAACAAAAACATATCTTATTTACTTGGCCAGACGTAGACGACATCCAGTAAATAACAACTTACATATTCATTTAGGTAGTTATTCTTTTACTTAAATATGCTTATATAATATTATTTACTTGCATATTCATTTAGTTAGTTAGTTATATTTTTTTGTGATTTTACCGAGGCTTTCACTACGACTCGCTGTCATATCGCCTCTTCTCTTCTAGAAGGGGATCCGCCGATCAGGTCCTCACTTCTATTCCGTTAAAGATCTTTACAATTTTGCCAAGCTCTTACGTCTTATGAAAAAATAAAACCTTAGAAAAATCATTATTTAGAAATATATTAAAAGTATGCCATGTATATCGGTTAAAAATGACACCATGGTTCCAAGAGATGGCAGTATATTGTATACAATGGCTAGTTCTAGTGTAGTGAGTGTAAATTACTGCGTGTATACACGCTCATTTTCTATGGCGTAAACGCGTTTGTGGCATACATCTAGTCAACATTCACATCTTCTATAAATTTATAATATAGTCGCAATTCTAATCTGAAGATAAACTAATCAATATAAAGCCGGGTGCTCATTAGCAAGCAGTAACTGTAACCGTTCGAGATACTGTAACAAAAATGCGAACTAATTATTTATTAGGATAACTAATAATTTGGCGCTCATACTAGTTACTGGTATCTGGAACGGTCACAGTTACGGTTCGTAAATGTGTACCCGGCTTAAAAGTTCAGTCCCAAGCAATAATAATAAATTTTGAATTACACCAAGGATATGACTAATATCAAACCATGATAATCCGTTGTCCTCATAACTAAAGTAAACAATAATGTTATAATGAAACCAATATTGTTATAAATGTTATATAATAAATTGTGAAAATTAGTACAATAAAAACAAAATATTATTAAGTATGTAGGTATTTGTTATTTCTAATAGGTACCGCAAATAAAAATTGAAATTGTAAAATTTGGTACTTATATGTTTATAATATTACTTATTTTTCATTTTAATATATTAATTTAAGCTAATACCTACATAAATCGTTTGAAAATATGGTTTTACAATTTAAATCAAATATTTTCTCGTAATATTGTTAAATATTTTTTAAATTAATAAAATAAGTGTGACAGCCCTTACAAAACGAATGTTTGACCGCTACCGCGGGCGATGGCTTATATCTCGAGATTTATAATAAGTAAACGGATGCCATAAATAATGAGATGCTTCTTCTTCCTTTCTCTCGCGGCATGAGAGAACGGAACACCCATCCCCTGTGATATGGTTCGGCTCAAACTGTTTCATTGCGCTATATGGTCAAATTTCACCCCGCAGTCATATCGTATGAGTACATACCTACTTACTTGATTATTTTTGCAAAAAAAATATACGTGAAAAATTAATTAATCATTTTAATTGAATTTGGCTTAATCACGAGATCGGTAGGTCGTAAATGAATAATAAATGAGTTAAATTAGTAGAAAACCCACATGTTGTATCGAGCACAGGGCTTAAGTAATTTTAAATTCCCATATATCTAGGGATCTAAACGTAAGCATCCATCCAACATCCAATAATGTGTCATTGTGATATCTAATCACGTGAAACGACATTCAATTATTGTAAACGTCTTCATTACAAAAAGTAGAAATAAAATCGTCATCATTCTTATAAGCCTGTCAAATTTAAAAAAATTCAAGAGACAGTAAATGACGTCCAAATATACTTTTAATTATAAGTTTGAAATACGAAAATGAAAACAAAGATAAAACTCTATTCGAAAGTATAGTTATCCTGTTATGTAGGAGGTTTCATTTTTTTTTCTCTGTAAGTATGGTCAAAACTTAGAGGGTTATTTTTTAAATTAATCTTATAAAAATATCACAAAAATCATTAAATTTACGAACACACTATGATCTGAGAATTAAAGCATTTTTAGGAAAGCTACCGTCAAAAGGCGGTGGTTTTAGGAATGAAGAGTTTTCTGGTGCTGGCAGGTTTGGAGGCAATCTTTGTGAAAATGTTGTCTGTGCGATTAACCGTCATTACAAATAACTCATTTGGTGCTAACACCGCAACCGGCGCGTTTGGAATAATTGGCCATTAGATATAATTAACGTGTTATTTAAATGTGGTAATTAAAAGGTCAGCAGTGATTGTGTTAATACAAGAACAGTCATGTCGTTAAGATTTTTTAAAATAAGATGTCAACACTTTCTAATGAAGCGATCTCATTGTCAGCTTCATTCAAAACTACCACTATTCTCAATTGTTGCAATATGTGTATTAGTTTCCTCTTCACCGTCCTTTATAATATACCACCCCAAAGTAACGCATTATCTGTCTACCCCTATGGGATGTCACTGCGAATTTGGTATAAAAAGAAGTTAAAAACTTAACTACCTTACGCGGTACTTTTATTTTAAAATTAAAATATTTTGAAGATAATAATATATTACTTTTGATTCTGATTTAGAGGATCAAATAAAAAAAAACTTTGACTACCCACTTTTTATTATAATAGGCCTAAGAAAGGAGGTTATCGTTGCACATTTTGATGCTTTTAGAATTGCTAGTATGGAGCGTGCTCGAAATAATAAAAACATCGCCAATGTCTAATATCATATTGCCTAACCTACATTGATTTATAATCATCCTCAAAACTGGGCCAAATTTTGCTCTGAATCTTGTAAATCGCTTTGTTTTCATTCAATATATTGAATTTCCTCCCCAAATGATGTGCAATAAAATATATCGAACAAAAAATTGGTAGAGAATAATATTTTTTTTTGTATGACTCAGTAGTTTGCAATGGATTTACCGTTTTAGGTGGTGGAAATGACGGCAGATGTTGGTATCAAATTTAAAAAGAAAAAAATAACACAGAATATTTTAGGGCGTATGATTATTATACTACATTAAACATTTTGTAATAATTTTTCAATAACTTTTATTATCCACGGTGCAGATTATTTTTTTTAAATCCTAAAGATATACAGTTAGATTAGCAGCAATAAATACATTTTAAAAATCGGTTGCAATAAAAGGGTAATATACCGTTTTTTTATCTAAGGCGGGTTTTTCAAGGAATTTAAGTTATCTTAAAATTGTTAATAATTTAAACAAAATACAATATTTAGAACTAATTCAACTATTTTGAATTTTGTACTAAATATTGTATTACATATGAATTGACAGTAAACATAAACTTAATAATTGAAAAGAACTTTTTATATACCACGTTTTTAAATTTTCTGTTGAATTATTATGAAAAATATGCTCAAACTTTTACTTGATATGAAGTAAATAAAAAAACAAACAAAAAAACAAATATAGAATACTGAAATGTCATTTTGACATTTCATTTTGATTTCCATAGTAACGCACGTATATATTAATAATTAAGTTGTTAGGACCCACTTAGCAACCAATAATAGTCTTCTACTTTTTACGGATTTTTCTGAAATAACTTTCCATACAAAACAGAATTAACTGAAAATGAATTCAATCCTGCTTAAAGATGGCTAAAAATATTAAAAGAATCCATTGGCATCGTGTTCTGATATATTCTAAAATTTTCAAATGTCTAGCTAGTCGGAAAGTTAGTTAAAAATTGATTGCAAGATTTGTACTGGACAAACAACCACCGGACAAACAAGAATACGAGCTAATAAAAACGTTGTAAAATTGTTTAAACTAGTCCTTTACTTAACCCGGTGCATGTTTTTTTTTTTTAATTTTATTTAGAAATATAAAAAATATAATCCACAAACTGTAAACTCAATATAGGTATATCAAATTATTAAATCCTTATGTTTCATGTTCATTTATAATAATTAATACATTTTGGAAGGTTACTATTATCGTATGCGTGAAATATTTTCATATAAACCAACAACATTAAAAACTGTAATATGTTTTATAACTTTATATTAAAAAAAAAAGTGAATGATTTGTCGCTACAGGCCAATTCGATTTACATATTATATTATTAAAAACAACAATGAACAAGCGTATGAACAAGTCTGGTGAGGTATGAAGAGATGAAAAACTTATTACTGAGCTACTTTAATTTAGGTTTTTATATTTTGCACAACTTTTGTAAAGGTATAAAAATAATTTTGATGTTATGTTATTATTGGTATTGTTAGGTTATTGTTTATTATAAAAAGAAATGGGCGCGAAAATGCATTCTAAATTCAAAATAAATTCAAAAACTAAAATTAACGCATCCTGGTATGGAGAAATTTATATTAGACATAATGCATAGAGACAGAAAAAAAATGATTACTCTCTAACCAAAGTGATGGATATAATGCAACACGGATATAAAAAGCTACACCCTTTAAAGGCTAGATGATCGCAAGAAAATTATATCACCTAGTGATGATAACCAGCGTAGCAATAAAATATTTAGGACTGACAAGAGTCAATACATAACTAATATTGTATCAAGGTATTATGATAATTAACTAATATTATATCTTCTTGTAGTCTTTAACTATAAAAGGAAATAAAAAGGCGCACACAGATTGCAAAAAATGCGATGACACGCCTTACCACTATATGGAAGGATCGAAGAATTTCGATTGCCACAAAAATGATACTTGTACAAACATTAGTGTTCTCGATATTTCTATACTGAGTCGAGTCGTGGACCCTGAAGGCAAGAGAACGGAAGGCAATTGATGCCTTTGAGATGTGGTGTTGGCGCCGAATGCTTCGCATTTTTTGGACGGAGCACAGGACGAACCAGTCAATCATCCAGAGACTGAAGATAAAGGAACGGCTCTCGACGATATGTCTGAGAAGAATTCTGCAGTTTTTAGACATATTGTTAGGCGCGGACCGGACAACCTGGAGAGACTAGTAGTTTTGGGTAGCCTCCAGGGAAGGCAAAGCAGAAGAAGAGCGTCTGCGCGATGGAGCGACCAAGTGAAAGAGCTGACTGGGGGCGCCATCCATTCTGCCCTGAGAGAAGCGGAAGATCGAGAAGGATGGAAAGTCTTGGTCGCTCAAAGGATGGCGAAATTTAAATGTGGTCACGATCCTCAGCCATGAGTGCATGGCCAAGAAGAGGCCAAGAGAGTCATCCAGTGATACCTAAAAGAGATGGTAACTTAATGCACATAAAATCAGAGCGATGAGGCCTTTATTGTTAGATAAAGGCCTAGAGTTATAGAGGATAAAGGTTAGAGTAAGATCAGAGTGATGAGGCCTTTATCTAACAATGCATGCAAAAAAAAATTGAGAATATTAAATTATATTTTAAAATGCGACTTTAATTTATTTAATATTCATTATATTGTTAACATTATTTAGTAATCCAACAATTAAAATATACTTAAATAAATAGGTATACATAGTGTTCACTTTATCAGCTAGAGTATATCAACTGTTAGATGAAAGACTTATCTAGCTTATTCTATATCTCATTGTTTTTAGCTTTTTTATGTCACGTCCGATGAAATAAGATTAATATGAATATTTTTACATAATTATGATATTGCACAGGTGCCTACTTCTGAATATTCATAATATGAATAATTGTCTAAAAAAATAATAATATTAGAAACAGGTTTTGTTAATTATTTATACAATATGATAAATTAATAACACAATATACCAAATACTCATCTCATCATCTTTGTTTTTTTGGGGTATGTGTTTTTTTACCTAACTTTCAAAGTTTAATAAAAACTATTTTTTGCAAAATTCGCCATGCTCTCATTACAACAGGTAGCGCGTCCCTCCAGGGAGAATTCTCTGCGCGATTCCCGGCCACGTGATTGATATTCCTTACTCAGCCTTCCGGCGGGGTTGGCATTTGTGACTTATGGCCATTTGATGTGTCTCGCACCGTGACGTGATGTGCTGAACGAGCCAAGAGGCGGAAGCTAACTGTACCAAAACCGTGCAAAATTGAGACACCGTGAGACGTTGTCGTTTCAACGTTTCAACCAGGGCTCAAATGGAGAGTATAAATGTCAGAATAATATACAAATACATACTAAAAGCTTAATAACTTATATATATTTAAACTAAAACTAATACAAAGGTATCTACTAAAACCGAAAGACCTGAGATGAGTTGTTGATGAGTAGAGTTGTTAATAATTAAAAATTAATAAGTTCCGATGATTGAAAGAAGAGTTTTGTGGACTTCTTCTTCTTCTTTCACCCAGCGTTGGGGCGTAGGGCAAGCACAAGTTTGCGTCACTTCCTGCAGGGTGATGGAGGGCCGGCCACAACGACTAAACCCTTGAGGCTGTGCCACAAGGGTACGAAGTGTCGCACTCTTTGGCGGCATCCGGAACACATGTCTCAGCCACGTAAAACGTTTCTTCGTGATTACGTAAATCTTGACCCCCACATCCTGAAACGGGCTTCCAGGCTATAATATCTAGCGGGCCCCTCTACCTATCGCTAAGGTTAAAGGCAATGTGACACTATAGAAGCATTTTCTAAATGGTGTTCAAAGTAAAATTGTTTAGCGATGTTTGTATTTTTGAAAACACCTACTTGATTTATGGAGTTGTAGAGTATTGACACACAATAATCAAAAATTGTATCGCATAACCAAATATTCTAAAATATTAGTATCTTTGAAGTAAGCGATTTTTTTATGTGCGTTTATTTAACTCTCATCTGGTCGACTCATCATGCCGGTCCCCTCCTAAGCCCGGGCCCCCAGGCTAGAGCCCTGTCAGCCCCCCCCCCCTTGTGGGGGTCATGACGTCAATCACCAAAGACTGTGTGCTAGCTCACCAAAATTACTACTTCAGAGGTAGAGTACCTAACAGTAGCACAGGCCTATTCCAATCAGCACGATAACACGACTCTGTTATTTTTCTTGATCCAAAATAACACGGATATCATTCGGTTCTACTATTTTATACTTAATGGGAGTTGAACGAACATAAATCGCAACCTGATTGGTAAGCTTTACTGACTCAAAACAATTGTATTATTGCTATGCCTACTACATCCAGAAATTTCTTAACAGCCGTTCATTTGAGATGATTTTTAAAAATCTTTTCCGAAAAAAGTATTTCTTTACATATTCTACAGTCTATGCGAACGACTTCTCTTATGACTGGAAGGAATAGTAAAAAACTTCCAGACTATGGATATAGATTGAACATAATATAGCAATATTGCAGGTGACCAGTGTCTTTAATAATAATAATAATGCATTAATTTACTCACTTATTTTATTGCATTAAGAAAAATTATATTACTATATTACATCCTTTTTGTTGCGTAATGATTTTTTAGTTATTTATTCATATTACTACGCACATACCAAAATATTCTTTGCTGGGTTCAAAAGACGCTGCAGGAGCTATATGCTTGCTGATCGCCCTGTCACTCCTTCCGTGTCAGATCTTTTCACTTCGCCATCACTGACAAAGAGGTTTGCGTTTCTCTTACTCGCCCCTGGCTACAATTGTTATGCATCGCTGCTGAAAATAAAAATCATTTTCACTGGCATGCATTGCTAAAAAACTGTACAGTATTATTATTCAAGGTAAAACAATACTCTGGATATTTATTCTCTTTTTCATATCGTCGTTTTTCTTGTATTAATTTAAAATTTATAAAAGTAATATCGAACAAGTTTTCAAATCATTTTTATTGTTAAATTTTTGTACAATATTACAAAATGATTTCATGAAAAGGTATTAAATACATTAAATAGCTCATTTAAGGGGGAGAGACACAACAGCAGAGAACGTAGCGGAAAAATACGAAGCTTTCAATTTGAGATTTTTTTTTGATAATTTACAATTTCAACTGTATTAATTAATAAATATGTATCTGAAAACATTAAAAAGATTTTTTATTTATTTTTTACTTTAAAGATAAACTTACAATTGTAACAAAATGTAATAAAATGTAAATTGGTTGCAGGGTCACATCTTATTATTACATTATATTTTGTGGTCATATTTATTATTAAAATTTAGTTTATTAGGTATTAAATTTTTCGTCGTTTATATTGTTGACTAATTCATCGTTTTAATATTTTTATATGTATTTTAAAAAACATCGATTTTTATAAAAATATAAATGTGTATAACTTGAAATCTTTTTCATTTATATCAAAATTTATTTTAGGTATGGTCCCAATATTGAAGCTCGATCAAGTTAAACACATTTATTTTTTATAAATATCGATGTTTTTTAAAATAAATATAAAAAATAATAAAACGATGAATTAGTCAAAAATCTAAACAACGAAAAATTTAATACCTAATAAACTAAATTTTAATAATAAATATGACCATAAAATATAATGTAATAATAAGATGTGACCCTGCAACCAATTTACATTTTATTACATTTTGTTACAATTGTAAGTTTATCTTTAAAGTAAAAAATTAATAAAAAATTTTTTTAATGTTTTTAGATACATATTTATTAATTAATATAGTTGAAATTGTAAATTATCAAAAAAAAATCTCAAATTGAAAACTTCGTATTTTTCCGCTAGGTTCTTTGCTGGCATGCTTCTCCCCCTTAATTAAATTTATAGTATCTACTTAGGTTTGTATGTAATTTATGTAAAATAAATTTAAATTATACATCTATTTAAATAAAACATTGTTGAAGAAAATACTTACTATAACAAAACCGACTTTATATTTTCACGTTCCTACATTTTATCTAGACAAGTTTAATAGGCGAGCTTGAAATGATCATAGCGTATTGATATAAGTGCGGTCGGCAGATCTTTACGCAAACATGGCAGATAAAATCTAAAGCTTTCAATTCAAAATAGCCACAAATAATAGATACTTTAGTACAAAACAGGTTAGAAAATAATTGTCTTGCAATCGCAAAAAAAATACGTGGTAAGTTGAGCAAAAATATCAAATCATTTTCGGATACAAGATATGAATGGAAAATTGATCTCGCCATAATAAGCATGAAATATGAGTATCTTTGAAATAACATATTTTTCAATAGAAATATTTTTTTTGATGTAATAAAAACATCTACAAATATATGATGAAAACTACATATACGTCCAGGACTATGTATTTTACCGAAAATAACTTTGTTATTACAGTAATTATCGATGCTCGCAGTGTAGTAGTTAATAAAATGCTCACCTACCTCGAATTCCGTAGAACAAGGGATCAAAATCCAGAGCTAGGTCAACTTCAAAGTTATTCGATTCTTAGATAAGGATCAATAGGTCGCGTGATTAGTTAACAGGTATTTATCACTCATAAAAAATCTGCTAAAATAGCATCTACTCTGTCATTACCCCAATACTCTCTCGGGCATTGCGACAAATTTTAACTAAGGGCTTTTAATACTCACTGAAGCGCTTTCTAAATTGACCTACTATTGGCGATCGGGTTTTGTATTTTAAATCAAAGTAGGTATTACTTTAATTACTTACCGACATCACGGATAACTCCAATATATTTTAGTGTTGTAGCTTCCTTGAACATGCTAATATTTTTTATAATTAAAGTAATACATACTTTGATTTAAAATACAAAAGCTGATAGACACAATATTAGCTCAATTTAGAAAGCGCTTCAGAGAGTATAAGGGACATTAGTTAAAATTGTCATAATTAGGTGTGGTGCCTTTAGCATAGTGGTCTATGTGCGTGGTCGCGAAACCCGAGAGATGCAAGTTCGATTCCTGCGGGGTGTCTTACTTTTTTCAAATATGATTTTTTTCTATTGGTTAAGTATAATATATTTTCTCAGAAGTGTTTTCAAAAATTATGTTAATACACATGTACTTAATAACTAAAAAAACACTTTAATAATACATTGAAAACTACCTTATCGAAGAAGTCAGAATATGGTCGTATTTTATGAGTAACTTTATAGGGAGAAACTGAATTTATTACATAAAACCAAGGTCAATCATAATAAATTAATAAATATCGCAAACTTTCTCACCTTTGTAAGCATTATTAAAGAGGTCGTAAATTTGTACTTTTAACACGTAACACCGTTATACATTTTAGTGAAATACTTCAATGTAAGTATTTATTGACTTTTTTCATAATGAGGTATTAACTACTCTTCGACGGTCATAAAAATTAATACTTGTTTGTCTTTAAAAAAAAAAGCGCGATCAGTTTCTTCGGTCGCATGGCAAGCGGCATATAAAAGTGTACCGGTAATGTACCCATGCATCATGAAAAAGCTGTGTCCATTTACAAAACTTTCAACCCACTATGCGCGGCATACGTTAGTAGAGAGCTTTATTTGGTTAAGTACATATTTTACGAGGCAACTCAGTTTTTGTCAAATGGCGCTACCGACCAAAGAAACCATTCGAACTTTCAAAACTTTTCGAACATTTCCCTCGGTGTCCTACAACGCCAAACAGACATAACCTCAGAGTAATAATATAAAAAGAGTGGCTATTTTTCGGAAAAATTAAGCCGTGTATCTTGCATATAACGCACAGTAGAACCTAAATTTTATTATCATTAACTTAACTATGAATCGTTATACCGTCATGTTGTTTCTCAGTATGACTATCAAATTAAAAAAAAACATAGTTAACTATATATTATAATAAATTAACTAAAAGTAATTACCATTATCGTTATATTTAAGACAAAAACAATAAATTTAGGCAACACGTGCTCGTAGTTTTTAAATGAATGTAACCATTCAAATCAATATTTACCAGCGATGTTCCAAAAAATATTTAATTCAACCGTAGAAATTATATCTCACTCTAACGCATACTGCGGAGATATAAATCTGCCAAATGCTTTCTCACTCGCACTTAAGGTTCATTTTTATTCAGGCCTTGGTCCTTACTATATTTGAGTTTCTCCATCGATCTATCGGAGCCATGGTATTCATATACGGGTGTTCGATGAGAGATATTACTATCGGAACTCATGCGTTTGGCATACATCGGCTACAGCAGTTTAATATAAGTATTTGGAAGGCATAGTTGCATTGTATTAAGTGAATTAATTACTATAATTATTGTGTATTATTTTTCAGTTTCTCAATTACGTATTTACTTCACACATTTTTCGTCAAGCATCGGATTATTGCAGTGGCGACGGGTGGAGGTAGGTTATTCATTAAATTTTGTCAGTAACACTTATTTGTTTTTATTGAACTAAAAATTAAATTTGCAGATGATGGTGGTCAGTTTTTAAAATTCAATTAAACGCTGCTTAAAATAAGCAATAATAGTTTCGGTATGCTATGAACGATACGACAAAATTAATATACACTTTTTCAGTTATACTTATTTGTTTTTGTTGAATTAAGAATACATATTATAGAATGTAAATGGTATTGGTTAGTTTTTAAATTTCATTAAGCTCTGCATTACCAAACCAGAATTAATAAAAAAATATTTTTCTATCATTCTTCACAATATCTAAAATTATGCAATTAGACCATACATCATTTTAATAAACGGATATTTTTTGACTATTGTCTACTATGGCTTAGAATATGTAGGTTTAAATTGATTTTTAAAATCTTACAAACACTATCTACACACCTATCTATCTATTTTATGACTTTTGACTGATAAACTTTAGTGTGCACTATTTATATCGGATCTTAACAGCCTACCTCCATCTTCATCACTGGATCATAGACCATGTACAAGATCGCTCCACTACTTTTGGTATATTGTAAACCTGCAACTATTGCTTTTACAGCACTACTACATAGAGCAGAGTGTTGCATTCTCTGGTGTCACTAGGAACTGATGTAAAGATGGTCGGAATTACAAAAAAATAAGATAATAACATAATTTAACTACTATATACTATACTTACTTATTTTTTGTTAAACAAACAAGACTGTTTACGTTAAATTACAATATAAAGATGTCTTAAATATTTTGTAATATTATATTATTATTTATACTATTGGTAATTATTTTGTTTTCGAGTAATACCTGCACGGGTTAAGTATGTATAGTGCTTACCTGTGAAATGTCTAGTAGCCGCGCTGTTCACCCAAACTTTGATATAGTGCACCGAGCATAAATACATGGCAAAGATTTTATCTAAAGGCCAGTCAGATATGTAAGCGATTTGTATGAAGATTTTTTTATCATTTGCGTAATCTCCGGACAAAGCGCATTGCGGAGATTTCAAGGATTTCCGCCTTAATCCGATAAAGCTCAGTGTACTTTTCAAATTACCGAAACGAGATTATTCGGCTTTAAGAGCTTTTGTGGTTATGTTTGAATATTGCTTTATTTATAAAGCTTTTTATTAAATAGTTTTTTTTACTGTGTATATTTATTGCTTCTGCATTAAAAATCACTATCTACATTTTGGTTACATGTCTAAACAGGATTTGTAAAAAGATCGAATAACATCAATTTATTTAACTATTTCATCTTTCTTGTGGTCATAATTTCTCACTGTGGTATTGACTGACCAGAACAGCTTTGATACTTTTGACGATCCTCTCTATTTACATAATTTTCTGATTCCTTTCTGCATTCAATTATATATCGATACCGAAATACCGGTTTCAAAAATCTAAAATACCGGTATTTTTGTGTATTAATTAAGTAATTTTATTTTCAAGAATGAATTAAACGTTATTTTTTCATTATACTATATTGTTTATTATTAAATTTATTGTATAAGTTTTATGCTGCCAAAATACAAATACATATATGAACGGAAACCAACAAAAGTTAAATAACATTAAAACAAAATCCCTCAAATATGAAATAACATATTTCGAAAAAGAAAACATTAGTAGCAAATATTTCCAATTACTTATTCTATAACTTTACTATCAAACGTTGAGTTTTAGAGAGTTTTTTCTGTACCCAGATCTATAGTATTTGTAAAAATTAGTAGATAGTTTTAAAATATTATAATCTATACTGACATATTTACCAATAATGTCAACATAATGAAAATGTAGGTATGTACTTAAAGTTGCTATAAAATAGTGTATCAAATATTTGTTAATACATAATTATGTTTATTGATATGTACTTATTTTTTTATATAATGTATTTTGATGAATACCGATATTAATATCGGTATTAATACCGGTACTCAATAAGAAATACCGAAATATATTCATCCAACAATGCAATCCGTAGTTATCAGATTCTGGGTAATATGCACCTTTTTGCAGTAGTAGTTTTATGCGATTGGTCATTCATGAGATGAATGATATAGGATAGAAGTGTTCTTTGCCAAATAATACAATTTATAAATAATCACTAATCTTAAAATTGACTTTGATCATAATATCCTCACAAACGAATTACACACCCACATATTATTACTGAGCTATTTACTCGTCATGGTAAAAATCAATGAACAATATTCTAATCCTAATCCATATCATAAAATAATATTATCAAAGTCCACACAACGTGAAATATTCAAAGTGCTCATACTTAAGCAAATTCCGCCGGTCACAAGTCGTGGTCACGTATGTCCGAGCCAAAGCGCCATAGATCCACAGTTGCCCCCTACTGGTTGACGGGTTTATTACCAGCTCGCCACCGGTGGCGAAGAGCTTACATTGACTACAAGTCGATATTATTTGTGGGCAGTATAATAAAATTAAAAAGCTTCCGACCATAATATAAAAAAAACAGCACGAGTAAAATCATTCTTTCAAATTCTGCAAGAGCAGAGAGCTTTTAAAAAAACTTTTTCTCTGATAAAAGAGAGTGATTTTTAACGGTTAGGTATTTTTTTTTAAATAAATGAAAATCCGGTACTGTTCGGTTATCAGAAATACAGCGGAAAACACATTTTGAAAATACCCGATATACTGGATTATTTGTAAGTTTGGGTTAGTTTAGGTTGGGTTAAGTTAGTTTAGGTTAGGTTAGGTTTCGTTAGGTTGGGTTAGGTTAGGTTTTCCGCTGTATTCCTGATAACCGAAGAGTACCGAAAATCCTTATAATAAAGTGTTAAATATATTATGAGGAGCATATGAAATGGAATAGGTATAGGCTTATTTTTTTTTTTTTATTAAATAAATAGTATCTATGTATATTGCATTCCAAGGGCCAATGCATATATTTTTATTACACGGTTAATCAGTCAACCCAATTCCTCATGCCTCATTCCATAGAATTTTATGCAGTGGCGAAGACTCCATACTAGGCGATTATTTGAAGCCTACCTTCTTAAGAAAATAATTACAAAACAATCTGCAAAGGTTTTAAAAAATATACCACAGCGCGCCATCTGTCTTAACGTAAATAAAGGTCGGATTATGTTTCAAATAATTCTCAATTTTTTCATATGGACTTTACGTCACGTAGCTCCGCTCAGTCTATCGAATTGCATGAACTAAGGTAAGCTCCGATCGCAGAGCCTAAAACTAAATAATTAATAATTAGATAAATTAAAAAAATAAGAACTTTTATCTAATGATTTTTGATGTGTATTAATGTTTTGAATAAATACTTACTTAATTTAAACTCTTCGCTTAATTTTATGTCGTCAGTGTGTTTTTGAAGTTTCATTAAATTAGTGTGTCGTTGTCATTAGTGTATACCCATTCATTAGTAAGTATACCTGAAAAATGTGTTCTTTTTTTCTTTTTATGAGATTTCCACAGCCTACTTCTTTCCAAAAGTCACCCTTTGCCACTGATTTTTTTATGTATGGCATGGTGGTACATTAAATAAATAAAAAATCACATCCTATCAAAATAATGCCATAGTCGAGGTTTTAACTGAAACGTGGTAAAAATATTTCATCACATGATTATACTTTTTAAATTATTGGGCTGGAAGATTCAACGTGAAACAGATAAAATCATTAATTTACGCTTGAAGTTATTTTTCACCCATTTAAATATGCTACCCCTAACCAGCGGATGATTATTTTTCTACCACAGGCTTTCATTCACCATGCAAAATCTTCACACATGGCAGCGAAGACGCGTTTCACTACCTCTTTTTCTAATATATCCAACATACCTAAATTTCTTTTACGCGCAGTACTCCAATCATACACTTCCAACAATAACCTTTGTCCATGTCCGGAAATTTGTACGTATGCAGTTCACTGTATTACACTTAACCGTGAAATTTTGCATCGGAAGTACATGGTCGTATATTAAAGACCGTCCAATCTCTTTTGGGTCGTATAGTACCGAGATAAAATTCTAAATCTAATCTAAATAAAACACGGTTCTTGCCGGTTTACAGGAAACCAGCAGCAAACAAAATTTGAAAATAGCCGATATACTAGAATATTTTTTAAGTAAGGTAAGGTTAGGTTAAGTTATTTATTGTCTGCAATGCTCCACACAAACAATGCATATTTTTTTCATCTCGGTGCTATAGAGATAGCCGTATAGTATACGGTCATCTCTTTCCGATAATAAAGCTCACGGCGAACTATGCTACGGTGAACCACCTTTGACAAATTTGAAAATAAGTTTTTGGTAAATGATTTTTGAAATATGCATAATATATTATTCAGTTATAATTATTATAATTAGCTTATGTAATTAGTTCAAAACATTATTTGGTACAAGTAGGTTTACAGGCAGCCAGATGGGAACCGTGCTAGCTTTCGTAGTCGTCTTCATGAAGATTCATGAATTCTAGAATGAAAACCTAGCCAAACCTAATCTAACCTAACCTAACCTTAACTAACTTAACTTAACTTAATTTAACTTCAATTAACCTAACCCAACCTAACAAATAATCCAGTATATCGGCTATTTTCAAAATATGACTTCCTGTAAACCGATAAAGAACCCATTATTTCGATAACTAAATAAGCAATAAGCTGAACGTAGTTTATACCTATCCGCAAATATAACCCGCATAAATACCGACCATCATTTTTTAAAAAATATTATTGAGACGTGTGTATTTTTTGTGTTGTAAACTACCTTCTCTGTTCGACATAGTAGTGTAACATCCTTATCTCGAGTCAAATATATCTTCAAATGACGATAAATCATTTAAAAACATGCGCCCCCTGCTTGTAACGGGAACACCTCGATAATAAAATTAATTGAAATTGTAACATCGCCACGCGACACTGAATTAAATTATTATTGAACGCAGTCGAGAAAACTTGAGCATTTTTTATTTCATTTTTATCGTAAAAATTATTATATTGTATTGTCAAACAACTTTAATTGTTTACTTATTAACCCATTAGACAATTTACAGACACGCAGGGGCGTACACAGAAAATGGTATGGGGGGGTCCATTTTAAAAAATCCATTATAGTAATTATGATTGCTTCTTTTATGGCGCCCCCCCCCCCCGCCCAAAATCTAGCATTTGTGCCACTGACTTCCCCATTTACCTCGCCTACTACTTACACGAATCCCCCCTCCCTGTTCTCTCTTTGTGCGCGTGAGTACAGAGACGTCAAATTAGAAAACCTCTAATTGAGGCGGCTAGAGCTAAAGAAAATAAAATGTGACTAATTAATTAGAGTTTTTTCAAGCTAGCAGTATTTCCTATCACAAAAAGTAATATTGCTGCATTTATTTATCGTTAAATTAATAATTGTATTAATATCAACATTTGAAAGCTTATTTGTCGTGATTACAACATATCATTATTTAAGTTTATACAATTGTGACATTTAACTATATATAATATAAATAGGTTTAGTTTAAATTTTGAAAAAATAACTAAGTTGCTAAAAATACATTTAAAATTGATGAATCGTTTACCAAATTCATTGCATGGTTATCGAGTTGATAACCGATTTGAGGCTTTCTTGAGTTTGTTATATAAATGGTATTTTTAAGGCTGTGCACCCCAACCAAAACACACAGCACCCGAGATCACCGGTTGGGTTGGGTTACCACTTCGAAGCCCAAGATCATATCCTGATTTGATATAGTAGCTTTCCTTCCATTAGTCTATTAGTGTGCCAGTTTTTGGACTCTGAAGACTCACTGTTTCAGTATATACAGTCAATATGTATTTATGATTACTGACGTTTCCTTATATTATAAGTTGTACATTACTTCAAAATTACAAAAATAGGTGACACTAATACGACTAGGTATTAAAAATATTTAATTAATTGGCATTTCGATATTTTTCAATTTATTAAATAATATTATATTCATTTTAGTATATAATAAAAATAACCAGCCAAAAAAGTCACCATTATCGGTGAAATTATGTATAATATTCTGTCGGTCGATTGTAATATTACACTCAATTGATTATATTTTGTAATCAAATTTTTTATCCAATGATTTTTGCATTGAATGTATTCCATTCATCGTGGACATTGAGATAAGAAATATATATTATTCGAAATCGTAGCAGAAGTCATCGAAAAATATTTCAATTTTGAGTCATTTACGAATCCAAATTTAAAGTTATACTCAATATTATATTACTAAATCATAATTCAAAAATCTTGCATTAACATTTTTTAAATACCACTGATAATATTTACGAATTATTGTTCAAGTGGAGGCTTTTAATAGAACTAAAACTGGCGATCTACTTATAGCAAGCAACTTTTTTAAGAGTGAATGCTAAAAGAATCATACCCAAAAAATAACGATGTTTCAAAAATGCTAAGTATTTAATAAGCTAACTATATAAACCGCGTAAAGTATGTGTCAAAGTAAAATGGAATTCCCCCCAACCCGTAGATTATTGTAGAAGCTACACGCAGTTTCTATGTAGGTATTCCCCGGAGCGCACCGCATGGGTTATTTCACAATTTGTAATGTCTAAATATGTCATCCTTTAATAATATTATAGCATTCTAAGATCATAGATAAGACTGATTGAAATACTTGATACCAGCTTCATAATGTTGTCATAATATTTTGATTCCGGCGATAAATTATATTTATTTTATATCCCGTGGGAGCGTTAATAAAATTATGGTGTCTAATTTATAAATATTAAAATATTTTATATCATCATAACTATAATTATTCACCATTTTTTTCAATTCAATTTTATTTTGCTCCAAATAATTCTTGAAAATATATACCTTATTCGAAAGTTCTTTGTATAGGTACCTGATAGTTTGATCAAACTGGGGTTAGTATAAAATAATTTGTATATTAATAGTGTACGAAAATTCTGATGAGGGCACAAAAGATTTACTTTTTACTTTCTTCACCATGTTAGGCCCGTTTCAGACGGGACACCGGTGTCGCGCTCGATATAATATAGGTGGCCATTGTATTCGAATAAACGGGCCTTTGTATTATGTTTATGAACGCCCCAGAACTTTCGGAGAACATAAAACTGGCTGCGGTAATAAAACAAGTGTATCGGCGGCTTGAGAATGTAGCGGCCGACGGAAAAGTGTACCGGACATACGTTGACTCTTTAGCTCTCGGGCATTCATAAACATAATTCAAAGGCCCTTTTATTCAAATACAAAGGCCTCCGTATTATATACGAGCGCGACACCGGTGTTCCGTCTGAAACGGGCCTTACGCTCCAGCATAGGAGTATAAAGCAAGCAAAAAGTCGCGCCACTTCTTTCAGTTCATTGCGACGTCTTGCGCCTCCCATCATGTGAGACCTGTTAGTAGCCCGTAGATTGTTTTTGTGGCACCGTTACATGGGGGTGGGTCGGTCACGGAATGTTACACTCTCTGGCGGCATAACATATGTACATACATACTACATAAAGTGCCTATTCGTGATTATATCAGTCACCATACATACAGTAACGTTTTAGGTCATGAAATATTGGTAAGACGGTTGCACAAGTGTATAATTTTTAAATTATTTTATGGGGATAAATAAAACATAATATAATAATATTATGTTCTATGAGAAGCGAAAATGAGAATGGTTAGAAAACTCTTGTCCAGACCATTTTACAGAAAGTGAAGTGCTCAGTTTTAGGTGCAAACTATGGTTTTTATTTCTGAAATATTTAATAAACTATTTTTTTATAGAATGAAGCATTATTTATTAAACATTTTATTGAACATCCAAATGGTATAAAATTAAATGCTATAATTACATATGTATAAACCAATAAATTGATAATTGCAAAACTATTGATATCCTAGGTTTCCCCAAGTATATAAAATATCTCTTCCAGTCACATGTATACCTGAAAAATGAACTGTATTACTCTTTGGATATCAATGCTTATTCGCTCTCTCAGATACTCAGTTGAACATGACTCACCCGTTTTATCAGTAAAATGACTACCGATCTCAGCCACCGTCTTCAAAGCAGAAGGTCCCCAAGATCCAAATGTCTCACCCAGATGACAGACGATATAACTGTGTAAGTTATAGACAGTCGTATTTTTTTGGCTTTGCTAGACTCGTCTAAAAGACCTGCTGAACCTGACGATTTGGCTGAATTATTCAGGTGAAATACCGTCAGTGTATCCACTACAGTGATATGTCAAACCATACATTTCTTTTCTTTCTATGAAATCGTCGTGATACCATTGGGCCGCTTGCCATCTTGTCGACAGACACCAAGAGGCCCCTGCCTTGACGGGACTTCCAACGAAACCAAAGATCGACATAATTATCACATCAATGATTGCAGAATGACGACTATGTTTCCCGGCACTCTATTGGCAGCTCAATTTATGTCGACCCATACGGTCAACTGTTCTGTGGTTCTAAATTATATAAGAATTTATTTAGTTTATAAAATTAATATAATTACAAAATCACCTTAACGCTATAATGTATTACATTATATGCGCCCTTTGTTGCTTTAACTACCGATGAATGTTTTTTCTAATACATCAATAAAAAAATAATTTAACTTTTTGAAATAATATCTATTCGTAGTTAAAAGACCATAATTTAATCCCACTTTATCTGTACGGCGGCATCATACTATAAAGGCTGCATTCTCTATTTACCTCTACATCCCTTCTAGGGAGGCTTATTGTTTTTTGTCCGGATTAGACGGAACACCCATATAAACGAGGAGAAGCTAGCTGATATCCTATTTACATTAAAATATCAATTTATTTAATATCCATCAGCCGAGTCACATGGTTGTCGGATTAAAGTCTCTAAAAGAAAGGCGACATCTCTGGGTATAAAGGATAAGCTTCTTTACTTTTGAGTGCACTCCACTGGATGACATAAATTATTATGAAACCGAGACGTCATATTAATAAAATATCACAGAGAAGGTATTATAAAGTGAAATCACAAAATATTTAAAACCTATATGGTTTTGATATAATGATATTTAGTGTAATAAATGTCAGATTTGTTCGTCGTGGTGTGAGAAATATGATGCGACGTTAAGTTTCAGTGGCATTGCATCTTAAACGTCTATTTCTAATCGAGTTGTCTAATTTCCTCATGATTTTAAATGAAAGCGAACTAAACCAGATGAGTTAAATGAAGTGAACACGTTCATTTAGAAAATGTTTATTATTCTTCTTATAAAACAACTTTGCCAAAAGTGCGTATGTACCATACATTTTTAACATTTTAGCAGGTCTACAAGAATTGTCTTTTTAATTGGTTTTGAATGTATATTTCTCACTAGTGCTATATTAAAAAAAATGTATACTTGTCACAGAATAACTCCTTCTGGCAACATTTTTGTGACGCTTAGAATGATATTCTAAATAATTTAAAACTTTAACTTTTAAATTATTTTTGCCATTTTTTCTAAGTACTCTAAACAGTTTTAACATAAGTATAATATTATTAACATATTATTAGATATAACACCTGAAGAATAAAAATATCTCTGTTATACACTATTATAGGTGGTTGAGCTTTTTAAGTGGACTGTAATAATTTTAAGGGAAAATGAGGAGGTCGGATCTAGGGGTGGGGGAGATGGAACAGGGTGCCAGACATTGACCTTTGTGATGATGTATGATGGCTCCGTGGTCTGGTTTCAACTTTCATTCGAGTATCGTTGTTTTGGGTCACCCGGTTCGTACACTCCCGCACTTTGTGATACAGTTTTATAGATTATATGTGAGGGTGTATGAATGATGATGATAGTTTATGAATGAGTCTGTATCTCTTGAGTCATTAAGCGATGGAAAGCTATTAGAAGTCCGCATGCATCCGCTGTCGAGATGCAACTGAATGTTCTTTGTAACACCATCTCTTATGACCCCTAATTGCTTATTGAATGTCTTGTAACAATAACACGGGGGATTAGGAGGTGGGTGAAGGGATAAGGAGTGGAATGGGACTATAAATGACCGAACCAATAGGTAATATATCTAAATAATTATTTTGTTACACAATATGCACCAATTTATTGTCAACCGAATATCTATTTTCATAAATTATTGATCTAGTAACCCTGAATAGGTACCAATTATTTCTCGTGAGGTGATTTAAAATATAACTGTAATATTATTATAACATGGCTGGATGAAAAAAAAGATCCAGCGATGTATCTACAGTCTAAGGATCCAGCGATGATGGGGATAGAGATAGAATGGAGAAAATTAAAACTACGTAAGGGTTCTAGATACAAAGTTAATGATTAAAATCTGTGTGCAGTATTATCATTACCAGAGATATTATAATTATAACCCTTGGAAGGTTCTGATGAAACAGCTCTCTTTACCTGATGCTATCTATAGTGATCGCTTTCCAGTTTGATACAAGTATAGAGCGGCCATTGGTAGTTATATATATAACCAACACAAACATGAACTCCCCAAACCAACTAACCCCACACCACACTCGGTCTTAATCGAGCGTATCACGATGGATATAGCCATAAAGCCAGCACATTTTTGGCCTACCTCTTTTTTTGCACCTTATTAGAATTTTCAGCATAACTGTATTTTAGAGTTCATTGTCATTCATTCATATACTTATGCTGAAATTTTCATAAACACTTTTGTATCATCATTGCTTTTTTATTTTTCAAATCTTCCTATAAATAGGGCTGATAATTTTTCTTTTCGTTATACTTAATCAAAAGCTAATACCCCTAATAGTGCATATATTTACTGTGCATAATAAGAAAATATATGGAGAAACATGTATTATCCTGCAGTTGGCAAGATTGCGTGCATGAATCAAACAAGTTTGGAAGGTTCTGAATTCAACGCGCAAGTAAGATTATTTTCGATCTGCGCCTGCGCAGTATAACGATAGTGGCGAACATGCCGGTAAAAAAACGAACTACTCATTTTGAGCATAACCGATTTTCAATACGACCTGTCAGTACTATAAAATGACAATACCGCGCCTCGCTCACTCTTAAAGAATGAGATTGGAGAGACAGTCAGCACTTTTACGTCTAAACAGTTATTGTCATGATAGTTTAAAATAAGCACTATTGCCGACAGTAATTCCATTCACCTGTATAAGCTCTCTTCTTCTTATTGTGCCATCCCCTAGCGGAGATCGGCCACCATCAAGGCGATCTTATCTTTGTCGTCTGCTACCCGGAACAGTTCGGTGGAGCTGCACTCGTACCAATCACGGAGATTCTTAAGCCACGAAATGCGGCGCCGTCCTCTGCTACGCTTTCCATTGATCTTTCCTTGAATGACAAGTTGGGGAATGCTGTATTTTTGTCCTCTCCTAATGTGGCCGAGGTATTGTAGTTTCCTGGTTTTGATACTACGTAGAACTTTTTGGTCCTTCCCCATTCGATTGAGAACTTCAACATTTGTCACCCGGTCAGTCCAAGGAATTTTGAGGATGCGTCTATACAGCCACATCTCGAAAGTTTCAAGTCTCCGTGACATCTTTTGGTTTAGAACAGGCTCTCTAAAGCTCGTTTATTTTGCAGAGTAATTATCCAGTTTTTTAATGCGTACATGACCACATATGTTTTATAAGCGTCATGGAAATCGTACTTTTAGTTTGACGAGATAATAAATGGAACCTAAAATGTCTTATCACACCGATCGTTCCAATATGTATTAATTTCCCCTGTAATATCATGAATTAATGTGCATGCATATTTTAAAATAAGAACAAATGAAATGCATTAATATCTTTTTAAAGCTGAACCGTAGTAGGTACCATATTTTTATATTATACCCTTCCGTTGGAGGAGTATTTCCTGTTTATAAAAAAAAATTCTCAGTTTCAAACCTCACGTGCGAAAATAAAATTTATCATTATAATATCATATTATGATAAAAATAATTCCAGCTTCCTGGAAAATAGAAGCAACTGAAGCATCAATAGATGAGAATGACATGTCATAATCATACGAAACACAAAAAGATTGGAAAGAAAGTAGAAAAAGAATTGATTTGAATTTCGCATAGATATGCCACAAGGGACTTTTGTTATCGTTGTATTTATTTCAAAAATATTGTTATTCTCACGATAGAATATTTTTCATAAATAAATTTCTTTTCATTGATCCATACAACCCTTTCTTGCGTCCATTTTTCTTCTCACAATGGAGCACAATAATCCGAACTAGATATTTCTTGTGTGTAGTATTGTATCGTTTTCCAACAATGGAATTGAATCTGTCATGGTCGCAAAGCAATAATTTTTACTTTTTCTATTAATATTTTAGATGAAATCGCGAAAAAATTATCTGTGATTTTATCGAATCGTACTTTCCTTGAAATATTGTGTTTTGATCTTCTTATCTCTCTGTAGATTTAAAACTATCAATATTTCATTTTAGATATACATCGCCTGTATACGTGCATAGATTTATTTGCGCCAGTAGTGTGTATTTTAAACTATCGTGATAATAACTGTTTATATGTAAAACTGCTGACTGTCTCGCCAATCTCATTCTTCAAGAGTAAGCGAGATGCGATGTTGTCATTTTTTGACAGGTCATGAAAATCGGTTAACCTCAAAATGAGTCTCTGCATAGTGTAGTTTGTTTTTTTACCGGCAGGTTTGCTACTATTGTTCTACAGCTTAGTGCGAACACATTGCACGGTCGAATTGTCGCGTGAAAATTCAGAAGCGTTTGAACTTTTTTGATTCATGCATGCAATCTTGCAACTTGCACGATAATACGTGTTTACACGTGCATTTTTTGTTATCGCCACAATAATACGTACTTTCACCAGTAAATCTATGCACGTATAAACGGGGAATTAGATATTTTTGTGCATTAAATATAACTTAACCTAACTTGATGTAAACTTGAAAAGGGAAGTTATAATTTAATATATTAAAAAATTCACAGTCGGAAGCCAACAGCGGTGGAGTGAGGTTGTACAACTTCGCTTGCGTATTCGTGTCGCATTCGCCTGGTTACTCGCGAACGTTTATAAATACGTGATACAACAAAAATAATATTGTTTGTAAATGAATTTGACAATAAACTCAACATGTGTGGTCCCATGTGATTTTGACAATCAGTGCCAGTGCTTGAGAAAAAGTGAAAAATATTTATTGTTGCACGGATAGTGCACTTTGTGCGGGGAGTGCGTCAAACGCTGTGAAGCGAGGGGTTGTCCACACTGTTTTTTGTTCACACTGTTGCGCGAATTCCAAGACCGCGTGAACGGCAAAAACAATAAAATGGAAAACACCACAATGGAAGTGAATGAAACGAAAAAAACGAAGAAGAAAAGAAACGATGATGAAGAGGAAGTGGTTGGAGAAAAAGAAGAAGAATGGCAGACGGTGACCTCTGGAAAAAAACCCAGAAGAGACTCTGGGGTCACTCCAAAGGGAAACCAAAACATCGTCATGATAGCGACGGGAAGTAAAATTCCATTAAAGCTGAAAATAGCGCAGATGCTGCATAAGGCAGGAGTAAAAGTACAGAAAATTTACAATAAAAATTTAAAGACGTACATCCAAGTAGAAGACGAAAAAGAAGCAGATAAAGTGAAACAAGCTGGAGAACTCAAAGATCTCGGTTTTGTGACCAAAGAGAATGACTCCTGCTCTTATGGAGTAATAAGAAAAGTCGATATTGATATGGACCTCCAAGAACTGCAAATGGAAATCAAAAGTGATGCAAAAGTAATCAACCTTAAGAGGTTGACAAGAAAAGGTGATACAGGAGAGCTGACAAAGACCTCGTCAGTCAGTATTAAATTTGGGGAGAAAATATTGCCGAGAACAATTTACATATATGGAGTCTCTTTTGCTGTAGAACCGTATGTATTCAGGGTTATGCAATGCTACAAATGCTGGCGATATGGGCATATCGCGAACAATTGCGGACGTACAGTAGAAACGTGCCCTAAGTGTGGTGAAAACCACAAAACCTGCGAAAAAAATGAGGAAATTACGTGCATCAATTGCAAAGGCAACCACGCGGCAAATAGCCAAAAATGCCCAAAGTGGCAAGAGGAAAAGAATTGCAAAGAAGCAATGAAAAAAATGAACATACCTTTCAAGGAAGCAAAAAAAAATATGTTAAATAATAGCTATGCTGACATATTAAAACAAAAAAAAATCGTAGGAAGAGATGAAAGCGAAACAATTCAAAAAACTAAGGAAATCAAAAAGAAAGAAGAAGCGGTGGTAGAAGCTTCAGGCTCAACAATAATAGCTACAGGTAGTAGCGTAAAGCCTACAAAAAATAAGAAAAATTCAAAAGGGAAGACAGAGGTTAACGCGATGGGAGAAATTATGAAAGTCTTGCTGAAAGGGGGAGATTGGCAGCAGATCATTAAACAACTAATAATTAAAGCAGTGGACTGGGTATGCAAACACTTCAAAGAAGGAAACTTAGGGGAAATTCTAGGGGAGGTTCTGCAGCAAAATGGATAGTAAAAAACAAATTAGGATTTTACAATGGAATGCCAGAAGTATGAAGCAAAAGAAGGATGATATAGAACTCTACTTAATAAGACAAAAAATTTCAATAGCATTAATCTCAGAGACTTGGCTGAGGTCTGAATTAGACTATCTGAAATTCAATGATTACACGATGTATAGAAAAGACAGAGGGGATGGTTACGGAGGAATAGCGATACTGGTGCATAAAACACTGGCGTCTAAAGAAAAGACCCTACAAGGCCTTCCAACTGAACTGGAGGCATGTCAAGTCGAAATCAGAGGGACACAAAAACTAAAATCAGTGACAGCAATATATTGTAAACCCAATGTTACCATTCGGAAAAACGCATGGAGCAGGCTCTTCGATCAAATGGGAGAGGGATCAATTATGGGTGGGGATTTCAATGCACACCACCCAATGTGGGATCATATACTTCGAGACGCAAGAGGAGAGGATGTCGCTGACGTATGTCTTGACTCTGACTTAGTAGCGATTAACAATGGACAAAGTACCAGGGTCGCCCCTCCAAATCAGAGAGGAGCGGCACCGGATATAACATTTATCTTCAATGAGCTGGTACTGGAAACCGATTGGAAAATAGACTCCGATACTATGGGCAGTGACCATTTACCCATTATCATCGAGTTTGTGGAAAATCAATGCCAAACAGAAATGATCCCAAGAAGAAATTACCCTAAAGCAAACTGGGAACAATATCGAGAAATCATCTCAAATGACATAGACAGACTTACAGAACCTACCAGAGATGTACAAGTAGAGTATGATAAATTGGAGGCAATATTGAATAATGGGGCAAATTCAAGCATTCCGAGACTCAAAGTATGCAGTCACCCAAACTTTAGACCAAAACCATGGTGGAACTCCGAAGTATCAAAGGCAATCGCTGAGAGAAGGCTTGCCTATACTCGCTTCAAAAAAATCAGTTCAACAGAAAACTACCTAGAACTAAAGAAAAAGCAAGCCACAACTCGAAAAGTAATCCTAAAAGCCAAAAGAGAAAGTTGGAAAGCATTTTGTGACTCCGTCAACTCGGAGACTTCCTACTCAGAAATGTGGAGAAAAATGAGTTGGATGAAGGGCAAATCGGGAAACAAATTCAAAAATCAACTGGATGAAAGCATGGCGTCACTCCTCCTTGAACAACTAGCAAGTAAAAGTGACGAAACGAAGGAAGAAATTGCAGAACAGGAAACATATAATCCTAATGATACAATGAATGAAATTCTTACAGTGGCGGAACTAAGATCAGTAACCAAAAATAAAGACACTGCCCCCGGCATGGACGAAGTTTCATATTCCATGATCGCTCAGCTGCCAGAGACCGGAAAAAATAAACTAGTGGAGATATTCAACTTAATCATGGAAACCGGAAAAGTCCCTAGGCAATGGAAGGAAACGATGATTATCCCAATCTTAAAACCAGGGCGAGACCCTACCCTAGTGTCGTCAGTCAGACCAATTGCACTCATATCATGCATGTGCAAAACGTTCAACCAGATGATTGCAAGAAGAATCGAATGGTTTGCAGAGAAAAAACAACTATTTCATCACAATACTACGGGATTCAGAAGGCAAAAGTCGACTCTGGAGAACATAGGCAACCTAGTACTAGACATCAATGCAGCACAGGTCAAAAACGAAGTAACTCTGACAACATTCCTGGACATCCAGGATGCGTATAATAATGTGCATGTGAAAGAAGTGTCAAGGGTGTTGAATGAATGGGGAATCGGTGGGAAGATCACTAAATATCTTAAGCAGTATTTAAATGAAAGAAAAATCACCATGTGCATTAATAATGAAAAGAAGAGTACGGTATGCTCTAGAGGCCTTCCGCAAGGAGACCCCCTATCCCCATTACTATTCAACATTCTTACAACTGACATATTAAAGTTAATAACAAGGGTCAACATTGTACAATATGCAGATGATTTTGCACTTTTTTGTTCGGGAAAAAGAGTAGATGAATGTCAAAGGTTAATGCAGAAGAGTCTTGACGAAATAAAATTATTATTGGAAACGCGAGGCCTCAAAGTAGCTCCCAGCAAAACTAAGGTGGTACTTTTTGCCAGAGGCAAGAGACAAAACCAGCTTAACTTAAAAATCGACGGCACTATAATAGAAAGAGTAGACACTTATAAATTTTTAGGTATGAACCTGGACTATAGACTAACGTGGAAGCATCATATTAGTCATTGCGCGAATAGCCTGACACAACCTCTGAACATACTCAAAGTACTGGCGGGAGGTGGGTGGGGCGTACACCCCATTCATATGAGAAGGTTATACACGGCACTCATTAGAAGCCGATTAGATTACGGGAGCATGTTTTACCACTCCGCTGCAGAAACTAATTCGGTGAGGCTAGATCGCATCCAGTCCAAAGCATTAAGAATATGTGGAGGATTTATCAGGACAACGCCCATTCACGTGCTACAAGCGGAACTCAGCGTACCTCCACTGAATGTCAGGAGATGGGCACTGGCTACCAAGACATGGATGAAGTGGAAATCTATAATAGATAACCCCATATTGGCAAAGGTGAAACTCCTATACGAGCTCGTTGAAAGCAATACATACTATGAGAAAAGAAAGCTCCCACTACTGGTAGGAATCCTTAAAGCCACAGAAAGTTGGGAGGTATTAAATACAAAATGCCTAGGTATGTATTCGCTGAGGAGGCCAGTTGGTACCTACGACCTCAGCTCTGTTATCCAACTAGAGGTCAAAGGAATAGACAAACCAAAACGGAGCATAGTATCCGATAAAGCAAGAGAGCGTGTCGAAAAAATGCTGACAGAGAGGTACGCAGGATGGAGCCACCTTTATACAGATGGATCCAAAGATCAGAATAGAGCAGGAGCAGCTCTTGTGATACCAGAAGTAGGTATAAACAAGAGCTGGAAGCTAAACCCAGCGATACCAATAATGACGGCGGAACTCATCGCGATAAACGAAGCAATTAAATACACTTTAAGCGATGATTTCTCGGCGCAATCCGCTGTCATTTTAACAGACTCCAAAAGCGCTTTACAACATCTTGCCGCAGCAACTCGCTCACATAACAGTAAAACCATAGCATACCACATCCTTGACCAGATCGACGCCAAGAAAAATAGAGGAGGAGATCTATGCCTTCAATGGATCCCATCGCACATGGGCATTGAGGGAAATGAAAGGGCAGATGATCTGGCAAAGGAAGCCGGCCATTCAGGGGTACCACATCAGTGGATACCAGAAAACCTGGACTGGAATGAGGCTATAAAAAAAATGTGCCATAGTATGTGGATAGATTTTCACCATAGGGCATCATTAGAAAAGGGGAAATGGAGTAAGTCAATTCTACCATCACCACGAGAGGTGCCCTGGTTTGTAGAGTCTTCTTTGACGAGGAATGAGCTTAAGTTAATTCTGAGGCTAAGAACAGGGCACACCATGGGCAAAAGATTTGATGTCCTCATGGGAAGAAGCGAATCGCAGCTCTGCGATGAATGTCATGTTTTAGAGGACATTGTACATATAGCACTGCAATGCCCCAAATATGAAATTCACAGAGTACAGCTGCGAATTGCAGATATCTATGAGAATGTCGACGAATTGAAGGGTGTCCTGGCGGTGGGTAAGACGGAAGAGCTAGGCAAAATTGTAAAGTTATTTAACAGAATAGGAGTGAGGACCTGATCGACGGATCCCCTTCTAGAAGAGAAGAGGCGATATGACAGCGAGTCGCAGTCAAAGCCTCGGTAAAATCACAAAAAAAAAAAAATATATTAAAAATTATTTCGATGTCAGTTTTAATTGAACTAGCGTTTACGTGTAGAACTCCATTATAATCGTATTTGTTCCAAAACCATTGGATGAAAATAAATATTTAAATATATATATATACCCACAGGTACTTGATAAAAGTAAACTAAGCGAACAGTACAAGTTTCGTAGTAAATATGTTTATTTATGATAAAATCCGTGACACATTAGCCTAGATCAGACGATAGCCGTCTGTGTATTATATTGTACAAATATGAACCAATGGGTCACAGCTTTGAACTTAGGCCTGGTCAAAAAAAAATTTTTTTCTTTATAATATGCTATGACCCAATGATTTGGGATACTCAATTTCCACCTGTCATGTATATGTATTTTGCCTCAATTTTTACTTGATCGCCTTCCATGACACTATAAACGTGTCTGAATTAAGATATTTTTGTGCCTTACTCACTCCCTTGTCTGGAGGTAAGCCACCCGGGGACACTACTGGTTGTGCGAATGACAACAAACAACTATTTTTAAGTTTATTTGTACAACCCCTACTCAGTGGATACCCATATGCTCTGCTTTAGACAGAACATGGTAATTTACTCACTTTATCAAGTAAAAAATATTTTAATAATTATATTATTAGTTTTATAAAAGTTTACTTAAACATATTTTACATACAAATACAAAATAAAATAATTACAAGTTAAAAATAACTTTTTATATACCACGTTTTTAAATTTTCTGTTAAATCATATAAACTTGACAATTCTATGTATTAATAAATACTTTTTTTGTACTTGATGGAAATACTGAATAAATATAGAATACTGAAATGTCATTTTGACATTTCATATTGATTTACATAGTAACGCACGTATATATTAATAATTTAGTTGCTAGCACCCCCTTAGCAACCAAAAATAGTGTTTTACTTTTTACAATTTTTTTTCCGAAATAACTTCCCATAAAAAACAAAATTAACTGAAAATGAATTCAATTATGCCTAAAGATGGCTAAAAGTATTAAAAGAATGCATTGTCATCGTGTTCTGATATATTCTAAAAGTTTGAAATGTCTAGATAGTCGGGAAGTTAGTTAAAAATCGATTGCAAGATTTCTATTGGACAAACAAGAAAAAAATTGTACTGGACAAACAAGAATACGAGCTAATAAAAACGTGGTATAATACAAAAGCCGATCGCTAATAGTAGCTCAATTTGGAAAGCGCTTCAAAGAGTATTAAGAGCCATTAGTTAAAATGTGTCGCAATTAAGTATGGCGAATTTAGCATGGTGGTCTATGTGCATGGGCGCGAAACCCGATAGATGCAGGTTCGATTTCTTACGACGCCTTTCTTTTTTCAAAAAGATTTTTTGTATTGGTTTTAATATATTTTCTCAGAAATGTTTTCAACATTATGTATAATATTAGTGTTTTTTGGTTATCAAGTACATAATTATGTATTTAGTTCACCATAATGAAATACTTTCAATATTTATTATAATGTTTTCAAAATTATGTATGTTAAATAATTAGAATGTTTTATTCTTCGATTATGTGAATTATTTGTTGAATAAAAAAAATAGTTAATAGTTTATGTTTATGTAAATTAGTCACTTTTATAAAATACACTATTTTACAGTGTTATAAAATCTTAAACTATGATAGTTTATTTTATTATATGTTGCTTAAATGGGTAGCTAAAAACTATTAAGTAAATAATTACAATCTTAATAACGACACATATATATTTTTTTGCGTTTTTATGCATCTAAAAAGCTCTGATCGTGTGACAAAATTCAGCAACAGGTATCGTAAGCTTTATAAGGTTGTATGTATAAGAAATTCCAACCTGTTTGAGTGTGCGAATCTAGGATTCCCAGGACAGGTAACGAGTTTTTAATATATATCTTCTTTTATACGTTTAATGCAAAGGGTTCATAGAAAAGCACGTTGTCCTGTTGTAATCTTAGAGAGCTACCCCTTTTCTTTGTCAAAAGTTGAATACTCGGTTCCTGAGTAAACGTGAGATTTTTTTAAGATTAAGGTTGACATTGAATCATTGAAATTCGAGTAAATTTTGTAAAATACATTTTTTTGTTTTATTTTACTCTGTAAAAAGTGAATTATTACTTCCTCCATATTATTCTATAACACACTATTTTTAGGATATAAATTTTATCAAAAAGATAAGAATTATATGATACTCTGAAAAAATAGTTAGGTACTTATAGGTCACCTCAGCGCTCGCGATGTCAGACATTTACCTACATTAAATTTGTTGACTGTGGTCTACGCCTACTTTGACTAGACTATAGACTCTAAAGTTGAGAGCAATAAACTATGTATTGTATTAAATTTACCTACTAAATAAGTTTATAGATTTAAAATATAATCGATAACAAATATTGTAAAATGCCAGGTCAAATTCATCTACAATTTTTACACTCTCTCCATCTAAAATATTTCATATTTCGTGAAACACTCAAAATTACGCTAAAAAATAAAAATTTGTAATGGATTGATATTTTTTCAATGCATACTATCAATTGTTAATTTGATAAATAATTTTGTAAAATGTGTGTCTATAAATAAATAACAATACGAGTAAAATGAATCTTATAAGAACCCTTGTCTTCCCAGTGTTGATATTATATTGTATTCTATTTTTTGAATTGACAGCTGTGCACTAAGTATTTAAACAGAAGTTTTAATATGAAAACTTTTTTTAAAACATTTCTACAATAAATTGTGTATTTGATATTGGCAAGATACCCATAAACCGTGGCTTAAAATGAGATTTAATAAATGTTTAATTCATATTTGTTGTCATAATCAACAGCAAAGTCTTGACTTCCAGTAAGTGAAGCAACTTTTTTACCCTCAACATTTCTCTGTCATTCACTTTTGCCCTTTTGAGCTCTAAGACGCAGTGACGTTTATAGGCAAATGATCGCTCTTCAGCAGACTATGCCACCCCTTTCATTTTTAGTTTCATTAAGTAGGTACTTACCTAATTACATATTTAATTATTTATTTATGGATATTTTAATCATACAAATAATACACCAAACGTCATGAAATTGATATTTATTTATATACCATATACCTACTCACAAATAGATCATTTCTACGAAACTTAATATCAAACAGTGATTTTAGTTACGTAAAAGTCTGTAGTGCAGATATATATTTTCGAGGCAAACTTGTGAAAAATTTTCCTTTGCGATAAATCAACATTACATTATGTATTATAAAACATCAATAGTAATATTGTCAAGATTTTAATATATACTTTGATTATTTTTTTAAACTAAGATGTCGATACTTTCTAATGAGGCAACCGCATCGTCCGCTTTACAGAAAAAACGCCACTAGTCTTAATAGTTGTAATATTTGTATTAGTTCCTCCTTTCTTTGTTCCCTATTATATGTCGCCCTTATGCAAAACATAATCAGCCTACCCCCACGGGATATCACTGCTGAGAGGTATTGGTGAGAGAAAGGTCCGTACGTCTTTTACATAGTCTTTAAAAGACAGACACTTATTCATATTATAATTGTTATAGTGACTACCGATTTTAGATTATCAGGACTACTACAGCCAATATGACCAAATAAATCGAATATGCACTATGTATAGACTTTTTATCTTGTATATTATAAGGAGTGATCTACTGATCCTTTAGAATTAAGGCATTTATTCGACGAAGGAATTCAGAGTATCATCAACTAGCACGATACCTTAAAATTCTTTATCCGTTTTCTTTCTAATGTTGATATATCCAGATTGTAATAATTAAAGCGTCGGAGCGGAGCTCGGAGCCGGAGCCGGAGTGGAGCCGGAGCACGGAAATTTTTTAGTGCTCCACTGCTCCGCCTGTTTTTTTTTTATTATAAAATTTTCACCCTAAAATCTAAAGAAAAAATACGGTTAACACTTTGTAACACTGGAATTATTTAAAATACGGGTGCCGCCGGGTGATAATTAACCTCATATTTTTTGACACTTTGGAGACATTTCATTAATGAAAATGACGAATAATAAATCTTATTTTAAAACTTTTTTTTATTTCTTATCATTATTTTGTATACATATTACTTTTTTATCCCGGAGTGGAGCAGACCCTGAAGCAAATTTGGAGCAACTATAAGCCGGCTCTCACATCAAAACTCGTCTTGTGTGCCGAACAAACCTTCCGAGAACTAAAATCCAGTGTTTAGTGTAGTATAGTATTTAGTGTTCGTAGCCTTCGAAATGTATAGGTATTTGAATGCGGTAATCGGCGAGCCGGTATAGGAATGACCAATTCGTAGGTGTTCGCATGTGACTTTGACCCTGCTAGTTTTTTTTTTTCAAATGAAACAGTCGCATTCGACCAATCTGCGAAGCTCCATTTGGCAACGTGTGTTTTGTTATTTGTATTGAATATCAATGACATCACATCGACGTATTTGACACGTTTTAAGGCGATACGAGTTTTGATGTGAGAGTCTGCTTAGGACCAAGAGCCGAGCTCGAGCTGAGTAACTCAAAAAACGGCCCGCTTCAACCCTCTGATAAAAATATACGAAGATAACAGATAATCGCACTAGATGAACTTTTTATTATTCATGTATAAAAAAATCTTTTCTTAATAATATTAAATAGTTTTAATATCAATCTCATACCGATTAGATTGTGTGCGTGGCACGATCCTTTTCTCCGCATTACTCCGAAATCCCATTCACCTTTCATTTTTAATATTTCCGTCGCATCAACTTTCATTATTGTTACCATACTTGCTAATCCACTAATCCCTTTATCCGATAATGCCATTTTGTTCACGAGTATTTTCAAACAAATTTGCAAACATAAACTTTTATCAAGTACTGACAGCGGGAGTCTATGAAAACCATTCACGAATCACCGCTACAATAATCCGTATAATTTAAGTGTGAACAATAAGTCATAATTGTTAGTTGGTGGCAGGGCAATTCATTGTCAAATTTCAATATTGAAAAAAGCTTTCAATGAGCTTTAAATAAAATAATAATATATGCTAGTATATATACCAGTTCGCTCGCACTAGAGACACCATTCACAGGCAGCCAAACTTTTTAATTTTACTTTGACATAGCAATTATTACTTTACCTACTTGATATTTTTTTATTAATATTAATTTATTTTTTTATAAAGAAAGCTAAACTTTGTGGACATAAAAAAACAAAATACAGGACGTTTACAAAATGAGGTTTACATTTTAACAAATATTAGATAATATTATAAGAGAGAAGAAATAAACAATTTTATACAATTAAATAAAGTGTCAAACACAAAATGTACAGCACATCACTGAAAATGTGTATATCTTAAGAGAGCGTATTGACTAGTCTTGCACCTTTCGATAATAGTGTTTGATAGGCTTGACTCGTTGAAACATTTCTGACCCAGAATAGGTCATGGCTGTGACCACGTATGTAATAATTGATAGGCACATATATATTTTAATTCTTTAGGATGTCAGGATTGAAAATCATCCCACGTGATAGCAAGGAAAAAATATCTCTAGAGCAGAAGTGACCTACAAGATTCAATAGAATGCAAAGTAAGCATGCCATGTAGAAAAGCATAGGTCACAAAATAGTATTTTCAATAAACTATAAACTATTCACTGAATTTATTTTGTACGTTACGTGGTGAGCAATGTTCTTTTTTACAAGAGTCAAATTAAATACCAAAACATGTTAGGAGCCGCATTGATATAATACATAATATACCGCATTCAAACTGAATATCTAACAAAACAGTAAAATTTTATTAATTGTTCGACATTTTTTTCCGACCATGTCCGATCCTAATATGATCATATGGGCCTCCACAGAGAATAGAGGTTTGTATTAACAGATTTTGTTTTTTACGAGAAATGGATGTCAGCCACTTGCTCAACCTATTAGGTCCATACCCTGACTCAAACACAAATTGAAAAACAATATGTGTACTTGCCAGACCCAGGATTCGAACCTGGGACCCACGGCGTGATAGTCCAACGCTTAATTCGCGCGGCCAACGGGTGGTCGACATATTATTGCTATAAAAGATTTTTAATGGCCGCAGAAAATCATTTTCAATTAATACTGACGTAGTACATCGTCGGCTCCCTGCATACACTGTCATGCATGCATATCATGTTGTGAACGTCTTAAACTTATAATTTGTAATGTCCAAAATATGTAAAATAAATTAAAATTGAATTAAAATTGAAGTGAAATTCAATTTTGTTTTTAAAGATTGGATTTTCTGCGTACCACCCAAATAAATGTATGTAGTAAAACTAATAGTTAAAATTGGAGTATTGAAGTTTATGGGTATTTAATTTTTCTTTAGTTTAATCATTTCTACGTTGTACCAAAAACAGTTAAAATAACGAATGCATTCAAAAAAATCATTTATTGTGATTCCATAGACTTTAGAGGATATAAACTGTGCCAGAAAGAAAGCTTCCACGTGCCTCTCAGTGACATATATGTCATAGGTTGCCGATCACTGACTATGGTAATATAATTCAGAGTAGGTCTCGGCTGTAGATCTAGGAAATCTAATAGTTCTGCCAATTTTGGATACTTAAGTCAACGATTTTTCAAATATATAGGTTTATAAAACTTTTAAAGTTATGTATAAGATGTATTTAAAATAAAATTTTGAGATTGTTGTTGTTTCTTTATGTTGGTCATTATAAATATACTTAATGCTGTTGGGTTGGGATATATATGTATTTAAGTTATTTTTTCAATGATTAACAAGATTTAAGTTTAACAAAACTTCTAATTAAGCACTTATTTTCAGTGACATAAATAAAATAATCTGGATTTCTTCAAGCTATGCATATTTATTTTAATAAATCATTTTTATTTACAATACAAGTTAACAGAAAATAATTAAAATATAATAATAAATAATAAATCTGTCGTTTTCCATTTGTTAATCCATTTATCACGGCAGTCCAAATAATGTGTTAATGAATCGATTTTTTCATTTGTGTTTTCACTGTGTTCACATGCATTCGTTGTTTGTATTTGAATCTTGATAAATATTCAATTATGAATCGACGTAAAACAGTAAGTATACAGTAGTTCAGATAAAGTCAACTTAAAAGTCAATTTAAACTGCTTTTTAAATATAGTACCTACATTGAAAATAATAAATTTTAATACCATTTAACCTCTACACTGACAATACATTATATTATAAATATTTATAAAATAGTATGCAACACCATATTCTATAAAAAAAAATTGGAAAGGTTATTAAAAAAACTAGTATGATTTTTACCTAATAAATCCCCTATCTTAATTGAAAATTGTAAAAATCGTAAGGTATTCTTTTTTTTAATTCGTTTTTGTATCCCGATGTGTCACTTAAGGATAGTTTATTTTCCTGACGTCGACGGCGCTACATACTGGGGTGGGATTTGGCCTCGTCCACAACCGCTCTCCACTCACTCCGGTCTCTCGCCAGACTTCTCCAGTTACCGGGTCTTCCTATATGAAGCCAGTCTACTTCTACGGCGTCAGCCCATCTCCTTCTTGGACGGCCTCTGGGTCTTTTCCGTAGGGGTAGCCACTTCGTCATGATCCTTGGCGCTCTAACTTCAGGCATTCTCTCCACATGTCCCGCCCATCGTAGTCTTTGGGACTTACAGTGTCTTATGATTGTTTGCTGTTCAATCAGCTCTTCCAACTCGTGGTTCATTTTTATTCTATAGTTCCCATTTTCCAACGTGGGTCCAAAGATTTTGCGGAGTATTTTGCGCTCGAAGACAGCTAATTTGTTTTCCTCATTTTGAGTTAAGCACCGAGTCTCACAGCCGTAAGTGACCACTGGCCTTATAATTGTTTTATATATTAGAAGTTTACTTCTTCCGCCTAGAATTTTCGACCCCACTAATCACTTGCAGGCATGCCAGCATTTATTCCCGGAGATAAAGCGGATTTTTATCTCCTCTGCTGTCTTATTTTGGATATTTAGGCTGGATCCGAGATACGTGAACTTGTCCACCCCTTCATATGCATGCTGTCATATGTTTATATTCTGTAGCGGTACCTGATCGCGTGTGCTGACCATATACTTAGTTTTTGACTGGTTTATATGCAGCCCAGCGTTTTCTGCTTTTATTTTCATAGTGCCACCATGGTCGATCATCCTCTGTTTGGATCTGCTTGTAATTACTATGTCGTCAGCATAAGCGCACATCTGCGTTGCATTGTTATCTACTCATCCTCTTATGTTGGTTTCACGAGCTATGGATTCCACCACAAGGTTAAATACCATAGTGGATAGCGCATCCCCTTGTCTCACACCTGATTCGATTTTGAAGCTTTCAGTTTGCTAATTTTGCACACTAACAACTGCTTGAGTATCCGTCAGTGTGGTCTTTATTAGCCTTACTAATTTTAAGGGAATTCTCAGTATTTTTTTTATTATTAGTTAAGTATACATACATTATAAAAATATATATTAAGAAATTGTCATAAATGAATGTTTATATTATCAATGGGACTTGAAACTACATAAAATAGTAATTCGATTTCTGTTCTTTACCAATAAAACTATAGAATTCTGATACAATCAATCGCATCAAATTTTACTAAAAATATTATTCAATTAGCCAAATGCTAAAAAAAAGATTTACACTCCAAACCATCACGATGATATAAAAAACGCTATTTATCAATGGTTCTTACTGTAGTTTAAAACACATATTATACTATTATTACAAACACAAATCAATTTTTACTTTCTATTCAAAATTACATTAATTTGGATTTTTCTTGGCGATATTATTACCTAAACTATTTTTTGATTGAACGAATAATTTTCAAGATTTTAGAATGTAACATTCTTTATTGAACATAGATAATTTTAAAATACGTGAAACATATTTCTACTAGAAAAAATACGATGCCTGAAAGGACTCGAACTCGCAATCATTAAATTCGCTCAATAATCATTGGTAAAGCACATCGGCGCGATTTTTTCCTAGTAGGTTTTCTAGCTATTTCAAGTGTTTTCAAATGATGTATATTCTATAAAGAATATTACATTCTCAAATCTTTTAAATTATTCGATGAATAAAAAAATAGTTAAATTAAAGAGATATTCCCAAATTATGTAAGTATTTTATTACATTGTATGTGTTTTATTCCGAATAAAACATTTAATACAATAGTATTTTATAATGGACACTAAAGTGGACTTAATCATGTTGTGTTTTTAGGCATACAAAATCATATTATAAAATTTAAAATTAATAAATTCTGCTTTATTTTTAGTGTAAGCCTTCGGGCCTTACGTTTTTCATCCTTGCAATAGATAAAATAACCATTAGCGTGGCGTCAAGGAGCAAAGTCAAGTTGATCCTGCAACTTATTTCAAGGCATATAATAATATTATCCTGCTAGCAGATAACGGGAAACAATGACGATGAAATTTCATTTGTTATCCTTATAATAATAATTAATGATCGTCATATCCTGGAGGTGTGATGTTATTAATTGTTTTTGATAAAAAAACACACGTTTTTAATTTACGATGTCTAGGATCACAAAATTAAATATTCTTTTATATTAATTTTAATGTCTTTCAGATATTTAATTTTTCATTTAACCTCTTTGTCTAAGTTTTGGCCGAGTTTGGCTAATTCACCTGTTGTTTTTTTTATGTATGTTTGGACTAGAGTATGGACTTAATATTTATTATGTTGAACAAGTGGCTAACATCCATTTCATGTAAAAACTAAAATCTTTTAATACTTTCTCCACTCTATGGACGATCTTCTTAATATCACACATGGTTAAAAAATAATTGTATATTATTATACCTTATGTAGGTAAGAATGTAGGTAGTTAGCTAAGTACATGTTTTATTAGTCACTTTGATTTAGGCAGGTATTTGATTAAATGATAAGACAAACTAATGAAACGTACTTGAGAATTGGGCTTAAACATATTTAGGCGAAAAACAACCAACCCATAATACAAATAATGAACTTTTTTTAATGGATATTTTTTTTGTTAAATACAGAATGCCGAGTTTAGTTATATTTTTGTAAACATAGCAATAATAATTATATTATTTTTATTGTCTACGTCTATTGTATATTATTTTTGGATACGCAAATTTGCAGATTCAAATTCCAAAGGTAAGAATCATTCAAACTTTGTTTTTTGTTAATTATGCTAAATTATGTTAAAAATGCATGTAGTATTGAATTTATGGCAATAGTTTAAATACTGCTTCACATAGAAAATTTAATATTACAATGAAAATATTAGCATAATGATATTAATTCAACCCTTCAATTAAAACTATTTTTTGAGATGTCTGTCTGTATGGATATCACGTATTTCAATTCAATTTATTTATTTTTAACATATTGTGGACATTACAAATTATAAGTTTAAGACGTTCACAACATGACATTTAGAAACAAAGAAATTTAAAACAGTATTATATAAAAAAAGAGATAGATCAGTATAGAGATAGATAGTAAGTTATTAAACAGTAGAAATGTGTAGGTACATACAAAAAATATAAATTAGATAGGTACAAAGAAGTACACCGGATGAGTTAAGCAGACCCTATTTTAAGAATTTATAAAACAATGTCCACCTGTACTCATCCTCACGTAGGTGGAATATATCAACATCTATCAAGTATTTACTATCAAGCTCTTTTTAAAAATGTTGATACACTAACTACTCTCCTTGAGTACTAGATGAATTTCAATATTAATAGCGCTAATTTTTCAATTAAATACAACGTAAATTACATCTAGAATTATGATAGAATAAAGCCACAAAGGTATCAACGTAATATTGGAATCAATACTCATTTTTATAGCAATATAGGTATATTTCATTTGTCAACCATATTTAACGTTTTTAAAAGAATTAGATTTGTATGAGACAAAAATGTCTTTGATCAGAGTCATTTACAAGTCGTACTTATTAGTAAGTCAATGACGTGCATGCCTGCAACGGATAAAGTCTTTGAGTTGAGGAATGAGGATCAATCCTCATAAAAGATCAGTGTTTATATTTTCTACTCGATACTCGGGCTTAACGATTATATTATATATAATTGGATACAAATACTATTTATGTTAGCTTGTTATGTAAACGCAAGGCGCATTATGCAAATATTGGTAATATTTGAGGACATTCAGAGGGCTCTATATGTATTGCGTTTAATGGCGTGCTCTTAATTAAGTCATAAACTAAGATTTTCAAAGGCATGGTTTATGTATTTCTATCTGTTCTGTGATGAAAATAATTTCAGACAGAATTGGACCATCACACCAGTCAATTCTAGACGATCCACGGTGGATTTGCTGCCAAACTCTTTGAGTTTGGGCTTGTCACCCGACCAACATGTTCATGTGGCGACCAACCACACGATGCAAACTGCATCCTCTGAGAATATTCGAGAATGTACTCCAAAGAGGAAGAGATACTCAAGTCGTTCCAACCAGCTGTTGGGCCCATCGCGTCGTCTGACTTGGACGCCACAAAGGTAATAACATAATACTTTTAAAAATTGCGACGTTTTATTGCAGACATGAAGATATCTTCACTAGTTTAGTATGTGCGTATTATTTTAGCTTTGTTTTTACATACATGTAAATTGATTAGAATGAATTATTTTTGTTAATTCTCCGTGCTCCTCATTCCCATATTCACTTTTATTAGAAAGTCTCTATAAACTCAGTCAAAGCACATTTACCTAAGTGCGTGGCGACCAAGATTTGGAGATCTTCTCCTGAGACATCCCCATGTGTAAACAGCTGGTGATGCTTCACATCCAAACGTAGGACCTCGTGATACGCTTTATTAAGAGCATACATCAGTGAAACGGCAAATAATTTTCAACAATAGGTGGAACGTAATTTCGTACTCGTTGCCAATCGGAGAGCGATAGTCGAGCTGGGAGCACGTCAATATGTTTTGTGATGGCGTCGGAGAAATATATTCTTAAATCGTGTAAAGATGACTAAAAAACGTTACGCATTTACTCGAAAAAGAAAACATGTCATTGAATATATTATTATTATTATTACTAATATAACAATAAACATAACATTAAATGGACGCATGTTGAATTTTTATGAAAAATTATGTTTTGAGCGTAGTTTGCACAATCTGCGCGTCGCGTAGTCACAATCTTTTTAGACCATGCCTCAGCTGAAGTTTAGCCTTAAGACCTAGTGTGGTACGGGGTGGATTGGTTTGAAGGGAACTGTTAGGTAGACAAAATCGGTCTTGAAATTATCATATAAATAATAAATTGTGGGTTAGTTGTTTTCTGCATAAACATGCCTTAATAAACTCTTCAAAACTTTACATAGAAATTCTTTCGTAGAAATCAAACATAAAAGCTTATCCGAAATTATAATTAAAGCAATCAAACACTGTCTCATGTGCTACTGAAAGTCAATGATAATGATGTCAACAGTAATAAAAACATCTAAGTGTGAATTCCTCCAACTACTGTTCACGGTTGGTATTTTCGAAATTAAATTGTAAATAGCTATTAAATTAATTGATTTCGAGAGTGAGTTTCATTGTAGCGAGATAAAAGTTTTTTGTCGGGCCTTCAGCAAGGCCAAAAGAAAGACTTGGAGAGATGATGCCGCTAATGCGTTTTTGATGTGACAATCCGAGTGTGGGGCGGAATGTTACTGAGGCCCATGTGAAAATCTTTTAATTAAATATATCATAATATTTATACAAGAGAGTAGGTCCATAATTCAATCGATCAGCATCTTGTTACAATTATTTTAGTGTAAATTTAATATTGTTTTCATTTTCATGGATAGAACTAATGTAGGAAAATAACCAATAACTAATATAGTTTAACCTATGCATTTTAATCGAAGAAATAACAAACACCAACTTTTATCAGTTATATTACCTTATATTTTCGTATTTACAACTTCCTTTATCAGTACTAGGCTTATTATAATATAATAATAAAGATAACGTTAAATATTTAAATATACCTATTATATAATATATACATGAAGCGCCTAGTTTCAAAAGCCCCTAAAACGATTTTAGGTAGTTCTGAGAAAAATGAGAAAAACAATTTTAGGTAGTTTTGAGAAAAATGAGAAAAAATCATATCTATTACATCTGTGAACTTTATGTATTTATTTTTTAATTCGTTACATTCTAAAGAGTATTTTGGCTTTCCATTTTAGAGATATTTGAAAGGCACACCCAATCATTTAAGCGGGTTTTGAAATTTACCCTTATTTTTGATCATACTTATAGACGGTTTTTGGAGTTTTTTATAGTTCAATCTTTGCCCATCATATAGGTAACAAAAATATCCATCTAAATACATATCTAACTCAAACATTTTGAAAAACCGTTTTAGGGGCTTTTGAAACTAGGCGCTTCACATATAAACTATTTTTTTACTCAACAATTAAGACACAAGATTTCAGAATGTAACATTCTATATTATATTGAAATATTATAATATACTATATTATAATTTGAAAAAATCTCATGCATCCTATACACTTTTATTTTTTTATATTTTATACATATACACAATCTGCTGAAGAAAAGATACAACACCCGACGGGACTTGAACCTGTATCTCCTGGATTCGCACCAGTACGCTTTTCCAATTAAAACTAAATAATGAAGTAATCCGCGACGTCGGTTACTGATTAAGGAATTGATTGATACCTACCTTAATTTAATATGCTAAAACTGATAGTCAAAACTATGACGCAATTCATAGTTAAAATCGTCGCAATTAACTAAGATGCCCGTAACTTAATTTGAAAAACATACTGGCGCGAATCCAGAAAACACAAGTTCAAGTCCTGTCGGGTGTCTTTTTTTCTACAAAATGGTTTTTCTAGTGTGTATATGCAAGAGATGTTTTCAAAGTATGTACTTATATTGAATATAAATATACCCAGTAGCGGCTCGTGGATATTATATCTGGGGGTGCAGCGGTTGATTAAAAATTAAAAAAAATGTTTATTTGGATTTTATTTTACTATTAACATCAAAATTATTAAAATTAAACATTATGTTATTTGTTTTTATTTCATTATAAAATTGATTCTTTTGTCTTTTTATATATAATGGTATATAATATACCTATATAATATTATGTGCTTACTGAATTTAAATCCAAGATTAAAGCGCGTACATGCCCAAACACACGGCAGTATGCAAACTGCGGTTGGCACAATTGACAAGTTGACGCATTTCTTGCTTGATTCTAACTGGATCTAATTTTTAGTATGATAATACGAGTACATTATTCATTATGTTGACACTTGACGTTTACAAACGTGCAGCTAAAAGATTTGGAAATAAGCAGAAATTACGGCATCTTGTGTCTTATCCCTTCATATACTAGTTAGTGTATATGAAAAACAAAAGAAAATTTAAATACGCATCTAATAATTTTAAATGCCTATTAAAAAAAACTGTGTAATTTACAAAATAGTTAGATATTAGACTCGCTGATATTATTATTATGTATTGAAACATTCAAATAATACTTAACATATGATATTATAATATATTATATTCCCTTTAATTAAAACGTATTCTTCTTGAGTTAAATGAATGTTCATTTGTTTGATATAGGAAACCAAACATACCAATATTTTTTTAAATTCGTATAAAATAACAATAATTAATAAATATATAGCATTTGATAGAGAGACTGACTGACCTTCACTCGTCATCAATTCAAGCAAATTGAAACGAATTAGTGTAATCATCTTACAAACCATTATAAATATAATTAAGTACATATAGGTATAAAATAGTGAATCTTTATTTCATATTGAGTTTTAGGAAGGTTGTAGTAGGTATGAAATAGTCATAATAAAACAATAACTACGTAATGATTATGTAAAATGATTAATTTCTTTCGTAAAGTTAGAAAACATACTACCTATACATAATAAGTTTACACAGATTTATATTACAAAATATATTGAAATGAATGGATTACAGTTCATGAATATGTAACATTTCTATACTTACAATATAAGTGTGAAATTCTTGTTACATGCGAGTATTACATCTCATTCAAACTGTTAAATATGACAACTGAGTTGTCACTTCTCAGGTTAACGTGAAGGTTAATGTCTTCTTAAGGCTAAGTAGGTTCAGGCTTTAGTTCAAACGCGCCCACACCCGAATTTCATATTCAACGACACAATATTACAGTAATGAGACAAGTAAAATATTGCATTGTCTCATTTCAAATTCTAGTCATGGGCATTCCAACAGGAATGACCAATACGATTCTAATTTGATATTTTTATATTAGAAAACAAGTTTTTTTAAATTTTTATTCAAAAGTTGTATTTAGAGTCAGCTCAAACGTAGCCCAAATGTATATAGCCCCAACCCAGTTCCTTCTCTTTATTATTTGAAGCTACAGCCTGGATAGATCTAGGGATTCTAAGACCTACAGATAGGCGCTGCAATTAGCAGCAAACTGTGACTTCTTGTGAACTCTTGCTTATGATTATTTGATTAATTATTTTTAATTAAATAAAACACATTTTTTAGTACTTACTCTACTTTTAAATATATTTTTTTTGTACCGGAAGAGGAGGAAACCGGTACAAAAAAAAATCAAATAATACCTACTATGTAGTTCCACCATGAATTGACAGTTAACACTATAAAAGAAATTCTTGTTTGATTTCAATTGGATCCATTTGGAATCAAGTAAGATATGCCTTGAGTTTAAGCACCATAATATACCTCAGCCTTAAGTCATCTCAACCAGGATCCTCCAATCTGCTTAGTCTTCTGATGCCTTCCTCCAGTTTACCAGTCTTAACGCTTGCAAATCTCTCATAGTTTCTTCCAAGGAACTCAGAAATAATGGGAACTGAAATACCTAACGGGTAAAAAGTAGCAGGCAACCGATCTTAAGTGTGGAAGAATACGAGATAAACTTAAACAAGTATCAAGAATACGTCTTACGTCAATGCTCTTGGTTTATGCATTGACGTATTGGTATATTACACACACTATTGCACGTCTATAATGCATTGTTCATTTTCTTAGGAGACTCACACATTCAAAACCTAGTGTACCAAAAAATGTAGCGTATTGAATATTATAGCCTATCGAAATTATATTTATTAATCTGTTCTGTTGTTTTATATTCACTTTATTCTGGACTATTGAATGTTAGACATAGTCAGTCTCATCAAAAAGCTTGCAAATCTTATGACGATGCCATCCTTGCAAATCAATTCAAAACTTTTTCCTTGGTAGAAAAAAAGTAGTTTGACGTTACTGTACTCGTATATTCCTGACTATGCAATGCGTACTATCAAAATAATTGTAATAGAATTATATTAATTATACAATTAAGTACCTACCTACAGTATAAATTTTCAAAATATTATACGAGCTTTGCTTTAGAAGCTTTAGGTATGTTTGATGTTTTTTATAAATCAATAATTTATCCCAGTTTTCTTATAATATTATGACTCATTTGATTTCTATACACATAATGCCAATATTGTTAATGACTTATTTTAATTTGCAAATATTAACTGTCAAAATTGCTAAAACATTACAATAAAAGAAGCTTTAAGTATGTTTGATGTTTTTTTAAAAAAATCAATTAAGTATTTATCTCAGTTTCCTTATTTCATTATTGACACAGTTTTTTATTGATCAATTCATTTTTAAAACATAATTCCAAAGATTGACCCATCTTATTTCTGAACGGAATACTATTTATTTTTATTATTATGAGAGATTTCTAAGGAATTTTATTAGGTAACTCGTAAGTCTAGCCAGGCTTGATTGTGACAGGGTGGGTAATAAATTACATTTTCTGCCGATAGGGCGATTTCATTGAACAAATAAATTTGAATGTTGACACTTGTTATCAATGCTTCTCACTACACTCTCCAGTAATCCTTATTTAAATAATTAGAATTGATGTTTGAAAGCAGACATCGGATTGGATAATCTTGTAAACCAGAATCAAAAGTGCTGTTTACAATGATGGATCGGGCATCAGAGGTTGGACTCTTATTTGAATCAGTTATTTTAGGTTGAACGTAGAGATTCTCTCTTTTCTATGTATTGTTCGTTTTTTTAATTTATTTTTGAAGTATAATAGAATCTAACGAAAAATAAAATTGGGTTAAATTAATCCAATCATACATATTGTAATCAAAAATATTTTTAGACAATTTGTTAATGAATACCAGACAACTGTTAATTATTATTTATTTTAATCATTATGTTGTGCATTTATCGCATATTTTTAATTGACGGATTTCCATATTATTGTGTTCTTATTCGTTAAAAATATTTTTGTATTTTTGAGGTATTATGGAAAATTGTGTAGGTATACATAGCAGTGGAGGTAGTCTGTTAAGATCCAACATAAATAATGCATATTAAAATTTGTGTATATGTTATTGTGTATATAATATTATATAGTTGTTAATATGAAAAAAATTGAATATTCCGTATAACAATATAATATATTGATATTTAATATTTTAACAAAAAATAATGTTTATTAATTACAAAATAAACTGAAATATTTAACGGATTGCAATACATATCTATAATATTTACTACATGTCGCTAAAGAGCATCCAAAGGCATGGTCAACTGCGCATCCTTAAATTTAATCATCAGACTTGCAGATCCTACGACTCACGCCGATCGTCTGCCCCGAACCTGAAATGTTTTTTTGGAACGTTCCATATAGCCGTGGCCTAAATATTATAATAATTCGATCGGTAAAATTTGGTACGACGGTTATCATTCATTCTCAGTACCTAACTGTCGACCCAACTGTCACTAACACAGAACAGATTAATACATATAATTCCGATAGGCTATTTTTCAATACACTACATTTTGATACAGGGTTTTTAATGTGTGAGTGTCCTATGAAAATGAACCACGCATTATGGACGTGCAATAGTGTGTGTTGCAACCAATATTAAATGAGCATCAATGCGTAAAGCGAGAGCAGTTGACAGTATTCGACGTACCTATGACGTATTCTTAACACGTGTTTAAGTTTATCTCATATTCTTCCGCACTCGAGATCGGTTGCCTGCTTCTCTACACGCGTTGGGGTTTTCAGTTCCGTGGTCACTAATCATCAACTGAGTCGTGTGAAATTCTAAAATATTAGGAAATAATATTTTAATACAAATTTCGAACGGTTTGTATAATTAATTCAATATGAATAATTATTTTATTCACCGAACTGATGTATCCAGCGCTCAAATGAAAAATAATGACGAACCGGAGTGCTCGATTATATTCCGAAAATATGAACATATGCATCTAATTTTATGTATATTTTATTAAAAAAACAGATGGGTTAGATTTTTCGTTATTTGGCATACCTAGCTCAGACGGTTAAATTAATTCTCCAATATTTTGCCATTTTCTAATATTTTAAAGCGTTTTCACATCGAAATGCTTTTTATTTTATAGTATGAAAAAAAAAACATTTTAGAATTATACTGAACAAAAACGGCTGTCACGTTAAGTTTTTGAAATAATAATTTCGAATCTTTCTTGAATACAAGTTACTTTTCTCATTATCCAAATGAATTCATTTGATTTACTATTTTCCGTTTTAGTTTCAATAAAAAGAAAGAATAATTGCTAACAGAAAGCCTAGAAAAATAAATAATCCCCTTTCAGAAGAATTAAGATTAAAATTCAAATATATTTATTTTACATATAATGAACATATAATATTATAAATATTCAATAGGTATGCTGATGTCATCGTCGACACCCTATCGTGGTCAAGATGATTTCGCTATAAAAATCACTAAAAACAATGTCAGTTTGACGAAAGTATCATTTTTTTATAAAAGAAAAAATCAACAAACAGATTAAACTTAAGTGGTTATATGGAAATAATAAGTGAACCTAGTGTTTTTTGCTATCAAATTCATACATTTAGGTATGCGTTTTTCTATCAACATTTAATAAATTATTTTCCCAGCAGTATTTCATAACTTGATTTCTATCCAAAAAAAGTGTTTAATTTTAAACCTTTGAAATATTTTCATTTAGTTTTGACACCAACAGCAGCAAGTGGTAATTTTAATGAGTAAGTAAATAAATTACATTTCATTTATAAAACTAGCTCACTTGATTACACGTCATAATATAATTAATATAAAAATCCAGTTAGGTATACCGTGCAAACTTTTAATCGGTAAAACAGATTGCATGTAAGATTTGAAAATCTGGATCTGAATAAAAAAAATATGTATTAAAAATAAGGCGAATCTTTTCATTAAAAGCTCTTACAAGAAGTCAAACTCGAGGGCAGGAAACTAGTCGAGAAATAAGTAGCAAACCCGTCCTGGGAACTTTGACAAGTCTTCCAACTCATGACTGCATTTTTTTTTGAATATATCAATATTTTTAATGTATAATAAATAAATAATAATTATAAAAATATACATATACTAAAACCAACCCTCTAATTTTGTATCCTTAAGGCCTTGAATATTCCTAACTAATAAAAACACATTTCTTGTATTAGGTACTTTTTTGATTTTTGACATATATTATATTTATCCGTTTTCTGATAAAATTTTGCCAAAATCGGCTATGAAAATTATCGCGATTCCCGCCTGGCTCCCTGTAAACCCAATTGTACGAATAATAGGCACTTATTTGAATAACCTATCTACCTAGATATTTTTTCACCGATAAAATAAATGAAATGAAATCATCATGTTGAATAAATACTGATCAACTCATTTCAGAAACAATTTAATTTATTGCGCATCGTTGAAGCGAAAAATTAAGAAACTGAATAAACATCACCATAAAAGAATATGTAATAAATAATAAGATAGGATCCTTTGACTAATTCACATTTTTGTAACGTTTTTTTTATTGTAAGTTAAAATAGAATTTTTAGATAGGTACGTATTTATTAATTACAACAATTTGAAATGTAAATAGGTGCCTCTGTTGTATGAGTATTCACATTAATATATAAACTATTATTGCTTCCTAATTTCAACTAGTGCCACAAAGCATTTAAATCGTAGGCTGATTGTTATCACCTAGTCATCTCGATATCGTGCTGTACCTACCTCTCTAATAAAATCATAAAATCACGTATATGAAATGTACCTACCTATATAAAAATAAGTTGGTACACTTTCTACCACGTTTTTCTTAGCTCGTATTTTTGTTTATCCGGTGGTTGTTTGTCCAGTGCAAATCTTGCAATCGATTTTTAACTAACTTCCCGACTACCTAGATATTTGAAGAGACTAGACTTTTAGAATACTTATATCAGAACACCGTGCCAATGCATTCTTTTAATACTTTTAGCCATCTTTAAGTAGAATTGAATTCATTTTCAGTTAATTTTGTTTTGTATAAAAAGTTATTTCTGAAGAAATCCGTAATCCAATCCACTTTTATTGGTTGCTAAGGGGGTGGTCCTAGTAACTAAGTTATTAATATATACATGCGTTACTATAGAAATCAAAATGACATTTCAGTATTCTATATTTTGTTTGTTTGTTGCAAAATAGCAAAAAAAATGATTTGTTGACAATTGCCTTATTTATCCTAAATTATTAATACATAGAATTGTCAAGTTTATATGATCCAACAGAAAATTTAATGGTATATAAAAAGTTCTTTTTATCTTGTAATTATTTAAACTAATAAGGATATTCCACAGTCATTTTTTGCACGTTGCAGGTCGTTTTTGAGTGTAATTAAAGCAGCAGCGTGAGGCCTACCTTTTTAATTCCACCACAAGCTTTTTGTCGGCGCAGGCGCAGGAGACTTTGTAAACGTCATCCGCCATTTTCTCACGTTCTGCTAATTGGGTTCACCGAAGTAGACCGCCATTGTTATTGCGTTTACATTGTAAAAATATTGTTTTAATGCTAGTTTTCTTTTTTTGACATAGCTAGTTATGTTTTCAGATTCATATAAATAAAAGAATTAAGTACCTATTACTTACTGAACCCAAAAAAAGTTCTTGATCTGAACACCGATAGTTTTTTTTTTTTTAATAGAGCTTAAAGCTTTTCTTTCAGGAAAAGCCTCGAATGGGATTTAAAAAAAATGTTTTCACGTTTAAAATATGGTCACCATAAATATAAATTATACAAGTATAATGTCTAATGGAATACATACTGTACCGTAAGAAAATATCTAAATGACAGTGCATTGATTAATTGTGTACAAGCCCCCTCTAATATTACATAATAAACCTGAAATGAACGTTTGGTGTGATTTTTATAAACCATTATTTATCTAATAAATGGGAGCATACAAAAACCCTAAAGTTGTGATTATATGGAGATGTATGTCGCGTACGCTGTCACAGCGACAAATTTAGTCTATGGTTTCATCATTTTGGAGAATATTTTAAACGAATACGATCTCTTTAAATTCAATCATGGAATAACCAAGTACCTAACGAGTCTCTGTAAATTCAAAAATACTTTGAACAAACCAAACCGGCTGACCATAGATAATAGACAACATTCTTATAGAAAATACATGGTGCCAACCGCTAAAAATAAAAAAACACGTGATTTCCATATGATTTGAAAACGTGTAGGCATGTCGAAAATGATAAAAAATTCATTGGGTCATGCGGATGTCGATGCAGTGCGGTACGCATGACGGGACCTAATTGTTGTTCTGGTGATTTCGGCAGATTTTTCTAACTGATAATGTTCGTTGGAAGGTTCAAAATGTGCTACGGGATAGGAGCATCAGTCTGATAACATTTTAAACATTTAAAAAAAATCGACATTACACACAGCGTATAGTGACGTCACGTGATAGTAAGCGACGTGCATCTCAATGCAATGACAAATTAAGAAACAAACAATAAATATAACTTTGTCGTGTAACAGGTTCTAGTTATTATAATAGTGCACATCTGAAAATGCTGAAGGTCCTTGGAATATTCAGTTCAACGTCAAGACCAGCCAATCGTCTATCCTATATTGCACACTTTTCCATCACTTTTCCTGCGGTCGCAATTACACCTCCATACAGTCCACTTGCCCGTTTTGAAACAGTTTTAACCATTATACCTAAAATGTTTGAATTTGAATAAAGAGATACTTCCATAATGTGTCGTGTTTTAACAATATTAGTATGATCTTATATTATAGATAATCTAAATGTTTTTCTTTAGTACTCCCTGAACATAAATATAATTCCGTGTGATCTCCGACGAGTTTGTAATATAGAGCACCGCAAAGCGAGACCATGTTGCATTTTCGCAATAGCTTTGTCACTGTCCTGAACCACTGCGACTAACAATTAACCTTCTTTAAGAAATTCGTGAGTCTAACCCTGACGTTTAAATTATTCAAGTGCAAAAACGTATTACGTAGCTTTCTCGGCCAATATTAGTAGTCATTTACAATACCGTGTAATCTTTCAACACCCAACAAAGATAAAAGAACATTCTGTGGATTAAATAAGAGAACAGCAATGTTCACGTATTTGGACATTTAAAAAAATTAAATTAAATTTATTTAATTTCCTTACATTATTATACATTTTCTTCACACTCGTGATTTGTATGTGAGTGTTGGTTCTAATAATACTATGGATCTATTATAAAGTGTCCTGTAGCAGAAAAATAAATATATTAGTTACAGGGCTCGAAATGGACCGGAGCGCACCGGAGCGCAAGTAAAGTAATCGCTCCGTCTCGTGGAAAAAATAATTTGACCAATTAAGCTGGATCGAGTCCACAATAGATTTCTTAGATTTCTCTACTTAAGAACATACGGGTTCTTTCCTTATGATAATGACAATAAAATGAATTTCCCGACTCTTTTTCTTCTGGGTATGCTATCAATGCAATCCCTGTCTACCCGAAGAGTGATTGTTCTTTTAAAGCATTTCTTTTTACTTCTTCGTGGGTTCATTTACAATCCGCATATACTGGCAAATATTAATTTTCATGTTCCCACCAATATCACTCGCAGCTCCACGGTCTTCAAGATACCTCGTCGCAGGACAGATGTTATGTTTCATGATGCTGTGTATCGTGCAATTAGCTTATTTGATGACACCATAAAAGTTGATTTGTTTTTTATTAATTATATAATGTTTGTAGACGTTTTAAATAGGATAAATTTATAATTGTATATATTATCATATTTCTTTAATATTTACACATGCTGTCTTTTCCACTTTCTTGTCATATTAGTTGTTATTTGTAATTAAGATATTTTTATATATTTGTATGTATTATGGCGCATTGGCCAAAAGCTGTAATGCCGTAATACTCTTTTTTATAAATAAATAAAAAAAAAAAAAAAAAAAAAAATTATTTTTATGAAATACAGATAAAATTTGATAACTATGTAAATATCTTGAGAAAACTGTCGAGCGCTCCGATTCAAAAACTTTTCCATTTCGGGTGCTGAATTAGTATGTCATTTTAAAAACAGCGTTTGATATTTTTTTTAACCATTGTAACTAAGAATTATTTATAATTTAGATCAAATTTTCATAATAACTAAAGTTAACACTTATATCTCGAAAAAATTCAATATGACAGTCTATAATGCTATATTTTTACAGAAAATTTATATTAAAACCATTTGAACGTCAATTTTACATTATTTTTACAAAAGGTAATAGTATATTTTTTAATTTACTCTAAATTTATTATTGTATTGTATAAGTTCTCTTTCAGTTATAAGCTCTTTCTCAATTACTGCTAAACAATAATGTAAAACTTATTATAATTCTTAGAACTCTCTTTCTTTCGACCATGTCCGATCGAAATAGGATCATACGGGCCTCAGACAGAGTAGAGGTTTGTATTAACAGATTTTGTTTTTACGAGAAATGGATGTCAGCCACTTGCTCAGCCTATTAAGTCCATACCCTGACAGACACAAATTGAAAAACAATATGTGTACTTGCCAGACCCAGGATTCGAACCTGGGACCCACGGCTTTGTAGTCCAACGCTTATGCCGCGCGGCCACCGTGGGCGTCTTCTGATATATACCGTAAAGATACCCTTATATTTGTTATATCGATGCTTTGATCTGTTTTTAATTTTGCAATATTGCACATAGCCCCCCGGCACAACTTCTGATTGTTAAGATTATTATACTCACAGAGAATATTGTATGCACACGCTTCTTATAAAAACGTGCCATGCATTTTATGAGTGTGTACCTACAAACAGGGGTGCTGTTTATTAAGTGTGATAGTCCAACGCTTAAGCCGCGCAGCCACCGTGGGTGTCAATACAACTTTAATCTCAGCTACTAATTTAATTGTACTGGCATAATTAATATAAAATTACTATGCACATAATATTTATCCATAGATACTTAAGAAGATTAAAAATACTCCAGTATTAGTTTAATTATTTTTGTTCAAAGAAAATAAAGCTTTTGCACGAGGAGCTTAAAGTTTTCAAGCTTGGTGGCGCAGTGATTAATGGTCGCTTTAAGACTTCTCGTCGGAACTTCATTCCCCGCAAAGCTCTCACCATCCATCTCTCGTATCTCTCACTTCACCTGCGTTATTCCAAATGAGGTCTTCATCACGCCTTTTCAACCAAAATGAGCTATAAATTACTGTATTGTCCAAGATAACGAAAATGTAGTGAATGGTCAGTTACAAAAGAAATAAAGTCATTGGATTTCTTAGTATTACAAATCTTTGGATTTCGATGACGTTTATTACAATAACAAAATTAATAACAAAATACTGAAAATTTGCCATATTATAAAAATATATTTCTACTGCGGCTACGCGTCAGGTTAATAATATAATTATTATAAATATGTCCCGGGTTCGAATCCCGGATTTGGCAAAAATTTACTTGTTATTGTTAAATGTGTGTTTGAACCCAAAATATGGAACTAATAGTTTGAGCAAGAAGTGTGTAATAAATTTTTTAAAAAACGTTTAGGAGGAGGATTATAGAGCTTATTAAAAATATATATCTACCTTAAATGAAATATTTGTTTACTCTTAGCGTTTTAATTAAAAAACAAACCTTAATTCCTTGATAGTAATTGTATTATATTCGAACCAATGAGCGTTTGAATTGTATTTCGGGGTTATAAAAACTTCTCACATGGGTTTGGCTACAATATTAAAAATAATCAATAGAATAACATAATAATACAAGATGATTTGCAAACTCAGGTTAAAAAAATGTGAGTTACAAGTATCTAGATAAATTATCATTTTGATATATTTTTCATTCTGACTTTAGATCATCTGGCTATACCACATGGGTGGCCAACCCAAGGCCCGCGGGCCACATGTGGCCCGCTGGGTGTCAACTTGTGGCCGGTGGAGCAATGAGAAAATAAAAATAATATCAAATGCTGCCGCTAGATGTGCTAATTTCGCAAATTGAGATTCGATATTGGCTCAAGATTTTAAAAAGCACCGTGTGCCTTTTGCTGCATTTGCAACGCCATTCTCCGTAGACGCGAATCTATTACAAAATTAAAATTACATTTACAAATGAAACAATAAAAAAATATTTTTTTTTATTATTTTGTTTATTTTTTATTATTTAAAAAAGACTGATCTAATAAATATTTTTGATTCTCATTTTTGTTTTATTTTATTAATTTATAAAACATATTTCTTTTTTGTTTTGAATAATAAAAAACATCGATTGTGCGGCCCGGTAGGAAATCCCATTTTTAGAATCAGGCCCAGCTACTGAAAAGGTTGGCCACCCATGCTATACCATGTGTTAAGGATGCCTTACGAGAGTGTCAACCAAACCTGCTGCACTAAGACGCTGGCCTTTCATCCGGGAGCTCCGGGTCTGATTCCCAGTGAGGACACAATATATTATTTATGTGATGTTCTTAAAGCCTGAGTGTTTGTGATTATTTTATTTCTATTACTATGTATCAGTAGCGAAGAGTGAAAGTAGGCTGTTGAGATCCGTCATAAATAGTGCACATTAAACTTTATTAGTCATGCGTATTTGTTTTTATTGAACTAAGACTATAATTTATATATGGCGTTTGTAAGTTTTAAAAAATCTATTAAACCCTGCCTAAACTAAACCATGATAGATTTGGTATACTTTGGACGATACAACTTTAACCTCACCTACTTATTTAATTGTACTGGCATAATTAATATAAAGTTACTATGCACATATTATTTATCCATAAATACTTAAAAAGATTAAAAATACTCCAGTATTAGTTTAATTATTTTTGTTCAAAGAAAATAAAGCTTTTGAGTTAAGTTTACTCCTTGGATTAAGAATACATATCACACATATTGTTGGTTCAGTTTTTTTTAAATCATTAAACCCTGCCTAAAACAAACTATTTTTTTTCGACCATATCCGATCCTGATAGGATCATATGGGCCTCTACAGAGTGGAGGTTTGTATTGACAGATTTTGTTTTTTACGAGAAATGGATGTCAGCCACTTGCTCAACCTATTAGGTCCATATCCTGACACACACAAATTGAAAAAAAATCTTGCCAGACCCAGGATTCGAACCTCGAGTCCAACGCTTATGCCGCGCGGCCACCGTGGGCGGTAAAACAAACTATAGAAGATAAAAATTATTATTCTATCTATAAAATATCCAAAGCTACGTATTATTTAATTGCATTATTGTTTTTATTTTATAGGTAGACGATTATTTTTTGAGTATTATTATAGGTTGTTTTTCACAGGGCTTAATTGAATTTTAAAAACTAACCAACACCATCTGTAATTTGTAGTCTTATTTATTTTATTTTATTATTTATTATTATTATTTTGTTATTATTATTTTATTTTATTTATTATATTTTATTTAATATATTTAATTAAAACCATAAACTATATATAAACTCGGTTACTGTCGGTACAGTATTACATTTATCTTCCATATACTTTTGTCCTATTATATGTTTCTGTCCTATTTCTTGTTATTTTTATAATCTTTTTTGTCTATTTCATATTTTTACTGCGCATTGCAACTCATTCACCAAACACTGCTATTTGAATAAATAAAATGTACGATGTAATATTGTCAGAAATTACTACAAAATGCAACATAATACCGTCACTGTTCTGGCAGAAGACACTAATTCGAAAAAATGACATATTGAGTTAGTTATACCAAAATGTTCCTTATTTCAAACTTTACCGTCTGGAAACCTTCTTAATAAATAAACAGTCTTTATTTTAAAGTCATCCTTTTTACGATTACTTAATAAACTCATATGATAGACCATTTCAAACATTTTAACAACTTCAAAGTCAAATTACTCAAAACTAGTATTCTCCAGTTAGTGTGTTCTGCCAGAACAGAGACGATATTATAGTATGAACTCGATATTAAATCAGAATGCCACTATAAATGATAAGCATACATAAAATGTTGTGTACGTACAATATTATAATTACTGTAATATGAAACAATTTTTGTTCGCCATGAGCGATAATAATTTTGTAAAAAAAGCTTTACGGAAGTTATCGGTAGTCGCGTGCATTCATTAATTTATTGTTAATAATAGCTTTCGATTTATGTATCGATCGTTCATAGCATTTTAACCCTTTGTGATATAATGCTTTAAGTCTGATTTCACGTTACAATAAGAAAAAGTGAGACTCATTTAAACTTTTAAAGTGCAAAACATATCCATTTAATTGGTTTACCCTTGATTCCATTTACTATAAAAAGTTGTTACCCCATTTTCATATCATATGCCAGTTGTATTTTATTCCGATGAACTATCACTAAAGGGGCCCGTAAACGAGCATCAAAATTTCAGATTGCCGATACCATTGCCAAAAAAATGCTGAAACTATTGCCCAGTTGCTGGGCAATGTATAATCCGACATCAGCGTAGGGAAAGTGAGGCTAATGTATTTTATGCGTATACGTGAATTAAAGCATCAATGGCCGAAATTGAAGTTTCTGTAGCATATCGCGTCCCAAATAATCACATAAATAAATCAAAAATAAAAAAAGGATTTGGATCCGGTCCTGCTTAAACAAACGTGAAACAATAAGTAATATAAACCAGGGAATATTTATTTAAAAACTTTAAAGAAAGTTAAAAATTGTATTTGTTATTTTTGGTATTTGTTAAATATTATTAGTGCGAATAAAAAGAAAGTAGGAATCAACACCGATTACTACTATAATGCTGCCCACCACTCTTTAATTTTTGCCAACTCAAGTAGTAGGTAGTAGTTAAATGCATTTATTCAGAGTGGTCAACTCTTCAATTGCTCACATTGTTCCAGATCCAGACGTTTGTGCAGCTTTTCATTTTTGGATCATTAAATAGTTTGGCTTCCACGTTCCATAGCTCTGGACGTAAATAAACCTCATTAATAAGCTCCAATACTCTGTCCTCTGTTCATTTTACGTAGTATGAATTGACGATTATTAGTAATAATACTATAATAACATTAATAACGACACTGTGAAAAATTATAACAATGAATTGTTAAATCGACTGTCACTATGATGTTTTTATTGTTGCTACGGGTGAAGGCCGACGGCAGGTCAAACAGAGCGCACATATGGAGCAGAGCGAGAAGGAAATAGATATGTTTAGGCATTATTGCCGTATTTTACCACGTTTTTCTTAGCTCGTATTCTTGTGTGTCCGGTGGTTGTTTATCTAGTACAAATCTTGCAATCGATTTTTTATTAACTTCTCGACTAGCTAGACATTTTAAACTTTTGGAATATATTAGAACACGATGACAATGTATTCTTTAATACTTTTAGCCATCTTTAAGTAGAATTTAATTTATTTTCAGTTAATTCTGTTTTGTATGAAAAGTTATTTCGGAAGAAATCCGTAATTCAATCCACTATTATTGGTGGATAAGGGAGTGGTCTTAGCAACTAAATTATTAATATATACGTGCGTTACTGTGGAGATCAAAATGACATTTCAGTATTCTATATTTGTTGGTTTATTGCAAAATAGCAAAAAAATGATTAATTGACAATTGCCTTATTTATCCTAAATTATTAATACATATAATTGTCAAGTTTGTATGATTCAACAGAAAATTTAAAAACGTGGTATATAAAAAGTTCTTTTTATCTTGTATTTATTTATTCGATATGCAATATATCAACAAACCGTATCATCAATAACTACAGTCAACATGTATGTATTATCGTAATTGAATTAAATTATTATAAATAGAATTTACCTAATTTCAGATTTTAAAAAGCTCAAATTTGAATTTTTGAATCTAGTGTAAAGGGTTACTATCTCGATAACGTGTATTGGGTTTGAGATTATGTTGTCCAAATATTCGAACCCGCGCCAGGACTTCGCCGATGTTTCAAACGGAAGAGTTATGCGTGGCGCAGGTGACATGAAAATATGCTAAAATGATCAGCTGTTTCAAAGATCTTGTTCCTCTTACCAATTACCAAAATTTCTCCGTTATCAGCGAAAATCAAATGTTCCAATTTGTTATATTTCGTTTTAGTTTTCATTTTGACATATAATACGATTATATTGTATCAATTTATATAATTAAATTTTATTCATACATTATAATATTCAAAGATGATATTTTTTACTTTAGGTGCGTAATGAATATATTATTATACAACAGGGAAACAAGATAAATTACTTCGTAAAAATAAACCGCAAAGTTTTTCGAATGTAATACTAAATAAACAGTACAAATATTATAATATCGATGTACACAGTAACTCGTAGAGTTATATTATCAGTCAGTTTGAAATTTAAATGTGTCTTTTGTTTATCGAAACCCGGTTTCCACAAACGAAATTAACTTTTCACTAAGTAAACTTTCGGTGCCAAAATATGAATCACAGTGTGAATTATATATTATATGTAATAGATTTATATACACACAGTTCAGACACGGAGTGGGGTCTTGACAAATTTCTTAATATTTCCAATCCAATAGCTTTCGAGGCTTATTTTCTTTGGTAGGGTAGTATGATAATATAAATATATTAGTAAATAATTGTGTAATAGGTAAGTATATGTAGTTAATATATGAGTTACGACTGGGCAAGGAGAGGAATCATCATCAACGGAGAATACCTCAGTCTCTCAAGAACTCTAGAGCATGATGCAAGAGCTCGCAAATGAAAGCTTGAAAGTAGGTTTAAAGATTAATGTCTCAAAGACAAAAGTAATGATAAACCACTTCGCTGATCCGAAAGCGATCATCATCAACAGCAATCAAATCGAGAAGACCAACAGCTATGGCTACCTCGGACACCAAATGTCTGTAGATGGATGCATAGATGACGAGATTGTTCGAATAGCCAAGCTAGCTTGGAGTGCATTCGGGCACTTAAGTAATATCTTCAAGAGCGACCTTCTAATATGCCTGAAGCGTAAAGAGTTCAACCAATGTGTGCTACCAGTGCTAACGTATGCTTGCGAAACATGGACTCTCAATACACGAGAGATCCAAAAATTGAGAGTTGCTCTACGTGGCATGGAAAGGTGCATGTTGGGCATAGCGCGTAAGGACCGCAGTAGAAACCAATGGATAAGAAAGCAAATAAGAGTGAGAGATATGATAGAGGTCACCAAATTGATGAAATGGCGGTGGGCCGGACATATCTCATGGCAAACGGACGGTCGCTGGACAAATGCAGTAATTCAGTGGTACCAGAGGGGCACTAAGCGGCCACAGGGATGCCCCAAAACCCGCTGGATCGACGAACTTGTCTGACTTGACCAGGTTTGGTGGAAGTACGTGGCAAAGAAAAACAAGGAACCGAGAGTGGAGGGAGCTGGGGGAGGCCTTCATCCAGCAGTGGATCGACCCCGGCTGAATATATATATATAATATAATAAAAAAACACTTGTGTCGTATTAGTCCAAATAAATGTTTTTTTTTTCTAAATATATGTGAGACTAAAATAAAACGGAATAATTTATAAAAACAATATTTATAGTTGTCTACTACAATTAATTTTTCCATATTACGTTAGGAACTTATATTCCATGATAAATCTTCAACGGACGAATGACGCGTGAACCACAAAAGTGAATTGATGAATGGACGGATGTCTAGGGTACAGTAGTATACATTTTAGAGACCAAAACTTTACTGGGGATAGGACTAACAGAAGACCAATAATTATCGCGCAGGTAAAAAATTTCATTTGTTTGATTTGAGCTATAGTGATTAGACAAAAAAAGCTATGAAATACTATGCTCTTATTTGCATAGTTATATTATACATTTCCGTAAGTATAATTAAAATATTACTAATCATAAAATAATTCAATCTAATATATATACAAAAGATATAAGAAATAATAATCACTCATACTATGGTTATAGTATTGGTATTAGATATTATTCCAATGAATGATATTATTTGGATCAATAGTTAAATCAGTTAAAACTTCTCTAGCGAATGAAAGATGCATATGAATCCCACCATGTCTAAGATTTTTTTCATTACTGAGTCCTTTTTGAGTCTAAATAATAATTCAAAACAAAAAATAATTACCAAGTATAATTAGTATATTAATAAAAATTCACATATATTTTATTACTCATAAAAAAAATTATATTTAATACGAAAACACAAAGTTATGATCACAAAATTCGTCGAAACAAAACTGTAAATCGCAAGAAGAATAATAATATTCATCTGGTTAGGTACAAAGTGTTCATGCGATAATGATAGACCGCGAATCGTATATTTACGGTATTATTGAATTTTTCTTGCAAAAAATATGTACTTACCATCCTGACTTACTTCTGTCATGAAAAAATTTTAGCAGTTTTTTTAAGGTCGTTAAGAGTGCTCGAGGTGAAGTGAGCGTGGTTAAGACGAGCTTTAATGAAGTGAATAAAAAAGCTCATCATTTTGGATGAAATTTAAGGTGGTCGTAATGTAATCATTTTTTGGCTCCCAATATTCATTATTTCAATGATTTAAATTTATTTTGTTACTCTCATTGACGTTACTTGAATTGAAATTTAAACCATTTTGTCGTTTGTGCTATTTTTTTTTAAATATTCAATAAAAAATATTTTATAAAATCTGGATACTTAATTAACAGATACATTTTCCAAAAAAAGGGTTTTCATAATTATTAGTCATTAAATTTATAAAAAAATATAAAAATAGTAATGAAAAACCTCACGATTGATCATGGTTGATGCTATTTTTTCAGTGTATATTTGATCTGAATGACTGCGTTTGTGATGAATGGTTAGCAACTATTCCACGGGAAAAAATCAATACATTCTCAACCACGTGGATACCGATATTATTTATGTTAATATTAGGATCGAACATGATAATTCACTCTATCTTACTTATTAAGGTGACGCATCAGTGAAACGCCAAATAATTTTCAACTGTACGGGCGACGAAATTTTGGACTTGCTGCCATTCACTGAGAGAATGTTGACCCAGGAACACGTCACTTTGCTGCGTGATGGCGACGGGTCAATTAATTCTAAAATCGTGTAAAGATGACTAAAAACGTTACCCATTTACTTTAAAAAGAAAACATGTCAATGAATATATTATTATTGTTACTAATAGAACAATAAACAGAACATAAAATGGACGTATGTTGGATTTATATGACAATGAATATTTCGTTTGACAGGCGTCATTTTCACCCGCCACCCGCAATCCGCGCATCGCCTAGCGACGATCTTTTTAGACCGTGCCTCAACTAATGCATGGCCTTAAGGGATCATGTAGTGTTTAACAATACAATACAAAAGATGCAATTTTATACAATGTAGTGAATTTACATTTTAAAGTTTTTTAAATTATCAATAGGTACCTACTTACTTACCTATCATAAAACATTAAAATTTGTTTATATTATGTATACTTATAGCCTATACCTATATAGGATTATTATATTATTTATTGATTAAATACAAAAATTAGATAGAAGAAAAAACGAACATTGATAACAGTTTTTTAAATTGTAAATATGGGTGCCGGACGAAATCCCGAAAGCCAAAATTCCGAAGGCCGAAATCCCGAATGCTGAAATCCCGAAAAAATAAAAAATACAAACAGCAATAATTGGGCAATCTTAACACTTATCTTGCATTGCGCAAATTTTACAAGAGAGACAAAAAACATTTTTTTGTAGAACAAATGGGTTTTTGTGTAACCCTGTAAAAAATAGCGCAATCTTAATACTTATCTTGAATTGCGCGAAATTTACAAGACAGACAAATTTTGAGATAGATTTTTTGTGGAAAAATGAGTTTTTGTGTCTCTTGTAAAATTTTCGCAATTCAAGATAAGTGTTAACATTGCGCAATTATTACTGTTTGTATTTTTTTTACTTTTTGGGATTTCGACCTTTGGGATTCCGGTCATTCGGGAGTTCAGCCATTCGAGATTTCAGCGTTCGGGATTTCGGTATTCGGGATTTAGGCTTTCGGGATTTCGGCCATTCAGGATTTCAGCATTCGGGATTTCAGCATTCGGGATTTCAGCCTTCGGGATTTTGGCCTTCGGGATTTCGACCCAAACCCTGCAAATATACGGTACTTAATTCGGAATGTTATACGATACAGAAAAACACCATAATTAAACCAATTTTATAGTACAATTGAGCTAAAGTCAACGCTCTCAAACTCATATTATGTTAGTACCACCATCCCGCGAGTCCAAAAAGATACTTAAGTACTAAATATTCTGAAGGTAAGACAATATGTAAGTACATAACAATACGAGTAGAACATTCTAACAATTAAATTGATTATAAAATTCAAATTCAATCCATTACTGAATAAAGCCATCCAAGAGATCCTTCCGCTCTTCTCAGTTTTTAGTATTTTTTTCACGTGTATCTACGAAACTTAATGAGTTCGATTTTGTTGATAATTTAAGATTCCTTCAGACTGCATTTCTCCAGCTATTGTTATTTTTTTTCCTGTTATTATTTTAATCTTTTCGTATTTTGTCCAACATGCAACTTTTCATGCGACCTTGCATTACATAGATTACTATAATATAACATTAGTGATAAAAAATTTATCTCATCCATGTAGATATATATTAATTGCTTAGAGTATACAAATAATTGGATAAAGCATTTAGATACTTACTATACATATTTTGTAACAAAACAACATCATTATCTAATCACTTACCGGCCACGCGTTAGGCATGCTTTGTTTCAAACTCTATCGTAATAAATTTGCATAAAGAACCCCTAACATCCAACAAACAAAAGGTATAAGACAGTACGCACCTCATGCCCTCATTAAAATTCATATAAATCATTGAAAATATACATAATTACACCGTAAAACATATCCCCAAGGTCTCATTTACAAATGGGATTCGGCTAATATTTCACTATTGAACCCCTATTCACTTTGCATTGGTTCCAAATCCAAGCGACCTAAATTTGTGACCATATATCACACGGCCCACTTTGAAGGATGGAATAATCTTAGATAATAATCTTTGGCGCTCTGTTTTAATGATAGGTGAAAATTGTTTCAGCTAGAATATTGGGCTGCTAGGTGGGCGGTTGCCTCCCGGCTCAAGTAATACGGATATTTTTATGAATATATTAATATCTTCACATAACTTCGCTTACGCAGTTAAAAATTCTTTTAAATTTTTATGACTGAGAACTTAATAATAATTCTTAATTTTTTGGAAGTCATAAATAATGATGCTTAAAATAAAATTACGATTGGTGGATTACAATAATAATTACTGAATATAATATCACGATGGCTGGTACTCACTTATAATATACATAATCTACTTTCCATAAAACTATATTATATCATTGCAATATCAACTTTTTGACAAAAATAAGCCATTTTGATAACATTGTGGTAAAAATACACAACATAGTAAATTATTATAACATTTTAAGCTCTTGCAAAATATTTTCAAGTAAAATAGAACATAGCATTTTGTTTTACCTATTTCAATTAACCCAATAAAATGCAATCATAAATAGGTATGTATTAATAAAGTTTTACATAAGTATGGACGAATTTTATTTTATTTTATTTAAGTCGAATTGCTAATCACTTATAAATTTATCCTCCTTATAAAAATGACATATCCGACTGTAGTAATATTATGCAAATCCTATAATTATTTTTAACAAAGTTCGATGTGTCTACTACTTTACTGGATACCTTAATTCTCTTTTCATCGTTTGTAGTCATCGGCGGTAATATTTTATTATATATCGTATTTTTGCCAAGATTAATCTATTAATAAAATTGATCTTCTGTAAAGTTAATACCTTCATGTCTAGTACCTGCTACCAAATACCACTACATTAGTTTGATGATACCTATTTATCATAATATAATAATTACTGGCCTTTATTTATTTCAATGTGGATTGATATTCCTTTGATTAACGCACTAAAGCCATAAAGTACTTTTCGAATATAACTTAGAAATCCTTTATGAGAGTGCAAAGCCGTTGAGACAGACACTATGGCGTGCTTGGCCGTCCATTGAAACCGTATCACATTCATTTAGTTAGTACCATATCTACATACCTTATGTGGCTCTCGTATTTTAGTGTGCAAAGTTCTAATAACTAGCATTTCATCCGGGGGGTTTGGTTTTAATTACTGGTAATCTAATCAATTTTTTGATTAAATGGCAATTTAATCAAAGCCTAGCTGTTTGATTATTTTACTTTTACTATTACATTACTGTTTCACAACACTACTTATCACTGAGACTCATAGTTTATTGCAGTGTTAAAAAGAATCTAATTACTATAATAATATGTTTATCTATAAAGTATATAATATTGTCATTACTATCGGTATCAATTAGTTGATATCAAATGATGTACAAGACAATATATTAAAACGAAAAGTGTTCTATGTTACATGAACTGCTCTATATTTTTCTTAACATATATTTCCTCAAGGCAAAATTTTTTGCTATCATTATAATTTTCATTTAAAACTCAACGAAATCTTTATATTACTATCTAACTATAGAAACACACTCATTAATAATTACTACAAAATATCATCAAAACTGCTTTAGGCATCTTATGCAATACATTTTTTCTTGGAAACGTCATAAGGAGCACCATGAAAATTTATAGTTTTGCCAATTAGACTTGTGAGTTATTAGTATTATAAAATGATGGGTATTTTTTTTCGTAATCATTTAATTTAGATTAATAGTTTCCACAGTCAATTCGCAGAAAATACATAATCGCTTTAGATAATTAACATTAAAAAAAAAAACAATTTAAACTTACACATATTACAAATGTATATACTAAAGTATTTAATTAAATCAGTGATACAACCAGTTTTATATTATGTACACAATTAGTTTATGTATATACAATGTAAAACTTACAAAGCTCTTTTATGAAATCATTAATGTAGGCAATATAAAATCTATTCCATACCTGCTAAGAAAATTGTACCAAATTAATGAAGTGTTTTTGTTTCATTTTATTTATTGACAGTTTGGGGTAGTTACTTTACAGCCAAAGGGTTTAAGATGTCAATATATGTTGTATATGAAAACATAAGGGTGGAATATACCATAGCAAAGGGTTACTTGCTAAAGGGCATACTTTTCTTTATCTACCTAATATGGTGATAAGTTTTTTTTTAAAGAATAGATTTATTTGATTTTTTCGTCCGAACCGTTTATTTTTTTATGTAACGGAAATTTTTAGAATAGTTGAAATTATTTTAATGTGTGTTCTTCTTGGTTTATTTGAAAGATAAATTGTTGTGTCAATATTATTCTCAATTATATGCCATAAATTTTATTAGTAGTTAAATTATTTATGTAATTTCAGGCAAGTATACTTTTAACCGTTTAAAACTTTATACATGATTACAACATAAAAATGGAATTAAAAATGGTGCCTAGTAAAAATTCCTTACTTGTATTCTTATTAAAGTATTAAATGTATATTATTCAATTGTACAAATGAACATCATTGATGAAAATAAATAAGAATCATACATTTATTTAAAACTCATTAGTGTATATATTATTTAAAAATGAATCTTCAAGATTCAATTGTCTTCTTCTTATAATTCGGTTTCTTCTTTTAGACATCATCCATCAGGTATTTTCAGTTTATTGACTACTAACAAGGACAGTTTGGTGAAACTACAATCACATGTATTCTTATCCTACGAAACGGGATGTCTTCCTCTTTAAAATAATATACTATATATTGTTGATATTTCTTTGATCAATGAGATTGGAGTATTTTCTTATACTTCTCTCATCATAATGAAGTCAGGGTACTGCAAGTTTCCTCGTAATACCATCTGAAAGTTCTCGGTCATTCCACATTCTAAAGAAGTGGCAACACTCAACGTTAATCGCAATATACCATGTTAAATTTAATAAATAAAAATCATAGTTTCAACGTTTTTTCCTAATTTAAAAAGGTACATATTATATTACATATAAAATTAAATTTAGAATTAATAAATACGTTGACATTAACAATATTTAAAAAGTAAAAAAAAAAAGAAGTTAAAAGGTATAAAATAAAATGATTTAAGTACATGATAGTATAATAAATATAAACCAATAAACTTAGATTTATAAAACTATTGATATTCTAGGTTTCCACAAGTATTTTAAATATCTTTTCTAGTCCCCTGGATACCTAAAGAGTACATAAAATAGCGATTGCATTTCCTTTTTAGATAGGTATTTATGTTTTTTGGCAGTCTTATGTATTTAGTTGAACGGCACTCACATGTTTTATCAGTTAAGCGACGACCGATCTCAACCACCGTCTTTAACGCAGAGGGTACCCAGGGTCCATATGCCTTAAACAAACGGAACAGACATTATAATTTGGTAGTAGTCATATTTTTGGACGTTGTTATACTCAAAAACATTAAATACAGTGTATTTTAATATAATTATTATAAATTTTCTTATTGATTTTAAAATTAATATTTTAATTCGTTGCTGTAATTGGTAGCTATTTAGATCTAATAATGCGGTACCATCATCAAAATAAAAACTTGCAATAAATTATATTATCTATAAATAAAATTTGTCACCATCAAATATTTAAAAAAATATAAAAATAATAATACCTTTCATAATGTAAACCTATTTTCAACATAATATTATAACAATTTTTAATCAATCAATAATACACAAGGTTTGTGAATGTAGCATTATTTAATGAACAAACTTTTGAAAATGTATATTTTATAAAGTACCTATGCTATATTCTTAAATTTTGTGTGTGATTCATTAAATAAAAATAGTATAATTTAAAAAATATTAACAAGACGTGCAATATGGAGATATTCTGACGCCATTTAAAAGTTGATGCCAATACTGTTAATACCTTGATTTATAATTACAAAATATGATTGCTATTATTAACGAAATTTGAGATAACACATTGCTTGGACTACGGTGGACGTAGGTTCAAATCCAAGTCGTTACAATATTTTTATCAATTATTTACTACTAGAATCCCGTTACGTACTATACAATAATATCTTTATCTAACTATATGATATTATAAAAAATAAATACTATGACATATATAAAATAAATATATTTTATCTACTTTTCCACAATTAATTTATAGTTTTTAATAAACGGCCGGTTTCTTCCTAACATAATATAATCTAAATTATTGGAAATCTTCGAGAGGGTTACTACGCGTGTTGGGTTAAAAATTATAAATTGATTGCGGAAAAATGTATAACAAAATATAGCTTACATAATATTTGGGTGCTAGTTTTTTATGATACCATGTCTTTCCATTATTAACAATGAAAAAAAATATGATTTTATGTAAATGGTAATATTATCTCTTAATATTTCAAAAGCTTCTAATCGAGACATAAATAACCAGAAAAGCTTTTTACTTGCCAAAATATACTAGTCATTTCTGACATTTCAATTTCGAAAACAAAGCACTTAGTCTTGTTCAACGCAAATGCACAATGAAGTTATTCAAATGAAGACTAGCTACTCAATACCGCAAGACACGGGGCATCTATCACTCACTCGTTAGATTAGTTTCGGCTGGTTGCCTATCTAATTTGTGCTTCCCATTCGGACCATGGCCCTAGGGCCGCTTGCCACCCCGTCCGTCGTTAGATAGTTAGGTCCGCTGATATATTGCCACGATGGCCCGGCACCACTTTACCATATATCCCGTTGTAATTAGGCCCTGAGCGACATTTAATGTGAATTATTGAACGACGATTTATCGTCAGGTAGTACTCGCATTATTTAATGGCCATTGGAAAGAGTATGAAGTCGACATCCCGGAGGAAATTACTCATTAACCTTCCACTTAGTCGACAAAGTTCATATTATATACTTGCTTTGAATTAAAAAAAAAAATACAAAAATAATAACATAATAAGGTACTTACACAAAAAATGACTAAACTTATAAAACCTTAAATGTATTTCATAAAATGCATCTAAAATCATTAAGGCTATACTTCAGTTGAGGCATGGTCTAAAAATATCGTGGCTAGGCGATGCGCAGATTGTGCAAATGACGCGTGCCGAACGAAATATAATTTGTCATAAAAATCCAACATGCGTCCATTTAATGTTATGTTTATTGTTATATTACTAATGTTAATAGTATATTCATTGACATGTTTTCTTTTTTAAGTACATACGTAAAATTTTTTAGTCATCTTTACATGACAAAACAAATCGACGTGCGCACACTTAGTCTATCGGTCTCCGATTGGCGAGTCTAAGCGACGAGTGAGAAATTTCGTCGCACCTGCTGTTGAAAATTATTTGCCGTTTCACTGAAGTACGCTCTTAATATATTCATATTTAATGTGAAAAACAGAAATCTCAAATGTATTTTTGGATCGTTCACAGCCTTACAACAAAACGTCACGTGTTTTAATTCGATCCTTAAAACTTGATAAAAATATTTAGTAAAACCTAGGGATTGCAATACCGAATGAAGATGTCAATACCAATTCTTATTGAATACCGGTATTACTTAAACATAAAAAACAGAGGTAGGTGCTTATCAATAAAAAATAGCTATTCTCAAAATCTTTTAAAAGTTTATTATGTTGACATTTAAAAATATGTTTTAGACATAATTGTAGAACTGGTGATTTTTTACAAATAATTTGAATATATTGATAATTTTAACATCAACTGCAAATAAGTACGGCTCCAGGAAAAGCTTGTTAAATTCAATGCTTGTACAGTAATTATTCAATAATTATAGAATAACTGAACATTTTTGTCAAGGATGTTTTCTATTTCGAAATAATATTATGATAATTCGTCGCGAAAATTACTAATATATATATATTTGATGAAATTTGTTTTATTATTTTTTCACCCCTGTTGGATTTATTCAATATATTTTTATTTTAGCAGCACATAACCTATCATTCATTTTTAAAAACGTAAACGAGTATGCTTTCTTGATACCAAAAATTCCGGTATTTTGGATTTTTAAAACCGGTATTTTGGTATTCATAAATACTGGAATACCGGTATTGCAATCCTTAGAAAACCATATATCTAAATAATTATTATCATATAGAATTTGTCGTCTTCTCCATAGTGTGATCAAGCAATGTTTAAAAAAAATAGATGCTGAATGTAAGAGCAGGAGTTAGCAAGGTATTTCAACATCCGGTACAGTTACAAAAAATGCGCCCCTTACGTAATAAAGATATTTACCTATGCACACTTGAACCGATACTACATATCTATCAAGTCCGATTATAATAATATATAACTACATAATCGTAGGTACATAATATTTAATAAACACACTTCGAAGACGAATATTTTTAATAAAAACTTATTATTTTTTATCATATTCAAATGAAACTTCGTTTCCTATAATTTTGTTATGTATGAAAATTACTTTTCATTATTTCTGCTTTTTATTCTTATAATTTGCCACGATCTGGAAACACTGCATTGATGTTTGGTGAAAAAATTAGGATCTATAACAGCATGGAGATGGCAGATATAGAGAGGGGCGTGCAACTTTTAGCTGCACTTCATTATTACCTCTTCTTCATGGTAACGTACTATAACACTGTTGCTTATGTAAATGTGCACATTTTGAAAAAAATATTTCCAATAATTTAAAAATAAATATGAGTGGGCAACATACTAATGATTAAGTTCTAAAATATTTTGCAATCTTTACGGAGACGTAGTGGACTGTACCCTAATATTTTAAAACCATTGGCTTAATGCGTGTATTGAGACTATTGAGTTTTAAATTTAATGTTGAAAGGCCCACATTTCTAAAACACGCTTTTTTGACTAATGATTCTGAATATGTATGTACTCAAATATCAGTAGTCATTAATGTACAAAAATTGACAATTTTTATTTCTAAAGGCCCACTTGTTTCATCCTTGCCACTGGGCAAGAGAATACGTTTTTAAGATACTGTTATCGAAGAAATATGCTTAAAATTGCTTAGATCTCATTAACAAAAGAAGCTACGTAATATATTAAGTACAAACACTAAAATTGAAAATTATCCACCAATTAACTCATACAGCGCTAACGACACGGCTGCCGTGTCGGCATTAGATGGTCATTAGATATAATTAACATGTCATTTAAATGTGGTTTTTAAATATAAATTAACTAGTCCGCAGTGAATGAGATAATTACATGTAATTATTCATTAGCGAGATTACTTTGGATATGTCGATGGTTATAAAAGTAAAAAATATTAATGGAACCAAAATTAAACCATTGAACGCATGAATTGAAACTGTACCACACAACAGTCTTATTAAAAACGCGCATTACCCTTTATCAATGCTAATTATTATAAAAAGTAGAATGTTATAATATTTAGTAAATGAATGTATTATACCAAAATAGAGATAATATTAACAAACTGCGTTTTATAATACTAAGTAATTGTGGGTTATGTTGACACAATGACTGGAAGTTCTTCCATTTAAGTAAGTAACTATATATAAATAGTGGCTTTATCTAACTGACTTTCTCTTAGGCATGCTTACATACTGCAGTCTGCAATTTAGAAAAAATCTTTATTTAGCTACGTATTTTTTTCGACTTATACAAGGTATAAATGAGAACTCTGCCATTCTGGGCAGTGTTGACCTATGTGTCCCTGATAACTATCTTAGAAATAGAGACCATCAGTTGTTTATTCTCCCAAGGTGCAGAACCAACCTGCCACTGGTAATGCCAATTGGGAGAGTGATAACTATGTTCAACAAAATTGCTTCGGGTGTTGATATATTCCACCTACGTGAGAATGAGTTTAGGTAGATGCTGTTTTATAAATTCTTAAAATAGGATCTGCTTAACTCATCCGGTGTACTTCCTTGTACCTATCTAATTCATCTACTGATATATCTCTTTTTTTTATGTAATACTGTTATATTTATATATCTTTGTTTCTAAATGTCATGTTGTGAACGTCTTAAACTTATAATTTGTAATGTCCACAATATGTTAAAAAAATAAATGAATTGAATTGAATGAATTGAATAAATACATATTTTAAATATTAACCTTATTTTTAACGGATTGTTAAAAGAAAACCCAATGGTGCTAAATAAAACACGCCAGAGGTATATTAAAACACAATGTCATATTATATTCCGAATATATATTATATTCAAATTCTTATTTTATCATTTAGTAATTATTGTAAAAATATTTTAATATAAATATTGATAGATAGGCGAGCGTTCAAATTTATGCCGTTCTGTTTGTGATAATATATAAAAACCGTTCTGAAGATGAATAAAATAAGTATTTTGACCATTCATTTTTTTAGTAAAATCAACAGTCATTGTCAAATAATTACAATGATTGGGTTCCGCCTCAATTCCGTCAGCCAATTAAAATAGTTCCCACAAACGGCACAAAAAAACATCGGGATGTGTCTATTTCTCACAATTCTTAGCAAACAAAACTAACCCGTCATTAAGACGTCTTTCCAATATATTTATTGTGACGTTTAGACCATTGTGGTCTTTTCAGGGATTTCAAAAAAGCTTCGTTAACTATCCTATCATTTAAGACATCGCTTTACGCTAGATAACTTGCGCCGATTAATCTACACTAAATCAGATATAACCAACCATTTGTTTTAAGGATTCTCATACTATTTTACCACGTTTTTCTTAGCTCGTATTCTTGTTTGTCCGGTGGTTGTTTATCCATTATAAATCTTGCAATCGATTTTTAACTAACTTCCCGACTAGTTAGATATTTGAAACTTTTGGGATATATCAGAACACGATTCCAATGCATTCTTTTAATACTTTTAGCCATTTTTAAGTAGAATTGAATTCATTTTCTGTTAATTCTGTTTTGTATGAAAAGTTATTTCGGAAGAAATCCGTAATCCAATCCACTATTATTGGTTGCTAAGGGATTGGTCCTAGCAACTAAATTATTAATAATTATATACATGCGTTTCTATGGAAATCATAATGACATTTCAGTATTCTATATATTTTGTTTGTTGCAAAATAGCAAAAAAATGATTTGTTGACAATTGCCTTATTTGTCCTAAATTATTAATACATATAATTGTCAAGTTTATATGATTCAACAAAAAATTTAAAAACGTGGTATATAACAAGTTCTTTTTATCTTGTAATTATTAGTTGTGACTTCATAATCCACAGTACTTACAATAATAAAATTCTAATAGTATTTAAAGTGGATCATTTTAATAACAATAATCTACCATCATATTCGTAATCATATCTCGATCATGTTTTGCATTCAATTTTTTTGTTAGAATATTATTTGAACATCAGCTAAAATTTTTGGCATATTTCCAAATATATGCATTTCCATATATCGTTCCAAAACAAACGTCAATATTTTCTATGTGTAAGAGAGGTGACACATTTTTACTTTTTCGTAAGTTGCAATCTTTGGTCTCAACTATTGAGGGAAATCAGTCTATTCTCCAATAATTGCGGATTTTTTTAAAGAATATGAATTTGAAGATAAAATTTATATAGAAAAAAAACTAGAAAACGGTGCTTTGGCCTAAAAGTATCATTTAAACGTACATATTATATAATATTCCAGAATTTAAAAAAAATAATATTCACATACGGAAATAATCGTTTTTTTAAATTATTATTAGTAATTACAAATTTAATAATACAAGTATAGTTTTTATGAATGTGTCATTGTTATATTTTGATCAATCACTCATTGTTTTTGCTATTAAGATATATTTTACTACATTAACTTCATGCTAATATCGTTTAATTTAGACATATGTATTTAATCGTGAATCATAACCTTGTGGCTTGCACTTTGAAAAAGAAAATCGTAATGAAAATAAAAGTCTCTTGTTAGATGAACAGGGCAATTAAACTGACATAGATGTTTACACAGTATTGCTGGAAAAATGAGAATATTTTGTCGATGAAGATAATTTTTAACAAGAAGTATTTAATAGGAAAATGTTTCTCATTCCAGAACAACAAAAAATACGCATTTGTACGAAGATCTTTTTGGCCACCCTTTCACCAAATAAATAAACCAACAGCACAAATGAATCCATTGCTTTTTATATGAAAACTTCTCCCATTGAAGATGGATTCGTAAAAAAGTTTGTTTTGTCAGGCCTAAGCACTTATCTTGTATCTATGAAGGTGCAATCATTTGTGACGTGTGCCTGAAAAACAGAGAAAGGACGTTTGTGTTTTATTCGGTTTGAGAAACACTAACAAAAGCATAGATACATTATTATCATCCGTAATATTTTATTGTTGTGTTGTATTACAATGAATATTATTATTTTCTTAAATTTAACGCTCATAGTTCCATCCAATATTATTATATTAGTAGAATAATTTAAAAAATATTTATAACTTACACCCAATCGGAGTATTAAAGGTTAATAAGATGGACAATTAAACATGGCAGTCGTAGCATAGTGGTAATGCACAGGGCGCGAAACCCAAGAGACGCAGGTTTGATTCCTGCCGGGTGTCTTACTTTAGTGCACACTAAACTGTGTCAGTCATACTTATTTATTTTCATTGAAATAAGAATACAATTTGCAGATGGTGCTGGTTAGTTTTTTTAAATTCAATTAAACTATGCCTAAACCAAACCATAATAATTTAGGAACGATATGTGCGATCCGTAAAAATAGTGCACACTTTTTCAGTCATTTTTATTTGTTTTCGTTGAATTAAGAATATATATTATTACATGCGGTTTTGGTATTTTTTTTTTATTTCATTAAGCCCTGCCTACCGAAACCGTAATCGAAAAAAATATTCTTCCATCTATAAAATATCTAAAAATATTGTGTATGGTTTAATGGCATAATTTTAGATATTTTATAGATAAACTAAGATTTTTTTACTAATATCTACTATTGCTTGGATTAGGCAGTTTTTAATTGTTACAATTAAAGTTGTGCCATTAAACCATACATAATTTTAGATATTTTATAGAATGATATTTAGGCAGGGTTTAATTGAGTTTTAAAATCTAACCAGCACCATCTGCAAAATAATGTATGACTAACATAGTTTAGTGGGCACTAATTATGTCAGATATAACCAGCCTACCTCAACCCTTCGCCACTGCTACAACATACCTACGTTTTTTCAGTATTTTATGAACCAAAGTCACAGTTATAATTAATAATTTATTTACGAAACTTGCCAACATTATGTTATTAAAATGTATAGTGTTCATACTGTAGATAACAAAGTTATGTTTATATCAAATTTCCTCATAACTAAGAAATGAACAACCGTTTAAACGTCTTAGCTCATTACGTATGCAAGATTGTGCATTTAATAACATACACCTAAAAAAGCAATTCATATTACGTCGCATAAATCTTTACCACTCTTTTGTTAATGAGAAACTTCCTTCTTTTCAATTTAACGCTACCACAGATGGAGTTAAGATATTTAACATCATTTGTAACACTAAAAATGTTTTTGTTCATTCCTATTGTACTATAGAATATCTTGCTTAGTGTGAAGATAAAAACATTTTTTATATGCTCAGAATATGTGAAGTTTAGATAAATAAACAATCGTGATTTACAAGCGTAAATACAACAGATGAAATCTTAGAAATGTTCCCATATAAATAAAAAAACGATCAGAAACATACAAAATCATAAATTAACATAAATAAAAGGTATGAGTATGTAAATATAAATATATCTGCAGTGAGTAATTTTATAAATTTGATATATTTTATTAAATTTAATTGTATTTTTTGACACCTTAGTAATATGACAGCGGTGGCTTACCTATGACACACGTGGAAATTCTGCTGGCAGAGAAACCTCAAATGGGATGTAAGATATCGCGGATTTTATTGGATCCAACAACATATTATTATATTTCAGAGAAAATCTACTCGAATATTAGATGGATATTTTTTTTCCGGCTATAAACCGGTTGAAACAGAAACTTTTTGAGTAAAAGCTAAATAAACAAGCCATCGGTGCTGACGTTAAACTTTCTTTTGGATTAAAAGTAAACATATTTTTTTTTGTGTTTTTTGAAACTTTTAAAAGTTTTCTATCCCTATTATAATACTGGTACATAATACAAAAAAATAAGTAATAAACCTACCTGATTAGTAGCATTGTAATAATATTATAATTTGCTATCTTTTTCTTCTTTTCGTACCATCTCATAACGGAGATCGGCTAGAACAAGGGTGATCTTAGCCTTATTTTTGTGGAGCTGTACTCGTACCAAGCAGGGAGATTTTTAACCCACGAAATGCGGCGTCGTCATTGATCTGTTCTTGGATAATAAGTTAGAGATTGCTCTATTTTTGTCCTTTCATAATATGGTAGAGGTACTGTAGTTTTCTTGTTTTGGTACTACGCAGAACTTATCGGTGTTTTCCCATTTTATTGCGAACTTATTTATATTATTGTCACCCGGTTAGTCTAAGGAATTTTTAGTATGCGTCTATACAGTCACATTTCGAAAGCTTCAACTCTCATTTTTTGATTTAGCAACAGTACTTCCACACCATAGAAAATATATGAGAGAAAATAACAACGAACCTTAAGACTTAGGTTAAGGTCTCTATTGCTAAGGAGGTGTCTTATTTTGGGAAAGTCACTCTTTGCGATCACAATTCTAGTTTTTATTTACTATCTAGGTACTGTTAATCGAAAAACTTTCCGATCGTAACCTGGGACCGATTCAGTAATTTACATAACTATCCATAATCTTATTACCAATTGATTTGTAAATTTATCAAAAAAAAATTATTAGTTTTCTTTATATACTATAAATGACAAAACATGATTGTCAGTCAGGCAAAAATCCCTAGCCTCTCTAGAGTAGTAAATTAATGCAATCCATTTTGTTTTGTCGTTAGTTACTTCCATTCATGCGTTATTTGATCGTTTTTTTATAAATAACTATTTTACAAAAATATACGTTTTTGAAAACCTTAGAAACATACCTTTTAGAAATAAATCTATAAAAAGAAAACCGAATGGAACTCAAACTCACGTCTTTCACTTTCAAGAATTTTATTTTTAATACTTGTATTAAAAAATTTCAATATTTTTAAGAACATGAACGTCAATAACCAAATTCGATGAGCATCAGACGTCTGTTCACTCAATTGAATAAGTATAGTCAAATTTGTATACGTCTCATACCCCGAAATGAAAGTTATATCTCTTGTTCATCTATAACTAATAAAAAAATATGGGTGCTTTGAAAATAAATAATGCAGTATCTGATTTTGTACACCCATAAATGTTATATCGAATAATCCGTGGAAGAAATTGATAATAATAATCGTATTCAAGAAGTAACAAGCTATACTGTAAGTACTATAATGTAATTTTATTTATTTATTTGATTGATCATAAAGTAGATTGCCTCCTGATTGGTGAAATTTGGATAACTTCAGTTTAAAAATAAATAAAATAAATAGTATGCATGAATTATGGACGGATCGATAGCTTAGAGTCCAAAACATTTACCTGTAAAAGTGAAAGAGGTATATAATACAGCAATAATATTAATGTATCTTTTTTAATATTAATTTCTTTTTTGTATAAAATAAAATAAATATAAACCAATATTAGACACATAATTATTGATAGATCCAAGTTACCTATCTAAATTATTGACTGCATTTGTTTTGATTAAGATATGAAGTATAATATAAATACTTTTTATTTAAAAATCTTTACATACAGGCAGGTTCCTTTACAACTCGTGGGTCGAGATGTTATCAGCTGATCTACGCATCCAATTGTCACTCCTTTCCAACATTCAACAAACATACCTCTCGACCGAATGAAGATGTCTCCATTATCTGTTGTCATGAGAGGTCCGTGTAAGTTGTAAGGCTCGCTGTTATTCAGAAAGCAGACAATAAAGCATCCTTAACACCCCTCTTGTACTTATTAATCAACCTAAAGTGTGAATGACAACATCTCGACGAAGAATCTTTCAGCGGCAACTCCGAATGGGTATATAAAACATGGTTCCGAAAGAAGTTGTTTTTTTAATCTTACGATATTCGATACAGCTATTGTTTTCAAATTTCATTGAAACTTTAAAATAGTGTGAATGAATGAATTTTTTAAGTCATTTGAAAAATCTACATGAAATTAGTTAACTATTTTTTTTATTCAACGAATAATTCACAAGATTTAAGAATGTAACAATCTTTTTATTGAAGATAGTACATTATTGGCAATCGGCTTTTGTATTTTAAATCGAAGTAATAATTAATTACTCTAATTACTAACCGACGTCACGGATCACGCCAATGGTAACTCAATTTAGAAAGCGCTTCAGAGAGTACTGTAAGAGCCATTAGTGGAAATTAGTCGCAATTCGATAAAAAGCCTACTTATAGCATTGTGGTCAATGTGCATGGGTGTTAATCCCGAGAGACGCCAGTTCAATTCCTGGTGGGTGTCGTATTTCTTTCAAAAAAGAATTTTTTTATTGGTTATACATAATATACCTATAGTCTCAAAATTTATATATGAAATGAATTAGGCATTTAATAAAATCCTTAAAAAATTACCATGAATTTCTCAGACTATATTAATTATTGATATCAGAGCATGTGACTTTCACTTACTTCCTTTCTTCACAGACAACTTGCCGTCACCAAAAGATTATTTTATACATCGATTTCTTCAAAATAAAATAAATATTTTAGGATTTTTTCATAAAATATGTATATTTTGAGGTTTCTTAAAAATGATCTTTTTCCAATTAATATTTTTAAATCTTCTGTATTCAGTGTTGAATAAAAAATGGTTTTAAATCAATAAGATTAATCCTAGGCAGTTATACACTATGTTAATTATATCATTACTTGCCTTGATTTAATTTACAAAATTAGTATTGATTTTTTGGCAAAATTTTAAACCTTCAGATAGCGTAACAGTGCGCAGATAGCGTAGATAGTGCAACTAATCACAATAATAAAACATGAATCGGTAGCTTAACGCAGCCATTCTCAACCACAGTGTCACTACTCGTGGTATGTTGCCTTTTACTCCATATTGAAGAAAACTCATCCGGTAAGTTAATAATTTTAGTTCAAATCCTACACAGAAGGTTTTTATCCAAGATTTTTATAAACTAGATTTTTAGTTTTTTAGTAATTTAGAATTTCTGAGGTATTTTAATTATGTAGATGTGTTTAAAATAAAATTTAAATAATACAATAAAAAAATTGTACGTATACAGTTGGCCAATATACAGTTTAGGTTTTGAAAATAGATGGTCGTACAGTATTAGGATCAAAATTATGTGTAAAAATATCACTTAATAATTACAAGATAAAAAGAACTTTTTATATGCAACGTTTTTAATTTTCTGTTGAATCATATAAACTTGACTTGACTAGCTTAAACGATCAAAAAAAATTGTACTTGATAGAAATAATACTGAAATGTCATTTTGATTTCCATAGTAACGCACGTAGGTATATATTAATAATTTAGTTGCTAGGACCCCAGACCCCTAGCAACCAACAATGGTGTCGAAATAACTTTTCATACAAAACATAATTAACTGAAAATGAATTCAATTCTACTTAAAGATGGCTAAAAGTATTAGAAAAATGCATTGACATCATGTTCTGATATATTTTAAAAGTTTCAAATGTCTAGCTAGTCGGAAAGTTAGTTAAAAATTGATTGCAAGATTTGTACCTGACAAATAAGAATACGAGCTAAGAAAAACTTTGTAATAAAAATACGTAATTTAAATTACCACAACGAAAAAATTAGAAGTAAATAGGTAGGTCAGTAAATTATATTGTATGATTTATATATAATAGTAGTTGCTCGTAAGTATCAAGTCGTACCTATCAAATATTTGATAAGAATGACAGTGATAATATCATATATTTTATATCAATTAATGTTCTTATTGAATATGATAAAATTGAAACTTTACTGTTTGAAATACATACAATGATATACGGCCATCACTTTCCGGTAAGATATCTCATGGTAAGCTGTGCTACGGCAAAATATAACGTACAATTATTTACATGTAATCCTAATAGCATACTTAAACGAAATGTATACATATAATTTTTTGTATATCAATATAACACAACTACTTACTTTCATTACGGTACCTAGGTATCAACAATGTCATTGTTTTAGTCAAATAAATACTTTAACATGCACACTTTTAAGTATCATCTTTAAAAGAGGAATATTTTGACCAGTGCGCGTTTTTGCGGAGCGGTGTTTACCTGTCTGGTTACAAGACAAAGGTGTTGCGACAGGCCCCTGAGGGCAACAGGTCCTTTTTGGTCTTAGGCGCCGCCGTCTACCGCTTCATTTTTATACTCGAGGGCTTCTCGACATGCCAAACAAAAGTTACTATCATAAGTGTATCTGCCGATGGAGTTACGACTCGTGGCCAATTAGAAATTTCATTCATGCGTTATTTTATTTATCATTATTCTATTCTTTGGATCATTTGAATTGTTTCCATATTATATTTATGTAAAAAAATTATAGTTTTTTTTAATTAATTCGAATGTCATTATTGACAAACGAAATTTAATTCTTTTTTGTACAAAAGCATATTTTTATGAGTTTTTAGGGATTGTAGTACCTACCCACACTACGATGGCATTTAGGTACTGAATAGGTACTTAACAATCGTAGAAAAATATTGAATACAATTTGGAGATAAAAATTTAAAGTATTTTAATTTATTAATCAATACATAAAACATTACAGACCTACAAACTTATCTGAAGCCATTTTGAAAATTTCATTCGAATGTCAGATTTTGTCCAGTTACGAGTCTTGATTGGGTAGTTTTCGACAGTGGCTCCCCCATCCCATTCTTCATATGAGTTTGTAGGTCTGTTAAAACAAGATGTAGGTACATTTTTTAAATTCAAAATTTAAAAAAAAAACTGTTCTTGAATAATTGCATTCGTTGAACAAATTATTCTTATTATTTTAAAAGTATTTATTTATACTGGTAAAATGTAGTTTAAAATTTCATACTTATAAAGTGTTTTTTTTAATTTTAATAATCGATTTTATTATACTTAAATAAATACTTAAAGGCAAAAGTAATAATAAACTACTCTGCGAAACCAAAATCAATCCTTATCAATGGCACTTAAATCGAGCAGGTCAACAACTACGTATATCTTGAACAAAAAATGACACTAATTGACGGTGTGATGTATGACGAGTTTTCTCGCAGAACCAAACTGGCGTGGAGTGCATTTAGGCGCCTGGATAATATCTTCAAAAGTGACCTCCCATTGAGTCGTAAGCGTAAAGAGTTCAACCAATGTGAGCTACCAACGCTCACGTTATAAAGTTCGATGGATACACGCGACACCAAAAAACTATGGACCGAGAAGAGTGGGGAGAGCTAGGGAAGGTCTTCATTTAGGAAAGTATCAGCCCTGGTTGATGATTAAATAAGTAAGTGTATAAAAAAATATTTTTTTAGTTTTTATTTATATTGAATAATTTACTCAAACTATGAAGACTTTTTTTAAATAATATTCTAACTGATCATAGGTATAAAAATGTTTCTAGTTATTAAAGTTAACGATGACAATAAACAAAATAAAATTAAAAAGTTTTCATATTTTACACGTTAATACTTTGATTTTTTTGTGATAATACATCTTATAAAACTATCATGAGGTAAATAAGATACATGAAAATGTGGAATCTCTTGAAAATAATATACCTAACAAGCAAGACTATTCAAAGTTTATCAGATAATTATACTGTATTTAATCATCATTAAAGGGTTGTGACTAAATCACCACAACTTGTAGCAGTAAATTATTATGGATAAAATACGATTTTTTATGGTAAAAACATCGCTTAAAAGACTTGAACAAATCGCGTCACAGATACCGCCGAACATCGCCGAGTTGTGAGAATAACTCAACAAGTTGTAGCGTCCGGCCTCTTATCTTGGAACACCAAGTACCCTTAAATTATTCTGACCTTTGCACCAAACATACGGATGGTGAATGATTCACCTGTCGGCTCTCATTCAGCATAGTCTTTCATCAGAATGAAATATGTCAACCGTTGAAGTCTTAGTTATGTAACGTGGATTTATGCTGTTGGATTTACTTGTCAGTATATTTGATTCTCTTTTTGCACATTGTATATATTTTAGAGACTGGGTACTATGTAAAAAATTATAATGAACATATAAAAATAGGATATATATTATTTTATCAGATTGAATCTAAATAGGTAGGTGCCTATAAATAAAATTCTGGAATTCCCATTTTTTTATTTGTTAATAAAAAATATTTTTATCTTCACAGAATCATATTATATCTAATATATAAAAATCAATATTTGTTTGTTTGTTCGTATTTTATGCGTTGCCAAACCATTAATCCGATTGCAATAAAACGTTGTCAACTTATTGCTTGCACTTGCGCTAAGGTTATAGGCATAGTGATTTACAGTAGGTCTTATATATAAAAATGAATGTCTGTCCCGTATGCGTTCCTATACCATTCACCCGATTGCAATGAAATTTTGTTGAGTTGTAGTGTGCACACCTGCAAAGGTTTCTGAATTAGAAAAACCATCTTCTTCTCCTTCTTCAGTATATCTTCTTTTATTTGTATGGTTCCTATGCCATTCATCCGATTGCGATGAAACTTACTTCAGAGTTGTTGTGCCAATACCCGCGAAGGTTTCTGAATTAGAAAAACCATCTTTTTCTTCTTCTTCGTTATATCTTATTTTATTCGTATGGTTCCTATACCATTCATCCGATTGCGATGAAACTTACTTCAGTTGTTGCGCGCACACCCGAGAAGGTTTCTGAATTAGTACAACCATCTTCTTCTTCTTCTATTATATCTTCTTCTATTCGTATGCGCTCTTATACCATTCATCCAATTTCGATGAAATTTTGATCAGTTGTCATGTGCACACCCGCGAAGGTTTCTGAATTAGTACAACCATTTTCTTTTTCTTCTATTCGTATGCGTTCTTATACTATTCATCCTATTGCAATGAAACTTTGGTGAATTGTTGTGCGCATGCCCGCAAAGGTTTCATAATTAGTATTATATAAAATACAATGTTTGTTGTTTGTTTGTTCCATGCAATTTTGAATTTTTTACTACGTCATATTAATACTATTAATAACGTTTGCATATTTTGGATTCGATTTTAATTTAGTATTCTTTTGTTTGATCTTTACTCCTATTAGAATTATTTTCATATTGCCATATTGTATTACACAGATATTTTAATATTAAAAAGATAATTACCTACTTATTATTATTTTTTAAATATCTAATATAAATGTATCCACGAAGCGACCTTGTGCGAAGCCGGGTACTTCAGCTTGTTTAATATAAAAAAAGGTTCAATGGTTCACTATCAAAGGGATTACAATACTGATCATTTAAAACAAAAAAATTGAAAATACTATTATTACGGTTTTTTTTCTATTGAATACCGGTAGTCGTGAAATATATGGAAGTATAAATAATCAATAATTATATATAAGTATATAATTTATATTTTATATTTTATAGTACATACTATTGCTGGTCTGGAACGGAAGTAAATCAGATATCGCGTAACCTGATAAACAATAAAGCCATGTTAAACCTTTTATGATGATTAATAGATTTTGTTTCCACTTTCAATATCGAATATATCGCTATTATGTGATCTTAAAAACCGGTATTGCAATCCTAGCGTAGAATTACATTATTGTTAGTTAGAGCGGTTCTTGGCGAAATTGGTGAATTAATAATTATTTAAAAACTGTTGTGTTAATTGAAAGTGTAAGTGGTACAGTCCGTGAAGAGATATCAAAACTAAGGATCACGATGGCCAGATGATTTTGCTGACGGTCAGCCTACTCCATTGCTTCGCTCAACTCCTCTCGGTGTGTCTCAGTGGGAAACCCGATTAAAGAATCTCGATTTTCTCCGTCTATCTGAATAGAGCTCTCTCTAGTCCTATTCGATCTTTGAACTAACCAAATAGCACGGATAAAAACAGATAAGCAAGTTATCGTCATCAATGGAAATTAAATAATGAAAAAAAATGGTTAATCCATCGTAGACAGGCCGAGAAGATTCTGTCTAGAATCTGTAGTTCGCCGATGATGAATTTGATGCTGCATTTAAAGTAATACTGACTCGACCTATAAAGTCAAGTTGATCGTGTCATTGTCAATATTTAAATTAAAAGTCGTTTCGTGATAGAATCTAAAACACCTTAAAGATTGCACGTAGATATTAAATAATATTAACAAGAACAATATTTGCATCAATAACTTAATTAAATGAGTGGCCAAAGATATGTTATCAATATTTTCTAGGTCCAAGATTTTTTCGATGACTTTTCATAGGCTAATCAGAATAACACATTTTCAATAAAAAATAATGATAATTTCTTAAATATTCTGCTTATAGTAAGTATCATTTAAATGAGAAGCTTTTAATTTCATAGATACGTATTTATAATAAAATATATATATAAAAAACATTGACATAATAGTAATATGAAAAGATTTTCGTAGAATTTATCTCAATTTTTACCCACAAATTGATTCTCTTACTTTTTGAAAAATATCTATAATAACTCTTAACACCGTTTATTTTGACAGTTATTTTATTGTTCGCTGTACTGTAGATAAGGGTTAATAGGAAAGGGTTTCTATCTGATTTCAAAATCGACACATGGTTACATATTATGTGGGTGCCGTTATAAAAGTATTTTTTTTATCATTTTTTTAGTTCATCAGTGAAAAGGATTTTTTACCTAACAAATATTTCGTGTGCTGCTTTAGCCCTTGTGTTATGGGAAAAATTCAATTCTACGGCTGAACGCAAAGAGTTTTGACTAAGTTAAAAATGAGTCTTATAAGCTTTTGGTATTACAATATACTAAATTTATGGGAATTAACAGTTATTGAACAATAGGGAAAATGGAAAAACAAATGAATAGCATCTAAAATGAGCGGCATATTTAACGTTTCGTTATTATGTTTGTGTACACAGTACAAATTAATACACAGTTTTTGTGATTATTCACATTATAAAATATTTATAATCATAATAATTGGATGCCTATATAATAATATTATGTAGGTACACTCAATAATTGGCAAGGACAGCTAGCTATAGATAATTTTCCACTATGATATATTGTTTTTGGTTTAGGTTCAAATTTAAAATGTTCTAAGTGGTTATTATAATAATATGTAGTAATACCATAAAACAATATCTTTAATCGATAGTAAATTGAAATTTTTAGATATATCTGTGTAATGTTTGCATGGTGTGAGAGAATCGTGGAAATAATTGTTGGATTGTATCAAAAAATTGTATTTTTTCAGTGTTTTATAGACGCTGTATATAAGCGTTGATAAAAATAAATTTGCAATGCAAAACAACTTACAGCTAATTCTTCATTATCTTAGTAATTTTTGTAGCTTCATACTCATTTATATAAATCAAGATCCCCAAAATTATCGCTCCGTCTCGTGTATATATTAATTTGATTTTTGCCATTATAATAAAAAAAATCTAACACACTTATTTAAATTATCGAACGCTCCGGTTCGTAAAATATTCCATTTTGAGCGCTGATTAGTATCTGATTGCGTATATTTTATGCCTAATCCAAGTACAGATATTAGTAGATGGCTTACACTGAATTGGTCACAGTTTATTTGTTTTACAGTTTTTTGGTTACTTTATGGTTGTCATAATATTCAGAATTGTATAAAATTAGAAAACCACAAAAACTCCTGTCAACCCTAAATAATTCAAAATTATAAATGAGATACTGCAATCCATATTATTCCATTATATTTCTCATAAACAAGATAGTTATTTTCAAATTATTGTTTTATAATGTAATTGCGATTATAACATTGTCAAATATCACAGTGACTACGTACCAAATACTTACCAAATAAAAGCTTGGGAATAATATAATCGCGCGGAAAATTTACATAATCAAAGTAAAATATGAGAATCCATTCTTCACCATCACAATCACACGACCGGCTTTTAAGGCTATGGTCAAATGATGTATATCATCTATAGTAGGTATATGATAACGAATAACCAGAGACCGAAAGGACGAAGAGCTATGAAAGGCCTACATCCAGCAATGTAATAATTCCGGCTAATAATGATTTTTGAATGGGTTTAAATGGCCAAAAACCCACTATTCTTATTATTAATTTACAGACAGTTTTTATTTTATTTCAGTCAATAGTTTCAGACGATAAAAAACTTAATAAAAACAAAGAATAGACCAAATCACATTTCTACTACTATGTTATTATTACAATGAACCCCATAAATACAATGTAAGATGACATTATGAAACACAATAAAATTAATAGACGTTCATTCATGGTTGTCTATGCGAAATTATAGGTCTTTCCAAGAAATACCGCTACGATAGTCCCATTCCAAAGAAGTTATATTTCTTAATAAATAGATATCCTCCTTTTCTATTGCAAATTAAGTGGAGATGCTAACCACTATGACATTATTTTTCAGTTCTCATAAAATATACTTTTTTGGAGTTTTTTAATGGATTATTAAATTGTGGTTTTGTTTTATTTTACTTCATAGAGCTTTTAAAAAAGCTTTTGTCATGCTTAAAATCAACAGAATGCACAGCAGTTTTGACTTATATTCCGTAAATCACTGATGTATTCATTATACGTAACATAATTTTGGATCTACTTTTCGATTTGGATTTAATTCCTTTTGGTGACATTTTATGCACTTTTTAAATCATCAAGTGGCAGTAGCGAAGGATGGAGGTAGGCTGTTAATATCCGCCATAAATAGTGCACAATAATGTTAGTCATACGTATATGTTTTTATTGAAATAAAACTACAATTTACAGAACGTGGTGTTGGTTAGTACCTACTTAAAAATAAATTAAACCGTGCCTAAACCAAACCTTAATAGTTTTCGTATATTTTGGGCGATACGACAAAATTGTGCACACTTTTTCTTTCATGTTAATTTTTTTCGTTGGATTAAGAATACGTATTACACAAATTGTTGGTTTATTTTTTTTAATTCATTAAGTCCTGCTTAAAGCAAACTATAATAGATAAAAATATTATTCTATCTATAAAATATTCAAAGTTATGTGTGATTTAATTTCATATTATTATAGATAGACGAATAAAACCTGATCAAACTATTATCTAATATCTTGGTTTTTGCAGGGTTTAATTTTTAATTGAATTTTAAACGCTAACCAACATCATTTGTAAATTGTAGTATTATTTCAATGAAAACAAATATGTATGACTGACAAAGTTTAATTGCACTATTTATGGCGGATCTTTACGGCCTACTTCCACCCTTCGTTGCTATCTAGTGGCCTCTGGAAGTGGCCTAAACATTTTACAGACACTATTATATCATATAGGTACTCACTAACTGAAATTTTTGTAAAAATATTATTTTGTTATTCTAAAACTATTTTAATAATTCCAAGGATACTGTGTTACAAAATATAAGGTCTAACCAATAACACTTTTTAACCACTTAAATATGATATCTTGAAAGATAATATTGTAGTTTTAATAATATTGTACGGAATCGTATTATGTCACAAGTTCCTTTTTATGGAAAAAATTAAATGTATTAGACGAACAAACAAAAAATAAATGACACTAAATTAAAAACGAATTAATCTTGTGGAATTCTTTTGAGTCTGACAAGTTCCATAGTATATCCTCATTCACGTCGAATTGGTTCAAATTCATGGGTCACTTTTTGAATGATACACACACTTTTATAATTGACTTGGCTTTGTAGGTGAATAAGTATATTTTTAATTTTATTATATGATGCATGAACATTATGATGACTCATTTAATGGATAATGATTTATTCACCAGGAGTCTACAACAGTAAAATGTTAAAAAAAAAAACAACAACAAACTAAAAAATAGTTTAAGCTACGCGTTATCAATATATTATGTAATTATTGCATACATATGGGCTTCCAAAAGGAAGTAATACAGTTTTTTACGAGAAATGTTTGATAACCATTTGGTCAACCCAATGGATGCTTTCTCTGGATCACTCACACATTGACAAGCAACATGTACCTATTTTTTGATATATTTTAATATTAAGTAACAGGTACCTACCTACTCGGACACTCCCACTGCACTACCGAGCAGAAGACATCTCAATTCACACTTTTTACTAGTAATGGTTAGTGAAAAATTTGCTGAACTTTTTTATATCTATGTTCCAAATTCAAATACACGTCATATATGATGTATGACTATATATATATGACTATAAATATATATTAGTATGTAAGTTTTATTCAGCCGCGTAATTACAACCCCTAATGTTAAGAAAACTACTCCACCGCGGATGGAAACGACTATGTACTAATTGAACATGAATGCACTATGTCAGCTTTCGTCGTCCAATGCATAAGATACTGGCTTCTAATTTGGGGGTACTGGCCTCGATTCCCAATGAGATCACAATACATTTATATAATTTTATTAAAGGATGTGTACTTATACGGTTGGTAAAAATTATAAACAATCACAAATGTTTGCTTTTATCAGTCATTAGTTAACTTTGGATATCACTAGTGCAGTAAGTATTAATAACAATTACTTAACTTACTAAACATTTTAAATTAAGTACGTGTCCATTGCAAATTATATATCATTCCATCAAAAATCCACAGTAAAAAATAGTAATTATATTTAATTGATCGTTTTACTTGTAATAATACACTATTGTTTGACTACATTTACATCATTTGGACTTATGACCTATTATAATGTTAAAAAGAATATATTATTATGTATGTGTTCTATTAAAAAATACGCAAGATAGATATTCATTTTAAATTGTATTATAAATTATAAAATTTATTTATGTCGAATTTATATTTATCAATACATTTCACATTTATAAAATACCATGAAAGGTTTTGTCGATATTTTTATGTGATTGGCTTATTTTGTTTTGAAGTGTGATTTAAAATAAAGAATTAGGAGTATGCAAGTTCTTTCAATAAGATCATTTGTCATCAATTACCAATGTCATTAAATTTATCAAACGTAGTTATAATAACAATTTTATGATTATCTATTTTAACAATCATGTCTTTCCGTATAGAAAATTTATATTTCAATGAGAAGACTTTTCTCATTGTGTCTGAGATAAACACGTATTTTACATGTAATTTGAAAGTTATACCACAGCCTTAAATGTACTTTTCCGAAAATACCTGTGTATATGGAACCAATATACAATGTTTACATCCATTATTAACCTCTGCTCCAAGCCAACATGTTTGTGTATGTAGGTACAATATATTATTCTCAGAGAGAACGCGAGATTTCCTACTAAGATTATTGTTTTACAAGGTGTCCTACAAATTGTTCGAACAAAGATTGATAGTGACTCTCAGTATTCGATTACAAGGAGTATTCAATTAAAATACTTATGTTGAACCCTTAGTTTTTATGGTTTAATTAACACCTCGGTGTATTAAAATTGTGACGTTGTCAATTAATTGTGTTTGACAAGATGAGATGAAATGGTTTTCTTGTAGAAGACTCTAACAATCATTTGACTAAGTATTAATAACAGACTGTAAAATATTATTTTTTTATTATATTAATTAATTTATTTAAATTAATGAATATTATGGCATTACAAAATTATAAAAATGATTTAATTACAAATAAATAAAATAGAAGATAAAGTAAGTTATTACATAAATATTAAATAAAAACAACAAATCGATGTTTTTTTTTTAATAAATATAAAAATATTAAAACTATGAATTAGTCAAAAATCTCCATATTATGATCTTAAAATATGATGTCATAATAAGATGGGATCCTTTAACAAATTCACATTTTGTACTATGTTTTTAATTTTGTGGGTTTATTTTTGACTTAAATAAAAAAAAATATTTGTCTTTTTATTGTTTTCAGATACATATATATGTATTAATTAATGTAGCTGACATTGTAACTTATCAAAAAATCGTCTCTTATTGCAAGCTTCGTATTTTTCCGCTAGGTGCCTCTGGCAGGTAAAGACGTCACCTTAATAAAGTTTTCTATATTTATAATTTTAATATATCGTCACTGTTCTGGCAGAAGACACTAATTCGAAAAAATGACATATTAAGTTAGTACAAAAATATTCCTTATTTCAAACTTTACCGTCTGGAAACCTTCTTAATAAATAAACAGTCTTTATTTTAAAGTCATCCTTTTTACGATTACTTAATAAACTCACATGATAGACCGTTATTTCAAATATTTTAACAACTTCAAAGTCAAATTACTCAAAACTAGTATTCTCCAGTTAGTGTGTTCTGCCAGAACAGAGACGATATGGACTATGCACCTTTCACCATAGACTCCTAGAATTCACATTCATCATTTTTTATCGATATAAAAAGTTTCAAGGTTCAAGTTTTATTATTAAACTTTCGTTCTCAAAAATATTGCCCTTAACCTGGTGGCACCCCAAAAAGCACCTGTATATTGGGTGCATAAATAATTGTAAGCTTAATCGTGCTCTTCTTATAAGTCCTCATATAAAAACTGAATCGCTTATTGAGTGACTCTTTAATGTTAATTTTCTACAGGTAGGTATATCGGCCGGAATACACCTGTATCTTCCAGGTATGCACGCAAGGTAAAAATGAAAGCGCGTTTGTATACCTACATAATCAAGATATTATAAACAATAATGTACAATGTGAAGGTCACTTCTGACTTCCACATAAACTCCTCCACAATATCGATGTTAAAAAAATTCTCATTCTGATGTTAACGTTAATGTTTGGTATAATGTGTAATGAAAGGTGTAGAACCCTGATAATTTTACTTGCAGACAGAGTCTTAATGTGACATAAATTCTCATTCGCTGCTGACTAGATAATGATTTTTTAAATACCACCTTAAAATGCACGTTAATTACATCGATCAGCCGCCTGGTCATTGCGCGCCAGGTGTGTCTTCAGCGTCCAAAGTATTAATGAGATTTTCTTTATTTATTTATTTATTTGAGGAAACAAAACATTGTGGACATATACAATCTAAATTCAAAACGTTCACAACATGAGATTTACATTATAACAAATAATATAACCCCCACAAGAGAGAAGAAGAGAATATAAGATATAACAATAATAACAATACCTTTTTTTGAACATTTTTATAAAGAATAATAAAATTTCGAATACAAAATACATAACATATCACCGAAAATGTCTACGTCTTTGGGGAGCGCATTGATTAGTCTCGCACCCCTCGCTAATGGTGTCTGATAGGTTTGACACGAGGAAATGGTTTCGATCTAGAATAAATCATGGCTGCGACCACGTAGGTAATTGAAGTCACAAGCTTATTAAAAAAATACCTACTCACTGCAATATTGAAAAGGTATAAATACTCTGGCATGAGAAAATAATAATAATCATATATTATAAAGCAGAGTATCTTCTTTAAGATTTTCAGAAAATTCGAGTTCACAGTCAATTTAATAACTTACACTATGTACTGTATTTATATTTATATCAATATCTGAATAATACACTCTATAATGTAACCAAATAACCTACACACACTTCCCTCTAAGTTACGCAAAACAAAAATTAACGAAGACACAATGGAGCTATGTAACCACAGATACACAACATCCGACACAGGATCAATAACGCAGAAATTTATTTGAAACATATACTCAGCCATCACTCTTGCCAGGAACATAAAAATATCACACGAACGCACAAAGATACTAACAGGCCATGGAGCGGTGCGAGCCTATCTAAAAAGATTTAAATTGAGAGATGATGACTGTTGCACATCTTAAACTGCAACATTGCAACACATCTCAAACTGTGTGGCATGTCATCAACGACTGCTCTTTACTAGAAAGAAAGCGATGGACTCTCAGGACTCAGCGTAGACAGCATAATCATGAAATTGACCTCCAAAAGCCTCACGAAGTACTAAGCAATAGAATAACACAAGAACACAACACAAAATATTTAATTCTGGCCATAAAGAAAACTAAAAATATAAATGGAAGAACATAATTAGCCACACATCAATCCAACTAACCCTCCTGACTACCTTGTATGAAAAATCAAAAGCATGGTTATTTATATTTAAAAAAAAAAGATAAATAATAATAAAAAATAATCAAATAATCTTTAATCAGATTATAATATTTTTTTCAATCAACATATTGTGGATAAAAATCGACCCTCGTAAAAATAATTTATTTTAAATTCACCTACACCGTAGAATTATGTATCGATGTAATCGATACATCCACAATAAATTATATATTAACCATTTTTTCTACTACAAGATGAAATACTCATAAATGTTGGTACAATATAATATGTACCTATTTTAATTTTCAACAATATGAATACAAATAAAATTTTAGATAATGTATCTTATATTATTATTATACCTACTAAATCATATAATATCGCCCGGGCAGGTAAACCGGAGAAATTGACACCTGTAAATCTGTGAATCCGGGTCTATAAAATTTACATTGTTTGAATGGATCTGACATGATCTGATAGGGTTACAGTTATTAAAAAAATACTATACAAAAAATACATTCTCAAGAGGCAGCCAAAATTTTCACTGTATTGGAGTCCAAGCAAATGGAAAAAAAAACATAATCTAAATATAGCTACCCAGACGTATGTATGCATAATGCCATTAAATTCATTTTGGTTTACTGTACATCTCATAGAAAGTATGATGGGTAGCTTTTAAGCTAGGGTCTTTCAGGTTTTTGCCTAACCGAAGTAACTCATTATTGTATTTAAGTCGTATCTCCAAATTTATTAAACTTCTCGCCATATTCAGCGAGAATTTTTGGCGAAATTATGAGATACCTGATTTATGAATTGTCCAACGACGTATTTGTAGTAAGACACCTAATTGTCAGAAGCAATCGCAATAAAAAGATAGTCATTACCAGAGTTAAGTGAGGGTTTAAATTTGCCATTGTGTTTTATTAGTAATAATCTGATTTGCATAATATGCATATATAATATTATATTATATTACAATATATTTTGGAGTTGTTTAGGGTACACATTTTTATTCACTCAAATGCTTTAGTTTTTATTTCCTAATTACAATATTCACCTAAGTATCTAGTTTTTTTCAACGTTGGCGGTACTTTTATAGTGGAATGTAATTTGGAATGATTGTGGATGTGGATACTTGGGGAGGGCGGTTTAAACAGGAGTCGATTAAGACACTATCCTTGATGTTGTTTGGTTTTCTGGATGGAGCAGGTCCCTGGTTCATGCACTCACCTCCTAGTAGGTGGATAGTTCTGAGTGTTACTCTCACAGTTACACTTATGAATATAAATGATGATGACAAGTTTGTATGATTGATAAGACACCCTGTGCCGGAACAGTGATTAATAGGTGGTTTGATTGACTGAGTTCGTACGGAGGAGAATTTAATTATTGCTTGGACAACGATCATACCCGCTCGTTGTCTACGAATAACTAACAGTTTATCAATCATGGTCGACTGATGACCCGTAACTGAGTTGTGCCTGTGCGACAATAATTTGATTGGCCCATTCAAACGTAATTATACAAATTAAACGGTCAGCTATCTTGTTAGCCTGAAAACGCTGAGTATTCAATAGAGCTGAAATTCATAATATGATTGATTCAAATTCAAAAGTAAAAATGTTAAAAAATCAACAAAATGGCGTTTAGATAAGAAATTAATGTTTTATCCAAAATATTTAAAGAAAATAATCTGTATTTATTGATTCTTAATACCTAATATTTATAAGAAATAACATGTATTTTTTATCAATAATCAACATTAAAAATATATAATAATCTAAACAATAGACAATAGATATTTAGCTGATTTTAGGATGGAATAAATATATTTTTGGGAAATATACGTCACTATTCATAATAATATCAGTCACTGAGTTTATAATATTATATTGAACAAAAGTTTTGGATTTTTACCTTGAATAAGATCTTAATATCAATAGCCCTTTATTTAAACGAAATAATATGTTGAAATTTCCAGATGTAACAGATGCTTAACAAACAATCCAATTAAAAGTTGTTTTTAACTTAATAATAAAATTAATATTTATGGGCACATAATATATACATACAAAATTTTGAAAACACTTCTGAGAAAATATATTATAATCAATAGAAAAAATCTTTTTCGACCTGCATCTCTCGGGTTGAAAAATATTAGTAAGTTCAAGTAAGTTACAACAAAAAATCTTGGAGTGATCCGTGACGTCGGCCAGTAATCAAAGTAATACCTACTTTGATTTGAAATCCAAAATTCGATCGTAAAATAGCAGCTCAATTTTATTTGGGAAGCGCTTCAGTGAGTATTGAAAGGACAATAGTTAAAATTTGTCGTAATTAAGTATGACTTCTTTAGCATAATGAACTGTGTGCGTGGGCGCGATACCCGAGAGATGCAGGTTCGATTCCTGCGGGATGTCTTACTTTTTTCAAAAAGATTTTTTCTATCGGTTACAATATATTTTCTCAGAAGTGTTTTCAAAATTATGTATGTCCAATAATTAGAATGCTACATTCTTAGATCTTGTGAATTATTCGTTGAATAAAAAAAATGGTTATTTAATATAATAATATGGGCTTTAATTATATTATTACTAATACCAATTTTCCGAATATCTTTTTTCGCCCGATAATTAAATATATCCAATTCGAAATTGTTATGTGATTAATGTTATTAAGACGGGTTAATGATGTCCTGCTGACTGATCTGGAGCAACAGTTAAGAGGGCAATTTGGTCCTTTTATGGGCATACTCGTGCAATTCATTTAATATACTTCAAGTACGTGTTATACACCTTACAATGTATCTTATTGCTTTAAAAACAAATACAAGCTTCCCTAGATGTGTGCGCCGATAATTATGGAAAGTGGGAAAGAGCATCTACTTCAACGATAACTCGTATCGAAACGTCTTTTTGCCATTCATCATTTAGCCGATTATGTATAACAACGGTTTCATGATTAAATTCATTTTCGGAAAAGAATCAATTAAAGAACCACATAAATGCCAAATTAACAACACACGTGACATCATGTAATTGTGTACAATGTTTCTGACTTATTTACGATACTGTAATGATTTTCGAATTAAATTATTTTCAATTTATTTTAATTTTCAATCTCAATTTATTTATTTTTGAAGTTATATCTACTTCTTTTGGGACGAGAGTGAAATAATTGAAAGCTGCGCGCGCACACCGTTTCGACAGTATTAGATTAGCTGCAAATCAGTACATCAGTATACAAATGCAAGTTTGATAGTAGAATTGTTCCGTTGCCTAAGCAACGAATTTATTATTGTCGGCCATTTGCAATTCCTTACGTAAACAAACGATTAAACGTCAGAGTGACAGTTGTTACTTTAAAAATAAAAACAACGAGAAATAACAAGATAATTAAGAGCTAGTCGAAGAATCTAGGTTATCGGAAGTTTTGTTTTTGTTTTGTTACGCCATAGAAGTATAACTTCTAACGCGCGTAAATAAGTACACGCACCGATTTTTTTTAACATATTGTGGACATTACAAATTATAAGTTTAAGATGTTCACAACACGACATGAAACATTATTGTACAAAAGAAAGAAAAAAAAAGTAATAAAAGGTATAAAAATGAAAATATAAAAAGAGAACCTAATATATACATACAAAGCAGTGAAAATACAATTGTACGTCTATAAATAGTAGTTCAAGGAAGTACACCAAGTTTGCTAAGGAGACTCTTATTTAAGAATTTATAAAATAGCATCCACCTAAACTCACCTCACGCAAGTGGAATATCTCAACACCCGAAGCAATTTGGTTGAACAAAGCTATCGCCCTCCAGTTGGCATTTCCAGTGGCAGGTTGGTTCTGCACCTTGGGAGAATAAACAACTGATGCTCCCTTTTTCTAAGATAGTTATCAGGGACACACAGGTCAATACTGCCAAGAATGGTAGAGTTCTCATTTATACCTTTTATTGAATCCGATAAAATAAATTTATTAGTTACTCGGTTGTATTACTGATAAAAATGGATACAATGATTTGGGTATCTACTAATCAAACAATTTCTTTATTTAATGAGTAATAAACAAGACTTACGTGACATGATACATCAGAAACATAGTTATTAGAAAAAATAATTTACATATAATGTTGATACCGCTAGGTGTACCTACTCGGATCCGTGTTCGGAAACTTGTATGTATGCAGTTCGCCGTATCACACTTCACCGTGAAATTTTGTAATATCTTGTGTAAAAATAAATGACCGTATATTAAAGACCGTCCAACCTCTTTGGGTCGTATAGTACTCACATAAAATTCATGTCTAGATAAAACACGGTTCTTGTCGGTTTACATGAAGCCAGCAGAAAACAAATTTTGAAAATGGCCGATTTACTAGATTATTTGTTAGGTTAGGTTAGGTAAGCTTTTCATTCTTAAATTCACGAATTTTGCCTATATCAGCTATGAAAATTGAATTAATGTTCATATTGAATCTAATAAAATTGGAGACCGTACAGTATATGGTCATCTCTTTCAGATAAGAAAGCTCAAGTTGAACTGTGCCACGGTGAAATGTTTTACGTACAATTTGCATGGATCTTTCTTTCTTTCGACCATGTCCGATCCTAATAGGATCATAATATGGGCCTCCACAGAGTAGAGGTTTGTATTAACAGCTTTTGTTTTTTACGAGAAATGGATGTCAGCCACTTGCTCAAATTATTAGGTCCATACCCTGATAGACACAAATTGAAAAACAATATGTGTACTTGCCAGACCCAGGATTCGAGCCTGGGTCTGATCTAGTTATGGTCCAATGCATAAGCCGCGCGGGCACCGTGGGTAGCGATCTATTTATATAAAATGCTGGTGTACCCATCGTCTATATATGGCATAATCAGAAACTGAAATAATTGTATCCAGTTATTTAAAATATGTCTCCAAAGAGTTCTGCAAATCTTTGGCCACATAGCAAGAAGGAAAAACAATTAGACTTATTCGTCAAATACATTATCATCACATTATGTGCTGTCACAGAAAGCTGCTGGTACGGAAAAAAAAGTGTAATGTCATTTATCTTGGATGGATCTTTACTTCATGGATTACTCGGATCATTGGATTTCTGGTAATGTGCTTTACCAATTAAGCAGCCGGTACTATACTTAATAAAGCATATTATTTACTTAATAGCAATAATATTTAATAATAACTATGCTTCCGAAATGATATAATCTCTTATTACTTTTATATGAAAATATATTATATTTATATATTTTTACGGAATGCTAATAGAAAAATACCTTTTTTGCTATAAGAATTAATAATAAAATAACCCATATATATCTTTTTTGTATTCAAGGATTTCGAGTTATTTTGTCATCATTCTTTTTACACGTAAGTATTCCTTTTTAAAACATATTTTATGACAACATTATTAAACTGCATAATACAGGTATTACGTTATATTTTTTTACACAATTTCTCACCGAAGTTTTTGCGGTTTACTTGATTCTCGATATATTCAAGAAAAAAACGACCAACGACCTTCCTGGTTTTTTTTTTTTAAAGAGAGTGACAGGTGCGTATTATTTTACTTTTTAACACTTAGGGCACGCGTTTTGTATTACAAATATGCCAAAACACTCACTCAACCCTTACTCAGTACGCATATTGCGGTTTCACAAACGACATACTCATTATTACCGGCATACCGGTATTTTCTCGTAACCACACTCCTGTTTTTTTTTCAAAATTTTAATTAATGGATAACTCCCAAAAAAATTTGCTTAAATAGTTACCTGACTGGCATGACCAACCTTTTCCCAAATATGTTAATTTATAATCAACTTGACAAAACGTTGAATAATGGTTCATATTACCTATAATGTTTTCTCTTAGTATTATTATAAACAAATAAGTGGATATCATACATTTGTACTTAGTATAAAGTCCACATTGGCGGACCAAATTTAATAAAGGATGCTCATTCATATGGATCCTAATCTTTACTCATTATATCCTGACGTAGATTAATAAATTCTTAGGTACTTTTATAAAAACATAGTTTAGAGAATAATTATTATTTTCTTATAAATAGATATTTTTTACATATAAATATTGTTAAAAATAAGGTTTAACGATTTATAATAATGGCAATACTCGATGCCAACAGTTCAGTGTATAATATTGTATTTTTTTAAATTACAATAATCCACGAATTGTCAAAACAATCCAATCATTAGATTACATACATTAGTTTTAAAATATAATTGAATTATCTTTATTTTTCAAATACTAAAATTCTAAGACACTAATAATAATACTAAGACTCCAATCATTGAACCTATGCAATGAAATAATCACAGTGGGTATCGGGTAGATTGAGAAAATCATAATATTATACTTAGATACTTATTGTGACCTCAATGGGAATCGAACCCGGAGCCCATGGATGAGAATTCAGTACCTTGTGCATTGGACTACAATTTAGTGTTGCCTGATGTGTCACTATATTTTTATCAACCATCTACCAACCATACTAATACTAATACTAAGACTCCAATCATTGTACCTATGCAATGAAATAATCAGAGTGCCAATCAGGTACATTGAGAAAATCGTAATATTATACTTAGATACTTATTGCGACCTCAATGGGAATCGAACCCAGAGCCCATGGATGAGAATCCAGTACCTTGTGCATTGGACTACAATTTAGTGTTGCCTGATGTATCACTTTATTTTTATCAATCATCTTATTACTTACTGATGTATTGTTAAAGCTGGGAGGTGGCGATCAATAAACAACCACATGGGTGGAGAACGGTTTATATTTTTAGATTAAATTATATGTTAAATAATTCATTAGAAGATTAACATAATCATTTATATACGAGAACAATAATTACTATATTATGTCTGCCAACTCCTTTGTATATGACCATCAGAAGGCAGTTTCAGCCTTATCACTAATAAGGGTCACTTTAGTAGATTTAAGTATATTAAAAATATCTATAATAGGTATAGTTATCTACGTCTAACGCAAATATTAAATTGATTTAATAATTATACTGCAATCGTATCATATAATAATAATATCAATACTTTTGAATGGGAATTCGTTGTTTAGGCCCTCCCTTGAATTATGTTAAAAATACTATTTTACTGAGTTCTTCTACTTATTTTTTTTTATTTTTTCATTATACAAACATTTTACTGCTATCAAATAAAGTAACCAGACATCTTAACAACAATGACACTTCTAGGTGTATTCAATGTATGCAAAATTCATTTCATTTAAATTTAATCATTATTGTTTTTCAATTTATGTATGAGCCAAAGTATGGACCTAGTAGGTTGAGCAAGTGGCTGACATCCATTTCTCGTAAATTACAAAATCAGTTAATACAAACCTTCACTTTATGAAGGCCCATCGGATCCTATTAGGATCGGGCATGGTCGGAAAAAAAAACTATTCGGGTAAGGATGATAACTCCCATGGTCAATCGTCACTTCTCTCACCCTTTTGCCATGTGAGACCTGCCTCACTAATATGAAATAATAATTGCATACATACTTGTTTCAATTTATTTAATAGCATGGTTCATGGCTGTTTACCATTTATATATAAAATAAGATTTTATCATGGACCGTCTGAGAATTAGGACTATATTTGGAATTATCCCTAATCGATTAACTTTTCTTAGATGGCAACATGAAATTGGAACATGACAGTTTAAGCACAGTGTGCTGACATTTCAAAGGCATCACTTTGAGTACAACCGCATAAACAATTTTAATTAGAACTTCAATTATTTGGAGTATTCATACCAAGCGTAAAGTGTAGTCGAAGACCATTGCATTGAGATTCTAAACATTCTTCACATATCGATGTGCGTGAAACTGACTGAGGTAATTACGTGTAGTAAAACAAACAATAGAGTATAATGAACTCCACAAAGCTTACCGCAGTTTAAAAAAAATAACCTCGGAGCTGTGATAACCCGAGGACAACTGGTTAACTATCACTGCTATATACAGTCAAAAATATCCCATCATGAATACTGTCCAAGATAGGAATTGGTCTCGATCTGAACTAGTTGTCTCCTTCTCACTCGTTTATTAACGGCATTTTTCGTCTCCTGTGTGAGTTTTTTTTCATTTTGTTTGCTTTGTGTTGTTTTATTGTAAGGTGGTTTCGGCATCACGTCAAAATTGCACCTGTAACTTTGAGTTCCACGGCACACGACGGCTTTTAAAATAATGTTTAAATAATTTTTCTGTTCATTAATTATTTAAAATAGCAGATCAGCTGATTATCGAAAATGATCAAAAGTCATTGATACGTAATTTTAACACAGTTTGTATTATAAAAACTTGTAATAAAATACAAAATATTTATTAACCTACCACTTATCTATAATACTTACTAATAATATGATTACTATTAATATTGCATAAATTAGTTATTAGTATAATAAAATGTCATGTTTTTATAAATATAATTAGCCAAGTGAACGACTTGTTAAAAAATATATAACGATTGTAAGTAGGTACTCATTGAAGTATATGTTTAATTAATTTTTTTATAAACAGTACTTTTCTTAGTACTGGTTTTACATGAAAATTTTGTTAATGATTGTTAATTCATAATTATTATCTTTGCATTCGTATCGATTAAATAAATTCATTAAGTATAACAGTCATAACTTTGATTTGATCCAATAATAATTTATTAAAACTCATTGAAGTACTTAATTGCGAATATAATGTTCAATTCAATTTAATTCAATTTTTTTTAACATATTGTGGACATTACAAATTTTAATTACATAAAGATTAAGACGTTCACAGCATGACATGAAACATTATTATAAAGAAGAAGAAAAAAATAATGAAAGCGATAAAAATGACAATATAAAAAGAGTAGGTACATAATAATATAAACATACAAAAGCAGTGAAAATACAAAAATACATCTATAGAATTTCAAAGAAGTACACCGAGTTTGCTAAGTTTGATAGGGTCCACCTAAACTCACCCTCACGCAAGTGAAATATTATGTCAACTCCCGAAGCAATTCGGTTGAAGATAGTTATTGCTCTCCCAATTGGCGTCACTGGTGGTTCTGCCCCTTGGAAGAATAAATAACTGATGCTCTCTATTTCTAAGATAGGTAGTTATCAGGGACAGGGACTGCCCAAAATAGCAGAGTTCTCGTTTATGCCTCATTCCTGTGCAGTTTGATAAAAAAAATAATTGATTTATTTTTCATATAAGCTATTATGTTGATGACTAATTATTGTACTAGTATTATTTATATTAATTAATAAAAAACATTCAATTACTTTGAGAAATGACTTATCGAAGTAAGTCCTCGTTAATATGGTAGGATTTATATTTTTTCTTACAAGTAATTTTCACTGCCAATTCTAAAACCATACCTCCCCAAAAAGTAGGTATACCGCGAGCGGTCTCGAATCCATCGCTATCTTAGGTCAGGGGGGAGTGGTATAATAGCCCGCGGCTTTCGACCGCGAAGGTAGACCAGCGGCGCGGGTAGCGGGGAGCGTTGCGTCGCGTGCGGCACGCGCCGGGCACAACGCGACCCTTTCAAGTCGCTCGTGACGAAAGTCAAGGAAATTAATTCGCGGAAATCTATATGCAATACGTCTATAAGAAAAGCTACCTACGATTTCACAGGAATTGGAAATAATGCATTGCATTAATACCATTTAACGGTATAACTTTTCGGGTGATCGTTTTTTGTTTATATAAAAGACCATTTAAGTAAGTAATGTTGTAAACGTATTTTCACAGTTAAAACCAATCTTAGTGACACCTGAATTTCTCTCTGGACCATCCGCACTCTTATTGGTGTTATTCATTAATGAGTCAATAATATTATAATATATTGTGTTTATCTACATACAAAAGGGAACAAGGTTTTGTAAAATGTATTATATTATTTTACATTAATTACACTTTGACTCTGACTTTGACTTTGAAATATCTCAAAGATAAAAATGATAAAGAACTGCTTTTCGGACCCTGCGATTATCTGTATTAATGGCACCCAACACGAGCAAGTCAGCAGCTACGTCTATCTCGGACAGCAGGTGCCCATAGACGGAAGCATGCACGATGAAATTTCACGCAGAACAAAGCTGGGATGGAGTGCTTTCGGACGTCTGAATAGTATCTTCAAGAATGATCTACCGTTATGCCTTTAGCGTAGGGTGTTCAACCAATGTGTGCTGCCCGTGCTCATGTATGGCTGCGAGACGTGGACCCTTAACACGAGAGATATCTAAAGGCTAAGAGTCGCACAGCGAGGCATGGAGAGGTGTATATTGGGCATCACGCGAAAGGACCGTAAGAGAAACGAATGGGTTAAGAAGCAGACAGGAGTACGCGATGTAATAGACGTTGCCAAACAGCTGAAATGGAGATGGGCGGGGTACATTGCTCGCCGAAAGGACGGCCGCTGGACAAATGCCGTCATCCAATGGTACCCAAGGGGCACGAAACGGCCACAGGGTCGCCCCAAAAGCCGCTGGATTAATAAACTGATAAAGTTCGGCGGAAATACGTGGCAGCGAACGACACAGGACCGAGAGAGCTGGAGGAGGCTTGGGGAGGCTTCCTTCCAGCAGTGGATTGACCCCGGCTGATGATGGTGACACTTTGACTAATAAATGCACCTGTATTTAATACATAATATCATTATATATATATTTATATAATTTATTTTTATTTCAGCATATTTCATTTTATGAAATAGCAATTGACGATGCCAGTCTAAATATAAATAAAAGCTTAAGTATTAAGGTGCATATCGTTAATCATAAGAACATACCTACTCGTAATTGATAATTATTATTTACGTGAGAAATGTGTTTTATATGCGTCAATGTGTCAATGACAAATCATGAGGGTCATTTTTGTTAGTTCATAGGTGTTAGCAGCGGTCCTGGGTATATTTAAAATAATTGGGCACCGGTTTTATTGATATTAATAATTAGATTATAAAAGAAATCCATACTATTAAGATGTGGTATTGGAGGTGTATCATGGGATTCTCTATATTATCTAGAGTCTAGACTACCAGGCGTATCAACAAAATCATTATTAGCTTACTGTAAAAACAGCCACTGCACCGATTTAAATAGGTACCTATATAAGGTATGTGGTAGGTGTTTATTGGCAATTAGCTCACAAGAGTCCATTTTGTAAACAGAAGAAGAATTTCTCATGATTACCATCATCCTCAGTAGTGAAGCCATGACTAAGAAGAATGCCTAGCTTATTTATTACGAAAAAAAAAATGTGTATTATGTTTACTTGAATATCATATACGTACGTTAATGTGACTTTCAAATTAATATGTGATCATTGAGCTGTGAAAACCTCCGATATCACAAAATAAAATTTTATATTTGAGACAAAAAACTGCTAAGTACATAAACTAAAAAACTCTTTGAAAAAAATTGATTTATTAGAATAATTATTGTTAGTGGAGAACTCGTTTTAATGAAATGTTTGTAAAAGCTCTCGTTTGATTACTAGGTAGGTACATATACTTAAGGTATTATATTTAATATAATATACGGATGTTTATATAATTCATTGACTATAATTAAATTTTCGTGATATATAAAACTACTTTTACTAAACTAAGCCGTATAATATAAATTAACAAATATAAAAAAAACCTTTTTAAACCATAAACAAGAAAAATGTCAGATCTCAGATTTTAATATTTTATAATTTCTGTGGCCATTTTTATACTTATTCAGCGCTCGAAATGGAAAAATTTACGAACCGGAGCGCTCGACAGTTTTATAAAGAAGAATACATAGTTATCGTAGTAAGGAGACATAGTTATCAAATTTTACGTGTATTTCATAAAAATAAGTGTGTTAGATTTTCTATTATATGGCCTATCTAGCTCAGACGGTCAAATTATTTTTTGCAGCGATAATTTTACCGATTTCACGAACAGGAACGTCGCTCCGGTGCACTCCGGTCCATTTCGAGCCATGTACTTATTTGGGTTTTGCGCTGCCGTTTTCATTGTTTTTTTATTGAGACAACCAATATTGAGACAACCAATATTGAAAAAACAATAATCCTAGACAAGATGGATACACTGATGCATTTGTTCGCCGCAACAGTTGCCGAATCAGCAGAAAATTCAGCATCTGCTAGAATTCTAGCACAACAAATTTCCACGAATGAAGGAACTGTTCGACAAGCAATGGAACTCATAAAAATGAAAGCCTTTAAAAGTTCCACTTCATCATATGCAAGTGCTGTAAAACAAACAATTCCACCACCTATATCCCGTCTAGGCGCTGCAGTACGTCCGACCAAGCCTGCAGTACTGGTTTTCCCGACAAATGACGAAATAAAAGATTCCGCATCAACAAAGGCCATCATACAAGAAGCGATAAATCCCAAAGAGTTAGGAGTGAAAATTACCGGCGTACGATTGGTAAAGAATTGTGGGGTCATAATAAATACTGCCACAGAGTCCGACTCAGAACGCCTAGCAGCCGCACCAGGCTTCACATCAAACAAACTGGAAGCAAAAATCCCACCCAAAAGACTGCCACGTATAATCATTTATGATGTACCCCGGGAAGTTGAGGACGTAGACTTCCTACAAGGCATTCATCAATCAATCCGCGAAATACAATTACCTGCCGAAGTGTTCACAAAAACAACCATCCGCAGTCATCTTGCAGGACCTCGAGAAGGCCCTACATGTCACCGAGTATTTTACGTCCAACCAGCAGTAAGGCACCTATTAATAGAACAAGGTCGGTGCTATTTTGAATGGTCGTCACACAGAGTGCGTGACTTTACTGGTATAACATTGTGCACACAATGTTGCATGTATGGACATCCGAGCAAATTTTGTAAAGAGCCTCAAGTCTGTTCCCACTGTGCATCACAGGGTCACATATCTACCGAGTGTTCACAGTCTAATAAAACACCAATATGTGCAACTTGTACACGCTATGGGAAGCCCGCTAGTCACAAAACAGGGGAAAAACTATGCCCTGCACAAGAAGCATATTTAAAAAAGTCTCTCAACTCAATTGATTATGGCTGCTAAAATAAAATTAGTACACGCCAATATCGGTCATAGCCAGATAGCAACAGTCGACCAATGGACATCAGACCAAAAGAAAAATCAAACTTCTAGGAATAAGGCAGTCAAAAAAATTATTTTTCTTCAACAAAATCTTCAGCGATGCCGCTCAGCAATGGATCACATAATAGCTCAGGCCAAATACTATGATATATTACTTCTTCAAGAGCCTTACGTCGGAAATACGGGCAGAGTAACATCTCCCCATAATCTAACAATATATCAGGCCGACGGAACATCGGAAAACCCCTGCAAAGCCGTAATAATCATCTCCAATCCTAACCTCCGCCTTCTTTGGAGAAGCGACATATCTGACCAGTGCAATGCATTTGCAACCTTGAAATCTGGAACCTTGCAGCTAACGATTGGATCAATTTATATACCACCACCATCCTCAACATTGGTAACACTCCAAAAAATTGAAAAATTAGGAAAAGATAAAGGCGAATATATAATAAGAGGAGATTTCAATGCAAAAAGCAGCTGGTGGGGGAGCCCGAAAAATGACAAAAGAGGCGATGAGATCATCAGTTGCCTAGCCAGCATTGGGTGGCACGTATGTAATGAAGGATCAGTTCCAACTTACAGCACCTGGCGGAACGGGAAACATTTAAAATCTCATATCGATATCACTATCTCTTCACCAAACACAACACACAAAATTGCTAACTGGACAGTAGAAGACCAACACAACCCCATCTCAGACCACAACCCAATCACCTTTACTTGGAACAATACAATTAGCGTACTCTCACCCATGACCGACTCAACACGCATTTTTATAACAAATGAAAAAACCGACTGGAGAAAAATAAATGAATTGACAAGGGAAAACATGGCCGAGCTTAACATAGATAAACAGTTCCTTGAAAACATACATACAACTCCTGAACTCGACACTGCAGTGGAAACGGTCACCTCGGCAATCTCTATCGCATGCCATAAAATACTCCCACAAAAAACGCAACATGATATTAGGAAAAATCCAATCTGGTGGAACGCTGAATTATCAAAAATGAAAAGAATAACTCTCAGATCAAAACGGAAATTACAGAACTCAAGTGACATCATGCGACCACAAAAGCTCACTGACTATATCGACAAAAGAGAAGCATACAAAACAGCCATTGAGGAAGCAAAAATTAAAAGCGCTAAATTATTTTATGAATCTCAGACGCCAATGACAGCATGGTCTTCGCTATACAAAATAACAAAAAAAACTAATGCCAGCAATATTCAATCGACACTTACTACAGAGGGAGTAAAGCACTCATCCGCAAAAGACTCTGCAAAAGCCCTAATGGAAAAATTCTTTCCATACGATGATCCAACAACAGATACACCGATTCAACACTACATCAGACACACATCAGACAACCATATTCCGGGCGGAGAGGATGATATCCAATTCACACTTACTGAGATCCTATCCGCCTTACAGAATATGACTCCAAAAAAGGCACCTGGACACGACAACCTCACATTAGATATCTGCCAAAATTTCGCAAAAAACTTCCCTGAAGAAATTCTACTACTATACAATAAATGTCTGACACTCGTTCACTTCCCGAAATCCTGGAAAATAGCGATCATTAAGGCCGTTCCTAAGCCTGGGAAAGATGCTATGGACACAAAATCGTACAGGCCTATCGGCCTCCTTCCCGTTTTCGGAAAAGTGCTAGAAAAACTAGCAATTCAGAGAGTGCACTGGCATCTTACAAAAAACAACAAATTGAGCACTAAACAGTTTGGCTTTACCCCTCAAACATCAACAGAACACGCACTAAACAAAGCCGTACACATAATCTCAACGCATCTCGAATTGAAAGAATCACTCATAGCAATTTCCCTAGACATTCAAGGTGCATTTGATAACGCATGGTGGCCACACATAAAAAACGCCCTTGCAATCAAGTCAACACCGCCTAACTTGTACAAACTGTTTTGCAGTTATCTACAAGATAGGGAAGTAAAACTAAAGTATGCAGACGAAGAAATAAAACAAAACCAAACCCAAGGTTGCATCCAAGGCTCAACTTGTGGCCCAACACTATGGAATATCGCCTTAGACAGTCTATTAACAATACTCTTACCCCACAATACATACATACAAGCCTTTGCTGACGATGTGTTAATATTGATAGCAGCAAAAGACACCGACGAACTGGAATTAAAAACCAATAGCGTGCTTCAAAAAGTAAACTCATGGGGTGAAGACGTAAAACTAACCTTCTCAGATATTAAGACAAATATAATGTTTATCAACAAAAGGAAAATACGAACACCAGAAATCCAGTGGAAAAGAAAACCGAAAGAGTTGGTCGATTCCTTTAAAATTCTTGGCATAATACAAGACAGGCACATCAATTGGGCGAAACACGTCGACTACATATGTAAGAAAGCAGCTCAAATGGGAAAATTCTTTTTAAAAACAGCAAGAGCCACTTGGGGGGCGTCTCCTGAAGTTTTAAAAATTATATATCATGGAGCTGTGGAGCCAACCTTAACTTACGCGGCATCGGTCTGGAATAAAGCAACTCACAGAAAGTCGATCCAAAAAAGACTGAATTCCGCGCAAAGACCTTTCGCAATATCAATTTGCAAGGGATATCGCACAATATCGCTAACGTCAGCACAAGCCCTGGCAGGAATAGCGCCAATAGATATAAAAATACAAGAACTTACAGGAATATACCAAGTTAAAACAAGCCACATACTTCCCCGACACTTACCTACAGACAGAACATACGAAAACAAAATACACTACACACAACTTCCACATCCTGGTAACAGACATCTAGAAAATATAGAACACATAGGAACAGTTGACGAAGACACTAAAACAAAATACCACATCACAGGATTGGAGATCTACACAGATGGCAGTCTAATCGATAACAAAGTAGGGGCAGCTTTTGTAGCCTACGAAAATGGAACATTAATAACACCCCGAAAATTTAAGCTCGAAAGCTACTGCACTGTTTTCCAAGCAGAAATATTTGCTATCAGAGAATCTCTCGAGTGGACACTCAAAAGATTAAAGTTCCACAGACACGACTATGTAAACATATTCTCAGATAGCCAATCCAGTCTGGTAGCTCTCCAAAACCCATCATCGACACACCCACTTGTAAGAGACATTTTAACACTGTCAACACAGCTTCGAATGATAGGAACAAACCCCAGATTCTTCTGGATAAGAAGTCACACAGGGATAGCCGAAAACGAGGAAGCTGATAAATACGCTAAACAAGCCACAACAGACAAAAGACCTTTAACCTATACACACTTCCCTCTGAGTTACGCAAAACAAAAACTAAACGAAGATACCATAGAGCTATGGAACCACAGATACACAACATCCGCCACAGGATCAATAACGCAGAAATTTATTCCAAACATAAACTGTGCCATCACTCTTGCCAGGAACTTAAAAATATCACACGAACTCACACAGATACTAACAGGCCACGGATCGGTGCGAGCTTATCTAAAAAGATTTAAATTGAGGGATGACGACTGTTGTCCATGTGACGGCAACACATCTCAAACTGTGTGGCATGTCATCAACGACTGCCCTATACTAGAAAGGGAGCGATGGACTCTCAGGACTCGATGTAGACAACATAATCACGAAATTGACCTCCAAAAGCCTCACGAAGCACTAAGCAATAGAACAACACAAGAACACTACACAAAATATTTAATCCTGGCCATAAAGAAAATTAAAGATATAAATGGAGGCACCTAATTAGCCCCACATCAATGCAACTAACCCACCCAACCACCTTGTACGAAAAAGCAAGGGTATGGTTATTATAATAAAAAAAAAAAACCAATATAATATTGTTTCTATAATATAGAGTATTTTTTTTGTTACTACATCATCTTTATACAATTTAAATTTTCATTTAATATACCTGTGCGATTCAATATATTTTTTTAAAACATGTAAATTAACAAAAGTAGGTCAATCATGAAAAGGATATCCATAAAACAATAACATACAATCAATATAAGTACTTACTTACACGATATTAACTTCATACAAATCGCTAATATAACGGAATTGTTTGAAACTACTATTTAACTCCGTCCATTTTAAGGGGAATGCTATACACTTGATGTTAATTTTCTCTTGAATACATTGATATGAAATAATAAGCCAAGCATGCCTAATGTCAAAATGACTTGGTCACTGTATACAAATCGTCCATTCAAGTGGTGGTTCACCTGTTCCCGAGATTAATATTTGTCATATTTCATAAATGATATTTTATAATATTATCTTGTATATTAAAGGCAAATTACATTTTTTAATCATTTTTATATTCAACTGAATTAAGAAAATGTGCCCTTTGAATATAATATTAATTTAAGCACAACTTTTATAATAAATTTTGTAAGACACAGTGTGATTAAATGTATATTATTAATAATTGTTTAAGTTACTTAGTGTCATTTAATTAACGTATTTTAACTTATACGTTATTTTATCTGTGATGAAATATAGATTATTTAAAAGCAATCCGACGGAAACTCTCATGTTATCGTTATTTTAATTTAAAAAAATCTTATCCTGTTTTAAGGTTTTAATACAATTACTTCCGCCTGGCCTTTTTTCATATCATTACTCCTTCCGGTTTTTGTTATCCGTAAGAACTGCGCTCCCAAAAATTATTTAATGTTGAACTAATAATCTTTTAAACAAATTGTCAAAGCATTAATTGATTTAAGTTTTCTTCCATTTCATTTGAGTAATTTTTGCAACCCGGGTTTCGTCTTTTAGTATCTTTAGGCACTATGTAGGGTGAGGTCGATGTTGAAATCCCACATAAACCATGTACACTAAACTTTGTCAGTTATACAGTTATTATATTTTTATTGAACTGAAAATATAAATTACAGATGGTTTTTTTAATTTGATTCAACCCTTCTTAAACCAAATCTATAATATCTAAAATTATGTATGATATTTTAATGGCATTATTTTACTTATGAATATTTTTATGTAATATCTCTTAGTATTATGGTTTGATTAGGCAGCATTTTATTGAATTTTAGAAACTAACCAATACCATCTGCAACTTGTATTATTTGTAGTTCAATGAAAACAAATTTTCAATCAAACAAAAAAAACAAACAAAAAAAAGTTTAGTGTTCACTGTTTATGTCAGATCTTAAGAGCTTGCCTTCACCCTTCGCCATTTCTATGTACACTGACAACGAATAAAGCTAATTCACATTTATATAATAAATGAATACAATAAAACGACGTATATGCATACTAAGTAAAGAATCGACATATAAAAACAAATTTTAATTTTTAACTGTTTGTAAAAACCCGTAGTAGATACACTAGATACTATTAAGACACAAAAATAAACTGTAATTAAAAGTATCTGTGTCACCACGGCTACTTGCAACGCGGCGTATCTTCAAGATGAAGAAAGTTTCTGGAGAAGGTATCAAGATTCGCCAAGGAATTATAGATACTAATATTATATCTTGTCCCTTTGACGATATGTTAATAAACGTAGACTTATAATCACCATACTCTTCACAATCGGATAGATTTACAGTCACACAAATAATTATCAGTCTAATTATCACAAAACGTTATTATCATAATATATTGTAAAATTAATAATAATAATAGTCTAAAATTTCTACCGAGAATGAAGTCATTTCGTAAAGTGTATGTTGAAAATAATAATTTTAAAATCAAAGTGAAACCACGAGTTTTTAATACGATGCAACAGGTAGTCGCACTGTGTGTCAAATCAACTCACACTATTCTTTATACTCAGCACAAAAGATTTGATACGCATTTTACTTGTCTTGTTTGTAAGTTACAATCAACATAGTTAACTTTCAAAAAACAGATTTAAAAAGTGCTTCCGTAACTTTTTTTTGTAAAAGCTTAGATAACAATCATAATACAGACAAATTTTAAATAATTTGTCAATTAAAAATATAAGTATGTACTTAGTATGAAAAAAAAACTATTTGGTAACAATATAATTGGTTCATACGTTTTAAATATTATATACTTGCTCAGTTATATAATTTAAGTAATTACCAGTGATATCTCACTGGGTTAGGCAGATCATGCACTAATTAGGGTCCCCAAATGGGGTGACCGATATAAATATAAAAACTTTTGAGAGTATTTTTTACTTGCTGCACTGACAGGTTTTTATTATTATAAATATATGTAAACCATGTAAAGGTAGGTATATCAAAAATTTTAATATTTAAATAATTATTCAATTACTACGATAAGAAATTTACCAATGAAGTTGTTATGAAATTTACCAACGATACCAATGACGGATTTTATTGTTATTAATTTAAAAATGTGTTCAACTCTCGGACACTATCTATAAAACGTTTTTCAAGATCGAGCAAAACAACAGAATAATAAATTTTGATGACTTCTTTAAGTTAACTGTATAAACCTCATAACAATATGACTTATGGTTTCTGTCACAGTTGGCCCTATAACGGTGCGAAGCGACAATCTTTTAAACAAGACGAATCGAGTGAGCTTTTTCCATCGGTATTTATCGGAAACGTGCGACTATTTTATATTAAGTTATTAAAACTTCTGGTACTGACAAAGAAGGTTTTTGTTGTCCGATTTCAGTTACATTTTATAAATGTAAGTACACTTGAACTTAACGGAACCTGATATGAATTGTCGCGGTTCTTCTACTCTGCACGCTTCACACAGTAAAATATCAAATTGACGCATTTTTAACTTTACATTAATTTTATACATCAACGCAAAAATACTACTCCATATGGGTTTATTACACTTAAAGTTTTAAATTTTGAAAGTTTTTAAAAAATTGTAAGAAGTGAATGTTCCTATTTTGCAAAAAAATCGCCTACATTACTAAACATACATCATTTGATATCAATACATAAATATAAAAATCTTTTTGAAAAAAATAAGACACCCAGCAGGATTTGAACCTACACCCTCCGGGATTCACAACTATGTGCTCTGACCACCAAGCTATATGCGTTCTATCTAATTACGGTGAAGTCAACTAATATTTTTCACAATACTCGCTTTCAAAATTACTTTTTGGCAATCGGCCAAGTATAAAATAATGCTACATTTTTAAATCCTGTGAACAATTCGTTGAATAAAAGAAAATACTTTACCAACATTACTATTTATAGTACCTTGGTATAGAATCTTCGAATAGAAAAACCTTTTTTAACTTTTTGTGCCTCATTAATGTATCTTGTATATTTTGGATACCTAATCCAAGGGTAACGAAGTAATAACTAGGGGTCTCTAACTACCTATTCTTAAATTTTGATTTAAAAATAACATTTTCATTAAACTATTTTTGCACATTTATCATATGAATGATACGAGATGTGCGTACTGTCTGGTCTGATTTAAAAAAAAACTACTTAACTAACACCATCTGCAAATTGTATGAAAACAAATAAGTGTAACAGATAAAGTTGAGAGGATACTATTATTGTGTTGAATCTTATAATTCGGCAAACCATTTAACTGCATTTTTGACCAAAAATAAGATTTTCATGGCAAATATGTAGTTATAAAACATGTTTTCTATGCTAACATAACATTTTAAATTCGTAAACCTTTAAATAATATAAATGTGTTGCCGTTCTTCACACAAAACAGCCAACTGCAAATTTTTAAATTTTAATTTTAGTTAAATTTTGATATCCATTAAAAACCCACTTAAGGCTTTCAAAGTACTAATAATATTACAATTAATAATAAGTATACAAAGTCATAATATTGTTTGAACGAATAAGATAATGTATTCTGTCTCTATCAATACGTATAGTATTTAAGCAAAGGCAAACGGCCTATATGAATAGTCTTGATAACGGTGTTACAACCGAAATAGCTATCGACAAACCTTTTTAAAAACCTGTAGAATTTAATAATAATTATATTTTCATTTCTTGTAAAATGGAATTGTACTAAGTAAATGCTAACTCAATTAATGCAGATGTCAAATTTCCAATATCATAAACGGAACCACTTCGATCTTTATATAAACCGGTAGCTAAAATAATGTATTAATTAATCAGATTATTTATAAAAAATTAAATTCCAAATGTATTTTTGGAATTGTTGAATTCCGCTCGATAGTTAAATTATTAAGTTTTTTTCTCTTCCTGAATAATTTGCCCAAGTAGAGTTAGCCGGTTTGTAGATTAAGCAGTCGATTATTTTATCAGAAAGGTGTTATATTCCATTATTTTTCATGATCTAATTTACAGGTAGATTATATTTGCTCAAAATATATCAAAGGTTAACAGTTATACGAGAGAAACTTGTAAAAACAGATGAAGTATTTCCTTAACACCTGCGACAAAAATATCTTCTGGCGTTTAGTCAACTCTTTACGTGGACTTTCGTTCGTTGCTCTCATAAACGTATAATCGAAGGAATTTAACTTTTAAATATCAAGGTTCGATTTAAATAATTGCAGTAGTTATAATTATAAGAAATTATAAACTTGTTACACGAGTAATATTTATACCATATACGGTTACAGCAGAGTAGCAATCTTTTGGACAACAATTTATCAATAAATGATAACCAATATGATATTATTTTCAGAGATCAGAACAGACGGCCCTCGACATCCAGTGCGTAAGGCACTGGGTTGTCATCCATGGGCTCCGAGTTCAATTCATTGTAAAATCACAATACAATTAACTCATTTAGTGCTAACACCGCAACTGGCGCGTTTGGAGTCGTTGGCCATTAGATATAATTAACGTGTTATTTAAATGTGGTAATTAAAAGGTTAGCAGTGATTGTGTTAAGTGACTTTACAAAGCCTGGGTATTCATGCGAATATTTTAATTCTACTACCGCAGTACTTGACCGTATAACCTGTTGTTATATTTAAAGAAAATAATATACTGTTATTCTTTTTTCTTTTTATTATGAAAAAGGGACCATATCTAAACAATACCTATTTAAAAATGGGTATATATATATATCCGACCATGTCCGGTCCTAATTCGATCATCTGGGCCTCCACAGAATGTAGGTTTGTATCAACAAATTTTGTCTTCAAGAGAAATGGATGTCAGCCACTTGCTCAATCTATTAGGTCCATACTCTGACTCAATAGACAGATTGAAAAACAGTATGGAAGCTGGGACCCATGGCGCGATAGGCAGACGCTTAAGCCGCGCGGCCAAAATGGGTACCTATCGACATTTTTAAAATAAACCATAATATTAAATTACAATTATTGACCTCTCTAGCACTCGCTCATAATTATGTTTACATGAAATATGGAAAAAATAAGTAGATATATATATACAATAAATAAATATATAAAAATCGTATTATTAAGTGTTTGATTTTTAAACACGTGCTTCTTAATCCAAGCCTCGCCGATTATCGTTGCATATTCATTAATTTCGACAAGTTTTTTTGAGATATCTATAATTTAGATATAAGTCTACAAAACGATTTCTATGTTGTTACTAATAATGTAGTAGGTAATTATATAACCTATGCAACTTCGTCAATATTGGTCTAGTAATTTTTGAGTTATTACTAAAGAAGCAAATACACAGACATTTTTTAGTTACCTACCTTGAATTAATATCATTTGGGATTTATATTATATAATTATGAATATATGTATAATGTACGTCTTTAAATACATACAGCGCTTTTTCCTGGTGTTGTATAATACACAGCAGCTGATACTGATTCAATGAGTAAATGAAAGTCCTCATTTATGACGATGACGTTAATGATTGTGATGAGTATTGTTTTACATTTAAATGTATATTAATTTTCAATCAACTTATTCGTACATCGCTATCATATCTAGAGTTTCAATGAGCAAAGGTTTCTAATAGCTTTTACCTTTCTGATGTATTTATTGTTTTGATATAAGACTGTTTTTTTAACGAAAATTTTATTTTAATCAAAGAATTAAATAATCAAAATAAAATATAAAATATAACTGAACATCAACAATCATCGGAATTAGTCTGTTTTATTTTAAAATATTTATTCAACTTTTTCAAATCTAAAATAAGTATTTGTCTACTAGTTCAGACGTATATTTATCACAAATCTACAGATTAAACTTATTTCTCTTAATATTTTTTTTAAAATAATAAAACGTTTATGTTTGAATTGGGAATAAATTATAGTATATTTTATTACACCAAAAACATTTTAAGTACTCCTTTTCTCCATCATAATGTGCCTATCAAGGGCTATTCATTATTATTCACTTTACTTGATTATTTTTTAATCCGTAAAACAAAGAAAACTACAATGTTACCGTAGTGGGCTATGCAAATAAAGGGCTATCGCCTTTGCAAATAAGTAGGTATTATGATATTAAAAATAATCTGAGTTTGCGCGGAAGGATCTTGGGCCGTTTAACCTATTCAAATATCCGGAAGGTGAGTTTTATTACACCCTACTTAGCAGAAGTTTTAAAGTCCCTTGGATGGGGATGTATTATATTAAACGAGTAGTGCGTGTTTTCTCATATTTGGTTCTTTATATTATTATGTAACCATTCCAAATTCAAAACGCATTATTTTGATATCCATTTTTAATATAAGATTAAAAAAAAAACAAAAGAACGTTCCATCTACTGTCACGTGCATCTAAGTTTATAATATGACAATTTGTCATTTTTAAAACTATTTGTATTACGTATGATAGCTATGAATATTTAAACCTATCGGAATAACTTGGATGGGCTGAAAATTAAATAAAAAAATTTCACTCTCAACCTCCGACTCAGTTTTTCCGAGTTAAAATCAAAGAATTATTGCTTATCTAACAAAATTGTATGTGGAGTGAGCAAGCAAAACAAGTTGCTTAAAAAAACACTACAGGAGCATATTAAATTATATCGAAGTAATTACACCTACATGCAGACATCTGATGGTATTATTCACAGAACAGAATTAAATAGAGGTCCGATAGGCTATATTCAATACACTACATTTTGAAGCAGGGTTTTGAATGTGTGAGTGGTCTACAAAAATTAACCACGCATTATGGACGTAAATAGTGTGTGTAATACACCAATATTAAATGAGCGTCAATGCATTAACCGTGAGCGACGTATTACGTATTCTTGACACATGTTTAAGTTTATCTTGTATTCTTCCACACTCGGGATCGGTTGCCTGCTACTTCTTACCTATCAGGTATTTCAGTTCCCATGTATTATTGGTTCAGTAGAATAACTGCGGTGACCTCAGATTTTTTTAAAATGTATTTGCTCCGACTTATGATCAGTTTTAATGCAGTTTTTGGTCAGCATAGATATAAGAATTATCACATAGCAAAATTTGTATGAAGTGGGCAAGCGAAATGTTAATAACTTATTAACATTTTTTTTACCATAATATACATATTATTATTATTCCTCTTTTGTGTAAAATTAAAACAAAAATTTTAAATTTTCTCTATAACAAATTATTTTATTATAAAAAAATAGTATATCTCACACCACACAACATTTGGTTTCATACTTCATAGAATGTTGTTTGAATATTGGAAAATTTGGATTAATTTACTTTGTTTCAAAATTAAATCCAAACGATACAAACGAAGTTGATTACCCCTTTTATAAATATTTATTGCGAAAACTTCAGCTCTTGGTGAATTTTCTATGAGTTCTAAGAAACCGGTCCCAGCAAACAAAATTGCCATTTATGAAACCATAGTGAGCCACTTTTAAGTGTTTTGTTTGTTTAAATAATGTTGCGATCTTTACCGTGATATAAAAATATTTACATCAAATAATATTAAGACATCAAAGTTTATCATTGTGTTGATCATAAAACGAATACATATTGAAGTAATTTGTTAATATTGATGTTCATCTATTTTTCTGCATACATAATTAAATTAAAAATCTTAGACATCTTATGTACTTATAATATGTTTACGGTTATTAGAAAACAATACAAACAAATCTTTATATCACTAACAATATAGAATCAAAGCGTCTAAAAATAATAAGCTACGAATATGTATAACCCTTCCTTATTAAATCATTAAAAAACGAAAAAATAATTAATCCATCAAAAATTCTTAGTCGTTATATTTATAAACCTTTTTTATTTGGTAATTATATCATTATTGGCTTAATAATTAATATACACATAAGCTTAGCTTTTTATTTAATTCCAAAACTGGTTAGTAAAACTAATTAAATTAAAAAATATATATTCTATTCGAAATATGAAAATACGTTATTATCATTTAACAATACTTATATATTATTTTTAAATAGTCAACGTCTTCTTTTTTGTGTCGTTTTATATATAAAAAATTGTGATCACATCCCTATCACTATCCCGAACCTGTGGAAATAATAAAGCCACTTCGGTAGGTTAGGTAGCCAAGAGAATCTACTTGTCTAAACCTATCTACCATTATAGTATGCATTGTTAGTTAGAGTATTAAATTTCATTCTTCTTATTGCGTAAAATATTACCAAAGTATGCAGCTTTTAGCGGTTGATAGTAACTTTAAGTTTTTTTTTAAACTTGGAATGCCGATGCAGCCACATTGCTAATTGTAATAATACTCAGCCTATATTCCAATATTTTCATGCTAATTGAATAAGTAATGGAATAAAAAATAGTTTTTAACAATCTGTTCAGTAGTTTCAACTAATTGTCATAAAATTAATATAACGAAGTATGGCACATTTTTCGTGTGCTTTATCTCTTAAGTCTCTTTTAAATCTCTGTTATTGAGAGACATTAATAAATAATATTATAAACAACTTTTACAAAGTTTTTTTTTATAAAAAAAACATTTACGACAATATATATTATGGTTTCTTATTATGTATGTACAGTACAGCGATTCTCAGAATCAGTCCATTAGATTAGACTGTACAGGTGACGTTGTTAGTTCCACCCCGCGTATATTTTATTAACATTAATTATTATTGGCCGATCGTAGATATCAGTTCAAACAATGATTCCGCTAGCAGTTTTAAAACTCTTTCTAACCTACACTTTAAAATGTTACCCACGATGTATATTAAACATTTTATTTGAAACGTTGAATTTTAAAATATTTACGTGATATTTAAGTTTCAGTAATTGATTTATAATATTAAAATATGTTAAATTTTATATGTTTGGACTGGAATACTTGGATAAAAGAATCCGATGCGATTGCTAAGGGCTGGGGTACGTGGTCCGTGGTCCGTGCCACCAGGCAGGTGATACCGCGCGGTCCAATCATTTGATCGGCCAGCGGAAGGGTGGATTCTACGGACGAATTCAAAATCTCTTAGTCGAAACTTTTTATAACATTACATAAATTCAGTTATACAATTATTTTTAATTTATAAAAAGCCTCGTGTTGGTGTATATAAAATGACAATGATTTTGATTAGCATATCACAACGTAGAGCGTTAGACCTCCAAAGAGCTTTATCTATTAAAAAGAATAAAATATAACAGCAGTGCTTGGTAATAAATATTTTTAGATAATAAAATTTTAAAATATTTACTGTTGTTAATATTAAAATATCTTTAACAAAATTATTTATAAAAATTTTAAAATACATTCAATATTAATAACAAAAAATATGCAACATTATATTTATTATATTCACTTAGGTAGTTATACAAAATAATTTTAAAATATATATTTTTTCATTAAAAATTACATGGGTGAGTTCATGAAGATACCAAAAGGCGATACCTGGGATACATAAAAATGATTCAAAGTGGAAAAGTAAAAATATTAAATTAATTAGAGATAAGAAACTGTTCAACGTAGGTATACCTTCTTTACAACATTTTTTATACTGTAAGTTCATCTATGAATTTAAAAAATGTATTTATATTATTATCTCCTTATTGTTTTTTTAGATAAATATTGTTTAATTAAAATAATTGAATTGAGAGATTATTAATATACTATAATTTAATTGAATGTCCGATAATTTCATCACTAAATGTCCTTTATTGCATTCTGAACATTAACAAAGTGAATATCACAGTATTAAAAAAAAATATTATGAATTTTAGAGCACATAAAACTCAGTACTGTAATTATTTTTTTTTATCAATAATGAATGAAAAATAATAATTAAATAATTTAATATGACCATTATAAATATGCTGATAATTTTTTTGGCTCTTTTGTGATATAATATATGGATAGTATGTAATGTAAATGTAGAAATGACATGCCTACAGCTTCCAGTTGAAAATGTTATAATATCGAACGGTCAGCTAAGTGGTAATTGGTCTAATTACTAAAACTTTTTTATTCTTAAGCAATAATTTCCATTCATTTTAACGAAATATTATGTACATGTATTATTGACCAATCTAGGCTTTTTATTAAATGTATGGCATATATACAAGGAGGAAGTTCTTGCAGCTTTTCGGCTCAAACTTAACTTGGCCCAAAGCACCTGCCGATTTTTTTAGTCCGTTAAGTGCCGAATTTACTCTTTCGTTAAATGTACTACATAAAGGTACTTTTGAAGGTAATGTTATTGCTTTTGATATAAAAAACCCATCGAAAGATGTTATTAATTACACTCACAATGATAATATTTATATACTTATTGTTAATAATTTTAGTAAATCCGACAGTAGATTATTATAATACACGCGGTATTTTGATTCAATAAACCTAAGGTGTGGTTTTATAATGTAAGACTCCAATAATACTAAAATGATAAAACTTATTATTTAAGACAAAGTGCAGTTTGATATAGTTTTACTAGATATATGTTTCTAGTCAACTTAGAATCAACATGGAGGTCAAGGCTGTATTCTGGAAGCACCAAATTCTGTTTTTTCAACGCGTAGCTATCTGTGCTACGGTATGGTTGTAAGACATGACATCTTACGAGACTTCAAAGGTATCGACTTTGAGAATCGTTATCTCTACTGTATCTTAGGGCTACATGGCTATGACTATATTACAAACACTCAATTTTATGAGCAGACATGGCAGCTGACTGAAGCATTCATGAAGAGACGCTTCACGCAGATGGAAAATGTGTTCTGGATGTCACCAGAGAGTAAGACACTCCGTACCTATGTGGAACAACCTCAAAATGAGAATTAAGAAGACTCTCTCTTATCCTGCAGTGGTGCTACAAAGACACACATAGAGGGAGACGCGGGACGTGGCGATGGACTGAGGGCAATAGTGCGACCTTGTGCTTGCTATTTGTCCCAACGCTAGGGCGCGACAGGGTGAAGTAATTAAGATACCCATATCGAGTGATAACATACCAAGCATGCAATTTACTACGATTGTTCACAATTTACTTTAAAAACTGTCAACAGTATTAATTAACAATGTTTTATTTTTAAATTCAACCATAAAGTTAAAAATTTAAAAAAAAACTGGCATTTCAACGGTGCATTCGATGAAGGATAAGCATACTCCTATATACTATTTTATCATTATTAATATGTAGTTCAATAAGTTCTTTCAAATGTAGCTGAGTGATTTTTTAACAGTTCAGAGATTTAATATATATTTTTAATATATCTATATACATTGATTTTTATATGAATTAAAAATACATATCATAAAGTTATGTAACTTATAATAGGTTACATTTACGAAGAAACGAACTATAGTATGAACACAATACGTCACTAACAAAATAAATTGAATGTATTTAGTTAAAACTGCCATTGAATATAGTTTTTTTGAAATATTTACTATAACTACGATAAGTGCAATATTAAACGATTGAACCTTATCAAAATTGCCTAATGTACTTTTTAATTGATAGTATCTAATTAGAAAGTTGTATAAAAATCAATGTTAAAAATACACTTTCTACAAACTCATAAAAATAAAATAAAAAATACAATTGCTAAATAAATATGAAATAAATCAAAAATAAAATTAATTGTACAGTGAAAATCAATATCACCACTGATTATCTCAAAACAACATATTACTTCGAATTTTGTTGATATCATACTGCGACAGCGATGTTTTGATTTTTTGTATTACGGTAGGGCTTTGATAGTTTAACCTTGTATCAATAATTACTAATTAATTCAAGATTATAAAACCAGGAATTTGTTTGCATAATTTATTGGAAAAAACATATCAATTAATACTCTGTGACAGAAATACTAAATGAAGATTTATTTCACGATATTTTAAATGAACCCATTCTTTGCCAAAGCGAATTCTAAGAAGAAATTTTATTTATGTATTTCATAAATTAATAATATATTTAGCATTTTATAGTTATCACTAATTGGATCATTTAATATTAAAAATGTCGTCAACATTATATAAAAATCAACAATTTTAAATATCGAACATAATAGAAAATCCCATATAAAGTTTTGATTAAATAAAAATAGTTTTTTAAAGAAAACATCACAAATTCAAAATAAAGGATACTTTGCTATAACTTTGATCCAACGTAACATTAACGAACAAAGGTATCAAGATTCAAACAAAAACAGCGTAACAAGGAAAAATATTTATACATCATAAAAAATAAATATGATGTACATACACATTGTGAGTTAAATATACCCTATTTTACGAATTTATAGAACAACTTTCACTTAAACTCACACTCTCGCAAGTGATATATATTAATAGCAAAAGTGACGAATATGGTTATTGCTTATCAATTATTAGCGTTACCGATGGCAGGGTAGTTCTGTACTTGGGAGAGCAAATGTTTATTTTTGCTTATCTCTGATATATATATAACAAGAATGGTAATACTGCGTGTATAAGTATATATTAAAAATACGTAAAAAGTTAATAAATATCTTTTTAAATTTCAATATAACAGTGAAATATATTCATAACTAAGATAAAGCCAGCCGAATAAAGCAACGGATAATATACAAACAGTTTAAAGAAGTATCAAAAAATCTTCTTGCACTCTCCACCGTAAAAGGTCATACTTCAGCCGAAGCGGGACCCAAACAATCGACCTTCTCTAAAGATTGCTTTTAACTAATAAATTATACAGAAGTTTAATATTGTTTTTTTACATTATATAAATTTGCATATATTTTTACATTAACAAACTAACTCAATAAAACATGCAGGGGTTTCCACGAAAATATTTATTAATATATATGAAAATAAATTCTCTTTAATAACAACGTCTAAATAAAGTTAGTCTAATTTCAATACATCTCATTTTTTAAGCTTGATTTCTTGCAATGAATTAATATTACATATTATATCAACGATGTTACGTACATACTAAAAGTTTAAGTCGTTTTTTCTGAAATGGAAATGTCGGGTGATTGTGGGAAACTCTGTAAATATTTTATGACAAAACTGGCTTGGTGAAATCTATTACATTGCATACTTTTATCTTCTTCCTAACCAATTCCATTTATTGTAGTATAATATACGTATTGTTAGCAAACAAATTATTTCCTTACAACGTAGTAGTTTTCCATTTTTTTTAATATCTCTTACAATGAATAGATAACAACTACGCTTGAATCTGGGGTTACTCCGTTGAGCAGGTCATTTTTCAATGATGGAAAAGATACCCAACCACCAAAAAGGCTCCTTTTTACCAGATCAGAAGGAATCATCGGAAGAAATATAGAGCAATGGTTTGACTGTGTAGAAAAAATCGCATTATCCCTATGGCTAAGGCGATGGAGAAAGCTTTCCATAGACTGATAAATATTGAATTTGAGATATTTTTTGGAGATGGTCAAGACCCATATTGGATTATAGTGATGATAATTAGTGGGTAATCGCCAGATAAATGCAAGCTTAAATAACTTGAATACCTGAAACTAGTTTTTAAACTGGCCAAATTCGGTGAAAATACGTCGTTGTGAAAGATAAACAACCGAAAAGGTGAAACGAACAAAAGGACACATTTATCATGCAGTGAAGTGATCGCAAATAATAATTATTTAATATTTTAAACATTTTTTAAACGAAATATTTACTATTCTCTTTATTGTACTAAGTTATACGATATAAAAACACACTCGTTTGCTGTGTACTTTTTTTTTTAAATTACGTTGTTAGATATACATATGAGATAGCCACTATGTTTATTATTTACTGTGTCAACTAGACAGTGGCTCTCGACTTCTTAGATATTTCTCAGAGACATATTATGTCAATACTACCAAAAATGGATGAGTTCTCATTTATATGACGTAAAAATATACAACCAAATTATTATACCTATATATAATGATACGCTATACGCGCAAAATAAGTAAATATTTAGAAAGTATATTCTTGGTATTTGCACAAAAATAATAACATGCAATTATTTGTTATTAAAAAGTAATTATTATCAAAACAGAAATAAATTGTTTTAAATAATATTATAGGGCGCTAAGCAAGGTACATATATATGTAGGTACTCGCGTATTCCGGAAACGGGCCCAGTACATCTGCCGAAACTCGTGCTTTGATTGGCTCCTGGCATTTGAATAAAGTTACACAGGTTCCATTTCGCCGTTTTTATCACTCCCTCTGTCTTAATCTACGCAGATCGGTTCATCTCGCTCTTTTATGCCACGCAAATGAGATGTCTCCGATAAGAATGAAATATATATATTATTCGTTCATGTAAATTTATCGAAAAGTACTAGAAACTTTTCCGCGTACCTATGTCAAAAAAAGTTACAATATTATTACTTTATGCTGGCATAATTGATCACAGTTTCAATTCTTCAACTGACAAAAGTTCATCCCAAGGTTTAACAACTTTAACTTTTATTGGTATTTTTTTTAATATAATATTATCCACTCTGTGGATGGCTATAATATTATGCTTCACTTACAACTGAAAATAGTCATACTTTTAGAAGGTAAGTGAGTATTAATATATAAAAATGCAAATGTGCTATTTTTTTTTATTATTTAGGTCAACCAACAGGATCTATCACATAGGATACGTCATATGAATACAATACTTATATAAAAAATATGTGATGGTCCCAATAATAGGCGGACACAAAAAGCATACTAAATCAAATTAAATTATATCAAATATTATGCGCAGCTGTAATGATTATGATTCAAGAGTTATTAAAAATCGTTAAAGAAAAACAGAGAGAGAGAAAAAAGTATATAAAAATAAAAATAACCAGTCGCCAGATACAATAATTTTATTAGTCATGGATTTTGGAGCAACTTGATTTGAAAGAGGCAAGAGAACAAAACAGATCCACTCAATCACTGTGAAGATTCAAGGTTCTGCAGAGTCAAGCCACCGGACAATTGTAACCTAAATTGGTTTTATATGTATGAATGTATAACAGTGAGAAAATGTGAGGACGAATATTGACTATTGGTACATTAAATTTCATGTAAGACAGTAGTTGTGGGGAATTTGTATGGTTATTAATTATCATCATCATTCGTGGTGCAACCGATCAGGGTGGGGTATGGTCACTACCAGTTGTCGCCTTCATTCTGACGTATCGTTTACTACCCTCGTATAATAAGATATCATATAATAGCATCCTTGATTATTATACCAACTAGCCACCGGAATATTGACAAGGCGATTATGCATCGAAAACTTCCCTGGATGATCGGTCCATGTCCATTCGATGATCATATCCGCACATGTTTTCTTTCTACCATCCGTCGTATCTCTACACAACGTAGGTATACCATGGCGTATTGAATGAAAATAATTTCTGCTGGAAGCATCCTAGAAAAAACTTCCTTATACCCAAATTGTGAATATCATACACACGAATGTGAAAGATTTATATATTTTTTACTTCGGTTGAGCTTAATTAAGAAAAGGCCTTGTCTCTTTCCGTTTAACGCCAGAAATTTACTAAACGCTAACTAATTATTTACCCTCGTAGATGCCTACCAGATGCAGTAGCCAATCGTTCAATTGATTATCTTTTCTGATTCAACCGAGTTAATCAGTCCAACCGGTTGTTGGGTTCTATTGGGTTGTCCGACCTGGTCGCAACAAAGGCCAATTGTGTTGCGTTTAAAGAATTTGCGGCATCTTATTGCAGAGATTCGTAGGTATTTTTTTTATTTATTATTATTAATTACGCCTTTAGGACTGGGCTTGGTTAGGGGTGGGTTTGGGTAGTCAATTTAAAAAAAAACTTTCGGTTAAACCATATATACATTATCCCATCCAATATTTTAGTTATCTATCTGTATTATTATATAAAATACAAAGTGTATTTGTTTTTCCGTTCCAAATTTGAACTTTTACCTCAGTTTTATGCATCGATGACATTAAGCTACTTTACAAGCTGCTTGTTGGCGAATTTAAAGGCGGGCGAGTCAGCTAGTGCGATTGTGATGATGACACACAAAACTTTCCACTCGCTCAAGCGACAAACTAGCAACAAGCTAGCGAGTTGAAACCGCCATTTTTGGTACTATTTTGACAGGACGTATTGAGTAGTTGGTTTTTTTACCGGGAGGTCGCCACTATCGCTCTACTGCGCAGACGCAATATCGGCCCACACGCCAGCATGTAGCGTGTTAAGTTGACCGCCTTTCAACTTTTCTCGGTAGATTGTTTACAATCTGCGGTACCAGTCGGTTATGTGCAATATAGCGGAAAACACATTGTGAAAATAGCCGATATGCTAGATTATTTGTTAGGTTAACCTAACCTAACCTAAACTAACCCAAACTAACAAATAATCAATTATATCGGGTATTTTCAAAATGTGTTGGCCGCTGTATTCCACATAACCGAATTGTACCCAATCTGCTTGTTAGCTTGTTCGATGATAACACTGGGCGAGTTTACAAGCAAATTGTGAATTCACCAACAAGCAGCTTGTAAAGTAGCTCAATGTCATTGAGCCATGTGCATAATGCTTTGAATTTACAATTTGCTATCTTCATTATATTATGTAAAATAAATACATTTGATTTGATTTGATAATTTGAATTCGATTTTAATTTTGTGTTCTTTTGTGTAACTGTGCTGTCAAAATTATTTTCATTGTGATATATTAATATATGCATATTATTATTTTGTTAGGTTACTAAAATATAAATGTATATTGATCAACTAAGCGATCTCGTACAAAGTTGTGTACTTCATATAGTTATTAATGTAATCAAAAAATTCTGTATTACAAAAAATATATACGCGCTGATTTTATCATCCCCAAATTATTTGCATGTGAATTGAATAGTATGCTTTTCCAGTTTGATTTTGAATGCAATACTGCAATGAAATGGTTTGTATCATGTTCTACTGCATGTAACACACCGGAAAACATCATGTATGAAAGATACTCATCGATTTGGACATGTGATTTTTACTCATGTCGTATATATTTATTGAATGCCAAACAGGCTATATTTGCGTCATTTACTAATTCAAACTCAAACAAACATTCTATAAAACGTTTTATAATGATTTTGGTTATAAAAAGATTAAAATAAAAGCAATTATCATGTTGCAAAATGGTTGTATTTAATCATAATAGAGTAATAATAAAACTTTATTTAAAATGTATGTAAAATATTTGATTCACCTAAATTTGTATAGGTTGACACGTAAATAATTCTTGACATTTTGTAAGGCAATCGAATCGGTTTGCAACTAATGAGGTTTTATATTGCCAAGTTGCAGGTAAGCGCATAAATGATAAATGATCAACATACTTAATTGTAATACCTACTTATTTGGAGAATATATCATAATTATTCTATTATTTGATTTTGAATATTAATTGCATGTATTTTTCCGAATCAATTGAGGCGGCTTGTTGGTAGTAATTCATATTTTTTTATAAAACTTATCCGATACTTGATATTCCGTAATATTAGATGTTTTACATTTTTTTGTGTTTTACATAAGATGTATATCGGTCACATAGTAGGCTTTATCAAATATGACTACCAAAATTTGACGTACTTGTTTTTCCTAATATATATAAGAAATGTAATACATAATATGTTTAGGTATGTAGCAGTCGTTATTTTAACAGACATAATTCGGAACACATCTATAAAAAAAAATAATTCCAAAAATTATGGTTTCTGAGCGAGATCCTGGCCAATGTATTTTACCAATTATTTATGACTTATTGTAATTTTTTTACATATGTTTAATAAAAACGCTACAATATAAAATATTGTACATTACGTTAATAAATTAAATAAATAAATTAATTTGATTATATATATTTCGCGCCTGTATATAGTCTAACTCTGTCACGCGCCTGTATATAGTCCAAGTCTTTATAGTCCAACGCTTAAGCACGGCTTAAGCGTTGGACTATAAAGCTGTGGGTCCCAGGTTCGAATATTGGGTCTAGCAAGTACACATATTGTTTTTCAATTTGTTTCTGTCAGGGTATGGACCTAATAGGTTGAGCAAGTGGCTGACATCCATTTCTCGTAAAGAAAAAACAAAATCTGTTAATACAAACCTCCACTCTGTGGAGGCCCATATGATCCTATTAGGATCGGACATGGTCGAAAGAAAAATAATATATATTTCATCGAGGGGCTTAAATAGGACGGCCGCTGGACAAATGCCGTCATCCAGTGGTACCCAAGGGGCACGAAACGGCCACAGGGTCGTCCTAAAAGCCGCTGGATTTACGAACTGGTAAAGTTCGGTGGAAATACGTGGCAGCAAACGACACATGACCGAGAGAGTTGGAAAAAGCTTGGGGAGGCCTTCATCTAGCAGTGGATTGACCCCGGATGATGATGATATATATTTTAGCCGTATTCATTTCTAAATTGATATTATGGTCATCCACCGAGTGACATTTATGTTATGAGACTTTTTACGAGGAATATTTGTTAGCTATTCGCCTAACTTATTTGGTCCTTGCACTAAGCCAACAAACAACATTTTTTTTAACCCAACCGCGAGATTGACGACTTCCGAAACGCCCACTTTACTATCTCGGCCACCGTGGGTGCAACATAATTGAGCCATTTTAAAATGTTGTAAAAATAACCGTTTTTGCAATGTGTATTGTTGATTTAGGTACTAATATAAATCAAACTTTGCAATATATTTGAGGGAGTAACATAAGCAAAGGAAGATATAAACAATTTTTATTATTTTATCCTAAAACTTTAAAAAAAATGGATCTATAGACACAAAAATTAGCCTTGCCTACTGTTTCTTATAATTTAACGTCTATATAATTTTCCAACCCCTATAATAAATTGGACATCGCAATAAATCTACTGCTCGGGTCAGAAGAGCGTCAATAATTAGGCAAAAAGTATAACTCTCGATTATTATATATGCTCAATTATAATTTCACACTTCTAATATAATGGAGATCAATAATTATTACTGATTTCATAACAGCTATTTACCAATTACGATTTTTTCCCGGAAATATTTTTAAAGGATACAAAAAATCCTTTGGCAATGCCGAACGTAGTTTAATACTTTAAATATATACGATGTGTGTTTGTACGAACAGATGTGCACATTAAACATTTTACATTAAATATAATTTACTAGAAAATAAAAAATATTTTTCTGATATTATATACTCATACTATACTACATTAAAAATTTTAATAAATATGTTGGTATTATATCATAAAAAAAACCGTTTGAGACGTAACAGCAAAGAAATTAAAGTTTTGATTTGAGATAAGAAAAAGTCTTACATGTATGTCAATTACATGAATGACGAATTTGATGCAAATAATGAAGAGGAGTAGTTTTTTCAATGTAATAAAATTGTATATAAACAGTCAATAAAAATGTTATTTTATATAAAACGTTTATAAAGCTTGCTTTAATACTTTGTAGGTTTGTAATGTCTTTTATAATTAATCTCATTAATATCCTCTAAGTACTTCACAATACTACATTTTCACCAAAGATAGCTGTTCTAAAATTAAATGATTGCTATTGTTTTGACACATTGACTTTATAATCTATACGTTCTATAAAAATATACTATGCAGTACAGGTATATCTTATTATTTATTTATTTAGAAAAGAGTATTATGGCATTACAGCGATTGGCCAATGCACCATAATACATAATAAATACAAATTATACCTGTTATAGTAATGAATAAATACATAAAAAATACTTACCTATAATTTATTTTACTTGATAAACTTTGTCCTTAAAATTATGACGATGGTTTTAGAATATTGTCATTTTTATCCTGGCAGAAAACACTAGACAACACTTAGTTTAATCAATACATTTGGAATAATATACAAAATATTATATTCTTGTCAAAAACAGTAACTCATTTTTTTAGTAATAAGAAAATTAACTTTAAAAAATATATGAGAGTACATGAAAAAATGACATCTAGCGAACAAGTAATAACTTCGAGTTTTATCGCCTGTTTGTGAACACTAGAATTATTAATAGCGCTATTTATTAAAGTGGGCAGTTAGAATAATTACAATACTAACCTCAGAGTGAATAAAAATACGAAAATCCCAAGTAGAGATGGCTTGATTGTATTAACACAATGCTTACGGGCCCTTTAAATTAATTTTGTAATTAACGTGTTAATTTGCATTTGAAAAGCAATTAGCAAAAACACAATTTTGTGCGGCCCATAAACAAATTGTTAATAAAGATGCCACCACACATGGTCTTCAAAAGTGGAGAGCCACACGCTGGTGCTGGTGCTGGTGCTGGTGCTGGTGCTGGTGCTGGTGCTGGTGCTGGTGCTGGTGCTGGTGCTGGTTCAAGGGGTTATCACAAGACAATGATATACCACATAATTATGAATTTGTTGATTTTGAATAAAACCAATTCCCAGGGCACACACTCACGATTTACTAGACACTTTAAAAAAAAAATACACAGATGTCTCAATATGATCTATGTGTAGTTCTTGCAAATTCAAATTTTGCTCTAGAAATGGTTATAACATGATATGCTACACCAGACAAAATGGACACGGTCACTAATCCACGCCTTGTTCCAAACAAAATAATTATTTGTGTTATAATATATCGGACATTTTAAATGATGATAGTGATTTTTCCTGTTACAATAGTGGTGTTGTTTAAGAATATGTGAACAACGAACAAGAACATTAAATTGCTCATATCTCCAAACTATGTTTCTGTGGCATATTATTGTCTCAAAAAAACCCCTTCAATTGTGGAGCCAATGATCATGATAAATTTATGAATACGTAGCTATCAGAGTAAATGCTCGATTACTACGTATTAATCTTGGAGAAGCCTTCTAATGATATGGTATCTAAAATTAAAATTGAAACTAAAAATAATTATTTAAAATTGGAAGCAGAAATTTTAATATTATTCTTCTATTTTGTTTTATTTTTTTATATTATGTGTTATTGCTAATCAACGGACATGACATCATATCAAAAAAGGTGTGCGCGATTTGACAGGCTAAGTAATTTCGTACGTACAAAATAGATTTGAAAATGGTTCATAGCCATGTTATTAGTGCTACCTAATACTTTCGTCACTATGGGACGCCGCCAAAGTAATTTCTTTTGATAAGGGTACAAAAAAAGCGTTTATGAATCTACGAGGAAATCAACCCGCCTACCTTTTGTTTCTAGCCTAGATTAAATTAAAAAAGGTAATTTTAAAGTAGGTATAACAACTCGCATCCCGTATAGGTAGTCGCGTTTTTAGGAAACTGAGTTTATTTCCGAACAAAAAATTAAGGTAGAGATAATATAAAAATATTTCAGTAAGGATTCGGAGAGATAATTAATTAAATTACGTTTGTGGTTACGAAGCATGATATTATTCATATTCTTTTAAATGCTACTTTACAGGAAATAAAAAAAATATTACAATTTTTTTATAATAACAATTCAGTAACCTTCTTGATTATAATAAACTAAACATATATTTTAATATTTGAAAATATACTTAGTACCTATATACTACTCTCTTGGTTGATCAAGAAACTTTACTAAGAAGCTTGGATAAGGCATTGGGAACCTGCAGCCTTGCAGTTATTGAGTCCAGACTTTTGAATGTGATGTATGGAATTTGCCCTAGTTATGTCGTTACCAACGAATTTCTCACTTTTTTCGTTGAATGTCATCAAATTAATTCATTGAGATACGAAAGATTTTTTTATTTCATAGAAAAATCGATGTTTGCTAAATTAAAAATAAAATGCGTTAAAACTATGACTTATTTAAATAATATAAAGAATTTATAAAACAAATACATACATGTTAAATTTAGCAAACGTCAGATTTCTGTTACAAGTAATGTTATTTACCATGAAGCATACCTGATTGGTGGAATTTGAAGCACCTCAGATAAAAGGTAGATATAGGAATTAATGTGCATGAATCATAGATGGATCGATAGATTAGATGCGAAAGCACCTACCCGGAAAGTGAAAGACGTGGGTTCAATTACTATTCGGGTCAAATTTTTTGAAGTTATACTTCTTTTGGCGCGTTTGGGAAATTAGATCAGAGTGTATTTTGATCAGAGTGTGACATGTAACACATAATTTATTTTTTCACGCGAAAAAAAACGCACTCGTTTGGATTCGAACCACCTATTGTTATCAGCCGAACGCACTTACCTTTCCGTCACAGTATGATACTGCAATCGTGACGAGTATACAGTATAATATTACAGTTTACAATTGTTCCGTTGCCTAGGCAGCGAATTTTTTTATTTTATGTACGAAGAATTGTTCCGTTGCCTAGGAAAATTTTTTTTTATTGTTGGCCAAAATAAAATAAAAACATCGAGAAATAATTAAATAATTTATTTAGTGATATAAGTTAAAGTGTTCAAAAATAAGCCAGCGGAACTCCAATGAGCAGCCCTCCTTTATTCTAGTTTTTATTGATATAGGGCTATTAAAACGTCAATTCTATCTTATATCATACTTTATTTTAGAATTTTTAACTGAGGAAGAACGTCAGTCGCCGTGGTGAGTAAGCCAGTCGCCGTGGTGGACGCAGCATGTTTCGCGCCTACGTAACCTTTTCAGAAAAGCACGCAAGGCCCATCAACGTGCACGCCTGCGCAAGCAACCACCTGCCTCCATCGATCCCCTTGCAACCATGGCCAAATCCACCCGAATGGAATACAAGAAAGCAATCACTCAAGCCAAGAAAGACTACTGGCGTAACTTCGTCACCGTCAAAGGAAGTTCGGACCCCTGGGGTTTTCCATACCGCGCATTGAGGCTGGGACTCAGACCGACGAGCCTCTTGTGCGGTATCGAGAAACCGGGTGGCGGATTCACCAGTACTGAGTCTGAAACGACTGCGGTCCTACTCGAGGCTCTCATCCCCCTGGATGATGTATCCAGGAATGATGACGCCATGAGGATGGCCCGCTTTAAGGCTTCTCTTCCCATCGACAAGGATCACTCATCGTTGCCTTCCGAACAGGAGATAAACCATATTGTACGCACGTTGATTGTTGGCAAAGCCCCCGGCCCGGACTGCATTGACAATTTACTTGTCAAACGCACATGGGCCATCGCCACGCCAGAGATTACAGCCCTCTTCAGTGACTGCATCAGGAGCGGCACGTTCCCCGACTGCTGGAAGAGGGGCTTACTTAAGGTAATCCTCAAAGCTGGCAGCCGAGAACCATCTAGCCCCAAAGCCTACCGCCCTCTAACACTTCTGCCCGCTCTGGGCAAAGTGCTGGAGAAGCTACTGTGCCGCAGGATTGAAGCCCACATGGAGACACACTCGCCGCTTTCCGATAAACAATTTGGATTCAGAAGAGGCATATGGAATGTGATTGCCATTGCTGAAAATTCCCGCCGTAAATACGTCCTAGGAGTTTTCCTGGACATTGCAGGTGCGTTTGATAGTGCATCTTGGTCTCTTATATTACAAAAGCTTCGGCTGAAGAGACTACCAGGAAATTTGTTCGCGTCAATTCAAAGTTATTTCACCAATAGATAGATCGAATTTCGAGTTGGATCAACCACAATAGAGAGGAACACCAGCATGGGATGTCCCCAGGGCTCACTCCTCGGGCCCCTTCTCTGGAACGTACTCTTCGACGATCTCCTTAGAATTCCGCTTCCAACCGACTGTACTGTCATCGCTTACGCAGACGATGCGCTGCTGCTGGTCCAGGCCGACTGCAGGGCGAAGATTGAGAGCACCGTTGGCGAAGCCTTAGCATCAATTGAGGCTTGGGGTAGATTAACTAGATTATCATTCGCACCTTCCAAGACAGAAGCCATTGTCCTCAAAGGACCGAGACGACTTAGCTGTTCGAGACTACCCACAGTCCGATTCGGTGACACAAGAGTGAAAGTGTCGAAGATCGTCACCTATCTAGGCGTCAAAATGGACACAATGCTAAATTTCATACACCATGCCAAAACCCAAGTCCACAAGGCTGGGGTGGCCTTGCAGAGGATCGGCCGCATGGCTGGTGAAGGATGGGACTTAAAAGTAAGGGCGCTCAAGATCGCCTACGGCGCCATTTTATGGGAATCGCGGCTTATGCCGCCAGTGCTTGGTGCCCGCGCATTCCCAAAAGTGTCAAACTTAGAATCTCTCTTTTAAGAGGACAGAGCATCGCGCTCCTGTCCATTACCAAGGCCTACCGTACTACCTCAACTGACGCGCTCCCGGTCCTGGCCGGCATTCTCCCACTTGACCTGCACATTCAGGTCAGCGGCGCTTCAATATTGCCTCAAGGGCGAGGAGGCCGACGTTGGTGATTTTCACCTCGTCCCTCCCCCATCGGCTAGCTGGCGAAGGAGTAGCTTTATTGAGGCGCAGAATTAGACTCATGTCGCTCGATGCGGCCATTAAGACCTGGCAGCGAAAGTGGGACGAATCGACCAAGGGCCGGCACACATATACGTTTTTTCTAGACATACAGTGGCGAATGGAGATAATCAAATACCTGACTCCAGATCATTACACCAGTCAATTTGTGACTGGTCATGGGGGATTCGCTGGCAAGCTCTTCGAGCTTGGACTTGCAAGCCGTCCGACATGTCCATGGGGAGGGGAAATACAGGATGCCAACCACATTCTATGGGAGTGTCTGAGTATGTGCTCCGAACGAAAGGAAATGCTCAGGTCGGTCCAACCAGCTGTTGGACCCATCGGCCTGTCCAACCTGGTTGCTACTAAGGCCAATTATCTTGCTTTCAAAAAATTTGCGGCGTCTTACTACGGGCGTGAAGATCTCTTCACATAAATTTTGCTGCCTGTATGATTAACTTCGTTCTTTAATTCAATAAACAAGTAGCTTCATTTTCTTTTTAGTAATTTCCATGTGCTTTTTCTCTCCCTGGCACTTTGCATTAGAGTAAACTCAGTAAACTCAGTCAGAGCTCACTTTGAGCGTAGCAATCTAAGTCTTGGGCATCTTCTCCCAAGACACTCCCAGGCCAATTCTTAGATGCTTCATATCACCAATTGCGGGGTCCCGTGATACTCTCGATTAAGACCGAGGGTGGTACGGGGCGGGTTTGGTGGAGGGACTTTAACTTCAATGAGGAAGAACGCAGATATGTGTTTTTTAAATTACGTTTTTTTATTAACCTACATTTAATTAATAAAAACATTCATAATGTATTATAATGTAAATTATCAAAATATTATATTAAATTGCATTTTATGTATTCTGTCACTAGAGAGCGCAAATAGTATTAATTACAATCACTCTTACAGCATGATGCAGATACTAAGAAATGCGAGGAGTAATAATTGTAACATTTTCTACACGAATAAAACACGTATTTGTATTAAAATATTAACACATTTTTTTTTAACCTTTCCCAATCAAAATCGTTAACAAATGCCAACTATACAACACATATTATGTATCTCCATTTTACCACGTTTTTCTTAGCTCGTATTCTTGTTTATCCAGTATAAATCTTGCAATCGATTTTTAACTAACTTCCCGACTAGCTAGACATTTGAAACTTTTAGAATATATCAAAACACGATGCCAATGCATTCTTTTAATACTTTTAGCTATCTTTAAGTAGAATTGAATTCATTTTCAGTTAATTCTGTTTTGTATGAAAAGTTATTTCGGAAGAAATCCGTAATCCAATCCACTGTTATTGGTTGCTAAAAGGGTGGTCCTAGCAACTAAATTATTAATATATACGTGCGTTACTATGGAAATCAAAATGACATTTCAGTATTCTATATTTGTTTGTTGCAAAATAGCAAAAAAATGATTTCTTGACAATTGCCTTATGTGTCCTAAATTATTAATACATAGAATTGTCAAGTTTGTATGATTCAACAGAAAATTTAAAAACGTGGTACTTATATTATGAAAAGTTCTTTTTATCTTGTAATTTTTTCCTATTATTCCATCTAAAACATGGTCTTGTGATGTTTTTTTTATGATTTTCAGTACTTAATCTAATTAGGTTTTTTCTTTCTATTAGGTAATGACTAACATTTAATTCAACGATATCACCTTGATTTTCAGTATTCCTATCGATTAGAACTAACTGGCTATTAGATATATGTGAATGATTCCTAGGCGAAAACATCAGTACCTCAGTATGCACTTGAAGAGTTTGTGACATTTTACGACTCTGCTAGGAATCATGACCCATAGATTGGGAACCCATAAAATAAATAGGTTGATATTATTTATTCAATATCGAAAAGTTTTTTTTTAATTTAACTATCAGACCAATTAGCCGCGTAGGACGACACACACTACGTTATACTATAATGTGTCATTCTCATTAAATAAATGTGTTTTTTATCGAATTATCAATATAAAAAAGATTATATTTGTTGCTGGTTAGTTGTTGACACATTTTTCATTCAATATATACCTGTTTGTTTTGTATCAACACATTTATTAGTGATTCAGTTTGACTTTGTATCAAATGTTGATTTCTTAAATAAAACTCCTATCAAATGGTCGACCCGATCGATCACATCGTCTGGGACGTCTTTATCGAGTGTATGAAAAATGGTACAGATGTAATATACCCAGTGGCTTGCTTAAATGTTACTATGAAGAGGGTTTCCATTTTTAGAGTGCCCGCATACTTAGGAAGGTATCAAGAAATATGCATTCGAAAAGAAATGTTTCAAAATTTTATCACTTACTAACTACAGAAATAAAAAAATAAGTGCTTAGCTAATTGTAACCTTCGCTCATTGAATCGACATATATAACTAAGATAAAAAAATAAGCAAAATTTCATTAAAAAACAGATTTTAAAGTAGAGTGTGTTTATTGGCAGGGCCAATAATTGAAAAATGTAATTTCGGCGGCGTCCTATTTTTGACATCTATTTCACGAACGAAATAAAAAAAATAGCGGAATTTCAATTCAACCTTTGACTCAACGATTACCAGTCATATATTACCAATACGCTACTACCTACATCGGATTGAACAATAATTTTACATGTATGTATTTGAAACAGCGATAGTTATAAACGAAATAAAGCAAGTATTGTTTGGTACTAGAATTTATCGCACTTCAAAATATGCATCATATTTTCATTTATAGTTTAAAAAACTGAAATAAATATGAATTATATCTAATACATCAATTTATTTACGTACAAGTTTTGAATATCAACTAGTTTTAACACTATTTAATAATAATGGTCGTCTAATTGTATTGTTTAAACAATAAAAGACTCGTAAATACATCATTGATTATATATGCCGATTTTTACTAATTTTATTGTTCATTGCATTCTTCTTATTTTTAATTGCATTAGTATAGACTTGATTAAAAATAAATCAGATCAACAGTATTATAGTTAAGGGGGGACATGCTCAGCGTACGTCAAAATGGAGCTTTTATGCTATTTTCAAAGCATGATCCTGGACATTCCTTAAACGTTGTAGATAATCTATTTACATAATTTTGAACCCTTATTATCCTTTATATTTATTTTAAACATATTTTGATGACTGTATAAAGTATTTGTATTACATAAAATAGTATTCTTTTAAACCTCTCGCTCTAATGTTTTAGAATAAAGTACTGAAATATGACTATATTCTAAAACATTAGAGCGAGAGGTTTAAAAGAATACTATTTTATGTAATAAAAATACTTTATGCAGTTATCAAAATACGTTTAAAATAAATATAAAGGATAAGAAGGCTTCAAAATTATGTAAATAGATTATCTACAACGTTTAAGGAATGTCCAGGATCATGCTTTGAAAATAGCATAAAAGCTCCATTTTGACGTACGCTGAGCATGTGGGCCGTTATGTTTTTAAGACCGTCGTATGGGGATTAGCGATTTTGATGTGAGTTTGTATTTTAAATCGAATTAACATTTTTGTAATTAATTTCTAGTCTCTGGCTTACAAAAAATTGGTGCAAAATCCGTCGTTAGTTTATTTGGCAGGTATATAGCATACATGTGCATAATATAGCTATATTATATTAAATATAAGCTAAATTATCCGGCTTTAAATTAGCAGGCGCGCTCTTTTGTTTTTTTCTTTTTTTTTATTTATTTTCATTGAGATTTTATTTTGAGTAGTCAAATAATGAAGAATTAAAAACCAATTAAAAATGTCGACGAGTACAACATTTATGAAATCTTAGTTTTGCAATATTATAAGGAAACCAACCATGAGGAAAATATCGGAGAAAGTTTGAGATTGGTGATATCGTAATTACAAAAAAGGTAAAAGTAATAAGGTTATATTAAACATAGGAAAAATAATGTATTCTATAATCTATGTAAGTTTCGTCAATATTGATGCGGTTGTTTTTAAGTTATTACCTAACAAACGGAAACGGACAGTCAATTAAATTATATTATTAAGCAGATGTACTTTTATATATAGAGCGGAAGTAAAATATATACGGTACGTAATAAATCACTTTTAGATTAGAATAAAATAGATACCGTTATTAGTATTAGCACCGATTTGACAACCCTTCCCCATTTTTGGTACCGCACTGCCATACCGTTGGTGTCTTAAAAATGTTGCGTGGAGTTGCTTGAAGCATCTGGACCACGGCTACCGGTGCCTTTGATTGGTCGGAGGAATATGGCGCCGACAAAGTAAAGCTCAATTAATCACTAACGAGATGATAATTAAACGCGTCCATCTCACGGAACGGGAGTGGTCTATCCGATATAGGTACTTACCGGCCAACGTGCAGTTGGCTACCTGTACGATTGACAGAGTTGTCGCAAAATTGGTGACGCATTATTGCATGTATTTCTTACAACACTAATAATAAATTGTATCTAGGTAGAAACATTATCGAATAAGAAATAAATTTTAACTATTTGTTAAATTTTCAAGTTTTGTTTTTAGAATAAAAATATGCTTTTAGAATTTTAGATACAGTATTACAATTTCTAAAACATTCAAAAGGATATTTTTAATTCAAATGTCAATCGACATATTTTTTTTAAATTAGCCGTTTTTACAAAAGGAATAGTATAGTTTAAGAATTGATATGAGAAATTTATTAATAATACACTGCTGTTTGTATTTTTTATTTAATGATAATAGATAATAAAAATCCATTTAACTCAGACAGCCAAAAATAATAGTAAATTGGTATCTTCTAGGTGTGGTAGTAATAAGATTAAAATCTAATCTAATCTAATAAAATTTAATAAAACAAAAATACGTTAGATTCAACAGTGACTTCTATATGCCCTACAATTTGTTACCGAAGCACTTATTCAGTATTTGTGATATTTTGGAGGCTTTGTATTTCAAGGATTTTATAATCTGACCGTCATTAAGCCATAAAAAAATCTGCTTCAAAATCTCGGTCTATGATGACTTTTCGTTTCTATCTTATTATTATGTTCTATGGTGACATGGAGTCCTTTTTATTTACATCGACTCGAATTTCGGTATTGTGACCATATTCACGATAACATTTTTTGATGGAATATATATAACATGGTACAAATATTAGTAAAACCACAATACGAAAGCAAAAAACTGATTAATTATACTATTTTTTTTTAATTGTTACTTTAATTGTTATGTAATAAATAATAATACATTGCATTTCATCGAACAAATAGAAATTTGATATTGAGAGTAAATATAATTATATTTAAAATAACCGAATTATCTCATTTTGAAGTCAATAAATATACACATTTTGTAAACGCCGTGTTTTTTTTATATTAATGTGTGAAACTGGAGATCATTAATGAATATCATAAAAACAAAAATTTAAAAAAAAACTGCATCAGAATGACGTGTGAATGGGCGTAACAATTTGCGAATTTATCCACGTTAGTTTTTTTTCTGCAAGAAACACATCATTTTGTGAATGATTTTGTCTTCTTACTTGCCCAGAAATAATGTAGATTATTTCAAAGTATAGCTACAAAAGCTTAATAGCGGTATATAACTAAGTTTTGTAAATTTTATTTTCCATTTCCAATTACTGTAGACTTTGAATATTCTTAAATATAATATATTATATTATATATTATATGAATATTAAGATGAAATCTCAAAATACAATATGAATTATTTTGTACATTTATTAGTACCCACCTAAAAGTATTCCAGGAAATGAAAAAAGATTTGTAGTAGAAAAATAATTATTATTAATTTAAATTATGTAGGTATACATTAAATTTACGGTTTAAAAAACACTTTTTACAAATAAAATTATGTACCTAGTAGAAATATAATTATTAAACGTAAAAATAACACAATCATACAATTTAATAAAAATATTTCACTGCGAAAAAAATCATATTAGTCATTTAATTTGAAATATCAACCTCTTACAAGAACAATCACAGAACTAAAATCAATTAAAACCAGTGAAACTATCACAATATAGGTATATTTATATAAGTAACAATATTACATTCATAAATTGGAAAAAAAGCTATAACGTTATATAATAATATAAAGGGAGAAAAAAGTGCGAATAGTAACTGAAAATGCTGAAAGGCGAAATCAGGGTGGCAAAAAAATACTGAAATGAAATAGAAAATATAGGTGATATTTTTATAATTTATTTTGGTGAGATTTTGTTAATGAAATAAAATATATCTATAAATATGTTTCTTCTTTTATTCGACTAACAGAGAGCCTCATACTAAATCAATCTGCAGGTCAATTGTATATTTCATTCCCAACAAATCTACGGGCATTCATATTATATTGATGTTAATCATAATGATATATCAATTTTATAGAATGCATTTTGACATGTTCCCATGTTCACAGTAGGAATGACATCATAATGATACATCACTCTGCCGATAGAGTTCACCGGTAGTTTGATGATCACAATAATAAAACCACTCTTAATGATACAAGAAGCTGTGAGAGAAATGTGATTCAGTGGGTATTCATTTATTCTCTTGCCTATTTTACTCTATCAAATTAACAAAGATAATCCAATTATGATATAATAGGAGAAACAGTTGAAGGCGGGTACGGAATAAAAGTTATACACCCTTTGACGTCCATGTTTATTGTTGAACCTTTCATTTTATTTTTATTTTTTAAATAAAAACGTTAAGACGAAATTAAATTATTTCATCTTCCGTTAAAAGGTGTAAAAACTTAATTTTTACGGTCTTTATAATAATATTTTCTTTTTATGGGATAAATAAATACACAACAATAAAAAATTTTAGAAATGAGAAATTTAAATGAAAAAAATTATATCTTGGTACTTATCACTTATTTAATTTTATTTCGTGATAACTAATCACCTAATTTTATGTATTACATAAAATCTTTGTAGTTTGGCTTGAAAAAAGGCAGATCCGTAACACGTGGCCAAGTCGCACATAGAAAATCGTCTCGCCTGTAATATGGTCATTAATCAAACTACCTGCAATGTTGCAACTCTCTTCTGTGACGAGACAGTGACGTCCTGCGGTTAGCAGAAACGAATGAAAAACTAGCTTTTGCACATGCGCCAATGCAACATTTTGCTATTTTAAATTAGGTCGGAAATATAAATTTGTCTCGACTGCAACAAGTCGAAATTTTCAATATGATTTTGTTGTCATACACATAACACATGTAACTTATCGTACTGCCGAACGTAGCGTCACTGCGACATTATTGGTAGAAAAAAATAAATCTATAGCATGTAACCAATTCTATTTGATATGCAACAAAATCTTGCTGTAAAACAACACCGTCAGAATACAACCATCGATCAGATAGTAAATGGTTTTAGCTGAGTACAGTCCTCGACATTCCGCATTGAATTGAATACTGAATACTATGTGGCTCTTCCAAGAGTTATTTTAGTTTAACACTCTTGTTGTGTCTTTCCAGGTTATAAAAGTATCCCGTAGGTAGCTCATCTGTACACACCAGTTTCTAGATGATATATAGCAAAATTTGGTGGGATTGCAGAAAAGGCCCGCTAGGTCGAGACTGTCGTAAAGCCATGTCCAACGTCTAACATGCAATGTTCAACCTAAGTTATTTTTATGAAAGATATAATATAATATTATCATTCATTTGAGTAATTATCGATCGTCCAGTTCATTAGTCAGACAACTCCAAATAACTAGTTTTGAGATAATAATAGCAAAAGCAAAAATCTAATGGTCACCAAAAAATCAAATATTATTGATTTATGCCCGAATTTTATATATTTTATCAACATGTATTTAAAGATTAGGTACTTTTAGAGACATTTAGAGAGGACATTTAAAAATATTTTTTTATTGAACCAGACAATCTCAACATTTTGTTTAATTCTTTAGAAGTTTATCGGCAATAGGTGGCAATGCTTTGGAGATATCTGAGTACTGAATCAGGTAGAGTGTAAAATTTTACACAAAACTGAATATTTAACTCAAATGTCACTTTTTGGAGTTGTATTACTAATGAAATGGACGATCGATATGTGTGTCGCTAGATTTCAAAATCAGCCAAGTCCATAATAGATGAATAGGAGAAAAACAGCTTTTTGTTTTCTCAAATACACAGTCAAAAAGGTGAAAGTTTATATTATTTCGAGTACAGAATATTTAAAATTAATAAATTCCACATTTTGATAATGCATAAATATTAGAAAGCAGTAGTTCTTCAGCAATTCACAAAAAAGTCAAAAATACCCAAAGGTGGACTTGGCTGATTTTGAAATGTAGCACACATGTATCAATGAAATTTAGCGATTTCATTTAGAAATATATAACCATACAAAAATATAAATAACATTCCAAAATACTATGTAGCTAATAAATTATAATACATAATATTATTTAATAACAATCAATACCAGTTAAATCGTGAAAACTATGCTTGATGCTTCTTTCAATACAGACGCGTAAACTGAATACAAATTTGAAAGGGATCCATTTAAAAAATATCTGTAAGTGATATATTAATGTTGATTGATTTTTAAGGGGGTCATCCAAAACTATTAGGTTCCAACAGGATTTCCCGGGTACATTCGCCATTCAGTATAATTATAATACCAAAGATCGATTTGATATAACTAAAAAAGATTATAAGCTTGTATACATTTTGTATCTATTAGTAAAATCGATTTTTAAAATTAAATTTAAAACCTAAATAAATCTAAATTTAACATTTTGTCGCTAGATGCCTCGAGTAAATCTATAGTGGTATTATAGTAGGTTCTCTACAATAGATAATAGAAAATAATACAAAATATAAAATTATTTGCTTTCGAAAAAAGTTTCTCTTCTGTATTATAGATGTTGAAGCCTGACAGGCAATTTCCTTAATTACATCGAAATCAATTTTATTTTTCAATTTCAACACACGTTTCACTTTTTAAACATCTAACTTTTGACAAATCGTTTCACATTTGAGGCGTATATACAAAGCAATATAGCCGCTGGAAAACAAATATTAATTATCTTTATACATCAAGTTTGTTTAAAATTACCTGCCCACTAATTATTCAGTTATATTTAATTAGTAACGTTTCGTACGTCTAGTCTAGTCAGGTCAGCGCTCGAAATGGAAGATTTTACAAACCGGAGCGCTTGATAATTTTCCGAAAATATTTCCATATTACTCGTATTTATGTAATAATTGTGTGTAAGCTCGGCCGGTCAAATGAAATGACTATCTTTAAAATTGTGGAAAGCAAGATTAAGGCATAATGTCATCGACGCCGCAGCTGAAAATGGAGGTTTACGTCATAAATGTATTTTTTTTACTATAAATCTGACAAGTTTCGTATAAACTTTAAAAAATATATATGAAGTAGGTAGGTACCTAAATTAATTTTATGACTTTTTAATACTTCACTTTTTCCACGAGACAGAGCGATAATTTTTGGTGTTTCACGAACAGGAGCTGCGCTCCGGTGCGTTCCGGTCCATTTCGAGCGCTGAGTCAGGTGCTGTTTAGGGGTGGTAGAATCGATGACGGGGTGGAAAATTGGGGAAGATATGTGATAATGAAAACTAAAAAAACTAACATAAAAATAGTAAGTTCAATATTAATAGAATTTATTTTCTCCTGCGGCACTAAAAGTATGTCCTGTCTGTAAGCATCCTTGGATATAAGTAATATAAATACGTCAAAATTTACTAGATTTATCTGCTGAAGATAACTAAAATAAATCATAATTAGATAGATAATAATTATAACATACTAAAATTTATATGACGTATAAAATTATTATATATTATATTCTCTTCTTCTCTCTTATGAGGGTAATATTTGTTATAAAATAAATCTCATGTTGTGAACGTCTTGAATTTAGATTTGTTATTTCCACATGAAAATAGACAGCTGTTTTCATAGAAAAAACGTACAATTAATTAAAAGGGTTTCAAAGTTTACACGTCATGCTAGCAATAATACTACATTTCAATTATTTTTATAATATATACATATACATGAACCATTTATTTATTTATAAATTTTTTATAATTACATTGTAATGAATTGAATTAATTTTTTTTTTCTTGTTTTATGTACGACTAACACGACTAGCGTACAAATCTGAAACTAATAACCACGCCTACCTTCGTTATACCAGTTGATGTTATTTATTGCACGTCACAGATGGCATTAAAAAGTTTTAAGATAAAATGAATTTATAACCCGAGGATATACGCATTTTTATAAAGTTAAATGATTTTTAAGCTCTAATAATCTTCTTACGTATCTTGTATATTTATAATTAACAAATAATAAAGATTTTTATTTTTTAACCATGTATTCTGCTTAGTCAAAAATATTGAAATATATTATATAGGTATACAGGATACCTATATAATGTAAACAGATATTGTAAAGGAAAAAAAAACATTGCAAGGACCATAGGTTGGGCGAATGGCTAACAACCATTGTTTTAAGAAATTCTGTAAATGTAACCTCCACTCTGTATTCGTGTGTAAGCCCCGCTTAATAATAAACTAATTAATACACTTTTCAATAATAATTAGTCACCCAAAAAGCCGTTAAAATTTACATTATCTACCACGTAACAAATTAATAAGAGACCAGGGGTAGTCAACCTTTTTATACCTACCGCCCACTTTTTTATCTCTGTTAGTAGTAAAATTTTCTAACTGCCCACCGGTTCCACAGTAGGTAATGGTGATTTGTAAAGCAGGGAAATAACTTTACTAAGCAGAGTTACAGCAAGTTAATGCATATAATAATAATTATTTACCAAATACTTTATGTCAGCCTTTCGATAAGTTTGGCAGAATAAATCTTTATAAAACAACCTACTGTACTTAGTTAAATCTATCTATGTATTTATACTTTGCATACATAGAACTATGAAATCTGATGAAATTACATTTAAACAATTAAATTATAATGAGATCCCTCAGGCTATCTCTAGGCTATATGACGATCTGTGTAAATGATTCTAAAACCCCTACCGCCCACCGTGAAACCTGGAACGCTCACTAGTGGGCTGTAGGGACCAGGTTGAGTACACCTGGTATAGACCAAGACTTTGATGGTAGTTTTGATTTATATTTAATGAGGCGCTAGTTAATAAACGAAAAAACTACAAAAAGATTTGAATGTAAGTTGGTGCCAATATAAAATGCATGGTGCATTTATAATACGAATTTCACCACCAGCATGTGATCAAGGTCGATCCATCACCCAACTATCTAAGGAGGCCCAATTTGATGGACTGTACAATGTGCGGGCCCCCGTATAAAGCGTAGGTACAGTTCGTAATTGTATAATCTTCTCCATCCCAACTATATGTCATTGATGGGTCCAATTAATATACCATACTACTCAAAGTAGCCCAACACTCTTTCCGTGCTTTTATTCATGTAACAGGTCTCCGAGCCATACGTGACAACTGGTCTTAGTAGCGTTTAGTACAAGTATCTGTTCAATGCCTTGGAACATAGCACCTTCATTATTTATACCGAAGCTACATTTATTACCTATCACAATTTTCTTTTAATTTCGATTTCTAGACTACTATCACTAACAGCAGACCTATTCTAACATATTATTATCAAGAAATCCAAAAACAACAAAAAAAGTGATAAATATTATATGCCGTATTCAGGCAGTTAATTCTTCCGGGGAAGTCAGCTGTCAGGCGTATTTTTAAGCACGGCTCCCCATGACCGTGTTAACCACGAGCTGTCAAATTTCGTTGAGTATCACAGTTAATTCGTCTTATTTGATCCCAAATGGATCCTATTAGAATCAAGTAACCCGTGTTAACCATGCTAATAATTATTGTAGATGACCGATTTGTTTATTGAATTGCTCAGAGTGATAATCGTGTTATTTTAGAACAATAAAAATAACGGAAACGTGTTCGAAATTCTTGACCCTCTCAAAAACGCGATTGAAAGGGTTATTGCAAGACAATGATATGCCACAGAAACATTGTTTGGAGATGTGAGCAATTTCATGTTCTTATTCGTTCACTATTAATTCGCACCGTGAGTGTAAAACCAACGTATGTGCAAATTACATAGTTTGGAGATATAAGGGTTTGAAGTTTTCATTTGGTCAGGATAAATAGCGTTTCTAAAATAAAACCATAATATTTGGTGTATGTATACATTATGACATGTTCTTTTATTAATTTTATTTTTTTTTCATGTAAATCCATCAAGATTACAAGTTTTAGCAGTTGCTATGGTTTTACACTTTCATGATGCGTAGAAAATGTTGATATTTCGCAGTTACCTGAATTGCAGTAAGATTTTTATTGGGAACTTTGGTAATACTATTATAATATAATATAATATATTAAATTATTATTAAATAAATCAAGAATGATATTTATTTACCTATAATATTTTGATATTTTAAGCTTACTAACTATAATTTATTAAAATAGATGCATACAATTTTAAACCAAAATAAAAATAGCAAATTACAATAGTTGTAATGTTTTTATAATTAATTTTATCGACGTCAATTATTATCTGAATATGTATTTAAATGTGTAGATGGAAGTTTTTTTTATAAAAATTGTGGTGTATTTCTGGTATCACTTTTGATGAACATAGGGAAATCAAGTCATTTAATTTTGCTTCGGAGATCCGAGGTGGTTTTATAAATGCTTTGTGTAGTTGAGGTTGTACTGATTGACGTCCGCCCTGACGTTTTCTAATATTTATTACACCAAACACTTCTGTTTCATACTTATTTTTATAGAACAGGCAATAAGGATTGTTTTTCCTCACTTCAATAACGCGAATGTCTACCCAACTAACCTTTTTACTATTTTCGTTGAGTTGAAAATTATTGCCCATTTCATTTGCTAACTTGTGAAAATCAAAAATCTCGTCAGTGCCAATTTCCAGTGAATCACTGGAATCCACTGTATTGGTATATAAATTGGACCTGACTTCAAGACTATTTTTTTGTTTCTCTATGCAAGAGTGTTATAGAGTCACCCTTATTCTAGGTGTGTCGTACGACCAAAAAGTTGTGTGTGATTTTTGGGATATTAAAATTCTGGACGGCGTATAAATACATTGCTGTAATAAATTTATTTTTATTCTGTCCGGCACAATTATCCGAAAAAATGACTTCCTTCCCAATTGATTGGTCTTCCAAAAATTTTACAACACAAGAACCAATTACATTGGTCCCTTTTTTTTGTAGTCTTTTCATGCTAAATAAAACAGTAACCATTTTTATCATTAATGTGTGTAAGATGCTAAAATTATAGGTTGAAAGCTTTCTTTTATAATATAGCACTGATATCTGGGCATATGGTGTTGATAATACGGCCTGCAGATTATAGCAACATACTATTTTATTCGTCTTTCGCCTTCTGTGTTCTCGATAATTGTTTATTTTTTTTGATGCATGTCATATATTATTTAACTTGAATTATATTTTTCTCTTGGCTACTGCAATTTTTATATTTTTCACAAAAGTCACATAGGTCCTTGTTTGGTTGAAAAAAGCCTATATTATAATGGGTATTGTTCCTCTTGCAAACCAGCAGCATCCTTATCTATATCCAACATGGGTTCTTCAGCATCAGGAAATGTACTTGTCACATTTTTGAAAATCTGTAACATTGCAAAAACCAAAATATCATAGATCTGATTGATATACTGTTGTGTTAATTGAAAGAGTTTATTATTGTAGGTGCATAAAATAAATACATAGGTACATAAGATAAGTCGATAATAATAAGTTTCATAACAATAATAATATTAAGGTTAGTTTTGTATATCATTTTAGTATTATATTTATCACAAAGTCTTACCTTTTTAGAAGTTTTTCAGCTTTTAAAGCTAACTCCACCATTATTCGAATCCTTAAACTCATATTTGATAAAAACAAAATAAACTGCACTTCATTACTTGAATCAAAGGAAACAATAATGTATTGTAGAATACGTCTGGATGCGTTATCTAAGTCTTAACACTGAATCATTTCAATAATTGCCTGCTATCACAATAATAAAAACAATGCCACATTGCATACACCGAAAGAATGCGTCTGATGCTCGGGTTTCACAATTAGTCATATGGATAATCATTTGCAGATACTATGGTTTTACATTAACAATGGAAGTAAATCTTTGTATTGTAAAACCCAAATATCTGTCTTTTTTAATGAAAATTTTTAAGTTTGCAGTAACTTCAATTTTACATTTGCAGTTGTTTTGCATTTAAATCTCGAAATTGAAAAATTTGCACTTGCTATGGTTTTACACTCACGGTGCGAATTGTAACATTAAAAATTACTATCCTCATTAAAATGTTCGATATATCTCACATAATATAATTATTCTGTTTGGAGCATACTGCGTGGATGACTAACCGATATCAATTTTGACTGGCATGGCATATCATATTATTGTTATAACCATTTTATAGCAAATTTTGAAATTTTAAGAACTACTCATTGATCATAATTATTGAGACATCTGTGTATTTTTTTAAAAAGTGTCTTAAGTAAAACGTGAGTGTATGCCCTGGGAATTGGTTTTATTCAAAATCAACAAATTCATAATAATTATGTGACATATCATTTTCTTACGATAACCCCTTCGATTGTGCGTCTTGAAAGTATCATAATTGGTACCTAATATATTTCACTATTATTATGAACAAAATGTAGCGTTTAAATTTTGCAAGTTTTTATGCAAATCTTGCATAATTTCTAACCATAATAATAATTACTCACCAATTATTTACATATTATTATTAGTTCACTATGCGTAATTAAGAAATAGTTTGAAATCATGTTTTTTCCGCTGCACCGCTTTCCATAAATTACAACATGATTATCCATCAATATAATTATGCAAGTTGTGCAACAAAATGATAATTTTAACACATAATAACAATAGTTACGGATACTACAAGTTAATAATACCTACATAATATTTATAAACTCAAAAATATTACGCGATACATATCATTGTAAATAAAACATACGGTAAACCACCGTCTTAAACTGGAGTAAAGCGGCTTTGGACACACGCATAGTTATAATGAAATATTGGAGAAAACCAATACCCGAAGCGCCAGGAAGAAAAAGATGAAAGAATAAATTACTATTGTCACACTGTATGAGCTAATCATGATGTTGAGGTTTACTCTAGTGAGATAATCAATTGATGCTTATTATTGAACAATATTCGGTACAGTTCGGTTATGAGGAATACTTCGGAAAACACATTTTGAAAATACCCGTAATATTGGATTATTTGTTAGTTTTTTTTTTTCTAGATGCCTTTATGGATACCTCCATTTACTATCGAGGTTTCTTAAGGACTTTGGCACGCAAACTACTCTACTTGATACTAGTCAAATGAAAATTGTGCCGGCTGAGAGAATATGCCTTATTGAAAACTGTTCTCATACCCGCATCGGGTATTGCTAATTTGAATTCGGCCAGGGCCTATGAAACCGCCTTGCAAAAACCCTGGAAAATTCTTAGTAGCGCAAGGCGGAGGTGATTCTGATGAATATTTTGTTGTATTCATTGGGAACTGAGGACTGCGATTTGTAGTCGAGTTTTTTCCCGTGGTAAAAGAAATGTCGCATAGGACTGATATTCTAAGTATATACTTATCCTATTTTATATGATTACAGTCACTGGACCTGAAAGGCATGAATCATCTTTACATGTCACCATTTATTATTTTTATTCTTTTTATTACATCAATACAGAAATTAAAAAGTGCATCTCTTCCGGCCTCGTTTGCCATGGTCCCCGGAAGGTCTCGAATGTCCGCATCTGCCATCTGTAATAAAAAGTTCAGGTTGTGCCGCTCCTTGCTAAAGATTTGACAATCTAGGAGTAAATGTAAGACATCCTGGTCGCTTCCGTCGTCGCATGGACACTTTCCATCAGATGTTATTTTAAACCGGTGCAGGTATGCTCGCATTACTCCGTGACCTGTAAGAATCTGAGTCATCTCAAAACACAGCCCCTTATGCACCCTGACGTCTCGTGCTGCTAAAATTGAAGGTAAAAAACTTTCGGGTCAACTCCCCTGTCGATGAGTTTATGTATCGTGAGTTCCATTCATTTTTCACCATATCTGAAATTGTAATTTTCGCGTAGCTCAGAGGAAATTTGTCATAAGCTATCGCGGTTTTGGGTTGAGAGGCACCATGCCAAGCCAATTTGTCAGCTCTTTCATTTCCTTCTATCCCGGTGTGTCCCCTTATCCACTTGAAGTGCACCTCGGGGTGGCGCCGTCTCAGTAGAGCGGACTCGCTGTGAATAGAAAAGACAATCGGATTAGTAGACAAGGGATCTCCAATTGCTTGGATTGAGCTTTTGGAGTCCGAATAAATACAAATACTATGGTTTTCGGTGAGCTTTCGCTGGATTGGATCTGAGCCTGCCCACTCCAGAGCGCATTGGATAGCATAGATTTCGGCCTGCATTACCGTACAATAACTGGCAAGGCGGTATTTACGAGCCGCTATCTCACCGCTATTACTGTATGCCACAAACCCTGCACCAGTACCGCCATCAATTTTGCTCCCATCCGTGAAAATCGGCATGTTATTGCATTCGTTGCTTTCCAACGTTGCAGGATAAAAAAGCACTTCAGAAAATAGTCTAGCCGGGTGTGGCAGCCTTCTATAGTCCGCCGGTTTTTCGTAAAGCCTGTCGTCAGGCAGAAACCTGCGAGGCCCTCCTCGCCCTTCTTAGCTCTGTAAATGAGAGCGATTTGTTTTAAACGTAAATCTAGAGGCATAAGTCCTGCTAGAGCTTGCGTTGAATTGAGCGAAGCCGTTCGGTAAGCTCTGCATATTCGTATCGCTAGTGCTCGCTGAACCGTATTGAGTTTTTTTGCTATGTTTTTCCGTTTGGCAGCTTCATGCCATATGCTGGCCGCATACGTGATCATAGGCTCAATAGCACAGGTGTAGAGAATTTGAAGAGCTTCAGAAGATACACCCCATGTGTGTTTGGCCATTCTTGCTAGTTTGAGCGAAGTCGCCGCCGCTCTTTTGCAGATGCTGTCCGCATGCTTTGACCAATTTAGTTTGTCATCGATTACAACCCCCAAAAGCTTAAAATCCCTAGAAAAAGATAGAGGTTGCCCATTCATCACCAGCGAAGGCGGAGAGACGCGCCTCCTAGTAAAGAATAAGGCCTTCGTTTTCTCCGCGGAGAAAGACAGTTTGACCTTCTTTCCCCAGGCATCGACGCTCTCCAGCACGCTGTTAGTCATGGTTTCTAGAGAACCAAGTTATTTGGATTCCATAATCAGCAATACATCATCAGCAAAGGCCTGTGCGTGTACACCTTCAGGGTACGGCATAGAGAGAAGATCGTCGAGAACTATGTTCCACAGTACAGGGCCGCAAGACGAACCTTGTATGCATCCCTTTGATGTCTCTTTGGTAGCAGATGCTCCAGCATATTCGACGAAGACTTCTCGGTCGGACAGATAGTTTTTGATGAGCCTGAAAATGTTAGCGGGACAATTTTTAGATTTCAACTGTTGAAGAAGATATGGCCACCATGCGTTGTCAAACGCGCCTTTGGGCTTAGTTTAGGTTAGTTTAGGTTGGGTTAGGTTAGGTTAGGTTAAGGTTAGGTTAGGTTAGGTTTAGTTAGATTAACCTAACAAATAATCCAGTATATCGGCTATTTTCAAACTATGTTTTCCGCTGTCTTCCTCATAACCGAACTGTACCCAATATTCTATTAATACTATCGACCGAAGTTACTTGATGGAATTTAAGTTTAAATTCCAATGGATTTAAGTTTTGTACTATATCCACTCAAATTGAATAGTACAAAACTTAAATCCATTGCAATTTGATAATATTCTTTAAAAACACATCGATTTAAATGATTATAAGTAAATATGTGCACAAGTTTATTCCTAACCAGCAGGCGTGAATATCTTCCTCAAATATGTGTGCATAAAGCGTACATGACTGTACTCGGTCGATTAAAACTAAATGCTGCCTATTCGACGCTTCCATTCTGACGGTGCTGCTTTACGATAACTCAAAGAATCCGTATACTGAGCTTCGACAATCGATGTTTTCGATGGCCTATAGTCGTGCTGGTAGTGAAAAAGCGACGTTGGACCTGGCTCGGCCACGTGCTGCTGATGCCAATGGAATGTATCGATATCCAAAGTGATTTAATTTAACACAGTTACCTACTACCATTTCAATTGGCATCGCTAATAGCAGGTCACTTCTGTACCTTATGAAAACAATTAATAACCCATGCTTAATACTAGCAAGAATGCCAGAGTTATGATTTACACAACGTATACGGGAAAAAATACGTAGCCAAATCGAAATAATATATTCTGAAGGTATAAGTTCATTGTAAATAATAAGGAGATATATAAATTTGGTAGATGTACGTGGCAGGGAGGACCGAGAAGAGAGGACAAATATAGAAAAGGCCTTTTTCTAGCAGTGGATCAACGCCGGCTGATGATGATCATAGAAATAAAATAATTGAAACTCTCTTCTTTTATAATATGACGTAATAACCCAACAAATTATTGGATCGCTAATTTTGCAACTGTTATTATAAAAGTTTGTTTTAATGTTTGATTTAATCCTTAATTGCATAGTGTTGCCCTTCAGCAATACAATGTATTATTCGTTATGTTTTTTTGTGTGAATAGAATTTTATTTAAAAACTTGCAAGATGTGATGACAAAATCGTTATAGTTTTTATTCACAGATGCCACTGTTAATTTATAATAATTTTAATCGTTAACTCAGAAAAGTTTTATGTAAATTACATGTGTACCATCATGCATTTAAAAGTGTTTTTTAAGGTTTTATGCCTTCATAAAATATTTTATAAATGCCTATTGAGATATAGAAAAGTTCATTACAAGTGAGACATTAGTAAAAAAAATCGCATAGTCAATAAGTAGTCTACTGGTATTTAGGTGTCATGTTTTTTTCCGACTTATTCACAAAAATAAATACATGATAATATATTAATTTATTACCAATAACCGTAAGGCATTTCTTATAGTCGTTGTAATTATTCCCTAGGTACCGGTATTTATTAACGCCAGCTTGAGGTTATTTTGCATATTCATAATTCATATTCAACGTATTGGGCAATCGATAGGTAAAACCAATAGAATCCGATGTATTTACATTCCTTTAAAATTAAATACGTACGGCTAATGCCTCAGTATTTTTTTTTTGTAAATTGCACAATTTTTTAGTTTAATTGAGTTTTTTACTTAAAAACGTTAACCTATAAGAGTTAAATTCCAATTTCGAATTTATATAGATAGGTATTATAAAATTGTTTGTTGCAAAAGTGATAAAATGGTAAATACTCTACACACGCACTAAACAATTATTTACCTTGCGTATCAAAAAAAATATGCGAATTTAATGACTATATTAATAATTGTAACATAAGGTATCTACAATAAAAAGCGAAAAGATAATATTATATAATATTATGTAAGTAATAAAATCACTACGAAAAACGTATAAAATTACTGGTAAACAACGATGTTAATTGATTCACACAAACTGATATAAACAAATATAATATTCTGTTTATTTTAACAATTGAGGGCTTAGAATTTTCTTTACTTATAATAGTATAAAAAGCCTTAACGGACATTGAAGCTTCCACATAGATATTAATATTACGTAATGAATATTTGGTAATTTACAAACTATATCAACTAATTTATACAGAAAATAAACTTAGCTAATAAATCAGGTGTATTGATTAGAGCTTAACAACCGTTTGATACTACCTTCCAAAAATAATATTCGTAGATGATTAGACATGTAAATGCAGTGACTTCCTTAGACAAAATGCCGCCCCTGGGCAGCGCCATAATGCCGTACAATTTTTTTATACAATATTTGTTATCATCCGTGCTCGTGTCATTTCTGTTCTCTAAGAACGTCTAAGGGCTACGGAAATAAGTTAGACACCGCGAACCTGACAAAAAAATACATTTCTATTAAAACTTTTATGTTAATTAAGACATTTTGTTTCCAACCAGTGAGCCGAATTTTTTAAAGGAAAGATATTGTCGTTTTTAAGTACTCAGTTTAGGTAGCTATTTATATAAAATATTTATATTATATATATTATACAAATGATTCTTCTCAATTTGCCGCCCTTCAAGTAATTTCCACCCCCAAGCGCGCTCAATTTGCCTACCCCCACGGGACGTCACTATGTAAATGGATCGAGTATAACTTTAACCACGACCAGCATGACCGCATTACAATTGTTCGAGTACATGGATTGACAGCTGGTAAGTAATTGGTAAAGGATTTACTAGGTTCAGGATACCACCCATGAATGCTACACTCCTTCATCCTGCATAGATACTACAAACGGAATCAAAGCGCTATACGTCTCCCATTGCAGGAGGCGCTGTACGTAGTGATTAGGGAATCCAATCCCGAGCCAAAATTCTGATCCCGGGATTTCGGGATTACAATTTGACAATCCCGGGATCCCGGGACTGGTCCCGGGATTGGGATTTTTTTCCATTGTTAATATAAAATTTTTATATTTACAAATAACATTGATAAAATCGGTCAAAAATAAATCTAGTATAATTTATACTATTTAAGACATTTATTGTTAATATTGTATACGTTCAATCTTGGAAATACACAAGTTTAATGGAGTAAATAATATTGTAATATAAATAATAATGTGAATTTAATATGAGATTGCTATTTCTGATAGTAAAGACATAATGAATAGATCAGCGAGATTTAAAATAGTAAAGCAAATAATCATGGCGTACTTATGGCCTTTCCGCTTCATAAATCTAATTAGTCAGCCAAATATGAAACTGCCGTAAAACGTATGATATCATGGTGGAATTACTTTGTTAAAAGTGCGAAGCATTATTTTTTTACCAATCTTTTTCATTTTTAACAATATATGTGAAAAAATAAAATGAATCGGCAACCTACACATCAAACTTCATTCAAACTCAGTTTATTTCTAATGTAGTTATTTTGTATTAAAAGTATTTTTTCTGTTATATTTTCCATAAAAATTGATAAAAAAATCAATCCCGAAATCCCGGGATTATGTTTATCAATCCCGGGATTCATAGGTATCGAAAATAGCTCGGGATCCCGGGATTGGATTCCCTAGTAGTGATAGACCGAGTGAGTTGCGCGATCTTGCGCTGATACTAGAGCGTCCTTTACTTGAGGTTGTATAGATAATACCCGTGGCTTTATCCTCTCTTCTTTATAATAATGTTTCATGTCAGGTTGTGAACGTCTTAAACTTATAATTTATAATGTCTACAATATGTTAAAAAAAATTGAAATTGGAAATTGAATAGAGTGAAAGATATACCCAAGTTCGATAAAAAAATCTGTTTGGCTTTATGTCGCCTATCTGTTCAAATAGATGTAACTTCCAATTCAACGCTCATGGTAAACAAATGTGTAATTTTTCGAAACATTTATTCTTACTTGGCTGAATAAGTTGATTGACGAATTATTCGAAATGATTTAATGGAAGCAAGCTGTCATACAAATTAACGCAAGACCAATTTGACTTATTATAAAGAGGTAAAAAAATATGTATAAATGTTGCCTGTTGAATTTTTTAAGTCACGTGAGTGTAAATAATTGAACCATCAAATAAAATGTCACCCCGTCTGGTGAGTTCATGAATATTTTTTTCATGTTGGTACTAGTTTACTTTACTTTTTACAACACTAAGACTAAGATTTGGAGAAATTGCATTGCAACTTGTGAAAAAAACATTAAAAATTGACACTTATTACTCAGTAAAATTATAAAAAATATTGTAAAATAATATGTTGAGATGAAATTTTATCAGTGCATTGTTATTAACTGTAGCCTTACTACGGGCATCTAACGACACACTATCAAAGATTCAATTTAATACAATTTACTGACAATTTTAATTTATTATTTATCAGAAAAAAAATACCAGAATGATGCACCTAATGGGATTCAAACTATCATCATTCACTATCTTTAATCCGTTAAACTACCAATCCGTATATTATACCCCGTTTACACATGCATGGATTTACTGCTGACAGTACGTATTATCGTGACCATAACAAGAAAATGCACGTGTAAACACGTATCGTCATGAAAGTTGCAAAATTGCATGCACGAATCAAAAAAGTTCGGAAGCTTCTCAATTTTCACACGACAGTTGGGATTTTTCGATATGCGCCTGCGCAGTAGAACGATAGTGGGAAAAAAATAAACTAGACGGCTGAAAGACTCATTTTGAGGTTAACCGATTTTTACGACCTGTCAAATAGTACCATAAAATGACAACAATAGTACCATAATAATGAGATTGGAAAGACAGTCATCACTTTTACGTGTAAACAGGACGAGTTGATTCCAAAAAAGACATAATTATGTCAATTTTTATAGAAATTTACATTTGAATGCCATCTTGCGGGCGTTTATGATATCTATCTATCCCTGTTTTTCGATTTTACAAATATTATGGCATATATCAGAAGACTTGTAAGTCTGAAAAATCATTGTTCCTACAAAAACGTCATATAAACCAAAGGATTTTTCTCTCTCCAAAAGGCGCGGACCGGACAACCTGGAGAGACTGGTAGTTTTGGGTAGCCTCCAGGGAAGGCGAAGCAGAGGAAGAGCGTCTGCGTGATGGAGCGACCAAGTGAAAGAGCTGACTGGGGGCACCATCCATTCTGCCATGAGAGAAGCGGAAGATCGACAAGGATGGAAAGACTTGGTCGCTCAAAGGATGGCAAAATTTAAATGTGGTCACGATCCTCAGTTAGAGTGCACGACCAAGAAGAGAAGAGAGTTGTTTTTGTAATCAACTCAATAGTTTAAAACACTCACTATTGCTCCAAATAAATCCATGTACAGGCGCTAATTCTCATACAAAAAATCTTAATAATTACCTTATCTAAGGTGCTTCAAATTCCACGAATGGAAATATAACCAACTTTGTAATAATCAATCAATGTAATTATATATGACCAATCTCAATAATCTTGATTTTCGTTAAACATGTAGGCACTTTTTTATTAATTATATGAAATAAATAAACAAACGAACAGGTGCTGCTGTAAATTTATTCGGCCCACGCGTGATTTATTATATAACGACTAACCTATATAAAGACAAATATAACTACTTACATAAAACTTTATGACCCTTCCGGGATCAAAAAACCCATTTATTTAAAAAATAATTTATCTGATATTTTGAATATATCATGAATGTATATATGTGTCGCTAGATTTTAAAATCAGCCAAGTCCGTAATAGATGAATAGGAGAAAAACAGCTTTTTGTTTTCTCAAATACACAGTTACAAGGGTATTTCGAGTATAGAATATTTAAAATTAATAAATTCCACATTTTGATAATGCAGAAATGTTAGAAAACAGTAGTTCTTTAGCAATTCACAAAAAAGTCAAAAATACCTAAAGGTGGACTTGGCTGATTTTGAAATGAAGCGACACATATATTATTATATTGTTGTAAACTACTGGTATTTTTTATATTCTGTCTAAAATATGTCTACAAATTAATGATCTGGTAAATTTAAAAAAAAATTACACAGTTTCTAAAAATTGGAGATTCAAATACTATATCTATAGATATACGCGGAGCTCAAGAATTTTAAATATTACCGTAAAATAAAACGCCATTCATTCTCTTTACTGTGATCTATTGACTGAGGATCATCACCTGGATAATTGGTCACCGGACAGCTTTCTAAGCCCCTTGACTCTTTCTCTCTCTGTATTCAGCGGCACTTATAGCATACATACCAGTGGAAATCTTGATTAGTAAATTCAGATGGGGTTTTTCATAATTATCTATTATCTTAGACCTACCTGATCATCTTCTTTGCAACCAATATGACCAACAATTTAAGAGGCAGGCGTAGCTGAGGCTATTCGCACCTCACGTGACTTGACACTAAGACAATTTTAGGAACTATCTACACATTGAAATGTTTATACTTTTCGATGAAAGGTACTTGGTGGAATTTGAATTCAATTTTTAATTGATTTAAGACACACGTATTGTGGTACGGATAGTGAATTTGTGTAAGTAGTAAATTACATTACATAGTACCTAGTATAGTACATAGTGCATAGTATAGATAATTATATTACATAGTACCTAGTGAAATATAATTATCATACTTATATTATACCTTATTATTTTATTAAACACATGTTGCTTGATTGCTTGAGGAAAAAATACTATCATTGCTTGCGAGTAAAGTGATCAAGCAACATATTGTGTTTTAAATTGTTTACAGAAAATAAAAACGTATCATATAAGTATGATGGTTATATTTCACTGCTATGTAATATCAAATTCACTACTGACGTAATTGACTATCCACACCACATTACATTTGCTCCCATAGAAAGCAGTTACGTACAGCTAATGCTAGTTTTATAGCATTATTACTAGCTACCCAAAACAACTCCCTGCGGGAGCAAAAGTGATGCTTAAGATTAGCTATTTGCTAATTAAAAATAAAATAAATTGGTGTAGTGAATATTGTAAAATTTGGTTTAATTATTACATAAAAGTAAATAAACTTAATAACGCTTAGCTTGACCATAGCTTAGAATGCCGAATGCAATGAGTTTAGCGCTACATAATATACTTATGTGTCTAATAATAATAAATGATAAGTTGGGCTTGTATGTGTTATTTCGAATGGAATATAAGTATATGGAAAATGCTTTAGATATAAAATAACAATAATCCGTCCATTTAAACACTCAAAACCTTGACAAGTCACCGTTCTATATAATGAAATTATGCGTACCTATAGCTTTAATATTATAAACGCTTAACTTAATTTTGACGCATATACAACTTTACGACTAACTTATTCGTGTACATAATATTATCATACGTAGTTAAAATATTGAATATCTTACCCAACTTCAGTTTCAAAGCTCATGCGAGACACAATAACTCGTTTAAAGCAGTGCTCCGCAACCGGTGTGCCGCAAGACGATGCTAGGTGTGCAGCGGCGCATTGTGTCAAAAAATTCAAATATTTTTGTATATTATACAATACTTACTTAATGGCCAAATTTGCGGATATGGCTGGTAATGTATTTGAGCACCTGAATAAAATTAATAAAAAAAATGCAAGGTCAGAATGAAAATATATTGATATGCTTCACTACCATAGGGATATTAAATAAATTCACTACCATTGAAAACAACCAATGAATTTTGGGTCCGGCCCAAAAACTTATAACTTTGCTGCAAAAGAAATTTCATCATTACTTTCATACAATCAATACGACTGGATTCGAAACACCTTTGCAACCAATGCCCAAAATTCTATAGAAGCACTATAATTATATTCGTGAGGAATTTTGTTGAATTGAGGAACGACGTGACGCTAAAAATGAATTTCGCCGATGTTCCATTGGGTATTTTCTGGATTTCAGTTAATAAGAAATATCCTCGGATTTCCGACAAGGCTATCGCAGTTCAGCTCCCATTTTATACGACATATACCTATGTGAGCAACTTTTTTCAACTCAAGCTATAATTAAAAATGATAAACAGTCATACATGACGGGTGATAAGAACTTCGGGTTTCTCTTTCGTCAGACCTCTAGTCTGGGGGGCCAGGCACAGGGGGGTGTGGCAGATCAACCAGATAAGTGAGATAAATACAAATTACAAATTTTCTATAATGGTTAAAAAAAAGTCGCCTGCTATATTACTATGCTAATACTTATATTTTTAAAAATGCGATTGGGGAGTGTTTGTATTAATAAATACAAAAAATAGCTAAACATACAATGAATACCATCAATTTTACCTCGAACACCATTTGAAAAATACTACCTACATTAGAGTATCATACTGTCTTTAACATTAACGATAGGTAGGGGGCCCACTTCAGCATTTGGGGTCCATATTTTGATATATAAATTGTTTTACCTGTGGTGTGCCGCGGAATGGGTGAGAAAAGGTTGCGGAGCACTGGTTTAAAGTATAAAAAGCTCTCAGAAATTCGATGTGATCAATCCGCTTATATGCCAACAAAAATTAAAAAGTCTCTCTGGGTGGCAGAAGAGAAGTTGTTTCAAAGGAGCTATGAGCCTCGAGAAATCTGTTGACATATATTATGGGAAGCATGTGAGGTAAGGAACTCCCATCTGATGATAGACTTATTCTCAAAAATATAATGTAATTTTTAGTTTACAATCAGTTATCTATTCTTCTAAAGAAGTATAGGTTATTAGTGTTTGTGATTTCTCGTCTTTTTTTTATTTCTTCTCTCAAAAAATGAGAATTCTCAAATTTAAGAATAATAAAACAAATATATTTCAGAATATTTTTCAATCTCATTTAAAAACAAAATACAATATTATGTTATATCGACTTTATTGTGATATAAAATTTACCTAACATTGTCTGGCATTGAAAAACGAACCGAAATCAATAAAGCTGTCGTTAAATAAATAAACAACATTTTTAAAAGCACTTTTCGATATATTTAAGCACCTGGTCAATATATCCGCTTTGTTTCTATGCAAAATAGGTAGCCGGATAATATTTATATTGTTATAAAGTGTTTTTTCAACAATGATTTAGTGTACAGTGAAACGTTTCTATCGAAATTAAAACAAAACTGCCTTATATGTAATATTACCAATTTTAAGTATCTACCAACAACTGTTATACTTACTTATCATTTTTTTAATTTATAAAATTTATGTATATACGAATGAAAGAATACAATATTTTATTTGCACCTACTACTAATAATCTTATCGCTCGTCATAGTCAAGGTGAGAGATCGGCAACTTTTGCCCCATGTTGTAATAAATTATTTAAAAATCACTTATATCACATTATTTTGATCAATTAACGGCTAAAATCTTTGACCAATCGGAAGTTACAGTCGTGAACTATTCGTAATTTATGATAATCACAGTTGTCTCATATATGAAAGTGAGGTGACTTCGTTGGGGAGGCCACATCTCAAGGATGGAAGATATGTAACCACCCAAGAGGCTCTTCTTCAATAGACGAGCGGAAAGGGAGATTTGAGTTACTTTCTATACTTTCTCCATCCGCCTTATATGTAAACGAAGTCGCGTATGTAGTAAAAAAAAATACGCAGTACATCACTGAAAATGTATATGGCTCTAGGGAGTGCATTGACTAGTCTCGCAGCACTCGATAATAGTTCTTGATTATCCTGACACTATAAAATAGTTCTGATCTAGAAGAGTTCATTAATGGTCGCATATAAATTGATTTTTTTTCAGGACGTCAGTATTGCAAACCATCCCTTGTGATACCAAGTCAAAATGTCAAGACCTGTGAAATTCAAGAGAGTGAAAAATGAGCATGCTTTTAAGAAATGCATTCGAAAAATAGTCGTTTAACGAATTATCAAATGGAAAATATATATAAAGACATCAAAGAAATATCTTCTGGACGCGCTCTAAAAATATTTTTTTTTATGAAACTTCAAAAGGGCATTTTAAGGGAAATCATAATATTTTTTTGTATTAAATCTTTAATTCATTGAAGTACTCGTACGTTACATAAATGACGCAACATTTGTTTCCCATATTTTTATGTTGATGTAGGTAACATTAATTTACGAGGTATAAGGTATAGGTAATAACCAGTTTCCATAGCGTAACTTTGGCATTGACAATGACTGGATAATTGATACTTGTTTTAAAGCCGTCCAATAGTCACAAAATAATCATCCGTAGGTCAGCGCTCGAATTGGAATATTTTACGAACCGGAGCGCTCGATAATTTTAAGAACATATTAACATAGTTATCTAGTATGTATGTGTATTTTATAAAAATGAGTATATTACATTTGTATATTATATGCGTATCTAGCTCAGACGGTCAAATTTATATGTCCACGGGACGGAGCGATAATTTTGGGAATTTTACGAACCAGAACGCCGCTCCGGTGCGTTCCGGTCCATTTCGAGCCCTGCCGTAGGTACTACGTAGAAAATCCAGAATATTGTGATGTTTCGAATACCTAGTAATCATTTTTAGTGTATTTAAGTTTCATTTAAACTACTGCATTGAGATAACTATTAAATTAATGCTTTATTTTTTTTTTAAACAAACAATCAATATATATTTTCAGCCGGGGTCAATCCACTGCTGGATGAAGGCCTCCCCCAGCTCCATCCACTATTCTCGGTTCCTCATTTTTCTCTGCCACGTACTTCCACCAAACCTGACAAGTTTGTCAATCCAGCGGGTTTGGGGCGCCCCTGTGGCCGCATAGTGCCCCTCGGGTGCCACTGAATGACTGCATTCGTCCAGCGGCCGTCCGTTCACCGTGCGATATGTCCAGTCCACCGCCATTTCATCAATTTGGTGACCTTTATCACATCTTTCACTCTTGTTTGTTTTCTTATCCGTTGGTTTCTTCTGCGGTCTTTACGCGTTATCCCCAACATGCACCTTTACATGCCACGTTGCGCAACTCTCAATTTTTGGATCTCTCGTGTATTAAGAGTCCATGTTTTGCAAGCATACGTTAGCACTGGTAACACACATTGGTTGAACACTTTACGCTTCAGGCATATTGGAAGGTCGCTCTTGGAGATATTACTTAAGCGCCCGAATGTACTTCAAGCTAGCTTGGCTTCGAGCAATCTCGTTACCTATGCCTCCATCTACAGAAATTTGCTGTCCGAGGTAGATATAGCTGTCGATTCTCTCGATTTGATTGCCGTTGATGAAGATCGGATTTGGATCAACGAAGTGATTTATCATTACTTTTGTCTTTGAGACATTAATCTTTAAACCTGCTTTCAAGCTTTCATTTGCGAGCTCTTGCGTCAAGCCCTGGAGTTCTTCTTGAATTTACGCGAAGACAATAATGTCGTCTGCAAAGCGCAGGTGACTAAGGTATTCTCCATTGATGAAGATTCCTCTTCTCGCCCAGTCTATGCGTCTAAATATATCTTCTAGAGTAGATGTAAATAGTTTGGGTGAGATTGTGTCACCTTGGCGGACACCACAGAACAGATAATAAATAGAATACCGATTGGATAATTTACAGGATGGTTTATGGAGCTTTACACTTGCTGTTGCATTACTATAAATGTTATTGAGGATGTTTATATAGCGTCCAAAAATTCCTTGGTTATATAACGTCGCTATATGATAGGTTTGTCGAATATCAGTTTTTGTCGAAATCGACCTTTTAATGCAGAATGATTTTTTGTATCTAAATGGACCAGAACCATCCTTTTTTTAAATTGCTTTGTAATGAAAACAGCATTCATATGCTGTACAAACAACAATTTAAATACCTCCATGTATTTAAATATAGGATAATGTAATTTATTTTTCATCTACTGAACATTTTACATTTGGTCTATTCGACAAACCAATCCTACAGCGACGATAAGGCATCGATAATAGAAGATTTTTTTATTGAATCAAATGCCTTCTGATGATCAATGAAACCAAGGTATATTGGGAAATCAAGCAATATTGGGATAGAAATATTTATAGCCACCTTGCCGGAATTCAGTTTTCCTAAAGACAACATATTGAGGTCATATTTCAATTATAAATGTTTCAGTGATTTAATTATTTCGAAATAATCCAAACAACACAATAGCTACCAATGTAAAATGGTAAATATTACTTCAATACAGTGAGTAGAAAAAACATATGGCCACCTATCTCTCTTATTTCTTCAACGTCAAATTGTTTCACTTTTAAAATCCATTAGCAGAATTTTAAACACCTCGGTTAACATATTTGTTAGGCTTGATTCATATGAGTCATCAATTAATCCTTAGACGAAAAGATACCTGAACAGTGAAAGGAGTGAGGTTGAATAGCCAAGTCTAGACTCGGGACTTTTCCATACGTCTCACGAATTGATCACAGGGCATGCGTCGCCGGCCCTCAAATCGGTTTGAAAATGGTCGCCATTTTATGATGAAAGTATTAGGGATTGCGCAAACAGAGAGCGGTCGGAGTTCTGCGTTCAACCGACCGTTGACCGCTAACGTTCAGGGACAGCAGACAGGTGTCGGTCAACAATAAGCGTTCCATTTGTTTACAAACGTTGTACTGACATAAGCGCTGCATAATGCTTGACCGCTATATTCCGACTGCGAGTGGAAGTGAGAAAGCGCCGCTGTTGCGTACTCACTCCCCCGTGTGGTTTCGCTCTATGTTGTGTGACTGCTCAGCGGAGGTACGGCGTTCTTTGTAATTCCGGGCATAGAACTCCAGCGTTCCAATTGACCGGCGCGGTCTGACCACCGGCTGTGTACCCATACAGTATGAAGTCCATACAGTACAAAGAACGCCGAACTCCGAACGCGGAACGCAGACCGCCTGACCGCGCTCTGTCTGCGCAAGCCCTTAGCGCACTGCGATCCGACCGCCTTGGATTTCTGTCCAACACACCCCAGCAGCTTCGTATTTTTTCGGTAAGATTCGGGTCGTTCGTGCAGTTGTTTGTCAGTTGTCGTTGTCAATAAATATATTTATCTGAGTCTATTTGATCATATTGGATTTATATTAGTATTGAAATATTACGATTTTTTGTAAAATGTCGACTGAAATGATGACAATGGATTTTATTGAGGAGTAAGGGCACATTGCGCATTATGGTATATAACCATAAAGACTATACGAACAAACTGAAGCGCAATAGGGGTAATTTTAGGGGTAAAAAATAAAATAAAAAGTTTAACGTCCTACTTTTCCAAGGAGTAGGTAGTGCGGCACCCCCGTATGGACCCCATTTGGGGATGTCTTTGTGTATCTGGAGAGGCCCGAATCGGTATCAAATCCAACAATTAATAGTAACGGCTGATTGCGAAAATAATTAAATAATGTTAAATATCTGCCGGCAACATTGTCTGAATAGCGTTAAAAAACAATACGAATGGCAACGCCGCACTTTGTACGGCTCTCAAGTGACCGTTGGTTTTAGCGGGAGAAGCGTTTTTGACAGCAACGCTGTAAGCAGTGTTAACTTCGCTATCCGTCAAAATTAAATCGAAAAGAATTTGTATAAAAATGTAACCGTTTAGAATATATTAACGTAAATATACCTTGCCGTTTCCAAGACAATTCCGGTGTGTTATCTGTTCACCTCCACATCCCAAATCCAGACGAAACACCAGACAACAAAATAAAAGTGACAGTTTGTTTTCACTTTCTAAAATGGAGGGAAATGATAGTAGGTACCATAAAACAAAGGAAACGAAGAGTGGCGCTGGAGCTGACAACAAGCATGAACCCTCGTGGTTTGCATATGAGTCATTTATTGGAATGTCGATAATAAGGGTTAAAAATAAAATTGAGAGCTTGAGTTCGTATTTTTCAAAGGAGTTCCACAAGACTAAGGAAACAAAGAGTGGAGCTGGGGCTGACAGCAAACATGAACCGTCTTGGTTCGCACACGAGTCACTGTTGTATTGTATATATTATCTAGTTGTAGTATTGCTGTGTCGTATTATGTAGGTACTTACTTCTAGATATCAATAAACCAATTACCTAGCTTGACGTAATCTTTCAAATATTCAATGGTATCTACCTATCTATTGCTTTTAGCACCTCTGCAAGCATTGTCGAAATAAACTGTTTTGATAATTTAAATAAATACATAAATGACATGAAGGAATCACCGATAGGTAGCCAAATACCGAAGGGTGATAGCCAAATTTGCTTCGGGTGGTATCGCTTCCTTTCGTGTATATATCTTTCTTTTTACCATTCCTAACATGTCAAAGTTTGCCTTTGAGATCCGTGTAAAGTTCTGAAAAAGGACATTTTCGTTTGATTCTGTTGCCCTCATTATTCCGAACAGTAGTCAGAATATATATATACCATTAAATTTAAATCTCTTCATCTTAAATTGATATAATTACAATATACCTAGTATAATTTTAATATTTATTTTGACAACCAGAATATTCAAACGACGTTCGGGCGGGCAAATACTATTTTATTTGCGAGGGTGAATATCCATACAAGAATAAATATCATTAATGTAATACAAAGTACACCGATAGATGGCACTAAACTAGTTCCATGATGATTTTGTCGTTAGGACACACTCAATTATGCTTATTTATTATAAATATGATTGTGGCAAAAAGTGAAAAAAAATAACCAATATAATTAAGTATTTGTTATTCCAAATCTGTTGTCTTTTAACTTTTTACACTAGTTTCCCGGACGCTCCGTGGTGGCGCTGTATTAACGTGAATAATTTTATTCATCACCTGCGAATCTATTTCATCGATTTATAATCTATGACTCAACCAAGTGAAAGCTGTGATGAACAAATGTAGACAGTAAAATGGATTCATCTCCTCTGCGCATGCGCAAAGATTCTCGGTATAAAACCAGAATTTAAAAGTTGAAGAGGAAGTCGGCGTTGAAGTGACTAAATGTGGACTTGGCTAATGCACCGCAATACATCTTTTCTTCTAGTACATGTGTTTCAAAATTCTTCTTCTTTTGACCATGTTCAATCCTATGGGATCATAAATGAGCCTCTACAGAGTTTTGAAGTGATTTCAAAAGAAATGGATGTTAGCCACTTGCTTAGCATATTAGGTATAATTAGGAATATGTTAATTAATGCGAGCCTAACATTAAAAATAAAGCTGATGTATATACAATATTTATAATAAACTATTTTTTTTTATTCAGCGAATAAGACACAAGATTTCAGAATGTAACAATCTATTTACTGATTATACATAATTTGAAAACATCTCATGCATTTACACACTAAAAAAAATCGTGTATGTAGAAAAAATACGACACCTGACGACATGGGCCCACAAGAGGGGGGCTGACAGGGCTCTTGCCTGGGGGCCCGGGCACAGGAAAGACCCGGTGTGGCGAGTCGATCAGATAAATGAGTTTATCATATTAGATCACAACTTTGCTCTAATAGTAAAAATAAGTTGCCTGCTGCGCTATTTAGCTTCGATATTGTAATATTATTTGGTTGTACGATGCAATTTTAAACTCTGTGCCAATATTCGAAAACTCCTCAATTCAAATGGTACATATTAAAAATACAAAAAAATCGCTAAAAATACAACTTAATTTTACCGCGTACACCATTTTGGAAAATGCTACTGCAGCGCGTCACACAGCATTTACCCTTAGCGATAGGTAGGGGGGCCGCAAAAATCCTAGCATGGGGGCCCGCTTCAGGATGTGGGAGCCATGCCTGACGGGACCTAGTGTGTATATGCACGAGATGTTTTCAAATTATGTATAAGTATTTGGTATTAACAATAATAATTTAATTAAAAAAAATATTGATACATTTTTAACCCTAGTTTATATTAATTATCCTACTACAAAAAGATATCATTTATAATCTATTATCATACGTAGATAATGTCCCTACCTATGTATTTAAATATGACTATTGTGTATGGGACCTTGCAATGCCTACAATATTATTGTAAGATATAGATTGATATATATTATATTCTGATAATTTAATAATCACCATTTTTTCATAGGTGAACTAATACTTTTACATATTATTATGTTTGAAAGTTCCATAATGGATTTGATTTATTGTTATTTGTTGTTATAATATATTATTGCTCTTTTGAAAGTGAAATTCTACCTCGTTGAATTAAATTGGACAAAGAATTCAGTTTGGCAAGATAATAATGTTTAATGTAAACGCTACTTACGTTATCATATTCAGTATAAAATGACGAGGTTATGCAAACTATCACCTATCGTATGAAATACTTACATTAATTTTAATAATATTACTTTTTATATGTGTAATAATAATGACTATAAAAAATATAATTAAAACGAAAATCACTGGTATTTTTATTGTTTTTTTTTCATTATAATTATGATTTCTGCAAGTTGATTTACATATTTTTCACATTATAAATACAAATATTTGAATTCTCAATTAATAGGTACGTATTGTGATAATCTAATTTCACTTATATCAATAAATGCAAATTTTATTAACATATCAAGCATGCACAATATAGAGCGATAGACATCTTAAAATATTATTTCCAGCTAAAATATAATATACACCTATGTATTTGATTTTATGCCTTAGATACTTATTTATAAATATTTTCAGTGCTCGAAATAGAAAATCTTACGAACCGGAGCGCTGAATAATCATTCAAAAATATCAAATTATGTTAAATATTTTTCGGATATCATAAAGGCGATATGCCAATAATCTGGGTTTCATTTATACTTGAAGGGGCTCTGCGCTAATACACATTACCCCCCCCCCCCAATACAACATTAAAATGTAGTTTTTTTAAATGGTTACCTACTCATTTTTACAAAATCAGTTATTTTTTGTAAATTTTCTTAGAAGTGGGCTCTTATCTTCAAAATTCTAGAAGCTCGTACATTTGTGTATTCCTTCGCTGCAAAGTTCTTTTGTGATTTGAAATTATTTTTCAGGTTCCGGAGACCTACTAATTTAAGGTCCTGGACCTGTAGCCGTTTTTGTAAACACATCTGAAGTCCGAACAGCCTATATTATATTATAGGACTAATCATTAATAAATAATACACACATTTTGTCAGCGCCGCAGGCGAATTTTTTTTCCACGAATCAGTTCTTACAACTTTAAAAACTACATACCTACATGCAATATTATCTCAATAATATGAAACGGAACGCAATTTTCAAAAAAGCCACGAGCCGGAACGGTATCTTTTAGAATTTCACGAACAGGAACGGCGCTCCGGTGCGTTCCGGTCTATTTCGAGCCCTGAATATTTTTTCATACAAAAAGTAATTCATCACCTCTTTTTCTAGATAAGTACAAAATTTGTTTAACGTTAATCTAACTTAGCATCAGTATAAAATAATAGTACAGCCATATTAGAGGTTTGCCTGGAAATAGTTCTCCTAAATGGAAGACTTTGCATGATATGCACTGTGTTAATATCCAGTAACAGCATATAAAAAATCAACACTAGTACAATGTGTATTGCTAAGCTATGGCCGCCATCTTGGAAAATGGTTAGTTTTTCAGCTATATCTCATTTACAGACGAAAATATCGAACATTATTTCAAATAAAAGTTTAATAAAATTAACAAATATACACTTTTAATAAAATATTTTTTATCGTTATATGTACAACTATTATCGAGCTGCAGGTTAGTTATATAATATTTAAAAACATTTTTAATTTGAATTTTGAGTTTGTTATTGAAATGGCGATTATTTTAAGAAACTGTTTTTTGCTATTTAAAAAATAGCTGATTATTTCATTAATAATCAGCCACTGTTTTCCAAGATGGCAACAGTAACACTTACTGACTAGTACGTTCTTACTAGTACTATATTATTATACAGTTATATAAGAAGAAGATCTTACTCTTTAGACCGATTACTTATGAATAAAATATTTACTGTAAAAATAACATTCCATGAAACGTATTTAAGTATTAATCAATCGTACTCTACTTGTTCAGAAAATTGTTATTTCAATATTGCTTTCTTGATATCACTCAACCTCAAAAGCGGACTGTCTCGCAATCATATTGCTTGATTATTGATAATCCTTCTTTTAATACTGATTAGATTAGCTTTTCTAGCAATGTGACCGAAGAATCGTATATTATGATTATAAGAGACGTTCTTTGATGAAAAGTTATTCCAAAATGTGGACAAATGCACGGTCGCCCATAGAATGAACCGTATCCGGAATCTAATTAGAACAGCAAACTAGCGCCACATGTTGTAGAATACGTATTCCACGGTGAAATGTATTCCACACGGTGAAATGTTCAACGAAGAACTCGTCATTTGATAAAATGTTATACGAACTCATGTTTCACGTACTGCGGCGCACGAATAAGTGTCCCACGAAGAACTGCATACGTACAACTTCATGTAACCAGAATAAACAGCATCAAACACATCATCCTATGAATCCAACACCATATAATAAAATTGAGAAGGAATTTTTTGTATCGTTTTTTATAACATACTACAGTAAAGTTTTCCACATATTTGTAATATGACTCATGATATTCTTGGATATTGCAATTCTTTCTCTTTTTTATTTCCATATCTACTGAAGTTATTGATGATTAAGATCCAATAGTTTAGGTTCCAATACTTCCAATAGTGTGTAAATTCAACTATCGCAATAATAGCTGTTTATACGTAAAATTATTGATGACTGTCTCGCCAATCTCACTCTCCAAGCGTAAGCCCAGTCGCACATCGAAAATCGTCTCGACTGGGATAATAGTCATAAATCAAAACTGAGCGCAACATGCAACTTTCTTATGTGTGTATAGGCAAGACCATGCGAGGACAGTGACGTCACTCAGCAAGCCAAAATGAATGACGAAGTGCGACATTTTCGGGATGCATGTCGGGTGAAAATAGTTGCATGTGCCTCCAGATGTTTATTTCAAACTAAAATATTTTATTCTAGCAGTGATCGAAGGTCCTTTAAGATAACGTATGTTTTGTGAATAACATGTCACATCGATGTATTCTATACGTTGCAGACGAGACTAGTTTAGATGTGAGAGCTGGCTAAGCGAGACTCGCTGTTGTCATTGTAAGGTGCTTTTTGATACGTTACGTTAACAATACGCTGCGCGGTATAGTTACTAATTTTTCTAGCAGGTTCGCCAGTATCGTTATACTCTGCATGGGCATGCGTCATGAGAATTCCAATTATCGCGTGCAAATTCGGAAGCATCAATTCCTGCAACTTTCACAATGATATTATGTCAACACGTGCATTTTCTTGTCGTGGCCGCTATAATACGTACTGTCAGTAAATTGATGCACGTGTAAACGGGATAATATAATGCAGTCACTACGGTTTTGTACTTTAGGTACTCTAATAAATTGAATGAGTAAAAATAATACTTTATCATTTTTCATTGTAATAATAGGTTAAATAAAAATTCCATTTTATTAGTTTACGTAATTTTCTCGGATAAAATAATCTAATAATTCTTTTAGTTAATAATTTTAATCTTGAATGATAAACTACACAACTGTCATAATAGTATTTTATTTAATACATATACAGCTATATTTATTCAAATGAAGCACATTATTTCATGGTATGTAAGTTCAATTCACCGGCTTCTTGTATCTTGTCTTGGCTTTCACGCTCTATTGTGTTATATGCGCAACTCTATTTAACAAGCCACGCTTATAATAGTGTAAAAATTACTTCATTTTATACCTAATTTTGTACACATTTTTTTAAACTGCAAGCATGCAAGCAAATCTCTAGAGACAGATTAAAACTGCTGGGTAATTAAACCGGTTATGCATTTAACTCTGCGTAAAGCTATGCGAATTTTACCTAAAAGGTATTATTTGAATGCAATCAATTAAGTTGCAGTCACATTAAGTTTTATGAACTCTGATTGATTTATTTGCTACAATTGAATTAATTAATACGAAATAGAATATGCACAAAATGTATCGTAAATATTATTCAAAATAGTGCTATGAGTTTATTACTTATATATTTATAAAACTTGTCATACCATTTTTATATAGAATTTTAAACAAACATTATTCCAGATAGGTATTAAAAAAATATTGGAGAAAAATATGTTTTTCCATATAACGGGTGTTTTTTTTCATAATTAGAACTTACCAAAGGGTTATATTATGTCAAACCGAGCTATGATACTGTGCTCACTTTTTGATATTTATGGTCAGTATAGTCTGGAAAATCATCATGAATAGATTATTCAAAACGCTATCAAATTTAAATTCTGACGAATTAAAATTTTATACTATTCCATTTGAGTCGTTTTTTGCAACCCGGTTTTTGCCTTTCGGAATCTTCAGGCGCAATGCACACTCAACAATGGTAAATACGTCATACTAGGTACATACAATTAATTCTAACTTATATAATAAATTAACATAGTATACAAAACTTCAAATTCGATAGTGTTAATATTGAAATTTATTTTGAAAATCAGTTGTCAATTCGTGAAACTGTGAATTAATGTATAAGGAGTGAGATTAATCCAGAGGAGAATCCTTTAATGTATAATTACTTACAAACACAAAAATGTACCGTTTGGTGCGGTTTACTTGCTGGTGGCATCATCGGGCCTTAAATCTTCAAAAATGAGGCCGGAGCCTTGTGTTATGGTCAATGGAGGATATTACCGGATCATGGTCAATGATTTTCTTTCTTGTATAAAATATGGATGTCATTGATCCGGAAGACACACAGTTTTAACATGATGGCACTATTTGTGTCACGTGTGACTTATTGAAATCAAAATTTGGCGATAAGTTTATTTCGAGAAATGGATCTGTCAATATTGGCCTCCATTGGATTTGACATCTCTTGATTATTTTCTGTAGGGCTACGTAAAGTTACTGGTTTATAGTGATAGACTAGTAATGATTGACGCCTCGGAAGCTTACATTGTTCGTGTTATTCGTGATATATAATCAACAGTAGTTCAAAAGTGAACCAAAATTGGTTTCCAGATTGCGGTTCGTCAAAACAGCCGCAGTGGTCATATGACTGAAATCATTTTCAAATGTTAATCTCATGTATTGATATTGATCTTTCAAATAACAAAAAAAATATATTATATTGTGTTATTATTTACAATTTCAAGTTCTATCGGGCCTTAAAAAACACTTTTAAATTCGAGACATAGATTCATATAATGGTCCATATAAAGAATCTTCAGGAGGCCGACACTGGTCCAGATCATTGTTAAATTATATAGATTAAGTAAATTATATTTCGCGTTTTTTATTATATTAAATTCGTTTATAAGCTTTATGTTTTTCGAAAGCTTTTCAAGGCCTTGCGTAACCTAGGATAAAACCACTATTATAGATCATCGGAAGTAGAGTCTGTCTTCTATAAGCTGGCGTGCGGTTTCCCCCCTCCCCCGTTTCATCATTTAGCACTGCATTCTCTCTCGTTTCCTCCTATTGAAAACTTGCAACAGTCGAACGCGATGGCACAATGCTCTCCGTCCGCGAACGACGTGACGTGAACGCCAGCTTACAGAATACAGACTAGTGTTCATTTTGGTTTGCTCTATACATGCTTCAAGACAACACATTAGGGTAAAACAGTAGGATTCTTGTGCGATTGAAAAGTTTTAACCCAATCTTGATGCTTTTTTAAGTTGATTTTTAATAATGCTCGCACCGTTTCACTATAAATATAATATTATCCAGCAATGTTCATAATACAAAAATGGTAAATAGTGTTATTAAATAGTCCAGCACCCAATGACTGAATTGCTAGACACCTACTTACATACTTGCGTCTGACCGGAAATGCATAGTAATTTCTCGTTTTTTATGTTACATCAGGAACAGCACATCACTTAGGTATTCGAATGATGTGAACAAACGAGCTACCAACATATCGAGTAATTCATTATGCGTTATATTAAGTATCGTAACAATCTATTAAAAAAAAACTGTCCAATTAAAATTTAAACTTAATGAAAATTAAACAAAATAATATAATTATTATATGATATACATTTTGATGACGATCAACCTGATACTATTTGATTTTGTTTTTGTTAATAATATAATGTCTTTCTACCATGAATTGATATACTTCTTAGAAACTAGCGTCTTTTAGAACCACCACACGACTGCGCTCCTAAACTCCGAACGGCTTCCTATTTACATACATTGTCATGTTATTTACACATAACACACTTTCTTGATGATGGCAACACATGGCAAATGACGACCTCCGTACGCATGCGCTCTGCGATAGTTCCAACGCGGTTCGTCTGATCTATTTCCGGCGCAAAAGACGCAAGGCGGGTTTTTAACATGAAGGCGAAGCGAAATTCAGTCTCTCAGTTCCAATCGTTCGAGCGAAGAAGTCCTCCTGAAGACCGCGCTTAAGTTCCAAGCCTCGGACCAGGGACACATGGCTTTGATTTCCTGACGTTTTGGAGACAATGCTTATGGCCAACCGAAAGACGTCCCCCTCAGGCCAGGAGATCAAAGAAAGCCCATGGTCCCAACTCATTTGAAGACGCACTCCTCGATTCCGTCCTGGAAGGAATCGAAGTCGGCAAAGAGCTGAGAGCATATTTGTTATGTGGTATTTATTATTATTATTTCATTACGTTACGGTCCACTGAATAAGCTTTTTATTTATGTTCTAAATTGTTTAAATAATGCTACGCTAGGCGCTCGTAATTGATTAACTTATTATACAACTTTATACACTGTCGCCCGCTAGTAAATTTTATATATTAATTATACATCTGTTAAAATTCTTTACACGCGTTTTCTTTAAATTACCTTTTATCACTATTGTCTCTATGCATTTCATAGAGTGGCGCTCAAAACCGAGATATTTATCCTTGAAATTCTATGTATTTTATTATTACAGAAAGTAACCGAGTGAGTGAAGTAACCGGACAGGTAACTGAGGTTTTAGAGGTATTGTCAAACCACCCACGACCCTGCATTCCCCCAGTCTCATGTTATACCGCACTCCTATCCCGTCCCATTCCATATCCCATATCCATGCTCTATTTCCCCTCCAATTCCCATCATATCCATACAATTCTACCCACCTTCCACTCCTCATCCTTTCCTTACATCACAACATTTAGACCCGTATCAGACGGGCCACTGATGTGGCGCTCGTATATAATAAGGATGCCTTTGTATTCGCATAAAAGGGCCTTTGTGTTATGTGTATGAACACTCCAGAGCTAATAAGTCAACGCGTGTCCGGTACACTTTTCCGTCATCCGCTGTATTCTCAAACTGCCGATTTACTTGTTTTTATTACCGCAGCCTGTTTTATGTTTTAATTTATAACGCGAAATTATGCGTTGACTTAATAGCTCTGGGGTGTTCATAAACATAATACAAAGACCCTTTTATTCGAATAAAAAGGCTTCTTCATTATATACGAGCGCGACACCGGTGTCCCGTCTGAAACGGGCCTAAGATGAGACTTGACAGACAAGACATGACGCCATCGTTCAGCTCTCACGCGTATGCCGGTGTTTATAAAAACGACAATATAGGCTTGAATGATAAAATTTAAATACTTAAATTCAGAGATAGCTAATGATGATTTAGGAATCATTATGTGGTTTAAATTCATTTTCATTTTAGGTGTATTAAATCAAAACTATACGTCATTTGTTATTGTCAATTACATCACTAGAGAACTATTTTATTTCATGATTTATTTAACGATGGAAGCATATATATTTTTTTTATATATAAATAAATATGCCTTTGCTTTTTCGTACAAGGTAGTTGGAAGGGTTAGTTACATTGAAATGTAGTTAATTATATTCCTCTATTTATATCTTTAATTTTTTTTATGGCCAGTATTAAATATTTTGTGTAGTGCTCTTGTGTTGTTTTGTTGTTTAGAATTTCGAAAGATTTTTTGAGTTCAATTTCATGGTTATGTTGTCTACAAAGAGTCCTGAGAGTCCATCGCTTCTTTTCTAGTAGGTATAGGACAGTCTTTGATGACATACCACACAGTTTAAAATGTGTAGCCATCACATGGACAACAGTCATCGTCGTTCAATTTAAAAAAAATGGAAATGAAATCATATTGTCTATCAGACGAACAAATAAATTTGACACAGAGATTTCCGCAAAACCTCTCTCATTTTTCAATTAGTAATGTCACTATTGAACGTTTGACCATTAAACGAAATGTAGAAAAACTGTTTAGCTTGTATTCACAGAATTATATATTTTTTCAAAATATTTATATTTTGTTTTATCCACTAGGACTAGTCGTACGATTTTTTTTTGTTTTTAACTTGTGTTTCCACCTAATAATGTTTATATGGTATAATTTCATTACAATTACCTATATTATTTAGGGGTATAAAAAATTCACCGATAATACAAAATTATAGCAATGGACTCACAATCCGAATCAGCCGTCAATTCAAATAACTGAAAAATTTTAGAATTACGCATACAATATTAATAAAAACCACTGAAAAAACTGAATTAACATGTATATTTAATGATTAGTTATTACTCACATTGTTATTGATAATAATAATTATTACATAGTTACGTTATTACTTCATAAACTCAAATTACGTATGTATAATTAATAACACACTAAGTAATTGCATAATTGACTTATCAGTGATGTTAACAAATTTATTTTAATTTCAAATAAACGATTCAGTAAATTATTTCTTAAAAATGTACTTACTATGATAACATTTTGTTTAACAAGATTATCAGATCAATAATTATCGGTGCAGAAAAACAGGTTAGAAAATCTTTCTTGGTTAAATCCTAGACAAACAAATGAATACTATTTGGATGTTGCATCATGCTATGCGTGATTTAAATAAGGCTGATATAAATACCTACTTTTAGCGTATTTATATTATACTCTTACCATCACAATAATATAATAGCGCCTGTACACGTGCATGGATGTACTTGCACCAACAGTATGTATTTTAAACTATCGCGATAATAACAGTTTACACGTAAAAATGCTGACTGTCTCGCCAATTTCATTCTTCAAGAGTTAACGTGACGGGATGTTGTTATTTTATGTACTAAGTATATAACTTTATCATGATTTTAATTTATTGTAATATAGATTTTTAAGCATACATACTAGTTCCTTTAATACGTAGTAATATATATATACAACTAATTATTTGACTGGCAATTATAATATAATATCAGAATAATAGGAAAACCTATTTAATTGTATTATTGCCATAATATGCCATAATTAATGGTGAATTGTTTTATTATATTTCTTATCGTAATATAATATACCTAATCTAGCTTTATTTTAATAGAAGTTGACTTTTCACGAACAGAACACAACATAAAATACTACACATTATATGAAACAGCACTCAATTAGCAGGTACCTAAGTAGGTAAAACCAGAGTTCAGGTTGCCCTTATAAGTAAATCAAGATTCACTGATACAAAGTTTCTAACATATACGTATATGGAAAATGTTTATCGAGAATAAATCATTCTGCCGGTAGAATGAAAATGAAAACTATTTCACCGGAATAAAAAATGCGAAATAATTTTAAGTATGCAATATTAGTTTTTCATTTCGGCTTTGCCATTGCACTTTTTGTTGGTAAGTTATTGACGATTACTAATCTCAATAATGAGGCAAAAATGATATGACAAATTCACCTCCACAGCCTGTGATGTCTCTTACATACGAGCGGCTCCTGTGCGTAAGGCGTTGGCCTCTCATCCGGGGTTTCCTGGTTTTAATACCAGTGAGGTCACTATAATTATATTTATGTGATTTTCTCAAACCATAGGTGTTCGTGAATATCTCACTTATATTACTAAATACATTACTAAACATCACTATACTATTTTCATTGAGCCTCATGGCTTGTTGTAGTGTTAAAAAACGTATATAGTATGCAGTGGGATACCGTGGAGCTACGAACGTTAGACACCTGTCAAAGTTCTAGGAACATTTTCCCAAAACCTCGGCTGATGTGCACTAGAGTACGCGGGATTCATATTGTGATATAACTAGCAAATATTACTAGAGTGCAGTACCATCTGTCAACATTCTCATATATTATCATATATATTCTCATATATATCCTACACAATTATTTGTCTGCAAACTGCTGCATCAGCCTGGCGGAGTCTCTGTAGTGAGACTTGGCCGAGCAGCCATCACTGACCTCGTTTATTTGCAAGCAGTGATGCGACGCTAAGCTGATGGTTCTTGCTCATCCATAATGTTTATATATTTTATTGATTGTGTATTATTGCATATGGTTACTATTATTAACCTTAAATCTCTTAGATAACACACTAATTTCTCGATACTTTAATCACTCGATATGTCATTATCGCACTGTAAGCATCTGTTAAATTATTATGAGAGTATCATATTTTATTTTATTTCACGATCTGATTAATATAAATGATTTTTCCAATTTGTCAAAAAATATGCTTAATACGTATTCCCCCTGTCTCGCTCTCTCTTACACATTCTCTCGTGTGTTACAGATAATTTAAGACAAATTTATATCATGTATCTAATATATTATTATAGTCAATCCTCGAAGATTTTTATACTCGCTATAAAATGCTGCAAACTTTTTAAAAGCATTATTCAAGCATCGGAATTTTATCAATTAATTAATGTCATTATTCATCAGTTTCACTACACTATTATAATACATACCATAATGCGAAATCTTTAACGTGAGACCTGGCGGCGGCGCTTGTGTTGTATCTTGTCTATCGTTTTCGATTTCGAAGTATTATAAGTACTGAAAAACGAGAGGAGGCGGTGTAGTTCTCCAAGCCGCCGCCTATAACCGATGTTTTCATTAAATTTAATACAGATTTGTCTATTAGAAATAAAGCTGTTTATAGTGAAATGGCTAGTAAGTTACACAATGTCAATACTATTCAAATGGGTCTTAAAATATGTACAAGAAAATCAACTATATCAATGCAAATATTATATTGAATGCCAATCAAATAATAATCCTGTTTCAATTACTGACAATTAGGTTAATCATTTCTAAAATTGATTTATTATCAATATATTATATACAATATACATATAGTATATATACAATATACATAAGAAAGACCGGTAATAATTAACATAATTTTATAAGACTAGTATAAAACAGAAGCAATATTAAAAATATAAAAGATTTGCTGACAACTTATAACAAGTTTTTCATATTTGATTCAAACCAATGTAAGCTGTTAATTGACTCCGTCGATAAGTGATATCGAATTACAACACATCATTATAGAGTTTTTTATAGATATTATAGATTTAGTTAGACAGTACATACTATGCAAGTTCGTTAATCAATGCAGCTTTTCTTTCGCTGCAATACAAATCAGTGGTTTCATAATGGACTTCGGCAATCAAAGTCATAAATTATTAATGTGTATCACTTTACTTACACTTGTATACCTACCAATACATTACATTTAAGTGTGTGTTTGTGATTTTGAAATATTTTTTATAATAATTTTACCACTTTTACGCTTAATGTAGACTACAACTATACACTGTACACTTCTGAAAACTGAAATAATAATGCTCTTGTTGTGTTTTTTGTTAATTCTACAAATTTTGACGTTTGAAGTTATCGGTTACTGTTAAGTTGTCAAAAAACCCTATTCAAAAATATATCTGACATTAGACAGAGATTTAAATACAATTTTAATTTGTTTTACTGCCTTCTTCATCAAAACTACTATTTGTAGGTTGTAATTATTATTTATTTATTTAAGAAAACAAAACATTCTGGACATATAAAAATTCAAGACGTTCACAACATGAGATTTACATTCCAACAAATATTACCCTCACAAGAGAGAAGAAGAAAATATATATTAAAAAAAAATACAATTTTATACAGAAAAATAAAATTTCTTATCGTAATATCGTTTAATCTACGATGTATTTGTCAATATAATATAATCTAACTTTATTTAAATAGAAATTGACTTTTTATGAACAGAACACAACATAAAATACTACAAATAATATATGAAACAGCACTCAACTAGCAGGTAAGTAGGTAAAACCAGAGTTCAGGTTGCCCTTATTGAGTAAATACAATTTTATACTAAAAAATAAAATTTCGAAAACAAAATACATAGCACGTAACTGGAAATGTCTACGTCATTGGGGAGCGCATTGACTAGTCTTGCACCCCTCGCAAATGGTGCCTGATAGGCTTGACACGAGGAAACAGTTCCGACCAAGGATAGATCATGGCTGCGACCACGTAGGTAATTGACAGGCGCATGTTAATTCAATTTTTTTAGGACACCAGGATTGAAAACCATCTCTCGCGATATCAGGCAAAAATGTATCAAGAGCAGAAGCGATTCTATGAGATTCAAGAGAGTGAAAAATAAGCATGCCTTGTTGAAAGGCAGTCGGAAAATAATCATTTGACGAATTATCGAAAGGAAAATAGTTATATTGTCTTAAAATAATTACAAGATAAAAAGAACTTTTTATATACAACGTTTTTTAATTTTCTGTTGAATCATATAAATTTGACTAGCTACTAGCTGACTAGCTTAAACGATCAAAAAAAATGTACTTGATAGAAATAATACTGCCATGTCATATTGATTTCCATAGTAACGCACGTATATATTAATATTAATAATTTAGTTGCTAGGGCCCACTTAGCAACAAATAATAGTTTTACTTTTTACGGATTTCTTCCGAAATAACTTTTCATATAAAACAGAGTTAACTAAAAATGAATTCAATTCTACTTAAAGATGGCTAAAAGTATTTAAAAAATGCATTGGCATCGTGTTCTGATATATTCTAAAAGTTTCAAAAATCTAGCTAGTCGGAAAGTTAGTTAAAAATCAATTGCAAGATATTGTCAAACAAGAAAAAAATTGTACTGGACAAACAAGAATACGAGCTAATAAAAAGTGGTAAAATAAAAGAGATCCTGTTTCTTTTTCACTGTAGTAATGATTATTTTAACCGGACAAACAACCATCGGACAAATAAGAATACGAGCTAAGAAAAACGTTGCAATAAAGACATCGAAGAAATTATACAGGTGATTTTCTTTAAAACCCCTACTAAATTCATATAAATTGCATGAAACTTTCCACCTGGTAAATTAAATAAGTAGTAAAAGCAGACATTACGTGTTAATCAATATTAATGTAACTACCTACCTACAGAAAAAGTTTTATAGCGAAAAATATATAAATATTGTAAATACTTACATAGTACATACAGTGGGTGTACACACTCATTCCTCAATAATGTATACACTATAAGGTAGTGGTAATATTATATATATATATATATATTGACCTTCAATACATTTTAATATCCGCTAGAATGCTAATTCGACAAAATGGATATTAATCGATCGACAATGAGTCAAAAAATTAACTTAACAACATAAATTGTTTCATAAAAAGATATAGGTATTATAACAAAGACTCAGAATCAGTTATCTTTAAAAATTATATAAAAATTTAGCAATTAATTAAATTTTTCAATATGTACTAAATAATTACGTATATAAATTATTAATTCTATTCTAATATTCTAATTAATAAAAGACGTCATTTTAAAAAACCTTCAAAATATAGGTAGAAAAAAGACAGATTCATCTGGCATTGCGACCACGACAAAATCACTTTGGAACGGTGATAGTGTCGCCTACACTGCTAGAAGGGTCTGACACCATTCTACCTATATATTAGAAAACAACATAAAAATGGGCCATGTGGAATTCGAACTTACATATTTTTTCACCGACCTGAAGAGTACGATCGATACTTCTACGACAGATGCGAAATAATAACAACTACGTTATCTGAGGTGCTTTAATTTTTTTCCAATGAAAAGGCAACCAACTCTGTTATCAATTAATCAGGAAAATTATATTACTAAAAGAAGGCTTCAAATGTATCAATGAAGCAGTTGTGAATAATATTTTTCTTTTTAATTTGAAGCACCTTAGTAAACGAGGTTATTCAAATTGGCATAAATCAAAGATGGATTGGCAGTTTAACGGATAAATCACTTACCCGGAGAGTCAAATATGTGAGTTTGTATCTTTTTTCTAGAATTTTTCCAATAGTAATGTTTCTGAGGTTTTCAAAATTGTGTATTTTCATAAATACTGTAAATTTATTATTCTATTTAGTGATAATATGAGATTACAATCCGACAAATAATTTTAAATCCTTTGATTTCGGAATGAGTGTTTCTTCTATTTGACATTATATTATTTACATTGAGAACTATTTGGGTTATAAACCTATTCTCAGAATTCGAGAAGAAGAAAAATATTCTCAAATAATTTTCAATTATCTATCTATCACCTGTGAGATAATGTAAATTTAGGTCAATGGTAAAATAGTAATACATAATCATGAACGGAGGCAGTCCACTGTATGACGATGGCATCCATCAGTTTATTATTTTCTTTTAAGTTTTAAGTTAAATCAGTTTATTGATTCAGTAGGTCTAAGGCATAAAGCCCACCAAGAAAGCGCTCGGTGCGCTCACTACTGAGTAGGCCCCCTCCCACCCGCGCATTACCCTTCACTTATGTAATAAGGGGCTCAAGCAGCACAAAATAATTATTATTATCAGCGTCTCTCATAACAAAGCAATAAAAATATTATTAAATTTCTCGGGGCTTGTAATTAAAATCGGACACGCAATAACTAAACAAAGAGTTCGCTGTTCTTAAATAATGGCTTCTCGCCCGTCGCATCGACGACGCTTCGAGGAGCGTGATTTTGCTCGCCGTTTTCAATGAATGGACTACGTTGTATTTTCGTTATTCGTAGCGCCGAGAAGCCAAAAAATGATGACTCATGGGGCAGGCGGGCATAATGCGTCATCAAATCCAGTGTGCGCTGGCGTATTTGATTACGTTGTATTTTCGTTGATTTACGCGCTACTTGTGAAATTTTGCGCGAGAGCCCCACTTGCTGCGTTAAGTGGGTTTTACGCCTAAGAGTGGTTACAACATGTCAGATAATATTTATAGAATTTCCCACCTAGAGACCTAAATTACGGTATATAGGTACTGTGTTTTTCAACATACCAGATTAAAAACGGTTAACTAGTGAGACATGTACAGTAATCTAAAACTAAACAATACTAATACACAAGCCAGATTACTATATAATTCTTGCTTAGTCTATTAGTTTTATCAAACTAATTCTGGCTGAAATTGTCTAAAATGTAATGTATTTTTTTATTGCCAGTGTCGTTGTTATTAGTCTCTAGCACCCATTCTAGTATCGCACAATCAATAAAAAGGTATGGTATATATAAGTAATACCATATTTTTAACAACAATTTCAAATGTTATCATTTCTCACGGGAATTTAAAAAACATCATATTATCAACCGTTCAGAGTTAATTCGCGGATTGTGCGGCTAATCCCTAGCGTATGAAAAATTCACGTGTTGGTTTTTTTTTCAATATGCGTTTGTATCCAGGTACTCACTTAATCAATTGTACGAATAGTTAATAATCATTTCTTGTAGGTAACAATTATTATTGTTAATAAGAACCTCATCGGAATGTCGTCAAGATGTTTATACAAGAGTGCATTCTACCATCCCCACGGTTGGTATCCTGGTATTCCTTTGAAAAGGAACGAGCTTAAGCTGATACTGAGGCAAAGAACAAGGCACACAAAGTTTTGATGTCCTCAAGGGAAGAAACGATTCGCAGTTCTGCGATGAATGTGATGTTTTGGAGGACATTGTACATATAGCAGTAGGTACAATGCCCAAAATATGAACGATAGAGGACAGTTGCAAATTAAGGATATTTTAGAGAATGTCGACGAATTGAAAAGTGCCCTGGCGGTGAGTAAGACGGAAGAGCTTGGAAAAATTGTAAAGTTCTTCAACTGAATTGGAGTGAGGACCTGATCGGCGGATTTGTAGAGACAATGATTATGAGAGTAATAATAATTGTTATATTGATTAAAACGATCGTGCAGTATAATTATTATACTTAGCTTAAAAAAATAATTATTTAACTATGCACTGTAATATTACTATTTGCATTTTAGTTAATCATTCATTGGTGAAGGCTGATTGAATAATGAATGATTTGAATGATATTCAAATAAAGGAAAACACCGTCGATTAACATTTTTAAAAATAAGGTTGGTGAAACTGTTTCTTAAGTGCTATAATATTTTATAAAACGGAAGTAAGTACCTAACATTTTTCATGATAGTAAAATAATATGTCGATAACATTTTTACTATCTCGTAAATTTTAAACACACTAGTCATATTATATTATAATTTAATTATGGTCGTTGTTTCCATAATTCAAGGCAGGTATTCAGACTCTGCAGTCTACCAAAATTGTTGACGTCCAACTTATTCCTTCTGATTTTATTTACTTTTGTCTATTAGATGGTATTTACTTAAGGGCTCGCATGCCATATACAGGTCTAAAATTATAAATTAGGGGTCTCTTAAAAAAAACCGTGATGATCGAGTAGTGCCGTATCAGCTTATAATGTATTGGGTCCCGAATTTGAACACTAAGCCTGGCATATTCACATGATGTTTTTTCAATGTGTGTTTAGACCAGGAGTATGGACATAATAGGTTGAGCAAGTAGCGGCCAACATTTATTTATTGTACATACAAAATATATTTATCCACTTGCGGGATCCATAATAATGTGCTCCTTTTAGGGTCGAACTTCGAATAGATGTACAATATGTAGACAGTATAGGAAAGATTTATATTATGTAATTAGTATTTTCTAAAATGGGATAATAATTTATAAGTATTATCATATATTATATAATACTAGCTGACCCGGCAAACGTTGTTCTGCCATATAAATTATTTCTAGTGAATATTTTGGTTGTTAAATAAAAAAATAACGAATGTATCGTAAGTGTGTGGGGATGGGATCTATGACAGAAAGATGAATAGAGCACTGTAGACGATGACCGCCGATAAAAACAAAATACATCAACCATTCATTTTCTCAATTCAAAATGAGTAATGATGTTCATAATGAATGAATTACCTGTGACAGGATCTCGTTGTCTAATGTTTATGCAATATCCGTCTTGTCCCTTCCAGAAAATTAGCGGATATTGGAGAGCGTCGTATGAACGGTGTGTGTCAGCAATGAACTCCAGATTATTGTTTCTTCTTCGAATCACGATTTCTCGCGTCGATGTGCGGTCGCCAACCATGATTCCAGCAATGTCGTCAACAACAGGCACATTGAATCGACGCACGTGCTCTCCAGCTGGTGTTTTATCAGTATTGATGACAATAGCGTGATTGTCACTTTGCAATTCGTGCATGTGTGCTTTGAAGAATTTCAATAATTCATTGTACTCATTCAACAGGGGGTCCAGTTTGCCGACGATGCGCCTGGCATTAGGCGAATTGAGGCTATTGTAGCCGCAACGTCCATCCACATGATTGATATCCTCACCGCCCATCAAGTAGATTTGTAAAAAATTATGTGGTTCGTTTGGCATTGGCAGCAATGAGCCTACTTTGTGGTATACTTGGCCTTTGATTTTGAACGTAGAATGGAATTGTTGACCATTTGCCGCAGTATTGTGAACTATTTCTGTTGCTCCGAACAAAGTCATTTGGAAGCATGAATTGAATGTGCGAATGGACTTCAGGAACAGGTTTGAATCTGCAACCGTGCCGATGAGCAAGCCGTTCAATGGTTCTGGTGGTATCTCAATTTCTGGTAGTTGCACTTTTCCTGATGCGCAACACATCCCGGCTGACTCATGTTTGAATTTGAGCGCATGACAATGGGGACATTCGTTGTCCTTAGCACAGCGGTTTCCAACCTGGGAGGCGCGCCTCCCAGGGGAGGTGCGATCTATTGCCAGGGGAGGCGCCAAAATTTTTGAATAAATTATTTTTTATACCATAATATCTACAAATAAATAAAAGTTCATATCTTAACGTAACAGTGAAAATTCAGTGCATCAATGTTTATTTTATTATATAATACATATATTTAAATCCTATTAAAAAAATATTTGGAGCGGAGAAATTTAAAAATGGCGCTTTTGCAAACGCTCTGTTTCGGTAATGCACAAAACGACCGCTGGTTGCATGAAAACAATAACCTCAAATTTAAATGTCACTCGTAGCTAAAGTGTCAACTGAAGCGTGTAGGCAGGGTGTGATATATTTTTTTTTAAATTGTTTTTGACGTGATTTCTTTAATATAATATAACAATAATACATGTCTCCACTTTTAAATGATTTCTACGCCAGATATATTGAAGCAAACAAAAATCTATTTCCTGAGTTCTTGGTTAGTTTGCTAATGCATTTTTCATATAATTTTATTAATAGTAAAAAAAGTCGCCTGCGGCGCTACTTTGTTTCAGGGCTATTAAATATTTTTAATATATGGGTGAAAGATCCTGGCCTGTGGGCCCTATTCACTATGTGGAGAATCCATTAATTTTTGTCAATGAACGATGATGAATTTGGTTGACTTCTTTTAAAATTGATTGTGGTAATAAACAAGCTCATTCGTCACATGAAAAAAAATTAATTAAAAAATGAATTTGATATAAGTAAGTAGTAAAAATTTGTGTGTTAAAAAAGTGTCTGTATTATTTAATGAAATAAAGGGGGGGAGGCGCCAAGATTAGATTTTTTTTAAAGGGAGGCGTAGTAACATAATGGTTGGAGACCACTGCCTTAGCACCAATCAGCACTTTTGGATGAGCGGAATATTCAATATCTGGCTCGTACTCGAATGCGAGACGAAGGAACGAAGCGGATGTAAATGTTCGATGTACTTGTTGGCGTTGTCGGTCATTTGCTCTGCGTGTGTTAACTACGAACCGGCGCGCTTGGCTCCGTTCCAGTTGTCGTTGTTGATTTCGTTCAGCTCGTACCTCTTGTGATTGAGATGCACGCAATTGCGACATGCTTACACGCACATTTTTGTTATCTTGTTGGATTTGTTCGTCTGTTCTTTCTGCTCTACTATTTCGCATGTTTGTTGCTTTATTCGTTCAACAGCCCATATGGCCCCCCTTGCGTCTTGCTGGCATTGTGACTTTGATACACGCACATAAAAATAGATAAATTAAAATAAATCGTACAAAATTTTGCACGCACTGCGTTGTGATATGCCGAATGAAATGTCAAAATGACGTGACGCTTTTCTTGAATTCTTCTCGGACGTAGCGCCATCTGTCATTCAACAACATAAATAATTTCGTTCTGTTTGAAATACGAACGACGGTTAAATTTGTTCATACAAAAATAATAAAATCGCGATTAAAAAATGGAAGAATGAGGGTAGGAGAGTGAAAATTTGGGATTATAGGTATTTTTTTTATGTCAAATAATAAAAAAAATACAAAAAAAAAATTGTCAAAAAAATAAAAGAAAATTTTTCTGGATAGAGATACTCTAATCACCTAGCGATATGAAATATACTTGTTGACCTATTCTCATACCTAATAAATATACATAAAATAATTCATAAAAATCGGTCGAGCCATTTCGGAGGAGTTCGACCACAAACATCGTGACACGAGATTTTTATATATATAGAGATATATCGAAAAGTTTAATATTATAATCTTTATCAAATACATTTGACTTTATAATGTTATTAACTAAATGTATACATTTCGATATCACAGTTCAGTAGGGCAGGGGTCGGCAAACTCTTGGACCAAAAGAGCCAAATATGAGTATCACAACGGTTAAAAAAAATTTCGAGAGCCATACATATATTTTTATAAATATGATTTATTTCATTGAATGTTATTGTTTATTTATCAAGTGAAGAAGATTTTGCGAATAAAACTAACGCAAATATAAGTTTTTTTATTGTTGAAATTATAAATATATTTTTTACAGAAAATGAGTTACATCCATGTAACTTGTAGTTTTCAATTTTAGGCGCGACTCCAAATTCCCATCGGTTATTTGGCTTATCTAAATGCTATTTATATTATTCATGTTTGAAAATAATTGTTCACATATACATTATGTAGACTCAAATATGAGTTCTAAAGCTATACCATGTATTAAAAATCGTAGTATCTACCTTATTATGTATTCTTTTAGAGCGCTCCGCTGAGTTGTGAAATTAAATTGCATTTTTCTCTCTCCAAATCCTCAATTTTGTGAGGCTAGACCTACAAATTTGGAGCTACATAGCTCTTTGCTTGTTGAATCCACAAAAAAATCTATTTCAAAGTGCTCCTGTCAATATGAAATGGAGAAAAATTTAATTGTCGACTTTTGCAATGGGCGGATTTAAAACGACAACAATCATACCTTTTTTATAAAAAAAAATGTGAATTAGGAATTTGGCAAAGAGCCGGAAGCCAATACCCAAAGAGCCGCATGTGGCTCGCGAGCCGCAGTTTGCCGATCCCTGCAATATGGGAACAACTCATAATTTAAAGGTTTTGAGTTAAGAATGCCATTCAATGTAGAAAAGTCTTCCCTTTATAATTCAGCAAAAAATTTAGTCAAAAATATCTTCAATGTGTTATAAAATCGAATAACCCTTTCTGTGATTAATTAGTAATTCCGTTATACAATAAAATTTATTGGTTAATTCCTTATTAAAATGTATAATTTCATTGTGCATTGATGAATTACAGTAAATTAAATATAAAAAACATACCCTTTCAACGAAATCAAGGCTTTAAAATTAAAATGAGAATTACTGCAAAAAATTCAAACGCCATTATCTTGGAACAAGGTTTTATGAGTTGTTCCGGTATCAATTTATACATAATGACAACAGAATAATTCCAAAAGGTGATATTATATCCACGGGCATAATGTACCAAAATAGGGCATTTTTCGTTTATTCGAATGAGTCATGATCCACAGTTATAAGGTCCCGACGAATAAAAAATTATATCAAAATAAGATTTTTGTGTTTAAGTATTGGTACGCGATTTATATATTTAGTCTTAGCACATTACACTAACACAGTTTTGAAAGTCCCTTTCATTGTTTAACTCCCTGTTTGAGAGAAACCTTTTTTTTTCAACCATGTCCGATCCTAATATTAATAAGATCATATGGGCCTCCACAGAGTAGGGATTTGAATTAACAAATTTTGTTTATAGGAGAAATGGATGTCAGCCACTTGCTCAACTTATTAAGTCCATACTCTGACTACACAAATTGAAAAACAACATATTGTGTAGGTACTTGCCAGACCCAGGATTCACACCTGAGACCCACGACGCTATAGGCCCGGGATGGGCATATAGACATGTTTCGTGGATATAGAGTATAGTTGAGGGATTTTCCAACATGCTGTCTTCAAATAAAACAATTTATTTAAAAATCACTCGGGTGACCACACAAAAGTATGAGACAACCATTTGTTAATTATTTTTCTATCGGAGGTCTAACTTCTTTATTCATTTTAGAGTGATAACACCATCTTTAGGTACATATAATTAGTTGGATTGCAATAATTTGCGATGTTATGTTTTATCTCCGTAAAATAAATAAATTAAAACACCATTTTTCATAAGCTTACTACTTCTATGGTAATGCCAGCGTTACCTTTATAACTCAGCTTCGCTGTTGAATGGACCCAATGGGATGGGCGAATGGCTAATAATTCCTCTTAAAAACACTGTTGATATAATTTCATTTCTGTGGAACCCCATATGCGTAGGGGTGGAAATGGAAATTTCCATTCTTATATAGATATCTATTTATGTAAGGCACCCACCGTGGCCTAGTTAGTATAGCGCCTGTCTTTGGTAGGACACGGGCTCAATCCCACAGCTGGTATATCATAAGCCGATGCATAAGCGGCGCGGCCATCGTGGGCGTCTTTTTACCCACTCAATAATACTGGAAAGGTTGTGAATAGATAAAATACTGTTATTCTTGGCCGATTAATTGAAATAGTTACTTGTCAATCCGTAATGCATCGTAAGCTTAACTATTTCAAATAATGTCTTAATCGTTTATAATAATATACCTTTATTAATAAGATCTTAACCGTGTCCATTAAATCATTAATTGCAATATAATCAATTATTCAAAAGCAGCTTATTATTAAGAAATTAATAAAAATATTTAAAAATATTATAATAATTGTCTTACAATTACAACGAATTTTCATCACCTGTCAAAACCGGTTTAAAGAATTATCTAAACAAAAAACCACTGCACGGGAGTCGGTCAGAGTTTTTTTTATTAAAATAGCTAATTACCAAGTTATGCATTTTAATGAATAAAAAGTGTTGGTGCATTGACTTTATCAAAGAAATTGATGCAATAAACACCTACGTAAATCATTAGCAAAAAATATGAGTGGCTAATAGAGACTGATAGGTTTTATGTTGTTTGACAGCATTGATTATACTTTTTATATAATATGGCAACAAATGATTATGTTGATATTATACTTGGTGTATATTTACTGTAAATCAATTAACTAAGAAGAATGTATAAAAGAAATTACGATTTTATTCACATGCGCAATAAATAATGATACAATAGTTTCTTTGAAGAGTTTTCTGATGATTTTCTTGAACTGTGTCTTCTTATTTTTAGTCGCATAGCTTTTGTCCTTCAGTATAATTCAGCTGTTTGACATCCCACAATTTTTCCATCCAAATACGTTAGTGAAGTCGTTCGTTGTATATCAATGTTCTTTCTTGCAATGTTTGTTTAATCTATAGTAAGGACCCAATATTTTGGATTATTGGCTATTCATACAATATCAACTCTGTAGAACTCTGAAGCAAAAATGGTGATTACCTTTTTATTTAAACTAAAATACGTAATTTTATCTTCATCTTTGACAATCTCCGATCCTCTGATAGAGTATATAGACCATGGCCCCCACAAAGGGGGGATTAACAGGGCTCTAACCTGAGGGCCCGGACTTGGGAGGGGTCCGGCGTGGCAGGTCAACCAGTTAAGTGAGATAGACACACCGCAAATTTATAAACTCTAATAGTAAAAAAAGTCGCAGTAAAAAAAATATGATTACTTTTAGCGTGTTTCCTGACTAATAAAAACGACTATTAATTATCCAACATGGCAAAGGGTCACATGTAACTTGGCAATCACAAAAGAGGGTCGCAATCAGCCCTTCAAAAAATACCAAAAAATGATAAAAAAAAATACACGGAATACCCTTTATTTTCATTTTCACATTTAAAATACACAGAGTTCCGCGGAGTATCATTTGGGAAACACTACTATAGAACATTACACTGCCCTTAACCTTAGCCCGTCAAATATCGTGGCCTGGGGGCCCGCTTCAGGATGTGGGGGCCATGATATGGACACTACATGGCGTATCTAAGAATCCCTGTTTCTTGCATCTTTTTAGGTCATGCTAGCTTCCTGCATCTCCACCGTACTCTGTAGCACTCTGTGGATGGTATTTAGAAAGCTTTCAGGTTCGAAAATTCGATTTACTTTAAAAACAATCGAATTTCTCTTGAGGTACCCGTAACACGACTCTCTGGGACTGTACTAAAAATAAAACAAAATCTCTCCTACTGTGATGATATACGGTATCGAGTCATTAAATTATACGCAAGCTTAGAGACACCAATACTTAGCTTCGAGGGCACATCTTTGGATACTGGGTATGTGTTAGTATAACTTTAGAAATACCTCTATGTTTAGAAGTAACGGAATATAAGATAAAGCCGGCTGTCTTATATTCCGTTATTTCTAAACATAGAGGTATTTCTAAAGTTATACTACCACATACCCAGTATCCACCGCAAATGACTCGATACCGTAAATCATCACAGTAGGATAGATTTTGTTTTATTTTGAGTACAGTCCTAGAGAGTCCCAGACGTTTTGAATCCAGTTGGACGTTGCTCCAATCCTTTACTTTCAGATAGTGAGCTCTCTTTTCAAGGTGTAATATCCTCTGATGATGTACCTCTGGGCATTTAAAGCTGTTAACACACTCGATGTCTTGCCCGTCGCTAATCAGAAGGATACCTAGACCAGGACAGAGTGTATTGCACAAAACGTTGTATTTTAAGAATTTTATCTGCAAAAGTATCAATTGTCACGACGAAAATATGAAAAAAGTTAAACAATATTATTATACTTAAAAAAAACAATCGCTTTAATCTAGGTACACCGTATAATATATTTTATATTCTTTTCCACGTGTAATTCATAAGTTTACTCCGAGTAAAGAAAAAAATATGATCTATAATGATGTCGTATTTGTGATAAGTTAATATTTTGTTTACAAATAAAATATTATAATCAATTTAAAAGTTTCCATGACCCCATAATGGGATTTATTTTTTATTGTCTTAAAAAAATCTGGAAAATAATATAATAATTTAAAATAAATACTAAATTATTTGCCTTTCACAAAAAATGGTGATATAATTTGCACACCTGCATACATTTTAATATGCTTTATAACGCAAGATAAAGTATTGTTCTCTCAGCGGTGATGTTTATAAGGATAATGGCAATTAAGACTACGGCACGAGCTTGATTTATCGTGCCCACATTATTTGCATTTTAAACTTGAACTGTTAATGATTTCAATGTCCATTGACATTATACGACAGAATTGTTTTCCACTAAATTCTTACAGTATACCTTTCCTTACGACATTATCAACCATGTTAAAAAGAACTTTGACCTAGATAAGTAATAGTCGATTTAGATAACAAATATCATTCTTATATCACACAATCTAAAACAAAGAAAAACTTCGTAAAATTCAAAGCAGTTAAAATTATTTTTTATGCTTCATTATATTTTTAACTGTAGTATTTGATATACCGTTAATAGCACATTAATAAACTTTTGTCACCTCGTTCCAGAAAATAATCACAATGTATATTATAATAATATGTTAATGATATAAATAAGAAATCAACGCAATCCTCACGTATATATTTTAATGAACGGTATTACCAATTAAGGGCTGGCAATCAACCGGATTCGATAGAAGAGAAGCCCGAAGAAACTCGAAGCCCGAATCACTGGTGAACTTCAATCCAGATGCACAGCATGGTAGCTCAGATTTTTAAAGACCACATTTTCTTAGAAAAGTGATTGGGTATGACGAAACGTGATGATTGTGGTCGACTCCGATACCTTCAAAATGGTTGTTGGGGTCACTCGGTGTGTGGTGTTTGATGTGTAGGTAGAGGATGATGATAATGACGAAGTCTACGATGTAGCGGGGTGAGCTTTATTAGCAGCGTATCGGTACAATAGTATACATATTATACATGATAGTTACTATCTAAGTACTCTGATTCGAGTGACATTGAGATAAATTGTTCTTCGTTATTTATACAATAAAAGTTAGTACATTACATTAAATTCTGTTACATAATCATATTAAACTAAATATAGAATCAGCGTTTTAAATTGAGTAGCGAAAAGAAATATTATTTGTTAATACAGTTGTAAGAAAATACTATGAAAAATGTTTATTCAGCTCATACACCGTAATGGTATAGTGCTGTGATATGATGTAATAATACACCGTCTCTTATTTCTCCTAATCGACTTGCTGGTCTAGCTGAGTTGTTTACTGGAAACGGTGGGAATATTTTACTGCAAAGTAATTTGATATTTTTATAAACAATAGATATCTGATCGCTTATTATTCTGCAGCTACATGGTGTTTAGACAGGAAGACCTAAAAATATATCTGGACTTGGATTTTGGACGAATTTCACCATGAGGTGTCATATAGTAAATATATGGCTGTATATTTTTGAGATTAAATTCATGTCTAAATAAAAAAAAACATAATAAACCACCTGAATACAAAGGAAATACAAAATAAATAGTTTGGTATCAAGTAGTATCTATAAAACATCGGAAAATAATGACTGATTTATTATCAGATATTTGACGCCAATCAATATAAAATGCATATTCTTAATAAATACAATACAATTGCTATTTGCGTTGCTTCACTAACAATGCATCATTTTTTTGATCTCAATGCTATACAGCCATATATCGGTACGCTACTCCACGGTCAACTGTAATACGATAAAATTGAATGCGTATAAAAGTTGGTAAGTCACGAAATCATGTTATGGAATAATTGCAATTCGAAGTCCTCTAAAATCAGGCATATTGCCTATTTATTTGTGCTTTATTGACATGTTCTATAATATCAGATGACCTTGAATTTTTATAGCATATATATTTATATATATACACATAATTCATTGTTAACCTTAGATACCTAAATTATAGACTTACCAACTTTTGGCAGTATTTTGGCAATATTATTTATCAACACAGTTTGCAAACCTAGACAAGTCGACTGATTTTTATAAAAATTAATCAATACATGAACTATTTTTGAAAAAAAAGTGTTTCAATAAAACTAACAAAGTCACAAAATATATTATTACAGATTATAAACTTTGATATACTCAAGTAGCATATCCGTAAAAGTTTAATTTACTTACTAAAAAATATTAATACCGGAACATTTTTTTAAATCAAGATTAATAGTAGAATGTTTATGGTCAATATTTTAGACTTAGACTATGTAGTTACTAAGCATAAAAATAGTATGACGTAGAAAAAAATTGCTGGTGAGTTATAGCGGTATGAATGTTTACCTACTCTTATTATTAACATGGGTAATAACAAATTCATCACAGTTATTTTTTTTATCATTGATTCCAGAATCCAACTTTGATATCACCCGCCTCCAGAGAAGGTTGCTGAAAAGATTTTTTTGCAATAAACGGTTGTTAGCCATTTTTTTTAACCTATTGAGTCAATTCTTTATAATCAAAGACATATTAAAAAAACACAACATGCGAATTATTTAGTAGTTGACGTTCTGCCAATCGTATACCGCAAACGGTACCTATACATCCCATGCATATAATAGTATACTCAAAATTGGCATATTATTATTTATTATTATTCAATAATGAATACATATAAGATGTAGGTAATAATCTTATATTATTTTTATCAAAGTTAATATTTTTTTCTAGTTTAGTAATGTCATTTACTTAAATCGATTGGCGAAATTTGAATTAGCTGCTTTTAATAAAATTAAGTTATTATACTTGAATTATAATTTGCATGAACCATATATGGATTGATAGCTTAAATAGAGCACTCACATACATAATAAAAGATGTTAGTTCAAGTGCCACTTGGGCCTTCTTTTCTGTAGGATTTTTCCAATAATAATAATAATACTTCTGGAGTTTTAAAACCATATATTTTAATACACTATTGCTTATATTATTATTCATAACAAATGCTATTTAATATAATATAAATTAGATTGAGTAGTTACGAATGTTTATGAGTTTATAAATATTTTCTACGGTAAATTGTTTCCTATTTAAATGATAATTTTTATCATTTTAATGTCAAATAAAAATCAATAAGTATATAAATGTAGATACCTACCATTGTTGATAACCTAAACATAACAAAGTTTTTAAAACCACCCAAATAATGGTTAGCCATATTATATTCTTTTCATGGCACCTCGAATAACATAAAATCAATTTTCTGACTTATCTCTCGACGGTTTTCGTATCAGAATTAAATTTAAGACTTTTTAAAGTTTGTATATTCAATCTATAATTTCCATTAAAGCTTCGGTATTGTGACATATAAAATGTGTCATATAAATAAAAAAGGTTTTAAGATGTAGATTTTTTTGAATAAAAAATAAAATACATTTAATATATTATTGTTACTAAACTTATTCAACTACCGTTTAATGGCTGAAATACCATTCAATTGAATTAACCCAAATGCTAACAGGTGTTTTTTTATTTATTCGTTTGACTTTGAATGTAAGAAATAAATGTTGTTTTTAATGTTTTTAAATACGTATTGATAATTTAGAACACTTTAAAATGTGAGTTATCAGTAAAATGTATTAAATTGCATCATTCGTATTCTGTCGCTACTGGCTATAGTTGTTTTTAAATCTTTCACACACATACAATATGCTCCGTATGCGTTGTATGAACGGAATAATCAAACTACCTTTGCTTCAAATGTCTTTTTTCTTAAATAAAATTTACTAATTTAAAAACAATGTTTGACTCACGTGTGGCATGACTTATTTTGACATGGGCCACTTATCCATCCATCGACATGATTTAAATTTCTTGAAAACAAAAAATACGTAATTCATTTCCTTATTACCTACCTGTGTTTTATGATCTATTATAGATAAGTAAATTTTACCCTAGATACAGGATCTTGATTTGATCAGTGAGTAACCATTCGGTGCGTTACCGATTTATCATAATCGTTTCCTTACTAAATCCGTAACATATTTTTTTCTGTTGTCTTTTGATTGTAATTAATTTCACTACTTTAAATGAATCGGTTTCTGTTCTACTGTCATGTTCCAAGAAAATTGATTTTACCATTGTTGTTTTGTCTAATACATACTTTTGTAATTTATATCTTTTTCCTTTAAGGAACAAATCGTATATTATAATCAAACATATAATTTTATCTCCAAGAATGGGTCTTAAATCAATAATATTACACAATAATATTAAAAATTTGTTAGTTTTACCAACACATATTATTTTTCAAATAAAATTTCAAAATTTTCATTGTTTTACTCTTTGATGTTAAATACGTTGTAAGAAATATTTTTTTGTTATTATCATCAATAATTACCAGTTTTTAGAATAATTTTATTATTAATGTTATGTTATCGTTTATGTTTTATTCAGTAAGCGTCTTGATAGACAGATATTTGTCTGCATTATACGGGGAATAAAATAATTTAAATTTCTTTTTAAACATACTTTTTTCATTTACCTTAAGACAAATCCACTTCTGCAAAATTGTAGTACACATTACGTGAGGGAGACTAATAACAATAATAGTTTTTTCTTTTATTGTGTTAACTGTCAATTTATGGTGGAAATTCATTGTAATATAATTTAATTTAATAAAACGGAAATTTTTATCGTACTTATTCTACTTTATTACTTATATCTGGACCGGATTCATCCGCCTCAGAGTGAAAATTCTATTTTCATCTGAAAATGACACTCTGAGGCGAACGAAAGAGAATTCAATAGAAATTCACGCAGTCGTGTTTGACTTGACGATCGAAAGGTTGGAAGTAACCGTGAACAGGCTCGCCGCGAGCTCGAAATATGTGGGTCTTCATCTGAACGCGGCTAAGACCAAATCCATGTACTAGTGCTGCATGCATCGACGCCGATACTCCTGCGCGGGTTTCCGGTCTGCCCGTCGAGCTGGTGTCCAGGTTCAAATACTTGGGTGCCACGGTTGCCGATGAAAGTGGTATTTCTAGTAAGCTTGGAATCCGCATGCGTGTGGCGGGCTCTGCGTTCAACCAACTTGGAGTCGCATGGAGGTCAAAGCTGTATTCTGTAAGGACCAAATGTCGTTTGGCTACCTGTGCTCCTGTATGGCTGTGAGACATGGCATCTTACTAAGCTTCAAGAGTCTCGGCTTTTGAGCTTTGAGAATCGATGTCTCCGTCGAATCTTAGGGGTACATTGGTACGACCGCGTTACAAACACCCGAGTTCGTGAGCAGACAAAACAGCCTTCGGTGATTGAATTTATCACAAAGAGACGCTTTACGTGGTTGGGACACGTATTCCGGATGCCGCCAAAGAGTGCGGCGCTTCGTACCCTTGTGGCACAGCCTCAAGTGGCGCCAACTTGTGCTTGCTCTATGCCCCAATGTTGGGACGTGACAGGGTGGAAGAAGAAGAAGAAGAAATAATTCTAATATCTGACTAAAATATAAATAAGCTGAATAATAAGCTGACTATTGACCAAACCAAAATGATACATTAATTCTAAATTCTCCGTTTTAAACCTACAGTGAATATATGACTCAGCGATCCTTCGTCACCATGTCACGACAGCGAGATACTAAAATATTTATATTGTGCCACGTTTATAGCGCCATGAAAGGCGGCCGTGCACTTGCACTACATTCTACATAGCGTCGCTATAGGATTGGTTTCCCGAATATTCGTGTTTGTCGAAATCGACCTCTTAATGCAGAATGTTTTTTTGTATTTGATTGGACGAGAACCATCCCTTTCTTTAAATTACTTTGTAATGGTAATGAATACATCATTCATATGCTGTAAAAATAACAATCTCCATGTATTTAAATATAGGATTATGAAATTTGTTTTTCGTCTCCTGAACATTTGGTCTATTCGGGAAACCAATCCTACAGCGACGATAGGTTACAGTGGATAGGATATGGGATATTTTTTTTTTTGACCATGTCCGATCCTGATAGGATCATATGGGCCTCCACATAGTGGAGGTTTCTATTGACAGATTTTGTTTTTTACGAGAAATGGATGTCAGCCACTTGCTCAACCTATTAGGTCCATACCCTGACACACACAAATTGAAAAACAATATGTGTACTTGCCAGACCCAGGATTCGAACCTGGGACCCACGGCTTTATAGTCCAACGCTTATGCCACGCGGCCACCGTGGGCGTATAGGCGGATAGGATATGGGATATTTACCAAATATAATAAAATATATAAAATACTGGTGGTGAGTATGATAGATAATATTGATGTCAAAAATAATTTTAATCTAATATTTAATAAACATGCGTTATATTATAGCTATATAACTAATAATGCTTATTTTTCGACCATATTCGCACCTTAGGCCTAGTCCAGATGGCGCGATTTGACCCGCGCGCATTCCAGGTACATGTAACCTCATTGAGCCGCCCACATGTAATCGTCGCGTGTCACTTCTCGCGCGTGGTCGACGGAGGTATAAGTGACCTCACTGAGCTATCCACATGCACTGGCGGCGTGACACGCGTCATCTGGATAAGCTCCGAGTACCACGCGGCACCTCCAAGAATCCATGTCGCTCGTCAGTCTTCTTACATCGTTCCAGGTCATGCCAGCATTCCGTATAATATACTCTATAGATAATATTTAGCAGCTAGGACGCTGGAATCCGGTTGGTTGAAAAGCCAACTAATAATAACATGAGTTATATTAATTTTATAGCTATCCATTTATATTATTTTAAGATACCTACACAATTTAAAAAAAATGTAAATTAGGTATCTAGGTATTTAATTATATTTTTTTCAATACTGAATATTTATGTCTTAATGTTACATTTTTAATAATGAAAATACTTAACATTGTGATTAGTATTTGCAAGTACAAGGAATTCACTAATAAATTTGATTTACATGTGTGGTTATATTGGTTGCCTATTTTCTTATAAATAATCTGCACTCACCCAGACAGCGAAAAATATATGTTCGAAAGCAACTTGGTTGAATTATTTTTGTTTTTCAAAATGATGTATTATTGTACTAATATAATATACTTTTTCAATCCATTCTGAGCTTTAAAATCGAAAATTAGAACTGTGGGTTATTTTGTGAAGACTTTTCGTTTCATTCATCTTGTTGTTTCTTTAGTATTTCATTTTGTTTAGAGAATTTTATTACACTTATTTTAAATATCAGAATCTAAACTGACGATATAAATAATATTTTATCAGTATTTTAATAATATAATAAATACAACTTATAATACTATTTTAGATTGATTAGAATTTTATTATACAAAATACAATTGATTGATTTAAAATATAATAATAACTGATCAGTTGCATTGTTTAATATGTTTATAGATACGTTAAAAATACACATGTGGAATAAATTTAATTGAAAGTTCTGATTGAGCGTAGAATAAAACTGTTCAAGGTTTTAAGTCATTGTATTGGATATAAAGCTAATGGAAACGAAAGCTTCAAGATAACGACTTTTAAGTTTCAATTATTGTAACATACATATGACTAAGATAAAGGCCTCCGAATTTTATATGTAAAAAACGTTTCTAAAACTTTGGTAAAAAAAAATATTATTTATTTTATAAAAGTGTTTAGACACATCGTCAGACGAAATGGCAAGCCGCATATGCGACCGTTGAATCACCTGCGACGCTACGGCTTAGCAATACTTTTCGTTACGTTGCGTGAACGTCGAAACGCAGGGATTGCTGAAGATATACATATAATAATTCACAATCATCAACAAAGATGAACACGTGAATTTTAGAATAATATTTCTATAGATATAATATCATAATACTTATATCACTAGTGAAGTTAATTAATAATTATAAGACATGCAACTAAAAACAATTTAGTGGTCAAGTGAGAGGAAATAATATAATTCAACAAAAAAATGAAAAACTTGATTAGCTTAAACGAACAAAAAATTTTGTACTTACTTACTACTTTGTACCTAGCAACCAATAATAGTGGATTGGATTACGGATTTCTTCCGAAATAACTTTTCATACAAAACAGAATTAACTGAAAATGAGTTCAATTCTACCTAAAGATGGCTAAACGTATTAAAAAAATGCATTGGCATCGTGTTCTGATATATTCTAAAAGTTTCAAATATCTAGCTAGTCGGGAAGTTAGTACAAAATCGATTGCAAGATTTGTCCCGGATAAACAACCACCGGACAAATAAGAATACGACCTAATAAAAACGTTGTAATAAACACATTTACTTCAAAAATCAAAGCTTTAGCATTGAAATAAGAATTTGTGCAAATTTTCAAACGCCATTATCTTAGAACCAGATATTTTGATTTATTTCCCTATAGAAGTAAGGTATCGATATGTGTCCATACTAGAAGGAAAGAAATGGCGTATGTGATATAACCTGGAACTTGACAACCTCTTCCGGGAAGAATGTATATCCGCATTGGTAGACTCTGATGGCGGAGCATTTGTAGCAAGAATGGACAGTATTCAACCGCCGAGGGAAATTCTGGATATCAAACTGGACAGTCGGAGGTCGACTAGCAGCTTCAAACTCCGATGGTTTAAACTATTTAATTTTTAAATTCCACCTGTTATTACAATTTTTAGTTTTGTTAAGGCTATACCTCAGTTGAGGCATGGTCTAAAAAGATCGTGGCTAGGCGATGCGCGGATTGTGTAAATGACGCGTGCCGAACGAAATATAATGTGTCATATAAATCCAACATGCTTCCATTTAATGTTTTGTTTATTGTTCTATTGGTAACAACAATAATATATTCATTGACATGTTTTCTTTTTCAAGTAAATGGGTATCGTTTTTTTAGTCATCTTTACACGATTTAATAATTAATACCCCCGTCGCCATCACGAAACAAATTGACGTGTTTCCAGCTCGACGTTCTCTCTCCGAATGGCAGCGAATCCAAAATTTCGTCGCCCCTATAGTTGAAAATTCTTTGCCGTTTCACTGAAGTACCGTTTGAAATAACTGGTGTATTGCTATATTATTTTATCCTACGGCTTAGGTCTTTACAACTTGGAATCATAATCTGTCGTAAGTATATTAAATTACTAAAGTCGCATGTTCGCAACTTTTAAGTACGCGATAATCTAAAAAAAACGGGTTGTATATTATAATATTGCATACTTACCCAATTAAGTGTATTGTTAAAATTACTGTACAATTTGTATATTCATCCATCTTTGGACGATTATATAGGGTGGGTGTATTTTGAATTATAATAGACATAGTTTGAGAGGCATAGCCAAATGTAAATTTCGCATATTTTTGCAAATCAGAGTGTAAGGCTCACGACAGGTGAGCTACATCCACCTCTACGTGTCGTTACGGCGGCGGTGGTTATGTACATTATGTTCACCGGCGCGATCATGGCAGGGCTTACTATTTAACCTGCCAGTCATTGCGGATTAACTTCAGTCAGTGTTCAACATTGCTCTACGATAAGTGGATACAATAAACAACAGGTACCCTTAATTATTTATACTCACTACCTATTACAAGCTAGCTGCATCAATACCTGTGTGAATGGAGGGTGTGTTTTTTTAAATATAGGGTAGTTTTTGAAAGAAAATAGCATAGCAAATTATTTAAATATTGTACATAATAATATATATTTTTTAAATTGATTTATTCTATGGTTACTGGTAAAACCGCATAAGTTAAAAATAAACTTGACAAAACAAAAGTTTTAAAAATTAAAAATTTTATTAAATAGAACACAATATAATATTACACACAATTTTAACATTACCAGGATATTATAAGACCGCCTTAGTAAGATATTACTTAGAACCGATCCTACTAAAGTGGGTGAAACCGGTCCTGATCGTTATTCGTTACTATAGAACAAAACTATTTTAATATACTTAATGTATTTTATTTTGCATAAAATATTTTTTTTACCAATCGTAATAATTGACATTCGTTATTACTAAAGACACTTTTAATATCCCTGATATACATCCATACCAGCAGAGAATGATATTCCAAAATAACTATTTTTTTTCTTATATAGAATGGGTAAAATAACCCAATAAATAAAAGTCAATATATTTAACGCAAAATGAGTTCTATTTTTACTTGTGCAATTTTTCAAATTAGCTTTAAACTGAGTAAAATTTTCTGATGACTTAGCTACGTATTTTAACCAAATATTAGATCAAAAATTTTCTATCAAACGGGGTTTAAAGCAAATTTTTGACAAAAATCACCTTTCAAATCAAATTTTCTTTATAGTTTTTATAGTAAAGTGTAAAATTTAAAAAAAAATGGTTTTTCATTCTTATACTTATAGAATTCAATCAATTGATTGCGTTACAAGTTATGATTACATTTCTATGCAGTATCGATTTTACTGACATTGATGTGGTATAACTTTATTAAAGTGATTTATTTAAAAAAAGAAAACATAATTTTTCTTTATATAACTCAATCGCTAATAATTTTAAAACATAATATAATATTCTAGTTCCTCGTGATATCAAATTTTGATTAAATATTTTAAACATACACAAACAAACAATAAATAATCTTTTCGGTAATTTTATTATCAATGTGTGAATTTGCTTTTGATCTTGAAATATTGGGATAATAAATATTTAAATCCCATTTTATATGATATTTCAGTAAAAAAATAATAATTTAAAGAAAGTGTCAAGTAAGATTAATTAGATAATAAAAATATAATGTTTATCACATGAATAAATTAAATGGTGCTAAATATGTGACTAGATTATTTTTGAGGTTATCAGTTAAAACCACGACATAAAGTCTGTTTTGTTGTAAATGTTATTACACTACTTTTGATCATTTCCATTGAACCTTGCTTTCGTCGTAAAATATATAAAATAATATAATCAAAACCGCTTTTCAACTCCCATGTACACATTACTCATGGCATGTCATAAGAAAGTAAACAACTCCAACCCAATAAGTCGCTTTCAATTGATATTTATTATGCAATACAATGTTTTATCATTGATCTGTCAAATAAGAGCTAAGTTGTATGATGGAGACTTCAATCATTTACTTGTAAAGTTTTCTTAAAAATATTTATAACTGAAACGATTCTAATAAGTGTGTTTCCAACGTCTTTTAAAATGATGTAGGTATGCTTAATAATTTAAATTTTTATGTATAATTACTACTGAACAAATAAAATAGTAAAAAAATATTCTTGTGTGCAAGTAGGTCATATATAAATTTGGTTAACACCTGAAGCAATATATAAGTATGTAAGATTATCACTACCTTAATGGTTGCTCTTTTATTGGTAGCGTTTAAAACTCCAGCAAGTAATTATTATAAGGACTAATTTTATTATTCATAAGACTCTTAAACCAATCGAAAACTCATACGGACAGTTCAAATCTCACAAATTCACTCAATCTATTTTGTAATTATATTGATTCAAGAATTTATTTGACCCGGTTAGTTTTCTGGACAAGTTGAAATATTTCAATGATATTTTCATATTTACAACAAAACATCGCATTACAAAATTGCACTAGTAGAGAGTAGGTTACGATAAGTTGAACGTTAAAGCTTCCGATGTGTAATTTGCATACTTCAAAGTAAATATACTTTCCCTATTATCATCATTACCGTAATTTATATTATCTACTTAGTCAGTTTGTCTTGTAATAATACGGATGCTGATTATGCGGAAAATATTTCAAAATCACACACTATTACTCAGTGGCTAAGGGTACAGGTAGGCTGTTAAGATTCTATATAAATAGTGCACAATAAACTTTTTCAGTCAATCAAACCCTGCCTAATTCAAGTAATAGTAGATAATAGTAAAAAAAAATGTACGTTTTTCTATACTACATAATTTTAGATATTTTATAGATAGAACAATATTTTTAATCGATTATGGTTTAGTTTAAATAAAACTAACCTACATCATCCGTAATATGTATTCTTAATTATTCAATGAAAACAAATAAGTATAACTGAAAATATGTACACTATTTTTATTGGATAGCCTATAGTATACCAAAACTATTATGGTTTCGTTTAGGCAGGGCTTAATTGAATTTAAAAAACGAACCAGCACCATCTGCAAATAGTATTCTTATTTTAATGAACACAAATAATTATGCCTGACAAAGTTTAGTGCGCACTATTTTTGTCGAATATTAGCAGCCCACCTCCACCCTTCGCCACTGAGTATTACTGCAATTTTATTATTAGTAATATTGGTATGGATTTTTACTATTGTCAGATATAACTAAACTGTTGTTAAATTTCGATGAATAATATTGTTAAGTGTTAGTTAAGATATCAAAAATTATCATTATAATATATTATTATGTATATAATATCTATTTATCTTGAATCTCTTTAACAAACACCATAGCGCACTGGAATAGTATTGCAAAAGAATATTTTCTAAACTAGATCAAACTGAATGCTGTTGAATGCGAAATTAAACGACAAATTTATTGTTAATATATTTCAATATTTGCAATATTTAATGCCTTATTACAAACTTATATAATATAATATTATCATTTGAAACGTGTCACAGATAATGAATGAACTTTACATAGAAAACAGAAGCTGTTATCTTTTAGTCGATATGAACTACACCTATTGTTGTTTTAGTAGATTTAATTATTTCTTACAATTTAAAGTACCTACGTACTCTATTGTTTCGTAACACTTATAGCCAGTTTTGTATTATAAATACTTTAAACACTTTTATTTAGAAAACAACCAAGTTGTAAATCATATACACCATGAGTGTTAAGATAATAAAGTTTTACTGTTATATGAATATGTTAAAAAAAGAGAAAATATTTATTTAAATAAAAAACAAAATATTTTAAAAATATATTGACATCGTGGCTGATTGTGAGATTATTATATCATAAATTTATTCGTAGTTATGATATGTATATATCCATTTCACATAACTTCACGAAAATTATCTACGTTTCCATTATAAAATAATATGTGGATAAATGCTAAATAATAATTCTATAAGACAGATATAAATCTTTTCAAATTGCGCGTTTATAAATTGGAAACGCATATTTTATTAAATTACAATTGTATTTGATAAAAAAAATATTAAAGGTCACATTTTTATGTATGGAAATGAAACTAAAAAAAGACTATTAAGGATAATGATTAAAATATTTTAATTAGGACTATAATTAAAGTCATTTTGCTAAGTAGATTTAGTTGTAGTCAGATTTATACCTGATCTGTGTAACTTATATGACCATACAGAGAGAAAAAACATTTTACAATATATAGTGTTACAAACCCAAAAGAAATGTATTTATACTTCCAAATTACTATGACAAATAATCACGTCAAAGCATAAACAAAAGTATGCAAGTAACTAAAACAACATGTCAACAACAGGCTAAGTACTATTTTCCTTTTTTGTTTATAATGAGAGAATATTTTTTTCTTCTATAGTTACAAATTCAAGCATAGTAAAAATGTAATGAAATCAAACGATGTCATACAAAGAAAAACATAAGAATCCTCAAATATATTTGTTTAATAAATTTCTATGCAACACTTTTTTCATTTCTCGTTATTTGTATTGTTATATTATACCTAATATGATATGTACCACTCGCGAAGGGTGGAAGTAGACTGTTAAGATCCGACATAAATATTAAACATTACATTTTGACAGTTATACATATTTGTTTTCATTGAACTAAGACTACAATATGCAGATAGTATTGGTTAGTTATTAAAATTAATTAAACTTTGTGTAAACCAATTGTTGTCTATCTATAAAATTACTTAAAGTATGCCATTAAATCATTCATAATTTAAGGCATTTTATAAAATAGAAGACTAGTTTTTATCTTTATGGTTGGGTTAGGGAGAACTTTAAAAAACGAACCAACACGATCTGTAATATTATGTATTCACCCATTCACTGCTGACTAGATAATGATTGTTTAATTACCACCTTTAAAATGCACGTTAATTACATCGATTGGCCGCCTGGTCATTACGCGCCAGGTGCCTCTTCAGCGTCCAAAGTATTAATTCAACGAAAACGAATAAGTATGACTGAAAAATGTGCAATATGTTTATCTGATTGCCCATAGCACGGCTAAACTATTATGGTTTGGTTTGGGCAGGATTTAATTGATTTTTAAATACAAATTGTACTATTTATTTTGGATTTTAACAGCCTACCTCCAGCCTACGCCACTGCATGTTCATGTATAAGTTGTTACCAAACCAATAAAATGCATATCATATAAATATAAAATATTATTCATAACATTAGCTATACTTACATGTATGATAAAATATTTAAAACTAATTATTTTTGCAAAAAGCAGTTAACTACCTTTTCTACTAATAATTATTCATTTTTTTTATAATTAAACATGCGACGTGTTTAAATAATTAAGTCAATTTTTCATAATACAACAACACAAGCGTCAGGAAATGTCTCAATATCTCATTAGATTGCCTCGAAATGTGTACGACTTCCACAATTCCCTATGTAACATTACTAAGCAATTTATATATGAAAGTAATACGTGTGCAACTTGCATTATAAATAGGTAGATACGTATATCGCGAAATACTTGGTGACCACATGTTTTTATTTGAGCATATAATATCAAATTATTATGTTGAATTACTGCGATACTTGCAAACTTTTATCTTGAGAAATTAGCTCAACATTTTTATATTAATGCTGTCGCTAAATGATCCGTACACTGATGTATTTTTTTATACATGGCATACATTTTAATCCGCCAAAATCGTCTCATAGAAATTTTATTATTTTGCAATAAACAGATAAATACAGATGAAAGCGATGGAAAAATAAACTCTATCTGGATTGTAATAAGGTTAAATTAACAAACTACATAATTTGTAGTTATACGTTGTTATTGTTCACCAACGCGTTTTGTCACCTATGTAGTGTTTATACTTATGTAAATATTTTACGAACTTAAAATTGACTTCTAACAATTTTGCAATAGTGCAATTTCTATCAAAAACTAACCACTTTTGGATTCAGATATTGTATAGAATGGTGTATTTTATACATATTATTAATGGATCGTTACCATGCGGTCAACGCAAATGCACGAATATAAGAATTTTAACAACGGATATGATGTTTAAAATCATCATTTTGTGTACTGTTCCAACTAGTGATTGTAACAATTTCTTTTTTTGGGTGGAAGTATTAAGTGTTTTTGTATTTTTTGAGTTTTATTTTTCCATTGGAGAAAATAAAGTTCAGTGCAATGTAATTACAACGTTTTTATTAGCTCGTATTCTTGTTTGTCCAGTACAAATCTTGCAATCGATTTTTAACTTCCGACTAGATAGACATTTGAAACTTTTATAATATATCAGAACACGATGCCAATGCATTCGTTTAATACTTTTAGCCATCGATAGCCAGAATTCAATTCATTTTCAGTTAATTCTGTTTTGTATGAAAAGTTATTTCAGAAAAATCCGTTAAAAGTAAAAGACTATTATTGGTTGCTATGGCGTTGGTCCTAGCAACTAAATTATTAATATATACGTGCATTACTTTGGAAATCAAAATGAACTGTCAAAATGACATTTCAGTAGTCTATATTTGTTCGTATGTTTTTTTATTTACTTCATATTAAGTACAAGTTTGAGCATATTGAGCATAATAATTCAACAGAAAATTTAAAAACGTTGTATATAAAAGTTATTTTTATCTTATAATTATTTCTAAATAAACCACAAAAATAGAATAGCTATATAAATAGTTAAATAATAATACGATAAAGTCACTATAAAATAATAAAATTTCTATTAATTCAATATTTCTAAGCAAAGGTTTGATTTAACATTTTGTCATGGCTTTTATAAAACCTATGAACATTTGGTAACAACGTAAATAAAAAAAAATATTTAGACTATAAGGTGATAATGGGATATGTGAAAGTTTCATAAAAATCTATTATATACATATTTTATCATTTAAATCGAGTTTGATATATATTGAAATTATAAGGTGTAGGAGACATAATTTTATGAATAATGCCAATGTTGCGCACATTACATCACCGCCGTCAGCGGGGGTTGCATTAATTAATTCTTATGTTTACAAGAAATGTATGTTAGCCATTTGTTCAATCTATGACCCGGGAGTCATGCCATTATAAGCCAACACGTGAATAATTTTTCTAGAAAATAAAAATGTTGTTAACTAGAAATCCTTTTTATTTATATCGAATCGAGCTTTGGAAAAAATATAGTATAAGATACGCTAATTATCAATAATAAAATAACTTACAGTTTTCGTTAAACGTCACAATCTTTTACTTCAGCCTTAACTTCGCTTACGAAATATTATTTTCCTCGCAGACCATGAACATGATCCTGAGTATCGCCTTCTTGGCGTTGGCACTGGTAAACAATGCCAATGCTGTATTCAAGCTTCAGGAGAGGTTTGCCTGGAAAGCTATGGATTATGCCTACCCTGATGAGTATAGCCGCCAGCAAGCTTTGCTGTCTGGAGCCTTCATTCCAGAAAATAATCTCCCAGTCGGCATGGAGCTGTGGAAGAATAAGATGTTCATCTCTGTTCCCAGATGGAGAGATGGTAAGTTCCATTATATTATTTTACATATAAAGTTACGAAAGAATGTAAATTTTTATTAAAGCAATTTCATAATCAATTATTTTAAATCAATTTATTTAAGCATTCGACTAGATTTTAATATATTCACATATAGATTTCTAATCGTAGGTAATATTTGAATTAACTCAAGAACCCATACAGAATAATTACAAGATAAAAAGAACTTTTTATATACAACGTTGTTAAATTTTCCGTTGAATCATATAAACTTGACTTGACTAGCTTAAACCAATGACATTATTAATGGACGACGCACTCAATACAGTAGCTAGCAAGTAAATTCGCGCATTCGCATGTATAGGTAGACGACAGGCAATTTCCATTATGCGATATCACGCATCGGGAATTTATAGCAATATGACCTTTATTGTAATGGCGTTAGAGCAGTGTTTCTAATATCAATGTTCATTTGAGCGAACCCGTTCGAACCGAACCATTTGGCAGACCCAACAAAAAGCATCAGGAATTTATAGCAATATCACCTTTATTGTAATGGCGTTAGAACAGATTATGCCATTAGGCAGACCCGACAATAAAGTGAGTGTAATTTTCTTTTCCAAATGATTCGTCCATATTAATGTCATTGGCTTAAACGATCAAAAATTTGTACTTGATAGAAATACTGAATAAATATAGAGTACTGAAATGTCATTTTGACATTTCATATTGATTTCCATAGTTAACGGACGTATATATTAATAATTTAGTTGCTAGGACCCCAGACCCCTAGCAACCAATAAAAATGTTTTACTTTTTACGGATTTCTTCCGAAATAACTTTTCATACAAAACAGAATTAACTGAAAATGAATTCAATTCTACTTAAAGATGGCTAAAAGTATTAAAAGAATGCATTGGCATCGTGTTCTGATATATTCTAAAAGTTCAAATGTCTACCTAGTCGGGAAGTTAGTTGAAAATCGATTGCAAGATTTTTACTGGATAAACAACCACCGGACAAACAAGAATACGACCTGATAAAAACGTTGTAAAAATATACCGACAACAATCAATTTAATTTCGATAAATATATTTGAAAATTACTTTTTAGTTGAAATTCATTATTTTATATCTAGAAAAAATCTATTTTATATTAAAAAACGAATAATGCAAACCCTTCTTTAAACAATTTTGTCAATAATATTGTTATATTAATTTGATTTATTAAAATGAATAAAATACAAAAGCTTCTGTATTTATTATTTCAATTTGAAAATAGTTTAATTCAATAGTAAGTTAGTTGCAATGACTTCAATATTTTAAAACTATGTAGGTACAACAAAGTGGTTATAATGCTTCATAATAATATACATTTGCCTAAGAATAAATCTGATTCATATTGCGTTTTGACCTGCTTTCATTTGATTATTATAATAGTTTTTTTTATGATAAACCTAGGTGGCATTTAATTCATATAATATATTTTAATATTTTAAATAGAAATATAAATATGCGCTTATTAACGCATAATAAAAAAATAACAATAGTTTTGTCAGTTACCAATATAGCAAATTCATGTTACGCATTGTAAATATATTGGACCATAAATGTTATTCATAATATCATGCATTCCTTTTGAAGGTTATCATTTTAAATTGCTTTTACACATTTTAATTAATTAGTCAATATACAAAATGGCTGTGTTACACTTTTGCATTGTCTCTCGTGTTTAAAATAAATCACATACTTATTTTTTTTATTTCTCATATACTTGCAGGTGTTGCTCTATCTATTATATTGTCTGTAGTAAACATATTAAATTTGCGGATATATCAGAACAGTTTAACAGTTATACGTTAGTTGAGCATTTCCCAATAAATTAAACATAAATATGTACCCTACCAAAAGTTTATTGATGAAAATTATTAAAATGTCAGATTAAAATAATTATTCTTCCATTAAATTAATATAAATAAGACTTTATCTTATTTTCATATTATTGAATTGTAAAATCTCCATTTTTTAATGTTATCAGTTAATATAGAAAAAATATGTGTAGTTTTAGCCTGTCTTTGTGTGGATAGTTTGACGAAAGTTTTTGTTACCAAGAATTCTCTTATGTTTTAAACGCATGTATTGTATAATATATTCCTGACAAGCCAATAAATATTGGGAAGAAGAAGAATAAGAAATTAAAAAATGATCATTTCAAAGAGTGAGACGTATGTGAGAAAAAGCTTTACGCGTTTCTTGTAAAGCTTGCTTTTAATTCGGTTACAATAATAATTGATAGCAAGAAAATTAATTATGTTTAGTAATTGTAATATAATTGATATTTACCTTAAGGTCATTATCAAATATCAATTATAATTGTTATAATTACTGTGTCAAAATATATTATATTATTGGAGATAAATTTCGTTTGTGATTTTAATAACGAGTGTAATAATCATTAACGTGCTGTGAAATTTAAATCATCAAATCAATTAATATTATAATAATTGACAGTAAATAGCATGAGAATTTCTATTCCATAGTGCCGCATTATTTACACGGCGGTCATAAAATAAATACATATCGAAAATAATAAAATAATTTGGTATTATAATAATTTGTTAAGGATTATTTCAAACTTGTCATAATTAGTCAGTATTGTTCTATTTTTACATTAAATCATTATAAGTTTACAAAATATGACAATCACATACTGTCCGGCAAGAAAATCTAGGCTTTAACCGGAAGTCGCTGGAGACGAAGTGCGATTAACTAAATATAAAAAGCTTGTTAATTTACAGTTTTAACACGTGGACAACTCGTCGATAACCGGAAGTCTTTGCAGTCGAAATGCGTTTAAAAGTAGGAGGGGCTTAATAGTTTACAGTTTTAACACGTTGGCAAGAAGATCTTGTTTGACAGTAGGTACTTAATTAATTATTATGTGTTTTGATATTTTATCTTCCCTATTCTCTCATAGAACAGTAAATAAATAATATCGAATTCCTTTTAAGTAGTATAATACCTAAATGCTAAACTTGTAAAAAATAATTTGTGTAGGAAATCTTAAATAATATATTATTAAATATGTACATGAATATAATTAATTTTTCGATTAGGATTTTTTGGAAATTGTAATTATTTTATAGATTATTTATTCAAATTCTATCTATTATGTGTAGTTACCTACTCAATATTGAGTATGCACTTAACAAAAAAAAAACATTAGGTACCTATAAATACTGCCCTGCTAAGTAAAAAGAAAGTGTTTTTGGTTATAGTGAAATGAGAACCCAAGTTTTAAACTACCTTTTCTCTTATATTTTGTCAAATTATTGGATTTTTTTGACATAATCTCTAAATAGTCACTATGATTAATTGTCACGTCATGTCAAATAATCAAATAATTTTACATGGGTACATACTTGGGTTCTTAATTCTCTCAAACCAAAAAGACTGTATTTTTACTTAGTTGGGCAGTATAAATAGGAAGGTATTGAAAATATCATAATCTATTTTTGGTCAACGTGTATTTAAAATGATGACACAATTAGATTAGATTTGTTTATTAGATTAATTATTGACTTTCATCTACTAAACAATAAATTAATTCACTAATTATATTTAATTTAATATTATAACACAATGAAAGTTTTAATATTCATTATAATTGGTATTTAACCGAACCAGTTAATTTGATGCAAAGGAATGTGTTACAAATTTCACATTATGTAATATCATACAGACAATTATGTTATTATTTCAATGAATCCTTACATATTCATAAGGTTCGTTAATCTTGATAAAAAATCTAAACTAAATAAAATTTTGTTTAATTTAATACCAAATCATTTACCGCATTACTTGCGGTATGGAGCTATACAACGATTTTATATAATATATTCAACTTTAATTTAGTTTAGTTTTCAACTAGATACATTGCAGTTATCTAAAGTTGATTAGTAATATTAGGTAAGTATGTAAACTACCGATTATACAGTCCCTACCTAAATTCCAGATACTTATGAAGGTTTCTCGCTTGCCTGACCGTTCAAATATTTTTTTATGAATAAATTTTACTGGGCCGACAATACTTTAACAATCTTAATAAATCGATCGACTTTCCTCCACTGACATTACAAAACATAATTTATGCAAAGTTTACGAAATTAATTATTTATCACGGTTACCTTAATACATGACATTAATTTAAACGGCTCAATACCACAGTAGCTATACCTAAATTACTTTTATTTATCAATTGAACATGTATCTAACTTCCGCGTAAAACTAACTAGGTATCAGCTAACTTCCATAAACTTATTCCGCAAAAATTACAAAGAAATATGTTATAAGCAAGCTTACAAATAGAATATTTCGCCATGACAAAAATAATAACATTGAAATATGGGTAAAACACGTTAAGTAAATACACCTACTTACTGTAATTAAACAGTACTATTTCCTCTTGCTCCTATTTATTTCTTCCCACATGTTGTTAATAAACTATGAAATTTTTCTATCTTGCAACTTATAGAGCAAGAGGCAACTTTAATCTAGGTACAGTGTCCTAACTTAAAAGTATTATATTGTCTACATTAATTATTAAACTGTCAATGGATTTTTGGCCAATTTCCCTCGTAATCAAACTTTCAAAATTTTATAAAGAAGTCAAAATATAATGAAAATTGATTATATTCAAATATCAAGGCTGTTTTATATTTCAAACTTATTTTTTCATGAGAAGCAAATCTTCTTATGATTGTGATAATAATTACTATATACCACGTTTTTAAATTGTCTGATGAATCATATAAACTTGATAATTCTATGTATTAATAAATACTATTTTTTTGTAAGTACTTGATAGAAATATTGAATAAATATAGAATACTGAAATGTCATTTTTACATTTGCTAGGACCCCCCTAGCAACCAATAATAGTGTTTTACTTTTAACGAAATTTTTCCGAAACATACAAAACAGAATTAACTGAAAATGAATTCAATTCTGCTTAAAGATGGCCAAAAGTATTAAAAGAATGCATTGTTGTCGTGTTCTGATATATTCTAAAAGTTTTAAATGTCTAGCTAGTCAGGAAGTTAGTAAGAAATCGTCCAATACAAATCTTGGACAAACAAGAAAAAATCTTTAACGGACAAACAAGAATACGAGTTAATAAAAACGTGGTAAAAATTAATATTCTATCATCAAAAAGAATCGCTTGCGTCGTATATCTTCTTCGTCGTCGACTATTGTTTATCGGTTGAAAAGTCTTTCGTCTTTCGTCAAAATCAAGTAATTGTATGAAGAGTTTTATACTAATAAAAAATAAAACCGCACACTATTGACAATACATTTCTTGGTTATTTGATCCATTTAATTCAACTCTGTTAATAGTAACGAAATACGTAGTAAAAGTGTAAAATATGTACCTACCTACAAGTTTTTATTACGTGAGGAGTGCATTTTTGGTTATTACCGGTACTAAAATACCTTGTTACATCCCTGTCTACATATCAATTTTATTTTTTATTAAATAATACTATGTGAATACAATTATACCTATCTACCAATTGATTCAATGAGCAATGGTTACTCTCAGTGCAAAATCTTTATAATAATACCTAAGTGTGTCTTTTTTTAAAGTTAGTATTTATTTAATAAAAAATGTTTCCTTTTTTATTATCTTATTCATGTCCTTTTCTACATTTAACAATGCATATATAAATCACAAGAATTTCTATTCAGTTTCAATGGCAATCATAAGTAACAATTGAACGAATTGCGTAAAATATTCTTATCTAAACATCAAAACAAGAAACCAGTAGTCATGCCTCTCGGTAATAATATTACTGACCTACGCTAACATGGAGAACTTTCGTAATAATGATACCTTTTTCTCTCAGAGCTGGAAACCTGTTTGAAACATTTATTTACGCTGATCAATAAATTTAAGATATATATATACGTCGTTAACTAATCTTTGAGATTTTAATAGTAAATATTGTAATCGTCTCGACTACCTAAAAAATATTTAATATATTACTTATGTATTTTAGATGTGGTCAATTATTTGTAAATAGATAAGTATAGTGAGCAAAATTATATACATATTATAATGTAACACTTAAATTAATCCTAAATAGCTAAGTAATAAACGCGGGAAAAATGTTCCAATAATAGTTAAATATTATGTTATACCTATACATAATCGGAATCCGTTATCATTTTTTTGGCTTCACTTTATTGCACCATAAACATGCCGTTCGCCCACTCAGATCCGCCTCATATACATATAAAAATATGTGCATCACATGAAAGTCACTGAAAATAGTAGGCAGACAAATCAATAATTGTCTTGCCAGTTTTGTTTTTTCTTTTTTAATTGTTAATGTCCGCGATTAAAAAATACGCCATATCCAACCAAAAATCTACAAAAACTCATAGTAAATAACACTTATATTGCATTTTAAATAAAAAGGTTTCAGCGCATCTATTCTATACACAAGGCTGCTATTGACGACTATCGAGGGTAGTTGATTATATTATATGTATTGATGCGGTTAATTATAACAATAAGTTAACCGTGTGAACTGTCAAAAAGTGCTATGTTTTAACAGCACCTCTCTTGGCTCTGTTAACTTTTAGAGTGAGATAGACAGTTTTGACGGCTATCTTATTGTTACAATTATAATACCTTAATACATAAATCTGCTGATTGCAGCGTTGTGTATAGTATTCTATACAAAAGGCTGCAATCAGCAGCTTTCAGATGCGTAGGTAAGTCATAACAATTAATACATTGGACGCTAAAGACGCGCCTAGCGCGTAATGATTAGGTGGACATTCGATACAATTAGCATGCTATTTAAATGTGGTAATTAAAAATTATTTATCTAGTCAGCAGTGAATGTGTTAACCTAATTCGTGTCACCTACCTATCAATCCAAATATTTAATTATTATACGTCTTGATTTTTGAAATATTTTCAAAACACATTTAGCGTATACAGACATTTAGCGTATACATAAATATATTTTTTACATAGGTACATAAGTTTATTATAATATCTGGGGAAATAAATTTACGATTGAGTCTCTTGGGGCAGGCCTGCGCTCATTATTGTATTAAATATTAAGTAGTTGTATCAACATTTAATAAGAGTAATTTTTACTGTTTACCTTCTGTACACTGACTATTAGATATCATATTTAAATAATCAAACGTTATTTTTAATTTGAATTAAACGCTGAGTGGGAAAATATTTGTAACTCACTGTGCCGAAAAATGTGTAGAATTTTTTAAAATTTCACAATGTGCTGCCTTAATTAGGGGATAAGTTTATTACTGTCACTAGGGCACCTTGAACGTAAGTTGACATGACATTACCCGAATGAAATGATTGAAAACTAAAAAAGGAATGTCATTACACCGTCGCCATGATTGCCTTCATCGCAATAACAATTTTCGCTTTCAATGTTTTTAATTGCAAACTAATTTAAAATCTCAATTAACGTAATTATTATTTTTACATTACAAGCATTACAACATTAAGTAGTGTAAAATTTAGACACTGACGAATCATAGTGATACAGCGTAAAGCACCTATCCTTCTACCAGAAAACTAAAAAATATATTATTATTTTATTTGCAGCATATTTGACAAATAGCAATAAAATAATTCAAAAAATGGAAAGAGTCCAACATGATCAAATAATTATAACACATAATACAACTGTAGTTTTAGGTGAACTCAGTAATTGCGTGACTATTGGGGCATTGGGTTAGGAAATATTCCCATCATATTATATACATAAAACATGTCGATAATCTTCTTCGCAACGAAGTTTTATGAAAGAATGTTTACAATAAATAATTAAGTTTAGCTAATTATATTAGGCCTGTACCTACTATGAAATATTTAGATTTGTCAGACCACGAATTCAAACCGGAAACTTGATACCAGGGCTTCAAACCGATATTTTTTTCGTTTTTTTTTTTCAAGTAAAAAAATATAATATATCGGTTCGATTCCGGTTTCCGGTTATCGGAGTGATTAATTAAATTTTTTATTTGTATTAAAAATATATTTTCTACCATGATTTATAACCTTTTATGGTACTTGTATGATAGACCGGTGCCATGCTCCGAAATCAATAGTTATGCTGCACCGCACAGCTGTAGCCATAATTTAAAAAAATAATAAATATTATAAATTATGAGAATTATGTCGAGATGCGTCACATGAATGTGAATGATTTCTTTGTGCCCTAAATTTGACACAATATATATGACATCCCTACGATCGACAAGCGAAGTGGGGAGTAAGAACATAATAATAACACGCGTGTTTGACGGTTCCAGTTTTCGTTCCGACAAAAATAACGGTTTTTCCGGTTTACGGTTTAGTTCCGGTTCGAAGCCCTGCTTGATTACCTAAGTATTTAAACAGCAAGACGTAGCAATTTTATTGTTTTAAGACCTGTCACTACAGACAGCTGATTCACCGTTGTTTACTACACGATATAAAGTTTGTAAGTTCATGTCGTCAATTATATTATAATCGCGTGACTGAAAATATTTAAAAAAATACGCATGCGGATGTTACAAATATAGCTATGAATAATGCGTAAACTTCAATGCTGAATTTCAATGCATCCGGATATAACATGTAGTAACATATTAACTAAAACATGTGCAAAAAATAAAGAAATTTACTCTGGAATGTCATATCAATAACGACCTTGTCTTTATTACGAAACACTTGACAGAATATAGATACACAATTATGGATTTAATTTTATAATATACATATAACATTATATATAGCATGTAGGTAATTAACATTCTTAAACTCATTATAAAGGTCAAGTATCAAGATACGAATAATATTTTTTATAATATTATGTCGCCATATGTTTTAGAAGACAGTATTGATACAGTAAATCAAACTTTTGCAATTAAAGTAGCTTTTGATAATTATTATTTTATAATTTGACACTTATAATACCGCCCGCCTATAACGAATAAATATATACACTATCAAATGATTTACGACTTGCTAACTCTTTGCTAAAAAAAATACTACTCGCAATACTGCTATTATACATGTCCAATTACGCTAATCTCTTCATCAGAATGCTAATTACGTGACGACGGCTAGTAAAAAAAATGGTGGGAATACCGAATAACTAAGTACCTACCTATCAGATTTTCGCGCATATAACTAGAGGTAATCGTATGAGCTTTTTTTATATTACACCACTCGGCACGTTTTAGTTTGATTGAATGAGTATCCATTCAAAGATTTTTGTGTGTCGTCCAATCACGGTAAATACTAGTAGCGTAAGGTGACTTTTGATATTAATGTTCCGTTTAAAATATATATTTAAAAAATAATGTACATTTTTACAATTAGTAGCAACACAACGATCGCAATAAAATAGCTTAGTTTTAGGTAAGTAACAATAGTATTTTTTTCTATAATGTGATATAATAATATTAGTTGATTTATTATAGAAATAACGTAATTTAAAATAACCTCAGAAACATACTCAAACTCACATCTTTTCGTTTCCGCGTCAGTTAAAATGTAGCTATAAGAAATAATTCGCATCGATCATAGACGAATCAATAGTTCAGAGGCAAAACCACACACACCAGAAAAGTGAAAGACGTGAGTTCAGGTCCTACTCGATCCAACCTTTTTTTAAATTTTTTTTCCAATATGTATATTTCCGAAGTTTTTCTAAAGTATGTTATTTTTATAATGAAGAAATTAACATTATAAAAACCATAAAAAATATTTGGCTGATCATTTATAGTTAATTGAATTATCTTTATTTATAATTTAGGGATGCGTTGCATCCACAGGATCTCTGGACCGCACGCCACTGGTTACCTGACACTCCTTTGACCGGACGATCTCGCATTAAATAATAATACTTTTAAAGCTAGTCTACCCAAGTCCATTTATTCGTTATAACCAGAACATGTCGGGTTTTAATAACTTCTCGTATTCACTGTAGCTGAGCCGCTTGCGATACACACAGAACAGATTAATAAATATAATTCCGATAGGCTATAACACAATACACTACATTTTGACGCAGGGTTTTGAATGTGTGAGAACCTGAAAAAAAATGATCGAAAAACGTAAAAAAAGGCCCTTGGCTTTAGTTTAAAATGAAATATCTTGAATTCGTCGGTAAGGGTTTTTGGTCACAAGTACCTAAATAAAAAGGGAAACAGAATTTCTCATATTATCTCTGTTATTTTTTTTTTTGTGAGAAGCAACAAAAACTATACATTTTCATCATATTATTACGACAATGCGTAATATAATTTTTGCCAAAATACTATAATTTCTTGGACTGCGTATTATAATTCGGTAAAAAAATAACACTGGTATAGATACCACTATAGATATCACCGATTGTACCGCTCGTACATTAAAAAAAAGTATCTCTATTCTATAATACACTATTTACACTCTATTCTGTGGTATATAATATTATATATACAATTAATTGGATGTTTATATAAATATATCAACTTTCCTGAGATTTTATAACAAACAGTAAGATATAAAAGTCTTCCGCAAGTACATTTTACTTGATACGGACATAAAGGTATCAAATGCGATTGCATCCAAACTTGCATTAGAAAAACTTAACCAACACGTTCCGGTTTATAAAACCTGTTGAACAAACTATCTTTCTTACGTGAAGAATTTCGTTGGCAATATTTACGCTGTGCGTGATTTAAAATCAGTTATCATAAATTATTGAATACGCCTTATGTTTGTGATAGTCAATTTATCTGCTATGTGAGGTAGGTATGCATTTTTTATAATACTTAAACTAGTTTTGATACAGTTTCGCATAATATTACGTATTCACAACGTGTTAATTTTTGAAATTGTATACATAATTTAAGTCGGTTAAATAATGAAAATAAATAAAATACCTCAATTTTAACTACGTCACTGTTTTGTATAGGGAACGAAAAAGATAGGTTTAATGCTAATTTGCTTGTGCTTAACGCAATGCACTCTCACTTTCTGGCATGACTTACAGGCCAGAGTAAATTAAATCAGTTATTCTTGATTCTTTCTGAGGATGTGTTTATAACCTTAAATATCGTATAATTAATATTTTAATATGTTATATCACGGAAACGCATGTTCAATCAATTTAAAAATATTAAAGAAAGGGTATAAGAACTATCCATGTTAATAATATATTATCACACATGGGCATTACTTCAGTCAATAATGACGACTTTACTGTATTTTAATATTTTGTTGTCCAAATACAACCTTACTATCTTTGACTCATAGGTGGATTTAGATTATCATCAAATTTTGCATCAGTATAATACATAAAATTGAAGAATGTAACATGTTCTATTGATATATAAATATATAGGTACCTACCAGACTAAATTAGGTAACGATAAAATTTCACTTAAGGCATTCGCGTTTTACATACATAATTTCGAACGGCCTCAGTGACATAGGTAGCTACTTATTTTTTTTAATAGGTACTGGAAAAATATTACCTTGATTTAAGTATTGGTAGTAAATTCAAAGAGCTTAGTGAGCTATAAATTTATATAGTTGAATACATAATGTAAAAACACCTTATATGTATTATACCTGATAGATTTTTTTAAAATAAAAATATAGTCAACATTAACGGAATTGGATAAAAATTTCATTTAAGAACTAAAAGTTAAATTTATCTTAATTATTACTTTGGACGCTGAAGACACACATGCGCGTAATGACCAGGCGGCCGATCGATGTAATTAACGTGCATTTTAAAGGTGCTAATTAAAATCTCATTATATAGTCAGCAGCGAATGAGTTAAGTAAGGTGCCCGTAGCTTCATTTTAAAGCACATTGGCGCGAATCCAGTGGTTACAGACTCTAGTCCCGTCGGGCGTCGTAATAAAAAAAAAGAATTTTTCTTTCTACATATTATATTATCTAAGGTGTTTTCAAATTATGTATATTCGATATACTGATAGAATATTGCATTATTAAAACTTCTTAATTATTTTTTGAATAAGAGAAATGGTTTAAATTTAATATGTTAATTGGGATTATCTACTACATATTTAATTATATAAGAATGTTATATTTATCTGTTAACAGATTCTTTTATTTTTTGCTATAGCTTACGGATTTGAATCTGGATTATTTGAAACAACTCGATAACTATGGTAGGTGGTACAAATAAATGTTTACCTACTTTGATTAGTTAAGCTAGAATGTAGTGTAATGTAGAATATTTCATACTTACTCATTCGTTTTTTTTAATTTGAAATTTATGGAGATATGTTAATAATTATTGACCAGTAATCCAAGCGTTTCATTTACATCGTTTGTCTATGCTTATAGACGAATTTCGTCATATGAAAAGTGTAATTTATATTAATTATTTTGCTCTAGTTTCACTACATATTTGAAATGAATTTAATTTAAATAATATTATTACTATAAAACATTATTTTATAGTTTGTTATAGCAGAGCTTGAAATGAATTAGAGTGAAATCCCGTGACCAGCATTCGCCTAGTGTCGAGGGGAAAAATGCGTTCCGATTTATAAATTATGAAAACAATAATTACATTCGCATATTAAATATATTTTTTCTTAACACCCCCATTACTGTAATGTTACCATAGGTTACCTAGCCCACAGTAAATATTTCAGTTATTATCCACTTCGCGATCGTCATATTTCAACTTTTCCTAGAATCACTAATTAAACATAAAATTAAAATGTTATTATTTCCAACATAGCCAGCAATGTCTAGTGAATACAATATATTTTTGATTGATACTTTTTTTCGATCATGTCCGATCCTAATAGGATCATATGGGCCTCCACAGAGTGGAGGTTTGTATTAACAGATTTTATTTTTACGAGAAATGGATGTCAGCCACTTGCTCAACCTATTAGGTCCATACTCTGACTCGTACACAAATTGAAAAACAATATGTGTACTTGCCAGACCCAGGATTCGAACCTGGGACCCTCGACTTTATAGGCCGGCATTTAAGTCACGCGGCCATCGTGGGTGTTACACTGATTGATACACGTCAGATTTTATTGTAGGTAGATGGAACGAAGAAAAGAGAATTATACCAACTTTTGAGACAAGATTTCGTGGAAGTGAGATTGTCTTCACTTGCGGCATTGATACATTTTTTACTTCAATAGTTGATATTCATATTATAACATTAAAGAACTACCGTATAAAGTATATAAGTATATAATGAAAAAAAAATGCATACTTTATGTTTGGAAAAATATGGAGCATTCCGGTTCGTAAAAAGCACTGCGTTATAGCAAAATCAATTACGCTTATATGGTAATAATTACTGATTATTCAGAAAACAATAATATATTATATAACGCGAAGACTAGAGATAATGTCTACCATATATGTAGATGATTCGTTATTCCATATTTCCAGGTGACACGAAAAACACGAATTATAACAGCTTATAATATGGATTTTTATAAACTGGAGGTTATAAAAACCTTTATACGACGAATCGTAATCAGTTATTTACCCTAATAACAGGTGTAAAACTGTTTCTACAAAATTATACGCTTATTCCTACATGCACCCATAAAAATGTATTTAGAAATTAATTTTCAGAAAACTATTTTACTCATTCATTACATATTACATTATATGATTATCTAGTTAACTACACATAAAAGATTGTGTGTCATATTGCCACAAAATTTATACGATTTAACTTTTTTAATTTCGCTTATTTAGACTCTTAGATAAATAAACCCATAGTGTTCAAATTATAAGATTTTTGACGTATATTTAATGCTTCAACGTCAGCATGTCTGGTTTCTTGCGTTTATTATACGTACTTAATCAAAACCTAATTTTAAAATACACTGAAAAAATAATATTATACGACCTCGCATTTATTATACGAATCATTTTCGGCAACATAGGTATTAAAATTGTTAACTATACAAACAAATCAGCTGCTAATGGTGACTTGAGGCGATTTTTTAAACGGTTGATTAATAGGCCTGGTTTTTTGACAATAAACTGCGGTCTACCGAATCATTGATTTAGACCACGCGCGCATTTGTTTAGTCATAACTAGAAGTGCACAATATGTATGTAATAACTTAAAAAATACACCATTGTAAAAAAAATGTATTTATTGACATATGGATTCCCATTATTTACACATAATATCTAAATTTAATAATATCGGACTTTTACAGCATAATATCCCATGTACACACGTGCATGTATCTACTGGCATCAATATATCGCGATATTAACTGTATAGGTACATGTAAATGCTGACTGTCTCGCCAATATTCTTCAAGCGTAAGCGAGACGCGTTTTTATCATTGTATGGTGCTATTAGATAAGTTGTTAATATTAATAAACGTCGAAATGCTCTATTGCACATGCTCATAGGTTATGCAAGCTCCAACTATCTCGGGGAGATTCAGAAGCCGCTAAACTTTTTTGATCCATGCATGCAGTTTTGCAACTTGCTTGATAATACGTGTTTATATTTATATTTAATCGTTATGGTGGCGACTAGGGATTCCAATCACGGGATCCCGAATCCCGAGCTATTTTCGATACCTATGAATCCCGGGATTGATAAACATAATCACGAAACTTTTTTATAAACAGAAAAAATACTTTTAATAATAAGTAACTACATTAGAAATAAACTGAGTTTGAATGAAGTTTGATTTTTATACCCATTTGTAAGTTGCCGATTACTTTTATTTTTTCACATAAATTAATAAAAATGAGAAAGATTGTAAAAAAATTATGCTTCGCACTTTTAACAAAATAATTCCACCATGATCTCATACGTTTTACGGCAGTTTCATATTTGGCTGACTAATTAGATTTATGAAGCGGAAAGGTCATAAGTACACCATGATTATTTGCTTTACAATTTTAAATCTCGCTAATCCATGCATTAAGTCTTTACTATCAGAAACAGCAATCTCATATTAAATCCACATTATTATTTATATTACAATATTATTTACTCCATTAAACTTATGTATTTCCAAGATTGAACGTAGATATACAAAATTATCAATAAATGTCTTAAATAGTATAAATTATACTAGATTTATTTTTGACCGATTTTATCAATGTTATTTGTAAATATAAAATTGTTATATTAACAATGGAAAAAATGCCAATCCAGGGATTTTCAAATTGTAATCCCGAAATCCCGGGATCAGAATTTTCGCTCGGGATTGGATTCCCTAGTCGCGACAATACGTACTGCCGCCAGTAAATCTATGCACGTATAAACGGGCTATTAAGGCGATGTCTTTGGCCTAAATAACACATATAATGTGACTTTTACGCCATTTTTTTATATTTAAAGGCATCTACCATGAATTTCTAAAAATCTGTTACTAAAAACTTTGGTCAATTCTAACCAGATGGCAGTAAGTTACCATAATAAGTTGCAAGTATTATTAAATTGCCAGATGAAAAAAATCGCTAGACAAAAATTCATTTACATATTATAAGAATATAATAATATATTCTACTATAATATTATTATATATATATACCTATTCAAATAATTATATATTTTTTTAAATAAGTACAATATTTTATTATATCGTATTGACATTTTTATGATTTAAACGAAAAGTTTTAAATCAATTTATACTTGTCAACTTCTTTTTTCATTTTGAATAGAAATTTAGAATACAAAAGGCCAATATAGGGCCAAAGGAATGAAAATATGGAAGAGAAGTATTAGTCTATTGACAAATTTTTTATTTTTATTTTATAAAGTAAAATATACTATATGCACATACCAGGTCACACTGCAGATGAATATTACCTACTCTATAAACTTAGGGAAGGTAAAGAAAACAACTTGTTCATAGGAGTGGTCAATTTTAATAGAACATTACACAATAAAAATAATACAAAAACCTTATAAATAGGATAATTAAATATATTTACACTTAAAATTAGTTAAAATTATGAAATAAAACCCTAAATATGTACTTTAAAATTGCTTTGAGCTGCATCCTATACTGTGTGTTACAGCTCAAAGCAAAATTTTGTGCACACGTATATATTGCATTTTATGCAAATATACCTGGTGCGGGACTTGCATCCAGGGTATCTGCACACGGATGCTGAATGGTGGCCAACGCTGTCCAAACATACCTCAGCGATCGGTTGGGGGACAACCGTTCTCCTGCGAGCTGGTGGCTCTGTGTCTACCTGCGATGTCGACATGTTTCTTGGCCGACCTCGTGCTGGCAGTGTTAAAATGTTGGCTACCCGATCTTCATACCGAATAATAGCTTTCGCTAATCTGATTCAGTACGACAACAGTCCCATAATATCCTTTCGGGGTACATTTTCTAGTTTACAATTCCGCATATACATTAGCCAACAGTTTACCACCGCCAAGTCCACAAAGTGGTTAAAAACCCTCACAGGCCATTTGCATGTCTTCATCGCAGTCCTGTAATAAGTAATTATCCGATCGCAAAGATCAATGCCACCCATCGACATATTGTAGTGCTTTACAATGGCCGGCTGAGTGGCACTGATCTTCCTCTTTACTTCCTTCGACCATCGCATGCAGGTACCAACAGGAGTACTGCCGACCGCAGTGGAAAATAATAACACGGATTTATTTTCTTTCCACTTGACTACACAGACTTTGTCATCCTACCGAACCTTCTCATCCCAATCTCCCCTCTGCATTGCCTTATCGTTTTTTTAATTTCTTAATCACATCGCCGAGTCTATTACTTCTGACAGTTCCAGTTAAGAACATTTTGTCGTGAAGTAACGAATCGGCGAGCTTCAAACTAGTGAAAAAACGATCAGTATAGACAATGCAGGAGGATTGGGGAGAGTCCGGCAGAGTAACTTGACCACACTTGCGCCCAGACCGAACTGCTTCATATCTCCATCTGATACCGTTCCCTTCCCTACATATATGTGAAAATCTATCACTAATCCATCTCTGGCCGCGAGAACAAAATTTTTAAGGCCTACAGGATTTGGCTTGTTAAGCACAAATTGCCTGTGTCTACAGCGGCCAGTGAACGGCATCATTTGCTCATCGATGGAGTTATGAGCAGGTCTGGGCAAAGTATGGCATTTTTTTAGAACCTCACTTAAAAAGGGACTAATCTTCCAAAGTTTATCTGTGCAGCCCGTGCGGTCAGCAGTGTTATCTGCAAAATGAAAGTGATTCCGCAGTTCGAAGTACCCGTCTCTGGGCATTGCTTGATTAATGATTGGAATGCTTAGATCATAACACCAGTACATTCGAGTCTGCGGAGACCTTAATGTACCCATCATAATTTTGATGCCGGTGAATACGAATTTCGAATTCGTATTCACCGACCACAAGTCCCTTTTTTGTGCTAAATATAAATTTGTCTGCTCAGCTATTTTTTCGAAGAGAGTGAGGTTGAAGTATTCGAAAAAGGAGCTGAGGACATTGTCAGCAACATGCCCTCTCACCAACAAATCTTCCTCCAATTCCGGACCAGCATTCGGCATACTGAAACAATAGGAAAAAAATATTATTACATTATCCATATTTCCTCATTAATTCAAGTATTTAGCAGTAAAAATACAAATAATGATGGGCAATAATATGTCAACTCCTCATTCGAGACAATCGCTACATCATGTGTACAAGATGTAATGAATTCTTGTTTTTATGCCAAAGCATGTAATGAAAATGAATCTAGTGTATGACCGGATGGTCTATAAAACCAATAAATATATTATTAAGAAAATTGTAAACCTACCATTTTGTGAGCCAGGGAAGAACCCTGGATTGTGATGTCGAAGGTTGTAAATGTCGTCGCTGTTGTCGGACTCGTAACCGTCGCCGACTTCGCAGTCTGTCGTCCAATATTTCATCGAGTTCATCAGTATTAAAAGATTTATCTATATGTAAACAAAAAAACATAACCTAATTACATTCATATACTCGTGTCAAACTTATCAGTTTATCACTGTAGATAACGTTTTCAATTTACGATTATGTTGTATTAAAAACACGGACACGTGTTTGAAAGCACATAAAATATTTGATTACAATCAATCATTGGTTACATTGTATAAGCATTGTGAATAATTATAATGATGATTATGAGATACATTTTCGAGACAAGTTTCAGTAATTTTGAATGAAATTAAAATTTTATTTTATTAAATTCGGTTCTACAATCATATTATGCGAATGAAAGAAATTCACTATCTATTAGATAATTTACAAAACGTACAAGATGGGCTCGATGACATTTGTCATAAACATAACCTCAAACTAACGTAAAGTATTTATAATTCTACGAAAACGATGAGTCTACGCCTAAAATAATATATATTGATGATAAATGCATGATGGTGATTGAAAATACAGTATATGTAACTCTTTTCAATAATTTTTGAATGTTTGTTTGACAATCAAAACTGCGTGACATAGTTTGTCATTTTGATGTACGATAATAATATTATTTATTATACACTGAAAAGTTTACTTACTTGACAAAAATGTTACTGATGAGTCGATTCCTTCCTGTTTTCAAACAATATACCTAATAATGGCCAAATAAAGAAGAATTGTCATCAACCCGATATTCGATCTTCGATCGAGAGCACGAATGCTACCATATGTTAAAATGCGAGATTTGTTTATTTTGTTGATTATTTTTATTATAAATAATGATAAAAAAGAGTTGTAATTTAAGCAAATACTAATTGCAAATAATTCGCAGTTTCAAATTTTGAATATAGGCAGGTTTCTACGTAAATTAAGTTAATATTGTAATTTCAATTATTAAGTTATTTTTATTCATATGGCAATTTCGCCTCAAACTGATAAACTGATTTTTGTCAAAATGCAGAGAAATGTTATTTTGTCTTGTCTATGTGTGAGTTTCATTTTCAATGTCATGTTATGGTTGTGTGTGTATTTTGTATGAAGATATTTTGTTTCCAAATAATTCCACGACGGCAGCACTATACGGCCAAGCGTCGGCTAAGTGTTGTCAGCATGTTGCCAATTCGAGCAATTATTATGGTTTCGATTTCTATCGATTCGTTAATATACAAAAATACAAGATTAAATTTAAATAACTGCCGTAAAAATTAATAAATAATATTTTTAATAGAAACGTTAATCGTTTTTTGCGATAAATTGCGTCTAAGCCGAGATATTTCGATTTTAATTGCATGCTTTCTAACCTCTAAATCGATGTTTTTTAAATTTAAAAAAAAAGATATAAGGATATAATAAATTCCAATTTACGTTTAGCGTTTCGCTAGGTAATAGATTTAGGTATATTTTTATCGTAATTTTGATAATAAATCTTATGTCATTCATTCTTACCACCCGATAGAAATGTACCGAATTTGACACGTATTTTTGGTATATAGAACTCCACGATACATCTTAATTTTTTATTTTATTTTTCTCATTACTTTTGAATATATATCTACCGATTAATAAACTTTTCTAGCTATTTTTCGATAACAACTTTACCTAGAGACATCACCTTAAAATAGATCCATTTGCGCAGCTAAAATATAACTAACCATAATCAGCTAAAATAAATTGTTCTTAATTAAATTTATTTTTATATTGGTACGTACAATTTTGCTTTCAGGATATATTAAATAATAAATACTTACCCGATCTTATTTTTAAAGCTTGTTTATATTATTTATTAAAATTCAATTGAAAATTTAAATCTTTACCAATGCAGTATGTATTTTGAACACTGTTTTGACTATATAATTCCGTATTGCAGCTTTGGGTTTCTTCGACGCGGGTGACGCAATCGATTTAACAGAACATTTAGAAAAAGGCCTTTAAACAATTCAAACCAGTCATGTGACTGTTAAATTATACCAAAATCTTTAATGTTATTTTAATGTGACCAATCAGGGCATCGGACTTTTAAGACAATAAACGCGACCTTGCGTACTGTACTTTAAATTATGAAAAAACCAATTAACCTATTTAAATGTTGAAGGCTTGAATGAAAAACCTGGGTCCCAAAATTATTAAAATGACGAAAAAAAATACTAGAATCTAAGCTAGTGAACAAAGGTAAGATTGAAGATAGTAGCCCCAGATTACGGCTATTGTCCCAAATAACCACCGGTTCATAATAATGTACGTAATTACAAAATATTGAACCGTTTATACATTTATTTCAAAATTATTAAATTCAAAATATAAAAGCATTTTTATCAAAATCAGGACATCAATGTGTAATTTTCTGTTTCAATAAAAATAACTAACTACCTAACAAATTGAACCAAAATTGCTTTGACTTTTTAGCACATTCAATTTGTCTCTGTTATGAAGAGCTGATTTTCATATACGTAACCACTTTTTTCATTTTTGTACCTAGTATATTATACTAATCGTCATTGTTTAATTAAATAATAAAAATAAAAGAAAATTACTAATTAACAGGAACATAGCGCTTTGAATAATATAGGTACCTACCTGTATATCTCCCACACCCATGTAGCTCCGATAAGATAAGGTTCTTATTTCAAAACGTGGTTTGATTTTTCTAAACTAATTGATTTCTTCAACGCCCATGTTCATTATCTCAAGGTGATTTTAAATTGTGTTTATCAATAAAAATTAAATTATAGTATAGAGAGCAAATTTTGTTAATGTGTTGAGCTTCCGGTTGCACGATTTTATAAAATTCCAGGTCGTTTGATTTTTAGTAACATAATAATATTATAGGGGGCACCCAATTTGATAAAATTGAATGTGTTTTGATATGCAGCATATTTACAAGTATCCATTGAATAATCGATTCAATGATAACAATTTTTCAGCCATTAATACACACATAAAGTTGCTTTTTAATTTGTAGGCACGTATTATGAAAATTCGACAAATAAATAAAAGACACATAGTGTACCAATCATGGCACGATTTCAATATTTTATTTATTAAACTATATGGTATAATGCATTTTAAAACAACATTTTGGAATGGTTTTAGGCTGTGGCAATTAGTTGGGTATATTATATGTGGTTAAAATTTGAATAAATTATTTTTGTCAAAAGCTATACGGCTGCATGAATTTCACCATGATACCTGTCAATTTTGACAAACAATAATATAATAAAACAATATATAGTTACTTACATAAAATGTTTATACAAAATAGCTGATATTGTGTTTAAAATAATCATTACTACAGTGAAAAAGAAATAGGATCTTTTTTATTTTACTACGTTTTTATTAGCTCGTATTCTTGTTTGTCCAGTACAATTTTTTTCTTTTTTGTCCAAATCTTGCAATCGATTTTTAACTAACTTCCCGACTAGATATTTGAAACTTTTAGAATATATCAGAACACGATGACAATGCATTCTTTTAATACTTTTAGCCATCTTTAAGCAGAATTCAATAATTCATTTTCAGGTAATTCTGTTTTGTATGAAAAGTTATTTCGGAAAAAATTCGTAAAAAGTAAAACACTGTTATTGGTTGCTAAGGGGGTTCTAGCAACTAAATTATTAATATATACGTGCGTTACTATGAAAATCAATATAACATGTCAAAATGACATTTCAGTATTCTATATTTATTCAATATTTCTATCAAGTACAAAAAAAATACTTATTAATACATAGAATTGTCAAGTTTATATGATTCAAGAGAAAATTTAAAAACGTGGTATATAAAAAGTTCTTTTTATTTTGTAATTATTATGTACATAAAATAATATATTCATATGTATGTAGAGTATATTATTTTATTTTAATGGTGTAATAACCGAAAAAACTATCGAATGAAAACTGTTAAATTTTACAGGTTGGTGTAAATTTTTATTTAAACACATTTTAATACAATTTTACCGTGTATTATAGAATAGTATTAAAATGTAATAATATTTGAATATCTATTTAATAATAAATTATAATATCATGTAAGAGATAACATATTCATTTGAAAGCACACTTCTAAACATGTATTTTATAAATCAGTAGGTTCTTTAGTTTTATCAAATAAAAAATTTAAATAAATTATAGAAAATGCAATCTTACTTGTTTACATTATAAAATATTATATTGCTTCTCATTTTATAGGAATTCCTGCGACGCTAAACTACATTCAAACTGACGCCGCCTACAGCAAGTCACCAAAACTGACTCCGTACCCAAGCTGGCAAGGCAACGAATTGGGAAACTGCGCGTCAGGACTCAGCACCGTCTACAGAATCAAGGCTGACGTCTGCGGCAGACTATGGGTCCTTGACACAGGAACTTTCGGAATTGGTAAGAATATTTATAAATTTGGCACATAGACTACATACGTATATGATACGTTGTAACTTGGTTTCTACTAGGAGACTTTCTTATTTGTATTGTTAACGTCAAGCAATAAGACCTTCTCCAATACCTCTACTCTTTAGTACCTATATCATTATATCAATCAAGCACATCCATGTGTATGTCAACAATCTTTTATGTAACATTGAAGGGTACCACATACTCATTTAGAATAGTGAATTGAAAGTTACGGGTTCAAATCCCATGCTTAGATTAAATTGACAAGAGTAACCCGGCTCTCACACCTAAACTCGCCTCGTATGCCAAGAACGGCAATCCATTGTTGCATCTAAAGAAAGCATAGATCTACCTAGAAACAGTCGCACGTAGGGAATCCAATCCCGAGCCAAAATTCTGATCCCAGGATTTCGGGATTACAATTTGACAATCCCGAGATCCCGGGACTGGTCCCGGGATTGGGATTTTTTCCATTGTTAATATAAAATTTTTATATTTACAAATAACGTTGATAAAATCGGTCAAAAATAAATCTAGTATAATTTATACTATTTAAGACATTTATTGTTAATATTGTATACGTTCAATCTTGGAAACACAAGTTTAACGGAGTAAATAATATTGTAATTTATGTAATAATAATGAATTTAATAGGAGATTGCTGTTTCTGATAGTAAAGACCTAATGAATGGATTAGCGAGATTTAAAATAGTAAATCAAAAATAATCATGGCGTACTTATGGCCTTTCCGCTTCATAAATCTAATTAGTCAGTAAAACGTATGATATCATGGTGGAATTACTTTGTTAAAAGTGCGAAGTATTGTTTTTCCAATCTTTCCATTTTTAATAATTCATGTGAAAAAATAAAATGAATCGGCAACCTACACATGGGTATAAATCAAACTTCATTCAAACTCAGTTTATTTCTAATGTAGTTATTTTTTATTAAAAGTATTTTTTATATTTTCGCTTTTATTTTATTTTCCATAAAAATTGATAAAAAAATCAATCCCGAAATCCCGGGATTATGTTTATCAATCCCGGGATTCATAGGTATCAAAAATAGCTCGGGATCCCGGGATTGGAATCCCTAGTCGCACGTAACCTTCGAAACGTATCAATATTTGGATGCGGTGATCGGTGAGCAGGTATAAGAATGACCAATTCGTAGGTTTCGTATGCGTCCTACACTCTCGTAGCCCGAGAAGCATGCAACTTGTCGATTGCAATAATAGATTTTTTTTCAAACTAAAACTCGCATTCGACCATTCTGCGGAGCTCCATTTGCCAACGTGTGTTTTGAGAATAACGATGACTTCACATCGACGTATTCGACACGTTGCAAACGAGACGAGTTTTGATGGGAGAGCCGGCTAATTCGTCCAGAGCAATGGATTTAACGAATGGTAAACAACGATTCCTATTAAAATGAAAGGATGCTGAAATAGCCACTACTCTGTGTACGCCATAGTGTACCTCCTTTTAGCGTAATTTAGGCCAAACTACAGTGCCGCACCAACTTTGGCCTACATCCTAGATGGTAGAGCTGCCATCTTATACAGACATACAAAATCATTGGTTGGTCAAACAAAATGTTTTTTCAATGTATATTAATTGATCCAGTGTCAGTCAAAAAAGAGCTAAAGGCTAACAAATATTCCTTGTAAAATGTCTATTAATACAACACCCACTCCGCTTAGATGCGAACATGGTAATTTATTTACAATACGAATGTATATACATATTATGTAGTTACCTTAGAGATGTCTAGTGAAAGAATACAAAACATGAAGATGATTATTTGTAAGATATTGTCGCAATACCGAAATTATTTATATTAAAAAAAGGATTTCAAATTGAAAATATTTAAATATACCAAAACAATACAATCGTGGAAAATCATTAAATTAGGTCCGTTTTAATGATAAATAATTAAGATAAAAATAACTTTTTATATACAACGTTTTTAAATTTTCTGTTGAATCATATAAACTTGACTTGACTAGCTAAAACGATCAAAAAAAATTGTACTTGATAGAAATAATACTGAAATATCACTTTGACATCTCATATTGATTTCCACAGTAACGCACGTATATGTTAATAATTTAGTTACTAGGATCCCAGACCCCCTAGCAACCAATAATGGTGTCAAAATAACTTTTCATACAAAAAAGAATTAACTGAAAATGAATTCAATTCTACTTAAAGATGGCTAAAAGTATTAAAAAATGCATTAGCATCGTGTTCTGATATATTCTAAAAGTTTCAAATGAAGTTAGTTAAAAATCGATTGCAAGATTTGTACCGGACAAAGAACTACCTGACAAATAAGAATACGAGCTAAGAAAAACGTTGTAAAATACAGTAATAACAGTACCTACCTATGTAATAGGTCAATGAATATTTTATATCAGTTATTATTAATTATTATAAGTACGCAAAATGTTTAATTCGTGGAAATTGTCAGTGATTTGTATTGTATTACTAGATATTTCTAGTAGCACTATAAATTATCGTTCATAACACTGCAGTATACGCTCTCATAAATGGTGCGAATATGTAACTGGGGATATAAGGGAAAGCAAGATTACAGAAAAGATAAAATTAACATGTCGGAAAATAAAATTGCGAGTGAAAATTAATTATTGTTATCGTCGGCATAATCAAATTGAGAAACTCTACCGCCTCGATACTAGAAACCTTGGTTAAAGTTGGTAAGCCTGACACGTGTTATTTTTTAAAATTAGAACAATCGTAGTAGAACGGGTGTCACCTGTAGATTAGTGTTTAATTTTCGACATCAATCGGTCAATGCCAGTATGTGTAGCAATATTGGTAGCAATACATTCGATTGAAATTAGTAGCAGGATTAATATGATTTATATTATATAAGTACATACTAATCATTTTTGATTAGTTTTTAGTGTGATTTATCATAAATAATTATTGTATAAATAGCCTCTTGCAAGTACAAAATGCTTTGTCATTAGAAAACTAGCTATTTAAAAGGTATTATTATTTATTATAAATCAATATTTAGTTATATTTGTTATACCTATCCTATATCTTATGACTTTGAGTTATGAGATAGAAATTGAATTAAAAAATAATATGGAAATAATAATCATATTATGATAATCACCAACTAAATGGGTAGTCAATGATTTAAAGGTCCTATGTCTAATTTTATTGCAATGTAATAATGGTATCATGATAATATTTTAATTTGTAATGAAATAAAATTATCGATGATGGAAATGGTCAAAACTAGTTAATTTTTAATTTCATATAGTAATACACCTTTTCCTTAAAACTAAATATTTTGTTATGAAAACTGTTTGACCATTTTAATAAACCTGAAAAAAAACATATTTAAGTATGTATAGTGCGCAATACCTATAAATTTTAATAAATCTAAAAAAATATGTAGCCTTTTCACATTTTAATATAATAATTTCACACCATCATCAATCACCACATTTATCTTATGTGAATCATATTATTCGCTCCCCGAAATTATTTTTTCCATATTTTTTACGAGAAATGGTTTAGTACATTTATCAGATATATACAATTAGAACTGGGTACACAATAAGAAAACATACATGTGAAGCACTTGGTATTCGAACCCATGACCCATGATTCCAGAAGCGAATATTCTACCACATGTCATATGCGACAATATTAATGCTATGAATTTTACCGGTCAAAAGTACTTATAGCATTTGAAACATTCATCTATATATTTATTAATACATAATATATCTGTGATGAAACTTCGTGTATATAATTCAAATAGGTAAATTCTTTATTTTTGTTTTTCACAGGAAACACAACTACAAACCCGTGCCCATACGCCATCAACGTGTTTGACCTGGCGACCGACAGACGCATCAGACGTTACGAGCTCCGCCCAGAAGACATCAACGCAGACACCTTCATCGCTAATATCGCCATCGACATCGGTTCATCCTGCGATGATACATTCGCATACATGTCAGACGAGCTCGGTTACGGACTGATTGTATACTCCTGGGAACAGAACAAGTCGTGGAGATTCGAACACAGCTACTTCCTTCCCGATCCACTATACGGAGACTTCAACATTGCCGGTCTCAACTTCCAATGGTACAAAGAAGGAATCTTCGGAATCACTCTCTCTCCAACTAAACAAGATGGATTTAAGACATTGTTCTTCAGCCCTATTGCTAGTAATCGCGAATTCGCCGTTTCTACAAGAGTACTCAGAGATAGTTCTCGTGTTGATGATTCGTGGCAAGATTTCAGAGCTCTTGAAAATAGGTCACCAAATGGACATCTTACTGGAAAGGTTATTGATGATAATGGTATTATGTTCTTCAATTTGATTGATCAAAACGCTATCGGTTGCTGGAACTCAATGTTGCCCTACAAAGCTGAGAACCACGCCATCGTAGACAAGGATGACGTCGGTTTGGTATTCCCCAACGAAGTCAAAGTTGACGATAGCCAAAACTTGTGGGTAATGTCAGATCGTATGCCAGTATTCTTAGAAGCTGATCTTGATTTTAATGATGTCAACTTCAGAATTTACTCAGCTTCTATCAGTGAACTGGTTAGAGGAACAGTTTGCGAAGCCAAGCATCCATTCAATCCATTCTTGGTCGCCAGTAAACAACGTCCTCATCAGTTGTTCCAGCCCCATTTCAATCACAGGTTGAACTCTCTTCCGTGGTGGGCAACAAAGCAACCTTATCAGGTATACGAGCACTAATAAACTACTATTTTAGTTATTCTTCTTTGGAGCTCTCATTTTTGAGTGTTGCAGTCTCCTACAATTATTTTGTTCATAAGCTTCAATTTTTATTCATCACAACCCTATACTATGTGCATTGAGAGTTCCACTGTTTCCTCTATCAGATCGTAACATATCAAACATGCTATTGTATAAGGACTATATAAATAAAGATTAATGAGTCATATTGATTAATAAGACAAGTATAAAAATGCTTATTCTTCGGGTATAATATATTTTAATGTGTGCAATACTATGAGTAGATTAATTAATTATATCCATTCTAATTCCAGTGTTAACATCTTTCGATGTATCTATTTATTGTTCATCATGTAAATATTTTATCATATCTATGTAAAGGTGAAATAATATTATAATGAAATAAACGTTCGATTTTTGAAATATCGTGATTTTTTTTATTTTCCAGCCACCACATCTAATATAATAATAATAATACTATTTTTCATTTTTAAATAAATCAAACTTAAGTAGACGGGCCTCGTGCTGGTTGTATTGTATTATAATATTGGGCATATATGAAATATTACCAGAGGTGTCTCGTGAAATAAAATAATAGACGTGTATCCGTTAAATTAGATTATTTTTAAATAGCATTGCACAGCTTTTATATTGTATTAATTTAATTAATCTATTCAAGACTGAATGTGTTTTGAACATTATTTATACATCAGCCTTAAGAATACCATCATACAAAAGCCTCAGAATCATCATAATATATATTATGTATTAGAAAAATCTTAGTTTTTTGACTGTGGGACTCGAACACACGTATTATTTTACTTTTCGAGTGAGTTCTCTTTAAGCTATTGTATATCCAGCGGTACTTTTTCCAAATAACTCTATCTGATGTGTTTAAAATCACGTAAGAAATGGACACCATCCTTGTATAACATAAAAAGGAAAATAATGATATTACTTACAAAATAAATGATGGTGTCAGGAATGATTTTGTTGCGACTTCCTTGTACGTAATATTATATAGGTACTTTGTATGTAATTATTATTAAGTAAACTATCTTTTTTTATTTTACACTGAAAATAATTAAAGACAAGTTTTAGGAGTACAATATTATAAGTAAGTATTGAAAACACATCATTTTTAAAGACCTCAGTAATATAATTACCTAAGTATTAAATTCTATTGAATAGACGAAGAAAAGGTTGATATTTAGGTACTTCATTGTTTAAGGGGGCATTACAAATTGATTTCCCCTTCTCCCCTCATAACTCAGTACCTACTCACATAATACATTAGTTAATATGGTGAAAAATATAATATGGCATCATAATGATTCAAATATCTTTCGTGATTGATTCTTAATAATATACACCCCCGCAGTATTATATGATTTTATTGAAATAAATATCTACGCCACTGATCTTGTATGCGCGTATTTCACAGGGCCCCGGACAGCAGCTGTGATTTTTTTCGTACTTATTCTGTAATTAGCGGGTTACCTCTGCTCAGCGTCTATAAATCTTCCGCAGCAAGGGTCGAACGGGGAAAGAGGAAATTGAACCAAGCAGTGAGGCTTTGTCTGGCGCGGCGCTTTGACTGCAGAGCTATTGATTCTTAAAAAATGCCACACTCCTTATATTTGGTCTACCATCTTTGCTCCAGTTATACCATTATATTATTTAATACTTGATAGGTAAATTTTTCCATTGTTGGTGTTGACAGTCATCACGAGATGCCAATATTAATTTCATTTTACCTTAATTAAATATAAACTACAATATCTGTTGGGTACTAGGTTGGCCAATCATCCAAAGAGTGTTAAAATTAATATTATCCTTTAGTGTTATTAATATTAACCTGCAATATGATAATATACATAAAACCACATACAGAATGATACAATAATATTTTTCTTAGCCTATGTCCGCTCTTGATTCGAAACATGATAAATTATGGCAACTTTATACATTTGGTGCTTTGTTAAAGCGCAATCAGCAGTTCTGCCGCCTATCGGGACATCGAAGAAAATTTAGTTATTAGTCTAATTATAATTGCGCGACTACTATGTTGTTAGGATGCAATACATTTTTTGTTCTTGACATTTTAATTTTTATTAAGACGTACCTACTCAAATATGAGTAGGTAATTCAAATAAAAAATAATGCATTTTTAAAATAATGTTATAACTTCATTAATATACTTACATATATTGACTTACAATTGTTAAGAAAATATAATTAATATTTATTTATTAAATATGCTTACATAATTATATTTAATATACATAATTTGAAAACATTTCATGCATATACCTACTATAAAAAATCCTTTTTCAGAAAAAATACGACACCCGACGTGACTTGAACCTGTAATCGCTGGATTCACGCCAGTGTACTTTTCTATTCAAGCTACAGGTATTCTACTTAATAACGATAATTTAACAAGTAGTTCTTACATGAAATTCTTATCAAAGTGCGTTAATAATAATTATAACGTTACATTCTCAAATCATGTGAATTATTCGTTGAATAAAATAATTGGTTTATATTATAATATAAATATGTATGTGTATGTATGTGTAGTATTGTTTCTTAAGTTATATTGGGAAAAATCCCCCCATTTTATTTTTGACTATAATTAATGTGCTCCTGAAGAAAATAAGATTGGAAACCTCTACAATAAACTATTGATCAAACTCATTGTTAGACGAATTAATACGGGATATAAGAGAAATTATCTAGGAAGTAAAAGATAATAAAGGCCAATTTATGATAATATATATCTTAATTTCATGTTTATAACGATTTCCAGAGAAAATTAAAATTTCGTTTGTAAGGCTTTTTAATAATACAGTTGTGTCTGAAAGTGTATTATGGTACCAGCTACGACTATATGCACAAATTAATATAAAAAAAATAATCAAAACAAGAATTCGTTTCATGAAATGATTGACTTTTTCCTTTATGATAATGTGTATTATACATTAAATAAAATTTGCACTACTTACATGCACGATTTATGTAGGTATTTGTCATTCACTGGACACTTCGTAATAATATGTACATACGACAGGTAAAGGTGTGAAGTAATGCTGTATGATTTGCAATATCCATATCAATCACTATTAATATGTACCTACCAACGTGCAAAAGACATATAGAGAGTAAATAATAATCAATCAATCGATAAAAAATGTGTGTAACAAAATGGTGTTTATGTTTTATGTAGAAAATGACGTAAGTATTGTAAATTGATATGACTAAGATGTATACCTTCGCATATATTATGTTTATCGCATTTTCACCACGTATTCTAACTAGATCGTTGATTTAGCAGACTCTTGGTCACCTTTCATTATTTTAATTTCTCTTACGAACCTCTGGATGGTATGATTTATCTTGTAGGTAATCAGTATTGCCAACTTATCGCTTTTCTTGCCAGATCTAGCATTTTCGAAAATTTGCATTTGACGTATGGCGTTAAATGTAACGTTTTTTGAAACAGCTTAAAATTTGTCATAATAAAGCTAGAATATTATACCAGATTGGTCTTTTGTACCGCATATCTTACTAGTAAAAACTACCGGGTGGCAGTGTCACCTGTCAACATTATTGTCGATACGATCAATGTGATCAATGCACAGACAGAGGAGATATACAGTATGTGTTGCGCTGCGTTTCAGACAGATAAATAAAAACATAATATTATGACTACTTAGGTATCATATGTTTTATTACTTATTGTGATTGTTATTAATTGTTAAATACTAAATTATTTTTCTATCTTTCTTTTTGTAAAAACTATGTGAATCATTATGACATATTTTTGGAAATGCCGGTTTATAGACACTTTTTTAATTTTAAATAAATCTAGGTTTTTTCTGTTATCTAGCTTATTTTTTTCTTACCCTATCTGGCATATTTTTGTAGAATGCTGAGAGGAATAGGGCTTACCAGTTCATAGACTATCCAACAGACAAATCATCAGGGCGGTCATGACGTCCTGACAAATAATAATAAGTAATATTCCATTTACCAAAAAAAAAGTATTTTTCTTTGAGTTTTGCTATTTAGATATTATATTATCTATTATCATCTCCAGTTCGTGGGGTTGCTGTCATAAGTTTGTAAGTCGATAGATTGAATATTTATATGATAGAAAAACATTCAAGATCATCCGATATAAATAGAACATGCACATAAAGCACAAAGAAATTAGCATTATGCCTGATTTTATAGGGCATGCAAAACTTAACAAAACGCAATTATTATTACTTCATAACATGATTTCAAGACTTAATAACTTTAGGCAGTAACCCCACGATAATAATATTACACTCATAACAAATAAAATAAAGTATTATTATGATTATCCGTTCAGCTTTTCAGTATCTAACTTCTTTTGGGCAGTTAAATAAAATTGTATTATTTATCTTTCAATATTATTTTGTTACAGCGGATTTTCTTAAACACATAATAATTATGGCACATAAAACACATCAGCACACACAAAGGTGTAGGTTTTATTTTGACAAGTCAATTTCGGAAATTGCGTATAATATATCACTTTGCCAACAAGGGAACTCTGTAATTTTGTCCCATTGTTTGGAAATGCGTGAAATTTTCAACTTCTCCCATATTATTATTTATTAGGTATATGTTTTTAAATATATTGTAAGTACCTACATAGTACATAATATATGTATATTCATCATCATCATCAGCCGGGGTCAATCCACTGCTAGATGAAGGCCTCCCCAAGCTTCTTGCAACTCTCTCGGTCCTGTATCGTTCGCTGCCACGTATTTCCGCCGAACTTTACCAGTTCGTCAATCCAGCAGCTTTTAGGGGACCCTGTGGCCATTTCGTGCCCCTTGGGTACCACTGGATGACGGCGTTTGTCTAGCGGCCGTTGGCGAGCAATGTGCCCCGCCCATCTCCATTTCAGCTGTTTGGCAACGTCTATTACATCGCGTACTCCTGTCTGCTTCATAACCCATTCGTTTCTCTAACGGTCCTTTCGCGTGATGCCCAACATGCACCTCTCCATGCCTCGCTGTGCGACTCTTAGCCTTTAGACATCTCTCGTGTTGAGGGTCCACGTCTCGCAGCTATACATGAGCACGGGTAGCACACATTGGTCGAACACCCTCCGCACAATGGTAGGTCACTCTTGAAGATACTATTCAGACGTCCGAAAGCACTCCATCCCAGCATTCTTCTTCGAGCAATATCATCGTGCATGCTTCCGTCTATGGGCACCTGCTGTCCGAGATAGACGTAGCTGCTGACTTGCTCGAGTTGGGTGTCATTAATACAGCTAATCGCAGATTATCTGTATATGTATATTAAATTACGTTTATTATTACATTATTTAGTAAGTTAGAATATAATCAGTGACTGTTTTATGAACATGCCCAGTCTCTGATTGGAGCCCCCCTTGCAAAAGTATTGCTTACGCGAAAAACACTGTCATTAGGGGTTTTAAAATATAGTAATAATACCAAGATTCAAAAAAATTTTTTTTTGGTTTTTACACTCAGAATCTGGGCCGCGCCAATGTTAATTTCCCCCTGGCTGTCACCCCAAAGCCTCCCCCCCCTAGAATCTAACAATATTTTTAATGGAAATATACATCAAATTTAATGAAAATAGTGGCATTATTTTCATCAAAATATTTTTATTATGACAAATTAGGTATGTTATCATTTTTCACTACGATCTTTAATAATTTGAACAAATATGCAACACAGGCGATTTTTTTATCAATTCATTACAATAATGCTAATTATATTTTGCTGAAATATTTTACTTGATAGAGCGTTGGACCATTATAATATGAAGGCTTCGAGAGAGTGCTTTTCAGTATATTTTTAAACATTTGTAATGCATGTCATTAGTTATAGAGAGAAATGGAGTTACAAGTAAATTGTACGTAAAACATTTCACCGTGGCACAGTTCGCCGTGAGCTTTCTTATTGGAAAGAGATGACCGTATACGGTCTTCAATTTTATTACATTCAATATGAACATTAATTCAATATTAGTAGCTGATTTTGGCAAAATTTATGAATTCAAGAATGAAAACCTAACCTAACAAAAATAATCCAGTATATCGACTATTTTCAAAATTTATTTGCTGCCGACTTCCTGTAAAGTGTAATCCGACAAGAACCGTGTTTTATTTAGACATGATTCTTATGTCAGTACCTATTACACGACCCAAAGAGGTCGGACTGTCTTTAATATTCGACCATATATTTCCGATACAACATTTAACGGTGAAGTGTGATACAGCGAACTGCATACGTACAAGTTTCCGGACACGGAGAACTTGAACACATAAATAGGATTTATTATAATATGTACTTACATGTTTACATTTAATATATCATGCGTTAATTCTTCGATCAGCTGCCATTTCATTATAATATCTTATGGATATCTTTAATATTATTCGTTTTATTACAATGTCATTCAATTTCGGGCAAATTTTCATACGAAAACAAAAGGGTGCGGTGATCCCCACTTATACGTGCCAGGTGAGACAGCGTGCGGGCTGTAAATTAACCATAGCACGTATAATTATTAGGCGCCGCTGGCAACACTCATGTGTGAGATATGCCGCTGCAGCCTACTCCACCACCTCTTATTATGATGCAAATAATAATAATTTGGAATTGTTTTTTCATTACATAGTTATCGTTAGCATCGAAATATAAACTTAGAATGAAAATCATTTTAATACTTAAGGTATATTATGTAGCATCAATGACATCATTGTGTAGCATACATACTATTATCAGTGGCGAAGGATGAAGGTGGGCTGTTAAGATCCGCCATAAATGGTGCAAACTAAGCTTTGTCGATCATGCGTATTTATTTTCATTGAAATAAGACTACAATAATTTAAAGATGGTGTTGATTAGTTTTTAAAATTCAACCCTGTGAAAGCCAAGCCATAATAGATAATAGTCGAAGAATACTCGTCTATTCATAAAATATCTAAAATTATGCAATTAAATCATACATAACTTTGAATATTTTATAGATATAATAATATTTATATATTATAGTTTGATGAAGGCAAGGCTTAATGAATTTAAAAAAAATTAACCAACAATATGTGTAATAATATGTATTCTTAATCCAACGAAAACAAATACGTATGAATGAAAAAATGTGCACAATTCTATCGTATCGCCCAAAATATACCAAAACTATTATGGTTTGGTTAGGCAGTGCTTCATTGATTTAAAAAAAAACTAAACAATGCCATCTGTGAATTGTAGTCTTAGTGCAATAAAAACAAATACGTATGACTAACAATGTGCACTTTTATGGATCTTAACAGCCTACCTCCACCACGCACTACTGATACCTATTATGCCAGAGATCGACATTATAAGAAAAGTGCCCCAATATTATTTATTTAAGAAAACCAAACATTGTGGACATAACAAATCTAAATTTAAGACGTTCACAACATGAGATTTACATTATAATAAAATATTACCCTCACAAGTAGAGTTGGGTATTTCCCGATAAAATCTTAATCTCGAGATTCGGGATTTCAAGAAAAGAATTCTCGATAATTCTCGAGATATCAGGAAATTAAAAAAAAAAACTGTAAAAATCCTAAAATCAGTGTAAAACAGACAAATTCGAAAAAAATATGATTTTAATAATAGACAAGAAGAATAGATAAGAAGACAAACAAAATAGACGTAGGAAAACAAAAATAATTCAAAACATTACTTATTAAAATAGAATTTCAAAAAACACAGACTGTCAATAGCTGCGTCTGACAATCGCGTACGCTTTTGAGACACAAAATTCCCTGATGTTGCGAAAATTGCGCTCATTTTGAGTCGACGTTGGATTAATCGTGTTAAATATCCCCGATCAGTCTTTGAACGTTTTGTGTTTTCTGTACACTTTTATCATATAGAAAATCGTTTTTTCAATTAATATTTGATAATAAAGAAATCCCGAATCCCGAAAAAAGATTCTCGAGATCCGGGATTTCCAGAAATGTTAAAAAATTCAATTCTCGAGATTCGGGATGGAAAATTTCGAAAATTTCTCGAAATTCCCGAAACCCAACTCTACTCACAAGAGCGTAGAAGAAAATTTAAATAAAAAAAATGTAAGTACAATTTTATACAGAAAAAATAAAATTTTGAATACAAAACACTGAAAATCTATTTGGGGCGTGCATTGGCTAGTCTTGCAACACTCGCTAATGGTGCCTGTTAGGCTTGACACGAGGAAACGATTCCGACCCAGAATATTCATGGCATAGACCACGTAGGTAATTGATAGCCGCATTTTAATTCTAATTTCTTCGGACACCAGGATTGGAAACCATCCCTCGCGATAACAGGCAAAAATTATGTCTCAAGAGCAGAAGTGACCTATGAGATTCAAGAGAATGAAAAGTTAGCATGCCTTTGTAGAAAGGCAATCGGAAAATAATCATTAATTTGACGAATTAACGAAAGAAAAATAAATTGTGTATCTTGCCTGTGAGTTTATACATGTAACAGTATTTTTTACGGCTGATAATAATACCTACCCTTAAAACTATCAAATTTTAATAGGTTATCGTATGACGTAGATGAACCGCTTGTGAGTTGATTGCCAGATGGATATAATCTTGTATTTTTTATAAAATCTTCAACAGGTTTCGATGAATTTGTTCAATTAAAAAACCTCATACTATTTAGAAAAAAACTATGAAGGCTTTAGTAGTCCAGTGACGTGATATGGGGGTAGGTAGGTAATGCGTTGCTTAGGGGGCGGCACACGGAAGAATGAATACGAATATCATAACTTTAGAAATCAGTGGCGGTTTTCCTTGAAGCACACGATGCAGTCGATTGATTCGTTGAAAAGTGCCGACATCTTAATTTAAAAAATAATGGAAGCACTCTCAATCCTGGAAACCTATCTTGTTATTCCTATTTTAAATAATAATATCCAATGGCGGTTTATCCGGTGCTCGAATAGAAAATTCTACGAATCGGAGCGCTCGACAATTAGCTGAAGATACTTACATAGTAATCAAATTTCATGTGTATCTATTTTATAAAAATAAATGCGTTAGATTATCTAAGCGATAACTTTACCAATTTCACGAACCGGAACGGCGCTCCGGTCCATTTCGAACCCTGGGTTTATCGCACAAGGAAAAATGTTCAGGTGGGCCTTCAAATCTATCACGGCCTCTCAAACCTACACGTACCTAAAACACCACTGCTTGAGACACTTGGAAATGGTCTAATCTAGTCTAGTAGATTTTGACTAATAAAATAGGTCGGTAGGTACCCTACAAATTTGCATTCAATTTGATACTAAACATGAAGAGGGATGTGATTCTTAGTCTGCTTAAGGGCTGCACTTTGCCTATGGATATCGCTGTGGAGACCTAATGCACTCACTTTAGGAAATAATTTGCCTAATCAATAAAAGCATTGAGTATTGCACAATGCTCATAGTATAGAAATAGTCATGTTCCAAAATGATAATACTTCTGTTTTTAATGCCTTGCGATTGCGTAAAATGTATATTTTTTTATGTTGTTCATGCTTTTTGATGATGCGACCATCTCATCTGCTTCCTGATAGACCACCACTGAAAAAACCATGAAGACTACTCATTTTATAGTTGAACACAAATTTAATTGATGATAATCAATATTTTTTTTTATATCCGTCACCCTAATAACTGAATATCATCATTTTAGGTACACTAATCCTTAGTGGGTTTTGTCATTTTTTTAAAACTTCTTCGATTCTGGACGATCCTTATAAGTCCAGTCATCTTAGTTTCAGCCGCCAAGGTTCTCTCTTACACTCAGGGGATGTGTACACAGCCTGCTTTGCTGATTACTTCTCCGACATAATAATATGCACATAGTTGACCTAGAGAAGTTTTGATGTATTTATTTATTGAACATACCTACGCGATTTTGAATAAATGTTATTAAATAAAACCTACCAAACGGGAATTAAGCCCACATCCATCGCGATCCAAGCGGTGAGCTCTACTGAGTAAGCTACCGATACAATAAAATTGCAATCCATGTATTTTTCCCATGTACGAATTTGATGTGTTATTTAAAAATCCATTAATATTGACGACCATCATTTGTAATTTTAAATCGACATATATACAATATATAGGTAATTAGCTACCTACTCACTTTGATTTCTAGATGGTATTATCTCTCTCTAAATTATTAGTTTAAATATAAATACTTAAATTATTAATAATTTTTAATGAATTTATTTTTAATCAATAATGAAACAAAAGCTTTTGGACATTTTTTTTAATACCTCAAATGAAATCTCTGGGTGAGTCGTGATTGCAATAATAACATTGTATATAATATGATGTTATAGTGTTAAGAAATTTGTATTGATAGCTAATTTTGTTGAAGCTCGTTGCCTGAATTACGGATCTAGGACATTTTCTAAATATATAGATACCTACCGACCCAAGTTCCGAGATTGTTCCAAGTTATGCATGATAATACATAAACTATCCTCATTTACGAAATTCTATAAATAAGTTTTTTTACTAAAAGTTTCTCGAAGTTTTTTTATGGTGTTATTTCTAACAATTTTATTAATAACGAATCTTTAAAATACTTATATAGCGAGCCATTTCCACGTCGTTTGTCCTTCGGTCTCCAAAAAAACAGGAAGATATTACGAGATAACGATGTATTATTTATGATTTTACAAAATGGTGTTGATTGCGGGCATGATTTTACAATATGGCCACTTATATCTGATCGTAAAGAGTAATAGCAATAACGCTTATACGTTCAGGGTCGAATTGGGCTGCTAACATCAATATATTTTTCAATCGCCAGACTACCTAAATAGCTACTCTCTTGTAATCATTTTATAATCTCTACTAAAATATTATTTTAATCATAATAAAACCAAGGAAATACTTTTTCCACTTATATTGAAGTCATGCTATAAATAGTGCTTGCTAAGAACATCTAGTGATATTAAGGAGTGATAATCTACGAATAAACAGTAACTAAAAACAATAAGAAGAAGAGTTTATGTTTTCAGACGTATAATTTGAAAATTCCTACAAATCTTCCCAGTTATAATTTTTTTAAATTTAAAAAAATATAATTTTTTAAGTAATAATGTATTATTGTGGAATCCTTTTTATTTATATCGAATCAAACTTCATTATATCATTAAAGAAAGCATTCAACGAAACCTCATTTTATTACAGTTTTTTTTTATTAGGTGTAAGTTTATTTGAATTTAAATACTTATTCATTTTCTTTAATTTTTACTGTACCTACCCATTGTTTTATTATTGTTAAGTTGCATGTTTCGCAATTCTGTCATTATGTTATGGTGAATCTAGAATTATGTTCATCATTATTTTACAAAAGACCTAATAGGTTGATCAAGTGGCTGACATCCATTTCTCGTAAAAACAAAATCTGTTAATACAAACCTCTACTCTGTGGAGGCCCATATAATCCTATTAGGATCGGACATGGTCGAAGATTAAACGAAATTATGTAGATTTACTAATAAAAAGGAATATTATTGCTCATAAAAAATATAAAAACAAACTACATGACTTCGATAAATCACAGTTATTGTATATCAGCAGCAGTGAAGTACCCACTAGTAAAGTACTCTCGAGTCTTGATAATATAGTTTTGATCCGTCTTGGACTCGAACAACATTCGGGCTAATCAAATTCTCGTTATTTTCTTTAATTGTAACGTATATTTGTATTCAGTAAATTTCCAAAAAGTTTTGAGTTAATGTCTAGCTGGTCTTTTTATTTTCTTGATTTTTTTCTTAATTATTTTACCTACCTAATAAATGATAACATTGTTTTAAAAAAATGCTTGTCGCTTACCAGTCTTCCTGCGCATTCCCAGGTCATGCGAGTGTCCCATTGCTCTACCATAATAATATTATTATAATATCTAGGTAGGTATCGTATTTAAAATGGCGTATTTATACTTCATTTTCATGTATTTCACTCGTGACTACGTTTACTTTCGTAATTACTTTTCTCGTGTAGTTACTGTGACGTTCTTCACTTGGTCAGACCATAATGTAGGCGAGATTCTACGTTCATGCGGACTTTGATAAATTAGACTTTTTTTTACACAATACCAGACTATTAGGTATACTTATACATTCATAATATGTATTCAACATAAATAATTCAATCTATTTCTGTCAACATTTTAGCATATTGTTTAAAAATTGTAAACATAAAAAATTTTAATATATATCTTGAATCTTTGAAAAATCCAATACGGTCCTGAACTATTCGATCAATAAGGGGGCATTCCATTGAAAATGTGAGGTTTGAGGGTTAATCAACACCTTAGATCCAGCCCCTGTGTTTAGCGGGAGATGGTGTCAGATAAAACGTCTTAAATCATTATTTTAACACCCTTTTTCGATCAAAATAAAAACACCACCTTAAATGGCGATATTATAATGTAAGTAACTCCCTCCCAATAGTTTACTCCGGAGATGAAATTTCTCAGATACACTCGATAATAGCATATTGCTTCCTCATATTTTTTCAAATCTCTTTTGCCACCAAGCATCGATTGGGAGGATAGTAATTAAATCCATTTAAGAAAACAAGTTGCCTTTGAGTGTTGTTATTTTTCGTCCTGGAATATGAGTTATTGCTTTATACAGGTACAACTTTTATTTTTGTGGGTATATGAGTTGGTACTTATTACTACAACGTTTATATAATTAAGAACATCATCAGAAACATACCTTTTAGAAAATCCTAGAAATAATTGGGGCTGAATGAGTCTTGCAGCCAAATTAAGTTTACCAGCTTAGTAACCAGCCCAAAAGCTATACTTACATACCAACATTATACAATAATAATTAATTTTCTAAAAATATTGATAAAGCTGCACGCATTTTTTACGATGGATGTTGACTAAAGTCGAATTTGAATCAAATGGTTTTCTAGAATTGTTCTGATAGGTTTATTTTTTGTTTGTTTCATAATATTATACTATGCATCAAATGAAAAATGTAACATATTATTAAAATCGAATAAATATCAACAAAAACTACCTACTATTATAGAGATAAAAAGTCTGGTTTAACGAAATCATGTCATTGTCAATAACTCAATATTATATTATTCCAGTGCACATTTAAAATAAACGGTCTCAGGTAGGTATATCAACTACTAATCTCATTTTCGCCACCTTCCATACTACTTCATGTGCTGACTCACCGCCATCTTTAGATTAATAAAGCCTGAGCATAACTTTTTGCACAATCAACGAGTGGTCCACTATTCAGCTGTCAAAATCAGATCACAGATTGCTTGACATATTGATTCGCCCTTTCTCGTTGCAAATTGAATTATATAAAATCCTCAAATTAAATTTATTAACTATCAGTGTTATTAATAAATAATATACATTCCAGTTATTCATCAACTGTCAAGGTCAGATTAGTCCTTCTAACAAAAACCGGTGGTAATATCGATTTCCAAAAAATGTGTAGCATTGATCTATGCATTACATTTGTATAGTTGTATTTTGCTAGTGTATTATTTTTCATGTAACTTATCTATTCAAATCAAACCATTCCCTGTGTGAACACGACAGACGCGTCAGTATGAGTACTCTATATATTATAGAACAATGACAGGCAATGACAGTTCATACATAGACAACAACGGGAGGGGCGAAAAAAGGAGGACCAGGTGCCCTATGTTATAACTTGTGACATGAAGTCACCCGACAACATGACGTAATTGTGACGTAACCTCAATACACGCATCGAGGCGAGCCGCCCAAGCACACGGCTCACCATAGATATTATTATGCTGAAACACCTATTTGTGTATGGGGACAATGAATAAAGCCAGTATTAGAGTAGCGTTAATTTCTCGAATGCTATTGACTCACTCCGGTAGTACGTCACAATGATGTCACATGACGTCATGTCGACCGGGCGACTTCAACTCGAAAGTTACGACATAAGGCCCTAGTCGTTGTGAATGTATCGGCTTTATACTTGAGTCGACAATGGCTGACTTTAATTTTAATTATGTAGGGACACAATATCACACTACTACAATATAATAATACTTATAATTGGCATGTATCGGACATTTTTACATACATATAACATGTAAAAATCAAATAATATGTTGAATCTTCATCCCGATGGAGCTTTCTTGATTTTCCTATAAAAGTAATAAAAAAAGATTCATTTTTCCCTTTTGTATGTAAAAACCAAGAGAATTACTCTATACAATGTTCGAAGTTTGTATGAAAGTTAGTGGTCCTTTTTGCCATCATTGTTATGCGGTTTAGCGTCCATCTCAACACAAAAAGGTTTTTTCAACATCATTGACTAAAATACAATTTATTCGACGGTTTTATTCTTAAAATTTTCATCAATTTGTTCAGTGGAAATAAATGGAGGTAAAGAGATCTTTCAATCTCACACATCGGCGGTTGAGTCCCTTGGGGTGGATCTGTTTATAAGATAAATTAGTTTATATTCATGACATAGTACGAGTATAATAGGTATAAACTTGCCTATTTATTATTTCATATTTTGTGTAGTTTATAATAACATAAAATGGCGTTAATTTCCCTTTTAAATAAGTACTAACTTCATTTTTCATATTGAAAATAATAATTATTATACAATAATATTGTGGCAGCAGATATTATAGCAACACCGACGACATGCGGAAAATAAAAGAATAGGAAACCATAGCAACGAATAAACAACGATACAAGACCGATCGCAACGAACACGAAATGAATTATTACTGTTTATACAATCAAATCTAAAGTCATTGGACATTAGAACGAATATTCTAAAGTGGTGACTCCGAAGTGAATAGAGTATGTAATATATGAAACGACGTAAGTACAGACTACCGAATACCAACATTACAGAACAACATACGGTTAGCAAAAGAAAAATGCAATGGCCAATCCTACCATGCCAGAAGAGAGCGCGGTATCACTAAAAACCCCACCTTTCTGCCAATGTGGACACGGCATAAGATCGCGCGGGTCACGGAAGCAGCCATCAAATGCCACGCCACAGAAGATTCGACGCAAGTCCTGCCAGCGGTTATTATGGGACTCCGTACAGCCTACAAACCAGACATAACACCGTGGCCGCAGAGTTAGCCTACGATGAAGGCATCCGGCTACCAGGAGAGTTTTTTTACCGGGTCAGGAGTTGAAGACCCCCATCATCTACTAAAAAGTTTGCGGGAGAAATTCAGCTCGCCCAGAACAACAGTAGGTACATCCAATTTTCCTTCATAAGGAATTGAGCACCTATTCAGCCGTATTCATTGGTGTAGATACCGTAAGGAAACCCTTGCAACAGCTATATGAGGGAAGACAAGACTTTTGTTTTGAAAGTCAAGAGCAAGGATTAGAGAGTGAGCATATTATATAAACTCAAATCGCCTAATCAGTTAGAACAGATAGCAGGAGAACACCGCGCACAACCACCACAACTATACAACAAACACCATCAACACCACCACCCCAACAGTGGCGCACCCAGGATTTAATATTGGGGGGGGGGGGGGCAAGGAGGAGAACGTAAATGTAATAGACGTTGCCAAACAGCTGAAATGGAGATGGGCGGGGCACATTGCTCGCCGAAAGGACGGCCGCTGGACAAATGCCGTCATCCAATGGTACCCAAGAGGTACGAAACGGCCACAGGGTCGCCCTAAGAACTGGTAAAGTTCGGCGGAAATACGTGGCAGCGAACGACACATGACCGAGAGAGTTGGAGAAAGCTTGGGGAGGCCTTCATCCAGCAGTGGATTGACCCCGGCTGATGATGATGATATAATAATATTATATTTTGTTGATACCGACATCTCCCCTCACTCATGTGCAGCTGATAGTATTATAATGAGACAAGCGTTATAGAGTTTTAAAGATTAATTATTAGATGTCGCTAATATGATAAATAATTTCATTGCCATAAAAATATTTTATTTATTTTATACTAATATATTAGGTTGTACTCAAAAACAAATTGAAAGTCACACACCTACATTATCTTTAGGTGAATATTTATAAATTATTTATGAATAATTACAAAATGATACTACACTTCTATTATAAGTTATTAGTTATTAGTAAACCATACTAATAAAATTAAATACCTACCTAAGTATTTGAAAAAGAAAGAAGTATAAGGTAAGTGTAAGTACACATAATTTAATAAATTTTAATATTTTGAAGATTATAAAAAAGGATAGGTACGCCGAATAAAGCATAATCAGTACACTACAAATAATTTTAGTTCGAGTATCCATATACAAAATTTATCTCATTGTCTCTACCTCTATTCTCTATATGAAATTGTCTATTATCAAATTTTGACAGCGGAATTCGTTGTGAGCGAAGTTGTCGTATGTCACGTCTTATTTTATATTAATTGTATGATATTTTATCTGATGATTTTGCTGCCAATTAGACATGGATAAGTATGTAATATATATGTTGTCATATATAATTAAAGTCTGACGTATTTTACCATACCAGTCTTTTTATATTAAACATTTCAGAAATGATTGACATTTCACAAACCGAAGAATAAAATAAATATACACCGGCGAATTACTCTATATCAAAATGTTACCTCGGTCTTTATTGTTTGCAAAATACCTTAGCAATAATGCCTGTAAATTACCGAGAACAAATTCGGAACACCTTTTCATCCTACACATGGGTTGTGTTCGACGTCAAATTGGATATTTGTGTGGAAAGTCTGTCAAAATTAATAATAAATTGTTGAGCAGCGGATATTATTGCTTGGGAGATGTAACACAGGGAAGGAAGGCTTACTCTAACAGTGATGTCAAGGCTCCTATCCCTGGTAAAGATGAAACCATTATCAAAGAAAAGGGTTTAACACCAGAAAATGGTTTAACTACAGAAAAAGGTTTAACATCGCCAAAAATCCCACTGGATCAGCTGCCCAGGCCAATTGACTTGACTGCTATGAAAGATCTGGCAATCAACAACACTGTTGAGAGTAATATAGTCAAAGAAATTGAGTTCAAATCGTCTGGGAAGAAACTTATTGTTGAAGCTAAAGTTGGCCCTGATTCGACGATTACAAGTATCACTTTTAAAAAGGATAGTCCACCGAAGCCACCTGGAGAGATTCCAAAAGGTAAAAACCTATCTTATCATATCTGATCTAGACGTGTATTAGGGTTACCATTTCTTGGTCAGTGAGGAAAGGGTGGCAGTTGAGGTTAGGTAACTGAAAAAAATTCCTAGGCCAGCCATATTTCCAGGACTTATTGTCAATCTTGTTCATCTTCAGTATTTTACCAATATTATATTTTACCTTTTTATAATAGATATTTAAAATACATTAAAAAAAAGTAATGCCTAACTGCGATTCGAACTCGGGTGAAAAAATTCCACTGTCTTGATAATTGAGCGTCTCGGCCAAGTTGGCATTAAGTCCGGCGCATGTAAATTAATGAATATATTTACAAAAATTACATTGCTGTAAGTACGTTATGCTAAAATACCTATAGCCTCACAGCACGCAATAGTTTGATACTGGTTTTGATGTTGTGTGTGTTTTTTACAATACTTATGTAATAATGTATGTGTGAAATGTTCCAAATTCTCGCAGCCTTTATTTGATCGTATTAGTGCCAAAGCTGGACATGTTCAGTTGGGCACGCCGACAATCAATTTGTAATACATACCTACAGACAGATGTCGTTAGCAAAATATATTATTTTTGTAAAATATTAAATAATGATGTTATTACAGTACCCTCTCAGTAATCCGCCATCCCAAAAACCAGACAAGTGTCCAATTAGTGAAAGCGGCGAATTATTGTGCATACATACAAAATATGGTAAAATTAAAACAGGTATTTCGTAAAAATAGTTTTTTTTTGAGAAATTTGTACTAGCAAAATTTATTTATATACAAAATCAAGTATTATTTACTAAATTATACATATTTATAAACTAAGTTAATTAACTAAATATTAAACAGTAATTCACTTGACACAACCAGTTGTTCAGTGACATGTGCACTATGACCAAAAGCTTCAGTTTGTGTGTCCCAGTTGTATTGGAGCACGGCATAAATGTGATGTGCTCCTTGGGCACTTTCCTCCCTGGTACATTACTTTCTTCGTGATGAACGTACGTTTTATGAAGGAGAGGTTTCCAAAATAAACCCGTCTCATCTGCGTTGTATACTTGTACGCTGCGGACTACTGAAATTAACAATCAAATGCCGGCGAATTATAGAGCTTGATTTTGTTCTGTCAACTAGTAAAAATAACGGCGGATTATAGTAGTTGTCAGATAATCGAGCGGCGGATTACTGAGAGTGTACTGTATTGTAATGAATTTGTACCACAAATGCCAGATCAATATTAATAAATGCTGATTGTTAGTCAACTGATATCTTTTGTTCAAGCAAGATGAATTTCCAATTCAAAATTATTAATAATCAATGTACTTAACTAATTGATTACCTATTAATTTTTTTAAATTTATGATTATTCAAAAAAGGTTTAAATTAATCTATATGCATCATTTTTATGTTCTCAGTTATAAAGCGTGTGCGTGTCGATTTGACTGCATCGTCTTTGGAACGTAATTTCATTACGCCTGTCAGGGCTATGTCTGATTTTCTTCTAAAGCCATCTGACTTGGAAATATTACCAAAGACTAAACGCCGATCACCATATGAATTGGAACCTCCCATCACAGTATACTGGCGAAGAGATGTAGAAGCCAAAGCAACTGAGGTATTTTATTTATTTTATATAGGAATTTATTGAGTAAGATAAACATTTTATATTATATTTCGTCCGTGGCAAAGATTGTCTTTTGGACCGAGGTAAACGATTTGCTACCGACGAACAATAGATAGATAATCGGACATTAAAGTTATTGGTATTTCAAAATTTAATTACCTAACTGTACAAAATAATAATTAAGTATAATATTATAAGCTTTGGATGAATACAAGCTACTTAATATTTTTTTTTTCTGACCATGTTCGATCCTAATAGGATCATATGGGCCTCCACAAAATAGAGGTTTATATTAACAGGTTTTGTTTTTTGCGAGAAATGGACGTCAGCCACTTGCTCAACCTATTAGGTCCATACTCTGACTCATACACAAATTGAAAAACAATATGTGTCTTGCCAGGCCCAGGATTCGAACCTGGGACCCACAGCGTTATAGTCCAATGCTTAAGCCGTGCGGCCTAATAGGAGATAATATTATGACATACAAAATTCATGAAATTTTAAAAATTCACAGACAAGTTCAATACCGCAAACTATTGTCGAGCCATTTGCTATTTAATAAGGAATTGTGGATATTTTATTATTCTAGCACTAGACGTCATCACCATTTTTCATATGTTTTAAATGCGCAAATTACAATCGAAATAATCTATAGATTCCATTGAAATTACATAGATATCACTGCTTAATTTTATTGAATATACTTCGAATATTTCTAGCTCTATTTGCAATAATTGTGGATGATAAATTTCTCATAATAATTAAATGATTAAGGTAAATGTAAAATATTTCATTTATGTACTATCGCATATCTTTTCCAGTAATTTTTATCTCTTCTGTAGAACCTCGAGAAGGTAATTGGGAATATAATTAGTATGTATAGAATATATCAAGATAATAATATAGAAAGTTTTTTTTTTATTTCTAAAATACTCATTTACATTAGATTTGTTTTAAAATTGCTACATTCATCCGTGAAGTTTTCTGATAACCATAGGAAACTGAAAATTATTATATTTCTTCAAACTGCTTTTCTACATCCTAGTTGTCATGTCAATCATTAAAAATAGTGTCATTTTGAAAGACTCATTTGAATAATGATCTTGCTTATATCCATAAAAATGATAGTAATCATGTCCATTATTATGGTAATTCTTTTTGTCAAGTTTTACATTATTTTCTCATTTTTTATTTTTAAATCTTTACACAAATGAAATTTACATAAATTGTTTTCAAATTCGTAAATATAATATCTCCTTGTATTCTTGTGTAGCTAAAATCAATTGATTTTTCAGATATGGGGCTCTAGAGAGAACCTAAAAAAAGAATTACTTCGAAAGGAAATTGAGCGTAGAAGATATCAACAAAGTATGTACTTACAAAATATACAGTGTCAGATATTGTTTAATAATGATTTCAATAAAATAGAAATATTTTTTTATTATTGACTACTGTATACACGCAAGATTTAAGAATGTAAGATTATTTATTATAGATATATTATGATATATATACATTTTTTTTAATATAATAATTTCATTGTTCACAAGTACTAGAATGACACCAATAAACTTGGTTAGCGCTGGATGTCAGTTACAATCAGCATTGCCTAACATACTGATTTTTAAGTTCACGATTATTCAACAAATACAAATAGGATGTTTAGGTTGAAAGACAAAAGGATATGATGGATGTGTGATGGAAAAGTAGATATGGACCTGATGAATTTAACTCAGAAATGGCATCAATTCAAGTTATTCCCGGAAAAAGAGACTAAGAATATTTTCAAGCCAATTTCATTTCTATTAAGCGTACCAACATCTAATTGCTATATTGAGCGGGTATTTTCTCAGATGAATTTAAAATGGTCAGATGCGCACACCACTCATGTCCCGCCGAACACTGTCCGCTCAAGTCTTAGTGTTCTAACCTCTTTTCACTATTCTATTAATCAGGATCATTATTTTAGTTTGAATTTGGTCATTTTTAATCTGTGTTCTAGATGTATTCACCGTCAAAAGGCGCCTCCGCGATTACCGTCGGGAGATGGGAAACTCTGCTCTTAATCAGGAGACAGAGGGGGGACTCTCCGGAAGATCAGGACGGGTTGTACTCACTGCAGTGGCAATGTAATGTATTTTTACTCAAGTTCATACAATTTAACTGACATACATTTTGGATCCTACTTAAGGAGGCCAGTGCACTAAACTGGCTGAAAATGAAAAAGATACCCTCTACGATGATCATGGAAACTTTCGATTGGAAAATGTTGCAATTTATTGAAAATTAGAAATCAATTATATAGGTACTCCAAATCCGAGTAGGTACTTATATTTTATTAAAAAATATTTAGTAAACATTAAATTGATAAAGAATATTTTAAAAACGTTGAATAACCATGGGATATCTTATGATATGAAATATGGCTTAATTTTAAATTGTAGAGCCAGAGGCTTAAAATAATTCTATTTTATCGTATCTTCTTCTTTCTTTCGACCATGTCCGATCCTAATAGGATCATATGGGCCTCCACAGAGTATTAACAGATTTGAAAAATGAAAGCACCTTTTGAAATTTCATTCTTTCGTAACACTAAAGCTTGATTTAAAAATGTACTCTCATGATGTCAAAATGTGTCTCATTTTGGAAGAATAAATAACCAATTTCTTCCGCGCTACCAGAGAGTGAAGGTTATATTAAAGAACATCCTGCACGGAATTGTTATTAGCCATTGGGAACGTATTGAGCCCTTTCACTGGATCAGAAATCCATTGAAAAAACAGCATGAATTTTTTTGTCTGCCTTGGGAGTGAACCCATGACCTAAGGCTTCAGATATAAGTGTTTTATCAATTTAGCCACCATGGTCGTAATTAGATAACCGTAGGTGCACCAGGCCAGTGTGACTGCTCATTGGTAAAAAGGGTACAAATTCGTATTCATTTTTGACAGGCTATATGTGACAGTTTTCCGTGCGTATTTATACAATTAATTTACAACGAACATAACACACAATACACCCTCAATTATATGGACTAATTGGGATGAAAATACTCCAGATAATAATAAATTCAGAGTCTAAAAATTATAGTAAACCTATTTTACTTCTGCAATAAATAACCTTTATTGATTGCAATTTGTGTTTGACCTTTTCTTTATTTTTTTTATATGCCAACCTCCACTAAAAAGGATTCACGGCAGTGAACTCTAGACTTACATTCCAGATTATTCCTTCTTATTATCTATAACTAAGCACTTCTGAAAACTTTCTCTGTCGCACACAGATACCATTTTTGTTCAGGATTTGTTGTCCACTTAAATATTGAGATTTTGCATCTAAGGCTAAGTGTATTCATTAATAAGTCAATGTATCTACAAGATATGTCATGTTGTTTATTAGGATAGAAGATTTAAAATTGACGAACACTAAAAATATTGTGTAAATAATAACGTTCTTGTTTAATGTTTACAGTAACGGCAGTAACTTTCTGTTCAAACTATTTGCCTGGTTGTACACTGGGTCTCACAGTATGTTCTCCGAATGTATTCATTCGCTTGCCGATACTATAAATCAGCTGATTTTGGCATATGGAATACACAAATCTGGTCAAGTAAGTAGCCTTTATCTATGAAATTAATGTTATATGGAAACCACTTAAATACTAATGTTTCTATGTTCTACGCCACTTCCACCTCGCCCTTGTTCTATTAATTTATTACAATGTTTTTCTTAGGTCGTATTCTTATTTGTCCGGTGGTTGTTTGTCCGGTACAAATCTTGCAATCGGTTTTTAACTAACTTTCCGACTAGCTAGACATTTGAAACTTTTAGAATATTTCAGAATACGATACCAATGCATTTTTTTAATACTTTTAGCCATCTTTAAGTAGAATTGGATTCATTTTTAGTTAATTCTGTTTTGTATGAAAAGTTATTTCAATACCATTATTGTTTGCTAGGGGGTCGTAGCAACTAAATTATTAATAATATATACGTGCGTTACTATGGAAATCAATATGGAATGACATTTCATTATTCAGTATTTCTATCAAGTACAATTTTCAACAGATTTTTGATTCAACAGAAAATTTAAAAACGTATATAAAAAGTTCTTTTTATCTTGTAATTATTTTTGTTCTATAAATGTATTTTTCAAGCATTATAATTTATAATATGTTATGTAATTCATCATTTAGTATTTTATTTGCCTAAATAAATGTCAACGTTCTGATTTTGGAATCTACATCTATCGAAACCTTTATTGTGTAATTGTAAATAGTATTTATATTTAATTGTACATTACATGGTGACAACTGTTAAAAGATTTGGTATATTGTGTTATATATTATTCTACAAAGATGTGGTCACCTTTTAAATTGATTCTTTGAAATATATCAATATTGCATATTTTATGCAAATCTCTATTGATTTAACTATGTAATATATATTTTCTTACAGATTGCTGATCCAAACCATCCATATGGATACACCAATATGAGATATGTCTCTTCACTTATCTCAGGTGTTGGTATATTCTGTGTTGGTACTGGTCTTTCATATTACCACGGCGTCATGGGCCTGCTAAATCCACAACCAATGGATTCTTTCTATTGGGTAAGTCTTTCCCTACTGCCATTCGATACTATTTCACGTGAGGCCAAATAAACTCGAAACAAATTATTACACGTTACTGTAAATGTATCACAGGTGGATTATTACTACTCTTATTGTGTGTCTTATCATTTACATTCATTTAACAGGCAATTTTTTAGTTACAGAGTTATAAGTAAAATGATACAATTAACCCTTATCATACCGGACCTGGAAATTTCCGTGATTAATGTTTGAAATCAAATTCATCAGTAAAATCAACCAAAGAAAACTTAGATACTTTGGACATATACTGAACAATTAGCACAGATTCCTAAACCTTATATATAATAAACAAAAGACACAGAATATATTACCATGAATAATAATTATATATCTATTGCTAAAATGATCATCTTGATATTTCTGTTACTGGATACTTGGATTTAATATTATTTTTATTTCTCAGGCATATTTCATTCTTGGAGGTGCGATCGTTTCTGAAGGTGCTACACTTATTATGGCCATAAATGCGATTAAAAAAGGTGCTAAGGAAGCTAATGTGCCGTTCAAAGAATATGGTAATCATTAATTAATTAAAACACTAATAAATACATAATCACAGTGTGTTAACCGGTTATATGCCTTCAGCGAATTATTTCGCTGTATTAGGCCGTGATCGACAGGTTGCACATACAAATTTCGCGAGTTCTCTCGTCCGACTTTAAACTCAAATTACTAGCCACTGTCGATTGATGTGCATAATTTAAAAACAAACACACAGTGACATCTGTTTGAATAATTATGAAATACTAAGCCACAAATTATCGGTATTACAGTGATTGTAGTAAGAGCTTCGCTCTACATTCAACGTGTGTCGTTAAAATCTGCGGCCTGTCAGATACTGCCATAGTAATATCATATTATAGAAAAGGTTAAGTAAACTGTTAATGCCTGTACTTTTTGTCTTTATCCATATTCACTTCTCAGGTGGAATATGTGTAGACCATGTGCCGCCTTCACACGTTATGCAATCACTTTCAAGTATAATACATTTTATATTACAATTATTTTATATGAATCCCTCTAATTATGGTCCATATTATTTGAATTCATTTTCAAAATAAATAAGCAAAATTTGTTAATTATAAAGTGTTTAATAACGTTATGGATTTGTAAATACTCTCGGTGTGCCATGAAAATTTTATAATTGTAATAGTTTGCCGTGACTTAAAAAAGGTTTCGAATCGCTGCTCTTTGTTATATCCGCTGATGACCAAAGAGCAAGCTGGATCGAATGTGTGCGATTATACGTAAAGTTTGTTTTCCTCGGGTTGGTTTTAAAGCCAATAACCGATTCAGTAATATTTACTTTTTTATCGTTCGAATAAACTCTTGGTTGAAAGTTGCATTTTTTTAAAAGATCAATTTTTTTATAGTTCTCCGAGGGTCAGACCCGTCCGTGAATGTGGTCCTTTTGGAAGACATGGCTGCAGTCGGAGGTGTAGCCGTAGCGGCAGGATTCATGGGGCTGTCCTCACTGACAGGGCACTCTCAGTGGGATGCCTGTGGAAGTTTGTTTGTCGGAACTATTCTGGGAGGTGTAGCATCTTTTATTATACTGACTAATGTCGGAGCGTTGGTTGGGAGGTGAGAATGTATTAATATTTGTTAATGTTGCCAATGGTCATAAGATTATATTTTGTGTAACCGAATGAGGAACAGGGGCTAATTTAACTATCTGGATATCCAATTCACAGAACCAATTGGGATAATTGACAAGATTATTATGTCCTATAGTTTTGATTAATTGTTTTTAGGTCTATACCTTTGGAACAACTCGATAAAATAAATACGGATCTTGAAATGGATGTGATGATACGAGCAATACATGATGTAAAGGGAATCGATATGGGAAGTAACTTAGTGAGATACAAGGTGGGTTTATTTATTATAAGCTACTCTAGCATGACATCTGCTTCTAAAGCTGCAAGTTACAGATTCGAATTTCATGCCTGCCAAATAATGTTGTTTTTTGATCAAAGTATTTGCACTATATAGAAAGAGCCTTACACACTATTTCTATTCTGCCCTTCTTAGGAAGAAGGCAGTAACTGACTCTCACACACTTTCGAGATAAATGACATAATGTGTTTTTCTCAAAATTTAGTACTGTGAATTAATAAAAAACGGTTGTAATTTTTATTAGTAAGAAGTTAAAATACAAACAAATTAATAATAACCAAGCAGTAACTGCAATGAATATGTGCAATTACTGCCTTTTTGCTAAATAAAATGTATTATTTTAGAAGATGTCTATTTTTTCACTAAGGATTTTAACGGTATTTTAGTGATAATATTGATTTTAAAATGAACAGAATATATAGCTTTCAAAATTACCTAACGGATGGCATTCGTAACTCAATTTCACAAATTTTGCGAGTTACTGCCTTCTTCCTAAGAAGGGCAGTATTATATTTGAACGCATTTACCAAATGAATAAAGCATGGTTAAGTTTGGTAAACTACATATACATATTAACATCGCTATTGTGTTGGCATTTCCGATATCCTAATTCAAGCAATGGCTGCCATTTTGCAACGTTTTTCTTAGCTCGTATTCTTATTTGTCCGGTGATTCTTTGTCCGGTACAAATCTTGCAATCGATTTTTAACTAACTTCCCGACTATCTAGACATTTGAAACTTTTAGAATATATCAGAACACGTTGCCAATGCATTTTTTGGTACTGTTCGGTTATACAGAATACAGCGGAAAACACATTTTAAAAATACCCGATATACTGGATTATTTGTTAGTTTGGGTTAATTTAGGTTAGGTTGGGTTAGGTTAGGTTTGGTTAGGTTAACCTAACAAATAATCCAGATCGGGTATTTTCAAAATATGTTTTCCGCTGTATTCCGTATAACCGAACAGTGCACATTTTTTTAATACTTTTAGCCATCTTTAAGTAGAATTGAATTCATTTTCAGTTAATTATGTTTTGTATGAAAAGTTATTTCGACACCATTATTGGTCGTTAGGGCTCTGGGGTCCTAGCAACTAAATTAATAATATACACGTGCGTTACTATGGAAATCAATATGACATGTCAAGTACAAATTTTTTTGATCGTTTAAGCTTGTCAAGTCAAGTTTATATGGTTCAACAGAATTTAAAAACGTTGTATATAAAAAGTTCTTTTTATCTTGTAATAATTTTGATATTCATTCTGTTACTCGCATACGCATAAACGTTTTTACATTATATTTCAACTAAATAATAATGCCACAGTGCTGTATTACTGTCTGCTAATCTACTAATCAGGATGGATTGTCTTTTCATACACTTTGAAAATTGGCAAATAGATTTCATGGTCGAAATGTGAAATTCTCTTCAAATGAACCTGCAATGCGAAATCACATTTTAGCGAATCTAATCAATAAACTAAGACTTTTTTTTTTGTTTGACTTTCATATATTTAGGCTCCTATATTATATAATATTATATAACTATATCTCATAAAACAATCTGTTAAGAAGCCTCCTCATGATGCGGAGATCCTGAACTATTAAAAAAATTAAAGTGATATAATATTATGAAGCCGCATTTAGACCAATCGAGCGAATGTTTGTTCTTCCCCCACTCCAGCGAAATTCTCTTAACTTAAAAGCTTTTTGTTGAGTGAGCATAAGAATGGTCTTATGGTCGCTTGGTCTAAATGCGGCTTAATACACTTTTAAATTAAACTCAACGCTATGCAAATTTTCAATTTGATTTAGTCTATAAATGATACTGGACATTAAGATATTTTGAACCTGATTTTTATATTTCTTTATTAGGCTGAATTGGACTTTGACGGGCGGGAACTGACGAGAGCATATTTAGACAAGCAAGATCTAAATGTATTGCTGGAGGTATGTCATATAAACTTTAAATTTTACTATAATATGTAGAAGGCCATGTTTTAAGGGTTGAAGACACCTCATTACCCAAGATTCTCCTCTTTAATAGAATAGAAGGATCAGGAGACCCGGGCTTCGATGGTTAGATTTTGCAGAACGATTCACACCATCTCTGAGGCTAAGCGAGGTTGCGGTAGACAGATGGCAATAGAGACGTTTCCTTGAGGCGTTCAACAGTCAAGACTGTTGTTGGTTGAGTTGTTAGTGCCAATAAAACTATCACAAGCTGTGATACATAAATGTGAAATCATACTCTACCATTACACATACTACTGTTTATTTATTAATTTTTATATTTTTTTGTTTGGTTTAAGCAGGGTTTAATTGAATTTTAAAAACTAACCGACACTATCTGTAATTTTTAGTCTTATTTATCTCTCTTATCTCCGCAGCCTACCTCCACGCTTTGTCACTGCTATTTACAGTGCTAAAATATGTGCTTGGCAGATTTTTGTGATTGTATCGAAATAGTAGTTCATGTAGGTACAAGTAATCCCGTAAAGCGCCTTTTAATAAACTGAACAGAATAAACATCTTACATAAAATAAAAGTAATATAACTTTGCGATAAACTGAAAAAATTACTTTTATTTTCGTTTCGTTCTACATTGCAAAATAGAATCTACATACTTTAACCTTCTTGGCCTGTCTGCACTTACTATGAAAAATTGTCGATAACAGTCAAATAATCTGATCGTACGCACATGATTCCGCTCATTATGAAAATTCCTGACACATGGCACTTGTCAAAATAGATGTGGAATTTTTTTATTTTGTTATATTATGTATCCATAACTCCTGCTATAATAATATCTCCCCAATGACAATAAATTGTCTTTTGTATAATTCATGGACACCCTAAGTTACTAATTATGTACCATCATTGAGAATATTCAATCGGTTTAATTTCGACTATGTAATGTACTAACTTAACTCAGCTCTACTCTCCAAGTCATTTCACTGCGGATCGAACTCTCTAATCGATCGCAATAATATCACAACTTCGTACTCACCAGTGTCGTGATGAATGACAGTTAAATGTATTCAACTTTTGTTCCTTCATATTATATTGTTATGTTGTAGGAAGTCAAGAAGCTTCAGACGATTGATGAGCTGGAAGGCTTCTTGTTGAAACACGGCGAAAATATTGTTGACATGATGGGAGGAGAGATAGATAGGATTGAATTAAAATTAAGGGTAAGACCACAAAATATACTATTACCTGACTCACTGCTGCATAGCCCTGTGATTAGGGATTGCAATACCGGTATCTCAGTATTTTTCGATACCGAAATACCGGTTTTAAAAATCAGGCAATACCGATATATTCTATAAGTTCTCTGAAAGTGGAAACAAAATGTATCAATTAACATAATTTGTAATTGTATTTTTTTTGTCGGGTTATGCGATGTCTTGTTTACTTCTGTGGCCCTTCATCATCCTTGGTAACCACCAATTACACATGCTATAAAATATTAATATTTTAAAGAGATTTTTACATATTTTATACTTTATTGGTAGATAGGTACTTCTGTTTTTTTCCTATTATTTTACGAATACCAGTATAAAATGAGAAATACCGAAATACCGGTATTGGTATTTTCATTTGTTATTGCAATCCCTACCTGTGATAAAAAAACTAGTTACTATAACAATTTGTTTTTTCTTTCCAGAAACGCTTCCCGTTCTTGAGGCACTGTGATCTTGAAATATTGTAAATAACGACAATTCCTGATTTTGTAGCTATGTAATATTTATATTTGATATTTTTTCGATCTGTACATAGAGTTAATGATTGTGTATGTTCCCAGTTTATTTTTTTAACACTTAGTAAATTTTCAATATTTTGTATAAGTAGGTATGTGTGAAAAAAATTTGTCAAATACTGCCTCACCGACCATCATAAATATACATCATTACAACAAGAGTTTGTTACAACAAAACAGTCATGTGGCATATATTTGTCAGGGTTTATGCTTTTTGGTAACTATTTATTTAATTCTTTTTCATTTTCGTATTTTACTTTGTGACTCCTATCAAATGCTTTATACCCCATCCACCCATTATTTTCGAAAGCGATTTTACGCCTGATGGAGTGCGAAACGTATGATTGCGTTCATGGAGTTTTTGTACATACACATCTCGCCGAACCCGAACACCTAATGCTCCTCTACCATAAGTTTAGCGAACCGATTGCTAAATTTTGCAGAGTCGATGTTTGACATATTGCAACTAACAGCCCGCGTTTGTTGATAATTGTCATAGGTACTTGTTTTCTTCCGTATTTCATTATGATTCAGTGAATTATTTTGATTATTGTCTAATGGTATTATCCATTTTACAATTGATCCTATAATTGGTGCTTCATTTTATTCAATCATGACTGCTTTATTTATACTAAACTTTGCTTTCGTAGATGAAGCTAATCTACAATGCCGCAAATTTCGTAAAAGCGGCAACGCTTTCGAATTCAAGAGTCTCCTTAGTAAATACACATCAGACGCAGATTCATGAAAATCTAATAAATTTAATATAATATTATATATTTAACAAATCAATTCACATGATTGTGCTGGAATCGATTTATGCATAATAATTATATGGTAGGTATATTATACTATCACGATAACCATTTACTTTTATTTGTTTACCTTCCACTTTAAGAGATTTCCTATAAATAAATATTGTTATGATTATATTTATTCAATAACGTTTATTCAGCATTCGGATTATCTGGCCGTAATGTAATATTAAATCGAAAAATAAAAGAAATATGAAAGTACATAGTAACAAGTTCAACATATAGGGACTACTAGAGATATCTAGCAGCAAAATGCGAAAATGTATCGTTTATTTGACAGTTAAGCGCCCATAGACATCAAAAAGTGACCATAGAGAAAAATATTTTTCTGTTTTTATATAAGGAATACTTGTTTCGAATAGACGTGCATGTACAAACACCGTTATTTGAATGGAGCATTATGGAACATGACGGCACCGAATATACAAATTCGCAGGCAAGTGGATGAACACTCGACTAGTTTTATTACGGCAATAAATGGTTCCGGTGTAAGATGAGACCGTCATAAATGATTTGGTTTGGCCTATTTCGATGGACGGGGTTATGTCTCTCCAGTGAGCGGTCCACATAGCTGAATGTATTAATAGACCCATAGCATTGGTTGTATCATCTTGTAGGTGATCTTACTCATCTGTATCGATGTTCAACCGTGATTGATTCTGTTGACGTATAATGCTGCGATTACATTATGATCACATCACATGCTGGTACGGTGACAAATTTAGTCTATGGTTTCGTCATTCCGCAGAATATTTTGAATGATTACTATCTCTATGAATTCAATTATGAAAAGTGCCAAGTCTAATTTATCAGTATTTTCAATTATTGTTCATTATTCATGGTAATTTCAATTAATTTTAACAGTTTTTATTTGTGGGTATGTTAAAATTACTTGCGATATTGCATCCATAGATAATATTTTGAACAGAACCCAACCAGCAGACCATAGATAATAGACGTAAACATCAGACATAAATAATAATTTAATAGAAAATTGAAAATGTGTAGGCATGCAGAACATAAAAAAAAACGTTCATTGAGTCATGCAGTTGCCAATGTAGCGCGATATGTGTAAGGTGACCTCATTTTTGTTCTGGCGATTTTGGTAGATTTTGCTAACTGACAATGTTTGTTTAAAGGTTCAAAATCTGCTACTGGACGGGAGCATCAGTCTGATAACTTTTTAAATACCAAGTAAAACGACATTACACTTTTTTTTTCCGTACCGGCAGCTTTCTGTGACAGCACATAATGTGATGACAATGTATTTGACGCATAAGTCTAATTGTTTTTCCTTGCTATGTGGCCAAAGATCTGCAGAACTCTTTGGAGACATATTTTAAATAACTGGATTCAATTATTTCAGTTTCTGATTATGACATATGTAGGCTATGGGTACACCATCATTTTATATAAATAGATCGCTACCCACGGTGGCCGCGCGGCTTAAGCATTAGACTATAACGCCGTGGGTCCCAGGTTCGAATCCTGGGTCTGGCAAGTACACATATTGTTTTTAAATTTGTGTCTGTCAGGGTATGGACCTAATGGGTTGAGCAAGTGGCTGACATCCATTTCTCGTAAAAAACAAAATCTGTTAATACAAACCTCTACTCTGTGGAGGCCCATATGATCCTATTTGGAAAGGACATGGTCGAAAGAAGAAAGAAAAGAGATCGCTACTTGACTGTTCTAAATATCTGTGATTGGCTGTGTGATATCTGTCATATTATGAAATGCACACAAAATAAAACAATACCCAACCTATTAGAACTTTTGTTTTGACTGTTAATTTCATTATTCAAATGTATGATTTTTGCACTTCCCCTGATTTTTATTAAAGTTTTATTGAAAAATATATTGCTTTCGGTGGTTTTTCTTTTGAAATTGTCAGTGTGAAAAATGGATGAGGCAGTTTTCCACTATTGTACGAAAATTACTGGTCATTGTATACATAATATTATTTTTAATAAAAATTTAGATTAGGTACATTTTTACCATGTCATGTGTTTATAGATCTAGTGACAAATTCAAAAAAAAAAAATTTATGGATGACAACACCGTCAAGTTAAATATTAAAAATTATAATGCCTAAAAATATAAATCCACGTATGTACCTCTGAAAGAGTTTTGATTTGAAACCTGCTGTGTCAGTTCTATACATATTTAACCTTTCCCTTTCTATGACATCAAGTTTAATAATTATATTATTACTATATATGATTAGTAGATAATTACTTTTTAATTATCACATTTAAAATGCATGCTAATTACATCGATCAGCTGCCTGATCGTTACGAGCCAGGTGCATCTTCAGCGTCCAATGTCTTAATACGCACTTCATTAACTTTACCTTTTCATAGAATCATTATCAAAAAAATATCAATGACGAATGAATATTGTATTGTTTAAATTGCTAAAACCGGCATTCCCATTTTAAAAACTGACTATCATGAGTCTAATACGGTAACGCAATGACTTAGGACAGAACGGAATTTATTGACACAGTAGGAGAAAGGTTAAGGTGAGAAAAAGTTTGCAAATTATATACTCATCTCAGTTTTATGAAGTCACTTGATTTACAAACGCATTCGAAATGGTCAATTAATATAAGATTTAATAAGATTGTCAAAAAGATTGTTTCAAAATAAAAAGAATAAATAATATGTATTCAAATATTGTGCCTATATAAAAGAATGAATGTATATTTGACTTAAATCCAGAATTTAAATTTAAATCAATAACTAAGAGTTTCTTAAATTATTAAAAAAAAATCTTGAGTGCTTTGTATATTTCAATTAAATATAGTAAGTTTCCTTTTATATAATTAATTTATATAATAATATTGTGCTTAATATAATATATTATGTTAGTGGTATCATTTTTTATATTTTTAAATGAATATGAGTACCTGTTAATCTGTTCATTAACTTTTAAAAATATGTGACTCTTTGTAATTTATTTATATCGTTATCCAAAAGTAAGTAGGTATGGAGCTTTACGCGATTAACTCACTTATTTAGATTATCATCATTTAGCTGTTAAAACCTTCAATGTGAAAATGTTTTAATTTTATTCCAGATACAAAAACTGCTATATAAACACAAAAATGAATATAGACAAAATCTCAATGACTTATAGCGCCTGTACACGTGTGTTGATTTACTGGCACCAATAGTGTGTAAATTAAACTATCCCGTGAAAGCGCTGACTGTCTCGCCAATCTCATTCTTCAAGCGTAAGCGAGACACGTTGTCATTGGTTTTAACAGCTCAACGACAATGTGTTTTCTTTGCATCTCGTCACACCATTGTTGGAAAATGTTACTTTTTTGAATTGCCATCAAGTATCACAAAATTGTGTAATTTTGTTCTTTCTGCAGTATGCATAGTGTTTGCTACCCGGAATTTGACTTTGCCGTGTATTTTTTTTTTTTTTTTTTTTTACTGGCTAATAAATACGGTTAAAAATTTATTTAATAAAATTTTAATAAAATACCATAAATTTGTTTCACAATACATGAACATACTATGGGTAACAAAAACTAAAATTCATACCTACCTAATTATGAAGCTATTTCCTATTTCAATAAAATCATTACATTATCGGAAATAGTCCTTATTAGCTATTGTGACTGTAGTTATGATAGTTAATTGTCTAATTGTTAACCTTAACTGGGAAGTAATGTCCCTAAATTTAATAATACCTGTAGAGGTTTCTTAAATCATATTTAATAGTGGGTATTAAATTTGTTAAAGTTGTTGGATGTTAACAAAAAAATTAAATGAATTTTTAGTCTACCTAACCTATTAACCTAACCTAAATAAGTCCTGATCTATCTGTTGTGTTAAACGTGCACGTAAAACACAACTTAGTGTTTGTAGAAATGGGTCTAAGTGCCAAAAAATTTTTTTCCCCACCAAATCTATTCTATTTACCAGCGCTTACATTACACATGGAATAGTATGCGAGTCAAAAATTAAAATAATTTGTACTTTTGGTACTGTTTATCCCTGAAAATGTACCTATGCTTGTTTATGGGAAGGGTAACTATAATATGTCTTTGTAAATTTTCAAAGAATAATAAATTAGGCACTTATAGACCCGCACGCGATGTATTATGTATTAGATTAAATGTATACGTTAAACATGATAGTGAAAACGAGGCTTCATAAATATTTTAACATTTAGGCACTGTTAACAATGATTAAGGTGGCAAAATTCATAATTTCTGTGTCCATTTTTAAGAATACTACATCTAAAAGTTTAATGAGATTACATAAAGAAGCATAGATAAACCTATCTAAACAATACAAGCACACAAAAATGATGATATTCATATTGTAACATAATTATCTATTAATTGTAGATTTTAAATATTGTTTTTACACTTTGTGATATTAAAAATATCATTTTATATGTAGTATTTTTTTGCAATTAATTTTATAACTGTCTTTTGTAGATATAAACAATGTAATATATTATGTAATTTATAATTTTTTTAACATTAACCGTACTAATAGCCCATTGGAGACAATCAGCGCCAATTTGCCGCCGCTGTTGATCAAGTGATTCTGGACAATCGGCGTCAATTTGAAGCCGCTTGTCCATGGCAAAAATGTTTTATTTTTTCTTTTAGATATTTCTTATAACCCTAAAAATTGACCTACATATTTAAAAAGATATTTAATGTTTAAATTAAAATTTTTCAATACCTATACAAAGTTTGATAAAATATTTTTAAAATAATCGTATAATAATATAAAAGTTGTAGTAGTTTTAGTAAACTCTTGTTAAATTAACTACAAAATTTAATTTGGCTGTTGGTCTACTTTTTTCTCCTTTTCTGCCTGTCTCCAATGGGTAAATCTCCAGTTACTATTGTCAAGTCTATAATTGAGTGTTTTAAAAGAATAAATCAATTCCTATAAAAATTCATAGTATGCAAAAATATTGTCAAATTCGACATGGAGTTACCTAAACTGACCTCACACCAATGTACATGTCAGTAATACACTGAATAGATCCAGCCAATTTAAAGAATAAAAAAGCAACGATTAGTCTTTCTAAGGCAGGAGTGAATATGATAACAGAAATAATTCTAAAATGACAATATGCTGCTTATCAAACTAATATTATAATAAAAATTCTCTGAAATATTTTGCTCTGATTTAAATTATCTTTTAGCAACTTTCAATTTGGGTTGACAGGTGTCAGTCATCATGTCGGACATTTTCTGCTCATTTCACTGGTGCCTCCAATTTCATAATTCCATAAAATACACATAATATACAACATCACTATAATAGTAGTATAAATTAGAATTGTTTTAAAAGGAAGTTTTCGATACATATATAGATACAATATGTGGGGGCTGTGTCTCTTGGCCACATTCATCGGCTGGCTTTCGACGCCCCAACATGTCCCTCTGCCCCCGAACCCACCAGAGCCGGTACCCGCCTTTTTCTATATGCATATAATGACAACACGCACTAATACATTGTCTTAAGCGTCAGCCTATAACGTCGTGGGTCCCAAGTTCAAAACCTGGGTCTGGCAAATACACATTGTTTTTCAATTTGTATTTAAATCCTAGAGCTAATATTCATTTCTCGTGAAAACAAAAATTTTGTTAATACAAACCTTCACTCAGTGGATTAGGATCGGACGTTGTAATACAAATCAATGGCAACCATGTTTTTTTTTTACAAATCTATCCAAAAATCATTCATGAGTAATCTAGTGGAGGTTTCAAATCATTAACAAAAAAGTTTTTTTTTTACGAACGTTATATGGAGATCACATGCTAGGAGTACCGGACAGATTCCACATGAATAGAATCTATTTTCACCACATTAGCAATTGCTAGTCTCTGGGTATACATGAAGTAGTTGAAAGTTGAGCATAAAAATATGACATGCAAACAAAAACTTACCACAAAATCATCTTCACCATGACAACTTCAGGTGGCTTCTGACTTCCTCTTACATCTCCCCTGTCCCTATCCAAAATGACCGTTTTCCAATTCAGTACCCTAAGCAAATGCATAGGAATAGTTTAAAAAAAATGTTTCTAGGATGCACATAATAATATAATATCATGTACCTACCAATATTCGGAATGTTTTTGCCTATCATGTAAAGTTTTTCAAAAAACACATATCTGATTTTGAAGGCACTAGCTATAAATGTTAATGTCTAACGAAGATTCTGCTTCAAAATTTAGTGATTCATACCTATGACACTTTATTTTAAATTACCAAATTGTTCTAGTTAGTCACTGGAAAATTGTAATGGTTTTTGCAATTTGCATTGATGCATTTTGGAATTATTTTTTTCCCTATAAAGGGACATCAAAAGTTAAATTAAGAAGATAAATTTAATTATTATTATTATTTAAAAATATTTATTACCAGTACTATCATTGATATAGGCCCATAAAATGGAATTTTTCCAAAGTCTTGTTATTCCAAAAAAAAACAGGTGTTTTGTAATTATAATAGTTACGTACTAATGAATAACATATTACTAGGCTAAACTAGTTTATAATTTGCTTTAGACCGAAACCTAGTTATTTTTTAAACCAAATTGAATATTTTTAATAAGCAATACTTAATTTAGTTTTCATCACAATTAACTTAAAATAGCCTCGGAAACAAACATGCGTAAGCAATCTCAGAACGACTCGGATTTAATCCCACATCTATCGCATGCCCGGTGAGTGCTATACCAAATAAACTACCAACTTCAATTCCATCAATAATTGCAACTATCTTTTGTAATTTATATAAAGATAAAAAGGTTACTGACTTTGATTCATAAATAGATGGTGACAGGATTTTCCTAAATGTTAGTTTTGATTTTTAAACTATTGAAGACAATCTGCACCGATTTAAAGAGAATTGAAAAATGAAACTACACAATTAAAATATATATTTAGAGCGCGATGCGGAACAATACTTAGGCGCATAAGCCAATTTCGACGACCTAAGTTCAGTGAGAAAAACATATATAGTTCTTATCAGAACGTCTAAGTGGAAAAGAGAAAGAACATGTAACGTGTTTTTCTTGTTAAACCGGCTGCTTAACGTGAACTGTTTTGCATCGCACTCTGAAAAAATTGTGGCAATTGCTCTTGTTATATTGAAATTAAATCTGGAAGTTGGTCCATCTTTTTTTTCATTTTATATTTTTCACAATGGGTCAATTTAAAAATATAATAATACTTGATACATTATTATTTTTTTAGAATTTCTTTAATGCATAATAAATTAGATACCATATTAGTACTTGATATTATAAGGGTTTATATTTTAATTCCATTTTTTAAGAAAATACCAATTTAGTCACAATAGAAAATAAATCAAAATTTACTGTCCTATATACTCCATAAATTTTTTTATTTTTATTTAATTGTGTGAAATCGGTTTGTTTTAAAATTGTTTTTATTTATTCAATAAATGTGTTATGTCGTAATTTAAAGATGATGTTTGTGTTTATTTATGTACTCACTTCTTTGCAGCACATAATATATTTATCATTGTTTTCGAATTTTTATTGTAATTTGATTGAATAAACAAAATATTGTAACTCATTTTTTTACATTTAAGAACCTACCTAACGTTGCATATCGTCGCTTAAGGAACAACACCGCGGAAGTCAATTAATAAAAATTTTCAGGGGCAAACAAAAACCGTCTCAAAAAATTGAAAATTGATAGCTTTTAACTTATTATTTTTTTGTGTTTAGTTGAAAAAATGTTTTTTTTTAACTAAACACAAAAAAAATAAGTTAAAAGGTATCAATTTTCAATTTTTTGAGACGGTTTTATTTGCCCCTGAAAATTTTAATTAATTGACTTCCGCGGTGTTGTTTCTTAAGCGACGATATTTTACTTAATTAATATATTATGATATTGCGAAATAACTGTTTATACCATTAGGTTAAAAGCAAAAAATGGCTTCTCTCCATCTTTCAAATGCACCACAACCACCATAATTAATATTATATGATTAAAGCAAATAAGGATGTTATTTTTAGATCAAACAATGGTTGAAGTAGGTACCTAACTCAGTATATTCTTGTAATATAATGTATCAAAACTGTCTAATTATCTTCATCCACATATTATCGCAATGTGTTGATATGGAGAGTAGTCCATTTGTTTTTAACCTACTCATATTATTGTAATGGGAATTTTTTTATGCAGAAAATTATTTAACACACATTTCTTCGTGGAAGCAAATTAAAAAATTGTTATAAGAACCTATTGCAAGTACATCGTATTATTGTATTTCAATTATAATATTTATACATATTTATACTTATAATGACCGATAGTTTAGGCGACTAACAAGAAGAGGGGGTGTGGCAAATTGATACAACAGGAGCAATGTTGACACTGTCAGTAGGTATAACAACTATATACAATTTTCAAAATACTACTTTTTACTTTCACTGTGGTAGGTACCATTTTTATTATAATTTTAAATTTGTTTATTGTAAAATATTATAGACGTTATCAATAATTATTGGTTCAATAAGTCTACAAGATGACACTATTTAGATCTTTGCCAAACAACTTAGTAAAAATATTGGTGAATACCTATGATAAAAATACTGCAAAGTCTACTTACTGAGTTACAGACGCTAATTTGAGAGATTATAAAAAAATACACCTAAACTCACATAAGTGGAATTTATGGATAACCCAAGCAATTTGTTTGAAAATAGCTATTACCCTTCCAATTGGCACCACCAATGCCAGGTTAGTTCTGATTTGTTTAACAACTCCTGTAATAATACATGTTTGTACAGCCTGTAATTTTGCCTGAATACTCTTTGGCCACAATTTTTTGACAGAAAATTTCAACAATGTGACTGCTTTCATTTGAAACAGCATTTTACGGATTGACGGTGAATTTTCCACTGTGGATATCGAAGTGGGATCGAAGAATAATGTTGCCAGGAAGAAAAATATTCCTAGACCTCTTACTGGTATGTACATGCAATATCAGGATTTACACTGTATCAAATTTAATACATAATACCTACCTACAATGGAATTGAAGTAATACTTATATTCAATATGAATTTTTAATTGGTATATACTCTATCGTATTTTAATAATATTACTGTGAAAGAGATTATTATATACATAACAGGATTAAATACCTACCTATGTAGTAATTAAAAATAAATGTTTAAATTCAGTTAAGTATAAAAATAAATAACTGTTTAGACATGGATTCAGGTTAATTAAATACCTGTCTTAGTTGACAATATTAAAATTGAATATCTTCAATTTGTATTAAGTATATTAATGTATTCTTCCCCCCATTATAATTTTATTTATAATTTATTTAAATCATAAACTTGCTAAGTATACAACAAATAAATATGTATATGACAATAATTTGTAAGCAGAAATACCTAACATACATGATTCACCTACTTCAATCAATTTTTGTCCAAAAAATATTCAGTTCTTGTAGTTTCATGAACCCTTCTGTTGTCATACAATATTACAATATCTCAAAGTAAAATATTCATTCCCTACCACCTGATAGTCAAAACGATGTATTTATATTGCAAAATTACAAATTAATGTTTAATACAAGCTCTGTGTAAATTTTAATGAAATAAAGATCGTTTTCAAAAAGACTTTTTTAATTTTACTAGAGACCACACGTACATAACCTTATAATGTGAGTACTGCCACTGGGAACATATTATTTATATTGACGAAATACACTCATTTTACGATGGGTCCCTGGCACAGAAAAATCGGATGGAGCGTCGTCCATTTTCCTAAAAATATCTGTAATATAATAATAATTTTGTGTTGATTTTTTTTATGGAGAAAGGAGATTATTCAAGGCTGTGTCTTGCCAAACCCAACTTATCAGAAAGAGAGTCAATTTTTGTTCCTACATCGATGTAGCTTTTATTCGGCGACCGCATTTCAACGTCGCCCATATAGACTACAGCTCCAAATCTTACTTATTGGAAATCAGTACATCGCAGTAACCTTTGGCACGAACGCTGCCACACGGTCATACCTATGTTATAGAATGTAATAGCGCCTGTACACGTGCATGAATTTACTTTCAAACTATCGCGATAATAACTGTTAAAACGTGCTGAGTGTCTCGCCATTCTCATTCTTCAAGAGTAAGCGAGGCGCAATGTTGTCATTTTTATGGTACTATTTGACATACGTTAAAGTGCCCACCACCACCCGTCATATATGCACGGCCGCTTTCTATGACGCTTTAAACGTGTCTGAAAGAAGTGATTTTAAGTGCTCATTCCGTCCCGAGACGGAGCCGCACGGGACTGATGCTGCAACCATGCACCGTAGTGCTTAAAGAAGAAAGTTAAGAAAGATTTTTTTTTGTTTTTTTGGACTGGCTCTGCTGTCCACTGACGTTAAACGCTTTGTGTACCCGCATACTCCGAATTCGTGTCACGAATTGAAATAGAAGAGTCGGGACTATCCCGCTCCCCATACGACGCTGCAAATTTCTCGAATGCCGCAAATTTTGCCTCGGTTGCTATCAGATCTCCATGACCAATTGGGCCCGTGTGAGGACGGACCCTGGCAAACAGCTCCGCTCGTTCGAGTTCCATAAGCGGGCAATCCCACACAAAGTTGCCATGGCCGGTGAGGAACTGGCTAATCCAGTGCGAAGGTTGGAGTCTTCTAGTTTGGTACCTGCAGAAATACGTCTGGAAAAAAACGTGTGCCGCACCTTGGGGGAGGCGGTCCACCTCGCCTGTCATGCCGCAAATGCGGTCTTGTACACAATGTCACTTACAGTCTTCCTGTAAGGAACGTCCTTGGATCTCTGCGGTGGTGTCAGATGGACACCGGTGAGTGTTGTGCTGATCCCCCTCAAGAGGAGGGTGATTGATCCTCTGACTTGGATCGAGGGGTCGGAGATCGAGGGGTAGCACCCCCGCGAGTACGGCAAGCGCGTCAGTAGAAGTTGTACGGTAGGCTTTGGTAAGCGAGATTAGCTTAGTAGTGCGCGTCTCACGAGAGTTAATGAGTTTACTCGGGAATGCCAAATGCTGGAGGCGTAACCGGCAATTCCCATGAAATTTGCGCCGTATGCAACCTTAAGGGCTCTAGGCTTAACTCCCCAATTGCTGCCCGCCATTCGGGCCATTCTCTGATAGGCCGAATTGGCCTTAGAGACGGCCGTCTTGGCATGGTGAACGAAAGACAGCTTGTCATCAAGAATTACTCCCAGATACGTAACTTTTTCGGAGAAACGCACTGAGGTCTGGCCAAAACGAACCGTGGGCGGCCGTCGAGTTATGTTAACCCGAGAACTACCTCTGAGGAGGACAGCTTCCGTCTTGCTCGGGGCAAAGGTCAGCTTGTTCAGCAACCCCCAATTAAGGATTCTGCCCAAGGCGTCCGTAGCTGCACGCTCAAGTGCCGGTCGGCTCGTCGCCCCAACAAGCAGGAGCAAGTTGGCGTACGCAACGAGCGTGCAGTCCGGAGGCAATGGCAGGGAGAGAACGTCGTCAAACAGTATGTTCCACAAAAGGGGTCCCAGGACGGAGCCCTGGGGACACCCTATGGTGGTCTTCCTGTGAATCAGGCTGAGGCCGGAGTCGTAGGTTATCTCCCTATTGCTGAAGTAGCTTTGAACCAAGGCAAAGAGGTCCCCGGGGATCTGTCTCAGCCGAAGCTTTGCCAGAACCAAGGGCCACCACGCAGTATCAAACGCGCCCGCGATGTCGAGAAAAATCCCGGCAACGAGGTCCTTGCCAGAACTCTCCACAGAATCGATCACAAAGCGAATCGCATCCTCGGTGGACTTTCCGGGTCTAAACCCAAATTGTCTTTGCGAGATTGGTCAGTTTTCCGACAGGTGGAACTCAATCCTGCTGTTTATCAATCTTTCCAATATCATCCCGAAGACGGGAAGGAGCGTAATCGGTCTATACGCTTTCGGGTCTCAAGGAGGGCGACTGCCGGCTTTGGGGATCACCGTGAGGTGGCCCTTCTTCCAGTAGTCGGGGAATATGCCACTACTCTTGACAGTCGAGAAAATCGGTTAACCCCAAAATGAGTCTACGCAGTGTAGTTCGTTTTTTTCCGCCAGGCTCGCCACTATCCTTTTACTGCGCAGGGGCAGATATCGAACAGATCGCAACTGTCGCGTGAAAATTCTGAAAATATTCTGCTCGCATTTCTAATATATATATACATTTTCAATCGATGGTAATATTTTAATTATTACCTATGACAAAAGTGCCCAGTGATTGGTACGTAATATAGTTGTTCTCTTACTAAGCAAATAATTATTCAAATCATTGATATTTTCTCTTAAAAGTGACAGGAAACCGTTTGTTTATAACAGATTTAAAAAAATATATTTATTCACTCACCGAATGCTATCATTTATCGCAGATAAAAAGAGAACTACCTATTTATATTTCCCTATTATTATTTATTGCTAAAAACGGCTTTCTGAAACTTTTCCCGTTGAACCAACTAAATATCGAGTGTTGAAAGTTTTCCTTTGAGGAGAAAAAACTTTGAATACTTCTGCTTGTAAATATCTTTCACTGAACAAAAGTTTTACCTACCTCCCAGAAAGGAATTCAACAGAAACTATTTCCTACATAAAAAATAATGTAGATATGATATTCTATTCGACCATAATCTTGGAGAAATCGTGATTTATTAAAGTGAATTTTCACAAAAGTTTTCCAGATCCAATCACCAGATAGTCCGTTAAATAAAAATTCCAGATTATTTTAAAGGATTTCAGATTACCAAACAAATTTAAATTCTAATGAAAGATTCTTTACCTTTTGTTTATATTAAAGTTCATAGTTCAAAAAGCATATTAAATTTTCTTCCCCATCTCCATCGAATTATTTTATAGATAACTTCTCAATTTATATCTGTAAATCAATTAAGGTAACTACTACATTTCGTTTGTATTAAAATTCACACGCCTTGTGCCTTAAGATTTATTTTCCACATCCTCACTGAGATGAAAAATATGTTACCAGCCTAAGAGTCAAGATCTTAACTCGCTCACTGTCCATTCCAAAAAAGTATTGGTACAAAAGCCTGAACAAAAACGAACCATAAGTGCGAGTGAGTAAGCATTCGGCACGCTTATATCTCCGTACTATGCGTTAGAGTAAGATAGAATTTCTACGGCTGAATTAAATATTTTTTTAAAACGTCACTGGTAAAAATAGATAAGACTGATTACATTCGTTTAAAAACTGCGAGCACGTGTTGCTGAAATTTATTGTTTTTGTATTAAATATAAAGTTAGTGGTAAATATTTTTTGTTATTTTACTCGAACATATTGTTAAAATATGTTGTGTTTAAACTTGGAAGCCGTACTGAGGAAGCAATACGATGGTATAACGTTCCATAGTTAGATAAGTTGATAATAATAAACTTGAGGTTCTACTGTGCGTTATACGTATGAAACACGGCTTCATTTTGAAATATGCGCTCTCTATATAAATTATCATTACTCTGAGGTATGTAGGTATCTACTGTAGTTGTCTCAGAAAATATATTACGAAAACCGAACCGAAATAATTTATACGCAGCAAAACCGACATAAGACATAACCAAGCTAAGTCAAAGAAGGAATAGGTGATTTTCTGAGTGGAGTAATCGCGTGGAAACAGTGGCAAAATTCAGAATGGCCCACATCATGTGTTTAATCAAGTAAATGTAGCTTTTAATTATGTAGTCTAATAGTGCATAATATTATACTTGATTGTATGTCATTGATTACACACATGATTATCAGTTATCATGAATAAATGACAATGTGTTCTTTATTATTGATAACAATAAATTTATTGAATATTGAAAGAGTAGTAAAATAACTTGACAATATAATCTGCATAATCATGAGACATATATCCATACGATATTTAATATTATTACCAGAGCTTTGCCACCACCATCCACCACGATTTAGAATTTTTCGGGCGTGCACCGAGTGCAATCGAACGGAAACTCTCTCCTAAGTTTTGCGCGCAGCATCCTAAGAAGAACTTACCAAGATTGTGAATGGTATGCACTAGTAGAGAGATGGTGAACCTATGACACGCGGAACATGTTCGTGCGACACGCGAGTAAAGTTTCAATTGTGTATGCAAAAGCTTAGTAGTTTTTTAAACTTCATTCAGGTTGAGAGGTATCTACATCCACTGATGTAAAAAAAATATTTCAACCAAATTCACTGCGAAATAATCACTGAAAATTTGAATACTTTTGATAGGTCTATAGGTAAACAAGTTAATATTGTGTTTTACAGAATGTGAACGGATATAATATTATTACTTGATACGATTAATTCAATGAAAAACTTAGCAAACCGCTATTGTTACCACCTTTGGATACTTAATCATATGACTGCAAACAATTATTTTTGTCGATGAATTATTTAAAATTTAAAGTAGAGCATTGCCATCGTAATGGTTTAACTAAACCATTGTATGTAAGATTCCCACATGGACATAACCGTAACATTCAATGCACACCACTGCATAAAATAAAAAATTAAATTCGCAACAAAAAAATAACATTTTTTTTAGTTTATTGAGAAGTAGTTTGGGTGCCAGGCCTCATGTCATAAGAACGACTGCTCTGTCAGTATTTTTCAGCCGGTGAATTCTTTCTTTTCTTCTTTCGACCATGTCCGAATGGTCCCATGGTCCTAATATGATCATATGGGCCTCTACAGAGTAGAGGTTTGTATTGACAGATTTTGTTTTTTACGAGAAAATGGATGTCAGCCACTTGCTCAACCTATTAGGTCCATACCCTGACACAGACAGATTGAAAAACAATATGTGTACTTGCCAGACCCAGGATTTGAACCTGGGACCCACGGCGTTATAGTCCAACGCTTAAGCTGCGCGGCCACCGTGGGCGTTCATGAATAATGAGCGTGGGTGAATACTCATGTAAATAAATAAATTGACACCAGACTAATAACAAATATGTAAACAGACAGATGTGTGAAAACATAATAGTTTCATAGACTATTTTTTATTCAACGAATAATTCACAAGATTTAAGAATGTAACATTCTTTATTTAACATAGATAATTTGAAAACACCTCAGACACGTATTTATAGTAGGTATAGTATTATTTTATTTTAAAAAGTAAACTAATACCGCGCGACAAGATTTTTTTTATGACACACTTCACTGGTCCCTTTAGAACCATAGTTTCCGTTTTACTCGTTGCGAATGCCAGTGTACTCAGGTGGGTAATTCCGATAAAGAATCTCTCGCCACCTGCGATTGATAACATCAGTGTTGTGGGTAGGCAGTAAAAGGATCGAAGTATTTTGTTTGTCACGCTGTCGATGCGATCTATAAAAAGTTTCTCTAACGGTAAAATTTTAAAACTGTCTATCTATCTTTGCTTCTGTTACTCTAATATAATTACTAAAATTCGACTAGTAATATTATTTATTATTAAATTGATTTTTTGCGCGCATAAACGATCAACGTATTTTTTATCCTTGAGTTTTTCAATAAATTTTATTATGACATTCCCAGTCATTCCATTTATATAATAATCATTCATAAAACAAACTCACCAATCAATCACGAATGAGAAATATTTTTTTATAAATTTTGAGTTATGGGAAAATGTAGGTAAGTATACGAATTACTAAACATATATCTCTTTTTAAAAATCATAAAAAATAATCAGAATTTTTAGTTTATGGGTACCAGTATCGAAGGGTGGAGGTAGACTGTTAAGATCCGCCACAAATAGTGCACATAAACTTCGTTAGACATATGTACATACGTATTTATTTTTATTGAACTAAGACTACAATAATTTACAGATGGTGTAGTTAGTTCTTTCAATCAATTAAACCCTACGTAAACTAAGCCAAGCAAACAAATAATAGTCAAAAAATACTAATCTATAAAATATCTAAAATTATTTTAGTTCAATGAAAATAAATACGTATGACTGATAAAGTGTAGTGTGTACTATTTATGGCGGATCTTAACAGCCTACTCCACCCTTCTCCACTGGTACATGTGGTAGTGTGAAAAAGCATAGGTATTATATAGACGCAGACACGTACATAAGTATTTGGAATTAACATATTATTATTAAAAAAAAAAAATATTTCCATAATATACATACCTACTGATCCCTAGTTAGGATATGTTGCTGCTACGAAAACAATATTATCCTGGTATTGGTTATGTAATAAGTAAAAACCAACGGTACACGTCGGTTTAAGGCATGGGTGGCCAACCTTTTCAGCAGCCGTGCCAGATTAAAAAATGAGATTTCCTACCGGGCCGCACAACCGATTTTATTTATTATACAAAACAAAAAAGAAATATATATTAGGTATATATTGATAAAATAAGACAAAAATGAGAATTAAACATATTAATTAGATTAGACTTTTTTAAATAATATAAAATAAACAAAATAATATAAAAATAATAAATTTTCGTGAGAAGTTTGATTTTGTGTGGCAGAACTAAGTGCATCAATATCGATAACGAGTGAGGTTGTTCCTACACGCAAACAGTTTTCCAAATGCACATTAGTGCAATTTGCGAAATTAGCACATCTAGCGGCAGGGGCCCACGGGCCACAAGTTGACACCCAGTGGGCCGCATGCGGCCTCTCTCTAAACTCACTCTAAATGTCAGTAATGTCACTGTCAAATGTCATGTTACTACATGGCCACACTTTTATAATTCCACGCTGGCAACTCCTCGCAAAACGGAGTATAAGGACGTATGCGCGCGTCGACAAAAAGTTCGATAAAGATTCGTTTGAATACTTCCGGCGCGAGGCGGAGCACACTATTTACCGTGAAGACGAAGCCCAAATAAACAGACGAACATCTCCCGCGGACCCTGACGTCCCGCCGATGAACATGACTCTCTCAGTGCCCGACGTGGAGGAGACGAACATCTAGCTATCTCGGTCCCCGACGTTCAACAGAATAAGATTGCGCTCTCAGTGCCTGAAGGATCGTTTTGGAATTGTGAAGCCCTTTCGCCGCTTCGGACGGAAGATGATCCTATGAAAAGCCGATGAAATCATTGGCGTCTAAACTGGGAGGTTTTTATTTTAATATGTATTTTGTCCATTCTACTTATCTATGAAACGGTCCACCGAACTAACGTATTTATTGTGATATCATTAACTAATCATTTTATGGCAGTCGCTCGTTATTAACTAATTATACACCCATTTTTATACTTTATTTCTCGCCTGCTTGTTAAATATCTTATCTTGAATTATACACTTAAAATTAAAATCTAATACACGCGTTTTTATTTATTATTCCTTGATTGTCTCTATGCATTCATAGAGTGGCGTCCAAATAATCTTCTTCTTGTATTTTAATTATAGCAGCAGTAACCGAATGACGCATGCATACCGTCAGGTAATTGAGGCTAAAGAGGTACCTACTTCAAGCTCCCACGATCCTGTTCCCGCGTCTCATGCTCTGCCGCATTCCTTCTTATCCATATCCATTTCCTCACCTAAATCCACTTTCCCCATACCTCGGCGCACCTACCTTCTTTCATATTTCCTTCATAAATCCATACATAATCATACATTCCTACCCACACCTTACATCCTTCTTTTTATACGTTACACAACTCTGGCCACGCCAAAAAATGGCTAATTTTCATAGGCGACTGTCGCAAAATTCATGAATTCAAGAAAGAAAACTTAACCTTACCTAACCAAACCAAACCTTACCTAACTTAACATAACCTAACCTAAACTAACAAAATAATCCAGTATATCGGCTATTTTCAGAATTTGTTTGCCGCTGGCTTCCTTTAAGCCGACAAGAACCAAACCAACATTTTTAGTAGCTGCAACCGGATACTTTAATAATGCACTCGTTTATTTGAGATGCATATTTTGTATAATACATTATTATACTGTAATATCATTTATTTATTTACAAGCGAAGACAGTTCAAATTTAAGCCGTTCATAGCGTGACGTGCGTCATACAACAAAGTAAAACACTGCAAAAAGAGGGAAACTACGTATAAGTATTTGTGCAAAAAATACAAAATGTCGTAGAAGGTATACGGAATGCACTTAATTTTAAGAATACAATTTATATAATAACATCAACTTATTGTTTTTCAATTTATTTGTGTCAGGGTATGGACCTAATAGGTTGAGTTAGTGGTTGACATCCATTTCTCGTAAAAAACAAAATCTGTCAATATAAACCTCCACTCTGTGGAGGCCCATATGATCCTATCAGGATCGGACATGGTCGAAAAAAAAACTCACTAACTGATAGTAAGTATCTCATTTTTGATCTTAACTGTATATAATATATTTACGTTTATCACTTAACACAATCACTGCTGACCTTTTAATTACCATATTTAAATAACACGTTAATTATATCTTTCCGACAATTTCCGACCCTAATACGATCATATGGGCCTCCACAGAGTAGAGGTTTTGTATTAACAGATTTTGTTTTTTACGAGAAATGGATGTCAGCCACTTGCTTAACTTATTAGGTCCACATCCTGACTCACACACAAATTGAAAAACAATATGTGTACTTGCCAGACCCAGGATTCGAACCTGGGACCCACGGCGTTATAGTCCAACGCCTAAGCCACCGGCCACCGTGGGCGTATATATTATAATCTAATGGCCAATTACTACAAACGCGCTAGTCGCGGTTATTATAGTACAATTAATTATAGTACACTCAACGCATATTATAGTACAATTATTATACTTATTAATTAGGTATAGAAAACTTATTCCCTAAAAATGTCAAAAAGGAGTAGATGTGATATTTCAAATGCGATCATTAAGAAGAAATCCTGCGATAAATTTAAATTGGAATGGCTCTCTGGAATCGTCAAAACAGAAATGCCATCTTCTGTGCATTCGCAAAAAGTAAGAATTGGTGATATTTCTTTATTCGGACACAGATGATTGTCAAATGCATCATAAATGCTTCGCAGTACTAAATATGCAAGAAGAATAATTCACGACTGGAACGAAGTGGATTGATTGGAGGTTGTATTTTTAAAAAAGGCATTTAAGTCAAAAAGTACACCGGGATGCGGAAATTAAAAAATTTGAACAGAGGTGGACTTTTCAAAATAATGACGGAAACACCCGAAGAACGAAAGAATAGGATTGAGATCGCTGAGCGCAAAAAAAATGATTTTGATCTAGTCAAAGTGTTAATTGATAATGTACTATTGGCTATAAAAATAAATGCTTCTTTGCTTTCTGTACAAGATATTCATAATCATGTATCTAAATACACAGATATTTCCGAAAGCTGGCGAAGTAAAAATTATGAGTTCGAATTTGACGAATTACGGAATTCTGCAAGTTTAGTATTTAATATATTTTATCAACGAATATTATCGAATTTTTTTCTTCATTTTCTATTTTTTTATCGTTGCTAGTATTAGTATTATATAAAATCACTGAAATTTATAAATACCCTAAAATATAAGTTTTAATGAAAAGTTTTATGTTTGTGGGGGGGGGGTTTAAATTTACTACACCGGGTACGCACGCCACAGCTCAGATGCGTTGATAATCCGCACACACAATAGGAAAATTAGAGGGAACGTTGATTGTGACCACGCTGAGAATCGAATCTGGAGCCCCCGGATCTACTGGCTATGATCTACATAGGCACTGGACTATGACGGCCGTTGCTATGCAATTATATATATATATATATATTTTGAACATACATGCATAATAATAGCTTTTCGCAAATTATTAAATATTAATTTTTAGCATTATTCAATTGCGAGTACTTCAAAACAAATATCTAATCACAATTAATGAAAAGGCACTCTCTATCATCGCGCCTCGGATGAAGTATATCTCACCGCGTATTACACGACACTGTTAAACTGTCGCAACTATCATTGTACTTCTTTTTCAATAAATATACTCTCGACTAAATCCAGTCAACAATCACCAGACTTTCATCAACATCATTACCCTAAAAATCAAAATTTTGAAATATCCATTATTTTATGTTTTATTTTCTCCTGTAGGAAGTTTTTCCGGGCAGTTAGTATAATATTATAATGGCAAGTGATATTTAATACCTTTCATTTGTGTCTGTGAAGGAGTTTGTGTCGGAGATAGAATGTTTATGATTATTATTTATATTTGAATTTTACATCTATTATTGTAATACATTATTTAATATTCTTGCCGACTCTCAAAAGCACGCTGCATTTGAAAGAAAGCATAGCATCGGCTGAAGAAAACATCATACAATATGCATAACGCGCACGGAGGACGGAGCACTGCGAAAGAAACGAATTGAAATAATAAAAAGGACTTAATATAAATCATGAAATTCTTTGTCGCGGGTCCTTGGACACATATATTAAAGTAACGCATTCAATTTTATTGTTTTCGCAAAGAAATTTCAGTGAATACGTACCTATAAAAAAAAAGAAAACATTGATAAAGTACCCACCGACAGCATAGGTATACCAAAGAAATGTAATAAATTTTCCCACCTGGGCAATTTTGATTTGTCGTTTTTTATATATATTTCATTCTGTAGAGTTGTTCATAGGTGTTAGATAGGTTGTGATCTTACATACCTACCTAGTTCTTCTTCGTCTTTTTTCTATACATACCCACTAGAGGTGAGTTGGAAATACTGTAACCAATTTGTGTACTCAAGTTTCGGATGAAACTACCCATACTAAGTATTTGTGGCCCAATAAACTTATTCCAAAAAACTTGTGATGATATCATCGCGAGTCGCTGTTCTGTGCACTCGCCAATTTCGTAGACTTTCATCACTATTGATATTAAATGAGCACGAACGAAATAGCACTGGAATATAGGTATATTTTAATTTATTAGTCTATTGCGTTCGAATTTATGAATAATAGGTCATGAATTTTGTGCCGCAGCACAGTGGTGAAATGACGCGCAGGCTTAGGCTTGTTATATACTGCTCAAAACATGTTTTAAATTTAAAAAAAATCATTGTTAATCATTTTTGTTAACAATAATATTGTAACCTAACAGAAAAACAACTTATAAATTTAAAATTTTATAATAAATGGGACTTTTCGACAAGCGGAGCTCAGCGTATTTTTAGCAATTATATTGAAGCCGACACACAGTCTGAGTTCCCTGAGCCGATACATATTTCAAAATACTAATAATATGGAGTTGGTTTTAGTTTTTGAAGAGGCAGGTACGGGATTCAGCTTGTTTCCGTAAAAGTATTTGATACAATATGTAACCTACCTAATAATATAATTCATGCAGTGTTACCGACCTATAGTTATAGTATTTGAACTATAATTTTGGTTCGCGAACTATGTACAATATGTGTGTATGATTATCATGTCAAAAATACTGTAAATCTAAGTCGTAAAACCCATTTATTGAACACGGCAAGCAAAATCACGCTTCTGGAAGCGTCGTCGATAAACGGGCGAGTAGGCATTATTTAATAACAGTGAACTCATTGTTTAGTTGCTGCGTGTCTGATATTTCGCTGGTAGAATGATGTCATCGTGAATATTAATTACAAGCCCCGAGAAATTTAATAATATTTTTATTGCTTTGTTATGAGAGACGCTGATAATAATAATTATTTTGTGCTTCTTGTGCCCCTTATTACATAGGTGAAGGGTAATGCGCGGGTGGGAGGGGGCCTACTTCGTAGTGAGCGCACTGAGCGCCGCTTTGGTTGGCTTTATGCCTATATCTCTGTATTTTGTTTGATGTTGCCGGAAATATTATAATAAATTTGGAAAACTTAATAAAAATAATAATGCTGTTGACAGGAAATATCGGTAAAATTGTATTTTTGTGTATCTAAATGTTTCTGAAATAATGTGACATGAGGGAATAAATTATTATATCACACGCTTGAAGCTAAAATATAATATTATGTAGGTACATACCTCTTCATCATACAAAATATATATTCTTTTATAATCATTAATATTGTATAAATGGCATGTAACAACAGTGTATAGCTAAAAATGCTTCAGCTGAGACTTCTAAATATAATATATCTATAAAGGGGTACTATCATATCGTAAAATTGGGAAAAACTGTACAATAGATATATTATATTTCTCGCTCGAAATATTATATGCCAAAGATAAGCTACTTTGCACCATTCCGCTATAGATATTAATACATAATCCTTTTTTCACATCCGCTATTTGCAAAACTATGTTCGTGAACATAATATGTGTTCATAGGATTCGTAGAATTCTTTAATGCAACCACATTTAAAATGCTTCCAGACACTTCTCATTGTATTCTCTATAACAGCGAATTTCAAGCTGATGGGCTCAAAAAGTTGAACCTTTAATCTTTTATTAATTCGTGTAAAGATTTTCGTTTAAAAAATACATGTTTATACATATGAAATAGGGGCCGTCAAGATTTTTTCAATTTTGGGAAACACTGAATGGTTCTGATTTCGTTGGCATAAAACAACACGTCATAGATGTAGTAGTTGATTATTCTTTATCTTAGTTTAAAAGTGTGACTTTTTAAAATTATGTACAATAAGCTACGACGACACCAACTATAAATTACATACATACGCACTCTTAAAAAAATCCAATTATGTGTTGTGATCTCGCCAGGAATCGAACCTATATCTACGAGGGTGATCAAATAAAAATACTCTGTATTACTACTGTAGTACTACGTCTGTGGTCATTTATATACCACAGACAATAACGCAAACGAATATGCAAAACAGTTGTCTTACAGCCTAGCTACAATGTTGTCGATATGTGCCCCGCTCGTCCGCGTCTTCTTTTACATTCAAAATTCACTACTTAAATCAACCAATATAAATGTGACAGTCACTCTGTGCCGTGTTTATATTAAATTTATTACCACAATATAAAACCATGAAAATACCATATATGTGTGTTATTCATCACGTCCCGAAACACTTCATGTCACGCACACATCCGCAATCTTCAGAACAGATAAACATAACATCGATGGTAAGAACAACACTACAACGTTGTGTATCCATAAGCACTTCAATAAATAGAATTAAAACACAAACACTTTCTTTCTTTGGGTGGCATTGCAACACATGCCGGGTAGTTGCTAGTAGATAATATTTTATAACACAGCCTTATTCGGCTTCATTAGGTACCAATAATATATCTTTTTTTTTACATCAGCGTTTTTTTTAAACTATCTTATTGAGCAGATCTGTGCATGGATATGTGATATACGATCGGATATAGAATAGCGATATGGCGTTCTTCGATGCAACTACACGTTAAGTGCTTCCAGACGGCTTATTTATAATATTATACTTGCAACTAAGGTATATACAAAGTTTCAACTACTCGCCGCTTGCACGTGACTAGGATTTCAAACACGACGTGTCTTAGAAAGTGTAAGAATTACAATATTGTTGGTCCAGTTTATAAACTGCGACTCTCACGTTCATCAGATATATTCTCTTCGATGGTCAGACACCGAAGATAAACTATTTTTCTTTAGTTTGCTAATTTGAATACCCGTAGAATCATTGCTATGCAAATTTCAACATACTATCTAGAAACTTTTACGTTAACAGATTTCATTTTTCAATACAAAGTTTTAAATTACATAACCACACAATGATTTTTTGTTTTAGAATTGAATTCTACACGTACTACAATAATTATATTACACGTGTTTTATTTTCACAGAAAACTGTAAAAAAGTATATTTTTTTAAATCAAAAATATTTAAAGCAGCTATTTTAGAATTCGTACCCTATCAAGATCATATAAATAAACGTTTTGTCGAAAACCATATTATTATCCAACCCGATTTATAAATAAAATTAAAATAATTGTATTAAATCTACACTTTCTATTTAATGAGTAATATTTTATTATAATGTGACTAATATTTAACGCGCACGATAGCCGAGCGAGTAACGCGTCGGTGTATGATACTGTGCAGTGACGTCCCGTGGGGGTAGGCAGATTGAGCGTCGCTCTGGGGGCGGCAGTTACTCGAAGGGCGGCAAACTGATGATAATCGTTAGGTGTATAATATAGAAATAGGTATCTAAACTTAGTAAAAACGGAAATATATTTCCATTAAAAGATTGAGCTCACTTGTTGAAAACAAAATATATTCATAATTAACATAAAAGGTAAAGGCATGAATTTTTTTTGTCGGGTTCGCGATGTCTAGTTTACTTCCGTAGTCCTTGGAAATTACATCCTTGATAACTAGCAATGACACGTGCATATTTTCGAATTATATTTGAATCATATGTAGGTACAATCATACTGACCTAATTAATTTATCCAAATATTTTTGCCAGTCATTCGTGAGTTTTGAAAATAATTGTCAGTTCACAGTTGTATATTTAAATGTATCTGAAACCGAGGATACGCAATATATTATTGTCTTTTGAAGTATGGCATTTAAATTCGATTTAGTGGTATATATTTTGTTATTAATGTATCCATACAACACATTTATTAGATATTGGAGTCATGAAAGGTGATAAAAAAATACTGTATAAAAAATGGGGCGGCATTTTGTCTAGGGACGTCACTGATACAAAATACTTAAATGGTGTTTTTTAATGTGTGTTTAGAGTCAGAGTATGAACCTAATAGGTAAAACATGTGCCTAACATCAATTTATCGTAAAAAAAATCTGTAAATACTACCTCCTCTCTTTGGAGACTCATATAATCGGACATGGTTAAAAATACAATATTTAACAACATTAAAATATTTGTTCGAGAGCAAGACGGTTTTAAAGTTTTTAGATAATGACGTACTACATACTTATTGATTATTACAACTTGTAATAAAATTAGAATTATCAGTATTGAATTTGAGCTATTTACTGTTACTCGCATTATTTTTAATCAATATAGGGGGGACATGCTCGTCGAAGGTAAAAATTGAGTTTTTATTGTATTTTCAAACCATGATCCTGGACACTTCTTAAACGTTGTAGATAATCTATTTATATAATTTTGAAGCCTTATTATCCTTTATAGTTATTTTAAACATTTGATGACTGCATAAAGTATTTTTGTTACATAACATAGTATTCTTTTTAAACCTCTCGCTCTAATGTTTTAGAATATAGTCATATTTCGGTACATAACTGTGCAGTGGTGTTAAGATTTTTTACGTTTATTAATTTTTAAACGAATTTATGAAACCATTAGTATAGTTTATTACGAGATAATTTTTGTAAAATATTCACGATAAAAAATTATATTGATAATCTCAGTGATCATGATGACAAAAGAAATGGCGTATTTCAAAAAAACACTACCTTATTCTTAGGTCAATAATTATTATAAAGCAATCATTATTCATAAGATGTTTATCACACTTGAATGGTCAAAAACATAGCTTATAATAAGTATCTTTAGAATCATCTTCAAATGTGTTAATCTTGCCGATTTTTTGAATAATAAAATGCCTAATTCTTGTCAAATTTGGGATCACAGAGATTATCAATATAATTTTTTATCGTGAATATTTTACAAAAATTATCTCGTAATAAATTATACTAATGGTTTTATAAATGCGTTTAAAAATTAATAAACGTAAAAAATCTTAACACCACTGCACAGTTATGTACCGAAATATGACTATATTCTAAAACATTAGAGCGAGAGGTTTAAAAGAATACTATTTTATGTAACAAAAATACTTTATGCAGTCATCAAATGTTTAAAATAACTATAAAGGATAATAAGGCTTCAAAATTATTTAAATAGATTATCTACAACGTTTAAGGAGTGTCCAGGATCATGGTTTGAAAATACAATAAAAACTCAATTTTGACCTACGACGAGCACGTGGGTCGTTAAAGCACAGCGTTCCCATATTGCAATGTTTATGGATGCCAGTCCCATTTGGTAAAAAATAATTTCCTTTATTTGTTTTCAATGTCTTTAAAAATATGTAGATATGTGATGCATGAATTGTTTATTTTTCTTCCAAAATGTATTTTACGTGAGGTAAAAATACTGACCAAAATCGGCAAAATTAATTTAATACTGTGTTTTCTTCAATCCCAATAAAAATACTAATCTCAAATTCTCCAGATCGGATATTCTTCACAGCTTTGCGATACAGTCTCTTAAAATGCAAAAATATACACATTGTCCTGTAGCATATTTTACAATGTACCCAAAGCTTATGTTATCGAATAACTTCATGTCGTATGAAAGCCTTTCTACATACCATCCAATATGTCCTTGAAATTAAAATACGTTAGTGAGAAACTATGTATTCCCGATATGTACATAAGTATTAGGTATATTGATCGAGAAATCACAATCAATCAAATGAATCTGACCGAGCTTCCTTGGAAGAATAACAATGGATTAATATTATCTCTCTCAAATTACTTCAAAGGAATAATGTGTATCATGTAGTCAGGGGTAGCCAACCTTAAGCATATATTTTCTACCTTCTTACGTTCACCGTTGGGGTTGGAAAATAGGGCTGCTTCGCTTAGAGGAGGAAAAGGAAAACTCAATCACATAATTAAATTAATTAGTTTATGCCAGCTCAAAAAACACACGTCTTCAAATTTGAATCAATTATTTGCGACCTTGTTTTGCTTTTAATCAATTTCATGGACGAAAATGCTTGTTCACATCTGTATGTCGATCCAAAGCTACATAGGTATATAACTTTATGCAAATTTTTTTAGCTCTGAGAAATGTTCACAGGGTAATGAATGCCAGAAATTAATTATGGCAGACGCATTTTGATCTGGAAAAAAGCTCATCAAATTTCATTTTCAATAATGAATTTGTTTTTAGATCAATCAGCTTCATTTTTATGTTACTAGGCATCTGCATTACATTTTGTTCACTAAGTGAAAATGGCTTTATCAAAATTATGAAAACGACATTCAAATGACCATTGCAAGTTGAAATATCTTGTTTTTTTCAATATATTTGGTCAAATTGCTATTATCCGCAGCATATTCATTCTGCTCTTTTAAGTGTGGAAATTGACTCAAATCCTCATTTTCTAACTGAGAGATGAACAGTTTCAATTTCATTTTTTTCAGTTATGGCATCTACTTCAGAAGAATACGTAGGTGCAAATATGCAATGCGTCACGTCTTGTAATCATCCAATATGCCACGGCTTAGCCACCACTGATGTAGGTAGTAATAAACCTAATATGAAACAGTAGGTACAACGAAGTTACATTTAATATTATGTTACGGTACTAAAGCTTTCTATTGTATTAAGTTCCATGGACATAATATGCAACAATATTGACTTAATACAAAGTTATTCAGCATTTATATAATTTACTAGCGATATTCTGCGTCTTCATCCACGTGAAATACGAAAATAAAAAGTCGACCCGGCAGTAAATATACATTATACGAGAAGGTTGGTTTTATTTATAAAATAGAAACACTTCCGGTTTTAGTATTTATTCAGAGTTCACAGAGATAAATAAATAAATAATAAAAGAGAATACTTCAAACGGTACACGAAAATAGATTAGGTAACAGTATATTAAGATGACTCGCTCGAGCCCAATGAACTTACCAAAGAATTAATTCAGTCCAGGTAGATATTGCATTTGACAACTAGATATCCAGACTTAATACTTAAAACTAATTTCGATAGTGTAAGGCGCTTAGCTTCAACATAGAGGAACATGATCTGGTTGTAAGATTTTGAGTAAAAATTACGAAGTTAACACAGGGTTAAATCCTATTTTACAATGTAAGCAATAAAATAAAAACTTCATATTATTCTATGTTACACAGCAAGATAGCAGTTTTTATGTATAAATCGTTATTTAGATGAACAATCATGCAAAATCACAAACAGAGTTTATAAGTTATTGTAAGACGTCAACAGCTGCTTTTTATTTAACCGCTCTCAGTTTATCCCACGTGGACACCTCACAGCGCCTCCTGACAGCGCTCGAAATGGAAAATTTCACGAACTCGATAAATCGATAATCTTGATAATCTTCTGAAATTTTTAACATAATTTATATTAGATAAAAATAAGTGTGTTATATTGTTTTTCTTGTATATTTAGCTAATTCAGATTGTTTAAAAGGAATAAAATGGAATAAAAGTTTGTAAGCTTGCGACTTGCAAATGCTGTCAGCGCCGCATGCAAGAAACGGGTTTAATGGCACGTATTTTTTTTTTACCACGAGTCTAGATATTAAAAAACTTAAAAAATATATAAAGTAAATAAATTTATTTGGGTACTTTTAAATTATTTACAAATGCAATTTTTAAAGTGATAATTTCGGGTATTTCACGAACCGTAGCTGCGCTCCGGTGCACTCCGGTCAATTTCGAGCACTGCGCCTCCGCTAATGCCTGTTGCTTAGATCCTCATAGTTAATGCCAGCATAGCTCCCCGCTAAATACACTCTATGGGAGGTATTTAACGGCCTTCCAGGACGCCAGGATCCGGTTGGCTTGAAGAACAGGTAACCCAGGTTGAAATTCTCTTTAAAGTTCTCAGTGTACTCTAATATTTCGTAAGGTACCATGATTCACTACCGTAAAGCGGCAACGTCAGAATGCAAGCGTCAAATATACGATATTTGGTTTTAACCGGGTACCCAGTTATTTCGCATCAAATTGAATGTTGCACTAGCCACCGAGGTCAGCTCGAGGAGGCATATATTATGTTTGTTTAATTACAACTAATGAATTCAATATCACAAATAGTTAAGCATGTTGCTTAGTATAGTATATGGCATTCTGTATGACTTTTTAGATTAACGAATCGCTGTAAAGTGTTTTAATGTAAACAGTTCGAAATAATCATTTCGACACCTTAACTACACAATATTTACGGGCCCTTTTAATTAATTTTGTAATTAACGTGTTAATTTGCATTTGAAAAGTAATTTGCAAAAACACAATTTTGTGCGGCCGTCCGAAAGTCCGATATTATGGAAAAATGAAGTTTATTCGACAACAAATTTAAACAAAAAAACATTTTAAATTATATCAAAACCTCGGTTCTCTAGAGCAGTGGTTCTCACGTAAAATTTAACTGAGACCGCACAATTGACATTGACAGTTCTATGAAAACGTCTGGTGGCCGCACCAAATTCCACCTTTATTGTAATTAAAAAAATTAAAGCAAAATTTTATTTACTAAAAAAATGGATCAATTTATTTATATACAAATCCATTTATTAAAAGACCATTGAACATTTTAGTACATATCTATTTATTTAAAAATAATGCAAATGGAAATTCATTAATACCTACTTACTCCTTTTTTCCAATGTGAGCCGCATGGCTGCTTCTAAGTTTATATCTGTCAACTGGCTTCGATATTTGTTTTTTTATGAAGTGCATAACACTGAATGATCTTTCACAGTATACAGTAGTAGGAAAAATCGACAATATTAATAAAGCAAGTGTTGCCAATTCTTTGAATTGACTTGATTCTTGGTCAACGTATAACTTTGTATTAACAAATTTTTCAACTGTGGTATTATTAAAATAGTTTTTAAGTACTTGGTCATAACTCATTTCTAATAACGCATATTTAACGTTAGCCCAGCTAATTATTAAATACTGAAAATGATGTTGGTGACCGCACATGAGAACCACTGCTCTAGATTCTAGACTAGTATGCTGTCCATCTATCGACAAATTTTAAAAACTCGTAGGTCTCGTAGTTTCAAACATGGAATTAAAACCTCGTATTTCAAAACCTGTTATTCATGGATTAGAGCGGTATTTAAAATATTGTTTTTATTACGTTTGTTCCTTCCCCTCAACATTCTTCTCAAGCAGACTTACGAGGTTTTAATAGTAAGGTTTATTTATTTATTATTTTCGATCGCTTTCTTACTGACTCTACCCTGCACCATCTCCACTTTTTCAGTGGGTAATGAATGCGTGAAAAACGAGCTGACTTGTATAAATTATTATTCAAGTCTCGAGTCTATGAAATACATTGTAGTGTAATCGAGACATCGATCTGACGTCACAATTGTACCTACTAGTTTTTACTAGTTTGATCCGGCCATTTGTTAGAAACCCTCATCAATCCTAACGTGAGTAATAATTCTAAATTTTACGAGTTGGACTATTCACTGGTGTAGGGGTATTTTATACCCCCGTCATAATAATATGGCACTAAATTGTTGACATATCATCAAAATTCTCCCTCAAATACGAAATCGTAATAATATATATTATAACAATGGATATGTTAGCAAAATCGATCAAATACATAAAAGAAAATCTACAATAATCACCCCCATGGCCCCCACATGAAGGCCCAGCGTGGCGATTCGGCCAAATAAATGAGATAAATACTCGCCACAAATTTGCTCAAATAGTGAAAAAGTCAAATAAAAAAATTCACTATAATTACGGTGACATGATTTGAGTTACTCCATCTCTACCCGTCATGTATATGCGGTGCACGGCCAGTTTCCATGACGCTATAAACGAGTCAGAATAAGAAGATTTTTGTAGCACTATTCCTTGTCTCGAAACGAAGCTGCGCGAGACTGATGTAGCAACCATGCACCTTGGTGTTTAAATAAATAGCGATTTAATAATTTAATCTCGAACACCATTTGGAAAACGCTACTGTAGAGCGTCACACTACCTTTAACCTTAGCGATAGGTAGGGGGGGTGCGCCAAAGATCTTAACCTGGGGAATCGCTAGGATGTGTGGGCTACGATCACTCTTATTGCAAATAGGTGAAATTATTTTTTTATCTGTATAAGTACCGACTATGTTTTGTACACAGATGAATTCTGTAGTTTTTTTTACATATTATTTGACACGAACCGGATAACCTGGTGATACTGGTGGTTTTGGATAGCCTCCAGAGAAGAAGAAGCAAATGAAGAGCGTTGGCGCGCTGGAGCGACCAAGTGGAGGAGCTTACTATGGACAACCTTCACTCTGCCTTGAGAGAAGGTGGGGATCGAAAGGAGCGAAAGGTCTTGGTCGCTCAGAAGATGTCGTAATTTTAAGGTGGTCATGACCCTTAGCCATGAGGAAACAACCAAGAAGAGTTGTACAATAATATTAGGCGGAAAGCTGTATATGCGTTATCAATATATGACAGTAATGCTGTAATGACGAAAACAATTTTAAAAAAATGTAGGTAGGTAACAGATTCATTCGGATGTATTTATTTATGAAAGAATACCAATTGTTTTAAGTAGACATAAGGCAGACCCATGGATATATCTATGAGCAGAGTCATTTACAATAGCCATTTTATCATTCGCACATTATACCCATTTGTTAATAAAATAAAACTCTTCTTTTCTGAAATTTTGGACAGTTATTTCTTTTTTGTTTTATTAATCTTTGAAGATTATTATTATTTAAATGAAGTACAGTTTTATCGTAGTTCTAAAACGAGAATAGATATAGAAACATCCGGTTTATTAAAATGTATTGATCAACGTAAATTATCTTTGGACAAACTAAAAAACAAACAAAAACATAGTATATGAAATGTACGTACGTTCGTTCAATTCATTTATCTTATTCTATTCTGAATATTCAATATTGTGAAAAGTTCTTTGAATAATTAATATGTTTAATATATTTTTTGTTCAATTTCAATGTATAAAGAAAATAAAACTGTGTTTACTTGAAATCCTTTTTATTTATATCGAATCAAGTTTCAGTATCGTGACCATAACGTTGTAATCAGTTTGCATATCATCTTGGCCGTCATAGAAAGGTGGTAATAGTGTCCTTTTCACAGTTTGTTCCACGATCTATGAAGTTATAATATGCACATAAAACGAAACACATTAAGGCTATACTTCAGCTGGCGCACTGTCTAAAACGACCGTGACTACGCGAAGCGAAGATTGTGCAAACGACGCGTGCAGAACAAAACATAATTTGTCGTAAAAAATCAACATGCGTTCATTTAATGTTATATTTATTGTTCTATTAGTAATAATAATAATATATTAATTGACATGTTTTCTTTTTCAAGTAAATGGGTAACGTTTTTAAGTCATCTTTACACGATTTAAGAATTAATTCCCCCGACGCCATCACAAAACAAATTGACGTGTTCACAACTCGACTATCGCTCTCCGATTGGCAGCGAGTCCAAAATTTCGTTGCACCTATAGTTGAAAATTATTTGCCGTTTCACTGAAGTATGCTCTTAAGTTTCGAACATAATACTACGTTGGATCGCACGTGTTACCGATGTAATATTATTTTGGTAACAGTGTCTATTTATTTGTTTCCTATCCGTAGAGGGAGCACAAAATTCTTCTAGGCATTGAGGCCACAATGAAATCACTTTGGAATGGTGTTAGTGTCATTTGAAAGTAAAAATACACCTAAATGAATCGCCTGCACTTCCACAAGAATCTGACACCATTCTACTTAATATTTAAAATAAATATCTAATGGCAGAGGAAAATGTACTTACGGAATTTTTCTTATTGTGAAAGTAAGAAAGCGAGAATATAGTAATGTATTTTATTCAATGGTCACCTTAATAAAAAATTCTGATTGCTTTTCAGGTATTCGCGAAATTTTATTGGATTGCTTTAGACATCTTAAGAAATCAACATTTTTCATTATCTTTTAGCGAATGCAAAATTGAAAAGCATTTAAAGTTAAACGGCGCCTAAACGATTTCATTTTGAATTGTGGAATATTTTCCAAAGCTATTGGCTTTTATTGAATTTGAGTTAGCATCTGAATGGGTGAGCGGTACACATAGATTTTGAAGAAACTTTTTTTCTATTTATAGACGACAAAACCCAGATATTTTATTATAAAAGTACATTTTTTAAAATACCACTTGTAGAAACATCCAAACACTGACCTTATAAATGTACCAAAACGTTTTAAAACATGATTATTATGTTGAACTAAGAGAAAACATTGCTCGTCAAACTTATTTAACCATCTGGGTATAATCTATACTTCTTTTTGATAATGCTGTAATCATATAATATTATATGTATTTTTAATATGTAATTCAATTAGGGGTTCTCAAGTTCAAGTTATTCAAAATAATAATTAGTTTACAATATTTAAAATGTGTTAATTCATTTAATTAATGAGAAAATTTCCTAACTTTCCCTGTAAGAAGGAAACCTAATAATTGGAATCAATATAATATGTAAATATGAATACGTTGTTGATTGCATGTATGCCTTAATTTAAAATTGCATATTAAAAACATGAGTAAAAGTTATATTAAAATTTAATAAATCTTGATGATCTAAATATTGATAAATTATCCTTGGTTGGAGCATGTGGACACCACACGGCGTCTCCACGAATCCATTTCTCTCGCCAGTCTCCATGCGTCGCCTTGAATACCACAGCGCTGTAAGAATGCCAAAAATTGCACTTTAATTATTGTATAATAAAGTCACTTTCTACAAATTGTCACACCAAATCTAGCTTGTTGTAAATACGATTTTTTAATTAATCGTGTTTGACATTGTAATCAAAATACATGCAATGTTTGTATATGTGGAGGAGTATACTTTCGGGTAATAAAGACGTATGCCAAAATGATAATGCGTACTGAAAAGAGAAATTACACATATTATTATGTAAACTGATCGTAACTAATTAAAAAAAAAATCCCTTACAACACGTCATTAATTGAGTGGGATAGAAATAGGTCTGAACAATTATTAATTCCAAGACATGCTATGTGGTTCTATATACTGGGTATTTCTCCTGTATATGAGTAGGGAATACGTCACATCTTGTGAGACGAACTTTTCAATATTTTTATTCTAAGTTGTCGATGTTTTATTCCCTGCCAACTCTATAGATAAATCACTTACAAAGCCAGAGGCGTTCTAATGCATTCGTTTGTTGGGGTTTAAGTAACATTATCTTTCACTAAGCATACAACTAAAAATGAAATTACCATTTTAGTTCGTTATCGTGTGTGCATCTAGATATTTCAGGTTATTTATATATTTTTTTTCGAGCGCTGGTTATTAGCCAGTCTCCCAACTCTTTAGGTATTTGCTCAGAACAAAACAGACATTAATATAGAAATATTTGTATGGGGATTATGGGATTATTATTTTTGGAATCTTAAAATGTACAAAGAAAACTATAATGAAATAAGATATGGCCTATGAATTAAAACATAACTTTACTGTTACACCTGTTAGATTCCATAAAGTGAATCTGAATCTATAATTAATGTGGGGAATTATCTCACAGGAACTTGAAGACAAAAGAACTGTCAGGGGTAACGAAACGTATAAATAGAAGTGATTTTGATGCGGCCGTTGCATGGCGCGTGCATCGGGTTTCAGGATACGAACGTAATAATATATATATACTTATATATTTTTTTGACCATGTCTGATCCTAATAGGATCATATGGGCCTCCACAAAGTAGAGGTTTATATTAACAGATTTTGTTTTTTACGAGAAATGTATGTCAGCCACTTGCTCAACCTATTAGGTCCATACCCTGACAGACACAAATTGAAAAACAATATGTGTACTTGCCAGACCCAGGATTCGAATCTGGGACCCACGGCGTTATAGTCCAACGATTAAACCGCGCGGCCACCGTGGATGCATGCTATAATCTATTCTTAACCGACATTCCGTAAGGTTTTATTTTTAAAGACTTTTTTCCAATATCGTAAAACTAGAACATTATTATGAATACTACATCTAGTGGATGAAGTATTCAACTTAATCTCATTTTTTCATATTTATTGTCTTTATTTACAAAGTCATCTTTTTTTTGTTTTTAGCATTTTATTTTACACAAGTATGTTTGTTGTGTTGTCAAAATGGATATAAAAACAAATCCAGAAATCTAAAGAGATATCACAATTCAGAATACAAGAATTGCAGACCCTGGTTTTAATTCCATTAGGTTATGTAAGAGTATATTACGTTTTATAACTTTTATAAATTTTACTAAACTGGTGCGTCTCTTTGCCTGATTACATCGCATATAATTAGATCAAACGATATTCACTTGTATTAAGATAATATTCTGGAGTAGGAAATACATAAATAAATAGTTAATATATGTAGGTACCTAATAAATATATTTTTAGAATATTTTACACCATTTTCATCCTAGAGCCGGAGTGCAGAGTTATGAAATGTATACTCTACTAATAGATATTTTGCACTGTTTTGTAATACTTAATAATACATCCATTCTTTTTTTATTGAAATATTTTGGTAAACGTTAATTTACAATAAAAATGGATCTTTCTTCACCGTTGGTTGTCAATGTGAAATCAGTGACCCTCTTGGTTAATAAATGGATAAAATGTTAAAATTACATATTTCAAATAACATTAGATAAAGTTATCATTTATTGAGCCCACCTGGCGCGCCATTGTCGTTAAATGGCATACAAGCCTTAGACAGAACAAGTACGGTTTATTTGTGACCATTAATGTCTGATATATAGCAACACTATTGCTTGTCCATGTGATTCATATCATACTTAATTCTTCTGCGATTTTTTGACAGCCAAATGTATAAGGGCATTTGCGTGCTGAGTTTTCATTTTGAATTTCAATAGCTTACGACAGTGAAATAATTCCATTATATTTTTACGAAATAAAATTCCACAGTCAGCTCGTAATCCATTTGGAAAAGGTAAAATTTAAGTATCTCTTATATAAGTATTTCAAAAACTGTGGCACGCGTACCTACTCCTAGTTATATATTGCGGTAATATTTTTTTGTATTTTTATAAAAAAACTGATAATTGATTAGCACAGTGTTGCCAACCGTAGTGTATTTTATAATGGTATTTGTAGTGTTGGGGATTGTGGATTGTTTTGAGGATCGTAAATAAGCAACGTAGTTTTAATATACGATTAACTTTATTTATATTAATCTGCGTGAATATTATTGTACAGAAGGATCACATTTTATATGCGCGTGTTACAAATAACCGATGCGAACTATCAACTATCACGCCACACATACAGGTGCGGCATAAGAGGGGGAAGAAGAATCTGTCTCCCTCTTACAAACAATAGTCGGTATCTAGTTTAATATATAATATAATGTTGCACTTCGTCATCGAAAACCGTGGTGTTTGTACTCGGAAAAAAAATATATCGTTATAGGGGTACTAAGGTGTTTAATGTTTCGAAAACACTGTTTCATAATATTATAAAGGTTAATACAGTAAATATTTTCCCCCATTGTGCCAGTAGTTCAGCAATGGTCATAACGTCCGCTTCATAGTCCATTAGGGGTGGGTTCGAATATTAAGAATATGAAGGTCTTTGAGGCTGAGTCTATTTCACGTTTTTCAACGAGTGTTTGGTTCCAAAATAATAGACAAATGGTAAATAGCATGACTGTTTCTCGTAAAAAAATATTAAAATCTGGGTAATTGTGCCGCAGATCTTGTCATGAGCTTTTACAATTTTTTTTTTACGAAAACAGTTTATTTCATGTAGACAATTATAATAAATGCTCTTTTCTGTCGGCGCATAGGCTTTTCGATCCAATAATAATAATTGTTAATTGAAAATTTGAAATTGTCATACATTTTGATGCATCATTATCACAAACCAAGATCATATTAGGTAATATTAGGTTGTGGTAGGTTAGATTAGGTAAGGTAATGTTAGGTTTGGTTTGGTCTAAAAAGAAAGTTATAAAATCTCATGACATCATCTGCGGCACATTTACCAAAATCTGGATTGATTTATGAGTCACGATAAAAAAAATTATTGATTTCAGTTTTTCAAATTTGTTATCATCGTCTGGTAAAATATTCAGTTTGAAATGATGTTCCTGTAAATAAACTATAATAAAATTCACATCTCATGGAAAATGCAGAACTCTATTTCAATTTCCCAAAGTTATAAGTCTATTTCAAACCACAATGAAAAGTTTTACCGAATATATTTTACGATATAATGTTAAGTGACCATTACATTAAGTGTATGCTGTGAAATAAGCTGTGTAAATTTAATGGTATAGCCAAGAATTTAAATTATGAAATCAAATATGGCTTTATTCTTAATTATTGATATTTTAAAATAAAAAATATATAAGTATAATATTATATTCTTTTTAATTCTACAATAGGCCATGGGGCTCAATGACTGTAGTGCAGTGAAATAGTAGCGTATTTAGTAATACAAGTAAAATCATCACGAACACCCAGGCTTTCAGAAAATCACATAAATATATTAAAGTGACCTCACTGGGACCAAACCCGGAGCCCCCGGATGAAAGGCCAACGCTTTAGGCTAAGAGGCTTCCATAGACCGAAAACACAAGCGGTTTTAAACCGTGTGTCGTATTAAATTTATGATTTCTGTTCATGGAAATATAATTTTACCAAGTATATAAGCGTCTCACTGTATCTGTATAAATACCATATATAGAAACATGATATGTTTTCGAAAAAGGTTCCCGCCTCCGCTCCCGTTATGTATACGCAGTCACGTCGATGCGCGACCGTCTATCATAACCTTTAAGTGTGCCAGTTCAAAGAATTTAAGCCCTCATTTTTGTCCCGAGCGGAGCCGCACGTAACTGGTGATGCAACCTTGCACCGAAGTGCAAAAGTAAATGGATTTTATTTATTTATCGGCAACTATCAAATTGTCTTTAGCTTGATGAGTGACAAGGGGAGTCGGGGTTGTCCCGCTCTCCGTACGCTCTGGTGAATTTAGTAAAGGCCTCAAAATTGGCCTGTATTCATATTTCCATGAACATAAATCATAAATTTAGTTTGATATATGATTCAAAACCAGTGGGTCTATTCTATACTTTTCGACCGCTAAAGTGATAAAGTGATAATACAATAAGTTAGTTGTAATTGTTGCAAGGAGTGCTATATTTTAACAGCACCTCTCTTGGCTGTGATAAAATTTAGAGCAAGATTTGACTGTTTAGAGTTTTAGACGGCTAAATTATTGTAGGTAATAATAATATAACACCTCAATACAAATATGTAATGAATACTATCACTTTATCACTTTAGCGTTCGATAGTCGCCTTGTGTATAGAATAGACCCGCAGATACGGTTTCAGAGTTTACAGATGGCCATTTATGATGCACTGGACTTTTAGAGCGATGTTGATAATAATAAGTAATAATAAATAAGTTTTTAATGTGTTCATAATTTATACTTTCTGTGATCATGAACTATGATTCCCATGATAAAAAAATAACAATATATTTCCTAGAAACTCTGCAGATTGTTTCGGCTTAGCTCAAAAATATACGCAAAATTCCTCGTTTCCGACCTTTATATATACGACACGTGGACCCTTAAGAATGTTTCCGCTACGGTTTACAAATAAACTTATTGAGATATTATTTCTAAAACAATAGAAACTGATAGAAATAACAAACAAAGGTTTTGTTGGCTATTTTTTTATCATAGATGAACAAGAAATAAAAGAAAAATAAGCTATAACGAAGAAAAAATCCCTTGTTTTTTTGTTAGTACAGTAAATAGCAGAGATAATTGTTTATTTTTCAACCGAAATGCATATAGCATTATATATTTCCCTGCTAAGTGAAAAGACAGTGTCTTTGGTTTTTTTGAGATTGCTGTAGGATATTTAAAACTACATTTTCTTTTATATGAAGCGTCTAGTTTCAAAAGCCTCTAAAACGACTTTTGACAGTTCTGAGAAAAATGAAAAAAAAGTCATATCTATTGAATACGTGAACTCTATGTTTTTATTATTTGATTTATACACTATAAAGAGTAAAATATTTAGTATCCTTTACTCACTTTTTGTATATCTTACTGAGAGAATATATTAAAAATCAAATGATTTTCATTTTAGGGAACTTTGAAACTCAACTACCGTTTTAGGGGCTTTTGAAATTATCATGTATGATTTTAGGGGGTAATGCATGGAAGGGCGCATGAGGAAATTACAAAAGGCGTCCTGTGGTTATATTTCTTGGAGAAAAAATAAATATGTTTTGTACAAATTAAAAAAAATATTTATTCGAAGTAGGTAACTAAAATTAACAATATAAATTATCTTAACGATATAGAATTTACTATTGTATACATACATATTATATAATTAAAAATATTACAAATAATAATGAAATAGAACAGTAGTCTATACTTATAAATAATATAAAAATGAATGTTTGTTTGTCCCGCATGCGTTCCTATACCATTCATCCGATGGCGATGAAATTTTGGTGAGTTATTATGTGCACACCCGTAAAGGTTTTTGAATTGGAAAAACTGTATTTTTCTTCTTCTTCTTCATTCTATCTTATTTTATTCGTATGATTCATATACTATTCATCCTATTGCGATGAAACTTTCGTCAGTAGTTGTGCGCACACCCGCAAAGGTTTCTAAATTAGAAAAATCATCATCATCTTCTTCTTCTTTATAATTTTATCTTCTTTTATTCGTATGGTTCATATACCATTCATCCGATTGTGATGAAACTTTCGTCGGTTATTGTGCGCACACTCACAAAACCATCTTCTTTTTCTTCTATTCGTATGCGTTCTTATACCGTACACCCGATTACGATGAAATTTTCGTCAGTTGGGTGTAGTTGGGTAGAATAAAAGAAGAAGAAGATGGTTGTACTAATTCATATACCTTCGCGGGTGTGAGCACAGCAACTGACGAAAGTTTCATCGCAATCGGATGAATGGTATAGCAATGCATACGAATAGAAGAAGATAGAATAAAAGAAGAAGATAGCTGTACTAATTCAAAAATCTTTGAGGGTGTGCGCACAACAACTGACGAAAGTTTCGTTGCAATCGGATGAATGTTATAGGAACCATACGAATAAAAGAAAATAGAATGAAGAAAAAGATGATATTTCTAATTCAGAAACCTTGGCAGATGTGCACACAATAACTCAACAAAGTTTTATCGTAATCGGATGAATGGTATAGGTATAGTGTATATATTATTATTTATATTCTAGTTAGTGGCTGTTCCTACTTTATATTTTGTTATTATGCATTTTTAAATATTTGTATAGAAAATAATAAGTTGGTAAAACCGGTCCTGATAATTAATAAAATATGTGAAAAAAGTATTTAGTCAATAGGTACATATTTAACGTTTTCAATGGTAAACTGTAATTATTTTAAATCAAGTAATTTTATAATCAACAATAGGGACAGTATGATGAGTGATACCACTGGATTATTGGACAAATAACACGCAGAAATTGTCAATATTCACTTGCCGTTTTTGGCGTTCAATATTGACTTCCCATATTTATTTTCTTTCTAAATGCTTCCTGGACTCATTGGGCTTACGTTTCAATACATTAGTCAGTTCAACATTCATTATAAATATCGAAAAATACTATTAACCTACAGAGCGATCAACACGAAGTCACTTTAATTTTATTCAGGCAGACATATTGAAATCCGTATCATATGACCATCAGAGCAGCCGCTGATTGGCTTATTAATTTTAGTGAGATTTGAAATTCACACGAAAACTGTTTTAGGGGGTTTTGAAATTAAGCTTAATTTTTGATAATAAATATTGAGGGTTTTAGGCCTTTTTTGAAACCATAACTTTATCCAACATATAGTGGACAAAAACATAACTCTAAATATAAATATCTAACTCAAAATTGTATGAAAACCGTTTTAGGGGCTTTTGAAACTAGGCGCTTCATTACCTATGTAAAATTATTGGATTGTTTAGACATACCTAACCTCTAAAAAGTTGTATATTTCACTAAAACCAAAACCCTGTCTTTTTACTTAGCAAGGAAGTATAATAGGTCAGAAGAGTGGCAATAAAGTAGTGAAACAATCATAAAAACACACAAACTAAATAAAATCACATTACCTAATACGTATTTATACTTCACCGGTAACCAAGCCAATGTTTTACGCATATGACTACGAGAACCGCTAAAACTATCGACCATTAAACTAATCCATAGAATGTAATAACTTATTTGGCGGTACACGGTGGCGATGATCTGGGGTCACCACTTTGGCGGTATGATTATGTGGAGGTAAAGTCATCGTTGCTTGGTTGTTTGAAGGAGAAAGTTTACTTGCCGTTACAAGAATAAATAAATACAATAATAAAGATGACAGCGTGAGATTATAATTACGGGTATTGATGTATTGGTGAAATCGCTGTGATCGAGAGATTGATTATATTAATGAACTGAGAGACTGGACTCGAGTGGAATGACGGTTGACTACGCCGAGTGACGGACTCGTGACGATAGTAGTGCGTCGCGTTATGGACTCGATGAGTGAGTGATGATTTATGGATTTTCCTTCTTATTTATACTAATTCAGTCCATATATTCTAAAAAACAATGTCGCAATTAACAAATCATAACAGAGTCTACTGATTTAGTTATGATTGGGAAACGCTGATAATCTTCGAGAAATTTGCAGCGTCGTATGGGGAGCGGGATAGTCCCGACTCTTCTGTAGACTCATCCATTTCAATTCGTGACGCTCAGTATGCGGGTACACAAAGTGCTTCACATCAGCGGACAGCAGAGCCAGTCCAAAAAACAAATAAAAATCTTTCTTAACTTTCTTCTTTAAGCACTACGGTGCATGGTTGCAGCATCAGTCCCGTGCGGCTCCGTCTTGGGACGGAATGAGCACTTAAAATCACTTCTTTCAGACATGTTCAAAGTGTCATTGAAAGCGGCCGTGCATATCCACGGCTGTGCATATATGACTGGTGGTGGTGGGCACTTTAACGTAATGCAACAACCGTTTTCATTATATTGTTATGTTTTGACAACAAAACATACATATTGAAAACGTTGAAGTATGTAATGCTGAGTGGTATGATTGCTACATCTATATCATCGTTGTTCTATAAAAGTGAAATTATTACAGACTAGTTGTCTATCACGAAAAATACCTCAGGTCGAGTAAGTAAGGAAGAAAATAAATTATTCTCTCAAGTAATTTCAAATAGAGTTTGAAAATACTTTACACTTTGTCTAATACATGAAATGGGCCTCAACCGGATTAAAGATAAATCAAGAGTCACTATTTTCATTTCGACTTTCGAGAGTAAAAAGCTCGAGTAACCAAACACAATTAACTATATAGGGGTAGTTCATTTTGTGGCTTTTCTTTTCCTCGAAAATTTTTCCAGCGTTCACTGACCCGGTACTTAATTAACTTTTGTGGGCCTCAGTAAGAAAAATCCTTTTTTCCCTAACGAATGTCAACACAATCAGTTCAATTTATTTGTATAGCCCCGAGAAAAAGGCTAGTTCAGGTACCGATTAGATTTTCAATAATAATTATTGTACTAGCTGAGCCAGCTGGCTCTCGCCAGTCTGTCTCGCTAGTCTTGCAGACGGCTTGGCGGTATTGGATATTAATATAATTGTGAAGTATGCATAGGCGGCGCCATAATTTTCCCTTCGTCATAGACTTTCATTCACCTCAGACAGTTTGATATTTCGCTGATTTGTCAGTTTTACAATTTGCAAGTCGTCACTGCCAATATAAATTTGGGGTCATATGCGTAGTCTATTCTGGAGTCTGGCCTTTACAATATCGTCTGACACCACTTCAGACTGATAGGCCTAGCAGAATAGCTGGCAATCGCCGATTGCTACTACTGACATTTTAATAGAATATACCTAATATGTTTATATATTGCATTTTCTCATTCATTCTTATTTATTTTCGTTAAACTAAGAACATACATTACACGTCATGTTGTTGGTTAGTTTTTTATAATTCATTAAACCCTGCCTAACCAAACAATAGTAGTTAAAATATTATTCTATCTATTAAATATCCAAAATGATGTATGATTTAATGGCATAATTTTAAATATTTTATAGACAGATGCGTATTATGGCTTGGTTTCCCAGGGTTTAATTGAATTTAAAAAACTAACCAACAACATGTCAACATGCTAAAATTATTATTTAACAAATTATCTTTGTGGGGAAATAAAAAAAATATTATTTTTATCATGTACAAAAATGGAAAAAGAAACAAGTAGGTACTTACTTATTGTACCTAATTGTGTCGTATAAAGGTCATAATAGACTATATTTGACTATAAGTATATATTTCACTTAGAAGAAATAAAAGATGAAATAGCAAACAACATGCATAATATCATTATCAAAAGAAACATTATTGCAATTAAATTTTTATTAATATTAAAAGTTACTAATGATATAAAAGAAGAATAAAGGTTACTGTAATTTTATATGTAATTATTATTATAAAATTTATACCTAAACATTAATATTGTTTAATTACTTGTATTAAACGTCACATGAATTTCATTTACCAACGAAATGTAAAAATAATACAATTATTACTGAATCACGATAACAACGAGTACCTATCTATTTTATATGGAAGTGTGTGATACTTCGACGTTGATCTAACAATGTATCTATCTGACATTTATAGTCAATTTTTCAGGGGGTTCAAAAAACTGTTTTTGTCGGTATCAGTATTATTTTTATTTTTCAAGTGAAATGATTTAATATTAGTACTAAAACAGTCATTTAAAAATGTATGAAAATTGTAATGTCATAATAAAATAAATCACGCAGATAGATAATATTTCTTTTTAGTTTCTAGACACTTTGATGCAGATAGACACTATTTCCACGTCAAATTTTAGGATTTTTTTCGTAGAACAATAATATTTCCATTCGATCCGTCACCATTTTGTACAAAATACACCAATAACCTAGAATTTGCCAAAACTGCAGATAGATACTATTGTCAGATCACAGTCGACTTACTATAATATCGAGAAGAGCGTAATATGTACCTATATAATGTAGTTTCTTATTTATTAAGTCTGAAATTATTCAATTTATTGATGGAATTATTAAAATTATCTTCATCTTACAATAAATGTCTTGATTGAAATTGATTATTTATGGGTGCTAATAGAAATGTCTCATTTTTTCGATTACTTATTCCTGCAAATTCTAAATTTGAAATCTGATACGTCAAATGAACTTGTTTTGCGAAAGAAAACAAATGACAATCTAAGTCTTTTAGTTTGACAGATAAAAAGCAGTGACATGGTTTTAGATTATATTTTCGTAGTAATTAGTGAGGAAATATGTATTTATTTTGTGTTAAAACTCAAGAATACGCCAATGTGCTACTTACAGATTTGAATAATTTTGTGGAATATTAATTTAGATATTTTGCAATATTGATTATATAAAAATTATTAAACGACATTATAATCAATTTGAGGTACACGGACTGCAAGATGCGAAAATGTATGGTGACGAATATAAAACGCGATTTAAAAACGATAGTATCTGTGATTGTGTCGAGTTTTATCAGATTGTGCCCGATTCAAATGGAAGTAGATTCGGGACTCTAAAAATTTAAGTGAATTCATTTAATAATCAACAAAACGGTGTTTAAATAAAAAAGTTGACGTATTTTCCAAAATTTCTTAGGATAATAATATATAGGAGACTAGCTGAGCCAGCTGGCTCTCGCCAGTCTGTCTCGCTAGGTCTTGCAGACAGCTTTTCGTTATAATGACATGGTTTTGGATTTTAATATAATTGTAAAGTATGTAAAGTATGTATAGACGGCGCCATAGTTTTCTCTTCGGGATGGATTTTCATTCACGTTAGACAGTTTGACATTTTGCTGATATGTCAGTTTTACGATTTGCATGTCGTCACTGCCATACAAATTTGGAGTCGTATGCGTAGTCTATTCTAGAGTCTGGCCTTCACAATATCGTCTGACACCACTTCAGGCTGCTAGGCCTAGCAGAATCGCCGATTGCTACCAATGAAATTTTAATTTTAATACAATATGTGTATAGGTATGTGCATTTAAATATGATAAATAATTATACATCTCATTCGTTCGAATATACAGCAATAATATGTGATTATCTTAAAAAGCGATCCATTATACGAGGGTGGGTCAATAATTCCTTAGAAAAAAGCATTAAAACAGTTTTTATTTTTGTATTTTTTTTTATTTCTCAACATAATCTCCTTGGAGCTCAATACACTTGGTTAGACGTTTCTCAATTTTTTTTAAACCGTCAAAAAAATAAGTTTTCGGAAGGTCCTCAAAATAAGCATTTATCCGATCGATGACTTCTTCATTTGAAAAAAAACGTTGTCCACTTAGCCATTTTTTTTAATTTGGGAAAAGGAAAAAGTCACTGGGGGCTAAATCTGGCGAATACGGTGGGTGGTCGACCAATTCGAACTTCAATTCTTCAATTTTAGCGATTGATCGTAAACATGTGTGAACACGGGCATTGTCCTGATGAAAGAGTCATCGATCGGACAAATGCTTATTTTGAGGACCTTCCGAAAACTTATTTTTCTGACGGTTTAAAAAAAATTGAGAAACGTCTAACCAAGTGTATTGAGCTCCAAGGAAATTATGTTGAGAAATAAAAAAAAAATACAAAAATAAAACCTGTTTTAATGCTTTTTTCTAAGGAATTATTGACCCACCCTCGTAATCCCCTGTTATTGTTTTTCCTTTTTCCAAATAGTCAACAAAAATAATTCCACGTGCATCCCAAAATACAGTAGCCATAACCTTACCAGCTGATTTTACGGTTTTCGCCTTCTTTGGACATGGTTCGCCTTTCGCAATCCACTGCTTTGACTGTTCTTTCGTCTCGGGAGTATAGTGGTGTATCCATGTTTCATCTACAGTCACAAAGCGACGAAAAAATTTATCCGGATTGCGTTGCATGAGCGACAACAGGGCTTTAGAGGCCACCACCCTATTGCGTTTATTGTCGACTGTGAGCAAACGCGGCACCCATTTTGCAGAAATATTTTTCATGCCCAATTTGTCATGTAAAATAGAAATGACGCTACCTTTTGAGATCCCTGTAACCTCAATTATCTCACTAAACTTTAATCTTTGGTCACTTAACACCATATCGTGGATTTTATTGATCATTTCTGGTGTAGTCACCTCTACAGGACGTCCTGAGCGTGGTTCATCCTTTGTTGATGTACGACCACGTTTAAATTCATTTAACCAGTTATAAATAGTTGCAAGTGAAGGAGCAGATATGCCGTGAACTAAATCCAACTCATTTTTTATTTCCTTTGCTGTTAACCCTTTTATAATAAAATGTTTAATAACAGCTCTAAACTCAATTTTCTCTTTTTTTTTGTAAACAAGCAATTTTTTTTTAAATGTACGAGAAACACACAACAACCCGACCAATCTGATTGAAACTTCGCAGCATACTGAATCGGTAGTGCCGCTGCATGAAAACAAACCGCTTACAGTACTAGTCGCGCCACCTGTCGGCTTTTCTAAGGACTTATTGACCCACCCTCGTATCAAAATATTAATCTCTTTCGGGTCCCATTTACATATTAAAAAAAGGTTAGCAGCATAAAAAACAAACTTAAACATTGTTTTATTTCATTGTCTATAAAAAATTAATGCCTGCAGCCATAGAATAATATTTACAAAATCAAATTTTGAATTCAAAATTAACCTTAACCAATATAGTTTTCCAGTGCGGAACATTCATATTGAGACAAAAAATGTTAATAAATAATAAAACAATACATATTATATCTGAAAGGAATAGACCAATTCTGATAAAAACAGGAATTTATAAAACCTAAAAATGTGGAATCAGCTTAAAGAGGCCTTCATCCAGCAGTAGATTGATACAGGTTGATGACGATAATGACGATATAAATGGGTAGGTATATAAAATCTCAAATTAAAAAAAATATAGCTGTTTATATGACTAAGAAGAGTAGAATTAGGTTGGGATAACCTTCATCCAGCAGTGGATTGATCTTGGTTGATGATGATAATGACAATATTATGAATGGGTGAATATAATATCAGCAATTTTGATAAATATAGCAATTCATATGACCGTATGACTGACAGAAATACAAACAAATTAGAAAGGCCTTCATCCATCAGTGCATTGATTCAGGCTCATGATATAATATAAATAAATATAATATAATATCACCAATTTTGATAAATAGAGTAATTCAAATGACATAAAGGAGTAGAATCAGGCTAGGGAGGCCTTTATCCAGCAGTGGATTGGTTCAGGTCGATGATGATAAGGACAATAGAAATAGGTATAATATCACAAATTCGTACAACCTATAGTAGTAGAATCAGGTTGCGGAACCCTTCATCCATCAGTGGATTGATTCAGGCTCATGATATAGTATAAATAGATATAATATAATATCACCAATTTTGATAAATACAACAATTCATATGACAGAAAAGAGTATAATCAGGCTATGGGAAGCCTTTATCCAGCAGTAGATTGGTTCAGGTCGATGATGATAAGGATGATAGAAATAAGTGTAATTTCACAAATTCGTTTAAACAAACCCTTCATCCAGCAGTGGATTGATGATGATGATGAAATTCAAGACTATCGAGAATACAATCAACGTAGAGAGGCCGTCATCCAGCAGTGGATTTATTAAGGCTCGTGATAATAATGGCATTATAAATACAGATAGGTAGATAGTATAATATCACTGATTTTGATAAATATAATAATTCATGTGTAAGTAAGGGGTATAATAAGGCTGAGGAGGCCTTCATCCAGCAGTGGATAGGTCCAGATTGATGATGATAAGGATGGTAAAAATGGGTAGATGTTATACAATATCATACATTTTGTTAACTATAACAATTCTTATTAATTTATTTCATTGTTTGCAATGGCAACTTAATATGACTATATTGTAATCTATCGAAATTAGTAGCCTAATTATTCAATAATAAAGAGTTCGTGAACAGCCACAAAGAAGTATTTAAAAAAATCAAATTTGTTATTAATTAATAGAAAACTCATCTTACAATAAAAATGTCTTGATTGAAATTGATTATTTAACATGCTAATAGAAATGTCACATTTTTCGATTGTTTCTGCAAATTCTAAATTTGAATTCTGACACGTTAAATGAACTTGTTATAGGCGAAAACAATTGAAAATCAATCATTTATTTCAGTTTGACAGATAAGTGGCAGGAAGTAGTTTTAGATTATATTTTCGTAATAATTAGTGAGGAAATATGTATTTATTTTGTGCTAAAACTCAAGAATACGCCAATGTGCTACTTACAGATTTGAATAATTTTGAGGAATATTAATTTAGATATTTTGCAATATTGATTATATAGAAAGTATTAAACGACATTATAATCAATTTGAGGTACACGGGCAGCAAGATGCGAAAATGTATGGTGACGGATGTAAAACGCGATTTAAAAACGATAATACGAGGGTGGGTAAATAATTCCTTAGAAAAAAGCATTAAAACAGTTTTTATTTTTGTATTTTTTTTTATTTCTCAACATAATCTCCTTGGAGCTCAATACACTTGGTTAGACGTTTCTCAATTTTTTTTAAACCGTCAGAAAAATAAGTTTTCGGAAGATCCTCAAAATAAGCATTTGTCCGATCGATGACTTCTTCATTTGAAAAAAAACGTTGTCCACTTAGCCATTTTTTTAAGTTTGGGAAAAGGAAAAAGTCACTGGGGGCTAAATCTGGCGAATACGGTGGGTGGTCGACCAATTCGAACTTCAATTCTTCAATTTTAGCCATTGATCGTAAACATGTGTGAACACGGGCATTGTCCTGATGAAAGAGGATTTTTTCCTGTTTAAATGAGGCCGTTTTTCTTCAATTTTGTTTTTTAGCTGGTCCAATAAAGATGCATAATAATCCCCTGTTATTGTTTTTCCTTTTTCCAAATAGTCAACGAAAATAATTTCACGTGCATCCCAAAATACAGTAGCCATAACCTTACCAGCTGATTTTACGGTTTTCGCCTTCTTTGGACATGGTTTGCCTTCGCAATCCACTGCTTTGACTGTCCTTTCGTCTCGGGAGTATCGTGGTGTATCCATGTTTTATCTACAGTCACAAAGCGACGAAAAAAATCATCCGGATTGCGTTGCATGAGCGACAACAGGGCTTTAGAGGCCACCACCTTATTGCGTTTATTGTCGACTGTGAGCAAACGCGGCACCCATCTTGCAGAAATATTTTTCATGCCCAATTTGTCATGTAAAATAGAAATGACGCTACCTTTTGAGATCCCTGTAACCTCAATTATCTCACTCAACTTGAATCTTCGGTCACTTAACACCATATCGTGTATTTTATTGATCATTTCTGGTGTAGTCACCTCTACAGGACGTCTTGAGCGTGGTTCATCCTTTGTTGATGTACGACCACGTTTAAATTCATTTAACCAGTTATAAATAGTTGCAAGTAAAGGAGCAGATATGCCGTGAACTAAATCCAACTCATTTGTTTTTTCCTTTGCTGTTAACCCTTTTATAATAAAATGTTTAATAACAGCTCTAAACTCAATTTTCTCCATTTTCCATTTTTCCATTTTCTTTTAAATGTACGAGAAACACACAACAACCCGACCAATCTGATTGAAACTTCGCAGCATACTGAATTGGTAGTGCCGCTGCATGAAAACAAACCGCTTACAGTACTAGTCGCGCCACCTGTCGGCTTTTCTAAGGACTTATTGACCCACCCTCTTATCTGTGATTGTGTTGAGTTTTATCAGATTGTGCTGCCCGATTCAAATGGAAGTAGATTCGGGACTCCAAAAATTGAAGTGAATTCCTTTAATAATCAAGATAGTGGTATTTAAATAAAAAAGTTGACGTATTTTCCAAAATCTCTTAGGATAATAATATATAGGAGATAATAATATAAAGGAGATTATTGTACCCTCACATAAATGATCTCTAGTAGCTAAATAATAATACCTTTTCAATTGACAATATATCCAAAGGTTTTCTTGAAAAATAAGAATTTATTAAGTTGATGGCCACAATGAATACCCATATCCAGTATTACTATCTCTCTGTAGGTATTGTAATATTTATTAACAAGCTTAAATCTTCTCTATGTACCCGGGAATCTACTTTACCGTAGATATCAAGAATTTCGAAGCTTTTTTTATACAAATATTTCAAATTATGTACAAAGTATCTTTAACTCGCGTGTCAGTCATATACAAAGTGTATATAGGTATATTTTGAGATAATTGTTATAATTATAAATTAACATATCATGTACTAACATTGACACCTCGTATCTGAAATTCAGTATTTTTGACATGAGTTAAAATGTTATACACTATTAAATGAAATTAAATAAAAACTGAAATGATTTAGTTAATTTTTTAAGTTAACTATATTTTTGTTTTAATTTTATTTGATTACTTACCTGATTTTTTATAACATTTTAATTCCCCTTATCAAAAATATTGATTGTCAGATACGAGGTGTTAATGATAGATCGTCGATATATTGATTAATCATCAAATATGTTTTTTGCAATTTAATACTTCCTTACTTGCTGAAGCTATATACCTTTCAGGTCCATGACCGACTGTACAGCCGTGCTCCAGGATCTCTATCCCGAGCTCTCTCTATCTAGTCTATCACACTCAGCCTCTCTGCGTCCCTCTTGACGTTATCCGCCCATCCTAGCTTTGGGGTCGAGTGCCTACAAGCATTGCTTTGTATACTTTATAAATAGCTACGAGAGCAACGAAATGACAAATACAATGTGATATAATTTATTATTTGTCTTGTATAAACTTGTTAGTTTGCGATTTTTAATTGGATACATTTAATTTTATACGTGCTATAGTAAAATTATTACCAAGCATTCTCTTAATTTATATAATTATGATATCCATCGACGAAAATAGTTGTTCGCAAATATTTATGTTAACTTAAAAAAGTGTGTTTAAAAGAATGATAACCAATAATGGTACATACTTCTTCTTTTTAACACTATACCAGGATAAATCGTATACTTATACCTTATTATACTAGATATATATGACTATATATATTAGATTTATTATTCAAAATCAGTTTACTAAAAACTTATACCTCATGTTAGAACTGGGATGATGTTTAATTATCTATACATAATACATAAATTGTGACACTGAGAGAATTAGTAACGTTGTCATGGAGTTAGACAGAGTTATGTCCTCACTCCGTTTTCTTCATCATCCTCTTTAACTTCATACTACGAAAATCAATACTACCTGACTGAGGCATACCTGTTACCCCTACAGTGAAACTGTGTGACCTGAAATACGCCGATGACTCTGTCCTATTTAACAACTTATCGATTACATTCAAGAGATAATTATTGACAGTCTGCAAATCAACGCGAATAAAACCAATAAGTCAATAGCACATAAAAGATAAACAAAACTATGAATATCATAATTAGGGATTGCAATACCAGTTTTAAAAACCCAATATATAGAAATTTTCGGTGAAACCACATTCATTTACGTGTTTAAAAATTAATTTAATGTTATTTCTTCATTAATTTGTACTGTATTGCCTATTAAATTGAGTGTTTAAGTTATGTTCTGCTAAAATGCAAACATATTGACTGAATCCAATAGAGGTGAAATAATAATGAAACGAAATCCATCAAATATATTTATTTATAAATTTTTTGCAATAAATTAATTGTTGTTTTTATTTAATAAAACGCGTGGGACATTTTCAACGTTGAAAATGTCCCACTGAGGCGGACGAAACCGGTCCTAATCTATTGATTAAAAGTGGAATAAGTACTAAAAAAATTGCGTTTTATTAAATAAAAACAACAATACAATGCAGTTCCACCATGAATTGACAATTAACAAAATAAAAGAAAAATGCAATTAATTAACATAATATTATTTCAAAATAGAAAACATTCATGACAAATGTTTAATTATACTATAATAAAATTCATAAGCGTTGAATTGAAGAAGCTGTCATATTTGGATTTACGTGGGGGTAAGGAATAGGGATGGATAGGGATAGGTTGGGGATAAGCATGCTTAACAAGCAAAAAAAATAATCAATTATTAAATTCAAGTTAAATTGAAAGAAAAAATAAATTAGTTATTTTTTTTGCTTGTTTAGCATGCTTATCCCCAACCTATCCCTATCCATCCCTATTCCTTACCCCCACGTAAATCCAAATATGACATTTTTCAAACATAGTTGATAATAAAGTAAATATCAGCATTGTACCAACCTGGTTCAATCATAAAATAATAATAATATATATACAATAATTGCCAATTTGGTTTTGCGTGAGGGCTGGTCTGTTGGAAAGTAATAAATACTGTGCGTCAAGCACCGTCCGAATATTTAAGGGAAAAACTACTAAAACATGACTACAAAATACTAGGACGGTGCTTGACGCACAGTATTTATTACTTTCCAACAGACCAGCCCTCACGCAAAACCAAATTGGCAATTATTGTATATATATTATTATTATTTTATGATTGAACCAGGTTGGTACAATGCTGATATTTACTTTATTATCAACTATGTTTGAAAAATGTCATATTTGGATTTACGTGGGGGTAAGGAATAGGGATGGATAGGGATAGGTTGGGGATAAGCATGCTAAACAAGCAAAAAAAATAACTAATTTATTTTTTCTTTCAATTTAACTTGAATTTAATAATTGATTATTTTTTTTGCTTGTTTAGCATGCTTATCCCCAACCTATCCCTATCCATCCCTATTCCTTACCCCCACGTAAATCCAAATATGACATTTGCTAGAGAAAAAAAATCAGACGCGTCCGAGGAACATCTTCGGCACCCCGGATCACTAAAACAAACCGGACAGTAGTGATACACCTTCAGTTCCCACGACTTCCAAGGAGCTAGCAGCCAACAAATAGTAATAAAAATCTCCCCGCAGCCTGTACCGACAAAGATACATTGAACAGAACAAGTATAACCAATCACTACAATCAATAAAAAAAATATAATAAAAATAGCAAACAAAACCGTCCATCGCAAAGGTGGTGGTTGCAGACCTTTCGGAAATGTCATATTTGGATTTACGTGGGGGTCTTCTGATAGCATCAATCCTCCCAGGGGTTGGGCATCATGGACGGCATGCTTAGAGATAGTATAATATAATAAAGTAATTAATAGAAATTAAAATTACTCCGCCGCAGATTCTGGAACAACTCAATCCCTTTCATACATACTTAAAATATTGATTACATTCTTTTATAACTTTTGCCAACTATTAAAGGTTCATCTTGTTTTCAATAACTTAATATCATTTGAAATCAATTTATTAAATCATTCACTGATCTATTATTATTTTCAACTTAATTACTCAATGCTTATATTATTACTCAAATTATGGAAGCAATTTTAATTTCTATTAATTACTTTATTATATTATACTATCTCTAAGCATGCCGTCCATGATGCCCAACCCCTGGGAGGATTGATGCTATCAGAAGACCCCCACGTAAATCTAAATATGACAAAGCCTTTCCTGGAGCCGCACTTATTAGCACTTTAGTTAAAATTATCAATATATTAAAATTATTTGTAAAAATCACCAGTTCCATATTTTTTAATGTCCACATTATAAATAATTTTAATAGCTGTATTTACTGATAAGTAGGTACTTCTGTTTTTTATGTTTTAACGAATACCGGTATTATTACTGGTATTAGTGGTATTCAATAAGAAATACCGAAAAACCGGTATTGACATTTTCATTAGGTATTGCAATCCCTAATCATAATATCATAATCATTATTATGCTACTAATTTTACAAAATAATCTTTTATTTAATTTATTTTTTATTAGATATTTTTCGTTTTCTTTCTGAAAATAGTAATAATATAATATACCTACTTATATGTTTGTGCCGAAGCAATAATCGTTGTTAAAATCGACTTTGCTGAGTTATTATATTTGCAAAAGTATTTTATATGGGAGTTGTTTGATAATTCTGTTAAAACTTTTCTACGCAGCAGATAGATGCTTCGAGTTTCAATTCCGACCGAGCTTATCCTCTGGCATTATTCTTAATGCAGATGTATAAAATAGGCTCGTCTGGGTTCATAAGTTTTCAGGTTAGGCCGTTGAGTTATAATATATTATATCACAGCCAAAAAAGTGTGCTCGAAAAAGTTTGTCACCTCTAAAGTGTTCGAAAACTCACGTATTGCATATCGCTCACGTGAATGTTGACACAGATGGTTTGAGAATGTCAGATTATCGCATTTGTGTGAACGATCAAAATGTAATAACCATGAATAAAACGTATTAGCTAAGCTCTAAAAATTACATTTTTTTATAATTTATATGTAACATATTGTTCATTATTCACTTGAAATTAACTAGCTTATAAATGTACCGCTTTCAGATAAAATATGTTTATCAGTTGCCATTTTATATTAAATCTCATGACAACGCAACCACTGCTAATCAAAAACTGTACGATTTAGTCATTTGGGCAGACGACATCTTTGACCAATTAACAATAATAAATTATTGAATTGAGATTGAGATCACCGTCAACAGGCTCGTCATCAATGTTATTCGAACCTTTGAATCCTTTGTCGATTTCCAATCTGCCTATCGAGGTAGTGACCAAGTAAACATTAGGTGTCACGGTATCAGATGGCAGTTTTATATGTTAACTTGGTATCTGCATGGGCACGGTGAGGTCTGCATCCAACCTACTCTGAGTTGTATGGAGGTTGACGCTGTTTTTCGTTTCATCTAAATCAGGGGGGGGGCAAACTTTTTGGATGGAGGGCCGAATTCAAGAATTCAAAATGAGCGGCGGGCCGCAAGTAAAATACCATTTTTAGATACCTATACACTATTTATTATCACGAAAAATAAACATTACAAAAAAAAATAATGAGATGAATGAAACTGTTGTACATTTTTGAACATTTTTTTTAAATTCAGGTGTTAATTTTGTAGTTGAAATTCTCAAAACTGCTCGTAAATGGGCATCGGAGATATTTAATCGTAAAGAATTTTTATTGAGGTTCATGATCGAAAATGTATGTTCACATATATAGGTTGATCCAAAAATAACGAACATTTTTCTTGCATAATCTTTAAGTTGGTCGAATTTGTCTGAATTAAGGACATTGTAAAATTTGGAGATTTCTTCACGACGATGCGATTCTTTTAAATCAGTGTCACACTGCAGATCAATAATCTCAAGTTGTAGCTCTGTCGGCACACTATCAATACCTATTGAAATCGATGTTCAACGTAGAAAATAGTGGTTACATAGTGTGAGACGAGACGCAAGGAAGACAACAAATTCTTCAAATTTTAATCTATTGTCAATATTTTTTAAAAAATTATAAAAAAGTTATTCGTAATCAGAAGTACAATTAATGATGGTAGGCTGCAAAAAAATACCCGGCGGGCCGCAGTTTGCCGCCCTCTGATCTGAATGCTACCTTTAATATTACCAAGGATCAAAGGTACCGGCTGTTGAGCTTTGAGAATCAAAGTTAAGTTGGATATATGCTAAGTATTTTGATCGAGAGTACAATATCTCACCCTTGTACTGTAGCCAACCCTTCTTCACCCTTTAGTGATAATATCAAAGAATTCTATGCGATACAGCTCTCACATAATAGGGGGCACGGTTGTAGCTATGTACCGGTGGAAATAAAACGACCCTGTGCTTGCCCAATCCTCCGATGCTGGAGCGTGACATGGTGAAGTAATTATGAATATGAACGCTTCACAATATTAACACAATGCTTACGGGCCCTTTTAATTAATTTTGTAATTAACGTGTTAATTTGCATTTGAAAAGTAATTAGCAAAAATACAATTGTGTGCGGCCCATAAGCTATGGGTTAACAACATTATTGTAATGGTTTAATCGAAATATTTATTATTATCATCATCATAATCAATTATCATGAACGTGATAACCCAGATGAGCATCAGTTTTCTCTCTTCGAATTCCATTCGGTATCTCAAGCCTACGGCAGCCATTTTTGTCATCCCTAATTTTTCGGATGTGTTATTTTGCCTGGGGGTTTTGCCAGTGATGTAATAAGTGTCTCCATTCATAAACTTCACAACTCTATCTATTAGTCTGACCCTGATCTCATAATATGTTAGAATATTTTTTATGCACGTTTTATAAATACGTGTTCACTATTTATTCTCGTGTCATTTTTCCAATGTTTTGTGGTCTGACATGGCTACCCTTTTATTTAAGGTTTATTTTATTCTAAGATTACCACCAATAATATAATACTTAAGATTAATCATGTTCATTGAGGGCACTACTCTCAATAATCAATGAATAAGTCGTGATAGATTCATAATGATACATATTAACTAATTAAGTACATACTTCATTACCTTGTTAATAATAACAGGTATTTTTGAACAAGTTTTAAAATAGTAATAAAGTGACTATTACGCAGCGACAATTTTTTGACGCAATCGATTTATGAGAAGATTTAAAGGGGGGTGGGGGGAAATGGTTAAACGTAGTTATACAATAATTTCCAATAATAATTATTGAATATTGACGATAAACTACCACATTACATAACGTTCCTAAACCAAAACTAAGTATAAGATTCATCAAGAAGAAAACGACACACGATTGATTTTCTCTTTCACACCAAAATGTAACGCTTGCGGCAGGAGAGAAAGGTCATTCGATTCTTTTGATTCGATCACTTTAACATTGAATTCACACATGCATGGATATTTTTGCTGAACAATTTACTCTGATGGATGCCTGCGGACGGCATCCATTTAAATTCAGTTAATATGTAGCTTCATTTGAAAATTTTAATAGAATCAATTTATATCATCGGATGAATGAGGTTCAGAGAAGTAACTATGCATATCTTTAATGTTTGTATAAATTCACTGTATTTATGAACCAAGTTTCAATTGTTAAAAATACTATGTCTCTCCTTTTTTTCATTGTTTTTAATTAGATTCATATAATTTATTTTATCTTGTAATAAATAATGGTCAATTACCAAATTACAGTGTGTTCTTTGACATCTGCATTATTTCACTGTGTACACATTTAGAAGATAACATTTCGTGTTCATATTATTGTTCATATACTCACTTACCACACATTCATATTTAATAAATTGAATACCTATTATTTTTACTGCTATCCATTTATAAACCAATAGATAAAAATTTACTGATAGTCAAATCTACGTGATGGCACGATTCTACGGCTTGATATTAAGAGACAATTTTTAATCTTTGCTTGACCGTTTTAGCACAACAACTACATTTTCTAGTGCATGTTTTTTTTTATATGACAATACTGTAATAGGTGGGGCGCCAATTTGTATGAGTTAAAAGTTGCAAGTTCATGTAGTTATTGAAATAAAAGAGATATCAGCAATAAGGGGTGAAATTGTAGAAATGTTTGGCAATGCTCAAAGGTAAAGTTAGATTATATAAATTGACTGTTATTGACTGAGATTTCGCTGTTACGTGGATTTGATTATTAGTGAAATACGAATCTATATAATATATAAAAATGGATATAGTTAGAATATAATATATATTAAATAAGCAAGACGTGTAGTGTATATTAGTAATTACAGCGCCAAGTGTGATCTAAATATGTGCATGATTAAATACTGTATATGTAAAGAAAACATTGTAATTTAGAGAGTTAACAATTGTTTATAGATTCTTATAATTAAAATAAATGAAAAAATAGTCACATGGTATTTACTAACAATCATGACTCGTGATCAATGTTTGCAAAGACAGAGAAATTATAAAAACATTATAGATTATTTGATACTAATCTGTACGTCTTTTGGTATTCACTGATTCTATAAAAAAAATCAAATGAAGCTACTTGTCATACTAAATTTAAAATTGGATGTCGCCCGAGTGGCAACCGCCAAAGTAAACACTACTTATCAAAGAGATCTGTCCATCTGTGCAGTCAAGGTTAAAGTAAGATAGTCAAAGAAATTCAAAGCCTTTATCTTCTGCTGCATTATTGCAGTTGGTGTAAAAGAGGCAATCAATCATGTGTCTTTTTCTGATTGATTATACTTATACGTATTTTTTGATTAGGTATATTTACAACATGATAACACATTAATATTCTTACTAGGTAGGTACATTGGTAGTTGGGTTTTATGGAATCTATTTTAACGTTTATCGTGAGGGTGCTCAAAATCAGTCAGCGTATCGGGCGCGCAAATCCATAAACTCACCACTACTAATACGACGTATAAATTTGGTTTAAGAATGCTTAAAAGATAACTTCAAGTTAACAAAAAACTGGTATTAGATTGCTAATTTTTAATAATATTATCAAGGGGATTTGATATTATATTATTTGTGAGTAATATGCAAATATCTATTTTTAAATTTGGTTTACCTAGGTAATAAAGTTTAAAATAAATTACCATTGCCTAAATAAGAGCTTTAAAATTGAAAACTCTCAACTTATCTTCTTGTACTTTGAATTTTCTAATAAAATTAAAATGCATCACGACACTCTTGTCTCAAGAACACTTTGGCTTAAAGTAATAAACTTTTGAAAACTCTATAAGGTCTATAGAAAAAGTCAAACATTTGCAGTAAATTGACAATGGAACAGAATGTTTAATATTGCATTCAATGAACTGAGCAGACATGTTCTCCAAAATAACTTGCACGATTCTCATGGAAAATAAAATTCTTTTCATAAGAAAATTTTGATTATTACAGCAAACGCTCTATTAAGAATTTAGTAATAGAGTTTTATCATTTTTTAATTAATATATCAGTTGTTTTTATCTATTTTTTGATTTATCGAAACGTAGACATCAATTTAATATTTTTTAGGTAATTTATTAAAACCTTTTCAAGTTTTATTTACCTTCTTTTCGATTTAATAATAGAAAGCTCGAAATGAATAATGTTCGAAAGCTTTCATAATTTATAAAAAAATATACATTGTTCTCGATATATTGATTATTTTAGTAATAATATTAGAAATTCATACTGTGTATAAGTATAGAAATTATGTTTTCTACCTAAAAAAAGCAATCATATATTTTTTAAATCTAAATAATCTAAATCAGCAGCCTCAAAAGTGTGGGTAGGTACAATGTAAAAATGTCGCGAACGCTAACAACTATTTGAAAAAAAAGGCAGGTTATAATTAGCTGTAATAATATATTTAACTACATCTCAATAATTTCAAAAATAATTTGGAACTCTTAATTAAATTTAGCTTCCATTAAAACTTGGGTTTTATATTATGAATTGCCATTCAAAGACGTCCTAAAATATGTTTGTTTGCAAATTTAACTTCGGGATGCTAATTAATTGACTTATATTTTTGTATTATAGATTGATTATTATTGTAGCTTTTTTATCAATCGTTGTACAGAAAACAGGAAGATTTGAGAAGATAAAAAGAAATACAATATCATAATAACCAATTAAAAAAAACTAATTTCATTTATATCACTTACTAGCTGAAGTATCCGGCTTCGCACAGGGTCGCTTCGTGGTTTTATTTATCTTAGCTATTTAAAAAATAATAAGGGGTAATTATTTTTTTAATATTAAAATATCTGTGTAATACAATATGGCAATATGAAAATAATTCTAATAGGAGTAAAGGTCAAATAAAAGACACTAAATTAAAATCGAATCCAAAATATGCAAACGTTAATAATGTTATTAATATGTAGTAAAAAAAAATATAAAATTGGATGGAACAAACAAACAAAAAACTTTGTATTTTATATAATACTAATTTAGAAACCTTCGCAGGTGTGCCCACAACAACTGACAAAAGCTTCATCGCAATCGGATGAATGGTAAAGAAACGCGTACAAATAGAAGAAGAAGATGATTTTCTTATTCAAAAATCTTTGTGGGCATGCGCACGACAACTTACCAAAGTTGCATTGCAATCGGATGAATGGTATAGGAATGCATACGAATAGAAGAAGAAAAAGATGGTTGTACTAATTCAGAAACCTTCGCGGGCGTGCACACAACTGGTCAAAATTTCATTGCAATCGGATGAATGGTATAAGAACGCATACAAATAGAAGAAGATAGGATAGAAGAAAAAGAAGAAGAAAATAGTTTTATCAATTCAAAAACCTTCATGGGTGTGCATACAACCACTTACCAAAATTTCATCGCAATCGGATGAATGGTATAGGAACGCATACGGGACAGACAGGCAGACAGACAGACATACAGACAGACAGACATTCATTTTCATATATGAGTATAGCCTATACTCTTTGCGCAAGTGCAAGCAATAAGTTGACAAAGCTTTATCGCGATCGGATGAACGGTATGGCTGCGCATTAAATACGAACAAACAAACACACAAACAAACAAACAAATATTAATTTTTATATATTAGATTATAAGAACTTAGCTCTCTACTGATGAGTAGGTATCCCATTGATTCGTCCTTTACTATGTTCCTTTCTAATCAGGATTTAATAACGATGAATAAATACCTTTTGGACGATGGTAAACAATTATAATTTACAAAATGATGACGTTACATGCTTGGATAATTTTTCTTAATTTGATTTTTCACTTCTACGTTTTATTTGTACTACTTTTTACATTTCTGTATTACTACACTACTGTTATTAGGACCCATGCTTTATAATTACAATGCAAGGCAATTTACTTTATAGAATTCGGTTTAACTCTCAATAACATAATTTTGAAAAATCTCAGAAATATAAAAAAAATCTAGACATCTTAGACAGAGTAGAACTCGAACTCACGTCTTTCATTTTCCGGGTGAGTGCTTTTGGCTCTAAGATATCGGATCCGTCTATGATTCATGCAAATATTTCAAAATAGTTCGTATCCCACTCAGTCCAACTTTTTTTTCAAGATTCTTATCTAATATGTATGTTTCTGAGACTTTTCAACATTATGTATATTTTATAACAAAGTATCTAATATTCTTAAACTCTTGTTTAATTCAATATTAAATTAAAAAATAAATAATTCTAAATTTTCATAATAAATAAAATGCGCAGTTAAATTTAAGTTTTACTCCTCATCTTCTTCTTGGTTGTGCACTCATGGCTGAGGATCGTGACCACATTTAAATTTCGCCAAGACTTTCCATCCTTCTCGATTTTCCGCTTCTTTCAGGGCAGAATGGATGGTGCCCCCAGTCAGCTCTTTCACTTGGTCGCTCCATCGCGCAGACGCTCTTCCTCAGATTTGCCTTCCCTGGAGGCTACCCAAAACTACCAGTCTCTCCAGGTTGTCCGGTCCGCGCCTGACAATAAGTCAAAAAAACTGCAGAATTCTTCTCCGACATATCGTCGAGAGCCGTTTCTTTATCTTCAGTCTCTGGATGATAGAAAGATGATATTTCATATTTTTACAAATTGTAGGTATGACTTATTTTTGTATAAATGTAAGTTGCTTTTATAGACTCAATATTTTGAAAGTAGCGATGGGCGAGCAGCCTAAGCGTTGGCTTATATTATCGTGGGTCCCAGGTTTGAATCCTGGGTCTGAAAAATATACATATTGTTTTTCAAGTTGTGTTTGGAGTCCGACAATGGACCTAATAGGTTGAGCAAGTGGCTAACATCCATTTCTCGTAATAAGAAAGTCTGTTAATACAAACCTCCATTCTGTGGAGTTCCATAATATTATGATCCTATTAGGATTAGACAAAATTAAATGGTTCATTGCATTGTTATTTTATTATTTACATGTGGAATAATAAATTAATGATGGTACTATGTTTAGATAATTCTCGCATTTGAATTATTTTTGTCCTCGCTAATGGTCGCGTATACGAAGCAAATAGTATATAACAATATAAACTGTTTTTGAGCTATGAAAACCTCTACCCTGCACATATTATTTTGCAGTGCATAGGTACCTAAACTATTATATTATATCTAGCATCAAAATTTATATAATAATCATTTACTGATAAAAACTTTCGAATAATTGACATTACTCATTTTAATAAGACCTATTTTTTACATAGTAATCATATCAGAGCTATTAATTAATTACAAACACTGAATGATGAAGAATGATTTACCACCTACGTTGCTATTTAGATATTATATCTAGTTTTTCTTATATTTTCATCTTTGTACTTGTAGCAATCATTCCACTCAGTTTTACATGGGTGACATTTTACACTTTAATGTATGTTTTGTTGTCGAAACAAAACAATGGAACGAAAACGATTGTCAGCATTTCCTCAATCAAAACTAGATCAGTAGGGTCTGATTTGTTAATTACGACAATGTCTCTAGTAATAAATCGACTGCATTTTTATAAATCAGAAGGACAATTCACAAATCCTCACTCAGTCATCGAGTCCGTCACGCGACGCACTACTATCGTCACGTTACTTGACATAGTCAACCATCATTCCACTCGAGTCCAGTCTCTAAGTTCATTAATATAATCAATTTCTCGATCACATCGATCTCACCAGTACATCCATACCTGCGATTATAACCTCACGCTGTCATCTTTATTATTCTATTTATTTATTCTTGTAACGATCAATAAACTCTCTCCTCCATACTGATCATCCCAAAATACTTATTGAGTAATCATTCCTGTAAGCTTTTACGTTTGTCACACCGGAAGTTATAAAAGCTTGACGAAATGAAATACTAATACTAAATGACAGAAAATTAATAATATTTTATCAATAATCGAAAAAAGATATTTTTTATTAAAGGCCTATTAATTTCCATTTAAAAGAAAAACTTTATTTTATTGCGGACTGCAGTATTAAATTCGCATTTTCGAGTCGCAAATTTATGACCGTCGATGTCATTTGCCTTGCATCGTAGAGCGTAAATCGATGGGAATGCTATTCCGTTTGATAAACGACTATACGAAGGATTAAAGGATGATGATTGTAACTTGCCACAGGATTTCCGCCTGCGTCTAGGTTTATCGATAAAATATTACCATTTTGATAAGCAGTCGTTAACGCAATTAATCACGGCTTAACAACGTAGGCCCTCATGCATAGATACTCGACGTTATGTAAAAATAATTATTAAAAATATATATTTTCGTATTCATAATACAGCAAATTTTTTATTTATTTATAGTATATTATAATATTTAATTGAAGCAGTTTAACACTGCTTCAATTCGAACTCCACGCCATGGCATTTATTTATTTAGAAAGAAGTATATTATGACATTAAAGAGATTGCTCAATGCGCCATAATACATAATAAGTAAAATCCAATATAACAATAAAGTAGAAAAGAAAGTATTTCGTAAATATTAAAGTAAAACGATAAAAATAATTACAAATTTAACCTATTTAACACATCCATGAATATTACAGTTTCAAAAATATAAATCAACTTTTATAGTGCCATCAAACAGGTAAGGCTGCGCGCACACGGCAAAGCGAAGTTTCGGATTCATCCGCCAAACGACGTTTGCGTTTTATTTGCGAGCCGATTGCGTTTTAAATGCGTTAATATTTCGACAATGCTGTCCAAGAGAAAACACGGTTTTCAAGGGGATTCATAAACGCCTTTTTTTGAAACTGCACCCTGCTGCGAGAGTATTTATCTTTCATTACAGTGGCGTACAAGGATAAATAAATCAATATAAAATCAGTACATAATATTGCATTATACCTACATTTATTTTCCCACTATTGCTTCTTTTGGAGCTGGACTGTTTTATATCGAAAGCGTTTTGAAAATTACCTATTGTTGAGCCTATTATATACCATCATCATCAATACTATCGACCGAGGGTACTTGATGGAGTTTGAATTTAAATTCTAATTGATTTAAGTTTTGTACTATTATTATTTATTAATAAATTATTAATAAAGATTTTTTTTATCCTGTTTGCTCCTGTCCTTGGAGCGTCGACAGGCTATGCGACATATCGTATGAGGTATCTCAACCAATCCCGATCGACCTGTATACATCACGCGATGTATCTAACCCTTTAAGGTTGACTGACTAATATTATTATAATTAATACTACTTATTTAATATTATTATTATATTTGAATGGTAGCTAGGAGGAGGGTTACTTACTTATTCAAGACCAGCTGACTAATAGACTGGAGGGCGATGATCCGGTCTTTTCGTACCCTAGAGGGGCCGTTTGCTGAAGGCAGACAGTTCTGTCGGTATTAATAGGTACAAGTTATCTATTTAGCCGCTACAGTACCATATTCAATTACATATTCAAAAAAAGTTGGTAGTTATGAATTCAAAACACCTTTCATAAAAAATAGATTGAAATATTAGTAGGTACACTAACACGAAATTACCTGATATAGTCTCATTACAATAGCTATCTTTTTAATATGTAGCTATTGAATTCTAAGCAATAATATTCTATTGGAAATATGAACAGATTTTAAGGGGAGATATTTCAAATGTTTATGAATAATATGTTTTAAATGTTTATTTAATAAAAGATACAATAGGTATAATAATATATTACATTGTTCTAACAAATTATATACAAAAAACCTATAAAATATTTTAATTAAATTATATCTGTTTTCCCCATTGCATTAACGCCACTGTGAAATTCTTGATGACACTAATTAAGAAAGAAGGAAGATTTTTTTAATTTTTTCGGACTAAAGTAATAAATTATGTCATACAATATGTGCCTTATTGTGTTCGACAAACAAGAATTTATTTATTGCACTATCCGAAGAATTCAAAAAAAACTTTTTTTTGTCGCCAGTGGCGAACTAAGAAAAATAAAATATAAAAATATAATATGTAAACATTACCTACATAATTATTAAGTATTTCTTTTTTACCATTTTACCTATATTTATTTTTTCCACTATTGCTTGATTTGGAATAGAATTCCGTTATATTATATCGAAAGCGTTTTTTAATTTGATGATATTTTCATAGTGTAGAAATTATTTTTAATGACTTTCATGCGGATTTTTGTTAGCTATACGCAAATGCAGACATAGTCCAAATAAGCATTAAGCATTCAAGTGAATCTTTCTGGTTGCAAACAATTCATCATGACTTCGACAACAATAACAATACAGAACATGATAAAACAGAACAGCCAGGTTTTCTCCAGGTGTTCTGTTTTGTCACTGTCCTGTTTTGTCATGGAACCATTTTTTCATGAATGAAGTCATTATGAATAATTGTATTAATATGTATATTTATATATAAAACCAGATCAAATGTTTCTTATACACATAAATTTTGCGTGTAAACAATGGATTAGTTGATTTGAAACCTTTAGTAAGTAGGCATTATTGAAAATACAAAGATGGCAATACCTACCTACTTTAACTTTTACTATAGATAAATGCTGTTATTTAATTCATTTAGGATATTAATGATTTTTATAGATAAGTACGTAGTAGCGTAAAGACCCAATGGGTTGGGCGAATGGTTAACAAGTGACAACATTCTTTGTAAAAAGTTTATTTATTAATATAATTTCCATTCAATGGAGCCCAATGTATTGCGCTATGGAGCAAAAATGTTAATTATTTAGCTAGTTCCAGTACACGCGATTGTTTAATACCTTTCAGACTTGTTAATTGATAATTTTAACAATAATGATGCACTATAGATTTTTTTTTGTTTTTAATACAAGTAAATAATTTGGACAAAACTAAAAAATAAAGCAATTATTGAAAATTTTTAAGAACTTTTCAACACTTAACTACATATTAGACAATTTTGACATAGGCACTTCTTTTACATAGATCCAGATTTATAATTCCTTGTGTAATATATTGGAATCATGTAAGTATAGATAATTGATGATTTTTATTAGTAATAATATGTAGTGCCAGCTATTTATTGGTGGGAATTAGGAAAACATTATATTAGGTAGGTATATCTATAAGTCATAGTAGTAGTAGTAGTAGTAGTATAGTCACTAATTGAATTTGACAGTAGACTAATTGAATTAAAACTTATTGTAAGTAGGTGTTATTGAAAATACAAAGATAGCAATACCTACTTTAAATTTAAAAAATAAATGTTTTTACCGAGGTTTACCTATAGATAAATGCAGTTATATTGCTTTACCATTAGTTCTCCAAAATGTTGGACAACCATCTAATCGGCAAGAAACAAGAATGATAATTTCAATGCGAGACCAATTTTCAGATTATTTTGTGAGCGATGAAGGGAAATTAGAGTGGCAATATAGTAGAATATAAATAATATGCATCATAGTCTTAGTTAAATATATTATTTTTTCTCCTATTTCTATCTCCATGGTTACCTTCATCTGGTACCAGTGTTGCCATATTTTTCCCTGTGTAATATATTTTATAATTCCCTGTGTGATATATTAGTATTAGCTAGTATTAGTATATTAGTAAGTAATATTGCACTTTAATGGTATAAATTATCAACAGCTATTGGTGGTAATTGGTAAAATATTATATTGTATCAATATGTATATTTATATTTGTATATAAAACCAGATCAAATGTTTCTAATACACATAAATTTTGCGTGTGGACAATGGACTAGTTGATTTGAAACCTTTAGTAAGTAGGCATTATTGAAAATACAAAGATGGCAATACCTACCTACTTTAATTTAAAACATAAATGTATATAGGTACATAGGTATATATAGATAAATGCTGTTATTTAATTCATTTAGGATATTATTGATTTTTCTAGATAAGTACGTAGTACCTACTTTAATTTTAAATATTTGTGCCCAAGTTGGGGGAGCGGTCGTTTATGAAGAGTGGGTTCGATGCCGCGGATGTACCAAAATACACGTTGTTTTTTTAAATGTGTCTTATGTGGCTTATTGCGTTTTATTTTAATTAACTACCAAATATGTTGAAATTTTATTATAGTACTATAGAAAATGTGTGTTCTTATTATTTTTCTTGATTATTATTTAAAATAATATTATGGACAATGTAGTTTTAATTTCGGTTAACCTACAATATTCATGTCAAAATATAACGTATAACATTACGTAATAAAACCATCGTAATACAAGGGACACACAGCAGACAATTAATTGGTAGGTAAGTATATTATAAATACAATTATATCATATAGGTAGTTATATTATTTATATGTAGTTTTGTATTGTAGTATTCAAAATGAATTAAATAACACCATTTATCTACTCGTATATAGGAAGGTAGGTACATTTATTTATAAACCCTAACTCCGGATATTAGGTATATTACAGTGGCCAAATGTTTTTTGTGCACACAATAATAATAGAAGAAACCTACACAATAAACTGACATAATTTCTATACAAAATCATTACCATCTGGAAACGTCTTTTGTCTTTTTTATGAAATGCAGTCTCCATAATATCACCACCAAAATACAACGGATTTGTAATTGATTTATTTCAAAACACTACATTTTAGTTATTGATTTTTAATTATATTTAGGACATATTGGTAGGTACTGCGTACTTTATATATAAAGATCAATATTATCCTAAATGAATTAAGAAATAATAACTGCATTTATCTATAGGTAAACCTCGGTAAAAACATTTATTTTTTAAATTTAAAGTAGGTATTGCTATCTTTGTATTTTCAATAACACCTACTTACAATAAGTTTTAATTCAATTAGTCTACTGTCAAATTCAATTAGTGACTATACTACTACTACTACTACTACTATGACTTATAGATATACCTACCTAATATAATGTTTTCCTAATTCCCACCAATAAATAGCTGGCACTACATATTATTACTAATAAAAATCATCAATTATCTATACTTACATGATTCCAATATATTACACAAGGAATTATAAATCTGGATCTATGTAAAAGAAGTGCCTATGTCAAAATTGTCTAATATGTAGTTAAGTGTTGAAAAGTTCTTAAAAATTTTCAATAATTGCTTTATTTTTTAGTTTTGTCCAAATTATTTACTTGTATTAAAAACAAAAAAAAATCTATAGTGCATCATTATTGTTAAAATTATCAATTAACAAGTCTGAAAGGTATTAAACAATCGCGTGTACTGGAACTAGCTAAATAATTAACATTTTTGCTCCATAGCGCAATACATTGGGCTCCATTGAATGGAAATTATATTAATAAATAAACTTTTTACAAAGAATGTTGTCACTTGTTAACCATTCGCCCAACCCATTGGGTCTTTACGCTACTACGTACTTATCTATAAAAATCATTAATATCCTAAATGAATTAAATAACAGCATTTATCTATAGTAAAAGTTAAAGTAGGTAGGTATTGCCATCTTTGTATTTTCAATAATGCCTACTTACTAAAGGTTTCAAATCAACTAATCCATTGTTTACACGCAAAATTTATGTGTATAAGAAACATTTGATCTGGTTTTATATATAAATATACATATTAATACAATTATTCATAATGACTTCATTCATGAAAAAATGGTTCCATGACAAAACAGGACAGTGACAAAACAGAACACCTGGAGAAAACCTGGCTGTTCTGTTTTATCATGTTCTGTATTGTTATTGTTGTCGAAGTCATGATGAATTGTTTGCAACCAGAAAGATTCACTTGAATGCTTAATGCTTATTTGGACTATGTCTGCATTTGCGTATAGCTAACAAAAATCCGCATGAAAGTCATTAAAAATAATTTCTACACTATGAAAATATCATCAAATTAAAAAACGCTTTCGATATAATATAACGGAATTCTATTCCAAATCAAGCAATAGTGGAAAAAATAAATATAGGTAAAATGGTAAAAAAGAAATACTTAATAATTATGTAGGTAATGTTTACATATTATATTTTTATATTTTATTTTTCTTAGTTCGCCACTGGCGACAAAAAAAAGTTTTTTTTGAATTCTTCGGATAGTGCAATAAATAAATTCTTGTTTGTCGAACACAATAAGGCACATATTGTATGACATAATTTATTACTTTAGTCCGAAAAAATTAAAAAAATCTTCCTTCTTTCTTAATTAGTGTCATCAAGAATTTCACAGTGGCGTTAATGCAATGGGGAAAACAGATATAATTTAATTAAAATATTTTATAGGTTTTTTGTATATAATTTGTTAGAACAATGTAATATATTATTATACCTATTGTATCTTTTATTAAATAAACATTTAAAACATATTATTCATAAACATTTGAAATATCTCCCCTTAAAATCTGTTCATATTTCCAATAGAATATTATTGCTTAGAATTCAATAGCTACATATTAAAAAGATAGCTATTGTAATGAGACTATATCAGGTAATTTCGTGTTAGTGTACCTACTAATATTTCAATCTATTTTTTATGAAAGGTGTTTTGAATTCATAACTACCAACTTTTTTTGAATATGTAATTGAATATGGTACTGTAGCGGCTAAATAGATAACTTGTACCTATTAATACCGACAGAACTGTCTGCCTTCAGCAAACGGCCCCTCTAGGGTACGAAAAGACCGGATCATCGCCCTCCAGTCTATTAGTCAGCTGGTCTTGAATAAGTAAGTAACCCTCCTCCTAGCTACCATTCAAATATAATAATAATATTAAATAAGTAGTATTAATTATAATAATATTAGTCAGTCAACCTTAAAGGGTTAGATACATCGCGTGATGTATACAGGTCGATCGGGATTGGTTGAGATACCTCATACGATATGTCGCATAGCCTGTCGACGCTCCAAGGACAGGAGCAAACAGGATAAAAAAAATCTTTATTAATAATTTATTAATAAATAATAATAGTACAAAACTTAAATCAATTAGAATTTAAATTCAAACTCCATCAAGTACCCTCGGTCGATAGTATTGATGATGATGGTATATAATAGGCTCAACAATAGGTAATTTTCAAAACGCTTTCGATATAAAACAGTCCAGCTCCAAAAGAAGCAATAGTGGGAAAATAAATGTAGGTATAATGCAATATTATGTACTGATTTTATATTGATTTATTTATCCTTGTACGCCACTGTAATGAAAGATAAATACTCTCGCAGCAGGGTGCAGTTTCAAAAAAAGGCGTTTATGAATCCCCTTGAAAACCGTGTTTTCTCTTGGACAGCATTGTCGAAATATTAACGCATTTAAAACGCAATCGGCTCGCAAATAAAACGCAAACGTCGTTTGGCGGATGAATCCGAAACTTCGCTTTGCCGTGAGCGCGCAGCCTTAATCGCACGATACACAGTATCACAAAACATCACACCCGTTCTGCGATGGGATATCACGACGACTGCAGATTTACTAGTAATATTGGTGGGAACGTGAAAATTAGTATTTTGCCAGTGCGTAAATGAAAAGAAGTAAAAATAAATGCTTTAAAAGAGTAATCATTTAGATCAAAATACGCTCAATTTTAAACACAGAAATAGTTAACATTGTTTGTCTTACTATATCTGAAAAACTCAATATTTATACCGTATAAAATCTCAAATTTGTACAATTACTGTGTTTTTATTGAAACTACTCACTGCCCAATTTCACTGAAAGTACTATTAGAAGGTAGTATTTAAATGTGCTCAGTTAACCTACACAAGGCCCAGTTAACCTGTGGCTAACTGGGCACATTCCTTTTTTTCATTATTTTCGCTTGTTAACAAAAAATGTCTTTCAAATAACTACATCGTAAATTTTATCAAATATAACTAAATGAGTTTCTTGCTTATGAAAAAAATCAGTAATATCTGATAGAAAATAAAATTCTAAACAATAAAAAAACAAAAATAGAGTCTAGTTAAAGCTATATATCATATAAATAAATAATGTAATGACACATGACAACATAGTGTATTGTAATTTTCTTAAATAACGAGTTTTTATAAATTATTCTAATATTTTTTAATCTGCGTATGTATTTTGGTTACCCCATACCCACCCTCCATGTATTTGCCACGGATTTGTGCACGGGCGCTATAAACATGTCAGAATGAAAACATGTTATTGCCACACTTCCTTGTCTCGAAACAAAGTTGCACAGGGCTGATATAGTAACTATGTACCTAAGTGCTTGTTAGAGTAAATTAATTTATTGTTTCTCTCCATTTGGAAAACGCCACTGTGCCCTTAACCATAGGCATAAAGCCCACCAAAAGCATCAGATCGGGGCGATCATTGCAAAGTAGGCCCGTGAAGCGTAAATACAACCGAAATGACAATCCTCCCACCCGCGTATTACCCTTCACCTATGTAATAAGAGGCACAAGAAGCACAAAATAATTATTATTTTCAGCGTCTCTTATAATAACAAAGCAATAAAATTAGTATTTTATTTCTCGGCGGTTTGTAATTCATATTCACCTTGACATAATTCTACTAGCAATATATTGCATACCCAGCAACTAAACAATAACTTCTTTGTTATTAAAATAATGGAGGCGCCCGTCTATCGACGACGCGTCCATAAGCGAATAAAATAAAACTGCGCGCGCTCCTTTTGCTTGCCGTGTTCAATGGGCTTTGACACATTTAACAACGTAGTATTTTTGTTAATTCGTCCCGCCTAGAAGCCAAAAAACGCGTGAATCATGAGGCGAGCGGGCACAGTGCTTCGTCAAAACCAGTGTACTCTGCCATATTTGATCACGTTGTATTTTCGATGATTCACATTGAATATGCGTGAGGGCCCCGCACGCCCGATTGTGTGTGCCTGGCGCCTTAGCGATAAGTAGGGGTCTGTCAAAGATCTTAGTCTGAGGACCCGCTTCAGGATTTGTAGACTATGATCGCCGTTATTGCAATGTAGATGAGATTATTTTTTAACTGTATAGGTACCAACTATGTTTGTATACTGAGATAAATTCTGTAGTTTGATAATATATTGTTCGATGCAAACCGGATAACCTGGAAAGATTGGTGGTTTTGGGTAGCCTCCAGAGAAAGAAAGGCAGAAGAAGAGCGTCGGCACGGTTTAAAGGAAGAGTTTAGAAAATTAATAGGTAAAGAATCTTGACTTTGCCGTCATTTATCTTTAGTGATATATTGTAGTGGCAAATGGTAAAGTAAGTTAAGTAAAAACTGCCCAATGTAAATTGAATAATTATTATAAATTTGTAGTTAGAAATAATATTTTAATGATTCAGCAGATAAAATATTCCAAGCATAATTTGTATGCATTGTTATAATGACAATACGCTCCCTGTGTTGACTCAATTTATTAATCAATATGTTAATATTATAAATTTCATATAAATATCATCGAGAATTATTATTGCAAATCTTAGCAAATAGTTAATTTCTTTTTGCGTAGATAATCTATAGACAATAAAATTTTGCTTTGTCTGAGTGAAACTGTATATTTTATTATGTCTGTATACAAACTGTATTTAAAAGCACTGAGCAGTTACTGCTATCTTCAGCCGTACAAGCTGTTTATATTTTATATTCTTACACATAACCATGAGAGTACCAATTATTATTGAGCGTGTCCGAAAACTTGTACGTATGCAGTTCGCCGTATCACACTTCACCGTGAAATGTTGTATCGGAAATATATGGCCGTATATTAAAGACGGTCCAAGCTCTTTGGGTCGTATAGTACTGACATAAAATTCATGTCGAAATAAAACACGGCGAACAGTGCCACGGTGAAATGTTTACGTACAATGTACATGTAACCAATATTGAGATAACTATATATTTCTCGCGGACGTTCAAGTAATAAACCTATCTATAAAAAATAACAACTATCATTAGAGGGAACCTAATAAACTGAACGAAACATTTAATTGTATGAAGTAAAAGATGGTTTTTATCAGTTGTATTGAGTATTTCAGTAATTATTATAGTTTTAATCTTATTTTTGAATGATCTAAATCTTGACTATTTAACATAGATAAACAAGTTTACGATTAAAACTTCTAAGCATATGTGAGTCATATTTAATAACTGTAATTTTGCAAGAAATTGCAACAATTGTGTGACATCGATTGGCTCTCGATTTTATCATAATATAAACGTATATTTTTAGTACAGGGATTCCAGGAATGTTTTCTATACACTGTAATGCATTTGAGCGAATCCCACGCCCAGATTCTAATGAATGAAATCAACCATTGGATTCCTAGATCATTGAGTTTATATAATACATCTAAAATCTGTGTATTTGATGAATGTGTGATGTCACATCGTCTTATATCTGTTTAATCCGCTGTTTCTAGCAAATCTGGCATTTCTAAACATTGCACCGCCAACGCTCTCACTGTGTAACGTTGTATTTTCAGAAAAGGTGATATGTCACCTTTGTGACACCTAACCTTTAATATTCAATTTTAGTAAATGTATTTCTTCTAATTTTGACGAATTTTGACGAATTTAAAATTTCAAAATTATCAATTACATCTTAACTCTGAGATGTTTATAGCCCAGTCAAACATCAAATCGTTTTTTGTATCCAAATGTTTCTGATATAATGTAACATGCAAGTATAAATTATTACAATACCACATGGTTTAAATTAACATATAATATTATGTACCTATATTACGTCATTAGGAATAATAGCTAAATAAGCCTCAGCTGAGACTTAGTAACTTAATAATAATAAAACATATTGTTACCATAATTGAAATATTACTTCATTCATCACTATCGTCATCTCAGCCATTCTAGATTCACTAGTAGATGAACAACTCCCCTTGTTTACTGTCTACGTTATTTTCAAGAGTAATCTTTCATTATTACGGTTGCCCAGTTTTAAAATTAACCAAGTCTACCTAGAGTAATCTTGTAAGAACTACAGTTAAACTTAACTATATATTTTTTTAATAAAGTACATTTTGTACACACCTTTATTGTAATATAATATTGGCTTTTTGAATATATTTTTTTTGTTAATAATGCAAAATGATTTGATGGAGAAACTAATGTTGTGAAATTCCTTCTAACTTTCATGATCACAATGAAAATTTCCCATATATTATCATCGGGCTCGTGGTCATCTTTTTATACTTATTAGTTCATCATCATCAGCCGGAGTCAATCCACTGCTGGAAGCTGAAGGCATCCTCTAACAATTTATACTCTTCTCGGTCTATATTTTTTTGCTACCACGTACATCCACGTATCTGTGGTAGTTTGGATACCACTATTTAACGGCATTTGTCCAGCGGTTGTCCATTTGGTGAGCGACATGTCCAGGCCATTGCCATTTTATCTGCTTGGTCACCTGTAATCTGTTCTTTAAGCGATGTGACTTGTCTATCTCCATTTCACCACCTTGTTTTATTGTAATACGTTAACAATATTTTTTTTGCTGCATTACTCATTTAATTATTTCTAGATCCCTGCGCGTAATTCCCAACATACATCTCTCCATTTCACGATTGTAAAATATCAGTAACCACAGAGTAAAGGCTATAATTAACATTAACAATGGTTATTATCAAATTTATACTGTTCTGTGTAGTATTTCGTAATGATCGAAAAAATAGAAAATCTATCACTTATCACTGATTTATTTTGTAATATCCATCTACTTTACAACATAAAAAGTATAGCTAAAATCTGAAACTTATCTGTTAAGTTTTTTTGTCGCGCTCAAAAAGCTTTTTAACCTACTTCTCATGTTATCAAAAAATTAAATACTCTATCCAAATATGAATTCGGAGAGAATACAATATTATCTTACAAGTTGAGGACGGTCTGGTTCTATAAATAAGTGATCCCCATACGATTTTAAAAACTTACTTTTGTGTTATTGATCCGATCGACATTAAACTGTCACCAATATCTACTAATAGTCTCATTTCAGGACTATCGATCTACTATTCAAAACAGTGCAACTTAAAATTTAATTAGTGCGTATCGTCGCACTGTAAGTGTAGCGAAGGGAGGTAGGAGCTCTCGAAGGAAATCAAGTTGGAGGGAGGCAAAGCCTCACTATTATTACTCTAATATTATCGTCAGTCGCTTTGATGTCAAAAATATTAAATACAATAACCCCTTAAAGTAGTTTTTATTTGTTTAACATAGTATTATAGTCACCTACACCAACTGCTACCCAAACTTTGGAATTGTCGTCACTCGCCAAGAAAACTCCAAGCGTCCGTAACGTCCGAAGTTTGTACGTGATTTCTGATATATTTCTTTCTATTAAATCCCTACTGGGATCGTATTTCACGCCCGTCAACTTTATTCTAGATCGTGTAGCAAATCTGATCCTTTCCTGAATTTCTTCGGTAATTTTAAAACTCTATCTTAAAAAAATACTTGAGAATTTTTGTACCTACCTATTTTATGTTGAAAAAATATAATTTTTGAAAGCTCTCAGAAATAATCAGAGAAATCGTAAAAAAATATCGGACCAACTGGGATTCGAAAACATGTCTTTACCTTGAGGGGTAATTTAGTATTTTTTTAACTAATTAAGCTATAATACTAATTATATTAGGGAATCGTCATCTAGTACGAGTATAATATAAAATATTAACATAAATCTCTCTCATTTATAATTTTTATATTAGCATTTCCACTTTAAGAGAAAACTTCCGTGAAACGCAAAAAGCCGCTGGTTTTTCAAGACACTTTTTGAACAGGAAGTTTTATATTATTCCTGAGTTGTCGCAATTATCCTTCATTGGAAAAACGAAAAAAAAAAACATTGAATAACGTAATTGTCACTCGTTTTAATCATTATAGTCAGCCTACATTGGTCAAATGCTGTACGAATGCCTCCCCTGACTCATTATAGTGTGATCTTATTAGCATAAACAGTATGTAACCGATATAGTTTTTATGTATTTCTTGAATTTTAATAATAATAGAAACATAGTACATAGAAGTCTTCTATCATTATCATTAGATCAATACGCTGCTAAATGAAGGCCTCTTCAAACTGATAACATTAATTTGGGTCCTCATTAAATTGTCACGTGTTTCCGCGCACCGAACTATCTTAAAGATTCAGTAGTCTTTATGCCTATATATTACTGTACATATCGCTGGATAAATAAATTTGTCCAGCGATTATCTCCTCTTCGAGTAATGTGTCCTTTTAATGTGTTTCCCATTACTGTTTAATGTCTTAAGCAAACTCCATTACATCGCATACCCTTATTCGTTCGCTTATCCAAACCTACCCTGGGTGACTTACGGTTGTAGAGTGTTACAACAAATATATATTTTTCAACTCAACCCCCTGTATCACTAATCGGGATTAAAAATCTGTACCACAATCTATATCGTAGGTAACCACAGAAACATACGATACCTTAGTTGAAATATTATTTCTATTTATATATTCCTATATAAACTGCGCATTCACTGTAGAATTAGCTTTTGTACAATTTCAGATACAAATGATAATGATATACACACATAACCTAAAAAAAAGTATTTTTTGACCATATCCGATCCTCGGAAGATTATATTGGTCTCCACAGAATGGAGGTTATGTTTTAACAGATTTTTATGGTAATATTTTAGGTTAATATTGCATTACAGAAGGAAAATATAAATTTAGCCATAGAAAGCATGACTTTAGGTTATTGTTATGGAAAATGAGAACAGTAAAGTATAGAAAATGATTCAAAATTAGTGCTCACCGATAAAGCAAAGATTAAATCGACTGTTAATTGATATTAAAAACATATGTTAATATGCGTTTTATGGTTTATAATATAAACCATTGAACATATTATTATTATATTATATGATTTTCAATTGTGAAAAAACGGTAAAAAAAATGATTTTATAGTTTTGTATAAAAACATACGAATATAAAAGTATTTGAGTATTGTATGTCTTTCTTGGCATATTGTAACACAACTGTATCTATACGTTGTAGGATGTTGTACGTCATAAAGTAACATTTTTAAATTCACACCACGTGCGCCAGCGGACTATTCGCATACTGTACAAAATGTATAAACTGTTCAAATTTCATGGTTGATTTCCTCGGCTGCTTGGTTAGTTTGCTTCTTCTAATACGGAGCCCGAATCGAATCGGAAACCGGAAATAGCATTTCAAACCTTATCTTTGAACGGGCAGCGGGATTCAAAAAGAGCGGCAAACTGTTTTCACTCCGGGTCAGTGATAACGAAAAATGGCTCATATACTATTCTTATGTAACTTTTTATATAACATAATATCTCTAGTTTATTTAAGTGTCATTTTTGAAGACTGTATTTAAAATAAAATACTATATATTGTAGAACTAATTACTCAGTTTAATAACAACGAGTAGGCCAACATCTGTATTTATAGCGGAAAACAAAATGTCTATATTATATGGAGGTGTGTACGAGAAGAATTCTATCTGCGTGAATACTATGACAGATAAAATATGATGTAATTCAGTTTGTATTATTTAATATTATACCAATAGTTAAAATGTACTTTATCGATCCTGCGATGATATCAACCATTTAAAAAAAAAACTTCACATCTCCCTTGTCTTTCTGCTTGAAAGGCTCTATTCTCCAAGCTTTTTTCTTAAAATTGTAACAATTAATAATCTAAGAAAGTCAATACAAAACTGTAAGGTGAGTGGTTTAGCTTCTGATACCCATATACTCGGAAGGCAGCTTACGTCTTTATGCACCAGTGCTTTATTATAAAGGAGCGGCATGGTTGATGTAAGCTTTTCTCGACTTTTCTCTTCGATAAGACTTTTTTGATGAAGTTATTCCGTCACGTCTAAATACGCACGGACTTACTACAATACGTTCATTATTTTCTTTTATTCTGAGAAAGATAATTATATCATAATGTACACCCTATGTATGATGCGACAGTTTGCAGAAAAAACCAGCATGAACCGCGCTTGGGCGACTGAATAATATTATCTTAAAAAAAAAAAATGATTTTCCACTGAGGCGTAAAATATTTCAATAATGTATATTACTAGTGTTACTATTATATCCATGATAAACATGGACTCTTAATGCGAAAGAATCCATTGTATAAGGAGGCAGCTCGAAGATTGGATAACCGCTGGACAACCCAAAAATAGACCCCTCCAAACCAACCCACCCGCACCATACTCGGTCTTAATCGAGCGTATCACGAAGCCCTACGTTTGGTTGTGAAGTATCAGCAGTTTTGTACGCCTGGGAATATCTCAAGAGCAGATTTGCACTTAAATGTGTTTTAACAAAGTTGACAAATACTTTCTAATAAAAGTGCATATGGGAGACAGGAGCACAATGAGCTAACAAAAATAAATGATTCTAATTAATATATGACGCTAAGTCTTAATTGCGCGTATCTCGACATTTGGCTGAAAAGTATCAGCAGTTTTTGTATGTCTCAGGAGCAGATACCCAAGACTAAGGTCGCCACGTGAGTTTACAGAGATTTTATAATAAAAGTGCACATGGGAGAGAGGATCACAGAGACATAACAAAAATAATTGATTCTGATTAATAAATACAATGAACAAAAACAAAGCTAAAACAATACCGATATACAAAACTATGTGAAGAGATCTTCACGTCTACAATAAGACGTCGCATTTTTTTTAAACGTAACAAAATTGGCCTTTGTGGTGACAGAGTTAGACGGCCCGATGAACATTTCTTCCCTTTCGGAATACATTCTCAGACATTCTCAGAAGATATGGTTTGCATCCTGTGGTTCTCCGTCATATGAACATCTTGGTCGGGTGATAAATTAAAGCTCAAAAAGCTTAATAGCGAATCCAACATGGCTAGTCAATAATTCCGCTATAACTGTGATAGATATTTACTAAATAGCTACAAGGCCCACTCAAAACCCACGTGGTTAACAAACTTATTTACGTGTACCGACACAATACATTAGAAAGAGCTAGGCTATATCATTATCTAGCAGTGAATTGACCAAGGCTGATGATGATTTTGTAGATTTAACTTTACAGTTGATAATAAATAACCGGTCATAAAGTTTAATTCAGATGTAAGTACCAACCATAATGCAAGTTGATCCTAGACTAGAATTCCACTGGAACGCGGAGAGGTAGTCCTTGTTTTGCCCTATTACCGCAGAACTTTACTAATATTTCAGTGTCGAGAGTTTTCACTTTGGTTTTATCAACTTCGTTTTGTAATAAATAGAGGTCCAAGTAAGCTTGCGGTGTTTATTACAAACTGATATTATAATGCTCAAAACTGCATCGTTCGTGTAAATAGAGTTTGAGTAAATTTTACTGAAAAAATACATACTGCCCAATGCTATTTAATATATTGTTTAGTTTAGAATGAAAAGCCCTAGAGGCACAATGATAATATTAAAATAGATATGCTAGACGTAGTGCTTTTCATTTGTAGGTATGTAGGGTGAATACCCTACCATCCAGCATGACTTGGCAGGAAACCATTAATTTATAACTACAATATAACTTGCAACATAATATTGTCAAAATTCCAAAACAAGCAATTTATGTGAGTCAATCAAATTTCAACAGAAAGCTAATTTAGCAAAATAATATAATAATTCAACCAATCAATAATATCGCAAATTAAGGCTATGTGATATGCACAAAAGTTGTTTGTATGAAAATCAATCTCGCTCAATTATTAAAAACTGCATAATTGTTCAAATTAAAATCAATTGTTTACAATTTATGAAACGAAGCATGCATTGCACAATAAACCTCATAAGCATGATTATCAAAAATATTCAAGTAGTTGACAGCAGCATTTTCTATTGTATCGAATCAATATAAAACACTCAGTAGAAGAAAGCAGCATGGTCTTTCAGTTATCAAAGGTTGAACCGGAAGGTTATCGATCGCTTCACCCGATCGATCTCGTAAATCTATCAGAACGCATACTCGTGATTTTACACCGCTAAATTATAATCTGTCAACTTATCTGTAATAATTAAATGAATATTTATTTGGAAGAAGATAATAAAACCAGGGTTCATTTCATTCACCAAATTCTGAGTTATTCATTTGGAAGTCAAACCAACCTACCCTGCCTGTTCCTTATTCCATCTCACTTCTAAAGGTATAACTGTTGTTATATGAAATAATACGCAATTTGTAAAACTGCTCTCAGCATAATTCGATGTAAACATCATATTCTGTGAATGTAAGAATCTATTTTTATGAAAAATAGATTAAGAAAACCTCAGATTCATACTTATTACAAAAAATCCTAGAAACCCGGATAATGAATAATGAGAGTTTGAATACTGTTTGGTCAAACATTTTGTCCAAGATTTTTTATTATGTGTATATTTCTGAGCATTTTCAATTTTTCACCGAACATTAATTTGTTGTGCTCGACTGCTTCGGATGTTTTAAGTCTTGAAATTTTCGTCCTAAAATCCAATGAAAATATAATATTTGACACTTTGAAAGACTGGAATTATTTGAAATACGGCAACACTGCCGATTTGTAAATAACCTCACTTTTTTGACGGAAGAATGAAGCAAATAATGAAAAACGATTTACTGTCGGCAGTTTTGTAATAGAATTAGTAATGAAAATCACGATCACATTAACTTGTATACAAAGACAAAATCACATTAACTTGTATACATGTAATACTTACTAAAACTTTTTACCCGGAGCGGAGCAAACCCTGGAGCGGAGCTGGAGCAAGTTTTAGGTTTCGGAGAGGAGCTGGAACGGAGCAACTCAAAAAATAGTCCGCTCCAACTAAAAACAAAGGTTTTCAGGTAAAGCTACAAATACATTAATATTATTTAAAAAAAAAAACTAGCAGAGCCAGCTGTCTCGCTAGACCATGCAGGTTGCTTGGCGTCCTAATCTAATAGTCGTAAAAGTACTATAAAAATATTTAAAAACGTAAAATAACAGGAAGTCTACAATTTTAAGCTATTTATGTTACATAGTTTTCTCTAGAACTACAGAAATGGTTACTAACTCATAAGGTTTACTTTGTTTTTTGTAAAATAATTTATTGATAAAGAAACTATATAAATTAAACATCCATTCACATTGTTGTCAGCTTTGGTACAATAATGGGTCATTTTCACATTAATTACCACATTTAAATAACATGCTAATTATATCTAATGGCCACCTGATGGAAAACGCACCAGTTGCGTTAGACGCAGTGTTTGTATTCCAAAAGTATTTTTCAACAATATTTAATTTACTGTATTATAGGGCCTCTGTGCATTTTGTTATTCATGCAAATAAAACTGATTTATTATAATTTCCGTTTCACAAAACTGCCTTTACGTTTGAATTTATGTTTTATGTGAGCCCAAATTTGGATAGTAAGTTATATATCCGTTTATTTGATATCATTTTTGACAATGTCCCCAATATAAGTCAATTAAATATATATTTGTTGTTACATACCTTTTTGATAATTTACAATCTTCAAACATATTATTGTATTTCGTTCAAAGAACAGTTACAAAGGGCTAGATTATGTCGCTTGGTAAGAAGACAAATCGTCGCTATAGGATTGGTTTCCCGAATATCCGTTTTAGTCGAAATCGACCGCTTAATGCAGAATGTTTTTTTGTATCTAATTGGACGAGAACCATATCTTTCTTTAAATTACTTTGTAATGGTAATGAATACATCATTCATATGCTGTAAAAATAATAATTTAAATATCTACATGTATTTAAATATAGGATTATGAAATTTGTTTTTCGTCTCCTGAACATTTGGTCTATTCGGGAAACCAATCCTACAGCGACGAAATGGCGTCCTACAGTGAGATACTGAACGATCAAAGGACGCTTTAGAGCCCGCTAGATAAATAAACATATGCTATATACACCAACTGTGAAACAACTCTCAATAAAACTCTTGCATTCAGTAATAAGCATGCTGAATAAGTTATTAATAAAATAGATGAATATGATTGGGAGGGAAGTCCTGAGATATATCATTGGCACTTTGAAAGAAAATAACATTTAGCGATCTAGGATCTATATACCTACCAGTAGCTAAAGGTGAAGGAAGGCTGTTAAGATTCGTCATAAATTAAGCTTGGTTAGTTATACGTATTTGTTTTTATTGAAGTAAGATTACAATATACAGATGATGTTGATTAGTTTTTAAAAATCAATTAAACCCTGCCTAACTAAACCATAATAGTTTTGGTATATTTTGAGTGATATGACAAAATTGTGCACACTTTTTCATTCATACTTATTTGTTTTCGTTGGATTAAGAATACATAATATTACACAATATATTGTTGGTTCATTTTTTAAATTCATTAAGCCTTGCCTAAACCAAACTATAATAGATAAAAAATATTATTCTATCTAAAATATACCCAAAGTTATGTATGATTTAATTGCATAATTTTAGATATTTTATAAATAATCGAGTAATTTTTGAGTATTATCTATTATGGCTTAGTTTTCGTAGGGCTTAATTGAATTTTAAAAACTAACCAACACTATCTGTAAATTGTAGTCTTATTTCAATGAAAACAAATACGTATGACTGAGAAAATTGAGTGTGTACTATTTATGGCGGATCTCAACAGCCTACCTCTACCCTGCGCCACTGATATGTACTCACTTAATAGAAGCGAAAATATTTCGTGGCATACGGAAATCTAATGATTGCGATTGATTGGCTATTTACATACTATAATATCGAGAAGTCATGCCAAGGCAACCTATGTACACATTCATTGACGAAAAAAGAATATTCGGCCGACTGATACTTCGTTGGCTGGACTGCACGGTTACATGTAAATTGTACGTAAAACATTTCACCGTTGCAAAATTTGTCGTGAGCTTTCTTATCGGAGAGAGATGACTGTATAATATACGGTCTCCAATTTTATTAGATTCAATATGAACATTAATTCAATTTTCATAGCTGATTTTGGCAAAATTTATGAATTCAAGAATGAAAATCTAATCTAACTTAACAAATACAGTATATCGGCTATATTCAAAATTTGTTTGCTGCTGGCTTCCTGTAAAGTTTAAACCGACAAGAACCGTGTTTTATTTAGAAATTAATTTTATGTTAGTATTATACGACGCAAAGAGGTTGGACGGTCTTTAATATACCACCATATATTTCCTTTACAACATTTCACGATGAAGTGTGATACGGCGAACTACATACGTACCAGTTTCCGAACACGAGACTGCCAATGCACTGACTCCGCATCCGATTTTCAGTGATTTATTTCGTGTTTCACTACTATAAGAAAATTTGGCCTCATGGCAAAGCGTAATGTAAAACAAAAACAAAAAGTTCATTATGAATTAAAAATTCTATGTAATTAAATGCTTTGGTTTAAACTGAATCAATTAAAATAAATTAATGAGCTTTAAGAATAAACTTTCGGTTTTCCGACTGCTTAGTCTCATTGTTAAATATTTATTTTGTTTTAATTTATGTATGATAAATCTATTCATCATTTTAGAATATTATTCTTAGTAGATATTAATTTTCATCAACTCGAAAACATTTCAAACACAGAAATTTTCAAGTATCAAAATATTTTAATGAATGAAATGAGCTTTCAGTCATTTGTCTTGAGAATTAATAGGGCAGCTATATAATATGACGGGAATTATATGGCAGGTACTGAATAACTTTGACAGAAGTTAAACGTCTCGAACGAAGAGTGGAACAAACGCATAAATTTAAATATTACATTATTAACCGTCGTCATATTCACTGGCGTAGTTACAATATGAGAATATTAATTATACTCATGAGAAAGAAATTATTCCAAAATTAAATACATAGATACATGAGTGGTTTAAAAAAGTTAAACTTCATTGGCGTAACAAAACAAAATAAGCCGTTACCTGAGTCTATTAATATTACAGTGGATTATGTTGATGAAAACGTACGCAATTCATCTGTGTATCATATAGCACATGATAATTGTAATTTAATTATTGTATTTGACCAAAACTCATTTTTGCCATACACGGATATAATCGATTCATAAGTGCCCATGATGAATTAATAAAAAATCAAATTTTAATATATTTTTTGAATTATTTACCAACTCAACATTCACAAAATTTATTGATTTATTGATATATAATTTTACTCATAAATAATACTTACATAAATATAGCCTCAAATCTTGATACACAAACGTTACAATGAAAAATAAACGTACACTTCAATATAAATAAAATTTTATGAATATAAATTAACAGTGTAGAATGTTAGTCTCCATTAATTTGTTAATAAACATATATATTTATTATGACACAATATTTATTATGTTTACAACACGTGCTCTTTACTTGGTTGTATTGAACGACTAACTAAATGACACTATGCGCATGCGCATGTACCCTTGAGACCGAAATGAATATAATCATAATAATAAATTATGTGTTGCATCGGCGCGCGCAACTTCGTCACACGTCAAAAATACATTTTGATCTGTTTTCCCAAACACGCCAAAAGAAGTATAACTTCAAAAAGTGTCAGCTATTTGTTGTACTTTTGTAACCCAATTAGTGATTTTATAGCAATTCAGTAGAACCCACAGTTCGAATATCAGATAAGCCAAAATCACCACCGGAAATTGTTACTAACTTTTATATATAATCTTTAATAATATTCTAGTCGATGTCACATTGTTATCATATTGATGCAGCGCCATTCAATAACGTATTAGAGAAGATGAGTGTGCTTAATATGAGGCACTCAGTTTCTTTTATGATTCGTTTACCTGAGACGATAGTATACACGAAAAGTAATAATACCGATCCTGGAAGTGGTCGTAGACTAACCTAACCTAACTTAATTCGTTATCCGCTTAATATGGTATTTTAAAAATAGCGCACGTTTTTATGCTTAATACTATGCAACACGCTGTTTCACTTCTGTTTTGTGTTCAGTAGGTACAGTAAAAACAAAACAATTATTCGGTTGGTCGATGGTGTGCGTGCGGAAGTTTAGCCATACTAGTAGTACCAATTACCTGGCAGTCGATGTACTCGTAGCACTGACAACGGTATACGTACTCGTACGCATACAATCCACGAACCGAATCATTGTTTTGTTTTTACTGTACCTACTTATTGTTCATCAGGGTCTCACGATTGAGTATCATGCCCATGATTTGACTATTGGGCAGCAACCTTTTCTGCGGCTCGGTTCTACCTACATATCAGAACATTAATAAGATAGAAATACGAAAGCAAGTCGCCATAAAGCAAGACTTTCAATTCAGCTTTGATATATTACTTAATGGCAGCCAGACCATAAAATAAAATAAATTGTCCTCAAGTATTACCAATATCGAATTCACTTTTCGTTTATAAGACAATATTTAATGAATATTATGATACATACGTAACTATTGAAAATAACACTGTGTTAAAGTTTTCCCATGTTTTTCCTACTTGATGATAAATACTTTACTACAGTCTCACCCAGAAGGAACCTTTATTTTTGTGTTCCATTGTTCTACCCTACTTGGCATACAGCATCATTTAGAATACTACGCTACCCTTGTAATTAACTTAATATCCAAAGCGTTGGTGACGTGATACAACTGGCTTCGGTTAAGAATTTGTAATGGAATTTGGTTGATAGCCTTCGATAGAAGACAGTATCGAAGCAAAAAGAATACGTATGGTGCTAGTAAGATGAAATTAAAAGATTTAAAACATAAAAATAAATATTCTTATCGAGTTTCTGAAAGGTTAAAGTTTTGCAGATCGAATATCATTATTTCGTAGAAGAGTGAAATATCGCTACGCGTGACTTAGACCAAGACGCATGACGTAGACCAAGGCGTGTGATCTGATACTGTGATATTATTTTATCGTTTAGCTGAAGACACGTCTTATTAGAATATGGTATACGCATTTTTATTGGATCGTATATATAAAATTTAAATAACTATATATAAAAATAGATTCATTTATGAATGTTTTTAATATATAAATCGAATAAATACATGTATAACAAAATTTACAGATCAAAGAACACGTATTATATTGATTTTGATAAGCATTTGACTGCAATTAATAAGAAAGAAAATTACCGTTTTTACCCTTAAATAGAATATACATATTATATCACAGAATATAATTATTAGTTATCTTTGTATGTTTTTTTTTATGTGGAATGATTGTTTGATATTCGATTGACCCAGTCAATTTTTCTTTGAACCAATCACACATAAACAACAACAACGTATAAGTCATGTTGCAGACATCATACTTACAACACATTATGTAGGTACTTTATTTATCGTCAAAACAATTAAAATATGTTATAATTAACACGGTTTTTTGCCTCGTCATAATATATATTTTTTGTAACGTCCGGTGCATAGCCACATAACATTATTTCTACGCAGCTTCATGGTATAAGAAATAATTTAAAATATGTATGCATATTCCAAATATGAGTAGCTAATCTAAACTATACGTATTATGTTTCTATTACTCCTGGTTGCTTTTTGTGTGGTTAAAATAATATTGGTTGACGTATTAAATAAGATGGCGGCCTGTTTGTCATTTGTTTATGTAATGTACGTAACTATGCATGACATACTTTTGTTTTAGAATTTTTCGCAATTGTTTATCTAAAAGATATTCATAACGGTTATAGTCAATTGTATAGTAAAGTTAAACATATTTTACGCTTTTAATAGCAATGCAAGGAGTTTAATCACAAGTTTGTTACAAATAATTCTACAATGCATATTTTTTGCAACACTCATCTAATTTTTAACCTTAGTAAAAGTTTTTTTCAGCTTTACCTTTCCATCTTTACGCTCCATCTCACTAAAATTAGGTTTAATTTCTTAATGCTAGCAAACGAGTTATTTCTACATCACCTTATATACACACTACATTATCTACATTCTATTTGATAAAGAATGCATAAGTAATGTGTTATGAGAAAATCTCCGTATATTAGTAAATAGCCTGGTATATTATAATTTATTTAAATAAAAAATGTTAGATTAAAAATACCGTATTATAATTCAGTAAATAGATACATCAACCAATGTTCAATATAAAATAATGGCGTTACTTCATTAAGTAATTGAAACATTATTTGAACTTATTGAGAGTGACCATTCTGCATTTCACATATGCCTTTAACCCCCTTTTAAATGGTTTATAAATTAATAGGTAATTTACATATCTTCTGTAGTTTTTGGTAAAATTATGATGTTTATATATATGTGATTATGTTATGTTGTATTTATATATATATATATATGAAATTCGATGGAAGATAGAAGTTTCACTAGTTTTTTTCTTAATGTAAACTATTGAAATAGTGTTCTATGGCGTATTAGTTTTTATACTATAAATATATATATGACTCAGTTGTGGTTTTATTGTCTAATTTATCTGTAAAAAGAGAAAGAAAATAACTGAATTCTTTTAATGAACACTATTTCTTAAGCACTTTAAATTGTGCCAAGACTACGATAAATATGTTTGACATAATATGCAAATATCGTCAGTGTATCTTTTAGCCCGCCACTGGATTTTTCAATAAAATTATGTAAATTTGCTAAACATCTTATGGAGACAATATAAATATAAAAATCTTATAAAACCCTCACAAAATCTCGCATGGATAAACCAGCCGACTTTTGTTGTAGAATTACCTATGTCATTACGAGTCGACGATGTAAAGCTGTCAAGCGAATTTTTTCAAGGAAAAAATATTTTATTATTCTATTTTATTTCTGACTGTAGATCGCGGTAAAATATTTATGACACAGACTCATCAAATAGCTGTTTTTTCAATGCCATAAAACGTTTGTGAAATTGGGTGAAAAATATTGTTTTACCTACATAAAATATCTGCGCATAAAATATTTTTGAAAATTGAATAAATTCATTTTTTAAGATATTCGTATGTACGTAGATTCTGAGGAAAACTTTCTCTTATCTAAATGAACATTAACTATATGAAAGCTTACCTATATAAATATAACAACGACTAATGATTAAATTAATTTCATGTCACTTAACAAACATCAACAACAGAAACAAACTAATCTACTTCACCTGGTCTTAATCGGGTACATCACATATCCCTACATTTGGATGTGAAGCATCAATAATGTATGCCTGGGAATGTCTGAAGAGCAGTTATCAAAAACTGAGGTTACCATGGACTTAAGTATGATTTGACTTAGTTTACATTTCTTTAAGTTGAAACTGCGCGTGGAAGAGAAGAGCATGGAGAATGGACTTAAAATTAAATAAAATGTACTCAGTCAAAACCAAATGCCGCCTATTTGATGCTTGCATTCTGACGGTGCTGCTTTACGGTAGCGAATCATGGCACCTTACGAAGGCTCAGAACAACCGTATACTAAACTTCAAAAACAAATGTTTGCGACGAATACTAGGTGTGCGGTGGTATGACTTTAGGATCAACGAGGAGATAAGAGAACGCACCAAGCAGCCTCTCATCACGCTGAAAGAGAAGAGGCGACGTTAAACCTGGCTCGGCCACGTGCTGTGGATGCCAGAAGAGAACTTTAATATGGCTTGCCGACCGGATTCCAGCGTCCTGGAAGGCCGCTAAATACAATCTACAGAGTGTATACGGCGGAGCTACGGAATGGTGGTTTAACCTGAAACGAAGCAAGAAGTCTGGCGAGCTACAGGGATTCTTGGAGGCGCCGCGTGGTGTCCATATGCTCCAGTTAAGGGGCGGATATGGCAAAGAAGAAGAATATAAAACTTACGAATGATCACCGCGTTCGCGATTAGATGCTGCATTTTAGCATTGCAGTTAATATATAGCTTCACCAAATACACCTGTCTCCTACCACACCTGCATCTTAATCGCGTGTATCACGGAACCCTACGTAAGGTGTGAAGCATCATTTTTTTATGACTGGGAATGTCTCACGAGCAGTTACCCTAGACTGGGGTCGCCTTGCACTCAGATGTGCTATGACTGAATTTAAATGACTTTAAGTTAAGAGTACCCATGGGAGAGGTGAACACATAGAGGCAATATAAGGTAGTAAATAACAAAAGCTAATACAAAAGTGCCAAACATTCTAAGTGAAGAGATCTTCATGTTGGCAGTATAACGCCGCAAATTTTTTTGGCCAACAAAATTGGCCTTTATAAATTGCATTTTAGCAATAAAATTATCCTTCATCAGTTGGCTGGACAAACTTGGTAACTCATACCTCGCGGTACATATTTTAGGACATTACTGAACGATTTAGTTGACATAATGTGATTATCCGTAAGCCAAATGAATATGTTGGTCTAGTAACAAAACCAAGTTTATCGGGCTTGCATGCAAAAGTGCCACTCATGGTGGTAAAGTCACTAATATATTTTTAATTTTATATAGTAACCTAGGCACAATACAAATGTATATACCTATAGCGTAACCGGATTAAAAAAATTCAAAATACCCTGTTTATAATATAACAAATTTCAAAAGATGTGAAAATATGCATGATACAGTTTTGAGTTACAGTTTACAGATACAGTTTACATAAAACACTCACATTTTTTAATTATATTTATTTAAATATATGCGGCGAAGAATTATTGTGGGACCAAAGACTTGTGAGAGAAAAGAGTTGTAATCGAAGGATGTACCTGACAACACATGCACTACATAGAAGACACTTATAAGAGTAAAATTTTTGATATAAGATTCTATTCATGCAAAGTTGTCTTTACAAAGGAGAACATTCTATTGTGGAAGGAAAACTACGTCGCGTCAGCTGAACATTATGACTTTACCTACTGAAAGTGGTATTCAAAGTGTACGCCAACGGCTGTGACAATCTAAATCCAATGCTCTGATGCACGATCACAGTTATATTAGATTCGCATGCTTCAGCGGCTGTTATTTAATACATCTGTGGTGTTAAGTGTCTAAGATAACGGGCCCCGATCCTTCGTGTTGTCCAATGGAAGGCGTATGTCGGTAATAAGACTCGAGGGATGTCAATCTTTAGTGTTCTTTATTCGTCAATTAATCTCAAAGTATAATTATATTATATAGGGTTGATCAATAATATAATATTGAGTAAGTATATTGCAATTAATAGTCGACATCACACCAATCGAGTATTCTTAACAATATACATAATTAGTTACTTAGGGTGTCGACGGAGAGCACATTCAGATTCACACCCACGATGGCCGCTCGGCTTAAACGTCCGCCTATCGCGTCGTGGATCCCAGGTTAGAATCCTGGGTCTGGCAAGTACACATATTGTTTTTTAATTTGTGTATGAGTCAGAGTATGGACCTAATAGGTTGAGCAAGTGGCTGACATCCATTTCTCATAAAAACAAAATCTGTCAATACAAACCTCCACTATGTGGAGGCCCATATGATCTTATTAGGATCAGACATGGTCAGATTGTCGATGGAGCGATGAGTTATAGATGCATAATATTATATTAAATATATTTTCCCATTTTCATTTAGAGGTTTTATCCACAGGTTTTGGTTTTTACGATATATTGATGTTAGCCACAATCATGCTCAACCTAATAGGCCCATACGCCGGGTCCAAATATACATTGAAAAACAATATGTGAATTTTGCCTGTCCCGGTATTTGAACCCGAAACTCTTTATATTATAAGCCGACACGGTAACCGCTCGGCGATCATGTGCGTACATATTATATACTACCGTCAAAAATATTATAAAGTTATATTTTTATACTACCCATAATCTTAAATAGTTATAATTATATTGTTGTTTTAATTTAATAAAACGCAATTTTTTGTAGTGCTTATTCCACTTTTAATCAATAAATTAGGACCGGTTTCGTCCGCCTCAAAGGGACATTTTCAACTTATTTTATAAAATGCAGTTCCACCATGAATTGACAGTTAATAAAATAAAAGAAATTAAAGTTATAATTATATTTCCCTTAGATTACCACGACAAAAAAAAAATATATAGGTCCCACACTGAAATAAATATATTAGATTGGTAAAAATGTTGAAAAAAAAATCGTCGCTATACCTATAAAAAATCCAACAGTACGCCTAGCTGATAACACAAAACTACCTTCGTGATGCCGTGAAAAAATCTTTGTTAACGATGGACGCTGCGGATTAAAAAAAAAATGAAAATCACTGACCTAGCAACATAGCATATGGGGGCACTATTTATTAGCCATTACCAACGTGTTAAGGAAAATACTTCAGTAAGCTCCTGACGTCTTGAGTAATATATAAATGTTTTTTGTGTGTGAATCCCGTACCGCCTTTTCCACTAAAATAACGAATTAAAATAATTAAATCTACTTTTCTGTTAATGATAATACCTTAAAAATACATATTAAATTAATTTTATTGTTCTATAAACCAATTAAAATTATTTCCTGTAGTTATATTGTCTCAATTGCATTTTTTAGTAAATTTTATGTCTCGTAATTCCATCAGTAAATTCTGTAATATCTATTACAATCCATCTAAAAATGTACATTTATTCACACAATAAACCCACAATTGACTTACTATATTTACAAAATGGCCATCTACCAAAGATTTAATTTACATTAAAACCATCTTTAGTTCGCGGGTCACGGCACATTTGGGGTGAAAGTTTTACAATCATAATTTATCACATATCAGCAACATTATCGTAAAACATAATATTTATTTAAATAAAAAAATCTACTAATATTAAATGAAAGCATTCAATAATTTAATCTTGTTGTCCTCTTTTTGCTACTGATCGACCACAGTAAATTAGTGGTTAGGGAAAGTTTTCAAAGTATGTACACGATATTCGTTTTTATTATTTACTAATATTTTTAAATAAGCACAAATTAATGTAACAGTGGAGTCAGAATAGAATAATGGATACATATATTTTGCTGGTTGATTTCTTCAACCATTATTTTTTTAATGCATAGCACTCTCCATTTTTCGCAGGCATTATGCCTATATAGAGCAAGCAGCCTAGCAACTTGTTCCAAAATTACTTTATAGAAAATAATATATTATGGAGAAATTCACATAAAAATGATGCTTATTCTGAGACTAATATTTATATACTTTGCAAGATACAACAAAATTAATATCCAGATATGAAGTCAATTCACGGACGTGAAAACTAATGCACTTCCAAGAACACTACCACTCACAATAAATAAATGCTTTTGTTGAGAATGAAAAACGGCCATATATCTAAGGTATGTATATACTCAGTTGGATAGGTCATACTCAGGTATTCAGTTGGAGATCTAAGCATAGCGATTTCGATTGTAAATTACGGTTTGGCAAGTGACTATGCCAATACAGATCCTGAGGAATATTATTTTACCTAAAGATCTTGATTACGATCCAACTATAGTTCAAAGAAACCATTCTCTTCCACTAGGTGGTTTTTAAATCATTGACATTATGTTTGAAGTGAAAGGGAAGATACGAAAGTCTAAACGCATTGTAATTTTTTTTATAAATAATATTTTAAACATGTTATAAAGAGTCTCTGACGTACCTGATAAAGTATGCCAAAGCTCTTAAATAGAGATGAGCCGTAAGGTAGTTGCTGGACGAATTTAATAATCCAGTGGTACTTAAGAGTATATAAGATGGCTGAAAAGTCGCCAAAGGGTACGCTGGATTGACGAAATTTTGAGGTTTTGGTGGAATTACGTGTTTGCCAAGAACAAGGACCCGAGAAGAGTGGATTAAGCTTGAGGGGGTCTATACCTTGCAGAGTAATGAAATAGTCTGTTGATGATAAAAGGATGGTTTGCTTTATTTTCCTACCGATTAGGTCGAAAATACCTATGATTATTTTTCAAAATATGATAAAACCGTTTAACTTACCAAACATTTGTTATTATTTACCTTGTTATATATAATTTTATTGTATTTATTTAAAGTCAGAGTAAAATTTCTGTAGTGATAACGGTTATTGATATAATATCCAAAACCATTTTTCCGCCATTTTAACAAGATAGCGTCGTTGCCCAAGGGCACCAGAATGTCATTAAAATCAAGAAAGGACTAGGAGGCCGGGTTCAGGGGAGCCCTCGGCGTATCGGATTGATCAGACAAGTGAGATAAACACATCACAAGTTGCCTGTAACACATTAACATTTAAAAATGTATACGATGCAATTTTTGATTATTATGAGTGAGTACTCGACAACTCAATAATTCAAGTGTATGTATCATAGAAAAAAATCACTAACAATATACCAAATGCCCTTAATTTTACATTACGGAACACTATTTGCAATCACACTTACCGATAGGTAGGAAGACCCGCCAAAGATCTTGCCTTTGGGGACCGGCTTCAAGATGTGGAGGCCATGATGTGTACCATAGATTAGCATTGAAATATAAAAAAAGGAAAACCGGAAAAAAATAATTAAGTTCTCATACCCAACCATAAGCTTACGGTGATTTTTTTAATAAAGAGTAAAGAAAAACTGTACAATAACATTGGTATGCCAAAGCTGCGTTGGGCATATCACATTTTTTATGAATGGTGCACGTAGTCACGTATATAAAAAACGAAAATAAGGAAACTTATGCAACATATTTTACTAGGTACGGCTATAAAAAATCTGCGTGTTATTAAAATATGGAGTAAAAAGAAAACAAACAGCACTTGTCCATTTATCCTAAGACTATATACAATATTATGGTAAAAAGTATTTCATTATATTTTCCTATTTGTGATCTTTTGGTATAAAGTTATAATGTTTATTTTATTCGACTCTTATTAATGAACTCGCTACCCATTGATGGATATATTCAGGGCTCGAAATGGACCGGAACGCACCAGAGCGCCGTTCCTGTTCGTGAAATCGCTAAAAGTATCGCTCCGTCTCGTGGAATAAATAATTTGACCGTCTGAGCTGGATAGGCCATATAATAGAAAATCTAACACACTTATTTTTATGAAAAAAAAACAGAAACTTTGCAATGTAAAAATCTTCAGAAAACTGTCGAGCGCTCCGGTTCGTAAATTTTTCCATTTCGAGCGCTGGATATATTATGATTGTAGACAGTCATCATATTGAGTATGTACGAGTATGAGAAGAATTAATGTTAGGTTAGCTTTGTATTGTTATGTAATATATACACTTACTAACCCTTATTTCACACTGTATGGTTTTAACCGTACGGAAAAAAATCGAACGGTAAATTTCCGAATCGGCAACAAGTTCATATCAAATCAGCACCTACTATTTGATTTTTAAAACGTCATAGCAGCCATTTTTTCTTCTTTTTCCCACCAAAAATCATATTTGTGTTCATTATTGTTTAGTAAATCATCTTGGCGTTGTAACATACATATCGAGTGTAGAAAGGAAAAAGAACGTAATCCACACAAATCAAAATTTACAGGAGGTACAAAAACGTTTTCGTTATGGTTTAAAAGTCAAAGTTAAAATACAAAATAGACTTACCTAATCTTGAAGTGCATGATAATCAATAATTTAGTTTTTAAAATTCTTATCTGATATTAATTATTAAAGAAAAACCAAAAAAATGATAGTTAAGCCGTTTTTAACACTACAATTTCTTCTTTTTTAAAACAATTCCAGCTAAATTTAGATAATAAATCGGCATTTGCAGCTTACATCCTTTGGACACAACGTGTATATAGAGTCATGTAAAAAGTTATTATGCAATAAAATCTATTTTGAAAAAACTGAGAGTTACATCCTTTTTCCTTTTGACAGTAGATATTGTTGAGACATACAGAGTTGTAGAAAGAGCACTAATACGTTTTATAACCTTTCACTTTTTACTACACTGATACGCCTCTTTACCAGATAACCTCGCATGAAATGAGATCAAATGATATTTACTTGTATTAATATTATATGTAGTAATAAATAAAAAATAGATACTTAATAACATTATATTACCTATGTAAAAACAATATTTTTAGAATAAGTACATTATATTACATCAGTTTTATCTTAGAGCCGGAGTGAAATGTATGGTCAAAATAATCGACCGCAGACCTTATTATTCGTAATGTAATTAGAATCTAATCTGTCAAAAACGTAAACATATTGCTGAAAATATCAATGTTGTGAATCAAAGTGTGGATTAAAATCCAGAACAATATCTTACACGAAGTTCTCAAAAACTTGGACTTTCTTATTGCATTACATGGAATATTCTTCATAAAAAATTCATTAGTAAGCGTATTATACCGAATAACTATGTGGTGCATTGAAAAATTTCTGATTAAGCTTTAGAGCAGGTCTGGGCAATCTGCGGCCCCCGGCAGTATTACTGTGGGGTCCGCGAGTTTTAATCGAGTTTCTGAAAAAAAGTTACTTGTTTCTACATTTTAACGTCTTTTTAAAAATATAATTTGAATATACATGAATTGCACCGTCAATATGAAATCAGCAAAATTTACAACACTCTTAATTCGGACAAATTCGAACAACTTAAAGATTCTGATCGGAAAATGTTGGTTATTTGGATCAACCTACATAATATGTGAACAAACATATTATTCAATTATGAACATCAATAAAAACTCTTTACGATCAAGCATAACCAATGAACATTTACAAGCAGTTTTATGAATAACTACAATTTTTTTTTAAATATTGAAAAACTGTTTCATATGAAATTATTTAATATTATAGAATCATTTATTTTTGATGTTGTAATTCCTTTTTCATGATAATAAATAATGTATGTCTAAAAATAGTTTTTTACTTGCGGTTCCCCGTTAATTTTATATTCCTAATGTTGCCCTTCATTGAAAAAGTTTGCCAATAGATATCTGCTTTAGAGCAACTTGAAACAGACCCATTATTTCATAAAAAAATCATCTTCGGCAATGTAGCCCATTTTCGTTAAATGGCTTCGTAAATAAGCACTATTGTCGCATTTGGAGCAATGAAACCCATGTGATATTAATGAAATACCTGTACATCCATAAAATCTAATTAAGTTTGGTGTGGTTTGTGGTCTGGAGGATTGGACGGTTTATTTATTTTTTTAATGAAAATGGCAATGCAGTTACTGTCAATGGAAAACGCTACAGAAACATGATTTCTGATTTTTTCTGACATGAATTAGATGATTTTTATCTGGAGAATAATATGTGGTTCTAACAAGGTTGTGCAAAATGTCATACAGTTCGTGACATAACCATCTTATTGACAGTTAAATTAAATATATATATATCGTACATCAACCCTATACGTCAGTTAATTGGCCTACTCTAATTCCATGCTGTTTATTCATTGTAAATGACTCAAGTTTTGAAAAATTATGCTGTGTTTGATCATGTCAAGAGCTTCTGCTGGTATAAAGATAACAGCTACCGGTCTGTAGTTATCTATTAATGACTTGGTAGATACCACTCTTATGAATGAAATTGGAATAACCTTTGATATACTCCACGGTTTCCGGAAAGATACTCGTCTCCATTGAGAGATTAAATATAAAATGTAGGGACATTATCTTTACATAATATCTTTTCCAGTTCCATTGTTCCTTGAATGAAGGATATTCCTGAAATTTCGAGAATATCATCATACATTATTACTTGAGTGTAGATACTGTCAGTGAATTCAGAATTCAAATTAAGATATTTTTCACGTCGAATTAAATATTATAATGGCTTTAGACATTTTTTTTATCTTCTGTTTCTCAAATTACCGATTATTAAATGAATTTAAATTGAAGAACATCCACAAATTCAATTTATATAATGTATGAGACACGTCAAATGTTTATATGTCTAGAATTAAACCACAAAAATGCTCAAAATATGTGCGTTGATCCAAATTATAGCCAAGGATCAGATATAAATATGACAACAATACTATATAACAAAATGTTAAAAATACATAACTTGAAAACATCTCAAGTTTAATAATAACTAGAAAAGATTTTTGTATTTTACATCAAAGTTTGGCGTCATGACTCAGGATTCCAATCCCGGGATCCCAAGCTATTTTCGATACCTATAAATCCCGAGATTGATAAACATTATCCCGAAACTTTCGGGATTGATTTTTTTTATCAATTTTTATGGAAAATAAAATAAAAACGAAAATATAACAGAATAAATACTTATAATAACAAATAACTACATTAGAAATCAACTGAGTTTGAATGAAGTTTGAATTATACCCGTGTGTAAGTTGCCGATTCATTTTATTTTTTCACATAAATTAATAAAAATGAGAATGATTGGAAAAAAACAATGCTTCGCACTATTAACAAAGTAATTTCACCATGATCTCATACGTTTTATGGCAGTTTCATATTTGGCTGACTAATTAGATTTATGAAGCGTCTTTACTATCAGAAACAGCATTCTCATATTAAATTCACATTATTATTTATAATACAATATTATTTACTCCATTAAACTTATGTATTTCCAAGATTGAACGTATACAATATTAACAATAAATGTCTTAAATAGTATATATACATACAATAAAAAACACAAAAATACAGTAAATAAATACATAGCTCGAAGAAAAGATAATCGATGGACAAATTTAGTCATCCAGTGGTATACAAAAAGTACAAAACGTCCGCAAGGTAGACCTAGAGGCCGCTGGATCGATGAAATGATAAAGTTCTGCGGAAGTACGTAGCAACGCAATGCACAGGACCGAGAGAAGTGGAAGCAGCTTGAAGAGGCTTTCATCCAGCAGTGGATAGATTCATGATGATTATGATGATGATGATGTGGTTAATTAATACGTATCACATCCTTTTAAGCACGCCCAAAAGATACTCATTGTGTTGACGGAAGTAAAAAAAAAATAGTGTATCGCCTTAAATTATTGCATTATTAAGAAACTATTTTCTATTTTCATGAATGCGTGAATTAATCAGTAAATTAAAGACTCCATTTTTGCTAAGTCATATGTCTAAATAAACCAGGGAAGTGAACATTCGTTGTGATTGATTGAATTTCTCAATCCAATTATGTACAACGAATTTGTTTCATCAGTAAATGTAGTAAAATCAAATCGTTTTCTTTAGGTGAAGGTTTGTTTTTATCGCTTAATCTTCTTCTTGTTATGTGTGCCTCTGAAAAGTTACCTTGCGCGATGTGTATAATTGTATATAAATACTTTAATCTTCAATCGATTTTGATACAATGAGCAAACAAAATTACGTATCTTCTATGTGCTATATTTTAAATTAATTGAAATGTGCTAATCTCCGAACCGAGAAGAAAGTTTGTCAGGGATGTGTCTTATTTTCTTAGTTGTTATATGTGTGTGGAGAGCATTCAATCTGAAAACGTATCCAGAAATTTGTACGTATACAGTTCACCGCAGGAAACTTATTCGTGCGCCGCAGTACGTGAAACATGAGTTCGTGTAACATTTAAAGAAATGACGAGTTCTTCGTTGAACATTTCACTATGGAGTATATTTGTACGTATGCTACGTGGCGAATTTTATGAGATGTCTTTACTAGGTTAGGTTAGGTTAAAGTTAGGGTTAATCTAATTGGAACAGTACTAATTGCAAACTATCGCCGCATTTTATAAGATACCTACACATGTATTCCACGGTGAAATGTTCAACGAAGAACTCGTCATTTGATAAAATGTTATATGAACTCATGTTTCACGTACTGCGGCGCACGAATAAGTGTTGCACGATGAACTGCATACGTACAACTTACATGTAACCATCTGAAAAGACATGGATTATGAACACAGCAAAATAATAATATTTGTGAACAGAAAATTAATAACTTGATGTTCTTAGGTAATAACTACATTAGTCGCTGCTAATGAAGAGGGACTCAAAGACCTGCTAAAATAGGTAAATGAAAAGATATGCAAATACACCCTCTTTAATAGAAATAACATAAAGTTTTTGATTATTGATTGGGTTTACTTCCTACCAGCAGCAAAAATACTCCGAAATCTAAAAACACTGGAAGATTTTGTATTTATAGAATTTACCATTAGTGAAAAAGGCGAAAATTAAACAGTATATGCATACAGATTACAAAAAATGCGATGACACGTTTTACTATTATATAAAAGAATCGATGAACCTTAATTGTTAAGAAAATTATACATGACATAAGAAAAAATTAGTGTTATGTATCCAAATTTTTGTATGGTATCAAAATAATCGAAAATTTTATGGTAAGAAAGTGGAAGTCTATTGATACTTTCCAAATATGGTGTTAACAAACAAACATTGTATAGTTTTTGAACATATTTATCGTAGAATAGATTATTTAAAAAAAAAATGGCGGATTGAATAGCCAGTAGGAAAAGAGGTGCTATTCAAATATAGCATTTATTGCAATAATTACAAACATCTAATTATAATTGTTATAATAAGTGTTAATACTCTGATACAAACCTACACTAAGTTTGATAATATTTATCACTTTATCACTTTAGCGGTCGATAAGACAAGTATAGAATAGACCCACAGGAAAAACAAAAGATAATAAGATCGTTGACGCGCTAGATTGACCAGATGAAGGAGCTTACTGGGAGTAGCTTTCAGTCTGCTTTGAGAGAAGCAGAGGATTTTAAACAGTAGTCTTTGTAGTTTAAAAACTGAATATTGACCAAAGAGAAGAGAATCTTGTTTTAAATTGAATCATGGTTTTGGTTTTTTGTCAAAAAAATTACTCAACTCACCCTCGTGTAATTTTTTATGAACGTCATTATAAAATGGCTGTATAGAGTATAATAATTTAACCAGTGATAACTTTCTTTTGCTTAGCATAATCTGAAAAATATTAACCCATCGTCCATTATTTTTCATATCATTAAATAAGATAAATGAATTTGACATTTAAATGCAGAACTATCTTACTTTATAGGATGGTTTATTTTTTTAATATAAATTCTTCCGGTTTTAGTATTTATTCAGTGTTCACAGAGACTAATCAACAATAACGGAGATTACTTCAAACGGTACACGAAAATAGATTAACAAGATAAGATACTTGCTCGACCAAATAATCAGATGAACTTGCCAAATAATTTGTTTGGTTCGGGTAGGTATCACATTTGATAACCAGATAACCACACATAATACTAGAAACGAATCTCGATAGTGTAAAGTGCTTAGTTTCAAAATAAATGACCTATAATATGATCAAAAGGGTCAGAGCTAATCAGACTAAGCTGACTGGCTGTAAAAGTGTGAGAAAGATAACATAGAGTTAAATCCTAATCTGACTACATAGCGCTTGCGGCGTCGAGTCAATGGGCAGCGCCATCTGTGGGTATCTTTTCAAATGAAGTCATACCGCTACAACTTAGAGCGGAATGTAGAAACATTTGTCATAACTAAAATTTCCTTAGCAGAAAACACTATGCAGAAACATTGTCCTTGTTAAGATCATTTCTATTGAAAATAATACCATATTTAAAAATTCTCTTTCCTATAGTTTAGGTAAATTATTTTATAATTGCTAAACGATGACAAAAATGTGACAACTGCATTTTATAAATGCAATAACTATACATACGTATTTATATTTAATTATAAAACTCTTATGTTTCCGTTATAAGTCATTATACGTGATTCCACAGGCACCGCAAGATATTTTTTTTATATGGTAACACCAGCGTCAAGTGTCATTCTATCACCTGGCATCTTATATTTCTGCGGGCTGGCGTATAAAAGTAAAATAATATTCTGCAAGTACATGCCAAACGAATTAACACTATCAATATCTATATTGAGATACATTGTTAAATGAATTTGAGTGTGTGGACTGTTTTATAGACATGCAAATTTATTTTGACAGCAGCTGTCAGTGGTACATGGTAATACAGAAGGGGGCGTGTGCATAACAAAAATAGTCTATGGTTAAGGATTCATTAACTCTATACTCAGGATTGTCTATAGTTAAGTCATGCTTCTCGGCGACTTATCCTTAGGATCGAAATCTTAGATTGTGCATGCCGCTCTTACATTTTAAATATTTTTTCCTCCTTTACGGCCGCAGTTACTCCATAAACAGATAGCTCTCCATGGCTTGACTCAAAATAATGGCCATGATTTAAAATATTAAAATTAAAGTAGATCTGAATTTTACTGTGCAAAGAAAACATTGTACATGATACTTCAGCACTCGAATATGAAAAATACTTATAATGAATTTTACCACAAAAATTCTGGCATTGGTCACCCTAAAGGTAACAGCAATAAAATAATAATTAACTTAATTGTTTCGTTAAGTAAAACGTGATAAGGATGTTTCATTTACTAATTGATGTTGGTTATCATCTGGGATTGATTAATGGTTCTGACCCTCCTGTCCGGGGTTTATGAATCTAATTTTGCACGGCCATTGCCCGATTTTAATCACAAACTAATGTAAATGTAAATTGGACAGGACAAGACGTAACCTGTTGGGTTATTAAACAGAGTGTTCAGTCTTTGCCAATTATTAACATTGTGTTTATATTTTATAATTTAGTAAATTGATACTATTGATGTAAATTGAACGTAACATCGCCTTTCTACGAAAAGTCATGAACGGTTATACTTAATATTTATCAAACAATATTTTATAAGAGATCAAAAATAAACTATTTAAGTCGGTTAGACAAGAAATTATTGTAAATTAAAATTTAGAGGAATCTATATCATATATTTCCAATGACATTAATATGGACGAAGCATCTAGAAAATAAAATGACACTCACTTTGTGTCGGGTCTGCCGGATGGCGAAATTCGTATTTTAATATCGGTATCCTACGCTCAAATGAACATTCTTCTTGCAAGCGGTCTGGCGACACCGCTGGGTCTGCCCATACAAAATTTCTGACTGTCAGGTTTCGACTCCACCGTTATTATTGTGTTACAAAATGCCAATGTGCCTAGTTAAAAATTGTAAAAAAATCTACTAAACACTCCAAGAAAGATGGGATATCACCATGCATGTGTTAGTATTATTTATTATTTATAAAATGCCATTTTAAGATATTGATGAATGTTTATTCAATGCAATTGAATGACAGGAACCATTGGACAGTGAGTCGCCTGTGATTCGCTTGGCTCACTTGCGTCTAATCTCCGAGAAGTCGTAAGTAACCGAGAATCTGTTTCTAACGCAATGAGTCATGACACTAATACGCCATTACAATAAAGGTTATATTACTATAAATTCTCGAAGCTTGTATCGCATAATGGAAACGGATACGTCAATGGTCACGTGACATCTACCTATACATCTGTGAATGACTTTCATGCACAATTTCTCGTGTGCGCCGGGTATGAAGTGAGTCGTCCATTTAATATGTCATTGTATATTTCCAACCATGTCCGATCCTAATAAGATCATAATATATGGACCTACAAGAAATGGATGTCAGCCACTTCCATTTGCTCAACCTATTAGGTCTATACTCTGACTCATACACAAATTGAAAAACAATATGTATACTTGCCAGACCCAGGATTCGAACCTAGGATACACGACGCTATAGGCCGACGCTAAAGCCGCGCGGCCATCGTGAAAAATCATTAATTTTCAATGTAGTTTCTATTTTTATTGATTATATAAAGATTTAAAAAACATTTAAAAACACACGCTTTCCAAAAAGATGAGCGAAAATTTGATAAATTTGAAAGTAAGATACTGAGAAGCATCTTCGGAGCTTAATATCATTTTTACACGTGCATGGATTTACTGGTAGCAGTACGCATTGTCGCGACCATTACAAATGCAAATATATTATCGTGCAAGTTGAAAGACTGCACGCATGGATCAAAAAGGTTTAGTGGCTTCTCAATTTTTACCTGATATTCGCAGCTTATATGACATATGCGCATGACAAATATAGTGGCAAACCCCTGCCGGAATAAATACGAACTACACTGCGCAGAATATTTTGACGTTTACCGATTTTTACGATCTGTCAAATAACACCACACAGCCACAACTAACGCGTTCGCTTACGCTTGAAAAATGAGATTGGCAGGATTTTTTTTCTCCAATTGGAGATTCTAATGGGATGAATTTGAAATAAGGTAAGATTGTGTTAACTGTGCTAACAATTATTATCGTAGATAACGCCCTGTTTATGGAATTTCTCCGAGTGATATCCGTATAATAGTATACTTTTGGAGCAATAAAGATAACGGAAACGTGTTTCCGTGTTAACTATTTAGAATAGTCCTGGAAAGTTTTTGTTACATATTATGCCTTATTTTGGACATCTACAACAATACTTATGTAAAACATAATAATAATATTTTACTCTTTATTATAAAATGATCGGAAACCGGAAAGCGTAATCTCTATACTTAAAATGAAACTGAAATAATGATCTCTATAAGTAAATTATTTACCTTAACAAACATAATGCGCCATGGCCACCTTACTATGATGCAATTGCAAATTCATTCAAGAGTATGTTTGTAGTAGGTACCTACCAAATTTGCGGTTTGAGATCATACGTTTTTAATGTTATCGTTTTTTATCTTCAATGGGATTTTCCTTTAGTGTTGCAAAATATGTTGTTTGCAACTACTGATCAGGCCAATGACATTAATATGGACGAAGCATCTGGAAAAATAAATGACACTCACTTTTTTGTCGAGTCTGCCGAATGGCATACTTCATATTTTAATATCAATATCGCTTGCTCAAATGAACATTGACACTAGAAACACTGTTTTAACGCCATTACAATAAATGTGATATTGCTATAAATTGCCGATGCGTGATATCGCATAATGGAAATTGCGAAATTTTGTCACGTGACGTCTACCTATACATGTGCGAATGTCGCTATGGACGAACTTACTTGCTAGCTACTGTACTGAGTGCGTTGTCCATTAATAATGTCATTGGATCAGGCATACATTTTCGGTATGCATCGAAGCGATCCTAAAGGTATCATTACACCAGCAGACTCGCAGACCTAACCAGATTCAACAATCCATGCTATGACCAATCGTTGACTTTAATACCAATTACACGTAACGATTCCGCTTCCAACTTGATCGTTTTAACGCTTTATTTGATTTCAGCGCTCGAAATGAAAAAATTTACGAACCGGAGCGCTCGTCGATTTTCTGAAAATATTGACATATTTATTTAATTATATGCCTGTTTTATAAAAATAAGTGTGTTAGATTTTTATATCTATGTATATCCATTCTAGCTGAAATGGTAAAGTTATTTTTTCCACGAGAAGGAGCGACAATGTTGCCGATTTTACGACCCAGAACGGCGCTCCGGTGCGTTCCAATCCATTTCGAGCCCTGTTTGATTTGTTTATGTATACGTTCAGTCGCAAGGGCGGACGTGCTCAGCGTGGGTCAAAATGGAGCTTTTTTTCTATTTTCAAAGCATGATCCTGGACATACCTTAAACGTTGTAGATAATCTATTTATATAATTTTGAAGCCTTATTATCCATTATATTTATTACATAAAATAGTATTCTTTTAAACCTCTCGCTCTAATGTTTTAGAATATAGTCATATTTCAGTACATAAATGTGCAGTGGTGTTAAGATTTTTTACGTTTATTAATTTTTAAACGCATTTATAAAACCATCAGTATAATTTATATTGGCATTATTATAGTGAAATATTTACGATAAAAAATTATATTGATAATCTCTGCGATCCCAAATTTGACAAGAATTAGGCATTTTATTATTCAAAAAATGGGCAAGATTAAAACATTTGAAGGTAATTCTAAAAATACTCATTATAAGCTATATATTTGACCATTCACGTGTGATAAACATCTTACGAATAATGATTGCTTTATAATAATTATTGACCTAAGAATAAGGTAGTGTTTTTTTTAAATACGCCATTTCTTTTGGCATTCCCCAGTGGTTAAGCTACAACATACGGCCGTAGCCATAAATTGACAAACTATAATTGAAGTAGGGAGTAAAATTATGTTAACGCGCGTGTTTGAACATGTACCGTTTAAAAAAAATCGGTTATGTAGGCCATTTTGACCTACGCTGAGCATGTCCCCCCTTCTAAACCAAATAATATCTATTGGTCAGCTTGGTGGCAGTCGTAAACAATCTTACCACATATTACATTGTTTCATTAAATGATAATGAATACTATTGCGGATGGAGGGTATTAACTGTCTATTAACGTCAGCTTTCAGTTAATACCCTCCGTATTAACTGAAAGCTGACGTTCGATTGAGTATAAGTGCTAGTTACTCTTTAAATTGAGATCAGACCGGACATCTGATTTTGCTGAAAGAGCCAGAAGTTTGACAGTTTTATATGGACCCCATCGTTCCTCTGCCTTTTGTTCCTATGATCTTATTATCTATTATCTTAGAAATTAGGAGGATCAGTTATTTGTTCTCCCAAGGTGCAGAACTAACCTGCCATCGGTGATGCCAATTGGGAAGCCAATAACTCTGTTCAACCAAAATGCTATTCCACATACGCGTGGATGAGTATAATAGGTGGGCGTTATTTTATAAATTATTGTTAAAATAGGGTCCACTTAGCTCATTTGGTGTGCTTCCATGTTTTATAATTTTTGTACCTATTTATATTTTATACTGTTTTTGTGATACTGCATATATTTCTTTCTTATTTACTGTGTTTAAATACTATTTCTTTGCTTTTATAATTTTTAATTTTTAATGTTCAATTTATGTAAAAATAAATAAATTTGAATTAATATTGTCAGGATTTATTGTGAATTTTCGATTGCATCCTTAACTAAACACCAAAAATCCCTAATTTTGGCCCAAATTATTTGTCCAATAACATATCACAAAGTATATAATAAATGTACATAGTAACAAGGGTGAAAAGACATATGTTTTAATGTCCTCTACGACGACTGAAATGCCTAGAAGGAAACGAAAGTGCACACGGCAGTTTAAAAACAGAAAACTACATTAAACAAATAACCGTGAAAGCTGAAAGCAATGTTAGTCTGTATTGCATCGTTCTCCACAGTACCTATTACTAAGTTGCGCACCAATCACAGAACAAAGAAACAGAAAACTAGGAACATAGGGTGATATTGTAAAAAAAATACTTTATTGGGACCCCCAGGTGGCTTAGTCTAGCAGTCACAAGTAAATACCACTATAAATTATCAATATAGGTAATAAGAATAGTATAGAATAAGTCTCAGACTAAGATGAATCTCTAGTTTATGCTGTGGTTTTCAATCTTTTCACTTTCATGGATCTTTTAATGTATACGGATGCTTTCATTGTCGTCAAAATAAATATGTAATATTATGAGTTGTCAATTGATTTTTTTCTTCATAATCAGATTCAAATCGCTGTTAACTTTTGCGGAATCATATTATTTAGACATTTTTTGTTTTTTTTTTCAATATGCCAATTTAAATATTACTTCCAAAATTATATACGCGAAGTATTTTACAACGTATTCTTATTTTTCCGGTACAAATCTTGCAATCGATTTTTAGCTAACTTCCCGACTATCTAGACATTTGAAACTATTAGAATATATCAGAACACGATGCCAATGTATTTTTTAAATACGTTTAGCCATCTTTAAGTAGAATTGAATTCATTTTCAGTTAATTCTGTATTGTATGACACCATTATTGGTTTCTAGGGCTGGGGTCCTAGCAACTAAATTATTAATATATATAATATATGTGCGTTACTATGGAAATCAATATGACACGTCAAAGTGACATTTCAGTATTATTTCTATCAAGTACAATTTTTTTTGATCGTTTAGTCGAGCTAGTCAAGTCAAGTTTATATGATTCAACTGAAAATTTAAAGACGTTGTATATAAAAAGTTCTTTTTATCTTGTAATTATTTGAGTTACTTTTCTGTTTTCACAAAATACTTAGTAAGTTATTATAGATTTCGAAATAAAAGAAAATTATTAATGTCAGCTTTAGAAGGAAGGGTAAATTCGTGTACGTTAGCAAAATAAAAAAAATTGTTCTCTTCAATAAAAGATAAGTATTTTAAGTTTTGGTGTCAGCGTCTTAAAGGAAGAGGAGATAATAATTTTTTATAACTTGAAAAAAGCAGCCATTAAAGCATCGGTTATAATCGTACATAAAGGCATGGAATTTAGATAGATTTTTAACAGGCTGTAAGCTCCAAAGAATTGCATGTGGTGCCTCGGTGCACCGTGGCACACATTTTGAATACCACTGTCGTACAGGATTAGATATCCGCAGAGACTACAACTAAATATAAAAAAAACAATGTTACATAGCCTTCGAAGACAAAAAAGCTGTCTAAGGTATATTGCTTGAAATAACAGGATTAAGTAGGCTTTTATTAAGATGTTACCCGAAAAAAATGTCCTGGCTATATACGCTTTTTCTACATTCATACATAAAGGTTTTATGCGATATCTAGATAAAAATCGCACTTTGTATGCACATAGTTACACATATAATTTGTGGCGTGCACAAAGTTTTCAAAAGAAGGATACATGCTGTTTATAAATATATTATAATAAATAGATACAGCATTGAATAAATAAATTTATGTACCTACGTTGAATAATAATTACTATTATTTACATACTATTACAGATTTTTTTATGAATATATATTTTCTCATAGTTCGTAGCATTCGTAACCGTCAATTGGTCGACGCCATATTGCTATTCAATGCTATGCGGCCAATGAGATATCGCCTAATTAGTATAGAGTGGTTTTCAGTCAATGAGATTTTATATCGGGTTTGCCAAAAACTGAAGTTAGCCAACGTACGATTTTCGTTTAAAGAACGTCTCCATGAGCACAGCAAAAAAATAAAATCTCATTGATAAATACCGTCATATGTGTAAATTATCAAATATTATATTTGAAACCATTTATTAGTTCTATTCTATTATTAACATAACACTATTAAATATCACAAAAAAATAGACCGAGTATAATCTATACACATATCATTCACTGTCTGGATTTATGCAAATTATTGTTAATTAAATCATTTCACAAAAAATATAGACATAAAGTGGAGATATAAGAGGTCAGAATCTGGACAAAATGGATAAACATAGCAATAGAATGCACTAAAATGAACTATGAAACTAATACAATAAAGACCAAAATAAGCTTAAAGAGGCATCCATTAAGCAGTAAATTGATCCAGACAAAAGTATAATCGGCATCCGAATGCATCTACATTCAACCAACTTAGAATCGCACGACGGTTGTTGCTGTATTCGGTGAGTAGGTACCTAATGTTGGTTATGCAACAACTTTGCTACATCTGTATAATTGTAAGGTGAGGCATCTGACCAGGACTTAAGTCTTTTGACTTTCGAGTTTTAGAATTCGATCTCTTCGTCGTAACTCGGTGGTAGACTAGACGTATAACTGCGTCACAAAGGGAGGAAGGCGAAGGAAACAGGTAGCTTGGGTTGACAGGAACCTGATGTTGTTTGATAGTGTTATCCTTCCTTTATCTCCTTACCAAAGACTGGACTTCTGTGCATCTCCTGAGTAGTATTCACAGCTGTTACGTTTAAAAACTATCGTCTTGAAGTAATTGTCAGGTGATTTACCTTCAAGGATGTATTAAGTTAGCGAGAAGATGATTGGGAAACAATAAGCTTTCACGAAAATTAAAACATTAAAGTTTATTCAACGGAAATGCGAATACATATTCAGTGGACAAGATATAGACGTTACAAAGAATTAAAAATAATAGACGAAGGGCGCGAGGTGCGTGTCTCTTTTTATACATTTTTAGTGATATCATTTTAATTAATTTATTGACGTCTTGAGTGTGATACTTGGCGTACCTCCATAGTCCAATGACCGTCTGATGCCCTACAGTAAACGTTTGTTTATTAAGTTGGAATATTATGTAGGTACTGCATCATATTACATGGTTATTGATTAATAACCCTTATAAACTTGCAAAGTTTGGTAGGTATAACTAGGGATTCCAATCCCGGGATTACTGGGATCCCGAGCTACTTTCGATACCTATGAATCCCGGTATTGATAAACATAATCCCGAAGCTTTCGGGATTGATTTTTTATCAATTTTTATGGAAAATAAAATAAAAACGAAAATATAACAGAAAACTACTTTTAACAAATAACTACATTATAAATAAATTGAGTTTGTTTTATTGTTATATGTTAATTATGTTATATTTTATTTTAAATCTCGCTAACCCATTCATTAAGTCTTTATTATCAGAAACAGCAATCTTATATTAAATTCACATTATTATTTTTATTGCAATATTATTTACTCCATTAAATTTATGTATTTCCAAGATTGAACGTATACAATATTAACAATAAATGTCTTAAATAGTATAAATTATACTAGATTTATTTTTGACTGATTTTATCATTGTCATTTGTAAATATAAAAATTTTATACTACAATGGAAAAAAATGCCAATCCCGGGATTGTCATTTGTAAAGCCGAAATCCCGGGATCAGAATTTTGGCTCGAGATTGGATTCTCTAAGTATAACCTACTCTGAAACTTGGGATGTTGTATAATGGTACGATTAGAAAGAGACACTATACATAATCGAAAGATCTATCATGGCATACATGCCGCTGAACAAGATTTAGCGAACGTATGTTTTACTTATAAATATAATCTAATGCCGAATCGTAACGGAGTAGTATTAAGTATAATCAAAATTCAGATAATAATTTTTTTTAACTCAATTATAATAACATGAATTTCAAAAATGGAAAGTTTTTCTTTCATAAACTTATAATATACGTCACTGCCGATAGAAACTATTATTTCCTCCGAATGAATATACTTTTTAAGCGGTCTTTGTTATCTTATCGAGCAAGCGGTATGAGGGGATTGAAGATTTTAAAAATAGGACGTGTTTGGCGAACAAAAAGACATCCCGTTAAAAAAACTTCAGAAATATGAGACACGGATTTCCTCTTCTTATGGATTGTCACAAAAAGTTTTCAAATGTGCTGGAATTCTCATTTATATTGAGAAAAACATACTGTCAAACTCGTAAAAGTTCTTCTTTGTCAAGCCTACCGACTTATTTCTTCAATGGTTACGTCCCGTAGTATAGCGTCCCTTCCGTTAGGAATGATAACACAAATGAAATTCACAAAACATCAACCAGATAAGAGACGTTAAATGAAACATTCTATATTTAGAATATATTATTCTAAGTATATTGTCTAGATGAAACTGAAAAAGATAAGTCTTGAAATTATTTTTTTTTGGTATTTCTTACTGCTGATTCATTTTTTATATAAAACTTCCTGCTGTTATCCACCAAAGCTTTCAAAAGCGTGGGTCGTGAATTTTAATCTCAAGACTGGTAAATGTATATGCTATTTTTCAATGCATGGTTAAGCAAGTACCTAACTGACATTTCTTTCTAAAATCATTTTTCGTTAGGTCACCAAGATTGACATATTGACATCGTATTGTAGAACTAATGAAAAAATATCATCCTTACGAATACATAATTTGGAAATACCTTAGATATAATATTAGAATATTCAACCATGTCCGATCCGAATAAAATCATATGTGCCTCCACAGGGTGGAGGTTTGTATTAACAGATTTTGTTTTCTACGAGAAATGGAAGTCAGCCACTTGCTCAACCTATTAGGTCCATACCCTGACTCATACACAAATTAAAAAAACAATATCTGTACTTTTCAGACCCAGGATTCAAACTTGGGACCCACGATGCTATAAGCCGACGCTTAAGCCGCGCGACCATCGTGGGTGTTATCAGATATATACGCATTAAAAATATATCGACGCGATTTAGTCGTAAATAAAATGTGAACCTGTCTAAAAGCGCATTGGCAAGAGTCCGATGGATTCAATTTATTTATTTTTAACATATTGTGGACAATACAAATTATAAGTTAAAGACGTTGACAACATTACATTTAGAAACAAAGAAATATAAAACAGTATTACATAAAAAAGAGATAGATCAGTATAGAGATAGATTGTAGGTATACAGTAGAAATGTGTAAATACAAAAAATATAAATTAGATAGGTACAAGGAAGTACACCGGATGAGTTAAGCAGACCCTATTTTAAGAATTTGTAAAACAACGTCCACCTTTACTCATTCTCACGTAGGTGGAATATATCAACACCCAAAGCAATTTCGTTGAACACAGTTATCGCCTATATTTATAGGATGCTGGTTCGGTTATTTTCCGACAGCATATTTTTTTCAAGATTTTATTTAATAACTATGTTTCTGAAGTACATGTACATTCTGAAATCTTGTAAATTATTCGTTGAATAAAAGAGTAGTTTATTATGGTAGTACCTACTTCCAAATAAATCGATGTTCTCAAAAATGAAATGAATTTTTGTCTCTAGGAAAATATTTTTAGTGTAATCCCCAGGTTCAATTCTCGCACAAAAAACATTATTTTATCTCCCTTTCGAGCCTTAGGTGAGTTTTCACTATAAAATAGCAGATGCCGTACAATTTCACTCCGAAGAGAAAATCGTTTTTCTGAGCATTGTAACTGACAAAATCGTTTCGTTCGTGCCTAATAAAATTTCGCCGGCCCTGAATTATGAACATTCCTAAGAGTAGAAATAATAAAATAATATTGAATTTTTGACTTAGACTTATAAGAATAATTTGCACCATTAGACAGATACTCAGAAAGGAATCACACTACATTTCACTTAACGTTACTAATTGCAAATCCACCTATCTCCAACGAGTTTGGCTATAACAAGAGAAAGCCTTTTGAAAATTCAGTATTAACACGTTCGATGTCATTTCCGGTAAATTTTTACTGTGGTAGTTTTGATAGATTAAGCAAAATTAATATATGGGTGGTTCACAATAATTATGGATTATGTCCATCAAAATGGATCGTGAGATATTTGCACCTAAACTTAAAACTCCTTTTCTAAAATTCAGGAATATTTTCTCTGTATATACTTACCATATTTTGATAGTACATGGATCAATTAAAATTAATAGTCGAAACATAAAGTATATTCAGGTTTTATTAATATTAGCAAATACCTCTTTATATTGCTGAAAGAACTGTCAAAATGGACATGATTCACATTCAATTTGATGTCTTATCAATACTAGTATTGTCATTTATGCCGAAAATTGAAGAGCTACGATTGTGATATTAACGAAAAATTTAGAAATCTGGTTTATCTTGCCATCGTAACAAAAAAAATGAATTTTATGAAAATGTATGATTGTGACCCACCCATATTTTACTTATTTACTTACACCCATCTTGTTGAACAACGTTTTGTGCAATATAACACTTGTTCTGATCAAGATTTTGAGATGATCGAGAGCGTCGCCAGCTTCAAGCACTTAGAGGTACACATCACGGAAGATGGAATTTTGCAGAGAAAGCTCGCTATCGGAATGGAAATGCCTGGAACAATATTCAACTTGATGTGGAGTGTCTGAGACTCACGATTGTAGTTGGCCAAAATCTCTATTCGACGCTTGCATTCTGACGGTGCTGCTTAACGGTAGCTGTATACTGAGCTTTGCAAACAGGACGTGTTTGCGACGGATACTGGGTGTGCGGTGAATGACTTTAGGAGTAATGTGGAGATAAGAGAATGCACCAAACAGCCTCTCATTGTACTGAGAGTAAAGAGGCGACATTGAACTGGCTCGGCTACGTGATGCGGATGCAAGAAGAGAACCTCAACCTGGTATTCCTGTTCTTAAAGCCAACTGGATTCCGGCGTCCTGTAAGGCCACTAAATACTATTTATATAGTGACAGGTTCGGCGGACCTAGGGGATGCTGGTATGACCTGGAGCGATGCAAGAAGACTGGCAAGCAACAGGGAATCTTGGAGGCGCCGCGTGGTGTCTATATGCTCAAATTAAGGGGCGGATATGGTCGAATATTAAAATTGAAACAAGAAAGTTAGCTTATAATTATTATTGCCTTCTTTGTTTACTCTCTGAGATACGAATGACACACTTACGCGTTTGACATATTATCAATCTTTGCAATATCTGCAGATATTTTTCTAATACGCAAATAATTACGATTTAATCTCATATTAATTTAGAAGGGTCGAAACCCAACCTCTTTGGCTGAGCCTTTTTCACACTTTAACTCACCATCGCCGCGTGTTATACCAATATAAAATTATGCAATTTGAGCATACTGTATATTATGAGTCATTTGGCATAAAATATATAAGTATCAATTATTCTCTCGTATGCACTTAAAGATTGCAATAATGGTATTTCAAAACCGGTATCCCAGTATTTTTCGATACCGAAATACCGGTTTTCAAAATCAGACAATACCAATATTTTCGGTGTTGAAAGTGGAAATAAAATGTATTAATTAACATACAAAGTTTAACAGGACTACATTTTTTGTCTGGTTACGCGGTGTCTAGTTTACTTTCATCGCCTTTCGACGTCTTTGGTGACCAGCAATAACACGTGCAGGTTTGAGATCTACCAACTTCCCTATTTAAAAAAATATTTAAATATTTTCGCCAGTCGCTCGCGGGTTTTAGAAGTGGTCAGTTGTGTTTTTGAATTAATCTGAATTCGCGGTTAACTACTGTTCCTTTGTATAATCATAATATGTAGCCTCAGTTAATGGCGAATATTTCATGATGAATTAAATAATAAACTATAATGGACTTGCCTGTGCCTAATTTTTTGATGTTTATCTACTAAAGAATAGCTTACTTACACAATAATGAAGAAATATATTTTTTTCTTAACAAAAAAGCGAGCAATATTATGTATAAAAAGTGTAATTAACTAATAAAACATTAGATGTAATAACCAGTGGGATCCATACATAAATCTAAGGACACTTCATAATATAAATTTATTGAAAGATCATTTAAAGAAGAAAGTGCCAATATTTCAACTACACACCTACGTAGGTAAACATTAGTATAATCTATAAAATTTTACATTTTAGATATTTTTGCTATAAAATATTTTTTTTTAAAAAATATATATTCATTAGTAGGTAGATACATTTGTTTTTTCATATATTTCATGAATACCGGTATTTAATAGGAAATACCGAAATACTGATATTGGTATTTTCATTATTTTTTGCAATCTGTATAATAAGCACTGGAAACAAAATATACAATATGAAGTTAAGCCATCTACAGGAAACAAATACGTGTCACACAATTTTTCCAATAATTAGTATTGAGATATATTGTATAATGGGTGTAGTGAGAAAATGTGATGTGTGGCTAAAAAACCTAAGTTAAAAAGGATTTATATAAATATTTTTTTTACATCCAGCTCATCCTCTGAGGTGACCTCGTAAACCCCAAGACTAAATGTTGATAATCTACCCACCTATATTATAATAATAAAGAGAATTTCCTGACGATTTTATAAAATTGGTGTTGTCAATATTTCTATTAAATTTTCTTCTATCTTTCTCTCGGGGGTTTGAATTACGTATTTTTAAATATTTTATTTTGATTTCAATACTGTAATACTGCCAACTGCATAATATGTAAAAATTCCCGGATACGGTAAAAATTATGGGGGAAACTAGGATTCTACACGTCGTGTTGCACCGGCTGGCCGTTGACTTACCGCCAAACTTCACAAAAGGGGTAGAGTACACGTTTTATAACTTTGGCACTTTTCTACACTGATACTCCTCTTTGCTTGATTACCTCGCATAAAATTAGTATTATCTAACAATTTTTTGAATAATATAATATTGCATCATATTATTATTCATCCTAGCGGCAGAGTGCAAAGCTATGATACATAATATACTCTAGCTTTGCCAAAATTTAAAGATCAGAATAAAAACCAGATCTCAGACCTCATGGTCTGTATCAAGTATAAAAAAGTATAAAGAAGGAAAAAAAAGATACGTATTTAAAATAATCATACACACAGAGTCTACTTTCATTATTAATATATTATATTTTTTATTGTAATCACGACAAAATTAGGATTTTGACGACACTTAATGAAATACAAAATAATAATATGTTTCAACTACTTAATGTAGGTATAATAAACGAATTATCTTATAAATGAATTTATAAGACAAAACATAGATACACATTATTAGATGATTATAATACTCTGCTTGATTCTCCCAAATTTATTTCACAGGCATTGTTTTTGACTGAGGATTTAGTACATCACCGGGGATGTGTTAGTAAAATTTGGTATGCGATAATAATAATTAAAGGTGTTAATAAACCAAGTTTGGCACACAGTATAATAAAATATACATCAACCATTTTTAAAGTCATAATAATAGTTCCAAGTAATCTTCTACGCGTCTCACGATATTAAAGAAATAAATTATTACACTTAATTTAAAAAAAAAATCTCTCTTCGAGATCCACACATGATTGTAAAGCCAATTAAGGTTGGCTGGAGATTTAAAAACAAATTTAAATAGTATGGTTTATATTCATCATTATTTGTTACTATGAATATATTTTTATTTTATCGTTGAAAAATAAAACTGTATTGGAATACCAAATGTCGAATAAAAATACTCTTAACACTGATAAAAAAACTGTTTTTCTTGTATACAATCTTGCTTATGAAAATGACACTTGATACATTTTGAGATCGAAGTCATAAATAAACCTGAAATAATATTAATATTACCTACCTACTCAAAAGTTAAAAATATCTCACGAAAAGAGACTATGATAATATAATAGAGTGCGGTAAAGCGGGGTGAATAGGAACGTTTTCATATTTCATATTCAATTTTAACCCTACGTTGGATGACTGAAAAGCAAAAATTACTTACCAAAAATTGTCTTTGCAATAATTGCAGCAGTATGGTTTGGTGAATGGGAATGCTCATTATTCACTCACTCAAAAGACATGATTAAATAAAAAAAAAAATATTTTTAAAATAGAAATTGTATTATTTCTTTAATAAGTGGATTAGCTGAAACAAAAGTAAGTACGTATTTAATTATTGCATTGAGTTCATTCATGGCCTAGACATGTAAGACAAAATTTTATCCGACATGCAGAACATGCGAATCCCAACAAAAATTTTCACGTCTGATGAATAAAAAACGGTCCAGTTTCCTATCCTATCGGAGTTTCCAAGGGGCATACAAATAAATTATGTGTCAAATAATATACACATTGGAATGCAAACTGTAGCATTTTGGCAATTGTAGTACTCTGAATCTTTTCCTCGGGAACTGTTACTATTTCCACGTCATTCGTATTCACCCCGTTTTATGGTGTTACTTAATATTAGTTAGGTTATCAAAATATATTCATTAATATTACTTTCATTTTTATTTCAAGATTTTGATTTTGTCACAGAATATTTTTGACGTATGTACACTTTTTTTATAATGTTGGTTAGTTTACAAATCAATCTAAATAATTTTGTAAATGACAGTGAAAGTAAATAATATGACAGTTTAATTATTCAAAAAAATGATCATTTCGCGAAAGGGCTAAAAGACCATGACGTAGGTAATCTGTATTATACGTTAAAATATTTGTATATAATTAATAGCAATCGGTGTGTGTACTTATGTACGCGGTTAGAAGTCATACTTCTTTGGCTTAACAAAACAAAAACATAACTTGTGATAAACTAGATTCTTTGACTAGCTCTTAATTATCTTGTTAAATTACATACTCAAGAAAAAGGAGCGCTTATTGGATCGCCGTTGGTTTATTTCTATATACTTTAACTTATATTATTAACTGACGTTTAACCGTTTGTTGACGTAAGGAATTGCAAATGGCCGACAATAATAAATTTGCTGCCTAGGCAACGGAATAATTTCAAACTATAATATGATACTGTATAATCGTCACGATTGCAGTATCATACTGTGGCGTAAAGGTAGTGCGTTTGACTGATAACGGAACAATCGGTGGTTCGAATCCAATCGAGTGCGTTTTTTTCGTGTGAAAAAATAAATTATGTCTTACATGTCACACGCTAAAAATACACTCTGATCTGATTTCCCAAACGCGCCAAAAGAAGTATAACTTCAAAAACCTAATAAGCCATAGGTTTTATTTTACTAGATTACTGAACTTGAACACATTTTGAATTTATTGAAAATATTAGAGATGCAGGTGAATATAATTATGTAATAATTCATCGTAACTTTGGAATTGCAGTTATGAAGATTTCTGTTTGGTGGGTGCTAGGTGAAAGTGTTCATGCCCAAACTTTAAGGAAGTGTTCAACTCTATCTGATATTAACTCCAATAATTTATTGGTATATGTCACCATTAATTATAACGGATACATCACTATCTAGCAGACCCAAAAAATAAACAAAACTATGTCAATACAACGATTAACTTCCTCCGATGACGGTCATGTTAGTTAACTGGGATCGTAAGGACATTATCATGATTGATTTCTTTGACAAGAAAAACGCAATAGACTAACAGTTATATTATACTCATGACACTAAGAGAATAAATTAAGATGAATGGTTTCAAAATGCCGATAAGACGTATTTTTCATCAAGACGATGCAGCGATTGGTTCAGGCAACATTTTAAGAAGCTAAATTTATTTATTTCCAATAAATAACCCATCTAACTAATTTATCTAAAATTCCACTAGCAGACTTACACATCTTGTTATCTTCAAACAAAATCTCGGCATGTGAAATGATGACTTTTTAGCCCAATGCAGTGTTTGAGCACTATTTTAAAGACCTGGATAAATCCTTATATTATATACTTAACAAGGATTTTGGCTTTGAAGCATGATTGAGAAAATTACATTTAGCTTTAAGAAAATTATATTCAATAACAAAAAAAAATATGTATTATATTATTATAATATTGTATGCTAGCAACAGGGACACTTATGACGCCGTAAGTTACAGTTTCGAATCCCAGGTTCAGTTAATTCACGTGTTGGTTTTTAATGACGGGTATTTGAACCCAGAGAGCATATTGTTAGATTGTTAAGCTAGTGGACGTGTTTTAGAAGCTAATAATTATTCAGCTTGTCCTTGTAATTAATTTGAAGTAATTGTGATGATATTCAATTATAAATATCGATGATAATCAATATTCCAATTTTTATTAAATGATATAAAATTATTCGAAACCATTAATAGTATTAAACTTGTCTACAATCACACTTCTAAATGTTGTTTTCAACATCGGTGGGATTTCCTTTAATACTTTGCTGGTCAAATAACCAACCTACATTGTCTTTTCAGTATGAAAAATGAGCATAAAATGATATTTTATGGGCAAAAAAAATGTTTACATGGTGTAGTTGTTTTTAATGAAAAATTGTGCTATTCCAGTTGCAAACAACAATAAATTCATTCGTGTTGTAAAACACACACTAGTTTGACTTTATTTTTACATTATAAAGTTTGCACCCGATTTATTTATAGATTCTATGTTAACTAATGCAATTTTTAACCCATCCATTTTGAATATGTACCTACTTAGTATAATAATTATTATGTTTTATTCACTGCTGAGTAGGGATTCCAATCCCGGGACCCCGAGCTATATTCGTTACCTATGAATCCCGGGATTGATAAACATAATCCCGAAACTTTCGGGATTGATTTTTTTATCAATTTTTCTTATATCAAAAATAAAATAAAAACGAAAATATAACAGAAAAAATACTTTTAATAACAAATAACTACATTAAAAATAAACTGAGTTTGGATGAAGTTTGATTTATACCCATATGTAAGTTGCCGATTCATTTTATTTTTTCACATAAATTAATAAAAATGAGAAAGATTTGAAAAAACAATAATGCTTCGCACTTTTAACAAATTAATTCCACTATGATCACATACGTTTTACGGCAGTTTCATATTTGGCTGACTAATTAGATTTATGAAGCAGAAAGGCCATAAGTACACCATGATTATTTGCTTTACTATTTTAAATCTCGCTAATCCATTCCTAAGTATATAATCCAAGTCTTTACTATCAGAAACAGAAATCTCATATTAAATTCACATTATTATTTATATTACAATATTATTTACTCCATTAAACTTATGTATTTCCAAGATTGAACGTAGATATACAATATTAACAATAAATGTTTTAAATAGTATAAAATTATACTAGATTTATTTTTGACCGATTTTATCAATGTTATATGTAAATATAAAAATTTTATATTAACAATGGAAAAAAATGCGAATCCCGGGACCTATCCCGGGATCCCAAGATTGTCAAATTGTAATCCCAAAATCCCGGGATCAGAATTTGACTCGGGATTGGATTCCCTAGTGCTGAGTACATAATGTTGGATTATTAGATATATCATACATAAGCTATCGCCTGACATCGGTTACAATTAAATTATTTCAGTTATTTACCTTAATTTATCACAAAATAGATAAGAATAAGTATGTACTTCAGTTAAAACATAATTGTAAGAAATAATTCGCTTGAATCACAGACTGGTCGATAACTTAGAGGCGAAAGCACGTGACGTAAAGACGTGAGTTTGAGTCCTACTCGTCTGAAAGCAATAATTCAAGCCTCGGAGTATCTCTGAACGTTTCCAACCTTCTACTTAGTATTAAGGTAGTGGCAATGTATTCAAATCAAAAATGTGTTCCTGACTCTTTACGGAAATACGTGTTGCGGAAACACTAAACATCAGCTGACCGTCCACAACACCAGCTGCAATATAAGTTTTATTGAGTACTTATACGCTATCAGAAAACACCTCAGATATAATATACCTACGTATTTTTTGAAAAAAAATACGACGCCTGACGAAACATGAATATGTGCGCTTGCACATGTGAACATGTGATTTGCGCCAATATGCTTTATGCAATTAAGTTGCTTAATTACGACGAATTTCGTTTATGTTGCCTATCGGTGTTTGTGTTTTAAATCAAGATATCAATCAAATGCCCCAATTACTAACCGACGCCCGAATCACTCCAAGATCAGGGAGATTGGAGATTAAATAAAAAGAAATGATTTATGTAATATAATGTATTTCGTATTAAATTTTTCAATAGTATCTTAGTACGCAGTTTTCAATAGTTTCTTTAAACATTGATAAGTTCCTCTCATATAATGCTTCCTGATTGATCTGTGGTTGCGCTTTTTGCAGTGGCCTGTAATTTTAAGATGCTAATAGACTACAGATCTATGGGTATTTAAACATGATGCCAAACACTGACCTTTTGTGTTGAGAGGGCTGGCGCGCGCTTGTGCTAGTTCAGTGTTCACGCACTCACACACAAACGGACGGTTCGGAATGTCACTGTCGCGGTTTCAGTTGGGTTTTTGGATAAATGATGATGACAAGTTTATGATAGATGATAAAAGTGAAGTTCGCTCAAACCATATCAGATTTGACGCAACGACGGTCAAACAGATGCATTTTGGATGAGTCACTCTGTAGTTAACGCGGTTTCGGTCGTATCGTATCAGATAGAGCACGATAGAGTTTTAGATTTAGCAAGCCTAGACGCGTCGGTTGTCTTCAAGTAAGTGAATGTAACTCGATGTTCTACAACGAGGGTTGACTGATGACTCGTAGCTGCTGGTCACCCTGATTTGCAACAATATCAGAGAATTTGAGGTAGATGGGAATAAGCGACTATAATTCGCCCAACCAATACTAATATATTAATACTGTTAGTAGAATGATTTTTGTAGCTGACCACTTGAAATATAAGTGGATAGTCATCAGAATATATGTATCTAATATGAATCTACCAACTTCAGTTTGTGATTTCTGTTCGCATCATCTGATCTTAATGCCTCACAGCAGACACGGAAAAAAAACTATCTTATACTTTATTTAATTCCAAGAAAGAGCAGTCGCCATGTTGGTTTATGGTATAAATAAATTGGGCGCACCTTATGCCTGAGCCTTATGCCAGCGAAAAGAAAATGGCAAGAAAATTCCTCCTGCAGATTCTCACATAATGAAAATTTTCCTCAAATATTCTAAAAGTTTATCGTTGAAATAACAAGTTAGTCGCAGAATTTTGCACCGGATGTAATTTTTTTAATAACGTGTTTTATCATTAGTCAAAAACAAGGCTTTATAAAGCAAACAAGGCAAGTATAAGTATTGGAAGGGTCTCTATTTATATTATCAAATAAGATTAAAATTTGTTTTTAATATTTATAAAATTTTGTTTTTCGTTTAATTGATTTATACAGTAAGCAACTAACTATAGTGGAAATCAAATTGAGGTGCATGTCGCCTACTAAAATTAAGTCTATGGTTTTGTTATTTTGCAGAATGTTTTGAACGTTCACTATCTCTGTAAATTCATTGAAGAATAGCACTGATGAATAGTGCCAACTATAATTTATTAGTAATTTTAATTATTTATGCCAATTTCAATAAATTTTAACAGTTTCTACGTGTGCGTACGTTAAAATTACTTGCGACATGACATCCATAGATAATAATTAGAACAGAACCCGACCCGCAGACCATAGATAATAAACAACATTCTTATAGAAAATACATAGTGCCAACCGCTAAAAACAAAAAAAAAACGTATTTTTGATATGACAGTCGAAAAGTGTAGGCATATAGAATATGATAAAAAGGTTCACTGTGTCATTCATGCAGGTGTCGATGCAGTGCAGTTCAACGTGAGGTGACCTCATTATTGTTCTGGTGATTTCGGCAGATTTTGCTAACTTTACTGACAATGTTCATTTAAAGGTGCAAAATGTGCTACGGAATGGAAGCATCGGTCTGATATCATTTTAAACACCAAGAAAAACGACATTACACACTTTTTTCCGTAGCGGCAGCTTACTGTTATGTCACGTGATTGTAGGCGACATACACATCAATTTGATCAGAACTTTACACTTTTTACCTATGGTATGCATAAAGGAGTATTTTGGTTAATCGCCACGTCTCTTATCTTCCGCTATGTGAGACCTGCAGTACGTAGATCAGTTTTATAGCACCGCTGCAGAATAAGGGAACATCGGCCATTACGTTAAAATTCTTGCAACTATGTTACAAGTATGCGGGGTGTAGCAATTTTGATTTCACATAAAGGGCACTGCATGATTATATCTGAAGGACTAACGTATCATCTCTCAAACGAAAGTATTTGTAATATAGTCTTAACAGTATACCCATGAGATTTGGCGGAGATATTGATGCTCAAAACTCAGAAGTTAAGACTTTTGGGTCTTATTAAAATACCCGATTACAGCTATAATACATCATCACAGGTGACACGTACCCGCTGAACAAACGGCGTTGACCTATGTTCTATACCTACCTATACTAACTCTGAATTACTTGAATGCGTGTAGATTATTAGTACACTAATTACGATCCACGATACTTTAAATGCATTGGTATATATATAATATATATATTTAACACAGTTTTGCATTAAACAGACGATATGCGTAAATAACTAATCAAGCTGTCAATATAACTAACGATTATAAAATTAAAGTTTAAGGGCCGTATGTATGAGATTCCGAAATTCTTTATAAGCCATTTAACCGATTTTCCACCATATAGCGTATAGCACTGTTTGTGACGTAAGCAATCTGACGTCACACGTCATTCAAAATGGCTGCTTTATATGTCACTTTCAAATGTCATTTTAATAATGCATTCATTACAACAAACGTTTGCTTGAGGCCCTCGTTCATTTTTTAGACTCTGTAAAACATTTACTAACTTTAAAAACAGTTCCTAGTCGTGCTGTTTATTCATTTCATTCATTCATTTATTCCTATTCCGTTTTGACATCTCATAATGGAAGTGATTGAAGTGAAGTTAATCATAATATAACTGTATGTATTGCCACCAAATGGAAATGTGTACTGGGGATACTCTATCCTTTCGTACAGTAGAATTATAAAATAAATGTGATAAAATAACTGATAAATTATTTAATGTTCATAATAATTATTCATGTATAATTATTAAATTTATATGGTACCGTTCGCACACTTTCAGACACATTTACAATTCCAAAATTTTAAATTAATGATCGGGGAATAAAATTTTATAAGTTTGCCATTATATGGATGCCATGACACAGTGACGTCGCTAACCAACGGATTACATTTGCACTCATATACAAATAAGCAGTATTTAGCCTATAAAGTATTTGGGAATCTCATGCATACGACCCTAAAAAACTGTCAAATAAAACGTTTTTCTTATCTGCTCCTTATTGATTTGTTTACGTTTAAGTCATTCCGCGTAATGCTTAACGTACACATTTATATTCTACGTTGTGTTACTCTGGTTTTTTAGAAATACTCTATTGTTCAGATTCCGTTATTTTCATGAGCGAACATTGGATCTTCTGAATGCGAAACTATTCTAACTCACATTCATTATTCAATCTCACACGAGAGTTCTTTGAAATAGTCTACTTCAGTTATTTATTATTTATATCAATGTATGTATTATATTTTAGTAATACTACATGTAAATAATAACATATAACAGAAGTAGTCCGTTTAAAAAAAACATGTTAACTGTTATATTCCAACTAATACCCGTCCTACGTCATAACTTTTTATAATACTTCCTCCACGGTTGACTGCCTATCTATGAAGCCATAAGTGCGAATGTACCCTGGCATCAGATAAAAAATGACATGTAATTTTTTACGATTTAGGTATAATGTATGCCGATAATATTTAAGGTTAGTAAAAATATTATGAAACCTACTCAGTATGTACCACATAATTATTCTTTGGTTTTTATAGAAAGAAACCTTTTTCTTTGTTTTATTCTATTTTATTATCAAGTATACAATGCATGTATATTCTCGCTGAAGTAAGCAACAAAGTAAGTTTGAAAATAAATGTAACAAAGACGAAAGTCATGTTCAACTGCTTTGCGGGCCAAAAAGAGATCCTCGTCAATGGCACTCAGCTCGAACAGGTGGAAAGCTACATCTATCTGGGACAACAAGTGTCTGTAGATGGATGTATATTTGATGAAATTGTTCGCAGAGTAAAACTAGGCTGGAGTGCTTTTGGCCGCCTAAATAATGTCTTCAAAAGTGACCTTACACTGTGCCTAAAGCGCAAAGTGTTCAACTAGTGTGTGCTTCCCGTGATCACATATGCGTGTGAAACATGGATCCTAAGTAAAAGAGAGATCCAGAAACTTAGAGTAGCACAACGTGGTATGGAGAGGTGCATGCTGGGCATAACTCGAAGGGTCTAGGACGATTTGGCACCGGACAACTGGACGCCACGGAATTCGAAAATAAATAGACGTTAGCTACTTATAGGTACTTAAAAAATATTCAATATTATTATTTATATTTAAATGATTATATTATGATTTAATAGTTGGTGAGAATGTAAATATGCAGACGTAAACAATGATTTAATCGTGCATATGTTTAAGTTCCAACGAAAAAAGAGTTTTTTATTTTATATAAATCCTTAGGCATGGTAATTCTCAATCCGCGATAAAGAATACATTATGTTAAGAGTAAAATGAATAAAAACTACTAAGTAGTAGATAGAAACTGATTTAAATACCTCGTCTGCGTTCTGTATACGTGTCTACGACAGTGCGGCGTCCAATTGTCCGGAGGCAAGTCGTCCCATTCCCTAACGCAAAAGGACAAGAAGAGGAATGAGTAGATAAGGAAGCAGACAAGGGTTTGCGATGTAATAGAGTTTACTAAAAGCCTTAATCGGAGATGGGCTGGACACATAGCTCGAAGAAGAGACAATAGTTGGACAAATCTAGTCGTCCAGTGGTATCCAAGAAGTACAAAACGTCTGCAAGGTAGACCTAGAGGCCGCTGGATCGATTAAATGATAAAGTTCTGCAGAAGTACGTGGCAACGCAATGCACAGGACCGAAAAAGTCGGAAGCAGCTTGAAGAGGCCTTCATCCAACAGTGGATAGATTCAGGCTGATTATGATGATGATGATGATATTTCAAATATTAAATCAAAGAATTATTATTAAACTGTTGAAATTATACTTACTAAATAATTCCTGCCGCCTTGTCGTGTAGCGTTTATTGCATGTATATCAGTCTCTGAAACATTTGTTGATGTGTCCACTAAAATTGTATTAGTTTTCAGATATTTTTAATCGAATAAGTATATAGTAGAAATATAGAGTAGAAAGTAAGAACAATATTGTATAGTAAACTGTAATTTATTGAATAAATAACTATGCTCTTTTTAAGGTTTTTTATTACACAGTTTATATTTAGCAATTCCAGAACGTTTAATTAGTGTGGTTAATTAAGTAAATAGAGAAAAATAATATTCTTCTCATGCGTATAATTATATGGGTTGTCAATAAATAAGCGTAAGTATGTATATTGACATTTTAATTTGTTTACTTATTTACATACTAATTAACATTTTGAGTATTTCGAATATTTATTTCGTTGTTGATATTCTTTTTTGTTGACAGTCGCCACATTCACTGACCGGAACAGCTGCGTAGGTATGAAGGTCATTAAGAGAAGCAATCTTCATTGGGTTACTCTAGAAAATCGGGATCTTCTCTCTTCGTTTTATAACTTCTCCGGTGACTACCATCGTCTCTAGATTGGCGGCGTTGGTTTTCCTCTTTATGCCAAAAGCTTATCCTGGATTTGCAAATACATATTTCATAACAAAAGCATTTGAATGAAGTTCAAAGTATTTTCCATCGGCACTACATTTCAAAAGCTCTCAGTAGTTTCTTTCTCTTGTCGTTATATTCATGGGGATGTCTAGCAATCATAGACACTAGATTAATGTGTTTTCACTTTCATCGTATATTTAATCCAAAGAAAAATAACCTCATGGAATATTTCCAAACAGTTTTGTGCACATATTTTCCATTTTTGGCATCCTATTTTATATGTCTTATAATCATTTGTGTATTAATAGTAGACTGAATAGCCGGAGTGTTATTTCTAAATAAAATAGTCGTAATTTTATTAAATATTTTACCATTCTTATTTTCCTAATAGCTACAAGCTTACAAAATATTCTACTATCAAGTTAAATTAGCTAAAATAAATTCATAAAATTAAAATAACATCATTGGGTGAAAAAGAATTTATGTATAAAGTAAAAGCATAATTATCATTACATACTTAGCTAAAAGATAACAAATAATATTTATTATATTTTACTAAAAAAAATAATGTACATAGAAATGAAGTATAAAAAAATGTTGTTTTCATATTTTATGTTACTTTGAGAAAACGTTTGAAAGATAGCTTTTGTTTTACGCTGTCTTAAATGTATAATAAAAGTAACAGGAAAAACATTTCCTATATCTCTAGGGAAAAAGTAATTTTCATATTAAAACCCCTGAAGTAGGTTACACGAAATCGATCCTCATTAACGTACACAACGTTAAGCAAAGTCTTCTAAGCGTGGAATATTAAATGTAGAATGTTTTGATTTTCCTGGTTAATTAAAATGTAAGTACATACTTACCTGGAAAATTAGTCTGGAACTAAAACCGTGGTTTTCGCACCAGACATAATAAAACTCTAATGGGTAGATTATATTTTTATTTATTTAAATTAATAAAATAATATTTTAGGAAAATGGTAAAGCCGAATCATCAGCAACATCAGCTAGAAGCAATTTATTGCTGTATGAAAATCTTCCATGCTTTCACTTACTATTTTTTTTGTTCAACGAATAATTTACAAGATTTAAGTCTGTCACATTCTTTTTTTATTGAATATATTATATATATTACATATACATAAGTAATAATATCTACTTTGATTTAAAATACAAAAGCCGTTAACCAATAGTAACTAAATTTGTAAAGCGCTTCAGAGAATATTGTAAACGCCATTAGTTAAAATTTATGGTAATTAAATATGATACCTATAGCATTATGGTAAATGTGCATGGGCGCGAAATCCGAGAGAAGCAGGTTCGATCCTGCTGGGTGTCATATTTTTTCAAAAAAGATTTTTTCTATTAGTTATATAGTGTTTTCAAAATTAGATAATATTATGTTCCATGCTTCCATTCACTATTCTTGGTCCCTAGTAATTCGCGGCACGAAGTTTAAAGTTGAATTTCTTGAAGACAAGGGTAATGGTAAACTGTTTTGCTGAACTGAAAGTGACTACTATCAATTGCACTCAAATCGATCGGGTTAACACCTACGTCTATCTCAGATAATAAATGTCAACTGATAGATTGTACTACGAAATAATATTCATAGAACTAAGCTGGCAATTTGGGCACCTGAATTTGAATAGTACCTACCTATCTTTAAAACAGACTTGCCATTTTTCCTAAAGCGTATTGTGTATGCAGGGAATAATGGAAACTGAAATACCTACCGGGTAAAGAGAAGCAGGCAACCGGTCTCAAGTAAAGAAGAATACGGGATAAAACACGTGTCAAGAATGCGTCATATGTCGAATACTGACAGCTGCTGTCGGTTTATGCATTGACGCTCATTTAATATTGGTGTATTACACACACTATTGCATGTCTATAATGCGTAGTTTATACCTTGTAGGACACACACATTCAAAACCATGCGTCAAAATTTACTATATTGGTATATTGCCTATCGGAATTCTATTTATTATCTTTTATGTGTGTGTATGCTACCAGTGTTCAAATTTACATGTGAAATATAGACTTTAAAACTGAATGTATGCCACAAGCGCGTTTATGCGCTCTACAAATCCGTGCATGCATGGCCGGCTATAGAAAATGAGCGTGTATGCACGCTGCACTTAAAACTCACTACACTAGCCTCGGTTGGTTGTCTTAAAAAATAATAAATATTATACATAATAATATTATACTGGCATCTCTTACAACCATGATGACATTCTTAACCGATATACAAGCAAGTCTTTATGATATACTTTTAATATATTTCTCAATAATAATGTTTTATTATTTCATAGAAATTTGCGGTCCGCCGAATACCACCATTCTAATACGTCACGGCATTTAAAGAGTGTATAAGAAAAAAACGAACAGCAGAACGTGGCATGGAAAGGTGCATATTGGGTATAACGTAGAAAGACCACAAAATAAGCTACCTAGGTTGCTGTCAAATAAGCTGTCATGTATTTACAGCCGTGAATATGCACGGCAGCCTTCCATGATGCTATAAACATGTCTGAAAGAAGTGATTTTAAGTGCTCATTCCGTCCCGAGACGGAGCCGCACGGGACTGATGTTGTAACCATGCACCGTAGTGCTTAAAGAAGGAAGCTAAGAAAGGGGAAAAAATGGACTGGCTCTGCTGTCCGCTGACGTTAAGCGCCCTATGCATCCGCATACTGAGTCTCATAAGTTGAGATGGATGAGTCTACAGAGGAGTCGGAAATATCTCGCTCCCCATACGACGATGTAAATTTCTCAAATGCCGCAAAGTTGGCCGCGGTTGCTATCAGATCTGCGTTGCCAATTAGGTCTGTATGAGGACGGACCCTGGCAAACAGCTACACTTGTTCAGGTTCCATAAGCGTGTTCAAAATCTTGGTGGTCATGCCCGCAGGTACAACCCGGCCCATCTACTATCAAGTCAAACTCGTAGAGTTTGGCGGCAAAGTTGCCATGGCTGGTGAGGAACTGGCTAATCCAGTGCGAAGGTTGGGGTCTTTTAGTTTGGTGCCTGCAGAATACATCTAGAAAAAAAGGGTAAGTGTGCCGCTCCTTGGATGACGCCGTCCACCTCGAATGCCATGCCGCATAATTATGCGGTCTTGTACACAATGTCGCTTACAGTCTTCCTGTAAGGAACGTCCCCGGATCTCTGCAGTGGTGTCAAGACGAGGACTTTTTTTTCCACCACCACCCGTCATATATGCACAGCCGTGGATATGCACGGCCGCTTTCTATGACGCTTCAAACGTGTCTGATAGAAGTGATTTTAAGTGCTCATTCCTTTCCGAGACGGAGCCGCACGGGACTGATGCTGCAACCATGCACCGTAGTGCTTAAAGAAGATAGTTAAGAAAGAAAGAAAAGAGTAGGAACACAAGGTGATGAAATGGAAATCAACCGGACATGTCGCCTCGGCAAGTGAACAACCTCAGGACAAAGTCAGTCATAAAAAAATCAAAAAACCTGTAAAGTAGTCTTCATCGGTGAAACACCCCAACTCTTAAAATTATTTCTTAACGTGATACCTAACAGTGTATTTACGGTAGTATCACTTTTGAACGAAAATATAAACAGGTATTTAATATATTCTATTTTGATTATTTCACATTCAGCAGGTAAATAATATACCCAATATCTACATACTTATTTGTAAGCGGAGAGTATCAGTTTCTGTGATGGTGATCTGGCTAATATAGATAGTGCCTATCTTCTGTGAAAAGTGTCCTTTTTCCTTTAAATAATCAAACATCTTTCGTTGGGTCTTTTGATTTATGTACGTGCTACGGAATAAGAAGCGACCGAATCAGTTAAAGAGAAACTTTTCTCCTTAGTTTATTAAATAATCGAAATGTGAATTGTATTCATTAATATTGTAATTATAATAAAGTTTTCATTTATAAATGAAAGTGGCATATTATTTTATCATCATAATCATCAGCCTGCTGCACGAAAGACTCTCTAAAACTAATTATATTCCTCTCTATCATTGAATTGGGTTTTCTATGTACTTAAAAATATGCAAGTAATTATGTATTGCGATTCAAGCATTGACTAATATAATTGTGCTCAAATAGTCAACCCCATAATATTATATAACTCAACTCTTGTACTATTCACAAGTTCACTTATTAAATAAAAATTAAACTTTGAAATTGAAGAACAAAAATGTTAACTTTGATTTTTTATTATTGGTTTATGTATGTCGAGAGGAAAACACGAATCTGGATCATACTCACAAGCTCAAGGTATCCAAAACTTAATTAGGTTCTTATCGTTTTCACATAACCAAAATGTCACAAGTTATATAATTATATTTACAACCTTTTATACATAACGTGTATAAAAGATTTGATTACCACTGGCTTGGTAAATTTTCATGTAGCGTTTTTCCAATAAATTACTATATATTTTTATCCAAGAATCTACTGGATTTAAGTTGTTTAGAAAATTGTTGACAATCATCTTTTGTACCTACTAATAAAATAACTCCACATTTTAGTTAGTTTACATTGCAATTATCATCAGCTTGTTTCAATCCACTTCTGAATGAAAGTCTCCTCAAACTTTTTATACTCTGGTCAGTTCTTATTCTTTGCTGCTACTTAATTCTCCCGAACCTTAATATCTAAGCCTTGTAATGGTTTTTCGGTCATTTTATATTATTCCCAAAGTATCACTGGATTATAGCGGCTATATTGTATACTACCTATGTATCCGGCCCATCTTTATTTAATGATTCTAGCATCCTTTATTTCATCACATACTCTTGTTTGTAACTTTACCCATTCGACACTTTTTCTGTCATTGAGCGTGATGCCCAACCACGTTGTGCAACTCTTAATTTCTAATTTTCTCCGATACAAACAGACCAAGTTTCACCTGCACGCGTGAAGACTTGAAGCGCATATTGGTCCATTATATTAATTAAATAAATTAGGCACAAGTTACCAGTAGCGCACCCAGGGGGGGGGGCAGGGGGCCTTGGCCCCCCCCAAAATATGAAAATCATCAGAATGATTTTACATATTGAAATCGAAAGCCAATAAACTATACCTTGGGCTTAGACAAACAACACGGCAAAAAATGATTTGTAATTCTCCAGCACCCTTTTTAGTAATATTTCTTAGATTTTAATTTCTAAAACAAAAATTTCGAAACACTAATGTCAGGTTTTTTTAGAAACCCGTTCCCTAATGAAATTCTCGGTGTCCACCTGAATTCCGGAGTGGTATAGGTCATGGCTGGGGAGGGTTGACAGGTCTAGCCTGGGGGCCCGGGCTGTGGGGGGCCCGGCGTGTCGGGTTGACCAGATAAGTGAGATAAAAACATATCATAAATTAGCTTTAATAGTAAAAAAAGTCGCCTGCGGCGCTATTATACTTCATGACTATGAACATTTTAATTTATATAAATGTCCAATATATTTTCTAATTATTATGTGTCGACAGCTCCATTATTAAAGTAGATGACGTACTGAAAATCGCCAATAATTCACTGTATAAGTACCCTCAATTTGAACTAAAACACAATTTGAAAAACGTTAATGTAGTGTTTCACACTGCCTTTAATCTAAACGGTGGATAGGGGGGCCGTCAAATACCCTAGCCCAGTGGTCGGCAAACTCATTAGTCAATAGAGCCAAATATCAACAGTACAACGATTGAGATTTCTTTTGAGAGCCAAATATCTTAAACTTAAATTATATACGTAGGTAGTTTAGTTAAAGTCCTAATTAAATTATAGGTAGGTACACTGAATAAAACTGAATATCATACGTAATAATGATCTTATTTATTAATAAAAATTAGTTTGTAAGTAAGATATCCATACAATTGAATCATGACAATGACTGACAATTTCAATGTGAATAATGGCCTTGCATCTCCTTGTAAAGTTTGGGTAAGTCAGGTTCGTATGTTGTTGATTTAATTTTAAGCACGATTCCAGGTTCTCATCAATAAATCGATATCTCAATTTACTCTTGATTTCCTCTCTTGGAAATCTTTTTACTAACCACAAAACTTGCAATATTAACATTGTTGAAAGATTTTATTCAGTACCTAATTAAATACAGAACTTTATTTTTCTTGACTCTTCTCCTCAGCTGCTTTCTTCCTTGCATCATCGACAGAATATTTAGCGCAAAATTACTAGCTTTTAGTTGTAGTATCTCTCTAAATTTGAATGCGTCAATTTTTCCCGACACATAAATACAGGTCGGGAAGCCATTTAAGTTTTGAATAAACGCGAAGTCTCGGTCTACTCAACATTACATTTACGGTTATCCTCTTCCATTTTCTTTGCTTCTTCTTTGTAGCCATGTCAAATATGACAGAGAGCATCTGTGGCAGAGCCGCACTCAAAGGGCCAAAGAGCCGCAGTTTGCCAACCACTGCCCTAGCCTGAGGGCCCGTTTCAGGATGTGGGGGCCATGGTGTAGGTACACCGAGTGCAATAGACAAAAGACCGATAAACGAGATATAAGGCTGTGTTGTATTGAGTAGGTTGTGTATAATTTAAAGGCAATAATACTTTTTTTGTCCATTTTCAATTAATATGTTGGAACCTAAATATTAAAATACCAAAAATCTGCAACATTCTGCGAAAAGAACGACTACACCCACTACGGTGGTGGTGTAAATCAAAAGAACATTTTTTTCGGTGGAATTCGGAATAAATATTGTATTGTTGTTTTAATTTAATAAAACGTAATTTTTTTTTTAGTACTTATTCTAGTTGAAACTAGTTGAAAATGTCCCTATGTATATCGCCATGTATTGTGAAAATATGTAAAAATATTTATATGAAGAAGAAAAAGAGCCTATGGGACTAATTTACATTCTCCTTCTTGGGCCCCCCCCAATAATAATCCCTGGGTGCGCCACTGCAAGTTACAGCTGTAAAGGCTTTTTATGAGAAGCCTGTTAGCTATTTGACCAACCTAGGGGCGGCAGGTTATATGAAAGTATGGTGAAGCAGGCCGGTATGGTGAAAAAGTATGGTGAGGCGGGCTGGTAATCAAGTTACGGCAAAATTTCCACCTTAACATTATATTATATGGGTACGTTATGATGAGCAAAGTAAATCCTCTGTGAAGCCCTAATTTTTTTTTATCGCATCGCTATTTCTCGTAAGTTGTCGGCTATTGTTGTCCTGCTTCATTCAGTTGTATGAGAAAGCCGATTACTTGCCCCTCTTTTTATCTAATATCTCTATGTGGCCAACGTATTACGTAGGTATCTATTAGCTACATCATTAAAACACACATAGAAAACCCACGCAAAATTATCCAAGCGTTTAATTCCAAACCAAAACCTACGATTTTTAACGCGGGACAATCTAGTAAATTTTATTTCTGGGCTTTTTCACTTAATTCTTTATCTAGAGATTTATTTGTAGTAAGTACAGTCTGATGGTAGAAACATGAAGTCTGGGTATATGATGTTATTAAAAAAATACTTTTTTTGATGCTGTTAGACGTCATATTGATTCCGTGTGGTCTATTTTTATGATACTTTCAAATTTAACATTTTTAATGTCTTGGTTTTTTAGTCTACATAACATTAGTTTTTGAAGACTTTTTTTTAATACAATTGTTTTTCTCTAATTTATTCTCACATCATGCCATTATTATATCCATAGAATAATGTGTAAGTCTTCTATCTCGTTAATAGGTGGGAATAAATTTTTAATATATTTTTTTTACAATTATTAACCACAATAATTCGTGAAATCAATGGACCGCGTTGTAATGCTAGACATACTCCCAAATATATAAATAACATCAGATTTACTATTGGTTGACTTATACTGGACTCCGATTGATAGATTGCTCGTCGGGATATTGTTCACTGTCACTCGATACTCACTAATACTTACTTGAAAGGCTTTCTTACTCTCGATTCGGGGCGAAGATTTTCTGAGTTACGCAGCAATTCCATGTCTAGATAGATAACACAAGTTCTCGCAGGGCATATTGTAAATCAATACAACTGAAAATGATACTTTTACAAAAAGGGTTAGAGAAAATCACGAGTAGAGGGCATTGACCGAATGTTCTATACATATTTTGATGAATATAAGAAAAATCATTATGTCAAATCGTAAAAGAGATGTATGTAAGTTCTTATATCAGTATTTTGAAAGGAGAAGTTTCACACTATTAGAAAAATATATGTATATATATATATACTAAATTAGATATATTGTATCTACGCCACTGTCGTGGACGAGAAGAGACGAGAAACAGATATAAAATTTTCCGAATTTTCAACTGTAGTTGTATAGTCGACCGTTATAAATAACCTTGTTTCAAAATATTTATAATAGAGGTCTACTATGTAAACGCCAGTGCAATTATCAAAATAATCTGTCTATGTGAATAGTTTTTTAATATTTATTTTTTTACCATTTCCGATCCTAATAAGTTTCGTTCGGTTACCAAAGTTGACATGGTATTGTAGAACTAATTAAAAAAATAATGCTTACAAATACATCATTTGGAAACACCTCAGATATATTAATAAGAATATTCAACCATGTCCGATCCTAATAAGATAATAATATGGGCCTCGATAGAGCGGAGGTTTTGTAATAACAGCTTATGTTTTTACGTAAAATGGATGTTAGCCACTTAGCTCAACCAATTAGGTCCTTACCAGGGAACTGAAATACCTAACGGGTAAGGACAAGCAGGCAACCGATCTCGAGTAAGGAAGAATACCGGATAAATTTAAACGCGTGTCAAGAATACGTCATACGTCGAATACTGACAACTCCCCTCGGTTTATGTATTGACGCTCATTTAATATTGGTATATTACACACACTTTTGCACGTCTATAATGCGTGGTTCATTTTCATAGGACACTCACACATTCAAAACCCTGCGTCAAAATTTACTGTATTGGTATATAGCTTGTCGGAATTCTATTTATTATCTGTTCTATGGTCCATACTCTGACTCATACACAAATTGAAAAACAATATGTGTACTCTCCAGACCCAAAATTCGAACCTGGGACCAACGACTTTACAGGCCCTAATTTACTGTATTTAAAAAATAGGATGCGTTCTAAGAAATCCGAACTCTTTATAATTATTATAATCTGCTTTATGGGTCTTCGTGCTAGTTATATATATGTAAATATATACACATGTTGTAAAGTATATATTAAAATGTGAAATTATATAAGTGAACAAACAAAATATGGTCAACGAGAAGCAAAAAATACCAGCGATACAATATATCTCACAGTGATGCCAACCGTACTATAATTATAATACAATACTATAATTTTGATTCTGCAAAAAATGTAAAATACTATAATTTTACGCCAAATATGCCAAAATATTATAATTTTAAAGGATTCGAGCCGAAAAATGTTCTTGTACTATATTTTTTACAGAAATACTATAATTTTTACGCCTTTGTACTATAATCAGCATAGAAAAATATGGCAAGACTGATATCTCATAACTTCGTCTGAATACCCACAACTCACAGTCAAACTGTGCGCATGGGTTGGCATCGAGCCGTGTAGACAACCTCGGTCCTGTGGTTTCTATGTATAGCAATCTTTCTATTAACTTTACGTTATTTTAACAAACGATTATTGTGTTCAGACCAGGGAACACATACATAATGGGAAGTGGGTTGCCTTCTGGGTAAGCTTAAAACAAGGTTTAACTCTCGAATATGGAGAAATATGCGATACAAGTTAAATACATGTTTAAGTTTATGTCATATTATTTTACCTGAGAATATTTAATATTTTCAATAGTTACGTATTTATCCATAATATGCATTAAAGTTTTCACGTAATCGAAACTCGCATTGAACAATGCTAATATTTCAGGACACTTCGGAGGCTTTGTGTTTCTTGGGCTTATAGCCTGACCGTCATTAAGTCATAAAGCAATTCTCTTTTCAAATTCTTAGTCTATCGCAACTGGATTCACAAAAAATATGCGGGTTGAGCTAAGTAGGTAGCCCCATTTTAAGAATTTATCAAACAACGTTCACCTAAACTCATCTTCACGTAGTTGGAATATATCAATACCTATCCGAAGCGATTTGGTTGCACACAGTTATTACTCACCCAATTGGTATTACCAATGGCAGGTTAGTTTTCTTCCTGGTTTTGAAGATATTTAAGTCATCGGAGGGGGGGGGTAAGTCAACACTACCAAGAATGACAGAGATTACATAAATACTTTATTTAGTTATACATATTATATAACTCGGAATGCAATGGTAATATATTAAATTATCACTTTCTGAAAATATTTTGCTTAACAAAGTCTAATAGATATTATTTGTCTGTGGTTGTTTACGAAATGATGTGAATTATTAAATATCGTTTCAAACAGGCAATATTTTTTAGTTACTAATACACATTATTACGCTCACGATGGCCGAGCGGCTTATGCGTCGGTTTATAATATCACGGGTCCCAGGTTCGAACTCTGGGTGTGGCGAATACACATGAATTGTTATATAATGTTTGAGGCTTTCACGGTTGTTTTTTATCGTAATAAATTTTCTAAAATATATCATCTACTTGATAATGGCCTCTGCAACGAGCCCGAAACGTCGAGTAAAGAAGGAAGAAGGACACACGGTGGAAACCCAAAAATCTACTACGACATAAATTGTTTTTCAATTTGTGTTTGGAGTCAGAGAATGGTCACAATAGGTTGAACAAGTGGCTAAAATCCATTTCTCGTAAAGACAAAAATCGGTTAATATAAACCTTCACTTTGTGGAGGCCCATATGATCTTATCCGTCGCGCACGATGTATTAATTTATTATTAAACTTCTTTGATAGACCTGGCAGTTTTTTTCCCATAATTATTTGAAGGCGCTAAATTCAATAAATAAATGAGTTAGGAGAAGTTTTCCCATCACTAGATACTTACGTACATAAAATGATTTAATTATGTAACTGCTTTGTAAAAAAAATGTTAGCACCTCACATTAGATTACATTTCACTATTTATAAAATTTTGTTGCAAAACATATTTTATTTTAATGTTTTTGTCTGAACTATACCCCTTCTAATGCCCACGGTGGCCAAGCGGCTAACGCGTTGGCTTATAATGTCGTGTGTCCCATGTTCTGAGACTGGCAAATACACATATTTTTTTTACTTTGTGTTTGGAGCCGTGCTATAGTCCCAGCAGGTTGAGCAAGTGGCTAACATCCATTTCTCGTAAAAACAAAAATCTATACAAACCTCTACTTTGTAGAGGCCCAAATGATCTTATTAGGATCGGATATGGTAAAAAAAGTATCTATAAAAGCACTAGCCGAAACACTTATTTATATATATTCGTATATTATCATCCATTTCTTTTCCGCAAACTTATCACCGTCAGCCCGAGAGATGGAGAGGATAAGAGCCCAGGCCTAAGTGCCACATATGTAATAAAGTATACCCTAAACCAGGGTTGGCGAACATTTTTACGTACGCGTGCCAAAATTTCCCAAATAATATTTTTCGACTGTCTGACGTGCCAAGCAGTTCTTCATGGCAAAAAAAAAGTTTTTTTTTAAAGCCGGAAGGCATGTTTTATTCTTTGAATATTTTTTTCTTTGTTTTCAAAATTCTCAAAGAGATCGTGGAAGTATTTAGACCACTCTTCATTCATATTATATTCTTCATCACTGAACGGTTTTCCATTTTTAGTGATTATGTTTGAGGCAAAATAACAAGCAGTTAATATGTTTGAATAACTGCCTATAATTAATTTCATAGGGTTTGTTGATTGAATATTTTTTTTTAATTGCCCGATCTTAAGGACTGACCTATGAAATTGTATATTTACATTAAACGTAATGATTATTCCTGAAAATGTTTTGCCTGCTATTTTTTATACGATGCGATTTGTCATTTATGCATGAATTTCGTCGTTTCTGTTTGCACATCCATTGGTAAACATAATATGAAAAACCGAAGAAAATACGCATGGCTATGTCATAATTATTTTTTTATATTATTTAATATAAGTACTTATATATTTATTTGTAAAAAACATTTTTTAAATAGGTATATAAAGTATATAGTATAAAATAGTAATTTCTTTTCTTATCAAAATGAAACATTCGCGTGTCAAGCAAAATCATGTCGCGTGCCATAGTTTCGCCACCCATGCCCTAAGCCAACCTAGATTCTAACTATCCGTGAGTGAAAAATTACTTTTGACTTGGCGTTAGTTTCTTCAAGTGATTGTAGTTTTGGTCACTCTTCAGTAGGCAATGCCGTCTTTACTACCTGTAATACATATATATTAATGTAATATTTTATTTCTTTAATGGCGTCAACTGTCGATTTTCAGTGAAAGCATTGTATTAGTTTAAAGAAAACACAATATGAAGAACATATTACACATTATTTAATAACAATCAAGACCAGTTTCATTCACTGCAATGGAATATTATCAATGAATACAATATCAGTAGAGAAAGGTGCAAGTAGGCTGATAAGATCGGCCATAAATAGTGCACATTAAAGTTTATGACATCTTACATCTGATGGTATTGGTTGGTTTTTAAAAATCAACTAAACCCTGCTTAATCCAAACCATAATAGTTGGGGTATACTTCGGGCGATACGGCAAATTGTGCTCACATTTTCCTTCATACTTATTTGTTTTCGTTGGATTAAGAATACATAGTCCACAATTCATATTGTTGGTTAACTTTTTTTAATTCACTAAGCCCTGCCTAAACCTATTTATAATAGATAAAACATATTATTCTATCTATAAAATTGTTATGGATCTGTAACTCCCCTTTATATAATATCTCCCCAATGACAATAAATTGTCTTTTGTTTAATTCATCGACACCCTAAGTTACTAATAATGTATTATTGTTAAGAATATTTGATCGGTGTGATTTCGACTATTACGATGTACCTACTCAATATGATATTACTGATCAACCCCAATTTATTCACCCTGTCTAGCTGTGTTACTACACACATATAAACCCTTGTACATGAACTAAGCGTCACTAATATTACTTACATACTATTTCATATTAATACTATTGTAAATGATCCTTTGATTCATTCAACTCTGACCATTCAACTTGTTTAAACATAATTCAGCTCTGCTCACCGAGTTGTTTCACTGCGGATCGATCTCTATTGAGTTCTTTTCCTTTTATTTATACACCATGTAATTGTAAATTGAGTATTGACGAATAAACATCTCTGAAGATTAACATCCATCGAGTCTTATTACTGACATGAACCTTCCACTGGATCACGTGAAGGATCAAGGCCCGTTGGTAAGGATTTCCGTTGCCGAAAACATAACAAAATATCCAAAGTCATGTATGATTTAACTGCATAATTTTAGATATTTTTTAGAATGACGAGTATTTTTTTTACTACAATCTATTATGTCTTGGTTGTTGCAGGGTTTCATAGAATTTTAAAAACTAACCATCACCGTCTGTTAATTGTAGTCTTATTTTAATGAAAAAATATACGTATGATTGACAAAGTTTAGTGTGCACTATTTATGGCAGATAATAACAGCCTACCTCCACCTTTCGCCACTGCAAATTATTATATAATTTGTAAAAACTATTCATTTTATAAATCAATTTATGTATGGAAGACAAGACAAATAATTCAATGTAAAACTATGAAAACGTTTCAGTGAATTAAATTCAATTAGCTTTTCATCAATCTAGTCAAAAAGGAAACCGACAACGGTTATTACTAAATTATGTGAAATACGATCTTATGAAATCAAAATTAATAAATTGCACTTAAGTAGAATTTAAACTGGAATACTTTATCGATAAATTAAATTAACATAAAACGAAAAATTGGTGCCTTGAGTTTCATTGAGCGATGTTGTTTACTTTAATAATATTTTACCATTAATCATTCATGACAGATGTTATTAATTAATACACGAAGAAGCAATAAATTTAATTTGATTTGAATATTTTTGAAAACACTTCCGGTTTCAAGAAAATTATAAAATAATATGAATAATAAAAGGTTTTGGTGAAATTTAACATTAAATATTTATATTTACTTGGAAATATTATGGTGATATACTTCCATCCATAGCTGGTTGTATAAAAATATCTTGAATTAACCATAATTATTATTCTAAATTGCAATTTGTTGTTGTCGTCACTAGTTCGTATAATAGCACAAAAAAGCAAAAAGAAAAAGAATGCTTGGGATCAAACCAATATTGATGAGACTTACACAGCATATTGGTCGCATTGTTGATACCAATTCACTTGAGTTTTATTTTGATATTATTGAAAACTTTTCAATAATAATACTTGCAACTGACCTTGCTTGTGACCTTGCTTGCGGCTTGTGGTATTCAGAATAGCATTTTCTGGTAGTGCGCAATGCTTTACCTTCTATAAAAAGATAATAGCTTAGATTTAAGATTGCGGAAACGTCTAACTTCTTCAGCAGGCGAATTAAATCTTTCATGGTGTATTTATTCTATTTTTCAAAAAATTTTTAGATTAGAAAAACATTTCACGAATGTTACCTGCATCGTACATAATAGTATGTGGATTTTTTTTTAATTTATCTCAAAATACTTACAAATCTAAGCGATTTCATCTAGAAAATTTCAAAGAATCAATATTTTATTTGATTTGTATTCGCTTATTTTAAAAAAAAGACACATTGAGCACATAATTAATTATTAATTCAAGACGTTCACAACATGACATTTAGAATAGAAAGTACAAGTAATCAACTAGAGAAAAAACAGGGTAGAGAAAAAAACAAAGCAAAAAATAATTTTATAGAAAATGAATAAAATAAAAAAACAACAATAATTTAAAAAAATACAAATTAAACAATAAAATATAATTTAAAAAACAGAATACATACTGCATCGCCAAAAATCTACATCTATAGGGAGTGCATTGACCAGCCGCACAGCCCTCGCTATTGGTACCTGGTGAGCCTGACATGAAGGAACAGCTTTCATCCAAAATAGGTCATGGCGACCACGCATGTAGGTAATTGATAGGTGCATAAAAATTCAAAATTTAAAAAACCATACCACGTGAGAGCATGAAAAAATGCTTAATAGCAAAAGTGACCTACGAGCTTCAAGAGAATGAAAGTTGAGCATGCCTTGAAGAAAGTTAGTCAGAAAATACTTGTTTGAAAAACTGTCAATATACTTACATTAAAATAAAGATGCCGAAGATTTTTTTTCTGAACACGCTCTAAAACAAGCTTATAAGAAACATCATAAGGACTACAGGTAATGGACCCATACTCAAGAATACTCCGTACTAACGACACAGAGTGTACGTAAATCAGTTTCAAATTCTTGAAAAAGCTATTGTCTCAATCATGACGAATCCTAGAAGCTTGCTCGCACGCACGCAATGCCGTAAAAGTAATGTGTGAGCGAAATGATAAACGTGATTACATAATATCTACTATATAAAAATCAATATTTGTTTGTTTGTTTGTTCGTATTTTATGCGCTGCTATACCGTTCATCTGATTGCGATAAAACTTTGTCAACTTATTACTTGCACTTGCGCAAAGAGTATAGGCTATATCTTATATGTAAAAATGAATGTTTGTCTGTCTGTCCCGTATGCGTTCCTATACCATTCATCCGATTGCGATGAAACTTTCGTCAGTTATTGTACGCACACCCGCAAAGGTTTCTGAATTAGTACAACCATCTTCTTCTTCTTCTTCATTATATTTTCTTTTATTCGTATAGTTCCTATACCGTTCATCCGATTGCGATGAAACCTTCGTCAGTTGTTGTGGTAACACCCGCAAAGGTTACTGAATTAGTACAACCATCTTCTTTTTCTTCATTCTATCTTCTTTTAGTCGTATGGTCCCTATACCATTCACCCGATTGCGATAAAACCTTCGTCAGTTGTTGTGGTAATACCCGCAAAGGTTTCTGAATTAATACAACCATCTTCTTCTTCTTCTTATTCTGTTCTATATTCTTCTATTCGTATGCGTTCCTATACCATTCATCCGATTGCAATGAAAATTTGATTAAGTGTTGTGCTCACGCCCGCAAAGGTTTTTGAATTGATACAACCATTTTCTCCTTCTTTTTCTTCTATTCTATCTTCTTCTATTCGTATGCGTTCTTATACCATTCATCCGATTGCGATGAAATTTTGACCAGTTGTTGTGCGCACACCCGAAAAGGTTTCTGAATTAGAAAATCTTCTTCTTCTTCTATTCGTATGCCTTCCTATACCATTAATCCGATTGCAATGAAATTTTGGTGAGTTGTGATGCGCATGCCCACAAATATATCTGAATTAGAAAATCATCTTCTTCTTCTATTCGTATGCGTTCCTATACCATTCATCCGATTGCGATGAAACTTTTGTCAGTTGTTGTGCGCACGCCTGCAAAGGTTTCTAAATTAGTATTATATAAAATATAAAGTTTGATGTTTGTTTGCTTCATCCAATTTTGATTTTTTTTCCTGCATATTAATAACATTAATAACGTTTTCATATTTTGGATTCGATTTTAATTTAGTGATCTTTTGTTTGACCTTTACTCCTATTTGAATTGTTTTCATATTGCCATATTGCATTATACAGATATTTTAACATTAAAATTATAATTAACCTTTATTAATTTTTAAATTTGTAAGATAAATATAACCACGAAGCGACCCTGTGCAAAACCGGGTACTTCAGCTAGTATTATATAAGATTACTGTTTCTGATAGTAGTTGAAACAATTCACCACGAGTAGGTAGACAACATCGGTGAAGCGATGAGCTGAGATTCTGCTAGAGGGGTGCGCGTCTATAATATACAACCGTTGTCGATCACACAAGCTCACTCAAGCTCCAGTGTTTTGCTATTCTGACGTGTACGACACTGCACTCAGAGGCACTGACTATATTCATATAAATAATACGACTGAGTAGAGGGCACACTCCTAGATCCAACCGTTGTCTACATAATTAGGTTGAAAATACAAAATTTAATAAGTTATTTCTGTATATCTATGTATATCTGTACTTTGTATTCTGTATTTTACGCGAATGATAGATAGCCTATCATAATTTTTATCCGTAATCATAAGGTATTGTTGTTTTTATTTAATAAAACGCATTTTTTTTGTAGTACTTATTCCACCATGAATTGACAGTTAACAAAATAAAAAAATCATAATGTGTTTGATATTATTTTCTTTCTTCTTCTTTAACCATATTCGCCTCTTAGTTAGAGTATATGGACACCACGCGGCGCTTCCAAGAATCCCTGTTGCGCGCCAGTCTTCTTGCTTCATTCCAGGTCAAACCAGCAACCCGTAGATCCGCCATATACACTATAGATATGATTTAGCGGCCTTCTAGGACGCCGGAATCCGATTGGCTTGAAGAACAGGCAAGCTAGGTTGAGGTTCTTTTCTGGCATCCGCAGCACGTCGTCACAACACCATCACCTGAGGGTGAAGAGGAGACGTTGAACCCGGCTGATATTATTTTACATTGTTATGAATAAGTAGTATAATATTGTTACTATGATACCTTAGATTAAATAATAATTATATGATACATTGATCTACCCAATAAATCATCACGGATATTCGTGTGGGTTTTATTAAAAATATTTATATGACGTAGGCACCTATTATATTTTTCTTACGGTATAAATGTTCACTAAAAGTATTTCCATAATATTCAAAGAATAACCTATTGGTATTTTTCCATACATATTAATATTCACAAATACTTATATTGATCAAATTTATTCCATCAAAAAAATCACACGCTTTTACCCATTTTACAAAGTGACAAACTGGAATCCGCCTGGAAATTTGTAAAAAAATTGAATATATTCTGTAGAAAGTTTTTTAAGAAATGATTTTCATAAAAAAAGGTGACACTCTTATCTACATACCTATAAAACCTATGATTTAATAATATCCGCACGCACATTATGACTACAGTATTTGATGGAGTTATCCGATACATGATGATCAATAATTTGTCAGTATAATTTGTGTTTTTTTATGTAAGTACTGTTATTGTTATTTTTTATTTAAATCGAGCATATTACCACTCAGCACTTTAATCAATATTGAATTTTAATTATTTCTAGGGAAGAAAATATTATAATATAAAGGTGCTTTATATTTTCGTCGATGTTGTTTATTATTGTAAGCATGTACCTAAGTATTTTTATACGCATTCCCCTTCCGTATTGCTCGTTTGGCAGGAGCTATGGATATGTTCTTTCAAGGGCAGATGAACATAATTATTTTTTTATAAATTGTAGCGGCATTACTTTTGAAAAGAGACCCATAGATAGCTCTGCCCATTTACTGGACGCTGCAAGCGCTATGTAGACAGATTAGGATTTAAATTAATGTTAATCCGTAGTCTGATTAGCTCTGACCCTTTTGATCATACAGGTCCTTTATTTTAAAACTAAGCACCTTACACTATCAAGATTCGTTTGTAGGGATAAATGTGGTTTTTAGTTGTCAAATGTGATACCTACCTGAACTGAACTAATTCTGTGACAAGTTATCTGCTTATTTGGTCGAGCGAGTCATCTTATCTTGTTAATCTGTTTTCGTGTACCAGTTGAAGTATTCTTTGTTATTGTTGATTTATCTCTGTGAACTCTGAATAAATACTAAAACCGGAAGTGTTTCTATTTTTATAAATAAAAAATATACTATAAAATATAAAATGCTGCAGTGTATTAAACAGATTGATTCCGGGTTTCAAAAAGTTTGCGGCATCCCACAATGAGCGAGATAGTCTCATATAATCAAAGCGTGCCATAAAAAGAATCACGCAACTCTAGTGTACGATAACCAAGATCATGATATAAGGATTATTGAGACATGGTGGGTGGTGAACGGAACAACAAAGTATTTATTATTACGTTTTTCCAGCTACATTGAAAAGTTTAAAGTAACCTAATGGATATTAAATATGGTTGTATTAAAAGTAGATCTGAATTAACATAATACGTATAAAAGCCCGATGATTGCACAGTTTTTGTTTTGGATAAAGCAGAGAGCATCTCAGGAAGGCTGTAAATATAATAAAAGATTTACGGACAGGTGGGGAAATAAAAAGCTTCGCTTAATGGCCGGTTAGGCTACGTCGCAAAAAAAACTTAGGCGTTGGATACTAAAAAATTTCCTCTACTTCCCGTGGGATGGGGCAAAAGCTACCAACAATTCGTCAGCAAAATTTATTTTAAATATACATATTTGTATTAATCTTACTTTTTATAAATTATATCACGAATGATTATGATTTATCATGAAATAAGAAAATAAATACTGTAGTTTCAAATATAGAAAAAAACATATGTTTTAACAAGAGCTTGCGTGTGCCTAATCTAAATTTTGGATGGATTTTATTTCATCATCGACTACGCAAAGTTCCCACAATTTGGTTCATTCCTTCTTAGATTCTTTGACTTTGATTTTGTTCGCCGTATGAGTATTTTATACTAAAAAGACAGACTACGAGAAACGTTGTTTCAGACAAAAAACGTCAAAATTCGTCAAAATAATAATATTCTAACTGGTGCTACTATTACGATGATGCATTGTCAAGGCTTGTCAAAAAGATTATTTGACCTGCACAAACATAGCTATTTTTTATAAATTTCAAATTTCTCACCATTCGCGAACTACATAATAATCACACCAACCGCCCCGCACTACACTCCTTCTTAAACAAGCGTATCGGAAGGCCCCATCTTTGGATGAGATACATCAGCAGTATTTTACGCCTGGGAATGTCTCAGGAGCAGATATCCAAGACTGGCGTCACCGTGCACTCAAGTATTCTTTGACCGAGTTTACAGAGACTTTCTAATAAAAAGTGCCCATGGGAGAGAGGATAACGGCGAGTAAACAAAAATAAATGATGCTAATTATTAATTTATAGTACAAAAACAAAGCTAAAGTAATACGAACATACAAAAACCATGTGAAACGATCTTCATGTCCGCAATAAGACGCAGTAATTTTTCACAAACAGTAACCATATACCAAAATAAGGTGTTCGATTAGTCGTCAAAAACCCATGGCTGACTTTCTGAATACATGCGGTGGATGGCCATTGCGAATTACTATCGATAAAAAACGAAAGAAGTTTAATAATATCCAATGTTGTAATTCGAAGGCTAGAGGTAATATTTATCAATAAAATTTCCTAACCTATTCCATATTTAACTATAAATAACCGAATCATATCTGGATATTCATTGTTTTTTGTTTTAATGTTAGTCTTTTTATAATAAAGTCGATTGGCGGTATATTGAATGAGTGTAAAAATTACGTAATGACGTATTATAATCACTTACTACTTATTTTCATTGTAAATAAATCTGAATTCCTGGACTCTATCGTCACTTCCAATGAAATCCTAAGTAATGTAATATCATGGGTTTAATAATAAAAAAATGCAAAAATCACAATCTCGTTTTCTGAATCCATACCTACTCGTACCTATTCTTAAACTTTTGGCATACCAAAACAAAAATATAGATTAATGATCTCAAATATCATAAAATACAATACCAGAGTTCAGCTAGTAATACAATTTTTACGCCGCATTTCGTGGCTTAAGAACCTCCGTGATTGGTACGAGTGCAGCTCCACTGAACTGTTCCGGGTAGCAGATGACAAATCTAAGATTGCCTTGATGGTGGCGATGGTGAATGGTGGATGCAATTTAAAAAACATTTTTGTTTGTTGCTATAAATCCTAATGTTTAGTAAATCCCTTAATGTTTTAAAATGATATATTTAAAAATATAATAGATTACATTAATTAATTATTTAAATAAAACTATAATACATCAAATGTACGTATTCATCACATTTGATCTATTAAAACACTCGGCGAAGACGACCCTCCAATACAAGTTATTTATGTTAATCTAATTCAGAAAATGAAAGTTTACCTTAATAATAGTTATTGGGCGCTCCCGTAAAATTTTAATTTTGTCTTATTATTAAATTGAACAGCTCACTAAGTAGATATATAACGTGAACTTTTGATAGATTAATAAATAATATAGATAATAAATAAGTTACACAATATATAATAGTCCTAAAGGAATAACTGTTTGTATATGTATTATACATAGTGTAAGCTCAGATAAGTGAAAAATCGTTCTGAAGCCCACTGGAGAAAGAAATCAAAAGCTACGGGGTAGCGATTCACTACCCTCTACGGAAAACCTTATGCTGTAATATAATATTATATATGTCATGTTATTTAGGGGAGATCACGAGTTTATGCCGTGTCTACTTACAGTTCTTAGTTTCATAACATACACGTATATCTGAATAGACGTGGGTTTTTAAATGCATGGATAAAAATCATGTTGATATAGTGATGTTTTTAAAGTTACGGCTTCATTTGTGACTGTGTTCGTTAAAATAAATTAATGACATTGGGTAAGTATAAGCCAGTGTCCATTTATGTCTGCATGATGTACTAGTATCGTCATTTTAATTTATATTTTTGATTCTTTGTACTTTGCTGCTTTAAAAAAAAAACTTAGTTTATTTCTTCGCCCCAAAAGCAACAGGGTACTTGTGACATATTGATGGTTTATGTTGCATTATGAGTTATGATTGCAGTTTTGTTCGCAGTATTTTTCTGTTCATTACAGGCAAAATGGCATTTGTGGAGCCAAACCCATGAAATTACAATTGCGGAAGAAGATAAAATTGTAAACTAATTATGAATAAAATTAACGTATAACAAAAACGTATTAGATATTAGGTTAAAGAAATCATATAGTATATAAATATGTATTTTTAGAGATTGTGATCTTAGAATAATTAAAATTAATATTTAGATTTAAAATTTATAACTGAATAGTTGAAGTACCCGGCTTTGCACAGGGTCACTTCGTGGTTATATTTATCTTAGATATTTAAAAAATCGTAAGAGGTCATTATTTTTTTAATATTAAAATATCTGTGTTTACTACTGATATAGAAGCTCTTAATAACATGCTAACAGAAATCTATAGTCATTTAAAAGAACGCAGCATTAAAAGTCGCATAACAAGGATCAAGAAAAGACTCATTAATCCACAATTAAAAATTTCCAGTGAAGATATTAGTTCGTTGGAAGGACAAGAGGAACAATAACATAATGCATAATTCCAGCAACAAAGTTAACCAATTTATTCAATCTGATATACGTATTGTTTTCTGGAATACAAGAAGCATTCTTAATAGACTAGAGGAGCTTAGAGTGATGTTAGATGAAATTGATATTTTTAAAAGCGTGGAAACATGGTTAAACGACACCATTTCTCACATAGTTATTAGCTTCCCAGGTTTTATGGTGCTTCGGCGAGACAGGACGTACGCCAGAGGAGGAGGTATAATTTTCATTATTAGAAATACCATAGCTTACAAAGCTATTAACAACCTCATCATTCCGAACATATCCACTGAAGTTTTGGGTATTACACTGACTAACCTTAAAGATAAAATTAATATCATTGCAGTTTATAGGCCCCCGAGCAATAGCGGAAATAATACAAATCTGTCGCTTCAGGAATGGGATCAAGTTTTTAGCAATACTCTATTAGATGATAAAACCATATTGGTGGGAGACTTCAATGCCCACAATGTCGCGTGGAATTGCAATAGAAATGATATAAATGGTTCTAGAATCATCTATACTTTAGCTGATTACGACTTAATTTTAATAAACAATAATACTAAAACCCGTATTGATCTGCGACGAGGTACAAAATCAAATATTGATTTAGTTTTTTCTTCTCCTAATCTTCTACAACAGATTGTATTAAATATAGATGAAGACCCCCGGGGATCGGATCACTATCCAGTGCGTATTAATTTATCTGTACAAAAAGCAATTTATTTCAAAAAGACTTTCAAGTTGCAGACCAAAAAAACCAATTGGGTTAAATTTAAAAATACAATGGCGGAAAATATTAATGAATTCAAAACAGATTCTTTTCTCAGTTTAAGTTCAGTCTCGCAGTATAAATTCCTCACTAAAAAAATCACACAAGCAGTCATAGACTGCACCCCAAAAAAAGGGAATAATCCCCAATTTCGCCATAGCAATCCAGTAGAATGGTGGGATTCAGAGTGTGATAAGGTAAAGAGAAAAAGAAAAGCTGCCTTAAAAAAATGGGAATTTACCTTAGATTTTAAAGACTTAATTGAATACAAAAAGAATGCTGCCACAGCTAAAAAAACTTTTAAAAAGAAAAAGAGTGACTGCTTTCGAAAATTTGCAGAGACCATCAATTTTAGCACAGACCTTAAGTATACATGGGAAAAAGCAAAAATTTTTAAAAACAAATGGATAAAAATTAGACCCGATAGTATTGAACAAAATATGCAAAATAAAGAGAAAATTGAAGCTGCTCTTGAAAAACTATGCCCACCGTGGGTTCCAAGTAACCCTAACATTTTCCCTGTTACCAAAAATAACACGCTATTCGACACTCACTTTAGTTTCATAGAATTCAGCATAGCATTAAATTCTCGTCAACATAATTCCGCACCTGGAACGGACGGGATAACGTATGAAGTCATTAATATGCTTCCCACTCCAATAAAACATATATTCCTTGACATTTTTAACCTCATGTTTCATAGCATGGAATTCCCTGATGAATGGAAAAGCATATTTATACATTTTATTAATAAACCTAATTCGGATAGCTTAAGACCTATTGCACTGACCTCGTGTGTCTGCAAAATCTTAGAAATCATGGTCGCAAATAGATTTCGCTGGTGGCTGGAAAGAGAAAAAATTATCCCAGATACACAAACCGGATTCAGGAAAGGTTTTTCCTGTGCGGATAACCTAACAAATGTTGCAATGTATACTGAAGAATCTTTGAATGAAAAAAAACATACGCTAGGTATTTTTTTGGACGTGATTGGAGCCTTCAATAACGTTCAATCAGATATTCTCGTTGAAATATTGGCACAAATAGGGTGCCCCTTTAAACTCGTTAAATTCTGTTTTTTTCTTGTCTACGAGAGATTAATCTATACTAATTCAAACAGAGATCTCCCGAGGACACTGTATAAAGGCGTTCCTCAAGGAGGAATTTTAAGTCCGCTGTTTTACATTATATACGTTAGCCACATTGTTCGCAATATACCGAAAGCTATAACAGTCTCCCAATTTGCAGACGATATATCTTTGTTCCTTAAAACTAAAGACCCCAATCAGGATAAAAATATAATGGAATGTGCACTAGAAACAATTAGAAATAATCTATTTAAACTGGGTTTGGATCTATCTCCGGAGAAAACGGTATTTGTACATTTCAACAAAAACAAAATACTGCCGGGAGAATTTCAAATTAAATTGAATGATATGATGATTAAATCAACTGACTCAGCCAAATTTCTAGGTATTTATTTCGACTTCAAGCTTTCTTTTGATAAACATGTCAATTACATTGCCCAGAAAGTCAATAGAGTCACCAACATTATAAAGTTCTTCAGAGGTACTTTGTGGGGATCACACCCTTCCACTCTAATAACTTTCTATAAAAGCTACATCAGATCCATAATGGACTATGGAAGCTATATTTACTTCCCAAAAAATAAAGGAGCAAAGCTACAGTTAGAACGACTACAGAACCAAGCTATCAGATTGGCTCTTGGCCTAAGAAAAAGTACACCTACTAACATACTACTTGCCGAAGCCAAGATAACATTACTAGAAGAAAGATCTAAATTTCTATGTAAAAACTTCTTGGTAAAATGTATGTCAAACCGTACTTCTAATACGAGATACAATGTCAACAGATTTCTACAAACAACTATAACGCGAGATCGTACTCCGAAGAGATTTCAAATTTTAAAAGAAAGTATCCAAGCTGTAAATTGTATTGATCATCTTATTTTAAAAAGAGACTTCTACAACTTTTTTAATTATACCTATGAGGATATTATATATAACGTTTTAACTAATACAAAAATAGGAATGGAGCTATCGCACTCCGACTCTCCCGACTTATTATTCAAGTCCAAATTTAGCAATCAAAATGTAGTCCAAATTTTTACGGATGGAAGCAAAATTCCCGATTCACCTTCAGTAGGTGTAGCAGTGTTCTTCCCCCAATCCAACACGTCGGTTGCCAAAAGTGTCCACAGATTCACTTTCATCTATACAGCAGAGTGCTTAGCCTTATGCGAAGCCACTAAAATTGCACTTAATTACAAAAATAAAAATATCAACATTTTCACTGACTCCTTAAGTCTGATTCACTCGCTCGAAAATCCAAATTTCAGCATCAAAACTAATGACTACATTCTTAATATTAGAACCAACATTTCCAAATTTAGCAATAGTAACGAACACGGTACAAATATACAGATATACTGGATTCCAGCACATAAAGGAATTAATGGCAATGAAATTGCTGATCAATTGGCAAAAAAATCTGTAAAATACCCATCAGAAAATATAAGAATTCCATACACAGATTTTAAAGCCCAGTTTAAACAAACAATGAGCGAAAATAACGGTAAATATTTAGAAAATCTTGGGAAAGAAAAGGGAACACACTACTATCAAAACTTTTATAGTAGATCTCCTAAAACTTGGTTTAGTAAACATTGTAAAATAAAGCGAGATGTAATAGTGACAATAGCTAGAAGCAGGACAGGGCATCACAGTCTCAACGAATCATTGTACAAAATTAAAGTGGTAGATAGCCCTCAGTGTCAGTGTGGACATCCCACTCAAGATCTTAACCACATTGTCTGGCAATGTGATGCCTATGACCAGGAGAGAGAAGTGTTATTGAATAAGTTGGGGAAATGCAGGTTATACCCTCCTTTTACGATTAATTCGTTCCTGGCAAAACCAAATATTTCAGTTATGAAAATTGTACATGAATTTCTCCAAAAATGTAACGTAAATGTCTAGTGTATAGTGTAACAAAAATGTAATTCTGTATCATTAATAATGTAACTATTTATGCCTGTCGTTAAAAAAAAATGTATGTATACTTTTGTAAACCATTGTAAAGCAGAATAGCCTTCCATTCAGAGAAGAGCTCAATTGCTTCCAAATAAAGAAAAAAAAAAAAAAAAAAAATCTGTGTAATACAATATGACAATATGAAAATAATTCTAATAGGAGTAAAGGTCAAACAAAAGAACACGAAATTAAAATCGAATCCAAAATATGCAAACGTTATTACTGTTATAAATATGTAGTAAAGAAAAATCAAAATTGGATGGAACAAACTTGTATTTTATATAATACTAATTTAGAAGCCTTCGCAGGTGTGCGCACAGCAATTGACAAAGGTTTCATCGCAATCGGATGAATGGTATAGGAACGCATACGAATAGAAGAAGAAGATGATTTTCTAATTCAGAAATCTTTGTGGGCATGCGCACAACAAGATAAAATAGAAGAAGAAGAAGATGGTTATTCTAATTCAGAAACCTTCGCGGGTTTTGTCACAATTATTGACGAAAGTTTTATTGCAATCGGATGAATGGAATAGAAACTTATACGAATAGGAGAATATAAAATAAAAGAAGAAGATGGTTGTACTAATTCAGAAACCTTCGCATGTGTTGGCACAACCAGTAACGACAGTTTCATCGCAATTGGATGAATGGTATAAGAACGCATACGGGACATACAGAAAAACAGACAGACAGGCATACAGACAGACAGACATTCATTTTTATAATATTTTAGATATAGCCTATACTCTTTGCGAAAGTGCAAGCAATAAGTTAACAAAGTTTTATCGCAATCGGATGAACGGTATGGCAGCGCATACAATACGAACAAACAAACAAACAAATATTAATTTTTATATATTAGATTATATCGTTGCAGATGAGGGAGTTTTTTTCTCATCGTTTATACATTATCAAGTAGTGGAGTAATTTACTAAAAAAAAATTCACTATACCTTCCTACTCGTGTATCATATAAATAAGTCAATAATATAAATTTAAAAAAGTTTTATGACGGACACGGAACTCGTTTTTTTCCATTCCAGCGCCAATTAACTACTTTGGATCCAACTGATCTTTTGAATAATGATACTTTCCAATAAGGATTTTACTTTTTGAGTCCTGCACCATCTCATAGAATTCTAACATTTTTTTCAAACTATTTGAGTTGATACAAATTTACCAATTACATAATGTATATTTTTGTGTTTACGTTTAATTCAGAGTCAGGTCTATGACTCGATACATGATTGAATGCTTTAAGATCATCTCATAATCATCATCACCAATCATCTCTATTGCTCCGTGGATTGGCACCGTTATTACTCTAAAGATTTCCAATTTGCCTATAAAAATAGGAACATAGTTTAAATACTTATTTGCCACAGCTTTGATCGTTAATAAAAAATCGTTAGAGTTAACTTCGCATTGGGCAAATCAATTATTCAGAGTCGCATGAAAATCACAACTGAGGACCAAATACGGGCTGTTCAATGAATGCGTACAACACGTGTTTATGTTGTGAGATGTTTGACCAAAGCTCAAAGGCGTCCGCATTTAAGTTTTGAGAATAATTTAACTCTCCTAGAATATTAAGGTTACACTGTTACGACCGCATCACGTACGCTAAAGTTGATGAGCTGACGCGTCTGTAAGTTCTTGGTAATAAATGTGATCTTAACTCTTTACGTCGCTAGGCCATACATTTAATTAACTTTATACTTTCCTTACACAGCATTAAAGGTATAATATATAGAACTAAATGTATTTACAAAAATAGTTCATTTATTCATCAATATTAAATTTGTCAAAGTGATAAAATTTCATTTAAGGTTTTTCAGTTTTAAGTCAAAGATACGATGTAGTATTAAATAAATCATAGTCATTATTTTCTTGAAACCAGACAGAATTTCATTAAAAATATAACAAAGAAAATAATCTGTTCGCTTGGTTAGTGATTTATATTTCTTGTTTATTTATCAATATTTAAATTCATTGTTTTTATTTATTTAGTATTTCCAGGATTCAATATATTTCAATAAATATATTAATTATTTCTCTGTGAATATATTAGAAATATTTTGTATATTTTGTTCAACAATAATTTTAATAACATTAATAAAATAAATATACATATTTGTACAGTGATATTTTAATAATGTTTTAAAAACAAAGTGTGCCACAAATATGTATATTAAAATAATATAATATACAGTAATTTGATAACCAAACTAACAGTAATGAACCATCATTTTATTTAAATTAATGTTTGAGAGGTTATGTTAGAAAATATTTTTGACACTAGTGGTTTGAGTAAAAAAGATTTCTTTCAGGAGTTTTAATTTAAACAAATACGACATAATAATAAGTAATAAAGATATTTTTCAGTATATTAAATAAATAACGAACCCTTAATTAATAAGACTAGTGCTTTATAAACTTTCGACCTGTTATTATCTACAAGCGATTAAAAATATATATTATGCGAAATATTTTTTTGCTTTTTCCTAAAATAACCTCGACGAAGTTTTCAATGAAACATTGTAAAATGTTTTCATTTGTTAATTATTTTTATTAATGGCCTAGTGTGGGTCTTGGCTAACTCCAATATTGGTCTTCTCCCTTGGCCAGGAACGATAGTCGGATACACTGAGAGCCAGGAATCATTTTCTACTCTGCCCAGTCACCGAAATCGTGGTCAACTGTCGTGTCATCTTTCCTCAAGCGCCGTCAACGTTCATTTAAGGCTATATTTCATTTGAGGCATGGTCTAATAAGATCGTGGCTAGGCGATGCGTGGATTGTTCAAATGACGCGTGCCGAACGAAATATCATTTGTCATAAAAATCCAACATGCGTCCATTTAATGTTATGTTTATTGTTATATTACTAATAATAATAGTATATTCATTGATATGTTTTCTTTTTCAAGTATATACGTAAAGTTTTTTAGTCATCTTTATACGATTTAAGAATATATTCATCCGACGCCATGACAAAACAAATCGACACGCGGATTCCTCGACTGTCGGTCTCCGATTGGCAACTAGTGAGAAATTTCGTCGCACCTATTGTTAAAAATTATTTGCCGTTTCACTGAAGTACGCTCTTAACGATTTTACGTGTCTCACCCGGCAGTCTTTAAATTTTGCAATATCCAGCAATCCCAGATACTTTATTATTTATGACTTGAAAGTTTACAAAGTTTAAATTTGTACTGCAACAGATATCATTAAACATTGTTCATATTATGCTACATAAATTATATACTTACGATTCACATAAACCAGAAAATGTATCAAATTGCGATTTTTAAAAATAAACAGTATTTGTGGTTATTTTCTCTTTTAAAAATGACATATGTTTATCTTAATGATTAATTGAGATAAAAAATATCAATAATTATTGAAATATTTACCTATTTAATAAAAATAATATGTCTTGATTGTGGATTATTTTTATCCATTTTGTATCCTGTCCAGGCTGCGAAGAATAATTATAAAATAGGATGTAGTACACAATTCATTTGCAAGTATAAATGTAGGTATATCTATAAACTTCCTCCTATCTAAGTAGACTAGTTATATTAAACGAATATTTTCTATTTGGAATTTGTGATTACATATTGAACTAAAACTTAAGTAAGTTTTATAAATACGTGATTAGTATTGTACAGTTTCGAATAGTAAAATATTTTTAAAATATAATTTCTAGTGTCTCAAATTACATCATAAATTATGTCATCATCATCATCAGCCTGAATCTCTCCACTGCTGGATGAATGCCTCTTTAAGCTGCTTTCATCTCTCTCGGTCCTGTACGTTGCGTTGCCACGTACTTCCGCAGAACTTTCATTTCATCGATCCAGCGGCCTCTAGGTCTACCTTTAAATCTAAACCTAAATTATGTAAACTCCCATTTCATAAAAGAAAACAGTATAAATCCATTATAATTATTATATTCTTTCCGACCACAAAAATAAACATTACTTGAAGGTATGATGAAGGACTTACAATTTTTTTTCCCAATCTTAAATTATTATTATCAAACTACAATACTCACGTAAGTTTTAATTAAATACATACAACCAAGAACTGAAATTTATAATAATATGTACATCGGTACCAAATAAGTTATTATTATAATAAGATATTATATAGAAGAGAAAGGTTATGCATAAATCTGAAGGAATGTAATGCATTCGGACACCTGAAAGTGACTTCCCTAATTTGTGTTTTTTCTATACTTTTGTGTGGGTAAAAATCGTGGACATTAAAAGAAGATTAAAAAAGTAACACAACGTAACAAGTAGTATATAGGGATCAAAAATATATAAATGTATAAGGGAGCAACAAATTTACTTGATATAGAGATAGATAGGTAGATATGCATAAGGCGCTAAAAATGTAGACACTGATCATCAATGGATAGAGACGGTTAGTTGTACGTAAGAAATGTAAGTTGTACGTATGCGGTTCATGATGGGACACTTATTCGTGCGCCGCAGTACGTGAAACATGAGTTCGTATAACATTTTATCTAATGACGAGTTCTTCGTTGAACATTTCACCGTGGAATACACTTGTACGTATCTTACGAAATGCGGCGATAGTTTGCAAGCAGTACTGTTCCAATTAGATTAACCCTAACCTAACCTAACCTAGTAAAGACATCTCATAAAATTTGCCACATGTTGTAGCATACGTACGAATATACTCTACGGTGAAATGTTAAACGAAGAACTCGTCATTTGATTAAATGTTACACGAACTCATGTTTCACGTACTGCGGCGCACGAATAAGTGTCCTGCGGTAAACTGTTTACGTACAAATTTCCGGATACGGATCATCAATGGATAGAGACATTAGAAAACAAAGAGTTACGAAAATTTTAACAAGAATAATTTTTGTTCTTAAAAGTTTATACTTAATACTTTTGTCTTATTTTTCATTACCTACTTTAATATTATAAAAAATCAAAACCTATGTGTTATTATTTTTAAAACGGGGCAAGTTTTAGATCGGAGAGTTTAAAAGTTATGCTTTAAAATAAATACAAAATAACACGAAGATTATAATTTGACTTGCAAAATTTAGCTGTCGTCGTTTTGAGGCATTTGCATAATTAGAAATGGCTTGATGTCACCGCTAACCGTTTGCTCTCTGAAAATAATAATACCTCAAAACAGTTGGCTGGTTATCCACTGATGTGTTTATCTTGTTTTGATGGGCTTTTAATAAATTAACTCCCAGTGTATACGGCTTTCTACAATAATACAAAACTTTAAGTGCATGACATTTTCCCAGAAAATATATTTTTGAATTCTGAAATATCACCTATTTTAGTTTAACTTTGATATCATATGATTAGGGAATCCAATCCCGAGCCAAAATTCTGATCCTGGGATTTCGGGATTACAATTTGACAACCCTGGGATCCCGGGACTGGTCCCTGGATTAGCATTTTTTCCATTGTTAATAAACAATTTTTATATTTACACATAACATTGATAAAATCGGTCAAAAATAAATCTAGTATAATTTATAATATTTAATACATTTTTTGTCAATATTGTATATCTACGTTCAATCTTGGAAATACATAAGTTTAATGGAGTAAATAATATTAAATTTATATATATATAAATAATAATGTGAATTTAATACGAGATTGTTGTTTCTGATAGTAAAGACTTAACGAATGGATTAGCGAGATTTAAAATAGTAAAGCAAATAATGATGGCGTACTTATGGCCTTTCCGCTTCATAAATCAGCCAAATATGAAATTGCCGTAAAACGTATGAGATCACGGAGGAATTACTTTGTTAAAAGTGCGAAGCATTGTTTTTTTCCAATCTTTCTCATTTTTAATAATTTATGTGAAAAAATAAAATAAATCGGCAACTTACACATGGGTATAAATCAAACTTTATTCAAACTCAGTTTATTTCTAATGTAGTTATTTTTTATTAAAAGTATTTTTTCTGTTATATTTTCGCTTTTATTTATGTTCCATAAAAATTGATAAAAAAATCAATCCCGAAATCCCGGAATTATGTTTATCAATCCCGGGATTCATAGGTATCGAAAATAGCTCGGGATCTTGGGATCCCGGGATTCGGGATCCCGGGATTCGGGATCCCGGGATTGGAATCCCTACATATGATGGTATGTGTTGACTACTGACTAAATTTATATGAGAAATATTTAGCTTTCTTCACATATTTCGGCGTCTTTTACTACACAGTCCAAATAGCGTAGTCTAGACTCTACTTCTTCATTCTGGTCTGTTGCTGAAGAGCCTGTTTGGTGATAGTGTCTTTTATCTTTGAGATATGGTCTGCCTAACAAAGTTTCCCCACTTCTACGTGTATATTGACAGATGTATAATAATAATGCGTAGTGATCGTAAGTATAGGCACCTACCTTCCACGACAAGTAACATTTTTCTCGCTTACGGCTTCGAGGTCCCTTTTTAGTATTATCCTTTCAAAGTTGTCCAGTTTTCTTTCATTTTATATAAGACCTAGCATTTTTATACATAAGTAAATATGAGTATAAAGGTGTTGTACAATTTTATTTTGGTTTACCTTTAGAGTAGTCTTGACCTGAAGTATTTTTGTAAGCCAACGTAAAAAAAGACATAGTGATTATTTTTCTAACAACTTTTTGAATCTTTTTTCCGACCATGTCCGCTCCTAATATCGTAAGTATTCTTCGAAAAAGCACTAAGACAAAATTTTGCTGTTTTGACTTGAGGTAATCTTATTAAGAGTACGCTCTATAGTTTACAAAAACACACACAGTCATATCTATAAAACTGGTGAAGATAATTTATGTTATAAGTCAAAAAGACATACATCTATTCAGAGAAAAGGCACCAAAGAGACTTAGTGCATTTTCTTCTCTCAATCCAGGCTATATTCATAAAATTCTGCCTGCGAAACTGCACTAAGTCATACTCAAAGCAATATCGCAGACAGGAATTTGCATTTGTATGAAGTTATTTTTTCGTCTCATTCGTATTTTGACCATTGACAGGATAAGTGTATTACTGATTTATAAACGTACCTAGCTAAAAATGAGGTCACGGGCTGCGAAAATATAAAAAATGGCAAAAAAAAGTGAAATGTTGAAGCTAGATGGTAAGTTTCTTTTTCTTATTTTACTGTGTAACATGCTTATTTACTATTATGTGGATACATAACTTAAAAATGTTTATTGCTTTTACTGTTTTGTTGAATATCGTTGAAAACTTTTGTTTTACTATAACAAAACTTATATTACATTAAAGTATACCTACTGTAATAATTATGTGATTGTTGAATATCTACATGTTGTTTTGTCAGATACATCATAATTTTGCTTTTAATTGTTTGTGATAAATGTTAAATTATTTATTGTTAATACGAGTACTATCTACAAAATCTACATTATACTTATTTTCATTTTCTAGTGACAACTACTACTTTTACGGATTTATCACAAAAAAACAAGTTGAATGGTACCCAAAATAAGAAGGAAATTAGATGTAGCCAGCACCTCAATGGACTTGCCAATTAATGAAGATAGTTTGTTGGATGATAGCCAAATACAGTTTTTTACAATGATGGAAACATTAAATTTGTAGACTTTAGTAATGATGACATTGCTGATGAAGATTACATTCCAAGCCCATCTGATTCTTTGGATCCTTTAATGGCATAGAAGACAATAATTCTGGAAATGCTATCATTCAACCTGACGAACAACAGCATGATACTTACGTCTATGATTTATACTGCTAAAGATAATAGTTCTAGTGATCCGTCTATCCAACCTCAGCATATAGGTAATACTACAATAGATAAATGTACCATTGAAAGGTGTCCAAAAGAAAATGCTCGTTGGCGTCAATCTAAACCAAGTACGTAGAAGATAAATTTGGAGAAAAAAAACGAGATGATTGCCTACCATATTTGGGAAAGCATGATATCTTAAAGCAAGCAAAGCTCCCTAAAACAATCGATTGTGCTAAATGCCGCTATCAATGTTCTGCTAAATTTTCAGAAAATGAGCGTCTGAATGTATGTAAAATGTATTAAGCAATTGGATCTCATGAGAGAAAAAAGGATTTCATTTTACGAAACTTTTCTTTTGAACAAACATGTATAAAAAAATATTATTAATAGGGACAAATATGTTTTTTCTGATTTTTATACTTTTGATAAAATATGTTTGTGAAACCAGTGTAAATATTGCAAAATTATATGAAAAAAAATATATGACATAGTCACCATATACTGTGTTTTCTGTTTTTGTACTTTAATTTGTCACCGAAAATGCACTAAGTCAAGTAGGTACTACCTTCATATTTTTTACAAAAAGTAGCAAACCTGCGGTTATTTTTTAGTACCACATTAAGAAATTTGTAGCCAATAAAACGATCTGCAATTTGAAATGCATAACTACATGACCTTTTATATATATAAAAAAAGTTAAGAGCATGCAAACTTTCAAACTCGATTATCTCAAAACTAGTATTTTTGACTTAATGCTTATTCGCAGAATACCCACGATATGGTCATATGGGCCTCCACAGAGTTGAGGTTTGTATTAACAGATTTTGTTTTTTACGAGAAATAGATGTCAGCCATTTGCTCAACCTATTAGGTCCATACCCTGACTCACACACAAATTGAAAAACAATATGTATACTTGCCAGACCCAGGATTCGAACCTGGGACCCACAACGCTATAACGACGCTTAAGCCGCGCTGTCATCGTGGGTGCTACTTATTTGGTACCTACTAATAATAAAATCCATGAGCTGTACAAGATAATGTAGTTTTGATTTATAGTGGAAGATACAGACTGACGGACAATAAAAAAAAACTATATTTTTACTATCATGACAATAGGCAAAACGCTTTATTAATGTAGTGTTTATTAGTATTAGATGAAAGCAATAACGCTACCTACTCATATTGTTTTATCTGTTGAGAAACATTAAGAGGCGAAAGTCTGCAACGCAATCCTGGGACTATTTATTGAGTCCCTGGATTTCTGAATTCACTTTCATACTTTTTCATCTGAAATAACATTTTTTTGTACACTAAAGAAGTACAACTTAAGCTAAGTCAGTATGGAATTATTAAATAAATTTTCATCCATTCGTTTATATATTATATTATACTTTGTACATATCGTAATGCAATAATATTAATAATACGTGTACAGCTTAATATAGACTACGTTGTTGGTATCACTATAATTTTGATATCCTAATATCTCAAAAGAAACTTTCCGGAAATAACGTACCTACATCCAAGAATATGAGGTATACCGCTAATTAAAAATCTCGCGCCAACAAATTTAATCGAACAAATTCTACGTCAATAATCTTTTAAATAACATGAGGTGAGGCACTGGTAAAAAGTGCGAGCCTAGAAATTGAATAAAAAAATAATAATTCGAATACGTATATTTTTTTTATCATAGTGTAAATCAATTTCGAAAACGTAACCTTGGACGATTATTAGCAATAAAAAGCATGCATATTTGTATTAAAGTTACAGATTTTTTATATTATATTTTAATAATTCCCGGGATTGTCAACTCTTAAAAAAATATTTCTTGAAGTCAACTCAAAATAAATCATAATTAATTAAATATTTCAGAAAAATTATTAAGTATCAAACCCTTCTTGATCAGGATCAGTTGATAGTGTCCTTATAAGCAGAATAACTCACCCAACTTATTTCATATCGGCATCTTCATAATAATATAAGTTATTCTTGATCCACTTCTGAAAGGAGACCTACCCTTGCTGTCTCCTGTATTATATTATTTAGTCTTTTGCTGATACGTAGGTACTACCGCTATACATGATTATTTATGTATTTATTTAAGAAAACAAAACATTGTGATCGTAACAAATCAAATTCAAAACGTTTTTAACATGAGATTTAGATAATAAAAAATATTACCCTCACAAGACAGAAGAAGAGAATATATATAATAATAATAATAAACATATATACAATTTTCTACAGGAAAAATAAAATTTTTAATACAAAATACATAGAACGTCACCGAAAATGTCTACGTCTTTGGGGAGCACATTTACTAGTCTCGCACTCCTCGCTAATGGTGCCTGATAGACTTAACATGAGGAAACGGTTCCGATCCAGAAGAGATCATGACTGCGATCACGTAGATAATTGATAGGCGCATGTAAATTTATATTCTTTAGGATACCAGGATTGAAAACCATCCCTTGCAATAACAGGTAAAAATGTTTCAAGACCAGAAGAGACTTACAAGATTCAAGAGAGTAAAAAGTAAGCATGCCTCGTAGAAAGCCAGTCGGAAAATAATTATTTGACAAATTAGGACAAGGAAAATAATATAAATAAAAACATTGAAGAAATTTCTTCTGGACGCATTCTAAAATAAGCTTATAGGAAACCTCACAAGGACATCAAATAATCGATCCATATTCAAGAATGCTACGCACTAACGAAACGTAGAGTGTACGTATGACATTTGGATTGTTGAATGGTTTGGCTTGTCGTATCATGAATCCTAGAATATATATCCAGTCGCAATCTGTCATAATCCTAGAATTATAGATCCAGTGGTCATTTAGGCCTTTTCGTATCTCTTGAGTATCACTGGATAATATTTATTGACGTATTCATTGTTTTATGTCCATCACTTTCTTTGGTATTTTACCCATTTATTTACTTTTCAAACTTTGTGAATTTTATCCAACATGCATGTTACTTGCTTCAGTGATAGTGGTAAATCTTCCTTACGTAATTTTATTTAACCAGACCTACAAAAATGTAGTTTATTTTAAAATTATTCCATAATTTAATTATTATTTACTTCATGAAAATAAGAAAATATTATTGATATTGTCACTACGGCAATATTTTACAGTTTTAGCTCCATCGCGTAATGTTTTTTTTTTTAAATAAAGTCTTCTCTCAAATTCAGTGAGAGCTTTACTTTAAGCTTTATTCAAAGTCAGAGTATGATAAAATACTGACGCTTTCATCAACAACTACGAAACGTTTTATGAAATTGTGAACGTATTTTTAACGGAAATGGTGTCAAAGGCATTGCGGGTTTTGTATGTTAGTTGAATAGAGTGTTGAATTCTATAAAAATGTCGTTCATAAGGCATAATAATTAAAAAAAACTCTGCATACGCAAAGCACTTTTTTTTAATACTTACCTAATGTTTGCTGCGTTACTCAGTGGCAAATAATTAGTACCCTCTCAATGAGTAGGTATTTAAAATTTACCTTCACCTGTAAGTAAGTTTGTTTAATTACATACGACATATTAATAAATTAATAAAATATTTCTTTGAACAATTAAGACACAAGATTTGAGAATGTAACATTCTATAATTATATTGAATATACCTACATAATTTGAAAACATCTCATGCATATATATAAAAAAATCATCTGTAGAAAAAAAAAATACAACACCCGACGGGACTTGAGCCTGTATCTGCTGGATTCCCGCCAGTATGTTTTTTTTCAATTAAGCTACGGGTGTCTTACTAAATTACGGTGATTTAAACTAGTAGTTGTTACATGGAATGGTTATCGAATTGCGTTATAATGTTGGCTATCGGTTTTAGTTTATTAAATTAAGGTATGTATCAATTAATTCCTTAATTACTAACCGACATCGCGGATCACTCCATTATTAAGTTTTTATAACGTATTTAGACTTGCTGATAATTTAATAAACTATTTTTTTATTCAACGAATACAACAAAAGATTTGAGAATGTAAACATTCTAAAATAATATATTAAATATATTTTTATCTACAAAATGATTTTTTCTAGAGTGTGTATGCATGAGATGTTTTCAAATTATGTACATCAATAATATAATAATAATGCTATAATATGTTTTAGTACCATCTTTTTTATGTAAATCAATAATTTTATAAGTAACATAAATAATTTGATTCATACATTTTATTTGACGTTTTGATACTAAATTAGCACTTAAGAAAATAGTATTGAAATGAAATATAATTGAAATCGCAAAACTTAAAAAAGCGCTAGAAATATAGGTACTAAGTGAACACATATCTTTCGCTAACTAGTTGAGTGCACGACCTAAAGAATTTGCTTATATTATTTAACAGGAAATAATATCATTCATCATTAATTCAATGGTTATTTGGTTTATTAATGATTATTTTGAAACAGTTTATTTTTTATTGCTTTACGTACCTACTATCATTAATAATTAATATATTTGAGTAATTAAAAGTGCATTATTTGGAATACAGAGGTGAAGTAGCATCATATCTTCGATATTTATAGTCGAGTTGAATTAAGTTTTGCGTAATTATTTCAACCGAGCGTTATAAGTTAAATAATTTATTATTATACTGGCATTGTTTCAAACAATCATAAAGTTGACATACGCGCACTTTCCCTCGCTATAACTCCCCATTTTGTTTGTTCTAAGAGACATTATTATTCTGAATTAAACCAAGTTCAGAATAAGGCTGAACTAAGTGAAAGCAAAGTATGTTATTTTATTTGGGAAAGTAGCTCCAGTTTCACAATATTTTATAGGAAAACAGTACAAGATGATCTTGCTAATGGGTATAATAAAATTTAAGTTCATTGCGCTAATCTATAAGAACACTTCATTCTCTTTGACTACAAAGTTTTAGTTTTCTGTAAATTTTGTATCGAATTTTCGGAAGTAATAATCATCTGTAACAAACACAAAGCCTTAATGATGTTAGCTGATAATTTTTGTTGGAAAGCTCTTACATAAAATAAATAAAGCTTATTATTTGATCTTTAATATAATTATATTCATTAAAGTACCTATCTACATATTTTGTAATACCCATATTTTGTATTACTTTAGGTATTCATATCAGTAAAGGCCAGTTGGTCAAAAATCAAAATCCTAAATTTGACACGATTTTAGATTGTTTTTTTTTAAATATCAATATTATTATTCAAAATTATTTTTTTTACATACATTGAACATTACATAATATTATAAATTTAAGACGTTCACAGCATGACATTTAAAAACAAAGAAATAGTATTTACTCTGTGTAAAGAAGAAAGAAATATAATTGCAGTATTAGTCGATTATCTAATCTAATGTTGTATCATTTTCGGGGCGGACGGTCCACGGAAAAGCTTAACCCACGCGATGATTTTTTTTATTATATGGCTTTTAATTTTTTTTAGCATGTACTTATGTAAAAAAATATTATGTTATTTTCTGTCAAATATTCTTTTACAATAATTTATATGACAAAACATTTTTTAGTAAAATACTCGTACTATTATAATACTGATTACCGATAATTTTTTTGAATATGACGAGAAAATTGCACGGTACCTATTAGAAAATACATCCTTACATACCATAACTTACAATTTTTAATTGTTTGTGTTTATTGTGAGTATTTTAATCGTGTAATAATTACAAAATACTTCATATAATTGTAAAATATAAAAAAACAACATATTTAAATAATATACATATAAAATATATAGGTATATCGATATAGTCAATGTACTAAATATGTATCAATTATATTAACTGATATACAATAAAATTGTAGAAATTCAAAGTTTTTTAAGTTTGCAACAGGATTATAGAACCTATGTACCTACGGTTAACATACAAACAATATAAAATGGCATTTCCTACAAAAATAATTTTATAAAATAAAAATAATACTTATCCCAAAAGAATCTCATTCTTAAACATTCTGTGAACACCCCCATCTTCACTCTTGCACAATATTCAAATCGACTATATTGATTTTCGTCGTTTATAAATGTAATTCAGCAATGGTTATAGTCTAATGATTCTGAGGTTCGGCTTATGGTCCAAAACTGGTATCAATATTAATACCTAAAAAAAATTGAAATACAAATTAATACGATAATTATTTAGATTTTCAAAAACTTTTAATACTATTCTTTATATTATTGCGTCCAAGGACATAATATAACGTATTTTTTATTAAAATAAGAATGTTTTAACATAAACAAAAACATTATAATGGCACTTACTATATATCCATACATTATTATATAGTTTTTACTATTATAATGAACATATTAAAATACTTTCACTTTCTAGTACGAAAAAAAATATATTTCGCTCGATATAATATCACTTTTCAGTACTATATTTGTCAAAACAATAATATGACACGCAACGCTATATTTGGGTAAATACAATAACCTTTCTCTATTTGCAAAATTTGCCCATTCAACGTTGCGAATTTGTCACATTGTCTGTGTTATCCCAACCAGACTCAGCAAAAGAGTTAAATTTTAACTCGAGGAGTCTACTTAACGAGCATTCTTAAATAATTTTATGGGGAAGAGTGACAATATGACTGCGCGATAACATGTTGTGTTTACTTACAGACTTGTGTGCGAAAGAAAGAAGGCGTTAAGTCTAAAATAACTTATTTATATTATGAGAGCCAAAAGAAAATTGGACCATTTTTAATGGGAACTAAAATGTTTCTGTATAGAATTTATAATTTATAGGCGTTGATTTGACTCATCTTTTTTTCGTTTGTGCATATTATATTATGTATTATAGATAATTTAGCATTTGACACGTGTTTTGGTTTTTAAGACTTAGCCGTTATCGCCCGATTGCTTTTGATCACAGATATAGTCAAAGACATAAAGCTCGGATTCTAGGTAGATCAAAAATATATATAGTACCTAGTAGTAGTCCAATTTCCATAATTATTTTAATAAGAGTCTAAATCCGAGGAAAGCTCTACAGCACTTGGATTACCAGATATTAATCACTGAATTACAGAGGAAGAGAACAATAGGTATGGAATTCGAGTAGGCATATTGAAAAAAAATATGCTCAATAAAAAAATATCTTATAATGTGCTTATTTTTAATTTAGTCAAATAAACTATAATCTGTTCTAATTAAAAAATTAAAATCAATTTGAATGTACGAACCTTATATGTTATGAAGTCCTAATAGTGTTCAAATACACTGTTAATACCTTATAAGTAATGTTGTCTAAACCATAGTACGTAAAGGTTTTTGAACGATATTAAAGAAAAACTTTCTTTAAGTCAGAGCGTCAGAGCGGTGCTTAGAGCAGGAGCACGGAGCAGTGGAGCATTGGGGTTTTCAACTCAGGGGTGAGCAACTCAAAAAAGTATCCGCTCCAGCCCTCTGCTTCATATAGACGGTGCCTAAATCTGTGAAAGTAAATCTGAAAAGAGGTTACTATATTATTATTTAACAATTGAGTTGGACTAAAGTCATTACATGTTTTACAAAGTCGTTACAGATTTATGTTTGTAGCTGACTTCACACTTTTATCGTCCATATTTTTCAAATACCGCAAGCATTAAGCCCAATTTTATTTTTACTCAATCGGTCAAATTTATAAATATGTAAATATTGCTGATATAAACTCTGAAACTTCATTTTTATATGATTGATGGTAAATTGTTATTTTTTAAATCGACAAATACGTAGGTAACATCTTATAAACTGTAAAGTCCAAACCTTTATTTAATCAATCACAGGAACGTTTTAAGACCATAGTATACGCCAAATATTTATATTGCATATTAATGCTATTTCCCTGTTTTCAAACAGACTTTGTAATTGTATACTAGTGGAGAAATATTAAATTTAAAAATCATTTTATATAGCGCTACAGCATGTAAATGTTCAGTTCGGCAATGTATTTAGGCAAAACGTATTTCGGCTTTGGTGATGGAAATCTTTAGTATGATAGATACTATTCTGTATCAAATGAAGTAAGTTTTATTTATAACCGAAAAATAAACTATTCAAATTAAAAAGTTGGTGACAAACTAACTCACACCAGAAAAGTTTGTGTATTTGAAAAATATGAGTGTTATTTAAAACTGTAATGCCATCATACATTCTTCTTCGAATACCATCTACTATCAAAATGTAACCATCATAAATTTTCGTGAAATAGCGAATTTACATTTAGAAATATTTCCATTTATTTTCAGTCTTACCGTAAAGTCTGACTGTGATCCTGAACAAACCCTTTCACCCAGTACTTTAGATTAAAGTAGTCATTATTTAAATGCAATATTGTTGAAATTGTATGATTGAATGGCAACCGGATTAGTCAATATTACGTTGCTTAGTAATATAAGTGAATACTTAACTTGAAAAAACCTATATATTAAGAATATTTTATTTCTTTCTTTGTTACTTCCCTGTATTAGATTTGTCCTACTACATAATAATGTCCTCCACAGTCTTCTATCCCTTGCTGATCTTTTTAACTTTCCCGGCTTTTTTATCTTGTTCCATCTATTATCTACAGTATCTGCCCTTTATTAGATTGTTCGACATTATCCCTTTTGCCGGTTCATTGTTATTCATTCGATGAAGATATTTTTCTTTCAAACATTTAACAAACAAATCCAGGCGACGGTGGCTTGTATGCTTCACAAGTGCTGTTTCACGCAGAATATTAAATATAGCGTTTTGTTACTAACATGACTATACACTATGATTGTTTTTCTTTGATGTTATTATTTTCGTTAATTTAAGAACCCAGATATACAAAACTGTCGACTGTATCAAACTTATATGCATCAATATACAATGTATGAGCCGTTTCTTGTAGCAGAAAGATAGAAGTATAGTTTTCATGGTTTCTAGTGCTGTCAATCCCAATCCGAACGCACATCTTCTTTTGACCATATCCGATCCTAATAGGATTATATATAGGCATCCACAGAGTGGAGGCTCGTATTAACAGATTATTGTTTTTACGAGAAACCTATTAGGTCCATACTCTGACTCCAATCACCAATTTAAAAACAATATGACGTGTATTTTCCAGACTAAAGATTCAAACCTGAGACCCACCACAATAGAATCCGACGCGTAAGCCGCTCGATTACCGTGAGCATATAGTGGCATATGGGGACATAGGTACTTACCTATGTATTATACTATTTTTTTCTCACATATCTTAAACGGACATATTTAATAAAAAAAAAACATAAATTATCTATATACAGACATTTAGAATAATAAAAACCTGTCACTGCATCAGGTAAAAAATACTCTCAAAAGTTGTTATATTTGCATCGGTCACTCTATTTGCAGGCCCTAAGTAGTGCATGATCTGCCTAACCACATGAAATATCACTGGTAATTATCGCCATCGTGGCGACATTAAATGGGCACATACACACTTAAAATTAAATATTATCTATAATTTGTGATTAAAATACTTTAAGTAGGTACATTCAGAGAATCAATAAATCCAAAATTTAAAATAATTCAGTTTTTAAAGTGCTGACCAAAGATACGAGTGATAAAGTATTGAAACCTTTAAGGCGCCCTATTTGAAAACCAAAATAATCTTAGAATTCAAAGGTCAAGCTTGTATCTTACTACGATGTCTTTTATATTGTAAAAGCTTCTTTATCCCATGAAAGAAGTACACCCAAAAGGCTATTGACAACCCGAAATACGTATTCATGTCGGTATTTTGTCGCATTGGAAATAATAAGTTTCAGCCAAGTCTCTTCTAAGGTTTCTACCTTTTACGTGACAGTGTTATTTATTGGAATCACTCCACACAGGAAAGTTCTCAACTGCAGGTATATGGTGCACTTACCCATTCCGGAAAGATTTTGTTCAAAGTAGTCGCAACTTGTTAGCCATGCGAAAGTTTGGAAAAAAACTATGTAGTTTATATATATGAGTAGGTATATTAAAATAAATGGAAAAAGAAAATAGATTATGCGGGAAAACTGAATGAAGCAAATAAAAAAGAAAAGTTCCTTTACCGATCCGCTTTTAGAATTCGGAGTATGTCTAATACAAATTTCATTAAACAGATCAACACAGATGAATGTACTTGAAAAATGACTTCTATCTACACTGTAATTAGCGTAATTATTCAAAATATATGTTCATATCTGGAAAACATTATTATACTTTTCTGCTAATGCCATCTACGCATGTTTGTAAAAATACATATTATGGTATATACTTAAAATGAACTTCACCTACATTGCAATAAGGGTGATGTTATTGTATAATGATAACGCAACACATGTTAATAGTTTCTTCAATACGTTTACTTGTTTGAAAAATAAAGTGTGTGTACCTATATGAAATATTAACATAGAAATCTATCTATTATAATCTTACGGAAGTAAACAAAATAGTTAACATACTACATAACCTTTAGACAGTAAAATTAAAAACATATTTATATTTTTATTGTTGAAAATCTCAGAAACTATCTAATTTATATGTTATTTATAAAATAATAAAAGTTAAAAAGAATTTATACTACTAATTCGTATACTACTACAATCATATTAATTAAGTACATCAAACAAGAAGGATCTTGATAGATAAAACATAAACACTGACATCTGTCAGATGCATTTTCTAATTTAATTAATTAAGAACTTCGTATTGATTATGATCCGAGATAATACAAGGTTCTTAACAGGGGCGGATTAAAACTTTGTATAACAGGGCCTACAGGTATTATATACCACAATCATATTCACAAAAAGAATAAAAGCTTTCTAAACGATCGGTATTTAGTTTAGTTAATAATCTTATTGTATGACATAGTTTTATATTTCAAAATGCTTCATTAGAACTCTGGATTATACTTATAATATGTCACAATAATAATTAAAGTGATATCTGAATTAACTTTTATTGTCCTAAAATACAATAATCTTTAAATAGGGAACAACATATTTTAAACCAGTGCTCGGCAACCTACATAGATACGTTGACGTACTGCATTTTTTTTACAGTATTGGACACGCGTGCCAGTGAAATTCAGCCAGTGAAAAACTATTATAATCTACTGTGGGTAGCTAATTAAATATTATAAAAATAACAATAATTATTTTTTAATAGTTTTAAACATTTTTAAGGTAACACTTCAATATTTAGTTCATAAATAAAAAGTTTTTAGCTTTATCGTGCCAATTAAATGATTTCTGTACAGGATTATAACATATTTCAACATCTAAAATATTATTTACTTATATAAATTAGTGAAAAGAGCGATTGCTACTTTTTTCATATTATATTTTCATAAATCCATATCTAGCATTTATTAAATTTCAATTTCAAAATTTCAGAATGGTTAATTTTGATAAATACTAAATCCAAACACTCAATCTGTTTTGTAACCGTCTTTAGCGCCTCCGCACACTAGACAGAAAAGAGCATGCGAGACGAATGAGCTTAGCTAGTGGCCGCCACCGGTGTTAAGGACTAACACACACTATCTACACATTAAAGTCTCAGTTCAATGAAAACAAATACGTTTGGCTGAAAAAATTTAGTATGCACTATTTATGTCGCATCTTAACAGCCTACCTCTACCCTTCCCCACTGAGGTCTAGTGTCTAGGCCGAGTCACATAAAAACTATCGGCGTACTATCTACCAGCGCGTGTGACATATTATATTGACGACCGCTGATCTTAACCATCAAAATTTCTTGTCCTAAAAAAGTTAGCCTACAAATAGATTTCGCCCGACCAGTCTGGAAAGTTTTTGATTCCAACCCGTCTGTGCGGAGAAGTGTTGGGAGATCCAAATTGTAGTAGTTAGGTTGCATAGTCGAGGATGTGTAAGCAATCGGATTTTCAGATGATAGACTGGACTGGAGACGATATCTTGAGAAGACCATGGCCCATATCGAGCCATTACTCCTGCAAGCAATAATCTGACGATTGTCAAAATTATTGAAAATTACGTGTACGAAAGATGCAAGTTTCAAACAAATGATGTGAATAATTTCCAATGTATTTTTAGAAAATAATCCAAGTCTACTTTAAAGCAGCTTCTCCCTAAAGATTTTACCGTACTTACCTAATCCTTTGGAATAGAGTGATATGGATTCATAAAATATAAGCAGAAAAGGGTCGTATCCAAGAAGGTATTTTGTTTTTATCTCCTATTAGACTATTCTACGAACTTTATTCATTGTCGAGTATACGCGGGTATATTTTATGTTTTCAAAAAATGAATGAAAAAATCGGTAGTATTAATAAAAAATAATATGGAGGCTGTAGCTATTATGCCTTAATGCGGCCTCGGTTCTGAAAAAGATGTTACTCCGTGATTATATTAATGAATTTATTCGCTTATTGACAAAATAATAATATATAATATAAGTATATTTACATATCAACGTTTCTGTTTATTTTTAGAATGTTTAAAAATGGCAGACTCGCTGTGTAATTAACCGCTTCAGATTATACGTAACTCTTGATTAAATATTAACAAACATTTTATTTTCGTTTGCGGTTTCACTTGAACTTTATCGAAATTTGGTAAACTTTGTAAAAAATGGAATTTAAAGATAAGCCCGGTTTAGATATTTTGGGTAAATGTCTACAGTGATATTTTTCATATCGAATCAGCAGAATGTTTTTCATGTTTTGCGTGGGATGAAAATATTTCGGAATCATCGGGCTGAAGGTACTGAAAATATTATGCAGGGCGGACAGGGCTAGGCAGATACCGGGAAAGCTTTCGATAAACGATGTAACAATGAGTATAAAAAATAATTAAAATATTATTCTTTCAGTGAATGATTTATCAAGTACATGGACAAATATTCCGCGACAAAATCGGTATAAATGAATATTGACTTTTAAACAGCGATAAGTATTTTTAAGTAATACCTATTGAGTATTTATTTATAAAATATACCCTTCAAAATGGTAAAGATTTTCATTTTACAATATTACATAATATATCATTTCGCACCCCCAGTAAAATACTGTCGTAAGTCTGAAATGGGCGTTTTCGAGTTATGGATGTGGTTGGATTCGTATTTTTTTTTGCTATTTTAATAAAATACTATCGTATCTCAAACTCAAATAGTGTCGGAGAGAAAGCACTTAATACAGTACATTACTTTCCGAAAACTGTTGAATAGATAATAAAATAGTGTTGTAACTAAGTTACGACAGTATTTTACAAGAAGCTTTCTAAAAAACTAAAACAATACTTTTCAAAAAAATACTGTTGTAACTCTGTTACTACAGGAAAATCTTGAGATACAGCGTAATTTTCTCACTAATTGCATGGATATTATTGTTCTAAAGTATTCAAACAAAAAAAACTGGAAGCAGCAGAGGCAACAATTTTTGTTATCAACAATTAAATGGAAGTAAAATACAAGAAGTATGCAAAAAATACTTTATAAACACATTTGGGGTGAGTGATAGGTACTGCTTTACTGCATGGAAAACAAGAGATCTTCTTTCCGGAACGCCAATTCCAGAACAAAGAGATCACAAAAATCACAAAAAAATTAGTGATGTTTAAAAAAATGATATAAGAGCTCACATTAAGTCTTTCCCAGTGATCGAGTAACATTATTTGCGTGCACAGACGTCCAAATTGTATTTAGATGGTAAATTAACAATTGCTGAAATGTATCGGTTATACAAAAAACAACAAGCTGACAGCAATATGCCATTTGGAAAAGAACACTATTATACGCATCTATATTTAATGACGAATTTAATATTGGCTTCTTTAAGCCTAAAAAAAGATTTGTGCGTTGAATGCGACCTATACAATAATTCTTCACCACCAGATGAAAAAAAACAACTTCAAGAAAAATATGAGACACATCAACCTGGAAAAAAGAGGCAAGGGATGAAAAGATCAAAGACGTAGCAGAGTCCCGAACTAATGGCCAAAATAGCGTCATTAATGTAGCTGTATATGATTTGCAGGCTGTTTTACCGCTTCCTTGCGGAAATGTGTCAAATTTCTATTATAAACGAAAGTTTGGCAATGTACAATCGTACAGTCTATAATATCACTGAAAATATTGCAAACTGATACATGTGGGACGAGAGTCAAGCTGCATGAGGATCCAATAAAATTGGTAGCTGTGTACTCGATTACAATGCATGTAAAAAATATCACCACAATGAGCATTTTATTTTTTACAGTGACAATTGTGCCGGGCAGAATAAAAATAAATACATTGCTGCAATGTATTTATATGCCACCGGGAATTCACAAAAAAATACAACGATCTCTCATAAGTTTTTGGTCACCGGGCATAAACAAAATGAAGGCGATATCGTCCATTCTACAATTGAGCAGCAGAAAACCAGGGCTCTAAAAAGTGGACCAATATTTGTGCCCAGCCAAATGATTACCATTGTACAAACGAGTAAGAAAACAGGATAACCATACATAGTTAAACCCATGACGACAAATAATTTTCTCAACATGAAAAAACTAGCAGATGAAATCGGTAAAAATTACAACACGGATGAAAATGGAGAAAAAGTTTTGTGGCAGAAGATTAAAGTTATAAAAGTAGACAGAGACTATCCATACATTATTTTTTTTAAAACCAGTTATCATGAAGAATGTAGGAAATTGAATGTTCGACAACAGCAAATAGGCAAACCGTTACCAATGGATGGTCTCAATATATCCAAAGCATATCAAGAGTGGCCAAAAATAACGACAATTAAAAAGAAGGATTTGCTTTCCTCTGCACCGCTAAACATCGTGAATTTTATTATGATTTTTTGCTTCTCTTCCAAGTGATGTTTAAAAATTAAAAATCGTATGTAAAAAAAATATTTTCCCATTAAATTAAATAATTAAGTATTTTTTTGTTGTTTTGAACTAATAATTGTATTTTTCTTTTTTTTTTTCAATAAATCTTTAAAGATTGTACCATAACTTAATATTTTGAAAACCTTCCTTTACAGTGCCCAACAAATTAGTTGAAATTATTAGAGTGATAGTAGGGAAATTTACATAGAAAGTATTGAGTTGATTCAAATTTTAACATGAAATTGTCAAATATCCTAATAAAATACAGTCGTAACTCAGAAATATTCAAATATCTCCGTTTGTATATGTTTTAGAGAAAAATGATGAATACAGTTGAAAATAGATCATGTTTTTCCATAAAAATGAGTAATAATTTTTACATTCAGACTTTTCCTGTATTTACAAAGAATATTTGAAACTTCAAATGGCTCTCCTGCAAAATGCCAATTTTTGACTTACTACAGTATTTTACTGGGGGTGCGATTTGCTTTACCCACATAATTTGTTTATAGTTATATATTATATCATTAGTTATCAAGGTGTGTTTTTTACAATAATAATTCATAACTGAGAATGTTTGCCATAATGTATGTCAGAGAAATTTGCAAATGGAAAAAATGTTTATTTGTTGTGTATAATAAAATTTTGCTTTGAATTTTGAATCCGCCTTCATTCATTTCTTTTTTAACAGACATAAATTTTTCCATAATTGTATGAAGTGGATGATGTTTCATTTCTTTTAGGTGGTTTTTGTTTTACTTTTTTGTATTTGTATGACTAATATGAGTGTACAGACCTACAAACTTATTTGAAGAATGGGATGGGGGAGCCATTGTCGAAAACTACCCAATCAAGGCTCGTCTGGACAAAATCTGACATACAAATGAAATTTTCAAAATGGCATCCTCTGGTAGTTTGTAGTTTCATTTTTGGCCATTTTATAGATAAATTTGTAGGTCTGTAATCAAATTTTATTTGTGAGAAAGAAAATGGCTAATTAATATTACCATGTTATAAATAATGCTGTCTTATCATTAATTATTAAGCGCCAGACGTTAAATTAAACTTCCTGTCAATATTTGCAAATGACAGTCACACGATAATTATTAAAATAGAGACAGGATCGTTTTTGTAGTCAAAAGTGCTACCATCTTTAAAATCCAATTTTTTATAACAGCTGTCTTAAATTTTTAAATTAATATAAAATGGAAAAATTATAGAACTACACAATACAGTCGTAGATTAACAGATTATAAATTCACAGTTAATATACAATTTTAAATACTCAATCAGATGGTTCCTTTAGTAGTGCTTTAATTAAATAAATACACAACCGCGGACACAGTGACCCTTGCATATGATCCTAATAATAATTTCAATGCATGACTGCGTCAAAAATGTTTAAAAAATAAATCATTTTAAACATTGTTATGTCGCATATCATAAACTAAATAGATATTCATTTTCTATGTATGATATATTCAATTATTTTGACAGTCTGTCATTTGAGTTTCTGTATTCTGCCAGAACGTATATTGGCGCTATCAATAAATTTTAATTGTCGGTTTCGGCTGCCATAGATATAAACAAATATTACCAGGTAGCGTGTCACATGTAAATATTGTCATACGTCTTCTCCGTGTTTCCTTCTCTCTCATGCGTTTACGTGTATGTTCAGTATTACTGTCTTTCAGGGTTAATTATTTGTCTGTAAGCTGCTGTATTAGTCTGACGCAGTCTTTGTAGATTATCTGACCTGACGAGCACGCCATCATTTGTTTGTAAGCGGCGATTCTTAGCTGATAATTCTTCATCGTCCATGTTTCAATTTTTTTTATTGATTGTGTATATTGCCTAAGGTGACAGTAGGCTTCAGCACCATATCCCTATTATTACCCGCAAATATCTTGGATAACACACTAATTTCTCAATACTCTTATCACTAAATATGATATTACCGCACTGAAAGTATCTGTCAAACTATTATGAAAGTGTCATTTGTTTTCTTTTATGACCCGATTAAAATAAACTAATTTTCCGATTCAAATTTAGAATGTGCGTTTATACGTGTTAGTTTATTACATTTTCTTTGTATCGCTATCTCTTATTAGCACATTTTTCACTTATCACATTTTCACGTACCTACCATATCTGGCAATACTGTTGCTGGACAATGTATGACCCGATATCAGTGCTGGACGATATATTTTGTGCATAAACGTGACTTGAGATAAAACAACAATGGCAACAATGACATTTCTGCAGCATAGAAGATTATGTTATTTAAGGTTAAATTTTAATTCAAAATTTAATTATTAAAATATTATTCAACGGCTGCAAGCATTTATTTTTTATATACTGCTAACCTTTTATTATCTAAATTGGTTCCGTGGCAGATTAATATTCACGCTATATTGGATTGCTATTTATAATAATCATATACATTGCTTCATATTCGAATTTATGAGATGTATAATTATTTATCATATTTAAATGCACGTGTTTTAACTAAACATTTCTCTAACTACGCATATTATATTCTATTAAAATGTCAGTGGTAGCAATCGGCAATTGCCAGCTGTTCTACTTGACCTATCAGCCTGAGGTGGTGTCAGACGATATTATGAAAGCCAGACTCCAGAATAGACTACGCATATGACGCCGAATTTATATTGGCAGTGACGACTTGCAAATCGTAAAACTGACAAATCAGCAAAATGTCAAACTGTCTGAGGTGAATGAAAATCCATTCCGAAGGGAAAACTCTATGCATACTTCACAATTATATTAAAATCCAACTCCGCCAAACCATCTGCAAGACCTAGCGAGACAGACTGGCGACCGCCAGCTGGCTCTACTAGTCTCCTATATATTAATATCCTAAGAGATTTTGCAAAAAGGCACCATTTTTTTTTATTTAAATACCATTTTGTTGATTTTTAAACTATTTCAATTCATTTTTTAGAGTCCCGAATCTACATCCATTTGAATTCGGCACAATCTAATAAAACTCGACACAATCACAGATAAAATCATAGATAAAATCATTTTTAAATCGCGTTTTATATCCGTCACCATACATTGTTGCGTCTCGCTGTCCGTCTACCGCAATTTAATTATAATGCCGCTTAATACTTTCTATATAATCGATATTTCACAAATCACAATGATAATTCCACAAAACTATTCAAATCTGTAAGAGGCACATTGGTGTTCTATGAATTGCCGTTATACATTTATTATATTGCATCGATTGTACCCTTGTAGTTATTTGAATCACTAAATAAATTCTCGCCTCCTCCATCATCACGAACAACTACTACCGTATCTCATCTGCAATACCTATCCTCTATCGAACCAAAGAATACCACATGTACAACAGAATACAACATGTATATAAAGAAAACTATATATAAGGTAATGTAAAAAAAATAGAAATATTAGCATGCTGTTATACCAATACCGGTGCAATAGAATGTTTACTCACCCCCGTCGTAGTAAGCACTTTCAGTCACTGGTATTTCATTTAAAAGACTTCATTGCAGCACGTATTGTTTTTGCCTTGTTTTGTTGTTTGTGTTTACCCTCATGTTAACATGCTTTAATTATTTAGATGAAAACTACTTTGCATGCAAATAATATTTGCATAGCGCACAGACTATGTACAAAACAATCACGCGGTATATTTTGCTTTTGTAATATTCGAAAGTATAAAAAAATCAATCTCATTTTGCTACTGATTTTATTACTTTTATTTGTATAAATATTAGTTTTATTATTTACTAACATAGAGTATACGCTTTGCTATTTCATCAAAAATATGCAAAAACATTGGGTAACAGTAAAAATTGACAAGCGGCGTTAAATCTCGGTCCAATATTTTGATTTAAACTACTAAAACAAATGTTACATAAAACTCGACAGTATTTATAGAATATCAAGAAAATTTGTAAATCTGGAAGGTTTATTTGTATTTATTCATTATTAATGAATTTAATTAGCGTTTAAATGAATTTAAAATTTAAGTAAACTGTGATTTTCGACTTTTGTAGTTTGACAAAAGGTACTGACACTAATTTCAAACCGACATCAGGATCTCCTCCAAATTTAATTGTAATATATTTGCACTCACTGATAATTGGTAAATCACATTGGCGCAAATCAAGTGAATGCTGGTTTGAGTCCCGCCGAGTGCCGTATTTTACAACGGTTTTTACAACGTTTTTATCAGGTCGTATTCTTATTTGTCCGGTGGCTGTTTGTCCGGTACAAATCTTGCAATCAATTTTTGACTAACTTCCGGACTAGCTAGACATTTGAAACTTTTATAATATATCAGAACACGATGTCAATGCATTTTTTTAATACTTTTAACCATCTTTAAGTAGAATTGAATTCATTTTTAGTTAATTCTGTTTTTTTATGAAAAGTTATTTTCATACCATTATTGGTTGCTAGGTGGTCCTAGTAACTAAATTATTAAATAATATATACGTGAGTTACTATGGAAATCAATATGAAATGACATTTCATTATTCAGTATTTCTATCAAGTACATTTTTTTTGATTGTTTAAGCTAGTCCAGTCAAGTTTATATGATTCAACAGAAAATTTGAAAACGTTGTATATACAAAGTTATTTTTATCTTGTAATTATTTTTCGGTAAGTAAAGTGTTTTCGAATTCTATGATACATTTGCAATAATAGCGCTTGATGATGAGCGCAAAGGTAGTTTGATAGTGAGTTCCATCTAATAGAAAGCAATATGCGTGTGATCAATGTTCCAATAGTATGCGCACAATAGTATAAATAACTCAAGCAATTAGTAAGTCTGCTGCAAAATTTTTTCATCTTCGTCGGAATTTCATGACTGAGAATCGTAGCCAAAAATTATTTTCTAATGTACGGATTATTGATATTGTCTATTATTGTTAGGCTTACCATAATATTATGAAACTCTAAACCAGGACAGGTTGTTTTATTACCTATTAAAAGTATGTGCTAAATAAAAATGCAGAAGGTCCGCTGCAGTAGAAATTTAAATAATTTTATTTATTTATTCTACCAGTACTTCTCACTGGAACGAAATTTTTTCGCACCCTTCTCCGCTATCTCATCCCACGCTACTACGGCCTATCATGACGATTTATTATCATACGCGGAACAACAGCCGGGACAAAATGCCAAGCCAGCTGGGACGCCGGGACCAATATGTGAAACCGGGACAATCCCGGTCAAACCGGGACGTATGTTAAGTCTATCTATTGTCTATCTATGGCAACCAATATATCCATGTATAAAAGTGGTAATTATTCGACCATCTCCGATTCTAATAGGATCATATTATGGGCAAGGGCAGACGTGCTCAGCGTTGGTCAAAATGGAGCTTTTTTTAATTTTCAAAGCATGATCCTGGACATATTCTTGTTAAATTTGGGATCACAGAGATTATCAATATAATATTTTATCGTAAATATTTCACTATAATAATGTCGATATAAATTATACTGATGGTTCTATAAATGCGTTTAAAAAATAATAAATGTAAAAAATCTTAACACCACTGCACATTTATGTACTGAAATATGATTATATTCTAAAAAATTAGAGTGAGAGGTTTAAAAGAATACTATTTTATGTAATAAAAATACTTTATGCAGTCATCAAATGTTTAAAATAAATATAAATGATAATAAGGCTTTAAAACTATATAAATAGATTATCTACAACGTTTAAGGTATGTCCAGGATCATGCTTTGAAAATAGAACAAAAGCTAAACCTACGCTGAGCATGTCCCCCCTTAACAGATTTTGTTTTTTACGAGAAATGGGTGTCAGCCACTTGCTCAACCTATTAGGTCCACACCCTGACTCACACACAAATTGAAAAACAATATGTGTACTTGCCAGACCCAGGATTCGAACCTGGGACCCACGGCGTTATAGTCCAACGCTTAAGCCGCACGGCCACCGTGGGCAATTAGTAAAAGTAAAAGTGATAAAGTTTTCATTAAATGGTATACAAAGATACCTTCCAGTTATAGTCCAAACTATTATTTATCTGGCTTTTTAAAGTGAAATGCATAATATATAAATTCTTCAGTTTTCAACAAATTGAATCGTGTACCATTCTCAAAAAATTTTCAAAATTAATGATCTACAGTCTACACTCTGCGGTAATGATTTGAGGAATTATCGAATATCGAGTTTTAACAGTTTTTTTTATAAGAATTCATTAGTCAATAATTTACTGTATTTCAATTGAAAAGTAAACCGGATACTTGAGTTTCATTTACGCAAGAAAAAACACAATAACTAACCATCCAATTTCTCTTATATAATAAAAGCCTAAAGTGGTTTTGAGTTTCAGAAGACTTTTTAAGATATTGTATTACATTGTACGTAATCTAAGTCAACAACACTGTTTAGTCATCTGACCTATTACTACAGGAGAAAAGTTGTTAATTACCCATAAAGAAACAACGGGGTTTTGAACAAAGTTTGGCCAAATTTGGACAAACTCCAAAGTGTCGTAGTCTATCGGCTTTCCGGAATACAAAAAACTTATTCGGAAACTTAAACAAACCCTTAACAAAGTAAATAGTCAAAGCTAGCCGATATCTAAAACAAGTATTGGACCGTTCTATGGAAAGATCACAATTGGGAAAAATACTAATATTATTTTTACCTGCTTGTTAAATTTTCAGCTCAAACAAAGAATATTAATACAATCGAGTCTAGGTACATGAAATTTGAACTTATATTCCGATCGATATATACAAATTTTATACTTTTCTATTTGAATCATTTTTAGCATTCAAGATTAACCAAACCTAACTAAATAAAAAAACTCAGAATTTGTTAGCAATGTTTTTTGTTGTTTTATATTATTTATTTACCTAGTATAAAAGTTGTGAAATGAAAAAAATCTCTGTTAGTTGAGTATTTATTATAGGTACCTCCATATCTCGAAAGGCGAATCCCGGATTGCTAAAAATAATTCGGGAAGAAAAATACGAAACAGATCAATTATAATCCAAATAAAGAAAATCGGTCAAATTATTAATAAAAAAAATCGGTGTGTGTACTTATGTACGCGCGTTAGAAGATATACTTCTTTGGCGTAACAAAATAAAATAATCGCACACCGCGTTAGTCAAAATTCACATCAACCAAAAATATTCAAACAGTTAGAAAATAGTTTTCACATAAACTAAATATGTAATAACAAACAAAGGTAACGTACCTATCACACTTACAAGTATTAAGCTTAGTTTTGAAAGCTAATCACATATAAAAAGGAGTAAGTAGGTACAATTCACAACGCAAAAGAACATTTTTCACCAAGCTAAATAATCCATACTCCTTATTCTATGGTCACTATGGTCGGCTATGATCACATCATTGCGCGAGACGTCATGTTTCCGATCTATCAAATAATAAAGTATGATATAAGATAGAATTGACGTTTTAATAGCCCCATATCAATAACAACTAGAATAAAGGAGGGCCGCTTATTGGAGTGCCGCTGGTTTATTCCTAGACACTTTTACTTATATTACTAAATAAATTATTTAATTATTTCACGTCGTTTTTATTTTATTTTTGCCAACAATAATAAATTCGTTTCCTAGGCATCAGAACAATTCTTATAATCGATATTAACAATATAAATATTATACTATATAATCGTCACGACTGAATTATCATACTGTGGCGTAAAGGCAGTGCATTCGGCTGATAACCCAACAATCGTCGTTCGAATACAATCGAGTGCGATTTTTTTTGTGTGAAAAAATAAATTATGTGTTACATGTCACACGCCAAAAATACCTGATCTGATTTTCCAAACGCGCCTAAAGAAGTATAACTTCAAAAATATTTATTAAATAAATATTTTAAGCTATATGAACCTAAAGCTGATAAGATATTTTATAACGTTCAACATTTAATAATAATACAAAACAGTTAAATATATTATCTATTATTAGAAGTAAATCGAAGACATTAAAAGTTAAAACAATATTTTGATGTATCCTGATGCTATATTATGTGAATCAAAATGGTATACAAATTGATAATATTTGAAAACATCATAAGTTACGAAGTTATTATAAATTATTAGCTAGAATGATATTTGCCTTTAAAGATTTATGGATGAAATACTCGCCCGGCTAGATAATAATGTATGTTCGAATCTTGCATGATCCAAGATCTTTTCTGTGATTTTTCTAATAGGCACACTTCTAATACTGATCCAAGGATCTCTATTACATAAATAACATTCAATTATCTTCTTTTTTTTGATAAGACTAGATAGCAAAAGATATATTAGTAATGTGTTATGTAAGTAATGTAGTTGTTCGTAATTTCAATTACTCTGTTATTCTTTATTTGTACGGCTACTAAGCTTAATTTTCGTATGGATAGATATTTTTTATTAACAAACAAGAAACTGTTTTATGCTTGTTTATTCATTTGAAAGGATTACATTTTTAGTTTATTCGTTTAATCACCGGGGTACCATTTTTTGTTACTGTACATTATATAACAGTGGCGAAGACTCCATACTAGGCGATTATTTAAAGCCTTCCTTTTTAAGAAAAATATTTTTTAATTGCATATTGACATATTTATATACTTAATCACTTCATTATTTATGTTGTATAAAAATAATTTATTTTGCCAACGAGAGATGTCGTATATGTAGGAATGTATTACAGTATTACACAGTTTACAAAACAATTATTGCAAAGGTATTCAAAAATATACCACAGCGCGCCGTAAATAAATAATAAACGCCGCGACGTCTCGACGTAAATAAATCTCCGATTATGTGTGAAATAATTCTGAATTTTTTTCGTATGGACGTTACGTCTCGTAACCGCAGCAAAATATTTAAATACGCAAAAATAATTTCAACGGTGTTTAATGGAATATTAATAAATAAGTAAGTATAGATTGTTTTTAAAAATAAAAATAAATTTTATCTAATGATTTTTGATAGGTATACATGTTTTGAAAAATACGTAATTTAAACACATCGCTCATTTTTATGTTTTCAATGAGTTTTTGAAGTTTCATTGAATTAGTGTGTCGTTGTCATTTACTAGTGTGTACCTATTCATTAGTAGTGAATATTGTACTATTCTCGTAAGTAAACCTGACAATTGTGCTCTTTTTATCAGATCTCCACAGCCTACCTCTTTCCAAAAGTCACCCTTCGCCATTGTTTTATAATTATTTGATGATATTAAGTATTACATCGTTTTCGGATGGCAACGTCAGTTTTTGTTCAATGTCATGTAAAAAATCCTTCATTATAGACTTTTGTCAATAGATGTTACTATAGTATACAGTGCATTATTATTTTTACCACAAATTGACAAATATATTATAATATGTAACACAGTTATTATTGTTAGTATTATTGAACTTTATTTATTTTTTTAATTTCAAAAGATTGTTTAAATATTTGTTTTCAATTTAATATTCTATACTTAACTTTTGGTAAACCTGCTATTGTGCTGCAAACCTCTTAAAACGTTTAGTAATATTATAATCAATCTTAATGTAAATTTGATTTCCTGAACTAACACACCGTAGTAGTTGACTTACTATCGTAGCTGTGATCCATAACAAATTTGTAGATATTAATTTTATTTATAAATAATATATTGCTACTAACAATTCATTGATTTTATCTGTATTTAATATTATAATGAAAGATATCATATTTAATTAATTAATTAATTAATTTCGTATTTTTCACGGGATAGTAATTTTTTGTTTTTGAATTTTCATAAAACAAAAAATTAAAAAAGACAACATACGAAGAGTTAAATTTTCAACCAACTCCTCCTGTAGCTATTTGTTCATTAAATGTACCTATATTGTTGTATGTACCTAAATGAGCAAGGCTGTTATTTATTTTTGACGTGCTACGTCTATTATTAGGTAAACATTATAATAATGCAGGCGTTTTAGTTTCCGCTACGGACGAAACATTACTGAAGGTTATTGCATACAAGTTTTTTGAACTTGACCGAGTTGGGCGATGCTCGATCAATACTCGAAGCTTTACGTCTTCTTGTATAAAGCTTTTATTTTTTACAATAAAATAAGCTGTAGAGAGCTTTTTTAAAAAGGGCTATGCTAAATTATGTATGCAAAATTATTATTACTGATTTAAGCATATTCATGAAAGTACACATTTGAAATATGCAAATTGATTATGAAAAATAAATAAGTATGTTAAACATACATCATTTGAAAACATCCCACTCATAATATACACATTAGAAAAAATCTTTTTGTAGAAAAAAAATACGACACCCGACAATACTTGAACCTATATCTGCTAGATTCGCGCCACTGTGCTTTTCCAATTAAGCTACGGGCATCCCACTTAATTGTGATGATTTAACTAGTAGTTATTACATTAAATGCTTATCAAATTGCGTTATATAATGTTGGCTATCGGTTTTAGTATAATATTAATTACTAACCGACGTCGTGGATCACTCAATTATTTAGTTTTTTATAACGTAGATAGACTTGCTTATTATTATTATTAATTGAACTAGCGTTTACGTGTTAGATCTCCATTATAATGGTTTTGAGACCAAGTTATTTTTGTGCATTCTGCTTTAATTGGGTAATTTACTTTAACAGCTGTTTCGGGCTACAAACTCATTTCTGAACAGTCACCCATTGACAAACTCTATAATTTATTAAATTATTACTATCATAATGTTACATTTTTCAACTAGTCTACCGTTCCGAAGATGGATATATAGCCCGAAACAGTAAATCAATTAAAGTATAATTAATAAAATAACTTTGTTTCAAAACCATTAGGTAAAATATACGTTTGAGCTTATTTGTTTTAGATTTAAAATTTTAATCCACAAGCAAGTGGTTTCACAAAAATACCTAAATATTGGTTTTTATTTCACATAATATTGCAACTAATATTATTGCGACGCGTCTTGTATAGAAATAATTTATGATTATGGGTCATCACGCGATATTAGATAAATTTTGAGCCCCTTTACCAAAGACATATTTTACTCATCGTCATAAACAATTCTTCATAAAATCTTCTACTACACGTCAAAATTACATTAAATTTATTTTACTCCTCCCTCCACATGTGTTAAACACAAATTCATGAAAAATGATCGATTTCTATCATCACATTACATCAGAGCCTTACCCCCTTATGGCGTGACGTCATTTATATGGATGACTCCTTATGATAAAACTATTTTTATGAATCATTCTACGATCTACCAATACTGCGGGGTTTAATCCACAAAAAACTTTAGCCATCCTTAGCAATCCAGTGCCACTGATTTTTACGTATCTTCAAATCATCTTAACGAAGTGCAACCATCTCAACCGTCTGGGTTCTCTATACGTGACCAATCGTTGCAGTCCCATATGCCACGTGATCTTTTCAGACCCATAAAGTGAGTAGCTTCTTAGTATATGTTATCGACCTACAAATGTCACTTCTTACCGGCTCCAGAGGCTTTTTTTAGTTTCTTTCACAATGTTTAGTGAAATGTTATTTATACAATAAAATACAATCGAAAATTTATAAAAAAATCTACCACCTCATAGTTTTTTGAAGTCTACGCCAAAACAATGTGCACAGAAACAACCGCTACAATTAGTATAAACGTTTTAAATTGTATCTGAATATCCATTTAACTTATTTTATATACTTACTGATCTTAACAGCATAATTATAAACTTCGGTTATATTCACAGTCACGATAGATCGATATATTTGAAGTGATGAAAGGGTGTGTAGGTGGCTAGAGATAAAGTCGTAGTTACTCGGATGACTTGATATTGTTTATTGATCGATACAATAATAAAATAAATACGGTGATATAAAGATGACAGAGTAATATTTAGGGCTCGAAATGGACCGGAATGCACCGGAGCGCAGCTTCGTGGAATCCCTGAAATTATTCTTCCGTCTCCGTGAAAAAATAAAACGTTGCTTAACATAATATAATCCTTTATTTAAAATATATTTTTTAAACTTTATACGAAACTTATTGGAATCATATTTAAAAATAATGTTTAGGACGTGACGTAAACCTCAATTTTCATCTGCGGATCCAACATATTACTATGGCCAAATCTTACGTACCACACGACTGTTATCCCATTTGACCGTCTGATCTTGACATTGAAGTTAAATTCCCTCCACCAAACCCACCCCGTAGCACCCTCGGTCTTAATCGAGAGTATCACGGGACCCGTCAATTGGTGATGTGAAGCATCTAAGAATTGGCCTGGGAGTGTCCTGGGAGAAAGTGCCCAAGACTTAGGTTGCTACGCTCAAAGTGAGCTCTGACTGAGTTTACTGAGTTTACTCTAATGCAAAGTGCCAGGGAGAGAAAAAGCACATGGAAATTACTAAAAAGAAAGTGAAGCTACTTGTTTATTAAATCAAAGAACGAAGCTTATCATACAGGCAGCCATATTTATGTGAAGAGATCTTCACGCCCGTAGTAAGACGCCGCAAATTTTTTGAAAGCAAGATAATTTGCCTTAGTAGCAACCAGGTCGGATGGGCCGATGGGTCCAACAGCTGGTTGGACCGACCTGAGCATTTCCTTCCGTTCGGAGCATATACTCAGACACTCCCATAGGATGTGGTTGGCATCCTGTATTTCCCCTCAGCATGGACATGTCGGACGGCTTGCCAGCGAATCCACCATGACCAGTCACAAATTGACTGGTGTAATGGTCTGGAGTCAGATTTTTGGTTATTTCCATTCGCCACTATATGTCTGGAAAAAACGTATATGTATCTTTGGTAGTATAGTGGTAAGTATCCCCGCCTGTCTGATCTTGACAGGTATATTACAAGAAAAATCGAATATACTTATTTTTATAATATAATATTGACACCCCGAAAGTCCGGGTAGGGAGGGGAGTCGGGGCCGCACAGCCCGATCCAACCTCCGTGCTCAACTCTCCGGTAGACCGGGCGTCAATGTCGCCCTGGTAGCGTGCCTTCGGTCGGTACGAGTGAGTCACACGACCAGCTTCCACCCTTCGACTAGCTCAGTGATTTAAATAGTATAGGGCGGTCAATAGAAGCTGGTTTTTAGTTCGGTAGAGCACATTCAGTGTACGGTAGGTCTTGACAGTTGGGGTAAATATAGGACGTCGGGGTGATAAAAATGATGAACGCACCAATTAATCGACGCAAAGGTCAAAAGTTTTTATTATTAATTAGGGTTCACAAAAAGTTACATACACAACACAATACACAACTATTAAGTTTTCACAGTTTATAACGTTACAGACACATTTGAGATCAAAGGTCGGTCAAAAGATCGCTGACTATTAATTAAATTTTTACGGGTCGATTCATTTATATTTTTTTACAGTGATCGCACGGCTACACTATTATTTATAGAAGAGTTATCTAAGCTAATTTCTCGATTTTTAAATTATTTAGACACCTCCGGGCGCCTTGTGTCGCCTAGAAAATCGCGATTTGCGTCACTTAACCGCTACAAAAAGTTGGTACGTAGTAAACACGTGTTGTCTAACCGGATAACTTCCTGTCGATACAGAAATCGTTTTCAAAGAAAGAAGGTAAACAGCACAAATTATATTTTTTCACAAAGTCGACTCTAAGCAGGTCACGAAGCCCGTCAGGGGTCGAAGGCTGGATCTTACTGCCTTGCCAGCCTGGACGCCTACCGCGTGCCGCGGCCATGTCTCCTTTTTTTGGTTTTATCGCTGTCCCTCTCAATCTACCCCCGAACATTCACCCCTCTCTATCATTCTCGCCCGCGGCGGGTACCTTCGGTTTTTATCCGCCATGGGTTTTTTTTCCCGCCAGGTAGCCGTGTTACTGAATTGGGCTCAAAAGGAACAGCATTAGGTATGATCTTTGAAATGTTCGAAAACGACTATAAATATTAATCCTACGTGACCAACCTTTATCTCAATCATCTAGTATTTTTTTACATTTTTAGTTAAAAAATACAGAGCATCTTATTCATAGAGCGGCGATAGAAGGACTTTGGCTTGGCGGACTATAAGAACCATGAATGTGGCATCCATATTTTTGCTCGTACTTTACCCTAAAGGGGTCCTCCATTCACGTAGAAACGTGGAGGTATCAATATAATATAAAATTAATACTCATTAATAATTTGATATTTTCGAAAAATTATCGAGCGCTTCGGTTTGTAAAATTATCCATTTCGAGCGCTGGTAATATTATAATTGCGTGTATGGATGTACCTACTATATTATTGAACTGACTGGTGATGTACCGAGATTTTAATATAACCATTGAGATTGGGGAAAAAATGAGTGACCGTGGTTGAGTGAGACGTAAGAGTTGACTGTGTCTCTTAACAAACATCCTTTTCTATTTATTTGAAAGCAATCAATACCTTACACGACCCATCGTTTATCTAGGTTAATATGGAGAAACCCATTGACCGCAAATTCGATCGTCATGTCAAAACCGCGGTCCACAAGGTTGGGACGGTCTTCCAGTGGGTTGGTCGTATGACTGGCGACGGATGGGGTCTAAGAATACGGGCGCTTAAAATTGCCTATGACGCCATTTTTACGAGGACCGCTGCCTACGCTGCAAGCATATGGTATAAACGTATCCGAAACAGTATAGTAATCAATGGATCTTTTTTAGTGGACAACGCAGTTTGCTGTTGTCAATCACAAAGGCCTACCGTACAACTTCAATGGACGCGCTCACTGTCTTGGAAGGAGTCCTCCCTCTTGATCTGCATGTACAGTTACGCGGCGCATTTACGATACTCCTCAAAGGCGAGGAGGTGGATGTCGGTGACTTTCATCTTACGCTGCTTCCCCGCCTTGCTGGTGAAAAACTATTCACGATGAAGAGACTATCCGTCTAATGACGCCGGATGCGGCGTTAAAGACCTGGCAGAAAAAATGGGATGCCTCCACCAAAGGCAGGCATACATATATGTTATTCTTCCAAATATCAAAAATGGCGAATGGAGATAACCGCTTTGATTCCAGATCATTATCCCTTTATAGGACAACTTTTTTTTTCAACGATATGTGCTTAATTATTTTTTTATGTGTTCTATATTCATTTTGATGAACAGAAAAAATATTTTTTTTTTTGAAAAATATATAGTTTTTTCGTAATTATCGATTTCCCAGCGGTCAGTTTTCTGACCGGTGTCCATTTAGGTAAAAAAAATATTTGTTCTCTGATTTTTTTTTTAATAATAAAAACACAGGTTTTTTAGGAAAAAATTATAATTTCATTTATTTCTGTGACAATAATAATCACTTTATTAATTTTATAGAAGTTTCTCAAAATAATAAACATTTCTAAGGCCTTGTTGGCTTTTTCTTTTGTTCAGATAATAGGTACGGCATAAAACACGGTATGCAAAGGGATACTTTGCAATTTGTTACTGAGCTTCAGCGTAGTGCTGCAATATTCACATCTACGAAGTGTACATTTTTCAGGATAATGATTTGAATTGATATCGTCAGGAAATGGAGGTCGACCAACCCTTTTTCGTGAAGTAAAAGATCCTATCAGCTGATCAGCCAACTTGTTTCTAAAGTGAAGATGTGTAATAGGTTTTTTTTCATTATCCAACACAGCTTGGTATTCTGTTATTCCTTCAAATAATTTCAGAAATGCTTCTTCACCCATGTCTTTAAGGTCTTTTGCACTAAAACCTCCGCTTCTCCCATTTTCCATACTCAGACAATAAAAAAAAATTTTGTTCTGCAATATAGGCTTCTACTTATACATATAACATTCCATAACTATTTTATTTCATTCTCAGACATGTATTTCAAAAAATTATTACAGTTTGAATGAAAACAAAAACAATTATTTTTACCTGCGATTTTTATGGAAATCATTTTTTCAAAGAATGACACATATCATCAAATAACTCGATAGCGACTAATTATTCACAAAAAATAGCTAGTAATTGTAAAAGTTCACTATATTTTTATATGAAATTAGATGTATTGTGGTTTAGAAATTATTTTTAGTGACTAGATTATGTAAATCAAAAAGGGTCCAATTTATACAATTTGAGGTTAGATTCTCGACATGCCACTCAATAATTTGATATTATTTTACTATAACACATATAATTTATAGGTGAAATACAAAAAACTATATGTTTTTATGTATAGTATAAATTTACATACTTTGTTTTCAGTAAACAAGTCACAATTTTCGAAAAACAAGAACTTAAAAACACTACAGTTGAAAAACTGGCAGCTATCATGTCGCTAAATGGACACCGGTCAGATAACTGACCGGGACACATTTTTCGTAATCTATTCAATATGTGCAAACTTCACGGCAATTCGTCAGATTCAAGACCTCTGTGCGTTATCTGAGAATGATTAAAACCCATAAGGGTGATTATAATTATAGAAATATAGACCTTAATGTTGCCGGTCTCAAAACTATCCGTTTTTCGCTTATGACCTATAAAGGGTTAAACCAGTCAATTCTTGACTGGACATTTTGGCCTCGCTGGCAAGCTCTTTGAGCTTGGTCTTGTTACCTGTTCAACATGTCTATGTGGCGGAGAAATCAGGAAGCAAACCACATCCTCTGTGAATGTCCTAAAATATGTACGGAAAGGGAAAAACTGCTCAAATCGGTTCAACCAACCGCTGGGTCTATCGGACTGTTCGATCTGGTGGCCAGAAGGGCCAATTTTATTGCATTTAGAAAATTTGTGGCATCAGACTGCCAACGTGAAGATCTCTTCACTTAGAATGTTCGGCAGTTTTGTATTAGCTTTAATTTGTTACTTACTACAATTATTTTTAATATTGCCTCTACATGCTCATCTCTCCCATGGGTCGCAACCTGAACTTAAAGTCATGTTAATTCAGTCAAATCACATTTGAGTGCATGGCGACCTTAGTCTTGGGTAACTGCTCATAACATTCCCAATCATAAAAATAAAAAAAATGATGCTTCACAATCAAGCGTAGAGTTCCGTGATACGCCTGAGAAAGACCGGGTGTGGTTTGGTGGGGCCATTAACTTCAATGATAAGGTATATGGTCATTGATCGTTATATTTTTATGTAAACGTATATCATAATATTACTAGCAAACGGAATTTTCTCATTAATATTAGTAGTTTTGGTAACTTTTGTTCTTACGTGTATATAGAATAATATCATACCATCACTACTAGTTCATTTTACTTACATACAAAACTGTGCGGTTGTGAAAATTTGTGACAACTATCAAGATAAATAGTTATATTGGCGAGGACGTGAGTATATATTTACACTTGCGACTGTTTACCGTATCAATATTTACCCAAAGCTCTTCAAGCTACATAATCCCAAATTCTCTCTTAAAGACAATTGTTAGATTTGGTTGCTAGTCATTAAAATATTTACACTACTGTTTGTGTCGTTTATGAGTCTCTACATATTATGTATATTAATTAATATACCTACATATGTAGGTACTTTATTATTTTAACAATATGATTATATAGCCAGTGGCGAAGGGTAGAGGTAGGCTGTTAAAATCCGACATTAATAGTGCATACTAAACTTTGTCAGTAAAACGAATTTGTTTTCATTGATCTAAAACTATGTGTAGATAGTGTTTGCTAGTTTTTAAAATTCAATTAAACCCTGCTTAATCGAAGCTATTTCATTCGATTAAACAATACATCATTTTAGATATTTTATAGATAGAAAAATATTTTTTATCGATTATGGTTTGGTTAGGCAGGGCTTAATGAACATTAAAAAACACCATATTATATAATATAAATATTATTAATTCAACGAAAACAGATAAGTATGGCTGAAAAAATATGCACTATTTTTGTCGGATCGCCCTTTGCACCCCTAAACTAATATGGTTTGTTTTAGGCAGAATTTAATTGAATTTTTAAAACTAACCAACACCATCTGCAAATTGTATTCTTAGTTCGATGAAAACAAATAAGTATGACTGATAAAGTTTAGTGTGCACTATTTATGTTGAATCTGTAGGCTATACCTCAGTTGAGGCACGGTCTAACTAAAAAGATCGTGGCTGGGCGATGCGCGGATTGCGGGTGCAAATGACGCATGCCAAACTAAATATAATTTGTCATATACATCCAACATGCATCCATTTAATGTTCTTTTAGTATCAATAATAATATATTCATTGACATGTTTTCTTTTTAAAGTAAATGGGTAACGTTTTTAGTCATCTTTACACAATTAAAGAATTAATACGCCCGTCGCCATCACGAAACAAATTGACATGTGCCCAGCTCGACGTTCTCTCTCAAAATGCCTGCGAGTAGTGAGCGAGTCCAAAATTTCGTCGCGCCTATAGTTGAAAATTATTTGCCGTTTCACAGCCTACCCTCACCCCTCCAATGAATATAGGCATACATATTTCGTACTATCTCAGATTATTTTATCTAATACAAGACCGGCTTCAACCAAAACCGGCAATCTAATTGAAAATGCCCGTTATGATAAAACCCGTATTGTATTAAATTAAAAATTGTGGACAGTGGACGTGCCAAAAAAAGAATGTAGCCTACAATTTCATTATTAAAGTGCGTTCTCCCAGCAAGACTTTAATAACGAAATAATAAACAGATCTACCACATAAACATGAAAGACAGTTGCCATGTGCGAGATTTTTAATAACTTTGAAACAGGCTAAAACTAAAACTATTCTGAGGCGTCAAGCAGGACATGTTTTTATTTTTATTAAATACAAACCCTATAAATACTGTTCACCGTTTTCAAATCTGATCTAATCTCATATTGTGGGCACTCAATACAATTGTGATTATATGGATAGGTATTGTATATTCAAGCTTAAAATCAGACACATTATCAATATTATTTCACAAAAGGTAAAGCAAATAGTACGCGAACTAATTCTTTTTGAGTTTACGTGCATGTTTAAATCCTTCAATAGATCACTTTTATGTGTTTTGACTACATTATATTATAATACATTACATAAACAGTTCGGTATATTTTATATAAATTTACGTATAAAATATCATTGTAAACAAGAATTTATGTAATTTAGCCTTGTTATTATTCTAAGCGGTAATGACCCAGTGGTGTCGTTTAAGTCATAATATTATCCAAGTGATAACTCATGAATTATCTACAATATCTACTAACCAAAGAATTTATTATATTTTTTAAGTATACACGTAAAACATGATTCAAACCGAGTGACTGCTTTGTATGAAAACTAGTCTTAACATTGGGTTACATTCCATGGTCACCTCTATATATTTTTTAATCGATGTGGATCTTAGCCACCTCCCAAAGAGGTTTTATAATAGATTTTTGATTTACGTGTAATGAATGTTTTCTTAGTATAAAGTAACCACTAGGATATATATATATAATAAGATATATTATAATTTATAATAATAATAATAATAAAATAATAATATGAGATATATATAATAATATATATTATTGTAATAATTTAGTTGATCACCTGTATTTTACAACGTTTTTCTTAGCTCGTATTCTTATTCGTCCGGTGGTTCTTTGTCCGGTACAAATCTTGCAATCGATTTTTAACTAACTTCCCGACTAGCTAGACATTTTAAACTTTTAGAATATATCAAAACACGATGCCAAGGCATTTTTAATACTTATAGCCATATTTAAGTAGAATTGAATTAATTTTCAATGAATTCTGTTTTGTATGAAAAGTTATTTCGACACCATTATCGGTTGCTGGGGGGGTCTGGGGTCCTAGCAACTAAATTATTAATATATACGTGCGTTATTACGGAAATCAATATGACATGTTAAGATGACATTTCAGTATTATTTATATCAAGTACAATTTTTTTTGATCGTTTAAGCTAGTCAAGTCAAGTTTATATGAATCAACAGAAAATTTAGAAACGTTGTATATTATAGAAAGTTCTTTTTATCTTGTAATTATTTTACTTCACAATGTAATGTTATAGCACGGTTTAACCAGACTGCTATAATTAGTTCAAAATAAGTAGTTAGCGATTTTATCTTGTTAAGATACTTTATTTGATTCATTTATTTGACAATTGTTTTAACAGGTATTTAACATACGTAAGTTTGGTATGAGATCTGTAACAAATGTTCATTGTGATGGCATGACGCAACATAAATATAGTAAGTTTCACAATAGAAATATTATTTTATTGTACCTGCGATACATTCACATGGCCAATGCTCCACTGGGTCCTACTGATCATTAGATTTTTACACAAAGCATCCTAAATATCGACCCCAGGATATAACATTACAATTTATTATTACTTCTTACAATCAAACTTGTGGGAAAATGCTGTGCCACCCCCGTATGGTCCCCATTTGGGGATGTCTTTGTGTATCTGGAGAGGCCCGAATCGGTATAAAATCCAACAAATAGTAAAGCGCTGATTACGAAAATAAATAATAATAATAGAGCCGAGCCGGCAATGCCGTAGATTATGACCGTTGAAATATTGCAACGTCGCCGTTTTTCGACAACGCTTTCGTTGAAAGCAAAGCACAAGATGGCGGGCAGAACACTTCCAACAGGCAAATCGCAAGCGCGTACATTTCGTCCTCCGTAAAATAAATTATTAAAAATGTAACTATTGTATAATATTAACTTAAATATACCTTGTCGTTTTCAAAACATTTCCGGTGTGTTATTTGTTCACCTCCACATCCCAAATCCAGACGAAAAACCAGACAACAAAATAAAAGTGACAGTTTGTTTTCATTTTCCAAAATGGAGGGAAATGATAATGCCTACTATATAAACTCTCACAATAATTATTAATCTTAACTATAATAGGTACTTATTCTAAAAGGTATCTCTTATTTATTGATTGAAAAACATCCCTTGCCATATTGACAATATAATAATATATTACTGTGGGCATCTGGTCAGTTATTAACTTGCATTGTATCATATTAAATAATTAAATTGGTTCACTTCTTATAGGTACCTAATTATATTTCATAACAGGATTCCTGTTTACACTGACAAAACCGCAAGATTTAATAACCGTTGATTCGGCTCAGGTTCGACCGATTGGATTTTGTTTTTGTATTTTCCTCACGGTCTTTTTATGTCTTTTATCAAACTGCCGCTATACGGATAAATGAATTACCCTTATTGCGGAGCATTTACGGTATTTTATTAAACGACTTTCTACCCACATGATTTGTTAAATTTATCTTCAAATTGGCTTTCGGGTGCGGTAAATTATCTCTTTTGTTGAAATGTCATAATCACTGACAATCCACGAATCCAATTAGTCATGAGTACCATATCTGTCATAGTCTGGCAAGTGATGCAATTATCTTAACAACGATTGTACATTAAACCCTTAAATATGGCCCACGTGCATTTTAGCGAAAATAATAATCTGTCAGACTTGTATTAGAACTGACTTTAATAATTTCGGCAAAATATCTTCTTTATAAATTAATTTAAAACCAATCATATTTTAAAAATATATATTATATTATATTATATTATGAAACCAATGGAGAGGGAAGCAGACAAGAGTTGCGATGAGATACAGACCGCTAAATACTATCTATATAGTGTATAATACGGCAGAGCTACGGGATGCTGGTTTGACCTGTGGGTCTATTTTGTACGTCCTATCGACCGCTAAAGTAATAAAGTGATAAATATTATCAAACTTAGGGTAAGTTTGTATGAAAGTATTAGCACTTACTGTAACAATTACAATACGTTGGTTGTAATGGTTACAATAAGTGCTAATACTTTGATACAAACCTACCCTAAGTTTGATAATATCTATCACTTTATCACTTTAGCGGTCGATAAAGTAAAGAATAGACCCACTGGAATGAAGCGAGAAAACTGGAAAGCGACAGGGATTCTTGGAGGCGCCGCGTGGTGTCCATATGCTCCAATAAATCAAGGGGCGGTTATGGCCGAAGAAGAATAAAAAAGACAGGCCGCTAAGCAGATGAAATTTCAATCTGCTGGACATGTCGCTCGGTGAGTGGACAACCGCTGGACAAATGCCGTCATACAGTGATATCCTGATAAACGCCTACAGAAACTTTGGATAGGCAAATTCATAAAAATCTGTACCTATATAATATTTCACGCGGATGAAGTCGTGAGTAATTTTTTTTATAAATAGTACAGTACAATTTATAATAAAAACGATACGAAAAATATTAGTAATTAAAATAAAACCTAAAATTCTGTTATGTAAATTACTTCAATCGGTGTGCTTTCTAATAGGTAATTTTATATAATTTTGTACATAATAATATATTATATTTATTATTGAGGTGTATAACGTATGCTATCTCGTACCAATTTAATTGCACTTTGTACGTGGTTTAATGCTTTTCAAGTTATAATAGTCATCTACAAAGAAGTCCACAAAATTTCAATGAATATCCTAAACTTATTGCCGTCTGCGTACAATCTGCAATTTAAATAAGACCCGAAAAACACATTCATTTGTTTTAGAAGCTGAGTTGTTTTCGCAGTTATACAAATGTCTCAAATCTGCATAAATGTATGTTTTATTTTGAATTCAGATACTAAAAAGTAATTTAAAATACTCCTGAAAAAATTGTAGCCCTAAAAAAAAACAAATGAATTTGAATAAATAGGCGATTACGCCAGAAAAACAAACCCTCTTTCGAGATGCTCATTGTGAGTCTTAATCAATACACTCTGTCAAAGAAAAGTTTGGATGTTTAGTTTAAATTGCACATCCATCTAAATTCGAATTTAGAACGAAAAGAATAATCTTTGAAAAAACACCTGCGTTTGTTTCGAATCAGATGTTGCCCGTAGACAAAAAACCGTAAGAAAAAATATAATGCCATCAGTTTTTGGTTTTCTTTGAATTTTCTCTGAATTACAGTTTTGGAAAAACGAATTTTGAATTTTAAATGCAAAAAATCCTGAGGTCACCCTTGAAACGGGTCGACGATTGGTGTGATAGTTTAGGATTGAATGAAATACATAAGATAGAGGAAATATTAAGCATTATTCATGCAGTCGACAAAGATAACAATGAAATGGAAACATTCAATTTCATATGTGATGATACTGCTAGAGGTTAACCATCTTGATTATTAGTATTTACAAATACTTTGTATAATATGGTGGTTCAATTATTTTTTTTATCATGAGTCAAAAAATTAGCATCTATAATCATTCTTATATTGATTTTACAGTATCTGGATATAGACAGATAATCTTTGGTATTGGAAAGGATCCCGGACCTCCCATCGTATGATTATCTGCTTATTTTTTTTAGTTATTTTTTTTTACTTACTATTTTTTATACACTAGCTTAATTAAAAAATGTTATAAATTTTGTGTCCCCACTACTGCTACTACTTCACTCTATTACGTCCGAGTATTGTGGTATAGGGCAAGAACAAGGTCACGACACTGATCTCTCCTTGTCCATTTGATTGTCACGTCTCGCATATCCCGCTACGTGAGAACAGCAGCGCATAGATCTCTGTGTCTCTGAAATATTAAAAAAAATGGCAAAATTGTTTATATTATTCATGTAATCATAATATTCTATACCAGCGATTTCCAAACTGGGGGTGTTGCAAAGGGAGGCGGGAAGAGTTTACCACAATCAATGTAGCCACAGGTTTGCAGTTTGCAAATGCATAGTTTATAAAACGGCCGTTAGTTATAAACTACATAAAAAAGTCCTATAAAAGGTCGTTTGCAAACCTGTCTGAAAATATGACTAATTTTATAATACCTCACTTCAATACTATTGTGAAGCGCGCTGGCTATCTCGTGAAAAAATGAAATAAAAGGGTCAAATAATCATAATGTTGAAATTTGAGGCAAATTTGTTTGGGGACGATAATTTTGTGTTTAAACTTGTCTATTTGGTTAAACTTAAAAAAACTGAGTGAATAAATCAATGCATGGACCACTAATGCATTCCTTGATTTAAAAAGACAAAGTGAAGGCATTCATAAAAAATTGGAGCTTTGGAAATCAAAATTCAAAAAAGAGTCACCACTTTTAAATGATTTCTACGCCAGATATATTGAAACAAACAAAAATCTATTTCCTGAGTTCTTGGTTAGTTTGCTAATGCACTTTTTACATTATTTTATTAATAGAAAAAAAAATATGTGGTTGAAAGATCCTGGCCTGGGGGCCCGCTTCAGGATGTGGGGCCCATGATAGAATCCATTTGTCAATGAACGATGATAAATTTGGATTGACTACTATTGAAATTGATTGTGCTAATAAACAAGCACATTCGTCGCATAAAAATCAAATTAATTAAATAATGAATAAATAATATAGTTAGTAGTAAAACGTTATTATTTTGTATTAGTACCTACATTGTTGACTGCTTGAAAAGATGTCTGTATTATTTAATGAAATAAAGGGGGGGAGACGCCAAGATCAGATTTATTTAAAAGGAAGGCGTAGTAACATAAAGTTTGGAAACCAGTGTTCTATACTAAGCCAAAAATATTACGACATATAGGTGCATTAGCTGAATTTCTAAATATACAATTTTGTGAAAAAAGAGTGTTCTACTTTATCAATATGCAATAAAATATTAAAAAAACAATATATATTTTGATACCGTTGAGCTTTCAACAACAAAAAATAAACATCGTCCCTCTACATTTATACGTCAATATTGTTTTGTATTTTGCAAAGTTTACTACATAATAATAATTATTGACCTTCATATTCATAATTAAATTCTTATTAAAATTGTAAACTCTGATAAAAGTATTTATTCAGTAATTAATTATGTTTAATAGACTCTAGATATCTCTCATTTATTATTACAGGCAATTTTGAAGGCTAACAATATTCATAAGTACCATTCCAAATAACCTTGGTTAAATAATAAATAAATAAAATCAACAAGATGACTTTTTATTATATCCAGAATTGATTAAAATTCTTGTTGTTTGTAATAATAATAGAAATAGAGTGGATGCGGAAAAACCTCACCGAAGATCAAACTTCAAGAAAGTCAATTATCTCTATCTGACGCGAAACAAGTACAAAAGGAAAGCGCCCTGTTCGTTTTTATTTATTAAATCCCTTTATTCCGGGTAAAATTTTGTTGGGCGCCGCCCACTTCACCGCCTAAGGCTACACATATCCGACCGTCTCTTCCGTCGCCCAGTATACAAACCACCCAACATAAGGGTAGATTGATGTTACGTTCACCGTATTATGATTGAAAACAGTTTGATTACAGGGGTATATCAATGTACGAGTATATACAGCTAAAATAATAAATACGAGTTCATGGAATTTGTAAAGTTTTATTTATGTTGTTATACGAATCACCAGTGACGTCTTTAGGGACAAGCAAGTCATGCATTACTAAGGTGCGAGACATTCTAAGAGGTGGCAAACAAAGAAAAAGAGATAAAAATACTTGAAATTCTTTTCACTCTCAATTCTTACAAATTATATCTGATTTTAAAGTTCAATTCGACTGCCAGCGTGAAAAACGAATCTATCCTCTGAGGGTTTCTATTAATGTTAAGGTTAGTACTGTTTTATATCCGGAGCCAGTCCAGAGAACCGAACATGGACAGCAATTTTAGTAAAATAATAATAGGAGGTATAAATTGTGGTATCTTTGCTGATTTTTAGAGTAACTTCCTATAAGTATTAATGAGCCGATACAATGAATAAAAACAATATATTGTATGCATATCAGAAGGTCAAATATAATGTATATATTGCTACGTATATATTATAATATATGTAATGAGTTTAGAAATAATTTGAAAATAAAATGAAAGATGACGGTATTTTTTTTTTATTTAATGGCAACACTGCGGATCAAATATAAAAAAAGTTTGTTATGTACAGAGTTTAGTAGAAAAATATAATGCATGCATACTTCATTATTTTATATAATGATAATTAAAAATGAATATGAATTGAATTCAGTTGACGAACAAATTCGAATAAACTTAAAATAAAATAAACAACACTGTATAATCTCTATATATATATAAAAATCTCGTGTCACGATGTTTGTGGTCGAACTCCTCCGAAATGGCTCGACCGATTTTTATGTTTTTTTTAATGTATATTTGTTAGGTATGAGAATAGGTCAACAAGTATATTTCATACCGCTTAGTGATTAGGGTATCTCTATTCAGAAAATTTTTCTTTTGTTTTTTTGACAATTTTTTTTTGTATTTTTTTTATTATTATTTGGCATTAAAAAATACCTATAACCTCAAATTTTCACCCTCCTACCCCCTTCCTACCATTTTTTAATCGCAATTTTATTATTTTTGTATGAACAAATACAACCGTCGTTCGTATTTCAAACAGAACGAAATTATTAATGTTGTTGAATGACAGATGGCGCTACGTCCGAGAAGAATTCAAGAGAAGCGTCGCGTCATTTTGACATTTCATTCGGCATATCACAACGCAGTGCGTGCAAAATTTTGTACGATTTATTTTAATTTATCTATTTTTATGTGCGTGTATAACAGTGCACAATGCCAGCAAGACGCAAGGGGGGCCATTTGGGCCGTCGAATGAATAAAGCAACAAACATGTGAAATAGTAGAGCAGAAAACACAGACGAACAAATCCAACAAGATAACAAAAACGTGCGTGTAAGCATGTCGCAATTGCGTGCATCTCAATCACAAGAGACACGAGCTGAACGAAATCAACAACGACAATTGGAACGGAGCCAAGCGCGCCGGTTCGTAGTTAACACACGCAGAGCAAATGACCGACAACGCCAACAAGTACATCGAACATTTACATCCGCTTTGTTCCTTCATCCCGCATTCGAGTACGATCCAGATATTGAATATTCCGCTCATCCGAAAGTGCTGATTGGTGCTATGGACAAAGAATGTCCCCATTGTCATGCGCTCAAATTCAAACATGAGTCAGCCGGGATGTGTTGCGCATCAGGAAAAGTGCAACTACCAGAAATTGAGATACCACCAGAACAATTGAACGGCTTGCTCATCGGCACGGTTCCAGATTCATACCTGTTCCTGAAGTCCATTCGCACATTCAATTCATGCTTCCAAATGACTTTGTCCGGAGCAACAGAAATAGTTCAGAATACTGCGGCAAATGGTCAACAATTCTATTCTACGTTCAAAATCAAAGGCCAAGTACACCACAAACTAGGCTCATTGCTGCCAATGCCAAACAAACCAAATACATTTTTACAAATCTACTTCATGGGCAAGGCGGTGAGGACATCAATCATGTGGATGCACGTTGCGGCTACAATAGCCTCAATTCGCCTAATGCCAGGCGCATCGTCGGCAAACTGGACGCTCTGTTGAATGAGCACAATGAATTATTGAAATTCTTCAAAGCACACATGCACGAATTGCAAAGTGACAATCACGCTATTGTCATCAATCCTGATAAAACACCAGCTGGAGAGCACGTACGTCGATTCAATGCAACTGTTGTTGACGACATTGCTGGAATCATGGTTGGCGACCGCACATCGACGCGAGAAATCGTGATTCGAAGAAGAAACAATAATCTGGAGTTCATCGCTGACACACACCGTTCATACGACGCTCTCCAATATCCGCTAATTTTCTGGAAGGGACAAGACGGATATTGCATAAACATTAAACAACGAGATCCTGTCACAGGTAATTCATTTATTATGAACATCATTACTCATTTTGAATTGAGAAAATGAATGGTTTGTGTTTTTATGTTTTTATCGGCGGTCATCGTCTAGAGCGCTCCATTCCTCTTTCTGTCATAGATCCCATCCCCACACACTTACGATACATTCGTTATTTTTAATTTAACAACCAAAATATTCACTAGAAATAATTTATATGGCAGAACAACGTTTGCCGGGTCAGCTAGTATAGCAATAAAAAGCGAGTCCATAAAAGTTATTTAACTCTTTTTATTCTCTCACTAAATTTTCTCTGTAAAATATAAGGAAATTAATGTATTTTCATATTTGTAAAAGTTACGACAGTATTTTATTATTAGGATATTTATCACAGGTAATGTAACTTAGTTATACCTGTATTGCACTTTAAATTAATTATTGATTAAAATGTAATAATATACTGTAATAATTGGTGATTATTCACTATACGAGAGTGTTTATCCACATTCATATTTTATAGTGATTTTTTCTTATTAACGACAGTATTTTTCTGGGGCTGCGATGTATAACTACGTCTGAAAGTTCTCTTATAAATTTAATATATTATAATAATATAGTATGACTGTAAGATTTTTATGGAATCCTGAATAATTATTCAATAATTCAAACTACGAGAAAGCTATGTGGAGAATAATTCAGATCAATCGAATCATTACTAGAAAATAATGAAAGACTCTATGTTTCAATTACCTGATTTCCTCAAAATTTTAATAAAAGTTGACAATGAAGATAATTTATTTACATTATAGTACTATCGAATAGTGTGACACCTCCTTTGTCCTACAATGTAGTATGTTGAAGGTAAAAACTGCCATAAAATTCCTTGCTACAGTGAACGCTGCATCACTTTGATGAAGAAACTACACTATTTTTCGATTCTGACAATGTCAAAAATAAACTAACGCTAAAGTAGATACTACACTCTCCCAAAGCCTTGTAACTATTTTGATATACAAGGAAGAGCACAAAAGTTTAGAATATCACATTGAGCGCAAATGGCGCGTTGTCTCTACGCGGAAGTTGTCGACGTACATATATATATTTCATAGTTGTAAGGTATAACGTATAAGCAGGATTTTCCCCGTAATACGAAAATAATGTGCTGCAAGGAAGAAAATTTGTATTTATAACATTTCTATTTACCTACCCGTATAAGATTGAAAAATGTATCAATTTATAATAAGGCACGTTTTCAATTTTTGTTCATTTAAATACAAGAGATTCTACTAAAACGAGATTGATGTATGAAAAATAAATAGATGAGATCAGTGATACCACAAATGCAGAGTTGTTATGAAATTTCTATGTGAATAGTAATTGTACATGTAGCGTAGGTTAATTAGTTAAGATCGCCGGTAGGATTGCGATGAGTATGGGGTTAGGTAGAGGAACACACTGCAAGAAGCCGTGCGATGCGCGCACGGCGCAGGTGGACTGAGCGCGAAGCATGTGATTTTACACCTCTCCCTAGATAATATAAATATACATTTTTAGCGATGCATTATGTATTTTGTTTTTAAAATTCTGTTGTATTGTTTTAATTTGAATTTTTTTTTGTATTACTGTTGTTTTTTTACCTAAAATTTTTCTACCTTGGTTTCTCTCTAGTTGATTTACTTGTACTTTTTATGCTAAATGTCATGTTGTGAACATCATGAATTAATAATTTGTTATGTGCTCAACGTGTCTTTTTTATATAAATAAATAAAAAAAAATAAAAAAAAATAATAAATATGAGTGAATATTTGATGAAATTGTTCACAAAGTAAAGCTGGGCTAGAGTGCTTTTGGCCGCCTGCATAATGTATTCGAAAATGACTTCCCACTGTACCTAAAGCGCCAACTGTTCAACCAGTGTGTGCTTCCCGTAATCACATATGCATGTGAAACATGGACCTTAAGTAAAAGAGAGATCCAGAAACTAAGAATAGCACAGCGTGGTACAGCACAGAGAGGTGCATGCTGGGTATAAAGCGAAAGGACAAAAAGCGGAATTATTGGATAAGAAAACAGACAAGGGTTTGCGATGTAATAGAGATCGCTTAAAACCTCAGATGGGAATGGGCTCGAAACATAGTTCGAAGAAAGGACAATCGCTGAACAAATCTAGTCATCTAGTGGTACCCAAGAGGTACAAAACGTCCGCAAGGTGAAACGATGAAATGGTTAATTTCTATGGAAATACGTGGCAACGCAATGCACAGTATCGAGTGAGGTGGAATCAGCTTAGAGAGGCCTTCATCCAGCAGTGGATAGATTAAGGCAGATGATGATGATGATATTATTTATTTACACAGCCCGGCACCGGTCTATGGAATGCTGAATTGGAAACACTGGTTTAAATCGAGAAAACTTCTTGGAACGGAATAATAATTTATCATCTCCTAATTTACATAAAGTCGTATTGAATTTTTTCCTTTCAAAGTTTTTTACGTGTTTGATAAAAACTTAACATAGAATGAATAAAAAAAGCATGAAGTTTTGTTTTTTTAAGTTTTTTTTAAGTTTACAAAAATAAAAAAAGCCTCTAAAATATCCAGAACTATGTAGTCATATTACTATAGTTACCTACATAAGTTTAAGTCTGACGCTAAGTTAGCCATAAACTTTTCCCGTTGAAACACGAGCTTAATGAAAATTACACCGACTCCGTGCAACCAAATATCCAACAGGTATCTCGTGTTATAATTTATATAGATTTCTGAATTATTATTAGAGTTATACGACTTAAGGAGATATATTACTTTACTTTCCTAAAACTTCTATGAAACGTAAAAAAATGCAGAGTTTCGAAACACTTTATCGCATAACAAACGTCTTGTGAGTACATCAAAATATAAATCTGTTGAAATATATAATACATAATATTATGGTGGTTTAGGGCTTGAAATGGATAATTTTACAAACCGGAGCGCTCGATAATCTTTCAAAAATATTTTATTAATAGTGAGTATTAATTTTATATATTATAATATTATGAAAGTATAAATGTATTCGATTTTTCTTGTAATATACCTGCCAAGATCAGACAGTCAAATGGGATAACAGTCATGTGATACGCAAGATTAGGTTGGATTATGTTGGACTCGCAGATGAAAATTGAGGTTTACGTCATGTCCTAAACATTATTTTTAAATATGGTTCCGATAAGTTTCGTATAAAGTTTACAAAATATATTTAAAATAAAGGATTATATTATGTTTTCTTAATTCACGAATCATTAAGCAAAGTTTTGTTTTTCCACGAGAGGGAGCAATAATCTCAGGGATTTCACAAACAGGCGCTGCGCTCCGGTGCGTTCCGGTCCATTTCGAGCGCTGAAAATACTGGCTATAGCTATTTTGACGCCTCAACTGTCAACTTACTAAATAAGACCAACTAAAAATTCCCATGTCTGTAAGCAACAAATAATTACGGATCAAATGCAATCTCCATTAGTAAGTTTACCGAATATATTTTACTAGATAGTTTTAAAAATAAAATTAAATTTTTATCATTGTATTATTAATTTAAATAAAACGTTACTTTATAGTACTAATTCCACTTTTATTAAATATTAAACTGGACCGTTTTCGTATGCCTCAGAGGGATATTGTCAACTATAAATTAAAACATATTAATAATTTTAAAAAGTGCTATAACGACGGGCATGTACTCTAATAAAAATTGCTCTATTACTAATTTCAAAATTACATTACAATAATTAATACTCTTTAAATATTTTATATATAAATTATAATAAATAATACATAAATTACCAAATTGCGAAATAATTGTGCATCATAGTGACAGTTATAATATCTTTCCTACAAAGTATACAGGTTATTTATATTAATTTGTATTCTAAGGATACATAAAATTCTTGCAATGCTTTTAAATTCCCATTATAATAAAATATGTGTTCAACAAAAGCTTGGATTGTTAATAACTCCTTAACAAAAATAATTACAAGATAAAAAGAACTTTTTACATACAACATTTTCAAATTTTCTGTGAATCATATAAACTTGACTTAACTAGCTTAAACGATCAAATAATTTGTACTTGACATGTCATATTGACACGTATATATTAATAATTTAGTTGCTAGGACCCCAGAACCCCTAGCAACCAATAATGTTATCGAAATAACTTTTCATACAAAACAGAAAAAACTGAAAATGAATTTAATTCTACTTAAAGATGGCTTAATGTATTAAAAATGCATTGGCATCGTGTTCTGATATATTCTAAAAGTTTCAAATGTCTAGCTAGCCGGGAAGTTAGTTAAAAATCGATTGCAAGATTTGTACCGGACAAGAATACGAGCTAAAAAAACGTTGTAAAATAAATCTAGAAATAAATAAATTTATAATGCCCTTTTTTATTATTATTTTTTTTATTTTGAAACAAAAAAAATATTTTATAATACTATCATAGAACAACGTGAAAGAATTTCATTATAAATGTTCTTAGCGAACGCAACATTGGATTCAAAACTTCGCACAGATCGAATGCTACGATTTAAAGTAATGTATAGAAAACTTAATACACATTTTATATTACAGTTATAATCTTATTGTACATATAAATTATATATTATTCTCACTATTATTAGGATATGTTAGTAAATACTTTCGCATATTTTATTTAATTGCTAGATCGCCAGTTTTGCACCACTGAATTAGAAGAACTTCGTCAACTGAAACTTATGATGAGACAAAAACTAACTATATGTTTATTACGTTATATGGATTAAGCAGTATATACCATGGCCCCCCACATCCTGAAGCGTCCCCTAGGCTAGGATCTTTGGCGGCCCCCCTTCCTATCGCTAAGGTTAAAGGCAGTGTGACCCTCTACAGTAGCGTTTTTCAAATGGTGTACGCGGTAAAATTAATGTGTACCTATATTGTAGTGTTTTTTGTATACTTTAATACATCCATTTGAATTATGGAGTTGTATTGTACAAGCACATAATTTTAAATAACAGTATTGAAGAAAAATAGTGCCGCAGACGACTTTTTTTTTTACTATTAGAGAGAATTTGTGATGTGTGTTCATCTCACTTATCTGGTCGACTCACCACGCCGGGCCCCTTCTGAGCCCTGACCCCCAGCCCTATCACCCCCCTTCGTGGAGGCCATGCTATATACACGTTACTCCACTTAATAAGTGGGGCCAGTTCTACATATTGTGTTTTATTTTAATGTTATACCTCAGCTGAGGCATGGTCTAAAAAGATCGTGACTAGGCGATGCGCGGATTGCGGGTCGCGGGTGTAAATGACGCGAGCCGAACGAAATATAATTTGTCATAAAAATTCAACATGCGTCCTTTTTATGTTGTGTTTATTATTATATTCGTAATAATAATAGTATATTTATTGACATGTTTAGTACACGCGGAACGTTTTTTAGTCATCTTTACACGATTTAAGAGTATATTCATCCGACTCCATAGCAAAAGAAATTGACGTGCAAACAGGTCGACTATCCCTCTCCGAATGGCAACGCGGCCGAATTTTCGTCAAAATTATTTGCCGTTTCACTTATGTGCGCTCTTAATACAATATACGTTCATAATTGACAGAGTTAATACCATAGACTAGAGGTATCTGAAATCTAATGTAAGAGGCGGATGTTGACAATCTCGTGAACGTCCAAGCGGACAAACAAGTTTCTATGGCATCACTGACAGACATTGATCATTTTGACTGCACTAAAGTCTACTAATATTTTGCTACATATCCCGTGCAGGTAAAATAACAAGCTATAATAAACTTGTGTTTATAGTATTAGATTAGAGAATACAAGAAAGACAGAAACGAACCAAATCAAGAGTGCCACAGGCTTGTTCACTGACAAAAGCTCGACATACAGCCAAATATTGTATGGAATGGAGCCGAGCTGAGGAGAAGGCTGACCGACAGACAAAATAATTAAAAAAAAAACTATAATATATTGTTTTTCTTCATTTTGTAGACGTCCACTGCTAAACCAGAACGACTCTTTTGATATCCTCCATTCATCTAGTAGAGTGCCTTGAAAGATTTCGATGACATTCAAAGCCTCGATTCTAAAGCTTTTATTCCTCACCGCTCATTCTTTTTACAGACACATTCGACGTACTGCCACTTTTTGAATGTATAAATATTGACATTATAATAAATATGCTCATATCTCTAATATAACAAATACATAAAGCTTTTTTAAGGAGCAGGTGACAGAACACGTAACTTCTGTTGACACACAATAAGTTAAATTATACGAGAAAACTGTTGCTGTGTTTATTGTACCTTAAAATTCCATGTCAAATATGATAAATAACATCATTTATTTTTATAACAACCTAGGAAATATATTTTCAATACTTCGAATACGTATAAACGAGAAAGGCTTTTTTCAACAGTATTAACTACATAAGATAAGGAATGTTGATTGTACGTGACATATATTATATTTTGAATTTGAAGTAGGTACGCGAAACTTTTTATAACCCTACGTCGTTCTATACAACGGTATGTCTTATGAAATGTGTGTACATAACAGTAACTCAGTTATATTAATTAATATTAGAACGTGTTTGTTTCTGGAAATGTAATATTGTGGGTTTAATTACAATTTGGTATTGCAATACCGTTATTTCAAAACCAGTATCTCAGTATTTTCCGATACTAAATCGCTCAATACCGATATATTCGGTATTTACAGGGACTATATTTTTTGTCAAATTACGAGATGTATGGTTTACTTCCGTTGCCATTAGATGTGTAAGTGTAAAAAGTATAATATAGTAATAGAAAATTAGGTGGAATTATCAGTGAGGTACATACACATCTAAGATCACTAATTCATACTACAAATTTATTGACAGATCATTAGAAGAAATGCCAATCATTTAACCACTAAGTATTTGTAAACATCAACATCTCTACTGTATCTTACCTTTACCTATTTTTAAAGGATTACATAATATTATAATAATATATACCTACGTATTTAGATATGTTTTCTATGAAATATTAATATTTTAAAGAGATTTTTATTTCTATATTTACCAGTAGTTACTTCTATTTTTATATTAGGTATATTTCACGAATACCGGTATTCAATAGGAAATACCTAAATACCGGTATTGGTATTCTCATTCGGTATTGCAATTCCTGATAATTTCACTCGCTATATTCAATCTAATATTCTTTATTATTTAAATCTATGAAACAAATTTTATAAAACACAATAGTAACATATGCTTATAACAACTATACTCGTGTAATTAATCATAATGAACATACATAATTACAAGATAAAGAGAACTTTTTATATACAATGTTTTAAAATTTTCTGTTGAATTATTATGCTCGATATGCTCAAACTTGTACTTGATATGAAGTAACATGACAAACCAATATAGAATACTGAAATGTAATTTTGACATTTCATTTTGATTTCCATAGTAACGCACGTATATATTAATAATTTAGTTGCTAGGACCACCCCTTTAGCAACCAATAATTGTCTTTTACTTTTTACGGATTTTTCTGAAATAACTTTCTATACAAAACAGAATTAACTGAAAATTAATTCAATTCTGCTTAAAGATGACTAAAAGTATTAAAAGAATGCATTGGCATCGTGTTCTGATATATTATTAAAGTTTCAAATGTCTAGCTAGTCAGGAAGTTAGTTAAAATCGATTGCAAGATTCGTACTGGACAAACAACCACCGGACAAATAAGAATACGAGCTAATAAAAGCGTTGTAATGTAAAAATGGCTGCCGTTTTGTATGTCGAAAAATCGGAATTACCAGTTTAACTATGCTACATTGGCTTGTAAAATAATTTAAGACGTCATAACAGGAATTAATAACGAACAAATGAAATGTCCACGTATTGTATTTATATGAAAGGTTTAGATGGATCGAAAATGCAAACTTCATGTCTAAAAAAATCGTCCAGAATAGAGATATGTTTGGAAATGTTCAAGGTAGAGATGCCTTTGCTACAGTGTTTTCCAATTTCAGAATGATTTTTTACAGTACTCGAAATACAATACGTATTTCAATTAATTCGTTGAGTAATTTATACCGGCGCAAAATTGAGTATAGGTACTTAAAGCTTTTCGAATGGGAAAACTTTTTTGTGCATGTTGCTCAAGAGTATAAAATGGCCGCTTTCAGTTGTATTTCTGGTTCATTTATTTTATTATCTTGGCAACTCTGAAATACTTAAAAAACAATAAAAAATGTTTTCATTACCTACTCAACAATAAATTTCATCTGTTATTAGTGCCGGTTGTTTGTTTGATTATTCTATTCCTTGATATACTAGCTATAACAATATAAAAAGTAGATTATTAAAATTATTAACCAACTTAGTATATTAAGATAATCGTAGGTTGAAGGCGGCTCTCGTGGTGCAGTGGGTAAGGCACTGGCCTTCAAGCCGAAAGTTCTTGGTTCGATTCCCGGTGAGGACACAATATTTATGTGTTTTTCTCAAAGCCTGGGGGTTTATGATTGTTCAAAATTACCAACTACTAACCACCTTGTACGAAAAATCAAGGACATTGTTATTAATAATTTAAAAAATCATAGATGGTCCCCACAAGAGGATAGTTGACAGCGCTCTAGCTGGAGGCCTGGGCCTAGGGCGGCCTGGTGTGACGGCCCGACCAACTCAGTCAGATAAACACAAAAATTTAGGTACAAGTCGGTTATATGGAATACAGCGGCAAACACATTTTGAAAATACCCGATATACTGGATTATTTGTTAGTTTGGGTTGATTTAGGTTAGGTTAGGTTAAGTTAATAGTAAAACAAAATTGCCAGTGACTATTTTAATACTAGATTATAGTTACTTTAACTTAGAAATAGAATTTTCAATTATTCTGTGTTGATTGTTAAAATTATTTTGGTTAAACTTTTACATCCTCTGGGAATGTCTTATAATGCGTACGGAAAGGGAAGAGTTGCTCAAGTTCAGTTAAACCAGCTGTGGACCCATAGGACTGTCCAAACTGGTCGCTTTTGCATCTTCGTATTCCCATCTTCCATTAGCACTTTTTACTTAACGTTATATCAGTTGAGACATTCCCAGTCATAAAAAAATACTCATGCTTTGCATCGAAACGTAGGGTGCCGTGATTTGCCTGATTAAAACCGGGTGTAGTACGAGGCTGGTGTGGTTTGATAACTACAATGTTAAACTTGTATGCTGAAATATTTATGATAATTGAGTCTTTGAAAACTAAAGTGGTGTAAGTCACTTTTTGCACATTGTGAGTTTACACCATAAATCGAAAAATTGAGCATCATACTGTATTGTACAAAAGCGGCGTAAGTGTAGTTCAATTATTTCTCCATAGATCGCAGTAACAGTCTAAAAGTAGCCAACCAAACAGTTACAGCATTTTACGGAGTAGTGATGTATGTCACTAAACTTGTTGGTGATATCGATGTCATATGCGTCATATTTCAACATCCTTTTTAACTCCCTGCAGACAGGAAGTATAATCGAAAACATCGGTCCCCTTGAATACGCCGAAAAAATTGACGAGTGATTAGTTTTAAGCCTAAATACTTCATTTCTTTATCAAATGTTTTAATAATTATGTTTATTCAGTTTTTTATTCTTAATAAATTTATGAAAACATTTTAGTCAAATTTATTCAATGCTCATGATGATAGGTGCTAATGTTGAAGGTAGGTTTAGATATGTACAAAAATGGTGTAAGTCATTGAAATAAAATATTTTAGAAAAAACATTGAAAGCGGAAGTGGTGTAATTCATTTTCACAGTAAATAAATGATACATTTTCCAATGTATTCAGGTAAAAATAGTTACTATATTATGTAAAAATGCTTATAATGAGTAGATTGTGCAAATGGCATCAATGTTTCTCTATTACACCAAACTTTACAGAGTTTCTACTAAGACCCCAATTTTTAGAAATCGACCTTTGTTGACATACACCACTTCAGCTTTCAACGACTCAATTGTAAAATTTTAGGTTTCTGTGCGAAAAATTATATAAACCGTATCTGAGAAAACTGTTTGATGACATATATTTGATAGATAAATCTTATGTGCTTCCTTGATCAATAATTTCTTTTGTGGTCTATCAACGTTATCCTCACCCCTAAACATACTGTATCATTCACTTAGATGTCTTATATAGTGTTCACCAAAATTACGAGGCAGATGGAAATTAAACATCTGCTCGTGAATCGACCTCTGTTGATGATTATGTGTCAAGTATCATGTAGCTGTTCTTTTACTAACTTCTTGGTTGACAAAATCAATCACACTAAAAACCTGATGGAAGTGCAATCAAGTGTTGTATCACGAGAAAGCCATATCATCTATGTTAGTAGTTTAATCTCTTATGAGAAAATTGTTTTTTCAGTACCAGACTCTAAAAGCAGTGATTAGACCATAGACTAGACTTCGGTTGATGATAATATATCGCAACACGATATTATTTACGATATCGATATAAATGACGTAGCATCGTAGACAAATAAATTACCGATTGAATTTTTGGCGTACTACATCATTTCTATTTTATGTTTAGTATACCTAAAATATGCTTTGCCTAATATTTATTATATCAACATGTCTTACACGAAAAACAAAGAAGTGGCTCATTATTGAAAAAAAAAATTCTATTGAACTGAATTATTATATAATTACAATATAAAAAGAACTTTGTATATACCACGTTCTTAATTTTTTTGTTGAATCATATAAACTTGAAAATTCTATGTATTAATAAATATTTTTTTTGTACTTGATAGAAATACTGAATAAATCGAGGGTATAGTGGCAGAAGACAATAAGTAAAAAATTGGCTGTTTTGAGTTATGAATGCAGTTTGATACATCTGAAGACGCTCTATCGTTTCTAAAAACAAGCTCAATCCTATTCTATTTATTTTTCGCAATTTTAAAAAGTCAGTAGGTGTTAAGTTAATTCCGTTCACAATTATAAAAACCAAAAACAACAACTAACTTCACGCTTTCTGGCGCTAGAGATTTTAATTTATTGTAGGTCCACACAATCAGTAAGTCACTTATTGTTTTTGGCGTCTTGACTATGCTCGCTAGTCGTTTTATTGACATCGACTTATAGAGTATCCATTGAAATAAGCCAAACCGAATCGTTTATCACCCTCCAAACTTACGCTGTTTCCGTTTACAACCATTTACTAAATAGTCGAGCGTTCATGGAGCTGCTGCGAGCTGTATACAGAAATCGCTACGTGTTCCATAATGCTCCATTCAAATAACGGTGTTTGTACATGCACTAAATAAACCAGTCATGGTTGAATAAAATGAAGCACCAATTATAGGATGAATTGTAAAATAAATAATACCATTAGACAATAATCAAAATAATTCACTGAATCATAATGAAATACGGAAGAAAACAAGTACCCATGACAATTATCAACAAACGCGGGCTGTCCAGTTGCAATCTGTCAAACATCGGCTCTGGCAAATTTTGCAATCGGTTCGCTGAACTTATGGTAGAGGAGCATTCTGTGCTCGGATTCGGCGAGATGCTTATATACAAAATCTCCATGAATGCAATTATACGTGTCGCACGCCATCTGGCGTAAAATCGCATTCGAAAATAATGGGTGGATGGGGTATTATTGTCTATTCAGAATACATCGATCGTTTGACATTTTGTTGTTACGTCGTTTTGGTAGTTCACGTTTTGTTATAATTCTATTTTTTTTTATTAATACTGTCATAAATAACTGTATTTTAGTATACAATGTATCAATCAAGTTCGTTAAGAATCATTTCTATATGCGAGCAACAAAATAAAATTTAAAAAAATGTAGAAGGTACGAGTACGTCACTCCATTTCAATATTGAAATTCAATCAAAATTCAGAATTTAGAAGTTTGAATTAAAAATAAGTATATTTTTTTATTAATTTAGAATTTTGAGGTTTTAATTTCGAATATGGAATTTTGAATTTAGAATTTTGAGGTTTGAATTTCAAATATGGAATAAATTTTGGGGTTTGAATTTCGAATATGGAATTCTGAATTTTGAATTTAGAATTTCGAATTTTGAATTTGGAATCAAAAATAGGGAATTTCATATTCAGAATTTAGAAGTTTGAATAAAGAATATAACATGTTGTATTAATTTTGAATTTAGAATTTTGAGGTTTGAAATTCGAATATGGAATTTTGAATTTTGAATTTTGAATTTTGAATTTCGAATCAAGAATTAGGCATTTCATATTCAGAATTTGGAAGTTTGAATTAAGAATATAACATTTTGTATTATTTAGAATTTAGAATTTTGAGGTTTGAATTTCGAATATGGAATTTTGAATTCGAATTTTGAATATTGAATTTCGAATCAAGAATTAGGAATTTCATATTCAGAACTTAGAAGTTTGAATTAAAAATGTAACATTTTGTATTAATTTTGAATTTAGAATTTTGAGTTTTGAATTTCGAATATGGAATTTTGAATTTTGAATTTCGAATTACGAATTTTGTATTTTGAATTTTATTTTCAAATTAAGAATTAGGAATTTCATAATTAGAATGTAGATGTTTGAATTAAGAATAAAACATTATGTATTAATTTCGAATTTAGAATTTTGAGGTTTGAATTTCGAATATAGAATTTTGAATTCGAATATGGAATTTTGAATTCGAATTTTGAATTTTGAATTTAGAATTTAGAATTTAGAATTTAGAATTTTGAATTTTGAATTTTGAATTTTGAATTTTGAATTTTGAATTTTGAATTTTGAATTTAGAATTTTGAATTTTGAATTTTGAATTTTGTATCTTGAATTTTGAATTTCGAATTAGGAATTGGGAATTTCATATTCAGAATTGAGAAGTTTGAATTAGGAATATAACATTTTGTATTAATTTTGAATTTAGAATTTTAAGGTTTGAATTTCGAATATGGAATTTAGAATTTAGAATTCCAATTTTGAATCTTGAATTTCGAATTTTGTATTTTGAATTTCGAATCAAGAATTAGGAATTTCATATTCAGAATTTAGAAGTTTTAATTAAGAATATAACATTTTGTATTTATTTTGAATTTAGATTTTTGAGGTTTGAATTTTGAATATGAAATTTTGAATTTCGAATCAAGAATTAGAAATTTGATATTTCGAATTTCGAATTTTGATTTGTGTATTTTGAATTTTGAATTTCGAATTAAGAATTAGGAATTTCACATTCAGAATTCAGAAGTTAGAATAATATAACATTTTGTATTATGTTTGAATTTTGTATTTTGAATTTCGAATTAAGAATTAGGAATTTCATATTTAGAATTTAGAAATTAGAATTAAGAATAGACAATTTGTAATAATTTTTAATTTAGAATTTTAAGGTTTGAATTTTGGATTTGGAATAATAAATTTTGAATTTTGTATTACGAATTTTGCATTTAGAAGTTAGAAGTTAGAATTTAAGATCTTGTATTAATTTTGAAGTTTGAATTCCAGAATATAGAAGTTAGAATAAAGAATATAACATTTTGTATTAAGTTTGAATTTAGAATTAAGTTAGAATTTTGAGGTTTGAATTAGTGACTAGCTAGGCTGTGGGGATTATAACAATATTTTATGTATTCCTTATTTGCTGAAAATTATTTTTAAATATTCAGGTTTATTAAATTTCTTTGTCAGATTTCGTTCAATTCTTTAATAATTAATAATTTTTAGACTTAGTGTTACAAAACATGTACATCGCCATATATTGTATTTTCTTTTAATAAATCTATAGCTCTTTTGAAGTTTTCGTCAAGTAAATTATCTGACAGCGTACGAAAAAACCACGGTTAAAACTTTACTAGGTATAAATATTTTATTGCGTGTAGCAATATAAAAAATAAAGGGAATGTTATATTGGTTTTGACAATATAATGTTTATCAAATTGCTTGAATTATTGTAAATATTTTAATATAATGGTGTTAAATTAAGTACAAAATTTCCAATGTAATATTGTCAACCTAGTAACTATGAATTAGTTATTATACAAACAGCGACAAAGTTCACAATTTGTGAGTTGCATAGAATCAAAGAGATTGAAAGACTCATAGAATCAATAATTTTGTTAAATTATAAATTATTGTACCTTGGCCTTTGAAAGACAATGCAGGTTATTTTCAGATAGAGCAAAATTGCCCTTATATTATGTTTAAGTGAAAAATTATGTGTTCCTATTATTATAACTCATATCGATTGTTGTAAAACTATCTGCATAACGGGTAGGGATGTCATATCGAAATAAAAAAATTGGTTGCACTTTTCACAGTGGACTGTAATTTTGTGACAGAATGATTGTGATGGTGGATGTGGATGCTAGGGGGAGGATTACGTTAAGATTCCAGGCACTGACCTCCATGATGTTAAAGATCTTGCTTCGTGGTCCGGTTGCACTAACACTCCCGCGGTATTATTTGTAGGGTTACCCGGCGCGCGGTACTTGTGCACTACACTTTTGATGAATGACAAGAGCCGATATCACGGCTTGCCAGGTAATCAGAAGTATTGACGGTCATACTATATCAAACCGACCCGGCCGTGGTCTACGAATAACTTCTGAATCAGTCTGTATAATCGAATTAATCAGTTATTGTAGGCTTAGCTTTAGCCAGCCTATGCGCATCGGCTGTCTTGAGATAATTGAATCTAACTACCTGTTACAATCACGGTCGACTCATAATCCGTAACTGCTGGTCGCCATGACTTGCGACAATATCTAGGGATTTGAGGTAGTTGGGAAAAAGGAATGAGGGCCACCATAATTGGGCCAACCAATTTTGATACTAGTATCGGTGTCAGAAGATATTATGTGTTATTACTGATATCAGAATATATCGAATGAAAATAATATTATAATTATTACCAATAATACAATTTGTGGTGGGAATGGAATTTTTATAACATCACATAAAGTCAAACTTAAATCGTGGTACTCATGCCAGATAAAGCTCACCATATTGTGATATTTATATTCGCTAAATAGGTACAATGTGATAAACTTATTTTATAAAATTACCACTAAAGTAGCAATATCTTGTAAATATATGTACACGTTCCATAAATCTATTTCGCGTCAAAATATATCATCGTTGAGCTGTGAAAACCTGCGATATGACGATTTTATAAACATATTTTTAATTTATTTGTTAATAAACCCTTTAACGTTATAGATATCACTCAAGCACAAAGCATAGATCGATTAAAAACGAGGCAAGTTTTAGTTTCGTAATTGCATTGACCGACACAGGTGACAATCGACCGTTATGAAAACGTGACACAATTACGTATTCCTTATTAGCTCAAACGACTCTTGGATTTGAATAAATTTCATGGCCAACTATTTCGTAGCATGTACGTATACAAACACTCCATCAGGTGCCATTTACTATGTATATGATACCCACAAAGTTTAAATATAATTATAATATATAGAAACCTCTTTTATAACATATCTAATTTTAATAATACCCTAATACCTCCAGTACACGTATCATCACGTCATATTACAAAGTGCCATTACAAAATACTCAGTGATTCACCCAATACCTGTTACTAAGTTATTCAAATAAAAATTAAGTTATTCAGAGACTGTCAAAAACTTAAAGTTTAACTACATTTTTATGAAGTAGATTTTCTGACTCCTTGCTGGTTTAAGTGCTCATTCTAGGCATACGATTACCGTGATCAGCTTCAATATTTATTATCGCCTATCAGCGTTGCCAGATAATTATTATTTTACCAAATCGGGATTTTTACCATGTGAAATTAAAAAAAAAACCAGGATTTAGGAGCAAAAAGCGGGTGTAATATGTGAGAAAGTATTTGCATTACTTTCTTGTGTAAGAAAGAAGAAATTATGGTAAAATAGTTAAAGCAAGTATAATTAAATGACTCTTAATATCGGGGCGTCACGTGAATTTAACTATCGGTAAAACTTGAATCAATTTAATATATAAAAATGGATATCAGTAGGATATAAAAGATGTTAAATATAAAAGCTTCATAAGTGTATATCCTATTAGTAATTAGGGCGCCACGTATGATCTAAATATTATGTACAAGCTTAAATACTGCAGATGTAAAGAAAACACTATAATTGAAATAGTTTACAATTATTTATTAATAGATAAAACACATATTAGTCTAATTTAAACAAATGAAAAAAGTAGAGACATGGTATTTTCTAACAATGTAGACTCGTGATCAATGTTCGCAAAGCAGAGACAATATAAAAAAAAACAATATAGATACATGGATACTCATATGTACGTTCTTTTCACTATTCACTGTATAATTCAAAACGAAACTAATTATTAGATTAAATTTAAAGTTGGATGCCATCCGAGCGGCAACCATCAGGGTAAACTGTTTATCAAAGAGATCTATCCATAATATGTGAAGTCAAGGTTAAAGTAACTGATTCAAATGAATTTAACGCCTTCCTCTTCTGCCGCAGCGTTGCAGTTGGTATAAAATAAAAAATCAATCTAGTGTATGTTTCTAATTGATCATCAATCTACCTATTTTTTGATCGTGTATATTTTCAACGTGACCAACTGTCAACCTAAAAACCGCATAGTTCAATATTTGTTATGTTTATTTATATAATATCAATCATAAATAACACAACACAAACTACAAAACTCTTTAACTACCAATATTTTTTTCTGACACTCGCTTATGCGTACTTGGCTGATAATTTTACTTTCTGAAGAGTTTCTTTCAATGTATTGGTAAGCTTCAGCACACAAGTATATCATATTAAATTGACCAAGTTATTTTGATTTTATTAACTCAATAGAACATATTTTATTTCTTGTATCTGACCATTTTAAATTCATTTGAGAAAATACCTGTTCGGTATAGCAATTAAACATTGGTATGCTTAAAATAAACAAAATTTGCTTGAAAATGACATCGCGTTCTTTTGTCTTAACCCAAACGTCTTATTTGTATTTGTTTAATAATCATAAATTTAGCTGTCCCGCGCGGGACAATCAATTTTTGCTTAAAAAGCGGGACATCTTGCAACGCTGTCATCTATCCACATCTACTCCATTCATTTATCATGTAGTTACAGTCATCCCAGCTGCTAATATAGTTTACTACTTCCCTTATAACAATGCAACTATATTATGCTAATAGGAGAATATGTATTAAAAATATATTTATACCCATACCTACACAGACTCAATAATAGCATATTTTATAAGAAAAATAAGTATTTTCTCCATTTTAAAACATAATTCTGTAGATGACATATTATATAAGTATTTTAATTAACGAAACCTTTATTTAAATGGTTAAACGTCTTCAAATCTGATTTATTACAGTATTATTGCAATTAATTTAAAATAAGCCAAGCATTTAATTATTATTTATAAATATTTTAAGTCTTCAATGCAATTTAGTTATTTGTAAAGCCTTGTCAAATACAGTCATTTACAAGTGCCTAGTCTGGCTTTCTTATATCATTCGCCGTACCAAAATTTCATTAATCAATCTTTATAATTGAATGAATTGAATGAATTGTTTGCTTAATATGCTTTATGTTTACCGTTGAAAATTACTAAGACAAATTATTTCAGTCGGTGGAAAATTTTTAATGATTTCAAGCTATGAGTTTGAGTGTTTTAATTAGAACCGAGTAAGAGATAGAGGTATGTAGGTACATGAAATGTATTCAAATTTTGAATTGTTACAGATTATAATAAAATTATCAGCGCACGTTTCAATTTGGTGTATCTATTATACGCTATGAAAATATTTACTGATCTATCCATGCTGAACTCAAGTCGCCGAACAACTGACCTTATATATATATATATATAAAAATATAAATACATTCAATATTAAATTTGACTGCCCCGAGGTCTTGAGTATGATTCATTTTCGTGCCCCCACTAGACATAAATGAAACATTCTGACCTATTTCACATTCACTTTTCAATACATTCTTCAATACCAAAAACTCATTCCCTTTAGAATAGTTTGTATATTGACATGTTCGATATTTGAATATATTCGAATTTTGTGCCGACTTGTATTTTTAATTATCATATTGTATTCTTTTTTACTGTTTTTATTATGTATTATGAGTTTATTTACCTAAGTCATCCTCATTTACATCTAAAGCTAAAGTATAAATTGGATATGCCATTGATAAAATACAAACACATCAACTCAACCAAGATATCAAACTGTAGCATGACATTAAATTTACTCGATTGGAGAATTGAAAAAAATGGTGGGTAGAGATTGTCTATAATTAAAAAAATATATTTTTCTATTAATATCTCATTTAACGTATTTATCAAACGACCCACGTATTTTTAAATGGTGGTTTGACATTTAGAGGAACTTTAATGAAAAAATGCCGGAATTTTGAGACATTTTTTCTCATAGCAAACGTTTAATGAACATAACAAAATGTAAATCTTTTGAAATGTGTATATATTTTAGTAATAGATTTTTTAATTTCATTTGATTAATTACTTAAAATATTCAAATGTTTTTTTGGAGCGATGTTAAACTAAATTTAATGTGAAAATCAGAATATTAAAGAAATCAAAGTAATTATCACTATTTATACTTACTTTTTTTTAAACCATGTCCGATCCCAATAAGATCTGTTAGGTCCATACTCTGACTCAAACACAAATAAAAAAAACAATATATTGTGTATTTTCCAGACCCAAGATTCAAACCTGGGACCTCACGATGCTATGGGCCGATGCTTAAGCCGCTCGGCCATCATCTCTCTTCCACGGCGCTACATCCCGGGGTGGGATTTGGCCTCCTCCACAACCGCTCTCCACTCACTCCGGTCTCTCGCCTCACTTCTCCAGTTACCGGATCTTCCTATATGAAGCTAGTCCACTTCTACGGCGTCAGCCCATCTCCTTCTTGGACGGCCTCTGGGTCTCTTCTGTTGGGGTAGCCACTTTGTCATGATCCTTGGCGCTCTAACTTCAGGCATTCTCTCCACATGTCCCGCCCATCGTAGTCTTTGGGACTTACAGTATCTTATGATTGTTTGCTGTTCAATCAGCTCTTCCAACTCGTGGTTCATTTTTATTCTGTAGTTCTCATTTTCTAACGCGGGTCCAAAGATTTTGCGGAGTATTTTGCACTTGAAGACAGCTAATTTGTTTTCCTCGTTTTGAGTTAAGCACCAAGTCTCACAGCCATAAGTGATCACTGGCCTTATAATTGTTTTATAAATTAGAAGTTTACTTCTTTGGCCTAGAATTTTCGACCCCACCAGTCGCTTGCAGGCATGCCAGCATTTATTCCCGGAGATAAGGCGGATTTTTATCTCCTCTGCTGTCTTATTTTAGCTATTTAGGCTGGATCCGAGATACGTGAACTTGTCCACTCCTTTATATGCATGCTGTCCTATGTCTATATTCTGCAGCGGTATCTGATCGCGTGTGCTGACCATATACTTAGTTTTTGGCTCGGCCATCATGGGCATGCTTTATTATTATTACCGTATTATTAAGTGTTTTGTTTTTTGAATAATTTATAAGTAAAATCCATACTTTTTATCATTTGCAATTTGGTGAGATTTTTTGTTATCTCCTCGACAAAGCAACACGTTTTTCGATCATAATTTAAAGGGCTGATAATTAAAAATGAAATCATCACAATCAATAGATGTTCAAACACGAAACAAGCACAAAAAAATATTTTACTTTAGAAATAATACAATTGAGACGTGATAATGATTTTATTATTATGGACCATTTCGCGGCTAGTGGTCACCCTTAGCATAATTTAATGGCTGTGTGACGAAAGTTTATCTTATACAACCAATTAAAAATGTTGTGGGTATAAGCAAAATATATTGTTGAATCTACTTTTCTTTGAACAGCTAATTGCTTGAAAATTTTAATATGGATTGTGCAACCAATATATTACTTTTTATTATCTGAAAATATACAGCAAACAAAGAGAGTGACGGTTGTTAATTATTCTATGAATTGGTGATTAAATAAATTTAATACGATTATGACTGAAATAAAATTCTTTAGAATTTTTCTTTTATATCCACATTATAAAATTTTAATTAAATTTATTCTTGAAGAAATTATCTTTTGATTACATATGCGGAATCTAAATTTTATATTAACAGTGTTTTTACGAGAAAGGAATTTTAGCTAGTTACTTTTTCAATCATTAAGTCGATACTCAGGGCCATATCCAAGTTAATGGACCCACGAAACCTCACTTGGTCTTTATCAGGCGTATCACGAAACCCTACATTTGGATGTGAAGTATATTTTTTTATGAATGGGAATGTCCCAGGAGAAGTTTCCTAAGATTGTGGTCACCATGCACTCAAATGTGCTTTGATTTCATTTACATGGCTGTTAAGAGTACCCATATTGTGAGAGATGAGCACGTAGACACACGGGGTGCATTAATTGAACCAGAGAATTGGAGCGGAGCTCGGAGCAGGAGCACGGATCAGTTGAACAATGGGATTTTACCCGAAGCAGACGCGGAGTCGAATCACCCAATATTTGACGTGCTCCACTGATCCGGATGTTTTTTTATTATTAAATTTTTGCCAATGAAAATATTATATTTGATACTTTGCAACACTATAATTGTTTAAAATACGGCAACACTGCCGAGTAATAAATAACCTCACTTTTTTGACAGAAGAGACAAATAAAAGAAGACGACTTGCTATAGTCAATTAATATAATTAATAATTAAAAGGTCGAACAATAAACCTGATTCCAAAACCACTTATTTATTTAATTTTTAACATTTTTATATACATATAACTTTTTACCCGAAGCGAAGTAGACCCTGGAGCGAAGCTAAAGCAAGTATTAGGTCCCGGAACGGATCTGGTGCGGAGCAACTCAAAAAAGGGTCCCCTCCAATCCTCTGATTTGAACACTCGGGCATTGGGTTGGGAATCTGTGACCTACTATAAAAGTGAACATTGTCATATTATAACAATAATAAATACGATATTATAGTGTCACAAATAATATTGAAAAATGATACATAATTCTATACTTTTCATATGATATTGAGATACTATTTGACAAATAATCTTGATTTTATATTTTGTAAGAATATCGAGAGGAGAGGGGTAAAAAGGTCTTATGTCTACATTTTTTTAAACCTAGGAAACATGCTGATACTCAAAAAATAATGATATATTTTCTAAAGAATACGACAGTGGCGTCAATGTAAGATCTTCATACAATAATTGTATTATTTATTTAATATCTAAATCTCCCTCGTGCAATCTACGTGCATGGTGTTTAATCAAGATTTATCCGGTGCTGAATACCTCATATATATATAACCAACTTTCATATCGTGTATGACTGCGTATACGATGAAATTTCATTTTTCATATTTTTCTGATACAATAAATGAATAAAACACCAGTATTGGTATTTTCATTCGGTATTGCAATCCCTAGCAAACAGGAATAAATACATGTCTTAAAAATTAAAATCCTTCATCTACGTTGAGTGAATCATGAATTCAGTGAGTGCACAGATATCACTTTCCATTGTAATAAAATACTTTTACAATAGTTGAATGTGTTGTTTCAAAGATGATTTAGGTAGGTATAACAACTGGCCGAATAAGTTAGAAATATAAAATCTGTGACTGTGGTAAGAACAGCACTGGTCAGTCTGGATTCTGAAACTTTTCAGACCGTCGAAAACTGATGTTTTTATCATATCGAACGAAGTGACGGTTTGTTTGGCAAACAATCTGTTACTATAAAAAGTGTATCCACGAAACGGGTTCATGTTAGTAGGTTTCAAAAGCGTTGTCAAAGAGGACAAAAAGTTACAAAGCGGCTGAACAAGTCACAAGAAAATATCAAATGGGTTGATAGACTTTTATTGAAAACCGTTTCAGTAAATAGGGTTATGTCGCATTATTACCTTATTATGTACATACATTATGTATTAATATCTTTGAATCTATAAAAAGAATAAATTCAATTGAGGTCTGAAATTGCTTTCTGAATAAGTGATTTTTTTTTAATATAAAATTGTCTTTAAAGATACTATTATTTCACCACTATGTATGTAACTGGCAGAGTCGAGACATAAACCCTGCAGGGCGATTGGCATTCTAATTGTAGATACATCTGTAAGATTTTTATAAAATTATAAAATAAAGCTAATAATTATGAAACATAATGACGTGGGATGCCTGATGTTTTTATATAGTATGTAGTTTGAATGGTCTCTTGCTCCTTATTAATACATGTATACGTAAATGTGAATTTATTAGATATAAAGAAAATCATCGAAGGTTATGTATATCAAATGCTGTTAACGCCATGGCAATGTATTTGGATAGCGAGACTTTAAATATCAAGATAACTATCAACCAGTGGCGAAGGGTGACTTTTAGAAAGAGGTAGGCTGCGGAGATCTGCTAAAAAGAGCACACTTGTCAGGTATACTTATGAGAATAGTACGATATTTACTATAATGAATAGGTACACTCTAGTAAATGACAACGACACACTAATTCAATGAAACTTCAAAAACTCATTGACGACATAAAAATGAGCGATGTGTTTAAATTACGTATTTTTCAAAACATGTATACCCATCAAAAATCATTAGATAACATTTATTTTTATTTATAAAAACAATCTATACTTACTTATTTATTAATATTCGATTAAACGCCGTTGAAATTATTTTTTTTATTATCTAATTATTAATGATTTTGGACAAAGTGCGCAGTCGTGACAACATTATTATGCGCGAATGTTTTAGGCTCTGCGATAGGAGCTTACCTTATTTCGTACAAATCAGCAGACTTGCTGAGGTTACGAGACGTAAAGTCCATACGAAAAAAATTCAGAATTATTTCACACATAATCGGAGATTTATTTACGTTGAGACGTCGCGGCGTTTATTATTTATTTACGGCGCGCTGTGGTATATTTTTAATACCATTGCAGTTGTTTTGTAAACTGTGTAATACTGTAATACATTCCTACATATACGACATCTCTCGTTGGCAAAATAAATTATTTTTATGTATCATAAATTAATAATGAAGTGATTAAGTATATAAATATGTCAATATGCAATTAAAAAATATTTTTCTTAAGAAGGTAGGCTTTAAATAATCGCCTAGTATGGAGTCTTTGCCACTGCTATCAACATGTATAGGCAACACGATTTTAAACGTGGAATATGTTTGAAATTATCAAATTTTCTGCAATGTTCAAATGTGTCAAATTCGAAATTTAAGAATAATAATATGTTATATTATTATGATTAAAATTTAATGCGATGATATTTTAAATCGCTTACATGACTGAAAATTAACGTAAGTAACATAAGTGTAGCCGCTACATAATCTATTTAATAGCGAAAGAATTGAGAAACGTATTATTATGATGCATTTATCAAAATATTTGTGAATATAATATACAAAATTAATTGTATATATTGTATATTTTCGCGGGTAAATTCTTTCACTTTTTTTCTAAAAATAAAATAATTTTAAGAACGTTATAGTGAAATCGATAATGTTTATTATTTCTTTTTTAAGAATCGAGGAGTTTAAAAATGTGATTTGGGTGGAATAAAGGTTAATAATTATTATAAAAACACACAAAAATCATACCACCTTCATTTTATTTGATTGATCAACTTCTAAGTGTTATTTTGGCTTATGGTGGAGACTAAATAGTTTATAAGAATATTTTAATTATTAACAATATTATGTACTTATTTATTCATTACAATATTCACGTATCAACAAAAATGATATGAATATTGCGTTGTAATAAAAATATGAAATAAACATGTGTTATTAGGTGTTTGTTATTTATAATACAATGTCTTTCTTTAATTTCCATTATTTTTATTAAAGAAGAACTTTCAAAATCAGTTTTGGCTACAATGTAGATAATTAATTGATTTGATATTATTTTTGTGAGAAGAAACGATTTGTAGCTCTCCAACGAATATGATCATTGGGAAAGCGTTGTATATATAACATGCACTTTAATTATACACATATAATAAATAATATATAAACAACACAGAATATAAATGCGGCTTGCTTGTATTTGTACTTCCCGGGTCTTTTTGAATGTTACTGTATTAAAAATTATTCTAATTTCTTATTTAAAAACTGGCTTGAGAGTGGGTCAATTTTATAAGAACAGATTTATGGCGGAGAAGGTTCAGAAGAAAATTTTGAGACTCCTTTACTTTATGCTGTATGAATATTATCCGTTATTCTATCCAAATGACTTTCTCTTCAGTATACTTACATCATTATCACCACATTACCATTTCATCTACTTAGCGACTATTATCACACCTTAGCTTACAGTTTAAAAGAGTTTTATATTTTACCACATTTATTATTTTTTCCGACTTTTACTTGTGTATCTCTGATAATTATATTATAAACCAGATGCATCCATTGTTCGTTCTCTCAAGGTGCAAAATTAACCTGGCATTGGTAATGCTAATTAGGAGGACAATAACTGTATTCAATCAAATCGTTTCTGATATTTATATATTCCACTTACGTGAGAGTAGATAGTAGAAAGTAGAGATATACACTATCTTATAAGTTTTTAAGATAGGGTCAAACGGTGTGCATCCATATACGTTTTTATTTATTTTACTTAGGTGTATAACTCAGCATTTTTATTTAAATAGTGTTAACATTTATGTTTTATCTGATGTCGTGAATGGTTTAAATGTGTTATATTATGTCATGTTCATTATTATGTTAAATAAATAAATTTTAATTTGAACGTCAAGGAACTGAAATGGTCATTAGTATAGTGTGGATAGAAGAGCTTGTTATGTAATATGTAAAGTTTTTCAACAGAATTGAAAAAAGAGCCTCAATGGCGAATCTTTTAATCAAAAGATAAGAGACAATATGGTAGCGAGCCGCAGACAAGGCATCGGATAAGATAAAAACAACTTTATAAATACAGATAATAAAAAAAACTGGGATCTTTGAGTGATATTAATATATTAAAAAAGGTATATTATTATAATATAAAGATCAATAGAAAGCTTTTAACGATTTCTAAAAATAGAATAACCATTTCAACCCTACAGCATAAAAAATCATTCGAAGGCTGAAACTTTTATCACTATATTAAATGCAGTATAATAAAGTCTATATTAGATAACTGTCGTTCCTCCTTTCCAGTGTGTTCCGACAGCTCATGGTCTCACGAGGTCTTATCAAGATGTACGGTTTCTGAAAAATACTGCAGAGTCGTAGTTTGTTAAGTTTCTAAGCCAATACTATTAAGGTGAAGCCTTTACTGAGCCGTTTTTAAAGAGGTACCTAGCGGAAAAATACGAAGCTGGCAATTTGAGATTTTTTTTTTGATAATTTACAATTTCAACTGTATTTATTGATAAATATGTATCTGAAAACATTAAAAAAAATATTTTTCATTTTAAGTCAAAGATAAACTTACAATTGTAAAAAATGTAATAACATGTGAATTTGTTGAATCGGACCACATCTTATTATTACATATATTTTATGGTCATATTTTTTATTAAAATTTAGTATATTAAGTTTTCTAAGCATAGCTTCGGAGATTTGTTATTATTAACACGCGCGTTAACATAATTTTACTCCCTACTTTAATTATAGTTTGTCAATTTATGGCTACGGCCGTATGTTGTAGCTTAACTACTGGGGAATGACAAAAGAAATGGCGTATTTCAAAAAAACACTACCTTATTCTTAGGTCAATAATTATTATAAAGCAATCATTATTCATAAGATGTTTATCATACTTGAATGGTCAAAAACATAGCTTATAATAAATATCTTTAGAATCATCTTCAAATTTGTTAATCTTGCCGATTTTTTGAATAATAAAATGCCTAATTCTTGTCAAATTTGGGATCACAGAGATTATCAATATAATTTTTTATCGTGAATATTTTACAAAAATTATCTCGTAATAAATTATGCTAATGGTTTTATAAATGCGTTTAAAAATTAATAAATGTAAAAAATCTTAACACCACTGCACAGTTATGTACCGAAATATGACTATATTCTAAAACATTAGAGGGAGAGGTTTAAAAGAATACTATTTTATGTAACAAAAATACTTTATGCAGTCATCAAATGTTTAAAATAATTATAAAGGATAATAAGGCTTCAAAATTATATAAATAGATTATCTACAACGTTTAAGGAGTGTCTAGGATCATGGTTTGAAAATACAATAAAAACTCAATTTTGACCTTCGACGAGCATGTCCCCCCTTAACGTTTACGGTCATTCCTGAAAACTTTTCTAAAAATAAAAAAAGCAAGAACGTTCCTAATTGAAGTCTTATTTAACGGAATTCAATCATACAATATATTTTATTTTAAAACAAATAAAGGTATCTTTGAGAATGTCGACGAATTGAAAGATGCCCTGGCAGTGGGTACGATGGAAGACCTTGGCAAAATTGTAAAGTTTTTCAACAGAAATGGAGTGAAGGCCTGCTAGGCGGATCCTCTTCTAGATGAGAAGAGGCAATATGACAGCGAGTCGCAGTCAAAGCCTAAGTAAAATCATTTAAAAAAAAATCAGGTAACTCTAAAGTTTTGTAGTGAGTTTTCTTTGAGTTCATAATATTGATAATGTATTATTTTGCAAAAGACAACATTTATCTTAAAGATTAATGAAATACGCGGTTAGGCAGTGAACGTTTGAAAACAAATCAATTTCACAAGTTTGAAATAACTCCGAACAAATAACGTAAATTCATTTTTAACTTTGACAGTTCGCAAAGTGGTGCCTAATGACAAACGAATTCGCAATTGACAGTTTTAAGTTTACGTTCGAAAAACAAATCTTCAAAAAGACTCATTCATGGGAGGGTAGTTCTTTGTCATTCACCAAGAATTGCAGGCAATTATTTAAATTCAAGCAACCATAAAATAAATCACATTAAAATATTATGTGTACTTTAATGAAAATTCATATTTTCTTTCTTATTGATTACACCGTATACTTACATATGAAAATGTAGAGAAACTTAATATTATCATCTGAGATTATTTGAATGACATTTAATTTAAAAAAAAATGAGTGATGTAAGAAAGAGTGATTAAGAGTCCAGGGATTCACAACCTTATTTTATCAGGATGGCATTTATAATGAATTTGAGATTATGTTGACTGTTAGTATTTTACTACATTACTTTAGACCTACTAACTCCTGGAACATTTCATTAGGTAGGTACTTTATTTTCATCTTTAGAATCATTTCAAAAATAGTAAATTTAGTCATAATTTAATATTTTTCAGTTATACACAGTCACAAGTAGATAGAGCTTAAAGATGATAAGTTCCTAAAACCGATTTCCATGGAAAAGTTCAAAACTCTCAAGCGTGATATAGTTAGGTACCTAAAATGAAGCCCAAGATTTACTCAGCTGTAAATTTTTTCAAAGTTATTTGCTACAAAAAAGTCATAGGTACTAATTGGAAGTGATTTTTTAACCCCTTTACTTTCTGTCAATGAAAATCACTTTATATATTTTTTCAAAATGATTCTACTATCATGTACATGCATCATTATATATTTCTATAAGAGTTTTACATAATGAAATAAAAAAATACACATTCACAAAAATATACTATTATAATCAGACTGGATGAAAACCTCTACAAGTTAACTCCATTCCTCTCGGTTGTATTGCCTTTCTGTAGCATTGAATGTCAAGATTTATTCTGCGATTATAATATCTTCTTAAACCTATACGTCTAGCTCAGTTCCATTTAAGATTTTTAAACAAACTCTATTACATCGCATATACATAGACATGGATCTCACTATCCGAATGGGAATAGCAGGACCAATATTCAATTCGATGCGGAGTGTCTCAGATTGGCTGTTGTTCACTACGCTTGCATTTGGACGGTCCTTATATACGGTAACAAACCATGGCACCTTATGAAACTTCAAAGCCTTCTTATACTAGGCTTTGAGAAAATATGATGTTTGCGACGGGTACTGTGTGTGCGGTAGTATGACTTTAGGTGTAACGTGGATATGAGAGAACAAACCAAGCAGCCTCTCATCATGCAGAGAGTGAAGAGACGATGTTGAAACTGGATCGCCTATGTGCTGTGGACGTCCAAAGAGAACTTCAACCTGGCTTGCTTTTTACAGGCCAACCAGATTACGGAGCTATAGGAATGATCCAAGAAGACTAGCGAGTGACAAGGATTCTTGAAGGCGTGTGAGGTGCACATGCCCGACAAAAAAGAAGAAACATATTTTTTCTCTTGAACAGTTATTTTTGTTTTATTGTCATTATGCGTTACGTCCATCATGCACTTTTCCATACCGCGCTGTGTTCATACCCTAAGATGTGTTTGAACCTTTCTTTTATTTCATGTTTCGCATGCATATAAAATATGTGATTACAGGAAATACAAACTGTTTGAATGGTCTACATTTTAATCGTAATGTGAGACCACGTTTAAAAACTCTATTTAGACAGCCAAAAATACTATAAAAACATGCTTAATATAAAATAAGTTAATCTCGTGTGAAATTTTCATGTTTTTTTTTACAAAATTTGTTTTGGTTTGTAAATGATCTATCAAAAAGTTCTCTTTACAACGAAGCAAAAAACATTTTTTAGTGCTCTGATTGATGAGGGATTTAGTATAAAACTTTTTAAAGGCTTCTGTGGAATTAGGCGCTGATCGCCATTGTATCAGTTAAACAACAGGAAGTTGAATTGAAATATTTTTATTGAAACTTACGACCATTTTCACGTTGAAACAATCTATAGGCCAAACAATAAAGGGGATGAGTTTATCACGATATACAGGAATTCATTTAATAAAGAAAAGTTTTAAAAATTGTAAAACCTTTTTTACATTTATTATAAGTGTATAAAACTAGCACCATAATATTACATGTCTACATTAAAAATCGGTTTAATCTGGTAGTAATAACGAAAATAAAATATTGGCCCCTGTCAATGTTTTAGTATTCTATGGAATTTTTGAAATTTCTAGTTTATTTATATATTTTCTTAATTAGTATTCAGCACTATAAAATAAATGTTCCAACTAAAAATCAATCAAAACCAATGGTACATTATCTTCTTATCGTACTGTTATGCATAAAATCGATAAGTAGATAACAGATTCTAACTATAAAAACCGCAACTTCCTCTGATAACAATAGCATCCTTTGATATCAATAATATTGTCAATTTAAATATTGATTCAATTTATTCTAATTAATTCCAGAAAACCACAAAACAATAATATATGTTATTTGTGTTGATAATTATAAACTTCTAGAACATTATTCTTTTTCATATATCTACCATTGCACACGTAATGAATTTGTTAGTTCTCCGTCAACCGTTGTACCTCACATATTGTAAGTTGGCTTTCTGTCAATTGTAATATTTGTATTACTGTAATTCTGCTCCGTTTAATGAATCAAACATCTATCAAAAGTTCTTCTATTTTAATTTGATATCTCCTGTGAACATTTCCGCTCTCTTTCGCTATTCCTGACAAAACAAAAGAGACTTTAACAGAGTCCTATTTTCATAGTCTTCTGTATAATAATAAAATAGCAAATAATACCTTTACAAGTACAAAGACTATTTAAATTCGTAATTACGAAACCTAAAAGACTTAGTGAAAGTGATAAACTATCTTACTTAAACTACTCCACTTTTTGTGGACGTTACAGTACCATCTTTTCACCAGGGCGATCTTATCCATATCATCTGCTACCTGGAACAGTTCAGTAAATCTGCACCCGTACCAATCACGGAGGTGCAGAATGCAACCCACATCTTCTAGAAACGTCCTAAAATACATGCATATGGAAAGAGAAGAGTGTAGCAATCATACTTCTTAGGATTACAAGAGTGACATACTTTAATTTGTATGTTTTGTTGTCAAAACAAAACAAAGTAGCGGAAACGATTGTCAGCATTTCCTCAGTCATAATCTAGATCAATAGGGTTTATTATGTGTTTTTTTTTCCGTCTCTTTTAATGTATAAATAGCAAGGCCCTCACTAAATCCTCACTTCACTCGAGTCCATCACTCGGAGCACTACTCATCTCGAGTATAGTCTCTCGCTTGTATTGATATTTCGGTACATCGCCAGTCAGTTTATTAATTTAATCAATCTTATCAGTACATCCGTACCCGCGATTATAACATCATGCTGTCTTTATCTGTTTATCTTTATCTGTCTTCATGCTGTCGTTATCATTGTATTTATTTATTAGTGTAACGATAAATAAACTCTCCCATCACAACATCTAAGCAACAACAACGTTATCTTCACACACCTCTTCTTATTCGATGGCGCTACAGCTCAAGTCGAGCCCTGGCCTCCTCCACCGCTGTCCTCCAGCCGGAACGGTCCTCCGCACGTCTTTTCCAGTTCCTGATTTTTAGTATCTGGTTGGCATCTTTTGTAACATTATCACCCCATCGTGTGCGTGGCTTTCCCACTGGCCTTTTCCCTCCTGGGTTTCTTTCGAGGATCTTTTTTGGTATCCGTGACTCAGGCATGCGCTGGACATGGCCTGCCCAGTTTAGCCTCTGGAGTTTTATGAAGTTGGAGAGTTTTGAATCTTGGTATAAGCGGTATAGTTCCGTGTTGTACCTAATTCTTTACTCCCCACCATCATTCATGGGTCCGTATATCCACACCTCATCATCCCCAAAAGAGCTATTCAAGTCGGTAGAAGCAACTGTTGGCCCACGAACCATCCGACGGTCATCGTAAAGGCTAATTTCGTTGCATTTCGAAAATTTGCGACGTCGTACTGCCAATGTGAAATTGTTTTCATTTGGAGTATTCGGCAGTTTTCTATTTCCTTTTGTTACTTATTCAAATTTTTATTTTTGCCTCTACGTTCCCTTCTCTCCTATGGACACTCTTAATATAATTCTGTTATTAATTAAATTTAGTCAAATCAAATTTGCAACCTCAGTCTTTGGTAACTTTTCCTGAGACATTTTGAGTCATAAAAAAATGATGCTTTACAACCATAAATAGGGTCCCGTGATACACCCGATTAAGACCGGGTGTGGTGCGGGGCGGGTGTGATTTGAAGCGGCCATTAACATCAAAGGTTAACTCTGGCATGTCCTTAGAGACGAAGTAAAGGACGAGCTGAGTGACTTACAATTTCCTGTCATCGCCGTACAGAGGATGCGCCGCAGACTATACCACGAGCCGCTCCCTCTGGTACTGGTCGATTTAGAAAGAAGTGACGCAGGCAAGAGGATCTTCGATCTCGAGACTCTGCTCTACCACCGCATCAAAGTAGAATCTCTAAGGAAAAAAACGGCCACCAGACAATGCCACCGATGTCAAGGTTTCGCGCACTCGGGGAGCAACTGCCACGCCCCACCGAAATGCGTGAAATGCGCCGAAAACCACTGGACGCAGGAGTGTAACCACACTCGAGAGATGGGACCTGCCACTTGCGCAAACTGCGCGGTTCCCCACCCCGCCAACTATCGAGGATGCCCAAAATTCCCGCGCCCAGGATTACCTAATGCAAATCACAGACGAACCTGGCCCGCTCCTACATGGCAAAGACAATCACAGCACACCCAGCACACCCAGAACGAGACTCGCCAAATGCCTGCCCACACACGACCTCAACAACCAGACCACCGCAGTCAAACAACGACGCACTCAAATAACAGGTTAGTCGCTAATCCTAATCAAATTACAAAAACCAACAGCAAGCCCTCCTCCAACCCCAATTCAGACTTCAAAAGTCTGGAATTTGCAATTTTCCAATTGCAAAAAACTATGGAGCAAGCTACCGCCATGGTAGCCCAAGCCACGAAACTTGTCCAGCAAAATGGCTACTAAGACTAATCTAGCCTCACTACAGACGGCCATCTGGAATGCTCGCGGTACCTTAATTATTGATAAGGGGGAAATCATCAATTTCCTATCCAAGCACGACATCAACATTCTCCTAGTTAGCGAGACCTACCTTAAATCTACTTCCCGCATCCGTTTTCCAAACTACACCACTTACAGAACAGACAGACTAACGAACAGAGGCGGCGGAACCGCTATCTTTATTAAGTCTCATATAGACCATTGTGAGGCACCTCCGACCTCAAAAAGCCGGGCACTAGAATCATGCTCAATTATTGTTAATACTCGCACCTCCGGCAGCGTTAAATTCACGTCAGTCTACGTTCCTCCTTTTAAAAAGGACGATTCTATTACCAGATCAGATCTAGATAGCCTACTGGACGCTAAAGTTACCTCAGTAGTCATTGCGGGCGATTTCAACGCTAAGCACTCATCTTGGGGTGGCCGCCACTCTGACTTCAGAGGTAAAATGATCTACGAGTTCATTGAAGATAATAACATAACCTAAGCTGCTCCATCAGAGCCCACGCACTATCCCGCCAATAACATATATCGACCTTCTATTATAGACTTTGCCTTACTCGCGGAAACTGATTTCATTAGGAGACCCATCAAATGTGGCCCTAGCAATTAACAGACGCATCAGAACCCAAACTTCTTGATAAGACTTCAAATCAACGTTAGAGGAAAAGCTCATGCGACCAACCCTTCTTAACACTGAGGAGAGCATAGACTCCGCAGTCGCGACATTCACGGGCGAAATTCTAGAAGCCGTAAATTCAGCCACCGTAGTTAGACCATCAAATCATACACTCCGCCCAGACATACAACAGAGCCTTAAAGATAAAATCAGAGAAAAAAATAAAGCACGTTTGCAGTGGCAGGAGCAAAAACACCGCACATCCAAAACCCTATACAACAGGTTGATACCAGAGATCAGGAAAGAACTAGCAGAACTTGATGACGCCAGTTGGTGCCAAAAAGTCAATAACTTAATCAAGGGCAGCCCACCATACTGGTCCCTAACAAAAATCTTAAGACAGAACAAGCAGAAGATAACGCATATACAGGGACCTAACGGCCCGGTATACTCATCTTTAGATAAAGCTGAAGCATTTGCAATCAGCATAGCAAAACAATTCTCTCCAAACACAATAGACAGGAACAATCCGGAAATAGTTAACTATGTCAGACAAATCACCAGGAAAGGCAGGGAAATATACAATAAGAGGTCAGATCCTCCCCCAAATCCTCTAAGGCCGGCCACGGTCACGGAAATTGGTTGCCTCATTAAGTGGCTTAATAACCGAAAATCCCCTGGTAACGACGGTCTAACAAACAGAGCCGTCAAAAACCTCCCAGACAGAGGTATAGAAATACTTACACAGATAGTTAACGCCAGCTTAGAGCTCCAATACTTTCCAGCAGCCTGGAAAGTAGCGGACATAGTCCTCATTCCAAAACCCGGCAAAGACCTAACGTGTCCAGAAAATCATAGACCTATTAGCCTCTTACCGACATTAAGTAAAATCTTTGAACGAGTCATAAAACGCAGACTTCAAATCATGATCGATGAAGCAGACCTCATCCCAGAAATCCAACACGAATTTAGAGCAGGACATTCGACCAACCATCAACTACTTAGGGTTATCGAATACATTATCAAAGCATTTAACTATAAAGTCTTTTCAACAGGACTATTTCTAGACATAGCAAAAGCCTTTGATAAGGTCTGGATCAAAGGTCTTATAGTCAAGCTTTCAGAATCAGGACTCAACATAGCCATGATCAACATGATAAGCTCATTTTTCCAGAATAGGAGCTTCAATGTTAAACTTAATGGAATTAGATCCACAACAAAAATACCCACAGCCGGAGTCCCGCAAGGATCCGTGTTAGGTCCCACCCTGTACAACTTGTACACAAAGGACATACCGATTCCCACCGACAGTTACGGTAGCTCGACCATCGTTGCCCAATACGCAGATGACACAGCTATCCTTAGCAAATCGCTCAATCTCAACAAAGCAATTACGCAAGTCTAGACAGCGGCAAACCAAATATCCAACTGGTGCGATAAATGGCGTATTCAGATTAATCCAGCTAAGAGCGCTGCCATTCACTTTGCCAAGCATACGAATCGGCACCGCCTTAAAATGATAAATCTCAAAATGCACAACCACGTAATCCCTTGGGATAAGTCGGTTAAATACCTAGCTCTTACGATAGACAGCAAACTCACATTCAATAAACACATTCAAGAGAAAAAACGCCAAGCCGTAATAGTAAATTCAAGACTTCTACCCATGATGGGTCCCAAGAGTAAACTGTCTACTCGAGCAAAACTTTTGCTCTACACAGCAATTACCAGAACAACAATCACCTACGCAAGCCCCATATGGGCTTACTCAAACCCGAAACACATTAAACTCTTTCAGACTATTCAGAACAAGACATTGCGACGAATCACAGGCACACCGTGGTATGTACGCAATACTACACTTCACAGAGACCTTAAAATTGAAACCATCCACGAACATATCATGAAATTGCCGAAGAAATTCTACAAAGACATGAAAAACCATCCCAACGCGACTATTAAAAACCAACTGATCGAAAATGAAAGCGACACAGACTACGTCTATAGGAGGCCGAAGGCAATCCTGCTGGACAAGCATCCACCATAGTTCCTTCACATCCTCACCACAGACTCCCTTCTAACCAAGCGACTAATCTGTCATTTTCAGCGCAACAAGAATAGACATTGATACCCGACCTCCCCCCTAGGATAATAAAAGATGAAGGGCACCCCGCCGCCTGACATAAGTGCAGACGGAGGGAACCTTCCTCCCAAGTATTAAAAAATTTAAATACATACCACACATTTATCATGACACTGGGACTCAAGTATAAAAGATTAAATACTGCTCGGCGGGGTTGGACCATCGGACTATCAATGTCACTGCAGAGATCATCACCGGAATCAACCCGACCAGAGATACGACCTGAAGCTGGGTCATATCACTGTTAATTGTAAATAAAAGAATGTTTCTTTGTATTTATTTTATTCCTTGTATTTATTTTATTAAATGACATAAAAATATGTTTGTATGTGAGAATGATAACCTGTGCGTGCCCCTGTATGTAATTACAAGGACACGCACAATGCCAAAGCCTATGAAAAGCCATCAACCACAGATGAAGGAGATAAGGGGCCTTGCCCCGGGACTCCATCTAAAAGTAAAAGGCTATATACTAAGCAAGATCCGGCTCTCACACCAAAACTAGACTCACCTGCAATGTGTTGAATACGTCGCTGTGACGTCATCTTTATTCAAAAAACATACTTGCCAAATAGAGCTCCGCAGAATTGTCAAACGCGACTGTTTAGGTTGAAAAAAAACATCTGCTGTTGCAATCGACAAGTTGCATGCTTCTCGGGCTCTGAGTCGAAGATGCCAGGATGCATACAAACACCTATGAATTGGTCATTCCTATACCGGTTTGCCGATCGCCACATCCAAATATCCATACGTTTCGAAGGTTACGTGCCACTGTTTCTAGGTAGATCTGCGCGGACTTCATATGCAACACCGGAAAGCCGTTTATGGAAGGTTTAATTTTATGGCTATGCGGGAAACGAGGCGAGTCTAGATGTGAGAGCCGGTTTAGTCACTGACATGCCACAAATACAGTCAAAGTATGTATATCAACATTATGGTTTCGATTTTATTGATTTTTTCATCGATCTTTCTTTTCCTTAATAACATGTTGACTTCCGTAACCTTACTTTTACATATTTATAATTAATAATTGTGACAACTTAAATAAATTTAATGATCTATTTTTTTGATTTTTTGCTTTCAAACTCAATTACCAGTGACACTAAAATATTTATCTATAGGTCCTTAACACTACTTACTCTATTTATAGCATATAAGGTTGTCACCATTCGTGACAACACGTTTGGGCTATAATAATATTTATAAACACCTTACTGTTTATAGCCTGAAGAAAAGTCTGGAAAAAAAGATTAACTGGTTATAAAAATAGGACATAAAAACTTTCAATACTACCTTCTCGAGGTTTTAGGAGCTCACTCTTTTATAGCTTTGGCTTATATTATTAAAGCAGCAACAAGTAACAAAACTGAAAGTGTCCAGAAAGTTTACAAATAAGAAAATAACACGTACTAACATATAACGCTTTTGTAGCCAATTGTGTAAAAGCTCTTTAGCAAAGTAATCGTCGATCTACATCTGGTATATTATAACTTATGCGCTTTTTGATATAAAAAAGTTTAGTCATATTAAAGTTTTCAATTTTACGGAAAATCTACATAAAAATTAGATGTACCCACACATACATCGATTCGTTTCTTAAGGGGGGACATGCTCGTCGTAGGTCAAAATTGAGTTTTTACTGTATTTTCAAACCATGATCCTGGACACTTCTTAAACGTTGTAGATAATCTATTTATACAATTTTGAAGCCTTATTATCCCTCATATTTATTTTAAACATTTGATGACTGTATAAAGTATTTTTGTTACATAAAATAGTATTCTTTTAAACCTCTCGCTCTAATGTTTAAGAATATAGTCATATTTCGGTACATAACTGTGCAGTGGTGTTATAATTTTTTACATTTATTAATTTTTAAACGCATTTATAAAACCATCAGTATAATTTATATTGACATTATTATAGTGAAATATTTACGATAAAAAATTATATTGATAATCTCTGTGATCCCAAATTTGACAAGAATTAGGCATTTTATTATTCAAAAATTGGCAAGATTAACACTTTTGAAGATAATTCTAAAGATACTCATTATAAGCTATGTCTTTGACCATTTAAGTGTGATAAACATCCTACGAATAATGACTGCTTTATAATAATTATTGACCTAAGAATAAGGTAGTGTTTTTTTAAAATACGCCATTTCTTTTGGCATTCCCCAGTGGTTAAGCTACAACATACGGCCGTAGCCATAAATTGACAAACTATAATTAAAGTAAGGAGTAAAATTATGTTAACGCGCGTGTTTGAACATGTACCTAACCGATTTTTTTTAATTTTTTTTTAAACGGTACATGTTCAAATACGCGCGTTAATATAATTTTACTTCCTACTTCAATTATAGTTTGTCAATTTATGGCTACGGCCGTATGTTGTAGCTTAACCACTGGGGAATGACAAAAGAAATGGCGTATTTCAAAAAAACACTACCTTATTCTAAGGTCAATAATTATTATAAAGCAATCATTATTCATGATGTTTATCACACTTAAATGGTCAAAGACATAGCTTATAATGAGTATCTTTAGAATCATCTTCAAATGTGTTAATCTTGCCGATTTTTTGAATAATAAAATGCCTAATTCTTGTCAAATTTGGGATCACAGAGATTATCAATATAATTTTTATCGTAAATATTTCACTATAATATTGTCGATATAAATTATACTGATGGTTTTATAAATGCGTTTAAAAATTAATAAATGTAAAAAATCTTAACACCACTGCACAGTTATGTACCGAAATATGACTATATTCTAAAACATTAGAGCGAGAGGTTTAAAAGAATACTATTTTATGTAACAGAAATACTTTATACAGTCATCAAATGTTTAAAATAAATATGAAGGATAATAAGGCTTCAAAATTATTTAAATAGATTATCTACAACATTTAAGGAGTGTCCAGGATCATGTTTGAAAATACAATAAAAACTCAATTTTGACCTACGACGAGCATGTCCTCCCTTAATAATTGAAAGAAGATTAATATGAAAATTACAAACTCCCATTTCGCTTAATACTTTGGACGCGGAAGACGCACACGGTGCGTAATGACCAGGCGGCCGATCGATGTAATTAACGTGCATTTTAAAGGGGGCAATTAAAATCTCATTATCTATTCAGCAGCGAAAGCGTTAAAAATAAAAAGTTTTTCTAATAAATCATTTCTTATAATCAACGAATACTTCACAAGATTTTGAGAACGTAACATTCCATAATTATATTAAACATACATAGCTTGAAAACACCTCAAATTTATATACCCAATAGAAAAAATCATATTTTGAAGAAAAAAATTCAATGCTCGACGGTATTTGAACCCGTATAACCTCTGGTATCGCGCAAACTGTGCATTATACTATTATGCTACTAGCCTCTTATCTAATTACGACAATTTTTATTAGTTATTTTTATTAGTTTATTACTGCTTCTTAAAATAATATATATAATCTGGTGGGTAATACCATACCTATCAGCTCTCAGAGTAATAATATAAAGAGAGTTGCTATTGTTTAGCAAAGCGAAGCCGTGTTCCTCGCGTATAACTTCAATTTTATTATCATTAACTTAACCATGAAACGTTATACTATCATGTTGCTTCTCAGTACGGCAACCAAATTTGAACACAACATAGTTAAAAATGTTTTCTACTAAATTATCTAAAAATAATTACCATTAATTATATATTTAACACAAAAACAATCAATTTAATACTTTGGACATGGAAGATGCACCCGGCGCGTAATGACCAGGCGGCCGATCGATGTAATTAACGTGCATTTTAAAGGTGCTAATTAAAAAATCATTATCTACTCAGCAGCGAATGAGTTAAGCAACACGTGCTAACAGTTTTTAAATGAATGTAATCATTGACATCAATATTTACCGGCGACGTTTCCAAAAAATATTTAATTCAGCCGCAGAAATTTTATTGTACTCTAACGCATCTTTCGGAGATAATTTTTAAGCATGCCGAATGTTCTCATTCGCACTTACGATGATTCGTTTTTATTCAGGCCTTGTCTGAGATAGTATTTAACTATTTTATGTGTCAATGAAATACGGTTGGCATCCAGTTGAAACTATTTTCAAGCGTTTGTAGCACGTGGCTGAGCCACATTCATAAGATTCTATGACTTGCTACCGTAAAATAGCACGGTGGTGTTAATTCAATATAATATAATATTATCTTCAAAAATTAGTAAAAGTGTTCATGTATGCATGTGAAACATGGACTGCTAATGTAATAGAGATACAAAAATTACAAGTAGCACAACGTGGCATGACAAAGTGCATGTTAGGCATAACGCGTAAATATCACAAAATAAACCAATGAATAAGGAAGCAGACAAGATTACATGGTATGATAGATATCGCTAAGGAGATGAAATGACAATGGGCTAGACCACAGGTTCTCAAACTTATTTCGACCACCACCCACTTTGAGATTTAAAAAAAAATCTAGTGCCCCCCACATTTTTTAACTTAACTTTTTACATTACAATCATCTTGCGTATCTTAATAACAGTTATTGCAAATATAATTTTTAAAAATGCATTATTATATGGAAAGGATAGATAGGGTGTGACCCATATCCTAATTTTGAGATCAAAGAATGTTTCAATGAGAGGAAATAAAATACATACCTACCTACTTAATCATATTAAGAAGCTTTTTATTAACATTAAAAGAAGGCTTTGAATTTAAAAGTTACCTAATGTGAAGGATGAATTTGATGCATTTTGACGAGTTTGTTAATATCAGGCTCGAATTCACTTAATATCAGCCTTAAGTCGCCGCTAATTTGCAGCCGATTTCTCTTTTTAGTTAACAATTTTATTTAGTTAACTTAACCATGGACTACGTACATGAAAAAGCTGCATCCACATTATTACATGCGTAAGCGACTCTAATTTAATCGTTTATACGGGACTGCAAGCATTCGATTAGTAAATCGCATCTCAAGTGGTGTCGTGTCTAGATTCCGTCGGATTTTTATAGATGGAATTTGTCTGTCGTAGCCCCTCTACATTTCCTTAATGCTTCGTAATTTCTTTTGAGCCTTCTACTGCCCCCCTGAAAGTCTCCAGCATCCACAAGGAGGCTTTATCGCCCACTTTGAGAAAGACTAGGCTAGACACATCACTCGGCGAGTGGACAAAACCGCTGGACACATTCCGTCATAAAATAGCACCCAAGGGCCATTTAACTCTCACAGGGACACTCTAAAACCCGCTGAATAGACGAGCTCATAAAGTTCAGTAGTTGGATGTAGCAGTAATGAACTTGAAACCGAAGCTAGGGGAGGCCTTCATCGTGTAACGAACTCGAGTGATAATGATATAGATATATACCAAATAATGTTAATATACTTTTCATGTAATAATATTACATACTTTACTATTATCATAGTATCTTTTAATGTACGACGTAGGTACTGTAATTTAATACGTACAAAATTCACACATAAAATACAATTTCAGTAAAGTTGTCGATCAAAAAATATATGGATTGACACTGACTTCTTATACAATATTTGAATTTCAAAAATAATCTATCTGTTCAAATCACTCGATCCGACAGATTTACTTTGCTTGGAAAACTGAGATTCACATTGCACATTCGATCAAAATACCAAACCTCCTACAAAATCTTTAAACTAACAAATACAGCTTTACAATATTATTTTCCTCACGTTTCTCAGAAATTCGTTATTTTTGCAGATTGATTGGATAGTTGATAGTGTGATCTGTTATCTAAGCTCTAGCGCATGTTAGCTGTGGCATTCACGGAAATCCTGTTTACACAGGAAATAATTATTGTTTATAAATAAGTAGGGTCGTTCCTGATAATCACCTTCACCGATGCTATTTTCATTTAACAGGTATGTTGGAATGATACATATGAAAAACAAAATACTGAATTTCAATCAATGACGACGTATTTTTTTGGTAGAAATACCGTATAGGTATATTTTTTAAATTTTTAAAGTACTTAAGTATAAAAAAGATTCACCATCTCTGCGCTAGTATATTTTTTGTTTGAATCATGATATCACTTTTTTACGACATCCGTAAATTTTAAACATTGTATTATATTTAATGTAAGTGTACAGATTCAGCTACGATTTAAGCAAGATAAAAATATATTCACATAGGTAAGCAAAAACTATAATGATATATATTATTATATAAATATTTCGGCTACACCAGTTTCACTTAACCATAAAGAATCTGATCGGAGATAATATTCTAGAATCAATTTGTACGTAAAGAACCAAACTAATTAATACTTTAACAAAAAAATCATTTTCACCCGCAAAAAATGACTGCACCAAATAAGAAACAAACTTGGTGAAAATAGTAGTAGTAATTGTGGCAGACAGTTTTAAAATTGGTGGACCGAAGTGTATGGCGTAATTGAAAAAAGTGATAAAGCTATATTATGTATGCTATGTTCTGTGAGTCGTATCTAGAACATCATCATTTTGATAGGGTTTTAAAAAAATATTTTTCTTCATGAAAAACTGCTCGTCACGTCAGACAGTCAAAAAATTATATTTGGTAAATTTTGGCACGCGTACGTAAAAAAGTTTGCCAACACTTGTCTTACCTAACTTTTATCATAATCCTACCAAAAATACAATAGTGATTGTCAATTTCCTGTGTGCGAAACGTGTATTTTTTCTCTTGTTTGTTAAATCGTGGTAAAAAAAAACTATGTTATGTGTTACGAGATTAGGTTAGCAAACGGAATTTTTTTTTTCGTGTCTCGTCTCACGTGTCAGTATGATTTGTGTTAAAATCACGTAACTATTTTATTAATACATTGTCAAGTTTACCTTCAAAATTTACTTTTAAAAATGAGATGGCAACAATGGAATCTGAAAAGAATGGCTTTTTTCTCGCACACACGGGGAGTTGAAATCATAAATAAAACATTCGCACGGCACTATGCTTTCTGAGGCCGGATTCCAGAAATTTGTTTTATTAAAATACCCTACGAAATCTCATACATTTTCCATGGGCTACAGAATAATTTAAATAATCGAAAAAATATGCACTACAGTGAATGAATATGTACGCTATTTTTTTTTAAGAAAGCAATCTGTTGACATAATATTATTATGTATACTATGTATTAAAATTTAAAGTCAACATATTTTTATTAATCGCTACTACTTAAAAACCTATATAATTAACAAATAATTATAATTCTTTACAACTTAATGAGACATAGGTACAATAATTGTGAAGGAATTAGGACACATTGATAATTTTCCACAAAATAGTTAAATAAAAAAATTATTTAATTACTAAAACTTACATAAATTTAAGTATCTAAAACTATTTTTAAATCCAAAAATAAACTTTTATTAAAAAAAAATATATCATTAAATGGGCATTTGTTGAAGGCTATCAAATTATAATATTTATTATTATGTAATTTTGATTTTATTTTCGTTTGACCACTTCTTTTATTCAACGAATAATTGAAAATGTTTGAGAATGTAACATTCTATACACATTGAACGTAGAACATTTTAAAATACCTCATGCATATTATAACCACTAGAAAAAATAAATTTAAAAAAAATGCGACAACCGAAGGTGTCGTTAATAATGTTCGCTACCGGTTTTTGTCCATTAAATCAAGGTACGAATCCAGGTTTAAGTCCCGTCGGGTGTCCTATCGGGCGGCTATAAAATGCACAATATGTAGTTTATTACATTTTTGGACATGTTTGACTTTAAATTCTTTTTATTTATTTTAAATTGAGCTCAGTATGGTAGGCTGCTCTGAGTGACTATCAGTGTGGGTTCAGGAGAAATTGTAGCACAATGGATCAGATTTTTACACTGCGCCAGATACTAGAAAAGAGGTGAAAATATAGCCAAGATGTCCACTGTCTCTTCGTTGATTTCAAAATTGCATACGACTTTGTGCATAGAAAAACTCTCTGGAAAATATTGAAAGAGTTTCAGTTCCCAGAAAAGCTTATCAATTTGGTTAGGGTATGTACAGAAGATTCTCTATCACCGTTGCTTTTCAATCTTACATTAGAGAAAGCAGTGAGAGAAGCTCTCAAAAGTGACGGAGGAGTCGACCTGAATGGATCCCATAAAGTTCTTGGCTATGCAGATGATCTGGTGATCCTGGGCGATGATCAGGTACATATAGTTGATATTTTCACTGCATTGGAGGCCACGGCAAAGAAAATTAATCTTCAGGTTAACGCAGAGAAGACCAAGTACCTAAGAGTGTCGAGAAAAAACCGAAACTCAGGAAATATTGTAATTGGCAATTCCATATTTGAAAAAGTAGCACAATTTAGGTACTTAGGAACTGGGATCTCTGAAAAAAATGATCTTGACACAGAGGTTGCCTGCCGACTGAAGAGTGGAAATAGAGGTTCTTTGCATTGAAGAGCATATTTGGGTCCAAACTGCTGTCTAGAAAAACGAAATTTTGGGTATACAACGTGATCCTAAAACCTATAGTTCTCTACGGATGCGAAACCTGGAGCATTACGGAGAAACAAGAAAAGGCTATCCAAGTATTTGAAAACAAAATTCTCCGAAGAATACTTGGACCAATTAAAGAGATAAATAAAAAATAAAAGATCAGAAATATTCTGAGGGCAAGAAGGCTGAGATGGGCCGGTCACGTTGTAAGGTGCAAAGAAAGCAGAGCTCTCTACAGGGTGTACAAGGGAGTCCCAGTGGGTATCCGGCCTCTAGGCCGACCTCAGAAGAGATGGTCGGACGCCGTCAGCAGAGATGCAGCGAAGCTGGGTGTGACCGACTGGAAAAGAGAAACTCTGGACAGAGACGCCTGGAGGATGGTTGTGCAGTCGGCCACGGACCTAAATGGACCTTAGCGCCAGTTTAATCAATCATCTTCATTATCATCATGGTAGGTAACAATTTAACATAATTATATAATAATTGATTACCTAATTAAATCTCTTTTTAAATTATTTTTCTTCAATAAATGTATTAAATACAATATTTCGCAGTTCCGTCACATTATTTTCCTATTTGCACTACAGTAGTGTTTTACGTTGTCTTAAAACATTGACAACATGAAGTGAATCAATACAATAAAAACCAACTCTTAAAGTAGGGGTTTTTCTAAATAGTTTTTAAATCATTGAATTAAATAATATTATTGTTATGAAATATGTTTAGACATGTAATTATCGTTTGATTAAAATACTTTGATATATAAATCATCAGAAAATTATTTTTAATTGGATGTCTTATAATATTCCGTCGCTAGAAACCGGTAGTAACATTATGCTCATAAAAGCTCAATAATATTTCTTTCCTCTACCAAGCTTTACTACTACTATTTTATACTTGTGGTCGGTAGATCCAAGTTAGATCCGTTAACATTTAAACATTAATTCGATTCGCACAGAATGCAAATCTAACCTAACCTAACCTAACAAATAATCCAGTTTATCCAGGTTGGACGGTTTTTAATATACGGCCTTATATTTCCGATAAAACATTTCACGGTGAAGTGTGATACGGCGAACTGCATACGTACAAGTTTCCGGATACGGTTAGATTCACACTGCCGAGGCAAATAAAACTCCATTGTAATATTTATTTAATCAATATTATTTAAATTGAGTGGCTATCCATTTGTGACACTCGCCACAAACACCAACATGGTCAACTTAATTCATGCATCTTATACGTGGTCGACCAATACATCTGCTTTCTGCTTTTACTGGACATGACTCATTCATCCTGTGTACATAGCCCAACCATCTGAGATGTTTCAAATTAATAATTTAATAATATGCAGGCGTTTGTATAACCCTAACTAACTGTCGATCAATAATAATGCCTGCATATAAAAAAAACAACGTAGCGTGATGGCAACATCGAATGACGCTTTGTACACGCTGATAAAATAACCATTTATTATTAGTCTTTACTCGTTGTCTTTACCCGTCACGGCCACGCCCCGATAATAGATACACTAGAAACTTAGGTAAATTATTGTTCTCAATTGATTTAACTAGCTAACCCCTATACATCAAAAACACATTATTAAAACAACTAATCTATTTGATGCATGCACTACACCAGTTTAAGCAAGTGTAAAATTTTTCAGCAAAAAGTCAATATCTAGTCTAGACTATCTTGTCAAAAGTTTGGGAAGTTAATGTTGACAAAAAATGTCTGGCCACGCATTAACACCTTCGAATTTTTTTGATATAAGAAAAGCTTAACTTAGGTACAAGCTTTTTGTTAGCTTTCTGACGGGTGCGCTTTTATGAGTTATTTACCAAGTCTCCGGTCGTGTATAAATTAGCAAAATTGTGGTTATACGAACTTAAGACCAATACAGCCTATAAACCACACATTTCAATGGACAGTCGAAAAGTAATATTTTAATAATCTTTTTCTCCCAAATAAAACTTTTTAGAAATTGAAATATTAATATAAATAAAATTGTTAATTAAATATAAGTTTAATGTTTCATTACAATCAACTAAGTATTATTTATAAATTGAAAATACTATTATTATGTGATTAAAAACTGCTTCCACCAATGACATTAATATGGAAGAAGCATCTGGAAAAAAAATGACACTCACTTTTTTGACGGGTCTGCCGAATGGCATAATCTGTTCTAACGCCATTATAATAAAAGCGATATTGCTATAAATTCCCGATGCTTTTTGTCGGGTCTGCCGAATGGTTCGGTTCGAACGGGTTCGCTCTCGCTCAAATAAAACACTATTCTAACGCCATTTCAATAAAGGCAATATTGCTATAAATTCCCGATACGTGATATCGCATAATGGAAATTGCGTGGCGTCTACCCATACATGTGCAAATGTCGCTATGTGCGAATTTACTTGCTAGCTACTGTATTGAGTGCATTGTCCATTAATAATGTCATTGGCCTCCACAGAGTGGAGGTTATATTAACAGATTTCTGTTTTTACGAGAAATGGATAATAACGACTTGCTCAACCTATTAGATTTACACACATTACATTTTCAAACTATTTAATAACTTATATAAAATAAATTGATTATAATTAGTATAATATAATATATTCCTACTGCAATCAAATCTGTGTGAAAATTGATCTGAGCAAAAACATCTCTAAAATATTAAAATACCACTTAAAAGTGGTTTCTATAAAACCATAGTAAGAATCTTATTTTTTTACGTCCATTAATTTATATTATGTCACACAATCCGTAGAGGAAAAGTGACAACTGACAACGATGTTCGTTCTCGCAAAGTGGTAAACTATGCTATGCGAACTATAATATTTGACAGTAAATAGACAAGTAAGTTATTAAAAATGTGGTGAAAGATTCATATATAAAATTTTATTATTTTTATTGTGTTTCCTTTGCCCTATCATCAATGGATTTTTATATAACCAATGATGCAGAGTGGCAGATCACAGACTACTTAGTTATTTGAAAAGCCGCTACATTCTAGTTGAGAATCCTTTTTTGAATTAATATATTGTATGTAGTCTATATAAAGCTTTGATTAGCTTTCCCATATTTTTTTAAGTAATTCTTTATCAATGATTTAATCATACTGAATAAAAATATTAACTTTCTATCTAATGTATATTTTGAAAATGATTTTTTTATGTTCACTAATACTGGTGGAATTTCTATTTTTTTAATCCACGTATACAAAAATGAGGCTTAGTTCAATATAACTTTATACAATATCAATATTCTTTATGATATTAACAATAAAAAAAAAAAAAAATAGAATTTCCCGACTCGTTTTCTTCTGGGTATGCTACGAGTATCAATGCAATCCTTGTCTACCCGAAGAGTGGTTTTTCTTTTAAAGCATTTCTTTTTACTTCTTCGTGGGTTCATTTACAATCCGTTTATACTGGCAAATAATAATTTTCATGTTCCCACCAATATCACTCGTAGCTCCACGGTCTTCAAGATACCTCGTCGCAGGACAGATGTTATGTTTCATGATGCCGTGTATCGAGCAATTAGCTTATTTGATGGCACCATAAAGGTTGATTTGTTTTTTATTAACTATATAATGTTTGTGGACGTAATAAATAGGCTAAATTTATAATTGTATAAATTATCATATTTCATTCATTTTTACACATGCTGTCTTTTTATTGTTATTTGTAATTAAGATATTTTTATATATTTGTATTTATTATGTATTATGGCGCATTGGCCAATAGCTGTAATGCCGTAATACTCTTTTTATAAATAAATAAATAAATATAACTATGTCCTAAAAATATTAATATTGTATCGGAAAATACTGAAAAATTTTCTTTTGTGGGTTAGCTTCTTTCTACATAAAACCATCAATCATAAATTATACGCATCCTGTTTTAAAAATATACAATATATATATGATGTATTAATGTAATGAAAAATGAAATCGATAGTACTGTTGTAGGTATTAAGAAAGTAGAAATATTCCAATAAAAATATATTTCAAAGACATTATAGGTATTTGAAAGAATAATATTTTTTTTCCTTTGGCATATTGTGTTTATTTCATCGATATCCTAATACAAATTATTGTACGTAGTATGCGTAGGTAGTTAGGGAATGAAAAGAAATATTTGGTAATCTGACTAAATCCATCAATTTGTTTTCCTTGAATTTATATACACAAGGAAAAAAAATCGCATTGAGAATAAATCCCTTTCAAATTAGGCGTGACTGATTGATTATATGTGATTTGTTAAAATAAAACGTAATACAAATTGTGTTGGTTCCAAAAACCTTAAATATCCACATTAATAAAAAAACACATATTTTCGGCAAAATTTTTTATTTAAATTATTAGCAGTATTTTGTAACGTAGACATTTTCTCAAAATTCGGGTAAAATACTCAAAAGATTGCAGAGTAAACATGTTTTTGTAATAACATTCTTCTTTATCTTTTGATGTCATTATATATAAATAATTGGTGACCAAATTTCAATACATTTCCTTATACTGAATGAGTCGTATCAGATTACCAACGCATTAGTCATTGATACACTTGCGTAGGTACTCAAGATAATCTTATTCTTAATGATATAGAGAAAATAATATTTTTTTATTAAGGAAAATATAATACAATTTGGCGGTACTTAGATAATCATAATTATTTTTTCTATATATTGATAAATATCCACCACTGCAAGTATCTTATTCGCTTTTAGAATCATCGCACTTTTTATAGTTATTGTCAATTTTCTGTTTCTTTGTAAAAATATATCGTAAAGCTATAATAGTCTCTGCAATGAGTAAATGATAATAAAAGAAATAATTAAGTTTCATAAAATCAACTAAGCTCCTAATAAAACGACAGAAATGTAATAATTTACGATAGTTACTCAATTTAATTTAAAAATTGGTCTTTAGTTTTTCTCCTATTAGTCGTACCATGCGGTTGGTATGTTCAAATGTTTTTTTTTATTATTTATATATTACAATATTTTATCGGCTTGTCATTCTATTTCAATATATTTATCAGTATAGTAAAGCATGAGTAAGTGTGTTACATGCTAATATTTGGCATTATAGCAGTTTATTAATCTTACCACTCAGCATTAAAAGTGTGATACACTTCGATATTCATGTTTTATTTTCAAACCACATGGCAGTAGCGGAAGCGATTGTCAGCAGTTTCCTCAATCATAACCTAGATCAACAGTATCTATTATGATTTATTTAATTGTGACAATGACTTGATTTGTATTGATTTCATGTGTATAAATAGCGAGGAATATCCACAATTCGTCATCTGACACATTCACCTCAATTCTCACTCAACCACTATCACTCTCAGTATTATCGTTAATCGTAGATCGGTAGTCGTCGCTACCGAATTGATCTATACTGTTAATAACTACTTCTACCATTGTATTTATCTGTACTCTACATCAAGATAATAAATATCTACATCCGTATCCACTACCGCTACCTTTATTTACACTCATCACAATATTCTCCCTCACCGATCCCCAAAACTACAATGATCTAAATAATTTGTGGACGATATATTCTTATTTCTTACAACGTATTAACTTAAGTAGCATACGTACTACATAATAATAAGCGGTAACACGCCGAATATTTCCGAACACGTGTATGTTTCCGAAATCACCCGAAACGCTATCTTTAATAAAATACATAAGTATTATAATATACCCACGGCGAACCCAAGCAAGTAAGATATACCAAAGAATATAAAAATAGTAAAATTGCAAAGTTTGTTGTTTAAAAAAAATACCAACTGACGAGCGAACGCAAGTCTGTTGGTGAATAATTGATATTAAAATAAACTTTCATACTTTCTCACATATGCGAATGGAATTTCTACGCATAAAAATAAATTATTTTCAAGTAAAAATTGTGTTAGTAGTTTCATGGTATACTAAACTACTCAAAGTTTTTAATGTGCCTTAGAGCACGAGAAAGCTTTATGTAATATTTTCAGAATATCTTTATATACAAATTTATTACCTAAAAATTGAGCTTCGGCATAACGGAATAATATTTTTTTTACTAATAATAAAATTGAAATTTCTCTTTTTGACTATTTTCATAATACCTTAGCAGAAAATGTAGTTATATTTTGTATGTCTGTCTATATATTTATTTCTTTATAAAAGCTAAAGTAATATAAATTAAAGCTTCCAAAGCCCAACCCAATAGACTGGGAGAATAGTTGACAATTTATTATTCTTCGTAACCTGCACTTTGTGCTTTGGCATATGCTGCTCGAATAGGATAGAACATGGCAATTCACTATTTATCTAATTATTTTAATTTTTGCTCAATTTTAATTGGTTCCGTTTTTTTAATCATGTTTGTTTATTATTATTTTGTAACCATGGTTATCTTACTATAAATTATTCTGTATTTTTATTACAACGCTTTTATTAGCGCGTATTCTTGTTTGTCCGGTGGTTTTTTGTCCAGTACAAATGTTGCAATCAATTTTAACTAACTTCCCGACTAGCTAGACATTTGAAACTTTTAGAATATATCAGAATACGATGCCAATGCATTCTTTTAATACTTTTAGCCATCTTTAAGCAGAATTGAATTCATTTTCAGTTAATTTGTTTGGAAAGTTTTTCAGAAAAATCCGTAAAAAGTAAAAGACTATTATTGGTTGCTAAGGAGGTGGTCCTAGCAACTAAGTTATTAATATATACGTGCGTTACTATGGAAATCAAAATAAAATGTCAAAATGACATTTCAGTATTATATATTTGTTTGTTTGTTTGTTTTTTATTTACTTCATATCAAGTACAAGTTAAAGCAAATTGAGCATAAAAATTCAAAAAAAAATTTAAAAACGTTGTACCTATATAAAAAGTTATTTTTATCTTGTAATTATTAAATATTGAAATAATAAAAATCAATAGTTTTAAGGTAGACTCAGTGCATATTTATAAGACGATTTGGTGCAGAACGGCTTTATGATTAAATATGAAAGAAAATCAACGTTAAAGAGGCAATTAATATTATTTGAAGATTTAATGTGTTCATGTTTTCATTTTAATGCAAAAATCTTGTAAATAACAAAGTAATGTTTAATAAATAAATATGATCGTTATTAACATAAAAATAAATACGTATAATGAAATAAGTGTTTTGCGTTAATTTTTTTGACTATACCCTGAAATAAAGCAATAATAAAACGTACCCTTTTACAGAGTTAAAAACGGTTTAGTACTTTTAATACCATTAGGCGGAATAAGAGCATGATAACAATTAGGTACACTAACAAAATATACAACTAACTAAATATTGTAAACTATAGTTAAAGCCATAAACATGTACCGAATGGGTACCTAACACAATTATTTATTAAACAATGTGGAAAGGCCTTAGTGAAATCAGTAGGTGTATTTTGTCGTGTAGGTTTGCTGGTTTTCAAAATGTATGGTTACGTCTTATTGGTATGCGATTGACCTCACTTCACGTGCTGCTATCGTTAGACATGTGAACATACTAAAATTTTTGTAATATTCTTGTTTCTTTCCCATTGCTGTATGGAGATTCGATTTTATTCAGAGGTGTTTAACTCCATTATTTTTAATGCTCAGTTACAGATTCCGTTTCAATAAAATTAAAAAAAATCACTGTGTTCAAATTTGTCAAAATGAAATTTGGAACGTCGTTTCTAATAGTAGGTTCTGATTCTTCAAAAATATATTCTAAGTCTTATAAAGACTACTCAAGTGAAGAATTTTCGAACCGTTTTTTAAAAATGTTTGGTGTAATTTAAAAATAAACTATATGCTATGTAACATGTTTATATAACACAATTTAAACTCATAACCATGTCAAGTAAATATTTATTAGTCATATAGACTTGAATGTGTGCAGTGCTACTTTTATATCAAGTCTTCTACGTCACCACGGTCGTTTCTGGAACTAAAACCCGCCCCCCGTATTTACTTTTCTCTGCTCGATATCACGTGAAGTTTAATTAACATTAAATATCTAAATCTTTGCGGAATCAGACAAACAACATTAATTCGAATATAGAATTTCAAATGATAGATAAAATTTATAATTATCATCAATTACCACCAAGTAAATGGTAAAACCTTGAAAAAAATGTTCGATCCTTTGAGAATGATTGACCCGAACTCATTTAAAATTTCCTGGTTCCGCTTCAAAGTTTTCAAAATTATGAAAAAATAAAGGTGTTATTTTTTAAATAACTATGTATTTTTAATAGTTTCCAGTTTTCTCATAATCGCACTGACAACACTGCATATTTGTCTAAGTTCTCTTGTTTAGATTTAAACAACGATTTCCGTGGCTTCAGTATATGGTGCAAAGGCACTTTACGCGATTACGTTATATTCCTAAATACGTCATATTATCATGAAGGTAAACGATAAGCCGGTTTTAATTGATTTATCCTTATGCATAATGATTTATGTAGTTTCAATAGTCAAAATAAAATAATTTATCACGGTTGAAGGTTTGAAAGGATCATTCAATTGACTTGTATTGTTTAAATGTCAATAAATAATTAATATCGACGCTTTGCAGAATATAAATAATGACATTTCTGACTGCAAACCGGACTTTGATTATTAAAGTTAATTGTTCTTTGCCCAAGGGTAGATTTATGATTGAAATTTTCTAGAAATCAGTGATATTATTTCCGGGAAACCCACAATTATTATCTTTTTCGAATACTAAGATCAAACGATTGGCAACAAACATAATAAAGATCATACTCATTGATAAGCTCTTATTTGATCTCATATTCATACTTTACACGCACCGTGTTTATTCCAGGAATACCTACTACTTTTATTTTTGTTTTTGTTTGCGACGTAATATTTTTTTTTATAATAAGAATAATAAATTTTATAAAAAATATAGTGATAATACTGATAACAAATCATAATTTAAATTTGTAATGTTAAGTGGCACGCATTTCCATATGGAGACGCATTAATTCATTATGCAATAACACCACATAAACAAAAATAATTCCATTTCGTAATTACATATCAAGAAAGTGAACACGTTTATAATGCATTCAATGACAGAAATATTATTCTTTGAAACATTATAATCAGAAAACCACGGCAACCTTTAACATAAGTCCATCATTTTTTGATTATAAAATAAATGGCTACTTTGACACTTGATATTATTTTATTATGTCAGTTAGATCATTCAAATGACAAAAAATTGAAACAGTGTACTTATTTCAACTGACTAACGTTTATAAACCAAATTATTATTTTAAAATAAAAATTAGGCAAAGTAAATTGTACTACAATAATTGCGTGTCCATATGGACACGGGTGACACTAACGTGAGCAATTGGGTCTGGCACTAAAGAGTTAATATTATATCATACTCTGAATATATATACTCCTGAATGAAGGCCTTTCCAAGATGTACTCACTTCTTTCAATCCTGTGCGTTGCGTTTTCACGTACTTTAGCCTATTTTTAAATGTTTGCTACGTCTTGATCTATATGTTATCTTTTATTTTAAGTGAAATAAAAGAAACCACAGAGCTTTGAGATACTTTTTTTGCATAGCAAACAAGTAATAAATATAACGAAATATGATTTTTTATGAGTATAAATATATTTCTGTGAAGCCAAATATTTATTTTTATTTTTCTTTAGAATAAAATTTTCATATTAAGTTTATGTTTTTAAAAGCCATGTCAAATTAAATAATAAAGCAATGCCGAAGTATTGAAGAAAAAAATGCGACAATTTTGATGACTGTAATATTTTCTGCTTTGTGAAAATATTGGTATAATTATTACGCAGTTGGAGTTTATAAAGTGGCACATGTATTTAAAACTTTATAAGTAACAATTTTAAAAACATTACTAAAAAAATTTTGTATCTAACTTAACTTAGCCTGCTATTGATAATGCCAATTATGATATCAATATCTGTATTTAAATGAATCGCTTTGGATATTGATAATTTGTGGGTTGGGGTTTACTGCCAAAAGTGGTAAGGTATGTTATATAATTACAATTTTAAGTTTGACTTGTCTTCTAAAATCAGGCATAATGGTGATTTCTCTGTGCTTTATTTATGTTCTATTCTATAAATCGGATGACCTTGATTTTTTTTCTAGAATATATATTTATATGGAGACACATTCCGTTGTAAACTCTAAATACCTATATTATTTACTTAATACCTTTTGGCAGTAACCACATGAATTCTACTTGCATGAGGATAAGTTTGGGTGAACAATGTTTTATATTATTCGTAAATAGATACTACTTAGCTGATTAAGTATACGTCCATGTATTTTTTTTTTATGTTCATATATTATTTACTCTTCAAATTAATCTATTTTTTATATTGTGTATTTTATTTATTTTTCCATATAAGATTCCACATAATTCCACATAAGACCAAAATGGGTCATGAAGAGTGGAAAGATTCCGAAGAGGCCTTCATTCAGCAGTAGGTATATAAACACATGCAAATAATAGTGATTGATTGAAAAAACACCTTCATACAAATACCTACAACAACACAGCAAAAATATTATACAGATCTCATCAATGGACCTAACCGACGTTCTAATCAATTTTCCTATAAACGGTTGTCCTAGGTCTATATAACAATAGCTGCGTACACCCTGATATACTTTGGATTTAGATAGTGGTGCGTGTTCAGTTGTGGCATAGCAGTGAATTTTTCGTGACAAAGAAAGAAAATAAATCGACTATCTGTAGGAAGGACAGTGTTTAACAAACCGGAACATCGGTCTTTCAAAATAAGGCTCTATTCGACCTGGAAAACTTTCATGTATGAAAACACGTAGTAGTACAATGAATTAGGCGGACGGTAATTCGGAGAACATTTTTTTCAAGCATTACTGTTGATAATGAAGAAAATAAGTATATATTATTCACATAAAAAATGTTCCGAAAAAAAATCTTATTTTAAATTTTTTTTTCTTGTTTTGATATCAAGTTTAAACTATAGTTGTAAAATATTTAATACAAAAGCCGGTACTCTTCGGTTAAAGCGAATACAGCGGAAAACGCATTTTGAAAATAGCCGATAAACTGGATTATTTGTTAGGTTAACCTAACCAAACCTTACCTTACCTAAACTAACCCAAACTAACAAATAATCCAGTTTATCGGCTATTTTCAAAATGCGTTTTCCGCTGTATCCGCTTTAACCGAACAGTACCCAAAAGCCTATAGCTTCGTGGGTCCCAAGTTCAAATTCTGGGTCTGAAAAGTTACATAATATATTGCTTTTCAATGTGTGTATGAGTCAGAGTATGGACCTTAAAGGTTGAGCAACTGGCTGACATCCATTTCTCGTAAAAGCAAAACCTGTTAATATAAACCTCAGCCCATACTATGATCTCATTAGGATTGGACACGGTCGGAAAAAAATGCAAAATTTGACCTGTTCCACAAATGTTCTCCACTGACTTCTGTCCATCGCCAATATTCTCTTTGCTTCATACAATATAATTAGTTTTTTAGAACAACGTAATACCGAGTTTTGTTAACGTGCATGGTTGATAAATAAATCTAGTACTCGAATTAGTATGTAATACTACCTGAAATAATAAGAAGATTTCAGTGGTTAACTTTCAAAACTGGACGTGTCCCATATATGCCGAAAGTGAATTATTATCGGAATATCATTCTATAACCTCATACACACTTTGTTGACTTTCAAAAATAGCCACAAAACACCAATTTTATATTGAAAAGAGGTTTCAAAAATTAGGTTGACATTCAAATAGGGACACGTCCAACGGTGTTGACATTCGAAATGAGACATGTCACTTTCAGCTAATGGCAGGACTATATTGAGTCACGTGACTAACTATGTTGTCATACAATCTGACAGTTTGGTTTTTGTCGCGTGCGTGTTTTCGCTCTGTGTTTTTATTTGAAAAGTTCATTTATCTCTGAGGAGTGAATAGTGGACATGTCTAGTTTTCAAAAATTACCACTGATTTAGTGATAATTAACATGTTAATTATTCTGCAATCCACGTTATAATATTTTTTTTTTCAAATATGTAAACACAAAGAGTTTTGACTAGGTATATTAAGAGGGATTTATTAAAACTCTAAAAATATAAATTTTAAGCGCCACATAGATGTACCTTATTTAATTTCCGCTCGGTGTAAATATTTTAAAATTATAAACAGACTTGTGACCACTAACAATAATCGACTGAAGAAGCAAAGGAGATGATTGCCCGACTTGAAGAGTCTGCTTAGGATAACCAAGGTCTATCTTGGGCTGTAAAGATTAAGAAGTTAGATTGAAGAAGAAATTTTTAAATACAGTTTATGAAATGTTCAATATTCACCGCTAAAAAAATCCAAGCGGTGGGTAAGACGGAAGAGTTAGGCAAAATTGTAAAGTTATTTAACAGAATAGGAGTGAGGACCTGATCGACGGATCCCCTTCTAGAAGAGAAGAGGCGATATGACAGCGAGTCGCAGTCAAAGCCTCGGTAAAATCACAAAAAAAAAAAAAAAAAAAATCCAAAACTTTAATTATTTTAAAAGCTTTAACATAACATAAATTAGAAAATGTTGTAGATATAGGTACTTATAGAAAAGGTTTGGGGTAATTTTTGTATACCTATTAATAATTATTACTAACATCCGCAGTAGACTAATGGCAGAGCATCCGCTTTTGAAGTTATGAGTCGCGTGCTTGAACCCTTGTCTCACAAATTTACATATTGTTTTTTCACTTTGAATTTGGATCCAAAACGTAAATCTAATAGATTAAGTTAACTTCAACTTTAACATTCCTAGTTTAAAAAAAACTTTCTAGGGAGACAAAGAAAATCCACATCTGATCATGGAGCAAATAATGATGATAATAAGCAAAGTTTTATTGTAATTTTCTTTAATAAAATATGTAAAATTAAAGCTATATTCAAGTTATTAACATTTATCAGTGATTCAATAAACCATGGCAGATTCTAGCCTTCTCCAAGAGTACTGAACCAGTATTCTCTAGGTGTCTACATTTTTAAATAAATTATATGTTTTTGTCAAAAAAACAACGGTTAGTTGTAGGTGCTCATCACTTTACTCTAAGTTTACCTCACTTTTCCACTCTATCTAATCATATTCATAGGTCATGATGTATTATTGCAGTGTGTACTTTATGTAAACGCAAATATTTGAAAATCAAAAATTTTAAAGACATTTTAAGAAATAAGAATTATTTTAATAATTTTATTTATGAAGTAGGGATTGCAACACCAGTATTTCAAAACCGATACCTATTCAATTATTTATCGATACCAAGATACTGGTTTCAAAAATTCAAAATACTGGTATTTTCGATATTAAAAAAGCATACACGTATATTATGTTTTAAATTTTTTTTTTAATATTATTTGCTACTAAATTTAGTGTATAAAATTTATCCTGCCAAAAAGCAAATAATATATTGACTGAAACCAACAAAAGTTAAATAACATTAAAACAAAATCCATCAAATATACTTACAGATTTGTCGCAATAAATTAAAATATTTTGAAAAAGAAATCATTCGTGGGAAATTATTTCCGATTATTATTAACTATTAATCTAACACTGATATTACTCGTACATTCAACAAACGTTGAATATAAGAGAGATTTTTCTGGACTCGGAGTATTTGTAAAAATTAGTAGTTCTAAAATGTTAAGATCTACACATATTTACAAAGGTCAACATAATAAATGTTGGTAGGTTGCTATAAAATATGGTTTGAAATAGATTTTAATAGTTGTATATTTTATTGATAGATACTTCTTTGTTTTTATAATATGTTTCGACGAATACCGGTATTGATATATTCATTTGGTATTGCAATCCCTATTAGAAAATATATTATTACCTAGTATATTTTATAATTAAAATATAAAATAATACGTTTTATATAATCTCTTGTAATAAATAGATTTATATCACTTAAACATCAATCCAATTAAAAGGGTGGATTGAGAGTAGGGTTATTTGTATTAGTCTGGCAAATTTATAATGAATTCCTTTATGCGTGTATTCATACAAAATGAAGAAAGGGTCAGTGCAAGAATCAGAAACGCGATCCACCATTGACAACCTAAACAACCGCAAGCCATTCTGGTCCGAATAATCTGATTAACTTTTCTCATTAACCCGATGTTTGCTAATTTCTGTAGAATGGAATTGAAAAAAACTCTAGTAATAAAATTGATCATAATAATATAGTATGTATATGTTTCTCGTTTAGTAAAAAATCTTACATTAACTGACTCTTCGTCCTTACAGAATAAATAGCCTTCGGAAAATTCGCACACACATTTTTCGCCTACCTATTCGTCAAGTGATTTTATATTCAGTACACAGGTTTGAAGGCGTGCCCGGATAATTGGCCGTGCAGACACATTACACGCACGAATAGATAAAATGTATCCACGTTAAAATTTTGTGTTTTCTATTAACTATTTATTAACTAATCTAACTATCGAATACAATATTATTATTACTATATCATAGACATCATGAATATATTTTTATCCGGTCTTCATTATATTTCACGTATATCAAAATAACAATTTTTTATAGGTACTTAATAAAATGCAAACCTTTTCTCAACACCCCATGAATTAATTAATGATAATGATAGCCTTATCATTGACAGCGATGCTTTTTAAACATAGTAAGTAATTTATTTATTTCGATTCTTTTGGTGTACTAAATCTAAACTAAACACACATCTCATAATTTTTCGGGAAAACTATTTATTTTGATGATTTAATTTCCAAGTGCAAACATAGAGTTTTTCAATTGAGTATATTTTTATACGGCCCACGGTGGCCGCGCGGTTTAAGTGTTGGAATATAACGCCGTGGGTCCCAGGTTTGAAACCTGGGTCTGGCAAGTACTAATATTGTTTTCCAATTTGTGGGTGTCAGGGTATGGACCTAATAGGTTGAGCAAGTGGCTGACATCCATTTCTCGTAAAAAAAATAATCTGTCAATACAAACCTCTACTCTGTGGAGGCCCATATGATCCTATTAGGATCGGACATGGTCGAAAGAAAAAAGAAATATTTTTAAATATACGGTTATCGGTCAAATGAACGTAAAAATTTGACGCAGAAAGACGGATTTTACAAGTTTCTTCGACAGTATTATTACGAAGTCATTCACAATTATTAAAATAATAAACGGGAGTTTAAATCATAATATTATTATATCTATATTTTACTTCGTAAATTTTCGGTAAGCTAAATAAGTCGACAAGTCGATTAAAAATACTGGCATTTGAGATATTGTTTCGCTATCCGTATATTGTTTAAACATTGTATACATATTACATACAATGACTATAATACATAAATAAATATATAAATAAAAAAACAATTGAATAATGGTAACACAATTAAGTCTAAATAGGTGCCAGGAGGTTTTTGCTTTATTTTTTTACGAGGCGCGTTATAATTTCATGTAAGTATTAGCATTTTTTTTCTTAGAAGACTAAGGTACAGCTTTTATTAATTACTTTCGATTTTGTTTCCAAATTTGCGACGTGTAGAAAGTTTTCGACTTTTGAATTATTTGCGCATATTACTGAAATATTGGATCAATGATTAAATGCGATATTTGATTTATACCTACGTACGTATTGGCATTATGAATAAATTAATATATTCAACTTATTAGATTATGCAGACAAACCGTGTAAACATTTGTCACTTGTATGAAATCAAATTAAATTTTATTTAATACGAATGAAGGTGATTACGACTTGAAATTACAGTATACTTTTACCTCGTTGTTCATTATACGTTTTTTCCTTTTAACGCTATTTTTAATTATTAATAATTTATTAATTAGCAATGACTTCAAGCCTTGTCAGGATTATTTCGACAATGTAAGAATTATTAGCAAGTTATTTAACTATCATATAATCATCCCATCTACAGTCAGTATATTCTACGCACGTGACATTCTTCTATGGAGTTTGACTGCCTTAGACTAGGTTATCAAAATGCTTGAAGTTGCAATAATGCAGAGGCCAGTCGATTTCCCGATTGCAAACTATATCAATAATGATTTTTACAATTTCACGAATATTCATGTATATAAAAGCGAGTTATAGCTGATGGATTAGTCTCTGTATCACTCCACACAGCATCTCATCCACCAAGCCTCAGACCTCGGACCTCGAACCAATAACATACTCTTCGATTGTTTACACTGGAATAAAATCTCACTCCACCATTCGTCGGAGCAACTTCCAATCTGATTTTTCATCTCAATCTCTGGTCACCTCCTAAAGCGGATCTCGTCCCTTTATAACCATACCTGCCAAACTTATGTAAGAAAATACAAGTTTATTTGCAAAAAAAATTATGATGATGGAGCTTAAAAAATTCTCTTTATGGTGTTAAATGGTCAAGAAATTAATATCTATTCTCAATATAAGAAAGGACAAAGACGTTTACAGCATTCTACAAAGTCTACAATAATTATCTTCGATTAATTTTCAAATTTACACAAAATTCTTCATATTTGACCTTTATATAACACGTATGTCCTTAATATATTAATATTATGATGTAATTGCACAAAATAATATTTTTAAAACATGTAATGAATGAATATACTATCTACTGTACATAATGTATATGTGCTGTATCGTGTACATGAATTGTACACGATTTCTAGAAAATATTGCGTTGTATCCATAAATTTACCCCGGAGAGCGGTTTCTACATATCGTTGTTTAGCGTTGTTATTGTTTGCGTGTTAAACTGTAATCCATCGCTTATGTATCGACGTAAAATGGAGTAATATCCTGATATTGGCATTTAATTATGCTATTATGAAATGTTACATTAACATCAACGGACATTTGGTAATGGAAGTTGCATTCTATAATTAAAAATCAATCGATATAATAGTAGTTTGATTGCAATCTATTCTCTGGTTTATCTAAAATACATTATAATTGCAGACCCTTTGATGTATAAAAGAAGGAAATACTAACTACATTTCAGTGACGAAAACTCAATATAAATTTATTTTTCAAAGTTTGACTTATAAATGAATCATTTACTTACCACAATTTGCTACAAAATAATTCAAATCTATTCATCTGTACGTTGTTAACCTTTCCTGTACGATTCTAAAAAAAACAGTCTGTTCCGGTGAACGGTTCGGTATGTATACCGTAAACTTTCGATGACAGTACTATATTGACACTACTACTGTTCATAAGAGGGAAATGTAGTAGACAAGTATTTACTGGATAATGACATCGATTTACAAAATAATAACATTTTATATATATATATATGTAATATTGATGATGCTAGGAATACATAAAATATGAAGATGACTATTAACAGAAATATTAAATATTTCAATTTGTTTCAATCAACGTTGCATCACCAGTTACACTACAGCAACGGCTGGGTTAAACCACTCAAACCGTAGACATACTTGTAACATCTAGTTAATGTAAATATAATAAACTTAATAGATTATTTCAAATCAAATACACGTAGGTATAACAATTAAAACCAATAGATATTATCCGATAGAGTACCATAGGTAGAGAGTCAGTGGTGCTTTTGCCTGAAGATGCCAAAAGGCGAATAGGTAATTCAAAACTTTCGTCGTTTAAAATTTAAATTCGTACTTTACCAAGTACAAAATCATTAATTGTGTTTATTTATTTATAATAATTTACACTCTATAAAGATTAAATCATATTAATAATAATCGTGTTTCAATAATTCATCAAGATTCCAGTACACTATTAATGTGTTTGAATTGTTAGCTATATAAAAAAGGTTATATTATATTATGCATTAACAGTGTAACGACACCAAGGATATATTATTAAATTTTATATAGGTACATACCATTACGATGTATCTACTGTCAATGTAGCATGAAAATATAAATGGGTGATGTTTGTTACAAATAAAATTAATCATTTGCCTATAGGTATATCTAATTTTTCATCGTCACTGTCATTTATTTCGGAACCGTCTTTATGGAAGGCTTTTTAAAGGGAAAATTTCCTAAGACGTTTCAATTGAGAATACAATAAAATCTGTACCAACAGGTATATCATTAAATATTCAAAAATATGTTTTTCATGAAATCGCACTTTTATAATTTTCAGATGCTTCTTGTCAATTTCAAGTTTCTATTATAAATTGATTTATAGTGTAAATAATTAACTCTGAAGAATACATTACTTTAGCTGGAAAATCTGTACTTAACTCCTCCTCCTTTCACGTGCAAAATGTCGATATAATCCAGCAACAAAAAATATAGAAGAATTCTCAGTGACGAACCTGTCATGGCGGCAACGCGCACGGCAGGTGTGTTTAAAATAATATATGGACTCTCTTCTTATATACGTTTCCTTTTCTTCTTCGCAATAAACTAAAAGTTTACTAATAATAATTCGAATATCACTCTAGTGGGTCTATTCTATGCTTATCGACCGCTAAAGTGATAAAGTGAAAAATATTATCAAACTTAGGGTAGGTTTGTATCAAAATATTAGCACTTATTGTAACAATTACACGAAGCCGGTTTTTATTGTTGCAATAAGTGCTATATTTTAACAGCACCTATCTTGCTGCTGTTAAAATATCGCACTTATTGCAACAATAAAAACCGGCTTCGTGTAATTGTTACAATAAGTGCTAATATTTTGATACAAACCTACCCTAAGTTTGATACTATTTATCAATTTAGTGTTCGATAAGTATAGAATAGACCCACTGATCGTTTTAGACATATTCATATTATAAAAGGCTTCAAATTGATAGATCGGTATCACGGGAGCGTAAAATTAAATGATAAATTTGGGGGCGTTCCTCATTTGAAAACGAAAGTACAATTAGCTGTACTGAAGTGGATTATTAGTTCACAGTTTAAACACGTGGACAAGAAGTTCTTGTTTGGCAATAGGTCGCCCTATAACACGTTTAGTTCGTGATTGTACCTTCTTCAACACGTATTATCTTCCAAAAATAAATTTATCATTCTCAATATCTTCCTTTCAAAGATGTCTAGTTTCCTTTTATTCCTTAATCTAGGACTTATTATTATAATCGTATATAGAAAAAATCTTGATCTGAAGTGTATACAAACCATAGTAGGATTTGTTTACAAGTTTATTTTTTTCTTCTAAATCAAATATTATATTGTTTTCTGTTGTCAATATTATGTTCATTTGAGTACCTAGGTACTCTATGTAACTCGAGAAAAATAGCACGTTTTATTTTTTATAAGTAAAGTTAAGGGAAAATAAGTGACGGAAATGTAGTACCGGAAGTGGTCTATCGTTAGCTTCCACCCACGTTTTAGATACTTCGCATCGTCACATGATTTAAATGTTATCAGGAAGAACCCTTCGGATAGGAGGAATACAAAATTGTTACTTATGTGGCAAAGGGTTCAATACAAACACACCTTTGGTAATATTATTAAATGCTTCACCTTATCTAGGAATTTTATAGATTGGACCGATTTCTCCCACAATAACTTAATTTGTACAAGAGAAGGAAATCACAGATATTACACTAATTGAAAGAACAAAGACATTTTTGCCGTCATAAACTTTTATTGTGAGATTACTTTTTTTATTGTGTAACTTTTATTTAATTTACAGTAGTTAAACTATAATGAACTAAGTTCTAATGGATAAAATGTTTTTACTGTTCTATTTAAGTCGTTTTTTGTGACCCGGGTTTCACCTTTCGGCATTTTCGAGCGCCGTGTACACTCACCAAAGGTAAACACACGCTGGTGTACCTTTGGTGAGTGTACACAGCGCTTGAAGATGCCGAAAGGCGAAACACGAGTGGCAAAAAACGACTTAAATGGAATAGTACAAAACTTAAATCCATTAAAATTTAAATTCAAATTCCATCAAGTACCTTCAGTCGATAGTATTAATATTATAATTAACTATGTTTTACGTTTATTCAATAAATAAATAAAAATATCGCCAATAAAATTTGTACGAATGCAGTTCGCCGTATCACACTTCACCGTGAAATGTTCTATCGGGAATATATTATGGTCGTGTATTAAAGACCGTCCAACCTCTTTGGGTCGTATAATACTGAGATAAAATTCATGTGTAAATAAAACACGGTTTTTATCGGTTTACAGGAAGCCAGTGACAAATAAATTTTGAAAATAGTCGATATATTGGATTATTTGATAGGTTAGGTTTTCATTCTTGAAGGAACATATTGTCTGCAATGTACCACGAACAATGCGTAATTCTTTCATCTCGGTGCTATAGAAAAAGAAAGGTCACGGTCAAACTATGCTACGGTGAAATGTAATACGTAGAATTTACATGTAACCGCAAAACTATAAACACATTCCAAAAACCGATAAGTCGATATAATGGTAAAAACCTATCAATCATACGTAATCACATAATTTATATTGTAATGATTTATAATAAAATTATGGATGCAATACCAAATGAAAATGTCAATACCGGTTTTTAGGTATTTTTTATTGAATACCGGTATTTCTTAAATATTAAAAAAACAGAAATATGTGCTTAAATAAATATAGCTATAAATAGGCAAAACCGACATTTATAATGTTGATATTTAAAAACATGTATTGATCACAATTGTAGTACTAGTGATTTTTTACAAATAATTTTAATATATTGTTAATTTAAACTATAGCCCTCAAAAGTTCACCAAGTGCAAATAAGTCCAGGCCACAGGGAAAGCTTTCTAAAATCAACGCTTGTATAATCATCAATAATTATAGAATAATTGAAAATTTTTTTCATGGATATTTTCTATTTCAAAATAATATTATATAAGTTATTCACTGCGTTAATTACATATAAATATATTTGATAAAATTTGTTTTATTATTTTATAACCTCTGTTGGATTCACTCAATATATTTGCATTTTAGCAGCACATAACTTATAATTCATTTTCAACAACGTAAATGAGTGTGTCAAAAACGAAAATTACGGTATTTTGGATTTTTAAAACCGGTATTTTGGTATTGATAAATACTGGAATACCGGTTTTGAAATACCGGTATTGCAATCCCTATTTATAATAACTTCCAAAAATTCCTTACAAAAAGAATATATTTAATAAAACACGGAAATGTGGTTTACTTCAAATATTAAATTTTAGACAATGCGGTATTTGAAAATACACACCACAATTCATAATAAAATATTTCTGTTTGTAAATAAATAATTTTATAATAATATGGTATTATAAATTATTGCGAATTTTAAATACATTTTCGATTTTAACTTAATTTTAAAAAATATATTATTTCCGCGTTATGTATTTGAGTTTTTAATATTTACAGCTGTTGCTGTTATGGTATCCTCTAATAGATATGTAAAATGATAATAGGATAACTTCTTTTAAAAACTAAAACTCATCGTTTGCCACTTTGAAGTCATGACAGAATGAGAACAGAGAGCATTGTGTTAATCGTTAATCTATATTTTATTTTTCGAAAAAAAAATAGTGTAATTTCATATATTTCACTAGACAAATTTACTTGTATTTATAAGAGAGTGTTATTAAACCATTTCACATCTACATTTATCAAATTGTCATTCCATTTTTTATAATCATTGTCAAGCAATTTATCTAGGTCCGACAGGCAGAAATTTTACTACCAAGTTTAAAGAACACATAATCATAATATATTCATTTAACACAATCACTGCGTACCTTTAAATTATTTTTTTAATTACTACATTTAAATAATATGCTAATTGTATCTAATGGCTGTTTGACGGGGACACGGCAGCCATGTCGTCCACGTCGAACGAATTATAATAGATAACACAGATTCTTAATAAAATTCGCCAAGCACTTTACATTGAAGGGTCATATATCGTAGGTCATATGCCCCAAAAGCAAAAGGGAACTTGTGCAAAAATAGAGTTTTGAGAAAAACGCATTTACAGTTTTTTTTGAGTCAAAAAAATCGTGTGGAAGTTATTTCTTAATATTTTGAAATGAAATTCAGAGCACAGATGACTTTTATATATTTTTTTCATATCTTGTGAAGATTTGCCTTTTTTCATCTCTTATGATAGAAAAATACATGGCACATAGCTTGAAAAAGAGACAACCTAAGAGGTAGAAAACTCCATTAATTGAGTTAGCATTTACTTGGTAGAATTCCATTTTACAATAAATGAAAATATAAATAATATTAGAACTAGTCTTGAATAGTCTTGATAATGGTGTTACAACCGAAATATCTATCGATAAAACCTTTTTTTAAAAAATCTATAAAATTTAATATTATTTATATTTTCATTTCTTAAAAAAGTCCAAAAAGTAGGACTCGAGAAAACGTTAAAACGTATGGAAGTACAAGGCATCGCAATGCACTGGACTGAGAGGAATTGAATAAACTTCAAGATAAAAATTATGTTTATCCAAAACCAACTGATGATATGATTATGGTGTATTATGAAAAAATAAAAGATTTTGTACTAAAAAAGAACTAACCTAATTGTATATACATAGGTACAATTCATTATAGGTTAATTTACTGTCGCAAATTGCATTAAAATTTGGGTATTAAAGGGATGAATAATTAGGTTAAATTTAGTATATTTAGTTAAGGTTCAGCAGACATCAGATATTTAACGAACAAACACATTTCCCAGAAACGGGTAGGGTTTCCATTTGGGGCGGCATAATTAGCATAAACATTATTGTGGTCATTGATCGTATTTCATTCATTTGCGGTTCACCATGTAAGATGGAAATGCCATGGACAAAGATACGAGTCACAAAGCATATAATGAATGCGAAAATATATTTCATTGGGCAAGGGCAGTGTCTATGCAATAGACATTGAGCCTTCAACCCCTAGCGAGACGCAGTCTTAAACCAACCACCGCTGCGCGAACACCTATATCATTGCGTCGCGTCGCTCTTCGAAAAAAAACTAAAAAAGTATATACGACGATTACCAAATCAGTTTAGTTAATCTTCTTGAACTATAAAATTTAATTATCGAAATTAATTAAAGTTGTCGTGTGTGGAAGTTTGGTGAAAGTTTTCAAAAGTTTCATTCAAGCTAAAACTAAAGTTTTGTATCAACTTAAAGTTCTATAATTCAATGTGATCGTGAGCTTTATTTATACAGTCAAGTATATAAACTGAAATTTTTTTTTTTTATGCAAGACAATTTTTAAGTTTATGTGATTAAATCAGTTTTTAAATAACGTGAAAGTTTACTAAATTTCTGACTCATAAAGGTATGATAACATTAATTATTATCTATCGAAAACAAGATTTATAAAATGTATTATTATATTAAGTAAATCATTCTGTTTCCTTTAATTCTTTTATACAAAAAAAAATACAATGCTAGGTTACAAAATATACGTAACGTGATAACATTCTTCAAATATTTTGCCACGGAAATGCATTATAATACTATATTTCGTTATAAAAAGAAAATACTGAGTTACCTACTTAATATTATTACATAAAATATAGGTAATATATTTTTTCTTTAATACAACTCTGTGCCAATAAGCGAAAGCAAATTGATTTATCTGGAAGTTCTATCGCCCTATAACTAGGTTAGTGTATCTCAAAAGAAAATCTCGATCGTGATGTAAACGAGCTTTTGTATCGTTACTCAAAAGTCTATAAGCATTTCCATAGCCTTGTGGAATCATAAAAGCCTCTTGATTTTCTCCATGATAACAATTCAAAGGCTTTTTCTAATAAAAGTTTATTGTGAATAACACAATAATCATGTTTATGTTTATTCCTCCTGCTATTATATAATAACTACTGACATTTTCTTTTCAAAGGGTGCACAATAAATATATTATATTATATATTATTATAATATATAAATAAAATATTATTTTTGATGAATTTAATATATTTTTTAATTACTATTTGATTATTTCTACTAAATAAAAGATTATAATTTTAATATAGTGGTAAAAATAGCATTTTTAAAATTTTTACGATTTAAATTAATGATTTAACGGGTTGGACGAATGGCTTACAACTGTACCTCGTAAAAGGTATTTTTTTATCTTAATTCTTATTTATTAAATTGAAATATTTTAACAGAAATTTTTAATGTTATTTCTTTGTTATCACGTTATGCCTACATTATTTTTAACAAACATCAGTATTTTTTAAATGTTAAAATATTAATAAATACGATGTATTTACTAATAAAAATCAAAATGTACATTTTATATAATTTTTTACCACACTATGAGTTTATTTTTTAATAAGCAGGAATATTTTTATATTGTTAAGTGCGTACTTATTTAGTTATTATTAATTATCAGTAAAATATATTAAATATAAATATTGGTTATTTCAAAAAAACATTACTCTCACCCTTAGCACATTTAAATAAACGAAAGAAAGTTGGTACAATAAACGATTACAATAATTATTATAAATAATATAAAAAATAACAGTTAAGTATTCAACACATGACGTTGATTTACTGTACTACTTGAGTGGTTAGATGAAGATATAGAGCATGTTAATGGATAGACCATTAGAAAGAAAATGAATCATTATAAATAAAGAAAGTAGTTATGGAAAAGTTATTACGATCGTTTATTTCCACCCATTCACGCTAAACGTATTCAATAATATATAACTGAATATGTATACATCTCAGACCAAGATTATGTACATATATCATCATCATCATCAGCCTGAATCTATCTACTGCTGGATGAAGGCCTCTTCAAGCTTCTTCCACTTCTCTCGGTTGTGTGCATTGCGTCGCCACGTATTTCCGCAGAACTTTATCATTTCATTGATCCAGCGACCTCTAGGTCTACCTTGCGGACGTTTTGTACTTCTTGGATACCACTGAATGACTAGATTTGTCCAACTATTGTCTCTTCTTCGAGCTATGTGTCCAGCTCATCTCCATTTAAGGCTTTAAATAAACTCAATTACATCGCAAACCCTTGTCTGCTTCCTTATTCACTCATTCCTCTTTTTGTCCTAAAGCGTTATTCCCAGCATGCACCTCTCCATACCACGTTGTGCTACTCTAAGTTTCTGGATCTCTCTTTTGCTTAGGGTCCATGTTTCACACGCATTTGTGATCACGGGAAGCACACACTGGTTGAACACTTTGCGCTTTAGGCACAGTGGAAGGTCACTTTTGAAGACATTATTCAGGCGGCCAAAAGCACTTTAGCCTAGCTTTACTCTGCGAACAATTGCATCGAATATACATCCATCTATAGACACTTGTTGTCCCAGATAGATGTAGCTTTTCACATGTTCGAGCTGAGTGCCATTGATGAGGATCTCTTTTTGGTCCGCAAACCAGTTGAACATGACTTTCGTCTTTGTTACATTTATTTTCAAACATACTTTGTTGCTTACTTCAGCGAGTTCCTGTATTCTGCTTTGAAAGTCTTCTGAGTCTTGCGAGAAAATTACTATGTCATCGGCAAAGCGCAGATGACTCAGGTTATTCTCCATTTATGGGGATCCCTTTGTCATTCCAGTCAAGTTGCCTGAATAAGTCTTCAAGGGTAGCTGTAAACAATTTAGGTGAGATTGTATCACCTTATCGGACTCCTTTGCTGATAGGAAATCTGCGCGATGGTTTATGGAAATTGACAGATGCTGTAGCGCTACTGTATATTATATTATTGAAAAAAATTATATAGCGCCCAGGGATTCCTTGTTTTCTAAGTTCGTCGAGTATTGAACATTTCTTTATCGAATCGAACGCCTTCTCATAGTCTATAAAACCCATGTACCTATATAACGTCCTAATATTATATTTTTTTACATCGTAGTATATTAAAATTACTGCACGATATGAATTGCTGAAACTCTTGCGCACTTATTATTTTTATTTTGATAATGTACTTGAAATACGATAAAATATGCATATGAACAACGAACAAATAATTTTATGTACGTTTTAAGAAAAGAGAACACGCTAAACAATAATAAATTGTCTCGCAAAGAATTTTCACCGTCGATAATATATTTTATAGCATACGTAAATATTCTTCTCAAGCACTTTGTAATATATTATACGAGGCGTTTTACATTCTGTTTTAATGCGTGATAAGTGGGGGAAAAGGCATCGAGACGAAAAGAAAATGCGTAAATATGATGAAATCTTTGGCCGTAAATTATCGTAATATAAAACCGCAGGCTTATTAGACTTGAAAATCTTTGAAGGCAATACCGATTTTAAGGGATGTAATATCACCTAGCTAGTGGAGTCTCTTTACTTGTAATACTGCACGAAAAGCTTATAGTTCAATATTTTCATACGAAAACACTTTTATCTCTGTTTTTATTAAAAAATAACAAATTATAACAGTAAATAATAACAAGATAAAAAGAACTTTTTATATACAATGTTTTTAAATTTTCTGTTTAATCATATTATAAACGATCAAAAAAATTGTACTTGATAGAAATACTGAATAATGAAATGTCATTTCATATTGATTTCCATAGTAACGCACGTATATATTATTTAATAATTTAGTTGCTAGGACCCCCTAGCAACCAATAATGGTATCGAAATAACTTTTAATAAAAAAACAGAATTAACTAAAAATTAATTCAATTCTGCTTAAAGATGTCTAAAATAATTAAAAGAATGCATTGGCATCGTGTTATGATACATTCTAAAAATTTTAAATATCTAGCTAGTCGGGAAGTTAGTTGAAAATCGATTTGTACTGGACAAACAACCACCGGACAAACAAAAATACGAGCTAATATAAACGTTGTAAAATACAATACCAGTAGAATATAATATTATTTAAATATAGATTTACATGAATATTTCATAAAAGAATGTTTACAATACAATTTGTAAATATAAATAATAACAAATAATTAATAATTAATATTTGGTCAAAAAATATCATGGATATAAAAAACGACAATGCATTAAATGTATTATATTATTAAAAACACATAGGCAAATGCAAATACAATTACTTAATTAGTTTTCAATATTTATTTTTTATTATACCATGTCCGATCCTAATAAGATGGTATGGGCCTCCACAAAGTGAAGGTAAGTACAAACAGATTTTTGTTTTTACGAGAAATGGATGTTAGCCACTTGCTCAACCTATTAGGTCCATTTACTATGGATCCAAACATACATTAAAAAACAACATACACATTTTGCTAGATCCGAGATTGGAACCAGGTACCGACGATATTATAAGCCGACGCGGTAACCATCCAGCCACCGTGAGCGCATAAATTGTTAATCAGCATTAAGCAAAAAATTAGCTTTGGATAATAATTAACAGTTCTGTTATATCAGCTTTTCGATGGATTATAGCAATTATATTTTGTTCAATATAAATAGTATCATTGTTAATGTAAATTAGGTTTTACTTATAAGCGAACCAATGCATATTTTTTGTTTAAATATAAACAGTCGATGGCCGCGCGGTTTAAGCGTTAGCCTATAGCGTCGTGGGTTCCAGGTTCGAATCCTGGATCTGGCAAGTACACAACGACATATTGTTTTTCAATTTGTGTACGAGTATGGACCTAATAGGTTAAGCAAGTGGCTGACATTCATTTCTTGTAAAAACAAAATCTGTAAATACAAACCTCCACTCGGTGGAGGCTCATTATGATCTTATTAGGATCAGACATGGTCGAAAAATACATATATTTATATACGACATTCAGATAAGCCTGTATTTGTAGGCATTTCTGCTAGTGAATAATGCTATGATTTTGTTATTATTTATTATCTTTACATTAGATAAAAAGGGTATCATTAAAAATTCGTACATAAGTAAAAACGAAATAGCTATTTTAAGAGATAAATAATGTTAACATATACAAAATGGGTTTCAATAATATATTGAAACAAATTCTATAATACACCTACTATATTGTAGCACAGCATTCTTAGAATATTGCAGACTAGGTGGGGCACATCATGCAAATGTAGGAAACTTGGCCATTCTTTGTCAGACATGTTACGGCATCTAATGATAAAATAACTTGCGACCTCAAAATATCTGCGCTTGGAGAATTACTGGAAAATTCATGTAGGTTTTGTAAATTTTCTTAGTAATATGACACTAAGTTCTCATAAAATTTCTCAGCGCTAAAAATTACAGCATTTTACGGCAAGCGAGAAGGTCTTTTCTCATAGAGAATTGACCGTAATACATAATATTGAGAAGTTGCTCCTGGGACACTTTTGGCACCAATTTGAAGAGCGCGTAACGTTCGTTACGCCATGGTATATGCCTGCATAACGGGTGTGAAGACGTAGCGGGTGGTGGAGGGAAAAGCAAATATGACACTAATTTCGTGATCTGGGATTGCCCATCATAAACGATATCGATTGAAAATATCTGATCGAACCTCGTACAGGACATAATATTTTGTACGTAATATTAATTAGAATATTACAATATGAGGACACTCACATATAAAATCTCAAGAGGATACGGTGGTTTTTTTCAGGATAGTTCGGTAATAGTCACCTTTATTTTAATGAAGTTTATTTTCATCATATTAATATTTGACTAACAGTATGATGTGAACTTATATTTGTAAATAATATTCACATTAATTAAAACCTAGGGAAAATTTAAATATTTTATCATATTTATTTTAAAGGAATGGAGTTTGTATGGATGCACTCCTGTAACAGCACTTATTGCAACTAAATACGCCGCATAGAAAGACTATTATTATTATCTTTTCATACTTCACGTTAACAACATGAACCGATAACCATTAGATATTTATACTAATCAAAAGTTACAACTGTTGTTAGAGTACATACATCTTTCGTTTTCCGATTTTTATGTATATATAGCGATTATTTTTTTTAACCTAAAATATGTCATTTTGTTCAACGAATAATTCACAAGATTTGAAAATGTAACATTTTTAATGAATATACATATATTGAAAACACCTAAAAACATATATAACTACTAGAGAAGTTATTTTTGAAAAAAAAAATGCGATGCCCAGCGTTACTACATATTAGGATTTTTGGTTATTTTTCATTTAATACAATATCTTTCGAAAGGAAAAAGGACGTAATCCATACAAATAAAATTTTACAGGAGGCACAAAGACATTTTTTATGGATTTCGGTCATAGTTAAAATACAAAAAAGACAATATAACCGTTTAGTGCATGTTAATTAATAATTCATTTTATATTATATTCCTAATCTGATATTCGTAATATTAATTATTGAGCTAATTAAAGAAAAACCAAATATATTATGGGTAAATCATTTTTCCCACTTTGCTTCCTTTTTATTTGCACCTTACATCCTTTAGACACAACGTTCATTTAGTCTTGTAGTTACAACGTTATTATCCAATAAAACCTATGTTAAAAAAAACTGAGGGTTACGACCATTATCCTTTCTACAGTCGATATATAAAACTGATTGTTGTCTTATAACATAATACTAATTCAAGGCACAATACTTGACTCATTTAGCGCTGACAAGAGGTAGAAGATCTTAATAGAAGATAGTCTTTATCAACATCTATATTTTACCTAATGCACAAAATATATAACAAATTATTTGTTGGACTAATTTTTAAATATTCCACTTGATTTTTTTTCTTCACTATAATAGGTCACAAATCCCAATTGCACCCATGTCAAAAATACCCAAAGTAGATAAAAAAAGTACATTTTACAGAAAAATAAACCGGTAGTCCACGTATGAGAAGCCAGTGCCTTACAATTTTTAAGTGTAACTTCACATCATTTTCCGACCATGTCGGATCATATGGGCCTCCACAGAGTAGAGGTTTGTATTAACAGATTTTGTTTTTACGATGTCAGCAACTTGCTCAACCTATTGGGTCCATACCCTAACTTGCACACAAATTGAAAAACAATATGTGTACACATCATTAATTACTATTATATTCTTATATTTAATTTTCTATTCATACTAATCTATCAAATATGAATCACACAAAGAAAATCAATTATATATTAAAAAAAAAAAAAAAACATACATAGACTTCTAATTGCACGAGAGGTTATCTACGAAATAAGATATTTAGTTTTTATCACAATTTTATGAAAGTCACTTTACAAAATGAATTTTATGAAATATCCTTAAAAATATGTTTTTTTTCACAAATAAGTGAAGTTGTACAGTTTTATATTTAATCCGTAAAAAGCAGCTTTTCTAGACATGACAGTCCCGTGAGAAAATCTATCCCCAGCAAGCAAAACAAATGCTGGAAAATATAAATTCCCCAACGGACCTGAAAAATCCGCAAACGCATTTCTATACTCAACAACCTGTATCAAATAATTCAAAATAATGGATAATAAATTACTCAAAAGCGGCATACTAAAATTATTCACTACGTAAACAGCGTTATTCGGTAATCTGTAATGATAAACATTGAAATTTACTTCGGAAACAAAATAAAAAACACTTTCACCAGTTTTTTTTGTTCCATTGATCACGAACCGACTTAAAAGTCAGTCACGTAAGAGGCCTATAAAAGCTTCAGATTGTATCGACCGATATTTTCTGTATAGGTACACACCATCGTAACATTACCGCAAAGAGAGCGTGGAACAGCTAACAGCCCGTTAGGAATTATTTGAGCTTTTATACAAAGTGTCGGAGCTTTCACGTATTTTTAAAGATCTTAAGTAAATGAAATATCACTTTCATCACTTAACGCCTTCTTCGTCGATGTAAAACTCACTACGCAAGGAATATTTTATTATTTTTTATGAATTATATTTTCGTTTATTTATTCGTAAAATAATTAATTAATAAATAAATGTCTACGTGTGACGGATATTCTCATAATATTAATGTTTTATAAACACGTAAAGGATAATAATACAATTCCTAACCAATGTTTATGTATACATATTATATGGTACAGAGACTTACAATAAAAAAGAATAACAAGTGATATTCGGTATAAGTTTTGCAATCTCTGGATTCCAAAATTGGAAAAACAGTTTTGAAAATGCTGTAATATCAGAATTGCGCGATTACTTTTTATATATTTTTGTCTAATGCACATTATAATAATGCACTTTTAAAATGGCGGTATTATTAAAAATGCATCAAAACTGCAGTTTTTTGCAAATTTTATTTTGTTACATTGTAGACAAATCCTTTATTTCCAGTATATTTACGGATTGAAAATTTTGTCCGGAATAAAAATTATTCATGCTTTCAGTGATTCCTCCAGGAACTACGTATATTTCCTGATGATAAAACACTACATATGTTTATTAACTTTTACTGACAGCATGAACTCAGTTAAATATGTTCAATTAATACTAACGTGATGTTCATTGGTAAATTATAAAATAATCATGATTAAGTAATCTGAATAATGAATTTAAACCTCATATTCTAATATATTAAACATATATAATTTTGAAAAACACTTTCTGAGAGAATATATTATAACGAATAGAAAAAATCTTTTTTGAAAAAAAGTAAGCCAACTCGACGGGGGATCGAACCCTGTATCTCCCAGGTTTACGCCCTATCCGTGTATTACCACTATGCTACGAGGTGACATACTAATTGCGACAAATTTTAACTATTGGTCAATTTTAATACCTACTCATAAGTGCTCTTCCAAATCAAGCTATATAAATATATGTTCAATAATCAGAATGATATATTCTGAAATCTTGTGAATTATTCGTTGAATAAAAGAAATAGTTAATTATAATATATTATTTAAGTTTAATACTATTCCATTTGAGTCTTTTTTGTGATCCGAGTTTCAACTTTCCGCATCTTCAGGTAGGTACTAAGTGCACTCACCAAAAGGTAAATACACACTGACAACGAATTCAATTGATTATAACTGATATAATAAATGAATACAATAAAATAGGTTAAAAAATTATCACCTAAGTACCTATTAAATCAAGGATCATAATAAAAATATAACAAACGAATAGTTGAAGTGTTTGTAAAAAACCCATATCACTAATAATACAATCAATAGGCGTATACATCGTCACCACCGATACTCTAGTCAACTCTAGTGCATGCCAACCCAGGTCTTGCTAAGTGGCTCCTGGAACATTTTCAGTACAACTTTAAAGGTTGCATAAGGGAGGGAGAATACGTGTCTCCAATTATTAAGTAATTTGTTTTAACAATGCTTTTTAGAAATTCATGAATGAATCTTAAATAAGTCGCATTTAATATCATAAGCCTTCAAAAGTTTGGCTTACAACAAAACAACAACAGTAATAGATTTAAAAAATATCATAATTATTTTTGAGTTTAGCCGGATTTTCTCTAGACTGCGTTGTTTATTTGATAAACATTAATTTGAAGCCATCATAGTTTTAATGAAGTTTAAACAAAGAATATTTTCAAAGGCACACCTTGATGCTGTAACTACTTTAATTACCTACCCGTAACGTTTTAAATCCAGAGAACGAAGTTAATTATTGTTATTAAATGTTTCAATACTTTGGGACAGACGTTTTACGTTATAGACAGAAGAAATCATGAATTAAAATGAGTCTGTAAATAATTAAAGTGGTTTAATGTATTTGCCTGCGATGCAATAATATACAATGGATAGATATTAAGACACAATTTAAATACACCATAACAGACGTTTTTATTCATTAAAGTAAACAATGCAAAAAACCATAGTAAGAATGGAAGATGAGTTTCTTTGACATGTTTATATCAAATTATTTTAAGGCAATGTCTTTACCTATCAAAGGCACCTAGCGGAAAAATATGATGCTTGCGATTTGAGACATTTTTTTGATAATTTACAATGTCAACTGTATTAATTGATAAATCAATATCTGAAAAGATTAAAAAGAAAAATATTTTTTATTATAAGTCAAAGATAAACTTACAATTATTATTGTAAAAAAATGTGAATTTGTCGCAAGACCCCATCTTATTGTTACATATATTTTATGGTCATATTTATTATTAAAATTTAGTTTATTAAGTTTTCTAAGCTTTGCCTAAGAGATTTTTGACTAATTCATAGTTTTAATATTTTTATATCTATTTAAAAAAAATCGATTTATTTAAAAATATAAATGTGTATAACTTGAAATCCTTTTTATTTATATCAAATCGAGCTTCAATATTGGGACCATACCTAAATAAAATTTGATATAAATAAAATGATTCCCAAATTATACACCAGATAAAAACCTTGTTAATTTGGTACGCATAATGTAGTCTACAAACTGTGAAATTTTCAAGATTGGTTTAGAAGTCTTTGGGTTACTTACTTAAATTAACAAAAATACTATACATATTGTGTACTTATGTATCATGGATATAGTCAAAATGCATCAAATGACAAATATTTTGAAATTCCATACATATACTTTAGTTGTAGCTATTACTAGTATTTATAAACATTATAATAGCTTGGAACAGCCTTAGACACGTATTGGTGGTTGGCTACTTACTCCGGTGGCTTAAGGTATAATCCACCCATTCTGCAGACGAATGTTCGTTTAGAGATCCCTTTTGCTTCATTTTCATATATTTAGGATTCATGTTCTCTATAGTATACAAGGTGTTCTTCAACGTCTTTGTTTATTTTATATGAAAATCGAGTGAATGCTTATCCCAAAATCGAGCAAGGTTACATGTTTTAATTTTGTTAAAATTTATGTATTGAATAATTGTATGTTTTAAATTTTATATTATTCTCAACAGTATTTTCAAATACTCATGTGGGTATTGATTTTATTGGTTCACAATTAGAAGATTAGTAGAAATCTACATAATATTATATCGTTACCTCAATACTACAACTAAATAACTCTGATTTGGTCATTGTTGGGAAAGTGAAATTTAAACATTACTTGATTAACTTAAATCTAGGCTAAAATTATTATTTAAAAAAAAAATTGTGCACGTTTAATTGGGAACAATTAAAAAATCTTGAATTGTATGGAAACATATTGTAGATATTATATTATTTTATTTATTTAATGCGCTTATGATTTTTAATTTATCTAATATTTTCAAACACATTAACTTCTGACTTACCAAGTTGTATCATTCTGTAGAGAGGGAAATATAGAATAATATTCAATAGTTAACTCAAAAATAGTATAAATAATGTTAGGTATCCCTGTTGTAGTATTGAGGTGACGATATATTATATTATAAATAAATAAACTCTTATTATCGTACCTTTCATAATGGCATATTATATTATCAGGGAAAATGTGTAAAATTGAATTTGTATTCTACACCACGAGGCAAAAATATGTACCTACCTACATAATTATTAAAATATGAAGACTGGTTTTCCATCTTAGAGCTTGTCTAGGTGGCGCGTGTCTCGCTGCGATACGACGCGAGTGCATGTGGACAGCTCAATGAGGTCACCTATACCTCGACCGCTCGAGAAGTAACACGTGGTGATTACATGTAGACGACTCAATGAGATCACATGTACTTGGAATGCGCGCGAGCTTTTACGCGCGAGTCAAATCGCACCATCTAGACAAAGCCTTTATTTCATAATTTAATGATATTTTTATGATAAAAATAATTTCATTTATTTTAAACTGTTCGCGGTTGCATGGTGAAAATTCTAATTTTGCCATGTAAGCGACGTTATAATATATGCCGTAACACAAGTACCTTCATGATTAAAAATAACGTTATATATGAAGAAAAAAAACCTTATTTTTTAATGACACGCCCACGTAATTATTAATATTCATTCGTATTTTTTCAATTTTATAAGCGATAAATAATTAACAAAAAAAATATTTTCATTCAACCAATTTTATCCTGTCACAAAAAGTCTCCAAATTGATCATCTCTAATAATAGAATGACCCTCGTAAAAATAAATTAAAAGTCTCACGTCACCAGTCTTCTCAATGCCTACTGAAACTTTTTTTACGCCTCATTTGTCGCGAGCTTTTTTCTTCCATCAATATCGTTTATATCACCAAAGTCAAAAAGACTCTATATGTCTATTAAACTTTTGATAAAATTTAGTAGACAACATTATCTTCAAACAAAAAATGTCATATTCATCGTCGTTTAGTTTATGAAAAATATTCGTTGAAAATTAATATTCATAGGTTTGTGTTCTGCCTTTAAAATATTATTGTAGTTCAATACGTATGTACTATTCATTCAAATGCCTCACTCACCCACGTAGAGTTTACGTGGAATGCAAAATTAAGATTCATCTCAAGATTAAATTAAATTACCATTGTATATAACATATAGTTATATTTCTAAGAAAACTTATGCCTGCTTCTGACTTGTTGAAATGCGCATATTTCTATTTATAAAGTAATAACGGTGTAACATTATATTAATATTTTAGATGTAAATTAATTCAAATATATCTACCATAATATATAAGGAGTTATATTTTGTATTACGACACATAATATAAAGTATTAACAGTTCTTGGGTTATATATAAATATATTATACGAGAGCTTATATCTGTCTTTAAATAAAAGGCAATATATAAACGGCTTTTTCACATATTTTCCATAAACTGAGAGGCTTTAAATTTGATACACATGTGCCACTGCCGTGATAATACATTTTATTATTGGAGGCTGTTCTGTATCCAAAAAAATGGTATCTCTATACTACCTCCATAAAAAACTTTATTTAATGATAATATCGATTTGAAATTAGATTAGATTTTTCGAGCTTTGTTTCTACTTATAAATATTGAAGAAAAAAAACATATTGTATATTGTCGGTCTTCCTGTCAACATAAATTTATTTACATATACAATAATTATCGGTAATTTGTTCACGTAATATAATATTAGTATTATATAGGTACGTTGTTTGTACGTTGACATGCTCTCTAAAATCAGACATAATGCTAATTTCTTTGTGCTTTATGTGCATATTATTTTATATATCGGATGACCTTGAATTTTTTTCTAGAATACATATTTATACATAGACACATAATCCGATGTTAACGCTGAATAATTAAATTTTCGACTTACCAACTTTTGGCAGCAACTCTACGAATACATTATATTAGAAAAAAATCTTTGAAATAAATATGACACCGGGCAGGACTGTATCCATTGGATTTGAGCCAATGTGCTTTACCAATTGAACTAGTTTTTTTCCTAATAGGTATATTTCTGAGCTATTTTCAAATTATGTAGGTACCTACTATGTTCAACCAAGATAAAATAATAATTACCTATGTTTGATTGCTATAAATAGTTGCCATAGAGTAATCGCCGCACAGGTTAATGAAACAGACGTCGTTTCCAAACGCTTATCGTAAATGGGAAAACCTATTGTCATATCAATGTAGTTATGTGTCAAAAAAATTTACGAGCGGTTTTCAAAATATATTTATCCCTATAAGTTTACTTACCAAATCTCTCGATTTTGGCAGGATTATTGCAAGTAATCTACAGTAGATACTAAAAGCGTTTATTCCATTATCAAATTCCAAGGCAAATCGTACTGGACCGATATTTTGATAGTATTTTGATCAAATTTTGATAGTAGACATATTTTAATGATTCGGCGTAGAGTATCTCATCAACATCATCATCAGCTAGTGTCTATCCACTACTGAATGTAGGCCTCCACTAGCTCCATCCATTCTTCTCGGTCCCTAGTTCTTCGCTACCATACACTATTATATTATTTTAGATCACTGAATCGTACGAGGTGTGAATATGTCTGTTTCTTTTTTCCCGCGTCAAATCAATACTTTGGATGCTGAAGACGCACCTGGCGCGTAATGACCAGGCGGCCGATTGATGTAATTAACGTGCATTTTAAAGGTGGTAATTTAAAAAAAATCATTATCTAGTCAGCAGCGAATGAGTTAGGTAACCACAACGTATCACCCATTAAGAGATTTCTAAAATTGAAAATCTATATGTAATTTAAAAGATCCTATAATAAAAAAAAATATATATTATGCTTACATAAACATCGTCAACTCAGATCTAAATTATTTATTATAAATATGATTTGTTAGTTTTGAGTGAATTGACTGTAGGTACCTATAGATTGAATTTAAATAGATATTATAGTATACAATGTTGCTCTACGTATAATTCTGGGTAGTAAAAATGTAAGGTGGTTGAAATAATATACCAATTCTAAGCTGCAGCTTAGAAATGACACGTTAGAAATGTGGTGAAATTATAATAATCTCATTTTATTTGTTGACCACATTAAAGTAATAATTATTGTGGACAATAAAATAAATAAAATAATTTGAAATATTCTGACAGCGATTTCCGCACAGTACTATTTTTTACGTTTTTTTCTGTAAGTAAGTTGCATTAGAATAATGTTTATGTATACAAATTGTATACAAGTGAAAAAAGTGTACAGTATTGTAATGGCAATTTTCGTTACTAAAATGGTTTTTTCTTGAATCACTGAGAATTCTTTTTTGTGATGAAACATTTACTTTTTACTGATTTGAATTTAAAGGTATATTCAAACTAATTTCATTTCTCTCAATTAATATATTCGACAAAACACCAGCATTTATAACTAACTTTATTACGTTTTATATATCTTCATCATCATCAGCAGGGGTCAATCCACTGCTGGATGAAGGCCTCCCCAAGTTTCTTCCAACTTTCTCGATTCTGTGTCGTTCGCTGCCACGTATTTCCGCCGAACTTTACCAGTTCGTCAATCCAGCGACTTTTAGGACGACCCTATGGCCGTTTTGTGCCCCTTGGGTACCACTGGATGACGGCATTTGTCCAGCGGCCGTTCTTTCGACAAGCAATGTGCCCCGCCCATCTCCATTTCAGCTGTTTGGCAACGTCTATTACATCCCGTACTCCTGTCTGCTTCCTAACCCATTCGTTTCTCTTACGGTCCTTTCGCGTGATGCCCAACATACACCTCTCCATGCCTCGCTGTGCGACACTTAGCCTTTGGACATCTCTCGTGTTGAGAGTCCACGTCTCGCAGCCATACGTGAGCACGGGTAGCACTCATTGGTCGAACACCCTACGCTTAAGACACAATGGTGTACCACACAACTTATATATCACTAAATGACTTTGTTGTTAGGGCAATTATATTTTATCACGTACCTACTCTTATTTGTGTTTGATTATCCAATAATTTTATTTTATTTCCGTCTATAGTAGACACTGTTATAGTTATTGATACATCTATCTAATTCTCAGCTATGAAAAATTATCATAATGCCGTGTGTATGGATATTATATAGGTATACCTACTTAAACTCGCTGGTTAAAAACTAGGAAATATACATAGATAATATGGAATTATGGTAATAAATTATGGAAAGTTTTTAGGGTCCCGAATACCGGGAAAATTTATGAAATGTTCCCGGTAACTATGGAATTAATTAAAAATTCTTTCGATAAAAGCCTGCCCTCGACGACTTCTAAGCCTTTGGCATTTTGTATTCAAACGGAATCTGTGTAAAGGTTGTCATTCCAATATGACCTCCTTCTAAGGTAGTAGGTGCTTTTTTCATTTATATAAAAAAACACGCTTTGAATTTTATTAATAAGCTTATCAGGTCATGGCCAAATACGCATACTGCGCTATCTGCGAATGTGTTGGTCCTTAGAATTGCGTATTGATTATGGAATTTAAAAAATTAAGGGTAGACATGCTCAGCGTACGTCAAAGCTATTTTCAAAGTATGATCCTGGACATTCCTTAAACGTTGTAGATAATTTATTTACATCATTTTAAAGCCTTATTATTCTTTATATTTATTTTAAACATTTGATGACTGCATAAAATATTTTTATTACATATAATAGTAGTATTCTTTTAAACCTCTCGCTCTAATGTTTTAGAATATAGTCATATTTCGGTACATGAATGTGCAGTGGTGTTAAGATTTTTTACATTTATTAATTTTTAAACGCATTTACAAAACCATTAGTAAAATTAATGTTAACATTATATAGTGACATATTTACGATAAAAAATTATATTTTATAATCTTTGTAATCCCAAATTTGACACGAGTTAGGCATTTTATTATTCAAAAAGCGCTAAGCATGTGGGCCCTTAAAAATCACCATTTTTGACGATGACGTATTTACCCATTCGCTGCGGACCTTTTGATTGATATTTAATTACCACATTTAAATAACATGCTAATTATATCCAATGACCACCTCATGGGCAACGCACCAGTTGCATTAGACCCAGTTTATGGGTTAATAATGTGTTTTCATTTTAAATATATGATAATCTTTAATCAACATAATATTTTTTGAGTAACAAAAAAAATTGTTTTAAAAATCATTATAATATAAATCTACCATGTAAATACATACACTGCAATTAATAATTATTATACATTTTTAGTCAATGACCAATGGTTACTGTAAGTAACATCATCCCAATTTCTGATACGTTGATCTCTTTATAAGATAAGTTCGTTAATTTTTATAAAATTAAGAACGATGACAGTTGACTTGAAACTTAAAAAATTCTTAATAAGGAATTAAAAATAATAATAAATGAAATTGAATATATTTAACTATAATTTATTTTAAAATATTACATACTGGAAATTCAATTTGGAAGACCTAACGATATATTATTATGATGTCGATGATATGCTAACGATGTCATTTTTACGTATAGTAAATGCTTCTGCGTGACATTGTGTAGGTACTTACCAGAGATTGTAGTCATTGACAAAAAAATCTGTTATAAATTTGCTACATAGGTGCTAATGTGTATTTAGCATTAAGTTTGGGACTATCTAGTGCTCCAATATATTGTAGTCCTCATAAAAGATTCTCAAAAATAAATATTTATGCATATCAACCAATCAACTCCTCGCGTTTTCAAAATTAAAATTTAATAAAAAAATATACCTACCATTTCTTTAATTCAAATAAATAATTCACAAGATTTTAAGAATGTAATATTCTATATATTGAACATACATCACTTGAAAACACCCCAGATACCCACTAGAAAAAATTATATTTCAAAAAAAAAAAAAAAAAACTTGGCGGGATTTGAACCCGTATAACCATTGGTATCGTGCCAATGCATTAACCAATTATGCTACAAGCCTCCCATCTAATGAAGACAATTTAAATTATTAGGTTATACCTGAAATGCTTATTAAATTGCGTTATTATTGACAGTCGATTGTTGTGTAATATATTAAAAACCTTAATTACTAAACGACACCCGGCTCTCGCCAAATATTTTTAGTTATAACGTTTACTTGAACTTGCTAACAATTTTTAATAAACCATATCTTTTATTTAAATGAAAAAAATATGGATCAAGGTATCTTTAAAAACTCTTGAGTTTACATATTATTATAGTCGGAATCTTTCACAATCATATTACTATCCAATATGTCTTCTAAGAACATATTATAGAAAAAGTTAAAATTCATGATACGTTGTAAATTGATTAATTAAAATAATAAATATCAATTTTATTTTAATTATGTATATTATAGTATGGGACTCCATCGTCCAACTAACAATCTTTCTTCGCAGACTAAGTAAGAAGTAATTATCATCAGATAAACCAACTACCAAATAGATAAAGATGACCAACTCATACGCAACGCCACTGGCACGACGAATGCCGAAAACTAAAAATAACTATCACTCGACAAACTAAACTCAATAAGGACCGATCACCCTGACGAGACAAACACGGGGAGGATACTACCTTTGACACCATTTATTCAGATAAAAGGGATTATAACGATCATCTCAAGGCGCTTTATAAAACATACATACCAACCACGTACATAGGATAGTGAATTTTGAAAATAAAGGTCTGGAACCCGTGTATGACAGTGATTACATATTTACTTATAATCCCAATATGATGAGAGAAAAAAAGGACTATAGTTCTTATTTTTCATTCAAAATTAATTTAGATTAAAATTTACTCTTGTATAACATTGTAAAATAAATATTGTATACTTACTTTACAAATAAAAACAATATTATAATTTATAAATGCGATGGGAAACCGCAAATGTGGTGTTCTAAACATTGGTCACTTTGAAGATCAAAACATAGTATGCGCTTTATGCATGAACACACAACAATACTATATGCTAAAATATAGGAATATCTGGCAAAACTCCAAACACCTTATGTTCATAATAGCTTGACAAACTCATTCTACTTTATTACCATTGTCAGAAGAGATAAGCGTAAGTAGATCTTAATTATGCGTGGATTAACAAATCTAAATTTATCAGCTTAATAAATTTAATAAATCGTATTAACTTAAAAATTTTGACTGACGGACGTGAGTTTGATAAAAATTGAATTTATTCCTATTCAAATTTACGTAAACTTGTATATTGATCAGTTTTACGACCCTTTTGCATCTTCAGGCTATATGTATATTTATCTAACTACAGTATTTGCTCACAATGGCTGAGCGGTTACCTGTAAGTCTCGGGTTTGAAATTCAGGTCTGGAAAATCCTCATATTGTTTTTTTAATATTTATCTAATAAATTTTGTAATTGACATCAATTTCTCGTAAAAAATGTTAATACAACTTCCATATTATGTTCTTCTTAGGGTCGAAGACGGTTAAAAAAAACATTATACAAATAACTGACATTTTATTTTATGTCAACCGTATACGTTACCCACCGTGGATAAATGGTAGAATATCCTCATCTGAAACCATGTTTGAATATCACATATCTACGAATGTGCAACAACTATTTCTCGTACAAAAATCGTTTAATAAATCGACTACGAAAGTCATATTTTACCACTAACGGTGATGCTACTATAAATACCTGCATTAACCATAAATATAGCAAATGTCATATATTATATTTAATACCTATAACCTTAAAAACAGTACTTTCTTAAGTTACTCAATTTTTCTATATAATATGTAGGTACCTTAATATAAAATGGCTATGAAAACATTTTGATGACAAAAGATCTTTTAAGCGATGTGTTATGTTTTTTTTGCATGAAGATAGCTTTCGCAATTATACTGATCTCATTAATAATTCTTTAATATATAACTTAATAATTTACCATAAAAAAATATAGATCTCTTCTCAATTCCTATGCCGTAGCAATATTTAATGGCTGTACATTCTTAATACTACCTTTATCAATATTCTGACTTTCTTCTGATATTTTATGTACGTCCTCGATATTTTTTTTTAAATTCAAAGTAATAAAAAAATACTTTTGCGTCGTGGTATAAAAGCGCATCATTATTTTATAAGTCTTTTGCTCTTTGAATCGGCCTTTTTATGTGAGAAATAAAACTTGTCTACACTATAAAATAAACATACCACATAAGTGTGAAGTTATATAGTTTTCCCTGAAAATATGACGTAGTTAGAGCGTCGCCGAGCAAGTAAAAACGATGCAATAGGCTTCATGTAATGTCATGTCGGATATAATAACGGTAATAAAAAATTAATTTACCTTATGTGATTTGTGCGCAGTACAATAAATCGCAATCTGCGCAATTTCAAGGTTAAGTTGTTCCGCTATACCTACTAACTGTCATGGAATGGTTTGATATTACGATCAGATTCAAGCAGGGTTGTGTTATTGCTACGTTTATTTTTATAATCCTCTTTGACATTATAACATTATCTAATTATAACATTTATTAGCAATGACATTAATATGGACGAAGCATCTGGAAAAAAATGACACTCACTTTTTTGTCGGGTCTGCTGAATGGCATAATCTGTTCTAACACCATTACAATAAAGGTGATATTGCTATAAATTTCCGATGCTTTTTGTCGGGTCTGCCGAATGGCATAATTCATATTTTAATATCAATATCGCTCGCTCAAATGAACATTGACACTAGAATCACTCTTCTAACGCCATTACAATACAGGTGATGCCATTCCGATGCGTGATATCGCATAATGGAAATTGCGAAATTTTATCACGTGACGTCTACCTATACATGTGCAAATGTCGCTATGCGCGAATTTACTTGCTAGCTACTATACTGAGTGCGTTGTCCATTAATAATGTCGTTGTTTATTAGCGACATTAGCTCGCTAATAATTGATTTTGTGAAGCTATTTTATACACAAGGCGACTATCGGCGGCTATCAACGGTGGTTTATCATATTTATGTGTTAGGCGGTTAATTTTTACAATAAGTTACGTTAAAAAACGCTCTTAGCTGTGATATTTTTTAGAGCGAGATAGGCAGTTTAGACAGCAAATTTATTTGAACAATTATAATATGATAAAGTGATCACTTTAGCTGTCGATAGCTGCTTTGTGTATAGAATAAACCAACTGCTGTGATATTATATAAATTTCAAAATTCATTTATTTTATGGTTTGTCAAAAATGCATGACCGAATTTTTTAATATCTGGCATGGCTTTATATAAAAATATAATATATATTATATAAAACTGGGGAGTGAATTTGCAGACTGATATGCTATTAAATATGGCGTTTTAAATTAATGTTTGTAAATGATATTCAAAATCTATAAAAATAATATAGGTAGGTGTATTTAGAAGTGCATCTATTTGAAGTTTCTTGAATGTGGCTTTATTAGGTTTTTGCTAACTAAATTCACCATATCAACATAAAAGTGTTTTCTACCCCTAATATTTTATATAAATTGCATAGAAGATGACTTTTTAAAAACGATAACTTTCAAAATAATTTCATATCAGAATCAAGTATTGATAAAGAAAAGTAAAAGCGATTCCGAATTTTTTATTCATTAAGCTATTGGAATGGGAAAATGGCCCTAAATAAATTTATGCTCATTGTAGAATTGTTTCATATTACTAATCCAGTATTTCAAATCGATTTTTAATAGCCAAAACTTTACTGATGGCTTACATGGTTTTTGCCCAAAGGAATTTGAAGCTCATTTTCGACTAAAGTCGATCTGTGTAGTTTTACCTGAACACCGCCGATTTATTCATTACACGCAGTTAATTTTGCATGAAATTTGCTTAACGCAATTAAAATTGAGAATCTGATATCAAAATATACGAACTCAGCAGGTATATATTTTTAATCTAAAATATTAATCATAAAATTGCAATGATTGTTTTCGATTTTTAAATATTTTCCGTTTGATCACAGTTTTTTCTACATCCATAATGTTGCATTATATATAAATACAAGTTAAAATATATATTATTTGTTTAATGTCTATAAATATTCCGTTATAGCTCAAAAACTAATATGTATGAAACTTACAAGCTTATAGATAGACTATATTTTCGGTACAAACTGCCCACGATGGCAACGTGTCGGTCTATAATTTCGTGGGTCCCTGATTTGAATCTCGGGTCTGACAAACAAACCACATATTGTTTTTCAATGCGTGTAAGGAGCTGTGACTAACATCCATTTCTCGTACAAAATAAGTTTTAAAAAACCTATTCGTGAGGCGGCGAAGATCTACATTGGATTGTAAACCCAATGGGAATAAGAAAAAAAATGTGAGTCTTGTTAATGTGAGTGCTATGTCGATATCTCAAAACTTTCCTAAGTTAAGATTACATTTCTTGAAATGATAGTAGGTACTATTCACAGAGATATAAAATGTATGACAAACATATTGGTAAATTATGTGATAGGCCCAATAATAAGTAGACACAGAAATTAATATTACATTCTATATAATATATATTTATCAGTTTTTCTTTGATTGCCTACATATATACAATATGTGTAGTAGATGACGTATATAAAATATTGTCAACTATTACTCTACTCTATTACTAAGTAAAGTTTATTTTTGAATTCACTGTAGTTATAAAATAAAAAGTCTATAAAAATTATAGACTTCACAAATATTATTGAGGTAGTTATAGTCAACTATTATTGGGTAAGGTCAAAGATATTACTTTCTCTTATTGTTTTTTTTCCCCATAAGAAATTTATTCGACAAAACCCATATAAATAAATGTTAAATATTTAATCAAATTTGTATGGCAGTTATAAATTTAAAAAAAAAATGAAACGATCAGACCACAAAAAAATTAATCGATCAGAGAAAGCTATGATATGTTTTTTATTAAGTATATATTTATAAATTATCCAAAAACAATACAATGATAAACGAAAATCTCACAACGTATAATATGTCAAAGTTTTTAAACTTAGTAATTACCTAATAAAGTTTTGAATTGAATAATCTATCTTATATAATATATATATATATATATATTACTATCATCATTAGCCTGAATCTATCCACTGCTTGATGAAGGCCTCTCTAAGCTGATTCCACTTATCTTGGCCATATGCATTGCGTTACCATGTACATTCGCAGAACTTGCGGCCTCTAGGTCTACCTTGCGGACGTTTTGTAGCTCTTGGGTACCACTGGATGACAAGATTTGTCCAGAAATTGTCCCTTATTTGAGCTATGTGTCCACCCTATTTCCATTTGTGGTTTTTAGCGAACTCTATTACATCGCAAACCCTTGTCTGTTTCTTTATCCGCTCATTCCGCTTTTTGTCCTTTCGCGTTACGGCCATCACACACCTCTAAATACCACGCTGTGCTACTCTGGATCTCTCTTTTACTTAGGGTCCATGTTTCAAAAGCATATGTGATTACGAGTAGTACACACTGGTTGAACACTTTGCGCTTTAGGCACAGTGGGTGGTTATTGTTTAAGACATTATTCAGGCGGCCAAAAGCAATCCAGCCCAGGTTTACCCTGTGGACAGTTTCATCAAATATACATCCATCTATACACACTTGTCCCAGATAGATGCAATTTTTCACCTGTTCGAGCTGAGTACCATTGATGAGGATCTCTTTTTGGCCCGCAATATATATATACATTATATATATAATCTATTTAATCTCAAATTATCTGAAAATACGGAAACTCATAAATTCTAATGCTCAGTACCTACATAACTGGTAGTTACAAACAAGTACTGAAAAACTGCACACATTTTACCAAATGACCAAGAAGATTTATTGCTACTAATAATGCAAGGAAAGATAAATTGCAATGGTACACATTATACACACAATACTAAAATGGGCACGTTTCCGGGGATAGGTCAAAGCCGTAATGGTTTTAAGTATCTGTAGGCGGATGTCATCAACGAAAAATTTACGTGTGCGATAAATTGACTTTTGGTGTAATTTATTGAGTAGTTATTTTACCAAAAATGTCATTTAAAATATTAATAATCTTTTTATTATATTTTTTTCTGATTAAGCAAGGTTGTCGCCCTTCTTAATGGGAAACTACCATAAAGACACATTTTAAAAACATGCAATAATCACCCCTATTCGAATGTAGATAAACTTGATTGTTAAATACCTACATATCGTAAAATATATTTTTTCGTATAAAAACCTGGCTATATTGCCATGGACGCGGTAGAATCAATAATGATATAAAAATAACACTGTCTACAATTTGACTCTTATTCTATCTATAAAATGCACGTAATGAATGGGTCATTTTTGAATCAATTTCATCTAAGTACCTATATATCGTCTCTGTTCTGGCAGAACACACTAACTGGAGAATACTAGTTTTGAGTAATTTGACTTTGCAGTTTTTAAAATGTTTGAAATGGTGTATTATGTGAATTTATTAAGTAATCGTAAAAAGGATGACTTTAAAATAAAGACTGTTTATTTATTAAGAAGGTTTCCAGACAGTAAAGTTTGAAATAAGGAACATTTTGGTATAACTAACTTACTCAATATGTCATTTTTTCGAATTAGTGTCTTCTGCCAGAACAGTGACGATATTATGTATATAATATATATACACGAAAGAATAACATTTACGTAAACAGACTTGGAAAAAATTTGTACAGGATGATGTCCTTTTATTATTCACATGCAAACTTGATCTATTTAATACATTAACGAGGTCAAAATATTATGGTTATAATATGACTAAGTAGGTTCTTTTGGTGGAAGAATTATTAGAAAAATTGCTTTAACAATTTATAATTATACTTAATTTTTTAAACTAAAATTTATGAGGCTTAGTGTGTCAACTTTCTCTAGGCTATTAAAAATAGGCTTCGCTTCACAAAATTGCCCTGTCATAAGCATAGACTTACTTAGAGGATTATAAAATTGCCAATTTAAAAAAGTCTAAAACCTAAACGCATGTAAAAAAACATTTCAAATTTAAATTGGTACCAATACAATGCCTGTCAATCATTCGCCTGTTTTCCCGAGGCTCAGCATCCAAAAGTCTGTCATATTTGCATATCGGTCTCGCGAGAATTCATTTTTTTTTTTACAAATCACATTTTTTTGCTTTGTGTATTTTTTTTTGAATAATCCTCACATTTTTTTCATTCAATCAACACATAAAATTGGACAAAGTCACCTGCGCGTGTGTAACACGTTTTAACTAAATAGTTTAGGTTGTTAAAATGAGAGAATGTGTAGCACAGTTTCGCGAGTCATGCCAAAAAAAAAACAACGTTTATTGAAGGATATGGTTCAATTTTAGATGAAAATCTTTTACAGTTTGAAAGCATTCAAGTAATTTTTCATCTCCTGTGAAGCTTTTTAGAAAGATTTTTTTTTTAAAAGAGATTTAGATTTATGTTATATTATAATAACATTTAAAAAAATCTTTAAAATGAAAAATGGGTTATTGAATCTTTTAAGACGTTTAATTAAAGTTTTCATCATTTTTTTCATTATTAATACTTGGTATAAAGAGATGGACATTAAATAAAAAACACAATCTTTTCGATATGTAAGATATAGTTTTACAACCATAAAAACGGGGATTGACAAAGCATAGGTTTAATTAAGTTGTTTAGCTAGAAAATTGGATTAATCTTTGAAAAAAAATTTCAATAGTCAAAATTTTGGCAGATTTTTAATAAACAACAAAAAGAATGATAGACTAAACCTAAACCAATGTAGCATATACCTTTTCACTGTATTGTATCAACTGCCAAGCTAAATATGTTAATTGGGAAATCTTTATAATTAAAAATAATTAAAATTATAGTAAACGAACATTTAACAAAAGATGATGCACCCATTTTTCAGGCATAATTTTGATAAATGGTAAAAATTCTAAATCTTCCATGTAAACAATATATTCTTCAAACTAGATAAATAAGAAAACTTCTCGAAATAAATCATTTTAAATTCAATTAATATATAAAGTATGTATGTTTTTATGTATAGGTATACACTGTATGTTTTTCCTTTAATATATTATTTATGTTTTAGCATTTTCTATTTAGTTATAGCGATGTTTTTCGTAGAAAAAATATATCCAATTTATACTATACAACCTAGTGTATGTATTCTTTGACCATTACTTGCGTTATGTCATTAATTAACGATGGTTCTGTCTCTATTGCATCGTGTTTTTAAATTTTGTATAGTATTTTGCCCTTTTTAGTCATACGATATTGTTTATTTATGTATTTATGAACTTATAGTTAATTTATGAATTCTAAACTCTTTTCAGTGTACTATAAAGTATCACTCTATCAAAGCTTTTCCTAGTGATGTTATTATTAGTCAATCGAGTTTTAATTATGTTACATAAGATTCGTTCGATTCGATTGGTTTATCTTTGTTGAATTGTGTGTGCAAACTTTCTTGTTAAAGCTCTGAGCAACATTGCAATTTCAATATTACTTCAACCATAGAACTAGCCAAGATATAGTTCATTATAATAAAATAATAAACAATTTTTTATTCAACGAATAATTCACTAGCTTAAGAAATGTAAATTTCTTTATTGAACACACATATTTTGAATAAACCTCAGATATACCAGAAAAAATATATGGTTTGAGTAAGAGTTCATGACTCTGTAGTCCACTGTACTATACAAGAGAATGTTTGAATCATATTAATATTTATCCGACCATTTTGTTAAGTGTTTGTATAATTTAAACCTTTCCATCATTTCCCTAGTTCTTAAATCCTATCATAAATACGAGGGTGGGTCAATAATTCCTTAGAAAAAAGCATTAAAACAGTTTTTATTTTTGTATTTTTATTTTATTTCTCAACATAATCTCCTTGGAGCTCAATACACTTGGTTAGACGTTTCTCAATTTTTTTTAAACCGTCAGAAAAATAAATTTTCGGAAGGTCCTCAAAACAAGCATTTGTCCGATCGATGACTTCTTCATTTGAAAAAAAACGTTGTCCACTTAGCCATTTTTTTAAGTTTGGGAATAGGAAAAAGTCACTGGGGGCTAAATCTGGCGAATACGGTGGGTGGTCGAACAATTCGAACTTCAATTCTTCAATTTTAACCATTGATCGTAAACATGTGTGAACACGGGCATTGTCCTGATGAAAGAGGATTTTTTTCATGTTTAAATGAGGCCGTTTTTCTTCAATTTTGTTTTTTAGCTGGTCCAGTAAAGATGCATAATAATCCCCTGTTATTGTTTTTCCTTTTTCCAAATAGTCAACGAAAATAATTTCACGTGCATCCCAAAATACAGTAGCCATAACCTTACCAGCTGATTTTACGGTTTTCGCCTTCTTTGGACATGGTTTGCCTTCGCAATCCACTGCTTTGACTGTTCTTTCGTCTCGGGAGTATAGTGGTGTATCCATGTTTCATCTACAGTTACAAAGCGACGAAAAAAATCATCCGGATTGCGTTGCATGAGCGACAACAGGGCTTTAGAGGCCACCACCCTATTGCGTTTATTGTCGACTGTGAGCAAACGCGGCACCCATCTTGCAGAAATATTTTTCATGCCCAATTTGTCATGTAAAATAGAAATGACGCTACCTTTTGAGATCCCTGTAACCTCAATTATCTCACTCAACTTTAATCTTCGGTCACTTAACACCATTTCGTGGATTTTATTGATCATTTCTGGTGTAGTCACCTCTACAGGACGTCCTGAGCGTGGTTCATCCTTTGTTGATGTACGACCACGTTTAAATTCATTTAACCAGTTATAAATAGTTGCAAGTGAAGGAGCAGGTATGCCGTGAACTAAATCCAACTCATTTTTTATTTCCTTTGCTGTTAACCCTTTTATATTAAAATGTTTAATAACAGCTCTAACCTCAATTTTCTCCATTTTCCACAAGCAAATTTTTTTTTTAAATGTACGAGAAACACACAACAACCCGATCAATCTGATTGAAACTTCGCAGCATACTGAATCGGTAGTGCCGCTGCATGAAAACAAACCGCTTACAGTACTAGTCGCGCCACCTGTCGGCTTTTCTAAGGACTTATTGACCCACCCTCGTATCTTTATTTCTTTCATTTTTCCTTAAAATAGTAATCCGTGACTCACAATATTATAAAAATGGACATAGTCTATCTCTTTAGGTATACATATATATAAAAGGTGAAATTACAGACTAAAAAATAATATTGTAAAAAATGTACCCACTAGATCTATACCTACATCGATTTTTTTGCTTTTATAAAACCAAACATTGTGTGGGTAAACAAGCATTTTCATTTTTGACGTAGGTCAATATTAGGCTAACTAAAATATGTGTCAGTATGTTGCGAAAAAATAAATAAAACTTTTGTGTTAAAAATGATTTTTTTTTTAATATCATCATGTCATGTCGATAATATTATTAATATTTGAATATGTATACAATAATGATTTAATTGAAATTCTCTGGGCATACAATAATATGTAATCTGATTTAAGCTGTCAGCATGAATTTTAGATATCTCATCAACGTGTTAATTTATTATCCTATGTTACATAATAATTATACCAAGATTACGTGCTTAGCCATGCTGCGTAACTCTAGAAAACAAGCCACTTTCCCCTTACATATTCTGAGATAGATGATAATTACTCGTTCACTGATAAACATAAAATCACTTACATTATATAAACACAAGATAATACTAAACAAACTGTGCGAATCCTAACTCTCCCAAGGAACAAAAAGTTAATTATTGTTTGTGATGAACTTTTCGCTACATACTCAGTGGTAAATAAGCAGTTTATTTTTAAAATATTTGATTTTGAAAAAACTCATATAAAATAAATTGGACCTGGCGGGATTCCAGCAATTTCTTACCAATCCGTCTTTAACTGATCGATGATTTTTCAAATAGAAAGATTTTTTTTAAATTATGAAATAAAGTTTTCTTGAAATATTCTTTATTTATATTGAATTGTCATAATATTACTAACGACCTATTTGATTTTACATTTTCATTTTGTAGAAAAAATAATGTTTTGAAATTAGAAATTAATTAAGTACATATATATTACACTTATATAAATAAAAACTATCTAAAATCCATTACAAAAATAATCATAAAATATCTGATGCACTGTATAACAAATTGAGTTCTTAATGAATGTACAATTATTTTTAACGGTTTTTATAATGTAAGCTTGTCTTTGAATTTAACAAAATAATTATTTTTGTTTTTAATATTTTTAGACAGGTTCGTTGGTATTACATAATATAAATTAATTAAAAAAACCTTTGAATGAAAATTACCAGAAAAAATAGGTATGCAATTCCATCGCGGCTTTCGTGGTGTAGGTAGTGCGTAAGGCGCTGGACTTTCATCCGGGAGTTCCCGGTTTGAATCCCGGTTCGAATCCCGGTGAGGACACAATATATTTGTGTGATTTTCTCAAAGTCTGGGTATTAGTTATGGTTCACTTATATTACTAAATACACACCGCTATTGAGGCGCTAGGCCTATTGTAGTATTAAAAAAATATATATGTACTTATATATTATATTATTTTATCTTCTCATAATAATTATCTTTTATAAATTTTCACTGGATGCTTTTAGTACATCCATAGTGATATTAAAGTATTAAATAAAAAAAATAATATGATTGACGTTCATTTCAAGTAATGGTGCGTTTTCATATATATTTTTTTACCATATCCGATCTAATAAGATCATATGGGCCTCCACAGTGTGGAGGTTTGTATTAACAGAGTTTGTTTTTTTTACGAGAAATGGATGTCAGCCACTTGCTCAACCTATTTGATTCATACTCTGACTCATACATAAATTGAAAAAACAATATGTGTACTTGCCAGACCCAGGATTCAAACCTGGGACCCACGACGCTATAGTCTGACACTTAAGACGATATATCAGTGAAACGGCAAATAATTTTCAACTATAGGGATGAGTAAATTTTGGACTCGCTGGCATTCGGAGAGAGAACGTCGAGCTGGGAACACGTCAATTTGTTTCGTGATGGCGACGGGAGTATTAATTCTTAAATCGTGTAAAGATGACTAAAAACGTTACCCATTTACTTGAAAAAGAAAACATGTCAATGAATATATTATTATTGTTACTAATAGAACATGGTGTGTAAAACTCCCACCTCCGCTCCCGTTATGCATATGCAGCCACGTCATACGCGGCCGGCTAACATAACCCTTACGTGTGTTAGATCAAAGAATTTAAGCCCTCATTTTGTCCCGAGCAGAGCCGCACGGGACTGGTGATGCAACCTTGTACCGAAGTGCGATATTACTAATAGAACAATAAATAGAACATTAAATTGACGCATGTTGGATTTATATGACAAATTATATTTCGATCGACATGCGTCATTTGCACCCGCGACCCGCAATCCGCGCATCGCCTAGCCACGATCTTTTTAGACCATGCCTCAACCGAGGTATAGCCTTAAGCCGTGCGGCCATCGTGAGCGATTTTATAGTATGCTTATATTATATAAATACATTTAGTTAGGTAAGCAGGTACTGACACCTATGTATGTATTTGAAACCTAATGTGACCTATAATAAGTAAGTAATGACGTTTCATCATAATACTAGAACAGTTCAGGATTAAACATACTATTATTTATTATATATACATGGTGCATACATAATATAATATTAATGTTAAAGGATCGATAACAAGTAACATAGAATTAATATAAAATAAAATACCTAAAGGGTGTGGAGTAACAGGCAACCGATCTCGAGTGTTAAAGAATATAGGATAAACTTAAACACGTATCAAGAATACGTTATTCTAAGCTTGTTCTTCATTGTGACAACTGCTTTCGGTTTATGCGCTGACGATCATTCAATGTTGGTGTATTTGAAAGTTGCAACGCATACTATTGCACGTATATAATATTTATTTCGTAGGACAGTCACACATTCAAAACCCTGCTTCAAAATGTAGTGCATTGGAGTATATCCTATCTGAATTATATTTATTAATCTGTTCTGTGATAGCTACCAATGTTTTGAAAATCCATCGTTGTTAAATATCAAATCGGACCACGCCGTTTCTTCGAAATATGTTTTAAGCTATGTTGTGAATTTCTTTAACTAGTCATGTTTAATGATCACTGATATAAAATTAAATGAATTTAAAAGAAATCCTGATGAACATGTCATTCTGTAACTTCACTAACAAGCAACCGATCTCGAGTGTGGAAGAATATAGGATAAACTTAAACATGTATCAAGAATGCGTTATTCTAAGCTTGTCCTTCATTCTGACAACTGCTCTTGGCTTATGTACTGATGCTCATTCAATATTGGTATTTTTAAGTTGTTTTGCACACTATTGCACGTCTATAATAACGTGTGTTTTATTTTCGTATGACACTCACACATTTAAAACCCTGCTTCAAAATGTAGTGTATTGGGGTATAGCCCATCTGAATTATATTTATCAATCTGTTCTGTGATCAGAAACGTTTAATTATTAAACTATACAACATTATCTCTGCTGAATAATAATTGAGAGTGTGTGTATTTTTTTTATTTGTTAAATATTGAAAATATTTTGAAAAATTTTCATGTGTGCCAATAAAGGGATTAAACAATATTCATCTTAAAATTGACAATTATGACGTCCTAAATTACAATCTTTATTGGCTTTGATTTAAGTAACTATTATGGTGTTAAGTAAACAAAAATATTATAATGACAATCCAATTTAATATTCCAAACAAACTTTGAGAATTTCATCAAAATATTATTGATATAAACTGTTTTCAATCGATTACATAATATATCACATATTTTAAGCAGCCGTGATGAAACGATTATCCTGTGTAACACGGTGGATTAGGTTTGATTAACAAGCATAAAACTGGCCTTCATTTACCATAGTACGAGTTAAGAATTAATATGCCTCACCCCTGAAAAGCACACTCGAGATCTTATGTATTTTAGAAAATCGAAATGTTAATACTGAAATCTGTATTAAAGTGGCTTCTCATCTCAGAAACAGATACTAATATTTTCACTACACTACAATATAAGGTGATACAAAAATTGATAATATTGACAATATAAATACATCAGATTTGGTAATAGTAATTTCTATTTTTATTTTCAATTTCAATAAACCCATTTTTTTAATAATAAATATAATTATGTCGAAACATATTATATTCGGTATAATTTCAATTGCAGTTTGCAATTGACTCGTAATTTTGGAGAAATCGCATATTATGTTTATCACAGTTTTTATTATCTCAATGTTCATTCTTTTCAGTCTAATAAATTCAGATCGGAGCTCTAGGAAATATCTGGCATTCCACAGTTTACAACCATTGCAATTAATAGTCATTACACTAGACCAATTTTAAATAATCGTGGAATTGCTGAATTGCAATTGCAATTACAATAATATGATTTCGACACTTACCAACTTTTGGCAGTAACCTCACGATTATATACATTATTCAGGTACCCAAATTAATTTCAATACTACTATATTACGTCATAATGGTAAATAAATAAATATGTTTCTACCATTTATACGTATTTCTCATTAAGTACCGATAGTGCCTTCTACCAATAACCTTCCCCATTTATATGATTTCAGTGATTTCTACATTTCGCCATCGGTAAGGCTAAAGGTATGAAGAGACCGTAGCATCCTTCACTTGGTCAAATCATTGAGTAGAAATCATCCCTCTCTCGCATTCACAACAATTAAAATGCCTAAATATCAATTAGGGCGGATTTTAGTTCCAACCCAATACCATCCAATCGTTGCACGTATCCTTCAAGTGCCACCCTTTAAGCAAAGTTAACATTGATATATTATAATCTACGCAATACCAGAATCAACCAGGCGTCCCTTATTTTGTCGGGATTATGACCTAGACCCTAGTGACATTAGACCCTTATTTTCGTGAGTCCAAAAACAATGGCATAATATTATATTTTCTGTCTTCTACGATATCCTTAATAATATGCGTCTCCAATATCACCACCACAATATGTTGTACAAATTAATACTATCGACTAAGGGTTCTTTTGTGGAACTTTAATTTAAACTGTAATCGAACATACATAATTTATAAATACTTCTGATAAATATTTAACCAATAGAAGTATCTATTTTTGAAAGAAATACGACACCTGCGTCTCTCGGGATTCACGTTCACGTGCATTAACCACTATGCTATAGGAATATTATCGGAAGCGCTTTCTAAATTGCGTTACTATACTTTTGTATTTTAAATCAAAGTAGGTATTAAATTACCATTATTACTAACCGACGTCACGGATCACTCCAAGATTGTTTTGTTGTAACTTACGTGAACTTGCTTATAACTTAATAAACTATTTTTTTTCACCCAAACGAAGAATTCACAAGATTTAAAAATGTAACATTTTTTTTATTGAACATGCAGTATTTTTTAATTTTTCGTATTTTTTTCAAAAAAAAAATTTTTTTATTGGTTATATATTTCTTAGAAGTGTTTTCAAATTATGTATGTTCAAGAAAAATAATGTTACATTCTTAAATCTTGTGAATTATTTGTTTGAATGAAAAATAATTAATTAAACACTGTAATCGTGTGTGTAATCGATCAAAATGCTGTATACCTATTTACTATACAATTTGAATTTTTGTCAGCGACCTAAGTTTTGTATTTTGACATCTTTGTGCACTGTTAAAATTTATCTATGGTAAATATGCAACTAATATTTATTATTATTAGTGCTTATATACTAAATTAACAAAATCAAAGATCGTGAAAAGACATTATTTGTAAATATAAATTTGCCGTGAGAATTTTTTTAGTATTTTTGTCCCCAGACGAAGACATCAGTTTACCCTCCGCTTGACAATTTCAGTTTTACACACCAGTATCAGTGAAGTTACATGTTTTTGACGGATGGTGTCTTTCGAGAAGTTGTAGATACGACAGCCTTCTTTTTTTGGCTTGAATCCATCATTGTCTCTCCTAAGGCCTGGAATCTTTTTTGTCCTGGAGTTTGTAGAAATTAGACGGGTTTTATTTATTTCGGCAATCCGGAAAATTCTGTATAGCGGTTAAGATACATTTATTGTATATATACCACAGTAATAATTAAAAATAGTCGCCATGTAAATTTTTTAGCCTTAATACGTGTGTAAACTAAAATAATTGATATCTAAATAGACGTGGGCTTTAATTTATCCGTTATAAATTAATGTACTTTCGTCCATTCTCTCTCATATTATGTTTCTAAGAGGTTGGATCATTATTGTAAAAGCATTAAGCAAATAACTATAATCCATGGCAGTTATATTTACTATATTATGTGAATGTGCATCGTGTTTGGAAATACCAAAAACCGAAAACCAGGTCGCGAAAAATTATAAGGGGTGTAGACGTTAATTGCTTCGTTCAACTACACCCGTTATTAGTTTAGTTTGCTTGTGTGTATGATAACATGAGTTGGTATGTACATAATTTTATAATATGGCGCAAATAAATTTGTTGTGTTTACACGACAGATATCATGGTATTATAAGTATATCACTAAGGTTTAACCTTTAACATGGCTCTTTTAACTTGATAATTCAGCGAAAGACCGAGCGCCCTAGTAACCTCTATACAGAATCAAGGTCTCTAGACAACTGTCATTTCATTTCCGCTTCTCCACTGTCTATGCCCCAAACATGAGCATAAACAATGATGTGACAGTTATAGAGTTGGGTAAAACCTTTATAAAATAAATCAATAATTGGAATGATATAAAACTGTAATACATTTTGAATATATTAATGTTTAATTTGTAAGAGTCAATGTGTTGACTAATGCATAGAATAATTAAGAATTATTTTCTTCGAAAGGGTATATTTGGATAAAACGTTAAACATTTTACAAGTTCACAAAATAGTTCAAAATTCACAAGCCGTCTGTAAAGAAGTTTTGTCTGACAAGATGCGTTCGATTTTCATGCTCAACCGCACTGAGTGGCAGACATTTGAGTAGAACGATAAATTTATGAATAAAACATGGAAAATTCAATGCGAAATGTACACACAAAATGGATACAATGAATTGCAAGCTGTGCTCAAAGCGATGGAGACAGTGCTAGAATTGATCATTGTTGCATTATTTAAAATATTTCGTCTGATATTGTATTGGTTTATTTAATTTAAATGTGTTATTATTTATGAGTAGGTAACTAATAGACGATTTGTTATCAAAACAATATTATTAAGTACAAACTTTTAACTAAAATAAGTTTTCACAGCGGTAACCTTATAACGTAGGTTAATAAATAGCTAGAATAAATTGATTGATATTGATTGAATAATTTTGATTGAGAATTACGACAATATGTATGGTAATATATATACTGCATTAATATAAATAAGAACAATCTATAAACTAAGAGCGGAATGCAGAAACATTTATCATAACTAAAATTTCCTTAGCAGAAAACACTATGCAGAAACACTGTCCTTAGTTAAGATCATTTTTATTGAAAATAATACCATATTTAAAAATTCTCGTTAGGTAAATTAGGTAAATTATTTTATAATTGTTAAACGATGACAAAAATATGACAACTGCATTTTATAAATGCAATAACTATAAATACATATTAATATTTAATTATAATACTCTTATGTTTCCGTTATAAGTCATTATACGTGATTCCACAGGCACCACAAGATTTTTTTTTAACATGGTAACACTAGCATCAATTGTCATTCTTCATCTGGAATTTTGTATTTCTGCGGGCTGGCGTATAAAAATAAAATAATATTCTGCAAGTACATGCCAAACGAATTAACACTATCAATATCCATATTGAGATACATTGTTAAATGAATTTGAGTGTATGGACTGTGTTAGATACATGCGAATTTATTTTGACAGCAGCTGTCAGTGGTAAATGGTAATACAGAAGGGAGCGTGTTCATAACAAAAGTAGTCTATGGTTAAGGATTCCTTAACTCTATACTCAGGATTGTCTATAGTTAAGTCATGCTTTTCGGCGACTTATCCTTAGGAAAGAAATCTTAGATTGTGCATTCCGCTCTAATACTCCACTCATCGAGTCCGTCACAAGACGTAGATACTGCCATTGTCACGAGTTATCCATTAATCCACTTGAATCAAGGGCATTTTTACAATTAATCTTTTGATCATATCGATCTCGTCAGTACATCATTACGTCGCGATTATAATCACGTCATTATCCTTATTATTGTATTCAGTATATATTCCTGTTTCAACCACTAAACTCTAATCTCAACAACCAAACAACATCGACTCTTCATCTACCAGCACCTCATCATACCGCCAAATATTTTTGGACAATTATTATTCTGTAGAATTTAGCTTCTTTTATAGCATTAACAAGATGCGTTCGATTTTCATGCTCAACCGCACTGAGTGGCAGACATTTGAGTAGAACGATAAATTTATGAATAAAACATGGAAAATTCAATGCGAAATGTACACACAAAATGGATACAATGAATTGCAAGCTGTGCTCAAAGCGATGGAGACAGTGCTAGAATTGATCATTGTTGCATTATTTAAAATATTTCGTCTGATATTGTATTGGTTTATTTAATTTAAATGTGTTATTATTTATGAGTAGGTAACTAATAGACGATTTGTTATCAAAACAATATTATTAAGTACAAACTTTTAACTAAAATAAGTTTTCACAGCGGTAACCTTATAACGTAGGTTAATAAATAGCTAGAATAAAATTAATTAAATATCTTTCAAGCAGAGTACAAATCTTTGGACATTAAATTAACGGGCATACAATATAGTAGGTAACGATCATACTTTTAAATTTGGTTTTGTAACGGTACCAAAGCTTGATTCGATACCAATAAATAAATTTTTTTTTTTTTTTTTATATTTTTTAATACTTTTGTTTCGCCATTGAATTATTAAAAATGTTGACATTTCATCAAACGATGTAGTTTAATAATTTAAATATATATAAACAATTATTTATGTATGTACCAATAAAAATCGGGATTTTTATTGTAATTTAAAACAATATTTTTAGATAATTATGTAAAAAATATCGGAATCACAAATTATCTAAAAAGTATTAAAATATATTTTTTCCTAAAAACGTTAAAGATGGTAAATGGTACCTCTTCTCAAATAGACGATTATTTTTATTTTTCCATCAACCAAAATTCGGATATTAAAATGAACTTTTTTCAGTTGTTCCGTGTGCTCGGCGACCGTCGCACGTCACCAAACGAGATAGCGAGTGTTTACAAATTAATAATAACCAGTTGTGCGCGCGGCGTAACAATAAATTATTGTTACAAAGTTGTTTACATTTAAGTGTCTCTGACTACAGGGGCGCTTATTAAAAATCAAAAATACAACATTGCCAGCAATGGATCACCAAAAAGAAACCCAACAAACAATGTCTTATGCATCAGTTGCTCAAAAAATGCAATTTCCGAAGAAGGAGCAAGCCATCGTTTTAGATGCTATCGAGGGCATCTCTATACGAGAATATACACTGTCAATCGGGAATAAGGTAGGTCCATGTCATATAAGATATGTATCTAGGATTTCCCAGGGAAGAATATGTATATACTTGAGTAGTGAAGAACAAGCAGATAAATTAACAGTAAATAAAGAAACAGTTAAAATTGGAAACCACGTACTAGAAATCAGGCCGCTGATCACCAAATCAAAGAGGATAATAATATCAAACGTGTGTCCTATAATCCCACACAGCGTTCTGGAATCAAAACTCAACGAATTAAACATAAAAACTACTTCACGTATTACAAGCATCAGAGCTGGTATTAACGAACCGGGCTATGCACATATTTTAAGTTTCCGGAGACAGGTTTATGTAAACCCAGAAGACACTATTAAACTGCCAGAGTCAATGCAAATAAATTTTGATAATACCCTGTACTGGATTTACTTCTCCACCGAAAAATTGACATGCTTTATATGCAAAGAAGAGGGCCATCTGGCCAAATATTGTAAAACAACTGGAAATAATGAACCTCACACTGTACAATTGCCTGACTCTCTCAATGTACCAAAAGTGTTAACCTCTCTTTCGTTAGAGAGAAAAAATACACTCCAGGAGGATGAACTAGCCGCAGATATAGAGTCGGACAACTCTATTATCAACAAGGATACGCCAATCGGTTCAAAAAGGCCGTTGACCAGTCCAACTGATATCAGCAGCGTAGAATTTGAATTTGAAGATACAGTGAAAAATAATGCAATCTCACGCATTCCTGCACTCCAACAGACACCAAAAAAATCAAAAAAAGAAAGAAAAAAAGTATCTACTGAAGATACAAATGAACTTTTGTTACCTGCCAAGGAACATGTTGAAAGTAATCGTCATAGATTTCCAATCGATTATGAAACATTACTCAGTTTCCTTGTGAAAACACATGGAAATCCCAATACCGAAATGATTGCTAATGAATTTACTACTGATATAGAAGCTCTTAATAACATGCTAACAGAAATCTATAGTCATTTAAAAGAACGCAGCATTAAAAGTCGCATAACAAAGATCAAGAAAAGACTCAGTAATCCACAATTAAAAGCTTCCAGTGAAGATATTAGTTCGTTGGAAGGACAAGAGGAACAATAACATAATGCATAATTCCAGCAACAAAGTTAACCAATTTATTCAATCTGATATACGTATTGTTTTCTGGAATACAAGAAGCATTCTTAATAGACTAGAGGAGCTTAGAGTGATGCTAGATGAAATTGATATTTTTATAGGCGTGGAAACATGGTTAAACGACACCATTCCTCACATAGTTATTAGCTTCCCAGGTTTTATGGTGCTTCGGCGAGACAGGACGTACGCCAGAGGAGGAGGTATAATTTTCATTATTAGAAATACTATAGCTTACAAAGCTATTAACAACCTCATCATTCCGAACATATCCACTGAAGTTTTGGGCATTACACTGACTAACCTTAAAGATAAAATTAATATCATTGCAGTTTATAGGCCCCCGAGCAATAGCGGAAATAATACAAATCTGTCGCTTCAGGAATGGGACCAAGTTTTTAGTAATACTCTATTAGATGATAAAACCATATTGGTGGGAGACTTCAATGCCCACAATGTCGCGTGGAATTGCAATAGAAATGATATAAATGGTTCTAGAATCATCTATACTTTAGCTGATTACGACTTAATTTTAATAAACAATAATACTAAAACCCGTATTGATCTGCGACGAGGTACAAAATCAAATATTGATTTAGTTTTTTCTTCTCCTAATCTTCTACAACAGATTGTATTAAATATAGATGAAGACCCCCGGGGATCGGATCACTATCCAGTGCGTATTAATTTATCTGTACAAAAAGCAATTTATTTCAAAAAGACTTTCAAGTTGCAGACCAAAAAAACCAATTGGGTTAAATTTAAAAATACAATGGCTGAAAATATTAATGAATTCAAAACAGATTCTTTTCTCAGTTTAAGTTCAGTCTCGCAGTATAAATTCCTCATTAAAAAAATCACACAAGCAATCATAGATTGCACCCCAAAAAAAGGGAATAATCCCCAATTTCGCCATAGCAATCCAGTAGAATGGTGGGATTCAGAGTGTGATAAGGTAAAGAGAAAAAGAAAAGCTGCCTTAAAAAAATGGGAATTTACCTTAGATTTTAAAGACTTAATTGAATACAAAAAGAATGCTGCCATAGCTAAAAAAACTTTTAAAAAGAAAAAGAGTGACTGCTTTCGAAAATTTGCAGAGACCGTCAATTTTAGCACAGACCTTAAGTATACATGGGAAAAAGCAAAAATTTTTAAAAACAAATGGATAAAAATTAGACCCGATAGTATTGAACAAAATATGCAAAATAAAGAGAAAATTGAAGCTGCTCTTGAAAGACTATGCCCACCGTGGGTTCCAAGTAACCCTAACATTTTCCCTGTTACCAAAAATAACACGCTATTCGACACTCACTTTAGTTTCATAGAATTCAGCATAGCATTAAATTCTCGTCAACATAATTCCGCACCTGGAACGGACGGGATAACGTATGAAGTCATTAATATGCTTCCCACTCCAATAAAACATATATTCCTTGACATTTTTAACCTCATGTTTCATAGCATGGAATTCCCTGACGAATGGAAAAGCATATTTATACATTTTATTAATAAACCTAATTCGGATAGCTTAAGACCTATTGCACTGACCTCATGTGTCTGCAAAATCTTAGAAATCATGGTCGCAAATAGATTTCGCTGGTGGCTGGAAAGAGAAAAAATTATCCCAGATACACAAACCGGATTCAGGAAAGGTTTTTCCTGTGCGGATAACCTAACAAATGTTGCAATTTATATTGAAGAATCTTTTAATGAGAAAAAACATACGCTAGGTATTTTTTTGGACGTGATTGGAGCCTTCAATAACGTTCAATCAGATATTCTCGTTGAAATATTGGCACAAATAGGGTGCCCCTTTAAACTCGTTAAATTCTGTTTTTTTCTTGTCTACGAGAGATTAATCTATACTAATTCAAACATAGATCTCCCGAGAACACTGTATAAAGGCGTTCCTCAAGGAGGAATTTTAAGTCCGCTGTTTTACATTATATACGTTAGCCACATTGTTCGCAATATACCGAAAGCTATAACAGTCTCCCAATTTGCAGACGATATATCTTTGTTCCTTAAAACTAAAGACCCCAATCAGGATAAAAATATAATGGAATGTGCACTAGAAACAATTAGAAATAATCTATTCAAACTGGGTTTGGATCTATCTCCGGAGAAAACGGTATTCGTACATTTCAACAAAAACAAAATACTGCCGGGAGAATTTCAAATTAAATTGAATGATATGATGATTAAATCAACTGAATCAGCCAAATTTCTAGGTATTTATTTTGACTTCAAGCTTTCTTTTGATAAACATGTCAATTACATTGCCCAGAAAGTCAATAGAGCCACCAACATTATAAAGTTCCTCAGAGGTACTTGGTGGGGATCACACCCTTCCACTCTAATAACTTTCTATAAAAGCTACATCAGATCCATAATGGACTATGGAAGCTATATTTACTTCCCAAAAAATAAAGGAGCAAAGCTACAGTTAGAACGACTACAGAACCAAGCTATCAGATTGGCTCTTGGCCTAATAAAAAGTACACCTACTAACATACTACTTGCCGAAGCCAAGATAACATTACTAGAAGAAAGATCTAAATTTCTATGTAAAAACTTCTTGGTAAAATGTATGTCAAACCGTACTTCTAATACGAGATACAATGTCAACAGATTTCTACAAACAACTATAACGCGAGATCGTACTCCGAAGAGATTTCAAATTTTAAAAGAAAGTATCCAAGCTGTAAATTGTATTGATCATCTGATTTTAAAAAGAGACTTCTACAACTTTTTTAATTATACATATGAGGATATTATATATAACGTTTTAACTAATACAAAAATAGGAATGGAGCTATCGCACTCCGACTCTCCCGACTTATTATTCAAGTCCAAATTTAGCAATCAAAATGTAGTCCAAATTTTTACGGATGGAAGCAAAATTCCCGATTCACCTTCAGTAGGTGTAGCAGTGTTCTTCCCCCAATCCAACACGTCGGTTGCCAAAAGTGTCCACAGATTCACTTCCATCTATACAGCAGAGTGCTTAGCCTTATACGAAGCCACTAAAATTGCACTTAATTACAAAAATAAAAATATCAACATTTTCACTGACTCCTTAAGTCGGATTCACTCGCTCGAAAATCCAAATTTCAGCATCAAAACTAATGACTACATTCTTAATATTAGAACCAACATTTTCAAATTTAGCAATAGTAACGAACACGGTACAAATATACAGATATACTGGATTCCAGCACATAAAGGAATTAATGGCAATGAAATTGCGGATCAATTGGCAAAAAAATCTGTAAAATACCCATCAGAAAATATAAGAATTCCATACACAGATTTTAAAGCCCAGTTTAAACAAACAATGAGCGAAAATAACGGTAAATATTTAGAAAATCTTGGGAAAGAAAAGGGAACACACTACTATCAAAACTTTTATAGTAGATCTCCTAAAACTTGGTTTAGTAAACATTGTAAAATAAAGCGAGATGTAATAGTGACAATAGCTAGAAGCAGGTCAGGGCATTACAGTCTCAACGAATCATTGTACAAAATTAAAGTGGTAGATAGCCCTCAGTGTCAGTGTGGACATCCCACTCAAGATCTTAACCACATTGTCTGGCAATGTGATGCCTATGACCAGGAGAGAGAAGTGTTATTGAATAAGTTGGGGAAATGCAGGTTATACCCTCCTTTTACGATTAATTCGTTCCTGGCAAAACCAAATATTTCAGTTATGAAAATTGTACATGAATTTCTCCAAAAATGTAACGTAAATGTCTAGTGTATAGTGTAACAAAAATGTAATTCTGTATCATTAACAATGTAACTATTTATGCCTGTCGTTAAAAAAAAAATGTATGTATACTTTTGTAAAACATTGTAAAGCAGAATAGCCTTCCATTCAGAGAAGAGCTCAATTGCTTCCAAATAAAGAAAAAAAAAAAAAAAAAAAAAATGAACTTCAAGGTCTTGATTATTTTTCAATTCTTTAAGTAAATTTTAGTCTTGCGGCACCCTTCCCAAACGTTCACAATTAAATAGTTGAGAAGCTTTCTACTAACGCACCGATGGAAAAATCTGTAGAGAATGTCACCATAAAATACTTAAGTTTTAGATACATCACTCATACCATATATCTTTCATTATTGTTCTTTATATATCATCATAAAAACCAGTATAATAAAGTTTATAGTAGAAAGGGGATGTAAAATAAGTGGATTGCATTCGCAGTGAGTGCTTGAATGGATTGGCCACGTACATTGCAGTGCATAAACATGTCTCTATTGTCATTTCCCATTGTGTCATATCAGCCGCTTGACATATTATAAACAATGTTGTTGAGTATTTTCGTTTGAATTCGTCAAAGGACAGTGGTTTATATGATCCCTGATAGCGCTTTGCCAATTTATTGATGGATTTAGTTCACCACTATTCACTATTGTAAAACCCGTATGACTGTATTATTAATTTACAAAGAACCGTATTACTTACGCCATTATTAAAAAGTTAAAAAAAAACGGTTAGGTACATGTTCAAACACGCCCGTTAACATGATATTACTCCCTACTTTATTTATCGTTTGTCAATTTATGGCTACGGCCGTCTGTTGTAGCTTAACAACTAGGAAATGCCAATAGAAATGGCGTATTTCAAAAAAAAAAATACTACCTTATTCTTAGGTCAATAATCATTATAAAACAATCATTATTCGAAGCATGTTTATCACATTTAAACGGTTAAAGACATAGAGCGCGATGCTCAATTCGTACTTACCATAAAATAACAGTAACAATTCGCACTCCTAGTTTTAAAGTATGACAAGTCAAAAAACAGCATTCTGAGATAATTGGATTCAAAGATTCAAACCCCCTCAACTAAATCTAAAAATGTATGTACCATACTGATTTTCTTGCTCAATGTGTATTAGGTCTTGTATTTTTGTATGAAATTATTATTATATTGAAAAATTATACAGAACACATATTTTTGGTAGTTTTTTTGAAATGTCATAGTCTAAAATTGGACTATTTTGATAAATTTTGAAATAACCCATCATGCACACAATACAAACTAATATGAAACAACATAAAATCTCTTCAATATATTATGCATATCAAGTAAAATAATAAACGAAATGGTTATTTGAAATTTTTATTTCAAAATAAAATAAATGGAACAGGTAAACCATCACATACCTACCGAATTTTTAAAATATATAATTGTATGAGATTATGATTACCTTTTCAAGATTCTTGCATATTATGTAATGAAAATTATTATATAATTTAGAATTAATCAGAGTAATTTCCATCACTCTCTTCGTGAACCAAGTCATTTCTTGCCACTTGAGTACTATTAGCGACTTTCAAATTATTGTAAAAATCGTGTTACGTCATCGGTATCAATTCTTTTTGCATATAGTTAAAAGATCTTGCCTTTTCTGCATGGTTATTCCTGGTGGCTCATTATAAGCTTTCTGTAAAATTATCATATTCATGTGAACCGGACGACCCGTCATGCGATGCCTTATATTAATTTCCTCGTAGGAAGAATCAATAAAATTGGAAATAATGAAAAAACTATACGGTGATTATTTTTTCAAATGCATGACTTTGATTGCTTGCCATGTTACCTTCGTACCTACGGTAGTTATAACATAATTTTGTCCCAGCTCGTCGGACAGCAATTTCAGGTCAAATATATCATCAGTCGCCATTGCATTAACTCTATAAGGTTCATCATTCTTTTCAGCCATGACTATAATGGGTATCCATTGAGCTGGTATGAAGACTGGAGCACTTTTAGTATTCTCTTTTTTTCTTTATCAATGAGTGAGTGCATCGCAATCCACTGATTTTGGGTGTGACCCGTGGTCAAATATTTTTGCGTTATAGACTTTATATTTTCTGTTTCCAATAATAAATACAACGCAACTAAATATTTATTCTTATTCTGTCCAGCACAATTATCGGACCAAAAATGCACATTCTTATTTTTTAGAATTTCTTTTTCAATTAATGGTGTGTAAATAATTTTTTTTTTTTTTTTTGACCATGTCCGATCCTAATAGGATCATATGGGCCTCCACAGAGTAGAGGTTTTGTATTAACAGATTTTGTTTTTTTACGAGAAATGGATGTCAGCCACTTGCTCAACCTATTAGGTCCATACCCTGACTCACACACAAACTGAAAAACAATATGTGTACTTGCCAGACCCAGGATTCGAACCTGAGACCCACAGCGTGATAGTCCAACGCTTATGCCGCGCGGCCACCGTGGGTGTATAAATAATACAACAACCAATTTCATTAGAATCTCTTGTAGGAGTCACTTCGTTCCAGATACAACAGATCCCTTTTTCTCACCAATATCAAAGATTGTGAAATATGTTGCAAGTTTTCTGGTGTAATAGAAATTTGAGATTTCACCACAGGGTTATGAGAGAATTGCAATTAATTGTTTTGCTTTTTGTGTATCATTTAAATTTGTATATGCTGTGCTGACCATTGATCGTTTTTTGACTGAAAGCGCCTAATATTAAATTCTGTATTAAAGATCGTAGAATACTGAGATAACTTCACGAAAGGTCGATCATTTTGTCGACACTTTCCTTTGTATAGCCTATAGTGTTGCTAAATTTAAAGAGCCATCAATAAATTGTCTGGTAGTTAGTCTGGTGTAGCGTCGTGGGTCATAGATTCAAATCCTGGGTATGGCAAGTACACATATTGTTTTTCAATTTGTGTATGAGTCAGAGTATGAACCTAATAGATTGAGCAAGTGGGTGACATCCATATCTCGTAAAAAACAAAAATCTGTTATTACAAACCACACGTGGAGGCCCATATGATCTTATTAGATCGGACATGGTTGAAAGTTTGAGCTCTCAGGAAGTGGGAGTCTACCCTAGGAATGCATTCGATGTGATCTCTAACATATTGTTTTAATTCGGTATCAATTTTCTTACGATTTTCACGTGTTCCTCTGAGATCTTTTTCTATGATTTCATCACTGCTTGTTTTATTTATTATTGTGTTTATCAACAAACTACTGTCAATTTTCAGAATGGCTAGACACCAGTGTGACCACATCACAAGTTTTATTTACTTTGTCCTTTCCTGACCTATGATAATTCAAGATGTCATAGTCTTAAACTCGCTAAAAATTTGAATCCTTATTTAAGACTATAACAACTCAAAATAGCATAGTCTTTAAATATCACATAATACTATTTATAAAAATTATAGACTATTCTTTCTGTCCTGTATTTCCGTAGAATTCATTTAGACTTGTGATAGTCTTTGACCAGATAAATAATGATATTTTCAACCATTCTGCATTATTAACTCAAAATGTCACTTTTTCGACTTGTAATAGTTTAAAACTAGGGGTGCGAATTATTGTAAGTTGCCGAAATACATCTGTTAACTATAGATTATAGAGATAAGGAATCCTTAACCATAGACTACTTTTGTTATGAACTCGCCCCCTTGCCCCCCTTCCGTATTGCCATTTACCACTGACAGCTGCTGTCAAAATAAATTGACGTTTCTTTAAAACGGCCAATACACTCAAATTCATTTAACAATTGATCTCAATATGGGTATTGAACAACTATTAAATATCCGTGACATTTAATACGACATATTTTCCTTTAATTTCTTGATTCTGTACATGTCTTAATTTAGTAAAACCGATTATCGAATTGAAATGTCAGTGTCAATGAATTATGAATTAACTTTTCTTATTCAGATTTAGATATTTATGTAATATTAAACCAATAGATAGGTAGTTGAAATATATAAGTACTTAGTTACCTACACACCAACATGGTAATATTAGTTTTAATCACTCTATATAATTATTCACATCATGGCATATATTTGTAATAATTGTAAATGACAAAATCTGACATTTCAACGGCAAGTGTTACCGTATCGGGAAAACATGGTCAAAAAATAACTTATATTATTCACTAATTGCGGAGACATTTAATCATTTTTATTAAATATTAATTGTGTATTTATAGTTATTGAATTTATTTTGTATATTTTTCATATTTTTGTCATCGTTTAACAATTACAAAATAATTTACCTAAATTATGAAAAAGAGAATTTTTTTATATGGTAATATTTTCAATAGAAAAACAGAACGAAGCTATTGCAGATTTGGTGGACCATAGACAACTCGATCATAACTATGAAAGGCTTTCTGGATAGTGTTTTGTTGTAATTTTGTTGTAATTATGACAGACGATTGTGCATAGGGCTCATAGCTTATAATCACTATCTTTAGAATTATCTTCAAATGTGTTAATCGTACCCATTTTTTGAATAATAAAATGCCTAATTCTAGTCAAATTTGGGATCACAGAGATTATAAAATATATTTTTTTATCGTAAATATTTCAATATATAATGTTAACATTAATTTTACTAATGTTTTTATAAATCTGTTTAAAAATTAATTAATCTAAAAACCACTGTATATGGATGTACTGAAATAATGACTATATTCTAAAACATTAGATCGAAAGGTTTAAAAGAATACTATTTTATGTAATAAAAATACTTTATGCAGTCATCAAATGTTTAAAATAAATATAAAGCATAATAAGGCTTCAAAATTATATAAATAGATTCTCTACATCTACAATTCTTAAGGAATGTCCAAGATTATGCTCTGAAAATACCATAAAAGCTCCATTTTGACCTACATGGCGCACGTGGGCCCCTAGCAAGTGTGGCTAACATTCACACAAAAAAAACCGTTAAACCTCTTCCTGAGACGACCAAGATCCACAATAGATTGTAAATAGGTACAGTTTTAAAAAAAAATCAGTGTGTGTACTTATGTAAGCGCGTTAGAAGTTATACTACTTTGGCGTAACAAAACAAAAACAAAACTTGTGATAACCTAGATTCTTCGACTAGCTCTTAATTATCTTGTTAAATTACACCCTCATGTAAAAGGGCCTCTCATTTGAGCGCCGTTCATTTATTTCTATACACTTTAACTTATATTACTAAATTATATAAATATTTCTCGCTGTTTGTATTTTTAAAGTAACAATTTTCACTCTGACGTTTAATTGTTTGTTTACGTAAGGAATTAGTGAAGAAATGGCCGACAATAATAAACTTGTTGCCTAGGCAACGGAACAATTCTATTATCAAACTTGCGTTTGTATATAGCTGACTGATTCGCAGCTTACTCCATACTATCGCGCACTTTCGTAACGGTGTGCGCTAGCAGCTCTCAATTTCACTCTCTACCAAATGCCCCAAAAGAAGTATAACTTCAAAAATGACGTACATATTATAAGTATGTAATAATTATTTTAAATATTTCATCGTACTGTAATAATTTTACATAAATGTATTATATTATTGAAGTTAAATTTATTGTAAGATTTCTTTAGTGTGGCGCCATCCTGCTCTATCATTATTAATAAAACGTCAAAGAAAATAATGATATTCTGTCTTCTCACACGTGATTCGTAAGAGCACGGATTCCGTCCTTTTCCGATTCGTGACTCTCTTTTGTAAAATCTAAGAAACCCGTGACCAACCGTTATATTAATATAAAAAAGGTGAAACTGAATAAATAATATAATCATGATATAAAAATTTATATTTATAAAGATCAAGGGAAAAAGATATATTAAATATTTGCACAAACTATTTTAATACATCAATAATAAATATCATAATATTAGTAGCGATCATGCTACTCTGCGTTGAATTAGTGACACACTTTAATATATAAGTTTTTGTATTAAATCAAAACATCAGCAATAATAATTGTCATTGTTTCCTCAATCATCACTAGACCAGTAGTGTTTATTTTGATTGAGAATTACGACAATATGTATGGTAATATATGTACTGCATTAATATAAATAAGAACAATCTATAAACTAATACTCCACTCATCGAGTCCGTCACAAGACGTAGATACTGCCATTGTCACGAGTTATCCATTAATCCACTTGAATCAAGTGCATTTTTATAATTAATCTTTTGATCATAATATCGATCTCGTCAGTACATCATTACGACGCGATTATAATCACGTCATTATCCTTATTATTGTATTCAGTATATTCTTGTTTCAACCACTAAACTCTAATCTCAACAACCAAGCAACAATGACTCTTCATCTACCAGCACCTCATCATACCGCCAAATATTTTTGGACAATTATTATTCTGTAGAATTTAGCTTCTTTTATAGCATTAACCAATTTAATTCAATCATGTTGAATGTATTTATGTTACACCTTACACATTAATTCGGTATTCACATGTTCTCCTTAATTTTGACTCTCGGTCAATGAGTTATGATTAACAGTTCCAATGCATCTATTCTATACACAAGGCTGCTCTCGACCTTTACGGCAGCTAAATAGGGTAGGAAAGTATCTAAATATTAACACTTATTGTAACAATTACAATAAGTTAGTCGTCTTAACTGTCAAAACTGTCTATCTCACTCTAAAATTTATCACAGCCAAGGAAGGTGCTGTTAAAACATAGTACTTATTGTAACAATTACAACTAACTCATTATAATTTTATTGTTACAATAAGTGCTAATACTTGAATACTTTTCTACCCTAGATAGCGGTCGAAAGCAGTCTTGTGTATAGAATAGATGCGCAAGTACAATAATAATTATTATCATTCAATATATTGTCATAGAATGACTGAAGTGTATGTTTCATATTATCTACCAGACGTGAGGGTGAAATTAATTGAATGAATCATTGAAAATCATAACTGCATTCATACATTAATGAGTTACAGCACAGTTCCACAGTAATAATAACTTTATCAACTTGCACTAGTTATAACTTGGTTTTGAAATGCAACAAACACCTTGGTACTTGTTTTCAATTTCAATATTATTTGACTCAGTTATATTGATTAAATTAATATTGTATGTTAAGCCAACAGAAAATATAAAAATTAAATAAAAACAATTAGGTATTTTAGATTAAGAGTAAGAAATCAAAAAGATAAGTTTCCCTGCTATGAAATATATTTGCTCATTGAATTGATGAGTATGGCTATAATTTCAAAATGATTATTTAATATTAAGATACTTGATAAAATAAATCGTGAATACGACATTGACGGCTTGTGTTTTTGCGCATTGCATTAGTGTCGACTAAATTATTCTAAATTCATGCAGTTTTTGAGATATTCGGAATTAAATATAACAATATGATAGCAGCTACTATACTAGTGAAGTTTCAGATCGATAGCATTATAAATTAACACACATGTTTTTTAATCAACGCAGTATAGGATTCCTGTTTGCCTCAAAATTATGTACAGAATATCATATGGCTGCATGGGAAATATGCAAAAAACTCGTAAAAGTTTAAGCAGGAATAAATAATATATTATATAGAATTATAATTTATTATTCGTAAAAAGCTATATAAATAATCTTTTGATGCAACAATTAGCGTAAACTTCATAAGCCGTCTTGCAAGTTTCCTCGTAGCAATGGTGTCCGGCGAGGCGAAACGATATCACATCACGAAAAGTCAAAATTTTCTTAAATTTTTCATATAATCGATTAAGCTTTTTTAGATTGACCATATATTTAATTCTATATGGGAACATTGGTTCCCTTTTGCATTCCTTATATATAAAATTATAGTTATGGCTAAATAATATTTTAAAAAATCGGTGTGTGTACTGTACTTATGCACGCGCGTCAGAAGTTATACTTCTTTGGCGTAATAAAACAAAAACAAAACTTGTGATTAACTAAATTCTTCTATTAGCTCTTAATTATCTTGTCAAATTACACACTCAAGAAAAAGGACCGCTTATTGGAACGCCGTTGGCTTATTTCTATATACTTTAACTTATATTACATACTAAATTACATAATTATTTATCGTTGTTTTTATTTTTAAAGTAACAACTGCCACTATGACGTTTAATAGTTTGTTTACGTAAGGAATTGCAAATGGCCGACAATACTAAATTCGCTGCCTAGCAACGGAAAAATTCTAAACTATAATGTTATACTGTATAATCGTCACTATTGCGGTATCATTCTGTGGCGTAATGGTTGTGTGTTCGGCTGATAACCGAGCAAATCGTTGGTTCGAATCCAATCGAGTGTGTTTTTTTGTGTGAAAAATAAATTATGTGTTACATGTCACACGCCTAAAATACACTCTGATCTGATTTTCCAAACGCGCCTAAAGAAGTATAACTTCAAAACACATTTTCCACAAAAATCAAGTTTTCCAATTAAAATTAGTTGAGTCGTTGTTGTGACTAGGCTATCGATGTAAAGCTTTAATGGAAATAACTATCGTTTTATAAAAACTAATGCTACATGGAATTTAATATTAGGTAGTTTAATTATTAATTCTATTGTAAATTCTCAGCATTAAAACAATCGAGCCGTTAAGTACCTAAATAGTAATAAAACATACGCCCTCGTACTGATTCTCATAACTCAAACAGTGCAACCCCTTTCCCTAATCACGAGAACTACTTCTTGAGCTTCCTGCGCTACTTAGGGGCGCTTACTATTTCAGTCTGTAAGTATACTTGTCAGGATTCCGAAAGCTCACTGTACATGCTTCTTTCGCGATGCCGAGAATATAAACTGCCCTCAGGCGTTTCTATGTGGAAAATGGATTCGTATAAGATATTAAACTTCCAAATTATTTCGACTGTCTATGAGGAATGGGAAACTGCATTTAATTTTATAATATTATGGAGGGATTTAATTTAGGTAGAAAATTGCAGTATTTTTGAAAACTTTCTACGACTGAAATAAATAGGAGTAGGGTAATTTTCTAGCATTAATCTTTTGCTTTTTTATATGTATATTATTAATAACCATGTCCTTGCTTTTTCGTACAAGGCGGCTGTAATTTTGAATAATCACAAACCCCCAGGCTTTGAGAAAATCACATAAATATATTGTGATCTCACCGGGATCAAACCCGAAGCTCCCGGATGGAAGATACACACTGCGCTACGAGACCCGCCTTGCTTTTATACATTAAATAAAATTATATAAACAGATTTTTTTTAAATGTTACTTCATTCCGTAATCTTACTCTAGCCCCTAAAAACGTTTTGAAAAAAAAGCTTTCGATTTATCAGAACAGTAAATAAATCAGTCATTTATATTTAATTCATATCTCGATCCCAGTCACTAAAAATTACAAAAACGTTTTAATTAAATACATCTAATATACTTTACTGTTATCATTCTTCTTCTTATTGTGCTATCCCCTAGCAGAGGTCGGCCACCATCAAGGCAATCTTATCTTTGTCGTCTGCAACCCGGAACAGTTCGGTGGAGCTGCACTCGTACCAATCACGGCGGTTCTTAAGCCACAAAATGCGGTGCCGTCCTCTGCTACGCTTCCCATTGATCTTTCCTCGAATGACAAGTTGGGGAATGCTGTATTTTTGTCCTCTCATAATGTGGCCGAGGTATTGTAGTTTACTGGTTTTGATACTACGTAGAACTTCTCGGTCCTTCCCCATTCGATTGAGAACTTCAACATTTGTCACCCGGTCAGTCCAAGGAATTTTGAGAATGCGGCTATACAGCCACATCTCGAAAGCTTCAAGTCTCCGTGACATCTCTTGGTGTATCGTCCATACTTCCATACCATAGAAAAGAATTGAGAGCACATAACTACGTACCATACGCAGTCTCAGACCTAGGTTAAGATCTCGAATGCTAAGAAGGCGTCTCATTTTAAGAAAGGCGCTCCTTGCGATGTCAATTCTAGCTTTTATTTCCTGAGACTAGTCCCATTTCTCATTGACCCATGTACCTAAATATTTATAATGGCTCACACGTTCGATTGGTTCGCTGTTAATAACAAAATTTGTGTTGGTGTCTGGTGTCTGGTGTCGCTGTTTTTGATACTAGTAATAGTTTTGTTTTCTTGAGGCTCATTTTTAAACCATAAGAATAATTACTGACCTCATTAACCTTTTCTACCAGTTGATGTAAACTCTTTAAACTATCAGCAATCACTGTTATCCTAGTATAGTTATAAAGTATTATTTTTTATCTTCGTCTCAATCATTGTGAGTCTGATACTTGACCATGTAGGTACTGTGATCGATCCACTAGTACAGATTTCGCTGTATGATTAAGTGAGATAATGCATTCATTTATCATTTCCCATGGTAAACTAATTTTCTGTTGGGTATTCATCTTCTCATTACGAATAAGTTTTCTGTGTGTTTACTATTAATATTGTATTGCTCTTACAAATCACTTGGGCTATTCCCACATATCTTTCATTTCGTAAATGCTTTTGAAGCTTGTGACGAGAATAAATATACAAAAATATAAACGCTTTCTTTGGAATAACTGATCGCTGTAGAGCTGGTCATTATAATCTTATAGCATCCCTAGCTTGCTTGGGTATAATAAATGACCACAAGTGTCAGTGAAGAAGTAATAATGAAGACAATAATCTTTAAGCACAAAGACAAAGGCTACTTGAAATTTTAATAGGACAATAATACCAATTACCACTAACTCTTGCAATGCTTTTAGTTCAGCCAAATATCAAAGCATGTGTATCCAAATGTTTCTGATAGATTGAATACTTCAAGTGTAAATTGTAATACCACATGATAAAAGCTAAATTGTAATATTATTTATATAATCATTATAAAAATAATAATATGTATTCTCAAATGTAATAACAGAGTATAAAATGTGAAGCTAAATAATTCTCAGTTGAGACTTTGTAAAAAAATACATTGTAACATAAGGATAGTTTATATTTTTTTACACATTATTATTATGTATCAAAATATACCCTTGTCAGATAAATAAAGTAAATTAATACTTTAACCTAACTCATACTGCAGTCAAAAGCTCTTCTAGGCGCTTTCTTACTTTTAATTTGATATCGACAAAAATATTTGCCGTCTTCAATATTATCAAACTAGTGAATGCGATTTTTTTCATTGAATTAAATATATCGGTAACAAGTTCCGTTCATGTAATAGTAAGTTCTACAAAAATATTATCTTTACTATTTTGAAAAATGAAATAATATAATATAATATCATCATCATTCGAAGTCGATCCACTGGTACAAGAAGGCATATTTAAGCGCCATTCACTCTTCTTGGTCTCTAGTTATTTGATGTCGTCCACCAAACTTTATGATTTCATCTATCCAGCGAGTTTTAGGACATCCTTATAGTCATTTATTGCTTCTTGGGTACCACTGTTGACTGTATGATTAAATATGTCCAACAGTCACCGAGCGACATATCCATCCCATTACATATTGCATGTGATATTTTATATTATTTCCATGTTAGGTCCAACATACACCTTTCCATGCCACGTTGCTCTAGTCGTTTTTTTTGTTTTTGATTTCTCTTACATTAAGAGTTCATATTTTACATATACTTGACAACTGGTAGAGTATATGCTTCATAACTTTGTATTCCGGCTCTAGGGTATAATTATGATAAATTACGATGAAATTAGATATGAATTATCTATCTATTAATTTATTACTACATATTAATATAAGTGCATATTGTCATTTGATCTAATTTTATTCGAGGTAATCAGGCAAAGAGGTGTATCAGTATAGCAAAGCAGTGCAAAAAGGTGCAAAATTATAAAACGTATACTCTAGGTCACAACGGGAATATAAAATTCATACGCTAAAATGCGCTCCATGACAGTTTGGCTCTTCGAACAAACTCATATACCACCAATGACATTAATATGGACGAAGCATCTAGAAAAAAATGACACTCACTTTTTTGTCGGGTCTGCCGAATGGCATAATCTGTTCTAACGCCATTACAATAAAGGTGATATTGCTATAAATTCCCGATGCTTTTTGCCGGATCTGCCGAATGGTTCGGTTCGAACGGGTTCGCTCAAATGAACATTGACACTAGAAACGCTGTTTTAACGCCATTACAATAAAGGTGATATTGCTATAAATTTCCGATGCGTGATATAGCATAATGGAAATTGCGTGACGTCTACCTATACATATGCGAATATCGCTATGCGCGACTTTACTTGCTAGCTACTGTATTTAGTGCGTTGTCCATTAATAATATCATTGTATACCACCTATCAATTGACATTTGTTTTGCTGATTTCTACATATTTGATGACCCAATTGATTTATAATATTCGTGAAAATTATTGGAATACATTTATTTTTGCTAGACTTTCCAATATACGAATTTCAAGACATCACTTTCTTTGCCAGTCCATTGTCATTCATACGGTGCACATGACTTAGCCATCGCAGTCTCTCAATCGCAATTGATTGAACTGCGCTGCAATCTTTGTACAGCCCGTAGAGCTCAGCATTATATCTTCACCTCCAATTGGTGCCGTCCCTGATCAGTCCGTATATACGTCGGAGAATTATTCTTTCAAAAATTGTCAGGGCTCGTTAATTTTGCAGAATTAATGTCCAGGTTTCCGATGCGTAGGTGAGCATTGGCTTTACAAGTGTCTTGTAAAGAGTGCTTTTAGTTCGGCGAGATAATATGCGGGACTTAATATGTCTTAACAGGCCAAAGTAGCATTTATTCGCAGACATAATTCTCTTGTTGATTTCTTCTGTAATATCATTATGTTGAGTTACAATAGAACCAAGGTATATGAAGCTGTCGACTGTATCAAACTTGTATGCACCAATATCTTACTTTGGTGCGCCTTATCGTGTTGTGTTTTGTTCAACTTTGTTCAACTAACAAACGCATTAATTTATCTGTATGGTTTATTTTTTTATTTCAATAACAATAACTGCAGAATAATCGTTGAAAATTGACCAAATAAATTTTTGCGGAACTTTTCATTATTTTTAAATATAAATTATTGCTTTCGATTTTCAAATATAGAATGACCAAATGAGTCGAGTTTAAAAATATTATCATATAACAAATTTTGTTGAAAAACAAATTACCACCGAATTGGAAAATCACGGATGCAATAAGCGAACATATATCGGAATAGAAACATCAGCTTTTTTTACCAGTAAAATGTAATTATTTTTAAATTATATCTACAAAAAATTGTACTGGGGTTGAGAGTTGGAAGTGACACTACGTACGAATATATGGTGTTTAATAATTACTATCGAATCTAGCGCCTTTTTATGTAAAATTGTGTTTTTTTTTCAATGCAAAGTTTGCTAAAAAAATATGTTAAGCCTAACCGACCCGCTAGGCTCAATTATATTATTATAATCGTATATGGAAACTTTACTGGTTGCTACATCTCTTTAATGTATGTTATACATATTTATTAGCAATTTAACTGTCTGTTTTCCTTAATAATAAAAAAAATATATTGTCGTTCCATTGTTTTTCTTTATTTTTGTAAGTTCATACTTATTTATTTAACTAAATATCAGTCCATTTGCATTTCTTTGTTTGAACAGGGCTTTTTTGTAAAAATAATAATATCTTACAAAAATAACTGACTTTGCAATTAGGTAGTACCTTAAAATGTAAATGAAATCAAAGAAATTTACATAATATTAAGAGAAATATAAAAATTATTCCACGTATTAAATTTTATCTTAGAAATAAATACTCATAATTTATTGTTTTCTTCAAGACATTAATTATTAATACAGCAATAGGTTCTGAGAAAACTGATTATTCTCAATTGACAAGAACATAATGTTATTAATTATTTGCTGTTTCTAGAATACATATAATAATATAATATATTCAATCCCTTCTTCCTCGTTTAAGGGCTTGTGACGTAAATCATAATATGAAAACTCATTTTAGTTAATGGATATTTCCCGTCTAATTAAATTAGTACAAATGTTATGTGTACAACAGTAGTACCTATGAAATACATATTATACATGAATTTTACAATTGAAATAATGTATTGTCAGGTTTCTTGAAAGAGAATTTTGACCCTAGTGTGCAAATGTCGTAAAAGAAAATCGTAAAGTTTTCAGTTACGCTAAAAAATAAATTAACTTATTTAAAACGCATTAGTATTTGATGATATATGTACGAAAAGTTATATCCAAATAAATGAACAGCGAAAGAAAACACTTCCATCAGCACTAAAACCAAATGTGGATCTTGATAGCTATCAGGAAACGTCTCTACTTTCCTTTGTGTGTCGGAGGTTTCATCCCCTGCCTTTAGTGTCGGAAATTATGTGTCTCATTCTACCTAATCCAATGACCTCAGTGTAGGTCTTTTATACCTACCAGTTTTAGAAAATGACAATAGTGACGCAAATTTATTTATTATTTAGAGAGAAAATTTTGTGTTCATCACTTACAACACGTACACTTTTGGGTCCAAAAATAGACATTCATTTCTTGACAGATAAATTCCTACTACGGTAAGGGTGATAAAATAATAATATATAAGAATTTATTTAAATAGTCATTATTCATATTAAAATGTCATCGTTACATACCTGCTATGAACCGTGCATTCCACTCTATGCATTGTGTTATACTGTTATAGCATGGTTCAACCAGGCTGCTATGACCATCCTAAATTAGTAATTAACAAGTTCACCTTATTAAAGAAAATTCTTTATTGCGTTCAATTAATTGACAACAGGTATTTCATTTACTCATAACTTAGCGCTATAGATTCTGATACAAATGTAAAACTTACATTGACTACATACTTGTCCGTTATATAAATTAAACACTGAACAGAGATCTATTCTTGTTTGTATAGTTCCCACGGACAAGGGTCATCGTGAGTATATTTAAAACCCCTACAACCAGGTGTTCAGGGTTTAAAAAAAAAAGATTTTTTTTTCGGTTAGGTACATGTTCAAACACGCGCGTTAACATCATTTTACTCCCTACTTCAGTTATAGTTTGTCAATGTATGGCTACGGCTGTACGTTGTAGCTTAAGTACTGGGAAATGCCAAAAGAAATTGCGTATTTCAAAAAAATACTACCTTATTCTTAGGTCAATAATTATTATAAAGCAATCATTATTCGTAGGATGTTTATCACACTTGAATGGTCAAAGACATAGCTTATAATTTATATCTTTAGAATTATCTTCAAATGTGTTAATCTTGCCTATTTTTTTAATAATAAAATGCCTAATTCTTGTCAAATTTGGGATTACAGAGATTATCATTATAATTTTTTATCGTAAATATTCCACTATAATAATGTCGACATTTTATAAATGCGTTTAAAAAATAATAAATCTTAAAAATCTTAACACCACTGCACATGTATGTACTGAAATATGACTAAGTATATTCTAAAACATTAGCTTGAGAGGCTTAAAAGAATACTATTTTATGTAATAAAAATACTTTATGCAGTCATCAAATGTTTAAAATAAATATAAAGAATAATAAGGCTTCAAAATTATATAAATAGATTATCTACAACGTTTAATGAATGTCCAGGATCATGCTTTAAAAATACCATAAAAGCTCCATTTTGACCTACGCTGAGCATGTCCCCCCTTCAAAAGGCATTTCTTATTTTTTATTGATGTAAAAACATTCATAATATTTAACAATATCACGTATTACTGTGTGAATTTAGTCAGTTATTAAAAATTACTTATTGATTCATTTAATATAACTAATATTATCTTATAACAATCGCTAAAACTATTGAGAAACGCACAACGTCTTTCACTTGTTGGGTCCATCGACTGCAAATAATACGTCCCTCTTCCGCATCGAGTTACGCCAAATCAAAGTTTAGGTCCATCTTAGATTTGTATCGGCACTGGATTACTGGTTTTCTTGCAATTGGAGGAAATCATTGACTTGTTCTATTTGGTTTTTAGTCTATAACCTTATATTCTTTCTCACCTGTCTTTCTTCGGCGATTCAACAGTTATGTTAACTTGCATTTTTAGATGTATTAATCGAAAACTCACAGTAAAAAGAGTGATAGTTTACAATGTTACTTGAGATCAGATAATAATAATATGTAACATTCAATAATATAAATATTGTCTTATTTGGATAAGCGCTCATTTTCTGAGTATACGTATTATATTTTGTTATGTTATATAAAAAAAATACCAATGAATTGTTAGAACGAGGATGGTAGATGTACGAGTATATCACAAAATAATAAATTCTTTTGTTGACATGGTAGGTATGGTCACTTTTAGGTTTGTTTGTTTTTACATATTGGATTGACACGTTCCTGATTTACAAAAAATGCGTTTTCACAGTATTTCCATATTGACGTGTGGTTGGTTAATTATTTTATTTTTTTCAGAATACGTAGGCGGATCGTAATAATTGGTTACCACTTTTTGTGGGTTTTAACATTTTTACGCGGATTTTTGTGATCGTAATGGCAGGCTAGTAAGCTTGTAATTAAAACTGTCAAGTCGGTCTTTGTCATTTCAAAGTTTTTTATAGTTTATAAATTATTCTATCACCAGAAATTTATCACAATATATACCATTTTCAACCCCAAGGTCCCAAATAAATTGTTGCAAGATACTACTAGAATGCAGTGGCGAAGGGTGGAGGTAGACTGTTAAGATTCGATAAAAGTATTTTTTTTTCTGACCATGTCCAATCCTAATAGGATCATATGGGCCTCCACAGAGTAGAGGTTTGTATTAACAGATTTTGTTTTTTTACGAGAAATAGATGTCAGCCACTTGCTCAACCTATTAGGTCCATACCCTGACTCACACACAAATTGAAAAACAATGTGTACTTGCCAGACCCAGGATTCGAACCTGGGACCCACGGCGTGATTGTCCAATGCTTAGGCCGCGCGGCCACCGTGGGTGTTATAATAATACATATTTGATATAAATAGTGCATACTAAACTTTGTCAGTTATACGTATTTGTTTCCATTGAACTAAGACTACAATTTACAGATGGTGTTGGTGAGTTTTTAAAATTCAATTAAACCCTGCTAAAACCAAACCAATATAGATAATAGTAAAAAAACTTGTAGTCTTAATTCAATAAAAACAGATACGTATGACTGACAAAGTTTAATATGTACTATTCATGTCAGATCTTAACAGCCTACCTCCACCCTTCGTCACTGCTAGAATGAAAGAATATTAAGATGCAGATTTCTTCCAACTTTGTGTGTTTTAATGCATTTTTTGTGAACTAACTAAATGAGAAACTTAAAGAAAAATTCTTTTACTCAATAAATCAACCTTATTTTTATCACCACCATCAGGACGATCTTTGTTCAATTATCCGATATACCAGATAATTAGGAGAATCTGTACAAGTACCAATCTCCGAAGTTCTTAAGCTACGAAATGTGACGTCATCATATATTATTATATTTATCATTAGTCTTTCTGAAATAACAAGCTAGAAATCCTGTATTTTGTCATATAATTATGTAACCGAGGTATTGTAGTTTTTGTTGGTTTTGATACTACGAACAATGTCTCGGTTCTTTTCCATTTGTTTGAGAATGTTAACATTTGTCACCCAGTCAGTTCAGGGAATTTTAAATATGCGTCTGTACAGCCACATCTTGAATGCCTCAACTTATACACTAAATTGCGAATAAATCCCTTGAACGTTTAGTTTGGTATTATAAATAGGACACTTACATACTTGGAGGTAGGTACTTCAATTAATACAGTAATCTTTCTTATTTAATTTTGTCACAATGATAAGGATGATAATTTAAAGAGTGGTTTAACAATGACTTATTGATAGCAAAACTTAACAATGTTTTTGTGAATATGGGAAAATATAACCGCTAAATATAATATATCTAACAATTTATTCATAATATATAAAAGCATAATCATGCCAATATAAGTATGATATAATATGTTATTATTTTGTACCGATGTTTTCATTAGCCAAAAATATTGCTTATATTACACACACTGAAAATTCATTATTTATATATCGATATATAACTGAACATATTGTTCTGTTTTACACAACATTTTATAAATATGTTTTAAGAAAATCTTTAATGATATTGGACATTTATTATATTATAATATTTGAATAATATTATATATTCCTTTGGATGTACAACATTTTTAATTTTTAACATAAACGGGAGGTCTGTGTACAATAATGTTTAAGATGCACTCATTTATATTTATATTAAAATGAACATTGGTATATAGTCACAATTTCAAAGCTTAATTTGATATTTTAAACAAAAAGTTAAGGACGCTAATATTTTTTTCAAAAATTAATCATTACATAATACAATGAATCATTAAAAAAATGTTCTGGTTCTGTAGTGTTCAACAAACTTGTCGATAATTTATATTTAAATAGAAATTTTAAATACATTTTTCTTTCATAGTTTTTATATGCATATTGATTTAAAACTAAATTAAAAATTATTACTACTTGGTAAAATTTATTCATTTCCATTTTTCGTAGTCTATCACTTAGTAGCAATAGCTCCTCGTTAATTAGTATTAATTGTAGGCCTAAATTGTAAATAATTTTCATTGTCATAATAATTAATAATATATTATATTTTTATTTTCCAAAGCGAACGAAATGACTGAAGTAAAAAGAAAAATATCATTAACGTAAACAAAGAACTTTTTATTCAAACGCTAATTATTTTTAGATGTTGCCAATAGAAGTGGGTATCTACAAAATAATATTTTTATTTAAGAATGAATTAATTCGAAAAATATTTTTTGAACGAATTTTAATGAAATTAACTATGTTGGGTGTATTTATTATTATATTGGCTAAAGTATATTTTTTGTCTCTGTCGGGGTAGGTTGTGCGCACGAAGAACTTCGAAGAAAGTTAATTTCATTACCAATTAAGTGCTCGTTAATATTAAATGAAGAAAATACAGACATTAAGGGCTGTCAGCTTAATTTTTATTTTTTGATCTCGCAATATTGCAGAGGCGTATTTTAAACAGAATGTTTATATTTTCAATTCATAATGTATTTAATTTATGCGCCCATTAGCGTTGTTCTGTATATATTTATACATATATCTATAAAATAATTCATTCTAGACATTTATTTCAATTATATTACTGTCAAATAAATATTTTGAGTGGATGATACAATAAAATTATTGAGCAATTATGGCACATTAACTGTCAACATTATTTATGCTTTGTGATTATAAATCATCGGAAATATGTTTATAAACTATTCCAGTTAAATTATTTGTGTTAACAATAATCAATTGAAAAATTAATCAACAGAAAAATGTATAAACACAGAATTAATTAACACTTTTTAAAACTGAATTACTAGCGACCCACAGATACAATGTGGATAAGGGCACCAAACAATTATTATGTAAATAAAGTTTTTATTAAAATACGAAAGATACATACAAAATACATAAAAAAATACAAGCCTTTTAAATGATAAACTAGTTTTCTTTAAATATAATATGCCATATTCATTATTCTTATCGAGATGTTAAGTGAATTTGTCAAATGTAACAATTTTGGAATAAATTATTGACCATATAGATATACCTATCTTTATTAAATATATACAACTATTATAATATGATTTCAAAATATATGTAGGTATTGCGTGATAACTTAAATTCGTCATATTGTGCAAAAAATACGTAATAAGTCAATTACATGTATTAAAGCAGACAATTACTATCATTACAAGAATTGAAACTAATTTGATTTCAAATGATTCAATCGTACAAATAGTATTATTTTGATATTATTTAAGTGAGCTAAATGAAAAATAAATTTGTAGAACGAAAAAACCAATACTTAAATATTATCTGAATTAATAAAAAATAATACTATATCACTTACATCTCACTAAAATTAATTATAACTGCAAGTGACTAATAATAATTAATAACAGTTACCATTTTTACATAAAATATATTTAAATTTATTTAAAAACAGTTTAATTTACATAACTTCTGAATTCAAAATCAAAAAAATACGTTTTAAATCACTACCACTATTTTTGAAAAAAAAAATGTAGGAACTTCTATGTTTTTATGTAAATTTTATTACATCTAATTCATTGATTAATTATTTTATTATATTCAATATTGTAGCGGCGTGACTTCGAAAAGAGACCCATAGATTGCGCGGCCCATTGACTGGACGCCGCAAATGCTGTGCAGACGAATTAGGATTCAACTCCTCTATGTTAACTCCGTAATTGATATCTCTCACAGTCTTACAGCCAGTCAGCTAAGTCTGATTAGCTCTGACCCTTTTGATCATACAGATCCTTTATGCTGAAACTAAGCACTGTACACTATCCAGATTAGTTTCTAGTGATAAATGTGGTTTCTAGTTGCCAAATGTGATACCTACATGAACTGAACTAACCTTTTGATCATCTGCAAGATGTCATCAGATGAGCAAGTCATCTTATATTGTTAATCTGTTTCGTGTACCGTTTGAAGTATTCTCTGTTATTGTTGATAAATCTCAGTGAACTCTGTATAAATACTAAAACCGGAAGTGTTTCTATTTTATAAATTAAAAACATTCTATAATATTGAATATATAATATAAGGCTTAAGAATATTATGTTATTTATTAAAGAAAAAAACACAAGTTTGAAAAACATCAAACATATTTTATATAATTAGGGGTAAAAATCGGAAAAAAGTTGGGTCAAGTGGGACTCGAATGCACTCTAAAAGTAAAAGAGGCGATTTTGAGTTCCATCCTAGATTTTTTTCTAATATTATATTATTTATGTTTCAGAGGTTTTTTAGTAACTCCGTTTTATCGTTGGTTATATTTCAGACTTCCTTTTTTTTCTTTTGTCTATCGCACAAAGATTTTCTTATATGATTTTTTGACAGTCACCACAGAACGAAAGATTTATTGCTTAACTTTAAATTGTATACCAAAAAGATAAAAATAAACTTAAAAATTCCTCGTATAAAATATGATACGTTATTATTATGTATATTTATCATAATATGATGATTAATATTGGTAACATTTTCCTTCCAAAATGACTTCTTTAGACCCGTAACACACATTTTCTTCTCTATTATGACTTATTTAGATAAAGTTCGCCCTTAATGATTACACATTGTAAAAAAGTGTGATATTTTGATTTCACACTTTTCCTTTCATTATGTTAATTCCTTTCATTATGTTAATGCATGGCAATTTTTTGCTATGTATATAACAAAATAAACTTTATTATTTGCATATGCGAGCATTATTCATTGTTATATACGAGAGTTGATGGAAATGAAAAAAAATGTAAATAGTATAAAAAGCTTATCTCTCTTAGTGAAGAGCAAAAAGCGGGAAAAATTTGCACACGTGTATTGTAGCAGATATATGTACTTTCTATGAAATGAAACCATTAATCAACGTCAGGTTGAGTAAAGTATAACTTACAGTATATAATATATATTATTTTATATTGTTTACTAAGACAATTGCATACACCGCGTCTAGTAACAATAATAATCCACTTTTACCAATATTAAAATAACTAAAGATGATGATGGTTGCGCGGCTTAGCATCGTGGGGCCCAGGTTCGAATCCTGGGTCTGGCAAGTACACATACTATTTTTCAATTTATGTATGAGTCAGAATATGGACCTAATGGGTTGAGAAAGTGGCTGATATCCATTTCACGAACAAATAATAACTGTTAATACAAAACCTCCATTCTGTGAAGGCCCATAATGTGATATTTTTAGGATTGGACATGGTAAAAAAATATGTTTTTAACTACGGAAATAAATCATCTCCTGTAGCTTTTAATTTCGTGGGTCCAAGATTTGAATCCTTAATCTGGTAAATATACATATCGTTTTTCAGTATTGTTTGGAGTCAAAGTATGGACTTAATAGGTTGAGCAAGTGGCTAACATCCATTTCTCATAAAAACAACATCTGTTAATACCAAACCTCTATTCTATGTAGACTCATGTGATATTTGTGATTTTAGTCAGACATGGTCAAAAGAAAAAAGAAGAAGAATTTCGATAGGTCCTTAGTTATATATGTAGGGTGAATACCCTACCATCTAGCATGACTTAACAGGAAACCATTAATTTATAACTACAATGTATCTTGCAACATAATATTGTTAAAATTGCAAAACAAGCGATTTATGTGAGTCAATCAAATTTCAACAGAAAGCTTATTTAGCAAAATAATATAATAATTTAATTAATCAATAATATCGAAAATTAATAAATGATTCTATATAAGTTTACCATGATATGCATAAAAGTTGTTTGTATGAAAATCAATCTTGCTCAATTATTAAAACTGCAAAATTGTTCAAACTAAAATCAATTGTTTATAATTTACGAAACGAATCATTGCACAATAAACCTAATAAGCATGATTATCAAAAATATTCAAGTAGTTGATAGCATCATTTTCTATTGTATCGAATCAATATAAAACACGCAGTAGAAGAAAGCAACATGATCATTCAGTTATCTAAGATTCAACCGTAAGGTTATCGTACACTTCTACCGATCAACTTGCAATCATCAGAACGCATACTCGTGATTTCACGCATCTAAATCATAATCTGTAAACTTATCTGCAATAATTAAATTAATATTTATTTGGAAGGAGATAATAAATCCAGGGTTCATTTCATTCATGCACCAAATTCTGAGTTATTCATTTGGGAGTCAAACCAACCTACTCTCCGGTTCCCTATTCCACCCCACTTCTAAATATATTAGTAATTTTCTTTGTTAAGGGGGGACATGCTCGTCGAAGGTCAAAATTGAGTTTTTATTGTATTTTCAAACCATGATCCTGGACACTCCTTAAACGTTGTAGATAATCTATTTATATAATTTTGAAGCCTTATTATCCTTTATAGTTATTTTAAACATTTGATGACTGCATAAAGTATTTTTGTTACATAAAATAGTATTCTTTTAAACCTCTCGCTCTAATGTTTTAGAATATAGTCATATTTCGGTACATAACTGTGCAGTGGTGTTAAGATTTTTTACATTTATTAATTTTTAAACGCATTTATAAAACCATTAGTATAATTAATTACGAGATAATTTTTGTAAAATATTCACGATAAAAAATTATTTTGATAATCTCTGTGATCCCAAATTTGACAAGAATTAGGCATTTTATTATTCAAAAAATAGGCAAAATTAACACATTTGAAGATGATTCTAAAGATACGTATTATAAGCTATGTCTTTGACCATTCAAGTGTGCTAAAAATCTTATGAATAATGATTGCTTTATAATAATTATTGACCTAAGAATAAGGTAGTGTTTTTTTGAAATACGCCATTTCTTTTGTCATTCCCTAGTGGTTAAACTACAACATACGGCCGTAGCCATAAAATGACAAACTATAATTAAAGTAGGGAGTAAAATTATGTTAACGCGCGTGTTTGAACATGTACCTAACCGAATTTTTTTTTATTTTTTTTTAAACGGTACATGTTCAAACACGCGCGTTAATATCATTTTACTTCCTACTTCAATTATAGTTTGTCAATTTATGGCTACGGCCGTATGTTGTAGCTTAACCACTGGGGAATGAGAAAAGAAATGGCGTATTTCAAAAAAACACTACCATATTCTTAGGTCAATAATTATTATAAAGCAATCATTATTCATAAGATGTTTATCACACTTGAATAATCAAAGACATAGCTTATAATAAATATCTTTAGAATTATCTTCAAATGTGTTAATCTTGCCGATTTTTTGAATAATAAAATGCCTAATTCTTGTCAAATTTGGGATCACAGAGATTATCAATATAATTTTTTATCGTGAATATTTTACAAAAATTATCTCGTAATAAATTATGCTAATGGTTTTATAAATGCGTTTAAAAATTAATAAATGTAAAAAATCTTAACACCACTGCACAGTTATGTACCGAAATATGACTATATTCTAAAACATTAGAGCGAGAGGTTTAAAAGAATACTATTTTATGTAACAAAAATACTTCATGCAGTCATCAAATGTTTAAAATAACTATAAAGGATAATAAGGCTTCAAAATTATATAAATATATTATCTACAACGTTTAAGGAGTGTCCAGGATCATGGTTTGAAAATACAATAAAAACTCAATTTTGACCTCCGACGAGCATGTCCCCCCTTCTGTAAATTCTTCTGTAATTCAACGCGGCTGAAGCGTCGGCCTATAGCGTCGTGGATTCCAGGTTCGAATCCTGGGTCTGACAAGTACACATATTATTTTTCAATTTGTGTATGAGTCAGAGTATAGATCTAATAGGTTGAACAAGTGGCTGACATCCATTTCTCGTAAAAAGAAAATCTGTCAATACAAACCTCCACCCTGTGGAGACCCATATGATCATATTAGAGTCTGACCTGGTCAAATAAGAAATAAATTCTCTATGGAAAAAATATTCCTCTTTTTTGTTGCCACTGAGGATAATGATCCGGATACTGATAGCAATTTAAATATATTTTCTGAAAATAGTTTTAACCCCCTTCGAATTCTCTCCATTCTCTCATTATTAGATATAAGATATTATATAGATTAAAAATACTAACATTTAAATTTAAACGCGTGCAAAACGCTGCGACGTGGTGGTGGTGATAGGAAAGCATCTGTTTTATGTCAATTTGAATTTCAAATTTATTTAAAGTAATAGTAATTTTAATTATTTTCTCTATTAATTCTCTACTAGCAGATGGAAATCATAGCTTATTTTTTAGATATGCATACAGCAATATAAGATTGATAAAAAAAATATTATAATGGTAAGATAGTTTCATATTTTTAGTAGTAAAATAATTGCAGCCTTTTTCTGTGTATGCCGATTTGAGACAGTAATTTCATGAAAAAATCTCTTTTAATGTTTCCGCCAGTAGGTAATTCTATTTGTGCGCCTTGCCACTTAAGAGTATTGGATTATTATTTTTTTACTATTACGGCCAGATTTTTTCTAAGTAATGATGATTCCATTTTAAATACCCGCCTTATTAAAAGATACTTTTCAAGCAAACATATTTCATAGTGAGTAACGTTTTCCGTTTTGAATATGAAAAAACTAAACACAATACCTCATTCAAACGCCTACGTATTATTAAGTTAGAAATAATTCGTACCGCATTTGAAATTTATTCAACACATTTACTAAATTGTACTGAACACACTTTGAAACAATCTGCCTTCTAGGTAATTACTGCAAATATTGAACATATTATTAACTATCCATTTTCATACATTTACGTATATACTTTTCCACACTTACTACAGTGAAAAAATTTTCATTGTTCAATAAAAATAAACAAATTAATTGTAATATTATTCCAAATACTTTGAAATAATAACATTACGGTAATTATACTGTCACGTATTTCTGATTTTAAACAAAATTACACATTTGACAATATAAATTCATTTAACATGTTTTATGGCTTCATTTAGAAATACTTGACCTTATTTTATACATACTTTTTATAGATATTTAACTTTTGGCAGCCCTTGTCGTCCATTGCGTAAGGTACTGGCCATTTATTCGGTGGCTACGGTTTCGATTCCTGTTGAGGTCACAATGTATTTATGTTTTTTTCTCAATGCCTGGATTTTACTTATAATATTACACTACTGGCATTGGGCATCATAGTATGTTGTAGTATTAAAAAAAGATATATTGTTACCATCGTAATAATAGATCGATGACACGTATGAATCGATGTATTACTGTAGTTGTGATCGATTGACCAAAGCAGACCCGGTTTGATTTTATTTGAAATTGCCGCGTTTTACCAAGACGTATGTAGTGAAACCAAATAGTATAGTCATCGATTTCCGGCATTGTTTGTCACCCTTGTGAACACGAACAGGTAATACATTCAAAATATAACCTTCTTAGTATTCGGTCCCTTTCAATAATAAAATTAAAATCAATTCCATAACCGCGTATAAGTAGCATTTAATTACCATATAAATGTGCTTTGTCAAGTGTGTAATTAATTATTACTAAAATAAATGTATTTATTGGAAAATAAGGTATTGATTGTCAATTACCTACCCATCAATTTGAGATTGTATCCAGTTTCCTGCAATTCCCTGCAAAGTACCTTAGGCCCGTGTATCACAAAATATATATATATTGAAATCAAAACAAACTGTTATTTAAATTGATTTGCTTACAGTTGAATTAAGAGTACGTATCTTTAAGGCAGTATTATAAATGGAAAATTTCTATAATCGTAATATGTACTAAATACTGTATGAAATAGTAAATTCATTTTGTATGAAACGGATATTTCACGAATCAGTTACCTCACTCAAAATTCCAGCCAATCTGCATATGTACATACTATACTATTATTATTCGCTCCAACGAACTAAGAATCTAAGCATATACGGAACATAATAACCAAACCGATACTTCAATTTTAACATACCGTAATTGCGATTTATCAGTTTTGAGTAAATCAAATTATAAACTTTAATCCTAAAAAATCAATAGGTGTGTATATACAATTTTGGGCGACAGAGACTTGAATCGATCGACAAAAGACGTATCATGTAAGAATAGTTACTGAAAGGATACCAAAACTATTCAAATTTGTGTAATAAGTTATAAACGGTATTACATTATTAATTTATCAGTACAGTAATCACACGAAATAAAATAAGTACTAAATGCCCGAAATTTTAAGAAAAGTGAATATTCTGAAATGCTTTATGCACCCTAAATATATATATTTAGTATAAAACAAATATATTAGAGCTTCTATGGATATTCAGATATGGTCTTGGGTATAAAATGCAGCGTAGTAATTTTTAAAATAGGTACTAAGTGCCGTTTATTTAATATGTGTCATAAGACTTGGTTCATCGTTTTTTTATATATAATGTGGCACTTAGTCCTTTTTCAAGAAAATAGTATTGCGACGTAGTGCTTTTCTAAAATAACGTTGTCCAAACATGTTTTTCTTACAATGTTTAATTTAATTTTTTCTTCTTCTAATGAGATTAAGACTGTATGTTAAATCTATTGAGAAGCTAATGAAACAGTGTTCTATGAAAAATAAACGAATTATTCATTAAAACCCCTGTATCTCAGATTCAGTTTTTGGTACTTAGTGCCTATTTTATTTCGCGTATTCAATTTTATTTGTGATATACATTAGTGACGTCAAGTTGGTCAGATTCTGAGCGATACCTCAATCATCATTCTTTAGATTTTTTCAGTATAGGATGGGTTAGCAAGATAATCTCTTTTCAACAATTCTTCATGAAGTCGGTAATCACAGATATTCCAGTCCACACTTATCAAGGTCCTGATATATTGCTAATGATACACTTGCAGTACCTACATTTAATATTCGTAAGGAACATCATGGTATTTATTTATAAAAATTAACATGAAGGTATTACGTGTGGTGAAAAAAAGCATATGCAATGTTTACTTTTATATATAATGGTAAAAACTAAAAACATTAAAGTGTATAAAACATAGAGAAGCAAAAAGACAAATTCGTTGAAACTTACAATTGTTGTAATGTAAACCATTAATTAACAAGTTTTTAACAAACTTAAGTAGGTATTCAAATAGTTTTTACATAAATACGTATTTTAAAACCCAGACTGTTTATGCTGTCTACTTCAATTTTACGTATGCTTTTGCTGGAGTAAAATGCACGTAGCATTTAATCTTACACTATTACCCTATTAAAACAAACTACTTAGCTGAAATATTACAGTGAAATTAATCCTATTCATATAATATTGGTCTTAGTTGTGTAATAAACAAACAGCTTTTCTTTAAGGGTCTAACTTAATGATTCCTAACTAGAATTCCACAGAATCATGGAGCTTTGCGTAAAGATAGGAATCTACATCTTAAAACCTCCCTGATAATAGGGTAAAAGTAAATTAACCATAACCTGCATTTAAGTATTTGTAAAGTTAAGCTTATTTAGGTTTACATATTGCATCATAGTTTTTATTAAACTAAAGTAAATTTTACTTGGGAAGATAATGTTTCTAACAGCTATGAAGGAACAAAAATTGACGAAATCATCTGTATTAACAACAGCTGTTATAATATATTTTTTTAATTGTCATGAATACACTACTTTCCTACTTACTTAGGTAACTAACTACACATTATTTTTTACTAATCCTGCCGGCAGTGATGAGTAGGCAGGTCGAGCTTTTCATAGGGTAAGACATTGTCAGAGGATGGCAGATTAAGGAAGGAATATTAACAATACAACTTTACAAAATTTTCTGCTGCGGTGTTATTTTTTTCGAATTTATCACCCTAAGATCTTGATGTATGTTATCCGCGTAGAGGTTCCGTGAGATTTCGAAAAACGTCTCAAGGGTTCCGCCAAACAAAAAATGTTAGGAATCTTTAATCTAACTGGATACCTATTATTTATTTGGTAAAATAAATTATATTTAATATACATACTTACAATGCGAAATAATAAAAGAATAAGAAAAATTAGCATAATGTGATATTAAATAATGCATGTTAGACATAACGCGGAAAGGACAATAGGGTACCCATGAATAAAAAAGCAACAATTATTAGCTAGACATATTTCAAGACGAGTGAAAAGTTATTGTACAGATGCAGTTATACAGTGATACCGAAAATGCACTAAAAGACCGAATTAAAGCCCGCTGGGTAGAGAAATAATGTACATGGCAGAAAATAACTAGTCAGTGTTAAAGTAATCAGTGGGTCTATTCTATATACAACAGGCTATCGGTAGCTATCGACGGTTGTTTGCCATATTTATGTATTGAGGCGGTTAATTGTTACAATAAAAATATTGTGTTAAATTTTAGAGCGAAATAGACAGTTTTGACAGTTATTGTAACAATTATAATACCTTAATGCATAAATAATATTATAAACCACCGTCGATAGCCGCCAATAGCCGCCTTGTGTATAAAATAGACCCACAGAGGGAGGTTTTATTGCTGATAACATATAATACAATTTATTGTAAGTATATTATTTAATAAGACAGATAGCTCAATATAATGTTTAGGTAAATAGTAAATAAAAAACAGCCTCCAATCTTACAGCTATTTCAAGTGTAGGTACCCATAAATAAATTATTTATCTTTAAATTTATGAAGATTTTTTTTATTAAATAAACACTTTTAAATGATCAGTTATTAAAAATAATAATTTACGTCATTTTTTGTAATTTTAAGTTAACCATTAATTAAACCTAATATTATGTATTCATTTTACACACATTAACTTATTCATTCGGTAATTATTACGATACAACGAATTTGTGCAAAAATTATCAGAAAAAAATACAGAAAAATCAGCAAGAATATACACAATACGATATCACACAAAAAATGAAAGAATGTTATACAATCAAAATAGAATAGATCGGGAAAATAGAAAAATATAATGTTTCGTGAGCGATATAATAATTTGAATTTTTGCATTTTATTTGGTACATCCAATATAATATATAATAACTAGCTGACCCGGCAAACGTTGTTCTGCCATATAAATTATTTCTAGTGAATATTTTGGTTGTTAAATAAAAAATAACGAATGTATCGTTAGTGTGTGGGGATGGGATATATGACAGAAAGAGGAATAGAGCGCTGTAGACGATGACCGCCGATAAAAACAAAAAAACATCAACCATTCATTTTCTCAATTCAAAATGAGTAATGATGTTCATAATGAATGAATTACCTGTGACAGGACTCGTTGTTTAATGTTTATGCAATATCCGTCTTGTCCCTTCCAGAAAATTAGCGGATATTGGAGAGCGTCGTATGAACGGTGTGTGTCAGCGATGAACTCCAGATTATTGTTTCTCCTTCGAATCACGATTTCTCGCGTCTATGTGCGGTCGCCAACCATGATTCCAGCAATGTCGTCAACAACAGGCGCATTGAATCGACGCACGTGCTCTCCAGCTGGTGTTTTATCAGGATTGATGACAATAGCGTGATTGTCACTTTGCAATTCGTGCATATGTGCTTTGAAGAATTTCAATAATTCATTGTGCTCATTCAACAGGGCGTCCAGGTCGCCGACGATGCGCATGGCATTAGGCGAATTGAGGCTATTGTAGCCGCAACGTTCATCCACATGATTGATGTCCTCACCGCCCATGAAGTAGATTTGTAAAAATTTATGTGGTTTGTTTGACATTGGCAGCAATGAGCCTACTTTGTGGTATACTTGGCCTTTGATTTTGAACGTAGAATGGAATTGTTGACCATTTGCCGCAGTATTGTGAACTATTTCTGTTGCTCCGGACGAAGTCATTTGGAAGCATGAATTGAATGCGCGAATGGACTTCAGGAACAGGTTTGAATCTGGAACCGTGCCGATGAGCAAGCCGTTCAATGGTTCTGGTAGTATCTCAATTTCTGGTAGTTGCACTTTTCCTGATGCGCAACACATCCCGGCTGACTCATGTTTAAATTTGAGCGCATGACAATGGGGACATTCTTTGTCCATAGCACCAATCAGCACTTTCGGATGAGCGGAATATTCAATATCTGGCTCGTACTCGAATGCGAAACGAAGGAACGAAGCGGATGTAAATGTTCGATGTACTTGTTGGCGTTTTCGGCCATTTGCTCTGCGTGTGTTAACTACGAACCGGCGCGCTTGGCTCCGTTCCAATTGTCGTTGTTGATTTCGTTCAGCTCGTGCCTCTTGTGATTGGGATGCACGCAATTGCGACATGCTTACACGCACGTTTTTGTTATCTTGTTGGATTTGTTCGCTTGTTTTATCTGCTCTACTATTTCGCATGTTTGTTGCTTTATTCGTTCGACGGCCCAAATGGCCCCCCTTGCGTCTTGCTGGCATTGTGCACTGTAATACACGCACATAAAATAGATACCTAAATTAAAATAAATCGTACAAAATTTTGCACGCACTGCGTTGTGATATGCCGAATGAAATGTCAAAATGACGCGACGCTTCTCATGAATTCTTCTCGGACGTAGCGCCATCTGTCATTCAACAACATAAATAATTTCGTTCTGTTTGAAATACGAACGAAGGTTAAATTAAATTTGTTCATACAAAAATAATAAAATCGCGATTAAAAAATGGGAATGTGAGGGTAGGAGGGTGAAAATTTGAGGTTATAAGTATTTTTTTATGTCAAATAATAAAAAAAATACAAAAGAAAAATTGCAAAAAAAATAAAAGATTTTTTTTCTGGATAGAGATACCCTAATCATCTAGCGGTATGAAATATACTTGTTGACCTATTCTCATACCTAACAAATATACATAAAAAAATTCATAAAAATCGGTTGCGCCATTTCGGAGGAGTTTGACCACAAACATCGTGACACGAGATTTTTATATATATAGAGATTATAGTACATCAGTATTAAAACTTTTATTTAATTCTTTAGTTCGAAGCAGACATGAGAGTGGGTCTATTATTTGGGCACCGCATCAGTTGAAGTATGGCCTTATGGTGGAGAGGGTTCAGAAAAAATTCTTGAGACTTCTTTACTTGATGTTGTATGGATACTATCCGTAGCTTTATCCAACTGACTTTCTCTTATGCATGCTTACATAGTGCAGTCTGCAATTTAGAAGAAATCTTTATTTAGCTATGTATTTTTAGTTTAGACTTATACGAGGTATAAACGAGAACTCTGCCATTCTAGGCAGTGTTGACCTGTGTGTCCCTGATAACTATATTAGAAATGGAGAACATCAGTTGTTTATTCTCCCAAGGTGCAGAACCAACCTGCCACTGGTAATGCCAATTGGGAGGGCGATAACTATGTTCAACGAAATTGCTTCGGGTGTTGATATATTCCACCTACGTGAGGATGAATATAAGTGGACATTGTTTAATAAATTCCTAAAATAGGGTCTGTTTAACTCATCCGGTGTATTTCCTTGTACCTATCTAATTTATATTTTTTTATGTACACATTTCTACTGTTTAATAACTTACTATCTATCTCTATAAATACTGATCTATGTTTTTTACTTTTACTTTATGTAATACTGTTTTATATTTCTTTGTTTCTAAATGTCATGTGGTGAACATCTTAAACTTATAATTTGTAATGTCCACGATATGTTAAAAATAAATAAATTGAATTGAATTAAATTGAAAATTGAATTGAATCAGTTTTGTCAGTAATATCAAATATTAATATGTTAAATATAGGATAGACAACAGCATACAACATCACATCTCGAAAACTATATGGTAAACGGAAATACTACAGAATTACGACTGGTACTAATAAGACCATAAAGATTGCCACGTACTGGTATAATTTAATATATATCAAGTTACTACAAACTACTATTATTATACTTGTTAAATATTCCATATCGAGATAAATATAGTTAATACCTACCATAGTTTTGAAATGATCATTGTCTGACCAAATTTTAGTTAGCGAGGTAATGTCAGATATCAAAATAAACATGACATTGAAATATTATTTATTGTCTAAATGAATTTTCTACTACCATAATATATTATGTTTGATGGAAAATTTGATGGAAATTAATTTAAAATATTCTTTTCAAAGATATGTATATTTCTGAATATCCAAACATCAATAGAATAAATTTATCGTTGTGGTTTTGTTTTTTAATGTTTTTTTCGTTTCGAACCAAATCAGATTTTTTTCTGTCAGCATATTATGCTTATAATATAATTATACATACATATCTCTTTTATATACATTTATATTTAACCTCTCCGTGAGGTGGCCAAGATCCACACCGGATTGTAGAACCAATTAATAATAATAATAATACATTAAGTATATAATTGAAAAACCAATGCACACAATAATAAATACATACAAAATGACCATGTTGTCTATGTATATTTACCCAGCGATGTTGTTGGTAGAACGCCAAGAAAAATAAATATAAAATTCGTACCGCAATCTAAGTGATCTTAAGTGCCATCGCCCACAGCGACGGCTAGCCGCAGCATCGCGACGCAATACGCCATAAACGTTTGCTTGGTGGGTAAAACTACAGACGTTACATTCGTGGCTCTCATAACGTATTACCGTTTATTTTTATATTCAATCTAGCCAGAGTATACACAGGATTAAAGAATGTTAGATTCTTTATTATAGAAATTACGTATTTTTTAGAGCCTCAAAAATATATTTACTATACAAAATCCTAAAGCATTGTACTGAGTGGGTTTTAAACTCACATCTTTCGCTTTTTGTGTGAGTGCTTTATATACTGGAAACTATCGATTTATCAACGTTTTATTTCCACAATTCGAAAGGCGATCGGTTATTAAACATGTGAGGTCTACTCGATTTATTGATTAAAATATTAAAAATTATTTCTAGTTTTAATTTTTTATAATGCCAAAAACGGACTTCGATGGTCATTCACCATAAAATACATTTTCGCATTGTTTTCAGTTACGATCACATTATGAGTAAATAGTATTTATCACGTCGTCATAGAGGGAAAAAAATGAAATTTCAAGATATCAATAACATAATTATACCAAAATTTGTCTTACTATAATGTATCTCTTGTATACAGATGTGTGATATTGACACAATAATCAATAATTGTCAAGAAAACTGTTCATGAGTTATCTTAATACTGTTGTAAATTGTTATTTAGTTGGAAATACATTATTCCAAAAGATGCAATCATTTATAATCTTTACCACAGCTAACTAAAATATTTCATATACCTAATACAACGATTATTGGCGTTAGTTTCTTCTCCAGATCGAAACAATTCTATTAATAATGAATGTAACAGTTGGCAGTTTCTTTTATCAAAATGATTTAACGATAAGTGATTTTTCTCTGTTGCCTTGCAATAACAAAGTGAAATAAAATAAAGTTGCTAACATATTATCTCATTCAATTGTTTTATTTTTATTTTCCACGCGTTTGAATTGTTGAAAGTAAACTTGCAGCCAGACGAGTAGATCATTAATTATTTTCTTATGAAATACGGCGATTGGTAAAATGGTTTTTCATGGAGATATTTAATTGAAAAACGGCTACCACTCTTATCAGACATTAGTCTGGCATCAATATTATTAAATTATTATGGGACTGAAATTAAATTATAGCGTTTAACTTGCGAAATAAACGTGAAACTATTCGCATTTTCTTAAGTAATATGTTTTGTGGTAGATATAACATTATTTATATTTACAATAATTATACATGTGTATAATAAATATGTACCAATAGGATTATAAAATTTCTAGTAATAATGCAAGAAATAAATATTGATTCATAACGGCCCACATACGCCACGTAGGTCAAAATGGAGATTTTATGGTATTTTCAAAGCATTAGCCTGAACATTCCTTAAATGTTGTAGATAATCTATTTATATAATTTTGAAGCCTTATTATCCTTTATATTTATTTTAAACATTTAATGACTGCATAAAGTATTTTTATTACACAAAATAGCCTCTCAAGCTAATGTTTTAGAATAAAGTCATATTTCAGTACATACATGTGCAGTGGTGTTAAGATTTTTTAGATTTATTATTTTTTAAACGCATTTATAAAACCATTACTAAAATTAATGTTTACATTATATAGTGAAATATTTACGATAAAAAATTCTATTTTATAATCTCTTGTGATCCCAAATTTGATAAGAATTAGGCATTTTATTATTTAAAAGTGGACACAAATGCATTTTAAGATAATTCTAAAAATACTAATTATAAGCTATGTTTTTGACCAATCAAATGTGATAAAACATTTTACGAATTATGATTGTTTTATATTAATTATTGACCTAAGAAATCGGTAGTATTTTTTTGGAATACGCCATTTCTATTGGCATTTCTCAGTGGTTAATCTACAACATACGGCCGTAGTCATAAATTTACAGATGATAATTCAAATAGAGAGTAAGATTATGTTAACGCGCGTGTTTGAACATGTACCTAACCGAAAAAAAATGTTTTTTACTCCCTACGGCCTACTACATGATATTATATTAGACGTCTAAATTTCTGTTATTATAAAGGAACCAACTGCAAAGTATCTGTCATATATTATAGTCAATATCAAAGTAATAAACTATCATAAGAGGCAAGAGGTCAAGGTTTCTTTGATGATATGGAGTACTTTATTTTACCTTAACTTATTTTGCTTAGGTTATTAAAGATATACAAATATTTATTTGCAGTTTGATATTTTATGATAAATAAATAGTTTAATTGCATACAAGCATATTGGAATAAAAAAAAAGAATCGCCTGTTGGTTCCTTTATGAAAAATAGTTTCTAGTGATTGTTTGTATGGAAAATGGCATAAAGTTAAAATGGTTGTATAATTGATTATTGTAGATGATATATTACTGTATTTTATATTATTTTACTGGACATAGAGATATATTAATAAAAGTCAGAGTATTTAATAGTTTTTATGTTCACAACATTTCCATAAAGTACCCATTTAAAAACATGTACAGACTTCAAAGCTCAATATCTCCATTCAGCAATTTTTCAGTTGGGTCCTTTATGTTTATCTCAATCCATTCGTTAAACAAACAAAACACACGTGTTACCTATACGATAAATAATTATTAATTAGCTGGGTTAATTTGGTCACACTCAGCCTCTCTGCATCTCTTTTGATGTTATCAGCTTATCTCCTCCGGGGTGGCCCAGAGGCCGAAGCTTACAGGGGTTCTTTCATAAACTGTATAAAGAGCTTTAGATCCATCTACGAGTACATCTTCGCGCCATTCACTATATTGGTCTTAAATTTTTCTCAGAACTCAGCATTCGTTTGGATGTGCCACCTTTTGTTTTCTTTAACTGGTTCAAGTAGTCTTCGGAGAATTTTGTTTTCGAATACTTGGATAGCCTTCCCTTGTTTTTCTGTTAGCTTTCATAATCTCACACCAATACAGATCAATTAGTTTCACGGTTATATTACTATATCACTCTGTGTAAAATACACATAGATAAAAAAAATAATCAACTGCAAATTAGCTATGACTTTGGAGACAAGGGTTTTTTACTTAATATGTTTCCCTGCGGGTGCATAAACTTGGACACAGTCTGGATTATTTATTATTGAATTACCATTTTAATATAGAGTATCATATCATTTATATATCTATCTACAAACCAGAATTTATTAAAAAATAAAAAAGCTTTTATTGGCGAAGCTTTGATTTTAATATTTTAAGCTCGACATGAATTAAAACGAATGATTTTGTTAATGACCGTCTCGAACAGTGAAAACTTTTTTTATAAATCCCCAAAGTCACTAATAAAATAAAATGTTTAGATTATTTTATATATCTTTAGGATTAGTGTTAAACTTAGTTCAATGTCTTTAAAAAGTAGACAGCATTGTTAATGAGTCTAAGTTGCAGTACAATGCTTTTGAAATATTTTAAGTAAACAACTTTTTGAAGTGGCTATAAAATCAATTGTTTTTTGCCATTAGCAACTACAAATTGAAAGTTTATTAATAACAGTGAATATATAAATTCATCTGATCTACACTACTTGAACTTTATTATGTAGTAAGTGCACATTGAATTATTTCTTTAGTATTAGTAATATACAGACGTTTTGCCCAACTGTATTTTAATTCTATATCATTCACGAGAGCTTTTTCTTTCGGTATATTATTCCGATTTTAAAAGAACAGCTGCTAACTGCTATGTCTCGTTATGGAATCAAACATGTTGCAGCGTGTGACTTGCTATTCAGTAGTGAATACTTAATAAAAATAAAATATTGCACATTTTAAATTTAGATTTTAATATTACATAAAAGTGGAATAGTATCACTCAAAAAGATTTTTTCTATTGGTTATATTTTCCTCAGAAGAGTTTTCAAAATTACATATTTTCAATAAAAGGAATGTTGCATTTTAAAATCTTGTGAATTATTCGTTGAAAAAAAATCGACGTGTGTACTTATACGTATGGCGTAACAAAACAAAAATAACAAATCAAAAAAAATATAAAACATTTATTAGGTAAGTAGGTATATAATACTATGATGATACATTAGGTATTATTAGCAAATCGAAATTTGTAGCCCCGACCGCGGTACGGATTCCCTGTTAATGTTATCTATAGGATTAAGGCTAATAATATTATCCCTACAATTTATATCGTGTAGTATCTCTGTTGGACCGGCTTTATAAATTTAATGTGTATGTTTTAATGGCATAATTTTAGATATTAAATAAATAAATATTTTTTGACTATTATCTAATATGACTTAGATTTAAGGTTTAATTTAATTTTAAAAAGAAACAAACACTATCTACATCAGTGATGGGTAACCTTTTGAGAGAATTTTTGGTTAGTGGGCAAATGCTGACTACCTCCGATACATGGAAATACATTGGAATGTGGATATGTATCTTCAATCGCTCTCAGACATATACATGTTCCAATGTACTTCCGTATAGCGGAAGTACTGATCATCAGGCTACTGATGATTTTACATAATATTTATAGAAGATTTTCACAATATTATATCTTCATTTGCAAAAAGAAAAGAGTAAGTCTAAAATCACTACTTTTCAGAAGAGCCAATCAGATTTTTTGATAACGTTGTTTCTGTGTGGAATTTAGTTTTTGAGAAAAATGTTGATTCGATTCGTACTTTTTTTAATTCATCATGTTCTCAATATTAAAAATCTCTATTTTATGACCACATTTAAAAAATACGTACTTTCTACTAATACGAAAATTCTCTTTCCTTAAAAGGGAATAAAAAAGATTTCTTTTATTCGTTTTAATATTCGTTTTAATATTCATAATATGCATCATTATTTCCTCAGAGACATATTTGCGATACTTCAAAGAAAATAATCCTTTTGTATTCCAAAATACCAACTTAATTGAATTGTTGTTCAGTGTTGCATGTATTCCTTCTCGATGCTTATTCATTTTTTTTCTTATCGAATTATAATAGAAAAACAAATTCTTCGTATTATCCTAAGAGAAATATATTATTTTACAGACAGTGATAACAATGCATTATTTCCACACAATACCAATTAAATCTATTTATGTAAAATAATATTATACAGATTATAGAGGTTCAAATCTACGATTAATATTACCCGTTCTGTTATGTAAATACCATTTTAGATTCAAATTTTATTTGTTGTTAATTATAGTGAACATTACAAATTATTAATTCAAGACATTCACATGATATTTACAAACAAAGAAATATTATTTAAAAAGTGTAAATACAAAAATATAATAAATAAATTAGATATACGGAAGTACACCGAGTGAGCTAAGCAGACCCTATTTTAAGAATTTATAAAACAATGCCCACCTATACTCATACTCACGAAGGTGGAATATGTCAATATCCGAAGTGATTTGGTTGAGCAGAGTTATTGACTACCAAGTGGCAGATTATTCCTGCACCTTGGGACAACAAACCACTGATGCTTCCGATTTCTAAGATAGTTATCAGGAACCCACAGGTCAATACTATCAAGAATAGCAAAGTTCTCATTTTCACCTTTAAATTATATAATTTGGGATGTCTTGAAACAGTATATAATTCCAACCAAATGGTATGAGCGGTAATTGTTCAACAAATATTTTCCAAATAATTTATTATTTCAAAGTCAGTCAACATTGGCGACCATCTTTTGTGATTTCAAATCAATACATTAATAATATTAATTATCATCCATAGTATGTAGTGTTCACATTCTTTCTCGTGTATTTTTTTATTACCATTTAGCATAATTACTTTATTTCAATGCAAATATTATTCTCAATTTATATGCATATTTTGTCGTAATACCAAACAAACTATAAAATAAATAAATATTTACACCTAACGAAAGTTGAATCCATTAGCATCGATTTAAAGGCACTGTGTTTAAGGAGCATATGGGTATATGTCACATTCGGTATTATAATTTTTATTTTTTCTATGATGGGTATTATACTTCGGATCGATTCTAGGGATAAGGAAAAAGATGTGAATAATTATTCAATAGAGAACACTATATTCTTTAATTACGTGTATCAATGAATACTGATTATTTATATATAAGATTTGTAGCTGCAAAATAATAGCATATATCGATTGTTTATAAAAAAATATCAAATTACTTTGCAGTAATATATTCCCAGCGAATCCATTTCCAGTAAACAACTTAGCTAGACCAGCAAGTCGATTGGCGAAATTAAAGACGGTGTATTATTACATCATATCATACAACATTATACCATTACGGTGTATTAGCTGAATAATCATTTTTCATAGTATTTTCTTACAACTGTAATAACAAATAATATTTCATTTCGCCACTCAATTTAAAACGCTGACTCTATATTTAGTTTAATATGATTATGTAACAGAATTTAATGTTAATGTACTACCTTTTATTATATAAATAACGAAGAACAATTTATCTAAATGTCACTCGAATCATAGTACTTAGCTCGTAACTATCATGTGTAATATACTATTGTACCGATACGCTGCTAATAAATCTCACCCTGCTACATCGTAGACTTTGTCATTATCATCATCCTCTACCTACACATCGACCACACTAGAGTGACCCCAACAGATTTAACAATACAACGTTCCTTATTGTATATATAAAATATTCAATAACCTCATGTACGTTCAATAAAAAAAAAATGCACATTTTTCATCGCATAAAAATAATACTATGTTGTTTTTCAAGCAAAGTTTTTTTGTTCATGTATACATACTATTATCTTAAGTACTGCCTTGTTAAGTAAAAAAACAGTGTTTTAGACAATGTATTTTCTTATACATTGTCTATTAAGAGATTACGTCAAAACAATTCAATAATTTTATATAATATAAGAGAAAAGGAAGCAAAAACCTCGGTTCTCATTTCACTAAAACCAAAAACACTGTTTTTTTTACTTAGCAAGGCAGAGTAGACAAATCACACAAAAAACTGCGTAATTTTAAGAGGGAAATAAATTCAAATTACAAATTTGTCTTTGTGGGAGTTTTATCGGAGTTGTCTTGTTTTGTTTATTTCCGGATTTACGATTCTACTCAAGTATTTAGTGTTTTATAAAAAACATATTATTAATTTCATTTCCCGAGTTCCAAAAAAAAATATGAGTGGGGTTAAACACAATAAATTAGAATTTCGGTGTGTTAATTAAAATTTATTTTTTTGTATAACCCATAAGATAAATAAATTCCTACCCATTTTATCTATCCACTGTATCCATAAAAATTCTAATGGGAAAATTATAGCATAATATAATATTTTGAAATGTATGGGGAGCTTTTGACGTATTTCTTTCTCAAAGGCTTAATACTTTTAGCTACGTCAGACTCAGTTTATATTTTTAATGAAACGAGGACAAAAAGTTTACTGTGGAGAACAAGCATTATCTTAACTGAAATCAGAGATTTTTTGAGTAAATTTTGGTGTTTATTAGTAACATAGTTAGAAAACATGAACCGCCAGCGTAAATTAATTTTTAAAACAAAATGCTGACTTCTGCTGGAGTAAGAGTTGTTATTAACGCAGAGTTAAATTCTTATAAACGCTACGTTGGATTTGCGCCAAACAACGCTTGGCACTTATCTAATTCATTGTGGCTTGAAACGATCTGCGAGGAGGAAAAATTAGTTCCAGAATTACGAAATTTTCACTTACGGTTACGCTAAATTGTGATGAAAGTTTTAACATAGAATCCTATGAGATTTCTTCACCCATGTCTCTGTATAACCTTTTTGTAATTAACTGAGATGGTAGAAATTTTTTTCGAACTGTATAATTATATTAAAAGTTTACTAAAAGTACGCTCTCGCGTACAAGTTTCCAAGCTGTAGGTTGCGACCTCTAGGGCTAACTAAATAGTAAACTGAAAAAACATATTTTTTGAATAACAGAATTCGGGTGGATTTTTATATATGTATTTATTTAGCGTAAAATTGATTGCAAATAATAGGTATACTATGTATAATTTATGTGAGTTTACTCACAAAAAACATCGTTGAGAAGGTTGTTAGATAATGTGTCAAAGGCCAAAATCACGAACGGCCAAAACCACAAATACAGAAAAATTGTAAAATAAAATTTTATATCAAAAATGTTAAATGCATCCACTTTTAATCCTAAATTGGGTAAAATGGTTATCTAATTACTTATCTATTTATTTATAATTGTATCTTTTTCCTCGTTACTAATTTGATAGTTTCGTTGTAGAGGGACGTGACTGCGGTAGTAGGATAACTAAGAGTTGTAGATGGAAAGGAGAGGAAATCGTGATTTGGTGGTTGCTATGATGGACGGAGGAGCGAATTTTATTTGCAGCAGTAAACAATTGGTACAAGAGTATGTTACAAGAGTTATGTTATAATACTAACGATACTGTTCCGAGGTCCGAGTCTCGGTAGAATGACATGCTGTGCGGACCGATTTAGAGACTGAAATACTAACAGACCGATAACGTAAATCGAGTGATATTTTCAATCAATTGTGATCCGTTATTTATTGACGTACTCACAATCAAAATATCTTGAAAAGAATATTTAGGAAATAACTATTATAATGGACTCAGCTATTTTATATCGAGTTTGCACTCTCTATGTGGAAAAATTGATATTGCGGAAATTATAATTTCAGTCAGCTATTTACTGAGTTTGCAATAATTGGACACTACGGGAATTGGATATCAGGAAATTTATAATTAGTGCGGTTAGTTATTTAATATTGCCGATCAATATACTGACACGGCTTGAGTTGTTAAACAGAATTAAGTAGGTACCTAAATAAGATCACCAATTATTTTTAAAATTTTATAAATTAGTATAATTTCATTTAATTTATTAAAAAAACACTGTCAGTCTAGATTAAGTTTAACTGAGTAATTTCTACTAATTTTTAATTTATATTTCCAGAATGCCGGAGAGGGTACATTTTGTATGATTTTTAAAATTAAATGATCTGTTATGAAAAAAACAAAACAAAAAATAGTCCGCACAGCCGCAACGAAAAATTCAGGAAAGCACAATTAATTATTTTTCACTTGTTTTTGGGTTCGGTATCCCACGTGAAATATAGTATCTACAAAATAAATTATCAACGACACGAAAGTTTCAATTGAAAATTCCTTTTCCATTAAATTCCACAACGTATTTAAATAGATCGGATATCAGAATACTTAGCTTTTTGCTACGGCAGTGGCGCCATGGACAAAGGCAGGTATTTTGTAATAATTAATTAATGAAATACCAAAATTTTGGGACAAATGCTTTTTTTTAAATGATTACTTAATGTAATATAATTTTAACACAACCCTCTTCCTTGTTACGCATGACAAACCTAAGACGTGAAGATAGCATTAAAAGACAGTTTAAGTACTCTTTATTACCTGATGTAATATGTCGCATATAACTGTTATGAAAATGTTTAAAAATTACGTCACATTTCTAGACATAAGAGTAAAGTTTTAATAACTTCACTTAGGTAGTTATTATAGTATGGCACATAAAGTCTTAATTAGATACACAAATACTTTCAGTATACAAAAGTATTGCAGGTTTAGTTTTAAAATAATGTCAATATGTATAGTATTACTCGTATATTATATTATCAAGTTTTATTGCAAAAACAGTTTACATCCTAAAATATTAACGATAATTCTGTCAACATATCAGTCTCAATACAACCTCATAATCTCTTGGTAATAAATAACAAAAAGCAAGAAAATAATTGGATTATGAAGTTTCCCTAGAGTTATTTCCACAGACAAGAGATAATTCATTTTAATTATATATGAGACTTCAACATAAAAGATTATGAAATAATAATAACATGTCAAGGAAATTACTCTATAGTTTTTTGTTTATTTATTATATTATGAGTCAAAGGTTATTAATCATCAGGTATAAAAATTCTGTATAAAAAGCAATATGTACTGTCAATAAAAAAATTGCTTCTTTTGTATAGTCTAAGTTATATGGCAACATGGTATTAATTTTTTTATCACCATAATAACTAGAAAATAAATATTTATAACAAGCCGGAGTGCTACGTGGTTTTTTTTCAACCTCTTTAGCTATATATACCCAATTTACTATAATATATGTAAACTATCCGCCCCATTGTCTTATTGACTCTCTCTTGGGTATACTAAATCTTAAAAGTTTGTAAAAATATTTATTTGGGTATATATTTTTTCCGCATTGTATGTGGTATACATTAAAACTTTGCTATTTTCGCTAGCATTGATTCGTGTATATTTAATGATTATCTAAAAAAAATGGAAGTACCGGAAGAGTATTAGTTAGTTCACACAATTTATACATTTTTTAACTTACCTTTCATAATATGGATATACATAACATTTTGTATTGTCAGTTGAGAGAAAAAACAATAATTATATTATTTAAGTATTCAAACAAATCACTTTGGATATCTATATATTTCATTTGTGTAAGGAAAATTTAGTTTATCAATGCATAAAATAGTACCCATTAAACTTAATGGCCCTACCAAACTTCAGCAGCCCCGCACCATACCCGGTTTTAATCGGGCGTATCACGGGATCCTACGTTTGCAAGAGCAGTTACCTAAGACTAAGGTTGCACTTAAATGTTTTTTGATTGAATATACGTAACTTTCAATTCAATTATTAGTATGAATGAAAGAGAAGAGTTCATAGAATGAAATTAAAAATTGTAGTAAGATAAAATATTTAAATGTTTATTTCGCTATTTTACTTATTTCTCTATTTATTATGTTTACACGTGTAAAAATAAACTCGTAAATTTAGTTAAATATAGTTAATTTAAAATTATTGTTTTACATTTAAATACCTCAAGCGTATGGTAACCATCGTTAGATCCATGATTATTCCATAATAAGATCACTGTTCTGGCAGAAGATACTAATTCGAAAAAATTACATATTGAGTTAGTTATACCAAAATGTTCCTTATTTCAAACTTTACCGTCTGGAAACCTTCTTAATAAATAAACAATCTTTATTTTAAAGTCATCCTTTCTACGATTACTTAATAAACTCACATGATAGACCATTTCAAACATTTTAACAACTTCCAAGTCAAATTACTCAAAACTAGTATTCTCCAGTTAGTGTGCTCTGCCAGAACAGAGACGATATAACCAGAGAGTTTTTGGATTATAAATAACTCTTCGCCAGTTCATTTACATTCATACGGTGAACATGACCTATCCAGAGAGATCTTCCAATCTTATTAAATCGACCTAAACTGAAATCTTCATTCAGCTCGTAGAACTCAGCATTGTAAATTTTCATCAAATCGTTGCCGTCCCTGATTGACCCGTAGATACAGATTTTTTTATCCATTCGCTATAATAATACCTGATACGTGAATTGAATAACCAAAATGTTCTAAAAAACAAAATATGCCGTAACGTTCAACGTCTATCATTGGCCATAAAGAGATAAAACATGAATGATTACGTATTTTCATTACTTGAAATTGGAAATTTTCAAATTCAGTTAGTGTCACATTTTTTTAATTAAACCTAGTGTATTTATACTTTTGTTTTTAACATTCATTTTGTATTTCCTAAACAATAATAATTTTTGTAAAATCAAAAACACAATTTTGTCTACTTTAATTTGACGTCTTTTCTTAATAATATAATATATAATTTAAATTTCCTTGATAAGTAAATAGGTAATAAAGAAAGGTGGTTTACCTGTTTTTAATAAAATTTTCTGGCTAAATATTTAAATCGAATTTTAGTACCTACATTTAATGTGGGGAGTGTAGTATTATCAAGTATACTGTCCGACAACAAAATCTCGTTGATAACCGAAAGTCGCTGTAGTCGCAAATATAATACTCCTCAGTGACACACCTGTCATGGCGGCAACGCGTGTTTAAATAATGTATCGGCTATCTTTTTAGGTACGACTTCTTTTCTTCTTCGCAATAAACAAAGAGTTTACTAATAATACTTTTAATATTTTTTCTGATAGACATATTTTTATTATAAAAAGCATCAAATTACGTAAATTTATAGATCTGTACAGTACGAAAGCGTAAAATGAAATGATAAATTTAGGGGCGTTCCTCATTTGAAAACGGAAGTGCTATTAACTAAACAGTAGAGGCTTGTTAGTTCACAGTTTTAACACGTGATGAAGAAGTTCTTATTCGACAGTAGTGAAGGAATTACAAAACTTTTAATTTAACACAATTTACTACAAAAAACTAAATAGTTGGATAAGACTGTGCGATGTAATAGATTTCGATATCGCCTCAAATATAAATGGTCAGAATACATAACTCGAAGAAAAACAATATCTGTCCAATTAATAATCTAGTCATTCATGGGTAACTAAGTTTTCCAGAAGTACCTACGTGGTAATTCACCATACATGATTTAAAGGAATTGGGTCATCTTCTCTTCTTGGTCGTGCACTCATGGCTGAGGATCGTGACCACATTTAAATTTCGCCATCCTTTGAGCGACCAAGACTTTCCATTCTTCTCGGTCTTCCGCTTCTCTCAGGGTCATCTTAAAGAAGCCTAAATTAAACATTAGATTGATCCACACTGATGATGATGAAGATGGAAAATTGACATAAAAAATATTATAATTAATCAATACGTAGATACCTAAATAAAAACTTTAAAAATAAAAAGAGAATCAGCCGTAACACTAATATAATAATATATTCTACATAATACTAATTTCACCACTTTTACCCTACTGTCGTAAATCAGCAAGAGAGTAATATTGAAATTATAATCACAGTTTTCTTTTAACTAAAGTTCTAGAAGAAGCTTGCGTTTTATATTATAAGAAAGTGGTAGCATTTTCTCGAGTCGGAAAAACCCAATAGAAAGTTTTAGTTGTACCTAATAATGATATTAAATATTCTGCTAAGTGGATGCCATTATTATAAAAAATAGTACCTAAGTCATTTTTAAAAAGTAAATTATGATTATGCTACTGAGCCAAGCAGTCTTTGTGCAAAGAACTTTGTAAACTTGTCCACAGAGGAGAAAGCAAAACAAAAACTCCGAACGGAACTAGATTGGCGGTTTTCAAACAACGCGTTTTAGAGTTTCAGCAAAAATAATGGCATCAAAAAATCTATGAGAGGTAAAACTTTTTGCTACAATGATGTATTGGCAAAATAAATTCCGATTTTGAGAAATCCCCAAGAAGGCGTTTTTATATTATACATATTATTTTCTTTTCCAATGTTTGGGGTGTGTTCCGATATTTTATCAGGAACTGACAATACATATTATATAATATTACATAGATATTTTACACTAGCTGCAAAAATATAAATAAAAATAAAACATTTCAAAGAAAAAATATAACAAAACTACTTGCTACTAATGTTTTTTCAATAAATTCCGCATGTATATTTTTATAGCTATATTCTTACAAAAACTTTAATACTATTGTCATCATACTATTAGACAGTTATTGGTTTTAGCTTATCGTGTTTGTGAGCAAAAAGTAGTGGTAATTTAAACCAATATGACTTTTCAAAAAAAAAAAAGCCTTTCTTTTCCTTTTACATAATTCTTTTATTACACTATAGGGCAGGGGGGGGAAAACTGCGGCCCGCGGGCCGCATGTGGCCCGCCGGGTATTTTTTTGCGGCCCGCCATCATTAATTGTACTTCTGATTACGAATAACTTTTTTATAATTTTTTAAGAAATATTGACAATAGATTAAAATTTAAAGAATTTGTTGTTTCGTTAATGTGTTATCTCAGTAGGTACGTCTTCCTTGCGTCTCGTCTCACACTATGTAACCAATATTTTCGACGTTGAACATCGTGACATATTTAAATACTTTTAACTCCGCGTTGCAAGGAAAAAAAATATATGCCCATGATATGGTAAAAAGTTTGATTGGATTTCAATTAAAACTCAAGTTAATCCTTCGACAAATATCGAATAACAACGTGGACCACTTTCCAACTTTGAAGTTGCTGAATATACCAGAATATAAATTTGAATAATATGGTAAAATTATTAAAGCTCTGAATGACGATTTTTCACAAAGATTTGGTGACTTCCAAAAAATTGAGACAAGTTTAGCAATAGTACGCAATCCATTTTCAATAGATATTGATAGTGTACCGCATGGCCCCTACAAGGGGGGAGCTGACAGGGCTCTAGCCTAGGGGCCCGGGCTCAGGGGGGCCCAGCGTGACGGGTCGACCAGATAAATGAGATAAACACACATCTTAATTTTGCTCTAATAGCAAAAAAAAGTCGCCTGCGGCGCTAGCTTACTTCTAACTTATTACCATTTTAAAACATATAGTTGTTGGGACGTGTTGAGAAATACTGTGTTAAAAAATCGCTAAATTACACTGAATTTTATTTGACCTCGAACACCATTTGAAAAACAATACTGGAGAGCGTCAGACTGCCTTTAACCATAGCGATAGGTAGGGGGACCGCCCAAGACCCTGGCTTCGGGGCCCGTGTCAAGATGTGGGGGGCATGGTGTACCGACAGAGCTACAACTTAAGATTATTGATCTGCAGTGTGACACTGATTTAAGAGAATTGCATCGTCGTGAAGAAATCTCCAAATTTTACAAAGCCCTTAATTCAGACAAATTCGACCAACTTAAAGATTATGCAAGAAAAATGTTCGTTATTTTTGGATCAACCTATATATGTGAACAAACATTTTCGATCATGAACCTCAATAAAAATTCTTTACGATCAAATATCTCCGATGCCCGTTTACAAGCAGTTTTGAGAATATCAACTACAAAATTAACACCTGAATTTAAAAAATGTTAAAAAAAACAGTTTCGTTCTTCTAATTAATTTTTTTGTAATGTTTATTTTTCGTGATAATAAATAGTGTATATCTAAAAATGGTATTTTACTTGCGGCCCGCCACTCATTTTGAATTCTTGAATTTGGCCCTCCATCCAAAAAGTTTGCCCCCCCCTGCTATAGGGGAAGAAAAAATGTTCACTTAATATTTGACAGTTAAATACATTCCTTGTACAGACATATATATATATATATATAATATATAGTCTAAAGATATTTAAATTCTAACCAAAACCTTTAAAAACAATTAATATCGTCCTCTTTGAAGGTAACATATTAATTTGTGTATTTTTTTATTTATTTATTTTTCAACGCAGAATCATATACAAGAATTTATAATGATTTTCTATTAAAATATACAATTAGAAACCATCTGAGAATCATATATGTATATTAGAAAATATATTATATTGGATCGAGGATCACTTGCGAGCTGAGTACTTTCACTAATAATTACGCTACATACGTAACTTATGATATTGACAAATTCCTCAATAAAATTACGTAAGTATTGACGATTATTTTCAAGGACACTCATACTGGTAGATTAATTAATTAGTTAAATCACTAGGCGAATTAGTAGAAGATTTTTTCTAATAATATACTGTATATTTCTGAAGTTTTTAAATCGTTTATTCAAATATAAATGACAATATAATATAATATGCGCATTCTTATATGTATATTCTGTTTATTTATATTTTACCAGTATAATTGTGAAGATTTTTAATGACAATCTTCCTGGCGTGCGGTATTTTATTACAACGTTTTTCTTAGCTCGTATTCTTATTTCTCTGGTGGTTCTTTGTCCGGTACAAATCTTGCAATCAATTTTTAACTAACTTCCTGACTAGCTAGACACTTAAACTTTTAGAATATATCAGAACACGATACCAATGCATTTTTTTAATACTAAGTAATTCTAATATTAAGTAGAATTGAATTCTGTTTTGTATGAAAAGTTATTTCGATACCATTATTGGTTGCTAGGGGTTTGGGGCCTAGCCACTAAATTATTAATATATACGTGCGTTACTATGGAAATCAATATGACATGTCAAAATGACATTTCAGTATTATTTATGTCAAGTACAAATTTTTTGATCGTTTAAGCTAGTCATGTTAAGTTTATATGATTCAACAGAAAATTTGTTTGTGCAAAAATTAGAAAATGCGGTGAAAGCAATACTAATTTTCTTTAAGAAATCGTTGCTGTTCCGATAAAAATATGACTGAGTTAATTAATAAAGTCATGAGGTAATAATATGATATCTTTGTGTGCAAACAATCAAGTTTTTGTCGCTTGTTTTATTCAGTATTATTATGTTTCTAAATATTCGTAGGTTTTTTATAATATTAGTGTGTTAAATAGATTAAATTTTAAAATATTTTTATCATTTTAGTTTAATATTTACAACATTCTTTATTTTCTAGTTTATTGTTATATTGGTTGTATTTGTAATTAAAACATTTTTATATAATCTATTTATTAAGTGTTATGGCGTATTGGCCAATTTATGTAATGTCATAATACTCTTCTTTCTATATATATATATATATATATATATATATATATATATATTCAACTGAACCAACATGTATCTACTTGTTAATTAATTAATTAATTAAAATATTTTTTTCATGTGTCCGACAACTTTTGTGTTACTATTCTAGTAGTAAATTAATTAAGTTATTTTTAATAATAATTCATGAACCGAAACGCAATTGTTTCTCTCATAATTTACAATATAATCTTGTCCTATGCAATAAACTTAAATTATTAATATACTTCTTATAAAAATATACACTACGCACTTAATACAGCATCTCTTCAACGAAAAGCTAATATGTCCAAATTGGATAACGATAATAAATTATATACTTGTAGCAATTGGGAGACGTTAACAACCGTTCTTAAAAAGTCAAATAGCTGGCAAAAAAGTTTTGCGATTAAACGTGCGTTTACTAGTGATCTACTGTATGGAAAATTCGGGCTTTTTTTAACGATGAATATTAATTCTGAAGATACTTTTCCTACAGGAAAACAATGAATTTTCTCAAAGACAAAATATCCTTTAAACAATAAAACAATATAACAAGTATTATTTACAAAATTTGTACAAATTACAAATATTTAATATTCGAAGTCTTGTTCATTTAATTTACAGTTTATATAATAATTACAGTTCTATTTTTTTGATTACTTCAAAATTTTTCCACCAAAATAATAAATTAATCACAGCCAAAACAAGTTACATTATCAGTCCATTTTATTTTATTCATTTCTTTATTACTGCATTATTCAGTACTTTGTGCTGTAAATTGTGTAATAATAATAGGCTGTCAACTCAAATTACCTGTTATAAATTAGTAAGGCTATACTTCAGCTGAGGCATGGTCTAAAAAGATCGTGAATAGGCGATGCGTGGATTGTGCAAATGACGCGAGCCGAACGAAATATAATTTGTCATAAAAATTCAACATGCGTCCTTTTAATGTTATGTTTATTATTATATTCGTAATAATAATAGTATATTCATTGACATGTTTTCTTTTTCAAGTAAATGGGTAACGTTTTTTAGCCGTCTTTACACGATTTAAGAATATATTCCTCCGACGCCATCACAAAAAAATTGACGTGCGAACAGGTCAACTATCGCCTAGCAACGCGGCCTAAATTTCGTTCCACATAATGTTAAAAATTATTTGCCGTTTTACTTATGTACGTTCATAAAGACAATTTTTTCAATCCATATTATTAAACGGTATCCGAATTATTATTTATTATCAATTTGTGATTGACTGTGATTCGATAATGCTTACTTCTAATTCTTGTATTGCAATTTATTTGTGAATTTCCACGTGCAATTGTCTGCGTGGTCAATTGTTTGAATATATTCTAAGTCGTAATATGTTTATATTTCATCAGTCAATATTTTAATTTTTTAGCCAGGCATTGAAATAAAATTATTGTTCAAGAAATCAAAAAGAGCAAGAATAATTTTCTGTACAAATAAATCTTTAAAAAATACATGTACAAATATTTCGTTTTGGTAGAAATTTATATTTTTCGTTTTTAATAATATTTTATAGACGTAAATATGATTATTTTCATTTCATTGAAATTGTCTACATAGTTTTAAGAAAATATATATTATTACGCAAAAATTTTACATTTTCTTGATTTATAAAAATTTTTCTGTTGCAAAAATATATTTTTGTAGAAATTTCGCTTTGTAAAATGTCCTCAATTGTTGTTGACATAATCTATGTCAATAAAAGAAGTCTGAATTTCATTATATTTACGTAACAAGTAATAAGCAATGTCAATTCTGTATGGTTTTATTTCTAGGATAGTTACTGTGATTCAAATGATATTCCACAAAAATCTTCTTTGAACAAATCTCAGTTTTTTTTTTATTTCACAGTATGACGTGAGAAGCAAAAAGGATTCTTTACGCTTTGAAATGCACAACAGTCACTCTTTGAAATATTGAAATTATACGAAATAACTTTATTATCCAACAATCAGTACTAACACTATAACAATATAACATAAAATAATAAATCTTTTTATATATCTAAAATCCACTATATACATACTTTAATGTGTTAATGACCTACTTAATATGTAAGGATACTATATAATATGTTATTTATATTTTTTAAATAACCATGCCCTAGCTTTTTCATACAGTGTGGCATTAGAATAATATTGTAGAAATAAGTAAAATGAAGCCATTGAAAAAAACTTATTACATATATACTGTATTATTATATAAAATTGATGATGATAAGAACGATACTAATAATTATGATTAAATTAGCTATAAGCAAATATTGTTTACTCATTCATAGCAACTATCACACCTGTATTCATGTATTCTCTAGGGCCGAACTAAGGTATCACTTTGCATTAATGTCTAATGCCTACTGAAAGATTTTTATACAATAAGCCATTATTAATTTGTTACTTATATGAAATCTATACATAAAATCGCGTAATGTATTTAACAATTGCAATGTTTAAACTAATATTTGTCTATGATTAATAATTTATTGAAGTCTAGATAAATTTTTTTAAGTATTACAATACTAAAACTTAGTTACGTCTCTGTTCTGCCAAAAAACACTAACTAGAGAATATTAGTTGACTCAGCATTTATTTGATGCAATTATTTTTATGACAGTTATAGGATTAGAGTAAATTATTTTTCAATCAAGCGAGATATGTACCTACTTATATTATAATAATGAATTGAAACTCTTTTGTGAGTATTACTACGTAACGAACGAGGTAAAGTGTCTTAGTGATAATTTTCCTTTACCTTGGTCATAAATGACATATTATAGATTGTGTAAAATTCCATGTTTCACCACTGTAATTTTATTTCAAACCAGCTTATATGAGAAGGACATTTCCCAGCTAACAAGGCTAGGCAAAATATGCAGATATGTGCCTTAGTAAACAACGGTAGCAAAAATAAAGTCACTTTAAATATTTAGAAGCTTTTTATGAGAGAGTACTTATTTTTAAAAATCTTTTTATGTGTATAAAAAGAGTATTAGTAATAAAAGAATTTTACATACCTCATTGCAGATTAGTGTTGTTTTATCTAAGATCTGAATCATACTTAAAAAATAACCAAATGTCTTTGTAAGTTTGGACATTAAAAACCAAAATTCATATATATATATATATTATAATTATGTTCAAAATTATCTTAATAAAAAGTAATGCATCATAAAACATAAAAATAAGGCTATATAATATGCATTGAAAATATACAATTAATTAAGCTGAGTATTTATCAATTAGGATTAATTATCAGAGCGCTCCATTTACTTCCGCTCTATTTGAAGAGACAGAGCAAAATTAATGGAGACGTCAGTAAAGTAATTATAAATTTAATTTAATCATAAAAATATTTTAAGCCATAATATAGATAGGTTTTTTAGAAAGTTTTGATTGAATCGCCATTCAGCTAATTGCTATTTTAAAAGGACAATAATTTATGTAGGTTTTATAAAAACGTTACAATCATATTGATAAAAACTTATTAAAGAGATATATGAGTTACGCGTTTGGTCATAAAAATAATTAATCACGGACCACCGAAAGAATACTATACATATCTTTAGTAAAATATTACGTTTTACAAGGTATCAGTTTAATCAGTGAAAATCATTTCCATGAACAGTCAACGAATAATATCTTCATTTCCGGTTTTTCCGACTGGCCATAAAAGGAATTAAGAAAAGTCTTGGCGCACGTCTGATTATTTCATTTATCATTAAGATATTTTTTACTGTTGTTCTAAATAAAGTAGTTCTACAATACTTTGTTAGTGTTCATCATGATGCAACTCAAAAAAATATTCCACCTCTACATTCTGCGATTTCTCCCATACCCAGAAGGTAGTGTGTTAGTATCTTCTGTTTAAAATTAGGTTTTTTATATGTCATTACACTCATAACTTAAGACCAAATATATGTCTAATATCCGTACCCGACAAACATACCCCTTGGACACGTGTGTAATATACGTACCATTATCCAAGTAATATACTCTTGGACACGCTTTTATAGTATAATTTAAAATTAGATGAGATCTATATTTACACCCATTTCACTAGAGTGACCTTGCATACTGTGGCGCGTTTAGTATTGTAGAGCAGTACTTCTCAAACTGGGGGGCCCGGTTCCTTAAGGGAGGCCCTAGACCTCTTCTGCCGGGGAGCCGCGAAATATTTCAGTATTTGAAGAAAAACTCACAAAAACGTGATTAATATCTCGCATTAAACAGAGAAACTTCTTTTCAATACAACTCGATGAATCGACTGATATTACAAACTACGCACAGTTAATGGTTTCTGTAGGCAAATTTTGTCGACATCAAAAGGAATAAATCCACCATAATCTAGAAAATCGTGATAAAAATGTACATATAATAATAATTAATGGTAAAGAAAGTACTGTTGGTCACTAAACACTAAAATGTTAGGGAAGTGGCCTTGGATTTTCTTTTCTGATTTTGGGGGCCGTGGTATAAAAAAGTTTGAGAAGCACTGTCGTAGAGGCTTATCGTACTGTCTGATTTTGAGGCCCCCTACGACTAAAAAATATATTTCAATTTTACAAATAAATCCATGCATTCCATCTAAATTGTACAAACATTTTTCTCCTCTCTTACAAAAACAATATATAAGTAGGTACACTAAGTTTTAAGAGGCCCCCTTTTAAATTTTCTGATGAATCGGTTACGTCATTTGGGTGAAAGAAACACGCCGCTGATCAAATAACGTGTTTGAGCAAAAAGTGCATGTTATTTTTTTTATCCTATGTTTAATTACTGCAATGGCTAAATAGCTTAGGCGAACGCCTACGCAACTTATCCTCGTAAATAATCAATTTATTTAACCTCCACTCTTTAGAGGCTGATATTTTCCGTTTAAGTGAACAAATAATGTTATTCTCAGAGCTACAATGAAGTGTTCTCTCATGGTGCACAACTAACCTTCCATTGATCATGTCCTTTGGGAGAGTAATAACTGTGTTCAACCAAACTGTTTCTTATAACGATCTATTCCAGTTGCGTAAGCCTAAGTTGAACGTTGTTTTATAATATACCTAAATATTATATTATATTCTAAAGATGGGCTCACGTGATGTACTTTCTTAAACATAATTATTAATTTTAAATTTTATATACAATTTTGTTTTAAAAAAAATATTATTTTTCTTCGTATTTTGAATATTCATTTTGAGAATATTTTAAATTATAATTTTTGTTATTTTCTCATCTAAAAAATGAATTTGACATAACTTATTACATTGCGACAAGATTTATTTTGAATTATTTGAAACGTTTTTTTTCAAGGGTATTTTATAATTGACGCCCCGATACTAAATGATATTATCAGTCATTGTTGGGGCGTCAATAAACTCTCTCTAGTATCACTATACCAAGGTCTATCGGGTCGTTAAGACTATAGAAATTTAATACCTTTTATGACGTTAAATACATAATATCATATTATACAAACAGCTGTGTAGCATATCACGAAATTTTATAATGAAAATTCTTCACGGAGCACTTAAAATAAATTGCACTACACTATTTTGTAAAGGATAAGTGAAATTTGAAGTACCTAGCTTCGTGGTGGAGTGTTAAAAGTTCACACTCATAATTCAGTTAACTTTACTTTATGTACTTCGTAAACGAATTAAAATTTTAGATATGTATTATATTATTGCTGCAAAATTTATGGATTTTAATAACTCTTTGTTCACATATTTTATTAAATTTATGAAATAAGAAACACCAGCAGATATTATAAAATATTAAACAGTGCTTCATATTTTAAAGATGCTAAAAAAACTTTTACAGTGAGGATAGATGATTAATAATGTAATATAAAATTTATGTTTAAAAAGATTACTAAAACTAATGATAAAATAATTACAAGATAAAAAGAACTTTTTATATACAACGTTTTTAAATTCTGTTGAACCATATAAACTTGACTTGACTAGCTTAAACGACAAAAGAAAATTGTACTTGACATGTCGTATTGATTTACATAGTAACGCACGTATATATTAATAATTTAGTTGCTAGGACCCCAGATTAGCAACCAATAATGGTGTCAAAATAACGTTTCATACAAAACAGAATTAACTGAAAATGAAACCAATTCTATTTAAAGATGGCTAAAAGTATTCAAAAAATGCATTGGCATCGTGTTCTGATATATTCTAAAAGTTTCAAATGTCTAGCTATTAGGGAAGTTAGTTAAAAATCGATTGCACGATTTGTACCGAACAATGAACCACCGGACAAATAAGAACACCAGCTAAGAAAAACAATGTAATTACCACAAACTCATATCGTATTAAAAATTCACTTATAACAAGTTTCACACTTGAGTCCTAAGATTTATAGATTTATTTTTTAGGATCGCGTTGAGATAAAACACTTTAATATACTATTACTATTACTTACACATTTCATCCTTTTATGCTGGTTCCAGTATCGGAGCATAGAGCAAGCACAAATGCATTCAGATTCGAATAACGTTAGATATATAAATTGTAATAACGCATTAAGAGTTTTCATATTTAGACATACAACAACGAACAAATTTTCTGTACCTACGATTCAAATTCAAATTCAAATTTATTTTACAATATAATAAACATGACAAATTATAAATCCAAAGCATTGACGACATGATATAATATAAAGTAAGTATTAACAATTTTTAAAATAAAAATACAGAATAATGTGAGTTAATAATACAATAATAAAAATAAAAATACACGGAAGCACACAGGGTTGATAAACCCTATCTTAAAACAACATCTATCTAAATTCACCCTCAATTAAGTGGAATATATCAATATTCGAAGAGATTTGATTAGTTGCAGGTTAGTACTGCACCTTAGGAGAACAGACAACGGATGCCCTCGATTCCTAAGATAAGTACCAGAGACACAAACGCCAATACCACCAATAATGGCAGAGTTTCCATTTACGCCGCGTACAAGTCGGAAATATTATGTAGCTAAATAAAGATCCCTTCTAAACTATGAACTACAGTATATAAGCATACCTAAGAGAAAGTCAGTCGTATTTAGCCACAGATACTATCCATCCAGCCGATAGTAAACGAGTCTCAAAATTTTCTTCAGAGACCTCTTTACCATAAGACTGATGCGGGGCCCTAACAATAGATCCCATAATCATCTGGCTAAAAGCATAATAAGCTAGGGTCAATCCACTGCTGTATTAAGGCCTCCCCTAGCTCTCTCTACTCTTCTCGGTCCCTAGTTCTTAGCACGTCTATCCAGCGTGTTTGACGGCGTGCATGTGGTTATTTAGTGCGCCTATGATTTACAATACATAGTATACCAAATCAACAACTTTCGCTCGTAGATATCTCTAGTGGGTGGCCTCATTACATAAAATTGATATTACAATAACATATAAAAAGTTTTTTTTAATCAATGAACGATTATTTTAGTTGAAAAATCACAATAAATATCAAATAACTGTAGGCATCTATGTAAGTAAATAATCGTGGCAAAATGTTGGCAGCAGGTCGCAGTGTTTATTTTATTAACAAAGAATTGCCTACCTATATAGACTATCTTTTATATTATAGAAATTTATTGTAATTCGAACTATATTTTGTTGTATGTATTTGAAAACCCACAAATTTGTATACTTTTAATTACACTTCAGTAAGTGCCTAGTCAACGATATATTTTGATCCATTTGGCTTAAGTATCTTCTACGTGGAATTATATTCTGCCGTACTTAGCAAAATCATATTTATTTAGATTCGACCTTAAATTTCAAATACATGTCCATAACTAAAGACTGATAAACCACAACGTATGACAAAATAAAACAAGTTAATCATTCCGGAATTCCCGTCAAATAGGCATTATATACAAAAAAATATATATGGATTCCGCACATATTTTATAGTATTTTTTAAAAATTTCAACATATTTAAACCAATAATAGGGCACGTGCAGCCACCGATATCATTTCTTTTTCTGTAGCCCTGCAATGATTATAAAATAATTATTTGTCGAGGATTGAAGACGATTTTTTAATCTGCTTAGTTAATTAATTACCCGAAAAATATATTTTATTTATTTATATATAAAATAAAATAGTAAAACAATACAGACAGAACAATACTAATAAAATAATATTACATTCAGGTAAAATATAATGTAACAAAATACAAATTTATTATCATTCAATTAGAAATAATAAATAAAAAGTACAATAAAATTAGCATAAGTATAATTGGTTACAATTTTTGCAGTGGACTGTAATTTGTAGATGCTGGTTGGTTGATTACGGACCTAGAAGGGAGGTTTAACAGAAAGCCACGTACTGACCTTTTGTGTTGAGAGGGCTGGCGTGCGCTGAAGCTGGTTCGGTGTTCACGCACTCACGCACTGGTTAACGGACGGTTCGGAATGTCACGCTCACGGTTTTACTTTTGGGATGAATGATGATGAAAAGTTTATTATGGATGATAGACACGACGTTCGCTGAACCCGTATCAGATTTAGCGCAACGAAGTTCAAACATATGCGTTTTGAGCAGTGACGTCCCTAGATAAAATGCCGCCCCTAGGCAGCACCAAAAAGCTGCCTCATTTTTATACAGTATTTTTATCATCCTTTCATGAGTCCAATATCTAAGAAATGTGTTGTATGGATACATTACTAATAAAATATCAGACTAATTATTCGAAAATCTGCACGTGTCGTTTTTGGTCACCAAGTACGTCGAAGGGCAACGGAAGTAAACTAGATATCGCGAACCCGATAAAACCAGTGAGCTGATTTTTTTAATGGAAAGATATTTTCGTTATTACTAAGTTTATGTAGCTATTTCTATAATATATTCCAAATAATTCTCCTCGATTTGCCGCCCTTAGAGTAACTGCCGCCCCCAAGCGACACTCAATTTGCCTACCCCCACGGGACGTCACTGGTTTTGAGTAAAAATGTGGTAAACGACGGCTAAGCTATAACAAGCCCGCACACGACCGCTTTCTTGATGTCACTCGAGCTAACTCCTGAATCAGTTTGTATATTTGAATTAATCAATAAACGTTGATTTATAGGTAATACACCTACACGCACCCGTTGTCTTGAGCTTACCAAATGTTATTCACAATCACGGTCATTACATGACCCGTAATTGCTGGTTGCCTGGTCAAATGACAATAATAAATAAAGATGTGAGGTACGTGGGGAAATAATTTGACGGCCACCATATTTGGCCCAACCAAGTAGAATTAAATAAAATTAGCATATAAGATTAAAAAAAAAAAAACAATTTGTGTATGTATATAATATATAAATGTGGTTACAAAAAAGCTTTTGGTATGCATTTGGTAAGGACGTCGTGAAAACATAACTTTCGCAATGTAAAAGCAGTGATTTTTCTTTAATATTAGTGACTACTATTAACTCTAAAACATATCATGGAAAGCGCTGAAAATACTTTTCCAAGGTATTTTAATTAGTTAAATTGGCAAGAAATTTATCGATTAGCCGACAACTTCACCGCACCATTAATTTAAAAATTAGTTATTCATTTATTTAAGTTACAAACACAATCGTTTCCTCTGGTTTGCAAAACATTTTCTCGTAATTTGTTCCCCCAATTTACCACTCGCCTAGGTAAAACTTAATTAATTCTATAAAGAATCGTATTTGCAGACTTAATGAATTTGTAAAGTTTTGTATTAACCTTAATTAATCGCTTTACAGAATATTCGATTCGGTATAATTTTGTTTAAAGCGGCTCGACTTTTCTATTTTCATAATATAACGAATTAAAATATTTTGTTAATATTACATCAAACTTTGCGCCATACCAGATAATGCCCCCGATGGGTAAGTGGTAACGTATACGCTCGGTAAGTTAAGAATCTCGAGTTCGAATCCCGGGTCTGGCAAAAATTTTGTTTTTCAAATGAACGGATGAGTGAAATTTGTTATTATATATTATTTTATAGCAACGATTAATCTAGAAAATAAAAAACCATCAATTCATCAGATTATTATTATCATCATCATCAGCCTGAATCTATCCACAGCTGGGTGAAGGCTTCTCCAAGCTGATTCCAATTCTCTCGGTCCTGTGCGTTGCGTTTCCACGTACTTCCGCAGAAATTTATCATTTAATCGATCCAGCGGCCTCTAGTTCTACCTTGCGAATGTTTTGTACCTATTGAATACCACTGGATGACTAAATTTGTCCAAATATTGCCCCTTCCTCGAATTATTCCAGCCCATCTCTATTTGAGGCTTTTAATGAACTCTACCTCATCACAAACCCTTGTCTGCTTTCTTATTCACCCATTCCTCTTTTTGTCATTTCACGTTATGCCCAGCATGCACCTCTCTATACCACGTTGTGCTACTCTTTCTGGATAATACATTTTTTTGTATTATACGTTTCTGGATAACACATTTAAACAATTATTAATAAAAAACATATATACCATATTCGACTCTCAGAATACCATATGGACTACGGTATAGTAACTATAGGTTGTATAAACATTTTTTTTGTTTTTTTTTTTACGATAAATGGGTTTTAGCTACTTGCTCAACCTATTAGGTCCACACTCTGGGTCCAAACAACATGTGAATCTCGTGAGACTCGTGATTTGAACCCGGGACTCCTGGCATTATAAGTCGACGTGGTAATTTAAAAACGATTGTTTATATTTTCATATTATATAACACAAAACGAAGAAAAAACTAAAAAAACACAATGTCTAATGATTAAATAATGCGATATAAATAATTTAAGAAAGCTGTAAAACCCGGAGAGTAATATTTTTTGTTCATTTTTTATTGAGGATACTATATATTATCGGATATCCGATACCCTTTGATACTTATAATTCCCAGTATCTTCGGATTAAAAACAATAAAATTCCGGATGAGTTTTGACAAATAATTTCATGAACTCAAAATTTAATATACGTAACCAAGGAATCCACCGTTTCCGAATATTTTTTTTTTTCATAAGTTTTAACATAAATTATAAAATAACATTAAATGTATCATAGTCTGAGATATTACGAGATTGTTGTTCATAATGTTTCTTCTCTTCTTGCGAAATTTAGCACACATTTTTATTTTTCATTATAAATTTGTAATAAGATTTTCCAAAAAAATCTTCAGTCAAGCTTAGTGGTACTTACGTACTTATTTTCTCGCGGTTTTTTTCCATTCTTAATCATAATAAAATAAATTGTATCTCAATATATTATATTATTTACTATTGAACTTGCGTTTATGTATTAGAACTTCTACTTTGAAGTAGAATTAACAAAAATTACTTTATTTCAAAACCATTTATTCATCATTTGAAAACATCTCGTGCATACCCACTAAAAATAATCTTTTTATAAAAATAAAATACGACATCCGACGGAACTTGCACTTGTAACCGCTAGATTTACGCCAGTGTGCTTTTGCAATTAAGTTACGGGCATCCTACTTAATTACGACGAATTTAACTGCTTCTTGGCGAAATTCTTACATGAAGTACTTATCAAATTGTATTAGAATGTTGGCTATTAATTGGTTTTGTATATTAAATCAAGATATGTAGGTATCCTTGAAATACCTTAATTACTAGCCGACGTCACGGATCACTCTTTATTGTTTATATTCATTACATAACCTACATTCTTGCATTGTTAATACAATATTTATTTTATTCAGCGAATAATTGACACAATTTGAGAATGTAACATTATATTGAAGTTACGTATAAAAATCTTTTTAGAAAAAAATAATATTTATGATTTTTACTTGCAAATACATTTTTTTAAAACTACATTTCACTAATCCAAAGATTTTATGCTGATACTAATCCCAAAAATCCCGGAATTCTAAAACATTTCTTTATAAATATCCAATTTATTTAATTTGTTCGTATGATTTAGATACGTGAAAATGATGTGTTTAACTACTTTACCAGTAAAACAGTGCTAAACATAGTGAAAATTATACAAAAATAAAATAAAAATGGCTTATAACAGTGGAACATCACAATATATACCAAGTTTGGTGACGTTCAATCCCCAGTATCTATTTCTGGGTGATTTGAAAGGGAATTTGTCCAGTGAAACGAGTGGTGAGTTGAACTATACTGACAAAATAATTAGTGTGAACAGTGAAAATGTCCTCAACAGGACGGGAAGTATAAAAAGTGTGGGAGTATTTGAATCAAAACTAATTATTCCTTTATATGTGGGGATTTTTTTGCTGGCTGTCGTGGGGAATTCCATGGTAGTCATCACATTGGCACAGAACAAACGGATGAGAACTGTCACGAATGTGTATCTGCTGAATTTGGTAAGTTATAATGATTTTTATTAATTGTTAATTAAATATTAATAACCAGTTAAATAAAATGAAAAAAATATTATGTAATCAATTGGTACGTTGATAATTTACTTAAATCTATCAGAATTTTTTAAAAACTAAAGGTGACGTATTAATATTCAACGAATAATAATTATTCACAAGAATTGAGAATTTTACATACTTACCTACTTATTCTTTTCAAAGATTTTTTCTCGTAGGTATATTTCTGATGTATTTCTAAAGTATGTATGAATGTCCGTCATATTCAAACTTAAGCGGAGTAGATGGGCCTTCACAGGGTGGAGATTGTTTTAACAGATTTGTATTTTTTCGAAAAATGGATGTTGGCCACCTGCTCAATTTAATAGATATATATTCTTGACTCTATATTCGAATACGAGACCACGACTTTATAAGCTGACACGTTACAACGCAAATTATTATTATTATTAAGACACAATAATTCTTATATATTTTCGTGAAAAAAACAAGAAAAAATATAGTTTCCTTTTCTCCGGAAAATATTAATCACTAGGTATATATATATATATATATATCAAAATAAATTATTTAATCCAGTAAAAACATTGTACATAAAGAATTATTCAAAGATCGTTCAATAAAAGCTGGTGGCCTAAAGCGTTATTGCGCTTTTGGGACAAATAAAAGCTTTCGAAAATATACGGCACCTACGTGCAAAGTAATTTCCTTGCAACAAAGCTCGGGAATTTCTTTTTCGTGATAGAGGTATATTTAAAATTGACATAAAAAATCTTTGAGAATTTTTTTCGGAGTTGCATTTGTTAAAATAGTTATTTAATTCAATTTTAATTTACATAATACATACTGTTTTTTATATTATTATTATTTTACCCAAAAATGATCGCATCAATAAACCTTTAAGATTCAATATTAGGATTGGTTGTTGGACAAAATGCATCATTTGGTTACTATCTTTGATGGAAACGCGTAATATTAAAAAATATCAAACACTAAGTTTTAAAAGTTTTTTTGTATTAATTGTATTTGTTTAGAATACTATAGGTATAAATCATTATTTATTGTCAACAAAAACGAATAAAATATTATATTCACGTACATTAAGAAAAACCTACAGTTACCTTGACTTATAAAGAAATAATTACAAGATAAGAAGAACTTTTTACATACAACGTTTTTAAATTTTCTGTTAAATCATATAAACTTGACTTGACTAGCGATAACTAAACGATCAAAAAAATGTAATTGATAGAAATAATACTGAAATGTCATATTGATTTCCATAGTAACGCAAGTATATATTGATATTAATAATTTAGTTGCTAGGACTCTCTTAGAAACCAATAATAGTTTTACGGATTTCTTCCGAAATAAATTCTCATATAAAAAAGAATTAACTGAAAATTAAATCAATTCTACTTAAATATTAAAGTATTAAAAAAATGCATTGGCATCGTGTTCTGATATTTCTAAAAGTTTCAAATGTCTAGCTAGTCGGGAAGTTAGTTAAAAATCGATTGCAAGATTTGTACCGACCAAACAACCACCGGACAAATAAGAATACGAGCCAAGAAAAACGTTGTAATAATAAAAATGTTGTAATAAAATATGATTTGCACAGGCAAAACTATAAATCGGGATTTATTTGTCAGCATATATTTGAGTTATCCAGAAAAACATTCATTTAATATCAATATAAACTGAATAATTATATCAGGTATAATTTATGTGTTAAAATGTATTAAAGATGGTGGTGATAATAATATTTAAAAAATCCGCTATATTGAAAAACTTTGCGTCATATTTCCGATATGAAAATCTCTTCTCTTAGATTATTCGGCAGTTTTATATTAGTTTTTGTTACGTATTACAATTTTTGTCTCAACTTACTTTTCTCTTCCATGGATACTCTTAACTTAAAATCATGTAAACTCAGTCAAAGCATATATTTCCTAGTCATAAAAAAATATATTTCACACCAAGAGTCCCGTGATACGCCTGATAAGGACCAAGTATGGTGCTGTGCGGAAGATGTGGTTTGGTAGAGCCATTAACTTCAATATTAAAATTATTATGTAAGTAAATTAATATTCTACACTAGGGGTGGCAGGTTATATAAAAGTATGGTGAAGCAGGCTAGTATGGGGAAAAAGTATGGTGAGGCAGGCTGGTAATCCATTTGCGGCAAGATTTCCACATTAACATTATATCATATGATTACGTTATAATGATCATAGTAAATCCTCCGTGATGCCTTGCATTTTTTTTTATCGGGTCGCTATTTCTCGTAAGTTGTCGGCTATTGTTGGCCTGCTTCATTCAGCTGTATGAGAAAGCAGATTTCTTGCCCCTCAATATATTTAATACCTCTATGATTCTACATTATGTATTTAATTTAATTATACACATGTGACATATACGCGTGTGTGTAGTTACATACGATTTAGCTGCAGGTCCTCAAAATATGAATGTCCACGTGTGCACTTTTTTCATTTACCTCTTACCTCACTCCAATAGAGACTCTTCGGCATTGTTAAAAGATAGTAATAGATTAGTACGTCTTTGGATTACAAAGTGTTGTGTTGTTTGACATTACCTTTAAAATCTATATGTGAATAAACGCAAGCTCCTATAACCTGAGAAGTCCAAATATAATAATATAATATATTCTATTTTAGCGTTAAATAGTAAACACTGAACAAACTTCATACATTTTGTTAGAACTAGCGCCACAATATAAATGTAATTACAAAACTGTTTAACCCTTCTCTTACTGCAATAATAAATCCCGTCCTGTCCGATTACATCACAAGGCGTTACCGTACTTGTTTTACGATTTATGAGTATTTTAAATAATTGAAATGTCTAGTTTCCAACATAATATGTAATAAATAGTTCTTTATTATTATTTATTATTTGTTTTGTCAATGGTTTTTGGAATAACTTAGATGTTATGAAGCGTAGATTAACAGAAATATAAAATACATATGTAACGTAATTTGACATCATATAATAGGATAGGTTAAGCAGACCATTTTTATAATCAATATTTAGATTGAAATATGAGCTATAAGTATGCAACATTTTAAACCAAAGGTAACAACCTATAAAACGATATTCATTTAATTTAATAAAAAATCTATAAAACGCGCTTTTATGTAATCCGATAATATTTTCATTGAAGTTAAATGAACCGGTATCTAACATTTCCAATCCTAAGAATCAAATGTTTTCTCAAAGGAATCTACTGTTTAGTTTCTTTCTTTTTTAACTTTAGTGATTTCATGGATTCAACGGAACAAGAGTTGCATTTTATTCTTTTTATCTCTGTTGATTTCTAAATCAAAATCTCTTTCAGTTTTATCTAGTTTTATTTCATTAAAAAATATTCACTGAATATAAAGGAATCTGCATTATTCATGGGTACTTTGGTACTTATATGTTTTACAATTCGCATTAATTGGTAAAAATGCGATCTATATTTTTATGAAATCCAAATTCTGCGATTATTCAATTTAGTATATTATCAAGTATCAATATCTGATTCTATCAATAAATAAATATTAAAATAACTACTAGAGAGACCAGTTTATAATACAATCAATTTAAAAAAAATACAAAATCCACCCAAATTCAATGTTTAATCATTATATTTTTATCATATTTCAAAACAGTCTGATCTTGCATCTCAATTCTCAATATTTAAAATTTGTATACTCTATCTCGCTCTAAAAGTTAACATAGCCAAGAGAGGGGCTGTCAAAAGATAACACTTTTAGACAGTACAGACGGTTAACTCACTGTAATAATAATTATTAACTGCCTGAATACTTAAAGTGATATATCTCGTATTTTTATCAAATTAAAGCTCTTTTTAGATGTTAAGTTATAAATGTTAGAATACCCTCGCAGATATGAAATACAATACTCATACATTTGTCTCTTACGATATTTTTTGTAGGTAGCCAAAAAAGCTCTCACGGACATCCATATATTTTTTCATTCTTTGTTTTTTTTATTTAGTCTACAGCATTATCAATACCTATATTATTATAGATTCTTTGTTAAAATACAAATACCCGATACTTTTTTTTTGAGACTCCGTAGGTAGGGGTATTGTATAAATGGTCGATAAATTCTTTCTTATTGCTGAAATAACTGTCGTTTGGATGGAACAATAAATACTATTCTACACTAAAAAGGTGCGATACATACTCTAAAGCAGTATAAAATAATAACATAGAAAATAATATGAAATACCTCTTTAACATTCCATTTGAAGTGATTCATGAGAGTTGATATTAAAATATTTCGCAGTGTTGCAATATCTTCAATATTTTAGTAAAATACTCATTCATCTACATCTTGATTTACAATTTTATATGAATACGTTTATTCCACACTATTATTTATATATTATTTAGCTTAATGAATATATTAAAAATTCTTTGATTATTATTATATTATATACTTCATATCATACGATATTGAATAGTTTGTAAAATATATAATAGGTATGAAAACGTTTGATTTTTATTACCTGAATGTTGTAAGAAAAGATAAACATTTTAAATAAATTCTTTTTCTGCCTACAGATAGGTACTTACATATAGAAGTTTATGATTAAGGAATGATGACAAACTTCGGTGTATGAAGTATGTAGTTCAAAAATAGCATGATAAAATTAATAAATAACCTATACTCTACAAATAAATTTAAGACTTTTTACTGGAAAACTAATCTGTACCGTAAAAATATAATGTCAACAGAAAATACTCGGTTTAATCACGGAATACCAAGTAAAATCTCACATCGTTGATCCTGGGAGGGAAAATTATAATTAACAACTCGGAAAATCTAAAAAAGTTGTAGCACACTTTAATTTGTATGTTTTGTTGTCGAAACAAAACAATACTTCAAAAACTAGTAGATGCTATTACGTCAGCTACCAAATTTGTTACTAGTCGATTTGGCTCAAATTGGTGCTATTTTTTAATGTCTTTAGGTTAGTTGTCTCAATGAGTTGGCCAAATTACTATCAACCATTTACATAATTTTGTGGGTGGCACCTGCAGTGATTTAGATAAAAAATAGTTATTTAATTTACGTCTTAAAATATTGTGTTGTGTATTTATTTATTTATTTAAGAATACAAAACATTGTGGACATAACAAATCTAAATTCAAGACGTACACAACATGAGATTGACATTATAACAATATAGAATATAATAATAACAGAAAAACAAATTAAATCAAAACATACTTAAGTACAATTTAACACAAAAAAATAAAATTTTGAAAACAAAAAACATACAATTTTACACAGAAAAATAAAGTTTCAAAAACAAAATGCAAAGTACATTACTGAAAATGTCTATGTCTTTGGGGAGCGCATTTACTAATCTTGCACCCCTCGCTAATGGTGCCTGATAGGCTTGATACGAGGAAACGGTTCCAATCCAGAATAAATCATGGCTGCGACCACGTAGGTAATTGGCAGGCGCGTGTAAATTCAAATTTATTAGGACACCAAGATTGGAAACCATCCCTCGCGTTAACAAGCAAAAGTGTTTTAAGAGAAGAAGAGAGCGACGAGATTCAAGAGAGTGAAAAGTAAGCATGCTTTGTAGAAAGGCAGTCATTTCAAATCATTTGACTGTATCACTGTATTATTTTAACTGAATATTGAATCTAAATCGCACGTATAAATTTACAAAGAAAACTGTCCTACTTTAAAGGTAAGGAAATTGCATTATTTTTTGGGTCAAGCTATATCGAAATAACACGTTGTTTATTTCCCATCGATATAATCCCTTGTGTGTAAATTTTTACTACTATACCACACGATTTTTGGAAACGACCCTTTTTATTTGCAGCACATTTATACTGTTTTTGATATAAAAACACACCCCTTTAAGGTAATAAGAAATATAACGTTTTTCCGACACATCGTGATTTACGCGTGTATGAAATAATATGGGTGCCCAAACTAGATATAAGGCGCATAGAAAAGCCGTAAAAAGAAATTGGTTCGAACACAAAGTTAATCTCAACCACAATTGTATATATACCTATAAATATTGTACGGTTAAAGAATTTGCATGACTTTTAAGGGTAGATATCCAAAATGATTTTTTATGTTATCAATTAAAAATAAAACTAGTTTATTTTTCAGTATGTATATTTAAGTTCATTTAGCTGTAGCAACTTTTAAGAGGTAGGTATAGTCTAAAAGTCTATATAAAAATAAACTTTATAGTAGGTTACAAACAATTTAACAGGAGCTTTTAGTTTTAAAACCTATTTTTATAACGTATTCATTTATTATATGAGTATTACCGTTGCGCTTTTCAGTGGACTGAAATATGAAGGAAAGATTTGTATGCTAGGGGAGTTTACCAAAGATGCCAGGCACTGACCTTTAATGACGATGAAGCTGGCTCAGTGGTCTGGTTTTCACTCATTTGCACTACTACTCTTGAGCGTTAACTATTTATTGAGTCACCCTGTGCGCGGTAATTGACGGTCAAAACCAGTGCATCTAAATGTGTGACATAGGACAAGTACATAGTCATAACGATTGCCTCGATATATCGCCACAACTCGCGCTCTCTGCCATGTGATATCAAGTAGGTAGATCGCTTTTATAGCATCGTATTCAGGTTGAAGAATGGTCGATCGCGGCGATAGAATCCGTTCCAATATGTCACAAGACTCACAAGGGTACATTGCCGTACTCGCGGGCGGTTTCCGGAATACTTGTCTAGGACAAGTGAAACATAATTATCCATGGTCACAGCCACCAAGCATTGACGTGTCAGCTCACTTAAGTGTTTGTCAAATAATTTTTGCAGTATGCCTCCAAAATTTTGTGACTGTGATTATAATATGACGACTCCGAGTTTTGAGAATCGAAAACTCCGTTGAACATTATAATATTACTTATCTATAAAATGTATTTTTGGTAGAAGAACCCTTGTCTCTAAAGTTGTCAATTTGCTAGTTTGATCCAAGACTGTAAAAATGTATTTTATTCTTTCATTGTGTGTTAAACCCAATATGTAAATTAATGGCTACACACCCCTTACCCTTTAAAGTTTGTTAATATATCTTCATTTTAAAGGCCCATATTAAGCTCTGCTTAGGAAGAAACAGAATATTTTTTTGATAAATTGGAAATATTTTTTTATAACAACAAAGAATACTAATTAAGTATAATTTTTTTAAATGTGTTTTCTTCAATAAATTTGCATTAAAGATTTTCTGTCTCCGAGCCAACAAGAGCATGAAAAAACTTGAAAAACAAAATCTAATAAGAAAAATGAGTTGGAATTCCTTTCGGATAAATCTCAAAAGAAATCCAATTAAAAGTATCAATGATAAGTTTTTTCTAACTCCTGACAAATTTATAATCATTTTTTTTAATAAATCTGTAATTATAGAGGTGAAAAATGGAAATTTAAGATTTAAAAAAAATTATCACTGGTTTAAGCCTTTAGAATTCAATCTATTCAAAATATTTTTACTTTATAATTTTTGTGAATGTGAAAATTTTACGTAAAAAAACTTTTCCTGACAAATTTCACTTCATTTCCACCCTATTATCATCACTGTCCAGATTAACGTTTTTTTTATAAAGATGTTGACAAGTAACATAATTATTTAACCTACGGGTTGGTCAATATAAAAAATATACTGAAAAGAATTTTGGTAGTGATCAATTTACTTCATAGACTGCCCTTTTTATAGAATTTCTAGAATCTAAACGACCTCGCAAAAAAGTATACCTATTCATAGTATAATAGTCTGATGTAAAATAATGACACATATTTTTTTTTCTTACGAAATTTATTGTTAAATTATCTCACAAAATAATTTTATGGATTTCGCACATTATTATCTTATGCTTTTTAAATAATATGCTCAATATGTAGAAATTATTGTATTGTAATATAATACATATTAATATTGTTTCGATGATCTGATTAAGTTATTTCTAATAGTAATAAGGTATGTTTGGTAAATGTTAGCACAATCATTTTACTTATTACACTACGTTACAGTATCAGTTTACCTTCGTGTCCGGAAACTTGTACGTATGCAGTTCACCGTATCACAATTCACGGTAAAATGCGCAAATATATGGCCGTATATAAAAGACTGTCCAACCTCTTTGGGTCGTATAGTACTGACATAAAATTAATGCCTAAATAAAACACGGTTCTTGTCGATTTAAACTTTACAGGAAGCCAGTAGCAAACAAATTTTGAAATTAACCGATATACTGGATTATGTGTTAGGTTAGGTTTTCATTCTTGAATTCATTAATTTTGCCAAAATCAGCTATGGAAATTGAATTAATGTTCACATTTAATCTTAGAAAATTGGAGACCGTAGAGTAGGTACGAGTATATGGTCATCTCTCTCCAATAAGAAAGCTCACGGCGAACTTTGCCACGGTAAAATGTTTTACGTACAATTTACATGTGACCGTTTATCTTTACATTAAATCATTCTAATTTATTAGGTTTGGATAAGCATAAAGTCTCACAATTTTCTGAATTCTTGGATTGAATAAGTGTATTAAAAAATATATTTGCAAAAATCAGTGTGCTTACGTATTTTACTATATTAACCTTCCTTTGCATGTATCAATCTCATAGTACCTGAGCAGGGTGAGTGATAAGTCAGGCAAAACGACGGAATCCACGAGTATGAACAAATGTAGGTGATCAAAAAAACTTCATCTGAAAACTTTCAAATATAAAAGAATGAATTGTGTAAAACTTCGAATCGAAATAAAATAAGGCAAAAAGTTAGTTTCTTACGATAACACTGTAATAGAAAGAATTTTTTGCACTTTATTTCTACACGGTTTGAAAGTAATTTTGTATTTTTTTTCTCTTTTGCAGGCTGTATCTGACCTTCTGCTGGGCGTGTTTTGTATGCCCTTTACGCTGGTCGGTCAGGTGCTGAGAAATTTCATATTTGGCTCCATCATGTGCAAACTCATTCCATATTTTCAAGGTACGTTATATTTTTTAATATCAATAAATACATTTCTAAATATAAGCAATATTACATAACTGTGTACACACACATATTTTATAAAAGGCTGTAAAACATTCATATATATTTTAATGCCGAATTATTTGATTACATTTATATTAAACCCGAGAGGTAACGCAACTTATTTGAAAAAACCACTTTTTATAGTCGATAAACAATATAATCTAATTCCAGATCCATACTTTTTATACTATAAATCAATAAATTGTACAATATATAATATTAATTAGTTTATTGCTAATTTTTGTGATAGAATATTGTGGCAGAATCTTGTTTATTTATTGACTGAAATGCTATGATTTTTATTTCATTCACATTACTTCTCGAGTCCAGATAATATTTCATGACTTTGCAGTTTTATAAGCAATAACTTTTTCGATAAATCGTGGGAGTAAATTAAGAAAGTTTAAAATTAACAATCACACTAACCGATTTATGTATGATTTTTTATACACGCTATTTTTTGTATATTATTGATTATAATATTATAACATGAATGTTCGAGTTGGGGAATATTATACTATTAAATATATTCTTATAATATTATTTAATGGCACTGGGTGCCTTAACTAGTCTTTATGATAATACATAAACCCAGAATTTCATAATTTTATTTAACACAATATTTTAGCTGCTCAGCATTTTATAAATAAAAGGTTAATAATATGTAATATATTTCGGTATGATGGCAGATGGATATAATCACTTTTTATGTTTTCTTCCATAATATGTTCCAAATTGTACATTCTTTGATGTGGCAAAATATAAAAACTGCAACTTTATTGGTCATAAAGTAACGTTAAAAGATATCTGCATCTGTTCAAAATATTTGAAAAAAAATAATATGGCAAAAAGATATACTTATTTGCTTATAATGCAAGATAAATAAAACTTCAATATCTTTAAAAGAAATGATTTGAGGTTTGTGTTTGATATAAAATACTTTAAAATATATTATAAATATAACTCTTATCTGATTGATTTCAAAACTTTGTTTTTTCTCTCCTATAAAATTGTGTAAACAGCAGTTATAACCGTTTGCCTTCACAGTACCGACATACATAAAAATATGCATATTGAACATCTTCTTTCACCCTGTCACACCCTAGTATTGGAACATAGGGCAAGCACACGTTCACATCACTTCCCTCGGTTCATCGCCAACCCTCGCGCCTTCCACTAAGCCAGACCTATAATAGCGCATAGATCATTTCTATAGCACCGCTGTAAGGTAAGGAAGAGCCGGCTATGCCACAAGAGTACAAAATTGTCGCACTTTCTGCCCGCATCCGGAACACATGTCCCAGCCACGTGAAGCGTCTCTTCGTAATTACCTCAATCACCATGCATATTTACAATAATTATAATATCGAAACAAAAAATAGTTTGGAAAAGAAAAATCATCTTACGTTCCGTTTATTTGTCGATCAGTGTCAGAAATTCTAAATTATACAAAGTACCTATATTCATAAAATCAAATACTTTGGACTGATTTGAGTTACCCCATCTATACCTGCCATGTATATGAAACCGCGGTTTGGACACGGTCGCCTTCCATGACGCTATAAACGTATCAGACTAAAAACATTTTAGTGCCACACTTCTTTGTCACTACACGTACCTTCACGGGACTAATGTAGCAACCATACACCTTGGTGATTAAAGAAAGAGTGTAGAAAATTAAAAAAATTGCTTGACTTGCTCTGCCGTCATATAATATCTTCAATGACATTATGTGTTCTATGTACCCGTATACTCAAACTCTGGTGAAACAGAGAAGTAAGCAGTTGAAAGTTATGAATCTAAGGAGGGATCTGAACTATTCCTTCCCCCATATGGTGCAGTAAACTTTTCAAATGCCTCAAAGTTGGCGCTGGTTAATATCAAGTCAGTACGGCCAATTGGGCCCGTGTCTAGACGGACTCTATAACTACTTAAAAGTGGAATAATATAATTATGCAATATTACATAATTAAGTTAATGACAAATTTTACAGCATATTTAGTGTGATTACATTAGTAACGATATATTAATTATTAGTATTTTATTGTATTGTATTGAAAGATATCGGCTTGTTTTGAATTCGGTTATAATAATTTACGTGTGTCGTCATACTATAGTTAAAACGTGGTATTTCGAGTTTTCTCGATTGCTTATTTAAGCATTGTAAAGGTTTATATATTGCAGATAACGATTTTATATTATATAAAACTTGTTTTTTCACTTCTAACACCAATGCAACTTGTATTTATCTCAGTGTAGCATTGGCAAATAAATATAAGATCGCAAAAGTATGTTTGCTACAAAATAATCTACAATGGGAAATGATTTCTAATTATTATACATTTCTCTTGGTCCCATTTTCAACTTTATTTTCATATATTTGGGCTTAAATAGTCACTATTGTCACAACAGTTAGATTAAATTATTTTGTAACATTAATTTACTTATACTAGGTAATACCAATTTTATTCGATATTAAATCTTATTTTAGGAAACATTTTTGTAAACAACGTGCTATTCAATTGAAAAAAATAAATCACATTGGTCCAAATTTAAATCACGTGTGGAATTATATTGTTGATTTTTATCGCTTGAAACATTATTAAATCAAAATGACATATATGTCGATGACACGTGTCAAATTTTGTATTAGAGTTAGTCGAGAAAATAAAATCGATTTTTAAAAACCTCTTCATAATAATATTCCAAATAAATTTTCAATCAGACCATTTTATTTAAATAATAAAGCATAGATAATTTATATTATTTTGTATCTTATCTTCGTTATCGAATCGTTAATAATGTCTATTAATTGTCACCACCACAATTATACATCTTCAAGACAAATCTGACCGAAACTTACCCATTATTAAATTCATATTTCATCATCTAAGCCATCTAATCATATAAGTCAGTAATTAGTAAGTTGCAGGCGATTAATAATACCTATACATAATATATATAATAATAATTTCTATTTACTCCAAAAATTGTTCATTTTTTTTTACAACATACTCGTAATATAAAGAAAATAATGATTATCAGTAAGTTATCATTATAATATGACAGGCTGGAAACATGTAGGTATTTTGTAATTAAATTCCCTACATCGTTAAATTTCACGTCAAAATCAGAGCTATAGAAATTCTAAATCGTTTGAATGATCGGTTTTAGGTTTAGTATAAAATACTACATGAGACTGGAATTCTGAACTTTTGTTCTGAACAGTTTTATTTGAGTTTTATCAAATAAATTTCTCGTACATTTTTAAAATTCAACAACTGACAAATGAATATCTAGTAATATAGCTGTAATACTTGACACAAAAAATCAAGCACGGGTATATTTAACCCCCACAATCCAAGCCGAGCGGCTTAGACGTCAGCTTATAATGTTGTGGGGTCCCATGTTCAAATCCTGAGTCTGCCAAATACACATATTGTTTTTCAATGTGTAGTTGGAGTCTGAGTGTAGACCGTAGGTTGAGTAAGTGGCTTACATCCATTTCTCGTAAAATCAAAAATCTGTTACCTAATGCAAACCTCAACTCTGTGGAAGCAGATATTATGATCTTCTTATGATCGAACATGGTTAACAAAATTATATATAATATGTATATCATTTTTTTATAAATAATAAACTTATTTTCACATTAATTTCAGTAGTTTAAAATTTAATAAAACTGATAATGTATTTATTATCACTTCCGAAAGTGAAGGAGAGGAGCTTTTGAACTTTCTCTTACTGTGTTTGATGTAAGTGTATAATGATTAATTATATATTTCTTCGTTTCAAAGTTGCTGTCTCGTAATCAACCCCCTCTCATTTATATGAGACTGCTAATGATTCAGGCCTCTTAAATATTCCATCAAATTTTATTTTTAGGGGATGACACCTTTTGGCGGTGTAAATATATATATATATTTATTTACTGTTAGAACCAACTTTTCATGATGTATTATATTATTCATTTTTAGTTCAAACTTACGCTCTTTATATTTTACCTAAAAATATTAATTATTACGTTTAATTTTTTTGTAATGAATGGGAAAAATATAAATGGTTTAAAAGAAATTCTATTATATTCTTTGCCTGCGAGTGAGACCCCATTAAGCTCACTACTAACGATGAATATCTACAAATTTATGAAAGTCGGCGAATTTATATTATATTATTTGGGATCACGTATTCTTAGAACGATATCATCCGAGAAGTTAGTAGAAGAATTACTTTGCAAACAAACTATGCTATAGTTTACCGTGACAGTTAAGTTTGAGACTCTCAAGGCAAACTAAAATGAAGTTATACAATATCCTGTTTATATTAGTATTGACCTATAGATCTTATTTTTGGACATTATTTAAACAAGTATAAAAAGAAACTAGACATCTTTGAAGAGAAGAGTCTTCGGAAATATATCGTGCGAGAAAATGGCACATGACAAGAAGGCACAAGAGTGGAAGATAAGAGGCCAACGTTGCCAGATAATCATTTTTACAATGTGTTTAAAAAAATTGAGATTCATAAAAAAAACAAAACAACCTAAAAACGCATAGTTTAATATTTTTATTATTTATTTCTATAATATTAATCATAAATGACACAACACAAACTACAAAACTCTTTTACTATCAAAATAATAATATTAAACAATTTTTTCCTGACACTCACCCATTTGTACTTGGTTGAATATTTTACTTCCTGAAGAGTTTTTTTGCTGATTAATGTATTGGTGAAATTCAGCACATTGAACAAATAATTTAGATTTAATCAACTTTTGTTTCTCGCATATGACCATTTAAAATTTATCTGAGAAAATACCCGTTCCGTATAGCAGTTAGATGTTGGTGTGCTTAAAATATATGAAATAAATGTGTAAACACGTGTGCATCACACATCCGCCGCGTCCTTTTGTCTTAACCTAAACGTCATATCGTCTCTGTTCTGGCAGAACACACTAACTGGAGAATACTAGTTTTGAGTAATTTGACTTTGAAGTTGTTAAAATGTTTGAAATGGTCTATCACGTGAGTTTATTAAGTAATCGTAAAAAGGATGACTTTAAAATAAAGACTGTTTATTTATTAAGAAGGTTTCCAGACGGAAAAGTTTGAAATAAGGAACATCTTCGTATAACTAACTCACTATATATTTTTTTCGAATTAGTGTCTTCTGCCAGAACAGTGACAAAATTTGTATTTCTTAATTAATCGTGAATTTAACTTCCCCGCGTGGGACGATCTATTTTTGCTTAAAATGCGGAACGTCTATCTTTCAACGCTGTAAAAAGCTCTTTTAAACGGATTAGAATGAAAATAGAGAGTCACCAAGGTTATAGTATGTATAATGAGACACAGCATCGCTGAGGCTAGGGCGGTAAAGGAAGCTTGCTGTAAGTAGTAGACAGAGGGTAGAGTGCGAAAATTATAAGCTGAAGTGTCATGGCCGCCGTCGTGGCGCTACGATATATTTATTATGAAAGGATTGTCAGTTATGTAGTTCTCGAAACGGCCACGCTTCACGGTAAACTTGCCGCAGTCTAGTGATGACATTTCTTGGCGGCGAGCAAAACCCACATTAAGTAGTAGTGACGATGAGTATATAATAATACATTAAAGGATTATATGCATATATTAAAACTAGATGATTTAAAAAGATTAAAGTTTTAGATTTTCACATTTCTGATAATATATATTATTATGATGTCAGTTTTGGTTTCAAAATATAATTATGAAATTCTAGGAGTTACAGGTTGTAGTTCTGATTCTGTTCTCTACTCTGATAAAATACGTTTCTTTCTACGTCATAACTTTTTAATGAGGCTTTTAATGGCCTTTAATATTAATTTGCTATTAGTAGTTCAAAGCATTTTTGTATTTTACTTGGTGATATTAAAAAATATACGTTATATGAAATGATTTTATTGAAAGCGTGAAGGGAAAATTAGATTAAATGTCAACAATGATTTTATTGAAGCTTCCGTAGGCGTTAATGCTATCGATCAATTTACTAATGGTAAGTTAATTTAGAATATTTATTTAGGATAAGTATACATACATTAATTGAGTTATATTAATAATAGAACATTAAGAAAAATATGAATGAATTGATTACATGAAAGAACATAAGCCATAGTAGAAAATCAATTTTCATTGATAGAACATAATAAGTTAATTATAAGTAATTGATTAACCCAACCTACACCCACGGTGGCCGCGTGGCTTAAGCGTTGGACTATAAAGCCATGGGTCCCAGGTTCGAATCCTAGGTCTGGCAAGTACACATGTTGTTTTTCAATTTGTGTGTGTCAGGGTATGGACCTAATAGGTTGAGCAAGTGGCTGACATCCATTTTTTGTAAAAAAACAAAATTTGTCAATGCAAACCTCTACTCTGTGGAGTCCCATATGACCCTATTAGGACCGGACATGGTCGAAAGAAAAAGAAAGAATTAAATAAAATACAAGATATTTTTATATACCGCATACTATACCTACCGATTTTGTTTTTGAATATCTGCTTTATGTACTGTTTATATCAAGGCCTGAACAGGAACGAACAATAAGTGCGAGTGAGTAAGCATTCGGCACGCTTATATATACGTAATATGCGTGAGTAAGATATAATTTCTACGGCTGAATTAAATGTTATAGTACACGTCGCTGGTAAATATTGATTCGAATGACTAGAGTAATTTAAAAACTGCGTCCACGTGTTGTTTTTATGTTAAAAGTTAGTGGTAATTATTATTACCACGTTTTTATTAGCTCGTATTCTTGTTTCTTCAGTACAATTTTTTTCTTGTTTATCCAATACAAATTTTGTTTAACTAACTTCCCGACTAGCTAGACATTTGATTTTGACATTGTATTTTTTAATTTCTCTAGCCATCTTTGAACAGAATTGAATTCATTTTCAGTTAATTCTGTTTTGGAAAAGTTATTTCGGAAAAAAAATCGTAAAAAGTAAAACACTATTATTGGTTGCTAAGGGATCCTAGCAACTAAATTATTAATATATACGTGCGTTACTATGGAAATCAATATGAAATGTCAAAATGACATTTCAGTATTCTATATTTATTCAGTATTTCCAATGACATTAATATGTCGTTGAGTATTTTTATCAAGTACAAAAAAAAATTCATTAATACATAGAATTGTCAAGTTTATATGATTCAACAGAAAATTTTAAAACGTGGTATATAAAAAGTTATTTTTATCTTCTAATTAATTTTAGTTAATTTAGTAGACAATATGGTTAACTATGTTGTGTTTAAATTTGGTTGCCGTATTGAGAAGCAACAATATTATAACGTTTCATAGTTAAGTTAATAATAATGAAATTGAGTTTCCACTATGCGTTATACGCAAGAAACGTGGTTTCATTTTTCCGAACAATACTCACTCTTTTTATATTATGACTTTGCGGTTTATATACAACGTAGCAGTTTAGTATAAAAATATATCAGCGAAATAGGCCGCCATATTGTGTGTGGTGTGAAATCGTGTTTTTTTTACTATATTTTTTGGGTAATTTATTCGATTTATTCACAAATGATGTATTTCCGCTGTTGAAATATTACTGGATTATTTGCGTAAACCCGTTTTATTAAGCAATCATCAAGCAATTTACGAGAATCAGGAGGTCGGTCACGCTACACGCTTGCGATTTCTGTTAATCACAACTAACTGTTTTTTAAATTCACTTAATATGAGTTACCTCACTCATGATTTTATTTTCATAAACAAATATGTTTTATTAACGTTGCGATGACTAACTCTCCATAATAATTTATTGGTAGCATCAAATTAAAAATCAGTCAAATTATAATTGCCGCTGCCGATGAAAATTACGGAAAACAGAATGGGTACGGTAAATAAAAAAACACTCGTTACATAACATGGAAAAAACTGTAAAAAAAAACCTTTTGGGAAAAAACCCTCTGACGGTAAAATTCAACCACATATCCTTCGCTCTCTGTGACGACTAAAATCCACCGCCCGTGATGACGGCCAGCCGGACGTTGTCGACCCACAACAGTGATTCCCTCTTACCTTTGTGCGTACCGTACGTGCTTGGCCAGAGTGAATACGCGGGTAGCGGGGCGGTAGCTGCACGTAAAACTCTAACGTATAACTGTGTGTGATACGCCCAAAAAAAAAGACATTGTCTTTGAACATTTCACACACGGTTATACGTTTGAGTTGCGCTCGTCGTTGCCGCCCCGCCGCCCGCTCGACCACTGTGTTCTAGCACTACCTCGTCTTATTACTCTCGCAGCAATACTCTTACTTTATCCCGTTTCATCTATCTTCATATTCAAACAGTGCATTATCTACACGGACTGCTTATGGTTATGCTCACCTACTGGCCGTGGTCTAAAATTCCACCGACCTGCCGTACTTATAGGCGGTAGCTCTAATCTATCAACCTAGATATTATTATATTATCAATGCAGATATTCAACTAAATTTATGAAAACTAGGGCTGCTTCAAAAGTCTATTAACAAATTGTTACCTACTGCCTTTATATTGAAATTATATACTAAATCTAATTCACAAATGTTATTTATCATATATTTAGTTATTGTTAAGTGACTTTTTATGCTTTTAATTTTTAAATGGTATTCTTTTTTAATTTAAACTGGTTTCAAGACCTTCATACTTCAAATATTTTTTATGTAAAGTAATAAATAAAGTACTCAAAGAGAAAAAAATTATCTAGATTCGAAGTAAACAATTTTATTCTGTGTGCAAAAGAACAATTAGTATAATATATGCATGAAAATTTATAAAATCAGTTAAATTTTCCAAATGAAATATAATACATATAATATTTTAAAATAAAGATGATTTCCGATTCACTGCGGAGCATTTTATTAATTTTTAAGCACCACATTTAAATAACCTGCTAATTATATATTATAATGGCCCCCCAATCAGGACACAACAGCTGTGGCGTTCGCGCTGTAAGGATTAACGTGACTGAATTAGTAAATTTCACACATAAACATAAAAGTTCCCATACATAACTTGAAACACCTCAGATATATTTGAAAAAAATACGAAACTCGACGGGATTTGAACCCGTATAACTTTTGGTGTCGCGCCGATCTGTGCATTACCCAATCATGCTACAATACTCCTATCTAATTACGTCTATTTAAACTAGTAGGTCTTACATGAAATGCTTATCAAATTGCGTTATTATTGACTATCGTTTTTTTTGTATTAAAACAAGGATAATTAATTACTTTAATTACTAATCGACGCCCGGCTCTCGCCAAATATTTTAGTTATAACGTCCACTTGCACTAGCTAACAATTTTTAATAAACCATTTCTTTTATTCATTAAATAATTCACATGATTTTGATAATGTACCATTCCATACATATTTAATATACATAGCTTTAGGTGTTTTCAAGTTATGTTTGTTCAATATGTTACATTTTAAAAATCTTGTGAGTTATTCATTGAATAAAATAAATGGTTTATTATAAAAGTTCCCGTATAAAAAAATGTCCAAAACTCGATCTTATTTTGACACCCCTGAGAAATAGCAGTTCTAGACGTATTTCCCTTTTTCTTTCAATTTTAATTATCGTGTAACCTGTTTTCGCAAATTCTCTTTACCTTTTTGTATTTGATACTGTTTTTTCTTGATTTGTATAATGTAATTTTGTGTAAAAACCAAAATGCTGCCAACTCAACAATAAATTCTTAGAATTTTACTTAGTTATTCTTTTGAAAATTCCATTACAAGCCAGTTTTTGAATTAATTGGTTGACAGAATTTATGTCAGTTAGTTTGTGAATTAAGATACTTATATCTTTTATTATCCTTGAATAGGCAGGCAGTTAAAAAGGGGATAAAAATAGGGTACTCAGCATTTTATAATGTTGATAGTAATAAAGTATGATAAAATGTTCCATTATAAATAATTACTTAATCAAAATTTCCATAAGTTATTTTTTTATTATGATATAAGTTTATAATATATCCTTCCAACTTTCACTGAATTTCTTCTTAACTTCACCAACAATGGTGTTTATAAACCTATAGAATTTCCGGGAACCAAGTTCAAAGCTACTTATGTATGCAAAGTAAAAGTCGTTTGAGAACTTCAATATTGGGTTATGAAGAGCATGAATGTATAATTCAAAGTCAAAAGCACAAGATTTTGTATCTCTACTACCAGCTTTGTGATATTTAAGGCTGTCTTAGTTTTACAAAGCAACTTCATTTCGAACTTCAACAATGTGTCAATATTATAATGAACTTCGATTGTTATAAAACTTATTTTCTACACGATGAAACGTATTATATTATTTATTAGTTTTAAAAAAGTTATCTACTTGCGGAAAGTGTGGGTTGAGAAATATGTTCGATTGTATGTACAAAGTTATGCAAAATTCATAACATGACTGAATAAATACACTAAACATCCAATACCATTAAAATAAACATAAAAAGATACATATATTTTTAATCACTCATTATAAAATAATTGAGAGTAATAAAATTACTCTCTATTTTAGCATTACATCGTCAGCTCATAATATATTATATTATGGGATCTCTAGAGTGGAAATAATGGGGAAAATAATTGGTCGTTGAAAATTAGCCTAATACTAAAAGTAAAAAAGAAAATTGTTTCGACTAAAACTGATGTTGACAGACATTCTGAACTATTGAACTTATTATATATTACAACTGTTTAAAATCAAATTAGTATACCTGCCTACTAGTTTTAAGGCCGATTATTTATATTGGTAACAACACAAATTACAGGCAACTGAGTTTAAACGTAAATGTTCTAAAAAATATATGGCAATTAGTCATATTTGAATTTACATTACGTTTAACATTTACAGATATATAGATTTTTGTGACTTATGATTCGCATTTAAAAATTGCGCGCGTTAACATGATCTTACTCCCTATTTTAATTTTAGTTTTATTTTTTCAGTTTTTAATTTATGGCTATGGCCGTATGTTGTAGCTTAACTACTGGGGAATGCCAAAAGAAATTGCGTATTTAAAAAAAACACTACATTATTCTTAGGTCAATAATTATTATAAAGCAATCATTATTAATAAGATGTTTATCACACTTGAATGGTCAAAAACATAGCTTATAATAAGTATCTTTAGAATCATCTTTAAATGTGTTAATCTTGCCCGTTTTTTGAATAATAAAATGCCTAATTCTTGCCAAATTTGGGATCACTGAGATTATCAATATAATTTTTTATCGTGAATATTTTACAAAAATTATCTCGTAATAAATTATACTAATGGTTTTATAAATGCGTTTAAAAACTAATAAATGTAAAAAATCTTAACACTACTACACATTTATGTACTGAAATATGACTATATTTTAAAACATTAGAGCGAGAGGTTTAAAATAATACTATTTTTTGTAATAAAAATACTTTATGCAGTCATCAAATGTTTAAAATAAATATAACGGATAATAAGGCTTCAAAATTATAAAAATAGATTATCTACAACGTTTAAAGAATGTCCAGGATCATGCATTGAATATACAATAAAAGCTCCATTTTGACCAACGCTGAGCATGTCCGCCCTTAAAGTGTGCGTTGTGAACGCTTGGCTAATGTACAAATATGACCACAAAAGTCGCGGCAAAAAGTGTTTTGGAGTTTTGGGATTTCCGAATCGTTGACGAGTTATAAATAACCCTCCAGAGAAATCAAAGGAAGACGATGATATCTCTAATGAATATGAAGGGCAGGACAACAAAGTCGATGTGCTGATGCTCTCATATGCATGCTTTATGTTATTGCTTGCCATTTTGTTATTTTATTCTAGTGGCATGCGAGTATAGAATTTGGGTATAATGGAGGCAGTCTTCTCATATTGTAATAAATATAATTAGATATAAATATTATTCTAATTTAATTTTGCCTTCAAAAGGTTTCCTTGGGAAATAGTATGTGCGTATAAAAGGTGCACATGTAGAGTAATCTAATGTGTTTTTTTTATTTATATATAATACAAACACAGTGTATTGACAAAATATATGAAATTTAATACAAAGACCTAAATGAATATAGAAACGATTAAAATATGAAACAAGGTAGTCCATACCTAATACATAATATTGATAGACAATATTTTTTTTCTTTTGACCTTGTCCCAGTGATGTCCCTAGACAAAATGCCGCCCCTGGGCAGCGCCATATGCCGCCCCATTTTTTTATACAATATTTTTTAATATCCGTGCTCGTGTCATTTCTGGTAACCAAGGACGTCGAAGGACAACAGAAGTAAACTATACATCGCAAAACTGACAAAAATTAAGTCCTGTTAAACCTTTTAAACTAATTTATACATTATGTTTCCAACCAGTGAGATGAATTTTTGAAAGGAACGATATTTTTGTTATTAAGTACTCAGTTTAGGTAGTTATTTCTACATATACCAAATGATTTTCCTCGGTTTGCCGCCCTTCAAGTAACTGCCGCCCCCAAGCGACGCTCAATCTGCCTACCCCGACGGGACGTCACTGCCTTGTCCGATCTTATAATATATAATATATGGACCTCCATAAAGTGGAGGTTTGAATTAACAGATTTTTGTTTTTACGAGAAATGGATGTCAACCACTTGCTCAACCTGTTAGGTCCATTTTCTAACTGCAAACACAAATTGAAGAACAATGCGTGTATTTTCCAAACCGAGGGTTTGAACTAAGGACCCGTGAAATTATAAGCCGACGCATATGCCACGCGGCCATTCGTTATGTATTTACCTAAATATTGGGGGATAATTTAATGTAATTAAATCATCCTAGTTCTTTAGAAATTACAACAGTAGCAACAGGGTTAATTTTAAATGCTAGTTTTAAAAACTAATAATTTCTTTAAAACATAAAAAATACTAGATTATAATATTACAAAATACTAGTTAAAACTATTATAATAAAGTCAATGAAATACACTCCGCTTATTTATGTTTTTATTTTAAAGTATTCCTCATAAAAATTTAAGATACTATTAATACCTACAGTTAAGCTATTTTTATGTTTAAAATTAATTTAAGCATTTATTAGGGTTATAAAAGGCTAAATAATAAGTACCTTCACAAATTGGCAAATTTATAGTTATTTTGTTATAACTATACGATATAAAAATTCTTCTAAGAGAAGTAATTTTAAAAAGTTTTAAAAGAGGCCATCATTTTTTTTTATATATAAGTTTAGTATAGACTTTAAACGGTTTATGATAGTACTTATATCAAAAGAAAATCTTTCGAAGAGAAAAATAATTACAGGACGTTTAAGTGTTATTTAAGGACGCCTTAAAAATAATTAATTAATGATGCTATCGTATTCTCATTACATTACACCTTATTATAATGCAAAGGCACGACAGACTTGTGCGGAAAATAACATTTTCGCTTTCATTTTATCGTTTGGATAAACATTTTCCTTTCAGATACTTCCGGTGATTCCTCCTGGCTTCTCTCGGTCATTCTATCCTTATTAGGGGTAGGGAAAATCGTTTGACCTTTTCCATTTTCCGCTTGCGTAATATTGACCACTGCCTGTTAAATGCGTCGCATTTTTTGAAAGTCATGAAATACATGCATGGAATGTGCGAGTAAATTGTTTTGATATCTAATGGATTTAAGTTTTCTACTATTCAATTTAAGTCGTTTTTGCGATACGTATTTTTTTATTTAAGAAAACAAAACATTGTGGATATTACAAATCTAAATTCAAGACGTGCTCAAGACACAACATGAGATTTACATTATAACAAATATTACCCTCACAAGAGAGAAGAAGCGAATATAGAAAATAATAATAATAATAGTAATATAATAAAAATAAAATAAAAACTTAATTAAGTTCCATTTAATGGAGAAAAATAAAATTTTGAAAACAAAAAACATACAATTTTATACAGAAAAATAAAATTTCGAATACAAAATACATAGTATGTCACCGAAAATATCTACGTCTCTGGAGAGCGCATTGATTAGTCTTGAACCCTTCGCTAATGGTCCCTGATAGGCTTGATGCGAGGAAACGGTTCCGATCCAGAATAAATCATGGCTGCGACCACGTAGGTAATTGAAAGGTGCAAGTAAATTCAAATTCATTAGAACGCCAGGATTGAAAACCATCCCTCGCGATAACCGGCAAAACTTTTTCAAGTGCAGAAAAGACCTACGAGATTCAAGAGAGTGAAAAGTAATCATACCTTGGAGAAAGGCATTCCACATCCATATATTTCATACCTCTTGAGTGTAGTATTTTTATTGTTTATAATTATTACTAATGATATATTATTAAGTTTTGATGATTTTTTATACGCTTATTGAGTGTATTATTATTGATAAGGTAAGGGGTTTTTTTACAAACACGTCAACTATTCATAAATTATGTTTTTATATATTTTTTTTTATTGAGACCCTTGAATTAATAGGTAGGTGATAAGTTGTTAAGTTACCTACTTTATTGTATTGATTTGTGATATAAGTTAGAGTTAATATTATTCGGTGTCAATGTCGATTTGCCCTTTGGTGAGTGTACACAGTGCCTGAAGATGCCGAAAGGCAAAAAATGTCTCAAATGAAATAGTACAAAATTTAAATCCATTAGAATTTAAATTCAAATTCCATCAAGTATCTTCGGACGACAATATTAATGTTTTGATATTCACATACTTTTGTCGAATGATTTTATAAGGTATTAAAAATGTATTTTCGATATTATTATAATCACGGCCTCTGATAGAGCTCTAGCCTGGGGGCTCGAGCATAGGAGGGGACCAGCGTAGCAGGTTGATCAGCTAATTGAGATTAATACACATCACAAATATACTCTAATAGTAAAAAAGTCGCCTGTGGCACTACTTTAAGATTATTATTAATAATATGTGGTTGTGTGTTGCAATTTGATGTGATATTATGATGATACATTATATTATACTTAAATGATAATTCCCTTATAGAATTTGATGAGTATCACACTGTCCTTAATTAGCGATAAGCAGTTGGGCCCGCTAACGATCCTGGAATGGGAGCCCATTTCAATATATGGGGCCCATGATTATAGCGATCCAGCCAATACGTATTATACAACTCTATAAAGACTAAAAAAATATTGTGTCATTGTATGTCTTTTAATTTATGAGAATAATTGATTCAAACTTTCAAAATTTAAACGCGATCATTCACTTAGCTTAAAAAATATGCTAATTTTTCTAAAATACAAAAATATTTTTTAACTATTCGTATAAATAAAAAGTATTTCACAAGCATACACACGTTTAACATTTTTATGTTAAGTTTTCTGGTTTAGCTTTAACGTCACGTATTTTGAGCTCAATTTTTCGAACACTAGGAGACTTCAAATATTCAGTTTACAGGTGCTAATGCAATAAATTATTTTAAAATTCAGGGCCATTCCGGTACGGCTTCATTTAATTTTCTTTATAAAACCAACTTTTTGTTAATGAAACCATTTAACGGGAAGTTTGGATTTCCGGAAAGAATTTTACTGATGACATATTGGATTAGGGGGTGGAGTCCTACAACTAATTAACTTATAATATACAATATAAAACTATGAATAAATAATAAAAATAACATTATAAATGGCCTTCAACAGAAATTGTCAATGATTTAAAAACAAATAATACGATGAAAATATTAAACAAACGGATATTTATAATGTTTTTTTAATTATAATAAGTTTATCCTTGTATTTAAAAGAACTGTCTATTTCCTTTTGATATTTTTAAACACACATACCAATATTTTAAAATATAAATTATCTGTAAAATGTATGAAATTTCATGCTTCGTTTTCTTTCGCTATATATCTAGTTATATTTTTCATTTTTAAAACGATGGTCTATAGAGGTTTACAGAGTTTTCAATTTTTTTTCCTGCGATGGAACACTAACAAATACAAATCCTGAAATTTTAACGGAACACCTTGTTTATTTTGTATGGTAGGTAAAAAACAATAATTATTTTTAAAACATAACACATAAAAATATAAGTGAATGAAATTCCTAATCATTTTAGGTCATTTAATTCCAAATCTTCTTGATATCAGGCACAATAGTATAAAGTTGATTTTTCTTTAATCCGGTGTAGTGTCGAGTCTATTCCTGGACTTTGACTTCGTTCAGCATAAATATATCACAGTGAACGAAGATAAAACAATAATAAATAGCTTTTTTTAACACACTGGGGTAGGTACTCTTCTGATAAATTCGCGGAACATAGTTTGGGAAACCCTACTTTAGTAGCACTGCATTATAATCATTCTGGAATACGGGTAGTCCCAAAAGTACCCGACCTGACTTATAGATAGCAGTTATTGTTTAAAAATAATGACCACGATAGAAAGTATCAACTTTATAAAGCCTAAGTTTGAAGTTTAACGACGCTACGTTGTTCAGTAATTATTTGTCAGCCATCAACAGTGAACGCTCTCAGTGAATTTGTAAACATGAGAAGAATTGGTCATAGTTATGTGATACAATACTTTCATTTGAAAAGCTGCACTAGATTCTACTCTGAGGGTATCTGCTCCTTTATTGGATGACTGAGTTTAAACGAGCTCGTACGAGCTGCCAAGGCGAACATAAAAGAAGACTACGTAGAGAAATAAAAATATTTTTTCCCAATTTTTTTATGTTTTATTTGTTAGGTCGGGTGCTTCTGGGACTACCCTAGTATTTTTCAAAAAAGATCATTTTTGCCCAATCAAATAAGCATGTTTGCCATCTATTGAATAAAGTTAAATGTGTTAGTTAGTTAAACAATATTTTCATATAGAAGAATATACAAAGTGCCATTTATAAGATATTTTTATAAAAATGACAAGACATTGGAAAAACGAAATATATCTTCCTGAGTAAAACAATAATAGAAAAATCCTTGATAATAATATCACCGTAAGGCTACGTTAAAAAATATTTATATGTAAATGGTATAATAAGATTGATTGTACCAACGTGGAAATGGCTGAGATAGTAAATGTAGTCAATTTATCATGAAACTTTTAAAATAAAATAGTATTTCTTGAGAAGTCTAAAATCTGTACTTGTGGTGTGGTTAGCGGAACGCCCATCTGTGAAACAGTCGGTTGCGGATTCGATTCTGCGACTGTTAAAAAACATGATACTTTTTCTCAATATGTGTCACTCAGTAAACACTCAGTGAGTTAGGCAAATGGTTAATAATAATACCTCATTAAAAAATGTTAATATAATTTCTGTAGAGACCTGATATGCGCTGTTTAGTTTAATTGAAATTGTAATACAATAAAATAGTGATTTCGTAAAAATTACCTTTTTTTATATTATTGAAATTATTTATCCGGAGAGGTTTTCCTAATCTTTTGAAATCGTATTGTGTAATATAGTATTATGTATAGGTATGACTAAGATTATCTTAAAAGATTTTTAACATAAGTAGTCGTTACCAACTTACTCAAAGCATAGAGTTTTTGCTATAAATCCTGACTAAACACATTACAAATAAATATACGTGACCATAAATCAATGACCAGTCGCAGTATTGGATAATGGCGGTGATGGCGAACTTATAGGTATGTGAATTTTGAGAAAATAAGTAGAATAGATAAAAATACAAATAAAATAAGGACATAGTAATACATATTCTGTAATAATAATATTTACCAATCGATGCGCAGACGGAAACGATGAAATTCAAGCATAAATGACAGATCGCATTATATAAAAAATAGCAGCAGATACTCTTGAAGAATAAGCATTACGTTTAATTTTAATTGCATAGGTCGATCCTTGGGTTTTATGCGTCACACATAATATTATCGCACTGACCTCAACAGGCGACGTGGGATGCCGCGCCGCTAACCTCTGATTAAAAATAATTTTACATTATGTACTTGAGATCACTGTAGTAGCGTGAGAGTGTCTCATCTGATCGGAAAAATTCTAGCGTCAATTTGGTTATAAAGAAACAAAATAAGTAATACTCAAGAACTCAATTATATTTTTTGAACTCTTTTAATAGAATTTTTATAATTATTATTTCATTTATCTCTATGAAAAACTGCTCGGCTTGTCAGGAAGTCAAAAAATAATATTTGTGAAATTTCGGCACGTATACGTAAAAAGGTTCACCAATCCTGGATAAGGGTGTGTTTTTCCACGTCGGCGCGATCAAAATCGAGCTTGATTGCTTTAGTGAATGTTTTCAACTGAACTGACGATGAAGCATTGAGTTACTAATGAACTCAACATGTGAACAATAAAAGGCCCCTCTTAACGACTCTGCCATCTTGCCGTACGAATTTTATTCTTTTGTAAACAGATAATATATTAGATATGTGAATTTGGTTAAAAATAAGCACTGTAATATGGGTTAATATTATAAAAAATCTGCATTCATATTTTTTCATAATAACATTGCTGTATTATTAGGATATTATACTAACGTGTCTACAATAATCCACTAAGGGCTGAATTGTAAAGAAAACACTAACAAAAGAAAACCAAATAAAAAAAAAAATAGCTCTACCTACATTGCAATAACGGTGGTTATTTTATCGGCCAATGAATCTACTTTACTTTTGATATTTTATGTGTTAGTGAATTATTATGAAATACATTAATGGAATAGGACTCAATAATTATTGTATATACTAGGGGGGTGGCCACACTTTTTTTTTCTAGGATCGACTAGTTAAAAAAATATTTATGGCGATCGACTGATATCACTTGCAATTATATCATGCGAGAACAATAAAAACCCATTTTTTATAATTCAAATATGTATTTTGAAAACAGATATTTTATACATATAAAAATAACGATACAGAAACATCAAATTAACGAGAATAATATACCTACTTAAGTAATATTATTATGTCTATCACTTCTAAAAAAATTAAGTAGGTACACATTAACTGTAATTTCTTAACCAATCGAATAAAAACGCCTAGTTGTGCAATATCCATGTAATCTACCGACTCGTCAAATATAGGAAGGAAGAACAAGGATCGGAATTTACATTTATTTAATTAATGTTTTCCTGTAAAATTACGTCCAAGTTCTCATCACTTGTGTTCTTCGCATGAGTGCATTTCTTGATAATGATAATATGTAAGAGATGAGACAAGAACTAGCGGATTTTAAGAGCTGGAACGTCGAGTAGTTTTGACTCGTTTGAACAAGAAATTGTACAATATTATATTATTATTATGTCCCCGATCGACGCACTGACCATCCCTGGTATATACTATATCGTCACTGTTCTGGCAGAAGACACTAATTCGAAAAAAATGATATATTGAGTTAGTTATACCAAAATATTCCTTATTTCAAACATTACCGTCTGGAAACCTTCTTAATAAATAAACAGTCTTTATTTTAACGTGCTCGTCGTAGGTCAAAATTGAGTTTTTATTGTATTTTCAAACCATGATCCTCGACACTCCTTAAATGTTGTAGATAATCTATTTATATAATTTTAAAGCCTTAGTATCCTTTATAGTTATTTTAAACATTTGATGACTGCATAAAGTATTTTTGTTACATAAAATAGTATTCTTTTAAACCTCTCGCTCTAATGTTTTAGAATATAGTCATATTTCGGTACATAACTGTGCAGTGTGTTAAGATTTTTTACGTTTATTAATTTTTAAACGCATTTATAAAACCATTATTATAATTTATTACGAGATAATTTTTGTAAAATATTCACGATAAAAAATTATATTGATAATCTCTGTGATCCCAAATTTGACAAGAATTAGGCATTTTATTATTCAAAAAATCAGCAAGATTAACACCTTTGAAGATGATTCTAATAATATTTATTATAAGCTATGTCTTTGACCATTCAAGTGTGATAAAAATCTTATGAATAATGATTGCTTTATAATAATTATTGACCTATGAATAAGGTAGTGTTTTTTTGAAATACGCCATTTCTTTTGTCATTCCCCAGAGGTTAAGCTACAATATACGGCCGTAGCCATAAATTGACAAACTATAATTGAAGTAGGGAGTAAAATGATATTGACGCGCGTGTTTGAACATGTACCGTTTAAAAAAAAATAAAAAAAATTCGGTTAGGTACATGTTCAAACACGCGCGTTAACACAATTTTACTCCCTACTTTAAATTTAGTTTGTCAATTTATGGCTACGGCCGTATGTTGTAGCTTAACCACTAGGGAATGACAAAAGAAATGGCGTATTTCAAAAAAAGACTACCTTATTCTTAGGTCAATAATTATTATAAAGCAATCATTATTCATAAGATGTTTTTCACACTTGAATGGTCAAAAACATAGCTTATAATAAGTATCTTTAAAATCATCTTCAAATGTGTTAATTTTGCCGATTTTTTGAATAATAAAATGCCTAATTCTTGTTAAATTTGGGATCACAGAGATTATCAATATATTTTTTTATCGTGAATATTTTACAAAAATTATCTCGTAATAAATTATACTAATGGTTTCATAAATGCATTTAAAAATTAATAAACGTAAAAAATTTTAACACCACTGCACAGTTATGTACCGAAATATGACTATATTCTAAAACATTAGAGCGAGAGGTTTAAAAGAATACTATTTTATGTAACAAAAATACTTTATGCAGTCATCAAATGTTTAAAATAACTATAAAGGATAATAAGGCTTCAAAATTATATAAATAGATTATCTACAACGTTTAAGGAGTGCCCAGGATCATGGTTTGAAAATACAATAAAAACTCAATTTTGACCTTCGACGAGCATGTACCCCCTTAATAAACTCACATGATAGACCATTTCAAACATTTTAACAACTTCAAAGTCAAATTACTTAAAACTAGTATTCTCCAGTTAGTGTGTTCTGCCAGAACAGAGACGATATTATACATTATAATATTAAAATTATAATGACTTTCCATAAAGAAAAATAATTGAAAGTTTAATAATAATATCGTTAAAAGGGTACCTAGCTTAAAACTAATTTTAATTAAATATGATGCTTTATTATTTCACCTTGTACACATTTTGTACAGAAAAGTATTTTTTAATAAATTGAAACATGAAAGAATCATACTTTTTTCAAACACATTTAATTTTCTCATTCTTCAATAAAAATATTTATTTTATTAAAACTCGTTCTTTGATCTCTATTTCAGTAAAATGTATGCGTCTAAAAAATGAATTCGTAGTCTTTGACAATGAAAGTGAAAAATTACATCAATTTACATTCCTCCGAACGGAGTATAATTTTAAATATGGTCGTTACCCTTCTACGTAAGGCGCATTTTTTAAATTTCGTGCAGTCAACACATTACGAAGTACTTAATTTTTATTTTTATTGCAGTGAGATACGATACAAATGTCAGCAGTGATCCAAATAGGGTAAAACGTGCAAAATGGAAGGGTTTAATAAAATTTTCCGATTACATGTGTAAAATATACAAGCGACAAAATGTAATGTACCTAAATATATTTTATGTGTTAACATAAAATATACCATAAAATTGAATAATATTAATTTTGTTCTAATCTTTTTAGGGACGCTATACATTTTACGCGATCGTATAAAATTAGCAAAACGTATTATGAAAAAGTAAACAATCAAAATTTTTGCATATTATGGTCATCCACAGAGTAGAGAAGGGGAAGACGGGGTACATTGATACACAAAGCATATTGATTCAGATGTAATATATCGTGGGGTTGCTGCCAAAAGTTAGTAAGTCTCGAAAATATTATTAAGTTTTCTCATTGCTATAAGGTTGTTTTTTTTACCTATAAATGAAAATACCTGTAATGATTTTACTGTAAAAGTTTAAAATCTAACTGCCATCAAATAACGGTGCTATTTTGACATATTATTTTGTCTTTAGTCATGTTAAATATTTTATTTTCCCTCGTGAATGTTATTTTTTGTCTTCAGTGGAATCCTTATAAAACAAACACAGTTAATACTTTTTTGGTAAGATCATTTATTTAAGTAACCGATATTTAAGATACATCATTTTAAAATATATTTTTGTAGAGTGAATTAATATTTTTAAATTAGGTGGCGTGCTGGGGCACATTGATGCAATGAAAAGTGGGGTACATCGATACGTATTAATGTACCCTAATAACATATATATACTTTATTAATACAAAATTGTATTACTAAGTTCAGATACCAATATGATGATCGTTCAATATGGTTGGACCTACATAAAAAAAAATCGAGAGCACCAATGTTATTGCAAAGGATTTGGATTTTGTAATACAAGCAGTTCTGTTAATGTTATATATTTTTGAAAGTATTAAAATATATTATTTACTTATTCATGTATGTAAAAATCATTTACGTTGATTACCGATCTCAATAATTATCATAATTAGGTATCACCTTATAAAAACAAATTATACTAGGTGTATCAATCTTCCCCTGTAAGTGTATCAATTTGCCTCGATACCAGGGTACTTTGATACAAATACCGAATTTTGTTTAAAATTAATTTATAAATTACTAATCTTAATTTCGCTTAATGACCAACCGTACTCAATACTTTTAAGTAGAAAATGGTTGAAATACCGAAAATATTAATATTTAAGGATATGTATATGATGGCACAAAAAATACGTATCAATGTGCCCCATCTTCCCCTACATCATCAACACTAGAGAGTTAAGTAGAGATTGATACACTTATGGATATAAACCTTCCCTAGCTTCTGCCACTCTTTTCAGAACCGACTTCTTCACTTCCATCTACATCAGCTAAACTTGATTAATTCGTATATCCAATAGCTTTTTGGGCGACCTTCTAGTCGTTTAGTGTCCCTTGAGTATATGACTGTACTGTCTTATCCATCGATTTTTTATACAAAGACATGTCCGGCCAAATTCCATTTAATCAGGTAGGTGATCTCTATCACTTTGCGTACACTTATTTGCCTTTTATCCATTTATTGCTGTGGTATTATCCAACATATACGTTTTTATACCAGTTTTCACTACACAAAGATTGTATTAAAATACTTTTGGCAAAGTCTGACGTCGGGTTCGTTACGTGTTCAGATCACGTCGGGGTCACCACTTTGGGATATGATGAGGTGGAAGAGATAGAGGTCGTTGTTTCTTAGATGTTGTAAGGAGAGAGTTTATTTATCGTTACAAGAATAAATAAAAACAATAATCAAAATCATAGCGTGAGATTATAATCGCAGGTATGAATGCACTGGTGAGATTGATGTGATCGAGAGATTGAATATTTTAATGAACTGAGAGACTGGACTCGAGTGGAATGATGGTTGACTATATCGAGTGACCGGACTCAATGTTAGAGTGGTGCGTCGAGTGATGGACTCATGACGATAGTAGTGCGTAGCGTGACGGGCTCGATGAGTAAGTAAGGATTTATGGATTATCCTTGTTTTTTATACAAATGCAGTTCACACAAGAGATAGTGTCGCAATTAACAAATTATAATAGATCCTACTGATCTAGTTATGATTGAGGAAATGCTGACAATCGTTTTCGCTCTATTGTTTTGTTTTGACAATAAAACATACAAATTAAAGTGTGTCACCCATGTAATGCTGAATGGTATGATTGCTACATACTTTTTATAATAAATTGTTACTCTACATTTGCTCAACACACTGGATTCTTGTGCCGAATTCAGTACACATTGAAAAATTAAAATAGATACGAGTATGTTGTTACTAGGAGTGGGATTGAGCAGAGATAAATTTCATCAACTCAACCACTGTGTGGTACAAAATGCAGTTATTCGTGCAATGCTTCTTTTGGTGTCTGAAGGGTTAAACAATAAATAACAGAAATCAATCTATGTCCATTCATAAGTATATATTATTAATAATATTATCTTACCTTTATGGTGGAGTAAGATACTCAATTATATCAAAACATATATGCCTAATTTTGTATTCATAAAACTAACAAACTATGTAGATTGTGACGTTGTCTAACATCTGCGATAATATTAGTTTTCTTGCGATGGACTCTCCAGTAGTGTTAAGCGAATTTACCACACGGGCGATAGTGGATTGGACAAGCCACAAGATCTCGTAAGGTTGAAGGTCAGAGTAAACCACAAGATAGTGGTTCTGAGTACCGGAAGACATTGCCAGTGTGTGAAAATTGGTAGCTGAAATATAAAGCACGTGGAACACAATGATTGTTCATAATATTCTGACTAATAAAATTCATACATACCTAATAAGAAGCTTTTTAGTGTATTATCAACTCTGTACGACTCACCTTTGTACAATTGAATTAAAATAGGTACCAATATTAACGTATAATATACGTATTATATATTTTTTTTAAATAATATTTATGTTGAATATACATCACTTGAAAACATCTCATGCATATACACACTATAAAACATCGTTTCGTAGAAAAAAATACTACACCTGACGGGACTTGAACATGTGTCTGCTGGATTCGCGCCAGTATGTTTTACCAGGTGGGTGGGTATGTGGGTGTCGTATTTTTTCTACAAAATGATTTTTATAGTGTGTATATGCACCAGATGTTTTCAAATTATGTATATTCAGTATATAAAATGTTACATTCTGAAATCTTGTGTCTTATTCATTGAATAAAAGAAATAGTTTATTAAAAATAATTATATTAACAATACCGTTTCAAAATAGCTAATGAATCTGTTCAGGTTTACCATCATATAACATTCAAATTTAAATTAAATTGTAAATAACTCTTTTAAGTTAAAAAATATCACCCCGAATTCCGCTTTTAAAATAAATTATTTAGATATTCAATTTAAACATGATTTTTAAACAAATTAATTAAGCATTACCTGTCATTTACATTACGCATTGGCAATGTACTCGTAGGTATATTTTATTGGCAGAAACTGTAGTGATAAAATATTTTTTCAATTTTTATGTAATATCAAAACTATCTACTTATAATATCCTTATTTTTCTCTGGAAAATATCAAGTTATAAATCATACGACAATTTGCTGCCATCGGCATAGTAGCGGCTAACTATTATTTTACCTTGACTTTAAGAACATGGTCAGATATTTGAATTTATCCTTGCTCAAAATAGTATTTTTTATAAGTTATATAAATAAAATAAACATTGTTCTAAACATTGTTTCATTACAATACGACTATTGTTTGTTTATTATAAATTATAACTAAAAAATATTGTAAGTAATAAATATTTATTACCGCATTTTCTTTACTAAATTATAAATCTTTCACGATAATAGTCTTATTAAGCCGGAATAATTTTACTATGAATTAGATAAAAAAAATATATTTGATATAGTATTTATTAGGTACGTATAGCATAATAAAATATTCGTAATGCATATACTTACTGATTTTTTTTATTTAAACTCTGCACGCAATTTTTAGTTATCAAACAATTGAAAATGCTTTGTGATACAAAAATGAATTCCAGACATACCTAATATGATTTATTTCAATTGCTCACTCACCCGAAAAATTGACCCGTTAATGAGATTTTTTCAGAATATTTTTGAACGCATCATTATGTTTATTATATTTTACACGAAAAAAATAGTCATGCAAAATAATTATGTGTACTCGTACCTATTTGTTTTAGCAATAATCTGAAAATAGTATGTTAAAAAAATATAAGAGAACAGAACGATTTCTTTTTCTTCTGATTATGTTTTAATTGCTTCAGAATGCCATACTATAAAAATATACTATCGACCGAGAGTACTTGATAAAATTTGAATTTAAATTCTAATGGATTTAAGTTTTGTACTATTCCATTTGAGTCGTTTTTTGCGACCCAGGTTTTTTACAAACACTTCAACTATTCATAATAATTTGTTTGTTATATTTTTATCATTGACTTAATATTTAGGCGATAAAGTTTTTACCTATTATTTTATTATGTAAGGTAGAATTAACTGTATTCGTTGTCAGTGTGTATTTACGATTGGTGAGTGTGCATGTGCCTGAAGATGCCGAAAGGCGAAACCCGGTTCGCAAAAAAATACTCAAATGGAATAGTACTAAACTTAAATCCATTAGAACTTTAATAACAATGTGTACAATTCTAGTAATTTTTACTAATTTACTTCATAAAGTTTCATAACTTTTATCGTTAAATATGGCTTATTTGTTTATCGCATAGGTATTGCCTTGAATAACCACCACGTATTTATATTAATAATATACAATGTTATTTTATTCTTAATTAATCAAATGAGAGTACATATATTGTTACCAGACAAAAAAAGAAAAGAACCCGGCACGACAGTTTCAAATTCTAGATCAACAATTTAACAACCAAAAAAATACCCAACTCCGCTGGCGAATGTTTAGAATCTCTGACAAAGTTAAGTAAACAATAACACCCTCGACGGGCGAACAAAATTGTACCTGCCGACGAGAGCGTCGTCCGGTCGAAGTGACAGAAAAAATCACCGTTAGGTTTTGACTTGACCGAAAGCATTCCCTTTGTACCCCTCCCCGCTGTCTCACCACCGATAGGGTCGTTGCAGATAAGGGCCGACAGTACTCATTCTCCCGCCAAAGTGGAAACTGATATCCAGGATTGCACCTTTGGTGTGGCCCGGATTCTTTACGATGTAAACTGTAAAGTCGCGCTCGTTTCATTATTATAAATCAGTGAATTCCTTTTGTGTAAGCGGCCCAATAGTAATCCTTATAACCACCTCAAAACCATGTGTCGCGTCCTCGATAAAACACTTTCGCGCCGATTCGGCTAATGTGTTTAAACACGTGTTCCCATATAATGACTGTGCGATAGCTAAATCTAAGACTTCTGTGCAAGTGTAATTAATGATGTAATCCAACCAATGTATGAAAAGTTAATGTAATTAAACGTCCCTGCGCAGGGAAATCGTCAAATCAAAGACGTGTTTTATCTTGAATTATGTATCCTGATGTCCACACATGACCTGCAACCCGAAGTGATACCGGATCAGGACATCTACCCAGAAGACATGTGAGTTCATCTTCCCCCCCGGTATCTATATGTACAAAATATAAAACTATTTGTACCAAATGGGACGTTGCTTTATAGCAAGCTACCGACGTACTTAATAATTATATATCTAATATTATATATTTGTGATATTCTTTGTGTCATTTAAATAGACATGTTTCTGATTTTTAAGTTTAAGAAAAAAAGTATAAATAATATACTGATTAAAATGATTAGGTATCCACTGAGTATGTAAATCACAACTGTCAAAACAAATTTACTCTCCTAGGTAGGTATTGTAAATATTCACACCATTTTTTTTACATTTTTTTTTAAACATTGTACGTTTTGTCAGGATATGTAGTTTATTTAAATGTATGCAAAATAAAAACAAAAGAGTTTCGTCGCCAAAAATGGCCGATTCGCCGTTTTTTCAAAACATGGACGATACTTCAGTAAATGCAAAAGTCAAATTCAATATACCTAACACCATTTGAGCCGTGACTTAATACTAGGGCTTGCAACACCAGTATTCAATTATTTATCGAAACCGAAATACCGGGGTTAAAATACCGATATTTTCGGTATTAAGAAAGCATAAACGTTTATGTTTTTCAAAAATGAATTTAATGTTATTTTTTCATCACTCACTACCATCTTTTTCGACCGTGTCCGATCTTGATAGGATCATATGGGCCTCCACAGAGTAGAGGTTTGTATTGACAGATTTTGTTTTTTACGAGAAATGGATGTCAGCCACTTGCTCAACCTATTAGGTCCATACCCTGACACACACAAATTGAAAAACAATATGTGTACTTGCGAGACCCAGGATTCGAACCTGGGACCCACGGCTTTGTAGTCCAACGCTTATGCATATTAAATTTAGTGTATAAGTTTCATGCTGCAAAATACAAATTTATTGATTGAAACCAATATAAGTTAAGTAATATGAAAACAAAATCTCTCAAATACACTTATAGAATTGTCATAACGAATAATTATCATATTTCGAAAAAGAAAACATTCGTGGCAAATATTTCCAATTATTTTAAAACTGTTGATCCAACAAACGTTGAATTTAAGAGAAATCTTTTGACACCCGGACATAGTATTATATATACACAATACCTACAGGATTTGTTAAAATTAGCAGTTCTAAAATATTATAATATTATATATAAAAAATATAGCTAGTTACTTTAGGTTGCTATAAAATAGTGTTTTAAATAGATTGTAATAGTTATATTTATTGATCGGTACTTTATAATATGTCTTGACGAATACCGATATTAATACCGGTATTCAATAAGAAATACCAGTATCATATATCCATTCGGTATTTCAATCCCTACTTAATACTCATTGTATATTATTCTTTAAATTTTGTTTCCATAGTTTTTTTTATCCTTTAGCCTTCTACGCTAAAATGTATTAGGTAAATCTATACAATTCTAATAACCCATTTAGTTGAATCAACTAGATTCCGGTCGAGTTGTATTATTTTTCCATACAGGAGTCTAACATATTATCTCTTTTAATGAATTCTGTACAAATCGTAAAAACGTATTACTGGGTCATCGTGATTGATGGATAGTTCATTAAAAGGATTAATGTCTGACTATTTTTGTATTGATACGAATTAACTGTTATGGCACAATTCCAAATTTCGTTAGTGTTGACAGATTTTTTACAGAGTATACAATCAACTAAAAGCAATCAAAACTATATTACAAAATTTTATGAACTTACATTCAAGATTTAATTAAAAGGCATGATATTCCAAATATAAGGAATAAATATTATGAGTATTAATTGTACGCAGTAAAAAGATAATAAAACTACTGCAAACTAAATAGATTCGTTTTTATATCATAATTTCATAAGTAACAATTTGCAATCGTAAAGAGCAAATAAATATTCAATAATTTTATATAATATAATATCATGTTTAGGAAATCCAATCCAGAGCCAAAATTTTGATCCCAGGATTTCGGGATTACAGTTTAACGATCCCGGGATTGGCATTTTTTTCGATAGTTAATATACATTTTATACATAGGAATAGCATTGATAAAATTAGTAAAAAATGTCTTGTCTAATTAATACATACTATCTAAGATATTATTTACTCTTAAAATTGTGTATGTTCAATTTTGTAAATACATAGATGTAATGGAATAAATAATATTATAATATAAATATTAATGTGAAAGTAAATCAGTTTTATTTATTTATTCAAGAAAAGATAATAACATAATGTTGTGTTGACAATAAATACAATACATAATACTATACTGCCCCTGTAAGCAAAAAGGCAGCTTTTTGCCAAAGTCACATTTTGAGATAATGAGACATTAATATTTTTTGAACTTTTCTTAATAAATTTTTAAATAATTTGTATGAATCATTAGATATTTATATGGTATAAGCAACAATCAGTATATTTTTAATCGATGCTGTGTTTTTGTTTATGAAACTCGTTATAATGTCTTTTTGTTTAGAATAACTACAGTTTTTGTGAAAAAAAAAAACAAAACACAATATGTCGATTATTATACTGAAATAAATTTTATACCACTGTTGATTTTATTTCAAATGGTTCAGAATTTCACATAGAGCATTATCTGTATACAATTTGTCATTTTGTCGAAAAGCTTCCTCTTTCCTTATGAGGGCAGTAAACATAATAAATTCACAAACATTCTGAGATTCTAACAATTATTGCTATCCATTCGTAGATATTGTGTCAATTGTTAATGAACAATTAAATTCAATGAGAAAATTAAATCATACATTCATAAAATTTGACGTACGAGAAGAAAGAAGTGCGTACTCGCACGTCCGTGGCGTCTAACTGGTTTTAAATAAACGGATTTATTATTTTTCTGATGTTGTTTGACGATTGTATATGGCAGTAAAACGTGGTTATTTATTACCCGTGAGCATCCGGCGATTCCCCTTGTGACATTTGACATGTGCAGGCACATACACGTCACTAACATACTGATTTTTTACGCATGTTAATTGATTATAATTGATAAAAAAAAATCAATCACGAAAGTTTCGGGATTATGCTTACTAATCCCGGAATTCATATGTATCAAAAATTGTCGGGGATCCCTAATCATTATATAATCATTAAAATATATTTCCGTTTGAGAAACAGTTGATGTGCTTATCAACTTCAAAATGTATTGTCTTTCTAGTCTTAAAGTCTTTGATCAAAAGCTAAACAGTAGCTTTGTACAACACGACATAAATGTAAGATTGGTCTCTTTGTCTTAACCACGATTTTACTAAAAACGATTACGTGTTTTATTGTTACAGCGGTGTCGGTATCCGTGGGCGTCTGGACCCTCGTCGCCATCTCACTGGAAAGATACTTCGCAATTTGCCGACCCCTGAAGTCGCGCAGATGGCAAACCCAGTTTCACGCCTACAAAATGATAGCCGTAGTGTGGATAGCCAGCCTGGCTTGGAATAGTCCGATACTGGCTGTTTCTACTTTGAAAGCTATGAGGGGAAAAGGTAATAATTGTATTTGGTTATTTATTACACTTGTAATATGGTTTCCTTCGCATTGATTGTCAAATCAACACGATACAAATCGTTACGCAGCCTGTATATTGTCTTTTTAATGTTCTTGAATAAGACAGCACCGGCACCGTATTCCTGGTCTAATAGTGATAACTAGAGTAATTATTGTTGATAATATTTAACACATTGACTGCTGACTAGATAATTACTTTTTATTTACCACATTTAAATAGCATGCTAATTATATCGAATGACCACCTAATCATTATGCGCTAGGCGCGTCTTTAGCGTCCATTGTATTAATCGGCGATAGTAGCCGATCGCCAATAATAGCTCAATTTGGAAAGCGCTTCGGTAAGTATTAAAAGCCGTTAAAATTTGTCGCAATTAAGTGTGACTCCTTTAGCATAGTAGTATATGTGCGTGGGCGTGATACCCTAGAGATGCAGAATCGATTCCAGCGGGCTGTCTTAATTTTTTTTAAAAGATTTTTTCTATTGGATATATTATATTTTTTTATACTTACAGTGTTTTCAAGATTATGTAGGTATGTTCAATAATTAGGATATTATAAGTAGTTTTAATATTACATAAAAATGGAAAAATATTTTATCACTACATTTGCTACTAATAGAATATACCTACACTGCCAATGCGTAATGTAAATGACAAGTAATGGTTCATTTTTGATTAACTGTTTTTTTAATCAACAAATAATTCACAAGATTTAAGAATGTAACATTCTAATTATTTGGCATATTATATAATTTTGAAAATACCTCTGAGAAATTATATTACAACAAATAGAAAAAAAAAATTTTTGAAAAAAGTAGGCCACCCAGCAGGAATCGAACTTGCATCTCTCCGGTTTCACGCCGACACACATAGACCACTATGCTAAGGTGTCATATTTAATTTCGACTTTTTTTCAAAAACGATTTTTTCTATTGGTTATAATATTTTATCTCAGAAGTATTTTCAAAATCATGTATGTATGTTCAATAATTAGAATGTCACATTCTTAAATCTTGTGGATTATTCGTTGAATAATTTTTTTTTAGAAAGTTCGTGCAATTTCCTGTTGTTATATTATTTATTGATCTCAAAATTAAAAGCTATCTAACATGTTAGTTATTTTATTTTATTTGTTAACTGTCAATTCATGGTGGAACTGCATTATATTGTTGTTTTTATTTAATAAAACGGATTTTTTTTGTAGTACTTATTTCACTTTTAATCAAGATATTAGGACCGGCTTCGTCCGCCTCAGAGGGACATTTTCAACTGAATACATTTTTTTAAAACAATATTTATCAAACAAAATCCAAAGCGAAGAAATAATATAACAATAGGTACATGAATAATATTGTCCTAATCTCTTGATTAAAAGTGCAATAAGTACTACAAAAAAAATGCGTTTTTTAATAAATAAAAACAACAATGTTAATTATTAATTTAATTATAATAACAATTATTCTAATTTAATATATAGTTTTGGAAACAAAAATATATATTAATATAAATACTCTATCTTAAACTAAAGATGCCAATTTATAGTATACCCGATATTTTTTTGGCTTTGGCGAAATCAAGATTAGTTTTTTTAAATTGAAAACAAACCTGAGTTTTTCAGAATAAAATAACGACACTATACTCAAATATACAACTGTCTATTTAAATAAATGAATGGTGACCTTAGTTATAAATACACCTGCAATCACCAGGAGTGATCGACTATGGCGAAAAGAAACAGAGGACCGAACAGAGAGGTGAGTGTTTTAGTCGGCCAAAATCAACCCCAGTCTATAATAGTACCAAAGAAAAAGAAGAAAATAATTTAAAAGAAAAAAAAATGTGTAACTTAGTGATTATATTATTACCTAAACACAATGATACGATATTTTTTTCAATTAGATTATCAAATGAAATAATAATATTTTGGGGAAAATGTTTATAATTTTTTCAGCATACAATGCTGAATAAAATTGTCATTTTGACAAAATAAGCGATAAAAATGGCGTTTACTCTAAATTCATGAGTAATTTAAATTCTGACATGTTTATTTATAGAATCCGAATAAATGACTACGGCCTCTATACTGTGTCAGTGTTTAGCCAGATGATTTTTTTTTCAAGTGTCTTTAACCTAAATATAATATTTTTTATGGGAAAGGGTAAATGACGCAATAGCTAATGTTAAAAAATATTGTTATTATATTGCTATTTTTTAATTTAAAAAAAATATTTAATAATAGGTATACAAGATTCTACAACTTTTATTGAAATTACAATTTTTTGTCAAAAGACTCATTAGTCAGTGCACCGTGCCATCCCCTAACGAAGTTTGGCCACCATGAGACCGATCTGCTACCCTGAACAATAAGCCACAAAATACGACATCATTCTCTGCTACGTTTACTATTGATCTTTCCTAATATAAAAAATTAGGGAATAGGTACTGTACTTTTTAATCTTCACAAAATGTGGGTGAGGTACTTTAATTTTCTGATTTTGATACTACGCTGAAGTTTTTGGTCCTTTCTCGTATATCTGAAAATGTCAATATTTTTCACCAGATCAGTCCAAGGAATTTCGAGGATACATTAATTATACAGACACATTTCTATAAATTCAACTCTCCGTAGTGTCTCCCGATTTACCATGCTTACCATCTTACCATAAAAAGCATGTAGAGAACATAACAGCAAACCATACGCAATATTAGATCTAGGCTATGGTCTCGATTATTAAGAATGTGTAATGAGTGCATTAGAAGCTTACACAGTAAACGACAGCGCCTAAAATTCGACTGATACAGGTGCAAATCCCATTCGGTCCATTTTTTTTTTAATTGAATGCACATCTACACTAATATAATTAAAAAAATGTCTGTCTGTCTGCCATTTGTTTGATGATACCTCAAAAACTATGAAACCAATATTGATGAAAATTGTACATAAGTATATATAGGTCTAGAACGATTCGGTGCCAGGGAAGGTGGGCGCCACGAAATTTAATGAAATACGAAAGTAAATAGGCTTTCATGAATTATAATATGTAGGTACTTAAAATATAAATATATTAAATATTATGATTTATATTTAAATTACTATATTATTATTTAATACTTGGTGAGAATTTAAATATGCATACGTAAATAATGATTTATTTGTGCATATTTTTAAATTGCAACGAGAAGGGGGTTCTTTCAATTTTATATAAAGCCTCAGGCATAATATTTCTCAATTTGGAATAAAAAACATTATGCTAAGATCAAGTAGTAGATAGAAACTGATTACTATTCCTCGAATAGTTTATGTATAAAATCGTAACGAACGTTTATTTATTTCATTCGGCAGTGCGGCGTCCAATTGTCCTAGCGCCCAGTTGTCTCATTTTTCATTTATATAGGACTACAACCAACCAACTTATACTTACTCAAATTTCAATTCTCGAAAATTTGAGGCAAAGCGCTGATAAAAAAAATAAAAATCAAACAACAATCTATTTATTCATTGTAGGTGTCTATATATTTTTTCAACCTTTCCTTTTCGTAAAATTCCAGCGTAAAATATTGCATACATTCTAAATCTTTCATGTTATTTTTACGATACACTGAAATATTTTATAGATATTTTTACATAATAAACATATCTGGAAAAAATTTTTTATCCTTTAAATCGTGTTTTCCGTAACGGTTGTTTTTGAAATATAATGTTGTTGTCAGTTTATATATGGATTTTAGTAGTTTTCGTAAAACATTACCATTGTTTTCTAGAGTAACGAAAGACTAAATAATATTACAAGAATATTTTATTATTAGTACCTACCTATAATATTATTTTATTTAAAAATTAAATTAAAATTTTCTTAATTTTGACTTAAATTCAAGTAAGTACCTACTTATTTATATTCTTTTTAACATTTTTTGTATTATTGTTTATTTGATGCATTACATCCACATCTCTAAGATTATTATTTATTACATTTTCTTTTTGTCTAAGTGAATTTTGGGTCAAATCCGGTAACAAAGGTGTAAATTGAATGTTATACCAGTAATTTTTTTAATATATACCTTTTAACAACACGCATAAAAGCCAACCCAATACTTATCATACAAATTTGATGACAAATAAAATTATTTTCATCTTGCATGGTAGATAGGTAGACATTAAGTAGCTAAAAAACAAAAGAATCATCTTAAAGCTTATATTTTTATTTTAGTAATTGGGGATCTGAGATATCATAGTAAAAAAAATATTGAATACGCATAATTGAAAGAAACTAAACGTCATTTTACAACGTTTTTCTTAGCTCGTATTCTTGTTTGTCTGGTGGTTGTTTATCCAGTACAAATCTTGCAATCAATTTTTAACTAACTTCCCGATTAGCTAGACATTTGAAACTTTGAGAATATATCAGAACACGATGCCAATGCATTCTTTTAATACTTTCAGCCATCTTTAAGTAGAATTGAATTCATTTTCAGTTAATTCTGTTTTGTATGAAAAGTTATTTCGGAAGAAATCCGTAATCCAATCCACTATTGTTCGTTGCTAAGTGGGTGGTCCTAGCAACTAAATTATTTATATATACGTGCGTTACTATGGAAATCAAAATGACATTTCATTATTCTCTATTTTGTTTGTTTGTTGCAAAATAGCAAAAAAACGAATTGTTGACAATTGCCTTATTTGTCCTAAATTATTAATACACAGAATTGTCAAGTTTATATGATTCAACAGAAAATTTCAAAACGTGCTATATAAAATCTTTTTTTTATCTTGTAATTATATAGTCATTTTTTACTTTGAATATTAGTTATTGAAGTATTATGAGCAGTAAGTTGATAACTTGAAAATCACTTGTTAACTTATCAAGAATATTGTCAAGGCTAGGACTTAAATAACAATTATTAAAAAATATTTAGTACTTTTGATTATATAATATCAATTGGAAAATAATACTGAGTAGTTATAACTTATAATTATTAGTAGTTGATTAGTATTTGATACTGTTACTTGAGGCTCAAGGCTGTTATCGACGGCTATCGGCGATTATGTACAATAATTGGTAAATTCGTTATACGGCGAATATTTAGGTTGGTATATATTATATATATTAGGAGATTTCGGTCAAATTCGTATATGTTCGTGCTGACGTATCCACCCGAACGCCAAAATTGAGTATCAAAGCGTCAAACACAACCTACAATTTTATTAGTCATGTCATTCCAAGTGTGGCATGTAGTAAAACAAATATTATGCTACTACTAGCCACTCGGTATTTGACAGCTCACTCAGAACTATAAATTCAGGCAGTGTCTAACTAACTAATCTTAGTCACAGTCGTATCTTGCATTTCAATTCTCAATATGTAAAATTGACGTACTCTATCTCGCTCTAAAAGTTAACACAGCCAAGAGAGGGGCTGTTAAAATATAGCACCTTTTGACAGTTCAGACGGTTAACTTATTGTAATAATTAACTGCCTAAATACATAAAAATGTGATAAATGTGACATATTAGATTTTTTAAATGTTAGAATCGCTTCGTTGCGTCGGTATAATTGCAAAAAAATACGACATTGGAATTGTATTATAGCAAAAAAAAAATCCTAAGTTTCAATAACTTTTGAATTGATACAAGTATTGTAATAAAAGGAGCTTTTCGGTTAAAAAAAAAATGAATACTTGTTAACTCTCGTAGTGATACCCCGGAAGCTTTTGTTTAGGCAACTGTAATGCCACATGCAGCTGTTGTGTCTTTCACAAACATTTCTAGAATACATAACCATAACCGACCATCCATATTTACTTTAATCTATAGGTTTATTTTGTTCCTACTAATTTTGAAAGTAACTGAAACCACATTTACTCATCTTTTATTTACTCTGATATATTTCGTATTCGCTTAGTTTTTGTAGATTCAACGACTGTTGAAAAACATATGTATGTCAAATTTTTCAATTACTCTGTTCGCAAAGAATTGTATTGTACTCGTGCATACATTGTTTTTTTTTATTATTTCAATAACCATATAACTATTTCATTGTTTTATTTATTTTAATAAAATAATACACAAGATTTAGGAGTATAGCATATTATAATATAATTCGCAGCAACCATAGAATTTTCTAATAATAAGATAATCAGTGTACACTTTAATTAATGCATTTTTTTGTAAATATTTCACTATTCCTTCTCAATCGCATGTTTTTTTTGTATTTACAACAAAAAAATATATTTTAAGTAGACTGTATTAATTGGAATGTGATGCTGAGAATTCCGGATATAGGGGAAGGGGGTTATGAACAAGAATACGAGGCACTGACCTTTATGATGATTTGAGGGCGTGCGCGTACTGGCATTGTCACGCGTCATACACTCACGCACTAGTTTGTTTGGGTCACCTTGTTCACGTCACTTGAATACACAGTTTATGGATGATACATAAGGGTGAATAAAAGATGATGATTTGTATATCCGAATTTCTTGCAGACTGTATTGAGTTAATTTTGGTTCACTCTTGATTCACTTGAAGTCACTCCTGAATTTGTTTGTGTGTTCAATGAAATTACTAGCCACGGTAAGCTGTCAGAAGCCCGCTCGCGTCGGCTAGTTGGTCGTAACTCAATGTTCTTTGCAACACGTTCTCTCATTACCCGTAATTGCTTGTCGATTGTCTGTTGACAATAACACTGGGGATTATGACGTGGGTAGGGACACAAGGAATGGAATGGGAATATAAATGGCCCAACCATGATATAAAATAGTACCTCATATTACGGTCGCTTGGGATCAATTATTGACAAAGGTATGTATCGCTATCAATGGCTGTTTCGTTTATTTCCCGTATACATATTAACTCGAAATCAGGTACAGATTTAAAAATGAAAGTACTTACTTTATTTTTCATCAATTGAGCTTGCTTCAGACGTTTAGAAACTTAGTACGTTATATTTATGTACGGTACGCTTTGAAAGACTAGACACAAAATAGATGTCTAGAGTACGACAATTTTAGATCATACAATTTCGATTCGTATAATAACAGAAATACCACCGAAATTGTCATTTCAACTACTAAATCTTTCATGGTGATGATGTCTCATGTAAATTGACGTTGACTGTCAGATAAGTATTTTCTTGTCAAAGTTATAAATTATTTTATTGACTGGCCAATCCTGCTCAAAAGAGTGAAGTTTCATTGTCCATCGAGATTTACACGACACCAAGCTTCTCATTAAATGTCAGCCGAAGACTTTCTATTTTTGACCAAAACTCATTCATTCGACGCTCCCATAATAATTATGATAGTAAGTTATCTTTTCACCGTTCATCCATTTATAACTCACTTACTTCACGAAACGCGCAATTTCCAACGACCCTGATTTAAAAAAAAACGCATTTTTCATCCAATCTCTTTTTTCTATTCTTTCTCACAATAGATAATAATATATAATTTATACAACATGACTGATATTTGGGTGGTTCACAATAATTATGGATTTATTCAGTGGCTAGATAAAACAGATTTCTTTAATATTGTGTATTAATACCACAATCATAGCTCTACAATTTTCTGCATAAATGGCAATAGTAGTATATTGATAAGGCATCAAATTGAATATGAATCATGCCCATTTTGACAATTCCTTCAACAGTATAAAGAGGCATTTGCTAATATTATTAATACCTGAATATACTTTATGTTTCGACTATTTATTTTAATTGATCCATTTACTATCAAACTATGGTAAGTATATACAGTGAAACCATTCCTGAATTTTACAAAAGGAGTTTTAACTTTAGGAGAAGTTTTATCTCAGGATTTATCTCAGGAAGTTTTATCTCAGGAGAAGTTTTATCTCATTTTGATGGACTTGATCTATAATTATTGTGAACCACTTATATATACACCAGTGGCGAAGGGTGTATGTAGGCTGTTTAGATCCGACATAAAATAGTGCACATTGAACTTTGTCAGTCATACATATTTGTTTTAATGAACTAAGACTATAATTTACAGATGGAGTTGGTTAATTTAAAAAAAATCAATTAAGCCCAGCCTAACCAAACCATAATAGTTTTGGTATACTTTGGGCAATCCGACAAAATTTTGCACACTATTTTTATTCATACTTTTGTTTTCGTCGAATTAAGAATACAATATAATATTATGTTGTTTGTCAGTTTTTTTTTTAAATTTTCCCTGCTTAAAATATTATTATATCTATAAAATAGCCAAAATTATGTATAGTTTAATCATTAATGTCATAGTTATAGATATTTTATAGATATATGAATATTTTTGACTGAAGTTTAAAAAATAACCAACACCATAAATAATGTAAATTGTAGTCCTAGTTCAATGAAAACAAATGTATAATTGACAAAATTTAGTATGCACTATTTATATGGGATTTTAACAGCCTACCTCTACCCTTTGCTACTGGTATATACATAAATATTATCTCAACTAATTATTTCACACAGTTATAAGTAAGTGGTGATGTAAAATTCTTAACTTATTACATGCCACGTACCTACTATACTTTATACTCGGCCCTATAATTGTTTATATTTTATTAGTCTGTATTAATAACCTATCGTTATAAGTGTAAATAAGGTTTTTTAAACGCGCTATTTCCAACATTTTGTTTAATTGACCCTATTTGCAATTCAATTGTGTGTTTTTCTTTTTCCAATTCTTTTTATCTCTTTTTTTTCTTTCTTAAACTAGTATGTATAAATTAAAAAATACGACCGATATATATATATATATATATATATATATATATATATATATATAAAATTATAGCTTTCCCGTAGCTATTCTTTTTGTTCTTTTATTATCATGATATGTTATATTATTATTATATTATCATTTTCTATGAAAACTACTTTAGTTACAAGACTTTTTCGTTTATTTTTATAATTGTAAGTATGACCAATGTCCCTAATAGTGGTATTTGTAGGAGGAAATCAGGATACAATCCAGGTTATAGTGGCAAGGGGTGGAGGTAGGCTGTTGAGATTCGACATAAATAGTTCACACTAAGCTTTGTCACTCAAATGTATATGTTTGCATTACATTAATCTACTTACAGTGATTATTAGTTTTTTTTTTAATTCAATTGAATAATTTGCCTAATTCAAGCCATAGTAGATAATAGTCAAAAATATTTGTTTATCTATTAAATATTTGTTATTTATTGTGGATTGGAAAGGCAGGGCTTAATAAATTAAAAAAAAAACAATCCAAAATAAAATAATATGTATTCTTAATTCAACAAAAACAAATACGTACTTATGACTAAAAATGTGTGCACTATTTGCACAATACAATGATATGCCACAGAAACATAGTTTGTGTTCTATAAACTGGCGTACACGTCAGACGGAAAGCATTGTGCCATCGCATTCAACTGTTGCAAATTTTCAATGGGAGTGAACGAGATGAACGGATGGGGAAACAAAGCGGGGGGGGGGGGACTGCACGCCAGCTTATGTTCGTTGTTCACATATTCTTGATCAACATCACTATTGTAATAGAAAAAATCACTATCCTCATTTAAGATGTTTGATATATCGCACAAATAATTATTTTGTTTGGAGCAAGAAGGCGTGGATGACTGACCGGTGTCCATTTTGACTGGTGTGGCATATCATGTTATACCATTTTAGAGCAAACTTTGAATTTTGAAGAACTACACATAGATCATTTTGATATCTCTGTATATATATATATTTAAAGTGTCTTTAGTAAAACGTGAGTGTGTGCCCTGGAAATTGGTTTTATTTAAACTCAATAAATGCATAATTATGTGGCATATCATTGTCTTGCGATAACCTCTTAAATTTTATTCTTAGTTCAATAAAAGCAAATAAGTATGACTGACAAAGTTTAGTATGCACTATTTATATCGAATTTTAACAGCCTACCTCCACCCCTCGCCACTGCCAGGTTGTTGTAGTCAAACTCAATCATGAATAATATAATCCAATAATTAAACGATTTATTCACATACACGTTTTAAATTTGATCTGGAAGCAGCTTGCAGCATTAAAACTATTAAATTAAAAAATTGAAAACGATTAGGAAATTTGTTTTGTGAACTTATATAGTTACGCGTATTCGGAAGTATCAAATTACTTCCACAAAGAAATACCTTCCCTTTGCAGTGTTTCCTTCTAATAATTTGTTTTTCGGTTATTGAAAAGTTTTCCGAAACACAAACGCAGCTCGACTTAATACTGTGGCAGAACTTTTCACTTCCGGTAAACATTTTCGAGACGAAATTCAACTTAGTCTGACAAATTATCATCCTTAACTGTTTACGATTTTACGCTTTGGAATTTTAAAGATTTTTCACCGACAAACTTTGAAAAGCTGATAATCCTCCATCAATAATAAATAAGTATCGATATGTAGTTTAAAAGTAAAGTCGCTTATATGTTAATATCTTATAAATTATATCGATTGTTCATTAGTATACAAAAAAGTGATGGGTGGCAGGTACTACCCTAACTTTAAATAAGTACTTGTAACTCTAAAAACAAAATATGCAAAAATATATTTTTGTAGAAAAAACTAAGAAGACTCTCAACCTGGATTGTTGATAGATTTTACAAATAGTTTTTTACACCTCAGCATAAAAACTTTCACCTAAATTACCACTAAGCGTGTGTACTGTCCAACAACAAAATCTCGTCAAACAACAAGACAAAGTCTCTATAGTCGCATATAGAAAACTTCTCAGTGACGCACCTGCCATGGCGGTAACGCGTGCTTAAATAATGTATCGGCTCTCTTTTTAGGTACGACTTTTTTCTTCACAATAAATAAAAAAAAAATATATATTATTTTCCTGGTCGTTTTTAGACCTTTTTATTATAAAAAGCATCAAAATACGTAAATTTATAGATCTGTACACCACGGAAGCGTAAAATGAAATGATAAATTTAGGGGCATTCCTCGTTTGAAAATGGAAGAGCGATTAACTAAACAGTAGGGGCTTGTTAGTTCACAGTTTTGACACGTGGATTAGAAGTTTATGTTCGACAATAGTTGTGAGATATGTGTGCGGGCTGAGATCGTAAGACAAGCTACGGAGTTCTACACGTTCAACTTAGCAAACAGCAAACATCCCATATAAACAGAATGACAAAATATAGTTCGTAGCTCATGCTATCACTAGTTTTGGCCTCAAGTAATTAATTACATGAGGTGACACGTGGGCTTATATGTGCACTTATAAATCTGATAAATTCATAAACAATATCTTTCAAAAATACTAAGTGAGACATAGGTAGAGAAGCGCCCCAGCTTAAAAAAATATAAGTTTATTAATAATAATAATCAGTCTATTTCTTCATTGAGTATTTGAAGATCTGCGGGCAAATTCAAAATGTCGGTAAATTATCAAAAAAATGTCTCAAATTGAAAGCTTCGTATTTTTCCGCTAGGTGCCTCTGCTGGTATAAGCATCCCCCTTAAACGTTCTTTGCGTGATATATCTACATTGTATATTGTATCAAAAAGCTTAATGTCACGTTATTTTCTTTGTTATTCAGCTCATAAGTGCCGAGAAGAATGGCCCAGCGAAGGTTCGGAGCAGGCATACAACCTCTTCTTGGATGGCATGCTGCTGTTGGTGCCACTGCTCATCATGAGCCTTGCGTATTCGCTCATTGTCAGCAAGCTGTGGAAGGGGTTGAAGAGGGAAATCAAACACAATTCGTCGTGCCAAAGACAAAGTAAGTGGAAAATTAATTTGCTAGCATTGTGTAACATAGCGGCGTGGCGTAACACATTAGGGAAATCAGTATTATATACGGTGTGCCCATTTCAACGAAACTAACTTCCTAATTACGACTAATTGAAAAATAAGGTTATTTTCCTCAAAGTGCTTTCAGCTATTTTTAGTTAAATAATAGCTGTGCTTTTTATACTTTACCATTATTATGTAACCAAGTCTTTATTTTGTATATTATTGCATGCTTTCATTTTACTATTAAATAGCATTTCTTACCTATCCATGGTGTAGTGACAGAGTGCTTGTGTTTGGAGACATGGGTATGGGTCGTATTCCTTATTTGGCAATAATAATTACATATTGTTTTTCAATATATATATATATAATTGAAGGTGGTTTATACAAATTACTAAAAACCAAATATTCTAAAAATTTACTTCCTCTTTGAGCAGGTATATTATTTTATGATAATAATAAATTCAAAATAATCATTGCTTAAATATATATATTGTATTGTCTCATAATATCGAAACAGTTTAATATACCATTTTATTGTTAGGGTATTGTCGACAAATTTAAAAATAGTCTAATTATTTCCCATTTACTAAGCTATAAGATACTTATGTAATTACTGATTTAAATAGTTAAAATAAGAATACACTTTATACCAGGGTTGCTAAACCTATGGCACGCGTGCCAGAGGTGGCACGTAAGAAAAGTTAGCTGGTACGTTAACGATTTACAAATTTAATTTTCTATGCATAGTATTTCCGGACACTTTATTAATATTTCATCTTTTCGTACACCTATAGGTATATTTTGAAGCTGACAATACTTCTATTGGACAACAAATTTTGTTATCATTAAAGGTTATCTTTGTTATTGGTCACAATAATTATTAGATCTAGCTGACGTTCGCCGTATCAAGTGTCAGTGAAGGCAAATGCGTACGCTTTATTTAATTTAATAAATCATATTTAACATACTAGTGAAAATAAAAAAAATCGGTGCGTGTATTAATGTACGCGCGTTAGAAGTTATACTTCTTTGGCCTAACAAAACAAAAATAACAAAACAAAATATTATTGCAGAATGTACTCACTTTGGAAGAAAAAAATCTCAAAACCTGTGTTTGAAAAATCTGGCAAACCGCTATTTCGACCATCTTTGCTTAAACAGATGACTGTACAACTATTTTTGTTAACAATAATAATTTATTACAAATCAAAAGTAAAACATAGCCTATGCCCTATTTAATGGTTTAACTAAAACGTGATATTGGCTTTTGTGATGAAACATAATAATTATTATTGTCTTCAATTATTACAAACCTCTAATAAATAAATTGACATGATATATACGATAAATATTATCCTAAACTATAAAAATATGTATTTTTGTATATGAAATGTCTAAATATTGTAAATTTACAACATACCATTGTTTGAATTATTTACCAACTCAACATTCACAAAATTTATTTATTTATTGATATTAATTTTACTCATATATAAAAGTTGCAACATTCAGTCTTTACCCAACCGGCCCAAGCCACAGCCCTCAATATCACAGCCAAAAATTACAAACCTCCAGCATTTAAAACACCCGAACGTCGCCACGCAAAATAAATTATGTTGCATCGGCGGGAAAAACTTCTGCCCCACGCCAAATTAATGCGTTAGATTTGCGTGCGCAACTTCGTCACACTTCAAAAATACACTCTGATCTATTTTCCGAAACGCGCCAAAAGAAGTAATAGTTCAAAAAGCGTGGTTAAAATGTTCCCATGATCTGTTTGACAATTTAAAAAACAAGGGAAAATATATTCAAAGAATGAAAGATATACTTTTAGTTAGAAATACGGTGAAAAACACAGTCTCAAGAATCTAATTGTAATTTTTTAATGGAATTCTTAAAAACTTTTTTTTCATTTTTTTACCGTCGAAAAACAATATTTGGAAAATTTTGGCACATGCACCTAAAAAGGTTAGCGAATACTGGTTTATACGGTGTTTAAAAATAGCGAGGCCAGAAACAGCTGATGTTAGTTGGTTTTAATCATATTTGAGAGAAACATTTTTTCGTCAAGAAAGCAAACAAAGCGGATGAATCCAATGACTTTCTTTATTTTGCTGGCAGTATCGACTTAACATTTAATGGTCACAATAATTTATTATTTCTCTAATTATTGGTATACCGGACTATAAACTTGTTAATATGAATCAAGAGAGTTGTTGGAGGAAGAGGAGCAATGCCCATATCGTGTTGTCGCACTTTTATATCATTTAAAAATATACGATGTTTTGAAAAAAACTATAATATAAAACAAAGAAACATTAATTATAGAATGCAGCATTTAAAAATGAAAAATACACAAAATATAAATAATGGTTACAGCATTTTAACGGCATCTGAGAGCTGCCGCTTTTCATCACACTAAATTATGTTTTGCGGTAAAAAGTGTTCTTTTCAGAAAAAAACAAATTTATAAAAACACAATTTATCTGCGTCGAAGAAACCAAAGATAGAAAAAAAACTTCGATTAATGAACGATCACTTGCACAAAATGCTGTCAAAAGTTTGTATTGCTATTAAGTTGAATTAACAAGCTCTTGCTTTGTTGGCTCCATGTAAATTGGTGGTTTTGCTGGAGTGATTTAACGTTTTTGTTTTTATATGGCGTATGGAAAATCTAAACATTTAAAACTATTTGAATAGTAAAAAAATATATATAATGATGATGATGATGATATTTTTTACTTACTGACATTTTATGGGTGATTTGCTTATTACACATAATATCTCATTATGTTTTAATTAGAGTTATTTTTATTGAAATTATTAATACTCGCCTATAGTTTAAAAAAATCGGTGTCATTATTGAGTACATCGATGAAAGTCATCTCCCAGATTCAGACTATAACAAAACGCGTATTAAACTATAATGTGGATAAATAAAGACATTCTTAATTATTTTTTTACTAGATAATTTCTGAATATCAATTTCCAATATTTCTTACATTCTACAGGCCATTGAGACTTTTTAATATACTTTTTTTATGTAAATATAATATAATTTATATTTTAACATGCTAATTGAAATGACTACAATAATATATACCTAATTGTCTTATTTAAATAAATCTCTACAATCAACCTTATTATTTATTAATAGATTTTTTACGAAAAAATTATATTAGCCATTTACTCAACCTATTTCCAAATACCCATTTAAAAAAAACATAATAATCTTTTAGACCTGAGATCCACAACTTTATACGCTGATACGTGACCATCATATCCGAAAAAATTTACATTTACTAGAAACGTAGTAGTAAGTAAAAGGTGTACATAATTACCTATATAATATACTCGTATTTTTTGAACGTTTTTCTTATCTCGTATTCTTATTTGTCCGGTAAAAATCTTGTAATCGATTCTTAACTAACTTCCCGACTAGCTAGACATTTGAAACTTTTAGAATATATCAGAATACGATGCCAATGCATTTTTTAATACTTTTAGCCATATTTAAGTAGAATTGAATTCATTTTCAGTTAATTATGTTTTGTATGAAAAGTTATTTCAACACCATTATTGGTTGCTAGGGGTCTGGGGTCCTAGCAACTAAATTATTAACATATACGTGCGTTACTATGGAAATAAATATGCCATGTCAAGTACAAATTTTTTTGATCGTTTAAGCTAGTCAAGTCAAGTTTATATGATTCAACAGAAAATTTAAAAACTTTGTAAGTATATAAAAAGTTCTTTTTATCTTGTAATTTTTTATATTTAATAAGCATATACATCTCATATACATATAAATTATTTTTACGATTTTATTTAATAAATTTGTGTTTATATCATTGGTAATATTTGTGTATATATGAATATTTATCAAAATATAACATTAGTAAACTATAAAAATAAGGATTCACCAATATACTTGCTAGGTAATGTATACTATAAAACGACAATAAACAAGTGATGAAAGAACTACTCTTATATGGAGCAATAAAGGAAGCAGATTATAAATTCACTGAATAGACGAAGCAACCGATATCTATCATAATTATGTTGGTTTATGATGGTTTACAGAATTATAAATCGGCGAATTTAGTTGTTAGAGTTAGTTGAAAACATTTGTTGAAAGATCATGACCGGTTTCGAATTACTGCTTTGCTGGTGATGATGGCGAAGAAGAAAAAAATATTTATTTTAGGTATGTGATCCAACGTTTTTCTGCATTGCGCTTATCTGATGAAAAAACCGATGATGTTTCAGTGTTGAAAATAAATTTATTGTTTTAAAACAATAAGAAGCAAACTTTGTATTATTTAAAAGATCTTTCGTCAAATTTATAGTATGTAACAGTTATAAATAGATGTTTCTAATTATAAATTAGTTTAATATCTTTTCATACAAAGGACGTATACTTAAATAAATTAGACCAAACTTTCACAAAAGCTTCATTTCATGAAAGCTCAAACGTGAATGATTAACTTTTCATGGGAATTTACGACTGCTAATATTCTACAATTTTCCGAAGATTTGTAACAATTCAAACTTGCGGGGACCTCATAATACATACCCAATTATCAAACCACTAACTTTGGAGCTTTATTGTGAAAAGTTTTACTTTTCTAATCTAGCACTGAAGACAGGAATACGTAAACGGTGATGGAAACTTCAACGAATGGGAAATTACGGGCACTAGGCATTACTCTGTGCCACTCTTCGTTTGGATAATTTTATCCTCCCAAAGGAGTTACTCCATCAGAAGTTTAACAAGATGCCGACATAAGTATTTCCTCAAAGTTGAGTTCATTGAACTATATTACATTCTACGTGTTGCTAACAGATACTGTCTTCAAGTATTCGGTAGTTATATATAGATATATCCAAATTTCTCGGATCAACTACTACGCTTATCATGGACAATAGATTTATATGACAACACTAGTGAAGTGCATTTAGGTGCATGCATAGTATCTTTAAAAGCAAGGCTTTGAACCGGAACTTTACCGAAACTCAAAAACCGGAAAACCGTTATTTTTTTTCGGAACGAAAAACGGAACCAAACCTGACAAAACGGTTATTTCGGTTCGGTACATGTTCAAACACGCGCATTAACATGATCATAATCCCCTTTTCAGTTATCGTTAAGCTATAACATATATTTTTTTAATGTGGCTATGGTTTTGGAGCGTGGCGCGAAGCAATATAATATATATAATATTATATTACTGGAACCGGAACGAAAACCGAAACGAAAATAATTAACGGTTCGAAGCCCTGTTCAAACATGACTTCGCATTGTGCCTAAAATGAAAACTATTATACAAATATACGCTACCAGGGCGATGTATACTATGTGAAACAATAACTTTAAATATAATAGAAATCCAAAAACTTTAAATATCGCAGTGTAGTATGTAAATATGCATGTATGGCATTCCATGAAAAACCAAAAAACAAATTAATGAACAAGGAGGCAGACAAGTTATTGAGGTAGCGATACCTGCTGAAAAACTGAACATTTAGACAACCAAGTGTGTCAAGTTTGACTACTCTGCCCTGCTAAATAAAAAGACAGTGTTTTTGGTTTTAGTGAAATGAGAAACCACGATTTAAATTGTCATTTCTCTTATATTATTATGTGAAATTATTGGATTAATTTGACAACATAATCTCTAAATATACAGTGTATATTTACAATAATTTTACATAATATAAGAGAAAGGATAGTTTAAAACGTGGGTTCTCATTTCACTGAAATCAAAAACACTCTATTTTTACTTAGCAGGGCAGAGTTGTATGTGGCAGTGAAGAACTAGGGACCAAGAAAGTTGGAAAGAGCTAGGGTAGGTCATCGTCCAGCAGAAAAAACTATACAAATTACTATTGCTATTTTTAGTTTTTATACTTAAATATTATATTACTTGTGTGGAATACTAAGATAATATCTTTGAAATAAATTAATTAATTTCCCATTCATTAGTTTGTCAAACCATTTTAAACTAAATGAAACTTAATTTTGAATAAATAAGTCATGCATTAAATTATCAAATTTAAATTAGTGACCGGTCTACGTTACACAGCGGTCACACTCATATTACGAAGCATGCAAATAAACAATTATTCATAGAAAATAATATTTACCTAGATGAAAAACCAAGTAATTTATTTTATCTTGGTGTTTTAATTGAACAAAAAATGTGCCAGACGCATAAATTAAAATTTACAACCATTAAAATTCACCGGTCAAACATACTATAAATTTTTCAAAACGTCTCCCAATTAGTATTTTCAATTTGCTTCATATTTTGGGTGAGAAATTAGCCGTTATAATATAACGATATAAAAACACTTTAATATTTATTATGCAAGGAGGTGATGACTGGAGATAAAATTTAAAAAAAAATAATATTGTTACGAAACTATTAGACCAAAATTTAGATTGTTTATTTTAAAATATTATGAATTTATTGTAATATAATAAAGATACATTGTTTTTATAGTAGTTATTTGGCGGTGGATGACGGTGGAGGAGATAGAGAGAGGAGAGTGTTTATTGCTCGATACAAGAATACAATAATACTTAGATAAAGATGACAGTGTGAGTTTATAATCGCGGATAATAATCTATTAGTGAGGTTGATGTGCTCAAAACATTGATTATATTAATTAACTGAGAGACTTGATTTGAGTGGAATTACTCGTGGCGAAAGTAGTGCGTCTCGTGACGACCTCAATGAGTTGAGTGAGGATTCATGCAATGTCCTTCCAATTTATACAAAAAATGCAGTATATATATATATATATATATATATCAGTAGCGAAGGGTGACTTTTGGAAAGAGGTAAGCTATGGAGATCAGAGAAAACGAGCACACTTGTCAGGTAACTTACGGGAAATAAGAAGATAATACTTACGATATCACTACTGATGAATAGGTGCACACTAATGACAACGACACACTGGTCATAGGTTTCACCGCTGAATCTGTAAAATTATTTAAATTACTTATGGCAGTAGAATCCCACGCAGACTTTTCTTTAGGAAACAATACGAATGGCCAACAAAAAAATTTGTTTAATGTACCTATTAATGTATTAACTGTCAGTTAAAAACAAATATTTATCATAAAAATTGTTGTGAAAATGTCTAATATAAGTTTTTTGCTGTATTCAAATCTAAATGAACCCTAGGAAGGTCAAGCTTTGATAATTTTAAATTATTGAAGAAACGTCAAACTCAAAACATTCAACAACATTCAAAACACAGTAATACACTGAATTTTGTATTATAAAATAAAACTTTATCACCGTATTTGAAATTTCAATATGACATTAACTGTGAATAGCATGTTATGTTTGTCTATAACTGAAGTAACCTAAATAATAATCGCGAAATACAATATTTATTTTTAATAACAATTTATAAATTATATGTGATCGAACACAATCGTTTTTTTTTTTTGAATCAGCCTTATTATTTATTATTTGCTTAAAAAGATAGTAATCGACAATAAACAAATCAACATAGAGCGTAAGCTTGTCCTGTAACGCTTCCAAGTCTGGAACAAATATGCAGACATGTATGAAGTTGGCAACGGAATTGCCTTAGAAAATTCAGCGTGGATTACGTTCAACATAATTCTAAAAATAGCACCACGTCTGGACCTTCCGTCATTTATTTTTGATTCGAAACTTGACTCAATTAAACGCTCTACTTCTAAATACCGACGATAGATGACAATCGATATTTTTATTATATTACCTAGTCCTAGACAATATAGATATTTATTTATTTAAATTAAATACTTGAAAATAGAAGGTAAACTTTAAATAATCGCTTAGTATAAACCCTTCGTCACTGATATATATATTACACAAGATACTGTCGCAATTAAAAAATCAAAACAGACCCCACTGACCTAGTTATGATTGAAAAAATTTGACGATGTTATCGCTCTATTGTTTTATTTTGACAACAAAACATACATAGTAAAGTGTATCACTCATTTAATGCTGAGTGGTATGATTGCTACAGTTATAAAAATATGTATTGATTGTTCTATTTTTAATAATTCGCGATTTCGCAAATATTTCCAATTATCTTCGTAATAATAATAGTACTATTTTTTTATTTAAAATAAAATCAGTTCCATACAGTCTTAATGAGTTTAAATAATATTGATTCAAGATATCACGTTGTTATAGATAATGTCATGATAATAATATTATTATGTTTCGTCTTCTTATATCAATAATTCTTTTTAAATGTAATTTTCTTCTCAAGTTACAACATTTTTAAAAGGTCATATTATTATTCTCGGGAAATAAATATGTTTACTTTCACGTCTTAAAGACCATTTGGATATGATTAACAAGTATTACTCAAGAGTTTTTATTTAATTAGCTAATAATCAGAATTAGCTATGCTGTTAAAATCAAATTTAACGAAGAATTTATTTATTCCCAAGTTGGAATAATTCTGATAAATTCAAAAAATTCAAGTAGGTAATATTAATTTATGAAATTGAATTGAAGTGTACTTTAATTTATCACAGTCCGTCATTGTTATCAAAAATCGATTAATTTATTTTATTCGATTATCAACACCGTCATCACATCAATAAATTGGAATGAGAGCAAAACTTTTTCTAAATCATCTTCCGTTAAACAAAATCATTCACATTAACTCGCTTAAATTAATGTTCCCAAATGATTGATTTAAAAATAAAACTGGCAAAGTATTTTTGATTATTAAATTACCTAATAATCACTCAGACTGCCCACAAGTATTATCCAAAATTAAGTTTACTAAGCCTCGAGTCAATATTCGTCGTTACATTTTTTCACTTTTACACATTGAAACATATAAAATCAACCCCGGGTACCATAGTGCGGTGGCTTGACTCTGGTGTACTATGAATCATCATGGTGTTTGAGTGAAACTGTTTTGTTGCCTCTTTCAAATGAAGTTACTCCAAAACTTACTAAATATTAAATAAAACTTTTACAAATTGGAGCGCTTGACAATTTTCCGAAAATATTAACATAGTTAATTTATTATATTATGTAGATTGTATAAAAAAACGTGTATTCGATTTTTTGTTATATAACCTGTCTAGCTCAAACGGTCAAAATATTTTTTCCACAAAACGGAACAATAAATTTGGGGATTTCATGAACCAGAACGGCGCTCCGATGCGCTCCGAACCTTTTCGAGCCCTGATAATAACTAGAAAATTGTATTGCTAATTCAGCTAATTGTATTGTTTTCTCTTATATATTTTCTGTCCAATTATCATATATATTTCTATATTTTTGTTTATTTATTTTATTCGTTTTTTAATGTACCCCTCCGCTATATTCAATTTTTCGTTACTGTATTTACTGTTTGATTTAACTATGCTTTCTGTGTCTACCTATTATTACCAATAACCATAACAATATTCATTTATTTTATTATTTATGTTCATCATAATTATATACTTCTGTGATTGGTCCTGTTGGTTGAGTATAATAGTAAATAAAACACCAATTATAATAATTATATATAAAAGTATAATATAAATAATTTCAAATAGCCATAAACAAATCACAAAAAATCATTATAGTAGTTATTTACTGCTGTGTGAATTACAACAAAAATCCTGGAAAACTGAGTGTCTATTTTTTTTTCAAAAAGGTTGCGTAAATTATGAGTTAATCTTGAAAAATTATTGAATTTTGCAAAATTTTATGAAAATAATGAATATTATCTATATACCCATGTTATTTCCGTGGATTTTTTTAATATAGAACAACTCTCTTATAAACGTGTTTTATTTTTGATTTTACTATAAATTTAGGCCTTGTTTATGCTTTATCTTATATTTCAGCACGGATAGGTAGTAAAGATGATTTATGGAGCATAATATTATTACCTATCACGTTTTATTTTTTGTGAAATTTAATGTTTATTTATAGCTCAAATCTAATATGTATACATAATAAATATATAAAACTATTCAATTATGTTTCTTTTTCTAACAAGTAGTGTAAAAATATCAACTGTTTAATGGTTTTAATCAGCAAATGGTGATACCTAGTGCAAAATCGATCAGTGTCAGTATGACTATTTTCATTTAACGTTTTTCATTAAGGTCGCATTTATATTTGGAACTAGATTTAAGACTCGACAGTCTAGACTAGGATACGGATATATCACTTTTCTCTTGCGGCTATTCCCATACCAATCGTTTCTAATCAACGATTGTGAAAAACTTGTTAAGATACTAATTGCTTTTAAAACACATATACTCTATTTTGAGAACTGGAAACAATAATTAAAATAATTAAGATACACATTGATTTAAATATATTATAACGAATCAATCGTCATCTCAGGCACTCGTTATCTACTTCAGAAATAGTCTCTTTTTTGTCCCAACTTACTTCCACTAAGGTCTTCTTATAACACTTACTCCTCGGTACTACTGGATGGTGTGAGTTACCCAGTGATTGTTTTGTTTTTCGAGAAACGTAGCTTTTCTATTTCCATCTCGATGTCTCAGTGCATTGTATTATATTCGCCAGTTTTTATTGTTCTGTGGCGATCAACAAATTCCGTGAAAACCATGCAACGTCAACAAAATCCTGATAAACGTTCTCAAATTGATATTATTTATTTAGTTATTGTTTATTCATTGTTCAAAAGCCGTCAGTAGTCTTTAATAATGTTGACTCAGTGAGAAACGTCGAAAAGAACATTATTATCACATTTTTCTTGCATACAACATTTCACAAATCGAATTACTACTATATTAACATTTATGATGTTAAAATGCATTTTCTCACCAAATTCCTGGGATACTCAATATTGGCATTTTTCAATCTTACTGGATTTCAATAAAGACACTATTCAACAAATATCCCATTCCGCTTTTTTCTTAATCGTGTAACTGTCACTCAGTATCGCCAAGCCTCGTGCCATTTTATATAGTATATTATTGTACCTAAGTAAACTGCAATTAATAATTTATCAGATAAACTTGCCATCTCCGTCAGCAGCTACGTCTTCATTCTTCACACATCACTCTCCTTCATCATCCATTGATCACTCACAAACATTCATCAAAAATTTATTTAAAACCAGATAAATATAATAATATGTAGTTAATATAACTTTTTATAGTCACATTAGACTTAGTTATATAATATTTAAGTCGACATCGCTATGTTTTTCCATCAAAAGTGCTGCCAGTTTGTAGAATATATATTGAATAATTGCATACAAAATACTCAGTCAATCATGCTCACGCTAGCCTTCATTAATTATTCACATTTACAATATAATATCCCTTAACAATCGACATGTATATATTTACTAAATTGTTTTTGCGTCAATAATCATTAGTTGAAACAGTTTAACTTTATCGGGGGAAAAAAATCATTTTTTATACACTTTTTTGTGTCGATGTACGAGTATCTACACGATTATTTTGACAACACTAACAGTAATTTGTATTTCTCAATCTCTTCTGCCATTAAGTGTTGCGGTGCTGACAATTAAGTGATTGATTTCAGCTGACTGGGGTTAAACATCGTTTAAAGTGACTAAAAATATTTTCGTATGACTGTATCTGGTCCTAACACATTTTTTTTTTGATCACTGCACTTTATGTACAATATAATATATTTTATTCCATACTGCATTACTCTTAATACAAATCGGAAATGACAAATAGATAATATTGCAAGTAAATTTTAATAATAAATAAACTACTTTGCACACTTACGTAAACTTTTAAATATACACCTGCTTAAACAAGTCGGAAATGACAGAGGATAGCAAAAGTATACATATTATATAATAATGTAGGAACTTCCATGAGTTGTCTGGAGATCAACATTGCATTTGTATATATTATAAAAAAAGATATCTAAGTATGACCTCTCACTTTCAGGATCACATTTTAACTAATGTGGTCCTTTGATAGTAGTTTAAATAAAATTTAAATTCAACAGAAGTAAGAAAACATTAAATAATAATGACATACATAATAGTTCAAATAAATAATTATAAATATTATGTTTATCGTTGGAGGGCATTTAAAGTACGTTCAGATTTATTATTTACGTATTAATTAGTAAAGTAACATCTTATAAAATTTCGTAACTAGCTACAAAAATATTTTTAAATTCTACATTAAATTAGATAATATTCTGTTACATTGGAAGTGTTTATAAATAAAGTAGCTTAGCATAGTATCAAAAGACTTTTTTGTGAAAAGGTTACAAAAACTTTAATTATAAAAATACTGTCTTAAGAGGAATCACATTTTTGTGATTTTCTTTGACTAAAGGTCGACACTATATAACTTTAAAGACATTTCATCATTTTATTAGATGGCCAGTGAAATATTTCAAACTGAATTATTTATGAAACGCCTATAGGGAATATCTCGATGATCCTTTTTGTATTATTTAGTTGGTTAAGATTGACATTATGAAAACTTTCTTGAAATAACTGTGCTAATTAATTTTCAAAAATATTTTAAAAGTAACATTTTTTCTATTGAATAAATGAATAATAATGTAATCCACTGAAAAAGGAAAAATAATAGCAATCAATACTAGTAAAACGCCACCTCCGCGTTATCATCAAATCGTCATTAGTATCAGTCGTTATCAAATTACTGCTGAATTAATGTCTCATCAAACTGATTACATTTCTTTCGGTCATGTGCATGAGTTGGGATTTATTTCCGTAGAACTTAACTCTCTCGCCGAACCGGCCGACATCTAGTTTATCTAGTGGACATTTTCTACCCCTTGGGTACGACTGGATTATTACGATTCAGGGATTGTCACTTCTTTAAGCCATAATATGTACGCTTTGTTAATATATTATTTACTACTACAAGTTTCCTCAACTAAATCGGTTTTAACTAAACTGTCAAATAAACATTTATTTTTATTAAATATAATAATCATCATTATTATCAGGCTATTTTAATTAACAATCCCGTTACATTCCTCTCGGTTTCTTTTTCTTCACTGCCGCGTAATTCTGCCAAACCTTCATATTTCGTCAAAACGATGTACTTTGGGAAGACCTTCTTCCAGCGGCCATCCTACCTACCCCTATCCATTAAAGAGTTTTGGCATACTTAAGTACGTAGAATACTATATTATGTTAGCTACTTTATCTATTCGATTGGTTTCCGTCTTTACCCATAATGCTTAATAAACACCTCTTCATGCAACTTTTAATGTCTCTGTTTTTCCGTTACTAAGTGACTAAGTCACTTTTTAAAATAAATCTCAGACGTTCGAAAGCTCTCCAAGTGAAATTTCATCTGGCATACTACAATATAGTATAGGTCTTATCTGAAATAGATTTAGTTCAAATCTGCTTAAGCTGGACACCATTGATAACAATAATTTTCTTTAGGAAATCCAAGTGGTGCATCGTTTAAAATTATCATGATTTTATGAATGAATACAAATTTATTTATTCATTCGTTTTTTTTTTTAAATCTAGTACGAAATATTTTAAGAAATGTCATAGTTTAAAATAAGAAATGTTTTAGATAAAAATAAACTATGATAATTATCGTGAAATTTCAACTTGTTGCCAATGTGGACACGGCATTATACAACATACAAGAAAAAAATGGCCAGAATATATTTTCTGCATTTATTTCATAAGAAGATTTTTTTTTAAATATCAATAATTCGTTACTCAATTAAAAATCATTAGAGTATACGATTCTTAATTTTGTACTCCGGCTCTAGGGTGACAATAGTGTAATATAATATTCTAAAAATATATTTTTTAAATATATTATCAACTTATTTATTTATCACTGCATATTATATCAATACAAATAAATATAATATGATCTAATTGTACGCGAGGTAATCAGGTAAAGAGGCATATAAGTGTAGTAAAAAGTGCAAATTTATGAAACTTACATACTATACTCGAAAGTATGAAGTATAAAAATATGTTTTTTTTGTCGATATGTCGTAATTTTGTTTGTCGATACTCGAGACTATTACTATCTTCTAGCTACTTACAAATATTCATACTTTTTTAATTTATTGAACAATTAGGCTTTAATAATTAGTTATATAAATGCTATTTTAAAGAAATAACATTGATTGGACGTAGTTAAGCAGAAACCATCCAACCCATATTTTTGCGAAAATGAGATATTCATATATTCAAGATAGTCTACACTGAAATTTCAATTTTCTGAAAACATCCAACCTCAACGAATATCACAAAAAAATTTTATTGTCATTTTTCTAACCCACAGCCATGTAATTGTTTTAGCTAAAACTATCCATGTGGGTTGAGCGCTTTCAGCTCTTTTTGAAATTAAATTAATTACCATACAAAATCATTTGTAGAATAAATCCATGTGGGTTGAATATCTTTACATTTGAATAAAAGACACAAATTTTGTTTAGCTGAAAAAGTTCAAGTGGGTTGAATGTTTTCTAAAATTCAAAAATGATACATTGAATGTCATTTTACATTATTATACATCATTTTACATTATTAAGATGAAAATAAAATCAATTTAATAATAAATAAATTTAATATTTACCTGATAAAACGTAAAAACTCAATCCATTATCTAATAAAGTATTAAACTTATACGACCCTATTAAATCACTGTATGTAGTTGATAAATTCAATTGTACTTTTTATCACTAACTTCGGGTATTTCCCGGCGGAGCAATTTATTGTTGTTCACAACATTAAATTTGCAAACTAGAACAAAATTTTCATTGCTAAAGTCTCTGCGGCTTTTTTCAGTTAGACACCTTAAATGATTTAGTTCAGTGCTTCCCAAACTTTCCCGAACCACTACCCACTCACTAGGACGACAAACGGGCACAACATAAGTCGACACCAATGTAATAAGAAAAGAATTTTAATCTTAGTAGAGGACATACTTACAATAAAGTAACCATTGGTGTCAATTCATATTATTGCGTAAATACGTTAGGTATTTGGTTGCGCTTTTCATAGAGGACTGTAGGACATGGTGGAATGATTGTGATGATGGATCTGGATGCTGGGGGGGGGCGGTTACACGGGAGTTAGTCCAGGCACTAAACTTATTGCTGTTCAGCGGTCTGGCTGAAGCTATTTTCCGGAGCATGCCCTCACGTCCAAGTAAACTTTTCATGAATGATATAATAATCGAGGAGACACGCTGTGACGGTAACACGGACACAGGTGGTTTGATAAACAGAGTTTGCACGGAGACTCGAATATAATTACGGTTTCCACGACGGATTCACTGTATATGCTCGTGGTCTGCGCTTAACTTTTTGAATCAGTCTGTATGCGCTTTGAATTGCTCGTTAAACAAAGGTCTAGCTAAAACAAGCCTATATACGCCCGTTGTCTTGAAGTAACTAAATTTTATTCAACCACGGTCGACTGACGACCCGTAACTGAGTTGTACTTAGACTTGCGACAATAACGAGGATTTGAAGTAGGAGGGAAATATAGAGACGAGGGTGACCGCAATTGGCCCAACCAGTATTATTATCCCAATTTTTATTTCTGGGATTACGAGTTTATGAGTTACGGGATTACGAGGATTACACTTCCTAAATTAGACTGAAACATGAGAAAATTTAAAAAATAATGCACTTAGATTAATATATTTTAAATATCTTATTTATTTAGATTCTTTTCGAATTGTACAAGCATACATAATATTATTATCGGTTATTCCATATATCGTGAAAATTAGGAAACGAATTGTGAATATCAGAGATTTAAATAGATTTTATGCTTTGATTAAAATAACTCTTTGTTAGTTGACAAAGGCGTGGTTGTTGAAGTAATAGGGAAATGCTGGATTTCCGATATTTTCAATCCCAAGATGTCGAGATCAATAAATCGAGCAGAAATGCAAAATTGATTTAATAAGAATTCACTTGGCATGTACACTTTGTATTGTTTGATTTCTTGTATTGATAATCATGGTATATAAATTTTATTATAGATGTTAATATTTCAAAATATTGTTTTATTTACCATCAGATAATAATTTATTTATTTTACCCTAATGAAATATTTGTTATCAGAAAAACCTTTTATACAATTATTATTCAGATGAAACTTTTATATACGAAACCGAAGAAAAAATAAATTATTATGCCTAATGATTACATAAGTTGCAGATAATTTTAAATTGTAGATTCTTTTGTGGTAAGTTTCACTCTTGTGCTACCAGATATATATTTTCTGGTTACTCTGAGGTAAATAATAATAGTACTACAAGTCGAAAATAAAATAAACCACTGGTTGCGCTTTTCCTAGTGGACTGTAATTGATCGGTGGAATGATTGTTATGGTGGATGTGGATGCTAGAGGTAGGGTGGTTACATGTAGGATGCCAGGCACTGACTTTTTATGATGTTCTTTGATCTGGTTGAAGCTGGTTCCTGGTGCATGCCCTCACGTCCCAGTAGGTACTCACTCGCACGTTACACTTTTGATGAATTATAATTATGATACATAAGAAAACGTAAGAAAGTGGTTTTATTAACAAATTTTGCACGGAAACTCAGATAAAAGTGTGTTATCCGCGACGGTTGCACTGTAAACGCTCGTGGTTCGAGTATGCACTTAACTTTTTGAATTAGTCCGTATGCTTGGAATTACTCGTTAAACGACAGTATAGCTGTAACAAACCTACACGCGCTCGTTGCTTTGACGTAACTGCCTGTTATCCAATCACGGTCGACTGGTGACCCGTAACTAAACGTGATCACCTGGACTTGCGACATTAACTGAGGATTTTAGGTAGGAGGGATGAAAGCGACCATAATTGACCTAACCAACCACCATTATTTAATACATAATCGTGTAAAATTGTAAATATTATTACTTATAAAAATAACATAATCATGATATTAATGGCAGGACACCATTTATTTTTTAATTATAATATAAATTATTGTTCTGCTGACGCAGCGCATATTAAATCATCAACAGTTGCCAATTATTCAGTTCTGGAATCGCCGTATATAATGTTTGAAAAGTAAATGGTCATAATACTCAATCAACCATTTTAAAGGTATATTTGTATTGTATTGAGGATTTAATTTCTTGTGAAATAAATAAATTTGTACCTGGATTCTTCTTCTTCCACGGCGCTACATCCTGTGGTGGGATTTGGCCTCCTCCACAACCGCTCTCCACTCACTCCGGTCTCTCGCCACACTTCTCCAGTTACCGGGTCTTCATATATGAAGCCAGTCCTCTTCTACGGCGTCAGCCCATCTCATTCTTGGTCGGCCTCTGGGTCTCTTTCGTTGGGGTACCCACTTCGTCATGATCCTTAGCGGTCTAACTTCAGGCATTCTCTCCACATGTCCCGCCCATCGTAGTCTTTGGGACTTACAGTATCTTATGATTGTTGCTTGTTCAATCAGCTCTTCCAACTCGTGGTTTATTTTTATTCTGTAGTTCCCATTTTCCAACGTGGGTCCAAAGATTTTTCTGAGTATTTTGCGCTCGAAGACAGCTAATTTATTTTCCTCATACCTGGATTATACCAAATTATTATGGCATTGTACTGTAATAATAATAATTTATAGAATGTTGCATTAAACACGAGAAATATTGTAAAATATTATAATTTGTTATGATAATTAAATTTATCTGTACTTTAATTTGCATAGCATATTATAAAAAAATCCCCGCTAACATTTTGCATAATCCCAGCGCCGAGTACTTATTTAATTTTCCCCATGGGATAAGAACAGAATAAAAAAAACCAACACTTTTCACTCCCCATCCTAAAATGACAGTCGGCGCAACTGATCTCCAATTAGTATGCAAAATTTATACATTCTTAATTAATTTTCGAAAAAAAAAATATGTGAGATGAAAAATAGAATAATTTGTAAAACGTTCATTACCTACCTACTCTATTAACGGACTGAACTTTTTCATCGGGTTTATTCCTTGCTTGGGTTTACCATAAGTTCCACTTTGAACGGGACGGTTATTTTTTAAAGTACGCTCTAGGCGTTTCATCGTTTGAGGAAAACAGGTTTTGTCACACGTTTTATAAAATATGCTATAAAGTAAAGTTTTGTTTACATTAACAATAATACAAATATACTCACGTTTAAAACTCACTTAGGATTATGAAATATTTTTTTAAGTTATTGTATATTTTTTTATATTCTTTGGTTTGGGTTATGTGCTCATGTTTTCCTTTTGTTATATTTTAGTTTCATTATGAATGCCATGACAAGAAAGATAATATATATAGAATGTTGATTACCACTAGCACTTAAGAGTGGGTATAACAGAAGCCAATGTGATTTATATTTTAGTCGAAGAGAGTCCACAGAGCGAGTAGCACGTCATTTTAAATCAAATTTATAACAAAATCCCTGGTCATCGAAGATTTTATTTTAAAAAAATAATTATAATTATTGTCGGTAGAACAATAATTCATTGCAATGATTTATTAGGTACCGTCAACGCTGTTCGCCGGCCGGCCAGCCGAATGTAAAACAATGTGAAAAATAATAAAAGTGTATGGGGTGCTGCACGATAATATTTATTTTTAGGCGTTATAAATTATTTCGTGCATTGGCTTTACTCAACCAACAAAATACAATGAAGTTACCTAACTATTGTTTCACTAGTACATATTATAAAAGTAAGGTTGCGTTACTAGTTTGTAAAAATGTCAGACTAAACTTAAACCAATCGGGTAGGTACATCACTAGATATATTCTACGTTTTTTAGAATTAAACAACACTTACCTATTTCTTTAATAATTATGTAGGTCTTACACAATAAAAATAAATACTATTCATTGATAATGTTTTTTTGATAGCACATGAAATAAAAATGTATGTAGATAATATGTGTTTCAACATCCTTCGTATGTTTAGTTCTCGTACAATTTCAGGTTAAAAAGTTATTAATCTATTTCTAAGTTTCTAGACTACTAAACTTAACTCTAATCTCTAAGTTTAAAAACGTCACAATATCCACCATATTGGTTAATAGCTGATTAACATATTGAATTTAGTAACATTTAAGTATATTAGAAGATACTATTTTTTGGTCACCCCATACTCGCTTAGTTGGAGCGAGTTTGTTTGCTTTAAATTTAATTTAGTGACCATTACTTTTGAGGCACTCATAGGCGGCGAATTTTTAATATTAGACCAACTATTTCGGACCACATATTATAAAAATATCACATTTTCAATTCTCAAGGGCATTTCTGTAGAGCGTCCCCTTAAGTACCGCGTAAATTATAATAGAAAATATCTGTATTGGAAGAGAGACCCAAATAAAAATGAGGCATTCTTGATCAGAGTTTTTAGAATTATCAATTCCTCCGTTAACATAATATTACCAACATCACTTCGACGTAACGCGTATAACTACCGCAAGTGGTAAATTTGTAAATATTTTTTTGTATTATTATGATACTTTCTTAGACGTGTATTGCTTAAAACTACGTTTTTTCACTTACACTAGAACTTCTTCATTAAGATTTGTTATTCATTGAGTATATTCATTTATTTTTTTAATTCTAATAAAAAAAAATAATCTAAGGATATCAAAAAGTTTGAAATCAATATTTTTCTCGGGTCTTCATCAGGTGTATCACGGGACCCTACGTTTGGTTGTAAAGCATTAGTTTATGACTGTGAGTGCCTAAAGGGCAGTTATCCAAGACTGATGTCACCATGCACTCAAATGTGCATTGACAGAATTTACGTGACTTTAATAATTTAAGAGTACTCATGAGAGAGAGGAGCACGATGAGGCGAAATCAAAAATTGTAGTACCTAAGTAACAAAATGTAATATAAAACTGCTAAACAATCTTAATGAATCTTGGCAATATGACGCCGCAAATTTTATAAATGCAACAAAATTGGCCTATGGGGCGACCAGGTCGGACAGTCCGGTGGGCCCAACTGCTGGTTGAACCGATTTGAGCAGCTCTTCCCTTTCCATACACATTTTTGAAGATTCCTAAAGTTTTTAGTTATTACAAACTAAACTATTTCCATATATCTACTATCTACTAGCGTACTGACTATCGTAAAGTACGTTTCTACGTATATTATATTTTATGCGTTGATATGTAGTTATTCCCAAATAAATATAGCCAGCCTATCTTTTTGAAATAAATTATCATCTTTAAATATATATAATCGTTAAAATAGCTAATGTTAATAAATGAAAACTACAAAAAAGTGAGAAAAAATAATATGAATGAATAAAAAAAATGGTAAACCTACAAACAGAGCGTATAAGTCAGTCAGATAAAGCCAATATTTTAATAACAGTGTTTTCGTTATCATATCTATCTAATTAAATTAAAAACTGTATGGATTAGATGATTAGAAAATCACTACTATCCAGCGTATTGGCTGACTCCAAGAAATGTCTCCGCACCTCTCTGTCTGCCGCAAATTCCTGCCACTGCGTAAAGCTCAGGGATGCTAAGCCTATTTCCACACAGCCAACCACCCCACTCTGTGTCTTGGGTATTATATTATACCCTCCTGCCCATTGAACAAGAGCTTCTTCAGTAGTTGTATGTTTTCAATCTTTGCATTATATACATATAAAACATATTGTATTTTCGTATGCTTTAGCAATAACAAATTTTATTTTCAATGCTGCTTACTGCTCTCCCATAATTTCAGATATTATGCATGTAGTATAAATCGGATTTCATTTAATTTCTATTCCTCTATTTGCAATTAAGTATTTTTCTATGTCGATATAAAATATCTTTTTGAAGAATCAATATCAGCAGTCAGCAACTAGTTTAAAAAAAATGATGGTGTTTGTGAATATCTTATAAATAAAATGTTTTATTATATGTTGCGCTTCAGTTATTGTTGGCTTGTTTGCGTAAACCCGTTTTTTTAAGGATGGTTGCGATACCTGTGGGTAGAGTTGGGTTTCGGGAATTTCCCGACGGGAATTCTCGAGAAATTTTCCATCCCGAATCTCGAGAATTGAAATTTTTAACATTTCGGGAAATCCCGGATCTCGAGAATCTTTTCTCGGGATTTGGGATTTCTTTATTATCAAATATTAACTGGAAAAACGATTTTCTATATGAAAAAAGTGGCCAGAAAACACAAAACGTTCAAAGACTGATCGGGGCATTTATCACAATTAAGCCAACGTCGACTCAAAATGAGCGCAATTTTTGCATCATCAGGGAATTTTGTGTCTCAAAAGCGTACGAGATTGTCAGACGCAGCGATTGACAGTCTATGTTTTTTGAAATTGGTATGTTTTGAATTATTTTTGTTTTCCTAATTCTATTTTGTCTGTCTTTTTACATAAATAAAATAAATCATATTTTTCTGGAATTTGTCTGTTTTAGGATTTTTACATGTTTTTTTTTTAATTTCCCGATATCTCGAGAATTCCCGAGAATTGTTTTCTGGAAATCCCGAATCTCGAGAATTCGAAATTTCATCATTTCGAGAATTCCTGAATCTCGAGATTTTTTCGGGAAATACTCAACTCTACCTACACTGAATACTGAATACGGACTGAATACAAAAATTGCATTTTATATAATTCATAAATCGTATTTTGACTTGGTCACAATACCAAAAATTGTATTAATTGATATAGATTAATAATGATTTCAAGTTAACTACTTAAAATTTCAAAATTGATTAAACCGGATTTATAAGAAATCTTGCATTAAAAAAACCTAATCAATCTATAAAATAAACATATTGCAACAATCAAATCCGGCTTTTGCCTTTTGGTATATTCAGGCTTTGGTAATAGACTCACTAATGGTAAATACACACCGACAACGAATACAGCTGTTAATTCTCGCTTACATGATAAATTAATACAATAAAAGGAGGTAAAAATCTTATCACCCACCTACTAAGTAAAGGATGATTAGTATAAATCGATTAGAAATTAAATTCAAATTTAATAAAGTAGGTACCTTTGGTCGATGGCATTAATATATTATACTGGATAAAGTTTATAATAAACAATATTTAAGACTTTTACGGTCGTTTAAATTATTGTAATAGATTTTTGTTTTATAAATATTTTGAAGTAAGTATACCATTAGGTATATAAATATGAACGCCGGTCGAAGTGTGTCGAATATATTTGGCTTCGAAAACGTTTAATTCATATACCTAAGCCGGCTCGCACATCAAAACTCGACTCAGCTGCAACGTGTTGAATACGTCGATGTGACCTCATCGTTATTCACAAAACACTCGTTGCTAAATGGAGCTCCGCAGATTGGTTGAATGCGATTTTTTAGTTGGAAAAAAACATCTACACTACCTAGTGTTGCTATCAACAAATCGCATGCGTCTCAGGCTGCAAGTCGAATACACCAGAACGCATATACACACATGTGAATTGGTCATTCCTATACCGGCTTGTCGGTCGCCGTATTCAAATATCTATACATTTCGAGAGGAAGTTACGTGTGAATGTCGCTAGGTAGAAATGCGCAGTCCTCACATGCAACATCGGATTGATGTTACTTGATTTATAGCTGTGCGGTAGACGAGGCGAGTTTAGATGTGAGAGCCGCCTTAAGATTCTTCGATACGTCATTATGTTACGTTTACAATACGTTTTATGCACCCGTCAGTTACATGCGTGGTCACAGCCATTACCTATTTTTGGTGAAAGCTGTTTCCTCATGTCAGGCTCACCACGCACCAATAGCGAGGGCTGTGTGGCTGGTCAATGCACTCCCTAGCCTCTAGAGATATAGACACTTTAAGCGATGCATTATGTATTCAGTTTTTAAAATTCTATTTTATTGATTTTTGAATTATTGTTGTTTTTTATTATATTTATTTTCTGTAAAAATATTTTTTGCTTTGTTTTTTGTGTCTACCTTGTTTTTTCTCTAGTTGATTTACTTGAAGTTTTTATTCTAAATGTCATATTGTGAAAGTCTTGAATTATTAATTTGTTATGTGCTCAGTGTGTTTTTTTTAAATAAATTGTCTCTTAAAAATGGCCTCTGCAACAAACCCAACATGTTCAAGAAAGAAGTATGGAATCTTTTTTACACATAAAACTAAATTTATGCTAATATGAACTTAGTAATAAAATATAACGTTCAAGGGAAAACACTTTAACTTTGACACTTTGATTAAAAGTGCAACTTTCTCTTTTAAGTGGTTAATTTTCTTTAAAACGCTTGGCTGGTTTTCCAGTCCATACAGTGTGCAATGTAAAAATGCTTCCGATTACTATTTGAGTAATGGCATATTATGCAGCTGTGACTTCGGCGAGCACGTTTATCATTTTCTCTTGCAGCTTTAACACGAGCGCTCACAAATTCTTTTGTTTCCGTATAAAGAAAATTCAAGCCAGGTACTCTTAAAGTGAGACAGAGATGAGATGTGAAAATTATTCTAGGAGATAGTAGAACTAAGTCGGAAAGTGATTTACCTGCCTCAACTAGCATAGTTTTATAATAATATATACAGTGACATTTGTACTTGATATAAATAATACTGAAATGTATTGAATTCCATAGTAACGCACGTATATATTAATAATTTAGTTGCTAGGACCCACTTAGCAACCGAAAATAGTTTCACTTTCTACGGATTTCTTCCGAAATAATTTTTCATACAAAACAGAATTAACTGAAATGAAATCAATTCTACTTAAAGATGGCTAAAGGTATTAAAAAAATGTATTGGAATCGTGTTATGATATGTTCTAAAAGTTTCAAATGTCTAGCTAGTCGGGAAGTTGATTAAAAATCGATTGCAAGATTTGTACCGGACAAACAACCACCGGACAAATAAGAATACGAGCTATGAAAATGTTGTAAAAAAAATAGTGAAATAGATGAGCCTGTTGTTCAATGTATAGTTCTCATTTGTTCTCATTTTCCGCTTCATGCTTAGGGCGATATCTGTGTTTTATTATATCTACCCCAAAAACCCAGTTTCGTAGAAGTGAGTCGTCGAAAATGAAATCGCTAGATTTGCTGAGCTTTAGCACTCGTCAGCCTTCACAAAGATCCATCCATTCCAATCCATCCATTATTGATATCCAAAGCACAACCATTTCATTATCAACATTTTTTTATGAGACAACTAAATCAATATCTTTTCCCCTGCCGTTGTTAGATTAATCGTTATATATAATAGATTAGGTCATGAATCAACGTTCAATACTCCATATTATTTATTATTTAGACATTTATTTATTTAGAAAAAGAGTATTATGATATTACAGCGATTGGCCAATGCGCCATAATACATACTACATAAAAATTAAAAATGACTTAATTTTAAATAACAACCAATATAACAAGAAAATATGTTCTTATGTAGATATCAAAGTAAAATGATAAATTGTTGTTTTTATTTAATAAAACGCAATTTTTTTGTAGTACTTATTCCACTTTTAATCAATAGATTAGGTCCGGTTTCATCCGCCTCAGAGGGACATTTTTCTCAACAATACAATGCAGTCCCACCATGAATTGACAGTTAACAAAATGAAAGAAATTAAAATGATAAATACAATTATAAAGCAATCATCCTCTATGGTGCAATCAAATAAGTTAATCGCACGATACACAGCATCATGAAGCATCACATCCGTCCTGCGATGGGGTATCATGAAGACCGTAGAGTTACGAGTGATATTGGTGGGAACATGACAATTATTAATATTTTCCAGTATATACTGATTGTAAATGGACCCACGAGGAAGTAAAAAGAAATGCTTCAAAAGAGCAATCAATCTTTTCGGATGGAAAAGGATTGCATTGATAGCATACCCAGAAGAAAACGAGTCGGAAATTCATTTAATTATCATTATCATGTGAAAGAATCCGTGTGTCCTTAAGTAGAAAAATCTAAGAAATCTATTGTGGACTCGAACCAACTTAATTATTGTGCGGACAGACCTGTTAGGACTCCAAATAATGCTAGCTTATTCAAGAATGCTCAACACAAATGATACCAATAATGTACGTAGCAATCAAATGTTTTCAAATGATCTTGAAATCCTCTTAGCAAAACCAAGAATTTTGCTAGATCTAGTACTGATGTTAAAATTATGCTGATTTAAATTAGTTTTAGTAGAAAATTGATTATCTTCTTAAAAGTAGAATTCTTTTCCTCCAAATTTTAGTTCATACTTTCATTTGCTAATAATTTTGCTAACGATAGTGTTTTTTTAACTGTTTCTTACATTCTATTTTTAATTTAGAAACATAGGTAATATGGAACAGGAAAAATAATAATACTTTTAGACATGATTGATTCATTTCTCAAAGGCAATGCTAGTAATGCATAATCGAAATTATATTTGTATTGATTAATAATGCAATCTTTTGAACTTATAGTAATTATTAAACTAAGATTATGGGTACCCATTCGTAATAAAATAATGGTCCATAATAAGCGGCCGACATAAATGCATTAATTTAAAAATTTTCGCAAACGTAAACATTTTGCTCCAAGTGCGTAATTACGTCACCATTTTAAAACAGATTTTATTTCATTAGTATTATGATAAATTTTGTATAAAAAAACATACGATAAAAGATTTATTTATTCAAAATATCGACGTAAACTTTTGATATTTCGTTTATATAGCTTTCAAACTAAACTATTAAAAATCAAAAAAAATATCTAGTTTATGTTTCAAAAAATAATATCTATTTTTCAAAAGATTCATAATATCAACTGGACGATTAATTAATTTATTTATTCAAAAAAGTGTCTCAGATCCCTTCAATTTTTTTGTAATTCATTCATATTTCACTTTAAATATGTATATTAAAATATATTATATTATAATATAATATTATCTATATAATGTTAACATAACGAATAATTTTTTGTGACATATTATATAATACACCTATACAAAAAATAGTTCATAAATAATCACAAATGTACATAATCCTGTGAAAACAGTGATGGAAATGCTTCTTGTTAGAGATTAATACTAGAAAACTGTTCTATTATAATATCACTTGTGTATTTAAAGACTGAAAAGTCAAGCAAAGCAGTGGTCGGTCTTTATTATGAAATTTAATGATAGTGCTTGGAAGCTATGCAAGATTATAAAGACTCGTATAATTGAATTTTATTTATATTTACGCTGATTCAATTCAATTATAAAACCGCATTTTTAAAATTAGAACGACATTTTAAATATATTTTACTGTGTTTATAATTTTGTTAAATATATTATAATGTGGAGCAATTTATATACTTAGAACAAAGCTTTCTGTCAAGTTTCTTTTATGCAAATTAAAAAATACATAAACTAATAATGTATTATTGATCAACCATCATTTTAATAGTAGGTATTGCATAATAGACTACAATATTGGTTTTAATGTTTTTGTATTTACAATGACTGATGGTAATTTTCGATTGTTTTTATTGTAGCTAATTGGTATGGTAATGGGAAAATTTACATAGTAAGCTTTGAGAGTGATGCAATGTTTGTAAATAAACATCTGAATAATGAATGTTTACTCTTAAAAAAATACGCCAAAATGTTTTCATGCCAGTGAAACCTCGGTAGATATATCTACCAGTAAATATAGTATTATTGTATATAAATTATAGTATTTTTATTTATTTAGGCTCTAAAGAAGAATGTGTATTCAATTGCTTAATAATATCGGATATTCTTGTGTAATTATTGTATTTTTATTTTACCTACAACACTAATTGAAAACGTGTCCCCTATTTCATCACTTTTACTAGGTTATTGAAAAATATCATTAAATACTTAATTTGAATACGACTTTTAAATTCAAATTTATTAATAACTAAACTATTACACATTTTAAATTGATGTTTACTCAATATAGGTGCATTGTTGCTATAAAAAAAATTGTGTGTGTACTTATGTACGCGTTAGAAGTTATACTTATTTGGCGTAACAAAACAAAAACAAAACTTGTGATAACCTAGATTCTTCGAATAGCTCTTAATTATCTTGTTAAATTACACACTCAAGAAAAAGTATTGGAACGCCGTTGGTTTATTTCTATACACTTTAACTTATATTACTAAATTATATAATTATTTATCATTGTTTTCATTTTTAAAGTAACAACTGTCTCTCTGACGTTTAATAGTTTGTTTACGTAAGGAATTGCAAATGGCTGACAATAATAAATTCGCTGCAACGGAACAATTCTAAACTACAATATTATACTGTATAATTATCACGATTGCAGTATCATACTTTGGCGTAAAGGTTGTGCGTTCGGCTGATGACCGAACGATCGGTGGTTCGAATTCAATGGATTGCGTTTTTTGTTCGTGTGAAAAAATAAATTATGTGTTACATGTCACACGCCAAAAATACACTCTGATCTGATTTCCCAAACGCGCCAAAAGAAGTATAACTTATAAAATGTCAAGAAGTCATATAATTCCGGGTAGCATATACTTAACCAATTTATACAATATAGCTAGTCAGTTTCGCTAAGAAAATGATATTCGCATTTGGAAAAACATACATTTTAAAGCATGTGTTTGCTGCTATATATTTTTTAAAAAATCATCATAATCTCACGTTTTTCAAGTACCTATTACAATTATTTGTGTATTTATTGAACTAAAAAAAATTAACATTGCCTAATCTTTTTTAAGCCCGCCGTTTCCGCCACAATTTCGTGAATTCTGGGTTCGAATCCTGGGTCTAGCAAGTACACATATTATTATTTTTCAATCTGTTTAGAATCACGGTATGGAACTAATAGGTTGAACAAGTGGCTAATATCCATTTCTCGTACATACAAAACCTCAACGATAATACGGAGGTCCATATTTTGATCTTATTAAGATCGGAAAAGGTCTAATAACAAAAATAAAATATATTATCAATTCTGCACTGTGTTAGTATTAAAGTTATTATTATTTTTTTTAATTATTAATAACCATGTCCTTGTTTTTTCGTACAAGGTGGTTGTTAGTAATTTTTAACAATCACAAACACCCAGGCTTTGAGAAAAAAACATAATAAACGTTGTGCCCTGACCGGGATTTGAACCCAGAATTCTCGGGTGAAAGGCAAGTGCCTTACGCACTACACCACGAGAGCCGCCTAAAGCTCTAAGTTAAGCGTGACATATGTTTGACCTCTGATCAAAACTAAAGAAAAGTGCACCCTTTACAACGAATAAAGGGCTATATTAGGTGATTTTGTTTAGTTTTGTGATTAATATGAGAATATAAATCAAAATTACAAGTATACATTTCGAAAGGGTGTGAAATATTTAAAACCCGATGATTGCATGATTTAATTCAGTTCATTTTTTGAATTCAAATAATCCTCAATGGTGCGATTTATTGGTGGTTGCGTGATCAAAACCGTACTAAATTGGTAAAATTCGTGAATTGTGGTTAATTTATTCAAATTTAAGCAGAGCAGAAAAACGAAATTATCCCTAGCCAGCTTGCGCATGAATAATTTACGAAATATTCACTTGGTTATTCTTAGGGTACAGTAGTATTGAGTAGAGGACATATTTCATAATCCATCACGATTTCGAATCCCGCGCCTTGATCAATTCTACATGTTGTATTTTCAATTCATGTCTGCATGTATTGAGTGAATGCCTAATAGTAATTTCTTGTAAAAACTCCATAACGTCTAAAATCTGCATCGGATTGTGTTAAATGTTTAGCATACTTAAATTACTCGTTTTATAAATAATTATTGATTTGTAATGTGAACCATTTTATTTAATTGTGTACTAAAATCACGTCGTACCATTGATTGACATTGATTAAACCTTGTTTTCCGGTAAAATATAATAAAACAATAGAATTAAGTACCTACTTAAATTATAAATAAAAGTATTTTAGTCAGCGACAATAATTGAAGGGTATTATCAAATTATTATTAAAAATAAAGATTCATTTACACTTCCAAATAAATTATCAGCCGATTTTTGCTATTTTTTTCGTTTTCGTCTTCCGGTATGATAAAGCTTTTAGACAGATTATAGATATGTATATGAATACCTATTTTAAATAATTGTTTAAATAATATTGTAATATTAATTGTTTATTGTTTTGTAATAACTATTATAATTCTTTATTATATTTAATAATGGTTTATTACAACGTTTTTATTAGCTCGTATTCTTATTTTTCCGATGGTCGTTTATCCAGTACAAATATTGCAATCGATTTTTAACTAACTTTTCGACTAGCTAGACATTTGAAACTTTTAGAATATATCAGAACACGATGACAATGCATTCTTTTTAGCCATTTTTAAGTAGAATTGAATTCATTTTCAGTTAATTCTGTTTTGTATAAAAAGTTATTTTGGAAGAAATCCGTAATCCAATCCACTAATATTTGTTGCTAAGTGGGTGGTCTTGGCAACTAAATTATTAATATATTCGTGCATTACTATGGAAATCAAAATGATATGTCAGTATTCTGTTTGTTTCTTTGTTTGTTTTTTATTTACTTAATATCAAGTACAAATTTGAGCATATTGAGCATAATAATTCAACAGAAAATTTAAAAACGTTGTATATAAATAATTCTTTTTATCTTGTTATTATTATTTTTAGTATGATCGTGGAATGTATATATTATACATTATCAAGCCATTCTTGACAAAAGTAATTATTTTTGATCGGGTTTTGGGTCATATTCCTTATATCGAATATAGATTACATTTTTTTATTATCTTAACACTATACTAGAACAGCTATATTTAAATATGTCGCCGTATTATCAACGAAGATTACTTGCACTCTGGATGCCAGATTTAGTCATCGCAGAGGATATTATTGAAAATAATTCATGGCATTGCAATGGGAAACCGCTAAGTGCATGAGCGCGAGATTGCTGACACTGTGGGCATCAATTGAATAGATGCACGAATAATATAGATATAAAAGACTGTCTATGCGACGGGTGCCGCAGTCGTTGACTTCTAAATAAAAACGCATTTACGTATTTTTGCACATTTTAGCGTCGTTTAATCGCAATACGAAAGATTTTTGCGTTAATTTGTAACTTTTAACCATATTGTAAGTATGCCGATGAAGACGACGACCGTTTTATCGACTGGGTAAATAAGGCTATACTTCAGGGCACGGTCTATAACGTGCAGAATAAAACATAATTTATCATAAAAATTTAGCATGCGTCCATTAATGTTATGTTTATTGTTCTATTAGTAATAATATTAATATATTCATTGAAATGTTTTCTTTTTCAAGTAAATGGGTAACGTTTTTTAGTCATCTTTACACGATTTAATAATTACTTCCCCCGACGTCATCACAAAACAAATCGACGTGTACACAGCTTGACTTTCGCTTTCCGATTGGCAGTGAGTCCGAAATTGCGTCGCACCTATTATTTGCCGTTTCACTGAAGTATGCTCTTAATAGCTACTTCTGTTTCCAATTAATCAGTATGATTGCTTACTTGGAAAAAATCAAATCATTAACAGTGGTTTATGTATTATTATTATTTTTTTAGTATATTTATGTGACGTTAAATGCAGCGCTTCTGAGCCAATGAACCGATACTTGAAATTAAGTACAAATTAAAATTAAATAAAAGTACAATTTCAATTATGACTAGTTGTCAAAAATGGCAAAAAAATATGGAAAGTGTAGCTATCATCAATATATATATTGGAGACGGTTAAAACCTACACATAATTATTAAGCATCAATAAAAAGAAGAAGTTTATGAAAAATGGCCTACAAGAAACTTCTCAACTTCAAAGACAACGCGTCGTACAATAGTAAAATTGAATGAATTAAGCTTTGGATTGACATTTCGGCTAGGAAGAAAAAATCAGAATATCTTCCAGTGTTTGACAAAAAATATTTTTCAAACGGTATGAAGAAATTGAAAAATCGTTTTTAAAAATGTTGAAATATAACCCTACCAAGGGTTTCAATTTTTAACAAAATATTTGAACTACCTACTCTCGTATTTTTACCAGCCCATCTTCATTTTTTTGATTTTACAAATTAAGAGAAATCAAATTACTTTAGGGATGAGGTCCCTAAATCGTGAATAAAATAATATATCATAATATTTAAAAAAAAAAAAAAAAAAAAAAACACGTCATAATCATATCACCAAATAACAATTATTACCAGTGAGTTATCACAACTTATAAGTTTTAAATTGTTTTCCTGAATAGTTTCTGTTATCAACCTATCTATACTTATATGTGCATACCTGATACATTTACTATACTTTTCTTAGTTCAGTATTAAGCGTGCTATAATTTGGAATTTAAAATATGTTTCCGAAATGCCAAACCTTTCTTCTCGGTTCTATGTAAGTTTAGTGAATGTCGACAGCTTCGTGTGCGTCATGGTGCTTTGTAATTTGAACAGATTGCGCCATACCTTGCGTACTACATAGGGGTTTAAATTAACCGATTCATAATTGTTTACGAATAATAAATTAATCGATTAAGTTGTTAAACGGTTAAAGTTTTGTAATTCTTATAATATGATTAAATACTTAATATTTATTTGTATAAATGCTATTAAATTGATAAAATTCGTGCAGTCGTATTGTCATTTCTTCAAATTATATTGATATATTGATTACTTTTGCCTATGAGCTATTTACCAAAATCAATGACATTAATATGGACGAAGCATCTGGAAAAAAATGACACTCACTTTTTTGTCGGGTCTGTCGAATGGCATAATTCTAACGCCATTATAATAAAGGTGATATTGCTATAAATCTCCTATGCTTTTTGTCGGGTATGCCAAATGGTTCGGTTTGAACGGGTTCTTTCAAATGAAACACTGTTCTAACGCCATTACAATAAAGCTCATATTGCTATAAATTCCCGATGCGTGATATCGCACAATGGAAATTGCGTGACGTCTACCTATACATGTGCAAATGTCACTATGCGTGAATTTACTTGTTAGCTACTGTATTGAGTGCGCTGTCCATTAATAATGTCTTTGACCAAAACAATCAAAAGAACATATTTGTATAACCTGATACTCACATAATACTATATATTTTAATTTTATTCCGACACAGTTAAAATAATAGCTACCTATATAAATATATTTATTTATTTCTCAGAAACAATATTATTTGCTACATGAGACATATTCACGACACATATTTAAGTATAATATGATGTATATTAAAAAAATAAGTACTCTAGCACACTGTTTCCCAAACTTTTGACATCTGTGTACCCCTTCTATAATTTTCGTAATACTGAGTACCCCTCGTCAAAAAAATGCATATACTTTAATAACAATCAAAATATATTTACTTTTTCAAAATTCATTCATAATAAAATACGATTAAAATAAATAAAAGTTATATTGTAAATAACATTCATTATAATCAATGAGAATGATGAAATTGTTTATTTTGATACAACAGATCATCGTAATTTAGTTTCCTGGTTGTTAATTTTAATCTGAGATGCGATTCCACATCCAAAAGCCTGTTCCTTTATTTGACTTAATGTCCACAAATAATGCTGAAAAAGCAACTTCACATAGATATGAAGTTGGAAAAGACAAGATTTCATGACTTTCTCTGTTAAAGCTGGTGTTGCAACCAGAATGAAGTTAAAGTACACTCCTTATATTTATTTTTCAAGAATCCGTCTGAAGTTCATATCGGTATATGCATAATTTTGATATATCTACAAGCTATATAATTAATACCATTCTATGCAATATCTAAACAGAAAAATGGTTAGGTATTTGTTCCAGAAAATATTATATACATCTGTTATAAATCTGTAAAAATCACCCTTATTTGAATGTACATATTATTATAGTAAAGTTTTAATTCCAAAAAATAAGCATTCCCTTAAAAATTATTTCAATCATACCAAAAAAAAGTGTTAAACGTCTACAAATTAACACAGTTATAAAATAGTTCTTTATAATTTAGGTTGAGTTCATCTTTCCGTCACTTTTACCTATAGTTTTTTTACAAAATAATATTTTAAGGAACGATTCTGGCACAGTAAACTTCAGGCCGTACTAAATTTTTTCGTTAGTCATTTTTTTCATGCTCTTCATCCATATTATAATAATACACCAATGACGAGTAATTACAAAAAATACGGTTTTAAAATTTTCTTCATGGGAAAATTTCTTACTCCATTAGATAGGCTGCTTTTCAAAGCCAAACAGCCTTAGCATGAAATGGTTATTTTAAGTATAAGCGAAGTAATTGAAATAGGTTAGCATTAGATTGTTTATTATGCTTTCCAAAAAAGAGTTTTGTTAAGTAGGTACCTACTTTTTTGCAAATCCGCCAGTTGCGCTGTGCCGTTATTATAATTATTATATTCTGTTACATAATTCTGTCTATATGGTACAAAAATCCCATCAGTTAAACTAGTAAAAATTAACTTGTTTTTTTATTATTTTAGAAACGTTCGGTTACTCGGTTAACCGATAAAAGCTTAACCTGATTTCTAAACCCTATCACAAAACACCAAGAGCTCCACATAAAGAGGAAACATAACACGAATAAGTTTCCAAAGTGACATAAAACCATGTCACTATCGGCTTCAGCTCCAATTGATTGCTTTCTTTCATATACCCACATCACGCAAACAGCTATTATTATAGTGAGATTGTCACCAAAAATAATACTCCGGCCATGCGTATTGAATATCGGTAACTTTTACTTATATTGTTGAAGATTTTCAATAGCGTAACATAATGTAATTATTAGTAAGAAAAAGCCTTGCATTATTCTTACAGAAATAGAACCGGAAATGCTTGAAAGAAATAATTTTACGCGCACATTCAAAATATTAATATCATGTTTATATCGATAACTTTCAATATGTATATTTTGAAGCTATTGGTACTTCTTTCGGGGCGTTTGGAAGAGAGTGAAATTGAGAGCTGCGTGTACACACCGTTACGAAACTGCGCGACTATATTATGAGGTTAGCTGCGAATCAGTCAGCTGTAAACAAACGCAAATTTGATAGTAGAATTGTTCCGTTGCCTAGGCAACGAATTTATTATTGACGGCAATTTGCAATTCCTTACCTAAACAAACGATTAAACTTCAGAGTGACAATTGTTACTTTAAAAATAAAAACAACGAGAAATAATTACATAATTTTGTATCTAATATAGGTTAAAGTGTATAGAAATAAACCAACGGCGCTCCAATAAGTGGCCTTTTTTCTTGAGTGTGTAATTTAACAAGATAATTAAGAGCTATTCGAAGAATTTAGGTTATCACAAGGTTTGTTTTTGTTTTATTACGCCAAAGAAGTATAACTTCTAACGCGCGTACATAAGTACACACACCTATTTTTTTTAAATGCTCACCTTCTGATCTCTAAAATTTAGGCATTTTAGGCAATTTAATAATCATGAATCAATATGAGATGAAAACTAACAGACCATTCATGATATTGACAAATTTAGTTTTATGTTTTTATAGGACACCCATTTAATTTGGTATTCATCTCTGAAAACTAAGAAAATTCCAATACGGTCACTTTCGATGAAGATAATCGGTGTTGTTCTTTCCTGATCATTTTCAGTCCCTCCACTGACCTCTCTGTAATAAATATTAAAATTCGAACTTGTAAACTAACACTATTGGTCGAACGTTTTAAGTGGACTGTAATTATTTTGTGGGAAGATGATGAGGTCGGATCTAGTGGTGGGGGCGATGGAACAGAATGCCAGACACTGACCTTTGTGATAATGTATGATGGCTCCGTGGTTTTGTTTCAACTTTCGCTCGCGCAGTATTGTTATTTTGGGTCACCCGGTTTGTACACTCACGCACTTTGTGACACATTTTTATGGATTATATGTGAGGGTGTATGAATTATGATGATATATTCTGAATGAATCTGTATCTATTGAGTCAATCACTTAAGCGACGGAAAGCTATTAGAAGCCCGCTCACGCCCGCTATCGAGATGCAACCGAATGTTCTTTGTAACACCGTCTCTCATGATCCGTAATTACTTAATCATTGTCTGGTGACAATTACACTGGGGATTAGGAGTTAAGGAGTGGAATGGGAACATTAATGGCCCAACCAACTATATTTTTATTAGGGATATAGAATTGAAATCCTTGCTTTTTTCTACACTAATTGTATTACCTATATTCTCTAATAATACTAACGGGAACATTTTATTTGCTCATTAACGAAGCTTTTTTATTATCAACTGTTCATCCTTGAAACGTTTTTTAAGGTTTTTTTATTTTTTAGTATTATTAGTAGTAATATTTGAATAGGCTTTATACAAATTTGTTGGCGGCCTGGTATGTAGGCTTATACTAGGCTTAATTATTATCATTATTGAATGTGACATTTAGTAATTCCGAAAAGTTGCAGCCAACGTCAGATTATACTCGGAGTGATTAAGGTTAAATTTAAAATTATATAATATTCTTACAGCGAAGCAGGATTTTTTTTCTATTTTTATAACTACGTCATTAAATTTAAACACACCATTTAGTGAGGGTCACCGTTATTAAATAAATTCCTGTTATTAAAATTTTTATTGCATCATTTATAAATCGGATTAGAGGATGCTCCAGCCTCTGAGCTTTCTTGGATTAGTGTCATCAATGTTTTATTTACTAATCTATTATAAAATATTTAATAATGCCAATTAGAGAAGTTCTATATTGGAATTCACATTGATGTACGCAAATGAATTCATTCTGATAATATCGCATTAAACGACTTTACTTCATTTGTTTTTGCAATCCAGTGTTCAGTGTCGGCATGAAGTAAGGGCTCATTTTTTAAACCGCATTTTAACTATTTTAGACGAAGCTATTTTGATACAAAATAAGAAAAATGTGTTTTCAAAAATTGTTGGGCGTACCAACCCGTTTTTCTTTTCTAAATAACTAAATAATTTCATAATGTATAATAATTTTTAATCACGGTGAATTTACTAGTATGTTTGTATTTTTTCATGCCATTCTTTTTTAAAACCAATTCAATTAAAAATAATAATAATAATAGTAAAATTCGTAACTATGTTAATGTACAATATTTACAAAAAGCTTTCTGCTTACTTTTTTAAAGTTAATAATAATATTTTTCGGATCATTTTATTTGTAGCTGCAGAATAATAGCATATATCTATTGTTTATAAAAATATAAAATTACTTTGCAGTAATATATTCCCAGCGAATCCATTTCCAGTAAACAACTCAGCTAGACCAGCAAGTCGATTGGTGAAATTAGAGATGGTGTACTATTACATCATATCACAGCACATTATACCATTACCGTGTATTAGCTGAATAATCATTTTTCATAGTATTTTCTTACAACTGGAATAACAAATAATATTTCATTTCGCCACTCTATTTAAAACGCTGACTCTATATTTAGTTTAATATGATTATGTAACAGAATTTAATGTTAATGTATTACCTTTTATTGTATAAATAACGAAGAATAATTTATCTAGATGTCACTCGAATCAGAGTACTTAGCTAGTAACTATTATGTATAATATACTATTGTACCGATACGCTGCTAATAAATCTCACCCTGCTACACATCGTAGACTTCGTCATTATCATCATCCTCTACCTACACATCGAACACCACACTAGAGTGACCCAACATATTTCAAAAATATTCATTGGCGTATTTTCCATTTTCGAGTATATACCTAGTACTTGAAGGTGCCAAGAAATGAACACGGGTTGCAAAAAAATACTTAAATAGAATATTACAAAACGTAAATCAATTAGATCAAATTCCATGAATGAATAATCATATGTCATCCACGCATCCTTCAATTAAGACATCAGTGCTTTATTTGAATATCGAACATCTCAATCGATAGTAAATATTAGCATTGTATACTATTCAATGAATAATACACATGACTGAAGAATGTAGCATTATTGTCATTTATTAGACATTCATAGTTTTATGAAACACCTTAGAAAAAACTACAGAATTCTATTAAAGGCGTTCCAAATTATTTCTAAATATTTTCTCCTATTATATAATTAGTGACAACAATATTAATACTACATTTTTGGAAGCGAAAAATTGTATTAAATAAGTATATTAATACTATCGACCAAAGGTACTTGATGGAATGTGAATTTAAATTATAATGGATTTAAGTTTTGTACTATTACATTTGAGTCGTTTTTTGCGACCCGAGTTTTGCCTTTCGGCATCTTCAGGCACTGTGTACACTCACCAAAAGGCAACTACCAATATGTTAACATTGTTCCCACAATGGACAATTTTACACCTCTTGAGTGTAGTATTTTTATTGTGTATAATTTACTTATGATGTAGATTTTGACGATTTATTATATTTATCGAGTGTATAATTATTGAGAAGGTGGGGACTTTTCTACAAATACTTCATTTGTTTGTTATATTTTTTATTTTGATCCTTGACTTAATAGGTGGGTGATAAAAATTTTAACTACTTTATTGTATTGATTTGTTATATAAGTTAGAGTAAATAGTATTCGTTGTCAGTGTGTATTTGCCTTTTGGTGAGTGTACACAGTGCATGAAGATGCCGAAAGGCACAACCCGAGTCGCAAAAACGACTCAAATGGAATAGTACAATACTTAAATCCATTAGAAGAAATATATTTTTTTAAATTACTTATCATTAGTTATCACATACGTTTGAATTTCGGTCTCTTGAAATATACACTGTTCTATTATAATTCATTGGTCCAAATCTTTGCTATCCGTAATATTACACTCTGTCGTATGTGACAACATAACATAATATTATTTGGTTTCGATGTTGAAACTAGATTCACCCCAAACTAATAAATCTTAACTTGCGGTGCGACAGAACTGGAGTGACGAACTGTATAATGTAATTAATACTGGCACGTTGAGTAACGAGTTTACACTTATCATTTTAACTTATATACCTACTGTACACATAACCGTTCAATATTTTTAGAAGAGGTGTGAAAATAAGTAGGTGGGTTCTATTCTACCCTTATAAAATAAATAGCTAAATCACCTCTCTTCCAAAATGGAGTTATAATAATTATCAAGTTAATGCTTTTTATTGTTTTACAAAACATTCAAATATTTGTTTTTTTTTTAATTGGCAATGTCCACATAATAAATTAATTATTAAATTGAGTTTTATTCTCATTCCAGTGGCGAAAGGTGGAGATAGTCTTTTAAGATCTGACATAAATAGTTGCACACTAACCTTACTCAGTCAAATATATTTGTTTTTATTTAACTAAGACTACAATGTGTTAATAGTGTTTGCTAGTTTTTTTTTAAATTCAATTAAACCCTGACTACTTAAAAATATAGTATAAAATAATCAAAACAAGATCTTTTAGTTATGTATTTATTTACAACACTCATCTCCGCTTTTGTTATTGTTGATACTTTTCATCATAATATTGTATCAAATCCATAGCTTTTTATTAACACAAGAGAATTAAGCAGGAGGGTGACTGCATAGGGGGTTATTTTTATCATGCTCTAGTTTTTGGCTAACTTTAAATATAATTATCATTTGACGTTTAAATTCATTCATTTTATAACACGATTCGCTTTTTGTAATAATTATTCTTTTACTTATATTTTTGCAAAAATATATTCAATTTTAAATCTCAATTTGCAACCTTATCTTGGGAGGTTACTGCATCTAAAACTAACAACCTCATATTATTTATTTTAATGGGAAGATATCTTATTTATTTTCATAAAGATATCCTGCACATACTTGTGCGTTTTGTGTACCTATATGTAATACATACTAAAATTTCGATAACATTAAATTACCTAACAATATCTATATATTATACACTGTCCGATCAAATAAGATTACTTTGAAAACATATTTTATTTATTTATTTCAAATATACTACCATTGTGCTGAGGAATCTATTTTGATTATGTGCCAAAATTTTAACGCTTTATTTTGTTTCGTTTCCAGTGGAGCGGTCTTACAGCTCGGCGACAATGAACGGAGTGACACTAATACACCAAGACTCGAACAATTGCTCTTCAAACAGTGCCATCTCAAATCTCACCCCAGTTACCCCATTAAGGCAACACCGTCTATCGCCGTCTCGGCACCCATCTACCAACACCAATGGGTATAATAAGAGAAGCGAGGGAGCCTTCGCAAAAGAAGAGAAAGCCAAAAAAGGCTCTGTCAAAGTTTGGCTGCTTCGCGGAATGATGCAGGTGAGTTGTTTTATTTAAGGGTTGCAAAACGATATAAAAAATTAACGTAGCCTTTGGGTATAGCAGAAGTAATACGTTTTTTACACGAGTACAAGAATGGTAAACATTTTTAAGAAACACATAGTATATAGGTACGTATTACGTAAAATTTTACTCTATATTTTCTCTAACAATCTACAAATGAAACGTTTTGATAACTTTTCTCTTCTTAATTTAACTAGTGTTTACGTAGTAGTACTTTATTGTCTAATTCAGTGATTCACAACCATTTATAGTTGTTGAAACTCAACCTAACCTAACCCAAATATTTTCGGTTGGCGGAATCCTTGAAGTAGTTTATAAAATCTCGAGGAACCTTTACCTGATTGACACGCGTATTAAGGTCCAACGGCGAAACCAAAACATGTAAATCCCATTAGCAGACTTAACATGATACAGTTTATAATGTTTAATTTTGAATTATATGTTAATTAATTAACGTAAAAATGCTAATATATACATCCATAAAATATAGATTGTTAGCATCGCAGACGAAAATTACGCAATATCCACGGAATTTAAAAATATATTATAAAAATATTAATTATTTCATCAGCGTATAACCATGTGTGAAAATGTTTCTAGACAATTTCTTTATACGTTTATACGGCTACACGTTTGAGTTGCGCACGTCGCTCACGCCCCGCCAAACGCTGTCCACTCAGGCCTTACACATAGTCCTGCACCTGTGCGTCATTGTAACTAGAATCATCGACGACCTCACGGTACAAATGATTAATAAAAATACTGCAAATCAACTAGGTATATGTAAACCCTCGTTGTTAACCAGTTAAATTGTCCTGTATTTAAACGATTTCGTGGAAATAAACATCCAAGGTAAAAGTTAATAAATAAAATTAAAATAATAAATTAATTAATGAAAACTACGCCACTGTTATATGCAATGAGTGAAGCAGATATAAATGCTGTGTATGCTCTCTGTCATCATTATCAAACCGTGAGTCTTTGCTATCTGAATTTATAGGACCAGTTATTTTATATTGTTTTGATATCGATTTCTAGACCTAAACAGTAAGTTGTCATCATAAATAGCAAAAGAATTTCACAATTAACATATAGCTTTGTTTCAAAACTATTATAAAACTACAATACTATCACGATAATATAATACATACGCACATTTTGTCATATGCTATGTTCTTTAGTAAATTTTTGTATGCATAAAACTACCTGAGTTGAATCAAGTAAATCATGCTTCTATTTACCTGTATTATTTACCAAAATAATTCTCATATCGTTTAATCTCTATACAAGTACCCGGTTGGATTTTATTTACAATGAAACTAAAGGATTAGAAAGCGCTCGTATAAAAGCTAAAATATAAGTGATAAACCTGCTCGCTAAAACTACTGCAATACACTATTACTCAAATGAAAGTTTCAACATCATTCTAAATATTCTTGGTTGAAATTTATCCGAATATTAACTTAACTTTTGTGTGTTTCTATCTTCATGCAGTAACTATCATTAAGCACAATGAAATAGCGCAAAGTCTACTGTAGTGGAAATAAATGTTGAAATTACCAAAGAGAAGAAAGGGGAAATCAGCTGGGGTCACTAGATTATGAGATCCTCGCGCTTGACATAATAGTCCAGTCGAGATTGTTCGAGTAATAAACCTCCAAGGTAGAGAGCTGAAATTTCTCAGGAATGACGTAACCCTGGACCTTCCCAAACAAAAAAGTTCCCGTTTGGCGTAAGGCTTTTTATGGATCAGTCCATATTCTTATTTTGACGTTTACCAGATCTTATCTGGCTCGGTTTATAATTACCCTGTAATAACAATAATTGTTATATTAAATACTAAAAGATTTTCAAAATAAACATTTACTTAAATTGTACAATAAGATATTTTCTGCTAAAATTTCAGAATAAAGTACCTACCCAAAAAGTAATACAAGTACTCATTATTTTATTAAAATACGCATTTATTTATTATTATCTAACCGTTTAATTTGTGTTTACAGTGGTAACATAAAAAAAATATTTAGATCATAACTCGATTTTTTTTTTTAGAATTATTAATAACCATGTCATTGCTTTTTCGTACAAGGTGGTTGTTAGTAATTTTGAACAATCACAAATACCCAGGCTTTGAGAAAAACACATAAATATTGTGTGTCCTAACCGGGAATCTAACCTAGGAACTCTCGGGTGGAAGGCAAACGCCTTACGCACTGCACCGCAAGAGCCGCCGATAATAACTCTAACTAACTTTGGCCCTTCCTAAATATATGGGTACCTGCATAATAATATTGTAGTAAACTCAAGAATTCATATCGAAGATAAGAAGTTAAATTTTGGAACGTGCTTTTGGTCGATTTTGTTATCAAAAATAAGTATCTATTTACCAAACTTGCACAAAATCCATATATCGTATATGGCAGTTCTGTTAAATATTTACCTTAGTTTTTATTTATTTTTTAATAACAATTGAACCACCAGATCACCCTTCTAGGTTGGGTGGTCCAATGCGCCAAAAAGCCAATCTAGGTATATTAATTTCTCTTTCGCAGAATACACGTTAGTATCTTTCAATTAATAGCCATATTATTAAAAATGATATCCATGGTAGATAAGTAGCTGAATGTCCTCCTCAAAAAATGTTATTCATACATTTAAATTACTCGTCTGTATATTTTTTTATTCAGAGCAAAGATGAATTAAAAAGATCTGTTTATATAACTTCCACTATAAGAAGACTCATAATAGAAATCCATGTTACAAAGAGATAATTCGACAATTTAAGGTTTTGAGAAAAATATGCTGTTAGATAAAATCTCTCTATTGAGATTTATTATATAGATATTATTAGATATTATTATAGATATATAGATATAATATTATATATTATAGATATTATTCAAAATTATTTATTAAGTATCTTACTGTTAAATTGGACAATTTTTCAATCATATATCAATGGCCTAATCTTAATATCCCGTAAGTGACTTGGTACAAATTGTGCATGAGGCTATAAAAACTAAATATTTAATATCCCGTATCTGACTGCTCACAGTTCACACATGTTTTAATTACATAGCATGTCAATAACCCGTAACGTAAAAAGTGGTAAAGCAAAGCACATAAAGCCTAATATAATGATAACATCCAATGAAATGTGATATATATAAATAAAGATAAAAATTCAAATTAAATTTATTATATTATTACTTACTTTTGCACCTTTTAAATAATTCGAAAGTGACATTTTGAAACTGAATTCAACAGACGTCATGCAACACGCTTGACAGCTTAGAGGCAAGATACGAGCTATTACCGGTTTATTCCTGCAATGTTCAGATACGGGAAATTACTAAAATGGCTGTACCATTTTTGTTAAAATAACTACAGATATGGGAATTTCGCAGTCGATAAGCAGTATTTTTGTTGTTTTTAGTAAGTACATCAAAAAGTCATTTTTGTCATATATGTCAGATACGGGGTATTGACATTAGAACATCGATATAATATTATCTCAAAAAGCTATTTTACGAAATATCTCATGGTAAGTTTGCGGTACCTATCTATCAATATATAATGCTGTTACCTCAACAAAACGATATTCATGAAAATCAAAATATATAACCTAGACCTTCTCAATATAATATAGTTATAACGTAAACTATAAAAATATTGGTGTACCCCAATAATTTTTCAGAAGTAGAACCCTTCACCTACATCACTTTTTAGTACCTATTTTATTTGATAGACTAGTTTAAAGACCTCAATAATTTGAAAGAATAATCGTAAGTGGATAAATATTTATAGTTATAAATAATGGGTCGTTTTTTTAAATTTATTATACCATTTACATTCATCACGACGTGTGTACTTTACGGCGTACGTTTCTAAGCTGCTACGATTTTTGGTGATTGTCGTCAGGACTCTGCTAAACGAAATCCAATAATTAACCCACCGCTTATACATAATCGTCATAGATTAGCTTTATTTCTTTCGTAATAATATAAATGTCAACTTCTAATCAGAATGTTTTTGTAAAGGAAAAAGATGTTGTATAACGACTCCTAACTTATAGAGCTAGATTCAACCAAATTACTTTGGATGTTGATATATTCCACCAACGTGTGCATGAGTATTATAGGTTGACGTTGTTTTATAAATTCTTAAAATAGGACATATATAATTTTAAAAACACTCATGAGAAAATATAGCCAATAGAAAAAATCTTTTTTGAAAAAAGTAAGACACCCGACAGGAATCGAACCTGCGTGTCTTGGGTATCGCATCCTGTGCATTATCACTATGCTACGACTGCCATGCTTAATTGCGACAAATTTTAACTATTGACATTTTTTAATTCCTGCTCATAAGCACTCTCCAAATTGAGGAGGCGATCGGTTTTTGTACCTCAAATTAAATTATTTGTTACTTTAATTACTAACCGATGTCACGGATTACTCCAATATTTTCTGTTGTAACTTACCTACATAAACTTGCTAATAATTTTTAATTAACTCTTTCTTTTTATTCAACGAATAATTCACAAGATTTTAAGAATGTACCATTCTGATTGTTGAACATACATACTTTTGAAAACACTCATGAGAAAATTAGTCCATTAGGTGTGCTTCGATGCTTTATATTTTTATAATTTTTTGTACCTTTTACTTTACTTTTCATGCCATTTTGTGATACTGCATATTATATTTATTTCTTCTTTACACTGTTTTAATATTATTTCTTTGTTTTTAAATGATGTCATGTTGTGAACGTCTTAAATTTATAATTTGCAATATAAAAAAAAGTGAAATAACCCTAAAAAATATCAAAATATAAATTAATAAAAGCTGTTCAACACGAAAAATGTTAACTATAAAGAAGGTTTTTTACAACACGTTTGTTCTTAACAAATTTTTGCAACCTTATAATAATATGGTCTTAATTTGGGCTATATGAAGCGACCTTTTTCTGATTTAAATAAATCATGAAACGCAACCAACATGTAAATGGGAAAGACTCCATCAATTTCCATCACATAATTAAAAATACCTAAAGTTGGTATTATGATAATATTATTTAGTCGATACGTGTATATGGAATAACTAAATAAAACACCATAATATTTATTTATTTATTTATTTGAAAAAGACACGTTAAGTACATAACAAATTAATTATTCAGGACGTTCACAACATGACATTTAGAATAAAAATTACAAGTAATCAGTTCGGAAAATCAGAAAAAACAAAGTGGAAGAAAAAAGGAAAGCAAAAATAGTTTTATACAAAAGAAATAAAATTAAAAAAAAACAACAATGATTCAAAAAGTACAAATTAAACAATAAAAGAGAATGTTATAATATATACGATAAATTTATCATTGTTTTAGATTGGAGATGTATCTTATACTTAATTTAATTTATTTTGAGGTAGTAATCGTACTTGTCAATTTAATGATTAAATCTATCTTTCTGGTTCTTAGTAGTTTTGTAGAAAATGTGTTTTTACGATATTGCATTTTCAATCATTTGACAATCTTTTCAGTGTTATAAACGTTCATAAAAATATAAGTATTTTCTTGCAATTTATACAGCTTTTTACAGCCCGAATAGTATTTTAAAAAGCAACCTCTAATTATTATAATATCTAAACCTATTTTTTGTACATGTGACTATTCCTCGTAATAATAATAATTCTATCTTTATTCATGAGCTGTCATTCAGTTGTTACTTTCTCGTGTATCTTGTTGATTCATCTTTTATTTGAGAAACATCTGCTTGCCAGGTGGGCACAGTCAGAAAATGACACAAAATATTTAAGTGAATGAAATATTAATAATGAAAAAAAAAATTGCCACGTAGCATGACCAAAAGGCGATCCTTGTAATTAAGATCGTTAGGCCAGTCGCACACTATGACCACTTAGTGGGTGTAACAAAGTTTAATAAATATAATATTAAAATCCTCATTTCTAAAAAAACAATAATAAATTATATTACTGTAGATATTTTTTTTTCTAAATAGATAGGAACCGGAAAACACTTTCATGTGTATTCTTACAAGAAGGATGTTGAAAATAAATTTATTATCTTTTATACTAGCGGAGCCAGCTGACAACGGCGAAGTACTTCTTGAATTACCTTCGCCAGACTTGTCAAAGATGACAATCTTCGAGATATTAAGTCATGTCAAATACCGCAAAGCATTAAGGGAGAGTTTTTTTATGGTGGACGTACAAAATTAAAAATACCACGAGCTTTCTCCTTCCATAGTCCTTGCGTACTGCTAATTGCTGAAAGAGATGCAGCCAAACTATGGAAACGTTTGTTAAACATACAAAATATAAACTATCAGTAAATGAGAAGTCTAAAAACACATCTCTCGTGCTCTGTGATCTGGTCCTCTAGTTTTTAAGACTCAATTTTGTGTATTTCCATTAATGTATTCGAACAACTTGGGTATTCCAATGTTTCTTCTCTCCTACGGATTTATCGGTCTGCCTATTGAAATACTATTGGTCCAATACGTATTATATAGTATAAAATTATTTGATTATAATTCTGTATTTTATACACATTTTTTTAATAATATATGAGTACATAACTTCAACAGAAACTTCTTATTTTCAATAATTTTTGTAACAGGTTGTTATTTTTGTTTAATTAAAACGTAATTATTATAAAAAAAACAAATATTTTCACCATAGACACCTACTCTGGTTTTTCCCTCTTCGGTTAGATACCCACTTAGTTTCATTTTCTTAACGCAAGCCACCTGTTTCTCATTGGAATGACTTTCAGGAAGTACAAAAGGAAGCTCAGCTGGAATTCAAAATGAAAGGCAATAAACCCGAAAGTTTTTTTTCTCTAAATCTCAGAGTGACATTTTTTTTCATTCATACTATCTGTCTTTTATGCTTCGAAGCTGACTTTAATTTATTTGTAATTAATTTGTAAATTTGACAACTGACGCTTTTAAAAACCTACAATTCGATAGATATTGGCTACAGTATTCTTGAATTTCACAAACTGTTTTGAATAACGATCTACTTTTTATCACATTAATGCATCTTAAATAGCTAAACACAAGGAGAGGCTATCTAGAGATTTTATTATATAAAAAATCTTTTACTTACAAGGCTTAAACCAGTGGTTTCCAAACTTTACGTTACTACGCCTCCCTTTTAAAACTATCTAATCTTGGCGCCTCCCCCCTTTTATTTCATTAAATACATTTTTACACAGAGTGCTTTTTTCTTCAATTCGATTCAACCAAAATTTAACAAAGGTTTTTGTTTCCATATAGGCATTTTTATAAGTCAGGAAATACACTACAAATAATTATAAAATAAAATTCTACATGTGAATTTATCACCAATCACACACACTACATAATCACATGAAATTGTACCACACAGACATGTATATTAAAAAATGTTAATATTCTGTAACTAAAACAGCGCCGCATGCGACTTTTTTTACTAATAGAACGAATTTGTGGTGTGTGTTTATCTCACTTAACTGGTCGATCCACCACGCCGGGCTCCCCAGGCTGGAATCCTGTCAACCCCCCTCTTGTGGGGGCCATGCAACAATAGTATAGAAATGAGGTATAATAAAATTAGTCTACATATCTTCATACAGGTTGGCAAACAACTGTTTTTTTATGTAGTTTATAACTAGCTGCCATTTTATATACTATGCACTTGTAAACTGCAATCCTGTTGCTACATTATTGTGGTAAACTTTTTGCGCCTCCCCAGGGAGGCACGCCCCCCAGTTTGGAAATCACTGGCTTAAACAATATTTTAAGCTTGTTCAGTTTTTTCATAATATCTATATCGGTCGGCGTTGCAAATCTACCCTTATTACGAGGTAGATAAGACATGAATTACTGCCAAGGTGAAAAAAACATTAATTTCCCTAAGCATTTTTTTTGATTTTCCATTATCAAATATTTGCTATCTTTTTTGAATATCAAGAACCTTTCACGATCCACTAATAAGTCGCAAAAGTCGGGCGAAATTAAAAAATGCTGCAATTTGTACATCCTTTTCATTTCGGGTTCTCTTTATCTGTTTTAATATTCTTTTAATAAGTATTGGTAATAACTACGCATTTTTATATTATTTGAATTACTGAGAAAAATAAGAGAATAATTAATTTGAAGAAGTAAGGTAATTTAAATACGATTGTCATCGAAATGAAGATGTTGAAAGTCTAAAAGAATTATATTATTTTATTTTAATTGCAATACTCAATAATATGGGGCTCAATAATGTATATATTTTTTTAATTATCAGTACATATTATAGTAGTAATAATAAATATACATAAACTCAATTTTCGGAATTTTGTTATCTACTCTATCTGTCCATTTTGTGTGTGCCAAACACGTGTAACTTAATGTACTGCAGCACGGGTTTGGGTCAAAATCCCGAAGGTCGGAATCCCGAAGGCCGAAATCCCGAATGGCCAAAATCCTAAATCCCGAAAGAGACAAAAATCCATTTTTTGTGGAAAAATGTATTAATAATTGTCGAAATACATATTTTTTTATTGCATTTTCTTTTATAAAAAGTAGTATATTTTGCTTTCGAGTTGATAGTTGTTGAGAATTATTACTGTTTGTATTTTTATATTTTTCGGGATTTCGGCCTTCGGGATTCCGGCCATTCGGGATTTCGGCCATTCGGGATTTCAGCATTCAGGACTTCGGCATTCGTGATTTCGGCCTACGGGATTTCGGCTTTCGGGATTTAGGCTTTCGGGATTTAGGCTTTTGGGATTTCGGCCATTCGGGATTTCGGCCATTTGGGATTTTGGCCTCCGGGATTTCGTCCGGCACCCCTGCAGCACATAGCTTCAGTGGGAAATTTTTGGTATAAGAAAACATGCTGGCGGCGCTTTTTAGTAGACTAATTTGGGATGATTGTAGATGTGGATGCTGGGGAGGGTGATTTAAACCGGAGTTAATCCAGGCACTTACCTTGATGTTGTTCGGCTGTGAGTGTCACTCTCACGGTTCACTGAGGTTTTGGTGTTAATGAAGACACTCAAAAGGATACTCGTTTTATGAGTCACCATGTATTCTTTTACAGTTGTTAAGTCACAAGAGCCGGTATCATGGGTTGCCAGGTGCTTAGTTTACGGAGTTTGTAATGAGACTCGAATTGAATTATTGCTTTGACGACGGTCACACTGTAGCAAGTTGATACGGTCGTGGTCTACGAATAACTGCCTTTATATCAATTACGAGTGACTGACGACCCGTTAAATAGTTAAGCGCTTGAATTACAACAATAAATAAGGATAGTTGGCATGAAATATTTGTGCGGGATTACGGATTGAATTGGGATCATAATCGGCCAAACCACATGCGTTTAACAAATTTCACTTGTGATGGGGCGCAAGTATAATAGCAAAATGCCACATCAGCGCGTATGCGGGAGCTACTTTATCATTCGTTTGGCTAGCCGTGTGACTTCCCCACGTGACTTTTTTTAATTTATATATTAATAATTTTGATTTATGACCATATCCAGGCATGGCTTTAAGTGCTGAATACAGGACAATTTGGTAATACTGTAATATTTTAAATATTTTTTTCATATAATATTATTTTACACCTAGTAGGTAGTTGTATTATTTATTTGCTTTTGCATTATCGTGGGTTTACTGACAAAAGTTATTAAGTCTCTAAATCATGTTATGTGGGTCTATTCTATGCTTATCGACCGCTAAAGTGATAAAGTGAAAAATATTATCAAACTTAGGGTAGGTTTGTATCAAAATATTAGCACTTATTGTAACAATTACACGAAGCCGGTTTTTATTGTTGCAATAAGTGCTATATTTTAACAGCACCTATCTTGCTGCTGTTAAAATATCGCACTTATTGCAACAATAAAAACCGGCTTCGTGTAATTGTTACAATAAGTGCTAATATTTTGATACAAACCTACCCTAAGTTTGATACTATTTATCAATTTAGTGTTCGATAAGTATAGAATAGACCCAATGGAGTAATCGCAATTTGAAATTTGACATACCCACTTAAATCAGACATAATACTATTTTTTTTGTGCTTTATGTGCATGTTCTATAATATATCGAATGGCCTTGAATTTTTAGTCTAACATCCATACTTATACATTGACACATAATCCGTTGTTAACAATAAATACTTTAAATATCGACTTACCAATTTTTGGCAGCAAGCATATATTAATAATAAACATAAGAGTTTTGTATTTTTGCCTATATAAGCGTATCATTGCGAAGGTGTATTCTATAAAATAATGGAAAAAGAATGATATGAAGCTACTTTCATATATAGAAAGATCGTAAGTGTTTTCTTTACAGCATTTAAATCGTATTAAAATAAGATTATTTCCTTGGAACATAAAGCAGTATTATACTTAACATGTTGTGACTACCAAGTATCGTTTGTGAAATGCATTATTTGTTCCACGCGAAAGATTCCACATGAGATTTTCTACTTGATTTCTTTGCAGCAAAGTAATGCATTTTCTTTTGTACTTTTGTCTTGTTGGAAATGCTCAATAAAACAGTTGTTGATACAACACGATTTTATAAACATTTAAGATAAAGCGCATTATCTTAGTGCATAAAGAAGATTTATTCTGAATAATCAATAAATCCATGGGGGGACATGCTCGTCGAAGGTCAAAATTGAGTTTTTATTGTATTTTCAAACGATGATCCTGGACACTCCTTAAACATTGTAGATAATCTATTTATATAATTTTGAAGCCTTATTATCCTTTATAGTTATTTTAAACATTTAATGACTGCATAAAGTATTTTTGTTACATAAAATAGTATTCTTTTAAACCTCTCGCTCTAATGTTTTAAAATATAGTCATATTTCGGTACATAACTGTGCAGTGGTGTTAAGATTTTTTACGTTTATTAATTTTTAAACGCATTTATATAACTATTAGTATAATTTATTATGAGATAATTTTTGTAAAATATTCACGATAAAAAATTATATTGATAATCTCTGTGATCCTTAATTTGACAAGAATTAGGTATTTTATTATTCAAAAAATCGGCAAGATTAACACATTTGAAGATAATTCTAAAGATATTTATTATAAGCTATGTCCTTGACCATTCAAGTGTGATAAACATCTTATGAATAATGATTGCTTTATAATAATTATTGACCTAAGAATAAGGTAATGTTTTTTTGAAATACGCCTTTTCTTTTGTCATTCCCCAGTGGTTAAGCTACAACATACGGCCGTAGCCATAAATTGACAAACTATAATTGAAGTAGGGAGTAAAATGATATTGACGCGCGTTAACATAATTTTACTCCTTACTTTAATTATAGTTTGTCAATTTATGTCTACGGCCGTATGTTGTAGCTTAACCACTAGGGAATGACAAAAAAAAAATGGCGTATTTCAATAAAACACTACCTTATTCTTAGGTCAATAAGTATTATAAAGCAATCATTATTCATAAGATGTTTATCACACTTGAATGGTCAAGGACATAGCTTATAATAAATACTTTTAGAATCATCTTCAAATGTGTTAATCTTGCCGATTTTTTGAATAATAAAATGCCTAATTCTTGTCAAATTAAGGATCACAGAGATTATCAATATAATTTTTTATCGTGAATATTTTACAAAAATTATCTCATAATAAATTATACTAATAGTTTCATAAATGCGTTCAAAAATTAATAAACGTAAAAAATCTTAACACCACTGCACAGTTATGTACCGAAATATGACTATATTTTAAAACATTAGAGCGAGAGGTTTAAAAGAATACTATTTTATGTAACAAAAATACTTTATGCAGTCTTCAAATGCTTAAAATAACTATAAAGGATAATAAGGCTTTAAAATTATATAAATAGATTATCTACAATGTTTAAGGAGTGTCCAGGATCATCGTTTGAAAATACAATAAAAACTCAATTTTGACCTTCGACGAGCATGTCCCCCCTTAACGTATTACAGTACCTTATAAAACTTTCAATAAAGTATTCAATAACTAATTTTATTTGTATTATATATCACAAAAATCTAAGTATTTTTTCACGAGCCCTATAAAAAAATATTTTTGTTATTTTAGATTTTCAAAAAAATCTCATTCAAGCTCGGTTTTAGAGAAGAAGAAAAAACAAACGTCACTTACCACTTTCTCTGGTACAACGCAACTAAGGAAAAGTGTTTTTTCTCTCCAGATTATTTCCCGAACACAAAAAATAATGATTGATTTAAAAGATATTCATTCTCAGAAAATATATTTTTTTCAGTTTCACTTTTTTTTTAAATATAACAATAAGAATCATTATCAGCCAAGATAGTTGAGAGCTTTCCCTAGCCCATTTTATACTTTTCGGTCTCTAGTTCTTCCTTGTAAGGCATATATACTTAAGTTAATTGGTATACCTTGTCTGTTAGCTATTGACCCGATTGATTTAAATATTATGTATATACAGTTTACATGACGACCCTTGTAGTCCAGTACCTATGGCGTTAGCTTTTTATCCGGAGGATTCGGATTCGATTTTCAGTGAGCTCACAATATATTTATGTGATTTCCCCAAACCCTGGGTGATGTCTATTTTAATTTTATTTCAATTTAAAATTACAAACATTACAAATTATAAGTTTAAGATGTTAATAATATGACATTTAGAAACAAAGAAATATAAAACAGAATTACATAAAAAAAGAGATAGATCAGTATGGAGATAGATAGTAAGTTATTAAACAGTAGAAATGTGTAAATACAAAAAATATAAATTAGATAGGTACAAGGAAGTGGCAAGGAAGGATAAGGATGTGACCATTTCAATTCTATAACTACACTACTGCTTCGTTTTACTACAGTAGTGTTATTTGCCTCTGTAGTGCTAATAATAATATAATATATCTGACATCAAAAAGAGTTTTCATGATAAACTTTATCATGAAAACTCTTTTTTATTATACCACTACGGAATGGTGGTAATAAGATTCATCTTTAAGCCGGAATTAATGATGGGGCAGTTTTTTTCTTTTTATGGGCACACCGTCGTAAAAAGGGGTCAGAACTTTTCCGCATTCTTTATTTTTGGGAAAATTTGTAACTCTGTTTAATGTCTTTTGACACCTGAGTCGGGTATAATTTGTTCTGTAAAATTATATCCTGGTTTTGTTATATTTTTTCAGCTGCTCAAGTCGCTACAGCTTTCTGCGGCGTGCGGAAGTAATTAATTAAAATTGCTACAAACATTCTTCTTTCTTTAATTTTATATTATAATTGACTTTTTCTGTTTTTCGACATCTAGTGGGAAGACAAGCAGATTTTTTTTAAAACTTTGGCCTACTTCTCAAAATAGCCTCAGCAATAATTTTTTCTTGTTTATTTCATGTTCAATATTAAGAAGATTATATGGGTCTCCACTGTGTGGAATGTGTATTAACATACTTATTTCTGTTTTTACGAGAAACTTGCTCAACCTATTAGGTCCATACTCTGGGTCCAAACACGCATTTAAAACAACATGTGAATTAGAAAATCTGGGATTCGAATTTGGAACCTACGACATTATAAGCCGACGCGGTAGCCGCTTAGTCATCGTGGGCGTCATTGCAATTATTTTCTTCCAAGAAATTTAATTCCAAACAACATAAATTATCTAGGACAATATACTAGAATCATTTTACTATAGCGTAATGGATAACGCAAAAGTGATTCGTTTACTACAATGCTTGTTTTAATGCTAGCAAACAATACCAACACAGCTGCGAATCATTTTTGCCATACCCATCCTATTGTCTCACTGTATGATGTAAAATGTTTCCACTATAGTAGCGACGGACTTACGGCCTGACAATAAATAGTCCAAGAAATAATATTGTATACATAACAGTCTAATATATTATATAAATATTTTTTTTATTCAAACTAATAATTTACAAGATTTAAGAATGTAACATTCTTTTTATTGAACTGGGTGTCGTATTTTTTAAGAAAATTTAAAAACATTTTTTCTATTGGTTATATCTTTCTCAGAAGTGTTTTCAAATTATGTGTGTTCAATAAAATGAATTATTTGTTGAATAAAAAAAGAGTTATTTAAATTATTGGCAATTTCAAGTAAGTTACAACAAAAAATCTTGTAGTGATCCGTGACGTCGGTTAAGAATTATTAACCCATAGCTTACGCGCCGCACAAAATTGTGTTTTTGCTAATTACTTTTCAAATGCAAATTAACACGTTAATTATAAAATTAATTAAAAAGGCCCGTAAGCATTGTGTTAAGACAATCTAATACCTACCTTGCTATAAAATACAAAAGCCGATTGCCAATAGTAAAGCAAATATTTTGAAAGGGTTTCAGATAATATTGTAAGAACCATTAGTTAAAATTCGTCGCAATTAGATAAGACTCCTATGTCATAGTGGCCAATGTACACGGGCGCGAATCTGCTGAGACGGCAAAAGTCCTTTGAGACTGCAGCAGTTCAACAGAATAAAAACGATTTATTGTAAAACTTTAAATATCTGTGATATAATAACATAAGTTTGGAATACATAAAATATAGTCGCAACAAAAATATTCAGCAAATAATTCATTTAAGACCCGTAACTCTTCTGAGATTTAAATCGATGTTTTGCCGGAGTAATCCACCCCATGACAATGGTATAAGCAATCAGAGTTGATTATTTATGACTTTGACTCATATTCGATTTAGCTTTATCCATTCATTCTGTATGTAGCTAAAAATTAATGACTGAACGTTTCATTCATCAATTAACAATACGTTTGACCTAACAATAAGATGTATGATCTGGGTGGCTTTTAACACAATGATAATAATAATCTTCTATAATACACAAGGATCAAGTAAATTCTATTGATGTTTCATTTAAACTTAAAACTTTCAAAGATATTAGCGCTAATCTTTCATTTGAATAACAAAATGATTTCAAGATTGTTGTATACATAATATAAAATAAAACTCTACCTTAAATTTTCTTTTTGTGTCATATTACTGTTACCAGACATTTTGGTCAACAAGGTCCATCCTGAGGTCAAATCGGTCTTTGTTATTTTGAAATAGGAGATTCATTTTCTGCACGGTGTTAGGGAATGGCTTCACCGGAAAGACTTAGAGCCGAGCCACACCGGGCGACTCTGGTCTCGAGACCAGTCGCCGAGACCAGACCGATGTATGCAGTTATCTGGACCATGCCACACCTGGTGGCCCAGTAGTCGCATAAGCAATAAAGTCGCGCGATCAGTAAAATCTCGTTCGTGCGCTCGGTCTGGTCTCCCGGTCTCTCTGGTCTCTCTGGTTGGGCGATCGGTTGCGATGTATGAAAACATAATATAGCTATGTATTGAGCGCTGCCACACTAGGCGACCAGTCGCCGGCAGCCACGCTGCGGAGAGAACTAATTTTTTGCATAGTTGCGTGTACATTCATTATTATTATTATTGTTAGCTGCCTCTCTGATCACCGGCAAGTCACCCGAAGAGACCAGTCGCGCGAATGGTCGCGAGACCAGAGTCGCCCGGTGTGGCCTGGCTCTTAGCCCAACACGGCAATGCAATGGTGGAGGGAGTGCCGCATGCCAACTACCGCGGCAATAATGAACTCTAAATAAATATACTGTTTGACACTACGTCGCTATAGGATTTGTTTCCCGAATAGACCAAATGTCAATTTTACAGGAGACGAAAAACGAATTTCACTGTCGTATATTTAAATATCAGTAAATGTATCAATCATTCTTTCCACACTGTATGATTGCAACATTATCTAAGAATAGATTCCAAGAATAATATACTGGTATAAATCATTAAATGCACAGAAAATACGTTTTATTTACAAGTACTCACTGTGGATATTCGGGAAATTTTTAGCGCTCTCTCAGAATAATGGATATTCGGTACAAAACAAGGACGTTCGGGGTTTAAGACCGTAGCGTATTGCTGCACGGCCCACGGATTACTGAGTGGTCAAAAAGTACACGCCTCAAATGTTATATTTATTTACACGATAATTGTTACTTCTTTACTTCTACTATTTAAATACTTAATGATCGTAATCACCGAAGTTCGTATGTAATAATAACATGCGACAATCGCTTTTCCGGTTTTTTTCGGATTAAGTACCTAATAAAATAGTTTTTAAGTAATTACCTATTTCTTTATTGAACGAATAATTCACAAAATTTAAGAATGTACCATTCTAATAATTGAACATACATAATTTTAAAAATCACTTCTGAGAAAATATATTATAACCAATAGAAAAAATATTTTTGAAAAACTAAGACAACCGGCAGGAATCGTCCCTGCATCTCCTGGGTTTACGACCCAGTCCACGAATTACCCACTATGCTACGAGGTGATATACTTATGACGACAAACTTTATCTATTGGCCTTTTAATACCTGCTCATCAGTATTCTTCAAAATCAAGCGACTATCGGCGATCGGTTTTTGTATATTAAATAAAAGTAGGTATATACTACTTCAATTACTAACCGATGTCACGGATTTCTCCAATGTGTAATGATGTACTTACTCGTACTTGCTAACAAATTTATATTAATACTTTTTCCAAAAAAAAAAAAAAAATCTATGTATTTTTTTTTTCCCCGACCATGTCCGATCCTAATAGGATCATATGAGCCTCCACAGAGTAGAGGTTTGTATTGACAGATTTTGTTTTTTACGAGAAATGGATGTCAGCCACTTGCTCAACCTATTAGGTCCATACCCTGACACACAGAAATTGAAAAAACAATATGTGTACTTGCCAGACCTATTATTCGAACTTGGTACCCACGGCGTTATAGTCCAACGCTTAAGCCGCGCGGCCACCGTGGGCGTGTATATATGTATATATATCTGTATATTATTATATCTATATATTTCTATAATTAACAATTAAACTTATTACAAACCACCAAATAAATATTAGGTATATATTTACTATTGGAATGACAACACAAAATAATATCATCGATAAACTAATTACCATTGGCTGCCAATATCAGGTAGGTATCAATATCCTAAGTATATAATATTCACCAAATAAATAGTTACTAACATACATATTAAATTAAATTAACTATCAGCGCAATCAAAAATAAATAATAGCGTCGCCTTTATTTTCATAGAAATACCTAGATTAAAAGTAAAATAAAGACAAACAATGTTTGATTAATAATAATTTGAAATAACAATTATTTTTTACGTCATAGTAGTTGCCGGGTCATACTGTAGAATTCATATAACCGTTGGGATTTTGTGTCATTTATCAAAACAAAATGCAGTTATTTAGGTTAAAATACTCGCTTTCATAACTTTACTATAAGTTCAGGGCGAACTGGTGATGTATCAGCTATAAATGATCTTTTTAAATTTGATGAATTCACTATTAAAACAATAGTAACTTTAAAAACAATATCAATAAGACGAAATTTGAAAGAGGTCTCCAGACGGCCGAAAAATATGAAAGCGGGCGTGATTGTTTTAGAGCTAGACAGCGTGATTGTGGGAGCGAGATGCACGGCGTCAGCGCGGTTTGATTGGCTAAAAGTCATATTCGGGAAATAAAAACTCAGCCAGAGATTTATTTCGACAGAAATTAACTTGGATATTCAGGTACGAATAGTTGGACATTCGGGAGAACACCACGGAGTAATTGTAACTTAACATGGCGTATTCGGGTTTTTTAAAAAAATATCTCTGTTCCTAGATAAAAATATATTGATTTTATAAATGATTTCGGTAGAGTTCGATACAAGAAATTGAACTGCATTAAAATGTCGATTTCGACAAAAATGGATATTCGGGAAACAAATCCTATAGCGACGACTATTTAATCGGAGTTATTTTAACAGTAATAACATCGGCATTTCAATAAAATATTTAATGATACGGCATTATAGAAATCGACAATCCTCACGAGAGCTCCGGCAGCAAGACGGTCCAGCCTTCGCCTCCCGGATATCAAGCCCCAAACAACTTGACTTAGGATATTCCTGTGATTACGGGGCACATATGCTATTGCGTCATCCCCTTCATATGTAGTTGTTTATCGGAGTTGTAGGTTTGTTGAATTTATGTGATGAATTTAGTTGGTTTTCCCGGCACTTGATGATGTCCAACGGAGGTTTTTAGTCTCCTAATTGCAATGGTGTTGTTTGAAAAGTTCAAATGTTCAGTCAATTTTCTATTTTCCATTCTTCGTCTGCGTCTCTGCCAGTCTTCGTCTGCGTCGTAGTGCTTTTGGGAGTGTTAGGTTTTATGTTGCTTTTGAGTCCCTCTTCTTTGATTTGTTCTTCCTCTTTTGATTTTTTGTCGTGATTTTTACATCTGGTTCTGCCGCGGCGTTGATGATCGGCGTTGTACAGGAGTCTAACGGGTAATTCATGGCTTTGAGGAAGTCTGTTCTGTTGCAATCTTCAATGACTTTGGTGGTGATTGGAATGATTCTTTTAGATATTGGGTCAGATCTTGTAGATATGTTTTGGAGGTTTTGTGATCGAAGTTCTTTGGTATTGAGGTTTTTGTCCTTTATTATGTTACGGGTGACGTTAGTGTAATACTCTTCGTGACTTTGTTTATCGCTAAAATCTGAGGATGTATTTGCATCTGATGGGAAGTCGATGCAGTCAATTTCGTTGAAAATCCTGGAGACAGTAAGTAGATATCTTTTGCTGTCGGGGTCTTTAAAGATGGTAATGACGTGTATAAGAAACATTAGTCTGTCTTCTCGGGTTTTGAAGTGGTGTCTCAGGTATTTTAGAAATTTTTCTTTATCTAAGGTTTCGTGTCTGGCTAGTTCATAATTTCCGTGTTCGAGATCCTTGTCAGTGATCTTGTCTTCATGATCGCTAGTTTCTGTAGTATTTTCTAGAGGTATCAAAGGGCTGACAACATGTTTTATATTCTTAACATACATTTTGTTACTGCCTTTATTGGCGTTTGGATTTTGATGCTCCTTTGAAGGTAGCTATAATTCATAAAAGGGTTTGGCGCAGCCTTTATTAATACATTGATAAATTAAAAAGATTAATTGCTAGACATCATATTATTCCATAACATGGGACCTTGTTAACCCGAAATCTTTACATGAATTATATAATTATTATGTTCTTTAGAATTGATATATTATGTTCACAACGTTGCAGAATAGCATTAAAATATCCTAGCTTTCCGGTTTAAACTTGTTTTTTTTATTCTGTCTAACGATTTTCCATCCCCAACATCACCTTAACATTCATAACTGTATCCTTCTAACATAATATAGATCATCACCAATATTTTAAACACCTAAAGTGTTTTCAAGTTATGTCTGTGAAAGTCCTAGTCATCGTTTCGTAAAATGAGAACCTAAAAAACAGCATTTTATTATTCACATTTGGGTCATGACCATATTGTACCTTTTTTAGTCAAAAAGCTGTCCTAGGCTCTTGATATATATTATAAACACATTATATATGTGCCAAATTCAAGCAGTATAAAATTGATACTCTTGAACCATACCTATGTAATTTAATATATATTTAGAAAAGTTTAACGAGTATCACAGGTTACTGAAAAAAATATAATTGGTTTTTCATTTTGGTTTTCTGTATGAATGAGGTATTTCTTGGCTTCGTGGAAGTCATATTTTTGATCAAGTGTGGCCTTTTTCTTTTTTTATTAAACATCATAAAAATTTTTCTTCTTTTACATATTCACACGAAAAATACTTTTTTACAGTGAGTATTAATAAATTATCGACTGGCTGAAGTATTCAAAACGAATGGACTGTTTCCCGATCCAGATCGTTACCCATTATGTAATTACTGTGAATTTAATAAATCTTTAGAATTTACGAGTATTAAAAAAATAAACACCAATCAGATTAAAATAAGTAATTAATCGCAGACGTTTTCTTAAGTACATATTTTAGTCAGTTCTAACGAATTAAAATTGCACTACTTTTAATAACGAAAATTAAAATAAGCATTACATAATTTGAAAACACCACAGACAAATCTTTTTTGAGAAAAATATGACACCCAACGGGATTCGAACCCGCTTTCCTGGGATTCGCGCCCGTATAGTATACCAACTAAGCTATGTGTGTCCTATCTAATTGCGATGAAATTAACTAAAGGTTTTTGCAATTCACTCTGAAGCGCTTGTTGAATTGCGTTATTGTTTGGCAGTCGGCTTTTGTATTTTAAATCAAAGTATTAATAATTACGTTAATCACTAACCAGTATCGTACTTACACTCGCTAATAATTTAATAAACTATTTTTTTAATTCAACGAATAATTCACAAAATTAAGAAAAGAACACTTAATAAAAAATGGTTTATTAAAGAAATCTAGTAAGTAGTAAGTACTGTAATTTAATCCATTTGTGATGTTTTCATACAAACATACTATCTCAAATATTGACATATTTCCAAAATTTATACAAATTCATCTTCTTCAGCAAAGAAGTGGTCGAAGAAAATTCCATTCAGTTTTAATCATTTTTGTCGTTTGTAAATTGGTTCAATGTTTTCGGTAAATCAGTAGTAAACATACGATTTAATTTTTATTTATTTATATGAAACAAAATACCTCAGAGGCGATAGGTTCATTTTACAACGTTTTTATCAGGTCGTATTCTTGTTTGACCAGTACAAATCTTGCAATCAATTTTTAGCTAACTTCCCGACTAGCTAGACATTTGAAACTTTTAGAATATATCAGAACACAATGCCAATGCATTTTTTAATACTTTTAGCCATTTTTAAGTGGAATTAAATTAATTTTCAGTTAATTCTATTTTGTATGAAAAGTTATTTCGGAAGAAATCCGTAATCCAATCCACTATTATTGGTTGCTAGGGTCCTAACAACTAAATTATTAATATATACGTGCTAAGTATTTTATATTTGTTTGTTTGTTGCAAAATAGCAAAAAAATGATTTGTTGACAATTATTGCCTTATTTGTCCTAAATTATTATTACATAGAATTGTCTAGTTTATATGATTCAACAGAAAATTTAAAAACGTGGATTATATAAAAAATTCTATCTTTAGTTTTATCTTGTAATTATTATTTTTATTTATTTATATGAAACAAAATAAGTCAGAGGCGATAGGTTCATTTTTATAGTGTTATGGTATTAAAATAATATAAAACATACATTAAAATAGCTATGAACTAAAACAACAATTATTGGTAGATTATAAAAATATCGTGATTTATGTTCCGTAGATATTTTACATTCATATTAGCTATGTATTTATGCAACGTATTAATTTCTCACATGTATTATAATATATTTAATAATTAATTTGCGAACTCAGCCCAACTTCATTATAAACTGTCGGAACTAGTGACTAATAATTAATTGCAACTACGTATTGCAAATTCGGAGCAACCAACTTAGTTGATTGGACGATTAACAAATAGTTTCTTAATTGCTAAGTGTGCTCCTCTAGATTGTGGTAATCAATGTAAAATCGGTTTGTTCCAATCAGCAATTTTCGATTTGCTACGTCGCAATATTGTGTAGTTATATTGTGTCTTCATCGTAAAATGAACTCCATTGAATATATTAATAATATAAATTGATTTTTGAAGAAGGTATTGCGTTGTTTAATTAATAAAAAAGCATGGAGTAAGTATGGATATAATAATATGACTTAAATTAGTTATCTTCAACTAGACATAGAATAATGAAATAAGATTTCAATTTGAGGTTAGCGTGTTTAATGACAATAAACAATTTCTGTATTATCGGAAACACGACGAACATAATATTTATTTTTACATGGGTGTTTTTTTTTTTATAACCATGCCCTTGCTTTTTCGTACAAGGTGGTTGGGTGGGTTAGTTGCATTGATGTGGAGCTAATTAGGTTCCTCCATTTATATCTTTAATTTTCTTTATGGCCAGGATTACATATTTTGTGTAGTGCTCTTGAATTGTTCTATTGCTTAGTACTTCGTGAGGCTTTTGGAGGTCAATTTCATAATTATGCTGTCTACATCGAGTCCTGAGAGTCCATCGCTCCCTTTCTAGTATAGGGCAGTCGTTGATGACATGCCACACAGTTTGAGATGTGTTGCCGTCACATGGACAACAGTCATCATCCCTCAATTTAAATCTTTTTAGATAAAAATATTTTCGATAATAATATGAGTATAAATCACTCTAAAATTGTATAATTTCTGACCCAAGTTACTGAATACTATGTATCCGTAGTTATCAGCCAGGAACCAGGTAAAGAATTCACGGGTCATCTTGACCGTTTTTTGAAGCCTAACCCATTTTATTATAAACGATTAAGAGAGAAAAACATGCGTATTTTGGAGCAAATATAACGCAAGTACACGTATGTTGGTCACAGTATTTACCACGCGGCAGATTAATAAATAAAAACGTTAACCCAGTTGCCATAAACCAAGATTTTAAAGCAAGATTTACTTAATTTCTGTATTTGTTTATTCATAAACCCTTAGAAATATACGACCTTGAAAATGTCCTCAAATATAAAATACTATAGCGGCATGACTTATAAAACAGACCCATAGATGGCGCTGCTCATTGATTGAACGCAGCAAGCACTATGTATACGGATAAGGATTTAACTCTATGTTGATTCCGTAATTGATATCTCTCGCAGAGCTCTCACAGTCTTACACCCAGCTTAGTCTGATCAGCTTTGACCCCTTTTATCATACAGGTTCTTTTTTTGAGACTAAGCACCTTACACAATCGAAATTAGTTTCTAGTGATAAGTGTGGTTTCTATTTATCAAACGTGATACCTACCTGAACTGAACTGATCCTTTGGCAAGTCCATCTGGTTATTTGGTCGAGCGAGTCATCTTATCTTGTTTATCTGTTTTCGAGTACAGTTTGAAATAGGTATTCTCTGTCATTATTTATTGAATCTCTGTAAACTCTGAATAAATACTAAAACCGGAAGTGTTTCTATTTTATAAATAAAACATACTATAATGGATCGAGTCCACAATAGATTTTTTAGATTTCTCTACTTAAAGACATACAGAGTCTTTCCTTATGATAAAGATAATAAAATTAATTTTCCGATTCGTCTTCTTCTGGGTATGCTATCAATATAATCCCTGTCCACCCGAAGAGTGATTGCTCTTTTAAAGCATTTCTTTTTACTTCTTCGTGGGTTCATTTACAATTCGTATATACTGGCAAATATTAATAATGTCCATGTTCCCACCAATATCACACGTAACACTACGGTCTTCATGATACCTTGTCGCAGAACAGATGTGATGTTTTATGATGCCGTGTATCGTGCAATTAATTTATTTGATGAAACTTTTAAGGTTGATTTGATTTTTATTAACTATATCATGTTTGTGGACGTGTTAAACAGGTTAAATTTATAATTGTATTTATCATTTTACTCTAATATCTACATAAACATATACTGTCTTTTCTACTTTCTTGTTATACTGGTTATTATTTTGTAATTAAGTATTTTTTTATAATTTTGTATTAATTATGTATTATGGCGCATTGGCCAATCGCTGTAATGCCGTGATACTTTTTTCTAAATAAGTAAATAACTGGCGACCAACGCGGGCCCAAAGTATTTCTATTTTATAAATAAAACCATCCTATAAAACCAAATTGAATCGTGTAATTATTCTGCCTACGTCAAGTGATGTCGTTTTGATGAGAGATTTTTGAACCATGAGATATGTATGAATTATTTTTAATTTATGTTTTTAATCATTATTTATAGGTAAGCATCCCGTCAAGTGGCAGTGGCCGGGAGAACGGAATCTCTCGAGAGTCAGTCAGGCGTGCTGCATCCCGCGATGGTCTTTGCACTCCTGGAGCTGGTGGTGGTGCCAGTGGTCCGCCCATCGAGACAACATACACATTCACCAGACACGCCATACGGTCCAACTATATGGACAAAAGTATAGAAGCAAAGAAAAATGTGAGTAAATATGAATATTACAAATTATATTATATTCATAAATATGTTTATCGGCTTTTATATTTTTTATCAATCATTGATTATTAGGCAAGTATGACCAAGCAGTAATGTATTTGCTTAAAATGACGTTCAAATCACGAGTCTGGAAAATTCACATTTTATTGTTTTTTAATGTGTAGCTAACATCCATTTTTTGTAAAAAAAAAAATCTGTTAATACAACCTCCACTCTATGAAAGCCTATGTTATGAACCTCTAGTAATCGAACATGGTGAAATAAGAAAGTAATATATAAGTCCTTTTTCATGTTTGTTTTCAATTCGAGCGGGTTCTTCCCAAAATTTATAATTAACCCCATGCTCTGGATCGAAATACATATTGAGAAAAGATCATAAACGTATGTTCGAATCTGTCAGAAACGGATACTCTACCATTCATTCATTTCGGGTGAATAAGAGTGCAATAATTCAACATAGTATACGTACTGCATACGTCGGTCATATTTACCGCTATGACAATTAGTATGATTTACTACAACGCATATTGCAGGGAGATGTAGATGGCATCAAAAGCGCATGTAAATAGAGTTTCTCTTAGATACACAACCGCTGCAAGTAGTGACATAATGTTCACGGCGTTAGGAATCTAATGGTACGTTTACATTTGACATTTATATTGTCATATTTATGTATGACACCATATTCACCAAGTGTAAACAGTAATTATATTTGTACCAGCCACTTATTTTGCGTGTGTCGACACTCACCCGTCACTTATTCAATCTACTTATATACGCAAATGTAAACACCGCGTATTCGACAATTCCGAACTTGCCGCGATATATCACCGAAGTTGGACTCCCGTCTACTTTTATATCAAGTACCTGACACATTATTCGTAGTTTGACAGGTACCTAGTGAATTGCATAGGTATATTTCTAAAACAACGGACAATCAATTATCATAGGTACACCATGAATGTATGCCCAACGTTTACGTTAATAAATGTACTGTAGCAATCTGTCAAAAATCATAGACAGTGAGAAATAAATCGGATGTGCCATGTTATATGGATTTTGTTCAAAAATAAATTATCGCTTTTTCTCGGCACATACGATTAATTCTGATGCACTATGTGAAGAAAAAATGCGCTTCAAATGGTATTACCTAATTCATTTTGGCCCACACCCATTGGCGGCCCTAGGTAGAACACTTAGGGGGTCATTTTTAAATAAGTAATAATATTATTGGAGCTTGGCTTTTCGTTGTATACTTAAAAAACGTATTGCAAATTGGGTTTTTAAACATTATAAAAAAAGTGCTAGAAATTGTTATAGATAACCTACTTACTCTTCAAAAAATGTCCATTTCACATCAAACAATCAAACACATTTAATAAAATACCGTAGCTTTTTAGCTTCATTTTTCATTTAACTGTCACTGTCAGAAAAAGTGTTGTGTACTGATATGGAACGGCGGGATCATTTATATATATAAAACACTTTTTATATTTCCACTAGAAGGTAAATTTTATGATAAATATGGCAGATGAAATTTTAAGCGATAACTTGTATACAATGGTTTAACACAATGAATCCAATCAATGCATATTACTCAAAGGTTGGATTTAAACTAAACTGCATACAAACATTGAAATTGCAAATGCAAATTTTAAACAATAGGAAGCGATAACAAATAAGTATAAAAAGGTTTACCAAAACAATACACGCTCGCTAATTTTATACCTGTTTCATTTTAACACATTGAAAATTTACATCTCTTTCATTTCTGGCAATGACCAAAGTCACGCCTAATACGGCGACAAAATAATATGAAGAAAAAGAAAAAGGTTTTGTTCTTCTCTTCGTCTGACATAGGAAAAATGAGAGAGAAAGAGAAATATTTATAAATATTTTATCCCGGCAGGTTCCGAAATGACCCAAGGTATACACTACACAGCAACCGATCGTGATTCCTTCTGTTTAAATTTTATACACACGGTTAGCGTGCGTCCCGAGTTGACGAGTTAACCGATAATTATAAGACATTGTGCCTACATCTTAGATTATAACCTACATAGATTGTAAGATATTTATTTTTGGAAGGTCAATGACCAAATGACCTAAGGGAGAAGCCGCTAATGCCCACACCTGCACTCGTAATACGATAATATTATATTGAATATGCAATGACGATCAAGTGCTAGATATCGCAATGTTACTGTTAATTGTTCTTCTTCACTTATGGCATTTCTAAATTGTGTGTCTTGTTTTTTGGCAAAAGGTCCAATCTTGCAAACTAAAGTTCACAAATTGAGTTGGATCTTCGATTTTAAACTCTGACATTAAACGGAAGGCACCTAGTTCTTCTCGTCGCTGAATCCATTCCCGCACCCATCTAGACCATTTTTTCCTCCTTTTTGTTGCCAAAAGACTTAAAATAATAACACTCGCTGCTTTCTTTTTTAACATTCCCATATTGACAACTGACATAACGTTTTTGAGAAGTATACAAAATAAGTGTCCGAATAAATTACAATATCATATGTAAACACCGCATATATTTATTCCAATGTTGCCATTGAATAAAGTGTCGAGACTTTATTTCAACGAGAAGTATACCAGAATTTTATGTCAGATCCATGTAGGTGTAAACAGTAAGTGAAATTTTATGTCAGACACATAAAATAAGTGTAACGGTATAAGTGTCAGATGTAAACGTACCATAATACGACTGACCAAGAATATGGAGATATATTGCAAGTTGATTGCCAACCTTTGGTAGAAAACAGCATTAAATGAAAAAAGGTACATGATTAGTGTACATCTCTAAGCACACTAAATTTTAAGCTTGCTTCAAATTGGGTGAAGGGTTTGCCTAAGATGCTGGCTTTTTATCCAAAGGGTTTGATCTTCTGGAAGGTCACAATACATCTATTTGATTTTTTTAAACCAGCTTATCTCTGTAATTGTTTAATCGATACTAAAGTGGAACAACTTAATCTTGAAATAGGATATATTAAATTATTGTTAACATCATTATTTCCGACTACTGGTACTATTACGTCATGAAGCCAACTGCATCGTTGTCTCTCGCTCTGCGTCTCTCTAACTATATCATATTTTCTGTAAAAACTATTGAACTTCACGCTTATTTAGTATGTTTATACCATAGGGATATTAAATAAAAAGAGGGGCAAGGAATCGGCTTTCTCATACAGCTGAATGAAGCAGGCCAACAGTAGCCAACAACTTACGAGAAATAGCGACGTGATAAAAAAAATTCAGGGCATCACGGAGGATTTACTTTGGTCATTATAACGTACTAATATAATATAATGTTAACGTGGAAATTTTGCCACATATTGAATACCAGCCCGCCTCACCATACTTTTCCACCATACAAGCCTGCTTCACCATACTTTCATATAACCTACCGCCCTTAGGTTTATACTATACTTTTCTCTCATTGCTACCGCCATTGGGCTTCATGGCCTATTTTAGTGTTAAAATGAAGAAAAAAAAACGTTCATAATATAACCAGAAAGCGTGTCGTCACTCAGCTAATATAAAATGGGGCTGCGACTCGAAAAAAGGTGGAAACCGGTGGCCTCAGTAGATAAATAATATAAAATATCCATTTACATATAAAAAGGATTTCTTCAAAAGCTTTGTGATAAAGCTCCTTCATAAGTATTCATTCTTTTACAACTTATAATTTCATTGCAAAGTATTTTATAAAGTTTTATCTACGCTTGTAAAGTTTTCATTTCTATGGTATTTACCTACGTTAAATTTATTATAATAGAAAATAGTACAACTACGATTTCATTAAAAGATAAACGTGTTTTCAATATTGTCGCTGAACTATTTCGCCCTCTTGAAATGAATAATCATAACGCTCACTCACGATCTTTGAATGGAGGTAGAGTTGGGACGCCAAGTGTTTGACATAGTTTAACAATACGTATACTTACAAATAATATTAGTCACATATTTGCGATTTTTCTAAAACGTATTTTTATATAATTACAAGATAAAAAGAACTCAGAAGAAGAATCATATAAACTTGACTTGACTAGCTTAAACGATCAAAAAAAAATTGTACTTTATAGAAATAATACTGAAATGTCATATTGATTTCCATAGTAACGCACGTGTATATTAATAATTTAGTTGCTTTGACCCCAGACCCCTAGCAACCAATAATGGTGACGAAATAACTTTTCATATTTAAAAAATGTATTGACATCGTGTTCTGATACATTCTAAAAGTTTCAAAGTCCAGCTAGTTGGGAAGTTAGTTAAAAATCGATTGCAAATTTGTACCGGACAAAGAACCACCGGAGAAATAAGAATACGAGCTAAGAAAAACGTTGTAAAAAATAACTATTGACAATGATATTCTAAGCAAACTAAACTGTCTGAATTAAATAACTATTCAATTCTATTAAATTTATTTTTTTTACATATTGTGGACATTACAAATTATAAGTGTAAGACATTCACAGCATGACATGAAACATTATTATAAAGAAGAATAAAAAGATATAAATGAAAACATAAAAAGAGAACATAATATAAACCTACAAAAGCAGTGAAAATACAATTATACATATATATTAGTTCAAATAAGTACACCGAGTTTGTTCCGAGAATTTAATATTTTATTTAACTAATAAATAATGTAGGCTATTATGTTTAACTTTCCCTTTACGATGCTAATAAATTTTGTCCGTTTCGGTGATGTTATCTTGAAGTTACCGTACGACATTGACAATATTACAGGGAAGTGCCTATTTTGGCAACAGAAACAAGTCTAATATGGATTGATCATTATTAATTGGTAGTACTTATTTATTTTATCTATAAAATGGTCTTAAAGGCAACAACACCATTCATACATAATATTCTTACAGCCTACAAGTCAGTTTCAATCTCGATCGCACCGCTTACATGTTTATATCTTTATCACAATTGAATATGTCTCTCTTTATTACATGTATGTAATGTGGCGCACTATTTGCAATGTACATTTATAATTAATGGCAGGTAAATAAAATCTGATGGATATCTATCAATTATAATTATACGCATTTATATACTGAATAATATTATCGATTTAAAACGTAAATTATAACATTTTAATTATATGTAATACTAATTATTCTAGGAATAGCTGAAATATGAAGATGAGGAAGTGCATATTATTAATTGAAATATTTGCGGATTAATGGGCTGGGTAAATCACGTCACTATTAGCGTAACAGAAATGCGTGATTTTTTTATGTATGAATGTATTTTTTGTATGTATTTTTTTAATCATCTATAAATCATACATACTTTAGAAAACCTCAAAGATAGTCAAGAAAAATAAAAATTATTGCCGGTGAATATAATCAATCTTTTCAACAATAGTTTCTGTAAAATCATGTTTTTTTAAATATTATGTTTTTCGTGTACTTTTGACGTATTTTGGAAGATATAAGTTGAGTTAAATTACGCATAGAATATTATTTTCGTATTTTTTTGTTAGATTTATCAGTGTTTGAAAATATGTGCCTCAAATCCTGTAAATTATTCATTATTTAAAAATTATTAAACCCAATATTTTGGTAATGTTATTTATTTGTTTAAAAGGTACAGACTTTCTACGGAAGTTGATTAAAATCTTTGATAATAATTATATCATAATATTGAGCTAATTTCTTAATCGGATGAAACTCAAATAAAACAATTTAATACGGAAATAATATTTGATCTGGAACATTCACATTACATTTATTTAGATAACAAAGTTACCAATACAGAATTTATAATTGGGTACTAATTTGATGTAATATTTTCACAGATGGTCGATATTTGAATAGGTGTAAACTTACTCCGGAACTAGAGAATTGATAATATTAAGTTAATATTGTAATATTGATACTATATTTGTATAATATATATAATATACATACTACAAGTGTACACTATATATGTATACATTTGAATATCTTGGCATAAAAACATCAAATGTCCACTTTTTTCCATTTTCATTTTATTGGATTTCTATATTCCCTGTGTATGATTACATACAACTGTGCAAAGATATATAAGATATAAGTCCCTTAAATCTGCTCTCAAAAATATGCCACTTTTCTAAAAACCGCAATAGTCCAGGCATTTTTGTGTGAAAACAGCAAAGGTTCAGTAGTTCTACACTTTTATCACCAGGCGGCGTTAGTAATGTTAGTATACATTCCATACAATTTAGTGTCTGAGCTGTCAAATTATCCTTGATTCGTTTAATTATTGCTTTTTATAACGTTTTATTATGACTGTTTTTTATATTTTATCATGGATATTACTAGCATAGACATCTGAAACGTCTCGAAAGAGAAAAATTAACAAAACCATGGAACGTTTTTACCAAATAACGGTGACTTTCATTATTGTTCAGTTGGATGCAATAAGGAAAATTCTGGGCCCTTCATTATAAAATCTAAAGAGACCAGAGAAAAAGATTTTTTAAATATGAAATATAGGTTAAAACTTAGGCATTTTTCGGTAAAAATTTGTAGGATAGTTATAATGTACAAAATAGACCAGGCTACTAAGGGAGAAGTGCTTTGCGAACATTTCAGTTTCTCTCTAGACTGTGGTATAGATTCAATGTAGTGAATAAAAATCAAATGCAAGTCACGATTGCATTTAAAACAACATATGGTGGATTAGTTCCATTGAAAGGAGCTAAATAAAAAAATATTTTAAAATTAGCTTAATATTTACAAAACCCAATAAATGTATCGTTTAATTTGCTGATAGTGAAGGTGTCAGACGAGGCTTATCGGTTTTCTTTTTTCGTGTTAACTATTAATTCATGGTGGAAATCCATTGTGTTAATGATTTTATTTAATAAAACACATTTTTTTAGTACTTATTCCACTTTTAATAAATAAATCTGGATAGGTTTCGTCCGCCTTAGAGGGACATTTTCAACTGTTGAAAACAGTTGGCAGAAAAACAGAGGCGGACGAAACCGGTCCAGATTTATTTATTAAAAGTGGAATAAGTAGATACAAAAAATGTGTTTTATTAAATTAAATCAATAATAATAATACGAAGCTAATCAGTATTAACCCGCACATGATTAAAACATTTTTTCAAATATTTAATTCTTGATTTTTTAGAAACATTGAAGTCGTTTGTTAATAGGTAAATAATATGTCCAAACCTTATTAAAAGTTGTATTATGATTATATATATATATATATTTTTTATTTTATTTAATAAAATTATAGTTTTAGTCATACTATTTACATTTTGATCTTTTCAATTTTGCAATAAAAACAACAAATGTCCAAAAATTGTGTAAAAACAGCAAATGTCACACTCATTCTTTTTTAAATATCTATTTAACCAAAATAAATTTAATATTTTTTTTACATTCATACAGAGCATATACGGTTTCTCTATAATTTCTCATTGTCAAATTAATAAAAAAAAATTTGACAACCAAGATATTATGTTTTTACCCTCTCCTGAAAAAAAGTGTTTTGTGACATTTGCTGTTTTTATGCCAAGATCTTCATTTGTTTAAACATAAATATGTATATAGTCTTTGTCAGTTTATATTACAAAAGCATGTCATGTTTTAGTATTTTATGAAACATTTTTAAAAAATATTCACAAAAATTATATTTTATTTATTATATAATAGTCATTAGCGCCCGCAGTGGCGGATTGGGAAAACGCCTGCCCTTAAATCCGTAGACTGTGAAGTTAACATCGGAGTTTTCTGATGTTTCCAAAACTGAGTTGTTAACAATCAACAGGTTCTATAAAACATATAATCCAGTGTATGCATATTTTAATAATACATACTATATTTAATCGATAAAAATATTCGTATCAAATATGGCCTTTTTTTTAATTGGTAATTGGCGGCGCTTTTTTGTGGACTATATAATTTTTGTATGATTTTAACCACTCACCTTATTGATGTTCAGCTGTCTGGCTGAAGCTGGTCACTCGTGTATGCTCCCATTCACTGCTCGCACTCGAACGGTATACTTTGGTTTATATGATAAACGAGGAGTCATTCTGTAGTGTGCCGGTAACACGGCTTGGCAGATGGTTTGATCTACTGAGTTTGCACGGAAACTCGAATAGAATTATCTTTTCCATGACGGTTATATCATACACGCTCGTGGTCTTCACTTAACTTTTTGAATCACTATTAATGCGCTTGAAATTACTCTGTAACGACGATCAAGCTGTAACAAGCCTAGATGCACTTGCTGTCTTGATGTAACTGCCATTCATTCATTAATAACGGTCGACAGACGACTTATTACCAGTGGCGGCCGGTGGTCTTCAAAATAGCATTTTCTGATAGTGCGCAATGGTTTACCTTCTATAAAGAGAAGATCTTCTTCTTTCACCCTGTCACGACCCAGCATTAGAGCATAGGGCAAGCACAAGTTCGCGCCACTTCCCTCGGTCCATCGCCAACTCTTGCGCTTCCCGCCATGTCACACGTCAAACGTCTGGGTAATTCACTTTGTTAAAAGTGTAAAGCAGTATGTTTATTTTTTAAATCTCACATAATTATTAATTTATGTGAAATTAAAAAATGAAGTAACATTACGCAGGTAATATTTATATTGTAAATCAACGTTCATTCGAACTCAGTTTTATTTCTGATGAATTTATATGGCAATAAAAGTATGTTTCTCTTATATTATCGTTTTTATTTTATTTTCAGCTACGACCTACTACTCATATAGTGCTGTTGTGTTTTTTTTTTTTATTATATTGAATGGATTTGAGTGGCTTAGAAATAAATGCGGCAGTTCGTAGTTTCGTAAAATGTTGGCGATTCATTAAATCTTAAATGTAAAAATGTTAAAAATTAACTCGTCAACATTATTATAAAACAGAAACTGGCGTTTTTGTTTCTAGAGTCCTAATTTCGTGCGCCGATCATAAAGTGTGTAAAAAATGCCACACAAAACGCTACTACAGGATATTGGACCACGGTTTAAGAAGTATACTATGACCTCATTGTAATCCTGTGCAAACTGAAAATCTATTTGAATCGCAATCGCTTTGCGCCCACGAACGGAGTATTGTTCATAATACTGCTACATGTTCTACTTCGCGAAGTGAGTGATACACATATGAATAACAATGAAAAGTTGAGCGATGTCTTCAAAAATGCAGGCGGTGCGTAGCACTTGCATGGTATTAGAGGAGCCGCCGCTGCAAGTTATTACTGAGTTGCGCCTGGACTTGCTACAATACTTTGGATTATAGGTAGGAAAAAAATATTGCAATGAGGGAGACCATAATTGGCCCAAATAGTAATTAAATTTTAAATCAAAGTCGCAGTCGAATTTAAAACAAGATTTTTTTTAAAGCAGAGCTAAAATTTAACTGCAGATAGAGACGTCATATCAAAAGAAAAAATATTGAAACATGGAAGTATCGGTAACAAATGATGTTTTTCCGTGAGGGATTTATTCAATATCGGGTATTGAATGAAAAGTATAAATACTTTCCTAGCGTCCTTAATTGCAGAACCCTATTTCGGACCCCACGTCTGGTAAATTTGCATACCTGCGTATTGTTTTTGTTTCAGTGTATTGTTGGGCGTACGTCGTGGGTAAAACGCATAGTCTAAAACCACATACTAAAAATATATGTTAAAAAAGATAGCTACTATAATATGATATATAAATATAAATTATTGAGACGCTCACGAGACAAATGGTAATTTTCCCTTACACTCCTGAGAGTTTCATTGTAAAGTTTATGTATTGTTAAATTAAATTTAAATTTTAGTTTTATTCTCACGTATTTTAATTATTTTCTAACCTAATACGTTTTCCAAAAGTACACTTCATCCGTGACTTGGCGCCTAATTTCTTAGATATTCTGTACAAATATAAAATCATCGCCGTGCATGCAGAATACATTTATATAATTTTCCTCTTGGTAATGAGACAATGATAATATTGTCAAATCAAAAATTTTGATCTACGCTACAGACAAGGTCACATTGAAGAGCAATGATGCCCTCACAGAAAAGTTCTTGCCTAAAGTGGATAATTTAGAGCACAAAAAAGGTCACTTCAAAATGAAAGCACAATATTTTGATAACGTTCAAGTAAAAAAAGAGCAGACGGGTGAAAAATCATAATTTTCTACTACGCATATTTTGGGCCTATGTCATTCAACTTTTAATATATAGGTATATTGGTTATGCAATTATTTCACTGTGAACTTTCAAATTGCTCTCCTGAGACTTTTACTGAAAGTGACATAGAATAATCTGGAAATCAGGCAGCGCTATATATATTATAAATTTAAACACATGCATCATATATAATCACTACAAAATTAACCAATAACATGTTTATCAAATTTAAAAAAAATAGCGGCAACCATTTTTTTGTAATTTTGAACCAAGGCATTTTCAAATACACATTAAAAAACAACACGTATTTATTTGTACGTATCCTAAGGTTTCATAAAGGATGCTCTGCCACTACTACATCATGTGCGTACAGTATAAAAAACATGCTCTCAAAATATAATATTACAATTAGCTTGTTAATAATTAAAGTCAGGGCTCGAAATGGACCGGAGCGCACCGGAGCGCCGTTCCGGTTCGTGGAATCGGTAAAGTTATCGCTCCGTCTCGTGGTTAAAATATTTTCACCATTTGAGTTAGATACGCCATATAACAAAAAATCTAGCACATTTATGTTTATAAAATACCCATAAAATTTGATAACCATGATCGCGCTCCGGTTCGTAAAATTTTCCATTTCGAGCGCTGATTAAAGTCATTTAATGTCAATATTTCACACTCGTAATAATAAATTATAATGAAAAATCGATTTTCATGTATTTTCTTTTGATATTTAAAATTCAAATGAATTGTCAGTTGCTATAGTGTATATTGGTTGAATATGATTCAGTTAATTATCATCTATTTTAATTTTACTCTATTTTAAACATGAATTATTAATAACATTTTACAATATTATTTGTAATTGAATTAAATACAATCTTAATTAATTACAGATAATATCGAATGCAAAAGAAAAAAACATTTAAAAATGAAATTATGTATTAATTGAGTTAGCATTTACTTGGTAGAATTCCATTTTACAAGAAATGAAAATATAATTAATATAGCCCCTGCTTAAATACTACACGTGTATAGATAGAGACAGAATACATTCTCTTACCCGTTCCAGCAATATTATGAATTTGTACACTTATTATTAATTGTAATGTAAACTTCATAATAATATATTCTCTTTTGTTACAGGTAATTCGTATGCTCTTTGTGATAATAGCAGAGTTTTTCATTTGCTGGGCGCCACTTCATGTGTTGAACACGGTAAGTTTTCCATAATATTTATACTAATACCTTACTATGTGCAAGAAAATTATTTTGAAGACATTTATTAATCTTCCAACCACTCTTTTACTTCTAGTCTGTTAAAGGAGCCTTTTTCGTGATTGCCACGCGTACAGTTTGTGGTTGTACCTTCCTTTCCACACACCGCTTTTTAATTTTTTTTTTTTTACATATGCACAATGAACATAACAAATTATACATTTACGACGTTTTCAACATTACATTTAAGTTAAACGCAAAGAAGTAGTATTAAAACAGTTCAAAGAAGAAAGAAATATATGCAGTATCATAATAACAGTATGAAAAGTAAAAAAAATATAAAGCATGGAAGCACACCGAATGAGATAAGTGGGCCATATTTTAAGAATTTATAAAACAACGCCCACTTATACTCATCTTCACGTAGGTGGAATACATCAACATCCGATGTGATTTGGTCGAACAGAGTTATTGCCCTCCCAATTGGCAATGGCAGGTTAGTTCTGCACATTGGGAAAACAAACAACGGATGCTCCCGATTTCCAAGATAGTTATCGGTACACACAAGTCAATAAAATACGTGGCCGAATATTGATATTTTCTAGTATTTAAACTACAATATGTAAGCATATCTAAGAGAAAGCCACTTGCATCAGTCGGATAAAGCCACGGATAGTATCCATATAACCTCAAATAATGAAATCATATACAACTCCGAAAATCCTCTCCGTATCTCTCTTTCAAAGATGTCCACGAAAGAGTTTTATCTAATCTTTTTGATAATGCCCAGTATTCCGACAAATATAAAGAGCAATGTTGAGGTTTTGTATAATTTCTTTTGGTTTTCCTTAAAACTAGTCTTTATCTAAACTGCCCCTGTTGTTAGATTTGTTAGGCAGAGATTTTCACAACGTTTTTCTTAGCTCGTTTTCTTATTTGTCTGGTATTTGTTTGTCCAATACAAATCTTGCAATCGATTTTTAACTAACTTTCCGACTAGCTAGACCTTTGAAACTTTTAGAATATATCAGAACACGATTCCAATGCATTTTTGTAATTATTTCTACTAACTTCTTGGATGGTTCTGTTAATTAATCATTCGACTTTTGCAAAATCATAGTCACTAATCGTGAGTCATAAGCTTGATAGAATCTCACTTGCAAGTACCTATGTATTTTGTTTTTGATCCATTTATCTAGAGTCCCCATTTTTTTCGCAGTGCTTTTCAGTGTGATAAATGCCTTTTTTAGAATTATTTCCATCTTACCACTATATTGTATACCATCATAATATAATGTCTGTTCGAAGATTTGCAGTATTTTATTGAATATAATCACTTTTTTTGGATTCGAGATTCTCTGATGACTTTTTCCAGTACTATATTGAATAAAAAACAGGCAAGGGTATCACCTTATCTGAGAATTGTGGTGTTCTGTTTTATTTGTGCAGTTTCCAAAACAGATAACTCATTGTTACTAAAATCCATATAGGTACTAAAAAGTTTCAATATTATAAAACTATATCTTATACACGTTTAAAGTTTGGCTCTTCTTTCACGAATCGTTTGATCGATCGAGTGGTTTGGTAAAATTTACACTTTTTCAACATGTGTTTGTGCCAAATAAATTATGTATTCAATGAATTAGCAAATGACTAGTAATCAATATTACTTAAACAAACTGTTTAAATATTAATTATTTACACAAATACATGTCATTCCAGATTTCAATAAGATGACACATATTTCAAGAATAATCAATAATATATACTACTAGATAATATAACTGTTTTATTGGTTCTATAATCAGATCTTTGTCGTCTTTGAAAAAATTTTATTACGGAAAATAGATTTAAGGTAATTTCTCAATCAATTAGACACATAAGTTGGTACCTAAATATTCCAACTAACCAAACCTGCTTGTACCACAACCAAATTTAATCGGTCGTATAACGAGATTCACATTTTTTATTTGAAACATCTTTAATTATTATACCATTTCCGTTAATAATTTGAGACATCTTTCTGCGATCATAAATAATTGTCTTCACATTGTTTACTTGGCAGTTTTGTATTAGCCTGTTGTGTTATGTTTTAATGCTGTATTATATTTCCGCGCTGTTTTCTACCATTGGGACGCTTAGCTAACATTAAATTAAACTCAGTCAAAGAACACTTCAGTACATGGTCATTTCAATCTTGGATGAAGCCTGGAATCTGCGCTGGAGGTCAAAAGTATATAGATATTAAAAAAATATCGGACAGAAATGTTTACAAACAGTTTTTTTAAGTGTTATACGACTTTCTTATAGTTTAATTATGCAAAGCTCATTTTTGCGCACAAATTTATTTTGATCTAGACAAGTTATAACTAACTACTCCAAAGATATTATCAGGCAAAAATATATATTAAAACAATGACTTGAATCCAAATTCACTCGCAAACCATGACTTTATAAGCGAACACTTTTCCACTTGTCTATTGCAGACACTATTTATACTACAAGATAAATATATAAAAATAATAATACATATAAAGTTAGTAGGTGCTAAATCTCGTTTCGATATAAATAAAAAGGATTCCAAGTTACAAACATTTTTAAAAAATCGGACTGAATAAGACAGTATAATTTTACATTTTTTTAAAAGCATGCCTTATTAGATTACGAGAAAATAACAATATTATGTTATATTCAATAATAGTAACGTTATATAAATGCATGCTGTTGATATTCTTTGAAAATATGTCTACTAAAAATTCATTTAAAAAAATCTTTTATCCAGTGAAATTTGTGCATATATATAATATTTTATGGGTAAAGTATATTTCTAGCAAATAATTCCTAATTATTACTACGATATCTCATGGGTGTTTCTATTATTTTTTTTTCAAAAAAATACTAACATATTTCATAAGTATGCATACCAGGCTGCAATTGTGTAATCCTAAGTCAGAAGAATAATAGAAATGACCTCTGAATATAAAGCTTTAAAAAATATATAAAATGGACACCAAGCTTTAAACGAGCATAAAAGAATAAACTTACACCTAGACATGTGTAAAAAAATTGTGAAACCTATTACTACGCTACACGTTGTCCCGCTGCCCTTTATTTTGACTGAAAATAAATTCGCAACAGATTTTTTCACTTTATTTTGAGTGTTATTCTTACCGTAGACGTTTTGTTTGATTACCATTTAATAGCGCATTTTCTTTAATAGAAAATAAATTTATTAAAACGGAAAATTGGTACACTTTTGCAGACTCAATAATAATATTTGAAGATAAATTTTCTTCGAAGGACCGCCTATTATTTGATAAATGAAAGGTGTACAGAAGGTTTATTAAAAAGGTGATTCGTAATAGTAAGTGTGTTATTAAATAAAATATAATTATACTTGTCTAAATATTATGTATACATTTTACAATAACAAAAACATTCTAATGTTGGAAGCCTAACAATAATTTATCTCATTAAAATTACTAAAAATACTCATTCAAAAATCTTCACGTCATGATATATTATGTACCTAATAAATATACAAAATAATTGAAATCATTGCCACTTTGACGTATACCTACCTAAGTATACCGCCATTCACTGCTATATGAAGCGCTACATAGCTCCTTCTGCTCATCTCTGCCACACTGTTTTTAGCTGCGACGCACTTCTATAATAGTCATTGGTGAGAGATTATGGCGTCCCTGTGGTCATTTACTGCACCTTGAGTACCACTAGCCGACTGACATATCCACCCCATTGTTATTTTTATCAGCTTGGTGATATATAATATAATTTTGTATATTTGTATCTGCATGCTTATTATCCTTTGGTTTATTCTGTGATCTCACTGTTGTATGCCCAACATGCATCTTTCCATACCACATTGCGTTAACAGTAGTTGATTTTTCCCAAGTTTCACATTCATATGTGAGCGCACCAATACATAATATTATCGGTTAAATACGGCATGACCACCAAGATGTTGAACACATCCTCTGGGATTGCCCGCTTATGGAACTCGAACGAGCGGAGCTGTTTGCCAGGATCCGTCCTTACACGGACCTAATTATTGGACGTGGAGATCTGATAGCAACCGAGGCCAACTTTGCGGCATTCGAGAAATTTGCAGCGTTGTATGGGGAGCGGGATAGTAGACTCCCCTGTAGACTCATCCATTTCAATTCGTGACACTCAGTATGCGGGTACACAGTACGCTTCACGTCAGCGGACAGCAGAGCCAGTCCAAAAACAAAAAATAAATCTTTTTTAACTTTCTTTTTAAGCACTACGGTGCATGGTTGCAGCATCAGTCCTATGCGGCTGCGTCTCAGGACGGAATGAGCACTTAAAATCACTTCCTTCAGACACGTTTAAAGCGTCATGGAAAGCGGCCGTGCATATCCACTATTGTGCATATATGACGGGTGGTGGTGGGAACTTTAATGTAGTTCATTAACTTTTTCTTAGATACATCTTTAAACCTACTTTATGGCTTTTATTTTCAAGTTAATTTAACCTCCTATTCTGGGGGTATTTTGGGTATATTTTTTAATACAAGAATTTCTTGGGGAGACCTGCAAGCCTATTGATAAAGTTGTACGCTTGATACAATCGCTATATAATATGCTATTTAGGATTTTTATATATTAGCTTGTGATTGCACAACGCGTTTATAATTGAGGTTTTTGTAATGTACCTTACCCTATCATAGTTAAGAGAATATCTACTTTACCATTAATATTTTGTTTACTAAATTATTAAGTAAGGACAAACTAAACGATCGTTCGCATATTGTTAAATATGTATAGAGTAGTAAATGTTATGGAAATCACTTAGTTTAAATTGAAATTAACAGAGAATTTAATTTATATCAAGCACTCTCGGTTGATATTAATTACGAAACAGCTGACACCTCATTCTCTACGTCACAAGTCATAAGCAACATTTTGTGATGATTATTTAATAATGCTAATAATTGTGTAGCATATCAACGTTGCTATACGACGTTTTAATAACATATTTACTTCTCAATACACTTAAAATATAATGCAATGTAAACATTTCTCTTGCGAATTCTCTCATAAGAAAATGGCAGTCTCATAATGAAATTATATTTTATCCAAGTGAAAACTGAAGTGTCGAATTTAATACTACTTTACTGGGTAAGATATAATTCATGGTTTTTATCCATCAAAAATTCAATAAAAACAATTTTTCAAAAATCTTTTTACAGTTTAAATTCACGATAAGTTTTATGGCACCAACCGTACCTCTGACCGTCTAACCCTGAAATGACTGATTTTTACATAAAATATAAAGATAATAATGTTATATCTGAGAGTCTCGAAAGATGGTTAAAGTCAGCAGAACCACCGGGGCCGGTCTCGAGTACCAAACACGAATAGTCTTCAATTGACTGAGAATCATGGTACAGCACACTCGATGTGATATTTTGAAATGGAGATTATCTGTTGACTAAAGCTGAAAGTATGGTAGAATACAAATAATAAAATAAATATTTTCATATAAGGGATGCCCACTAAAAAAACAATTTCAACTATATTTTGTTGTCTTCTGGAACTACACCATATAAAACTTGACACAACGAAGAATACAATAATATAAATATTGGGAAATGAAATCAAGGAAGTTATAAGTTTGAAATCCAGAGGTAGATCATTGCTCGTAATAGATTCTTGTGTTTCCACCGCGTGTACTTATTCCTTCTTTCCTCAACATTTTGGGCTCATGGCTCGTGACCTCTTTTACCAATTGTGAGAAATATCCTTTATTCCGACCCAGTCGCACCAGAGGCCATCAAAATCCATAGAAACCCTGAAAATATTAATAGAAATGATGGGTTATGGTTAAAAACATCATGGCTTCCGGCACAGTCAGCAAAATCAAATATTCGATCCGGTATCTCTGGTCATGACTTCTCACACAGCACATTAATCTGACCAACGTTTGCTCTTAGTTAATCGGATTTCTTTTCGAATTCTTACACCACACTTCATCACAACACATATCTTTTGATAGGTAATGGCTTTTGCAATGAGCCCAAAACGTCGAGGACTGAAGGACAAAGTACACGCGGTGGAAACTCAAAAATCTATTACGATAAAAAAAAACAACCGTGAAAGTCTCAAACATTATAGATCTTTGCTCAGTGAACGATATAAGAATGTTAAGTCCCAATTTAAAAAATGTAGACAAGTGATATAGCTATAATAAGTTAGTATGTATTCGGGTATTGGTGTGAATTTTCTTACTCATTCGAATCAGCATCCACTAAATAATAATGATATACTCATAAAATTGTGGCATTTATATTCAAGTCAGAATTTATCATAAATCCTAAAACCTTCATGTTTATTCGATGTAGCTCAGAAAAAACAAATTATCCATAATTCAACGTTTCAAATAAGACTCACTGCTAGAATTATTATATCCAGTATTAGTCTGTGTTTCATATATCATAATAATATTATGTTAATATATCATCAGTACAAAGTGATTCTTTACTACCCTCACAGATATTTGGCAGATAACATTATTTTTAGTTTACTGATTAACAAATTAAATAATATGAATATATTTACAGGTCACATTACATTGATTAAAATTTTAGATACATACCTTTTAATTAGCTATTTATTCAAACCATGATTTTGCTTTAATCAAACAATAATATATTGATTAAAAAAAATTAATTCGAACTATGAAACTCTAGCTTGCAGACTCAATTATTAAAAGGGTAGCTTTACCCCTGTCGCACAAAATATACAATTATCTCACATTAAATTACTATATAATATACATAACATATTCAATGTTGACATGTTTTAACCTAGTAACAAAGCTGTAGATGTGGGTCATAGGTGCAAACCTGTGTGTACATCAGGGATTGCAATCCCAGTATTTCTAAACCGGAATCCCAGTATTTATCGATAACGGTATACCGGTTTTTAATATCTAAAATACCAGTATTTTTGGTAATAAGAAAGAAGTTTATTTTTTGAAAATGTAGTCTTATTTCTTCATTACTAATTTTTACTTTATTTCCTATAGAATTGAGTCTAAAAGCTCTGTGCTGCCAATATGTATATATTTTGATTTTGTGACCAGATGCTACTCTGAACTTTTTTATTTTAATAACTGATATCGATCAAAGTACAGCATTAATCAATTAATTTAAAAAATGAAGTAACCTTTTAGATGTCCCACAATTCTTGGACAACTCAAATAACACCATATTTCAAAAATATTTTATCCGATTACGAAAGGTATTTGTAAAAATCAGTAGTTCTATCATATTAGTTATAGTCTATACATATTATAAAGGTCAAAAGAATGCTATGTAGATACTTAGATACTTTTCTTATAAATTTATTGATAGATAAGTCGATTTTTTCTATATCGTCACCTTACTATTAAAACCTCGTATGTCTGTTTTAGAAGAATGTTGAGGGGAAGGAAAAAACGTAATAAAACAATATTTTAAACACATCTAATCAATGAATCTGCTAACACTAGTCGTGAAATACGAGGTTTTTATTTCATGTTTAAAACCATGAGGCTCACGAGTTTATAAATTTTGTCGATAGATGGACAGCATACTAGTCCAGAGAACCGAGGTTTTGATATGATTTAAAATGTTTTTTTGTTTAATTTTGTCGAACAAACTCCATGTTTCCATAATATCGGACTAAAGAGGACTTAATAACGAATTTAACGTTAATTAGTTTTAACGAATACCGGTATTCAATAAGGATTACCCGAAAATACCGGTATCGAAATTTTCATTCAATATTGCAATCCCTAATGTAGATCAGTAGTGTGGTTAGATTCATGGCATAGATCTAATAAGGTAATGTGTTTGACGAACAAAAATATTGCTCGTTAAAGGTCTTATCAAGATAACCTCCACTCTGTTAAACCTTATATTCTCCGTGAGCATATTATTTAAGTGATAAGGTTAACACTACTATTTGTGATGTATTTATATTCAACCAAAATGTGCAACTCACTCTACTCATTATAATAACATGTAATATGAGATTGTTTTCTATTTTACATTAGGTGTACCTGTTTGCGCCAGAACTCCTGTATGACTACGTGGGCAGTACGGGGGTGGCGTTGGTTCAGCTGCTTGCTTACGTCAGTTCGTGCTGCAACCCAATTACATATTGCTTCATGAATAAGAAATTCAGACAATCTTTCCTGGCCATCTTTGACTGCTATCGATGTATGACGTGAGTACCCAATCATTGTTATCCTAAAATATATTTGCATACACAATAAATTGATACTATAAAATCAATACAAAATCATGTTTCTATAGCAACCTTGCTTCTCATAGCAACCGTATTCTTCATATTATAATATTGTTTTTCAAGAGCAGTGGCATGCGGTATCCATGAAAGTTAACAAATAAATTTAATAACATACTAGTTACAGACCTACAAACTTATCTGTATAATGGTCAAAAATGGAACTACGAACTACCATAGGACGCCATTTTTTTAATTCCATTCGAATTTCAGATGTTGTCCAGTTACGAGTCTTGATTGGGTAGTTTTCGACAGTGGCTCCCCCATCCAATTCTTCAAATAAGTTTGTAGGTCTGTAGATATTTAATACTGCTCCATATGAGAGCAAAAATGGGTACTGTTCGGTTATCAGGAATATAGCGGAAAACACATTTTGAAAATAGCCGATAAACTGGATTATTTGTTAGGTTAACCTAACCATACCTAACCTAACCTAACCTAACCTAACCTAACCCAACCTAACCTAAACTAACCCAAACTAACAAATAATCCAGTATATCGGGTATTTTCAAAATGTGTTTTCCGCTGTATTCCTGATAACCGAACAGTACCCAAAAATGTTCTGTGATGTGGGACTTTGCTATTGGGTGGTATATTTTTCATTGTTTTTGATTATTTTAATACCATCGTCAATGTATAATTCCATTAAAAATTAATCACAAATCTATCATTGAGTATTCAGTAAAAATAGTATATTTCATAATTATAACATCCGGCTTGACAAAAATTAATATTAAGTAGGTACAGTAAACTGGGGGTTACTTTACTTTTCGCCAATGTTTCCTATTTCATTGTTATAAAAATTAACTAAAGGCTTTTTTAATGTGTCATTTATTCGATTAATTCGTATACAAACTAATTATTTTACAGCATGAAACATTTATTGATAGCATACTTTACTTTTAAAAAAAATACTTATATATTGGGGAAAGTAGTTCTTTGAAGAGGGTTACTTTGCTCCACGAACTTTAATGCATACATAATTTGAATATAAATATTACTGGGATAAAGTATTTTAGATTTATATAAATAATTACACTATATTTACTAAGACAATATTATAATATTTACTTATCCCACAAAATCTGCATTTCTATTTTAAATTTTCCTCGGCTCCTTGATGCCAAAAATGATGTCATTCTATTCATCCATCATTTTATCATTTTGGCTGGGCCGTTTCCAGCTCTTCAATGACTTTTGCATTGGACTTATAACTGGTGTATTATATTTTATAACCGTTCACCCAAATCACTCATAAATTTTAAATATTCAACAAAGCTATGTTCTTCTTCTGGCGTAAAATTAGTATGTGCACCAGGTTTATGTTGATGTAGTTTCTTTAAATTATTAAATATGATTTTTGTAGAATCGCACAATGTTCTGCTACTCTTCTATGCAACATCACTCTAGTTATAATGGCTTGAAGACATTCATTTAACCTTAACCTTTACTTCGAATAGTCGACATACTTGCGAGATGCTAACTTTCTTATATAATTTCCGTGGCATTTTCCTTAAACTGAAATAAAATTTATTTGTTCGTTCAATCTAATTTAAAAAAAATAGAAAATTTATAATAAAAGAACCATGCAATAGTTTATAACTGTCCAAATATTTATTTATTTATTTAGAAAGAGTATTACGGCATTACAGCGATTGGCCAATACGCCATAATACATAATTATAAAAATTACTTGAATGAATTACAAAATAATAACAAGAAAGTAGAAAAAACAGTAGGTATATATATATATATATATAGAGTAAAATGATAAATAAAATTATAAATCTAACCTATTTAATACGTCCACAAACATAACGTAGTTAATAAAAAACAAATCAACCTTAATGGTGCCATCAAATAAGTTAATCGCACGATACACAGCATCATGAAACATCACATCTGTTCTGCGTCGAGGTATCATGAAGACCGTAGTGTTACGTGTGATATTGGTGGGGACATGAAAATTAATATTTGCTAGTATATACGGTACCTATTTACAGTCGGGCATCATTACTCCAAGGAGTAAAGTAACCCCAAAATTGCTGTTTTCCCTTTATATGAATATGCATTTGAAGAGCATCTCCGATCTCAAAAGACACCGCACACTATTAATTGTGCAAGAGCTTTCTCCAACAACGATGATTAGACATTTTTTGTGAAAAGTATATTTTTTATTACTATGGTTCTTCAACGATTTTAATGTAGTTTTATTATAGGCCTATACATGTTCTGTTCATTAGGGCATTGAAAAATGGTAGAAATAAATATTTTGTGTTTATTCATTTCTTTATTACGTAGGTCTTTAACATACAATTGAGCGTAGTTATGCACAAAGCAGCCAAGCCACAATTTTGAAAAAAATGAGTTATTGTGATTTCCATAATCTCACACGTTTGTTTTACGTTCTGCACAAATCAGCCAAGCTACTGTCATACAAACATCTCATATAAATGCGTTTTAAAGATTTTGCAAATCGCAGAATATGCAAAAAAAATGTCATATAAATACGTTCTAAAAATATGGAATATTCGTTCTGCAAAAAATGATTAATATTATGTACTTACGTAAATTTTTAAAATCGTGACTGTAAGGTGTGTTTTTCTACATTCAATTAATAAACATTATTTTATCAATTATATTATATGTTTTTCATTTTATTATATTATATAATATACAGATTTTTCATATAAAAAATAGAGGCAGCTAAATATTGATGTATAATTTACAAGTTTTTCGAATTATTTTCAGAATTTTGAAATTCTCATAATAATTTAGTAACTTAGAAGGCTATTTTTAAAGAAAATAATCAAAAATAAAGACTTTTCTCACAAAAATAAGAGATGGCTGCATTCTGCAGAATGCACATTCTAAAAAAAATCATTTTGCTCAAAACAACTGGACTGCTAAAATACTAAAATTTCATAGATTATATGCTTTTATCTCTTCAAAAGTTATACAAAATCATATCTATCATTCAAAAAGTATTCACAGTATACAGAGGCTTTGCTGATTTAAAGAAACACAATTTACATAAAAGTGCTTCTATCTCTGTTTGAGGTTTGTGTGGCTTGGCTGCTTTGTGCATAACTACGCTCAATTGATGCTAATGATATTTCATCCTTGACGTCTTAAAAGGAAATTTAAATTGCAGTAAGTTTTTCTCTAAATATTTAACAGTTTCCCATGAATCATTTACGTAAAACTACGTCTTCTCAATACATTTCTGAAAAATACCTTCAATTAGTCTTGTTCTTCGTATTACATTACAATGTTTGCTAGTTTTGTAAACAACTTGTTTACAAAAATGTTGTGTTTCTATTGAATTAGCTAGAAGTTTTTACACGCTTACTTTATATAACTACAGAAAGGTAAATATTAAAAAAAAATATATGTACTTAGGTACCTATTTAATCGCTAAGTACGACCATAATCTCTCATAATGAGTTCAAAAACGTATCATAAGTATGTCATCACCTGAAAGTTTTTTACCCATTGTATTTGTGTCAAATAAAAATTATGTTTTCATATTCAAATCACGTAGGCAAATTATGCAAAGTAGCTCCACTAATTTGCAATTTCAATGAGATCCTGCAAGTTGAAGGTGTTACCTTTTACAGTTTCAGTGGCGAAGGCTCCACGCTAAGTAGGCTAAAGACATTAACAAGTTAAAAAATAAACAGACCTGGCGTAATAATGTGTATTGAATTTAGAATTAGTATCAAAGTTAAAAAAATATGCGACGGCGCCATCTGTCGTCAACTATTGTATTTATACGATTCTTTTGTTAAGAATTCAGATTTATTTTGTATGACCGTCAGGTCACGCGACCTGAGCCCCATCTCCCGAAATGTATGCAATACGGTAGGCTCGAAACGCAAAAGTCTAAAACCTTTGCGCATAATGTCGGTCTATGACTACAGCTTTGTCCAAAATAATTAATAATAAGATATTTTAAAAAAAATCTATGGCATTCAATCACATATAAAAATATAGATTGTTTAAAAAAATAAAAATCAATGTATAAATGTTTAAGAAGGTACATAAGTTATTTAAACTCATCTATCAATTTTATATCAGTGCGCTATTGAAATTTTATCGATTTAGTGTGTACCTATCCATCAGTAGTAATAACGTACTATTTTCATATTTCTCGTAAGTATACCTGACAAATGTGGTCTTTTTCTGATCTCCACAGCCGACTTCTTTCCAAAAGTCACCTTTCGCCATTGGCTTAAAAACTTAAATGTAAATAAATGAATTTTAATTTGAATTTCCAAACTTAACACAATCACTGCTAACCTTTCAATTACCTTTTAATTACCACATTTAAATAACTCATTAATTGTATCTAATGGCCAACGTCTCCAAACGCGCCAGTCGCGGTGTTAGCGCTAAACGTGGTTTGCCTCCAGGTGATGAAATGTCGTGGAGAATAGGCCAAACGGCGAGTCTCTTACGTAATTGCATGTGCCCATAAAGGACGCATTCCAAAAAAGCTGCAACAAAAGAATGTGATGTCTTTACCAATTCCTGGAGTGACAATCTGTATATAGCTCGAAGGCCTGCAGCAACATGACGTAGATTGTGTAAATTAATTAATTTTAATTTGCATTTTCCACTTTTCATTAAGTACGAGCTCTAGATCAGCGATACTCAACCTGCGGCCCTTTAGGCTTTTATGTGCGGCCCGAAACACATTTATTATCAGGAATTTCGTATATCTTGAGATTCGTTTCGACTTTGACGCACAGTAGTACAATAGTAGCACAATAGTAATTTAAAAAACACGCATAATTTTTAAAATCTCAAAAATGTTTTGTAAAAAAGGGGGGGTTTAATGATTTTTTTCGTCACACCAGTAGTGATGCGGCCCGCGTTACTTTACAAATATATGTATTTGGCCCGAAGAAAAAAAAAGTTGAGTAACATTGCTCTAGATGATGCGATGTCTTACAGAGCTTTCGTAAAATGAACATGCGACGGGTATCTTATACGAGTTCACGTGCCCATGAATGTTATAAATTCTGACGGCTCTCACCTTTTAATAGCAAGTTTACATTACCAAGAAAATGACTAGGATCAAAACAGCGTATATAGCTGGCTCCATACTATTTACAAGAAAACAGTCAGTGTGAGTTTCTTCAATTAACGTTGTCTTTCTTAACGTATTTTGTTATAGTTAACATTCACATTTCACACTGCCGTTAAAGTGAATAATGTCTACCACAGTTATGCTTTGCACTACACAGTTAATTTCAATTAAAATGTAGACAATTCTCTTGGAACTAAAGTATAATAAGTTCTAAGGAAACGTACTTTTCGAAAAGGCAGTAATTTAAATCAACATTACAATGGCAATATTTACATTTATATTCATTTTTAAACATGTATAATTTGGAAAATTAATTACAGGTCTCAAAGGTGATTTACAATTGTAATTACCTACTTATTAATTAATACAAATACTATTTATGTATTTTCTCCCACAACTTTAGTGTTTGAGATAAAGAATTAAATTAAAGCACGTTATATTTTAGTTTTACGGTTGATTCTTCTAATTTTCTAATGTACTTATAAGTTGTGAAAACGTGTAAATGAAATCTTCCCGACTCGCTACATAATTATATATAACATATATAATTTAGAAAAACACTTTCTGAGAGAGTATATTATAACCAATAGAAAAAAACTTTTTTGAAAAAAGTAAGCCACCCCGGCCGGGAATCGAGCCCTGCATCTCCACGGGTTTATGCCCCATTCCGTCGCATTTAATCAATATGCTACGGCGTGACATACTAATTGCGATAATTTTTAACTATTGGTCAATTTTAATACCTACTCATCAGCGCTCTTCCAAATCAAGCTACTTTGTTACGTTGAATAAAAGAAATAGTTAATTATAATTATATATTATCTTCAAATTATACATAAACCCCTAGCAAAATATGCAATGCACAAAGGTATTCTTCTTTTCTTGTTATTCATGCTGTAGTGTAGACAGTTATATGTGTTATATTCAGATTTTATCAAAGTTGAATTAAAGCTAATTTTCCATTTTCCGTTATGAGGTCTGCTAGATAAACAACGGATCCTAGTTATTTTGCCCATCCTCTCTAACTATGCGTTCTAATTGTTTTCTTTGTCTTCCCCATATAACGATCATCATCGCAAATCTGTTGGACTTATTAATTTTATTTAATCTTTGATGGTTACTCATATTTTATATCTTGGTGTTTTTCATATCATATATGTATGTAATTGATATTAGTATTTCTCAATCGGTGGTCCACAGAAAATTTCTGGTAAATTTTTGGCGGAATGGATGGAATGCAGCGCTTTCTCCGAATCAACGCTGAACCCACGAATATCAAATACTATAATATAAAGCAAAGAAGCAGCAACAGATTTTGCATTGAATTTTTAAATCCATTTCTCAAAATTCCAGAAGTTCTATCAATACATATCTATTTATGGATTAACTTTTATATAAAGTTTTATATTAATTTCACAAATATCTTTACCATTTATTACCGTTTTATCCACCTGAGCAACGCCGGAAAATTCATATCGTATTGTATAAATAATGTTTTATTTCTGCGACAGCGCTTCACAAAATGTTTCTCCTATTTTCAATGGTCCGCAGGTGTAAAAAAGTTTAGAAACACTAGTTTAGACTGTGCTGCTCAAGCTTTGACTTCATATCGTATATGATTTTCGGTTAAAAAATATATTATAAAAAACACTTCCTGGGTGACTGCTTACCAAAATTTAACAGACGTATACACCGTATTTCCTCGATTGTAAGATGCATCCTTATTTTATATACATTATATAAACTTAATTTTAAAAGATAAACTCATACAATCACAATAAAAAAGGATTTAAAAATAGGCAGAAAAATAGAGTCTAAAATTTACGTCCTGCAACTCTGTTTCCGTACTCTTCTGTAGAACAATAGTTCTACTTTTCAATGCAGCATCATAATGTTGTTTTTTTGCCGACATTTTAAACGGTAATTAGAGACAATTTTTTATTTAAACTCAAACGTGTTTAGGCAGTGGCTACTGTAACTCGACTATCTGCTCCGCCGCGCCGGACCAACTAACCCCCTCACTACTAGTAATCAGTGATGATTCATCACAACCGCGGAATTTTACAGCGATTTAAAAAGTTATCAGACTGATGCTCCCATTTCGTAGCACATTTTGAACCTTTAAACCAGTAATTCTCAAAGTGGGCGTTAACGCCCCCTTGTGGGCGCTGGAGGCTTTCAGGGGGGCGGTAGAAGGCTGAAAGAAAATTAAGGGTCGTTAAGGAAATCTAGAGAAGCGACTGCAGACTAATTCTATGTATAAAAATCCGACGGAATCTAGACAGGACACCACTTGAGATGCGATTTACTACTCAAATGCTTGAAGTCCCGTATAGACAGTTAAATAAGAGTCACTTACGCATGTAATAATGTGGATGCAGCTTTATATTTATTTTCATGTACGTAGTCTATGGTAAAGTTAACAAAATAAAATGTGATTTCCGATATTTTTTTTCATACAAAAATTTCGATCGTGGCGATCCCTTTTAATGTAATAAAAAAGCTTTCTTTTAATTTTAATAATAATACTTCTAAATATTATTAACTATGCCCTTGTTTCCTGTCATTGAAACATTCTTGGATCTCAGAAATAGGATATGGGTCACAACTCATAACCTCTCTATCCTATCCATACTATAATGCATGTTTAAAAAAATTCTTGTAATAACTGTTTTTAAGATACGCAACAGATAGTAATGTAAAAAGGTGAGTTGAAAAATATGGTGGGCACTAGATTTTTTTAAATCTCAAAGTGGGCGGTGGTCGAAATAAGTTTGAGAACCTGTGCTTTAAACGAACATTGCCAAAAGTTAGCAAGAACAACAATGAGGTCACCTCACGGGTACCGCACTGCATCGATATCCGCATGACTCAATGAACGTTTTTCATAATTTTTTACATGCGTACACATTTTCGACTCATGTCAAAATCGCGTGTTTTTGTTTTTAGCGGTTGGCACTATGTATTTTTTATAAGATTTTTTTCTATATATGGTTTGCAGGTTTTTCATATTCTGCGGTATTTCGTAACCATAGACTAAATTTGTCGCAATGACAGTACGCTACGTGCATGATAATGTATTTCAAGCACAAGACGCACCCCGAATAATTCAGAGTCACCAAAATAGGAAAAAAACAATATGCGGTACTGTTCGGTTATCAGGAATACAGCGGAAAACACATTTTGAAAATACCCGATATACTAGATTATTTGTTAGTTTGGGTTAGTTTAGGTTAGTTTAGGTTGGGTTAGGTTAGGTTGGGTTAGGTTAGGTTAGGTTAAACTAACAAATAATCCAGTTCATCAGCTATTTTCAAAATGTGTTTTCCGCTGTATTCCTGATAACCGAACAGTACCCAATATGCATCTTATAATCGAGGAAATGGTATTTATATTAGAATTTATAAATGACTTTTATTGAATAATCTAATTTATGCCGTAATGCACCATGCCATATCCATCCCAGCTATATCCGCCTTAGGCGTGGTTAAAACACACGTAGTATTTTCACATAAACTTAGAACCCGAAAGTTTTATTACATGCAGATAACTGTTAATAAAATTTTATCGGGTAAACGTAATAAACTCCGTTAGACATTTTTACACCATTTTTAACATTTTATGTTCGCAATATTGAACGAACCGGGGACTGTAATCGGACTGGATAAATGGGAACACTGGGGAGAGATGATGAGTATAAAACGGAGCATTGGGATCATTGGCCTTGAACTTGTATATAATATACTTGACCTATGTCAAGACCCTTAATACGCATATGCTAATGGTATATCATAATATGACACTGGCATGTTTAATTATCATTAAATAATTACAAGATAAAAATATCTTTTTATATACAACGTTTTTAAATTTTCTGTTGAATCATATAAATTTAACTTGACTAGCTTAAACGATCAAAAAATGTACTTGATAGAAATAATACTGAAATGTCATTTTGACATGTCATATTGATTTCCATAGTAACGCACGTATATATTAATAATTTAGTTACTAGGTCCCCAGACCCCTAGCAACCAATAATGGTGTTGAAATAACTTTTCATACAAAACAGAATTAACTGAAAATGATTTCAATTCTACTTAAAGATGGCTAAAAGTATTTTAAAAATGCATTGGCATCGTGTTCTGATATATTCTAAAAGTTTCAAATGTCTGGCTAGTTGGGAAGTTAGTTAAAAATCGATTGCAAGGTTCGTACCGGACAAAGAACCACCGGAAAAATAAGAATACGAGCTAAGAAAAACGTTTTAAAAAATAACTATTGACAATGATATTCTAAGCAAACTAAGCTATCTGAATTAAATAACTGTTCAATCTTATTAAAATATTTTTTTTACATATTGTAGACATTACAAATTATAAGTGTAAGACATTCACAACAATACAATACGATCTAAAAAAAACGTTGTAAAATAGAGGTTATTATTCAATGCTTTGATACTTGGTACAATATGCAAATAGATGTTTCTTCATCGACGATAGTCCCAAAACTATGTTAAATTATATGGTATTTCTGTATAAGTCTACGGTAGATTTAGTTCATTATCTATCAGTGGCGAAGGGTGAAGGTAGGCTGTTAAGATCTGACATAAATACATTGCACACTAAACTTTATCAGTCAAACGTATTTGTTTTCATTAAACCAAGCTACAACGTGTAGATAGTGTTTATTAGTTTTTAAAATTCCGTTAAACCCTGCATAAACTAAACCATAGTGGATAATAGTCAAAAAATATTCATTTATCTATAAAATATCTGAAATTATGATATTAAACCATACATAATTTTATACATTTTATAAATAGAAGAATATTTTTAATCGATTATGGTTTGGCTTAGGCAACGCTTAATGAATTTAAAAAAGAACTAACCAACACTATCCGTAATATTATGTATTCTTAATTCAACGGAAACAAATATGTATGACTGAAAAGTGTGCATTATTTTTTTTGGATCACCCATCGCATACTTAAGCTATTATAGTTTGGTTTAGATAGGGCTTAATTTAATTTAAAAAACCAACCAGCACCATTTGCAAATTGTATTATTAGTTCAATGAAAACAAATAAGTATGACTGACAAAGCTTAGTATGCGCTATTTATGTCGAATCTTAACAGCTTACCTCCATCCCTCGCCATTGTTATCTATATACATATTATATATGTGTATAATATTGTTATCAATATATTAATACATCATCAAAAGGTGCGATATAATCTAATATTGTATTTGTAGACAAATGAGTATAAGACAGTCAGGGTTCCACTGAAAACCAACAGATGCTTCCCGGATCGTAAAACGTCAATTCGTCTGGCTACCGTATTTTTTTTTTGACAACTGACAGCGAACACTTCCGTAATATCTGCTTGTGTGAGCAATAATATAAACTATAACACCACATAACGCTTACGGAAAGAAGAGAGACAGTATATTTTAAAATTTAACATATTCATCCTTTTCTCTAATCTAAAATAACAAAGATGGTTTTTTTGTTATTTAAAGGTTGGGAAAATGTTCTACCACATACCTAGACCCCTTTTTCTAAATGTTTTTTTTATTTAATTTAATATCTTTGAAAAAATACGTCCGACAGTATCTTGACGGTGTGTGGATTCGTTATCACTTACCACTCTACTCTTGAACTTAAATCCCAATTCAAAGCTCTCTATCATTAATTGGAAGGTAACCCATATTAAAAATGTTACAATATTTTATAGAACAGTCACAAGAAAAAAAAACTAAATAACTGACGTAATCAAACCATTTTGTTTTTTTTCATCATAAACAAAATTTCTGTTTACTGACCTGTTTTATACGAAAGAAATCTTAAATTGATTGATTTTCTTTTAAACCCGTGACTAAGTCTTTCAGCTCTTTGCGGAAAATTATTTAACGACGTTCGGTGTAGTCAGCATGCCAATAATTACATTTTCCCACCGATTACGACGTACCTTTCCAGCTTCATTTTATTTTCTTGCAATTCCATTTTGAAAATCTATACGCCTTTTCAAATGCAACCATAATTGAAATGGTATCATTTCTGCTGTGTTTATAAAATATAAAATAAAATCCAGTAGGGTTTTAAACTAAATTAGGTTACAATGTTTGTGCAGCATTGTACGCGTGATAAATTATACACACCTATTTTTATTTAACATACATAATTTAAAAACACCCATAATATAATATATATATATATTACATTTTTTTAAATATGATTTCCGGATAGGTTGCACGAAGAGTTTGGTATTTCCCGAGAAAATCTCAATCTCAAGATTCGGGATATCCCGAAATGATGAAATTTTGAATTCTCGAGATTCGGGATTTCCAGAAAAAAAGTCTCGAGAATTCTCGAGATATCAGGAAATTTAAAAAAAAACCCGTAAAAATCCTAAAATCATTGTAAAAACAGACAAATTTCAAAAAAATATGATTTTTTTTTATTTGTGTAAGAAGACAAACAGAATAGAATTAGGAAAATATTCAAAACTTTACTTAATATAAAATAGAATTTCAAAAAACACAGAATGTCAATCGGTGCGTCAGACAATCGTGTACGTTTTTGAGACACAAAATTCTCTAGTGTTGCAAAAATTGCGCTCATTTTGAGTCGACGTTGGCTAATTGTGTTTAATGGCCCGATCAGTCTTTGAACGTTTTGTGTTTTCTGTCCACTTTTTTCATATAAAAAATTGTTTTTTCAATTAATATTTGATAATATCTAAGATAATATATAAGAAATCCCAAATCCCGAGGAAAGATTCTCGAGATCCGGGATTTCCCGAAATGTTAAAAATTTCAATTCTCGAGATTAGGGATGGAAAATCTCGAAAATTTCTCGAGAATTTCCGTCGGGAAATTCCCCAAATTCAACTCTAGACGCACGTAGCTCAATTGGTAAAGCATATTGATGCAAATACAGTGGATACGAGTTTCAGTCCCGTCGGCTATCGTATATTTTCAAAAACCTTTTTTTCTATTTCGTTTATTTCTGAGGTTTTTCAAATTATGTATGTTCAATAAAAAAATGTTATATTCACAAATCTTGCGAATTTATAAAAAAAATAGTTTATTCTCTCATTAGATCGCCATACTGACTCACATAAAACATAAAAGGAAGCTTCAGTGAAACACAAAAACGGCAGCGTTTTGAAACCTTTTTTCGTTTAGTAAACATTTAATGAATAAAACAAAAAATAAATCTTTTTAAATGTAAATACCAAATAGGATGTAATATGTTTCAGTGAATTAAAAACATATTATATAAATAAGATGTCATCAATTTAGTGCACATTATTTCATCTTTGACAGTACCATTAGGGATTTTGATACCGAATGAAAATACTAATACCGGTATGTCGGTGTTTCCTATTGCATACCGGTATTCGTAAAATAAATACCTAATAAAAAGTATCTACCAATAAATATATATAATATAATGTAAATATCAATTTTTTATAGAACGTATCATTGCTGGTCACCAAAGACCAATGAAAAGCCACGAAAGTAAACCAGACATCGTGTAACCCGATAAAACAGTCATGTTAACCTTTTATGTTAATTATTAATACTATTGTTTTCACTTTCAAAACCGAATATGTCGATATTGTCTAATTTTTTTAAACCGGTATTTTGCTAACGAAAAATACTGGTATAACGGTATCTGTAGCATGTCTCATGTACTTATACCAGACTTGTGCTGCTAAAATTTACATTACGAACTTCGTAATTAATTATTATAACGCCTACACTAACTTATTGTTGAAAGGCGTAGAAGGAATGATATTTAGTGTTCATTTGTTTGCAGTGTTTGCTGCTCTGAAAGTGCGGGACGAGGAGGCGATGGCAGAGCTCAGGGGCGCGGGGCAGCAGGCCGAGGCGGTAGAAACACCCCTCAAAACGTGAGCGACGTTTCAGGAAATGACTCCACCATCTACCTTGGGAGAGCGAGCACCCTCTGCCGATCCGGTAAGTCCCGGAGACTCCGAGGATTCACCTTCTTAAATAAGCCCAATTAGTTTGAAAACATGTTTTATGTTTTTATCTCTTATACTTAAATAAAGCATTGAAATGAAATATGAGTTTTGTATTATTATTGTATCGCAATACTGGTTGCAAGTGTAACGCTTTTGTGATATCGCTATAAAAATCGATTGATTGTTTGGTCAACCTAAACTATTTTTATACATACTTATCATCCAGTGTCAAAGAGTAGACTGTTAAGATCCGCCATAAATAGTGCACACTAAACTTTGTATTTGTTTTCATTGAACTAAGACTACAATTTACAAATGGTGTTAGTTACTTTTTAAAATTCTTAATGAATTTAAAGAAAATTCTTGACGCTGATGTTTCTTAAGCTGTAAAAGAGTGTGAGTAAAACCGCAAACAACATTTTAGAAGTCGAAGTAATTGAGGTTGTGGTGCGCGTAACAGACTACATTGCCGGTGCACCGTTTGCGACCGACTGGTGAACTATGAAGCCGCTTGCAGCCCCGCTACTTTTGTGACTTATTACTTATGTTCGTTACCGTTGTCGCTTGGGTGATGTTTTCGTAACGATTGCGCACAGGTAAAACATGTACCATGCTAAAATAACCAAAAACGTGCGTAATATATATTTCTAATTCAACGAAAATAAAAAAAAGTGTGCACAATTTTCTCGGAACGCAATATATCAAAACTATTATGGTTGGATGCGACAGGGCTTAATTTATTTTTACAAACAAACTGACACTATCTGTAAAGTGTAGACTTAGTTCAATAAAAACAAGTACGTATGACCAACAAAGTTTAATGCGCACCATTTATGTCGGATCTTAACAGACTACCTCCAATCTTCGCTACTGTTATCATCTCCGTAAGAAAGGGGGAGGAAGCTTTAGGCATTCCCTCTAGCTTAGTTTGTTGTAGGGTGAATGGCGTCGTCTGTTGTTTGTGTACTTTATATGATAAAAAAAACACGGATGGTGGAGAAAATGGCGAGATTTAATTATAGAATAAGTAGATTACTGTGGTTAAATTTTGAATTTTTACAGTGTTATAAAGATGTAAAAGGAACCAGTGATAGTGTGGGGACAGAATCGGGTAAATCGATCGTCCGATGCGCTCTGCGGATCTTTTTTACAAGCGTCGACAATGCGCCTTCTCTCTGTAAGTGCAAATGCAATCATCTAAAAATAGACACAGAGCGTCTTGCTTCAGCCAATCAGTAATGAGTCAGATCATGTGACATATCCGCGGCGTCTTAACATGTTATTGCGAATAGGAAACAAAATTTGAATATTTTTATCAATAACGAATAATTACATTTTGGGCTTGAAAATGGCTTTCTCGTAGTCAACGATGCTCATATTTTTATGAGTTTGCCCGATAATGATTCCGGCTTCTTAAGGGTTCCATGAAATTATATCCTATGGGGATAAAACCTTTCAACACAATATACTAACTTAGTTTTATAAATATTAAATTAACCATAGCATTTGCTTTTCTGCATTTACATTTACAGGGAGAAATTAAATGTTCAAGTTCTTTAAAAAAATTAATTATATCTGTTTTTTTCACAAATCATAAAATGACCAAAAACCAATATTATAATTACGAAATTTCACTGAGGCAATAACATCAGTGATCCATTGCGCAACTTTATTGAGCAATGATTTCTTAGCATTATAACATATTAGGATTAGTTCTATAATTCTGAAAACACTCATGATAAAATAATATTAATAGCCAATAGAAAAAATCTTTTTCGAAGAAAGTAAGACACCCGGCAGGAATCGAACCTACGTCTCTTGAGTTTCGCGCCCTGTGCATTGACGTAGATCGTATTCCTGCCGGGTGGCTTACTTTTTTTGACAAAGATTTTTTCTATTGGCTATATTTTCTCATGAGTGTTTTCAGAATTATGTAGGTATGTTCAATAATTGGAATAAGTAATACATTCTTAAATCTTGTGAATTATTCGTTGAATAAAAGAAATAAGTTAATTATTAAAAGCTTAGTACCCACGCACGTTCTTGCTCGACGGTTTTGCTCGATTGAGCATGTTGACTTGGAAGCATGCTCGTCGTTGCGTCCACACAGTCGAACAACTCGAGACAAGACGCTGTGAGGCCACCGTCGCACCGCCATGACTTCGACCACGAGTGAGAGCGAGGCCACACGAGCCTTGGCAGTGCGTCTTCACTCCCTCACACAAACTGCATCGAACAAGAATTACGGACCTTGAATCTTTTATGGATCGAGCAAACTGCTCGATCTCGAACAAAAAACCGTCGAGCCGGATAGTACACACGTTGAGATATGGAATGAGCGTAAAACCGTTGATCAAGAACGTACTTGTGCACTTACTAATAGATTAACTCTATTTTAATAAACTTAATAATACAATTATTTTCCAAGCGAATACAATAGACTCTTAGTCAAAACCATAATATTTGGCACACGTGATTGTCAGTATGATAGAGCGAGAAAGAGAAGTTCAATTAATTTCAACGGTACATACAGCGGGGGATATCTAATTGCCTCATTATCTATTCAAAACGATATAATTAATTACGAAACTTGTTATCAAATACCTAATGATTTCAAAGAATCAATTAGAGTGGTAACATGTCTAAAAACAATTTAATATTTTCATTTATCGACAATAATTGATAGCAATTCTCGCCCGATTTTTTAAAAACATCGTAGCAGCCAAAGACTACAACTAGGTAACTCACTTATTTCAGTTTTAGTAACTAATTATACAATATATTATCACGGTATTGAAAGATAATTAGCATTTTCCCAATAATTGTCAATAATTCTTTCAAATTTTATAAGTTTTAAAAGATATTTATCAAACAAAATTATAAAAAATAATTTCAATTTGAGGGTCTTTTCTTAACAAATGAAGCCATGTTAGTTTTTAATTATTTAACGATATCAACATTATACATACATTATAAAATAATACGAAGACCTTTTTATTTTATTTTAGTGAACATTATATCGTAAAAATAGCATTATAATTGGTATTTACGCAAATTACATTCAATAATATGTTACTAATTTTTTTCTATTGATTGACGTCTTTTGTATGTTTTCTTGTATATTGATTGAGAAAAATGTGTTTTTTTGTGATGTAAATAGTTTGGTTTATAGAATGAATAACTGTCTTAAATTTTAGTTTGATTTCCGTTCGACTTTAATTCATCCTGCTTAGCTATACGATCAAAGTGACAATTTCTACATTAAATTCTATTGTATTATGTAAGTAGTAGGGTCATAAATATTTTGATATGTTTTGTATTTTAACAGGTGTACGGAAGGATTTTAAAAAGAAAAAAAAATATAATAAAAAAAATAGAACTCATTCGTCTTTATAAGCCGATGATTTTCAAAAATAAATATCATTGTAACGTTTGTCCTCAGACAATTGAATTATTAATACTAGAAAAATGACAGGAATTGTGGTTTTCATTTTACTGGTGTGCTTTACTCAGGTAAATTTAATAATAAAAACTTTATTTAAAACGGGTGATTCAGTGATTTTTATATGTTAAACTAAAATTTTAAAAAACATCAGTAGCCTGATGCTGAGTACCTCCGCTACACAGAAGTACAGTGGAACATGTATATGTCTGAGAGCGATTGAAGGCACATATCCACATTTAAATATACTTCCATGTAGTGGAGGTACTCAGCATTTACCCACTATCCAAATATTTTTTTCCAAAATTGATTTTTTTACCCAGTCTCTCAAAAAGTTACCGAACACTGATGTAGATAGTGTTTGTTACTTTTTAAAATTAAATTAAACGCTAAATCCATATCATATTAGATAACAGTCAAAAAAGTTTGTGCGTTTTTATTTAAAAAAAAATACTTCTATATTAGCAAGACATTTTAATCTATAGCAGTAAAAATTATTCAATTTTACTTATAATTTTTTTAATTTTCAATTGTTTATTCTAAGCAGATCTTGATGAATTAAAATACATATTAATAATTAAATATAATTATTATAAATTACTTGTAATTTAAATTAATACTTTAAGAAATATATATTAATAATAAAATAAAACACATTAATACTAATATAAAATATAAAAATATTTGTCAGAAGTGAAATTCGAACCTACGCCTTGTCAAAATTATTGTACTTATAACCCAACTTGATTTCACAACTATTCCCAGTTGTGAAATTCGCAGTTATTATACAGCAAAATTGTCGCTATGGCAGTCTCGTGCCGTGGCACAAAGGTAACGCGTTCGGCTGGTAACCGAAAGGTCAGTGGTTCGAATCCACCCGAGTGCAATTTATTTTTTCCTGTGAAAATAAAAGCAGTCAGCCATCCGAGTACTATCCGCGCCCGATGGTGCTTAACTTTGGTAATCGTAAGAGAGCGTTCGACCACTCGGCTGGTAACATTCTGCGTAACGCTGGAATTGTGTGCACGCAATTTTAATATCATGGCCAGCGGTATAGCAAGACATATACATGTCAAAAATGTACCAATTAATTGTATGTAATAAATTACGATCAGTGGCAATAAAAGCAATTTAATGTTGTATTGTAATAGTTTAATGTTATTATTCATACCTTACTTCGTAAAAAACCGCTCTTCTGGAAAATGGGCAATAGTAAATTGGCTTTTGATATTATCTGCTGTATGAAGGCTCATATACTCAGCTAACATCTAAATAGTAAATTACATATTATTTTATTATTTAGTTCGATGCATATTTCAAATATCAAAAACATAAACAACTGTCTCAGGGTCTGGTGTACATATTATTATTAGATGTCGGTGCCGTAAAATACCTATATTTTTTACCAGCAGCATAGAGAACTAATTTTTAAGATGACAATACGAAAAAAACCAATGCGCTTAAAACAATCACTTTTATGAATGAAGACGACATATTTGCTTGTCTAAGATATTTTTGCTATTGACAATGAATAACAATATAAAGATAAATCCATAACCATTTTCTTTGATTATCCTCTTTACCATGTTTATAATTTAAATATGTTTTAAACTTGCTGTATCAAATCGTTTGCACTGCAAATTTCCAATTTACTTCATTTATATACATATGACTTTTTCGCGTTGTTTACGTTTGTTTTAAAATTTTAATGATTTATATTATTCCGTTTAAAATCCGCGGCATGTATTGGCTGACGTCACAATTACATCATGTCGTCTGGTGCCACACGAGACGATAGTTAGGAAATCGAGCTGCTGTACCTCGACCGCACGCGAGAAGTGACACGCGGCGATTAGTTGTGGACGGCTTAATGAGGCCACATGTACCTGAAATGCGCGCGATTTTTTACGCGCGTGTCAAATCACGAGAAAAAACCTGAGATGAAGAAGTGTCACAGGGAGAAACATAGAGGAAATTTCGTTCGCGGTGTCTGAGTTTATAATATATTATAGCCTTGTAATGAAATTGACTTGTATTGTGAAAAATGAAAAGATATGTTTTTCATTTGTACTCAAATAACATAGGTAATCAACCAGCATGGTTCAATAATTAATATAATTGACGCAAACACATATTTTTACATTTAAATGAGTAATTTAATATAGGTACATAACCAATGTACACCAGCTCCTTTTGGTTATAATGTTAAAATAATTCTGTAATTGCTTATTGTTTTAGGGACTAAATGCTTCTCCGGTTCCAACTTTCGACTTTTTTAACAGGATATTTCAAGATGCAGGAAAATTTATTAGTGATGCAGCTCAAACAGCTGGAAACATAATAGTGTCACCTTTCAAAGCAGTTTTGTCTATGTTTGATTCACTTAGACCTAAAGAGACCGCAAATTTTATCGTAGATAGTGTGACGAATTTCACAACAAGTACAATTGATTCAGGTGCGGCTATTATCGATAGTATTACCAATACAGCTAACACAATTTTTGAAAGCTTCGTTAATAATACATCAACTTTGATGGGTACACCAAATAATTCTAGTACGTCAACAACTATGATGGGTATTGTGGTGAATTTTCCAAATCTTCTATCCGCCATTATTCCCGATGTCAATTTTGCTGCAAAGGGAAATTTATCAAATGTCGGACAGTCGTTGGATTTTTTGACTATGCTTTCTGAAAATAAATTAAATGCATCGGCACTATTAGCTATAAATAATCTATTACCCAACAATATTTCTAGTCAAATACAATCAATTAGAAATATTTCATCTCTCTTCAATTTGAGTAGTTTGTATTCCAATTTGACAAATCCAATTTTGGGAATTATATCTTACTCATCAAGATTATTGAACGCAAATTTTAACACAATTTTTCCAATTATTTCGAATGTAACCGGAAATCTTGCAATAATTCCATTTAAAGAGATGGGCGACTTTCAAATAAATGATGTAGTAAAATCGATTTTCACTACCATTAACAATATTATTACAGGGCTCTAAAAAATTTACGCCTTTTCGGAATATTTTTTTTGTTTATTTATTAATGTACTTATTTATTTATTACGCAAAAGGTCCATGTGAAATAAAAAAGTGTAAAATCAATTATTGAATACTTTATTTCGCCCAAATTATGTACCTTACGTTATATTTTTATAAAGTGGAGTGTAGTGTTACTTGTTCCTAAGAACATCTAGAAAAAGAATTCCCAAATATTTAATTTATTGAAAATATGTCCAGAGAGGTACTACACAATACAAATTTTAATTTATTTAAACATGGAAAATAAAAATAAATCTTTTGAAACTCAAAGAATGATTTTTTTATTATAAATAATATTAATTCTTTGAGTGGTGTCAGGTTATTATTAATTATTTTGTTCGTTGAAATCTAGTATTATGAGTTTTCTTGAAGAAAAAGAAGTGATATTTGTTTTAAAGAATAATTTTATTATATTACTAGAATTCCTTCTTATTTGTAGAAAATTAATCTTCGTCCAAATAAAAAAAAAGCTGGATGGTTAGTTTATCATTTAAAAAATATTTATTTTACTTTTTAATGTTTTTAATTTTTAAATACGTGTTAATTAAGTAACTAACATATAACCTAACCTAATAAAAAAATAGCTGTGATGTGATATTTTTTATATATTTTTTAAATTGGATGTTTCCTTATTCTGACACTAAACATAATTAGTAGCACTACATTCCATCGTTATAATATTGTGACTTTGTATTTACTTGTTTATGTTTTCTTTCCGTGATATTATAATAAATATATTTTTTAAGAAAATCTGTTTTACTTTGTTAATTAGTGTCTTGAGTTATTCACGTTATCATTACACAGATATTATCATTATTATGTATTTATGAATGAGTTGTCTCTTTGATATACTACATTTCCTATGACATGGCTCGAAAGTCTTGCTTGACACACTGGTGAATTTTGGGAAAGGCTCTAGACGTAACACATTATGTATATTTTTTGCTATTCCAATCGTTTACATTTTCTATTATAATAATATTAATAATTATTACAAGATAAAAAGAACTTTTTATATACCACGTTTTTTAATTTTCTGTTGAATCATATAAACTTGACAATTCTATGTATTAATAATTTAGGACAAATAAGGCAATTGTCAACAAATCATTTTTTTTGCCATTTTGCAACAAACAAACAAAATATATAGAATACTGAAATGTCATTTTGATTTCCATAGTAACGCACGTATATATTAATAATTTAGTTGCTAGGGGTGGTCCTAGCAACTAATATACACGATTGGATTACGGATTTCTTCCGAAATAACTTTTCATACATAACAGAATTAACTGAAAATGAATTCAATTATGCTTAAAGATGGTTAAAAGTATTAAAAGAATCTATTGACATCGTGTTCTGATATATTCTAAAAGTTTTAAATGTCTAGCTAGTCGGGAAGTTAGTTAAAAATCGATTGCAAGATTTGTACTGGAAAAACAAACACCGGACAAACAAGAATACGGGCTAAGAAAAACGTGGTAAAAATAAGTTTATTTATTTAGTGAAAGAATACAACTTTATTATCAAAAATTTTATTATAATTTCGAGTTTATTTTTAATCAAAATAATTTCAATGAAATCGTCCTTTCTAAAAAATAATAACTAAATTATATGAGTGATTATTCAATAGTTGTTTAGTAGGAATTTAATTAGTTTTAATTTAATCTTAATAAATTATTACGATTTCATTAATATATATATATACTTATATATATATTATGATACATTATATTCTCCACCAGTGATTCAAAAACAATACTGCTGTGTCGTTAATAATTCTATTAATAATTAGTTACATATATGAAACACGTTACAATAATTACAATGAGAAGCAGGTTAATGCAGAATATATTTCACAAAGGATCACGAGTAATTACACATATAATTATTTGTTGATACTATCATAATATATTGAATGATATTCATAATATTATTTTTAATTATTTTCGTACCAAACTGTGGAAAAAAACTATAATCAATTGTTTTCTTGATATCAATCGTATTTTATACCATACTGTTAATAAAGTTAATTAATTAGTTACATATTACATATTTTTCAAATAATCTTTCACAATTTATGTGATATACCTACAGTACTTATTTAGTTATAAACGGTAAAAAATACGTATTCATATAATATTTTTATAATAAAATATTATTGAGGGTGTCACAAAGTTTATACAAAAATATTATAAAACATGAAATAAAAAAATTGGCTAACAGTATTTTTGCAACTTACATAGTATTAAAACACATATAAGTATGACTACATTTGGTGCTAATTTTGGACATTTTAGGCTTCTCAATAAAAAAAAATTGGTACCTTGATTATCATGCTAGCTGTAAAAATGTAATGTTAATGGGTGCTTGGTACAAATAATAATTATAAGCAATTTTCTATTCTGCTTTAATCGTCCTGTCCACATTCAACATCTGTTATATAATATTATATTATAACTTTTAAAATCTACAGTTTGTTTGCTGTTTGACTAGGTTATCCAGCTCCAGGAAAAACTTAACCATCTTTCTATTTTTTACTTACTTAACTGTTTTTTTTGGAATTGTCACATCTTTGCCTTCCCAGCTGATACAAGTGTCCGCGCCTCTAATACAACTTAGGCTCAGATCGTGGCTACATAATATTTTTATTAAGTCGATGTAACTTTCTTGGAATATGCTTCATTTACCAAAGACTCAATTTTTGTTCTGCAATACCTTACTGATATATATTATATACATATATTGAAAGATACAATGTCTTCCATAATATCTTACTAAGTACACATTTACCACATGTATTATTACAGATGTATTTGCCAAAAAAAAAATTTGTCAATCAAGTACGTAATTTAACCAAATGTGGTCAATGGACCAAATTCGTTTATAATTTTTTTATCCTATAACGTAGAGCGAGATTTAAAGAGTTTTGGAAGCGCTGCTGAGTATAGTTTAGAGTTATTCGGACATCCTTTTTTTCACTATCTGCGTTTGTTTGTTGAGACTGCAACACACAAAGCAGCAAAAATATAATTTAATTTCGTGTTTTAACAGATGTACGGAAGGCTTTTGATAAGAAATAAATGAGGACAAAGGTAAACATTTTGTTTTGTCTTTATTAACCGATGTTGTTTGAAGAAAGTCGATCAACTGGCATAGTAAAATGGGAAATTTCGCATTCTTTTTTATGGTGGTGTGCCTATCTTGGTTAAATGAAATAAGTATTTAATTGATAACAGTATAATAAATTTCCCTTTTTTTTACATTGTTCTCAAACTAATTTTTATACTGCATAAATCATCTATAATACGAATTAATTGTTTTAACAATTAACATCTAAAATATATGTATAAAATTTTAAATAGGTACTTACCTGATATACTTTATTACATTTTTACGTAAGTAACTAAGTATATTGTTGGGTTGACGTACCTATCTATTGATCTATCAAAGGAAAATTCGAACCGTTTTTAAAAAAAAAAATCGGTTAGGTACATGTTCAAACACACGCGTTAACATGATCTTACTTCCTACTTCATTTATCGTTTGTCAATGTATGTGCTATGGCGGTATGTTGTAGCTTAACTACTGGGGAATGCCAAAAGAAATGGCGTATTTCAAAAAAATACTAACTTATTCTTATGTCAATAATTATTATAAAGCAAACATTATTCGTAGAATGTTTATAACAATTGAATGCTCAAAGACATAGCTTATAATCAGTATCTTTCGAATTATCTTAAAAAGTATAAATCTTGCCCATTTTTTGAATATTAAAATGCCTAATTCTTGTCAAATTTGGGATCACAGAGATTATCAATATAAATTTTTATCGTAAATACTTCACTACAATAATGTCAACATAAATGGTACTAATGGTTTTATAAATGCTTTTAAAAATTAATAAATATAAAAAAATTTAACACCACTGCACGTGGATGTACTAAAATATGACTATATTCTAATACATTAGAGCAAGAGGTTTAAAAGAATACTATTTTATGTAATAAAAATACTTTATGCAATTATGAACTGTTTAAAATAAATATATAGGATAATAAGGCTTCAAAATTATATTAATAGATTATCTACAACGTTTAAGGAATGTCTAGGGTTATGCTCTGAAAATAGCATAAAACCTCCATTTTGACCTACGCTGAGCATGTGGGCCCATTAACATGTATATTTTTAAAATGATGCGTGATTCGAACCTGTGACATTTTGATTAAATGGTTAGTATTCTATCCATTACTCTCTCCTAATCCAGCATTTATAAAAATATTATCGTATATCCGATATAAAATATATTATAAGGAGAATCAACAGATAAAAATATATTATTTCTCACACGTTTTAATAGTATGGACTGAATTAAATATATAATTTAAATAGACGTTAATTTTTTTATAATTAAACAGATAGATACCAATATCTATTTTTGTAATACGAAATATTATAATAGAATGTGGTTATGTCTCGCATCGTACAACTAGATACATGGAAATGCCTGTCATCTTCGTCAAATCTAAATTCTAAGTAATTAAAACCTATATTTGTTTTAATTGCGTATTACTTAGACAACGTATGGTGATACTAGGGACATTTTTTAACCATGTCCGATCTGAAGAAGTTCATAATATAGGCCTCCACGGAGTGGCGGTTGTAAAAACAGATTTTTGTGATTACGAGAAATCTATGTTAGCCGCTTATTCATCATACTAGGTCTCTGACATAAATTGAAAATTAATAATGTGTGTATTTGCCAGACCCAGGATTCGAACCTGGGATCCACGATATTATAATCCGATGCGTAAACCGCTCGGCAAGGTTGTGTTAGTTTATTATTTGCTTTTCTATTAATTATTCATTGATTTTTTTCAAACAATCTTTCACAAACTTCAGTGATATACCAACAGTACTTAATTAACATACACATACATAACTTCAAAAATCATATTTGAAAAGAATACAAAATTCGACGGGATTTGAACCCGTATAACCATTGATGTCACGTCAAATCTATGTATCAACCAATTATGCTACGAACAATGTTCCCTCTAAGGTGTGCGCATGAGCGCGCGCACATCTACCAAAATGTGTCCGCACACATGTTTTCATCCGCCGCACAGTCCTCACACAAAAATATTGTAAAAGAAAGCAAACAATTCAAGTGAACAATATGATTGCTTGCACAGTTACATATAGTACATGTACTAATTCATAAGGCATAGAAAACTTATCATCTAAAAATGTCAAAAAGGAGTAGATGTGATATTTCAAATGCGATCATTAAGAATAAATCCTGCGATGAATTTAAATTGGAATGGCTCTCTGAAATCGTCAAAACAGAAATGCCATCTTCAATGCATTCACAAAAAGTAAGAATTGGTGATATTTGTTTATTCGGAAACAGATGATTGTCAAATGCATCATATGCTTCGCAGCAAATATGCAAGAAGGATAATTCACGACTGGAAAGAAGTGAATTTATTGGAGCCTGTATTTTTTAAAAAAACATTTAAGTCAAAAAGTACACCGGGATGCTATTACGAAATTTAAAAAATTGAAAAGAGGTGGACTTTTCAAAATAATGACGAAAACACCCGAAGAACGAAAGAATAGGATTGAGATCGCTGAGCGCAAAAAAAATTGATTGTGATCTAGTCGAAGTGTTAATTGATAATTTTCTATTGGCTATAAAAATAAATCCTTCTATGCTTTCTGTACTTATATAAGATATTTATAATCATGTATCACACAGATATTCCCGAAAGCTGGCGAAGTAAAAATTATGCGTTCGAATTTGTCGAATGCATTAATGCAGTAAAAGATTTTTTTGACGAATTACGGAATTCTGCAAGTAAGTATAGTATTATTATATAGCACCGGGTGACGGCCCGACTCCTCAGATGCGTTGATGATCCGCACACACAATAGAAAAATTAGAGGGGACGATGGCTACGAGCCTCCTATCTAATTACGACAATTTAAGCTAGTACATAGGTCATTGAATAGAAGAAATGGTTTAGTTCTTAATTAGTTATAAATGGTAAAATATATGTAATATAATAGTTTCATAATGAAAAATAAAATATAATTAAGGGTACCACAAACCTTATACAGAAAAAAATAAATAAAAACAAAATTAAAAAATCACTACGAACAATGAGCCGAATTGTACAACTTACGTAATATAAAAAAATATATGATATATATGACTACCTTTGGTGCTAACTTTGGATATTTTGGGGTTCTTAATAAAAAAGGTAGCTTATATCATGATACCTGAAAAAAAGGTCGGTAATGGATGTTTGATACAAATAATAATTAATTAAAAACAACTTTATATTATGATCAAATAGTACTTTTTTCGGTCCGCCAGAGCACCTACCTGAGTTTTCGGTATCCTATTGTTTGGCATTCCATCACAATGTCCCACCCATCGGAGTATTTGTTATAATATCATCACCTCAATACTACAACTTGATAACTCGATTTTCACTGTTTTTGAGATAGCTTTTGAGCTTCTCTACAAAATGATAAAACTAGGTACCTAAGTCAGAAGTTAATGGGAACTGTATTAATATTGTGTTTTAAAATATTAGATAACTTTATAACTATAAATGCATTGAATAAATAAAATAATATACCTACAATATTTTTTCATACAATTGAACATTATTTAATTGTTCCCAATTAGACAAGCCCAATTTTTTATTTCTATTTTGAATAATAATTATAGCTTAAATTTATATTAATCAAGTATAGTTTAAATTTCATTTTCCCAACAATGACCAAATCAGAGTTATCTACTTATGGTATTGAGGATATAGACGATCTACTGTTGGTTTGATTTTTTTTTACGTATTTGATTTCTTTTCAAAGTTTTCTTCCTCGATATGCATAGTATGTTCGCCTATCAAGCTCATACAAGTGTCCGTGCCTCTAATTCATATAATAAAATCAACAAGGCATATCATCTTACCATTCTCATTATAATAACTACGTAGGCTTAGGTCGTGGCTACATAGTATTTTTATTAAATATAAAGTATGCTTCATTATTTATCCAAAGGCTCAATTTTACTTCTGCAATACTTTACGCTCTTTTCACATTATAAAGTTTTTACCGCACGGAAAAAATTGAACGGCGACATTTTTTAGTGGCATGACCTTTTCACATTTCACGGCGACGGTTAAAAACCGAATTTGATGTCTCAACGGTGTACGTGACCTAATGCACGCTTTCACATTACACGGTTTTAAATCGTACAATCAGCTAAACACTCAACCACAAACTGAGCTTGTGACGGAAAAATACCGTCCATTAACCGTATAATGTAAAAAGCGCGTGAACCTGTTGCCGATGCGGATTTTTTCTGTATCTACGGTTAAAACCATATAGTGGTAAAATAAGGGTTATAATATATAAATATTGAAAGTGATGAGTATGCCTATTGATACAATGTCTTCTACAATATTTTACCGATTACACATTTGCCACATGTTTTACACAGCTTTATTTGTCACAAAAATCTTTGTCAAACAAATCTTTGTTAAGATAAGAAATAAATGAGGACAAAGGTAAACATTTTTTTATCTATATAAACCGATGTTATTTTAAAAAAAATCATTCTTAAATTTTCATCTCGACAACTCGCGTAGAAAGATGGCAAAGTTTGTATTTCTCTTCATGGTGGTGTGCCTTTTTCGGGTAAATAAACAAACTTTTTAATTGCTACCAGTAAATAAACTGCATATTATATTATTTGGTAATACATTGTTTTAACAATTAATATCTAACAATTATTATATTTACAATTTTAATTGGCGTGTACCTACCTAATATAGTGCATTTCATTTTTGTATGTAAGTAACTATATTGCTGGGTTGAGGTAGGTACCTGTTGATATATCAAAGAAACATTCATACATATATTAAAATTAGTTACATATTCTCAAAATGAAACAAAAATGATAATATTTTAACAAATAATACGTATAAATGATTTGGAAAATAGTTATTTAAAAAAAAGCAAAATTTGTTTTATTGAAAAGTGTTTTTATTTAATTTTTACGGTGAATAATAATAAATGTATGTTTCTATTTGGAATGTTCAAACCAATAATTCCAAATAATATTATTTGAATAAATAATAGAAAATATATGATTTTTAAGCAACTTTTAGCTCTATAATAATTTTTAGAAAAATCTTGGAAAAAAGGTGAACCGAGTTGGATTCGAACTTCCAGATTTATTTTATTGAGTACTTTATAATATTATAATATTTACGTAAGATTTAAAAATTTCAGAATAGTATTATTAATAAGTCCGAGGGTCATAAACGGATTGATAGCTTACATGATAAGAGCACTCATCCGGATAGTGAATAATGTGAGTTCGAATCGCTCGCAGTCATTTTTTTTCTACGGTATTTCAGAATTATGTATTTTTAATAATAATAACAATCTAAGATTATTAAATCTTGTACATTTTCAGTATTAAATACCTATGAATAATAAAAAAATGTTTTCAGGGACTAAATGCAACGCACAATTCCGGCAGTAGTGAAGAAACTTTACCGATTTGCCCGAATTCACCATTAGTACCCATGTTTTATGGTATACTAGTGAATTGGAATAAACTTATGCAATCGTACTTTCCTAACGGTGTATTGCCGAATAATATGCAAGCATATTCTGAGATAGTATTATATAAGAGCTATCATAACACGATCTTCAATTTATCGCCTAAAGAGTGTAAAATTCAACCGCTATGTTCAGAAAATCTTTCTGATATAATTAAAATCTGCTCCGAAACTACAATTTTTGGAATAGTGCGGTATCCTCTATCCTTAATAAACGTCTCTCCTGACCCCATGATACATTATTTGAATTCAAATACAGCTGATCGTAAACTTGCAATTATACAATTAGTAGCACCAATAAACGATATTACTAAAACTGATATTACTTGCAGAGTTTTTACAATAAAATTAATCATTGCTGCGATCGAAAGAACTGTTAGTAAACACCTGTTATCCAAAGGCCTAATATTACCCTATCCATTTATCTGTACATAATACTGTTTAAATACATTCATCTAGGTACAGATTTATAAATACTTTCAAAGTAGGTTTACTGGTATACCATGTACAAATTAAAATTTATAACTTAGATTACTTTACTTTGTAAATTGAATACTTGTTTATTTTTTATAATACATTGTAGTAAAAATACATTTGTACATATTTTGTTTTATTTTCAATTTTAATTGTTTCTTATGAATTGATTTAAGATTGATGTATTGTTCATCCATTGACAATACATAACGTGAAATAGCCCGAAAAACAGAGGTTTAATTTAAATTTTAAAAAAAATAGAAAATCGTTGGCTGATGGGATTCGAGCTCACGTCTATCGTACGCCCGGTTTTTTTTTTAATATTCTGATTTTGATTAGAAGCTCGGAAAAGGAAAAATAAAAAAGTTTTTCATTTTAATTTGATACGAAATTTTCAATCAGAACATGCAAGCGGGTTCCGTAAAACGAAAAAGTCTGAAAGCCACTGCCAAAGGGACATTTTTGAAAACTATACATTTCTTTTTAAATAATTATTGAAATTATATTATTACTTATGAAAGTATAATAATATATTATATTAAAAAAAAACCTTAAAAACAATATTTGAAAAGTATTGTTTAAAAATCGGCACTTTGTTCTTGGGTACAAATAAATACTATACCATATACCTCGTTGATTTGATATTTGATTATGTTCTCAAAATAAGTTGAGACAAGATTAAGATACATTCTTAATCTGAAACAATTGTATACAATTTAGTATTATAATATATACGTAATTCATACCCCCCAAAAGAGGGGGGGTTGACTGGGACTTTAGCCTGAGGGCCCGGGTTCAGGAGGGACCCGAAGTGACGGGTTGACTAAATAAGTGAGATAAACACACATCATAAATTTGCTTTAATACTAAAAAATGTCGCTATTAATAAATTCATGAATAATAAAAAAAATAAAAATGTGGTTGTGCGATGCAATTTTTGATTATTATTTGTCGATACTCAACAATACCATAATTCAAATAGATGCATTAAAATACACTGAATACCCTTAATTTTATCTCGAACACTAATTAGAAAATATTACTTGTGAGCGTCACACTGCCTTCATCCTTAGACTTTGTCCAGATGGCGCATGTCTCACTGCGCTTTACGCTCGAGTACTAAAAATGTGCTGCGCCCATATAGCGCGTTTAATTTGGCAGTGACCAAGCTAGGTGACGTAATTCATTTTTGAATAGACGTACAAAACAAGCGCAAGCGCAAGAAAGTATACCAACATCTCAGTTGTGATACACGGTTCCTTTGAGATTGTATATTTTGCCATACTTAACTGGCAAGATGTACTCTCGGCAGTACACAAGCTAGGTGAAGTAATTTATTTTGGAATCACCATAAAAACTGTCGTCTCGAGGCCAATGTGGTCGTAATTTATTTTGGAATGGCTATAAAAACGTCGCGTTGTCGACAATCTAGCGAGTGCATGTGGACGGCTCAATGAGGTCACATGTATCTGGAATGCATGCAAAATTTTACGCGCTAATTAAACCGCGTCATCTGGACAAGGCCTTAGCAATGGGTAGAGAGGCCCGCCAACAATTCTGGTCTGGGGACCCGCTTCAGGATGTGGGGGTCATGATGTAATTATACCAATACTCACATATGAATGTAGAATAATATATAGGTACTCTTAATGTACGATAAATCTTAAACCTACTAAGAGCGTAACGTGGCATGGGAAGGTGCATGATGAATACAACACGAAAAGACTACAAAAGATCCCAATGAAATAACAATGGGCTGCCAATTTTGCTAGGTAAATAGACAACCACTGAACATATTTACTCATACAGTGGTACCCAAGGGGCATTAAACGACCACAGAAATGCCCTAAAACCCGCTCATAAAATTCGGCAGATATACATTACAGCGAAGAACTAGTCACCGAGAAAAGTATAAGGAACTAGGGTAGGCCTTCGTCTAGCAGTGGATTGATTCTGGCTGATAATACTGATAGTGAAATACGTCACCTTCATTCATGGAGGTATTTTCTTTATTTGTTACATCAATGTTGACTGAATATGATATAAAATATTGGCATTTTGAATTAATTCAGAATGCAATATTAATGCGTTAACTTTAAATCATATTAGGTATAATTCACGATTATGTACTTGCTAAATATACATTTAGACAAATGGTTTTAAGTCTCACTATACCAAATATTTCACTCAAAAATACGTAGACCCATTAAAAGTGCTGAAGAAAATATTATGTTGGCATATAAAAGTGATTAAATAATTAAATTACGTACTTAATAACCCGAGAGTGAATTCGGTTTGCAGATTTTTTTGTAATAACCGTGAAACTATTATAAAAACTAACAAACTTTTAACACAATTTTAGATTCACTAAATCAGCAAATTCTATAAAAAACAATTATTTTAAAATTACACACGCATTGTAGATTCATTTGTATTAAACATTTCTCTACTGTGCTTAGATATCTATAGGCTGAACTGAGATAGAGGTACCTTGGGTTTCGTCGTTTTTTTCGTTTAGGTACATGTTCAAATACGCGCGTTAACATAATCTTACTCTCTACTTCATTTATCGTTTGTCAATTTATGGCTACAGCCGTATGTTATAGCTAGGATAACTAGGAAATGCCAGTAGAAATGGCGAATTTCAAAAAAATACTACCTTACTCTTAGGTCAATTAATATTATAAAACAATCATTATTCGTAGGATATTTTATCACATTTAAATGCCATATTTTAATGTCACAAAATCACAGCTTAGAATCAGTAACTTCAGAATTATCTTCAAATGTGTTAATCGTGCCTATTTTTTGAATAATTTAAATATCTAATTCTTGTCAAATTTGGAATCACGGAGATAATAAAAAAAAATTATCGTAAATATTTAAATAGTAAACAATTTTACTAATGGTTTTATAAATGCGTTTAAAAATTAATAAAACTAAAAAATCTTTATACCACACATGGATGTACTGAAATATGACTAAATTCTAAAATATTAGGTCGAGAGGTTTAAAAGAATACTATGTTATGTAATAAAAATACTTTATGCAGTCATCAAATGTTTAAAAGGATAATAAGGCTTAGATTATCGTAAATGTTTAAGGAATGTCCAGGTTTATGCTCTGAAAATAGCATAAATTCTCCATTTTGACCAACGTGGGGTGGGGCATGTAGGCCCTTAAACAAAAGCTCAAATTTTATTCTGCAAAATTTACTGATAAATATATAAATATTGAAAGTGACGATGTTTTTTATCGATACACAATATCTCACTGAGTACACAGATTTACAAAAGTTTAGGAAGCGTTGTTATAGTTTAGAGGAGTTGTGGCGAACCTATGACACGCGAGATGATTTTATATGGCACGCGAATGTTTTATTTTGAAGAGAAAAATACCCATAATAATAAATGATAGATCGCATTGTATAAAAAATAGCAGGCAAACACTCTTCAAGAATAAACATTACGTTTAATGTAAATATATTATTATACCTATAGGTCGGTACTTAGGCTTTATGCGTCACATGTAATATTATCACACTAACTTCATCAGTCGGCGGGGGACGCCGCGCTATGAATCTCTAATTTTGATCGATTCACAATGCTTGAGACCAGTGTGTAGCGAGAGAATGCCTCATCCGATCGGATTCTGGTATCAAACTGTGCTTAAAGAATCAAACTAAGTATGTAATACAGTAACAAATAATTTCATTTCCACCCGCAAAAATCTAATTTTTTAACGAAATTCTTAAAAACTACTTTTTCCCATGAAAAACTGCTCGGCATGTCTGACAGTCGAAAAATAATATTTGAGAAATGTTGACACGCATATGTAAAAAGGTTCGTCATCCCTGGTTTAGAGTAATTCGGTCATTCTTCTTGCATTATCTATATTTGATTGTTTACACTGCAATACAAAAGCACCAAAATTATAATTTTATTTCGTTTTTTAACAGATGTATGAAAGGCTTTAGATAAGAAATAAATGGGGACAGGGTAAACATTTTTTTTTTACTTTAAAAACCGATATTGTCTGGAGAAAGTTATTCTTAAGGTAAATAAAATGATTATTGAACTGATACCAATATTTGTTAATTTACTTACTATATTTGATACCTTCTGCATTTAATTATATTATACCTACTAATTAAATGTTTTAACAATAAACATCTCAAATTTATATTTACAATTTTAAATTGGTACTTACCTTAAATACTTTATAATATTTTTTGTATGTAAGTAACCATATTGTTGGGTCAACGTGCCTACCTATTGATATATCAAAGGGAAATTTGTACAGATATTAGAAAATAGTTAAATATTCTCAAAAGTAAACTAAAACGATAAATATTTTAACAAATAACATTAAATTTATAAGTTATAAATATTTATTTAATTTAAATATAAACAAAACAAATTGTTTTATTGAATTTATTTTGTTTGATTTTTATAATGAGTAATTATAAATGTTTTCTATATGATTTTTAAGAAACTTCATATTTATTTTATTGAGTACTTTATATTATTATATTTACGTACGATTTAAAAAAATATTATTATTGAAAAGTCCGTGGGTCATTGGCGGATTGAAATCTTACCAGATAAGAGCACTCATCCGAATAGTGAATGATGTGAGTTTAAATCGCTTGCAATCAAACTTTTTCTATGATATCTCAAAATTATGTATTTCTAATAATAATAATCTATCATTATTAAACCTTGTATATTTTCAGTATTAAATACATACGAATAACAAAAAAATGTTTTCAGGGACTAAATGCGATGAAGAGTGATTCTGGAAGTAGTGAAGAAACTTCTCAAAGTGTACCGATTTGCCCAAATTTACCATTAGTACCCAAGGATTATGGTATACTAGTGAATTGGAACAAACTTATGCAATCATTTTTCCCTAATAGCGCATTCCCTAATAGTATTTCAGAATATTTAGAGATATTATTAAAAAATACCTATCATAACACAATCTTCAATTTATCACCTAAAGAGTGTATAATTCAACCATTATGTCGAGAAAATCTTTCCAATATAAATAAAATTTGCTCCGAAACTATAATTTTTGGAATAGTGCAGTATCCTCTATCCTTAATAAACGGTTCTCTTGATCCCATGATACAATTTTTGAATTCAAATACAGCTGACTGTAAACTAGCAATTATACGATTGGTAGCGTCAATAAGGATATTACTAAAACTGATATGACTTGTAGAGTTTTTACAGCAGAATCAACCATTGCTGCGATCAAGAGAGCTGTTTCTAAATACCTGTTATCCAAAGGCCAACCAATACCCGATTCGCTTAGCTGACGTATTATCATCTAGGTGCATATTTATAAATAGTTTCAAAGTATACAATAATTAATTATGTATTAGGTTTACTGGTACGCCATGTACAAATTAAAAATTATAACCTAAATTACTTTACTTTGTTAATTTAATACTACTTGCTTATTTTTCGTAATATATCGTAATAAAAATACTTATTTGCATATTTTGTTTTATTTTTAATTTTAATTGTTTTTTTTATGAATGGAAATTAAGATTGTTGCATTATTCATTCATTAATAATTTACATAACGTGGAATAGTCCTAAAAACAGAGGTTAAATAAAAAAAACTCTAAAAATTATTGGCATTTTTTATTAATTCAGAATCCAATATTATTGCCATAACTTTAAACCATATTATTAGGTTTGATTCACAACTATATACCTGCTAAATATACCTTTAGATAAATTGATTTAAGTGTCACTATACTAAATCTTTCACTCAAAAAGATGTATACCCAGTAATGGCATGGAGGTATATAAAAGTGATTAAATAATTAAATTACTTAATTACCTAAAAGTCATTTCGCTTTGCAGAATTTTTTGTAGTAACCGTGAAAATAATATAAAAACTAACAAATTATTAACACAATTTTAGATTCACTTAAAAATGCCAATTCCATAAAATAACAATTATTATAAAATTACACACGCTATCTATTAATTGTGCTTAGATATTTATGGGTTAAACTGAGATAAAAACAATATTACAAGTGCAAAATAAGTTTTTATAGAATGAACCAGCATTATTTAGAATATTTAGATGGAAAAACGCAAAAAAATTAAACGATAGCATTTTATACCAACATTAACTGAAAGATAAAATAAACAACGTTTCAAAAAGGCATATCCGCCTTTCTTGTTAGTAGTACTATAGATCGTACAAACCACTTATTATTAATATTATTCATAATGTATGTTCTGTTAAATAAATTGATTAAAACGTGTTTTTTCTTTATTTAAGTAGACCTACCAAATGAATATCCTCGATTTTCTCTCCTGGCCCACAGAGGCTAAAACATTTACTATTTGTAGGCTTATCATACATCCCGGTTTCACACATTGGTCCCGGCGTCCCGGCGGTTTGGCATTTTCTCCCGGCTATTGTTCCGCGTATGAATTATTGTCAATAATAAATTGTCATGTAATTGTCATTGTTCCGAAAATATATAAATATGTTCATATCCCAAATCGAGTATATTGACAAGTGGGAATTAAACATTTTCAAGAGCAACACATCGATGTACCCAAACTAGTAAAGGTTATTCAATACAATATTTTGCTGTGTCTAGGAAAGTCCGCATTTTCTCGATAATGAAAGACATTTCGTCGGATGACCGAGGCCGCATGCAGGAATCTATAGTACGGGCGCTATTGTACTGTAAATTGAACTTATTTAGCATTACATGCAACTTGTTTGATGAGAAAATTTAATTAAAATGAGAAAGTGCTGAAAAAAGTTCATTCCATTGAGAAGTAGGTTCGACCACTACAATAACTAAATAAAATAATTTAAATTTCTGCTGCAGTAGATCTTCTGCATTCTTCTTTTGTACATACTTTCAATGATAAAACAATGTTTAGTGGTTAAATTTGTTTCTTTGACCTATCATCCGTTCATGTCCCGGTTTATAGTTTCATAATTATGGTAAGCCTAACTATTTGGTAACTTACAAAAAAACGTTTGAAAAAGAGTCTAGGTACAATTCGGCAGTGGTAGTAACAAACCGCCCTTTTACTCTCGAATCAAGGGAAGGCGTGGTTTTATTTATGGATGCGAGGGTGTAAGTTCACAATGAACAATTTATTGGTGAAACTGATTTATTGACAGTATAAATAATAAAGTTGGTTTATAGGACAAATTGAAGTTTGCGACGTCGGAATAATGTATTGTTGTATATGATTATACAACGTAGTCCCAAAACGTATGGCGAATCGGTTTAACGAGCAATAGCAAAGCTTTAAAAAGGTGTCATTATAAAATGTCATATAAATGCGTTTTAAAAATATGCCATTTTCGATCTGCATAAAGCAACCATATGATAATATTGTGTACCTAATAATTAAACTCATAATTGTGTAAGGTGTGTTTTTCTACATTCAATTAATAAACATTATTTTCTCAATTACATTATATGTTTGTCATTTTATTATTTACAAAATGTATAATATAATTTAATATATAGATTTTTCATGTAAAAATCAGTGCCAGGCAGCTAAATATTAATTTATAATTTACAAGTTTTTCGAATTATCTTAAGAACTTTGAAATTCCCATGATACTTGAGTAACTTAGAAGGTTTTTTTTTAAGAAAATAGTTGCAAAAATAAAGATTTTTCTTACAAAAATAAGAGTTGGCTGCATTCCAGAATGAACATTCTTTAAAAAAAACACAAAACAGCCTGGACTGCTAAAACACCATAATTTCATAGATTTTATGTTTTTATCTTTTTAAAAGTTACAAAAAATCCAATATATAAATATATAATATCTATCATTCAAAACGTATAAACAGTATACACAGGCTTTGTGGATTTAAAGAAATACACTTTATATAAAAGTGCTTCTATCTCTGATTGAGGTTGGTGTGGAATGGCTGCTTTGCATATAACTACGCTCAAATTAGGAGTATCAGTATTCAGTAGGTCCATTAGTTGCCTCTCATAAATGTATCTTAACAATTTTTTTGGTACTGTTCGGTTATCAGGAATACAGCGGAAAACACATTTTGAAAATACCCGTTTATTTGTTAGTTTGGGTTAGTTTAGGTTGGGTTAGGTTGGGTTAGATTAGGTTAGGTTAGGTGAGGTTTGGTTTGGTTAGGTTAACCTAATAAATAATCCAGTTTATCGGCTATTTTCAAAATGTGTCGCTGTATTCCTGATAACCGAAAAGTACCATTTTTTTTAAACGAAATAATATTTAGTCATTTGCTCAATCTATTTGGGCTATATACTGAAATATTCAAACCTGTTACCTTTTGAATAAATGACAAAAATTTTGTCCACTTCTCTCATTTAATTCAGTATTTATAAAAATAATATCGTATATCCGATATGAACTTGTTGTCATAACGATGTTATGATTACGAGAATCACCTGTCATAATACTCGTATGTTATGCTTATCAAATTTTGATAATATGTACTGAATTAAAATAGAATTTTAATTTCTAACAATTAATACATAATCAGATTGATTTTTATAATACAAAATATTATTATTATATGTTTGAGTTATTATGATTTACATTTTATGAGTACTTGAAAACGCATGTCGTCTTTATCTAAATTTAAATATAAATTAGTAATTTAAGCCCATATTTATTTTAATTGCTTATTACTTGGACAAATTATGGTGCTGCTAAGGTCATTAATGATAAATACAATTGACTGAATGTTTACAATTATTAAAGATGTTTTATTGATCAATACATATCTAAAACATTAAAAGTATGTACTTAGAATAGTTTCAGTCTGTTATTGCAACTAATACTAATTTGAGTGTTTAATTATTAAGAACTTACTCGTTTATCTATTTTTGTTCTACTTGCTTACATTTCAATAAAATTAAGAAACTTATTGAATTATCAAAAAGAGTTTTTTTAAATAACAATAATCAACTACTATAATAGTATATTTAATAATAGTAAAATAGGTACTTACTTAACGTATCTGGAATAATGTGACTTTAGGTACTCCAAAACCTTGAAACGGAGATCGCTGTATCATTTGCTTTCAGCTGGTATTTTTCATTTCATATTATGTTCGCCCGTTGTGCGGAATATGACTGACATCCTTTACGTTAGATTGTAAGGTAATTCGTGTACCGATGAAAACAATTGCGAAAAAATCGTCATTTCTAAAAAAAATTTCACCCGAATCGATAATACAGCACTAATTGTATTATGTCAGTGTATTTAATTCAATCTTTAGAAATTATTTCGTTTCCATATTATTTTTCAACAACATTATAATCGGAAGTATTTATTTTGTAAGTGATTCAAAAACGTTGCTATATAGATGGTTCTACCGACCTAGTTTTTTAGTTATTAAACATACGTGAAAAATGTGAAATTTAAAATACTATGTCGTTACAAACCATTATTATTGTATAAAATTAACTATATTATAAGTACAAAGTTTTGGACTATTGATTACCTATGTATTTTATCATACAATTAGTACTATCATGGTCATGGCCCCCATATCCTGAAGCGGGCCCCCCCTACCTATCGCTAAGGTGAAGAGCCGCGCAGTGTGCTACAATATAGTGATCCCCAAATGGTATTGTGCGGAAATGCAGGCTTCTGGCATTTTTAAATAAATCATCTTGAATTTATTGTTGGCACGGTATCATATTATGAAGCAATGATCGCGACGCCCCTTTGTGATAGCCAAGCAACATCCGGCGTCTCGCCGTATTGGATAAATAGTCGTTTTATTACCCAGGAAGCACACTAAAAATAATTATAAAATAAAATTCCATTCGTGAAATAGCGCCGCATTCGACTTTTTTACTATTAGTGCGAATTTGTAGTGTGTGTTTATCTCGCTTAAGTGATCGACCCGCCACGCGAACCCCTTCTAGCCCGGGCCTCCAGGCTTTAGCCCTGTCAGCCCCCCCTTTGTGGGGGCCATGATCATGGTTACATTATGTAAACATCATGCATATCTGTGGATATTATAATATACAATTTTTAATTAACTATTTTTTTATTCAACGAATAATTCACAAGATTTAAGAATGTAACTTTCTAACTATTGAACATACATACAAAATTCGATCGCCAGTTTTTGTTGAATTGGAAAGTATTAAAAGGAGAGTATTAAAAGCCATTTGTTAAAATTTGTCGCAATTAAGTATGACGCATTTAGCATAGTGGTCTATGTGCATGGGCGCGATACCTAAGAGATACAGGTTCGATTCCTGTATTTACTTTTTCCTTACTTTTTCAAAAAGATTTTTTCTAATGGTTATAATATATTATTTTCTCAAAAGTTTTTTCAAAATTACCTATGTTAGTATGTTTAATACAATAAATTATTAAATATTTTCCGCCTCACTTAATACTAAAAAAAATATATCGGTAACGAATAAAGAATTTTCACAGTTCTCGTCAACTTATAAACTCGCATATAGGTACACGATGACATAGCCCAACTAAGTTAAGTCACCGTCTACCTACATTAGTATAAAGCAACAAGCGACATACGCATGACGGGTTTGGGTCGAAATCCCGAAGGCCGGAATCCCGAAGGCTGAAATCCCGAATGCTGAAATCCCGAATGGCCGAAATCCCGAAAGCCTAAATCCCGAATAGTCGAAATCCCGAAGGCCGAAATCCCGAACGCTGGAATCCCGAATAGTCGAAATCCCGAATGGCCGGAAGCCCGAAGGCCGAAATCCCGAAAAATAAAAAAAATTGTGGAAAAATTGATTTTGTCCCACCCATTTGGTTCTTGTCTCTTGTAAAATTTGCGCACTTCGAGATAAGTGTTAAGATCGCACAATTATTACTGTTTTGGGATTTCGGCTTTCGGGATTTAGGCTTTCTGGATTTCGGCCATTCGGGATTTCAGCATTCGGGATTTCAGCCTTTGGGATTTCGTCCGGCACCCACGCATGACGTAGGTCGTACAGGATTTTGCTACTCTTTTCACGCAACTACACCACAGAGAAATTCATCCATCCCCTACGGCCTACATGACTTAGCAAACCCACGCGCTAATTTTGCTATACATTACGTATTCAACCTACCTTTTCCTACTCCAATCCTATTCGGCTGATCGTATTTTTGATGCCCTATCGTCCAACATTCTTCCAACATAATCGCAGTCTTTGTGATTCATAAAATCTATCAGTGGTTTGCTATTTGACTAGATTGTCCAGTTTATTCTGTGCACTATTAAACAGTATCTACTTATTTCTCTCCTTTTTTTCTGAGTCACGGTGTTTACACCATAACATTAACTTAGAATTGCTTTCTTAAATATCAATTTTTGTCAAAATTGAGATATTGATAAAGTCGTTCGTTTTAGACTAGTTCCAGAGACCACTCTGAAAAAATGATGAAGTTTAATTTCTTTTAAGGGCACACATGCCCAACGAAGATCATAATAGAGATTTTATGGTATTTTTAGCCTGAAAATTTCTTAACCGTTGTAGATAATCTATTTATATAATTTTGAAGCCTTACTAACCTTTATATTTAATTTAAACATTAATTGATGACTGCATAAAATATTTTTATTACATAAAATAGTAGTATTCTTTTAAACCTCTCGATCTATTTTTTTAGAATATAATAGTCATATTTCAGTACATCCATGTGCAGTGGTGTTAAGATTTTTTAGATTTATTAATTTTTAGACGCATTTATAACACCATTAGTAAAATTTATGTTGACAATTATTTTAGTGAAATATTTACGAAAAAAAAATATTTTTGTAATCTCTGTGATCCCAAATTTGACAAGAACGAGCCATTTTATTATTTATTACAGTGTTTGAACATGTGCCTAACCGAAAAAACGATTTTAAGATAAACAATTTTTTACATCTTTATTTTTAAAAAATCATCCTACAGTATGAATCGAGGATCAAAAATATTTGAGATACACTTCTATAGTGTCTAGACGGTAGACATTATAGTAGGTCAAATTTAATGTTTTATTACATGCATTTCTTTGTGCACACACAAATGCACAAAGCGACAAAAATATTAATTGATTTCGTGTTTTAACAGATGTACGAAAGGCGTTTGAGAAGAAATAAATGGGCATTGAATAAATATTTCCTTCGTATTTATAATCCACTGGTTTCTTGAGGAAATCATACTTTGATTTTCAGTCAAGTTCAGTTATCCAGCAAAGCAAAATGGCAAAGATTGCGTTCATCTTCTTGGTGGTATGTCTTGCGAAGGTAAGTTTTATTTCATTTTATTATATTATTAATTAATTAATATAAGTCTATGTTAATAATCAATAAAACTAATATTTATACATTATCTACAGTATGTAGGTATATTAAACATAATTTTATTAGTAAATTTTTTTTTGAAAAAGTCCTTATAAAAACAAATTTAAAAAAATTGTAAAAAAAAAACTTTGAAAAAAAAAATTCTAAAATTTGTTAATATTTTGTATGCACAAATAGCTTATTCCGCGGTAAAAAAAATATCACAAAAAAATTCGCAGGTAACAAAAAAAATCGAAATGAAAAACTAATTCGGCGGTGGAAGAATTGGATCGAATCAGACAACAAATAAAAATATGTCTCGATAATTCTAAAAAACGAAAAATATCGATTAATCACAAGCTCTATTTGCAGTAAGAGATCTTTAACTTTAATCAGTTTTGGTAATCCCAATGGAGAGTATCCCAACACACAGTATTGAAAACAATTTTAACCCTAGGTACACAAATTTTGGTAGGTCTGTGGTATTTTAGAAACAATATTTATATCGCATTACATGTGGTGAATACCAAATGGTAACTCATTTTATAAATTATCATGTAGGTCGTAACCTAGTAAATGCTGAATCTCTTAAAAAATATATAGGATATAATATCAGGGGTTCTTTTAATTATTGTCATAACTAAAATATTATTATTTGTTTCAGGAATTCGATGCTGCTCCATCTCCGTTTCTAACTTTATTCGGTAATTTATTAAATAGCCCATTGAATCCACTTCAAGCACTTCAACAAACAGCTGCAACTGCTATATCCATTGCTAACGCTTCAATTAAACTGCCCACAGATGTTATTGGAAATGTGGCTTCTTCAATTGCATCACCAATACTTACACTAGCCTCAAATGTACTTACTCCCATGACTCCACCACCATTTCCCCCTATTAACTCTATTCCAGGATACTTGCCTAATCTGGGATTATTAGTGGATATGACACCAATTTTGAATACCATTAATGCAAATAATATGACCATTCCAAATACTAAAACATTAATCGAACAATTACTACCCTCTAGTTTAATAAATCAAATTTTAAAATACTATAACAGTTCCAACCCATCCATGTTACCCTTACCATATTTATATAATACAAGCCAGGTATTTTTAGGATTAATACCGATTCCTCAAAATTTAACAAATTTACCCTATATACTAATGAGTTCTAACACAACTCAGGATATGATTTTAGCTTTCCCATTACAACTGCTGGGGAATGTCATTCAAAAAGTCGTCGATATAAAACTTAGTATCGCAAACATGATTCTTCAGTTCCTTATGAGCTATTTTTCAGGAGTTGGTAATCAAAACCCATCGTCAACCTTCCCTTTTAATTTGTGGAGCATGCCGTAACCATTATATTATTAAAAAAAATTCTATCAATACCTACTGTGAAAGCTGGCAAACTGACAAAGCGAATAGTTTAACATTATTATTATATATTATTTAAAAATTAAGTATTACAAAACAATATATTTTTTAAATCATTTAATTACACAGTCATGTTTATCTTCAACACTATTTTTTAATATTTAATTGTAATAGTTTTTTATCTATTTTTTATAAATTTAATAAATGTGTAATTCTGTACAAAATTGTATTAAAAATCAAATATTGAAACATTTTTTTTATTAATTGAGTACCTATGATTATTACAATAATATACACATAATTTTAAAACACCTCAGAGAAATATATTAGGTACTGTTCGGTTAAAGCGGATACAGCGGAAAACACATTTTGAAAATAGCCGATAAACTGGATTATTTATTAGGTTAACTTAACCAAACCTAACCTAACTTTACTTAACCTAACCCAACCTAACCTAACCTAAACTAACAAATAATCCAGTTTATCGGCTATTTTCAAAATGCGTTTTCCGCTGTATCCGTTTTAACCGAATACGACACCCAATAGGACTCAAACCCACGTTCACTGGATTTGTACCAATGTGACCTACTAACTAATTACGTACCTACTGAACTTAACCATTTAATCGATCTAGCGGTCTTTAAGTCTAACTTGCGGACGTTTTCTACCTATTGGGGACCACTGAATGGCTAAATTTGTCCATCGATTGTCCCTTCATGGAGCTATATATCTACCCCATTTCGATTTGAGGATTTTAGCGAACTCTATTATATCGCAAACCCTTGTCTGTTTTCTTACCGAATCATTCTGCTCTTTTTCCTTTTACGTTATGCCCAGCATGCACCTCTCTATATCACGCTGTGCTACTCTAAATTTTTGGATCACTCTTTTACTTAGGGTCCTACAAGCATATGTGATTAATGGAAGCATAGACCGCTTGAACACTTTGCGCTTTAGGCACAGTGAGAGCACAATTATTGTATAATCTATAAATTGTGCTAATAGCCTTTCGTAAATAAGTCCGTACTACGGTTATATTTCCACAATATTATTATAGATTTTATTTATAATATCATTAGTTTACGTTTATATAAAAATATATTCTTCATAAAACGTTCTTTTTTTGATTATTTGAAATACAATACCATTCACTTGTATCTGATTTAGAATCATTATTGTCTTCCGTTTTCTTTAAATAAATATGCCGACCGCATCCTTTGTGTAGTATTAAATTGAGCGTAAAAAATAAACTTGATGCGAAACATATTCGCAATCAAACCAATTTTTTTAGTGTTTTTATTTAAGTTTTATCTAGAATTGTTATTCTACTAATTCAGTAAATGAGTAATGGTCAATCCTTGTTTATTTTGTTTAATCAATAATTCCTTTACAACACCAATTAGGTACCATAAAAAATACATTGAAAACAACATGTGAATTTTCCAGACCCGGAATTTGAACTCAGGACCGACGATATTATAAAATATCAATAATACAACTTAATTAGTTTTTTTTCTGGCAGTCTCTAGGATGGACCTTGGTATACTGATACTATAGATATACTCATCCACTGTCCGATTTTCCGATTTGTTTCTACACTTGATCACTTATTAATTGTGCTCGCATGTTTCTTCGTTGGCAATTAAGACATGGAAGTTGTATTCTCAACGCGGAGTGTAAATCATTAAAAGAGAGGTATATTTACGGTTATTTTCATACGTGCGATGTATGCAGCTCATTGCAGACGTTAAATTATGATAAATCTAACGAAATTAACCTCATCAAAAAGAGTATAGCAACGTCACCAAATGCAGACCTTGCAAATTAGGCCGAATATTTTTCGCAAGATTCAGCTCTCAAGTACATATAGTTTCTAAGAATAATTTATAACATTAAACGGTAAATAACAGGGATTTTAATTACTGATCTTGAGATTTGGGGTCAAAAAGTCGAGACCCAACAACCGGAATACACATATTATGTAAGCAATATTTATGATTAATGCAAAACATTAACTTTTATATTGTATAAGAGAAACTACGAATAACGCACCGTGGGATGGAAAGATGCATGTTGGACAGAACGCGGAAAGACCGCAAGAAAAACAATTAGATAATGAGGCAGACAATTAATAATATACGGTGTAATAGAGGTCGCTAAACTGATGAAATGCCGATCGACCGAACATTTCGCTACGAGATAAGACAATGCAGTCATACAACGGTAAGTACTTAAAGAACAAATACCACAGAATTGCCTCAACAATCAACATCATCAGCAAAATTATCACGTTTGGTGAATTTATACATAAGCAAAGAACTGTGAACAAGAAAAGTGGAAGGAACTATAAGATGTCTTGATACTATATTGATGATGATGTATGCATACATTTTTTTTTTCAAATGTCGAATGGCGAATGGAGATAACTGGTCTGACTCCTGACCATTACAACAGTCAATTTTTGACTGGACATAGTGGCTTCCCTGCCAGACTCTATGAGTTTGGTCTTCTTACCAATTGAACATGTTCTTGTAGCGAAAAAATACAGGATGCAAACCATACTCTGAAAATATTCTGAAATGTGCATGGAAAGAGAAAATCTGGGTCGATTCAACCAGCTGTTTGACCCTTCAGATCGTCCGATCTGGTCACCACTAATGCAAATTTTGTTCCATTTATAAAATTTGTGGCATCATAGTATCAACGTAAATATATTTTTATTTAGATTGTTTGGCAGTTTTGCATTAGCTTTTGTAATGTTTAATTTTGCTTCTATGTGCTCCTCTCTACCATTAAAAAAATGTATGATACTCGTAATTCAGTTAAACCACACTTGAGTGCGTGGCAACCTCAGTCTTGGGTAGCTGCTCCTGTGATATTCTCAATAATAAAAAATACTGTTGCTTCACATCCATCTTACGAGCCCCATGATACGCACGATCAAGAGGTTTGGTATGGCGGTTGATTTCAATGTTGATTATGATGGTAATAGAAGAACAAATCATTCCAACATCTTTGGGCAAAAATTTATATGCTTACACAATTTACACGTGCAAATATAACTATTGTTGAAACTAACAATATGTTTATTGTGAATACAATAGGCGAAAAATATTTATTGTGTATATTTTTATTCATAGAACATGCGTAGATTTTTTATTTTTTGTTTTTAAAAAAATGTGACGGGTTTTTAGTTATAAAAAACCGAGCACTCGCTATTGATTGAGGATAAAAAGTTCTCTGGGGCATTTTTATATTTTTACCTTCGACGAAAAACAGACATGTACATCTGGATTGTTGTCCAACTTTCAACAGATTTTTCCGATTTATTTCATTTAAAACATTTCCACGGTGCTTTTTCCGAGAATTTAAATTGGATTGTAAAAAATAGTTTCATATAGTTTATGCAACAGTTGAAATAAATTCCAATATTTAAATAGTAAACTCTTGTTACATAATAAACGCTAAAATTTTAATTGAAAATACTGTTGGAAAGTTAGATGTTCTATATAAAAAAAATACCATAATGAAAAAAACGATGCTATCTCGTAACCAAATAAATCAATTCAAATTGTTTAATTTTTAAACCGGTTCTATAGAGAAATATTATGTTTCTACATTTCTAAAGAATTAAATTTAATTATTTAGCATAATTGCCCTTATAAAATGGATTATGGGTAATCTCATTTATATTTTAAGCAAAGTTTTGTCATTTCTGTTTACAATACCGATGACCAAATATATCATCAATATTATATATTATATTTTCACCAGTACAACTCTTATTTAAATAAAACACTGGTGGAAATCTCCGTTTAAGTGAAGGCATCTAATTGTTATATATTTCATAAATTATTTTTCGTATTCAACGAATCGGAGATAATTGTAAAAACTACTAGTTAATTTCCTTGCAATTAGATAGAAAACAGTAGAAAGTAATAGCTAGAGCACATGGGCGCGTGTTTGAATCCCGCTTGACGTCGTATTTTTATCAAAAAGATATTTTCTAGTGTTTATATATTTCTCTGGTGTATTTTCAAATTATGAATATAATAATACACGTCACGAATATGGTATCATGTATGTTGTGGATGAAGAAGTCGAGATTTGGTGGTTGCTCCGATGGATGAAGGAGCGAGTTTTATTTGCAGAGGAAACAGTCGGTATAAGAATATGTTACAGTAGTTATGTTACAATACTTATGATACTGTTCCTAGGTCCGAGTCGGTAGAATGAGATGTTGTGCGGAACTGAGATACTAATAGATCGGGAACTTATATTCGAGTGACATGTCCAATGAATTATGATCCGCTATTTATCGACATACTCACAGTCAAAATAACATCTTGAAAAGAATACATATTTGGGAAATAATAAATATTATTGAGTCAGCTACTTTAATATATGGAGTTTACGTGATTGGATATGGCTGATTATGTGGAAAAATGGATTTTGGAAATTATAATAGCAGTAAGCTATTTACTGAGTTTACCATAATTGGATACAACGGGAAATGGATATTAGGGATTTTTAATTGTTATTTAATATCGCTAATTATTATGCTGACACGGATTGAGTTGCTTATCTCCATATATTTTTTATCAAAATGTTATTAAATGCCATTTCATTACTTAACTAATATCATTGAAAAACATTAACATTTTTATGTTTAAAACTCTAGATCCGCTTATCTCCAATCAGTTGAGGCTATTTTTATAACAATACCCTATAAATAATCCAGTCTAACACCAAATTTGAAACTGTTGATCATACGTACTTCCCGACGTCTTATCGTCTTATACTGAAATAGCAAAATTTTATCGACGTTTTATCCGTCGGCCGATTAAAATCGAAAACTTTCCGTGTCGCGGACGATCTAAAACCGCGAATTTGCCCCTGATCATCTACACATCCACCTTTACAGTTGCAATATAAATATGGAATGTTATTTTTTTTATATAAAACAATATTTAATAATGACTTGGACTGTATGTGAACCCGTTAAAATATTTAGTTATCTTTAAAGATAAAAAAAACTGTCAGTAATTTAGTAAAAAGGTAAGTGTATTATTACATTAACATAATAATATTTCTTTGCTGTATTCCACCTGTCACTCACTAAAATTAATATCGTTTTTATTCGTTTATCTGAATGAAAATTCTATCCAAAACTACATCTGATAAAGGTTTTTATAAAATATTCACAAAAATACTGGTCTGTATTGAAAAAAGTTTACCGTTTTCTATGTTACTATGTACGGGAAATTTCCATTTCCTTTTCTCAGTATATTTTACTTATGTCATCCAACAGTACATACATTATCGTAAACAACAATTCCAATTCTACAGATCTATCAGTCGCACAAATCGGTTGTCTTTTAGCTAGTATTAGATATTTTCTTCTTCACACCCTAACAATATATTTTATCAGTAAAGAATAATAATTTTTGAGTGTGGTTAACTCCAAAAATTTTTTACTGTCAATGTTAGATTACTCACTTGAGATTTAGTAGTTGGTGTAATTTTATTTCGAAAACTCAATAAATTGTTTTAAAAATCTACCTGCACAAATCTAGCCGAACTATTTTCAAACGAGTCAAATCCATTTCAACCAATCACGTCATCATACAGTCAGACGCCATCTCCCTAAATGCTATATGTAATAAAGGTGATCAGAGAGAAGATATTTTTGTTTTGATTCTTAATAAATACAGATTAATTAATATAATTTAATAAAACGCAACTATTTTATCGTACTTATTCCACTTGTAGTAATTAATATCTAAACTGGTTTCATCTACATCAAAAGAACATTTTTAACTAATACAGACTTGTTAGAAATAATTAATGATTTTCTCACTCTGTCAAAAGCTGGATTATAACAAATTAGAAAACAAAGTGTACAAAAATCTTTAAAACATGCCTAATAATCATAATTTTATAAGCACCTGTCACAAATTTTAAATGCGCCTTTCGTTCGCTACGCCACAGTATACTCTCGCACGACATACGTCAGTGGCGAAGAGTGGAGGTAAGCTGTGGATAAACACTGCTCACTAAACTTTGTTAGTCATATTGAACTAAAAATAAAAATTGCAGATGGTGTTATTTAGTTTTTTGTTTGATTTACATTGAACCCTGCCTAAACCAAACCATAATATATCTCCAAGGCCCACCTCTATCTTTTGTCATTGACGTATTACGTAAAGTTGTGGTGGGTTATGGAACGAGAAGCAACTTGTACATAAGTGAAATTGTAACACTATTTATAAGTAGGTATGCAGTACAGCTGATATTGATCCTTTTTTATAACCAGTAGCTACATGTCAATTTATTTACATAATTATTTTATTATACTCCCCTAATATCGATCGCTTCCAACTTTTCATAAAATATGTTTATAGAAACAAAAATGAACATTTTTGTTTAAATGGAAAAATGACGTGTGAATATTTTCATTTGAATAAAAGCTAAAACTGTTTATTTTAAAAATTACTTCTCGTGACCTACAATAATTGTCATAATTATCTTCATTAAGATAATTTACTGCGGCAAGTATGGGTATATTTGTGTAGACCAGCGCTGCCCAACTTGCGGCCCGCGAAGTAAAATATGAAAACATTTCATTATAATTCTAAATATAAAAAATACAAAACAAAGAAATATTCTGCTTAATTTTTCCAGCTTAAAAAAAACATAAATTTGTTGAATCAGAATTAAAATATTGCGTTACAAATAAATAAATATGACAAATTAGTTTTATTTGTCGGGCAAAATTTTGCCAAACGTCATCCCGTGTCGGCCCGATCGATCGAAAGTGGTACGAGCGTTCCCACCAAAAGTCTTGTCTAATGATAACGCATGGCTGTGTTAAAATGTATTGTTTTATATATTAGCTCTGTTGATATTAAATATAAATTGGAATTATGCGACCTTCAGGCTGACCCATTTATTGCATCTATTGGAGTAACTGAAATAGAAGTGTTCAAAATTTTGGATATAGAAAAATACCAAAAAATGAGAGATTTTGGACTTTGGAAAAATCATTTCTATGTTTGAAAGTATATATATATATATATATATCTGCGAGCGTGCCTTCTCTGACATGAAATATATAAAATCAAAATATAGAAACAGCTTGAAGGACTCCACGCTTGAAAATATAATTAGACTTGCCACAACAAATATTGATATTGACATAAAAGAAAGACAAGTAGTACATACAGTACGTAATAACAGTTGTAATACATACATATATACAGTATGAATAAGTATAATCTTTGTTTTGTAAACTTAATTAATTTATGATGAATAAAAAAATTTACAAAAAATTGTTTTTATTATTTCTAGTTATGTGTTATTTTTGATTTTTTTTGTATAAAAATAACCTTTGAATTGATATTAACTGATTTTTCATTTACCTATCTTTTCTGGCCCCGAAATGTTTGCTAAAGAAAAAATAGCCCGCGGCCTAAAAGAAGTTAGACAGCGCTGGTGTAAATACCATTCTGTAATGAATAATGTAAAGGTCAAATTTTTTCAACATTCGGTTGAAGGTCAAACAAATCCGAAAGGTAGACATAGAGTCGGCTGGATCGGCGAAATAGTTATTTTCTGCAGAACCGAGAGAACTGGGTTCAGCTTGGAGTTGCCTTTATTCCCACATTTTGGTAGATTCCGGCTGAGATTAAGCGGAACCGGCAACGTATCGTTATACTATGACATTAGCGTCACATGGCTGATGGCTCGTGTGAATATAATTTAAAAATAAGAACAATAAAATAATACAGATTAATTCAAACAGGGTGCCACTCCGATCCTAAGGACAAAGAAATATAGACATGTGAGCATTTAAGGCGGGACATGCTCAGCGTAGGTCAAAATGGAGCTTTTGTTCTATTTTCAAAGCATGATCCTGGACATTCCTTAAACGTTGTAGATAATCTATTTATATTATTTTAAAGCCTTATTATCTGACTGCATAAAGTATTTTTATTACATAAAATAGTATTCTTTTAAACCTGTCGCTCTAATGTTTTAGAATATAGTCATATTTCGGTACATAACTGTGCAGTGGTGTTAAGATTTTTTACATTTATTATTTTTTAAACGCATTTATAAAACAATTAGTATAATTTATGACGAGATAATTTTCGTAAAATATTTACGATAAAAAATTATATTGATAATCTCTGTGATCCCAAATTTGACAAGAATTAGGCATTTTATTATTCAAAAACTGGAATAATTCTAAAGATACTCATTATAAGCTATGTTTTTGACCATTCAAGTGATATAAACATACTACAAATAATGATTGCTTTATAATAATTATTGACCTAAGAATAAGGTAGTGTTTTTTTGAAATACGCCATTTCTTTTGGCATTCCCCAATGGTTAAGCTACAACGTACGGCCGTAGCCATAAATTGACAAACTAAAATTGAAGTCTCACAAGAAGAACACTCAACCACAAACTGAGCTTGTGACGGAAAAAATCCGTGCATAAACCGTATAGTGTGAAAAGAGCGTGAACTTGTTGCCGATTCGGAATTTAACCATTCATTTTTTTTCCGTACGGTTAAAACTTGAAATAAGAGTTATTGTTATCACGAAGCATTTGCTAACACGGCCTGCGGTTGTTGATCCCTATAAATGGTCCACGCTAATACAATTATACAAAAACAACGTTATCTAATGGTGACAGCCTGTCTAGGTAGACTACTCATTGTTTTGGATTTTGATGTTATCTTAATTGTTATTTGACTACCTTATATTCTCAAAAATAGTGCTTATTGACTTATAATTCTAGACTAGTCTTGACTTTGAAACTTAGAATGATAACAAAGATATCGTTGAGTTTTTAAATACAGTTTGTTAAGGTAGTCAGTACAAAATAACATATCGGTGTTATTTAATTACTCGTGTATTAATAGTGGGTGTTTTTCTGACTTGCTAATACAAACTTTATGTATTAAACATAGTTTATGGAATACGAAAATAGATAATATTGGTATTAATTATTTTTTATTCGATACTGAACGTAAGTGCTATTTCTATATGAGCAGATAAAACGCCACGATTTATTAGCCATCAAATGAAATCACTGACAAAGAATTCACCTGACTACATGAGCATTTTATCGATCACGGGAGAAGACGTTCAAAAAGTGGCTTGTAGTTGGAGTGCGTCGCGAGGCGTCATTTCCGCTAATGAGCTAAACTTCACACATAGCAAAAGAGAGCGTTTTCCGCGCCCAATTTTATAATAATATATACATACTATAATTTAAATTAACCTGTATATTTCAGAGAGATATCAAAAAGTAAAAATATATTAATTTTTGCATTGAAATTATATAATGTACTTAATATACCATTTATTTTATTCAACGAATAATTCACATTTTTTTGAGAATGTATCAGTTTTTATGTTGAATATGTGTTTTGACGGTCACTTGTAGCTTACAAAAGGCCTTGTCCACATGGTGCGTGTCTCGCTGCGAGTGCATGTGGACACCTCAGGTCACATGCACCTGGAATGCGCGCGAGTTGAAACGCGTCATGTCGACGGCCCCAAAATAGGGGCATAGCGGATGAACCTTGGCGTTTTACCTGTTCGTGTAAAATGGGCATAACTTTTGTTTATTGAAAATACAAGGCATCAAAAATTGTTGAATTCAAATATTATTAGAGTTTTGTTTTGAAACCCTGTGATTTTTTTTTAAATATCATTAAAATTTCAACATGAAAGTAATTTACACAACTTACTGTATACCAGCCACTTGCAACTTGTATTTTTGTATTACCTGTCAAGTGACAATTAGTCACGGCACAAGATTTAATAATCATGATGAATGTTTGTTTTTTTTTCCACAGAAGTGGTGGTACTAGAAGCGGAGGATCGTGTTTAGCGGCGAAGAGGCGGCGGGCGCATGCGCGAAGAGCTCAGCACACGCGGCGCCCGCCGCCGTCGTCGCGACGCTATGCGTCACCAGACTTGCACAGGTAAAGAACAACGCTTTTTTTATTCGAGCATGCTAAGCATAAAGAACTTAAAGAACATGTAAGCAAAAATTACTTATTAATATTATTATTTATTTAGAATGTCATCTCTAGTGTCGCAAAACTATTCTGCGATGAAGTTACAAATAGTTTGTATGTTTGTAATTTTTCAAATTGTCACAAATACTCCGTTTACACGTGCATAGATTTACTATGCACAGTAAGAAAATGTATGGGGAAACATATATCATCCTGCAGTTGGCAAGATTGCGTGCATGAATCAAGCAAGTTTGGAAGGTTCTGAATTGTGATGATTTTTTACGCGCAAGTGAGATCTGCGCATGTGCAGTAGAACAATAATGGTGAATCTGCCGGTAAAAAAAAGAACTTCTCATTTGAGCTTAACCGATTTTGAATACGTCCTGTCAATAATAGCAGTATAAAATGACATCGCTTACTCTTGAAGAATGAAATTGGAGAGACCGTCAGCACTTATACGTGTAAACAGTTGTTGTTACGATATTTTAAAATGAGCACTATTGCCGACAGTAATTCCATGCACGTGTACTGGCGCTATAACGCTGTTTTTGTTTAGCAATTCTAATATTTATTTATAATTTAACACAAAAATTCCTACAATATGTTGGTGGTTCTGAAATAAAGTTTTTTATGTTAATTCTATTTTATCATCAATTAGAATTAATTTCCAAAAATTAAACTTTATTGCAAAACCATTTTCATGGAGTAAACGCGAGTTCTAATAATTATAATAATGTTATTATAAAAGGTTTAACCCATACTTCGACCTATAACGCTACGCACAAACACTACCACCAACTACAGCCGCCGGTAGTAAACACACACTACGGGGGTATATTATTTCTCATACTATTTGTATAGGACGTCCGCACTTTTTTTGCTTGTCAGGCAATAAATTCTATATATATGAAAATCATAATTTAAAACTAGCTGGTGACCCCCTAGAAATCATGTTGCGACCCATGAGTTAGGAGCCAATATTCTAGAGTGCCTGACAGAAAGTTCCAAGCACGATATTCCAACAATTATATGGCGACAAATAAATCAAAACCAATGTATCGTAACAAATTCTTCGCGAGTATTGGTTGTAAGTCATGCAATAAGCCCATTAGATCCACACTGTGAATATAAACATATTATACTAATTGAAAAAAAAACATATATTTTCAATATTCAAATCTGCAACTCATGGAATGCCACCCGAGTGCTTGTGCCTTTACGCTGTGTGCATATTAATAGAATAAAGTGTCCACTATAAAGACCAAAACAGATTAAATTTATATTTTTGGAGCATATTATGTGGTTGTATTAAATGACTTTTTGTGATAAATGGTAATTTTAAATTAGTCTAGTCTATTGGATTCTTTCAATGGATCAACTACTCATTAAATAGTAACAAGCATTCACGCCTCACGGCTCCAGAGACATGTATTCCACCAAGTTGGCAACCGTGGGTGTACGAAAATATTAGTATTTTATTTTATAAAATTAGAATTTTTTAACACTCAAAATTAGAAAAAAATCGTAATAATAAAGTGTCGAGAAATTTTATAATTTATTGAAATACTGACAAATCCTATTACACCTGTCGAATAATTGAAATTCCATAAAAATGAGTTTAAATATAAATTACTTTTTAAAAATAGACATTATTATATAACATGAATGGCAGAAGAATTTATTACGGGAAAATACCGTTTTATATTAAAATGTTATATTTCTGTCCCTGTATAAAAATTGGACTGAATTATGCGTGTCACGGTTAATATGGAGTTCAAACGTTGAGTTGGGTCAAATATTGCTTTTCTTTCCATGTAAGATAAATTCGTTTTATATTACATGTTATCGGCCGCTTTCACGTTGTATTTTCCAACACATTTTTTTATTGTAGTAGAGAAAATTTGAAGCTGTAGTTTTAATAAGATTTTTTTTATCAGTTTTCCACTTTGAGGAGTTATCTTTTTGTTGAGAGATTTGTTATTTTTAAAAGGTGGAATTGCTCATTTTTTTTCACGGTACTTTTTATGTGATCGATTTTATCAAAATTGAGTTAACAAAACTAAAATGTCAATACAAAACACTTGTTTGCATGACAAAATGTATAATAGACGCAACTATCAAGAAGAGCTTCAGATGTTTAATATTTTAATTGCCACGAGAGAGTGCAATACTTCACATGATTGTATTTATTACAGTTGCATGAATTCCTTCGTCGTGACGAACTATCGCTCAATTTGCTGCGTTGCTATAAAAGCAAAATTGTGGGAGGAGCCGGATAAGAGAGGGAATTGACATGATATTGTGCATGTCCTGTGCTCATATGCTGTGTTAGGATGAATAAGTATTATATGATTTATTCTAACTAAATATTTAAGCATATGTTTTATACAGTATGCTATGCTATCACAGCATTTTAACGTATATAAATATTTTCCTTTTGACAGTTTCTCAGACGAGTATTTTCCGAATAATTTTCTTCAAGGCATGCTCGCCTTTCATTCTCTAGAAGCTCGTAGGTCACCTCTGCTATTAAAGCATTTTTCTCTGCTCTCACGTGGTATAGTTTCCAATTCTGATATTCTGGAAAATTCGGATTTTTATGCACCCGTCAATTACATGCGTGGTCGCAGCCATGACCTATTTTGAATGAAAGCTGTTTCTCCATGTCAGGGTTACCGGGCACTTATACCGAGGGCTTTGCGGCTGGTCAATGCACTCCCTAGAGTAGACATTTTTAGCGATGCAATATGTATTTTGTTTTTAAATTTTATTTTATTGATAAAAATGAACATACCTTTCAAGGAAGTAACAGCTCATCATCATCAGGGGCGCGACAACCCGGTGTGGGTCCTGGCCTCCTCCAACAGCTCCCTCCACCTGTCCCTATCCAGTGTGGCCGCTTTCCAATTTGGTACCCCCAGAATACGGCAGTCACTGGCAGCTCCATCTAACCAGCAAATCTTTGGCCTCCCTCTTCTTCTATGTCCTATTGGATTGCTGGACATCACTCTCTTTGCCGGTTCATTGTCATTCATACGGTGCACATGACCTAGCCATCGCAGTCTCCCAATCTTAATTGATTGAACTGCGCTGCAATCTTTGTACAGTCCGTAGAGCTCAGCATTATATCTTCTCCTCCAATTGGTGCCATCCCTGATCGGTCCATATATACGGTGGAGAATTTTTCTTTCAAAGATGTTCAAGGCTCGTTCATTTCGCAGAGTTAATGTCCAGGTTTCCGATGCGTAGGTGAGCACTGGCTTTACAAGTGTCTTGTAAAGAGTGCTTTTAGTTCGACGAGATAGTAAGCGGGACTTAAAATGTCTTAACAGACCAAAGAAGCATTTATTCGCAGACATGATTCTCTTGTTGATTTCTTCTGTAATATCATTATGTCGAGTTACAAGAGATCCAAGGTATATGAAACTGTCGACCGTTTCAAACTTGTATGCACCAATATCTAACTTTGGTGCGACTTCTCGTGGTGTGACATAGACAGGCATGTATTTAGTTTTTGCCTCGTTTATTTGTAAACCCATTCTTTTGGCAGAGGCTTCTAGTGCTGTGAATGTCTTTTTCAGCGCCAATTCTGATATAGCAATAATGTCGATATCATCGGCATACGCCAGCAGCTGCACAGGCTTAGTAAATATCGTGCCGCTGCCACGGGCATCAATCTTTGCATCCCGTATCGCCTTTTCTAGCGCAATATTGAAAAGAAGGCATGCCAGAGAGTCACCTTGCCTTAGGCCATTCAGTGATACAAATGGCTCGGATATTTCCGCTTGAAGCTTTACCCGGCATTGTACTGGTGTCATTGTCATCTCTACAAGTTTAATTATTTTCGTCGGAATTTCAAATTCTCGCATTGCTTTGTATAGCCGGTATCGATTAATGCTATCATAAGCTGCCTTAAAATCGATGAACAGGTGATACGTGTTAAAATTGAATTCAGTGGTCTTTTCTAGAATCTGCCTTAGAGTGAATATTTGAGTAACACATGATCTCCCTCGTCGAAAACCTCCTTGATAGTGCCCGAGTATTCCTTCTACAATGGGTTCCAGCCGCTGGAATATCAGAATCGACTACAGTTTATATGCAGAGTTAAGGAGTGTCACCCCTCTGTAGTTACTACATTCTAGTTGGTCTCTTTTCTTGTGCAGGGGACAAATCAGCCCATCCTTCCACTCTTCTGGCATCTTTTCTGAAGTCCATACTTGGTGGATTAGGCTATGTAAATGTTTGAGCAGGCTTTCTCCCCCACATTTTATTAATTCACTCTGGAGGTTATCTATTCCAGGCGATTTGTTTGTTTTTAACCTTGACATGGCATCTTTTACCTCATTTAATGTCGGTGGTTCTTTGTTATCATCCATGCAACTTTGTACTGATTCCTGGTCATGAGTATTAATGTTAGTGTTGCCGGCATCATTATGGGGGGTATTTAAATGTTGATCAAAGAAACCCACCCACCGGGCAAGAATATGGTGCTTTTCTGTGAGTATCATGCCATTGTCATCCTTGCACATTGTGATACGAGGCTTGAAACCCTTCCTAACATTATTTATCTTTCTATAGAACAGCCGACTTTCTTGGGCTTTATAGTGTTCTTGGAGTAGGATCATTTCCTTTTTTAAATAATCACGTTTCTTTTTCTTGTGTAGTTTCTTTTCTTCACGCCGGCGCTTTTTATACTCATCGTCTGATGCCCGTGTTTTCTTCTGTAGCATCATTAAGTAAGCCTCATTCTTTCTCGTAGTGACTTCGCGGCAATCTTCGTCAAACCATTCTGATCGTTCACCTGTTTTTCGGCGTCCTAAGGTATCATTAGCTGAGGATACTATGGCAGTCTTGCACTCTTCCCAGTTTTGATTCACCTCTTCATGATCTCTAACCTCAACATTGTCGCTCAGGTGAGTGTTCAAGCTCTCCTGGTACCGAGCCAGTTCCTGCGGAATCTTCAGTTTATCTGTGTCAAAGGGTTTTGCTCTTGCTCCCATTTCCTCTTTGGTGTTCGAGATCTTTGCTCTAACTTTTCCACACACTAGGAAATGGTCTGAGTCTACATTAGCCCCTCTGTATGTCCGGACGCTCATTAGATCCGATCTGTGCCTGTTGTCTATCAAAATATGGTCTATTTGGTTTATTGTGCACCCATCCGGGGATTTCCAAGTTCCCTTATATATATCCTTACGGGGAAACATTGTGCTACCAATAACCATACTTAACAATTATTAACATTAACAAGTAACAGTAACCATTATTAACAAGTAACAGCTATGCTGACATATTAAAACAAAAAAATCGTGGGAAGAGATGAAAGCGAAATAATTCAAAAAATAAAGGAAAACAAAAAGAAAGAAGAAGTGGTGGTAGAAGCTTCAGGTTCAACAATAACAGCTACAAGTAGTAGCGTAAAGCCTACAAAAATAAGAAAAATGCAAAGGGGAAGACAGAGGTTAATGCGATGGGAGAAATTATGAGAGTCCTGCTGAAACGGGGAGACTGGCAGCAGATCATTAAACTACTAATAATCAAAGCAGTAGACTGGGTATGCAAAAACTTCAAAGAAGAAAATTTAAAAGAAATTCTAGGGGAGGTTCTGCAACAAAATGGATAGTAAAAAACAAATTAGGAGTTTATAATGGATGCCAGAAGTATGAAGCAAAAAAAGAATGATATAGAACTTTACTCAATAAGACAAAAAATAACAATAGCATTAATCTCAGAGACTTGGCTGAGGTTTGAATTAGACTATCTGAAATTCAATGATTACACAATGTATCGAAAATACAGAGGGGATGGATACAGAGGAGTAGCGATTCGGGTGCATAAAACACTGGCGTCTAAAAAAGAAGGAAAGAAAGACGGAAGAGCTAGGCAAAATAATTATAAAGCTATTTAACAGAATAGGAGTGAGAACCTGAGCGACAGCTCCCCTTCTAGAAGAGAGAAGGCGATATGACAGCGAGTCGCAGTCAATGAACAGAAATTATAAATTTAGAATGCCACATGGTACAAAACCACAAGCGATTTCTAAATATGGATGTAGGCACTCTAAGTATAAATCTCATAGAATGAGATGCGAAAATTTCTCTACCTCACCATAAGACTATTGAAGAATAATACCTACCTACTAACTAGAAAGCCATATTAATCAAAAATAATTGTTTTAAATTAATACGGGCTCCAAATAAGTAGGGTGAAGGAGAGATATCATCAGATCTCATTATATGAGTCTTATACTAACGTCTTATACGTAGACATATCTTTTATTTTTGTAGTCTTAATAATATACCTTTCGACTTAAAAAAACAAACTATAAAATTGAAATTAACCACGCAAATACCGACTCAATTCATAATAATTAAAAGATAAAAAGAACTTTTTATATACAACGTTTTTAAATTTTCTGTTGAATCATATAAACTTGACTTGACTAGCTTAAACGATAAAAAAAAATTGAACTTGATAGAAATAATACTAAAATGTCATATTAATTTCCATAGTAACGCACGTATATGTTAATAATTTAGTTGCTAGGACGCACATAGCAACCAATAATAGTTTTACTTTTTAAGGATTTCTTCCGAAATAAATTTTCATACAAAACAGAATTAACTGAAAATGAAATCAATTCCACTTGAAGATGGCTAAAAGTATTAAAAAAATGCATTGCATCGTGTTCTGATATATTCTAAAAGTTTAAAATGTCTAGCTAGTCGGGAAGTTAGATAAAAATCGATTGCAAGATTTGTACCGAACAAACAACCACCAAACAAATAAGAATACGTGCTAAGAAAAACGTTGTAAAATATGGTATGACTAGCTTATTTTCTCACCTAATATCATTTACCACGACCTTATTTTACCTTTACATATTTTATTTAACCAATTCTAAACCGGCAATGTGCACATTTCTGATAAAATATTTTTTTTATTATTAAAGAAAATAAATCATAACATAATACTGCGGGCTTATTTAATTATTTATGAAGCGCTTCGTTTCAATAAAAATAACTATGTAAGCTTTTCCAATTTTTAATCGGCCATATGCATACAAAATAAAATCAGAAGAACATTTTTAAAACTAACACACAAAACAAAAAATTGCTTATCCGATATGTATACGGTATATGATTCATTCACTGTGTTTTTTTGTCTCTTCCTGCAAAGTTTTACAAAATCTTGGTCGGTTTTGAAAGCGCAATAACGATAAGATGATTTGATGCAAAATATTCAAATCGGATGGTTACCATAATTAATAATATGGTCTAAAGGTCGTATGCATGAGATTCCCAAATACTTTATAGGCTAAATATTGCTCATTTGTATGCATGAGTGTAAATGTAATCCGTTGATTAGCGACGTCACGATATCACGTCATAATGTGTCATGGCGTCCATATAATGGCAAACTTTAAAAATTTCATTCCCCGATCATAAATTTAAAATTTTGAAATTTTAAATGTGTCTGAAAGTGTTCGAACGGTACCATATTAATTTAATAACTAGCTGAGCCAGCTGGCTCTCGCCAGTCTGTCTCGCTAGGTCTTGCAGACAGCTTTTCATCATAGTGACTTGGTGTTGGATTTTAATATAATAATTGTAAAGTGTGTATAGACGGCGCCATAGTTTTCCCTTCGGGATGGATTTTCATTCACGTCAGAAAATTGAAAATTTATCTGATTTGTCAGTTTTACGATATGCATGTCGTCACTGCAAATACAAATTTGGAGTCATGTGCGTAGTCTATTCTGGAGTCTGGCCTTCTCAATATCATCTGACACCATTTCAGGCTGCTAAGCCTAGCAAAACAGCTGGCAATCGCCGATTGCTACCACTGTCATTTTAATTTTAATACAATATATGTGTAGGTATGTGCATTTAAATATGATAAATAGTTATACATCTCAATCGTGATTATCATAAATAGCGATCCAATATAACGCGAATATTAATCTCTTTCGGGTCCCATTTACATACTAGAAAAAGGTTAGCAGCATAAAAAATAAATTTAAACATTATTTTGTTTCATTGTCTATAAAAAATAAATGCTTGGAGCCACAGAATAATATTTTAAAAATCATATTTTGTTTTTAAAAATTAACCTTAAACAATATAGTTTCCCGGTGTGGGACATTCATATCGAGACAAATGTTGATAAATAATGAAGTAATACATATTATATCTGATAAGAATAGGAATTTATAAGACCTAAAGATGTGGAATCAGCTTAAAAAGGCCTTCATCCAGCAGTGGATTGATACAGGTTGATGACGATAATGACGATATAAATGGGTAGGTATATAAAATCACAAATTTAAAAAAATATTGCAGTTTATATGACCAAGAAGAGTAGAATTAGGTTGGGATAACCTTCATCCAGCAGTGGATTAATCTTGGTTGATGATGATAATGACGATATTATGAATGGGAAAATATAACATCAGCAATTTTGATAAATATAGTAATTCATATGACCGACAGAAATTCAAACAACTTAGAGAGGCCTTCATCCACCGGTGGATTGATTCAGGTTCATAATGATAATGGAAATATAAATATATATAATATATTATCACCGATTTTGATAAATACAGCAATTCAAATGACAGAAAGGAGTAGAATCAGGCATGGGAGGCCTTTATCCAGCAATAGATGGGTTCAAGTCAATGATGATAAGGACGATAGAAATAGGTATAATATAGTAGTAGAATCAGGTTGCGGAACTCTTCATCCAGCAGTGAATTGATCCTGGTTGATGATGATGACGATATGAATATGTAGATAAATGTAATATCACCGATTTTGATAAATACAGAAATTCATATCACAGAAAGGAGTAGAATCAGGCTAAGGAGGTCTTTAAGTAGTGGATTGGTTTAGGTCGTTAGGTCGATGATGATGATGATGACGATATGAATATGTAAATAAATATAATATCACCGATTTTGATAAATACAGAAATTCATATGACAGAAAAGAGTAGAATCAGGCTAGCGAGGTCTTTATTAAGCAGTGGATTGTTTCAGGTCGATGATGATGATGATGATGATAATGATGATAATGACGATATGAATATGTAAATAAATATAATATCACCGATTTTGATAAATACAGCAATTCATATGACAGAAAGGAGTAGAATAAAGCTAGGGAGGTCTTTATTAAGCAGTGGATTGGTTCAGGTATATGATAATGATGATGATGATGATGACGATATGAATATGTAGATAAATATGATATCACCAATTTTGATAAATACAGAAATTCATATGACAGAAAGGAGTAGAATCTGGCTAGGGAGGTCTTTATTAAGCAGTGGATTGGTTCAGGTCAATGATGATGATAATGATAATGACCATATGAATATGTAGATAAATATAATATCACCGATTTTGATAAATACAGCAATGCATATGACAGAAAGGAGTAGAATCAGGCTAAGGAGGTCTTTAAGTAGTGGATTGGTTCAGGTCAATGATGATGATGATGACGATATGAATATGTAAATAAATATAATATCACCGATTTTGATAAATACAGAAATTCCTATGACAGAAAGGAGTAGAATCTGGCTACGGAGGTCTTTATTAAGCAGTGGATTGGTTCAGATCGATGATGATGATGATGATGACGATATGAATATGTAGATAAATATAATATCACCGATTTTGATAAATACAGAAATTCATATGACAGAAAGGAGGAGAATTAGGCTAAGGGGGTCTTTATTAAGCAGTGGATTGGTTCAGGTATATGATAATGATGATGATGACGATATGAATGTGTAGATACATATAATATCACAGATTTTGATAAATACATACATTCATATGACAAAAGGAGTAGAATCAGGCTAGGGAGGTCTTTATTAAGCAGTGGATGGATCCTGGTTGATGATGATGATGACGATATGAATATGTTTTTAAATATAATATCACCGATTTTGATAAATACAGCAATTCATATGACAGAAAGGAGTAGAACCGGGCTAGGGAGGCCATTATCCAGCAGTGGATTGGTTTAGGTCGATGATATAAGAATGATAAAAATAGGTATAATATCACAAATTCGTTAGACCGATAGTAGTAGAATCAGGTTGCGGAACCCTTCATCCCGTAGTGGATTGATCCTAGTTGATGATGATGATGATGATGATTATGATGACGATATGAATATGTAGATAAATAACATTAGAAATTAAATACTGTCAAGAATACAATCAACGTAGAGAGGCCTTCATCCAGCAGTGGATTTATTGAGGCTCGTGATAATAATGGCATTATATATAGATAGGTAGATAATAATATTATATCACTGATTTTGATAAATATAACAATTCATGTGTAAGTAAGGAGTAGAATAAGGCTGAGGAGGCCTTCATCCAGCAGTGTATAGGTCAAGATTGATGATGATAGGGACGAAAAAAATAGGTAGATATTATATAATATCACACATTTTGATAACTATAACAATTCGTATTAATTTCTTTCATTGTTTGCAATGGCAACTTTTTTAGTATGGAAATTAGTAGCATAGGTAATTATTCAATAACAAAAATAGTGGGTGTACAGCCACAAAGAAGTATTTAAAAAAATCAAATTTGGAATATCACGTTATCTATGATATGACGGACAGTGGCGGACACACCTGTCAGATTTTTATTTACGGAGTGAATTGTAGCAAGATTATGGTTTTGTCACCGGAAAAAAGTGCGCCAATGCCTACATTACGATATTTGAATAAAAATAATCGAATCCGTTTGTCAAATAAAGGATTAGAAGGTCTTAAGCGACGAAGACGTCATTCTGCTGTATGTTAAAAGAAGTATGGCGAATTGTATACGCTATATGAGAAAATATCAGTTATAAATGTCACGTACCTGTAAAATCATTGAAAATTTGTGAAATGTGGTCAATTCAAACGGTAGATGAATCGGTAGCGCACATTTCGAAGTGAAGATGTAAAAATAACAATAAAATTTCGCTTAAATGAGCCGTTAGTGCGTTTTCCAAAATCTCTTAGGATAATAATAATGAAAGACTAGCTGAGCCAGCTGGCTCTCGCCAGTCTGTCTCGCTAGGTCTTGCAGACGGCTTGGCGGTATTGTATATTAATATAATTGTGAAGTATGCATAAACGGCGCCATAGTTTTCCCTTTGGGATGGATTTTCATTTACGTCAGACATTTTGACATTTCGCTGATTTGTCAGTTTTACAATTTGCATCTCGTCACTGCCAATACAAATTTGGAGTCATATGCGTAGTCTATTCTGGAGTCAGGCCTTCACAATATCACCTGACACCACTTCAGGCTGCTAGGCCTGCTATAGCAGTGGATTGATCCTGGTTGATAATGATTTAAATAATATGTATAACACCAATTATTGTTGAATACCTTTTAAATATTTTTGGGTTATATGAGCCAATTGAATGTATATAAGTTTCATTGGTTTAAAAAAATTATCATTTAACAGCCATTAAAAAATGTTACTTTATTAAATTTTGAAATAATATTCTATGGTTGATCCAGTATTGCCATGTCTACTGAAATTTCAGTAGATCAACTGATATTTTTTGCCAATATACTGAATTTTTGATTTTTTTTCGAAATTCAAGAAATCTACTGATATTTGTGTTTCTCCACAATTGTAAATTAACTGATGATTCTTTCAATAATAAACTTGAAATGATTTACGCATGACCTTTTTTGATGTTATACACTTCTAAATTGACATAAAAAGCATTGTAACTCTACCCAAGAGCGCCATTTTACCCATTAATATCATCATTGTTTACAGTAAATTAACATTATTAGTTATTGTTATTCTTATTAGTTTTAAATCATATCTAATAAACCAAATTTTTCAAAATCTACTGATATTTTATGAAATCTACTGAATTTTTAAATTTTTACTTGGCAACACTGGGTTGATCGCATAGTCAGTGTCGCCATGTCTATCTACTGATTTTTTTAAATTTTGGCTTGGCAACACTGGGTTGATCGCATAGTCAGTGTTGCCATGTCTATCTACTGATTTTTTTAAATTTTGACTTGGCAACACTGGGTTGATCGCATTAGTCAGTGTTGCCATGTCTATCTACTGATTTTTTTTTTTAATTTTGACTTGGCAACACTGAGTTGATCGCATTAGTCAGTGTTGCCATGTCTATCTACTGATTTTTTAAATTTTGACTTGGCAACACTGCAACCCAGTGTTGCCAAGTCAAAATTTAAAATTTCAGAAGATTTTGAAAAATGTGGTTTATTAGATATGATTTAAAACTAATAAGAATAACAATAACTAATAATATTAATTTACTGTAAACAATGATGATATTAATGGGTAAAATGGCGCTCTTGGGTAGAGTTACAATGCTTTTTATGTCAATTTAGAAGTGTATAACATCAAAAAAGGTCATGAGTAAATCATTTCAAGTTTATTATTGAAAGAATCATCAGTTAATTTACAATTATGGAGAAACACAAATATCAGTAGATTTCTTGAATTTCGAAAAAAAATCAAAAATTCAGTATATTGGCAAATTTCAGTAGACATGGCAACACTGCTGGGTTGATCGCATAGTCAGTGTTGCCATGTCTATCTACTGAATTTTTAAATTTTGACTTGGCAACACTGGGTTGATCGCATAGTCAGTGTTGCCATGTCTACTGGAATTTCATTAGATCTACTGAAATTGTTGTCAGGAAAAGAAGAAATAATGATATTTGTGATGAACAAAAGTCACTTTTTACATGATTTTTTAAGAGACACTTGTGAGATTATGTCAATATGCACGCTTTCACCAAACACAATCGTTGAATTTCATACATTTTTGTCAATCAATGGTATTTTGAAGAAAAAATCAAAAAATCTACTGAACTTTGAAAATGTTAGTTGGCAACACTGGTTGATACCTATTAAATATTTTTGGGTTATAATGAGCTAATTAAATGTATATAAGTTTCATTGGTTCAAAATAAAAATTGATTCAACAGCCTTACAAAAAAAAAAAAAGTGACATCATATTTTAAAATTTTCCTTGGTGTCGTAAAACGCCGATATGTCGTACGCCCGCATTTCAATGAAATGATCAGTTTTAATCGGAATTCGTATAAATGTTATTGTTTATTTGAATATTTATAGTTATCTATGGGTGCTTGTTATAAATGTGAGTTATTATATAGTGCTGTGCATTTTTAAACCATTAGGAGACGTAAATAATATCACCTGTCGTTTTTTACATAAACAACAAATAATGACGTATGTTACCTTGTTTTTAAAAGTGATTTTTTTGTGACTGTGTTAAGTTATATAAAATTGTGCTCACTTCAACTTACAGTCACTCGAATGCATCTCATAAGTAAATATGTGGTCAGTCAATTGAAATACCGTATGTTAGTATACATAGCGTAATAAATTTATAGTGTCAAAAGACTTGATTTCCGTTAGAGGTGTAGAAACTTAACTTAAACAGAGAACTTAATTCATAAAAATTTAAATAAATCAGTTCTAATATGTTTATCGATCAATCTTATTATGATTAGTTTGTGAAAATTGATTGTATATATCGGTTAAAACGCATTTTAAATTTAAAGCGGCCATCTTTGTTTAGTCGGTTCGAGTGTTGCAAACATTGTGAAAAAATAAATTCCCATATTGTCAATAATGTGACGTATGTGCCGGAAAGCTTTAGAGAAACATCAATATTATATCGCAAGATAACTTAAATTCGGAAAACCCTTCCTTTCATACTCTATATGACCTATTTGAATTTCGAACATTCCATAAGTGTGTTTGGCGTTTTAACCCATCGGACGTGACGAATAAGGCACACAATCGCTCGCAAAAACGGGCAAATCTGTAGGATAATAATATATAGGAGATAATAATATATAGGAGATTATAAATGAATAATTATTATGAACTTTAAGTAATTTATCAGTTATTTTATAATTCTACTGTACGAAAGGATAAAGTATTCTCAGTAAACATTTCCATTTGGTGGCAATACATACAGTTATATTATGACTAACTTCACTTCAATCACTTCTATTATGAGATGTCAAAACTGAATAAGAATAAATGAATGAATGAAATAAATAAACAGCACGACTAGGAACTGTTTTTAAAGTTTGCAAATGTTTTACAGAGTCTACAAAATCAACGAGAGCCTCAAGCAAACGATTGTTGTAATGAATGCATTATTAAAATGACATTTGAAAGTGACATATAAAGCAGCCATTTTGAATGACGTGTGACGTCAGATTGCTTACGTCACAAACATTGCTATACGCTATACGGTGGAAAATCGGTTAAATAGCTTATAAAGAATTTTAGAATCTCATACATCCTATGGTATTTAATAATATGTCCTTTTTTTTCTTTTTCCATTACCATCGTTAACATAAAATGTATACTTGTGACCATTCTTGAGTATTGATGCTGTTAATTTCAGTAACTACTTTCAGTGCTACGGTGAAATTTAATACGTAACTAAACTAAACTACTACTTTACCAAAAATAGTATAGTTAAAACAATACTGCATTTTTCGAGATACTTCAGTCTGGTTACAAGCCGATAATATAAAAAAGTTAATTCATCCAAAATTAGTTTTATATAATATGCGGATGGGTTAATACTTAAATGCTGTATTTTTTCTCAGGTGATCGAAGCGGCGCCAGACGACGCGTCGTTCCACTACCGAATCACGTGGGCCAGGCCAGGTCGACAGGACCCACAGAGAGCACAGTACGAGTGAACCCAACGAGATCTCGATGCTCCACTCTGTAGGTGTAGATGTTTCCCTAGAAAGGGGTTTCCCCCGTCAACATTCACATCGACGCTCCGTCGGCCAGTTGTGGGCGTTCCACTTTTCACGAGTCCCTATTTCAAAGGAAACAGAATACTTTAAAATAAATGGCGTGCTATGTGGGTAGGAACAAGACGATAAAAGAATGCTTGAGTAAATATTCTGCGGTCACAGTAAGTTGTCGAAACGAATTACTTCGAGTAACGTATAATGTTCTCTCGGTCCTTTGAATAGATTGTGTTTTATTACTTTGTGATTGCAAAGCCAAGTATATTTTTTATTGAGAAAAAAACGTTATCAACTTGGATTCATTCTAAATATATAATTTAATTAATATATATTTATTATACATCTCACAATGTTTCACGCCTCACATATTCCGGATTCATTATAGTTTTAATTAACTAGAGATAGCCTATTTATAGCCCACCTGTAGCGAAGGGTGGAGGTAGGCTGTTAAGATCCGGTATAAATAGTACACACTAAATTTTGTCAGCCATATGTTTTTATTTTCATTTAACTAAGCTACAATTTACAGATGATGTTGATTAGATTTCAAAATAGAATTAAACCCTGCCATAATATTATATATAAAAAAATACTCTTCTATCATTTGTATAAGCTCCGATGTGATGACTACGAACATGCTTTTATTAAAATGAATCAGATCACATCGGATATTTATATATCTTAACTTTGGTGATATATAGAATATTGTGGTGTTTATTAAATTATGCGGATTGCTATAAGCAAACTATAATAATACTATTATGTTACAGTTAGCACATCAGAGGCTTTAATAGCTAAATGATAATGTAATAATGATTTAAATGGGGGGAAAGAAACCTAAGCGTATTTTAGTTTTTACTTTAACCCGATATTAGATTAGAGTCATTAAACGTACTTACTTCATAGAAAATATATTCTATAAACATGTATTGTTATTCAAATATAAAACATAATCTATTCGTCATGTTTCATTATTCATTTTAAAAAGAAAATAATCATTTATAATTAATTTATTTACAATTGAAAAACAATACAATAAAAAAAGTGACTCAATTATTGAAGTAAGAGATGTCGGAGACACCAATTATTAGCAGGATTGTGCAAGCATTGGTGCATTCTTGGTTGATAATTATCAAGAACATAATTTATGGAGAGTTATGTATCATATTGATACGACAAAATTATTTAACAAAGTTCACGGAAAAACTCCTTAATACGTATTGTTAATAATTTGGATATAAAACAGTGTTTTTTTTTTCTTCTGAATTTCAAGTATCTTGAAATTCGCCGAAGTAATTTAGCGCGTAAAAAGATTTATCATGATTTATTATTACGGTTATATAATATTAAAAAGTTATAAAAAATAAAAAGTAACAAAATAAAATTCACCGCTCAGAGAGGGTGAACAAAAACTTTTGAACTTTACAGGTTTTTTTGATGTTGTTAAAATGCGATTAAATTCTAAACAGATCATTAGCTTATCGGATAGTAACACAAAAAAAAAATATCGTGGTATAAGTTTTAAGTTTAGTGTAATGAATATTAGCATTGTATTATGTTAGTCATACTATTCACAACATGTTGATATTTTAAAGGTAATTATTATTATATTTGTGTACCTCAGAGAAAGTGTGTCTTTTTCCTATTTGATTTTTCTGAAAGTCAAGTATCCTCAGATTTTGTCCTGTATTTTATATTTCAAGTTAAATTATTCACTTTTTGAGTTGTCAGTATTTTCATAAATAAAACCCAAAATTTCTAAAATCATAAAACCAAAAGTCTATTAACATTAAGCGTATGAAAAAGTTTAAATTATTGTTTTTCTGAAAATATTCTTTTTTGATATAATATTCATTGTCTCTATGGTACAGATTTGAATCAATGATTTTGTTGAAGGACACCAATGAAGACAATATTGATGAAAGACTGCTTTGCCCTGTAAGTATTTAGTGTTGGCAATCGTATACATTTTCGAAACATGCAAAGTATATTGAAAAACGTGTCAGAGTTAAAATTTCCGTCCATCAAAAGAAATAAATATGCATTGAAAATGTTGAAACGAAATTATTAAAGAGGAAATTAAGTAAATATTGCAAAGTTTCAAGTTTAGAGAAAAGTAGAGTTGAATGCTTTATAAATATAAAAGAAGAGAACGGTAAATCAACGATTCTCATCAAGGAGTTGAAGAGCTTCATATTTCTTTGGCAAAGAAATTTTAATTTGTTTGACTTTGAAAATTAACATTTTTTTGGCTACATAATTTATCAGTAGTAACAATTTATTTGAAAAGCTTGAATGAAATATTCGATGGGCTGGAGATCTAAGGAATACATGTAGCACAATAAAATTATATTTTAAAAAGTAAATGAGTAGATTTCACGTTGCCTCACGCATAGTTCTGCATAAAAATGATTCAGCTATTATTTAATAATTGCATTGCATGAATATTTATAACATTGTATTCGATTTTGCAAACTCATGCGTGTTAACTTTGTTATTATTTTCTTTACATTATGTGTAATTTGAAGGTAACCGGACAAAACAGAACATGAATATACAGAACGGTAACAAAACAGAACAGCACAATATGCACAACTCCACAGAATTATTAAACTCATTATTTAGTTGTACCTAGTCACCCAATCATTTTGAATATATTAGATTGATTTAGACGAGATATACATTGCTTGCCGGCAACACCAAGTTGGTCCCCGTTTAATTGAGGCTTTCCAGCGATTTAAAATGCAGAAAATATATAATTTGATTTATATTGCGTATGAAAAACTTGTGCGACAATTCAATATTAAATGTTCTATTTTTCCTGAAATCTCATTGTTCTGTTTATTCATGGAACCGATTTGAATAGTTTCTCTTGACCTGTAACTCTTCAAATACTAAAAATACAAATAAACAAAACAAGTCAATATTTTTTCTTAGCATAAAGTGTAATGTTTCATTTGAAGACAACATCTTGATGACAATTATAGTATAGACTTTATAATCGTATATTTAACATTCAATTAAATTTACTCAATTTGTTTATTTATGTATGCACTTTGATCCTTTTAATACTCAGCTCTTTGTTTCATTTTTTTTAAATTAAAAAATATACGTGTAGTAAATAATATAGTAATTAATTTTGATATTTTTAGTGGTAGTTTTACGGAATTGTTTATTTACATCGTTCTATTACAACTCTTTTAAACATAATATGAACTAGGTATTTTATAATTAAATTATTATGATCAACCTTATCATTTTATAAAATATACTACAGCGAGTTGGTTTAAAAGACTTAATTTAAAACATGAAAAGAGCTTACAAAATTATTTCAGCTATTCAAAATAATAATTTAAAAAAATATATAAACCACCATATAACTATTTAGGTCACCGAGAAAAAATGTTATCGTAAAACGTATTTTTTTATTAAATGAAGGATCCGGGATAAAATATTATGCAGCATCATTTTGCTTAGAATTGAGTTGAGTATGCCATCAATAAAAAACACATCTTCGTTATATATATATTGAATAAAAACTGGCGTAAAATTCGGTAAGGACTATGGTATATTTTTATGCAAAAATATTTTAATAAATATCTCGTGGTAAAATAGTTACAGGTGGAAATATCAGACAATGGACACGGGTGACCAAATTTTTATAAATATGTTATGAAAATTATTATTGTTATGACTATTGACACTGTATTATTCCGCGGTCTTCAATTTTAACATACATATTTTGACATAAATTATAAATAATCAAAAATCAAATATGATATCACTTTAGTTGGATATATGAAAGATTAAAAAAATTCTAACTTAATACAGCTTAAAGAGACAGTCCAGAAACTTATTTACAGTACGATCTTGTATTAATATAATATAATGTTTTTACGTAATTTCGTTTACAATGTAACATGGAAAAAAAATTTTAGATAGACTAATAAATTTGAAAAAAAGTATAAAAACCTTTATTGTTTTAATCAAATCAATCTAAAAATAACTTCAGTATTCAAAATACTGGATAATTAGATAGGTGTTCAAATTGAATTATATTTTGAAAAATACTCGATAGATAAATCAACATTTCCGCTTCACTGTGAGTTAATAGTTGTTCCTCTAATCCTAATCTATGGAGGTGTTTTAATATATTTTGCATGGACTAGTTGTTAGCTATTGAATCAATGTGGTGTTATGTCGAATGCTGTAAATCAAACGCACACATTATATATTGTAAAAAATAATAATTGAATTTGATACAGTCGTGAGATTTATATAATCAAACAATCGAGCATATTATTATAATGTCATTACACTATGTATTTATTTTATAAATATAGTATCATATACTAATGTTTATTATAAATTGTGATTGCATAAAATCTTTCATAAAAAGTATAAATGTAAATATTATAACCAACGAATAAAATTGTTATTTTTCTATGTATGATTGTAGGAAAATTGAGTGATATTTTTATTTATTCAAAATGTAATGTAAATATTAATAGTATAATGCTTGAAATGTTGTAACAATAATATTAAAGAAATGTTGAACTGATGTGTTGTAAATGCTGGCAGGGTTATAAATCTATAAATAATGTATGTAATTTCGATAAATATTAATGTCTGTATATTTAATCTGGAAATTTCTCTTGTAATTACTATTAATACATTTTTTATTGGACTGTATAATAACAAAAAAAAGAAAAGAATTTAATAACACACTTTATTAGAATTTTTTTCAAGTATTTTTTTTTAATTTATAGTAACTTTCAATTTTATAAAAATACCAAGAACAGTTTGAATTTCGAATTCTGAAAACGACCGAATTAAAAATAATGTATTGATGTATGACAAAACTGGTGTTGGTATATTATAAATGTATAGATATGTATTAAAATAAAATTGTTTTTAAAAATACAATAACAATAATTGTATTGTTAATAATTCTTGTAACAGATATTATTAAAAAAAATCTTTTCATTTCTATTGCTATTTCAAAATCTCTAATGTAAATAAATACTGTGCTCTATAAAAGCAATCTTTAATCGTGCCAGTATCCTACATGCACGTTATAAAATATCAAATATTTTTACTATGCTATTATCATTATAATAAGATTATATATAAAAAAAATATGGATCGAAATTTCTTCTACTTAAACAGATAATTTTAAAATACGTACAGTTTCTTTGAACGCTTATTAAACATGTCGTTAATCACATAATATATATATATCATTTTAATCAAACATTATTTTTATATGTACCCATCCAAATATGAAATCAAATCTCATTATAAAATGTTATTACTATTTTTATTATTGTGATCATTGATGTTGTAAAAAATAATATATTATTAAATACATGCATGTATATTTAACAATGTCATCAAAATATATAACTAATTATATCCCTAATCAAATGGATGTTTTATTAATCATCTTAAACATACTTTACATTTAATGGTAATTGAAACATTTAATAGTTTTATGTTCATATAGAAGGAATCAACATTTAAATAAACCAAATATAATTTTAAGAAATGCAAGCAGACAATTCCATAAACCATAAAGAGACCGCAGAGTTGCTGCTCACATATATTATGAAAAACTATTAATAAGTTTGATATTTTGAATCAAAAGCAGATTTAGCTTTCAATTTATATTTTTAAAAAAAAATGCATATAGGGGCAAGTTGTATTCCTCTGGACAGTGGTGTTTTCTCGTAAACGGATAATCATATTTTTCTTCTTTCAACACATTCAAATGCACATTTTTACACTAGGCAAAACTGTCCTGACGTTTAGTCTCATGTCACAAAGTGAAAGACAATCATAGTGTTTATCTTTTTTTCAATGAAAAAGTAAGTATTTTTGTTTATAATCAAGTGACTTTTTATTATAAAGACGCCTTGTATATAGCACTATTTAATGTCATATAATAGTGTATTGTTTTAGAATGCTTTAGAGCTAATTACCTTTTTGATAACTTAACCCTTGGAAACAACTTGGAAAGACAAGGGATCACCTCGTGGATCATAACTTACTGACAATCTGTCGTAAGCAATTTTAAGTAACAGGTAACGCTCCTCTCAACGATGATATTTTTAAAGAGGATGCTTTTTTTATCAGCATACGTTAAAGATCCTCCGCAAAATCTTGAACCAATTATTATAAACGAACAGGAGTACGGCTCTATTTCAGTCATAAAGAATTTTGAGTCAATCGAAGTTGCTCAGATGCCAACTGAGCTGGTGCACGAGACATTTTCTTCTTACGTCGAGTTGCAGGAAAATGGTGCATATAAGGAAATGACCTGAAATAGTTAGTCCTTACCTAAAAGCACCCCCAAAGAAAATCGTCCATGGAAGTAAGCCAGGAAAATCCCGGATCAATATCAGTGTGTTAGTCAATACTAACACACCAGAGAAAAATGCATTGATATCAGTGACATTGAAAAGAAACATAAAAAAGGTATCTAAAAACAAAATTATACGGGATATATTAAGCCAAAACTTAAACTGAAAAAAGGGATACAAATATTCATTCTGTCGATCTCGGTATCAGCCAAATGCCACAAAACATGCATCGAGAGATTTTAAGTAATGAGTTAATGGTTACTTGAAGCATTTGTAAAAGGTTGGGTACTGAACCTAGAGTACCTAGTAAAATGTGCCAGTAATACGTTCACAGGTCATGTATTGCTAAGAATCATAGAGAAAACATACCAGGGAGTGACGTGAAGGTTTTTTTGTGTGTGAAAAGTGTAATATTTGAAATAATGAATCGGAAAAATCTGTTAGTGGTGAGCATCTATTAATAATTGCAGATGTACTTACAAAGACATCAAATTTGACTATGTTTGTCTCATTAAATAGTACTTATGTATAACAAAAATGTATTATTTTTATTGTCAATTTAAATAAGAACATCTTGAGTAATAAATATTGTTTATATATAGGTTATTCCTTAGTTAAAAATGATTGATTTTGTGTTGTCCAGAGGAACAACACTGTCCAGAAGAACATGACCCTATGTCCAGAGGAACATACATGGGCATGTTCCTCTGGACAATTTAGAGGTTTTTATAAAAGTTTCTATATCTCGCTTATTGAAAAACATTCACTGAAACAAAAATAAAAAGTGATGCATCATTTATCTGAGCTCGAAATAATTTATTGTTTTTTTCTAAATTTTTTATGGTTTTTGAGAAAAAAAACCAGGAAAACTTAAAACTGGAGATTGTCCAGAGGAACACAACTTGCCCCTAAGTAGTGAACTTTACAAATTATCGATTTATACGTTCACAATATGAAATGTAAAAAAACGAATTAATAGTATTAAAAAGTATAAATATGCGAAAAACAGTTTAAATAATAAATAGGTACAAAAATTATAACGTAAATAATTGGAAGTAAACCGAATGAGCTGAGCGGACCCTACTTTACCCTATTGCGGAAATTATAAAACAACGCCCACCCATACTTATTCTTACGTAGGTGGACAAGAAATGAAAATATAATTAATATTAAATTCTACAGGTTTTTTTTTTTTTTTTTTTAAAAGGTTTGTCGATAGCTATTTCGGTTGTAACACCATTATCAAGACTTGTCTAGTCTAGATCTAGTCTTGATAATGGTGTTACAACCGAAATAGCTATCGACAAACCTTTTAAAAAAAAAAAAAAACCCTGTAGAATTTAATATTAATTATATTTTCATTTCTTGTAAAATGGAATTCTACCAAGTAAATGCTAACTCAATTAATACGTAGGTGGAATAATATACATCAACATCCGAAGCGATGTGGCTCTGAACCCCCAATTGGCATCATTAAAAGCAGATTAGTTCTGTACCTTGGGAGAACAAACAACTACTGATGCTCACGATTTCTAATATAGTAAGTTATCAGGGACACATATGTCAACACTACCAATAATGACAGAGTTATTAAGTACACGTTCCTACACAGATATAATAAAATTAAATTAAGGAATACCGAGATTTTTACAAATACATTGAAATACTGAAAAACCACCCGATCAGTGACGTCTCTAGACAAAATGCCGCCCCTGGGAAGTGCCCTAATGCCACCCCATTTTTTATACAACGGAACTAAACTAGACATCGCGAACCCGCGAAAAAATTACTGTCATGTGTATTTTGTTTCCAACCTGTGAGCTGAATTTTCCAAAAGAAAGATATTTTCGTTATTAAGTAGGTATCGAGTTTAAGTAGCTATATCAAATGATTCTCCTCAATTTGCCACCCTTTGAGTAACTGCCGCCCCCAAGCGACGCTCAATCTACCTACCCCCACGGGACGTCACTGCACACGATATTATTAAAATTAACTCTTTAACCACACCATGCGAAACTCAATCATACAAATATAATATTGCAGAAGTAGGTAGATCAGGAAGGATACGCATTTATACGGTGAATAATTTGCATCTGAATTTCAACCAACGCTTAGTTGGTGTCAATTTTTAGAACTTCAGTGTATTAGACGGAGCTTCCAACAATGATATCCTAGTTTTTATAACATAGAAAATATTATTTTACATATTTTTTTTTTAAATTTAACTTTCTATCGTTTTAACATGTCAAAGACTTTGCAAACTATTTTTTTTAGACAGTTTTGAGTTTAAACAAACATCAATACTAATAAACTACTCATTAAATAATTACAAGATAAAAATAACTTTTTATATACGTTTTTAAATTTTCTTTTGTATTATTATGCTCAATATGCTCAAACTTGTACTTGATATGAAGTAAATAAAAAACAAACAAACAAACAAATATAGAATACTGAAATGTCGTTTTGACATTTCATTTTGATTTACACAGTAACGCACGTATATATTAATAATTTAGTTGCTAGGACCACACCCTTAGCAACCAATAATAGTCTTTTACTTTTTACGGATTTTTCTGAAATAACTTTACACCATATGAACTTTACTGAATATGAATTTAATTCTGCTTAAAGATGGCTAAACGTAATAAAAGAATGCATTGGCATCGTGTTCTGATATATTCTAAAAGTCTCAAATGTCTAGCTAGTCGGGAAGTTAGTTAAAAATTGATTGCAATATTTGTACTGTATATAAATATTTAGATGAACAATCCTCAAACAATTAAATAACAATGGATAATTTTAATAAAAAAAGTAAGACCGCCGATATCGGATTATTATTTTATTATTTATTTGGTGATCGAGAGGGAAAAGGTGTCAGATGATAAGGGCAGCAGTAGTGGAGATAAATGTAGCATTTATTTTCTTGATGCAGAGTACAGAGAGTTATAATGCTCGGAGTAAGATAACGGTACAGAGTTTCGCGGTGAGCTTAGGTGCTTAGACCGAGCCGCAATCTGGCTGTGATAATGAACGGGTGACAAGCTCGGTAGTCTGTGCTCGAGAGACGAATGTCGAGAGCAAGAGACTGTGAGCAAGTGACGGAGTAAAGGGACTGAACTCGGGTGAAGTGACGAGTTATGGGTCGTCTTCGCTATTTATACACGTGAAATCAATGCATTACAAGAATCATTGTGATAATTAAATAAATCATAATCGATACTATTGATCTAGGTTATGATTGAGGAAACTGCTGACTTTCGCTTCCGCCACTCCGATTTGTTTTGAAAACAAAACATAAATATCGAAATGTACCACACTTGTAATGCTGAGTGGTATGATTACTATATTCACAAATGCAGATTACACTGTAATCACAAATTATAGTATTTTTAATATTTATAGTTAGGTACTAACCACTTTATTCGTATTAAATAGATCTGGAATCGCTAACAAGTCCTGTTATACGATAATTAGTCCTAAAAATAAATATGGCAGAGATGGCATATGATAAAAATGTTCATATTTTGGCAAATACATTGATAATATTATTATGGAAAAATAAATATGTTTAAAGAAATTTTATAAAATAGAATATACCTACTAATCATTTTTTTATCATTTAGAATGACATTAATAATGGCCATTCATAAAAAGAGATGTTTATCACAATCGAAAAAACTTATTTTCATAATAAAGGACCCATACAAATTTGGTTCAGACTTGCCTATCAAAAACTCGATATTTTTTTTAATTTTCAACCTTTATACGATATTTTTACCGTTTAATAACACACAACTTCCCACATCAACTCGGCTTTGACTAAAATGTTTCTTTAATGCTCATTTTCAATTATTCTCTAATTCATTAAACGTGTAAATCGATGTTTTGTATAATTTTATATTGGACTACATGTGAAAGTGGTTTTTGCTACAATTCGCCAGAATGGTAGTCACAGGTTTTCAACGTGACATAATTATTAGGGATTGCAATACCGGTATTTCAAAACCGGCATTCCAGTATTTATCAATACCGAAATACCGGTTTTAAAAATCCAAAATATCGGAATTTTCGGTATTAAGAAAGCACACTTCTTTACGTTTTTGAAGATGAATTATAAGTTATGTGCTGCTAAAATCCAAAATATATTGAGTGAATCCAACAGACGTGTAAAAATAACAAAACAAATTTCATCAAATATATTTATATAAGTAGTTGTCGCGATGAATTATCATAATATTATTTCGAAATAGAAAACATCCGTGACAAAAATGTCAAATTATTATATTATAATTATTGATGATTGTACAAGCGTTTAATTTAAGAAGCTTTTCCTGCAGCCGGACTTATTTGCACTTGATGAACTTTTGAGGGCTTTTGTTAAAATTATCAATATATTCAAATTATTTGTTAAAAATCACTAGTTCTACAATTATGATCAATACATATTTTTAATGTCAACATAATAAATGTAGGTTTTTGCTATAAAATAATATTTTTAAAAGATTTTAATAGCTATATTTTTATTGATAAGCATCTACTTCTTTTTTTTAATGTTTAAAAATACCGGTTTTCAATACCGAAAAACCGGTATTGACATTTTCATTCGGTATTGCAATCCCTAAACATAATAATACACAACTTCCCGTCATTAATTCCGCTTTGGCTAAAATGTTCCTTTAAAGCTCATTTTCAATTCGTCCTTAATTCATTAAACGTGTAAATCGATTTTTGTATAATTTTATATTGGACTCATGTGAAAGTGGTTTTTGCTACAATTTCGCCAGAATGGTAGCCACAGGTTTTCCCCGTGACACCCAATCATAAATTATTACTCTAAGCCATGATTTTATTTCGGGGTAGTTTATTTTCGTGACAGTTTATTTTCTATACTGAGCCTGCACAATATAATATAAAGCACGAAATGAAAAAAGAATAAACCATTGTGGACAAGCAAAAATCTACAGACGGACATAATACGCATTTATCTATTTGCCCTAAAGGTATAAAGTATTTTTATAGACGTATAAAATTGTAAGGATATAATATTATTATCTATTTACAAAATACTTTTCCATGTTTATGAAATCTGAACATAACGCAAGCAGTTGTCCTTAGGAATTGTTATATGAGAAACCATGAACAAATATCGGGTTTATAAAATTATCTAGAGGGACCATTTATTTTATAAAGAATTTAACAAAAAATGAACACATGATATACCTACATGGCTTTAAATTATCTATCGAGCAGTGTCGAAGGGTGGAGGTAGGCTGTTAAGATTCGACATAAATAGTGCACACTAAATTTTATCAGTCAAACATATATTTTGTTTTCATTGAACTAAGACTAAAATATGTAAATAGCGTTTGTTAGTTTTTAAAATTCAATTAAACCCTGCCTAGTCCAAACCATAGTAGATAATAGTCTAAAACTATTTATCTATTTAAAAAATTTCTAAAATTATGCCATTAAAATCATACATAATTTTAGATATTTAGAATATTATTATATATATTTGGTATAGACGGGGCTTTGAATTTACACACCATAGCCTAATTCTTCAATAGTTCCTTTCATTGCTCTTCATCCGTATTTTTCCATTATTCGACGATATACTTTGGGGATGCCTACCACTGTATGATGATTCTTCCAAAGGTTATACGTTCGTCGAGATAATGTACGACAGATCTAAATTAAGAGTAACGCAACGTGGCATTAAGAAGTTAATGTATTTTTATAAGAAAGTAGGTGAAAGACTACGTGATGTTATAGATGTCTGACGGCAGATGTTGTTTTTTTTACCTATCCATAAATATTTATATTATAATTATAATATAAATGAGGTAGGTATAATAATAAAATTACAATATTTATATCCGTAGATGAAATATATGTAAACATACACAATTTGAAATTGCCTCAGAGGAATAATGAAATATATGTAAACATGCACAATTTGAAATTGCCTCAGAGGAATAATAAAATAATATAACCACTAGAATTTTTTTTTTTAAATACGACGACCAGCGGGATTTAAACCAGCACCCTTGGGATTTGCGCCCATGTGCACTACCATCTAAGCTTTGTTCATCCTCTCTTATAGCGACAAAATTAATTAACCGTTTTTACGATTCTCTTTAAAGCATTTTATTAAATTGGGTTAATTTTTATGTTCAATAAAAATGTTACATTATGAAATTGCATATATAAATATAAAATATAAATTTATTTGAACATATATAATTTTGAAAACACTTCTGAGAAAATATATTATAACCAATAGAACAAATCTTTTTGAAATAAGTAACACCCCGCAGGAATCGAACCTGCATACCTTCGGGTATCGCGCCTAATCGCCAATAGTAGCTCAATTTGGAAATCGCTTCAGTGAATATTTTAGGTTTAGTTATATTTTGTCGTAATTAAGTATGTGTTAGTCAAAAAAAATCTCATTCTACTTACGCCTCTGCTGCCCTTTTTCTTTCCCTGCAATATGCGCTGAAATAAATGATACTTATCATTACGTAAAATATAGCTGAATTATGCAGCGTTTCTGTGAATGATAATGACTGTAAGTTGTCATGGCTTACTGGCTCATCTTAAAACCTCGTCGTTGGTATGTGATCAGCCCAGAAAATATTCATAGCATGCCAACATATTGATAAATATTTGGAGGTAGATGAAAGTGGAGACAGGTGAATTGATAGAGGCAGCAGTATTTTATAGATATATGTTTATGTTTATTGTCTTGATGCAAAGTACAGAGAGTTACAGACTGGTAGGAGATGTGATCGAGATCGACTTGATTCGAGTAGAATGACGTTGACCATGTCGAGCGAAGAACTCGTGACAATAGTAGTGGATCCCGTGACGGACTCAATGAGTTACTTGAGTGAGGATTCCTGCATTGTCCTTCCAATTTATACAAATGGAGTGCATATTATATTACAAGAAGTATTGCCGCAATTACCAATTATAACGAATCTTACTGATCTAGTTATGATTGAGGAAATACTGACAAATACCATCGCTCTATTGTTTTGTTTCGACGACAAAATATATAGGTATATTAAAGTTTGTCATATTTAATGCTGAGTCGTATGATTGCTACATATGTTTGGTTTTTATAATTTTACGTCTAAAACTAGGTATAGCATTTTTGCAAACTTTTATATGATATCCGCTCAAAATTGAACTGTTAATAAGCTCAATATAAATCAAATGAATTTATTATTACATCAGAGATTTACAGCTCATGTCCCTTAAGTTATCCATTTTGCCCCATGTTTCCCTAAACCAATTGAATTGTAATGTAAATTTTGTTTGATTTTTTCACGTAAAATAATAGATAACATTAATTTAAAAAATCATTTACGTAAGTTGATATCTAGTCTATTTTTATTACAAAAAATAAATAATTTTAATGAAAAATGATTCACTTTGCAAGTATTCATCAAAATTGCACAAATACCTAGAGAATCGCCTATCGAATATTTTAATATTTAATTTATACATCAAAATTTACATTTTATATATCATATATAATACGTTTAAACAGCTATATAAACCTATAATATGTCAAACAGCTTACTGAAGCGTCAATCAAAAATTAAAGATCTTGGCATGTTGTTTGACTCACGATTATCTTTTCACTCACACATCACTTCTACGGCTTTGCATACGAGCAAGCTTCTAGGATTCATTATAAGACAAGCCAAGCTATTCAAGAATCCAAATAATGTTTTACATACACATGTGTCGTTAGTAAGGAGTATTCTTAAATATGAGTCCATTATCTGGAGTCCTTATGAGGTTTACTCTAAGCTTGTTTTAGAGCGTGTTCAGAAGAAATTTCTTCGATATCTTTATTTTAATGTATATAAATATTTTCCCTTTGACAGTTTCTCAAACGAATATTTTCCAACTAACTTTCTTCAAGACATGCTCGTCTTTCATTCTCTTGAAGCTCGTAGATCATTTCTGCTCTTAAAGCACTTTGCTCTGCTCTCGCGTGGTATAGTAAAGCTTTCAATCCTGATATTCTAAAAAATAATAAGTTCTATGCACCCATCAATTATATGCGTGGTCGCAGCTATGACCTACTTTGGGTGAAAACTGTTTCCTCATGTCAGGCTCACCAGGCACCAATAACGAGGGCTATGCGTCAGTACACTCCCCAGAGATATACATTTTTAGCGATATTTTGTTTGTAAAATTCTATTTTACTATTTGATTTGTATTTTTCTTGAAATAATGTTTTAATATAATAATATAATAATATTTTTTGGTTTGTTTTTTTCTCTACTAATTTTATTTACCTGTACTTTTATTCTAAATGACATTTGGTGAACGTCTTGAATTGATAATTTGTGATGTGGTAAATGTATATTTTTTAAATAAATGTTATATTTTCTGTTACTTCAAATTCCGATAAGTATAAAATTTTCTGCTCGATACATTCTCACTTTCTATAAGATTGTATTAATTTATAATTCGCATTACGCATTGGCGTGGAGTGAGGTGAATTTTATAAAACTTATTTGCGAATTAATTGAACTTTTATCCAATAGTAAAATCAAAATTTATGATTATAACTATGTACCCATAATAATTTTATTTTTTATTTCCAAAAAGCAAATCCCACACCACACTATATTTGCCATTATAGGGAGCAATTACTGGTACATTATATATTTAATATAATAGTGTGGGTTTTATTTTATTATAATAATGTAATCTAAAATATCTTACTCAAATCTAACTTCCAAAATTTATCCCGTTTTGTGTATGAAAAATCGTGCGAGTGAGCATTGTACTACGTCCTATAGAAATGGTTAAAATCGTTTTCATTTCACTGAAGTGCTTAAGAAAATGTGTTACAAGACATATAGAGGGAAAGGCATTAAAGTGCACTCACTATTAAATTTGGTGAAGAAACTTTCTCAGATTGCCGTTGAACAAAAAAACAACCCACTTTTTGGATAAGTTAGCTGAAATTATTTGTATGAAACACGTAGTACTTAGATACGTGATGCAAATTTGAAAGGGTAATAAGGCACATAGGTTATCTATTTCAGAAAGATGCAAATCCTGAAATATGATAAAATAGCAAAATACCTCACCTTTTCACTTAAATAAAAATCTGGGGCTCAAAAAGGTTAAATTAAATGTCACTACAAAAAACTGGTAGATGTACAGTTTTATAATAGGTACTTATAAATATTTTGATTATATTGAAGTTATACTTTTTTAGGCGCGTTTGGAAAGTCAGATCAATAACATTATTTATTTTTTTCACACGAAACAAATCGCACTCAATTGGATTCGAACCACGATTGTTCGGTTATCAGTCGAACGCACTACCTTTACGCCACAGTATGATAATGCAATCGTGACGATTATATAGTATAATATTATAGTTTAGAATTTATTATTGTCGGCCATTTGCAAATCCTTACGTAAACAAACTATTAAACGTCAGAGTAACAGTTAGTACTTTAAAAATAAAAACAACGATAAATAATTAAGTACATAATTTAGTGATATAAGTTAAAGTGTATAGAAATACACCAACGACGTTCCACTAAGTGGTCCTTTTTCTTGAGTGTGTAATTTAACAAGATAATTAAGAGCTAGTCAAAGAATCTAGTTTATCACAAGTTTTATTTTTGTTTTGTTACGCCAAAGAAATATAACTTCTAACGCGCGTACATAAGTACACACACCGATATTTTTTTATTTCACCAAATATAACTAATTTTCAATGATATCAGTTATTAAAAAAAGTATTATCATAAAGGTCATCGGGGTTAATATAATATGATAAAAGGAGGAAAACTTCATAAATAACTTCTACATTGACCTTACAATTCGTTAGGTATTGACAACCTGCGATGAAAGCACCTTAACAGTTTTTTATTTTATTTTTTATTCATTTTTATAATTCGTCATTATCATAAGTGACCCAAAAACCCAGGATGGCTTCCTCACCTCCTTCAAGAACTTTCTCTACATCCCCTTATCATGGGCAATATGTCTTTCAGGTGTCAACGCTGACCGCTCTATCATTTTTATTAATACCGTCCAACCAACGGACCTATACGCCTGCCAATCGACCTCCGACCGTCCGGTTTGATATCCAGGATTCACCTCAGATGTGTTGTGCGCTGTCCATGCTTGCGATATGGCCCCCCCATCGGAGTACTGAGGTTAACGAATGCGAAGATACATTCTTCTTCAGGTTATGCCGAATACGCTATGATTTTTCTTCCAGTATGAGCCCATACATTATATTATCCTACGTAGGACCTGCCTCTGAAAAAATATATCGAGCGCACACTCATCGACTTTAGTAAGTGTCCAACACCCGCAGGTCAGTATTGGTCGGGGCGGGACAGGATGCGAAACTTTAGCTGATTTTGTAACCCAAAAAGATGATTCAACGCCGGGACAACTAGGCGCCGCGCAATCGAATGAAATTCGAAAATAAATAGACGCTCATGAATTATTATAGTTACTTTTAAAATATATCGTCGGTGTTTTGTAAAAAGGGCGAATTAACCAAAATGCTACTTTACAGGAGGAGGATTTTTAACTTTTGACATTTATTTGTTTTTTACCTGTGGATGATTATAAATATGTAAAAAGTTTATAATAAAGCTTAGAAAGAATATTGTCATTATAATAGGTATTATTATATATTATTTTAAAAGGCCTAATATGTCACATTTACTTTTTATTTCGTAATTTTAATTAATTTAATTTTAGTCGATTATCGTTTTTAAGTACTTTCCTGTGGAGATAAAATTCGCCGTTTTTATACAACAAAGCTAGTGGAGTACATATTGTATTTTCATTAAAATCTCGATTTCGCCAAAATGGTTGATTCGCCTTTTTTACAAAACACCGACGATATATTTAATACGACTATTTAATATTAAGAATTTAAGTATGCACACGTAAATAATGATTTAATTGTGCATAAATGTTTAAATTCCAACGAGAAGAGAGTTCTTTTATTTGTATATAAAGCCTCTGACATGATAATTTTCAATCCGCAATAAAAAACATTATGTTAAGAGCAAAATGAATTAAAACTACTAAGTAGTAGATATAAACTGGTTAAAATTCCTCATCTACTTTCTGTAAAAATCGTAACGAACGTCTATTTATTTCATTTGACAGTGTGGTGTCCAGTTTTCCTATTCTCCATCCATTCGCTGCAATGACTCTCCGTTTAATTTCCTCACTTATAACATTTGTATTTACTTACCAGGGACACGGGGTAAACATAACTATTGACACACTCGATAGTGTAGTCGTTTATTTGGAAATCTGTTGGTATGTATTGTATGTATTTGGTAAAGTTTATTTATAATATGATTATATATAATTACTCATTTTATTTCTAAGCTAGTGTGGATGAAAATCCCAATATGCCATAATCCCAAAATATCGGTTAGGTTAGTTTTGATTTAGGTACAGGTTCAACCTTAGCCCCATATATTCACATAATATTATATTCTGCCGTGTCTTATAGCCAAACGTAATATCGATCTATTTAATATCGGAAATAACGAAAGGTCTCCGTTTAGAATTTTCTTTTCTGACATATTGAAACATCAATACTAAAATATATTAAGTTTATGCAAAAATATGTTTCTTTATGTACCTGATAGTAATGTAAATGTGAACAACATTTTCTTTTTTATCACTATCAGAAATGCTATATTGGCTAACTAAATAAGACAAGCTACTTGATGCAGCACCGTTCGCTCCCCATGTGAGAAAGTGTACAATTTTCTATTTCGTAATGTATTAAATTCATTAAATGCCCACATGCTCAGCGTAGGTCAAAATGGAGATTTTATGCTATTTTCAAAGCATGATCCTGGACATTCCTTAAACATTGTAGATAATCTATTTATATAACTTTGAAGCCTTATTATCTTTTATGTTTATTTTAAACATTTGAAGACTGCATAAAGTATTTTTATTACATAAAATAGTATTCTTTTAAACCTCTCGATCAAATGTTTATATAATATAGTCATATTTCAGTACATCCATGTGCAGTGGTGTTAAGATTTATTATATTTATTAATTTTTAAAATCATTTATAAAACCATTAGTAAAATTTATGTCGACATTATTACAGTGAAATATTTACGATAAAAAATTATATTGATAATCTCTGTGATCCCAAATTTAACAAGAATTAGGCATTTTATTATTCAAAAAATAGGCAAGATTTATACATTTTAAGATAATACACAAAAATGATACACAAAACGGAACAATATTATATGTATATTTAAGTATTTGTAAATAACATACCAAGGAACAGAAGTAAATTCAATATTCATTTGTTTTTACAATCTTTTTTCATTCTATATAAAGACAATTAATTAACTTCATACATATCTGTATCTCAATGACCATTTGTATTGTAATGATTTCATGATTGTTTTTTTCGATTTTGATATAATATGTAGAATTTATCGATGGGTTTATTAGTAGGTATGTCCAATTTTCACCGTTCTCACTCTAGCTGTCTTTATTCTGTATAAATGTTTTACATACGTTCAAATAGGGTAGGGTAGGTTTGGCAAGATTTTATCTCTTTGAAATATGTCAATTTTGATCAATTTGATTTTATCAAATCATACACAATGTACATACAATATTATATATGGGGATCAACAACCCCAGGCTGAGTCAGAAAATATTCCGTGATTACAAAAACGCGATAATCAGCGAATTGCCCAATTAGCGCATATCACTTCATCTACGGTCAGCACATTCAGCAAGTATGACATACGTCGTTGAGGGTCGACAACCCCAAGCCTTTTCAGAAAAACGCTGCGAAGTAGCAGCAATGCGACAGTCAGCATATTACCCAATTGTGATTTACATCAATAAAAGCTTGCCGCAATTTATTGAATATGCATTTCAATAAATAGCGAGTCACAGTTGATGGAATATGGCACTCTACCAACACTCCTCGGACGGTAATACTCTCTATTGTAACGTCTCGGAGTAAACAAAACTCACTACGTATTATCTTGCACGATTAATTTTACACCTGTCATCGTATTTATTTATTAGTAATTAAACGCTCTCCTCAATTCACTCGAGTAATCTCTAACTTTTGAATAATAAGTCCTGTGCTTTAGCCTATTAAGCTAACGAACCAAATATACATTTGCAATAATCCATACGATATAAATAATTATTTCATACTTTACGTAACTGTCAAAAATGGGTATTGGCGTGTCTCCAGCTCTTTGGCAGATATAAGAAATTTCTAAATGAACACGTCTCGTAAAATACTGGAAGATTTATTTCCAATATAAAAGTTTATTATCGAAATTCCATTCGTCTACTTCATAGGCCATTTAAAATTACCGATGTCTGTCTTAATTCTACGAGCACTAATAGTTTGGGATGGGTTTGAAATATAAGTATTAAGTAACTTTAATAATATTGTAAATCAAAATTTAATAGTCTGCAAAATCGTATATAGAAGAATTTAAAAATCAGTCAATCAATTCATTTTCTTTTTAATGTAATAAACAAAACCTCTTTGGTAAAAACAATATTAAACTTACAAAATATACGCATTAGTCAAGCTTGGTGTAATCATATCTTTGACATAATACTGTCACTCTGAGCTTATTACTTTCAATATGTTTCTGTTTGTGCTGCCAATCAAATCACACTTGAATCATGTATTTACTCGCACGTTAGTAGCGCTGGTTACAGTTCTGTGTATTATTAACACACTGCCGTCATACGAGTGAATTTGTATATTTCCCAATTAGCATCATCTAAACTTAATCATATAATACTAGCTGAGCCAGCTGGCGGTCGCCAGTCTGTCTCGCTAGGTCTTGCAGAAGGCTTGGCGGTGTTGGATTTTAATATAATTGTGAAGTATGCATAGATGGCGCCATATTTTTCCCTTTGGGATGGGCTACCACTGACATTTTAATTTTAATACAATATATTATGTGTAAGTATGTGCAGTTAAATATGATAAACAATTATACATCTCAATCATTGGAATATAAAGCAATATATTATGTGATTATCATGAATAGCGATCCAATATAACGTGATATTAATCTCCTTCGGGTCCCATTGAGATAAGAGAAGAAGGTTAGCAGTGTCAAAAATGAATTTAAACATTATTTTGTTTCATTGTCTTTAAAAAATAAATGCTTGCAGCCTTAGAATAATATTTAAAAAAACAAAATTTGAATTAAAAATAGTTTCCCGGTGCGGGACATTCATATCGAGACAAATGTTGATAAATAATGAAGCAATACATATTATATCTGATAAGAATAGGAATTTATAAGACCTAAAGATGTGGAATCAGCTTAAAGAGGCCTTCATCCAGCAGTGGATTGATACAGGTTGATGACGATAATGATGATATAAATAGGTAGGTATAGAAAATCACAAATTTAAAAAAAAATATATCAGTTTATTTGACCAAGAAGAGTAGAATTAGGTTGGGATAACCTTCATCCAGCAGTGGATTAATCTTGGTTGATGATAATAATGACGATAATATGAATGGGTAAATATAATATCAGCAATTTTGATAAATATAGCAATTCATAAGACCGACAGAAATTCAAACAACTTAGAAAGGCCTTCATCCACCGGTGGATTGATTCAGGCTCATAATGATAATGGAAATATAAATAGATATAATATAATATCACCGATTTTGATAAATACAGCAATTTAAATGACAGAAAGAAGTAGAATTAGGCATGGGAGGCCTTTATACAGCAGTAGATAGGTTCAGGTCAATGATGATAAGGACGATAGAAATAGGTATAATATAGTAGTAGAATCAGGTTGTGGAACCCTTCATCCAGCAGTGAATTGATCCTGGTTGATGATGATCACGATATGAATATGTAGATAAATGTAATATCACCGATTTTGATATATACAGAAATTTATATCACAAAAAGAAGTAGAATCAGGCTAAGGAGGTCTTTATTAAGCAGTGAATTGGTTCAGGTCGATGATGATGATGATGACGATATGAATAATATGTATATAAATATAATATCACCGATTTTGATAAATACAGCAATTCATATGACAGAAAGGAGTAGAATCAGCCTAGGGAGGTCTTTATTAAGCAGTGGATTGGTTCAAGTCGATAATGATGATGATGACGATATGAATAATATGTAGATTAATATAATATCACCGATTTTGATAAATACAGCAATTCATATGACAGAAAGGAGCAGAATCAGGCTAGGGAGGTCTTTATTAAGCAGTGGATTGGTTCAAGTCGATAATGATGATGATGACGATATGAATAATATGTAGATTAATATAATATCACCGATTTTGATAAATACAGCAATTCATATGACAGAAAGGAGTAGAATCAGGCTAGAGAGGTCTTTATTAAGCAGTGGATTAATCTTGGTTGATGATGATGATGATTATGATTTTAAAATGAATATGCAGATAAATATAATATCACCGATTTTTATAAATACATGGATTCATATGACAGAACGGAGTAAAATCAGGCTAGGGAGGTCTTTATTAAGCAGTGTATTGGTTCAGATCGATGTGATGATGATAATGATGATGATGATATGAATATGTAGATAAATATAATATCACTGATTTTGATAAATACAGAAATTCATATGACAAAAAGGAGTAGAATCAGTCTATTGAGGTCTTTATTAAGCAGTGGATTGATCCTGGTTGATGATGATGATGATGACAATATGAATATGCAGATAAATATAATATCACCGATTTTGATAAATACAGCAATTCATATGACAGAAAGGAGTAGATTCGGGCTAGGGAGGCCATTATCCAGCAGTAGATTGGTTCAAGTCGATGATGAAGATGGATAAAAATATGTATAATATCACAAATTCGTTAAATCAATAGTAGTAGAATCAGGTTGCGGAACTCTTCATCTAGCAGTGGATTGATCCTAGTTGATGATGATGATGATTATGATGACGATATGAACATGTAGATAAATAACATTAGAAATTCAATACTGTCAAGAATACAATCAACGTAGAGAGACCTTCATCCAGCAGTGGGTTTATTGAGGCTCGTGATAATAATGGCATAATATTATATAGATAGGTAGATAATAATATAATATCACTGATTTTGATAAATATAACAATTCATGTGTAAGTAAGGAGTCGAATAACGCTGAGGAGGCCTTCATCCAGTAGTGGATAGATCAAGATTGATGATGATAGGGACGATAAAAATAGGTAGATATTATACAATATGACACATTTTGATAACTATAACAATTCGTATTAATTTCTTTCGTTGTTTGCAATGGCAACTTTGTTAGTTTAATATGACTATATTGTGATCTATGGAAATTAGTAGCCTAGGTAATTATTCAATAAAAAAAGGTGCGTAACAGCCACAAAGAAGTATTTAAAAAAATCTAATTTGGAATATCATGTTGTTTATGAAATGGCGGACAGTGGCGGGCGCTGCTGTTAAAAGATAATTTACGTAGTGAATTGTACCAAGATTATTGTTTTCTCACCGGAAAAAGTGCGACAATGCCTACATTACGATATTTGAATAAAAATAATCGAATCCGATTGTCAATTAAAGGATTAGAAGGTCTTAAGCGACGAAGATGTCATTCTGATGTGCGTGAAATATGGCGAATCGTATAGGTACGGTATATGAGAAAATATCGGATATAAACGTCACCTACCTGTAAAAACATTGAAAATTTCTGAAATGTGGTCAATTCAATCGGTAGATGAATCGGTAGCGCACATTTTGAAGTGAAGATGTAATAATAACAATTAAATGTCGCTTAAATGGGCCGTTGGTGCGTTTTCCAAAATCTCTTAGGATAATAATATATGGAAGATTATATCTGAATTTTGATTTAATGTACACCTACCTAACAGTGACATGCGGACCATAGAATTGATGCTGTAGATAAAAAACATATCATCAGAAATAACCGATAAAGTACTACGTAATACTATCTAATTGTATACATCTCTGTTCAATGGGCAACCATTTAATTTAATAAGTATCATTAAATTGAGCTTTTTTGGAATTATATTGAATATTTAAATCCTTCAAAACGTAAATCAGGTATCAGTAAAATGTATTAAATTACATCATTCATATCGCTAGATGCCTCCAGTAAAACATTATATAAACTGTATTTATGTTAATATTGCCTACCAGTATTACTAGTTTAATAATATTTTTTTCAGTTAAACGTAGCTAGCTCACTCAGAAACAGAATAGATAGGTACCTAATGTACTCATATGTGACTTTTTTTCTAAATACAAACATCGAAATGGTGTCAGTAAATATGATAATAAGTTTGCCTGATTCTGACAATGGCAGACAAACCTTATACCTTACTCATTGGTTTTCCATAACAATCTAGACTGTAATATTATTTTAAGGCAAAAAATTACGAACTTGTGTCAACTACACTCTCAAGAAAATTCTGTGTAGAATTTATAAACCATTACGTGTTTACAAAACGGTCGTTGTATGCATAATATTCAAAATGCGCCATTAATAAGGCTTTCGCATGCAGTGAGGGTAGTGCAAACATTCAGCTGTGTCTTTACCATAAGGCTTTGCAGGAAAATGCCTCGCTGTCTCACGGTGGCATCGCTGCTATTTTAAAAATAACGCTTTGTCTCTGGCCACAGTGATTTTGTCATAGGCAATAAGTTTACATTATTAATTTATCAATAATAATACTTTTTAAAGGCTTTTTCGTTATTTTAATAACACAGTTTATACATTATTTTTAAATATTACATAAATATAGATTAACGGTGTATTATAATTGTAGCGGTCAATGACATCGAGCCTTGTCAGCATTATTTCTACAGTGTAAGAATTAGCAAATCATTTAAACTATCGCACAATCGTCGCATCTACAGTTAGCATATTCTACACACATGATATTCTTCGATGGGATCGAAACGTTTGAAGTGGAATAATGCGGATGCCATCAGATTTCTCAATTGCAAACTTCATCAGCAATGGACGCAATTTACCGAATATTCATGCATATAAATAGCGGGTCATAGTTGATAAGTTAGTCAGTTTAAATACCTATTAGTATCAATCTTAATCTCAGTCCGATCAGTAAGCTTCGTGTCAGTGGCTCCGCACCGCATTCTGTTCCACCGAGACTTGGACCTCGGAACAGTATCATAAGTATTGTAACATACTCTTGTACCGACTGTTTATGCTGAAATAAAACTCGCTCGTCCATCCATTGGAGCAACCACCAAATCTCGACTTCTCATCTCTCCTCCTGACGACTATCCATCTACACCTCCAGGTCATCCCCAATAACAACGGCCTCGTCCCTCAACAACGAGACCCGCCAAATAATGAATGAAGGTAAAAAATAGTATCAAAACTTATATTAAAACATATGTATGTTTGTTCGCAAAGAAGTGGAACTGATATTATATATTTAGAAAGATACGTTCATGGAAAATTTCATCATTAATATGAAAGATATTCAATGAGTATCTGCCGCACGTTGCGTTCAGTTCGCGCAAAAATATCAAACCAACTGATCGCGTCGCTGAAGCCACGTGCCGCTTCGCATCGCTCGCCGGGCATAATCTGCACGTAAGCCATTCATTTGGCACTCCATGTGTTTGATATTTCCGTGCCGCGCCGCGTCGCATCGACTTTGCCCACGTAAGACGCCGCGTCACACACTATACATTCCGTGAATGGTGTTTAGCGACATTTAGGATACTGTTAGACCTACATTTAATAAACGTTGCAATGAATACTTTTTTGAATTAACATTTTAAATTATGAATAAATTTAGTAATAACATCCTACTCTTATTTATGAGAGAGTTGATTAATAAATTTTCAGTGGTAATAATGATTCCTAGAAATGTATTTTCAAACAACAACACTTATAATATTAATCAACCGACATACTTCCACGTTATGTTTATCTAAATAATGAAAGAAATCATAAATTTTCCAATTGATATTTTATTTTAGTAAATTCTTTTAAAGAAATTCTTTGAACTGATATATCATATTTCGTTTCCGATCGAAAATAATAATATTGTAATTAATCTCTTTAGTTGGGTTACCGGGTTTTGAATGTCAAAATTGATACGTAGCTATACCTAAGGTAAACGCAAAAGTTCAATCTGAGTTTCATTATGTCACTTGATAGCTTTACTCAAACAAAAGAAATACGTGCTTCATTTATCTCCAAGAGAGAATAGGTATCAATAACCTTTTAAAAGAGAGATAAAACAAGAGTATATTTTAACGTGAATATATTATACTCTATTGTCATATAGATTTACAACTTGCAGGGCATTTTTATTAAAATTAAATAATGGAAAGTGTAATAAATTATTATTTAGATAAATTATTCATCTAGTTAAGCTCGATATAAATTTAAATAATAAACTGTTGTAATTCTCCAATTAGGAACAAAGCGGTCAATAACCTTACGCATTTTTAGCGTGATTACGAAAACGCAAGAATCATTGAACTAACGTCGTAGAATCGCCGCATCTACGATCAGCACATTTTACAGGTGTGACATACTTTGATGAGGGTTGACTACCAGGACTTTGTCATCGAAACGCCTCAAAGTTGTAACAATGCGGCGGTTAACAGATTTCCCAATTGTGAACTACATCAACATTGACTATCGCAATTCACCAAATATTCATTTATATAAAACATGAGTCATAGTTGACGGGTTATCTCAGATTCAATCTCAGTATCACACCGCATAGCACTCACCTCCACAGAGCCTTGGACTGGCGCACTCTCTCGCCATGTTTCAACCTGAAGCATTTATTGGTAGGGGAGTATGAGGATGATGAGGTAGGTAGATGGACTTCAATGAATCGAAGGTGGATGCGTGTTTAAGTAATTAACAGTTTAATCCCCTCAACAATACTTGATACAATTATTACAGACGATAATATATTTGAATAATATTAAATTAACAAAGTTAAGTTACGCAGGCGTGTTTCTATGAGAAAAGTTTAACTGAATCGACGAGCAGAGATTTGACTGTAGGTTAACAGGATTTTACGACGTGTGATATCAGATTTGCCTTGCTCTGGGCTTTTATACAAATTCGTAACAAAGAGGGTTCATTAGAGGTCAAGAGAAATGACCGGTGACCACATGTCACTTGTTTACTGTGTGAGTTGCCTAGGTACAAGCAAATCTGATATTTCAGCACATTTCCGGATTGCTTTATATGGCAATGCAATGCTTAATCACGCATTCTTCGTTACAATGTTGCTAAGTAATTCTTATGAATAATTACATTTTATCAAGAAAGCAATGTGATATTATGAAATTTGATAGCTGGCAAATTGCTCGTTGGTTGATTGACCTGTGGCTTGCGCCGTCATTCAGATTGTGTGAATCATGAAACACGCCTTTCTTACATAGTAACATACATTATTTGGTACTTAAATATATTATGATAATTTATATAATATGGTAAGATTCCATGCTAAACCCCACACATTCTTTCACTGGACCTGGGTCTCAAGCATCCCTTCCACCGAGCCTTGGACCGCTAATATCTTTCCTGCGTTATTTATCCGTGTACTACGTCCTGTATACTATTTACGCAGCAATAAACTCGCGCTCCTCAATCCACTCAACCAACCTCCGGTCTATTCATTTATCTCCAATACCTTCATCGCCGCTAAAGGAATATGAAGACTTGTTTCAACAACTATCAGAACATTCAGTTCAACCACAAATTGTACGATGGCATTTTAATATTCGTATATCTAATAGGTCATTATTGAATTTGCAGAACTTCATAGTTGTAGTATTATTATAGTAATGTGAAAAAAGTCTTAATTATAGCACTTAATATTTCACGATAAAAATGGAACATGGGTAAAAATTTAGTTTGTATCTGTTTTACAAATATTGAAATAACAAATTTTTATGATGTTAACTGTCAATTCTTGATGGAAATGCTTTATATTGATCAAAATAAAACACAATATTATATATTACTAGTTTCACTTATTTCGAATATTAGCTATAACCGGTTTCATCCACTTTAAAAAGACATTACTAACTGAAACCCGGTCCTGACTAATATTAAAATAAGGCGAACTAGTACTACATTCATTTGAATTAATTATAATTAGCATCAATTAATATCACATAATATAAATCATTTATCGTAATTCCATTGTTTTTAAAATACATCTTCACATAACAGATGCGGCCGTGCAGTTGACTGTTTTTATAGTGCCATAAATGTTGAAAATTAAAAATATATTTCAATTTATTTAATATTAATTATGGAAATTTAATAGAAGTAAATACTCTAATAATATAAACACTATACTTTGTAGTCGTTATTAATTGCTGTTGACAGTCGTAAACTACTCTGAACTAAACACTTAAACAGCTCCGTTAATCTCAACAATCCTCTGCCAATCTGCTTAAATCTGCATCTCTCAGTGCCATTTATAGAAAGACGCCAGTGCGTTTGTAGAGGTTTACTCGTCCCTACAACTGACGTATTATTGTATAATATGCTCATTTATATATCATACACAATAATACGAATAGGAAATGATATTCGATAAATCAGTTTGGCTTTTCAACAACGTAATCAATATACGCGCACAACTCCGCGAAACATTCAACCTAAATTCAAATAATAATGTAAACCTTCTAATTCAACATAAAACTTATGTGTTAGTCCTTTATTAGTGCGGTGTTTATCCAAACTTTATATTTTCAAAATAAAACCAAGAAAATACCACCACTGTGTATTATTCCTCACTACCCGAATTTACCATATCACGCACATTTAACGCAACCTTCTAAGTAAGATAATCTTAACATCGGCCACATCAGCATCTTCGATAACCCCCGATAATTAGTTACTTAGAATATATTTTTTGATAAACTTTTATTTTTTTAAATACCAACACGTAATATTATGTTAAATTTATATTGATGCAATACGCAAATAAAATCATTCGTATATTCTATGCGATACTGTATTTACGATGAATTGCATTTCAATTATATTTCAATATTTATTTAACATAATAATCTGTGATCATAATCATACATAGTGATTCAAAGTGTAATGGACACCATTAGTTTAACCATGGTCCCCACATCTTGAAGCGGGTCCCAGACCAGGATCTTTGGCGGACCCCTACCTATCGCTAAAATTAAAGGCAGTCTAAAGCTCTACTGTGGCGTTTTCCAAATGGTAAATTATGGGTATTTTTAGCGATTTTTAACACAAAGAATTATACAGTTGTCGAGTATCAACACACAACTACCAAATATTGCATCGCACAACCATAAATATTTTAAAAAGGTAATAACCTCGTAGTAAGCGACTTTTTATTACTAGAGAAAATTTTAAATGTATGTTTATCTCATTTATCTGGTCGACCCGCATCGCCGGGTCTTCCCCTGAGCTCGGACCCCTAGGCTAGAACCCTGTCAGCCCCCCTCCCCTTCCCTTGTGGGGGCCATGAGCTTAACATCTTCCTAATTTATAACTTTATAATAGTAATACCTTGAAAGCTTGTTTCCGTTATAATTATTACACCCTTGTCGTATCTTAGCCAAGATATTTGGTATTTTTTTCCGATGGATCACCAAAAGTTTTCGGTGGTATAAAATCTCCACGATTGAGCTTAAAGTTATATTTCTAACATGTTTAATATTTTACACGCGCAGTCAAAGTTCATCCATCAACTACTATCGCTAGCATGAGCTTTCATTAATATGCTGTCATTCAAACCGAACACACGTGTAACTCTAATAGATTTTTTGTTTATTAGTTTCTAGGAGCTTTCAAGGAGTACTCTAAAAAATATTTAATTGAATTAATAAACTACTTAAAATATAATAATTTATTTTTTTATCTAGTATTTGTGCCGCAGTCTCTCCTCTGTTATTATAAGAAAATTTTTATTTATCTAATATATGAAATGAGACTTTATTTTAACATCATTGGAAGACATTAATATACGACGTTGTTAATTATGTCATGATCGTCCATTGGTTAATAAAAGGCGTATTCAAAACAAGCAATTTTTTCCACTTTAATATTTTAGGTTGTCTATGAATCAGCTGCATTATGCTTCAGCACGTCTAGCATAATAATATCACCATTCTGGTAAAACTGTGTATTTACAAATAAAATATTATCTACTTCACTGTAGAGCACTTTTTTTTGTTTCTGTTAGATTCAATTATACAGAAATAAAACAAAATATTTATATAAAACAAATAAACATAACATACATAATTTAGAAAACACTTCTGAGAAAATATTATGTTATAACGAATAGAAAAAGTCTTTTTGAAAAAAGTAAGACCCCGCAGGAATCAAACCTGCATCTCTCGGGTTTCGCGACTACCCACATGTACCACTATGCTAAATACTTAAATACGACAAATTTTAACTAATAAATCATATTAATTTAACAAACTTTCTATGAAGCGCTTTCTAAATTGAGCTACTATTGGCTATCGGCTTTTCTATTTCAAATCAAAGTAGGTATTACTTTTAATTACTAACCGACATCACGGATCACTCCAAGATATTTTAGTGTTGTAGATTCCTTGGACTTCTTAATAATTTTTAATTAATAACTTTTTTTATTCAACGAATAATTCACAAGGCTTTTAAAAATGTATCATTCTAATTATTGAACATACATAATTTTAAAAACACTTCAAAGAAAATATATATTAATATATATATATAAAATTACAATTACCAAAATACCATATTATTAGATTAGCTGTTATTGAATGCTTTAAAACAAGAATTTTTTCTAATGAAAATAGCATTTATTACGATTGTCCCATTGTGTAGCAAAATATCAATTATAATTTTCCAACAAATCTCCATAACATACGATTTTGACGATGACAGAGGGCTTATGAATTTTCATATAGTAATACCCCAATTTGGTTTCATATCTCTGGTTGAAAGGGTATTTTGACTCAGTCAAAATAACATCGTGAAAGGTTTTCTGTGGTTAGTGGTTTTCTCTCTAAAACTTTTCATACTCGACAAGGTGTGAGACCCTCTCATAAATTTAGGCATATATTAATTTGTGGTGATTTAATTAAGATCTAAACGGGCCACTGGCAGAATTAGAAAAGTATCAATGTCACTCAAAGTATTGTGTTTACCAAAAAATAGCATTTACGGTTTCGTCTACTCACTATACAATCCAACAGGATAAAATTAATAATGCTTTATTATTAGACTGTAGAGGTCTCGTGTAACTGTACAAACTGTCATGTTGTTGTCTGTGGTCATTGATAGACCACAGACAATAACGCAACAATAAAAACAGACCTGGCTATAATGTAGTCGATATGCCCCGCTCGTCCGCGTATCCTTTCAAATTCAAAATTCAATCTACTTACATCAACCAATATAAATGTGACAGTCATTTACTCTGTACCGTGTTTATACTAAATTTATTACCACAATATAAAACCATGAAAATACCGTCTACGTGTGTTATTCATCACGTCCCGAAATACTCCATGTCACGTCCACATCCGCAACCTTCAGAACAGATAAACATAACATCGGGGGTAACATCATCACATACGTCCATCCCCGATAAGACCAATCATATCCAAAGAAAATGTGTCATTACGTAGTATCAGATTATATATTATCGAATGAATTTAACATGTATTACTAGTAAAGATTCGCAAGAAACGTATTATATCTAAATCCAAAAGAATCTCTCAGTGACACCTTCCCTTGCAGGGACTTAGAAATAATAGGAATTGAATACATAAAGTAGTGTGTGGACTGGTGTGGAGTAACAGGCAACCGAACTCGAGTGTGGAAGAATATGGGATAAACTTAAACACGTATCAAAAATATGCTTGTTCTTCATTCTGACAATTGCTCTTAGTTTATGCATTGACGCATCTTCAATATTGGTGGATTTTAAGGTTGCAACACACAATATTGCACGTCTATAATGTGTGGTTCAGTTTCGTAGGATACTCACACATTCAAAACCCTGCGTCAAAATCTAGCGTAATGGGGTATAGCATATCGGAATTCTATTTATTGATCTGTTCTCTGTTCCCTAGATTATCTTTAAAAAAATGCCACCAAATTTCAATTTGTATCCCAAGTGTCGATATTATTTGCATACATCAGTTCGATACAAAAGTTTTGATAGGTCACGGTATAGTGGCAAGAAAAAAATGTCATTCTAAAACAGTGGTTGTCAATTTTTCAAACTTATTTGCCGTGTTCAATTTTTAATAATGGGGTCATAAATGTAAGAAATTGAAATTTAAATAAATATTTTTAAATACATAAATACTGTGCGGTATATAAAATAAACATTATCTATAAAAATACAAATTTTGTTGAAAATTAATATTGTAAATGTCCATTAATGTCATTGAAAGTGTATTTTTTTATGTTTACCATCCAAGCGAAGTAATATATTTGCATCATATGACTTATTACAAGAATTTTATTTCCGTGGAGTTTATTACTGAAATAATTCAATATATTACATTAGTACCTACGGTAAACCATTTACAGGCCGCAAAGAAATTGTCTGGACCGTATGCGGTCCGTGAGTTGCCGGTTAGCGACCACTCTTCTATAAACTATCATACAATTAAAGATTATAATACTATGCTGAAATATGACAGCTTAAACATTAATAAACAAATATATTGTCTTATATCGTAAACTTTTTTCTTTTCCATTGACTCTACAATCCGTTTTAGATCTCGGCCTCTTTCCGAAAGAGGGTGGTTAATTCAAGATTCAGCGTTTACTTGGTGAATTGTTTAAAAAAAATATCGATAGGAAAATAGTAAATATATACAAAAATAAAGTCGTTGATAAAATTTCTTCTCGACGTGCTCCAAAATATGCTTGTAGGAAGCTTCATATGGGCGTTAGATAATGCATAGTGCGTAGTTTTAACAAAAATAAGTTAGTGTACGTAAGACATTATTGTTATTATTATCCCTTATACCCTTTGGCTTATCACCTTGGATATTGTAAAATAACAGTTTTTGCTTTAGATATCGATACAAGCCACTTTCATGAGGTGTGTTTAGGTGGAGGATGTTTTTTTTTAATATAATTTATATTAAATTGAACTCAATTGCGGGTTAATTCTAAGTCTATACATAAGGTTGCTTTCAGTCCGCTACGGCAGCTAAATAGGGTAGGAAAGTATCAAATTATTAACACTTATTATAACAATTATAATAATTTAGTTATAATTGTTACAATAAGTGCTATTTTTTAACAGCACCTTTCTTCCCTGTGATAACTTTTAGACCGAGATAGACAGTTTTGATAGTTCAGATGGCTAACTTATTGTAATTTTTATAATAAGTGTTAATTATTCGATACTTTCTAGCCTATTTAGCTGCCGTAGTGGACCGAAAGTAGGCTTGTGTATAGAATAGACCCGTTGGTGTATATTTTTGTTATGTTTATTTAATTTATAATTATGTACATATTATGTAAATGTATGTGATATTCCATTTTTATAATGACACTTTTTCCTTTATATTTTTATGTCATGATGCCAACATTTTAAGCTGTTAATCTATAATGTTTACACATGAAAATAAATTATTTAATTAATAACTTACCTTATTATAAACTTGTCTCAGGCTTAAACATTTTCCTCAAGGTTTTAACTACAGAATGGTGTCGGAAAATATTAAAATAAAGCAAACGCCAATACAAAGTCGTTTTAAATTCTACTCGACAAACTTATTTAACTTTTCCGCTTTCAATCGTAGAGTAGGGCACTTGTCACTGAACCTCCCATGCATAATTAAAATGGTGAAGTTTGCCGCTGACTGAGTCGATAGTCCTTCTATAAAATGTCAAACTTCACATCATTAGGATACAAGGAAAATTAAGCTTTGAAACTAACTGAATGGCTCGATATCCATATACTTTGATTATAATATTGAAAATACATCATTTGACATATCATGCATATACACACTAAAAAAATCATTTTATAGAAAAAAATATGGGACGCGACGAGACTTGAATATGTGGATGAACTGGATCAAGTGGATCAATAATTGTATGAAGTAGGTAAAGTGAAAGTGGACCAAGTTGATCAAGTGGATGAAGTAGATGAAGTGGGTAAAGTGGGTGAAGTGGGTGAAGTGGGTGAAGTGGATGAAAAGGGTGAAAAGGGTGAAGTGGGTGAAGTGGAACAAGTGGATCAAGTGACTAAAATTTATGGGTGAAGTGGGTGAAGTGGGTGAATTGGGTGAAGTGGGGTGAAGTGGGTGAAGTGGGTGAAGTGGGTAAAGTGGGTGAAGTGGGTGAAGTAGGTGAAGTGGGTGAAGTAGATGAAGTGGGTGAAGTGGAACAAGTGGATCAAGTGACTAAAATTGATGGATCAAGTGGATCAATTGAATGAAGTATGTGAAGTGAAAGTGGACCAAGTGGATCAAGTGGATGAAGTGGGTGAAGTGAAGGAAACGGATGAAGTAGATGAAGTGGATAAAGTGGGTGAAGTGGAAGTAAGCCATGTGAATTATGTGGATGAAGTGGGTGGAGTCGATCAATTGGATTAAGTGGGTAAAGTGGATGACGAGGGTGAAATGGTTCAAGCGAGTCAAGTGGATAAAGTGGGTGAAGTAGGTGAAGTGGGTGAAGTGGAACAAGTGGATCAAGTGAATAAATAGATGTATGTGAAGTAATAATGACAAAGTGCACTCACCTTATTGATAATTACTACATAATCTTTCACCTGTATTTTTGTTACTTCCATCAATTTTTGTTTTCCTATATCTCGTGTGAAAAGAATAATTGAGGGGTGTGGTCGACAAACTGGATAACCCACAGCATGTGATATTTTTCTAACTACTATATCGACTAAACAAGATTTTTCATTAACTACTTAAATCATTTTAGTAAACATATTATATTAGTAGATGACAGTAAGATACAAAAATACATTCCACATATACTCACTTTAACGTTGAAAAACAATACAAACCACAACAAGATGGCAACCGTTTAAAATTCTTGGGAGTATTAGAATAATTCAAACTTCAATATTAAAGAAATCCAAGTGATTTTTGTGGAGAAAATAGTGACAATCCAATCTGGTGATCCTCAAGCTTATGTTGAAACTGTTAATCAAAATGAAAATAATGTAATATTTGATGAAATTCACCGATAAAACAAGTAGTCCCTTCAACTTGTTTTTTATGTTGATTATCCAGATTTTCACTATTATGTGTGTTTGATTTTTGATGAAATATTTTAAAAATAGGAATGTTAGATGAAACTATTTATCAATGAGCATAATTAAATTTAGCAAAACTACCCTGTAAAATAATAATACTGTAATACTATTTAAATTCATACATTTACATATTATAATATTGAAAAACTGGATAACCCACATTAAAAACTGTAATTTATAATAAAAATTTACAAAAAAAATGTGTGCTGAAATGTGCGAAAATGAAAAAACCATACAACTTTGATTTTAGAAAAATTTCTATTAGTATATTAAGTAAACACAAGTTTTTTAAACTTTGATGTTGATTATCTCTAAAACACACTTTTGTGGGTTATCAAGTTTTTCTACCACACCCATCAATTTACCAAATTTAATATTCAATTTTCCCAAAACCGTGGTTATAATTAAAGTCAAAACAAACCAGCCAACATAAACCCCTCTTTACCAATAGGTATACTTTAGAGGTTATTTTTAAGATATTGAGTCCCTCCAAAATTTGTTCGGGAATCCCTCAATTACAACATAGCAGGAAAATTTCCAAATTTCTCCAATTACCGTTTCATTTGATTAATTTTCACTCAACATTTAATTTATATGGCGTTTTGTACATTTTTACCAGAAACACTTTCATCATGCTTTAAGCTCATAACATGAAAAATATATACAAGAACTCTCACGACATAGGATGCAAATGAAAATTGCAATACCGAATAAAAATGCTTATACCGGTATTTGAGTATTTCGTATAAAATAACGTTATTAATAACGGTATTAGTGAAATATATGAAAAAAACAAAAATATCTATCAATATAATATATATAGAGCTCTTTAAAATATTAATATTTCATAGAACCTTTCATTAATGATCAGTGATCTCCAAGGGTGTTGAAGCGCAACGGAAGTAAACCAGACATCGCGTAACCCAATAAGAGTTATTTTAAACATTTTATGTTAATTAATACATTATTTTGCCACTTCTAATACCGAATATATCGGTATTGTCCGATTTTTAAAACCGGTATTTCGGTATTGAAAGATACTGGGATACCGGTTTTGAAAAACCAGTATTGCAATCCCTAGGTAGGGCAAGTACTGATATAAATGATCTGTAAAACTTTGAGTTTTATCTATATTAGGCATTGCCATCATTGATATTTAAATAAACTCATTGAAAAGGCAATGCTTTTTTTCGTATTTTTTTTAATAAAAAGTTACTAGTTTTACAAAAAATTTTATATTAAATATTCCCTTTTTTTATTAGACTTTTTAAATTACCCATGAATGCATTTGGTCCGTTATTATATCTTTATAGTTTTATTAATTTATTATCAAATCATTCTTACAATATTCTAATGTAGGATATTGTAGTCTTCCCAATATCGGGTATAGGTATGATATAAAAGTACAGTATAAAATAATATTTATTTAAACGTTATATTTGGTTCCCTTTTATTTTTGATACCCTAATGTCGGATGTGTTTATATTATGATTATGGTATGGGAAGGCAAAACAGAGGAAGAGCGTTAGCGCGCTGGAGCGACCAAGTAAAAGAGCTTACTGGGGCTTTCACTCTGCCCTGCGATAACCAGAGGACCAAGAGGATGAAAAGTCTCAGTAGCTCAACCACGAGAGAATGACCACGAATATCTGATATTAAGATAAGAGATAATATTTTAAAACAATAAAATAGTAATTCCATAAAATTCTTTGGATTATTTGAAAGAAATTTTTATTTCTCGTTAAAAAAACTATCCAATAATTATTATTGATTACGTTATTTTAATAATATAGGCCAATATAGTATAAATAGTAGTAAGAAAACATATTAAATATCGTATAATACAAACAATGGTGACGTAAATATTCGCATTCAATTAGCAACAAGACGTAGTTAACATCTGGGTATATACGACAAAATTGATATATTGAAGTAATCCCTTAGAGAAAAGGTTTACATCCGATAAAGTACAAAGGCTTTTACGAGTCGAGTACTCACTTGGAATCACTTTTCTCGCGATGGAAAGAAAATTACTCTACGTATCAACGTCCCTAGTTATCAATTTCAAACTCTGGATAGCCTTTTCTTAAGAATTTTCTTTAGACTTCACTAAGAAAATATAATATAATAAATGAAATAGACTAGAGAGATAGAGATTACTTAGGAAATAGGAAAATATATTCGTTACAAAGTCAATTGAATTAAATCAAAATGATTTTTAAAAAATTATGAATTTACAATATTACTTTAACTTTTAACATTTTTTTTAACAATTTACTTCACCATGTCACAGTGCAGCATTAGAGCGTAGGTTAAGTACAAATTATCACCATTTTCGTCATTCCAGCATCAGCTCTTGCATGTTACAAGGGAATATATCGTGGGTATACTGCGAAATAGCGCTAAGTCAAAAATACTACTTTTTAGATAATCGAGTTTGAAAGTTTGCGTGGTCCTAACTTTCTTTACATATATAAAGGTCATGTAGTTATGGATTTCAAATTACAGATCGTTTTATTGGCTACAAATTTCTTAATATGTCACTAAAAAATAACCGCAGGTTTGCTACTTTTTGGGAAAAATATGAAGGTGGTATTTGACTTAGTGCATTTTCGGTGACAAATTAAAGTACAAAAGGAGAAAACACAGTATATTGCTCTTTTACGACTATTGCACGTCGCTTACGTAATTTACGGAGACATAAGTTTGCAGCATTCAAAATACAGTCACACAAAGCGCATTTTTGTCAATGACTAATATGCCATCCATGGACTGAAACCGTATGCGGTTTCGAACCGTGTGCTATACTAAGCTTCTGCTTAAGCTTTTTTGGTCATGGAAATATATTTCCACAAAGTATATTATAAGCATCAGATCGTATCCGTTTACTTACACTTACAAATTTTGTGAAAATATATTTTTATGAACAAAAATCATAATTTTAGTATGGCACACGGATCTAAACCGCATACGGTTTCAGTCCATGGATGGCCTCTAAATACTGGTGCTTTTGCTCTAGATCTCGATCATTCTTGACGTCCATTCCATTTTAGTGTACCCTTAAGATTTAACGGGGTTGTAGATTCTCAAAATTCAGACGATGCGAGATGATGATCCCAAATGCCACATCTCACATCCGTACTGGAGCATTGGCAGTACCTACTCACTTGCTGTACTCTGTGTAATGTCAGCTGTAGAATAATTAAAAAAATAAATACATACTCACTTTAAAAGATATATATTTAATTGCTTCGGGTGTTGATATATTCCACCTACGTGAGAATGAGTTTAGGTGGATGTTGTTTTATAAAATCTTAAAATAGGGTCTGCTTATCTCATCCGGTGTACTTCCTTGTACCTATCTAATTCATCTACTGATATATCTCTTTTTTTATGTAATACTGTTATATTTATATATCTTTGTTTCTAAATGTCATGTTGTGAACGTCTTAAACTTATTATTTGTAATGTCCACAATATGTTAAAAAAATAAATGAATTGAATTGAATTGAATTGAATATTCATAAAATTAAGCTTATATAATTTTATTTGAAAACATCTCATGCATAATTGGGTGCCGGACGAAATCCCGAATGCTGAAATCCCGAATGGCCGAAATCCCGAATGCCGAAATCCCGAAGGCCGAAATCCTCCAATATCCGAAATCCTCTAAAAAAACTCCATTTTCCACAAAACATGGTTTTTTATCTCTCTTGTAAAATTTGCGCAATTCAAGATAAGTGTTAAGATTGCGCAATTATTACTGTATGTATTTTTTTATTTTTCGGGATTTCGGCTTTCGGGATTTAGGCTTTCGGGATTCCGGCCTTCGGGATTTCGACCCAAACCCTGCATAAGTATATAATACACACTAGATTTTTTTTTAAATATGACACCCGACGGGACTTGAACGTGTAACCGCTGGATTCGCACCAGTGTGCATTTCCACTTCATTAAACTATGGACATTCTACTTAATTATGACGAATTTAACTAGAATATAGCTCTTACACGAAGTAGTAAGTACTTATCTATAAAATAATATCCCTAGAAATATACTATATTGGATCGAATGGTATTACTCACGCCTATCACATTTCGAAGGAGTGCTTTAAATATTTGGATTGGTATTTTAATTTGTAAATAAATATGTTACTAGGAATGCGATAGATATAGGTTCAAATTCCATTCGGTCCAGGGTATTTTTCGGGATTTTTCTGATAGTGTTTCAAATTATTACCAATTACAATTTATATACATATATTTTGATCAAGCTCACCATCTAAGTGAAAGCATTTTATAAATTAACACAATATAAGCACACAATTTCCTGAAATAAATCTAATTCAATTGTTGCTTCAATCCAATTAAATTAAATAAAGTTTGGTAGATATGTCCTGTTATATTTTGGTCGGGACGATTAGTGTCCCAATCCCATCCTTAACCCCGCAAAAATATGTCACACCTACTATCATCTATTATTATTATCATCCAGGCACTTAACAATCACGGTTCATCAGTTTGACCGTGATTTATTAGTAGACAACGAAAGAGTCAACTTGCTACAGTGTGGCCGTCGTTTAAGCAAGAGCTCAATACTCAGTATATCAGAATATCTATTCAAGCCGTGTTACCGGCACAGGGTATCTGATCATTCATACAAACGTCATCATCATCCATATTAACCAAAGTGTAACAGTAAGAGTGACACTTCAAAACTATTTACCTACCTACTAGTACGTGAGTGCATGACTCTGGACCAGTTCCAATGCGCGCCAGCTTTCTCAATATTAAAGGTCAGTGCCTGGTATGTTTGTGTAAATCCCCTCCCACCCCCTCCCCACAGATCCGGAATACACAAGCATTCTTCAAAATTACAGTCCATAAAAGCTCAACCATATTTATTTCACTGACAATATCCAAGGAAACCCTAAAAGTCAAACAAGCTCGTTACGCACATAGAGAAATGCAATTTTAATCCTAATTTTCTTAAATATAAATAAATACAAAAATAAACTTCACTCTCAACCGCAAACCGGATTGCTTGTCCTGTAGCAAAACTTTACTTGACTCGCTCACAATTATTCTTCTTTGTTTTGTCTTAGCAATAAACTTCATTCGTGAAAAGGTCCTTGTCTCGAAACTGAATGAAACCTAAAAAGGGCATTCCTTTGAATGTGTAATGATATATTTATAACTAAGGAACCCTTTTACTTGGGTTTCGATTGTTGACTTGATGGAAAGGAAACTTTTAAATATTCCATGAAAGAGGCTTTGAACCGACTGACTTTTTCTTTGACCCAGTACAAAACTTTGATAACTTTTTTAGGTGTGGCTTAAATTTCATTGAATCGATAGGTATGATTTTGATCTTAGAATAAATTAGAGGTCAACGTGTTGTATAAAAGTTAAAAAAAGTAGGTATAATCATTTTTTAGAAAAAAATATATAATCTTTATGTTATTATTATTCACCCATCATCTAATATTATTAATATACAAAGATCTATTGGATAATAATATAACGAATGCTTATTGAAACGATTGATTTTTAAACGTTTTTACTTCGATTTGTGTTAAAGAGTGAAAAATAACACTCTACCTATTTAGATAAATCCACTATGGAATGAATGCCTCTTCAACTATTGTTATATAAATTTACATATTTATACCATATTCATTATTACCATTAACCTGGACCAATCTATTGCTGGATAAAGACCTCTCTAAGATGATTCCACTCTCCTCAGTCCTATGGATTGCTGTACTTGTTTTTTTAGCTAGAACCGATCAGTTAACTTAGTTGGTCACTCGACTTTAACAACTCTACTTAACCTAATCTAACTTTAAAATACAGAATAATTGTATATACGCTACCGGCATCCTTAATCATAAAATAATAATAAAATAAAACTGTTTTGATAATTAAAACCCGCTTCATCCTGACCTCCTAACCAAAGCATGCCAATGTCTATAGCCAGGTTTCAAGTATTCACAGTAAGGATAATAATTATTTATTTTAAATAAATATTGAAACGTCGATTTTTTGTTTAATATGAAATCGCCAACAGCTATTATTTTATACAAAATATAAGGTTTTGAACAATCGTTGAAACGTACATAATACTAATGTTTTTTCAGAGTAGATAAGCAGTAGATAAGCAGTAGATATTTTACAATTATTATTAGAAAACAAATAACTTCCCAACATGAGCTTAATTTTGTCAAAAAAGTGAGGCCATTGCTTTTATAAGTGCAGTGTTTTATTTGTTTCAAAATCCATCAATTGTGAAATTGATTTTGTCCCTTATAGCGCGATTACTTAATTTTCGGAATCCATTATAATAAATAATTTCATATCGAAGGGGATAAACTTTGATTGCAGAATATTGTCACCGGGTATTTCCCGCTGTGAGTTGCGCCCTAATTTTGTCACACGATATTTCCGGGAAACAGATTACATTTAATATTGCAATGGGCACTCATCAGACGACATTCTCTCGAGCTATATCAGAGATGTGCCTGTTCAAAATTGAGCCGACTGGTTTACGTTTGCAAATGAGATTCTGAATATGTTTTCTCTCTCTCTGTGTAAAAAAAAAACAAATTTCCAGGAAAAATTACTTTTTGTAATCTACGTACTCATTAGGTTTTATAATTTAGGAAGGATGTCCGGTTAAATTCATTTTTTTTTTGAGTTTAATGGACGTAATGAAGAAATTGTGTTAATTTCAGACCCTTTTTGTAACAAAATAATATATGTTTTGATTATTTTTTTCTTTACCATTGAAAAGTATGTTTCATAATAATTACAAAAACGAGGATAGGTATTTCAGATGAAAGACGGTAAGTAGTTCGTGATGATGGAGAAGGTGAGAATTTATTTACTAACTCAAATAACTACAAAGGTACAATCATCGATGCAATATAATCAATATAACGGCAATGCGGTGTGATTTGTCTTAAACATAAACTTGTTATTGGGTGACATGTCCAATCGATTATGACCCGCTATTTACACATATTTATTTGCACTATGAAATAATATTTTGAAATAATTATGAAATAAGTAACATTATTTAATAATGTCTTTATTTAACTATCTCATAACATTACGAAATCATATTATACAAGTAATAGGTACTGACTGTTTGCACGTGAACAATGAATATTTGATAAATAATATTATAATTATTGATATCTGGGTCACAGGAATCCGATGATAGCCACACATTGATGATTTCTTTTAACTTCCAAACTTAAAATCTAGCTTCGGTATAACCACAACACCACACAGTGTTGCCAACTGCTATTGACAAAAATACGCCAGATAGGGTATAAAAATAAGTTTTTGGCAACCAAAAAAAACTAGACTTTCTTATAATGAAAAAAATATCTAGAAACTAGAACTTTTAACATTTTTTTAAATTATTAATAACCATGTCCTTTCTTTTTCGTACAAGGTGGTTGTTAGTAATTTTGAACAATCACAAATACCCAGACTTTGAGAAAATCACATAAATATAATATTGCGTCCTCACTGGAAAACGAACCCTGAACTCCCGGATGGAAGGCCAACTCCTTACGCACTACACCACGAGAGCCGCCAACTTTTAAAAGTATGTCACAAGAACTCAATATGTTGTCAAATTAGTGTCATATTCTTTTGTGAGAAATTTTAAGCTGTTTGTTATGTCTAAAAACGCTTTATTTAATGCTATACGCCAGATGCGCATTTTTCAAGCTAAATGGTCTAGTCTGGTAAGAAAACACTAAGTTGGCAACGCTGATACCACGACTCAATTAACAGTGATCGCTCCATATTCAGTTGAAATAATATTATTGCTAACGCCTATAATTTCAGATATTACCATGCATATTACTGGGTCATAAGATAGTAATAAGAACTTAATGGAAGATACGTACGGTCTGAATTTATTTTAATAATTATTTTCTTCACTTAGCGATAACGCCCATCAAACGGAGCGGAGCGCGGCGATTCTGGCGCAGTCGACACAAGAAACGTAAATACATAACCATAATCACACGCCTCTTGCCGCGCATTACCTCTCACCTATGTAAAAAGCGGCGCCGATCACATTTCGCCTCGTGTTTCATTGCAAAGCAATACAATTTATTAATTTATTGGTCGGCTCTAAATTCATTTTCACAATGATGTCATTGTGCTAGCGTAGTAACTTAATATTTGCAATAAGCAATGTAAGCACACGGTGTAGAATAAATTATAATATGCGGAATAAGCGCGCGCCTGTACGACAACGCTCCTGACAGCCGACATAAATTAGAGACCGTCGCGCCACTTTCTCTGGTCACATCCAATGTATTTTTATTTTATTGTCGTGCTATGACGTCAAAGGACGCCGCGCTCAACTCTGTGTGCGTTGAAATATAAGGCGCGCGAGGCGTTATGTTCGTCATACGCTGTGTACGCTCCATTGTATTCCTGGTGATTCACCGCCCAAATTGCAAAAATGCGCGAGCGCCCCGCACGCCCGATTGTATATGTGCCTGGTGCCTTAGACTCAAAATGAAACATAGCTAGTCCCCGACCCAGAGTTCATAAAACCCATTTGCTATTATAGATATGACAAACAATCAGTCATACCCGACATGGCGTTAATTCCATGAATAACCCGCTGTATATATTACATGTTTTACTGCAATGGTATTAGCTTATAAATGGACACAGAATCTGAGAAATAAATGTAACCTCGTTAACAATCATTCTCATATACATATTAGTCTACTAATACAAATTTCATTCCTTTTTGTAAGAATACAGACGTGGTTTTAACAAAATTTGCCAACGTTTAAATCACGACGTTACATTTCTGAATAACTTAAATAAAACTTATATTAAGTATAAATAATTACAAGATAAAAAAAACTTTTTATATACAACGTTATTAAATTCTTTGTTGAATTATTATGCTCAATGTGCTCAAACTTGTACTTGATATGAAGTAAATAAAAAACAAACAAACAAACATAGAATACTGAAATGTCATTTTGATCTCCATAGTCACGCACGTATATATTAATAATTTAGTTGCAAGGACCACCCACTTAGCAACCAATAATAGTGGATTGGATTACGGATTTCTTCCGAAATAATTTTTCATACAAAACAGAATTAACTGAAAATGAATTCAATTCTACTTAAAGATGGCTAAAAGAATGCATCGGCATCGTGTTCTGATATATTCTAAAAGTTTCAAATGTCTAGCTAGTCGCGAAGTTAGTTAAAGATCGATTGCAAGATTTGTACTGGATAAACAACCACCGGACAAATGAGAATACGAGCTAATAAAAACGTTGTAAAAATCTGCTTCTAATGACACAGATATACACATTTAATTAAGTATTATAACGGCAAACAAACTATCCTGGAAGAGGGTATATACTATATATATATAGGTATATTAATTTCCTGTGCAATACACACCTATGTGCATCTCTCTCCAAACGAATAGACAATGTATAAAAACGATTTCGAGGTGTATAAAATCCTTATACTTACAAACGTTATTTGTATTCTGTCGCAAATGGGAAACATGTGAAAATGTACTGACAAAATAAATGAGGTGTCAAAAGTTCTCAGTACGATATTTGTGGTAGGTAAATGACGTTTTTGTGTGTCAAACGTAACTGATTGGTTTTAACGTTCGCATTTTTACATCGTATTATATTGTCAAATACGAGTAATATGGTCATGTTTATTTGACGATTAATGGTGTATTGTAATAAATAAGTTGATAAATCGACATTCATTTGTACCTATCATTTAAATAATCGGTTTCATAATGCCTTTTTTACTGTACGCTTTTAGCAAATGTTAGTCATTACATAATATGATATGAAATTTTAAAAAAAATACGTATTTTTTGTTAGATTTTTTGATTAAGGCGCATATTTTTCCATATAGTCCAAAGTAACATTTACTTTATTTAAAATATTTGCACGTGTAAACATGCGTTGAATTTCTTTGCACTTGAATTTGTGTACGGTAAAATGTATACAGATATATTATTGAGTTTTTTGAACTGATAGATATTAGAGGAATGAACCTATAGATAGATGATGAATAGGGATTGCAATACCGAATGAAAACATCAATACCGGTATTTCGGTATTTCTTATCAAATCCCGGTATTTGTTGAAACATATAGGAAAAAAATATCGCTATAAAAATCTATTTAAAACAATGATATTATGTTATATCAAAAACATCAAAGTACCTAAATAATATTATGTTGACCTTTAAAAATGTCTATATTATATTCTAATATGATACTGGTAGGACTGTTGATTTTTGCAAATTCCTACCTTGAATTTGATTTCGCTATCGGATTAAATATCTCTGAAAGTACGTAGAAGTCCATATAATATTTTTTAAGCTGAGAAAGTATCGTAAGACATTAATTTGAAATATCAATCCACCTATCCTGTATCCTTATTTTTTTAAATCTATAGTATTTTGATTGATCAACTTCTTAAATAAAAAATGCAGAGTAGCGTTCATTTAATTTAATAGACAATAAAGTAGAAAGTACCTATTGAATAAATCAAAATAAATTCATTTTCAAAAAAGTAAAAGTGCTTTTATTTCTTAACACCTATATTGCAATCCTGTAGCAGCGTGAATTTGAAAAGAGACCCATAGATGGCCCGACCCATTGACTGGACGCCGCAAGCACTATGTTGACGGATAAGGATTTACTATATGTTAACTCCGTGATTTTTATCTCTCACACTCTTAAAGCCAGTCAGCTTATTCTGATTAGCTGTGACAATTTTGATCATACATGTCCTCTATTTTGAAACTAAGCACCTTACACTGTCGAGATTCGTATCTAGTGATAAATGTGGTTTCTAGTTGTCAAATGTGACACCTACCTGAACTAAACTAATCCTTTGGCAAGTTCATCTGGTTATTTGGTCGAGCGAGTCATCGTACTTGTTAATCTGTTTTTGTATACCATTCTCTGTTATTATTGATTAAATCTCTGAGAACTCTGAATGAATACGGAATACGCAAGTGTTTCTAATATATAAATAAAAAAATATACAATAATCTCTAATAATTATGAACATGTAAAATGTATTTTTTTTAATATTTTTATTGTTATAATAATATATAATTGTTAATGAAAGAATAAGTGGGTCTTGGAGTATTTTCGAGATTTGCAAGCGTTGGTACACACTTTACATTTTCTCAAGAATAAACATGAGAAAGTGCATTTCACATTCCGCATGTCGCATCAATAGACTCTTCAAGTAAAAAAAACAAGAGTTGAATAAATACATACTAAAACAGAATACATTTTACAGGAAGAGAATAGTCCTATTGTGAAAATATTACCATGAATATCGAAAGGTAAAGTGGGAAAGTATAACATATAAATATTTATTGAGTTGCTTATAGAAAAAACTATACGTGAGGGATTGTTTATATCGTTGATTTTTCAGTGATACTGGTTTAGTTACAATATTCAAGCTCAATAAAATGAATTAAAATTTATACTTACATATTTTTATTTTTAAGCACAACCGATTTTTTAAAATATTAAATATAAAATGTAATAAACTATAAATTATTCAAAAATATTTCTAATAAATAATCTCCTTTCTTCTTCGGCCATATCCGCCCTTTAATTGGACCATATGGACACTACGAGGCGCCTCCAAGAATCTTTGTCGCTCGCCAGTCTTCTTGCATCGTTCCAGGTCAAACCAACATCCCGTAGCTCCGCCGTATACACCATATAGATAGTATTTAGCGTACTTCCAGGATGCCGAAATCCGGTTGAGTTGAATAACGGGCAAGGGAGATTGAAATTCTCTTCTGGTATCCGCAGCACGTGACCGCGCCAGGTCCAACATCGCTTCTTTACCCTCACTTCACTGCTTGATGCGTTCTCTTATCTCCTCGTTGCTCCTAAAGTTATACCACCGCACACCCAGTAACCAATCGCAATCGCAAGCTCAGTATACGGTTTCTCTGAGCCTTCGTAAGATGCCATGATTCGCCACCATAAAACAGCACCGTCAGAATATAAGCATCGAATAGGTGGCATTTGGTTTTGACCGAGTACAATCGTGTCCGGTAAATAATAGAAAATTAAATAAAATAAACTTTATTGATGAACATAACCATAAAATCATAAGATGGGATTTTTTAACAAATTCACAATTAGTTTAGCTTTCGTGGACTTTCGTTGATAGGATATTACACATAATTTGTCTCAAATTGCAAACTTAATATTATGTTCCCGCTAGGTACCTCCTATAAACGGAACATTCACTTTAAGAAGTTGAATTATTGAAGCATGCATCGAGATTATTGAAGAGATTCGATGGTTAACTTGCTAGTAATTCCACGATGGCCGCGCGGCTTAACCATCGGCCTATTGCGTCGTGGGTCCCAGGTTCGAATCCTGAGTCTGGCAAATACACATCGTGTTTTTCAATTTGTGTATGAGTCAGAGTATGGACCTAATAGGTTGAGCAACTGGCTGACATCCATTTCTCGTAAAAACAAAATCAGTTAATATAAACCTCCACTCTGTGGAGGCCCATATGATCCTATTAGGATTGGACATGGTCGGAATTCATTATACCTCATTTTGTGGTATAATGTCAAGTCTCGGAATCATGTTATGGACTAATTTCAATTTCAATTTTGATATGCACTCTAAAATTAGGCATAATGCTAATTTCTTTGTGCTTTATAATATGCATGTTGTATATATCGGATGGCCTTGAATTTTCACATTTATATATAAACACATATTCCGTTGTTAACTCTAAATACCTAAATAATTATCGACTTTTGGCAGAATCCCACGATTTATAAAATTTATTTAGTGTTTCACCACGAATAAAAATTCTTGTTTAATACGGAGTGATTTCGTTCACACAGTGAGCTTTATTAAGTAAGAGTGTCGAATGTCCATACAATTCCTTTATGTGACTCCTCTTTCCTGTGGTAAAGTAGTTTGTGGGACACTCGTATCTGAATTTATAGATGTGAGATTGAATCCAGTGTCTGGCAAAATTACATTTGTCGTTTCGTTAATATCTGTTTGGTTCAGAACTAGAACCTGTGGATTGTAAAAATGGTAACTTTCTGTATTTTATATAATGTAGTAAAATAATTGGCTAAAAATTATGTTTTACTCATACCGAATACACAAGATTTCCACACATGTAATATACCTTCATACATAATCATCATCATCACTCGGGGGCAAAATATTCGTGCTCCTTTTACTCTCCTTAGTCACAAGATTTTTACTGCCACGAATATCCGACAAACTTGATAAGTTTGTTGATCCTACACAATATATTTATATAAAAATCTACAATATACCTGTTCACCATCATCATTATCAGCCTGAATCTATCCACTGCTGGATGAAGATCTCTCCAAGCCGATTCTACTTATTTCGGTCCTTGCGTTGCGTTGCCACGTACTTCAGCAGAAGTGAATCATTTCATCGATCCAGCGGCCTCTAGATCTACCTTGCGGACGTTTTTTACCTCTTGGGTACCACTAGATGACTATATTTGTCCAGCAGTTGTCCCTTCTTCGAGCTACGTGTCCATCCCATTTCCATCTGAGGTACTTGCTGAAGTACCTACGCTACAAAATAGGTTTGAAAATAAATGTAACAAAGACGAAAGTCATATTCAACTGCTTTGCGGCCCAATAAGAGATCCTCATTAATAGAAAAACTACATGTATCTGTCTATAGAAAGGTGTATATTTGATGAAATAATTGTTCGCAGAGTAAAGCTGGGCTGGAGTGCTTTTGGCCAGCTGAATAATGTTTTCAAAAATGACCTCCCACTGTGCTTAAATCGCAAAGTGTGCAATCTGCTCTTCAATATGCTTCCCGTAATCACATAATATGTGTGTGAAACATGGACCTTAAGTAAATGAGAGATCCTAAGACTTAGAATAGCACAGGGTGGTATGGAGAGGTGCATGCTGGGCATAACGCGAAAGAACAAAAAGCCGAATGATTGGATAATAAAAAAGACAAGGGCTTGCGATGTAAAATTGTTCGCTAAAAACCTCTCAATATTATAGTCCAAACTCTTTGACGTTATCATGTTGTATTATTATTTGTAACCTATCCATCGAAATCTCGTAAGATGAGAGTCGTAATATGCAATATTAGTTTTATTTACATCCCCTCTAACAAGGAGCTTTTGCCACTGTAATAAAGAATAAAAAAACACATAAAACACAACAGAGTAATAATAATGTTACAACAGCGATTCCAGGAATAAATGTCTCAGTAAACAAACTTATAATAACTATGCCTGCCTCAACTCATTCCCATTCAAAGCTCTTTAAATAGATTGAAAAGCTTTTTATCAAGTTTTCTTATGCCTACTTATTTATTTATTTTTAATACACTTTACTCACTGTGAAGTACCATCGTGCAGAATATATTGTTTTATCTATTGGTACAATTGATTTTACGTCCGATCACTCCGACATTGGGTTTGTAAATCGAAACAGCTATTATCATCATTTGTAGAATATTACAATAATTATAATTACATCTTACTAATTCCCGACATTTCAACACTTTATTTCTGATACAATTCCAGCACATCTATTCTATACGCAAAACTACTAACGGTAGTTGACGATGGTGGTTTAACATATGTTTATATTAAAGTATTATTATTGTTACAAAAATAGGCCATCCATGGACTGAAACCGTATGCGGTTTCGAACCGTGTGCCATACTAAGCTTATCTTTTCTGTTCACGGAATTATATTTTCACAGAGTATTTATTATAAGCATCTGATCGTATCCGTTTATACCAGGGGGGTCAAACTGCGGCCCGCGGGCCGCATGTGGCTCGCCGGGTATTTTTTTTGCGGCCCATCATCATTAATTGTACTCCTGATTACGAATAACTTTTTTATAATTTTTTAAAAAATATTATAATAATAATAATAATAAATATTATAAATATATCTATAGATTAAAATTTGAAGAATTTGTTGTTTCGTAAATGTATTATCTCAGTACGTCTTCCTTGCATCTCATCTCACACTATGTAACCACTATTTTCTACGTTGAACATCGTGACACATTTAAATACTTTTAACTCCGCATTGTATGAAAAAAAATATATGCCCATGATATGGTAAAAAGTTTGAATGGATTTCAATTAAAACTCAAGTTATTCCTTTTACAAATATCGAATAACAACGTGGACCACTTTCCAACTTTGAAGTTGCTGAATATACCAGAATATAAATTTGAAGCATATGGTAAAATTATTAAAGCTCTGAATGACGATTTTTCACAAGATTTGGCGACTTCCGAAAAATTGAGACAAGTTTAGCAATAGTACGCGATCCATGTTCAATAGATGTTGATAGTGTACCGACAGAGCTACAACTTGAGATTACTGATCTGCAGTGTGACACTGATTTAAGAGAATTGCATCGTCGTGAAGAAATCTCAAAATTTTACAATGCCCTTAATTCAGACAAATTCGACCAACTTAAAGATTATGCAAGAAAAATGTTCGTTATTTTTGGATCAACCTATATTTGTGAACAAACATTTTCGATCATGAACCTCAATAAAAATTCTTTACGATCAAATATCTCCGATGCCCATTTACAAGCAGTTTTGAGAATATCAACTACAAAATTAACACCTGAATATTAAAAAAAATGTTAAAAAATGTACAGCAGTTTCATTCTTCTCATTATTTTTTTTGTAATGTTTAGTTTTCGTGATAATAAATAGTGTATATTATCTAGTAATGGTATTTTACTTGCGGCCCGCCGCTCATTTTGAATTCTTGAATTTGGCCCTCCATCCAAAAAGTTTGCCCCCCTCTGGTTTATACCATACACTTACACTTACAAATTTAGTAAAAATATATTTTCATGAACAAAAATCATAAGTTTAGTATGGCACACGGATCTACACCGCATACGGTTTCAGTCTATGGATGGCCTCTAAGTTAGCCGTCTAAACAGTCAAAACTGTCTATCTCAATCTATCTAAAATTTAGCACAGCTAAGAGAGGTGCCGTTAAAACATAGTACTTAATTTGACAATTACAACTAACTTATTGTACTTGTTACAATAAGTGCTAATACTTCGATATTAAAAACTACCCTCGATAACTGCCGATAGCGGCCGATAGCAGTCTTGTGTATAGAATAGATGCGCAGTATCCAATACGATGTCTATACTTATTATTCTATTAAAGTAGGTAGGTATATAATAAATTTGATTCAATTGTGAAAATATATTGTTTTTCTTTTTTTTTTTAAATGTGTGTTTATATTATATTCGTTTTTTATGGCCATGAGGCCCAATCACACACATCCAGATTTTGAAAAAATCACATAAATATAATATAGTAACCTCGCCGAGCATCGAACTCGGGACCCCCTGATGAAAGGCCTGCGTATTATGCACGGAACTATAAGGGCCGCTCTTAATCAGCGACGCGTTTTTTTGACGGAAATGACGAAAATTTAAAAGGGGGCCTACGAAGAGCTAAAACTAGTCACAAAGTTATAAATTATATTTAAATTTAAGAAAAAAATGCGCATTTCTCATAAACGAAGTGTAAAAAATTACCCAAAGCATAAAAAATCCTGCATTTATTATTTTGGAAATTAAAAATAGATTATTATTTTTATTGTAAGTGGCCTCCAAATAAGTCAATGTATTGTGAATCTACGTCACTAAACGTGCCATTACCTCTAATAAAATTTAAATATTTGGTATGTCTATTTCTCCACTATCATGGTAATAATATAACATTTGACCGATAGTTTCTCCTTGTGCCTTTACTGCCTATAAACATGAACACTGAATTCAAAAAGAGAAAACGGCTGTAAGTATATGCTGCTGGAATAAAATGCTCCAATTTCAATTTACGACCAATCATACGAATAATTCTTTTCTGAAAAAGCTGCACAGTTCAAAAAAGCTCTCGACATTTTATGTCTAAGATGCATACTTCATATTATCACATTACTTGCAACTTGCAATATATAGATAAGCTAGTTAGTAGTCACCGTACATTTTGAAGGTCTAAGAGGATGTCAAAGTATATAAGCTCTCTGGAGTAACCATAATATGATACTACGGTCGTTCTTTTATCAACAACCTTCAGAGCTGCAGAATTCAGGAGTCAAATTCGGGGATAAATTAATCGATACGATATATGAAAATATCGTTATTATGGCCCACTGTGTCGAGTGCACAAAAGCTCATATTGATCAGATATTTATTGTTAGATGCAATGGAACAAGAGCTTTTTATAAAGTTTATGAAATAGCTCCAGTACAAATATGAGTGGACGAACTAAAGCGAAAAAGAAAAAAGCTGAATATAACTTATTGGATGGATATGACTGTGCATAAATTACTTGGACATAAAGATTTTTTTTTGTTAATTATTTAAAACACTTTTATATAAATCAGTAAAATATATTAAATTGCATTCTGTCATTAAATTCCAACAGTAAATCTACAATAGAAATGAATCGTAAGTATAATATACTTAAATTCTCTTTTAGATATAGGTATTATTATGTCATCGAGTATGTACCTACCAATACTTTTTCTTCCTATATTATACATGACCGTAAAAATGAAAACCATCTTTTAGTAACAAGGGATATTTTTAACGAACATCGGCAGGGATAAAACACAATAGAACTCAATATTTTCGAACAACATAAGAGGAAAAGGTTGTATAGATAATATTTTTTAGGTATAATGTTATAATATACGTTGAAATATATATATATATATATATATATATATACTGATAGGTTTGTTCTTAACCGATATCTACCTGTTTTATCGAAATTCTATAGATATGAAATCAATATTTAAACCAAAGATGTTGAAAAAAGAGAGCCTAAACTAAAACCGAATCAAAAGAAAATTACCCCTCGACTACAAATTTTCATACAAACTATGTAACGAATTTGAGAAGTTTGTAAGGTAGTTTTGTTGATAAATGGCATTTACGTCAAACCATAAATTACTTTACCAATTTTGATAGGAAAACCACATAAGGTTCCACCTTTTATAGTCATGATATAAACGATAATGTATAATTTCATATAATTATTATTATTGTTTTTTGATACAATACTGAATACACACGACATGTAAAAATTTTATATTTTTATTATTGATAATACGAAATTTAAAAAAAAAGATAAGATGACAAAACCACTCACCGGACAATCAATAGAATGAATTGTAATCCCACTGAACTTGTCTTAATGAATTTGTTTCAAATATTTTTCAAAACTATTTATTTTCAATAATAATGATCTAACATTCGTCCTGTATATATTCAGTATTAAATAATAAATTTAAAAAAAATATTCCCAAGTGCCAGGACATGATAACTAATCATCCACCCAACGGATATTAAAATATCCATAGGTAGTGGAGGTTTTCCAATAACCAGATGGAGATGGTCCTACGAAAATATCAAAACCTTTTAAAAGCTGCTAAAATTTTTGCTAGTGGACGCTAAATCCTGTCTGCGCACCGGATCTGGATAACTTAGTTTCCCACGTAATCGACGAGGATAATATCAATATGACTTTGTGGATCAAAGGCTCAGAACCAAGAATAGTGAAGGCAGTATGGAAAAGCTTTCATACATTGGCTAAGATGGTGAAATAATAGTATCACGTGTTTTATGAATACATTCATGTGGTACTTTGACAGTATCGATTTCAGGTGTATTTTAAGTTTTTCATTTTAGTAAAATGAAGTAGAGTTGAAGCCGAAGTGAAATATTTGCTGTAATAAATTGCGCGGCGGGGCTTTGCAATTGAAAAATTGTAAAGTGGTTAATCTTATACAGTTCAGCGTCCAAATAGATTGCCCACTTCAAGGAAATAAAGGTAAGTGGCCCGTGAACTCATTTTTTTCCATTACCTAACACTTTATGGGAACCGTTTCATGCATTAATAAATTGTATACAGCACTAAAACCTTACATAGTTTCTTAATACTATCGGCTAAGGGTACTCGGTGGAAATTGTTCTGTTAAAATCTTGAAGCTTTCGTTGTGACAATGTTGAAATGTTTGTTATTCACGTCAAACTCAATTAATCTATAATATTTAGGATATTGGCTGCAGAATGTAATACGTCATGTTACATTATTTTGTTGAAAAAAAATATGTTGATACATAGGTGGCGGTACTTTTCAGTGGACTGTAATTGGGGTGGATTCTAGATGCTGGGGGAGAGCGGTTTATGCGGGAGTCAATCCAGGCACTAACCTTTGATCCTGATCAGCTGGAGTGAGTAAGCTGGTCCCGAGTTTCACGCACTCACGCATTAGTAAACTTACGGTAGTGTGTCACTATCACGGTTACACTGGTTTTTTGTGATAAATGATGATGGCAAGTTCAGAATGGATGAGAGACGCAACGTTCACACAAACTATAGCATATTTAGCGCAATGACGTGATGGATGAGTCATCCTGTTGTGTTAATGCGGCCCGGTCAGATCACGGCACGATGGAGGTCGAAAGGGTACTAAATTATTTATTTATTAACGTGCGTGGTTGATAATAAATGATTGTGATACGTAGGTTGGAAATATTGGATTGCATTAAGGATCAGATCAGATTAGGATCATAATTGGCCTAAATAATATGTAACTGGTGATTTTATAATTACCTTATTTATTTATACATAATATAATTAATATTTATATTTATAAAGAGTCGAGTGGTCGAGGTTATAATAATTATATTATATGAGGAACAAATACCGTTTATTCAGTGCTCGCGTGCTACCTGTACTCATATAGGCCTGCGATATGTGGCATTGTAATAAAACCCAAGGTTATTAGTCTTTTGAGAATCAATGTATTCGCCGAATGTTAGAAGTACATTGATACGACCGCATTACAAACACTCGAACTTGTCAGCTGACATATTATGAGCCCTTGGTAAGTTACAATACTTTGTTGGCTTGTTAGCAACGATATTGATAACAATATCGCTGCTAGTGATCTACACACTGAAGGTTTCACATGGCAAAAGGCGCGGGACGTTGCAATGGACCGAGGGAAATGGTGTGAGCTGAAGTAAGTATCAAATAGTCAAGTCATTTTCAATTACGTACATTTACTTTAAACGTCTCGGATTATATTTTCTTCTAAAAACAAAATGTGCATTGTGCGCCTGTGGGCTACCATTTTACATAATATATCCAAGAAAATCAAACGACCGCGTTCGCTCCTGGAAATTTTCTGGAAAATTTATTCGATAATTTTCACTCGAGCGAACATCGCCATATGAAATGCAACCAATTCAACAAACATCTCCATCGTTCCAGATGCGACTTAAGCGGATTTTATATCACTTGCTTTCACGTTTTAATAGAGAAATACCTACTCTCTTTTCCGTTATTTGAAATATACATTATATTTAACTGACTTATCTAGATAATATATTTTTTCGCTTTAAATCATCTTCTCCTTTTATAAAGCTTCTGTCCGAGGTGAATATTGGCCACGATAATTAATAGACTCTTTCATTCTCTCGTTCTTCCTTTCTCCTTCTGTTATTGAGCCCACCGCCTACAAATCTTCCGCATTCCGTTTCCCTTCTGGTCCGCATCGTCATCGATAAATACCTTTTGTACTAGGGAACTTTAATACGAATATGTAATAAATCATTACCATTTATATTAGTAAATATTTTTTTTTAATACTCTTAGTGATTTTTTGAATAACTACTTATGTATATACATAAGTAGTTATTCAAAACACCCACGGTAGCCGCGCGGCTTAAGCGTTGGACTATCACGCCGTGGGTCTCAGGTTTGAATCCTGGGTCTGGCAAGTACACATATTGTTTTTCAATTTGTGTGAGTCAGGGTATGGACCTAATAGGTTGAGCAAGTGGCTGACATCCATTTCTCGTAAAAAACAAAATCTGTTAATACAAACCTCTACTCTGTGGAGGCCCATATGATCCTATTAGGATTGGACATGGTCGAAAGAAAAGAAGAAGGATATTTATTTTTATTTTGCTATTTGTGTTGCAGTCCTAAGTGCTTCATGGTTTTTTGTGATTATCGATATATTATGTATATATGATTATATATAACTCCGGTTAATGATGATGACAATACTATTAATTTTGATTGCAATTTTACCAACTACATTGCGATCGTATAACATTCTTGGCATCAACGCGTGTGAATGAAATAATTAAAATTTACAAAAGATTCGTTCGTTTCCATGTAAAGCGATTGATCAAAAACATACAAATTTACAGTTCTATTTTATTGGTAGAATCTAAGCTCGTAATCACTGGACACGGATAATGTACGTGGGGAAATTACAGGGCGTAAGCATTGAGGTTGAAAGCAACGAGGTGCGGTAAACTTGTGGAGGGGTAGAAATGATGTTCAGTGTCACCGCAAGTTGTATACTTTCCGGACTCCGTGATGAGTCACATATTTTTTTATGTACTTAGCATATTCGGACGTCTCATATAAACAGTAAAAAAAAATACAGTCCAAAGTAGGGATTCCAATCCCGGGATCCCGGGATTCGGGATCCCGGGATCCCGAGCTATTCTCAATACATATGAATCCCGGGATTGATAAACATAATCCCGGTATTTAGGGATTGATTTTTTTATCAATTTTTATGGAAAATAAAATAAAAGCGAAAATATAACAGAAAAAATACTTTTAATAAAAAATAACTACATTAGAAATAAACTGAGTTTGAATGAAGTTTGATTTATACCCATGTGTAGGTTGCCGATTCATTTTATTTTTTCACATAAATTATTAAAAATGAGAAAGATTGGAAAAAACAATGCTTCGCACTTTTAATACTTTGGACTCGGAAGACGCACACGGTGCGTAATGACCAGGCGGCCGATCGATGTAATTAACGTGCATTTTAAAGGGGGCAATTAAAATCTCATTAAGTCTTCAGCAGCGAAAGCGTTAACAAAGTAATTCTACCATGATATCATACGTTTTACGGCAGTTTCATATTTGGCTGACTAATTAGCTTTATGAAGCGGAATGGCCATAAGTACGCCATGATTATTTGCTTTACTATTTTAAATCTCGCTAATCCATTCATTATGTCTTTACTATCAGAAACAGCAATCTCATATTAAATTCACATTATTATTTATATTACAATAATATTTACTCCATTAAACTTGTGTATTTCCAAGATTGAACGTATACAATATTAACAATAAATGTCTTAAATAGTATAAATCAGGGGAGGGCAAACTGCGGCCCGCGGGCCGCATGTGGCCCGCCGGGTATTTTTTTGCGGCCCGCCATCATTAATTGTACTTCTGATTACGAATAACTTTTGACAATAGATTAAAATTTGAAGAATTTGTTGTTTCGTAAATGTACTATCTCGGTACGTCTTCCTTGCGTCTCATCTCACACTACGTAACCACTATTTTCTACGTTGAACATCGTGACACATTTAAATACTTTTAACTCCGCGTTGTATGAAAAAAAAGATATGCCAATGATTTGGTAAAAAGTTTGAATGGATTTCTATTAAAACTCAAGTTATTCCTTCGACAAATATCGAATAACAATGTGGACCACTTATAAATATACCAGAATATAAATTTGAAGAATATGGTAAAATTATTAAAGCCCTGAATGACAATTTTTACAACGATTTGGCGACATCCAAAAAATTGAGACGAGTTTAGCAATAGTACGCGATCCATTTTCAATAGATGTTGATAGTGTACCGACAGAGCTACAACTTGAGATTACTGATCTGCAGTGTGACACTGATTTAAGAGAATTGCATCGTCGTGAAGAAGTCTCAAAATTTTACAATGCCCTTAATTCAGACAAATTCGACCAACTTAAAGATTATGAAAGAAAAATGTTCGTTATTTTTGGATCAACCTATATATGTGAACAAACATTTTCGATCATGAACCTCAATAAAAATTCTTTACGATCAAATATCTCCGATGCCCATTTACAAGCAGTTTTGAGAATATCAACTACAAAATTAACACCTGAATTTAAAAAAAAAATGTTAAAAAATGTACAACAGTTTCATTCTTCTCAATAATTTTTTTTGTAATGTTTATTTTTCGTGATAATAAATAGTGTCTATCTAAAATGGTATTTTACTTGCGGCCCGCCACTCATTTTGATATCTTGAATTTGGCCCTCCATCCAAAAAGTTTGCCCCCCGATTTGACCGATTTTATCAACGTTATTTGTAAATATAAAAATTTTATATTAACAATGGAAAAAAATGCCAATCCCGGGACCAGTCCCGGGATCCCGGGATTGTCGAATTGTAATCCCGAAATCCCGGGATCAGAATTTTGGCTCGGTATTGGATTCCCTAGTCCAAAGTATATGATTACGACCAGTGACTGTGGCCAGTGATTTTTTCGATGTTAGACGTAGAAAGATACTCTAAATAAATATAATCTACTTAATTGGCGTAGCATCTTTTTAACATAGTGGATAATGCATAATGTGTAAAAGGTTTTTTATAACCTTGTTTTAGAGTTTATTATGCATGACAAATTTCATATTTATTTACACTTCAACGTATAATTCAACTTTTTTCCCTTTGATAATAAATTTTCCAATTATCATTTTCCAAGAAAAACTCTTCAATGTATGCTTGCATCGAACATTCTTGTATCTCGGAAATTATTTTCTCTTTTACAGCATTTTTCTATACACGGAGCGAAGAAAACCTCTCGACAGATTTGCGTATTTTGTACGGTTATTCAATAAATTCATAAAATAAAGAATAGTCGTTAGGTTTGTGATCGGTTGGTTTGGGATAAAAATACGCAGATTGCTAAACTTTCTTTTTCATTCAATTATTTCGATATAGGCATGAATGGATCTACACCATAAAAATTAAATAAGCATAGAATAACTGTATATTTATGCATATGAAAAAAAAAATTATAGCTTTATATTATAGGCCTATCATTGTTGATTGTAATTGAGAAGGTTCATGTTAATCACCTAATATATTATCGACGTGTTCCACTTGTGTTAGAAAAAGTTATAATTATTGTCAAAAGATGGATAAAAATATTCCCAGGACAAAAACCGCCTGAATCATTAAAAAGTGACCTCTTATTATGTCTATATAGTATGGAATGACTGCGTATTCCCCATAATCATATATTCATATAAATACTTACCATATTATGTAAATAAACTTCGAAAAACATGGTGTAGAGAAGTGTGGTATGGAAATATAGGTACGTGTTGAGTATAACGCGATAAGAAAAAAATATTAGATAAAAAAACAAATTAAGGTAGGAAATAGGCAACAGGCTGGATACATAATATTATCAGGAATAAAAAACAATTAATGGTTAAATATAGTCAAACAGTGGTAGGTACCCCAGTGGTAGAAACTATCCGAAAAATTTAACTATTCTGAAAAAGTATATGGCAACGCAAAGATCAAGCTCAAAAAAGTAGAATCATCTTAGAGAAATCTACATCTAGTATTGGATAGGTGTAAAATTAAAAATATGATAGTATATTTTTTTTACTTTTAATATTATTAACTTTAACTAGGGATTGCAATATCGGATGAATGTATTATCAATACCGGTATTACGGTATTTTTTATTGAATACTGTTATTAGTCAAACCATAAAAAAATAAGTTCCTATCAATAAAAATTTCTATTAAATCTACTTAAAACACTATTTTATAGCAACTTAAAATACCTACCTACATTTTATTATGTTGACCTTTTTATAATATGTATAAATCATAATATTTTAAAACTGCTAGTCTGTGTACAGGAAAATATCTCTCAAATTCACCGTTTGTTGAATGTACTACCAACGTGGGATAATAGTTATAGAATAATAATTGGAAATATTTGCCACGAATATTTTCTTTTTCGAAATATATTAATTCATCGCTTTAACTCTATAAGTATATTTGAGGGATTTTGTATTAAATTTTTCAACTTTTGTTGGTTGAAGTCAATATATTTGCGTTTTAGCAGCATACAATTTATGCAGTAAATTTAATATACAATATAATATTAAGCAATAAAAAAATAACATTTTATTAATTTTCAAAAAAGATAGACGTGTAGGGAATGGGACGACTGGCCTCCGGACAATTGGACGCCGCACTGCCGTAGACACGTGTAGACGAGGTATTTTAATCAGTTTCTATCTACTACTTAGTAGTTTGAATTCATTTTACTCTTAACATAATGTATTCTTTATCGCGGAATGAGAATTACCATGCCTATTGCTTTATATAAAATAAAAAACTCTTTTTTCGTTGGAACTTAAAGATATGCACGATTAAATCATTGTTTACGTCTGCATATTTACATTCTTACCAACTATTAAATCATAATATAATCATTGAAGTATGAATATTAATATTGAATATTTTTTTAAAGTACCTATAAGTACCTAACATCTATTTATTTTCGAATTCTGTGGCGTCCAGTTGTTCGGTGCCAAATCGTCCTAGACCCCACGTGTATGCTTTCTTAGTACTTAATATTTAGATTTTTTTAATCAGGTATTTCGGTATCTATATACAATTAAATACCGGTTTTGAAATACCGGTATTACAATCCCTACTTTCAACATAACTATTATATTCATGAAGAGGCGTTATTTTTTAATTATAAATATTTAAGGTTCATAACAGATGAAAAGTTACTGTAACTGAACGTAAATCTATGGATGTGTTTACACTTAAAACATAAAATCATGATTTAGCACGTGTCGTCATTTTTCGCTGGATAAGAGTAATATGCCTTTGGCGATTTCCAGAATTTGTATTGCGCTATTCGTGTTAATAAAGTTGCCGGCTTCTGATGTCTGTAATATTCACTAGTTGGTAACTATAATGTGATTTAGACACGTGGAACTAAGTGTATTGAAACAATGTTGATGAGTGCTCAGTTAATATCTTTGAAGTTCGTGTTATGTAGCTATAAAGACCACCATTATTACATTAAATAATTATGTCTCTTCTATACAATGAGAAATTGGGATTGTTTCAAATATTCATTGTGATTTTCATACACTGTTAGGTGTACGAGCTACTCATAAAGTATATTTAAAAGATTTTAATTAGTAGATTAAAGCATAAGTATTATTATTTAATGTGAATTAGTAGGTATAAATCCATGCAACTATACGTATGATAAAAAATCAAATCCTGAGCATATTTTCAAGACCTGTGCCCTGCATGTTTTAGAGAACTTTCTGACATCCACTAAATACAAATTAAAGGTTAAAGCTTTATCTGGCATTAAGATAATATGCAACTAGAAACATTTTACATTCTTGCAAAATATCACCTAATATATCATTAGATCTCTTTTCATATTCATAATAAATGTCAAATTCTGCGTCAACCATCTATCCATGAGACAAATACAAATAAAGTTAGCTTCGGAAAGCAAAACTGTGTTACCACTCGACTACTTAATAAATATATTTATTGGGAATACTTTGTCCTATCTCCAATTTTATTAAATAAAAACACGTATAAAATAGTAAATAAGTTTCCATTTATACTGTGCAGTTCGGACACTTCTTGACATTTTTTTTTCTTCAAATTAATACAAAGTACTTAATCAATATTTAAAAAATTGTCATAATACTGATCGCCATTCTAAAATATTGAACAACTGTCATCGTATTCCCGTTTATGCACGTAGATTGGCGTTATTTAAATGGAATGTGATTTGACGTTATATGCATGCTCCTCTTAAATTAGATAAGTAATTTTAAATAAAATTATATTCAGTAGGTACAAGCGCAAGACAATGTAAAAACTCAAAAAAACTCTCATATCCGATTCTAAGGAAAATTAAAAATTCAATATGGTCTTGAAACTAACTGCACGGCCATTTTGTTTCTATTGTTTATGTCACGAAACAAATTTAATTTTATATTTTTAACAATTCTTTGAAGCCACTGTGATATTTTACTGATAGTTTATATTATGTTTGTGGATTTTTTTTTTTTTTTTTTGACCATGTCCGATCCTGATAGGATCATATGGGCCTCCACAGAGTGGAGGTTTGTATTGACAGATTTTGTTTTTTACGAGAAATGGATGTCAGCCACTTGCTCAACCTATTAGGTCCATACCCTGACACACAAATTGAAAAACAATATGTGTACTTGCCAGACCCAGGATTCGAACCTGGGACCCACGGCTTTATAGTCCAACGCTTATGCCGCGCGGCCATGATGACAATTATGAGAAAATAATATGTAACGTTTTTTTGAAAAAAAAAAATACGACACCCGGCAGGAATCGAACCTGCGTCTCTAGGGTTTCGCTCCCACGCACATTGATCACAATTCTATAAGTATCATATTTAATTGCGACAAATTTTAACTAACGGCTCTTACAATACTCTCTGAAGCGCTTTCCAAATTGAGTTACTATTGGCGATTGGCTTTTGTATTTTAAATTTGAGTGGGTCCTAATTACTAATCGACATCACGGATCGCATCAAGATTTTTTTGTTGTAACTTAGATACTCGAACTTTAATTATTCGTTGAATAAAAAAAAATAGTTAAAACATCTTGTCGTTAGATCTGTCTGCACGCACAATTTCCTAAATAAATGAAAAATATTGAGCTGGATAGGTTCGCCGAAAATGGTCTTTATCTTTTACTAGGTAGTATAATGTAAATTTGACGTACCAATTCATGCTGAGATAAAGGGCTAGTTTGCAAACATTCCAAATACCGAACAAGCATTTACATAAAATATTTTAGAACTTATTTGTCGGTTCACTAAACATACAATATGTTTTGCTACCTAAACCTAATTTTAAACCATTATATTTTCAATTCATTTCAATTTAAATAATATAACTATATATCATTTGAAGAAAAACTTATCTCTTGATACTATCTGGAAAGCGAATAGATAATAATTATAATTTTATAATATGATTAGATAAACTACGGTCCAATGAAGACAGCTAACTCTAATATTCACTTATATGCAAATTTTCAAATGATTTTAGCATATTATTGATACACACACCGAAGGAATTTTAATTTTGATGCGGAATTTCTGATTCTTACGACTCTAGTCTTCTAGTTAGTTATGATGCCATCACCACCAGGGTGCTTTTTGCCGTATCATCTGCTACCTATAATAGTTTAGTAGAGCTACACTTGTACCAATCATGGACGTTTTTCAGCCACGTAATGCAGGAATGGGACAACTGGACGCAAGGACAATTGGACGGCGCACTGTCGTAGATACGTAAACAGAACGTAGACGACGAATTTTAAACAGTTTTTATCGACTACTTAGTAGTTTTAATTCATTTTACTCTTAAAATAATGTTTTTTTTTTTATCGCGGATTGAGAATTACCATGTCGAAGACTTTATATAAAAATAAAAAACTCTTTTTTCGTTGGAACTTAAACGTATACACGATTACATCATTATTTACGTGTGCATATTTAAATTCTCACGAACTTTAAAATCATAATATATTTATTTAAACCTGACGTCTATTTATTTTCGAATTGCGTGGCGTCCAGTTGTCCCGGCGCCAAATCGTTCTCGACCCCGTAATGCGGCGTCGTCCTCTGCCATGCTTATCGTTGATCTTTCCTTGGATGACAAGTTGGGGTTTGCTGTACTTTTTTCCTCTCATAATGTGGTCGATGTACTGCAGTTTTCTGGTTTGCTGCACAAAACTTCAGGATCATTTCCCATTTGATTGAGCACTTCAACATCTGTCCTGTAGTTATATAGCTATAGTCAGTTAAACCATTTGCTGCTTGTATAATATGTACATAGTTCCATTCTGATGGTGATGCTTTAGGGCAAGGAATTGTGATACCTTACAAAGATTCTAAAACATATTTTTGCGGCGGATATTTAGTGGTTTATCCAAAGTGGAACATCCAATCTCTCGTCATATTGAAAGCTAAGAATGAAACTTGGAACTCTAGGTTTGTAGCGGTCAGAGTATAAAATGGACCAGAGAGCACCGGAGCGCCGTTCCAGTTCATGAAATCCTCAAAATAAATTGTCTGTCACGAGGAAAAAATAATTTGACCACCTGAACTAGATAGGTCATAATATAATACAAAATCTAATATACTTACTTATTTTTTTAAATGTAAATAACATTAATAACTATGTTAATATTTTCGGAAAATTATTGAGCGCCGGTTTGTAAAATTTTCCATTTCGAGCGCTGCTAGCGGTCAACAACCCCAGGCTTTGTCAGCGCGATTGCAACAACGCGATAATCATCAAGTTACTCAAGTATCGCATATCGCACTTCACCCACGATCAGAATATTCTGAAAATATGACACACGTCGATGAGGTTCGACAACCCCAGGCCTTATCAGCAAAACGTTTCGAAGTTGGAGCATTACGACAGTTAGCATATTACCCAATTATCGTGACCTAAAATAAAAGCGAAAGGACAAAAAGCACAATGAGTGGATAAGGAAACAGACAAGGGTTTGCGATATAATAGAGTTCGCTAAAAACCTCAAATAGCAATAGGCTGGACACGTAGCTCGAAGAAGGGACAATCGCAGGACAAATCTAGTCATCCAGTGGTACCTAAGAGATACAAAACTTCCGCAGTTATACCTAAAGGCCGCTGGATTAATGAATTGGTTAAGCTCTGCGGAAGTACGTGGTAACGCAACGCACAGGACCAAGAGAAGTGGAATCAGCTTAGAAAAGCATTCATGCAGCAGTGGATAGATTTAGGTTGATGATGATTATATATATATTCAACTTGTGGGATGACTAACAACATAATCTTAATTATTACAAATGCACAGCGTTGAATGATCTCCCTAATTAAGAAATTTAATATTATCAATAGAGATTACTCTATGAAATCGTACACGCGAAGCTCTCATTTATAAGTTAAACCATTCATTGGAAGTATTGAAAGGTCATTCATTACACCACACGTTATTAACCTTTCTCCATAAGATAAATTTTTGATGACCCCGAGTTCATTATAGTTTTATAAAGACTAAAAAATAATAGCATGTCTTAACGCCATTATATTACTTGCAACACACCCTTTTATTTATTGATGAAAACGGCCAATAAAAGTTTTTTTTGTAATTGAGGCGTGATGAAAATAAGCGCTGCAGGCGATTTTGATGAAATTACGAGTATTTGATATTTTTTTAATGGCGTTAACCGTCAATTCTTTGTGGAAAGACATTTTATTTAATAAAATAAAGCACAATATAAAATCGAACATTATCACCTGATACTAAATCTGTAATATTGTATATATCATATCAGTTGAGAAACCGGCCTTGATCATTATTGATATGGAATAAGTACATCCTTTCTTTTCCCTCCACTACCCGCTACGTCTCCACACCCGTTATTTTAAACTATTTTTTCCCCATGAAAAACTGCTTGGTACGTATTTTGGCACGCGTACGTAAAAAGGTTTGCCATCCCTGTTATACAACATTCACATAAAGCACAAATAAATTAGCATTGTGCCTGATTTTAGAGGGCATGCCAAACTTCAAATTGCAATTACTCCATAACATGATTTCAAAACTTACCAACTTTTGGCAGTAACCCCATATCCTCATATGTGAAGATGAGTTATAGATGGGCGTTGTTTTATAAATTATTAAAATAGGGTCTACTTAGCTCATTCGGTGTACTAACATGTGTCTACTATATAATTTTTGTATTTGCTCTTTATACTGTTCTTCAAATACTGCATATATTTCTTTATTTTTAAATATCATGTTGTGAATGTCTTTAATTAATCATTTGTAAAGTTCACTGAGTATATGACTCTATAATAAATAAATTTGAATTTCAATAAGTACCTTTATACATAATATCTTTGTGTTTTATACGTTCGATAAATAAATAATATTTACCAACGTCTCTTTTAAAATAAAGAAGTATCTCTTTGTAATACTGTAAGTACATTACATATTATAAAACGATAAGTTTATAAGGCACTTGTTGATTTTTCGTGCAGTATCACACCAAAAAAGTGTAATACAAGTTAAAACCGTGTACACGCCAAAAGCAAACATGCCTCACAGTTGTATGAGTAATTCTGTTTTTTATGTTTATGTGAACATAACATGTTTAAGATAAACAAACTTTTCATCACAAATAAATTGCAGGTAAATATAATCAGTATATACTGCTTATGCATATAGCAATACAATATAGGCACATATCAAATTAACTCCCTTCATAAATATTAAGTCTAAAATATCAATCTTTTACAACAATACAAAATAGTATAAGTATATCATCATTATTGTCAGCCAGGATTAATCTACTCCTTCATGAAGAATTTCTTCCACACTTCGTGGTCATTAGTTCTTCGCTGTCACGTAAATTCACCAAACTTGGCCAGTTCGTAAGTCTAATGAGGTTCAGGGCTTCCTTGAGATCGTGAAATTTTTCTTAGGTATCACTTTATGACTACGTTATACCAGCGTTTGTCCACTTGCCAAGCGACATAATATACTCATTTCATCAGCTTGTTGACTTCTATCGTAATGCGTACTATTATCTACTGCATTATCTATTATATCCGTGTTATGTCCAACATTCACATTTGAACCCCTTTTATGCTACTACTAAGGGCATGACCACTAGAAGCACACATTGGGTGCAAAATTTACATTTTTAGAGTTTCAATACTGTTATGATACCGAAATTACATTTGATATAAAATAGCAACGGTTTCAATTTATACACATTTTTATTTTTAATAAAAATCGATGCTCTTTATAAAAATAAATTCACTAGGTACAATAAAAAAAACCTTTGCATTATCATTTAACGTTTAAAAACCATAAGATGTAATATTTTTATAAATGGATCAAACTAATGGTCATGTAAATGAATGAATACCACTTACTCAAATTCATTAATCTTTTCTTTAATGCAACCAATATGAGAATTTTCATGTATTTGCTGGCGTAGGTCTCCTACTCTATGCCTCGTATTTTATTCGCCTCATAGGTCTACGAATAACTTTTATATCTGAGAAATTCTGAATCAAATAAAAATACCCACTATTATATTATATTAAGTCGATACTTATCAATGTCGCAAAAACCCTTCACTTAATGTGTCAAATGTAACTTGCTCTTTATTACTTTATTCAATATTATATTCTGTGATTATAATCATACCAATTCATTTAATGACCAATGGTTATTACAACGTTTTTATTAGCTCGTATTCTTATTTTTCCGGTGGTTCTTTGTCCGGTACAAATCTTACAATCGATTTTTAACTAATTTCCCGACTAAGACGTTTGAAACTTTTAGAATATTTCAGAACGCGATGTAATTACTTTCTTTTAATACGTTTAGCCATCTTTAAGTAGAATTGAATTCATTTTCTAGTTAATTCTGTTTTGTATGAAAAGTCATTTCTGAAGAAATCCGTAATCCAATCCACTATTATTGGTTGCTAAGGGGGTGGTCCTAGCAACTAAATTATTAATATATACGTGCGTTACTATGGAAATCAAAATCATTTTAGTATTCTATATTTGTTTGTTTTTTTGTTTGTTTTTTATTTACTTCATATCAAGTACAAGCTTTAGCAAATTGAGCATAATAATTCAACAGAAAATTTAAAAACGTTGTAAGTATATAAAAAGTTCTTTTTATCTTGTAATTGTTTTTTTTTATTATATTACATTATTTTGTACCATGTTTAATGTTAATCAATATTCAATGTATATTTCATAGAGTCTAATGAAACAATGAGTTGGGCGAATCACTAATAACCATGACTCGTAAAAACTCTGTTAATATTAACTGCACTTTTAGGATGTCCATATTTTTTAAAAATAAAGTACTGTTACGTTGTCATAATACAGATTAAAGAAAATAATTGGCAACAAGCAAAGTTTCTATATATATAAATTATAATAATATTGGTTGGGCCAATTTAAATTTAATCGCCCTCATCTCAATATTTTCCTTCTACTTACAATCAAAATTATTGTCACCATCCAGGTGCTCAACTCAATTATGTTATCAGTCGACCATTACTGATAGTTACATCAAGACAACGTGTGAGACAAGACTTGTTACAGTTTGAATGTTGTAAATGCCCTAATTCGATTCGCGTGTTTCATTACGAACTCCATACAGTGTGACATCAAAAACGTGCAAAAGTAGTGCAGGGCGTTTAAAAATGGACATACAGACGTCCAACAGCGTGCCGGACTGCCATCGGTTGCGGACGAAACTATTGCAAAAGTGGAGAGGGTAATGTTTGAAGATCGACAGATGACGATTCGAGATCTGTGAAAATTTATCCCTGATGTCAGTAAGACTACTAACTATTGATAAGATTTTGACAGAACATTTGCATCATCACAAGGTGTGTGCAAGGTGGGTCTTCAAAATTCTTACCGAAGATCACCAATGGCAACGAGTTGAAGCGACCCGCGAATTCATTGATTGCTACGCAAAAGAGGGCGAGGAATTCTTGGATTCAATTTTCACTGGCATCACTAAGTGATTATCATCTCTTTCCTGCGGTGAAGTCACACCTGGGTAAGACAAATTTCAGTACCGACGAGGAGTTGAAAGAAGAGGTCGTACGCTACCTGCACGCCGCGGCAGGAGAGTTCTATGTATAGGTATACGAAAAATGCTACACCGCATGCAAAAATGCATCGATCGCAACGGAGATTATGTAAAAAAAATAATAAAAAGTCTAGGCTTTCCAACAATGTATAATTTTATTCATTACAAATAAAGGTGTTTTTTCTTTGTGAAAAAAAATTGGAGACCTTAATTTATGGACAGCCCTAATATTATTATGTGTGTTACTAATTACTGAAATACATACGTATAATAAATGATCAGCTTAATAGCAAAAATGGCGAATTGAGTTTTATGTTACTAACTACGGATATGAATATTATTTATTCAGTATACATTGCGCATAATATGTGGAAGTGCAGCTGTAAAGTTTCAATGTGCTATCAAAATTAAAACTTTTGTCATTAGAGTAATAAATACAATTTTCGATGGCTGTTTTCAACGATATAGTCTCTGCATTGCCTGCAAATGGAAACTTTTAATAGCATTTTAGAAATTATTTATGGGTTTCAGGTTTATGAAGATAGTAATATTTCCATGAGCAATGTATGTTATATTATAAATGTATCGTAGATACAGCGTTTCAAATTGATGAAATGGCAACGAGCCAGAATGCTTATCAGCGTATCGCAGCATTTTACAGAACGCATAAAAAGCACATTCATAATTTATTTTATTTTTTTTGTGGGAAAAATACAGTGTCCACACTGTAAATGAAAATTAAATCTATACTGATAATAAACTTATATATCTATCTGTAATTGGATGACCGCTTTACTATTTCCATGATTCTTAAACACAGGCGATAGTCTTTTGTATTATTTTTTTTTTTAAATTTTGGGTAAGTATATTAATTGTTCTGTTATACTTATGGATTACAATACCGAATGAAAATACCAACACCGTATTTAGGTATTTCATATTGAATATTGGTATTCGTGAAATATATGGAATAAATATAAATATCTACCAATAAATATAGATATAAAATATTAATATTTAATAGAAAAAAATATCTAAATAGATAAATATTATAATATATAAACAATTAAAAATTGGTAAAGGTAAGATATGGTAGAGATTTCAATGTTTAGAAATACTTAGTAGTTGAATGATTGGCATTTTCTTCTTCGAATGATCGTTCAATAAATTTATATTTGAAGAGTGATCTTAGATGTGTATGTGCCTAATAATTACACCTAATGTTTTATTAGTTCATTTCACTTTTAACACTTACATGTTGTGTGAAACGGAAGTAAACCAGACATCGCACAGTCCTGTTAAACCTTTTATGTTAGTTAATACATTTTTATCTTCACTTTCAATACCTAATATATCAGTATTGTCTGATTTCTAAAACTGGTATTTCGGTATCGAAAAATACTGTGATACCGGTAATTTTTCGAGCGACATATCCAGACCATTGCCATTTCATATACTTAGCGACCTTTATCACGTCGCGTAGGTACCCTTGTCTGCTTCCTTATACATTGGTTTATTTTGTGATCTTTACGCGTTATGCCCAACATGCACCTTCCCATACCTGACTGTGATGACGATTGTATTATATGAATCGGTTGATAGTTAAATAATATTTTTTTTGTAGGACGTTCATATTTGTTTTTATAAAGGCTGATTTCATCTGGTCAAGATCATCATCATAAGTCGCGGTCGATTCAGTGCTAAATGAATGCCTTCTTTAGCCCGTTTCACTTTTCTCTGTCATTATTTCCTCAATATTGTAGTATTTCGCGAAAATTCATTTATTTCTGATGTTTATTAGTTTAATTGGTTAAACTACGACTTGAAAACACCTCAGTTATATACCCACTATATAAAATCTTATTTGAAAAAAAAAATACGAAACTTGACGGTATTTGAACCCGTATAATTTTTAATAACCACGACACCAATGGTTATACGTGTTCAAATCCCGTCGAGTTTCATTATTTTTTAAATAAGAATTTTCCTAGTGGGTATATATCTTAGGTGTTTTCAAGATACGTATGTTCAATATATGGAATGTTACATTCTTTAAAATCTTGTGAATTATTCATTGAATAAGAGAAATGGTTTATTATATTATTAGATTGAATTTCGTTTATTATAAATATTTCATACAGAACGTTGTTGCACCAAGAGTTGTGAATATTAAAAATAATAAAATAACGATAAGTAAAAAAGTACAATGCATAACTCTCTTGAGATATAATAATATTAAAATATCAGTGACTTAGATGTTCCATAAATCCTTCAAATTGGGATAGAAATGGATCAAAGTATTCTGAAAAATGTTCATAAATTGCGGTTGACAGAATATATTTCCAAGATTACAATACTTACTTACGTGGGTTGATAATCTAACCTTTCAGACTGCATTATTAAACCTAAGCTGCTCTTACCACTTTGCCCAAAATAGGAGCTATCAATACATAATAATATAAGTGGATTTATTTTCAAACATAGACTAAATTATTCTAAGTGACTCTTTCGTTTTCTATTAAAAAATAATGCTTGATCATAAAACAAACGTATTATTTTTTTATTCAGTATTGAATACACCTACGCAAGATTTTAATAATGCACTATTTTTTTTATTTGTGAAAAAATATATATAATTCACAATAGAAAAAAGTTTAGAAAAAAGTTAGACGGAGTGAAATTGGTCGCTTAAACGCTTTCGCTGCTGAATAGATAATGAGATTTTAATTGCCCCCTTTAAAATGCACGTTAATTACATCGAGCGGCCGCCTGGTCATTACGCGCCGTGTGCGTCTTCCGCGTCCAAAGTATTAATAAATATGGATCGCGCAGTTTAAGCGTCGGTCTATATACTATAGCGTCGTGGGTATCAGGTTCAAATCCTGGGTCTGGCAAGTACATGTATTGTTTTTCAATTTGTGTATGTCAGAGTATGGACCTAATAGGTTGAGCAAGTGGCTGACATCCATCTCTCGTAAAAAAACAAAATCTGATAATACAAATCTCCACTATGTGGAGGCCCATATTATGATCTTATTAGGATCGGACACGGTCGGAAGCTCAACCGGGTAATGGGACAACGGAGCGCCAGGGCAATTGGGCGCCGCACTGTCGAATGAAATACAAAGACGTTCGTTATAATTTATACAGAAAGTAGACGAAAAATTTTAATCAGTTTCTATCTACTGTTTAGTAGTTTTAATTCATTTTGCTCCTAATATAATATTTTTTATTGCGGATTGAGAATAATCATGCCTGATATAAAAAAAATAAAGAACTCTCTTCTCGTTGGAACTTAAACATTTATGCACAATTAAACTATTATTTACGTGTGCGTATTTAAATTCTCACCAAGTATTAAAAAATAATATAATAATTTAAATATAAATAATAATATTAAATACTTATTTCAAAAGTACTAACGAACGTCTATTTATTTTCGTATTTCATTCGATTGCGTGGCACCCAGTTGTCCCAGTGCCGAATCGTCCTAGACCCCTCGACAGATATTATGTACTTACCCATACAGTGAAAGATGTGAGTTATAATGCCATTCGGTTGAACTTTCTTTCTAATACATAGATATGTTTCAAAATTGCAATATATTAAATACAAACATAATAAAATGTAAAAACTCTTAATCTCTTACAAAAACAATAGGTAATAATTATTATGCTTACTTTAAAAAAAAATAATATATGATAAATCAATAAAATATCTGGACAAATTTTTACTAAATTAAATTAATATACATTATATCAGCGATTTCCAAACTGGGAGACGCGCCTGCCTGGGCAGGCGCGGAGTGTTGCGAAGGGAGGTGAGAAAAGTTTCACATAATTAATAAATGTAGCCACAGGTTTGCAGTTTGCAAATGCTTATTTTATACATCGGCCACTAGATATAAACTACATAAAACAGTCATATAAAAGGTTGTTTGCAAACCTGTCTGAAAATATGGAGACTAATTTTATAATACCTCACTTATATGCGCTGGCTATCTCGTGAAAAATTTATATAAAAGGGTCAAATCAAATGTTGAAATTTGAAGCAAATTTGTTTAGGAACGATAATTTTGTTGTTAAACTTATCTATTTGGTTGAAATTAAAATAATAAATTAGCCAATTAATCAATGCAATGACCACTAATGCATTCGCTGATTTAATGAGACGAAGTGAAGGCATTCATAAAATATTAGAGCTTTGGAAATCAAAATAACAAAAAAATAAGTTCGCCATGTTTTCACTTTTAAATGATTTGTGCGCCAGATACATTGACGCAAACAAAAATTTATTTACTGAGTTCTTGGTTAGTTTGCAAATGCACTTTTCACGCTATTTTATTAATAGTTAAAAAAAAAAGTCACATTAATATATTTTAACTATGTGGTTATGCGTTGCAATTTGATGTGATACCTATAGGATGATTGATATTCCTAAATGATAATTTTTGATATATGATGATATTATTTAATGAAATAAAGGAGGGGGAGGTGCCAGGATTAGATTTTTTTTTAAAAGGAGGCTAGTAACATAAATTTTGGAAACCACTGCATTATATTGTATTGGTAATACAACAATCAATATTTATAAATCACTATAACTCGTAACACAACAAACTGACTTTGAGAAAGTCGTCTTCCCCAGTCTAGAATTCCGATCGCTTGCGTATTCTGGGCTACGCCATCCAACCATCGCAATTTCGTATCCAAAACAATATTTTATAATAATATACAACATTAAAAATTTGTAGGTACTTTAAATTTATTATGGTGTGAAGTTTGCTACCAATGAATCTGAAATGCAAAATAAATTTCAGATGATTAAATCAATAAATTATATAATTCAGTAAAAAATCATGTTACTTAGGAAGTTAATTTTATCAGCTACGAAAATCTTTTGCAGAATATTTATGAAAATCAAATAAATTAATTATTTTTTTAAATAATGATGCCATATAGTGAATAATTATCCTTTGGAATAAATTATATTATTGCTGAGTAACAGTTTCTATTAATTATATATTTGAGTGAGCTTTTCACTGTGTTAATTAAGTTAACATACTATCATGACAGTATATTATACAAATAATAATTTAATATTTTTATCATACGGGTTGTCGGAGTAATATTTGATAAAGAAGGTTTTTATTTTATTTTCAATATTGTTTTAAACATCTCAATGAAAAGGGATAACTCGTAAAGAATCGATTATATCCCAACTCAAAATTTAATATAAAGTGTATTGTTTCTATTTTTGTAAAACCTCTATACTGTAAATACTTAAAAGATGTAAACATTTTTTATTACTTTTACCCTTTGTGAGATAGAGGAATTTCATTTTGTGCGGTTGATAAAATGTATATCGGAACTTTTTTATTTACAAGTAACAACATAAATAGATTATTGAGAAATGACTCACATCCTTAATCTTCCAATATATTTTTTCTATAAAATATCCGAAACGAAATATCTCACGTAATTTGAAAAACCTAAGCTTTACTTTGATGTACACAACACTGTACTCAATTACCAAGTTTTTATATCATTTTTATTACATTTTTCAATTCATTCAAAATAAAATTGGTAATAATATTTTTCTACAGAAATCGATACATTTTTTAGTTACATCAAATTAACCGTCAATATTGTGTTATGGACCTGTAACTCCCCTCTGTATAATATCTCCCCAATGACAATAAATTGTCTTTTGTTGATTCATCGATACCCTAAGTTACTAATGATGTACTATTGTTAAGAATATTCAATCGCTGTGATTTTGACTATTACAATGTACCTACTCAATATTATATTATTGACCAACCCCAATTTATCCACCCTATCTAGCTGTGTTACTACACACATATAAATCCTTGTACATGAACTACGCGTCACTAATATTACATACTTACTATTTCATATTCATACTATTGTAAATGATCCTTGGATTCATTCAACTCGGACCATTCAACTTGTTCAAACATAATTCAGCTCTGCTCACCGAGTTGTTTCACTGCGGATCGAACCCTTTTGAGTTCTTTCCCTTTTATTTATACACCATGTAATAGTAAATTGAGTATTGACGAAAAAACATCTCTGAAGATTAACATCCATCGAGTCTTATTACTGACATGAACCTTCCACTGGATCACGAGAAGGATCGGAGCCCGTTGGTAAGGACTTCCGTTGCCGAAAACTTAACAATTGTGACCATACTGAACCAATAAAGTGACAATTATACTGACAAGATAGCCATTCTGGATACATAAATATCACCTCAGCCACTTTTTTGAACGTTTGCTCAACTAACTCTGTCATTAATAAACCATTTTCAAATGTATCTAAAACTATGTAAACTTACTTTGATATAATTTTAGTCCCTTATGTGTGTATATTTTACTCATGTTACTATTAAAATTATATCTAGAAACCTCTATGAATAAACCCCTAGTATGCCAAATACCCTGTTTTATTTGATTGTGTTCACAATACAATATCACGATGAATGCCTCGTCTCACCTTGTGATATGGTTTATACAACACAAATATAGGCCCTCCAAACCAACCGCCTCCCACTATACTCGGTCTTGGTCGAGCGTATCAAGAGACCCTACGTTTAATGTGAAGTATGAGCAGGTTTTTATGCCTGGTAATGTCTCAGGAGTAGATACCCAAGATTGAAGTCACCACGCACTCAAGTGTGCTTTGACTGAGTTTACAGAGACTTTCTAATGAAAAGTGCCCTTGTGAAAGAGAAGTATAGTGAGTTAAAAAAATCAAAGATTCTAATTAATAAAATCTAAAGTACAAAAAAAGCTAAAACAAAAATATGTGAAAAGATCTTTAAGTCCACAATGATACTCCTCAAAATTTTTAAACGCAATAAAATTGGTCTTTGTGGCGACCAGATCGGACGGCCCGATGAGCCCAACAATTTATTGAACCGTCTTGAGTATCTCTTCTTTTTCTGAGCACATTCTCGGACATACCTAGAGGATGTGATTTGCATCATGTGGTTATCCGCCACATGCACATGTTGGTCAGGTGACAAGTCCAAACTCAAAGAGCTTGGTATCAAATCGAATGGTTTATGCAATAATCAATTTATAAATCATGCAAAAATAATTAATTATGCAAGAAGACAAGTATTATTGGAGGCGGTGGTGTATGCAGTTTATTCCTCAACATATCAATAGAACATTTAAAATTAACTGAAATTTCATCACATGTCATTGCATCATAAAGGAAACTGGAAAGGTTTAACAACTACCAACACAAATGTAATGAAATATATTACCTGATTTTATGTTGTACGGTTTTTTTCATTTTTGTATAGAGACAACTTCTCGCAAACAGTATAATAATACTATACTTATACGTTTTGTAGCGTTATATACGATACAAATAATACTTTTCCTGGCAAAAGTGTTTTTGTGTTATTCGATTCAACCATAAGTACAATATTATTATACAAGCCTCAGGCTATTAGGCGTTCGTTGTCCTTGGGGAGTGACATGCTTCGACTCTACAACATAACAACAAATTTCTGCTGAAGATTACTTAGAGTAGAGTAGGTATATAATATTGGGTGATCACAAATTTACAATTTTATGTTTTCGACAACAATTATTATTGTCATTAAAAACGCTATGTTTTTCAATATTATAAGTACATAATATGTATAAAAACAAGCAATTAGCAACTACCCATTGAATTCCCGCGTCCAGAAACTTGTACGTATGCAGTTCGCCGCATGACACTTTACCGTGAAATATTGCATCGGAAATATATGGCCGTTTTTATTACTTTTCTTCTTTATAATAATGTTTCATGTCATGTTGTGAACGTCTTAAACTTATCCATAATATGTTAAAAAAATAATTGAATTGAATTTAATTTAATTTAATTTAATTGAATCATTATTATTTCATGAGGTTGCACGAATCTTGGGAACTAACTTAAAGATTATTAGCCTTCCGAAGTGCTTCCAGTTATTTTAAATACCTACATAATCGTTTTGCACACATAATACATACGTTAAACACTAGGTGTTATGGTGTTCCTTAGTTGGAATAGATCAGAAAAAGTTATAAATTAACATTGGTTACAGATATATTATATTAGTTACACACTCTATAATTTATATAACGGTTCAGCCAAAGGCCTGCGATTTCCTAATTATCGAGTCGTGTGTCACCCGACGACATGACGTAATTGTGACGTAAGCCAATACACGCTCGAGGCAAGCCGCCCAACACGCACTGCTCACCATAGATATTATTATGACGAAACACCTATTTGTGTATGGGGACAATGAATAACGCCACTATTTGACTAGCGTTATTTTCTCGAATGCTATTATCACTCTGGTAGTACGTCACAATGATGTCATATGACGTCATGTCGACCGGGCGACTGGGACTCGCAAGTTCTAACATAAGGCCCCAGAGCAGAAAATACGTACGATATAGCACCATCTCGGTCCAGCGCCTTGTCATGTGTATCTTTTCAAATCAACCCTGCAGCGTATAGACAGTTTTTATAGCAAGGGTAGTAAGGAGGACTCTACAACATAACAACAAATGTCTGCTGAAGATTAGGTAGAATAGAGTAGGTATATAATATTGGGTGATCACAAATTCACAATTTTATGTTTTCGACAACAATTATTATTGTCATTAAAAACGCTGTTTTTAAATATTATAAGTACATAATATATATAAAAAGCAAGAAATTAGCAACTACCCATTGAATTCCCGCGTCCGGAAACTTGTACGTATGCAGTTCGCCGCATGACACTTCACCGTGAAATATTGCATCGGAAATATATGGCCGTATATTAAATACTGTCCAACCTCTTTGGGTCGTATAGTACTGACATAAATTCACGTTAAAATAAAGACGGTTCTTGTCGGTTTATACTTTACAGGAAGCCAGCAGCAAACTTTTTAAAAAATAGCTGGTATACTGGATTATTTGTTAGGTTAGGTTAGGTTTCATTCTAGAATTAATGAATTTTGCCAAAATCAGCTATGAAAAGTGAATTAATGTTCATATTGAATCTTATAAAATTGGAGACCGTATAGTTTATAGTAGATGATCATCTCTTTCCGTTAAGAAAGCTCACGGCAAACTGTGCCATGGTGAAAATAGGGATTGCAATATCGCTATTTTAAAACTGGTATTCCAGTATTTATGAATACTGAAATACCGGTTTTGAAAATCCAAAATACCGGAATTTTCGGTATTAAGAAAGCACACTCGTTTACGTTTTTGATAATGAATTATAGGTTATGTGCTGCTAAAATGCATATAATTATATTGAGTGAATCCAATACAGGTGAAAAAATAATAAAACAAATTTCATCAAATATATTTAACAAATTATCATAATATTATTTCGAAATAGAAAACATCCTTGACAAAAATGTTCAATTATTCTATAATTATTGATGACTGTACAAGCGTTGAATTTAAGAAGCTTTTCCTGCAGCCGGACTTATTTCCACTTGATGAACTTTTGAGGGCTTTAGTTAAAATTATCAATATATTCAAATTATTTGTAAAAAAATATCACTAGTTCTACAATTATGATCAATACATAGTTTTAAATGTCATCATAATAAACGTAAGTATGTAGGTTTTTGCTATAAAATAATATTTGTAAAAGATTTTAATAACTATATTTATTGATAAGCTCCTACTTCTGTTTTTTTTTTATGTTTTAGAAATACCGGTATTAATACCGGTATTCTATAAGATCCCTATGTGAAATTTCATACGTACAATTATTTACATGTGTAGGGGATTGAATTCCGGCTAACGCAGGGGGGGGCAAACTTTTTGGATGGAGGGCCAAATTCAAGAATTCAAAATGAGTGGCGGGCCGCAAGTAAAATACCATTTTTAGATATACACTATGTATTATAACGAAAAATAAACATTACAAAAAAATTAATTAGAAGAACGAAACTGTTTTTTTTAACATTTTTTAAATTCAGGTGTTAATTTTGTAGTTGATATTCTCAAAACTGCTTGTAAATGGGCATCGGAGATATTTGATCGTAAAGAATTTTTATTGAGGTTCATGATCGAAAATGTTTGTTCACATATATAGGTTGATCCAAAAATAACGAACATTTTTCTTGCATAATCTTTAAGTTGGTCGAATTTGTCTGAATTAAGGGCTTTGTAAAATTTGGAGATTTCTTCACGACGATGCAATTCTCTTAAATCAGTGTCACACTGCAGATCAATAATCTTAAGTTGTAGCTCTGTCGGTACACCATGCCCCCCACATCTTGACGCGGGCCCCGAAGCCAGGGTCTTGGGCGGGCCCCCTACCTATCGCTATGGTTAAAGGCAGTCTGACGCTCTCCAGTATTGTTTTTCAAATGGTGTTCGAGATCAAATAAAATTCAGTGTAATTTAGCGATTTTTTAACACAGTATTTCTCAACACGTCCCAACAACTATATGTTTTAAAATGGTAATAAGTTAGAAGTAAGCTTAGAGCAAAATTAAGATGTGTGTTTATCTCATTTATCTGGTCGACCCGTCACGCTGGGCCCCCCCTGAGCCCGGGCCCCTAGGCTAGAGCCCTGTCAGCTCCCCCCTTGTGGGGGCCATGCGGTACACTATCAATATCTATTGAAAATGGATTGCGTACTATTGCTAAACTTGTCTCAATTTTTTGGAAGTCACCAAATCTTTGTGAAAAATCGTCATTCAGAGCTTTAATAATTTTACCATATTATTCAAATTTATATTCTGGTATATTCAGCAACTTCAAAGTTGGAAAGTGGTCCACGTTGTTATTCGATATTTTTGTCGAAGGATTAACTTGAGTTTTAATTGAAATCCAATCAAACTTTTTACCATATCATGGGCATATATTTTTTTTCCTTGCAACGCGGAGTTACAGGTATTTAAATATGTCACGATGTTCAACGTCAAAAATATTGGTTACATAGTGTGAGACGAGACGCAAGGAAGACGTACCTACTGAGATAACACATTTACGAAACAACAAATTCTTCAAATTTTAATCTATTGTCAATATTTCTTAAAAAATTATAAAAAAGTTATTCGTAATCAGAAGTACAATTAATGATGGCGGGCCGCAAAAAAATACCCGGCGGGCCGCAGTTTGCTCCCCCCCCCCCCCTGGGCTAACGTGATATATTTTTATAATTCGCTGATGACTTGAAACTTTTCATTGAAATTCTTATCGTGGACGATTGTCGTCAATTTCAATTTGATTAAAATTTATTTATTTACATTTATATAGTGATCTTTACAATTACAAATTTAAGACGTTTACAACGTGACATGAAAAACAAAGAAATATAAGCAAAATTAGTAAAAGAGTAGGTACACAAAAATTATAAAGTACTTACCTACTAAACTGAGTTGGGTCAAAAAAAAATGAGACTTTTACCTGATGGTAAGAATGCATGGCTTTATTTGACTAAATTACAGGTACTAAAAAACAGTGTTATCACTAAATTAGCAAGATAAATCTTATAAATATATCCATAAAACAACATTCAACTGACTCATTCCGGTGCAAGTGGAATAATGTTGACATCCAAAAGAATTTTATTGAACATGACATTAGTTCCTTTTAATTGGCTTCAAGAATGAAAAGTTAGTTCTGCAAAAGTTTTCTTCAAGTAAATATGTATCCAAAAAAGTTGTCTTCTATCTTCTATATATGTAAGCATGCTTAAGATAAAGTCGTTTGGATAAAGCTATAGATAAGGTAAACTGAGTTTTCTCCGTGATAGTTCCTTACTCTCCCTGATAGTCTGCACTTTTACAATAAAAGGGTAACCAAAGAAGAAGTAATGATATTATTATTTAATGAATCGTTAATAGTTAAGGGGGATGCTTATACTATCAGAGGCGAAAAGAGGCACCTAACGGAAAAATACGAAGCTTGCAATTTGAGATTTTTTTTGATAATTTACAATTTCAACTGTAGTAATTAATAAATATGAATCTGAAAACACTAAAAAGATTTTTTATTTTTTTTTTAAATTTTAAGATAAACTAGCAATTGTAAAAAAATGTGAATTCGTTGCAGGGTCAAATCTTATTATTACATTATATTTTATGGCCATATTTATTATTAAAATTTAGTTTATTAAGTTTTAGATTTTATGTGGTGTAGATTTTTGACTAATTCATCGTTTTAATATTTTTTTATATATATTTTAAAAAACATCGATTTTTAAAAAAATATAAATGTGTATAACTTGAAATCCTTTTTATTTATATCAAATTTTATTTTAGGCATGGTCACAATATTGAAGCTCGAGTTGATATAAATAAAAAGGATTTCAAGTTATACACATTTATATTTTTATAAAAATCGATGTTTTTTAAAATATATATAAAAATATTAAAACGATTAATTAGTCAAAAATCTACACCACATAAAATCTAAAACTTAATAAACTAAATTTTAATGATAATTATGACCATAAAATATAATGCAATAATAAGATTTGACCCTGCAACGAATTCACATTTTATTACATTTTTTTTACAATTGTAAGTTTATCTTTAAGTTTAAAAAAAATATAAAATCTTTTTAATGTTTTCGGATACATATTTATTAAATAATACAGTTGAAATTGTAAATTATCAAAAAAAATCTCAAATTGCAAGCTTCGTATATTTCCGCTAGGTTCTCTGCTGGCATGCGTCTCCCCCTTAAGGGGTAGGGTTGTGCCTACAGAGGCGTCTAGCGGAAAAATACGAAGCTTGCAATTTGAGATATTTTTTGGTAATTTACAATTTCTACTGTATTGATTAATAATTAACATTAAAAGATTTTTTTTAAGTCAAAGATATACTGACAACGTGACAAATTCACAATATGTTATAATTTTTTTTTTACAATTATTATTGTAAGTTTATCTTTGACTTAAAAAAATATCTTTTTAATGTTTTCAGACACGTATTTAATAATGAATACAGTTGAAATTGTAAATTATCACAAAAAATGTCTCAAATTTCCGCTAGGTACCTCTCTAGGTACAACCGTCCCCCTTAACTGCTAAAAATTACGTCCAACCATGACCCATTTGTGGATATTATCGGGGCATTCGCTGAATTCTTATTTATCAACATTTTTGGTCTAGTAGTGATTTATTGGCATTGTCAATAATTTTTGCGGGAGACCTATACAATTCATATATTGAATATACACAAGGTTTTAAGAATTTTTGATTCTTTATTATAGAAAAAACATAATTTAAAAAAACCTCAGAAACATACATAAGTATTAGAAAAAAATAGAAAAAAACGGTTAGACCGAGTGGGACTTGGTTTTACGTCTTTCACTTTCCGGTGTATACTTTAGGTACTTAAAATTATTATTTTTATTGTTCACAATTTATACCGTAGGGTTACTGCCAAAAAATGGTAAGTCTCTAAATTATTTTATGGAGTAATTGCAATTGGAAGTTTGATATACCCTCTAAAATCAGACTGTCATTTCTTTGCGCTTTATTTGCATGTTCTATATTTTATCGGATGGCCTTGAATGTTTTTTTGTTAACTCTAAATACCTAAATTATCGACTTAGGTACTAATTTTTGGCAGCAACGCAATGATATATGAAGCTTAGCTATAATTGTGCAATAATATTATAATAAAGTCTAACACTAAACATGGTCGAATGAATCTTAGCTGGTATGGCGTAGCCATTGGATATTACTACTCACTATAATCAATAGTTCTGTTGTTAAATACGTTTGAAACTCCATTCTAATTTGTAACAAGAAAATATTTCCATGGCATCCAGATAAAGATAAATAAAAAAGATGTAGGTATAACTCAGTGGCGAAGACTCCATACTAGGCGATTATTTAAAGCCTACCTTCTTAAGAAAAATATTTTTTAATTGCATATTGACATATTTATATACTTAATCACTTCACTATTTTATGTTATATAAAAATAATTTATTTTGCCAACGAGAGATGTCGTATATGTAGGAATGTATTACAGTATTACACAGTTTACAAAACAATCTGCAAAGGTATTAAAAATATATACCACAGCGCGCCGTAAATAAGTAATAAACGCCGCGACGTCTCGACGTAAATAAATTTCCGATTATGTGTGAAATAATTCTGATTTTTTTTCGTATGGACTTTACGTCTCGTAACCTCAGCAAGTCTGCTGATTTGTACGAAATAAGGTAAGCTCCTATCGCAGAGCCTAAAACATTCGCGCATCATATTGTTGTCACGACTGCGCACTTTGTCCAAAATCATTAATAATTAGATAATTAAAAAAATAATTTCAACGGCGTTTAATCGAATATTAATAAATTAGTGAGTATAGATTGTTTTTAAAAATAAAAATAAATTTTATCTAATGATTTTTGATGGGTATACATGTTTTGAAAAATACGTAATTTAAACACATCGCTTATTTTTATGTCATCAATGAGTTTTTGAAGTTTCATTGAATTAGTGTGTCGTTGTCATTTATTAGTGTGTACCTATTCATTAGTAGTAAATATCGTATTATTCTCGTAAGTATACCTGACAAGTGTGCTCTTTTTATCAGATCTCCACAGCCTACCTCTTTCCAAAAGTCACCCTTCGCCACTGGTATAACTACATTTGTCCTATTGAAAACCTTTCAAATAGTATCACTAAATAACACAGTTTACCCAACTATTTAAACAGCTAAATGTAAATCAATTTTTGTCTGATCAAAACCAATGACTAATGACTTTTCCTCTATTTGTTTAAAGTTTATTATTAACATTACTTACAATCTGTCAGAGCATATAATAATTATATATATATATATATGTATATACATTATTATGCTTGATTTGGGAGAGAAAACTTTATTTAGTTATTTAATAATTGTATTACATTTAATTTCATTGTGTTAAATCTTAAATTTATTACCGGCCCACCTGTTTTGTCAGTGTTTGCTATGTGAAGCATTCTTGTTCAACCGTAACATTTCCATCGAGAAAATTTAGTTTACTCGTAAGTGGTTATTACTTTTTGCATAATTCATAATGCCGTGCGCGTGCTGTTATGGACAAGTTTTAGCGGAAACCCGATGTTTTTGCCTAATATTCGAGAGATTTCTAGCATCAATTACGATAAGAATATCATAAATTTATTAAATGAACGTATTTATGTTGTGCCTATTAATAAACCTTTGTCTCAAAGAATATACTAAAATGCAGGAACCCAACGAGTGATTTGTATGAGGCTTGTATGGGTTCTATAGTCGTGTCGCAGAAGTAAATTGCTACATTCGACGATAGTTATAATAATAATATTATATTACCTAATTTTTAGCGCGATAAAGCTATCTGTTAGCATAAATGAAGATGTTTGATTACATACTAATCAAGTCTACGAACATTGGATATAACCGACAAAATATCCAGTCAAATGTGAAAATGTCAAAAACATTCTGTTAATCTTATGCATGTTTAAATAGAAGTATCACCGCTTGTAAACAATATTCTGCACATGATAATCTAATAACATTAATTACTTATAGAATATTTGTCAAATAACAAAATTCATTTATATTACACGCATTTTCGTAGTTTAGGAGTTAATTATAAAAAAAAACAGGAGACTTTAAAAGTGCAAACGAAACTTGATTCTTTTTTAAAATCAGGATTAACGAAAGCAAACGCGTCGACATATTAATATGACACTAAAGTCACTCCACAATGGGTGTGTCTGGATATATTATATTATTATCATCCGAAGATGAATAAACATGATTTTTATTGACCCGAATTATACCGTTATATCGAGGTTCTACTGTATTACCATTTTTATCCAATATGAAACAATTTTCCGTAAATAGTTTACCACATTGCATTCGAAGTATAATCAATAACTAGCCCTACGATCATAATTCACAGCTTCATATTGCAGAGACCTGACTATATAGAACTGTGATAAGTCTGTAATATTTAAATATTTGATATATTTATTTGACTAACCTAACTAAAATTGTGATTCCTAAAATGAGAAAAGACAAGGCATCTTAATAATTGCACATACATATTCCTTTCAAAATATACAGGTTAGTCTGACTTGGGTCTTAAGATAGGACCCCATTTTTTAATTTGTGTATTTTATACGATTTTAGAGACATAGCGACGGAGCGACGGAGCGATTCTTTTGAAATGTCATAAACAGATTTTCGACAGTTGTTTATTAGCGCATCTATAATATATTAATTAATTTAACTGTCAAATGAAATAATGTTTTACTCACAAAGAACTCGAATAATTATAGCTACACAGAGGCATTAAATTTTATATCACAACATTATAATGGTGTTTTTAAACAATATTTTAGTACAATTGAATTGGTAGGTATAGAAAAGGTATATTCGGCACCAGTGGCGCACCCAGGATTTAATATTGGGGGGGGGCAAGGAGGATAATGTAAATTAGTCCCAAAGGATCTTTTACTTTTCTCGTTTATCGGCCGTTTGTCTATTGCACTCGGTGTACCTACACCATGGTCTCCACATCCTGAAACGGGCCCTCAAGATAGGATATTTGGTGGCCCCCCTACCTACCGCAAAGATTAAAGGCAGTGTGAAACACTACATTAACGTTTTTCAAATTGTGTTTTAGTTCAAATTAAGGGTACTCATACAGTGAATTATTGGCGATTTTTAATATATCTACTTTAATAATGGAGCTGCCGAGTATCGACACATAATAATCAAAAAATATATTGCACAATTATATAATTGAAATTGTTCATTGCCATAAAGTATAATAGCGCCGCAGGCGACTTTTTTTTACTAATAAAGCTAATGTATGATGTGTGTTTATCTCACTTATCTGGCCAACCTGACACGCCGGGCCCCCCACAGCCCGGGCCCCCAGGCTAGAGCCCTGTCAGCCCTCCCCAGCCATTACCTACACCACTCCGGAATTCGGGTGGACACCGAGAATTTTTTGACAGTTCCATTAGGGATTGGGTTTCTAAAAAAACCTGACATTAGTGTTTCGAATTTTTTTCTAAAAAGGGTGCTGGAGAATTACAAATCATTTTTTTGCCGTATTTTTATTTGTCTAAGCCCAAAAGTATAGTCTTTCAATTTCAATGTTTAAAATCATTGGGGTGCCAGGGCTCCTTGCCTCCCCCCCCTGGGTGCGCCACTGTTCGGCACATTGAATGGTTAAAAAAAATTGACGACACGTTCATGTGTATGATAAACAGTTCTTTGGAATTTACTATAATTTTTAATATAAATATTTTAAATAATAGTGATTGTATTTTATTTTTCACATTAATACAATTTTTATCTCGGTTTGGCTCTGAAAATTTTATTTTTATTAGAGCTTTTGTATTGAATATTTATGTACTTCTAACAATAAAAAAATCAATTTTCATGGTTTATTTTGGTAATATTTTCAAATTTATTAAATTATATTGAAAACATCAAAATTCATATATCTAATTTATGACAGGTGTGGGCAATATGAAATTTTCTACGCATTGCAAAATAACTTATAGCGAATTTGATGTCGCAATAATATTTTATTCAGCTTTCTCATAAATTTTGTCCACATCTATAGGTATACATAATATTTTATATAAAAAGTTCTCAATAATATGTTTGATTTTTTATGTTATTCTACCCATAAATAATTTTAAGTTGAAGCAAACAAAAACTTAACTTTAAATATCATACAAGATGCGACAGTTTGGATTTCGAACGATCGGTTATTCGTTTCACATATTCTGATACTCGTATCTGCACTGATCCCACAGTGCTTGCGAAAGACGTGAAAAGTTTATAAAATAAAGCTCTGAATTCATCTCTAAGCGACATTCGCACGTCTCGTATATTATATGAGATAGTATTATTTAGTGATGTCAGTCAACCGGTTCGTATCATTTCCTACAAACGTTAAAATACGCATTGGTTTTATAAACCCGTTGCGCGCTGTTACAGTGTGAACATATTATGACCATTTGTGTAATCTTACTTGGTACACAACTTCGATACTGAAGAAAGTGGATATACATTATCCATCTAACAATAAATTAGATTATGATAATCCACATCTCCATGTTCCGGATGATCTAGCGCCAACATTGTCCAGTTGCTTTAGCTGACTGAGCCAATTGGGAGGGCAATAACTTTTTTCAACCAAATTGCTTCGGATGTTGATATATTTCACCTACGTGGTCGTTGATTTATTTAGCTCATTCGGTGTGCTTCCATGCTCTAAATTTTTATAATATTTTTTTATAATTTTGTGTCTATTTACTTTACATTACTTTAATACCATTACTTGCTTTCAAATGTCACGTTGTGAACGTCTTAAAATTATAATAAGTAATGTTCACTGTATGTCAAGAAAAAATCTCTTGTGACGCAGTCCAGCCATTTCAGTTTTAGCCTTCCATGCCTTCTCATGCCCTCGTGTGTTGCGTACATATCCCTCCTTGCTGCTTATTCTTCCGGCCTTCTATATACGTGAATTTTCAAGACTCTTTTCTCAAAAATATGTTTGTTGAGTAGCCAACATTCTAATCCATCCGTTATAACTGGGCGCAGTTGTTTTAATTTTTTAATTGACTAATATTTGCTTAGTTGATTCGGCGATTTATTTAGTCGCTTCTTTTATTTATGTTTGTGACAAAAACACAAGATAAACAAATTACTTCACAGTTTATAAACTATTAACGCCAACGATAACGCTGCTATTATCATTTATTGATGTTTGTTCATTTATTGATTTATCACTGTTGATAACTGGCATGTATTTTTGTATATTTGGCTATGCACCTTGATCAACGAATGTAATACAAAGACAGAGACTAACTCGACTTGATATGGAACGGATATTATAAGTCTCGTGGATAGTCAAAAGAATTTAATGTATCTTTGCCAGCAAAAGAGGTTTTCTTTGGTTTTCCTGCACCGCAATCTAGTGTTTTTTCACCACACAGTCCAAAAGATAGACGCTTTTGGGTAAAGTTTAGAGAAGATTAAAAAGATCTTCTCCTGATTCTCCAAATCAATAATGAATTACAGAGGGATTAAACCGAGTCCCGGAATCTAACTGATTAGTGTTACATATCATTTACGACTGTAGCTGCAGAATAATAGCGATCAGATATCTATTTTTTAATGTATCAAATTACTCTGCAGATATATATTCCCAGCGAATCAATTTCCAGCAAACAACTATTAGCTAGATCTGCAAGTCAATTGGCGACATTAGATACGGTATATTATTACATCATATCACAGCACATTATATCATTACGGTGTATTAGCCGAATAATCATTTTTCATGGTATTATATTTTCTTACGACTGTAATAATAAATAATATTTCATTTCGCTACTCGAGTTAAAACGCTGACTCTATAATTAGTCCAATATGATTATGTAACAGAAGTTAATGTTAATTTATTACTTTGTATTGTATAAATAACGAAAAATAATTTATCTAAATGTCACTCGAATCCAAGTACCTAGCTCGTAGCTATCTCAGTAGATTATATATACTATCATTGTATAATATACTATTGTACCGATACGCTGCTGATAAATCTCACCCTGCTACATCGTAGACTTCATTATCATCATCCTCAACCCACGCATCGAACACCACAGTAGTGACCCAACACGACTCTCAGTCACGGTGTTTCGACAAAGTAAAAAAAACATACGCGTAAGTATTAGTGTTTCACTAATACAAGAATATGAAGTCTTTTGACAATTAATAGATTCCTATCATTTTCTTTTTAACATCTTTTTACTATCAATAGGACAACTAGCGCTTCACAAGCTTCAAATTATTAATTGTCTATGCTGTAATTTTGTTCTAGAAAGGTTAAAATAAAAATTATCTATCATGCATGCGCCATTTATAAATAAGTAGGTACAAAAAATAATTACATTATCTAAATAATTATGCTATCTATTTCAAAAACTTACGTCAACTTAAACCAATTAACTTAAACGATGCTGGGGGGCAGAACTGATTTATCTAGTTAATTCTAAAAAAATAATTACCCCACCCATATTATGTATTGCTCTATTTTTATTTTATTTTTTATTTGTTTCTTTATTAAACACCGCAACAGACCTTGAAACCCGATAATAGTCGTAAAACTCCCAGGCTTGAGGAATTTACATAATTATATTAAGTAAATATATTTTAACCTCACCGGGAATCGAATCCAGAACTCCGAGATGCTACATCATTCTTCTAATATCCCATGGATTCATTACAACTCTGATATTTTCAAAGGAGATGTGAATAAAATGTTCATTTATTTGTATTGGTAATGGGTAAATGTGTCCAAAAGGTTAACATGCGGAATTATGTATAGGAGCATTGCGACTTTAATATAGAACCGGTTGTTAGAAAATTGGATTCACGCCATTGCGTATAATATGGATATGTTCAAGTATACTTGCAGAAATCTCATTCAAAATCTAGACACGGTTGTGTAAATCAGGCGTGGTAAAGCAATTTAAAGTTTGTAGGTCTTTAAAACTAATCCAAATATAAACATTTCACTTACAAAATTCACATAACACATTTTTTTAATCAAATTAAACACCATTTATATTGTTAAAATATATTAAACAAAATTAGATGTAAAAATATTAATCAGAAAATAATGTAACATTATAAAGGTTTCAAAACATCAGTAAAGTGTGTAAAGAAATGTTGAAATACACTTTACATTAAGTATAAAAAAATATGAACACTCTCATCGTAAACATGACAATTTATAGATCCACGAAGAGACAAAAATCCAGTGGTTACAGGTTCAAGTCTCTTCGGAGGTTATACTTTTTCAAAAAGTTTTTATTCTACTCGGTATATATATATAATTGAGGTGTTTTAAAATTATGTATATAAAATATAAATAATTTTACATTCTCAAATCCTGTGAATTATTCGTTGAATAAAATAAATAGTTTATATATTACAATAAGCTTAATAATTAATTAGAAGAAGCATTTTCTTCGTCTTCTTTTTTATGCAGCGTCTTCGATCAAAGATTTATTTGCAATCTAATTTCAATACATCTCCTCTTGCTGCGCCACTCGTATAAACAACCAACGAATTGGACATTTTATTCATTGTAACCCGTCTCTACGTGAATAAATGTTCATACATCATAACGGCGCGTAATGTTGCAAGTCTCTCTCGCGTATACAGTGACGCGACGTGACCTCCTGTCAAAACGGATAAACGTCATTTTATATATTTAAGTAGTGATTTGTATTGGTGAAAATATTAGGTAAATTAAAATAATAATGTAAACCTTCCAATTCGACATAAAACAAATGTAATAGTAATAGTGTTTATCCAAAATTTATATCTACAATTTAAAACCAATAAAACACCACCACTGTGTATTATTCTTCACTACCCGAATTTACCATATCACGCACGCTCAACGCAACCTTCTAAATAAGATAATCTTAACATCTGGGCTACATTAGCACCTTTGATAACCCTCGATTGATAGCAGTCGTGACCTAGTTTAATATTTACAATACGTATTCATATTTATTTTATTTTTAATATTAAAAATATATAAACCCTTTTACGGTTGGTAAGGTATGTCTCGCTGTAATATTGGATGCAAAGGCAGCAGCAGGCCATCCTACGATCGGAAGCTTAGAGGAAATAGGCAACAAAATTTAGTATGTAGAAACTTACCCTTTAAAAGAGGGTGTATAAACGAACCTCTTGAAATGATCGGGCTCACGCAATTGAAATAATTCACGAAAAATTTAGTTTACCAACGAAATAGACCGGACAGGACATTTATGGAGGTTTTGTGAATTTATTGAAATTTTTATTGCCCATGTTATACTATAATATATTACAATGGTGTATTTTGAACGAGTGTGGAATACGTTTATTTTACACATCATATGATAAAAATTATGTATTTGCTCATTTTATTACAGAATATTTTATTCAGAGAAAAATAGCACAAGACGGCCAAGCGGCTAACGCGACGACTTATAATATCGGTTCGAATCTTGGGTCTGGCAAATACATATTGTTTTTCAATGTGTGTTTGGTGTCAAGAGTATGGACCTAATATGTTGATCAAGTGACTGATATATTATATTTCTCGTAAAACAAGGATCTGTTAATACAAACCTTTACACTGTCTACACTGTGGAGGCACATATTATGATCTTTTTAGGATCGGACATGGTCAAAAAAAATCAATAAAACAATTTAACTTTTTTCATAAGCTCTCAACAAATTTAGGGTGGATTACAATTAAGAAATTTGGAATCCCTGAATTATTGAATCCTTCGTATTTATTATTTTCAAAATATCCTGCTATTTTTACCTAATCATTATTATTATTATTATTTACTTTATATTAATTTTATATAGGTAACTTATTTTTGTGAAGTACGAGGGTGGGTCAATAAGTCCTTAGAAAAGCCGACAGGTGGCGCGACTAGTACTGTAAGCGGTTTGTTTTCATGCATCGGCACTACCGATTCAGTATGCTGCGAAGTTTCAATCAGATTGGTCGGGTTGTTGTGTGTTTCTCGTACATTTAAAAAAAAAAATTGCTTGTGGAAAATGGAAAAATGGAAAATGGAGAAAATTGAGTTTAGAGCTGTTATAAAACATTTTAATATAAAAGGGTTAACAGCAAAGGAAATAAAAAATGAGTTGGATTTAGTTCACGGCATATCTGCTCCTTCACTTGCAACTATTTATAACTGGTTAAATGAATTTAAACGTGGTCGTACATCAACAAAGGATGAACCACGCTCAGGACGTCCTGTAGAGGTGACTACACCAGAAATGATCAATAAAATCCACGATATGGTGTTAAGTGACCGAAGATTAAAGTTGAGTGAGATAATTGAGGTTACAGGGATCTCAAAAGGTAGCGTCATTTCTATTTTACATGACAAATTGGGCATGAAAAATATTTCTGCAAGATGGGTGCCGCGTTTGCTCACAGTCGACAATAAACGCAATAGGGTGGTGGCCTCTAAAGCCCTGTTGTCGCTCATGCAACGCAATCCGGATGAATTTTTTCGTCGCTTTGTGACTGTAGATGAAACATGGATACACAACTATACTCCCGAGACGAAAGAACAGTCAAAGCAGTGGATTGCGAAGACAAACCATGTCCAAAGAAGGCGAAAACCGTAAAATCAGCTGGTAAGGTTATGGCTACTGTATTTTGGGATGCACGTGAAATTATTTTCGTTGACTATTTGGAAAAAGGAAAAACAATAACAGGGGATTATTATGCATCTTTATTGGACCAGCTAAAAAACGAAATTGAAGAAAAACGGCCTCATTTAAACAGGAAAAAAATCCTCTTTCATCAGGACAATGCCCGTGTTCACACATGTTTACGATCAATGGCTAAAATTGAAGAATTGAAGTTCGAATTGGTCGACCACCCACCGTATTCGCCAGATTTAGCCCCCAGTGACTTTTTTTCCTTTTCCCAAACTTAAAAAAATGGCTAAGTGGACAACGTTTTTTTTCAGATGAAGAAGTCATCGATCGGACAAATGCTTATTTTGAGGACCTTCCGAAAACTTATTTTTCTGACGGTTTAAAAAAAATTGAGAAACGTCTAACCAAGTGTATTGAGCTCCAAGGAGATTATGTTGAGAAATAAAAAAAAAATACAAAAATAAAAACTGTTTTAATGCTTTTTTCTAAGGAATTATTGACCCACCCTCGTATCATAATATATTACTTTTATTTTGTTAACTGTCAATTCATGGTGGAACTGTATTGTTGTTTAATTTAATAAAACGCATTTTTTTGTAGTACTTATTCCACTTTTAATCGATAAATTAGGACCGGTTACCTATTGTTATATTATTTCTGTCGCTTTGGATTTTGTTTGATAAATATTGTTTTTAAACAAATGTATTCAGTTGAAAATGTCCCTCTGAGGCGGACGAAACCGGTCCTAATTTATTGATTAAAAGTGGAATAAGTACTAAAAAAAATTGCGTTTTATTAAATTAAACAACAATATCATATATTATTTTATACATCCAAAGAAAATTGATAGTTTCTCATTAAATCAATGTAAAGGTGAACTTTTTTTTTATTGACCGAATTATTTACAAGATTTCAGAATCTGACATTCTCCATTGAACATATTATTTTATAATTTGAAAAGACTTCAGATAGTTACCTATATGAAAAATGTTTGGAAAAATACGACCAACTTGTATCCACTGTGATATATCTTTTTTTGACTATGTCTGATCCTAATAAAATCATATAGACCTCCACAGAGTGAAGGTTTTTATTACTTACGTTGTTATTATTACTTACTTGTTTTTACGAGAAATGGATGTTAGCCATTTTCCCAATCTATTAGGTCCATACTCTGACTCAAACACAAATTGAAAAACAATATGTGTATTTTCCAGACCCGTGATTCAAACCTGTGACCCACGACGTCATAGACCGACGCTGAAGCCGCTCAGCCATCGTGGTCCACTTAGTCATACTTAATTACAACGAAATTAACCAGTATTCATATATCTGAAACGCGTCACAAATTTTGTTAAGGCTATACTTAAGTTGAGGTATTGTCTAAAAATATCGTGACTAGGCGATGCGCGGATTGTGAAAATGACACTATGACATGTAGACAGACTAATGAGCCTAATGAGACTAATGAGACACAGACTAATGAGCCGAACGAAATATAATTTGTTATAAAAATTCAACATCCGTCCATTTAATGTTATGTTATTTTTAAATTAGTAATAATAATAGTATATTCATTGACATGTTTTCTTTTTTATCATCTTCAGTTGAATAGTTGTTTAGTGATCTTTACACGATTTAAGAATATATTCCTCCGACGCCATCACAAAACAAATTGACGTGCTTACACCTCGACCGTCGATCTCCGATTGGCGACGAGTGAAAAATTTCGTCCCACCTACTGTTGAAATTTTATTGGCCGTTTCACTTATGTATGCTCTTAATATTATCAATCGGCGTTCGTAATTATTTGAATCAAGGAACCAATAATAGCTTACTTACCTTGATTCCTAATCGGCGCCATAATCACTCCAAATTGTTTTTCATGTAGGTACTTACTTGCACTTACTTATAATTTAGTAAACTATTTTTTATTTAACCTAAAATTCACATTATTTATTGCGCATACATAATTTGAAAACACTACAACCTACTATAAAACAACACAAACACCGAACAACGTTTACTATAAAAAATCTTGGAGACTGAAAAAATGCTTTTGTAAGTAGTAAGCAATAATCATTCAACGACCAAAGTGAGTGGGCGAATAATTCGTGATGTCTCATAAATAAATGGTATATTTAAATAACTTTATAACAAGGATGCGATGCAGTTCATTCGTATTGCATTCAGTCATTCATTTTAATATATAAATTAATGTCATAACATCACGTGTTATATTAACTTTTAAGTTAAGCGTAATCCGTCCCGGGTCGCAGAAAAGCATCCCATGAATTATTGCATCACCATCTCATCACCTGAAAATATAATTATAAATTATAATATAGTAATTTGAATCTAATATACCCCGTTTACACGTACATGGATTTACTGTTGACGGTACGTATTATCGCGGTCAAGAAAATATACGTGTACACGTATATTATCCTGCAGCTGCAAAATTGCATGCATCAATTAAAAAAGTTCGGAAACTTCTGAATTTTCATGCGACAGTTGGGTTTTTTTTTGATTTGCGCCTGCGCAGTAGAACGATACTGGCGAATCTGCCGACAAAAAAACGAACTTCACCGAGAAAATACTCATTTTGCGGTTAACCGATTTTTAAGACCTGTCAAATTGTACTATAGAATGACAACATTCTGCGACAGTCAGCATTTTACGTGTCACGATAGTTTAAAATACACATTATTGCTGCCAGTAAATCCACGCACGGAATCATTGCACGGAAACGGGCCCAAGACTAGAATCTTTGGCGGGCCCCCCTACCTATCGCTACGGTTAAAGACTAGGTGACACTTGACTTTACAATCATTTTCCAAATGGTATTCGAGGTAAAATTATTTAGCGATTTTTGTATTTTTGAAAACATCTACTCAGTTGAATTATGGAGTTGTTGAGTATTGACACACAATAATCAAAAATTGTATCTCATAACCACTTATTTTAAAATGTTTACATGATTAAAGTAAAATAGCGCCGCAGGTAACTTTTTTTGACTATTAGAGCATTTTTTTAATGTGCGTTTATCTCACTTATCTGGTCGACCCATCACGCCGGGCCCCTCCTACCTCTCAGGCCAGAGCCCTGTCAGCCTCCGTCTTGCGGGGGCCATGTACGGCGTTATAAGTTAACACGTTTTTATGATTTCAAACACAGTCAGCATTTTCATATAATATAGTTAGAAAAAATTGTCAGAATAATCGTTTATTTGCAGACACGTTAAGTGGCCAGTCTATAAGAATGGGGCGATGTTAACGTAATCTGTTGAATTGTTAAATGCTGATGTTTATATCGCGTGTTGTGATTTTGAATATAAACTGAAAATCAAGTCAATTAATCAATCACCTCTGGAATTGGTTTCGCTGGCCACACCTTTAACAAGTTCATTTATACCACATCAGACTTTAGACTTTTAGATATGTGCGTACGCAAACAACCTTTTATAGCAGTTTATCGCAAAATTGAAGCTTAGAAAATCGTCGCCAGCAGATAATTTGCTTGTCCATCGTTAATGAATTTCATGACCGAATATCTAGGAATATATATTATGACAATCCAATTACTGCATTGCCATAGCACTATCTCTTGGAGTGTGACTAGATTGCAATAGCGTGGAGGTAGGCTGTTAAGATCCGCCATAAATAGTGCACATTAAACTTTGTTAGTCATACGTATTTGTTTTTATTGAACTAAGGCTACAATAAAATTAGCAGATGGTGTTAGTTAATTTTAAAAAAATAATAATTAAACCGTCTAAATCAAACCATAATAGTTTTGGTATATTTATTATTTGTTTTCGTTGGATTAAGAATACATATTACACATATTAATTGTTGGTTCATTTTTTTAAATTCATTAAGCCCTGCCTAACCAAACTATAATAGATAAAATATATCATTATATCTATAAAATATCCAAAGATATGTATGTATTAATTGCATAATTTTAGATATTTTATAGATAGACGAGTAGTTTTTGACTATAATTTACTATGGCTTGGTTCGCAGGGTTTAATTGAATTTTAATTGTTGTCTTATTTTAATGAAAATAAATATCTATGCATGACTGACAAATTTTACTGTGCACTATTCATGACTGACCTTAACAGCCTACCTCCACTCTTCGCAACTACTAGATTGACATAAATAAAAAGATGTCATGTTTAACAAATGTAGATGGCATCCTGTTACCTTATACTTATACCGTTACTCGTATCTCGGTTCAGCTATTCCGGTGATAAAGTAACCCGCGACAAAAAAAAAAGTAACGCGTTACCTCTTCGACAAGTTTGGACATGTCGTTACTTTACCGCCGACATTCTTTAGTGTTACAATGCAGAGAAAACAGTAACGCGATCAAGTTAAAGTTTGAGAGTCAGAGTGAATGTAAGTTAAGTGATGTATTACTAAATACTATAAAAATAGCTATTGATTGTATCGAATTTCTGTAACGTTATGAAGTAACAAAATACAATTTAATAGAACGTGTATTCAGAGAACAGACTAATTAAATATAATTCCGATAGGCTATACCCTACATTTTGACGCATGATTTTGAATGTATGAGTGTCCTACGAAAATGAACCACATATTATAGACGTGCGTGTGTGTTGCAACCTTCAAATTCACAAATATTGAATGAGTGTCGGTGCATAAATCGAGAGCAGTTGTCAGAACGAAGGAATGACGTATTCTTGACACGTGTTTAAGTTTATCCCAAATTCTTCCACACTCGAGATCGGTTGCCTGTAACTACACACCCGTTAGGTATTTCAGTTCTCATAAATTCTATGTTCCCTGGATGTATTCAACCAAACTACTTTGGATATATCTACTGGTTGGACTAATATTAACTGTCATTCTTGCCACCTACTTCCAAATCCCTTATTTATTATGGTCACAAGACCAGACGACGAGCAATTACGGGTCATAAGACGACCGTGATTGCGAATAACATTCAGTCAGCTCAAGAGAACGAATGTATACGTGTTTCCGCACCGCGTTATACAGAGTGATTCAAGAGTTAGATCAAGACAACTGGTATGCGTGTTAGCCTGTTACCGCTAAACTTCATTAATTCAATAATTATTATACAGACTGATTCAGAAGTTGTTCGTGGGCTATGGTCGTGTCAGCTTGATATAGTGTGGCCGTCACCTAAGCGATACTTCTGAATACCTAGCAAGCCGTTATACCAGCTCTCATCATTCATCAACCTCATATATATCATCCATCAACCATGCAACCAGACTACGGAGCCATCATCAACATTATAAAAGGTCAGTGTCTGGCATCCTGTTACACCGCCCCTCCCCCTCTAGATCCATCAACCAAACATCACCCTCAAATTATAGTCCACTGCTAAAAGCACCACCACCTACCTAATATTATATATTATATTCACTTTACATTAATGGAAGTTTAGTGGTTGTTTTATAAAATAGATTCTACATAGCTCACATTTTAATTGCCTTTGCCTAAACATATTAAGTATTTTCATCTATTATTTCCTAAGGAAAATTGGTCTTTTCTTAGGTCAAATTATTCGTAAACGCATTATCTTTCTCTATATCTTTGAAGGTAGTCAAATAGCACGGCCGGGTCTTTCTCGCTGGCGCAATAATCAAAGAGTAGAAAATTAAACCTTGTTGCTGTGTAGTACACAGTCGGGGAAAATGACCTTAGAGCTTTTAATTCTTGAAATTGTGTTAGGAAAAGCTCCCTAGACACACGTGACCTTAATTGTAACAAACATATGACATCAAAGACTGAAAGCTTTTCCTTAAAATATTAAACATGTTGACACTTTAATAATACATATTTGTATATTATTTTATTATAATACACTAAATTACACTTAAGTAGGAAAATATGCGAATATAACCTAATTCGTAATTTATTCTATTTACACTAATTATATTAATTAATATTTTAGTTACAAACACGTATAAGTATATATATTAATTAATTGTAAACCAATAAACAAAGTATTAACATTTCAATACATACTCAAAAATATCAGCATTTCAACTAGTTCCATGATTCGTAAATACTATATTATACGAGTATAGTCTTTTGTCCTGTTATAACTGAAAATTATTAAACCAAACTTGCACCGTTTTTAGACTGCATTATTGGTATTGAATTGGGATTGCAATATCGAATGAATATATCAATACCGATATTTCAGTATCTCTTATTGAGTACCTACCGGCGTTCGTTAAAACATATAGAAAAAATAAGTACATATCAATAAATATAGCTTAGAACACTGAACAAAACTAATACTTAACTTAGAATAATATTTCCTGGGCATAGTATAAAAATGGGAGCGGAACGTAATGTGAAACTTGTGCTTCAACACCTAAAATAATTTCCCTCATATTAGCTCCATTAGTGTATCCCTGACCTCGGATATGACATATGACTAAGTCTAATCATAATAAATCAAGATTCTCTTTCAGCACATCGTTAAAATTTTCACTGCACTGCTCTTTAAAGCAGGGTATCTTAACTTTTATTAGCCGTGACCCAGATTAGGGTAATACTTTGATTTCGCGACCCAAAAAAAAAATATTTATTTTAAAACTATAGGTACTAAAGTGAGTTTTCATTTTGTATTTTAAAGTATTTTAAAGAAGTGATCTTGTAGGTAATAAATATTGAAAAAAATCATGCCAATCAGGTGCCTATTCAAAATGAAAATCGTACCCAAATATAATATTAATTAGTGTCTGTATTTGGGTATGTATTTGTGTTTATTTGTAGATTAGTTATAAATAAAAATAAATAAATGAAAGTAGTAACATGTACGAATATTTGTTTAACTAATATACCTTTTCATAGACTGATAGGTATTATTAATATATCTGATTAGTTAATTACATTACATTTCTAGCATTGGCGATTTTATACCTCTTGAATGTGGTATTTATTGATTATTATTGAATGGTCTATTATTAGGGTCTTGACGAAATATACACCTCATATTGATTATATTATTAGTTATAGGAGTTTTTTACGAACACTTCAACTATTCATAATTTGTTGGTTATATTTTTATTGTGATCCTTGATTTAATAGGTGTTTGATAAAGTTTTTAACCACTTTATTGTTATATAAGTTAGAATTAATTGTATTCATTGTTAGTGCGTAAATTCACATAGTACCTGAAGATGTCGAAAAGCAAAACCCGGGTCGTAAAAAACGACTCAAATGGAATAGTACTAAACTTAAATCCATTAGAATTGTACCCAAATATATTTTAAGATAATATCTGCATCGCGAATATACTAAACAAATTCTAGAAATTCCACTAACTTCTTTTTCTTATCGTGCCATCCTCTATCGGGGGTCGGCCTCTATCAGGGCGACCATTGCTTTATCATTTTTACCCGGAACAGTTCAGTGACCTGTACCCGTCCCAATCACGGAAGTTCCACAAAATACGGAGCCGTCCCCTGCTAGCTATGCTTGCCGTTAATCTTTCCTTGAATGAAAAGTTGGAGAATACTGCACTTTTCCCTTCTCATCGTGTGACCAAAGTACTGAATTTGTATGGTTTTGATATGATTTGTATGATTAAAAGTTCTCGGTCCTTTTCCATTCGATTGAGAACTTCAATATTTGTCACCCGGTCAGTCCAAGGAATTTTGAGGATGCATCTACACAGCCACATCTCGAAAGCTTCTCTTCGTGACATGTCTTGGTTTATCGTTCATACTTCCATACCATCGAAAATAATTGAGAGAACATAACAACAAACCATACATAGTTTCAGATATAAGAAGGTGTCTCATTTTGAGAAAGACACTCTTTGCAATCTCAATTCTAGTTTTAATTTCCTGAGACTGCTCATAATTTTCACTAACAAATGTTTCTAAATATTTATATTGAGGACATACATAAAAAAGGCTCAAAAGTTATATAATAATGTATAAATATTGTTGAACATTTGCAACGATTTTATAAATTTATAAAAAATATTCCTTTTATTCAACAAAATAATTCACAAGATTTGACTATGTAACATTCTATTATATTAACGCAATTTGATAAGCATTCCACGTAATACTCGTAGCTACTAGTTAAATTCATCGTTATTAAGTAGTATGCCCGTAGCTTAATAATATTAACAGTGGTTACTGGTTAAAGTCCGTCAGGTGTAGTATTTTTATTCTAAGAAGGACTTTTCTAGATTTTTACAAATTTACGTTAAATTTATTTTTTACGAAGCACTCCCAATTACCAATCGAAGCAATTTTTGGTCACCTGCTTTAAACTCAGATTATTAAACAACCTATTTATAACAATTAACTCATTGTACAATATCCGATTACAGTAAAATACTAGGTCGCTTTTATTTACCTAGTAATATAGTTTTGTACTGCATCGAATCAATTTGAATATTACACTTTTAGAGGTGTTAGTACTGAAATTATTTATGATAGAAACATACCTAATGGTGTCAAAGTTTCCTGATATATATTTATAATTATACTTTACACCAATCTTTACACTGATTCACTTTGATTCGTGAAAATTATTTTAATAACTACGCTGTTTCAAATTATATATTATTTTCAACTAGACAGTTTTACTTGAATGAACTGGCTTTTATTTACTGTTGTTAAGCAAACACTTTAATATCTTACTTGAGACTTTTCCAATTTTTTTGTATTTTCCTGTAATTGAAATTGTCGAGAAGGAAGACAAAAGTACACACGATTATAACCCTTCTCGCACTTTCTTTGTATGTGTATGTTTAAAATTACTTTCCCATGACTCATTTCTTTCTGTTGTGTGTTATTTTGCGTTTTGTACTTCTTGGATACCAATGGATGACTAGATTTGTCCAACGATTGTCTCTTCTTCGAGCTATGTGTCCAGCCCATCTCCATTTAAGGCTTTTAATAAACTCTATTACATCGCAAACCCTTGTCTGCTTTCTTATCCACTCATTCCTCGTTTTGTCTTTTCGCGTTATGCCCAGCATGCACCTCTCCATACCACGTTGTGCTACTCTAAGTTTTTGCATCTCTCTTTTACTTAGGGTCCATGTTTCACAGTTTAAAGTTATTATTTATTATATAATAGCGTTTATAATACCATTATGTTATACTGAAAGTAAAAGCTGCTCTATTTGTAACCCAATTGTATTGTTTCCGTTATAATTAAATTAAGTACACGCCATTACCGGAGTCCAAAAGAACACTACAATGCTTGTTTTTAATTAAAGTACATATATCAAGCAGAAATATTGAAATTAATTTCTTAGTCAAGTTAAGACATGGATACAAAGGCATTTTTTCAGCACCTACGTTATATGTTATGTGTGGGTGAAAAAGAAGAGAAATAATATATAGTATAACTAAAAATTGTGAAAAAATAATAATTGAATAAGTATATAAAATTACCTAAGTATATAAATTATATCATTATTAATATGTATTTGGGGGATGATGAGTGTAGAGAGAAAGTTTGCTCGGATTTGCTCGGATGAATACAGTGGAGAGCGTTTATTTACTAAAACAACAGTAAATGAATGCAATACTTAAAATGTCAGGAACGAAGTTATGATGGAGGGTACTGGTATAGTCATGGCCCCCATATCCTGAAGCGGGCCCCCAGGCTAAGTTGTTTACCCCCCCTCTCCCACAGTGGCGAAGGGTGGAGGTAGGCTGTTAAGACCCGTCATAAACAGTGCACATTAAACTTTTTCAGACATACATATTTGTTTTCATTGAAATAAGACTACAATTTACAGATAGTGTTGGTTAGTTTTTAAAATTCAATTAAACCCTGAGAAACTAAGCCATAATAGATAATAGTCAAAAAATACATGTCTATCTATAATATATCTAAAATTATGCAATTAAATCATACATAACTTTGAATATTTTGTAAATAGAATAATATTTTTTATTTATTATAGTTTGGTTTAGTCAGGGCTTAATGAATTAACCAACAATATGTGTAATATGTATTTTTAATCCAACGAAAACAAATAACTATGAATGAAAAAGTGTGCACAAATTTTTGACGTATTGCCCAAATTAGACCAAAACTATCATGGTTTCTTTTAGGCATGGTTAATTGATTTTTAAAAACTAACTAACACCATCTGTAAATTGTAGTCTTAGTTCAATAAAAACAAATACATATGACTAAAAAAGTTTAGCGTGCACTATTTATAGCGATTCTTAACAGCCTACCTCCACCCTTCGCCACTGCTCTCCCAACACATCACTAAGATTCAGGACAGTGTAATGTTTTACAGTAGTGTTTCCCAAATGGTATTGCGTGTTTTTTGCGATTTTTGGTATTTTTAAATAAATCCAACTGAATTGTCGGCTCTCGGCATCATATTTTGAAGCACTTATCGCAACCCCTTTTGTGATAGCCAAGTAACATGCGACCCTTCGCCATATTGGACAAAGTTAGTCATTAGTCAGAGAACTAAAAATAATTATAAAATTAAAACCCATGTTTATTTCACTTAACTGGTCAACCCACCACGCCGGGCCTCTCTTAAGCCCGGGCTCCTAGGCTAAAACCCTGTCAGCTCCTCCTTGTGGGGGCCATGGGTATACTACTGGTATTATGATTGAGAAATCTCCTCATAACTGCCCATCGCAACTTCGATTTGTTTTGCTAACAAAATATGAACACCGAAGTGTGTCACATCTGCATTGCTAAGATGGTATGATTGATACATAATAAGAAAAATAAGGGATGTAAAATCAAAGTAAATTGCGTAAAGACACTTACATTCTTACATAATTATTGTCAAAAACCCACTCTTCTTTTGAGTCTCGCGAAGAGCAGTAATTTTAGATAAAAGTAATTTTTCGTTTCGCACGCGGATACACACGATTGATCCTTTTTTGATCTGACACCAAAAAATGAGCTGGAATGGGCTAGGTGATTTTTTTTCGTAGAGCAATCGCGTGGAAACAGAATAAAAACGACCAAGTCATGCGGAAGTCTAAAATGTATTTTATGCTGCCGTTTATCTATACCTACATAATTATTATGTAGAGTGCGTCTTTACTGCATTTTTGCGCTGTTATTAATTGCTTGCGAGGTTATGTTGTCACGTAACCTAACAAAATTTAATATTTTACTTGCTATTTTTTCAAAACGAACCTCAATATCAAATCATTTATATACGAGTAACACACATACGGTGCCCCGACAAAACAGCCCGGACATTGCCGCCAAACCAAATCCGCCCGTACTAACCAGTTTTGGTCAATGCCGCCCTAAAAAATCCGCCTAGACAAAACCGCCCGCAAAAAACACAAAAATAAATAAAACAAGTGCTTTTTCGGTTTTTCGAATTGAGTATCGATAGAAATTTACATAATTACGATAATCAGTGTAATTTGACATTTAATCCGTTGCAGCTGTTAGTAGAGTAGTAACTTAATATCATCAGCTTTTAACACTTAGTACTAAAAACAAAAAAAAAACAATAATACGTGTTTAATCCGATGCAGCTACATAGCTTATACCTGAGTTCCCAAATAGAATACCTGGAATATTTACTATTTATTTTTATATATCTTTATTCCAGGAAACTCAGAAATAATGGGAACTGAAATACGGGTAAGGAGTAGCAGGTAACTGATCTCGAGTAAGGAAGAATCCGGGATAAACTCAAACACGTGTCAAGACATCATCCGTCGAATACTGACAACTGCTCTTGGTTTATTCATTGACGCTCATTGTATTACACACACTATTTCACTTGCATAATGCGTGTTTTATTTTCGTAGAACACTCACACATTCAAAACCCTGCAACAAAATGTAGCGTATTGAATATAGCCTATCGGAATTCTATTTATTATCACTGTGCTGTGCTTTATTCATATTATGTATTTTTCTTTGTGTTTCTAAAATATAATATTATGTAAAAATAAAAATTGTTTCATTTCTAAATTGTTTTGGCGGCAATGTCTGGGCGGAAATTTCCGGGCAGTTTTGGTTCGGGGGGTGTTTGTCGGGACCCTCTCACATACACATGCTACATTCCTTTATGCCTTTATCCCACATAACTTTAAGGGCCTACTTTTTTGACCTTCAATCATTGATTATTAAAGTTTTTAAAATTCAGTGCTGTTATTTTTTTTTTTTGGAATTATTAATAACCATATTCTTGCTTTGTCATACAAGGTGGTTGTTAGTAATTTTGAACAATCACAAACACCCAGTATTTGAGAAAAACACATAAATATTGTGTAGGACCGGGGATCGAACTCAGGAACTCTCGAGTGGAAGGCAAACGCCTTACGCACTGCACCACGAGAGCTGCCTCAGTGCTGTTATTAGTAATCTATTAAAATCATATGAATAATAAGTAATAAGTATGATAATGTTTAAGTTTAACTTTGCTTACTGAATTACTTAGTCTTAAAATATATTCACCAAGTAGTAACTAAATGAAGCAAATAATTAGAAAATTATTATCTTCTATAAGTAAAGTTTGATTAGGTCCTTGAATATTCAATGGGTACATTAATAAATTAGTACTCAAAAAGATATTTTCTTTTGACAACTATTGGAAAGGTTTTAGAAAGTGGGCGGAATTTGAGACCGAACGTTTTATTAAATTCGGCTATTGAAAATAGATTTTCAAAATAATTGATAGACTAGTTGAAAACGTTAAAATTATTCTCAATTTAATTTTCGTAAAATTTCCAACAATATTTTTCCTTTTCTCATGGTCAAAATTACATAATATTTTGACGCCAGTAATACCTAAAAATCATCAAAATATATTTTATTTGGTTTCAAAGATCAAATTTAATTCATAGCATAATGAGACTGTGATAAAGAACAATGTGAGAAATATTATTCAAAAAGCAATGTACAAAATTGTCATTTTAAAACGGTTCAATTTGAAATAGTATTTTACTATTCTTCTATGTACTATTATAAATATACAACTGACACAGAATATTTATACACAATACAGCCATGAAGTCGTGGGAAAAACTTCATAAGGTTATAATAGTGTTTGGTTGGGCCAATTATAGTGGGCCTCATTCCTTTCTTTCCTCCTACCTCAAATCCTCAGTATTGTCGAAAGACCAGGCGACCCAGGTCATGAGTAAATTTGACCGTGATTAAATAATGCCAGTTACCTCACGTTACCTCAAGACATCGGGCGCGTTCTAAGCCTGTTACAACTAGATCGTCACGACTAATTCAAAGCGCATACAAACTGATTCAAAAGTTATTTGTAGACCATGGCCAGAGCAACTTGATGTAGTATGACCGTCACCAAGAGATATTTTTGAACACATGACAACACCGGCTCTTGTCATTCATCAACCTCATTTATCATAGTATTCATCAAAAGTGTACCATCAACTGCCGTACACTGGGCAACCTAACAAACAATACCACGCAAGTAATAGTACAACCAGGCCACGGAGCCAGCCTTAACAGCTATAAAGTTAGTGCCTGGCATCCTAACATTACCACCCCCCACAGCATCCACATCCACCATCACAATCATACTATCAAAATCAATTACAGTCCACTATAAAAATGCGCAACCAGTGTTATTTTTTTAAACTATTGCCCCAAAATAATATCGCCAGACAATAGAGTTGTACCAACTTTTGAACACGCGTCTGGCAAAAATCACATTTTTTTCAGTGTGTATTTGATACACACAAAAAACTTATGATGTTAAGAATTTAGGCGAATAGCTAATAGAAAAAATTAAAGTATGGTAATCTATTGAATCATTCTGCTTAGAAGTGAAAAATTTAATTAAGGATAAACTATGACACGGATAATAATTGGTCCATTGAGTTTATGCTTATATCATAATAGCAAAAATAACAATGCGACTTCCCGGCAAAGACTGAAATCTTATGTACATATTATATGTAATGATCTTACTTCATTTCAAACGTATATTCGAAGATTATGTCTACGATGGTATATACTACATACTTCTTTTCGAAGAAGAGTATGGTTCATTATTCTCTAAAAGTCTTTAGAAGTTGGGACGGGTTTCCCTTGGGGCGAGATTGTTTGCCAAGGTACCTAAGCAAAGTGGATTTATTAAGAAAATATATCACAGACGCGCTTAGTGGCGAATCAGTTGTGCATTTAACTCCGATAAATCTTTTAAAATGCAGTCGAATAATTGTAAAGTTTCATAAATCAATTCGATTAAAACTCAGTTATATTTACATTGCGCGCCATAAGCGTCTCTAATTATTATTTTAGTTTGAAAATCGAAGAGCCAAAAGGCAAACTTTAAAAAAGATAATATTTTAAGCATCGTTCATTATTTCAAGTTTGATTCTTTTCAATAAAAAATAAACATATTTCGTAGACTTTATATAAGACTTAAGAAGTTATTAACTGACTTGGAAATAAGTCATTAACTTCACTGAAAAGTTTTGTCATATTAATTATAAATTTATTGAATGGTGACATGTGTTCGTAAGCCTGTTAACAATAAATATTACATCTATTGACCTTTTGACGTAAATATTTTCAATTAAATATATAATGTTTTAGTAGGCACTCAAAAAATTTACGATGGAAAAAAAATACTAATTTATTTATTTCACACCTTATTAGGTCACTCTCTGACGATAAAATTCTTTTAAGCAAATTCTCTTTATATTGTACGGTTATTTTATGCCATCGTTATTAGTCATGGTTGTTTCATTGTTTCAAAAAGTCTAACTTCATCAACTCTTCTCTGTCCCTAGTTCTTCGCTGCAATGTAGTTCATTCGTATATGAAGATTTCATTGCTCTGGTGGTTTTTAAGGCCTTGTCCAAATTTGACTCGCGCGTTTTCCAGGTACAAGTGATCTAATTAAGCCGTCTACAAGCACTCGCTAGATTCTCGATAACGCGACGCTTTTACCCCCATTTCAAAAATTAAATTACGACCGCTTTGCGCTCGAGGCAACATTTTTTGTGACCATTCCAAAATAAATCATGTCACCTAGTTTGTATGCTGCCGATAATAGGTACATCTTCCCAATTATCGCGGCATATAAAATCTCAAAGGAACCGTGGATCATCATCGAGTTGTTAGTCTTTATTCTCGCACTCGCATTTTTTTATGCCCATTAAAAAATGTCTTGTACACTGCCAAATGAAACGCAACATATGGCCGCAATCAGTGACGTCCCTTGACAAAATGTCGTCCCTAGGCAGCGCCAAAATTCCGCCCCATTTTTATGCAGTATTTTTTACCATACTATCATGACTCCAATATCTAAAAAATGTGTTGTATGTATACATTACTAACAAAATAATACCACTAAAACATACAAAATTAAATTTAGATATAAAAAGCGCATAAATATAATATTACTAAGTTAGACACTACATAAATCACCTGAGTCTGAGGTCCTTAAAAGATACACCTGACAACTGTTAAACCTTTTATGTTAATTAATACATTTTGTTGCCAACCACTGAGCTAATCTTTTTAGTGGAAAGATATTTTCATTATTGCTTAAGTTTCGGTGCCTATTTCCATATATTATACCAAATGATTCTCCACGATTTGCCTCCATTCGAGTGACTGCCACCCCCAAGCGACGCTCAATTTGCCTACCCCCACGGGACGTCACTGGCCACAATAAATTTTTGGTAGAGTAAATGCTTCATAACTTTGCACTCCGGCTCTAGGATGAAAATGATGTAATAATATACCTATTCTAAAAATATTTTTTTTACATAATATATTACATATTTATTTATTACTACATATTATATTTATACAAGCGAATATCATTTATTTGATCTAATTTTATGCGAGGTAATCAGGCAAATTGTAGTAAAAAAAAAAGTGTAGTACAAAGTGCAAAAAATGTGCAAAGTTATAAAACGTAGAGATGCTCTACTTGTGCGTAAAGCGCAATGAGACATGCGCCATCTGGACAAGATCCGAGGCAGTTCCCCGTTTGTTCAGCGGCTATGTGCCCTTTTAGAGCGTTCCATTACTATTCCAGCAACTTGTCGTTTCTATCACATAACGCAGTGCTCCGCAACCTTTTCTCACCCACGGCACACCACACGTAAAACAATTTATACACCAAAACATGGTTCCCACATCATGAAGGGGGACCCCAGGCCACGATCTTTTGCGGGCCCCTTACCTATCGCTAAGATTAAAGACAGTGTGATACTCAAAAATAGCGTTTTTCAAATGGTGTTCTCAAACGATAAAAATTAATGGTATTGATTGTATGTTTTGTTGGTATGGTATTGTACGATTTTTCGTATTTATTCATACATCCACTTGAATTATGATTAGTTGTCGAGTTAAGAATAATTATTTGTTAAGTATTGATACAATAATAATAAATAAAGCCTTAAATGGAGATCGGCTGGACACATAGCTCGAAGAAGAGACAATCGTTGGACAAATCTAGTCATCCATTGGTATCCAAGAAGTACAAAACGTCCGCAAGGTAGACCTAGAGGCCGCTGGATCGATGAAATGATAAAGTTCTGCGGAAGTACGTGGCAACGCAATGCACAGGACCGAGAGAAGTGAAAGCAGCTTGAAGAGGCCTTCATCCAGCATACGTTAAAGTGCCCACCACCACCCGTCATATATGCACAACCGTGGATATGCACGGCCGCTTTCTATGACGCTTTAAACGTGTCTGAAAGAAGTGATTTTAAGTGCTCATTCTGTCCCGAGACGGAGCCGCACGGGACTGATGCTGCAACCATGCACCGTAGTGCGTAAAGAAGAAAGTTAAGAAAGAAAATGTTTGTTTTTGGACTGGCTCTGCTGTCCGCTGACGTTAAGCGCTTTGTGTACCCGCATACTGAGTGTCACGAATTGAAATGGATGAGTCTACGGAAGAGTCGGGACTATCCCGCTCCCCATACGACGCTGCAAATTTCTCAAATGCCGCAAAGTTGGCTTCGGTTGCTACCAGATCTCCATGACCAATTGGGCCCGTGTGAGGACGGACCCTGGCATCCAGCAGTGGATAGATTCAGGCTGATGATGATGAATTGTATCTTATAATCACATGTTTTAAAATATTAAAACCAGCGAATAAAATAGCGCCGCAGGCAACTTTTTTGGTATTAGAGCAAATTTGTAATTTTTGTTTAAATGGTGAAAAAATTCAATGGTCTGGTGGGTCCTTTGGTACCTATAATTTTAGAGATCCTTGTCTTAACTCTTTCTAATTTATCAGAGCACGTCAATATAGTTTCATTCTGACCTTGCATTGTTTTATTCTATTAATATTATGTTAAGTCCATGCAGGTGCTCAAATATATTACCAGCCATGTACGCAAATTTGGCTAATAATGTCGATATAAATTATATTGATAGTTTTATAAATGCGTTTAAAAATTAATAAATATAAAAAATCTTAACACCACTGCACAGTTATGTACTGAAATATGACTATATTCTAAAACATTAGAGCCAGAGGTTTAAAAGAATACTATTTTATGTAATAGAAATACTTTATGCAGTCATAAAATGTTTAAAATAAATATAAAGGATAATAAGGCTTCAAAATTATATAAATAGTTTATCTACAACGTTTAAGTAATGTCCAGGATCATGCTTTGAAAATAGAATAAAAGCTCCATTTTGACCCACGCTGAGCACGTCCGCCCTTAAGTAAGTATTGTATAATATACAAAACTATTTGTGTTTTGCAACGCGGCACAACCTAGCATCATCTCACGGTACACCGGTTGCGGAGCACTGACATAACGCATTCTTATCTGCCTCCGCATCTATTGTTTTATTTTGTCTTGTCGTGTTATGCCTAACGTGTTGTACCACATTGTGCCACTCTTGTTTTTTTAAGTTATCTAATTCACATACATCCACTATACGCATACGTTAAAATAGTTAGTCACTTATGAAGATACAATTCAAGCTTCCAACTGCGCCCCATGCCACTTTGGGTCTACGAACAATCTCATTATACACAGAAAGATTGTATTGTCCGAGAAGCCTGTAGTCTATTATCACTATTTATCTAAGAATCCTATTTTTTTTATTTTTACCATTTAATGTTTAACACGAATATTTTCTAGTTGCATAAGTTTATAGTTATTGTTAATATTTAATATATACGTATAATTTAGTTCACTATAAGTTTTGGTAAACAGAATTCTCCCTGTAACTTAACGGACTAATACTTCGGCTTGATTAAGAAGAACATTCAACTTCATCCACGATATTGTAGGTATACGAAGTTAAACTTAAGTTACTTTGACATGACACTAACTCACCATACTTACATACAAAACCGTTGTCGGTATCGTCGTAATATTTCCAATTGAATCTAAGGCTGGTATCTTTGAATAGAATGACAGACTCACAAGTTTAATGAATTTGAACTCAGCAGAGATTATCAAATTTTCATTAATTACATGATTCTAACTAGTGACATGGAGTGTTTGCATGACATTGAAAAGTTATGTGCCTTTGTAAACGTTTCTACAATTATGGTAGTATAATAAAAAAAACACGCTGTAGTCCAATGGAGAAGACTTTCTCAGTGACTTACAGTGACTCTGTCATGGCAGCAAAGCGTTGTGGTGGCGTGTTTAAAATATTGTATTGGCTCTTTTTTTAGATGCGACTCCGTTTCTTGTTCGCAATAAACAAAAAAATACTATATGATTCTAATATCACTCCTGATATATTTATTATAAAAAGCTTCAAATTTCGTAAATTGGTAGATCCGTACGCCACGGGAAGGTAAAATGAAATGAAAAAAATTGGGGGTCTTTTTCGTGTGAAATGTGCGATTAGCTGCACTGGAGGGGATTGTTAGTTCATAGTTTTAACACGTGGACAAAAAATTCTTACCCAACCTTACGACGGTCAAAATTAAGACGGCTGAACTGCACCACAGGACATTTAAGGCTCGGTCATAGCAACTGGACAGTGTTGGCGCTATACCAACCAGGATGGATGAAGTTTTTGAAGAGAGGCAAGACCCGCAAGGGTATTAGTTCCATAAATGATGATGACATCAATGGCTAAATAAAATATTGTTAGTATCTATGGTGTTTTTCTTTGTAAATATTAATAACCACGTCTTTATTTTTTCGTACAAGCTGGTTGTTAGTAATTTAATTTAATTAACAATCACAAACACCCATTCTTTGAGAAAATCACATAAATATGTTGTGTCCTCACCAGCATCTAATCCAGAGCTCCCGGATTGAAGGTCTGCGCCTCATGCACTGCTCCACGAGAGCCGTCTTTGTAAAAGCCATATTCCATTGGCAGACGCACAGACCCAACCCGATCCAACGATCGACGCCAACCGTCGTCGCTAGCTATTTGCAATTACACACAACGATTCAATCTCGTTGGTCCTTGATTTGATTGGTTAAAATAATACTAGTGTTGCTATTATTAAAAATATAGGTTGAGTGAAAACTAGATATTTCTTAGATTGGTGGCTACACTGAACGCATTCCCGCGCATTTTTATGTCAACAAAACTGAGCTGTCAGCTGTCAAACCTAGCGAGCATCAGATCTGTTAAAATTTATGCGGCCGTTTGACATTTATAGAAAGTTTGTATATTTATTGTTAATTTACATCATGAATAACTGGGCGAGCTTGAATCTCCAAACCAATTGAGTAATTCGAATATCGAAATCGAATAATCCAAAGACTAATTTATTGTAGCGAGTATGGCTATATTTCAACTGGCTCAGGCGGTCAGGACTCGCCGTAAACGAAAACACTGGGTCAAAAGTTGGCTAACTGAAGAACAGCGTGATCGCCATTGAATATGGCGGGTTTTTTTACGTTCCACACTATATCTTTGGCGTGCATTTATTCGACGAGGACTGTGTCCTCGGTGATACTCCATATATATTTTTTAAGTTTTCGCCATCTTGTAGTTGTTCAGTTGAAATCGACCAGTAGAATGAAATGAACGACCGTTTGCATGACTCAGGCGCATATTCGGCTATTTTCGTACGCTTTCGGCAATCTTCGCTTGATAATGAAAGGATCGCACGACGGATAATAGAAAATTTTCCACTTTCGACCCGATCGCTCACGATCCTTGAAAACCATAGAGAATAGAGTTTGACAGTCGTGGCAGACGATCGGGCCAGACGCAATCTGCCAATGGAATATGGGCTTTTATGGTTATATCTAAACGAGACAACATTTTCGTCAAATTACTTACTTATACTGCACACGTTTTAATATATATAATTATGAATTAAACTTCCATTTATGTATATATAATGTAGGTATGTTATTAGATCCATACTTTTGATCCAAATAGGTAAATATTGAAAAACAATATGTAAATTTTCCAGACTCGAAACCCACGACTTAACAAGCCGCCACGTTTCTCATCATTCATTAATTAGTACAACATAATTATTATAAAATAGACCAAATTTAATTTGGAAAAAACATATACGACAGCTGATTGTAAAACTGTTCTAATTCACATTTTAAATATTTTACAGAAGTGTTTTTTGAAACAGCCTTAAATTTACTTAAGTTAATTCATTGGCAGTTCTACTAAATTTTGATTGATACATTTATTTATATAAATAAATGATAAATAACTTTAGGTTATTTAATAAAAGGTATTTATTTAGTAATAATAATAGGTTGTTTCAAAGAACTCCTCTCTAAAAAAATCAAACGCAAGTTAGAATAATTCTGCATTCAGCTGACGATAAGATGACGATGTTTTTTCAAAAAATATTATCCACTAAAACAAATTCGTAAAAAGTAATTTTAAATTTCTTCTTAATCTTGTAAAAATAACAAAAAATCATGTTTTCTTAAACCTTTTTCCACAGTTTTTATTTGCACAATACGTCGTATGTTATTTTGAGTAATGTTTTCAACATCGTACTTGCGCGTTGCTCTGTATTTTAAATATTATTTATGGATATTTCGGATTATTTTTCTCATTCGTCATCATATTGAAGAATAAAAATATGGTAATGTGTGGCCCGAAATCAAATATATCATAGCATCATGGTGTATGGGTCAATACGATATGTATAACCCTTCCACAGAATGTTGATAGCACTAACATCAATAAGTGAGATATTTAAAACATAATTTTCTTTAAAATAATAGTGTTTTATATTAAATTTAATTTAATCTTGGTATTTTCAAAAGACGAGTGTTGCGTGGCTAAATTAATAACATTATTATGTTTCACTTATTTTTAGCCACACACGTACATTTTGACAAAATTATATAATGATAATGAGTGTGATACAAGATCTAATGGAAAATACAAATTATATCATCCATATAAATAACTATTCATCTAGTGAATCCGATACCACTGACTGTGAAAACTACACCAAACTGTTAATTGTTTTGGGTGTTTCAAGAGTACGTGGGTTTTCATTACTCCAAGCGGGAAATTTGTGCTTATTTACAAACCTACTTAACCAAAAATGAGCTTCACACTGAAGATGTTTTTTTTTTTTCATGAAATAATGGGACTTTTTCAAGTTGCTCTAAAGCTTTATCACTAAAATTTTGATGTACAAAATGGTCATGTGATTAAGTTCTTGTATTACTTGTATTTTGTACGCCTTAAAATGAAGAATATTCCATGAAGTGCCATAAGAAAGTCCAAGTTCTTGAGAACGGCGTGTAATTGATTGTTCTGGATTTTCACATACACTTTGATTCGCAACATCGATATTTTCAGCAGTACGTTTACGTTTTTGACAAGTTGGTTTCTTAACATCATAAACATTACCATTTTACATATTTTTTAATTAAATTATGAATAGTAATCTCTGTAAGTCAATTATTTTGACCATAGTTTTACGTAACGCCCGAAACGTAGATCGAACACATTCATTATTTTTGTAATAAATTTTAACAATTATTTGTATACGCTATACATCTGTGCAGTGGCGCACCCAGGGGGTGGGCCAAGGGGCCTTGCCCCCCCCCCCAAAAACATTGAAATTGAAAGCCAATAGATTAGACAAATAAAAACATGGCAAAAAGTGATTTGAAATTCTCCAGCACCATCTAGAAAAATTTCTTAGATTTTAATTTCTAACACAAAAATTTCGAAACACTAATGTCGGATTTTTTTAGAAACTCAATCTCTAATAGAAATGTCAAAAAATTCTCGGTGTCCACCCAAATTCCGGAGTGGTGTACACCAGTAACGCACCCAGGGGGGGGCAAGGGGCCCTGGCACCCCTCAAACATGAAAATTATCAGAATGATTTTAAACATTGACATCGAAAGCCAATAAAACGCGGCAAAAAAATGATTTGTAATAATTCTCCAGCACCCTTTTTAGAAAAATTTCTTAGATTTTAATTTCTAACACAAAAATTTCGAAACACTAATGTCAGGTTTTTTTTAGAAACCCAATACCTAAGGGAACTGTCAAAAAATTCTCGGTGTCCACCCGAATTCCGGAGTGGTGTAGGTCATGGCTGGGGAGGGCTGACAGGGCTCTAGCCTGAGGGCGTGTCGGGTTGACCAGATAAGTGAGATAAACACACATCATAAATTAGCTTTAATAGTAAAAAAGTCGCCTGCGGTGCTATTACACTTCATGGCCATGAACATTTTCAATTACTTATATAATTGTGCAATATATTTTTTGATTATTATGTGTTGATACTCTACAGCTCCATTATTAAAGTAGATGTATTAAAAATCGCCAATAATTCACTGTATAAGTACCCTTAATTTGAACTAAAATACAATTTGAAAAACGTTAATGTAGTGTTTCACACTGCACTTAATCTTAGCGGTAGGTAGGGGGCCCGCCAAATATCCTAGCCTGAGGGCCCGTTTCAGGATGTAGGGACCATGGTATAGGTACACCGAGTGCAATAGACAAAAGACCGATAAACGAGAAATTAAGCTGTGTAAGAAAAAGAGTCTATGGGACTAATTTACATTCTCCTCCTTGGGCCCCCCCCAATATTAAATCCTGGGTGCGCCACTGCATCTGTGTATCTTTTCATGATGATTTTCCAAACAATATTGAACATAAATATCAATTTTGGTGGGAGTCAAAAAAAAATGGTTGCTGTGACGTATTAAAAAATAATGTATAATACTAATATGATATTATACTCTTCTGACATTCATAAAATATTGATTGCACCTTTAAAAAAAATTTACTGACCCCATATTATCTAAAACTTGTGTAAGTATTTGCATGAACTAAACCGGGTCCTGATTAGATTCAATGAATTGTAACCCCAGCTTGAAAATTACTTTGAAATATTGTTCATACACGTACCTACTCATTAAGTTTCCTCAGTAAGCTATCTGCGAAGTGCTTATTATGTTATTATAAGATCATTTTGCAAGGCTTTCATTTGGTACAGGCATTGAACGTGTATCTCATTAAAGGGTTGTTTATAACAGTTTAATACATGGGTTGCCAACCTTTTCAGCAGCCGGGCCAGATTCTAAAAATGAGATTTCCTTCCGTGCCGCACAACCGATTTGTTTATTATACAAAACAAAAAAGAAATATATATTAATAAAATAAAACATAAATGAGAATCAAACATATTTATTAGATTAGACTTTATTAAATAGTAAAAAATAAACAAAATAATATAAAAATAAGAAATTTTAGTGAGAAGTTTGATTTTGTGTGGCAGAGCTAAGTGCATCAATATCGATATCGAGTGAGGTTGTTCCTACATGCAAACAGTTTTCCAAATGCACATCAGTGATTCGTGTTCTCACTCGGGATTTGATATGCTTCATCCGACTAAAAAGCTATTCAGACGTGTAAGTGTTTCCAAATAGCGAAGTCATCATTAGAGCATGTTTGTAAAATGCAGGATATTTCTCCTTGTCCAAATATGTTTTGTAAAACTATTTCAAACCAACCTGATGGAATTTTTCCTTTAACTATTCATCGCAACGTATTTCACAATGTTCCGTTTGTAAATTTCCCGGTAATAAATTCACGTTTATGGAGAATGGCGTTGCAAATGCAGCAAAAAGCACACGGTGCTTTTTAAAATCTTGAGCCAATATTTGATCCCAATTTGCGAAATTAGCACATCTAGCGGTAACATTTGATTTATTATTATTTTTATTTTCTCACTGCTCCACGGACCACAAGTTGACACCCAGTGGGCCGCGGGTTGGCCAGCCATGGTTTAATATGAATACCATACCGCTATCAATCACTGTATAGGTACTATACAATTTATAAAATGAGTAACGGACTAGGAGCAAATCTAAAAATCACAATTGTAAGCATAGAAATTATCGTTTCCTATAAATTATCGTTTCCTATAAATTATAAGGGAAAAAATGTATGAATTATATTTAGATTAAACTGATTTCAATGAAAATAATAACCTGTATATACCCACTCAATAAAAAATATATAATCGAGCATTTACGATATTCTATTTTACTATTCTTTCATCAAATTGAAAGCACGTCTTACAAACCATTGCGTGTTCACAAAAGCCTCGCAAACCTGTGCATTATATTTGCTAAATTAACGATCCTATATACTATTCTACGTAGCAAAAAGTTGCGCACAGATTAATTTCCAGAAATATAAGTGAAAAAGCTTACAGGAGGCGACGTTTATAGAACATTAGTCAGCGCATTCAAAATCAAATGCTCCCGCACTGCCCATTTTTTCTTTCATCACCTCGAAAAGTAGATCGACGGCATATTTTTTATTAAAATATACTTATCGATTGACGAAATATTCGTCAATAGGACAAATAATATAAAAAAAGATAGACTAGTATCGTCGATAGCACGCCCTTTAACCAAAATATGCGTAGTTAATATTATAATAAATGAAGAAAAAACCTTTTTGAGTATAATTTTCTTTTCGGAGGTTTTAACATGTCGACCACGTTAATTTATATTTATTTAAAAATAGTATTTGGCGTTACAGCTTTTGGTCAATGCGCCATAATACATAAAAAAATACAAAGTTTTTTTCAAATACGGACACTTTTGAGCTTCACGTGCTTCGGCGCTAGAGGCGCCGTGATCATCTGTCTTAATTTTGACAGCTAGAAAACAGATTAATGTCGAAACGTAACGTCGAAACGCTCTGTTATTTATTGTTTCTTGTCTTTTAAATATTATCACTGGAAGTGTTATTTTGTATTTAAATTCGATTTGATAATATAGATAGCTACATACATATTTTATTAATATTCGGTTTGTAAAATACATCGGGAGTTCTGTTTACATTCTCGTATTTACCATTATAATATCAATATTAGGTATATAATTAATATAAGGTAAATTATAAAACAGACGAATGAATTAGCTACGTTCTTTAGAATAAGTCGTTTTATTAATGCTACTATTATAACGGTTACTACTTAAATCATCATTACCATATTTTAGGTAATTTTCTTGTTTACAATATGTTAACTTGACCTGTCATTGGTTGTCATGTGACCATAGACAAAGATATAATAAATACTCTTACGCAACCATAAATTTAATGTCTGCTCAATATTTTCATTGTATTATTGGACACCGTTCGAAGCACTATAATTTACTTTTGAAGCTATATCGAGTTTTCAATCAGGTTTTCATATTTTATAATACTGCTTCCAGCGCACGAAATGGAAAAGTAGACGAACCGGAGCGCTCGACAATTTTCTGTAGATATTTACATAGTTATCAAATTTTATGTGTATTTTATAAAAATAAGTATGTTAGATTTTCTATTATAATTATTATGGTCTATCTAATTCAGACTGTCAAAATATTTTTTCGACAATGGTTTTACAAATTTTACGAACTTGAATGGCGCTCCGGTGTGCTCCGGTCCATTTCGAGCCCTTCAAAAATTACCCTCCTACAACGGGGTAGCATGACAACCGTAAAGTTACGAGTGATATTGGTGAGAATATGACAATTAATACTTATCAAAAGAAGGATAACTCTTCGGGTGGACAGGGATTGCATTGATAGCATACTCAAAAGAAAAAGGGTAATAGTAAGTAATAGAAAAAAAAGTAAGTATATTCATGAGTAAATTTAATCACAACCCCTTTATTATTTCTTCATTATTATGCAATGAAGCGTTTTCAGGCTGTATTGTAGATACTAGATATTATGAATTCAAAATATCATCCATTTGGGGTTTTATTAGAATCAACATGAATTTGGTAGGTATTGAATTCGTCGGTCGGTACAAAATGTGTCGCGAAAACTTTTCCAGACTGTCTCTATGGGCCAATATAAACCACTAACCGTTTCATTATTTTAAATGGCCCCATTGGACTGTGAAAACATTCTTTAAACTAACAACGGCTCATTGTTAAATAAATCCCTACCCTAGGAGCACTATGCAGTAATGTTTATTTAGCATTTTTTCCCTCCAATGCTACCATCCAAATCGCCATGGCTTACAGAATTCACCTCGGTTTTCAGCAATATCTGCGAGTTCTGCACGACAAGCAGCTACAACCCTTTCCCTTTTACTCCATCGATCCAGCCAAGACGTACCCTTCTCGCCAAATGATGACATTATATTGAAAATTGATAAATTTAAATGAAATTATATAATTTAACAACATTTTTTCTAGTGGGTAAATGCATGAGATGTTTTTAAATCATGTATGTTCAATAATATATAATCTTGTGAATTATTCGTTGAATAAAGGAAAATAGTTTAGTAGAATTTGCTCGTAATACCCATAAATTATTTGTACCAATACAGAGTGTCGCGTGAGAGCAGCCGGAACATCCTCTGACCTCTTTGAAATCACGTCAGGAGTCAAGCAAGGATGTGTACTTGCGCCCTTTCTTTTTATCGTCATGATGGATTTCATAATTCGTAAGACGGTTTGCCCCGACAGTGGGATACGCCTACATCATGATGACACAACCGATCTATGCGACGAAAGACTGTGCGACTTGGAGTATGCAGATAACGCAGTCGTGTTTGACTCGACGATCGAAAGGTTGGAGGTAACCGTGAACAGACTTGCCGCGAACTCGAAACGTGTGGGTCTTCATCTGAATGCGGCTAAGACCAAATCCACGTGCAGTGCTGCATGCATCGACTCCGACACTCCTCTGGGGGTTTCCGGTCTGCCCGTCGAGCTGGTGTCCCAACTTGGAGTCGCATGGAGATCAAGGCTGTATTCTGTGAGGACCAAATGTCGTTTGTTTAACGCGTGCGTGCTACCTGTGCTCCTGTATAGCTGTGAGACATGGCATCATACTAAGCTTCAAGAGTCTCGGCTTTTGAGCTTTGAGAATCGATGTCTCCGCCGAATCTTAGAGGTACATTGGTACGACCGCGTATAAAACACCCGAGTTCGTGAGCAGACACGACAGCCTTCGGAGATTAAAGTTATCACAAAGAGACGCTTTACGTGGCTGGGACACGTATTCCGGATGCCCCCAAGGAGTGCGGCACTTCATACCCTTGTTGCACAGCCTCAGGGGTTCCGTCGCCGTGGCCGGCCCTCCTTCACCCTGCAGCGGTGATACGAAAGCGACTTACGTTCTGCAGTCAATGGCGGGAGGCGCAGGAGTTGGCGATGGACCGAGGGAAGTGGCACCAACTTGTGCTTGCCCTATGCCCCAATGTTGGGACGTGACAGGGTGGAAGAAGAAGAATCACATAGAAATAAAACTGCATTAAATTTTTCAGTTACAGCTGTCTACCTGCCGCAAACGTTTACTTATTTTAACTAAAACTGTTGATAGGGCAATTTACATAGCTAATGAAAGTGTTTTACCTCTCTCAGTAGGAATAAGAAAAAGTATTGAGACATAAATTGACTACCTTTGTGCTTTTTTTATAAAAATTCAATCAACATGAAATGCTTCATTCTATTTATCTTGTTTTTTTGACAATTTTATTCTGGGTAATGTTAGATGAGCCATTACTGAAATTCATTTTTAATCATTTTTTTATGAAATTTCAACCGTTTAATATTTAATGTTGTAGTTTTTATATGATATTAATATTTTCGTGGAATAAGTTATGGGATATATACTGTTTTAAATTTCTTTCTATTGCATATCTTTCCACCAAGAAATAACAGGAAAAATAATACCCCGTTTACACATACATGGATTTACTACTAAAAGTACGTATCATCATAACAAAAAAATGCAGAGCGTTGGAGCGGAACTCGGAGCAGGAGCACGGAGCACTGGAGCAATGGGATTTTACCCGGAGCAGAAGCGGAGCCGGAGCACCGAAAATTTTTAGTGCTTCACTGCTCCAGATGTTTTTTTTTTATTAAATTTTCGTCCTAAAATCAAATGAAAGTAGTAGGTATATTTTGACACTTTTCAACACTGGAATTATTTGAAATATGCCAACACTGTCGAGTGATAAAAAACCTCACCTTTTTGACAGAAGAGGCAAATAATGAGAGACGATTTGCTTTAGGAAATTTTGTTTAATAGAATTAAAATGAAGATGACGATTATTTTTTTTGTTTGATTGATTATTTGACATTATTATACATAATATAATACTTATTAAAACTTTTTACCCGAAGCGGAGCACACCCTGGAGCGGAGCCGGAGCAATTATTACGTCCCGTAGCGGAGCAACCCTAAAAAGGGTCAGCTCTAACTCTCTGAAAAAATGCACATATAAACACATATTATCGTGCAATTTGCAAGATTGCATGCATGGATCAAAAAAGTTCAAAAGCTTCTGAATTTTCAGGCAATAATTGGAACTTGCATGGCGGTGCACATGCCCAGTAGAACGATAGTGGCGAACCTACCGGAAGAAATACGAACTACACCGCATAGAATATTTTGACTTTTACCGATTATCTACGAACCTGTCCGAACTTGTCTGAATCTGTCAAATAATACCATACAATGACAACATCACGTCTCGAATAAGATTGGAAAGACAGTTAACACTTTTACGTGTAAACAGTTATTATCACTATTGGTGAAAGTAAATCCATGCACATGTACAGGCGCTATAATATTACATTACACATTTTTCTTGTAACATTTCTTATGTTATATGTTGATACACTTCGTACTAAATTTGGAGATTCTTAACAACCGTCCACACATGGGCCACGCAGACATATTGATATCAACCAAAGCCAACTTTGAGGCATTTGAAAAATTTTCTGCATCATATGGAGGACGGAATAATTCCGATCCCTCCTTAGATTCATCACTTTCAACTCCTGACTCCTCTGTTTTGGCAGAGTTTCAGTACACGGGTACAGAGGGACACTTCATGTCATTAAAGATAAATTAATGACGGCAGAGCAAGTCAAGATTCTTTTTTATTTTCTAAAACTCTTTCTTTAAACATCAAGGTGCATGGTTGCTACATCAGTCCCGTGCAGCATCGTTTCGGGATAAGGAAGTTGGCACTAAAATATTTTCATTCTGACACGTTTATAGCGTCATGGATGACGGCCGTACACAAATCGCGGTTGCATATATATGGCGGGCGGAGATGGGGTAACTCAAATCAATCCGTTGACTTCTTCTGCTACTATTATATCGTTGATTTATCTTTCGATAATGTACTGATAAATGCTATATTGTCATCTCGTACACTAAACACTTAGAGCGGAATGCAGAAACATTTGTCATAACTAAAATTTCCTTAGCAGAAAACACTATGCAGAAACATTGTCCTTAGTTAAGATCATGTTGTCTATGGTTCACCTCGTCTTAAAGCTTCGTTCGTTTTTTCTATTGAAAATAATACCATATTTATAAATTCTCTTTCCTATAGTTTAGGTAAATTATTTTATAATTGTTAAACGATGACAAAAATATGACAACTGCACTTTATAAATGCAATAACTATAAATACATATTAATATTTAATTATAATACTCTTATGTTTCCGTTATAAGTCATTATACGTGATTCCACAGGCACTGCAAGATATTTTTTTAACATGGTAACACTAGCGTCAAGTGTCATTCTATCATCTGGAATCTTGTATTTGTGCGGGCTGGCGTATAAAAAGTTAAATAATATTCTGCAAGTACATGCCAAACGAATTAACACTATCAATATCTATATTGAGATACATTGTTAAATGAATTTGAGTGTATGGACTGTTTTATAGTCACGCGAATTTATTTTGACAGCAGCTGTCAGTGGTAAATGGTAATACAGAAGGGGGCGTATTCATAACAAAAGTAGTCTATGGTTAAGGATTCCTTAACTCTATACTCAGTATAATAGTCTATAGTTAAGTCATGCTTTTCGGAAACGTATCCTTAAGATCGAAATCTTGGATTCTGCATAAGGCTCTTAGCCTACAACTGTAACCACTTATAGGTGTGCGGTTACGAACACTTACACTCTAAATAAATTGCTTCCGTATACGTCGGCTAACATAGATTTAAAAAAAATGTTTCCGGCATCATAAATTGTCCCAACCTACCACAATGAAATACACCCTTACAACATTTTTAACGGAATTGTACTATTAATAGATTCCATTTCAAACACCCTTGTGATGTTATTTCATCGTTTGAATAACACCATTACAAAGGATTCCGGCCTTATTTAAAGCTTTTCTTGCAAAGGCTTCTATTCGATTTCACAGCGATACTACGAAGAATTCGGTAAGTGAAACAAAGCGTATTGTTTATTTTAATCTGCATTTTATTTCCTAAAAATACGATTCCTTATCCCCTTTCAATTTAAAAAAGAAATGAATTTTGCGAAATATCGCCATAACTAGAAAGATTATTATAAACTTTTACTTGGTTACGATTAAAAAAACGTTTTTCGTTTGATTGAATTGAGAGGCATAGAAAATATATATTATTTCTGCCCCGTTGGCGTATTGAATAATATATAATATAAATGTAGGTATAACACACTATGGTATTAAATACTTAATGAAGGCGGCTCTCGTGGTGCAGTGCGTAAGGCGCTGGACTTCTATCCGGGACCTCTGGGCTTGATTCCCACACACAATATATTTATGTGATTTCTCAAGCACCCAGTTGTGATTATTCAAAATTACCAGCAACCACCATGTCAGAAAAAGCAAAAGACACAGTTATTAATAATACGCTTTTAATCACGGTGCTTTTATATCAATGAACCCCTGGTCGAACCATATACATACCCCGTAAATATATACGATTATACTTATATATGAATACAAAATATTAGATTTTACTTCAAATTATTATTCAGCACCATAAAATAAAAATACATGTCCAAACTAAAAATCAATCAAATCAGACAGTAATATATAGAATATTGATTTTGCTTTCTATGTAATTTTGGAATTAAGGAACTCTTGTGTAAATTTTAAAACGGCTTATAGTAGTAAAAATTACCCTTGAGATATGCCAAACTTCACACCTTTATACAAAAATGTACAATTCGCCGGATTTTCCCATTTAGCTGGACTAAATAGTTTAATATTGTAACATTCTTACTTAATTCCGATGTTATCGCGTATTATTATTGTTGGCTGATAAAACAGTAATAAGTATTCTGTTCATTAATTGATTGAGCGCAGGGAACAATACAGTGACAACACTGATCAAGAAGTGTTTTAACTTATTTTCCATGATATTTAAATTTAAAAGAAACTATCGCTAGGTTAACTCAGTTATAACTGAATACACTCTTGTGGCCGGTATAAAGAAAATTTTACATAGCCCGTAATGTAGCTAATGACTTTGCTTGACATTATAACGCACACAATAGTTTAAAAATGACTTTCAAAAAGAAACGTTTATTTTTAAACATGAATATTAATGCTTGTAATGTACTATAATAGGACACCATTATCGCCGTCATGACAGTCTCATATTTCATATAAAATATCGATTCTATAAAGTGGGGATACTTCAAGTTCAATGGTTTTAAATAACACAAAGGGCGGGAGTTTCTAAATCCCCTACTGAGTTATTAATACAGATGGGCAACCTAAAGTACGCAGAACTATTTTATGATATGGTGACATCCATAAATGACATATTTTCAAACAAGAACTTCCTGTCCACGTGTTAAAACTGTGAACTAACAATCTCCTCCAGTACAGTACTGGACTTCGGAAACTAATCTCACTTCCGTTTTCAAATGAGGAACGCCCCCAATTTATCATTTCATTTTACGCTCCCGTGGTGTATCAATAAATTTACGTAATGTGACATTTTTTGTAACAAAAATATGTCTAAAATGATCAGGAGTGATATTGGAATTATTATTAGTAAACTTTTGGTTTATTGCAAAGAAGAAAAAGAGTTGCAACAAAAAGGAGAGCCGACACATTATTTAAACACGCCTCTAGCATGCGTTGCCGCCATGACAGGCACGTCACTGAGAAGTCTTCTATATGCTACTACAGCGACTTCCTGTTACCGCCGATTTTTCATTGTCGGATAGTACGTTTTTTATAACCTCCCCCTTTCCTTACCTTACCTAAATTATACGTCATATTTTTTAATCTCCCTAAATTGTTAAAAACAACGTTGACAAATATCAACTTCAATACAATATTCACATGAAATATTCACGATATTTTTTTTAATATACTTAACATACATACCCTTCTCGTTATCTACATGGTTATAAATCACTGGAATAGTACATCAGACCCCCTTTTAGGATGTGACGTCGTATATGGATGACCTCTCAAAAGATTTATGAGTTTATTATATCCAAAATGACAATTCTGAATTCTGATATACGTATAGATACTGCAGAATATTTATTATTATAGTAAATTAGATTATTTTCTGTAGTAATTTGTGTGCATCTAATCTATTCGCTATTGCACTAATATTTTTCTACCAACTTGTAAAATATCTTTCTTCTGAAAAATGTTACCTTCCATGGTTTTCCTATCAATATTAGAGACATAATAAGTTTCAGTTTGTCATAACTGTAATTTTACCATGAAATCTTAACCACAAACTCTTTTATTTCTTCACAATTTGTATGAAAATAAACACGTAGATCAGAGGCCTTTTTCTTACTTCATAATATATACATATCCAATAGGAAGAAGGTTTTTTTCAATATACTGATATTTTTTTACAGTTATTCTGATAAATTCTCATATTGACGATTTTTTTAGTGAAAAGTGAGCAAAATAATTAAAAGTCCATGCAAGTTGGGTGTCTCACTTGGGGAAAAATTTGCCGTTCTAAGCTTTCGAAGGACACATACTTAATACCTACTCAAAGAAATATAATAGAAAAATACATAAACTCTGATATATATACTAAAGTGTTCAAAACTGGCAAGCCTGTGAACATTCACCTGCCAACAATATTATTTATATACAATAATTTACTACCTCATTAGTAATATTATTTGAATTGGAAAAGCGCGTGTATTTTGTAGGCATGATGAATTTTCGTTTGGGTGAATTGTTGGGAATTGAATAAATTATCAACAATGGATAATATATTCCAAATTTCAAAACTTCAAAATACTATCAAAATATGGCTTTTTGACAATATAGTAATTAGTCTACATTTAACTTCCCATTATTTGACATATAATTGCAACATAATATGTTGTAATTAGCAAATCATCTATTTAGTAAACAATATTCATTTTCTGAAATTTCAATTAATACCGTAAAAAGTTTATTTTTTATAATAAATTAAGCTTTAGGATCAAAGTCGGTAACTTCCATATTCCGCCATATTTCGGATAATCGCAAAACCCCGTGAATCACATTTGAAACTATATTAGTAAATGATTAATTATAAAAGCGAATAGTGAAATAGTATGTCCTTAGCGTCATTTAAATTGATAAAAAAAATATGTTTAAAGTTAGTTGTAAAATATAAAAATAGCGACTCATGAATATAGGCGACTTTACGATCAACGTCTGTATTAATTCTATTTAAGTATAAAACAAAGCTATAGGTCTATTCTTAACGGTTATCACTTAAGCACGTTTCCGTTATTTTCATTGGACCAAATTAACATGGAAGGGATTCGATAAACAAAACAATTATCAGCGATCAGCCTATCTCTTATTTGTAATACGGTAAAAATTTAGGTTGGTAGACATGTCGATCAAATTTGGATATATTCGTGCTGCCGAACCCAAGCGGATAAGACTGAACACAAGAATTTTGTATCGACACGTCAGACATATTAAAATAACCTATAATTATATTACTCGTGTCATCGCGATTGCAGTACAACAGTCGAATCTTGCATCTCAATTCTCAATATGTATAATTGACGGACTCTGTCTCATTATCAAAGTTAGCATGGCCAAGAGAGGGGCTGTTAAAATATATCACCATTTAACAGCTCAGAAAGTTAGCACGGCCAAGAGAGGAGCTGTTAAAATATATCACCTTTTAACAGCTCAGACGGTAAACTTTTTTAAATAATTAACCGCTTGAATACGTAAAGTGATAAATGTGATATATTTATTATAATTCGATCTTTTTGGATGTTAAGTGATATGTTAGAATAGGCCTGCGCGGTTTAATATTTTATGTATACACTACGACGGAAAAGTATATATTATATATAAAAGTATAGTAAAATACATGAGTAAATCTGAATCAAGAAAAATATCAAAAAGTGAAAAAGGACATTACCGTTTTGAAACTAACAGCCGCAAAGCAAATAGTAGGTAAGTGTAAGTAATTACTAAATATAGTCTTATTTTCATGGTGTATTTGCCTTATAATTTATCACTTAACACTCTATGGAGAAAACACAATTTGAATATTTTTTATCAGTAAGTACCTAATCTATTTTGAAACATCTGTGGACAATGGTTTGGCACCGCTGGGTTATTACAATGACGTTAGATCATAAAACACGATAGTTATTTTACTATCACAACCTCTTGATATTTACTTTAACTAATGCTTTTGAGTGACCTCAGCTAATATGTGGATAATTTAAGTGCTTTATACAGAATAAAATAGACATTAAAATTGTTTAATGGTTTACAGGTAAGGCGGAGTCAACCAAAATTATTATACACTAAATTTTAATTACATTTTATTATCTAATGTTTAGATTGGCTACTTTTACCACCTATAAAATGGCCACTCCACCACTCTTATTCTACCTCGGTCAAAGATGTGTGGTAAGGATGAATTATCTTCTAGGTACGATAAACATAAATACATTGTCTTATATTTTTTACACATCAGCAAGAACAGCGCTCGAAATAGAAAAGTTTACGAACCGGAGTGCACTACCATTTTCCGAAATATTTTTTTTGCGAAGTATGCTATCAAAAATGCTATTATTATTTTTTCTTCTTTATCTGCCGCGTATAAACAGTGCAGTCTGCCACCGCTGGTTGTCACTGCTTTGTAAACTTATAAACAATGCTATATTACTTGTGTTTAGTTAATCCAATTAGTAATATCATACAATATCCACATTCAAGATGCTGGAAGGTAAATCCTATGGAATGATAGAAAAGTCTCAATAATTAGAATTTATGTTATATTAAAATAGGAAGCCTAAAAACTTTATAATAAAACAACACACAATCTTAATATTGTTTGTAGAAATAGGTGTGAATGACATGTCAAGTTTCTGAAAATTTCAATTAATGTAGGAGTTTTCATAATAATTCCCGAACCCCAGTGTCATTTTTGAATTTTCCAGAAGAGGTAATCTCAAGGATTTCACGAACTGAACCTGCGCTCAGATGCGTTCCGGTCGATTGCGAGCGCTGAAAGAATTTCTTTATACAGGTAAGAGTAATGTTTAATAATGGCACTGTTTGTTTATGATAACAAAGATTTATTGTATTTCGTATAATATCAACTCTAGAGATTTAAGTTTTGGATTTCCAAAAAACAAAAACGTTATTTTTTATAACAATTCATTGAATTATTAAAAACTGTCTGGATTTGTATGGTAACTTTTTCTTATTAATAATATTATTGATAAGATAACTATTATTAATGTAAACATTAAATCATACAATAAATTGTTGGCGTTGCGTCTCATATATACGCCCATACGTACACCCGTCGAACTTAATAAGTTCGTTGATTCAGCGAGTTTTTGAGCGTCCCCGTGATTGTCTATTGTTTTTATAAAAGAGGCAAATTTAAATAGAGAAGGAAAATCTTTTAGACATTTGGTGGCAATAAAGTTTAAATACAACCAATAACTTGAGCAAAAGGAGGCTCTCACGTTGCAGTGCGTAAACCGCTGGGCTTCCATCCGGGAGATCTGGATTCGATTCCCGGTGAGGACACAATTTTTATGTGATTTTCTCAAAGCTTGGATGTTTATGATTGTTCCAAATTACTTACAACCACCTTGTACAAAAAATCAAGGACATAGTTATTAATAATTTCAAAAAAAACTAAAGCATGAGACATTTAATAATGACGACATGTGGAATTCCAACAAAAAAAAAGATTTTGATGGACGCCACACAAACTATGTTCAAATCTCATGAGTTAAATACCTACGGTAGTTGTGATTGCAGATGTGATGTCTATGAAACCGCCAGTCGCGACTTCGATTCCGCGGGAAAAATGCATGTCTTTTAATGTATTTTGTATCCTATAAAATGACAGAAGAGGTTGGTCAAATAACTAACAGCCATTTTATTTTTTTGCAGTGTCTTATTTCAAATTTAATTAATTTAATTTAATCGCTTCGATCAGCAAACATATCTCTTAACTTAGAAACTTTTCACTGTTAAGATAATAATCTTATGGTAAATACACGTATGAGTTACAAAACTAATCGACTATTCCTTCTTGCTGTGTATTCTATTTAATTTAAAGTCTCTCAAACATGATAAAAGGTAACTTTGTGTTACTTATAATTATTGATTCAAATACGTTTTACTATTCGGAAGCTTTCAAAGCACTGCCAAGTTCTGAGTAAAGCTTTCTCCTCACTGGAGAGGAAAGTTCTTTAGAGTAGTAAACTGCCACCAGCGTTGAAACAAAATTAAGTAAATAAACTTCTCAAAAAAGTTGCTTGTCTCAAAGTCGTATAAATTTACATAACTAAATTCACAATGTAATTTACATACCTGAAGTTTCACAACATTGAAAGTATTATATTTTCCAGGTTGAATGTGTGTTCATAACATGATGTACGCCAAACAATATAAACTTTCTTTCATAATAATGACTATATTTTTGTTTTCCGTCAACTGGGTGGTGTATATGAGTGTATTGTATCTAAAATAGCAGGTAAAAAGTTTTGATACCATTTTCATTATATCCTTAATCGTTAGACAACAATTATTATGGTGCTGAAGATTAAACGAATGCAAGTAAATATCATTGAAATTTGAGCTACGAGCAGTTTTCACATCACGACAAATGTATTTTATATGTGAAACAAGGTTCAAATATTTAACTGATTCCTATTCTTTCTACTTTTGACCAGGTCCGATCCTAATAGGATCATATGGGCCTCCACAGGGTGGAGTGGAGGATTTCTATGGAATGCTATAAACATTTATTCCTTAATATTAACATTAACTCACATACGCTATTTATTATATCGACTGTGGAAAGGAAAAAAAGCGTAATCCACACAAATCAAAATTTACAGGAGGCACAAAAACGTTTTTATTATGGTTTTAGAACAAAGTTAACCGGTTAAGTGCCCAAAGCGTCTTTGGACGCCCTAATTACACCAATTCTTATGTTAATTACTATCAATGAACTAATTGCGGCATAGAAAGGATTAAAATACAAAACAGACAACTTTGAAGTGCACGATAATTAATAATTTTGTTTTTATAATCCTTATCCGATATCAATTAATGAGTTAATTAACAAAAACCAAAAGAAATGATGGTTAAGTTGTTTTTCCCACATCACTTGATACTTTTTTTTAATTGGTAGCTAAATTCAGATATTAAATCGGCATTTGCAGCTTACATCTTTTTGATACAACTTGTATTTATTCGTGTACAAAATTATTACGCAATGAAACCTATTATGAAAAACTGAGGGTTACGCCCCTTTTCCTTTCTAAGGTCGATATATTTATGTTATAACGATATTATTTATATTAATTCTCATGCATATTACGCATCAATAATTAATAACAATAAGCTATGACCAGTTTCGATCGTTTTTTTTTCTAAGCTAGTGGTTCCCAACCGGAGCTCAACCATGTCAACGGCTCTGCAAGAATTCGCAAAATCTATAATAACAAAATAAAAAGTTTACCTGTTTTAGACAATGAAGTACATATTTTAAAAACTATGTATCTATGTAGTTATCAATAATGAAAGTCACCGCCTAGCCTACTATGCACTGTTTTTTTCTGTTAACTTTTTTACAATTAGCACGATAAACTTGTAATTTTAATAAGTAAAGATTTATTGCTAAGTGTGTGTTTCTTGACCTGTCCAATAGGTTCGGGCAAAGGTTATGTTGAAATAACAACGCTGCAAACATTAAAACTAATAATAGTAAGACGCAGCGTTTTTAATCCATTTAAAGGGCTACTTAACGACCATTTTCCTCGCCGTGTATTGTATTTTTAATATAAACCTTAATATGTATCGGCCAAGTAGAAAGACTCTATAAAATGTCCCAAGGGTTCTGCCAAACAAAAAAGGTTTGAATTTACTACTTTAAGCTATTAACTTGTGCCTACATACATAAATGCTTTGAAGGGAACTTGAATGATAAACACACATATTATAGTAAAACTTAATCGACTTAAAAATCTAAATAAAATTTATGAATTTAAAAAAAATGTAAATTATTTTATAGCAGTATATTTTTAGTATGAAGCCGTATTTTTTAAATTTTATAATATATGACTGACCACTTCAAAAAAGTTTCCGTGTATCTGACAACTACGTGCCATCTCAATTCTGGATTTTTCATGTCTGTCTGTATGTTGTCTAACAACACATTTAGATTTATTTGTTTTGTACATATTCAACATAAAATTAGTGAATATTTTTTTGTAACTGTCTTTTTTGTGCTAAATATTATTATATTTAAAAAGTTTGAATACTACCACACACCTAAATAGACAGAATCCATTCTTAACAATCTTAACTATAATTTTTCAAGATTATAATTATTATTATATTCTTGTATTAATGATTAATATTGTTCTGATTAGTAAAGTGTTATTTTCTATCGTTAATTAATATTACTTTACTTAATCACACGAATTATTTATACAGAACAAATTTGAATTCCAACTGTTTCTAGGTAAAGAGAACAAGATTAAGACGTTGACAAGGTATTTAATTATTAAAATGGTTATTGATTGATAATTTAAATTAAGTGCGATGTTTATACCAGCAGAGGCAGCTAGGGGAAAAATACGAAGCTTGCAATTTGAGACATTTTTATAATATATACATAATACATCATTTCAACTGTATTAATTAATAATTAATTTGTACTTATCTGAAAACAATAAAAACATTTTTAAATCAAAGATAAACTTACAATTTAAAAAAAAATGTTAATTTGTTACATATATATGTCACGAATAACTTATATGTGTGGTCATATTTATTGTTAAAATTTAGTTTTTAGTAAAATTTTTAACGTATAGATTTTTGCCTAATTCGTCGTTTTAATATTTTTTATAGGTATTTATTTTAAAAAACATCGTTTATAAAAATATAAATGTGTATAACTTGAAATCCTTTTTATTTATATCACATCAAGCTTGAATATTGGGACCATACCTAAAATAAAATTTGATATAAATAAAAAGGATTTCAAGTCAAACATATTTATATTTTCATAAAAATCCATGTTTTTTAAAATAAATATAAAAAATATTAAAACGATGAATTAGTCAAAAATCTACACGGTAAAAAATTGAAAACTAAATTTTAATAATAAATATGACCATAAATATAATGTCATAATAACGTTATTCGTGACATAAATATGTAACAAATTCACATTTTTTACAATTGTAAGTTTATCTTTGACTTGGAAAAAAATAATCTTTTTAATATTTTCAGATACATATTTATTATTTAATACAGTTGAAATTGTAAATTATCAAGAAGATGTCTCAAAATTGCAAGCTTCGTATTTTACCGCTAGGTGCCTCTGCTGGTATAAGGATCCCCCTCAATACAAGCATTTTAAGCTTACTTACTATTGTGAATTGAAATAAATTATAATCATGGATATTATAAATGAAAATTGCACAGTATATAGTAGGTAACAAGAGTCTACTAGAAGGTAATAACCTTAATAACATAAATAGCAATAAAGTGATTATGATTACAGCAATAAAAATGTCATTCACTCCGAAGAGACATTAAATTCAAAAATCAACTGAATGCGAAAAGCTAGTTAAATGTCTAAACGCAAACAGTCAATTAGCATCCCGTAAATACTGAGTGATTCTATTAAAAAGCTATACGTACGTACGTATACGGAGTTAATGACTCAAACACTTGAATGACTACGACAGAAAAAAACTTATAGAGACATAATGCAAAGAATACATTTTAAAGTGTTAAATTAATCAATATGCGTTTTTTGAAGGATCTCATTTTAATATTTAATATTATTTTTAATTAATAAGTTGGTTCGTTTAAAAACAGGGCTTCGAACGATTTTTTGTTTTGTTTGGGTGTTCGTTCCGGTTCAAGTCAAAAATATATATTTTCGGTTTTCTAGTTTTCGGTTCAGCTCCGAGTGATTAATTTTTAATGTTTTCAAGACCGAAGACGTAAGACGTGTTGCGCCTACGACAAAATAAATGAACGACTGGAGTGGAGAGTAAGATCACGTTAACACGCGTCTTTGAATACGTAGGTGCCGAACCGAACCGATATTTTTTAGGTTTGGTTCCGGTTTTCGTTCCAACAAAAATAACTGTTTTTCCGGTTTTTGATTCAGTTCCCGTTCGAACGCTGTTTAAAAGTATCAACGATATTATTTTTGAATAATGTATTCATAGTTTTTTGTATTTTTTACTGGGTTTACAAACCAATCCAAACAAGAAGTGGTTTCTCAGCAGATGTTTTAAAAATTAGGTCCATTCACTGAATCTACACATGTATTATAAAAACGAGAATGAGTTTGCGATGTATGTATATTACATTCAATTCAATAAACCAATCAAAATATATTTATTTTGAAATATTTTTGTTTATGAATCGAGCTTCATTAATGTCATAATACCTCGATACAAAGCTTGATTTTTAGCGGATATCCTGAAGTCACGCCAATTTAGGAAAACTAAACTTTTTATCCAAAAAAATATTTGGTTGTTTTGTGATTTTAATTATTTATATTGTAATAGGTATAAGTACTAAAAAATTGAACAGCGACAGAGCCACCCTAAAGAGCGCTCGATCAATATACCCATCAAGTTTGGCGGAAGTTCGTGGCAACAAATAACTAAGGTTGGGGAGGCCTTCAACCAGCTGTGGATCAATCGAAGCTGATGATGATGATATTAGGTATATACTAGCGGCGGTGACTTGGTATTAAATGATTAACGTTCAACGTTACCTTCGTATTGTAAAAATTAATTTTATTACGTTTTAGTAGTATTACTAAATTAATACAATGTAACATATCGTGTCCGGAAATTTGTATGTATGCAGTTTGGCGTATCACACCTCACCGTGAAATGTTGTATCGAAAATATACGGTCGTATACTAAAGACTTTCCAAACTCTTTGGGTCGTGTAGTACGGAGATAAAATTCATGTGTAAATAAAACACGGTTCTTGTCGTCTTACAGGAAGCCAGCGGCATTTTTTTTTTGAAAATAGCCGATATACTGAATTATTTCGTAGGTTAGGTTAGGTTAAGTTAGGTTAGGTAAGGTTAGGTTTTGATTCTTGAATTTAAATAATGATAGCATTATTATCAGACATTTGAGACCGATCAATATCAAATTAATTCATATTGAATCTAATAAAATTGGAACATTATTGTCTGCAATCCGTATTTTTTTCATCTTGGTACATTCTCTATAAGAAAGCTTACGACAAACTGTGCTACATATATATTACATTTATATTACAATTGCGAAAATTGATATAATATGTATTCTTATTGTATTGAAAAAACGTAAGAAACTTCGATGCCTACAAAAAGTTATCGTCCAATACTGCGAGATATCAATAAAAAAATCTACCACAATTTGTTGATGTCGCGCAAAAAAAATAATTTGAAAAGTAACAGACATTTCAAAGACAATATTGTAAGCAACACGTTCTGTTCGTGTGTTTTCTGGAATACCCGAATAACAAACCCCAAAAACACACGTGACGCTTATCGATATATTTGTCATTTATATAACATAATATGTTATATTGTTTTCTCAACACTCTTATGTATCCGCTATGTGTATTTATTTATATAAAAAAGACAATTTATGTATTTTGTAGTATCTTTAACAAAACATATATTTTGTATGATATATATATATTATAAATATATTATTATCCAACATTTTACGATGTTTAGTTTGTAATAAACGTTGGTAGCTAACTAATTAAACATCGAATATCATTTTGACGTTTCAGTTTTTTTATGAAAATCAGAGCCGAACTCACATTGTCTATTTATCCGCAATTAAAATACACAATATATTATTATATAATATAATGTATTAAGTTTAACGTAATATTTACTGTATCTTTCTATAAGAATATATAGTAATGTACTTAGGCCATTGTTGAACAGATATTCATTCAAAATAATATTATTCAGATATCTATCAACCTACTTATCTATTTGCAGACGCAGATAAAATCAAAACACTAGATATTATTTACAAAAATCAATAATATGTAATATTTTTTTTTTTGTATTTATATACTTACCTAAGAATTGGTTTCGGCAACCCGGGATTTTTCCCTCAGCATCTACAAGCTGTAAATATATTATATATATATACCATAGCGAATTGCTCGAATCCATAAATGTGGTTCGAGAAAATAAATATTAATGAAAAACCCATTGATTTTTGTAAATGTGTATTGTAATCTTAATTTTATTTTAAAAGAATATTACTTGATGAACTTTATATTGGAATTTGCAATGGACTCGTAATTTAAATTGTAACATTATCTCAATGCAGTGACGTCCCTAGACAAAATGCCGCCCCTAGGCAGTGCCAAAATGCCGCCACATTTTTGATACAGTACTTTTTATCATCTTTTTATGACTCCAATATGTAAGAAATGTGTTGTATGGATACGTTACTAACAAAATGTATGTATACCACCAAATCTAATTTAAATGCCATCTTTACTTCAATAGACAATATTGCGAGTCTACGGTTTCAGATAGGTACATTTAAAAATACGCTTGACAATTTCCAAAACTCACGAGTGACTGGCAAACATATTTGGATAAATTTTAAATTAGGTATGCACGTGTCATTGCTGTTCACCAAGAACGTGACGTCCAAGGACAACGGAAGTAAACTAGACATCGCGAACCCGACAAAAAAATAAACCCCTATTAAAACTTTTATATTAGGTACCAAATTAATATATTTTGTTTCCAACCAGTGAGCTGAATTTTTGAATGGAAATATATTTCCGTTATTACTAAGTTTATGTAGCTTTATTATGTATACCTAATGATTCTCCTCGATTTCCCGCCCTTTGAGAAACTGCCGCCCCCAAGCGACGCTCAACCTACCTACCCCCACGGTACGTCACTGTCTCAATGTCTATTTTCATTTATTTGTTCAAGAACTAGTACAATAATCAGAGAAAATAATATTTTAACGTAAGTACGTACTGCAATAAGTCATTGAATTTTTTTGTAATGTTCACTCAAGTAAATACATAAATTTGAGTTTGAACTCCTGTACACATTGCTGGCTAAGTTATCTATTGATTTACCAGACACATATTGAAAACATTAAAATTATATGTAGAGTGACTAAAAAGGTGTAATGTTTGATAGCAAACAAACAGTGACCAGTAAATTTAAGCGAAATATAATACTTGTAATTTGAAAGTTGAAGCAGACAATATTAGTGCAAGACTAGTAAAGTAAAAAAAATGCGGGGATTGATAATTCAGATAAAATAAAAACACTAATGTAGAAGAAAGTGTCGTCATATTTGTGAATTCACAATATGTAAAATTTCAATTTACAAGTTATAATAATATGTGTTCTTCATAATAATACAATGCCATTTTATGTAAATATCTTTATACCATTTCAATTTTTTTTTTAAATTATTAAACAAAGACATGGTCCTTGTTTTTTCGTACAAGGTGGTTGTTAGTAATTTTGAACAATCACAGACACCCAGGCTTTGAGAAAAACACATAAATATTGTGTGTCCTGACCGGAAATCAAACCCAAGAACTATCGGGTGGAAGGCAAGTTAGTGCCTTAAGCACTGCACCACGAGAGCCGCCTGTACCACTTCAATTATAAAATTGTTACATAGCTAAATACATAATAGTATTTAATTCTTGTCTCTTTCTAGGGGTGGCGCCTCAAATCAAAGTAAATTAAGATAATTGCAATATATTTAAATACCATAATAAAAGTTACTTAATACCTACGTAATAAATTTAACAATTTACGATTTTATTCATTTAATAAAATATATAAATAAAACACTAATTTTCAAAAATCAACCTAGAAAATTATTGTTCTAAAATTTTCCTTTTACCATCGTCAATACCATTGTGCCAAAATTTCTCTGTATCTAGTAAAAATAAACTTAAAAAAATGTATAATGTGAGTTTTTTGTATAAATGGACACTATTTACTTACATAGTCTGTTTTGTGGTCACTTGTGACAAATTCTTGCCCTTTTCCTTGTTATTTTAACGTGTTGTTTAAACCCATAAGTATATTATCACAATTATTTAACTTTTTGGCACTTAGTGCTTTATTTATTAGGGTTAAAAAGGGTGTATGGGTTATTTTCACAAAAATAATTACTCGCGTAGTTTAAATTGTTTAGACTTTTATTATTAGCATCTAAAAATATCATGACAGTAATCGTTATTTTTTCGTATCAAAGTTTTTTTTGTGGAACGTTTTGTGAAAAATATGTATGCGAAAATAATATATCACTAATATTTCATTTACCTGTCTGTCTTAGATTTTCACTTACGCTGTTTTGTCTTACTACATTTGATATAAATATTATGCTTTATATTCAAATAATAGACACTTACATTATTAAATTTTAAGTATATATAATATTGTGAATAATAATAATAATTAATTATCTGAGTTTCAGTGTAATATTTAGTCTTTGAGAGATACTAAAATCGACTTAATTCCATAGAACCCACGCCAACAAAGTATTGAAGCCTCACAATATGCAACAGGCTTATCAATATCTCATTCGTAGTCTTCTTATAGTTCAAATATTACGAACATATGAAAAGTAACATGGCCGAATCGTTTCGCATAATGTCGATTACCTTTACAATAAGTCATTCACGAAAATAATCTTAACCTTGAAAATAAAATTGCAAATACTTGAAATATCTAATTAAGTTTACTACGTATTCATATTTTATTTCTAGTATCATGGATAGAAATTTATAATACGCGGTTAATGATTTATATAAAATGCTATATTATATTCCAATATATATTCATAAAATTAAGTACTTTACCCTATCTAAGAAAATAAGTAGTAAAAACTGTATATTGGACGTTGTTTAGGCCAATTATGGCTGCCCTAATACAATATAAAATATCTTACCCACGTGACATCATTATCCCCGCCAGACCTACTATTAATAGGCAGTCATTCTGCAACTATTTGCTTGTAAACCAGACCACGGAGCTAGACTCATTATCATAAAATGTTAGTGCCCCAGTTATAACCCCCCCGTCATCCGAATCATTTCGTCTAATACAGTCCACTGAAATGCGCCACCAGACGTGGTTGGTTAAAAATATGATTGCTCATATATTCATTCGCAAATTTAATTCATATATGTGACACCCAATTGTTATTCACTCAGTTATTCCAGCGCCCAGTTGGCGACGCCAAATCATCCTAAGTTGGTGGTGGCGAACTTATGGCAGGCATCATTCAGTGACATATTATAATTATTTTCAAATTCAAATTCTTTTCTTTTTTATTTTACATACGGTGAACATCACAAATTATAAATTTAAACGTTCACAACATGACATTTAAAAAAAAAATAGTTTTAAGCAGTGTAAAGAAGAAATAAATATATGCAGTATCACAAAAACAGTATGAAAAGTAAAGTAAAAGGGACAGAAATTAAAAAATAATATATAAATTATAAGCCATGGAAGCACACCGAATGAACAGAGTTATTGCCTTCCCAATTAGTATCACCAATGGCAGGTTAGTTCTGCTCCTTGGGAGAACAAACAACTGATGCTCCCGATTTCTAAGATAGTTATCAGGGACACACAAGTCAATACCACCAAGAATGGCAGAGTTCTAATTTATACCACGTATAAGTCGAAAAAAATACGTGGCCAAATATTGATATCTTCTAGCATTTAATCTACAGTATGTAAGCATACATAAGAAAAATTCAGTTGGATAAAGCCACGGATAGTATCCATTTAACCTCAAATAAAGGAGTCTCAAAAATTTCTTTATATATTCATATTTCAACTGATGCCGGGCCCAAACAATCGACACACTCTCAAGCCGGCTTCTAACTAAGAAAATATAAAGGATTTTTAATACAGTATCATCCGAAAAGACCCGGAAAGTACGTATGACGAAGCTCAACATTTGTAGCGCCTTTTTACAACAATTAATGATAGCTATATGGGCACTTTCTGTAATAATATTATGTCTTTCTGTAATAATATGATTTTTGTAACATCTCATGGGGGGAAGGGGGTGGATGTTAGGGCGCGTAATGCTGTTTCTAATTGAATTTATAATTTTCCCACAATATTCTTTGCCACCCATTATTGAAAATATTTTATTAGTATTTTAGCAGGTAAGCTTAAAAAGGTTTGTCATTTCTATACTAGAATTTTTGCAAGATTCTATACCAGTGGTGCATAAACGCGGCCCGAAATGGCATTTGTTGCGGCCCAAAATAATGAGTAATTAATCACCAAATTTGTCATTGAATATGATAAAAATCTGTGTTCAATATGTGAACAAATTATGCAGTAGCAACAGTATATAATCTGAATCGTCAGTGATAGAAAACTTAATGCTATTTTTTATTATTTAACCCATAGCTTACGGGCCGCACAAAATTGTTTTTTGCTAATTACTTTTCAAATTCAAATTAACACGTTAATTACAAAATTATTGAATTGTGTTAATATGATTATATTGTCACGGGGATAGATTATTAGAAATATATAGAAATTCATATTTTTACAATAAGTCACACCGTCTGTGGTGCAAGTGCAGGCTATCTTTAGATTACTGTTTTCAAAACACGCATTTTAGTGTTAGTTCTCTAGGAATTTTGTCAGTGCACGACGTTTGTGAATCGATATTAAAAAATCACTTATCCTAACAAAAAAATACAGTTCGATTATGAAACATTTTGTTTGTGTACATATGTATAAAGTTCTTTATGTACTTTTATTGTTTTCTAATAAATTAATCGTGTCTGAACTAATTTTCTTCATGCAAATATCCACATAATGCGGAGTGGAGAGTGATTGAAGTTGCTGATAAAATTATATAACTATTAAATTAAAAATAAAACATAAAATTAATAATATTAATAACAATAAAATCTAGTATAACATATCATTATTATTCAACTCTTTTACTCTTTGCGGCCCGTAAAAAATTAGAAAATGAGTGTAATTGGCCCTTCTTTCAAAAAGCTTGTGTACCACTATTCTACACTCACACATATATACCTTCTGAGAACCACTGACTGTTGGTGTTTACGTCATTAAACCGTAGCACACTATTGGTTTCAACAGTGCTTCATGTCGGCGGAAGGGGGGACATGCTCGTCGAAGGTCAAAATTGAGTTTTTATTGTATTTTCAAACCATGATACTGGACACTCCTTAAACGTTGTAGATAATCAATTTATATAATTTTGAAGCCTTATTATTTTTTATAGTTATTTTAAACATTTGATGACTGCATAAAGTATTTTTGTTACATAAAATAGTATTCTTTTAAACCTCTCGCTCTAATGTTTTAGAATATAGTCATATTTCGGTACATAACTGTGCAGTGGTGTTAAGATTTTTTACATTTATTAATTTTTAAACGCATTTATAAAACCATTAGTATAATTTATTACGAGATAATTTTTGCAAAATATTCACGATAAAAAATTATATTGATAATCTCTGTGATCCCAAATTTGACAATAATTAGGCATTTTATTATTCAAAAAATCGGCAAGATTAACACATTTGAAGATGATTCTAAAGATACTTATTATAAGCTATGTCTCTGGCCATTTGAGTGTGATAAACATCTCATGAATAATGATTGCTTTATAATAATTATTGACCTAATAATAAGGTAGTGTTTTTTTTAAATACGCCATTTCTTTTGTCATTCCCCAGTGGTTAAGCTACAACATACGGCCGTAGCCATGAATCGACAAACTATAATTGAAGTAGGGAGTAAAATGATATTGACGCGCGTGTTTGAACATGTACCGTTTAAAAAAAAATAAAAAATAAATCGGTTAGGTACATGTTCAAACACGCGCGTTAACATAATTTTACTCCCTACTTAAATTATAGTTTGTCAATTTATGGCTACGGTCGTATGTTGTAGCTTAACCACTAGGGAATGACAAAAGAAATGGCGTATTTCAAAAAAACACTACCTTATTCTTAGGTCAATAATTATTATAAAGCAATCATTATTCATAAGATGTTTATCACACTTGAATGGTCAAAGACATAGCTTATAATAAATATCTTTAGAATTATCTTGAAATTTGTTAATCTTGCCGATTTTTTGAATAATAAAATGCCTAATTCTTGTCAAATTTGGGATCACAGAGATTATCAATATAATTTTTTATCGTGAATATTTTACAATAATTATCTCATAATAAATTATACTAATGGTTTTATAAATGCTTTTAAAAATTAATAAATGTAAAGAATCTTAACACCACTGCACAGTTATGTACCGAAATATGACTATATTCTAAAAAATTAGAGCGAGAGGTTTAAAAGAATACTATTTTATGTAACAAAAATACTTTATGCAGTCATCAAATGTTTAAAATAACTATAAAGGATAATAAGGCTTCAAAATTATATAAATTAATTATCTACAACGTTTAAGGAGTGTCCAGAATCATGGTTTGAAAATACAATAAAAACCCAATTTTGACCTTCGACGAGCATGTCCCCCCTTAACCTTTTCAATACCGGCAAAAAATAAATAGAAAACCCTCCCACACCGGCATGATTTCAGAAAAATCTTTCATTACATAGTGTTGTACTAAAATGCTTACAAAAGATATATTTATGGAGACATTGGAATAAAACTCAGATTTTTTGACAATGCAATCAATATTTATTTATTGAGTGGTATTTTTCCAGCATGATCCTTTGTGAAGAGGCACATTGCACTCTTGACAAAGGTATCTGGTCTCTCCTCGCCTCTTATGCGCAGCACATACTTGGCAGACTCGCGATGGATACTGTTTTTTTGCAATCTGTGGAATCACCTTCAGAGTATGTCTGGACATTATTGCCGGTGAATTCATTTAATTCGGGATTCGGAGTATCCGAACTGCCTCCAAGTGTCTCCAACTCTTGCCAACTGTCTCCAACTCTCGCCAAATGTCTCCAACTGAGTAAAACTGTCTTCAACTGTCTCCAACTGTCTTCAACTCTCTCCAACTTTCGTCACCTGTCTCCAACTGTCCTCAACTCTCGCCAACTGTATCCAAATGTTTTCAACTGTCTTCAAATGTCTCCAACTGTCTCCAACTCTTGCCATCTGTCTCCAACTGTCTAAAACTGTTTCCAACTATCTTCAACTGTCTCCAACTCTCGTCAACTGTCTCCACCTGTCCCTAACTCTCGCCAACTGTCTCCAACTATCTCCAACTGTCTGCAACTGTCTTCAACTCTCGTCAACTGTCTTCAACTCTCTCCAACTTTCGTCACCTGTCTCCAACTGTCCCCAACTCTCGCCAATTGTATTCAAATGTTTTCAACTGTCTTCAAATGTTTCCAACTGTCTCCAACTCTCGCCATCTGTCTCCAACAGTCTAAAACTGTTTCCAACTATCTTCAACTGTCTTAAACTCTCGTCAAATGTCTCCAACTGTCCCCAACTCTCGCCAACTGTCTCCAAATGTTTTCAACTGTCTTCAACTATCTCCAATTATCTAAAACTGTCTCCAACTCTCGTCAACTGTCTTTAACTCTCGCCATCTGTCTCTAACTGTCTAAAACTGTTTCCAACTATCTTCAACTGTCTCCAACTCTCGTCAACTGTCACCAACTCTCGCCAACTGTCTCCAAATATTTCTAACTGTCTTCAACTGTCTCCAACTCACGTCAACTGTCTCCAACTCTTGCTAACTATCTCCAGCTGTCACCAACTCTCGCCAGCTGTCTCCAACTTTCGCCAACTGTCTCCAATATCTCCGATTCGGAATTCTCCAAATTTTTCAGAAAACAATTTTTTTCGAAAAATTCTATAGATAGCTGAAAATATTAAATTAATTACGTCCAGGAAAAAAACCGGAAATTTCCGGGTCTGGTATTAAAAGGAATAAACATTAATCACGGAAATTTCCGGGTCCGGTATGATAAGGGTTAAGGTAAACGAACCTATAGATTCTAATAACTCGTATGATTCTTCATCGATCATATTATTATTTTGATTGACCTGTGCCTTGAGGACGTAGATAATTAATATTCCTACTATAAATATTATATAACGCTTTCTAAATGAAAACTATCTTGAAATATTATATCTTGCTACCGTAAAGGTATTATAAACTAATTGGCTATAACTTAAGGACTATAAAGCGCTCCGTAAAGCATAATCCTTCATCAAACTGATGGCTGATGACGTATTACGTGTAACAACAATAGAGTTTTATGTGGGCTTAATCAATTTAGCGAGGGAATACAATACCTACCTGCCATTATATACACACCAGCCACATATTTAATTAAGGACGCATACAATGTGTGAATTTAAATACTGTTATAAATAATTATAACATTGCGAACTTTTAGAATTATATTCAGAATATTGGGAAGGGGAGTTAGTATAACCGAATCCCGGGTCTGGTAAATATATATATATTTACCAGTCCCAGGATTCAAACCTGGGATCCACGACATTATCAGTCGACGCGTAAGCCACTCAGTCATCGTGTGTATATTAATATATAATATAATTATTAAACAAAAGAGTATTGGAAATACAAAACTTCTCTGCATATACATCGACACAATCTATTTATATCTAGATAATTAATTAAGAAAATTACAATGTGTTAAGATGAGTATGCATCGCGTACTTACTGTTAGAATTATATTCAGACTTCTATGAAGGAGTATTAGTATAACTAAAGCTGTCTATAAAAGCTTTTAATTTATTAAAACATGACTATTAATAATTAAATACAATCCTCCGAGAATACTCTAAAACTCTAATAACTCAGTTGAAGCCACTTCGTCTCAAGTAATTACCTACTCTAGGTTGAATAATATAAAGCTAATGTTGTCAAACAAAATTAACAATATATATAATTCACGTAGTTTATGCGGACGAAACCGGAACTAATCGGCATTAAATTATTATAGCGTGCGTACTATTGTATTTCGTTTGATTTCCTTTGTAATAACTTTTCATTCTGCTTCAATATAATACAGTACTAATATTTATATTGCATAAAAAAACATTAACCATGAACACGCACGTGTGTAATTTCTTATAGTGCGATGGAATTACGTAGGGCGAATTTGACTGTTGTTATGGTTGTTCTTCTGGACTGCACTTACATCAAGCCTGTTATATCGCTTTCACTCGGCACCGCTCCAAATATGTTGTATTTCACTTCATGCTAACGGGGCACAGAGTTAGATTCTAGGCGAGGTACAATATATAATTATGTACCTATGTGATTTTCTCAAAACCTGTGTATCTGTGATTGTTTCTCTTCTATTACTAAATACATTACTACCATTAGGCCTCGCGGCATGTTGTAGTGTTAAAAATAATATAATATATTATGTAGGTATATATTTTTTAATTAATAATCATTATAAATATATGTATTCTTGATAACAATTAAAGAAAGCAGGCCCATAAGTTATTAATTCTTCCAAGGCATGGAAGTAGCCTGCCATTGGTATTACCGATTTAGAAGACAATAACTGTGATTACGCAAATTGCTTCAGATATCAATATATTACACTTGCGTGTGTGTGAGTTTAGATATAATGTTGTCACACAATTTCTTAATGAACGACCAATTCGGCTCACTTACTTGTGATTAAGTTTTTTTATCGTATTTTTTATATTATATAATTTAGTCTCATGGTGTTTTTATATTGTTACTTTTTGTAGTTTTTCTTGTCATATTGTGAATGCATTAAAGTTATCATGTTGACTTATGTCATATCAATGAATCACATTTAGGATTGATGGAATTCATTCGTAACAATCGAAATCGGCTTTAAACAGACCTAGACATAAGCAGACGATGGAGGAGGCCAAGACCCACGTAGAGTTGTAGTGCTAGGATTAATGAAAGAAAGGATGTTTTCTGATTTTAAACTTAAATTTACCCTCTTCAATCAGTAAAAATCAATAGAAAACTGAAACAAAAAAATGTTAGGTTTCTCAGATCCAAATGTATTATAATGACACTTTTCGTAGGAATATAATATCGCCTTTCTCATTTCTAAGCAAGTCATTAAAACTAAAAGACGAACACAAACTCAAGAAGAAAACGAAAAGCAAACAGAATAGTGTTGGAAAAACCAAATTCTCTTTGGAACTCTTATTGCAAATGGTGCTCATTATGTAGTTTTATTAAATTTTTGTTAGTATTTTCGAAATCTTGCAGAAATTCCTGATTATTCACATCTACGCGGACTGAATATTGTATCTATCCAAATAAAATGGGTTAACATTATTTTTAATTAAACAATTTTATTCTTTTCAAAATGACAATGCACAAATTATGTGACATAATGTAAAAATTCTTCACATATCTTGACCTCAGGGAGATTTTATGTCACATAATGCTGCGTTTTTTTGCGCCACGTAATACTGGTGATATTTTCTCAGTAATGAGCTTGGAAAACACTATTCTTTTATCAACTCATAATGGGCTGAAGGTACTTCAGTTTTCCAGTTTACTACTACACGGAAATTCTTTGTTTTTTCTCAGTCAATCTGTCAGTCAAAGAGATTTTCAGTAAACGTATATTATAGCCACATCACAATTAGTTAGGTTAGGTTAGATTATAATATTCAGTACCAATTTCGTTATTTAAAAATTATCTAATGGATTTAAGTTTCATTTTCTATTCCATTTGAAAGCTAGTTCCAAATGGAATAGTACAAAACTTAAATCCATTAGAATTTAAATTCAAATTCCATCAAGTACATTCGGTTGATAGTATTAATATTATAAAAAAAACTTTCTGTTTAATCCAGTAGCTACCACGATTCCGTGACCTTAATGTTATGTGAGCTCGTGTTAGGGATTCTCCCATATTTTTCAAAAGCTATAATTAATTGCAAACTTTTTGTACTTGGCCAAAAACAATGACGTATTTTAAATACATATTTAACTTTATCTAAAAAGTATTTTAAAATATCAATACATAATATAATATATCAATCAATACATAATATCATAATCAATATCAATACATTATACATAATTAATACGTTAATACATATTTTAACAGTCGCATAATCGACCTCTCGATGACTTTTCTGCTAACAAGACCACCGGGGATACATGTAAGTAACACTAGGATTTGTATTAATTTTATATATATATATATCATATATAGGTAAGTACCATCACTTTATTTGACAATGAATTTTCAAATTTCTTCGATAAACTTTTGGCAGTCTCGTTGTAAAGGAACGAGAGAACCACTTAGGGATGACAGGTGTAGAGATGAAAAAAGACTAGTTGGAGGTTGCTCAGATGAATGGAGGAATGAGAGTTTATTGCTGCGTAACGGTATACAGTGTGTACAAGAGTAAATGATTCAGGATATATGTTAGTGGTCCGAGGCTCGATGAGAGAGTGCTTCCTGGCGATACATGGCGAGAGATTATGCGCTGATCCGCGGCTCTGTGGAAATGAGTACTGTGCAGTGTGATACTGAGACTGAATCTGATCTGAGGTACTGGATGTACTGAGACACAGATCTGACTATCATAATCCATTAACTATGACTCGCTATTTTATATACATGAATACTCAGTAAATTGCGAGAGTCATTGTTGATGTAGTTTCTAATAGGAAAGTCTGCTGATCGCCGTATCGTTGCAACTTCGAGGCATTTTCATGACAAAGCCCGAGGTAGTCGACCCTATCGAAGTATGTCATATCTGTAGAATATGCTGATCGTAGATGCGGCGATTATGCGATAGTTGAAAGACTCGCTGATTCTTGCATTGTATAATAACGCTGGCAAGGTCAGAGGTCGTTACCCGCTACAAACCCAAAACAGCTATTTGTTTATATAAAAATTTGTAGATTTAATACCTATCTGTATTTTTTACCAAATTCACTTAAATTTTCTTGCAATTGACTGATTAAAAATACTTACCAACACTGTAAATAAATATCCAGGTTTTTGAGTACCGCTCGATTTTCACGGGAAATTTCATTGCACTTTCAGTAAGTAATGCGACGACACGCGCGCCAATTTTCAAGTTTACTACCTAGCGTATCCGGGAAAATTTATTTTGGCTTCTGTGCTATCTAGCAGGAAAATGTTTTATCACACTACAAATAAACCAAGTGTTGAGTGAAGAGCCCATATAAGGTAATGTACCCAGAAAACAAAGGACTGCTAGACGTCCTACACACATGTAATTACATCGTAGGCCTCAAAAGCACGCGGTGTTCTAATTCATAAATAGAGATTAAATCATTTCCTTTGTGTGCTTGCAGCGAAATCAAATCCACTTTGTATTTAGTTGATTGCATCACCTGTACTTACATATTATGTACTATTTACGATTCACAAAGCTTATGGAAAGGCATTTGTTTTTACTTTTACCGGTGCCTCCGTGTTCAGAAGTATTTCTAACAGTGTGATTTTATATTAAATTTCTACACATTCATATTACATTTATGTTCGCTGCCATGCGACTAAATTTCAATCAATATTAATTGGTTGTTCTTCTTATTCTGGTTCAAACCAATGCATGACTAATTCAATAAAAGTACATCCTCCAAGACATGTTTCCAAGCTGATAAAGTCACTCAGGAAGTAGATAGCCGCTATATAAAATGTAGTTATACTCTGGAGTGTGTGTCCATTGGGTTAGTTGTTATCATCAACTTTTTATATAATATTCATGGTATATTTATCAAATTTTCAAAACATGGACATACTGATACGGGGTTTTAACATTGTGTGCCTTTTTATGTTTTCCGATTGTAAAAACGCGAGCATTTAAATCAGTAAACATTGTATAGTATTACATTATCCAGAATATATAATTTTGTGCTTTTTGTGATGATCTAGTTGAAGTAATCAAAATTGCGTTGGTATGGTTTTTAACTAGTATGAGCCATTCAATATGGAAAAAAAAACTATATATCAAAGAGACTCAGAATAATATTATTATATTAATGAATTCTGAATTGTTAATATTTGATTTTTTTTTTAAATATAAAAGATAAGTCGTCTTAATCTTTTTCATTTGCACAGCATATGTTAAATGGTACAAAAAATATAGATTTTTTTCATAAATAGTTATACATACTTATTTTCTTAGATATTAAAAACGTAGATCAGTGAATTTACGTAGCAATGAATAATCAGGATCCAAGAAGATTGGTAGGCCTTTGTCCAGCAGTAGCTCGATTCAGGCGAATGGTAATAATACGTAAAAAAATCATTTTAGCAAGGAATATTACATTCTGTTATTATTTTTTAATAAAACTCAGAATTGGGTTTCCCGGTGCGTATTTGATATAATGGCCGTTAAGTTTGCCGCGCGGGGACCACTGAAATCACCATTTATGTCAAACAAGCTTTTGAGAGTGATGGAAAAGTTTGCGTGGGTATCAATGTCTGATAACACACAAAGCTTTAAGCGGCTTATCAAAAAAGCTTTGCGGTTTCACCCAACTGTTAAGTGTTCCGACAGTATTGAATACATTCGCGATATTAATTTGAAATCACTGGCGGTTATCAATTCAATTTTAAATTATCTATAGGCATACATTTCAAGTTAGGTAGGCATGTAAAAGTCCACTACATAAAGCACTGGATTCCGCATGGCTCCGGTTTCGATTCCGGGTAAGGTTATAATATATCTATGAGATTTTCTAAAGTCATTCTGTCCAAGAGTGTTTCTGTGATTCTTTCACTGCTAGTTACTATACAGTTTCCATTTGGCTTATGTTGCAGTGTTAATATTGATCTGAATACATGCGCATATTTTCGTTAAAAAAGTTATTTTCTCAACTTTTAAATATTTTTTTAATTAAATTGAAGTTTTAGAATTGATATAATAAATAATATAACGCACATTTGTGATGGTTTGTGGCTCGATTGAAAATAAAAAAATCGGTAAGCGTATTATTCACAGTCACCTTCATAACTAAATCATTATTGATAATAATAATACGTATCTCCGCAAAATTTCTTAAAAAATTCACAACCATAATAGCATGCGGTCAGCGATGATGCATTTTTGTGTAATTAGTCCAATAAAACAAATGTTTATAATAATACATTTAGATATAACTTAAATTTCTCTTTTTCCTCATAAAAACATGTTTATATTTCACAATCTGAGTGTATAAAGATCAAGCATAGCCAGGGAACTCAAAAATAATGGGAACTGAAATAACTAACGGATAAGGAGAAGCAGGCAACCGATCTCGAGTAAGGAAGAATACATTATACGTCGAATACTGAGATTACTGCTCTCGGCTTATGCATTGACACTCATTTAATATTGGTATATTACACACACTATTGCACGTCTATAATGCGTGCTTCATTTTCGTATGACACTCACACATTCAAAACCCTTCGTCAAAATTTACTGTTTTGGTATATAGCCTATCGGAATTCTATTTATTATCTGTTCTGTGAGCATAGCCTTAAAAATCATGGCAATATAATATGTATTGTTATATATTGGTTTATTTCATTCGCAAAATTCGTGGGAGAGGACCAAAGGTGGCCAGGAGGACGAAAATGTAGACGGACTGGTAATATAATATAACATAATACTTTCATAAACCGTAGACTACGTATGATTCTTAAATTTTAAACTAAATTAAAATTATTTCAAGAATTATCTACAACTTTTCGTGTGAAATTCAAAAGTATTTAACTTGACATTGAAATAAATTATTTGACAGTTTCAAACTTGTAAAATAATATTTTTTCATAGCGGTTGGTATTTTCTGTGAAAGCTGGGAAAACTTTTAATTTTTGGCAGCAAACGCATTCTGAAAGTATTTTATAATTTAATGAAGGCTTAATAATCTAAAAGTTTGCGCTTTTCCCAAGTTTGTAATATAAAAAGTTGGAAAAAAGACTAATTTGCGATAAGTGTGCGTTTATTAATGTGTGATTGACGATTTTGCTCAGCGAAGCAAAAATCGTTAAATCACTTTAAACACTAGCGTAGGTAGTTTTTCAGCTGTTATACACAAATTTACCATCTGTTAAACTGATTGATATCTCTCCATAAAGACCTTCTGTTTAATTTTGTTTTCTGAACGAAAATATCTATTACAATTTAAACTATTTAGATTTACGTATTTAGAAAAGGTTTTTCAACTTTTTCTCTTGTTTAATGATGCCAATTTTCTTTTAAAGCCCTTTCTTTAATTCTTCTCTTACTGGCGTCGTCTCTTTAGTGTAATCACAGTTGTTATTCAACCGACGTTTCCGCATTTGACAGCATCTATCTCATTCACTACCAAATCCAAAAGATGTCACATGGACAAATAAAAATCTTCATTCATTATAGAAACAATATAAATTCAAATTTTGTATTATTCATAGATGATAAATAATTACTAATTTTTTATCCTTTTTTTGTTTTTTCCCCAATGTTATTAATGACACGTTAACTATCCCCCACCACCTTTCGGCATCTAATGTACTCAAGGACATCGGTTGCATTCCGTCGCTGAATTTCAATATTAATCCCTTTCGTCAGATAGTTATCCAAATGACACTCACCAGTTTTTTTTTGCCAAACTTCGTCCAATTTTTTCCCCTATTTTAAATTATCCAAACGTTTCGAACCTCGTGTAATATAATTGAGCGTTCGTGTCTCCTTTTTTTACTTCTAATTATCTACCAAAGTGTCTAGTTTGATCGCCCTAGTGTCATCAAAGAAGTTATTTCAATTACACATTACGATTCACCTAATACTGCATCACCTATTGTAATTCGTAGACAATTATAAACTCATTACCCACCCATTCGTCACAAGTACAGTGTAGCCGTGTGAGTAATCGTACTAGTTTTGTGAGTACGGGAACACAAAACCAGCTACAGCGTCCCAGACATCTCAACATCAATGGTTAGTGCCTGGATTGAATCCCTGTGTAACTGCCCCTAGCATCCAGAATCCATTCCCTTCCTATAGTATACTAAAAAGCGCCGCCAGTGATTGAATTCATATTGGGATTTATTACGTTTATGCGGCCATCCCAAGGCGTCTTTATCTCAGTGCGGTCCTGGCAAATATATCTACGAATATGAAACTTGCTATCAATTAAAAATAATATTAAAAATTTTATCATTTGCATGTATAACCTCATTATAAGCTCCACTTAGGTAATAATATCAACGCTCCATATCTATGGAAGAAGGTTTTTCCCACATTTTCTAGATGAACTTTAAAAGTCACGTTCTGCAAATATCACATTTGTTGAAAATTACATTATGCTATTATAAAATGTAAGTATTTTATTATTCGAGGCTTTCACGGTATTACGATGTAGGTAAATATTAATTATGAATGTACATTATTGTTTTTCTTTTCATGTCTGCTTAATTTAAAATACATACTTGTCTGATTTTTTTTAAATCGATCTAACCATTACTCCGCCGCTTTCTCCAATTAATATGATGGAAATTTATTCCTGATATTAAAATTTTACAGTTTTCCAATTTACTTCAATCTACATACAATTAGGCATAAATTGCTGTTTAAACGAAAATTAATGTTACTATTTAAAACATTTTTTACTATCCATTAGTACCAATTAAATAATAATTTGAAACAGTGAGATCTATTATTAGATGGTTACGTGTAATAGAATGATTAAATATACAAAGTTTTATATAAGCAATGACACCCTCCCCATGCTTCAAAAATGCTGTGAATTAGAATGGACAAGGAAGAACTCTCTGGTGACGCTGAAAACCTTTAGTTTCCAGGATAAGTTTTCACAAAATTACAAGATAGCTTATTATTATTTATACTTTAAGCTCATCTCTTGCACGGACACAGAGTATATTATATACTCAAATATATACACATATCTATATAATACTCAAGGGTAATACATATATGTTTAACTATATTATCGAGCTCGGTAGTAATACCTTCATAAAACAACTGTATACCAATGATATATAGAGTTCGATCACAATAACTAAAGTGACAATATAGGCCATACACTGAATGTATCGCCCACGAAGAAACAAGAAGATTACGAAACCACAGGGATTCTCGAGTGAAATTGATTAAGTTGAAGAGAAATGAATACATATTTTATAATATAGAATCTATAATTAAATTCATTCATCGAATGAAATTGTATGGTATCCTTGTAACAAAGCTTTATAATAAGTATGTATGTATAAACAAATATTTTTATACTTACATACAAGACACTCTATTTAGTTTATTTCACCGGATACTTCAATATTTTGATCACATCAACGCCACAGGTTTTTAACTGACACAGGCCCTGCAAGTCACTAAATGCCGAGAGAGATGAAGGCAAGCCATATTAAATGGCCAAATCATCCGGGCCACGATCCACAGTCATGAGATCCAATCGACGAGAGAAAATGTGTTTGAACAAAAGAATACATATTGTCTTTTTCTATTTGTCCTAATGGGATAAACGAGTAGCCAACAATGATTACCCATTAAAGTCTGTGGAGGTTCACAAGCTCTAGTTAGAAAGAAATAATATGGTAATCTAATTACTTCACTAATTCAACCATACTAAAAATTGAAAAATTGAAGCGCCTAGTTTCAAAACGCCCTAAAACGGTTTTAGGTAGTTATGAGAAAAACGATTTTAGGTAGTGTTGATAAAAATGAGAAAAACTCATATCTATTAAATTTGTGAGCTTTATGTATTTATTATTTAATTCGTACATTCTAAAGAGTATTTTGGCTTATCCATTTTAGGGATGTTTGAAAAGCGCACCCAACCATTTTAGCGGGTTTTGAAATTTACAGCAATTTTTGATCATACCTACGTATTGACGATTTTTTGGCGTTTTTTAAGTTCACTCTTTGGCTACCATATAGGTAAACAAAATATCAATCTAAATACATATCTAACTCAAAAAAAAATCAAAAACCGTTTTGAATCTAAGCGCTCCAATTATTAAGTGATTTCATACAAAAAAAATCACGAGACTGCGTGATTATGTAATTAATATTGTTACATATCTATGATTCCATAAATCTGTTCGACTTTTGAACTATAAAAGCAATTGGCTGGAAACTTACGGTTGAGATGTTATCTTGTTAATTAATTTTTCAAGTATTGACGTCGCTCGTTGAGAACATAGCGTATACGCTTTTATTAAACAGGCAACGTATTATAAAATATAACAGGGGAATAAATTCCGCACCAGAGATTTCTCCCCTTCCCTCTCTATACAGAATGTGCGTGAAGCTATAGTAAAACAATGTGAACATGTCCAAAAAACTTTTTTCATTTCGAATCTTAATAACCGACAAAACGTTTGTTGGTTCTTGTTTAAAAGCGGCCGAAAAATCTGTATCTTTCTGAAATCTGTACAAGAAGAAAATTTGGATTTTTTTGTATTATTTACGTAGCATATTATTACGAGGGTAGACTGAAAAATACGCACCCTAAAAAACATAACAACATTTATTTTATTATGTATAAAACTTGGACAAACCTTTCAACAAGAGGAACTTAAAATCCATATATTCTTTCGCTTGCTGGGTGAGTGTTTTACCCATGTAAACTTCCGGCTCAAGTACAAGTTCGTACTTACTTCGGAAGTGAGATGGAATAAGGAACAAGCAGGGTAGGTTTGTTTGACTCCAATAATAAGAAAAGTGATGCGTGAAAGAAATGAACCCTGGTTTTATTATCTCCTTCCAAATAAATATTAATTTAATTATTACAGGTACGTTTACAGATTATAATTTAGATGAGTAAAATCACGGTTATGCGTTCTGACGAATTACGAAGTACGATCGGGCGGAGCAGAACGATAACCTTACGGTTAAATCTTTGATGACTGACTGACAATTGATTTCATGTAATTAGTATTTTTATAGTGATTCGATATAATAGAAAATGCTGTTATCACTACTTGAATATTCTGATAACATGCTTTGTTGTGTAATGAATGGCTCGTTTATAAATAGTTGATTTTAATTTGAACAATTAAGCAGTTTTTAATAATTAGGCAAGATTGATTTTCATATAAACAATTTTTGTGCATATCATGATAAATCGTTTGTAAATTATAAGTAATTGATTAATATAATTATTGAATTACGAGTATTTTGCTAAATTAGCTTTCTGTTAAAAATTTATTGATTCACATAAATCGCTTATTTTGCTATTTCAACAATATTATGTTGCAAGATACATTGTAATTATAAATAAAATTAATGGTTTCCTGCCGAGTCATGTGGATGGTAGGGTATTGACCTCCCTACACTTACATTATATTTTCGAGAATTTTTAAAATGTGTATTTTTTGATTTTTCAAATTCATTGATTATTAATAAAATTAAGACATAAAGATTTTGGTTTGAAACATTTTTAAACAATTTTAGTGCAGTCTCCTTGAAACTAAATACGTTTTTTTCTGACGATACTTCAAAGCCTATTATAGCCCTGTTTTATATAATCATATTTTTCCATGGTTTTATAACAGTAATCACTTTATCACATGTCCGTTATTTTCATTCTTCAAAAATAGCACGGAAGATATTCTTTACACTAAACAGTTAGCGGCGGCTATCTCTCATCCTTAATACGGCGAAAATTTAGGTTGGTAGACATGTCGGTCAAACTTTCATATGTTCGTGCTGCCGAACCCAAGCGGATAATACCAAACACAAGCGGATAAAACCGAACCGGCGCCATATATTCAGAAATGAGCGGAACATAAGAATGTTGTATTGACATATCGTACATATCAACATAACCCACAATTTTATTACTCATGTCATTGAAATTACAGCAAAACAGTCGGATCTTGCGTCTCAATTCACAATATGTAAAATTGACTTACTCTGTCTCGTTCTCAACGTTAATAAGGCGAAGATAGGGGCCGTTAAAAGATATCACCTTTTGACAGTTCAGACGGTTATTTTTTTTACATAATTCACCGCCAGAATACGAAAAGAGTGATAAATGTGATATATCTATCACAATTAGTTCTCTTTTCGTAATAAGTGATATGCTAAAATTGGTCTGAGCTGTGCTTTTAATGTTATCTTTTGGTGGAAATCTAACGCTACCAACCAGGTGAATACAGTAGATAGCTCAATATTATTGGAAACTAATAATCCAGTGTTGGTGCATTATTCTAAAAAAAAATTACGCCTTTTGTCGGCGTACTGTCGATATAATGTTTTGCCCATACCCAAGTAGTCAATCATGATAATGCTCTTTCACTCCCACAAAATTGTTTACATCACCTTACCAACTAGCAAGGCTGACTTGGCCATTTTCTAGCCAGTAAACCATTATACCGATCACTGTACATTGTTTGATTGTACCCAGTAAACCAAAGTCTTGTGTATGCTATGGCAACATTTAACCATGCTTAAACCGTCTTCAATATTTCGCTAACTCCGCTGCTGACTTTCAACCATTGTGTATTCTAAACTCTAAAAGAACAAACTCCGACGATGTTTCAAATATTTTTCTACACAAATTTTTCATTATAAATATATACTTCAATAAAAAAAAAACGTGACTGAAGCTTTAGATATTATCCATTTTCATAAAAACTCCAAAATATCGATGACACTAATAAATTAATTTCGAGTATCACTTATTTTTTGGATTGTGCGAATTTTCTAGCCTACCTTCCGTTGGTACTTGGTTGGCAACAGTGGATTATTTAATATTGTACAGGTTGAAACGTGAGACGATTTTTGAACCAATCGTGTATTATAAAACAAGGTACTTACTCAATACCAATCCAATATATTTATTCCGTTACTGAAAAAATATGCCTCTCCTTTTTCTCTTATACGTGTCGCTGCCAAAGCTTGGAGTTAATTATTTTTGGCAAACAATGATTTATTAATTGTGTACTGAAGGACATTATAATACGACAGCTAGCTTGCGCGAAAACTTTGTGGATTTAAAAAAAACGCGTATATAAAGAAACAAATTCGTATGCATCCAATATTTTTGAGAGATAATGTATGAACGTCTACTATTATATTATTATTATGTATGAACTAACCAGCCCAAAACGTTGGGGAAGGAAGGAAGAACACGTCGTGACAACCCAAAAATCAATTACAATAACAAACAACGGTAAAAGTCTCAAACATACAATACAAATATTATTTACATGTCCAACCGAAACGACGTAGTGTTGCAATTATTTTTTCTAGTAAAATAATTAGCGTACGTCGAAAGAATTCATATTTTTTCATTGCTTTGTAATATTATTATGGGGATGATGAGGTATGGATGTTGTGAGGAGAGAGTTTATTTATCGTCACAAGAATAAATAAATACAATAATAAAGATTTCAATTATTTCAATTTATTTATTTTTTTAACATATTGTGGACATTATAAATTATAAGTTTAAGACGTTCACAACATGACATTTAGAAACAAAGATATATAAATATAACAGTATTACATAAAAAAAATAGATAGATCACTAGATAAATTAGATAGGTACAAGGATGTTCACCGAATGAGTTAAGCAGACCCTATTTTAATAATGTATTAAACAACGTCCACCTAAACTCATTCTCGTGTAGGTGGAATATATCAACACCCAAAGCAATTTCTTTGAACATAGTTATCGCCCTCCCAATTGGCATTTCCAGTGGCAGATTGGTTCTGCACCTTGGGAGAATAAACAACTCATGGTCTCTATTTCTAAGATAGTTATCAGGGACACACAGGTCAACACTGCCCAGAATGGCAATTATCGTATAAGTCGAAAAAAATACGTAGCTAAATAAAGATTTCTTCTAAATTGCAGACTGCAGTATGTAAGCATGCCTAAGAGAAAGTCAGTTGGATAAAGCCATGGATAGTATCCATACAACCTCACGTAAAGGAGTCTCAAGAATTTCTTCTGTACCCTCTCTACCATAAGGCCATACTTCAACTGATGCGGTGCCCAAACAATAGACCCACTCTGATGACAGCGTGATGTTATAATCGCGGGTGTACTGGTGAGATCAATGTGATCGAGAGATTTATATTATTAATGAACTGAAAGACTGAACTCAAGTGGAATGACGGTTGACTATGTCGAGTGACCGGCGAGAGTGTGAGAGTAGTGCGCCGAGTGACGGACTCGATGAATGAGTGAGGATTTATGGATTGTCCTTCCTATTTATACAAATGTAATTACAAATGTATATTACACATATTACAAAAAACTAGTCATGATTAACAAATCATAATAGACTCTACTGATCTAGTTATGATTGAGGAAATACTAATAATCATTTACGCTCTATTGTTTTGTTATGACAACAAAACATACATACTAAAGTGTGTCACCCATGTAATGCTGAGTGATATGATAGATTGCTACATTATCATATTAAAAACGTGTTGAATTTTTAGTTTGTAATATTCATTCTCGAATATATTTCACTGATTCGTTTCTAACACACACTTCCCTCTAAGTTACGCAAAACAAAAACTAAACGAAGACACAATAGAGCTATGGAACCACAGATACACAACATCCGCCACAGGATCAATGACGCAGAAATTTATTCCAAACATAAACTCTGCCATCACTCTTGGCAGGAACTTAAAAATATCACACGAACTCACACAGATTCTAACAGGCCACGGAGCGGTGCGTGCTTATCTAAAAAGATTTAAATTGAGGGATGATGACTGTTGTCCATGTGACGGCAACACATCTCAAACTGTGTGGCATATCATCAACGACTGCCCTATAGTAGAAAAGGAGCGATGGACACTTAGGACTCGATGTAGACAGCATAATCATGAAATTGACCTCCAAAAGCCTCACGAAGTACTAAGCAATAGAACAACACAAGAACACTACACAAAATAATTAATCCTGGCAATAAATAAAATTAAAGATTTAAATGGAGGAACCTAATTAGCCCCACACCAATGCAACTAACCCACCCAACCACCTTGTACGAAAAAGCAAGGGCATGGTTGTTAATATTAAAAAAAAAAAAACTATTGTGACATATTATCATTATTAATTATTATTTATATATAGTGAATGTAAGTTATCGGTTATTTGACACCTTGTACAACACCATCTTATCAACAATGTGTGGTGGTTTCCGCTGCTGAGATAAGTAGTTGATCGTCAAGTCGCGTTAGTGAAATGAATTTCTATACCTAATCTTCTTTTCCAGTCTCCGCGTTTCCACGTGTTTTTGTTGTTTGTATTTCATTTGGAAAATTTATACAAATTTTCTTTGAAATATTACAGAATGAGATTATTTATTAACGAGCTATACCTAAATAATAAAGCAATCTTGCTTAATAAATCTTTTTTTTTACTTAAAATTATAAAATTTACTTTTTAACGTATTGCCTACATTAATTTACAATAGATACTTAATTGGATATCTACTTATAATAAATAAATAATATATTATTATATAATATTATACCTAATACAACATAATAGACGTACAAAATATGATATGAAAATGTAAAGAAGGGGAATGTAAGTACCCTTGACGGATAGGCTTTCAGGTTAACCTGTATTATATAATACAAGCGAGTATTTTTTGTTAATGATATATTTCAGCTGGGGCATGGTCTAAAATAATCGTGACTACGCGACGCAAAGATTGTGCAAACGACGCCTGCAGAACAAAACATAATTTGGCATAAAAATTCAACATGCGTCCATTTAATGTTCTGTTTATTGTTCTATTAGTAACAATAATAATATATTCATTGACATGTTTTCTTTTTCAAGTAAATAGGTAACGTTTAACGTCATCTTTATACGATTTAAGAATTAATACCCCCGTCGCCATCACGAAACAAATTGACGTGTTCACAGCTCGACTGTCGCTCTCCGATTGCCAGCGAGTCCAAAATTTCGTCGCACCTATAGTTGAAAATTATTTGCCGTTTCACTGAAGTATGCTCTTAAGTTTTGATATCTCGTAAACAAACTGTCTGCAATGTTTTGGGTTTCCACAACTAACTTAGTTATCGCAAATTTTTAAACATCGAACGTTATATTTTGTTTCTAAAATCAAAACAAAATTGAATATTCGACTGCTTAATACAAGTAAGAAACTCCTTTCTAACTAATCACTAATCAGTAATAATAATAAGAAACATACAAATTAATACTTTTATCCGAACAATTGCATAAGCAAATAGATTTCCATAGAACCTTATTCAAAAAAGTTTTACCTTCTCTCTGTCGAATTGAAGGAATATAATAATTATTATAACATTACAAAACAGTGATACTTAATTATGTGAATGTATTTATTAGGTTGTTTCATCCCAAATAACGTTTAATTATACTGATAGGAATGTATCATTTAAATTTTCTGATGAATTCGTGCATACAGTCGATTAAAATAAGTTACACGACTTAATTTAATTGTTGTCTATTTTCAACAATTCAGCAAGCAAAAAGTTAACGAAAACTTGGTATTAAGGTTATACCTCATCTGAGGCATGGTCTAAAAAGATCGTGACAAGGCGATGCGCGGATTGTGCAAATAACGCGAGCCGAATGAAATATAAATTGTCATAAAAATTCACCATGCGTCCTTTTTACATTATGTCTATTATTATATTCGTAATAATAATAGTATATTCATTGACATGTTTTCTTTTTCAAGTATATGCGGAACGTTTTTTAGTCATCTTTACACGATTTAAGAATATATTCGTCCGACGCCATCACAAAACAAATTGACGTGCAAACAGGTCGACTATCGCTCTCCGAATGACAACGCGGCCGAAATTTTGTTCCACATACAGTTGAAAATTATTTTCCGTTTCACTTATGTACGCTCTTAAGTGAATTAGTTTATCGTCTGATTTTATTGTTCACATTGACAATGTTTGATTAATCAATAATACATAGGTACATCACTATGTTCGATACTAAGAAAATCATAATATGGGCTTCAACAGTGTGGAGGTTTTATCAACATATTTTTGTTTGTATCTATTATTGACCAATTACATAATAATAAACACCACAAATTTATACGACGCCGGCGGGATAGAACCCTTATCCATCGGATTCGCACCAATGTGCTTTACCATTGAGCCTCCTGCTACCTACTTAATTATGACTAAATTATCTAATATTCATACATCTTAATTACTTATAAAATTCCATTAATTTAGACAATTATATTATATATTATATGGTTAGGCCAAGTAGGGCGGTTCTAATACAATAAAAAGGTTCTACCCACCTGACATCCTGATCCTTGCCAGGTCGATAATTAACGGTCAGTCATTCATCAACCATGCGCTTGTAAACCATTTTTGACCATCAAGTACCGCGCACCGGGTGACGCAATAAGCAATATCCGCGCGAGAGTGATAGCGTGATCAGGAGTGACAACCAAACTACGGAGCCAGCCTCAACAGCATCAAAAGTCAGTACCTGGCATCCTACACATAACCCTCCCCTCCCCAGCATTTGAAACATTCCGTCACAATTTACAGTCCACTAAAAAGCGCAGCCGATATATTATTTTAAAATACCTCATATATATCCACCTATTAGAAAAAAATCTTTGAAAAGATTCTTTGGAGAGATTCTGGCTGTATATAATATTTGAGGTGTTTTCAAATTATGGATGTTCAATATAGAATTTTATATGTTCAAATCCTATAAATTATTTGTTGAATAACAAAATAGTTTAATAATAGCAATATTAAAATATGTAAGTATAAAAATATATAGTGTTAAAATAATTTATATTTTATTGTGAGGTGGTCAATTTGTTATTCAATAAGTAAATGCAATCGCCATCGAGTCATACATAATAATATAACTGAAAATATCGATTACCACGTTTCATATAATTTATGATTATAAAAATATAATAACTTAAAATACTAAATGTTTTACCCTTTTTGAATATCAGTAGTTTTTTCTTCATGTGTATTTTTATAAGTTTGAAATTTTCAACCTTTTAAAGCTTTCACATAAACTTTTAATGCTTATCATAAAATGTCTCTGAGATAACTAATAACTTAAAGTGAAAGTTTATTGCCAATGCGTTAAGCATTTTTTTAAACTTTAGAAGAAATTACATAATAGTATGTTCAAAAGTAATCAAACGGGCACTTGCCCTTGCGTGGTGCCCTTCAAAGAAGAATATTTTATCAAAAGAAATCTTGCGAACTAAATAAATAATGTTACTATTGTACCGTTGAATATATTTTGTATTTTTATATTATTGTGTATTGACCAATGACATTAATATGGACGAAGCATCTAGAAAATAAAATGACACTCACTTTGTGTCGGGTCTGCCGGATGGCGAAATTCATATTTTAATATCGGTATCCTACGCTCAAATGAACATTCTGCTTGCAAGCGGTCTGGCGACACCGCTGGGTCTGCCCATACAAAATTTCTGACTGTCAGATTTCGACTCCACCGTTATTATTGTGTTACAAAATGCCAATGTGCCTAGTTAAAAATTGTAAAAAAATCTACTAAACACTCCAAGAAAGATGCGATATCACTTTATAAAATGCCATTTTAAGATATTGATGAATGTTTATTCAATGCAATTGAATGACAGGAACTATTGGACAGTCAGTCGCCTGTGATTCGCTGAGCTCACTGGCGTCTAATCTCCGAGAAGTCGTAAGTAACCGAGAATTTGTTTCTAACGCAATGAGTCATGACACTAATACGCCATTACAATAAAGGTTATATTACTATAAATTCTCGAGGCTTGTATCGCATAATGGAAACGGATACGTCAATGGTCACGTGACATCTACCTATACATCTGTGAATGACTTTCATGCACAATTTCTCGTGCGCGCCGGGTATGAAGTGAGTCGTCCATTTAATATGTCATTGGTATTGACTGTTTGGTTAGTAGCAGAACGTGAATATATTTTACATTTACATGCATGCAAACATGTGTATATATGTGAGGTTTCTGATAATAGAAACGGCAGTTTCCATTTTCATAAAATCAGTATAAATGTGCAATTTCTTTATTATATGTATAATTTCAGAATTATGTTGTTGTATACAAATTTATTATGGAAACTGCAACAATATTCGCTATGTGTGAAAGTGTAATTAGGTCACGATTCACGTACACCAAGGCTCTAGCAATGAACGCTTAGCGACCCATTATACGGGCGGCAACCATCGACGTTTACGCGACGGAAAACCGTTTCAGCGAAATGTGAAAGCTTTTATACACATAGTTCCACGCTCCACTGCAACGGTTGGTTTGATGGTAAAAGTCACACGTTTCTTTACCGCACGACAATATTTGCTACGTACAAAAGGGGCAACGTGGATTGCATTTTTCTTCGGAAATTTCATGAAAAATCGGGATTTGTGAGTTATCGGGACTTTACAGTAACTTTCAATGGGGAATTGTTTTTCATGATCCTTTTTTGGATCAACGGGATTCACTCTAACGCGTGTATAAATAAGTACCTAATTGTAGTTCGTATGGGTCTGACAAATGCACATATTGTTTTTCAATTTGTGTTTTGAGTCAGTGTATTGACCTTACAGGTTGAGCAAGTGGTTGACGTCCATAATAGCAATTCTATGGAGGCACGTATTATCTTATTAGGATCGGATATGGTAAAAAAAAAAAAAAAGTTCGTATATTATGCTTATTCATCAATATCAGTAAAAAAAATATAGTTTTTATTGAAATATATTTTTTTAAATATTTTCTATTACTAATTCCAACAAAAACTGGACCACCTATGGTTGCCCTCGTCCCAATATTTCTCTTCTTCTTATAATCCATATTATTGTCGCAAGTCTGGGCGCAACTCAGTTACGGGTCATCAGTCGACCGTGATTGATAAACATCAACACCACGATCGCGTCAAGACTTCGTTACAGTTTGACCGTCGTGAAACTTATTCAATTCGCAGTCGCATCATACGAACTTCAGACAGGGCGGCTCGAAAGTGACTATTCAACCGTGTTGAATAATGACCGCCACGCATCATCATAAATTCATTACCCACTAAGTGTCATTATCCACATAAAGAAAGCTTCTGTTGACTCATGTGATAGTGAGAGTACTATACATAAGAATCAGCAATAAGTTTGTGCGTGCAGGACCCAGGAGTCAGAAGAGCATCTCAAGAGCCAGCAGCCCAAACCAGCTTAACATCAAATGTCATTGCTTGGACACAAATCCTCAACCCATCTTCAGACAGTCTACAGAAGCGCAGACAGATTGCTTATATAAATTACCATGTTAACTTTTAATATTATGGTTGTTATATATATTTAATAATGCCAGTTTCAGTTCCAAAGAAAAAGAAAAACCTTTTAAACTAACTTTGTATAGTATTCGTAATAAATGGGTATAGTATTATTAACGTATTGCACACTGACGTTCAAGCAACACTGCATTACTACAAAACTGAAAGTGTGCGCGAGGAACAATATTATAAAGAAACTAACCGGGTCATCTTGGGGAGCGCAACCACATACCCTGCGCACGTCTGCCTTAAGCCTATGCTTCTCAGCCGCAGAATATGCGGTACCAGTATGGAGCGCATTTGTGCATGCCAAACATGTGGATGTACCAATCAACGAGACAGGTCGCATCATACGGGATGCCTGCGACCGACCCTCGTTGATAAAATATACCCCATCATAGGCATAGCTCCTCCCGATATACGAAGAGAAGTAGCGGTGAATGTCGAAATAAGGAAGCAGACGCATGATCCCAGACACCCACTCCATGGACATCAAGCAGAGACCTCAAGGCTCAAGTTCAGAAAAAGCTTCATTAAAAAGACAACGGAAATGGATTGCCTCCTAGAAGAGAGTCGTATCCAGAAATGGAAAGAAAGACTCTGCAATCCTTGGATAGAGCCAACAGAGGAAACCTCGCCGAGACACGAACTTCCCTTCGATGTCTGGAAGGCACTGAACAGACTAAGAGTCGGTGTCACAAGGTGCAAGACAAACCTCAAGAAGTGGGGTGTCTTAACCGGCGAGGATGTCTCATGCAAGTGTGGGGAGGTGCAGGATGCGAAGCATATGTTGGTTTGCCCTCGAATTGGGATTGAGTGTGTTGAGGAGGACCTGTTGAAGGCTAATGACAGGGCGGTCTCCGCTGCAACGTTTTGGAAAGGAGCGGTGTGATCCCGAACACGATAAGTAAGTAAGTAACGTATTGCAAAATCATAAAACTCATACTATATTTATGTGCACCTACAAAGTTCGATAAAACTTAATTCTATAAATTGAAAGATTTTTTTGTTTTATATTGAATTAAATAAATTCAGGATACGGATGGAGAGGACTATACATGCAAGATTGAATACCTGGTGCAGTGATTTACAACAATATCCCCACGAAACTTTTGTGTTACCCGAGAATATTCAAAAACATGCGGAGAAACTTTGAATAAAAGATTTCTAATTATGAACGTTTTGTGTGATCTATTAATAAAACATTAAAGCATTTAGAAAGTTTAGTTTGGTTATAAATTCGCGTGTTAGTTATCATTGAACACCCTAACACAAATACATTAAGGCCATACCTCAGTTGAGACACGGTCTAAAAAGATCGTCGCTAGGCGATGCGCGGGTGCAAATGAGGCATGTCAAACCAAATATAAGTTGTCTTATAAATCCAACATGTGTCCATTTAATGTTCTGTTTATTGTTTTATCAGTAACAATAATAATATATTCATTGACATGTTTTCTTTTTAAAGTAAATGGGTAACGTTTTAAGTCATCTTTATACGATTTAAGAATTATTACGGCCGTCGCCATCACGAAGCAAAATGACGTGTTTCCAGCTCTACATTCTCTCTCCGAATGGGAGCGAGTGCAAAATTTCGTCGCGCCTATGGTTGAAAATTATTTGCCGTTTCACTGATGAATCACCTTAACGGAAATACAGAACACAATAATGTATATTATATACTAACACAAACAGTAAGGTTTGTAATAAGTAACCCTTGATACCAAATATCATAATGCCTAAATCCCTCATCAAAAATCCTCCAATCGACAGAGTTGATAATATTATTGTAACTGTAAATGAGTCAAGGCTAAGCGATGTTGCACAGCGAAACAAACAAAAAAAAGTTACAGTTATATGTTTCTGGGCGGACGAGGGATCGAGTGTGGTTACGGTCAGTTGGTTACTACCCTTGAGCCTTGAACATCGCCTCTAAATACGATTTGCTACCTTTTTTACGCGCCAAGGCATGCGTTTACAAAAAATGTTGTTAATAATTAATTGTTACTTGTCAAGCAAATATACTTACGTAACTAAATGTCCCTGAATCAGTGTTTTTAATAAGTGAAAAGTATAAATCAACACCCTACGTAAACCCATACCTATCACCCTTAATGTGAAAATGTGTTTATCTTTTTCTCTCATCAAACTTAATTTATAAACCACACAAGTAGTCATTCCATAGCGCTTTAATTCACATTGTCAGACTTAGCAGGATTGTTTTTTTTGTCCGGATAGATATGTATTCCATTTATTTTTCATTTATATTAAGTATCTCATTTTTTGCATAATATTATCGGTACGTTTATATACTCCTTTCAAACAGGTCTAGTATCCGGACTGGACAGGAAAATATATCAATTATATATTACATTAGAGAGGGTTTCCCAAAATTTTATAAAATATTTCATGGGTTTCTCCAACCAAAACAGATTGCGAATCGCTGACTTAGTGAATGCTTTTAGGATGAATTTGGTGAGTTAGCATTATATTACTAGAGAATATTACTGGAATACAAAGTGTTTCACAGCTTAAATTACATATTATTATATTCAAACATGACAAACATAACTTCTGAATGAATTCTAAAATAGATAGTAGTGTTGTATTAGTTGATGATTCTAGAAGAAGCTAGGTTACCTCCAATTTATTGTTTTACTGGAGTTAAGTTTTATAATAGCAATTATGAATAATACACCACATTTGCATAGGTATAACTTTAGAAGTGCATTATTCGACCGAAGAAAGGAAAAAGGGCGTAATCCACACAAATCAAATTTCTATAGGAGGCTCAAATACGTTTTTGTTATGGTTTTCGGTCAAAGTTAAAATACAAAATAGACACAACCTTGAAGTGCATGGTAATTAATAATTTGGTTTATATATCTTTAACCTGATAAATGATGGTTAATTCGTTTTTTCCACGTCACTTCCTTCCTTTACTTTAAATTGCCATCTAAATTTAGAGAATAAATTGTCATTTGCAGCTTACATGCTTTAGACACAACGTGTATTTTATTCGTGTAAAAGGTTATTATAGAATAACACCTATTTTGAAAAAACTGAGGCTAACGCCCTTTTTCCTTTCCAAAGTTGAATGAAACTGACACTGAACATTGTCATTCACTCAAGCAGACATAATCAAGGCTACGTTCTTCGTCAATAATTGTAAATACAACTTCTCACTTCAAACTCATATGCTTCAATAATTAGAAGTGGAAAATAATGCTAAATTACTTTTTTTGTATTTAGAGATCAAACTACTAGAAGGAGGGTTATATTATTGATTTTTCTAGTGCACGGCATTCACAACCATACTTAGGAATTTTGAACTCTATTCACATACTGACAAATGCCCAAAATAATTTTTAGACATGGTGCACGATGAAGGAAAATCATGTATGGCTCACTTTTAGATCATTATCTTCATTTCTCTCTCCTATGAACATTTTAAAATGAACTCAGTAAAAGCTCACTTTAGTACGTGGCAACCTAAGTTTAGGGTGATTTTAGAGACATTCATATACCGAAAAAGTTTATAAATACATTCGTTTTATACTCGTCATCTAATGCTAGACGTTTTTATACGAGTAAGGACCTGTGGAAATAAATCACGGACCATAAATTAAGTATAATATTTGCAACAAATTGACATTAAGAAAAATTATTTTTAGCTATTATAATAAATAAGTCTTTGTAACCCTTTTTCTATATTTTCTTTTATTTTATATAAAAACTCCATTGTCATTGGTAAATGGTTTTTGGTCGACGTCTTTCTAATTTACCTTTACCCGTTAAAACCACGTGTAGTAAATTTCACAATATCCTCATTCTTTGATGTAAGTAATAAAATAAGTATTCTACATCTTAAACGTCAAAGGTAAAGTTGACTCTTATTAATAAAGGCACATAACTTTTAGTGCTTTTGAACTGTAAAATTTATTCTACTCATTTTGTGAATAGGTACATGCTAATTTGAAACGTAATACGCGCCCTTCTTCGTTTCACCTTTTTTATGAAAATAGCGCCACTCGGAAATAAAATGAAAATTATGTTCAAATCCAATTTTTTCTCGTGAATACAATTTATTTAAATTTGTATTTTTCTTTACATTTCTAAATTATTTCATTTGCTGTCAGTGAAAGCGCCTTGATTTTCGTTTCGTCGAAGAGATTTTGTCACCGGCCAAAGAATAATATTAAATAAAGTCCTTATTAGGCGGAACGGGGAATTTAATCAATTCATTAGAGTTATTATACTCTTGCTTTTATTATATTATAATGAACAAAATAATATGGAAAAGCAATACCGTATCAAAATGGACAAAACTTTGGTATTCTCCCCATTTTAAAGTCATTCACTGCTTAAGAGCGCCACATTAAAAAATACGGCAATAATAAACGGAATTCATGATTAGTATTACTCTTATTCAATAATTATCCAATAATTGAGGCGTCTAATTACAAAAAACGACAAGTCCCCAATTCCAACCGAGGCCAACTTTGCGGCGTTTGAAAAATTTGCAGCGTCGTATGGGGAGCGGGATAGTCCCGACTCTTCTGTAGACTCATCGATTTCAATTCGTGACACTCAGTATGCGGGTACACAAAGCGCCTAACGTCAGCGGACAGCAGAGCCAGTCCAAAAAACAAACATTTTCTCTCTTAACTTTCTTCTTTAAGCACTACAGTGCATGGTTGCAGCATCAGTCCCGTGCGGCTCCGTCTCGGGACGGAATGAGCACTTAAAATCACTTCTTTCAGACACGTTTAAAGCGTCATAAAAAGCGGCCGTGCATATCCACGGTTGTGCATATATGACGGGTGGTGGTGGGCACTTTAACGTAAGTCCCCAATTCAATATTATTTGTTTTAACGTGAGATTATTTTTTTTCCGTTGTATTCTATGTCGGAATTAGAACCAAATGGCAATTTGTTTCAACCGATAAACTCTTAAATCTAATAAATATAGACAAAATAAAATTGGACGTAGCGCTACTTGTACCTCACTTTTTAATTTATTTCGCATAAGGCACATATTTCCGTGGCACTGTCACGAGTTTACCAGATGCTACAGCATGGGAGATGCCCTTTTCAATATTGAACGTTCCCTTATTGGTTGACTTAAACACGCGCGAAATCAACCAAGCTTTAAATAATATAAAACACGGACTTGGCGCTTTTTGTAATAAATCGAGACGTAAAATATTTTTTTCGTAGGGTTATGTCGGGTTTTGGAATTTATAGGTAAATACATATTGTGTAAAATTATACATAAAATACGTGCGTATTTTTTTCTCGATTTTGACCAAATGTAGACTTATCGCTTTACTCTTAGTAGTCTTATAGTATTACTCTTTCTAAAAGCATACTTCATGTTAAAGAGATATTTCTCATCTACGGCGATAAAAAGTCCATAATAGAATGAATGTATGCAGAATAGTTTTAAGATATTTTATTCCATTAGTCATTTTAATATAGCATATTCGTCAGCTGAATGCAGAACTGTTCTAACTCACATTTGATAATATATTTTACAGTACTATTTTTTGAAACATTATAATTTAAGTTAGTTATTTTTTTTTATATAGACACATTTATACTTTATTATTTTCGTCAATCAATCAAAATAATAAAATATAGGTACATTTATTTATACAAGTAATAAACAAGTTAAGTAGAGGTTGTTTCAACTAACACCATTTTAAAATATTTCAAATGTGAGTTTTGCATTTAGCTGACGAATATAGTATATCAGTGGTATTCAAAATGTGCGTATTTGCCGTTCTGGGCACATAGAACTTGTGGCATTCTATGTACGAATAGGTATTTTTAAGTTCGACGCTTTTTCCGGGATCATTACCAATCGAGATAATGTGAACTATAAAGGAAAAATAAGAAATATAAATTTGTATAAGTACAGATTTTCCATATACAATATTGTTGTTGCTGTGTTTTTTCATAATATTTTTTTACACTTTTCTTATAAACTTGTTTCATGTAAAGCAAAAAAGTCGCCTGCGGCGCAAATTTATTTAGTGGACGCGTACATATTGTTTTAATAGTGGTTTTGTGATAATGAATATTTTTATGTTTAAAGCTTTGGCGATGTTACCACAACTAAGATTTTTATAAGCTCTTTGATAAACCTAAAGTTGCCAGATTTATTAAAATACAAACACTTGTGGCTGGCTATGTGTCACGTTTAAGTGAGCAAGCAATAATACAATACTTCCGTTTAGTGGCCGTTTAGTGGCCCAGAATAAAAACGGAGTGTGTTATCGCCACAACTTTACTGGCGCAATGTTATATATAGCAAGTCTTGAACAAATTTGAAACGGTCAACGGAAGACCAAATAGTAAAGAGTCTACCAAAGTGTCAAGTGTCAAGATCCATCGCCGGCCTTGGCGCCATAAAAAAAACAAAAACTATGCGACCGCTTAATCCTCAAACCAGCTAACTGCACTTTTGATAAAAAATTAGATTTTGATGGCATTTTGTTATAAAGCATGTTTTATATGATCATACAAAATTTCAAACTCCTAAACATATAAATAAATGCGTTATCATTCTTCACACAAAACAATCAACTGCAGGTGCCAAATTTTCAATATCGTAAATGGAACAACTCCACTATTTATATAAATTTTCTTCATATATAAAATGGAAGCTAAAATTGTGTATTAATTGATAGTGCATCTTTTTGTAAAAAAGAAAATTTCAAGTGTATTTTTGGAATTGTTAAAATCCGCTCAATAGTTAAATTATTTTTTTTTCTCCTTCCTGAACAATTTGCCCAAATGGTGTTTTAGTTTAGTTATCCAAATTAAGCAGTCACATGGCAATTATTAAAGCTAGGCATGTTGTATATTGATCTCGAAAAAATAAATCTAGGAAAACATTATAAATCATAAACACATCGTTATAAAGATTTTTTTTCTCTAAAATTATTTTAATTAGAAGAATACGTAGTTGGTAGTATCGTATACTATTATAAATTAAGTATCATTTTCTCTTGAAAGCCTAACATGTGAACAACCTATTTTAAAGACTTATTATAATAATAGCTTTTAGGTTGGATCAACGAATGTAAACCTGGTCAGCATATATATCTAGACATCTTTTGAAAGTTTGAGTCATTGAAAGTACCTATCTAACCTTTTTTACAAAATGGGCATAATTTTAGGGTTGTTGGTTATCTATTTTGCCTCACTCACAATAGACCTTTGAATATAGAAAAGTGGTTGCAATTTCTATTTCGAAGAGTTGAAAAAGTTTATGATGATAGATATAAAATGGACTGTGCGCGGGTTTTTTTTCATATTATTATCATTCAGACATCGCTGAGTGCCCATCTTTCAAAGAGGTCAAACGACTATAATGTCTTTATAATATTATTGGACGCATACGTTATTCTACCATTACACTGGTATTTTATACATAAATAATACTTCAATATCTGAATATTATTGAATTCAATTTTAAATTTATTTTATTTACATTTACCGAATATTATACTCACAAGATGACATGGAAATATAAAGATGAGAAACATTATTCAAATGATAAATAAATAAAACAAATTTTAAACAATAACTTGATTTAAATAAAAATCGGTATGTGTACTTATGTAGACGCATTAGAAGTTATACTTATTTGGCGTAACAAACTAGATTCTTTGACTAGCTCTTAATTATCTTGTTGAATTACACACTCAAGAAAAAGGACCGCTTATTGGAACGCCGTTGGTTTATTTCTATACACTTAACTTATATTATTAAATTATATAATGGTTTCTCGTTGTTTTTATTTTTAAAGTACCAACTATCACTCTGACCTTTAATCGTTTGTTTACGTGAGGAATTGCAAATGGCAGACAATAATAAATTCGCTGCTTAGGCAACGGAACAATTCTAAACTATAATATTATAATGTGTAATCGTCACGATTGCATTACCATATCGTGCATTCAGCTGATAACCGAACAATTGGTGGTTCGAATGTCACACGCCAAAAATACACTCTGATCTGATTTTCCAAACGCGCCAAAAGAAGTATAACTTCAAAAAATATTACCACAATCATTGAAAACACAGGAAAGTAGATAAATAATTCCTATTTTAAGAATTTATTAAACAATATCTACATATAGGTAATCTATAACTACCTTACCCAATTTTCTTTTTCTGAAAATTTTAGAGTTTTTTATGCCATTATCAGAATCTGACAAAATTAATTCGTCTATTCTAAATTAGACGGTTCTTAATTGATGTCTTATAGATATGAAAAAAATCTTAAGTAATCTCGAAGATTAATTTTTTGGAGAATATTCTGACAATATTCTCATATCACAACACAGTATATCAATGTCCGGTTGTACACCGTTATTGTCCTCCCAATTGGCATTACCAACGTTACGTTAGTTCTTCCCATTAAGAGAATGAAAAAATGTTTTATGTCTATGATTTCTAATATAATAGCAAAAATGCCAAAGTTCTCATGTACACTGCTTATTAGTCAGATAAAATACGTACCTAACAGAAAGAAACGCAAAACAGACGTTAATTATGTATTTGCTATTTTAAATTACACACAATGACATCAATCTATTTATATTGAACCAAAATTATTGCAACTTACGCAATAACTTAATATTTAATATTCATACGCGTGGCGATGTAATAAAAAAATATGTGTTTCTCTATACTGCCCTTCTTAGGAAGAAGGCAGTAACTGACTCTCACACACTTTCGAGATAAATGACATAATAAATGTGTTTTTTCTCAAACTTCAGTACTGTGAATTAATAAAAAACGGTGGTAATTTTTATTAGTAGGAAGTTAAAATACAAACAAAGTAATAATAAACAAGCAGTAACTGCAATGAATGTGTGCAATTACTGCCTTTTAGCTAAAAAAAAATGTAATACTGATTTTAAAGTAAACAGAATAGCTTTCAAGATTACCTAACAGATGGCATTCATAACTCAATTTCACAAATTTTGCGAGTTACTGCATTCTTCCTTAGAAGGGCAGCATATAAAAGCAAAGGAAATTGCGACCAGCCTGCCTCAGAACCAAAAAACAAACTATATGTTTGAAAATAAAGATAATATGAAAATATAAATTTACCAATAGCGATTATATCTTTCTGCTAGTTTGAACTGATAAATATTTTGGTTTGAATATTTTTGACACCCTTAAGGCTATACTTCAGCTGAGGCACGGTCTAAAACGATCGTAACTACGCGACGCGAAGATTGTGCAAACGACGCCTGCAGAACAAAACATAATTTGTCATAAAAAGTCAACATGCGTCCATTTAATGTTATGTTTATAGTTCTATTACTAATAATAATAATATATTCGTTGACATGTTTTCTTTTTCAAGTAAATGAAAAATGTTTTTTAGTCATATTTACACAATTTAAGAATTAATTTCCCCGCCGCCATCACAAAACAAATTGACGTGTTCACAGCTTGACTTTCGCTCTCCGATTGCCAGCTAGTCTGAAATTTCGTCGCACCTATAGTTGAAAATTATTTGCAGTTTCAGTGAAGTACCGTCTTAATTTTTATAGCACTGAGGATATACAACGTGGTAGAATAGCTGTCTGTAAAGTCATGGCTCGCAGGATTGATCTTGTGTGTAGGAATCCGATGGATGCTGGTTTGAGTCTCTCCTAGTCGAGTATCGTATTTTTTTTAAAGATTCACACAATGTCTTTCGACTAATTATCGACAGTTAATATCATTCAAGAAATCACCAAGTATCTTGTAAACGATGCGCGATTCAAAATCTTGAAACCCAAAATACATATTATATAATATCTTGAAATTTACAAAATACGACGTTAAACTTTTGAACCATTATACATTAATAATAAAATTAATTTAATCTTCATCAAATGTTGCACAGCGCTATTACAAATGTATTTTGTATCACAAAATAGATGTCAAGTCTCGAAACAAAAGGGGTTTACAAATTAGAAACAAGATAGCATTTTGTATAAACAGATGGTACCACCTTTTTTGAACTTTGAACTAAATAATGTTGTGTAAGTTAAAATTATGTTGTTATGGTTATTTCAATATTACTAAGTAAAAATTGCCTTAGTGAGAATTTGCAACTTTGCAAGAGAGCAATTAGAAATAAGAATTTTATTGATTTAGTCATATATAATATATTTCACTGACTTGACTATCAAAAATACCGCTATCGACAATTTAACTACCTTTTTTGCCATCATGTCCCATACCGTATTTTAACTTTAGTACACTAATTGATTGCATAAACAATTATAGTGTTAAAAATAATATGTTTCTATGTAAAATGATTTAAAAATACACGGCCAAAGCAACTGGAGAGCGTCGGTGCTGGATCTTTCATAATGGAATAATTTTATGAAGGAGGTCAAGACACGCCAAGGGTTGTTGTGCCATTTTTATCATCCACTTTTTATCAGCCACTCTTTATCATCAAAATAAATAGCGTACTCGCCGAAGAGTATAAATTGACCATCGTTTTTGACTGCTATTACAAAATGATTTTACTTTAGTTGAATTGATAACTGTATTCTTTTCTTTTTATTTCGATCATGTCCGATCCTAATAAGATCATATGGGCCTCCACAGAGTGGATGTTTGTATTAACAGATTTTATTTTTAGTAGAAATGGATGCCAGCCACTTGCTCAACCTATTAGGTATACACAAATTGAAAAACAATATATGTACTTGCCAGACCCAGGATTCAAACCTGGGACCCTCGACACTATAGGCCGGTGCTTAAGCTACGCGGCCATCGTGGGTGCATTGTGTACTTGCCAGACCCAGGATTCGAACCTGGGGCCCTCGACTCTATAAACCGGCGCTTAAGCCACTCGGCCATCGTATAACAATTAATTAATGTTGCCTGTTTTGGCAGATTTTTTAAAAATAAGAAATAATGATGTGACATTGTTGTACTACGTAGTTATCATATCGGAGCTATTGTACAATACTCAATTAAGACGAATTCTCCACTTTCTGTCATATAAAAAAACAAGTGACACTTTCAAAAAAAGAATTGAGGGTAAATTATATTTATTTTTGTGCAATAACTATAACATGACGTGTTTTATTTTAATTAATAAACAATGTTCTTCCACGAAAAATTGATGAAACATTAAATTAGTTTTACGGATATGTCCACATCTCAAATTTTTTAAATATCAATTATATTTTTTAGAGTTTATATTTTCGAACCTTTTAATTGTAGACTGTAGATCTGTGGAGATCGTATCACTTTGATTTCAAGAGAGGTGTTAAAATGCCGTCAATTAATATGTTGCAATCCCATACCAAATTGAAAATAAATAAAAATCTATTAATACTACCGACCGATGGTACTTGATGAAATTTTAATTTAATTTCTAATGGAAATAAGTTTTTTACTAGGTATTCCATTTGAGTCGTTTTTTTCGACCCGGATTTTTCCTTTCGCCATCTTCAGGCACATGCTCACTCACCATTGGTAAATACACGCTGACAATGAATGCAGTTAATTCTAACTTATATATCAATTTATTACAGTAAAGGAGGTAAAAATTTTATCAATATACCTATCAAGTCAAAGCTCACACTAAAAATATGTATTTATTTATTTAAGAAAATAAAACATTGTGGACGAGTCTAAATTCAAGACGTTCACAATTCGAGATTTATATTATAACAAATATTACCCTCACAAGAGAGAAGAAGAGAATATATAATAATAATAACAATAATAATAATAATAAATAAGTACAATTTTAAACCAACAGAAAATGAAATTTTGAAAACAAAAAACATACAATTTTACACAGAAAAATAAAATTTGGAATACAAAATACATAGCACGTCACCAAAAATGTGAAAACTCTCTGGAGCGCATTGTAAATTTTATCAAATAAATTATGAATAGTTTAAATGTTTGTAAAAAACCTTACCTAATTACTAATAATACAATCAATATGTATATAAATCGTTTAAACCTTACACATAAATCATTAATAACTACTCACTAATAACACAATCATATTTACTGGATAACGTATTGGGAATAACCTGTTGATGCTCTAAGTCTAAGACGTAGAGTGAAAAATGCGTTTCACATCTATTTATAACGAACATTGAATAGAAAATAGACACGTCTGAAATGGGACTACGTTACAGTGTTATACAGCTGGTTAAAAAAGACTTCGATGGTAAGTTAAACCTTTTCAGGCTCAACTTATTCATTATTCACGACATACAGTGAAGGATAATAAAGGTTTGGTACTTTAACTGTAATGGGTTCCGTTTTACCCAGTTAAACCAATTTGAATTGTATCGCAAATGTTTTATTGAACAAATACTAAACAAAAGATAAGTTCTCTATCGCGCACGATGATAATAATATATTGTCTAATAAAATTTTATACTTAATGAAAAAAGATCTTAGACGTAAAGAAACAAATACATTGTTTCATCGGTTTGAAAATTCATATATCACGAAAAACTATCAACACTGTAAATAGTAGTAGATTAAAAAGTACATGAGAAAATTACATCTAGATAGTTTTTTGTAGTTTTGTATTAAAGAATCACTTACACCCTGACGTCGCAAATCACAGGATGCTAAACTCATCATGTGAGAGTATTCTTGTACGTCGATTGAAATAAAAAAGATTCTCAAGTGTGTCCGACTTTCAGTTGGGCCGATCGGCTATCCACTATTGCAATTTATTTTCCTCGGGGGAATAAGGGCTTTTAGGAAATTTGCGGCGTCATACTGTAAAGGAGAAGGTTTCCCCTCATTAAAGGCTTGACAGAGAAGTAGCCATATATGTAAATCAATACAGGAATTGTGTGCTTCCCAAAAAAATCAGTGCTTCCCAATATATTTTTTGTCACGACACACTATTTAAATTACAAAATATTCATGGCATCCTGACAAATACGTAGCATTTTGTCCATTCTTAAATTGGGTATACCAAGGTGCAATTTGCAGAAGGTTTTTCGTATTAGCCGAACATAATAAAGAATAACATAATATTATAATACAAAAGTCCAAAACCGTCTTTAGTCAGATCGCCACACAAAATTGTGAGTTTATTTATTTACTCTAAAAAAGAAGCATTGTGGACATAACAAATCAAAATTCACGACGTTCAAAACATGAGATTTAAATTTTTTTTAAATCTGGTTCTAATCAAACAAATTTAAATAAAAATACATACTTTTACAGCAAATATCACCCTCACAAGAGAGAGAAAATAACATAAACAATGTTACTTATTGTCATATTTAGGATTTAACAGGGGATGGATAGGAATGGGAATAGGTGGGAATTGTGACAATTGATCGGATTGTCACGTAAGGAAAAGAGAAGTGGATATGGGATAGGATGGGGATAGCATGAGACTCGGGGAAATAGGAAGCAGGGTCGTAGGTAGATTGACTTTTACCTCTATAGACCTCAGTTACCTGTCCGGTTACTTCGCTCATTCGTGTGATGTTCCTAGATTAATAAAAGGGCATAATAAATATGGAAGTAATAATAAAATCTCGGTTTGAGCGCCACTATATGATGATGCATAGAGACAATAGTGATCAGGATAATTAAATAAAAAGCAAGTAGAGAAATTTCAACAAATGTATAATTAATGAATGAGTTTAACTTGCGGGCGACATTGTATAATTATTTATCAGATGACTTACGAGCGCCTAACACAATATAATGTTCAGACAAAGTTAGAATTAAAATAAAAAGCTAGTTCGAATCAAAGGCTAGTTCGATGGACCGTAACATAAAAAGAACAAAAATCAATACCAAATACAAAAAATAAGCTCTTCAGTTTCCATCGCGGTCCTCGAACGTGCCGGGTCCATGGGGGTACCTTCGATTTCCTGGCCTGTTGGGGACGTCCTTCAGTGGGCCTTCATCAACGTCTCCAAAACGTCAGGACATCAAGGCCATGTGCTCCGGTTCCCGGGACTTAGAACTCGAGAAACACGTCTGCTTCGCTTGAAGGCTAAAAACTGAGAGAGTGCTCCCGCTTCACCTTTTCGTTCTCAAGCCGCTTTTTCGTTAGCGCCGGAAATAGTTTAGCGAACTGCGTACAAACCATCCGGCGTGATCCTGTCGATGTTTTTTTTAGTTGCCATCCGCAAAAATCGTGTGTCATGTTATAAAATAATATGACACTATATAATAAAGTAAAAATTCAAAACCAAAATACAAAGCACATCACTGAAAATGTCTATATCTATGGGGAGCGCATTCACTAGTGTTGCACTTCTCGCTAATGGTGTCTGGTAGGCGGCTCTCGTGGTGCAGTGCGTAAGGCGCTTGCCTTCCACCCTAGAATTCTGGGTTCGATTCCCGATCAGGACACGATATTTATGTGTTTTTCTCAAAGCCTGTGTGTTTGTGATTGTTCAAATTACTAACAACCACCTTGTACGAAAAATCAAGGACATGGTTGTTAATAATTTAAAAATAGAAAATAAATAAAAAATGGTCCCTGGTAAGGTTCATACTGGGAAACGGTTCTGATGATAGTGCTAGTTATTGCAATGCGGCAACCTATAAATGAAGATTTTTGATAGCATAATTAAATTTGTTCATAATAATTATCGAATTGCCATGGAACAGTTTACCATATTGCATTTGAATTGTTTGCAATAACTAACACTACGATCTAAATTCACAGTTTAGTACCGCAGCCTGACTATAGAGGGCCTTAATCCTATAAATGTATGGAAATCGAGCGATGTTATCGCTCTAAATGAAACTTATCGATAGAGACTTTTGAATCTTTCTGGAAGCAATGATATCTTGCGGGTTTTGCCTCACACTTATTATTCGTCCTTCGCGCATCGGTCTGGGAACCCTGCTCTAGTGCACATCATTGACAACTAGGGTCTTCCTGAAATACTCCTAACACCCCATTTTTAATTGATGAGTCACGATAGACATTATATACCCAGAAGAGTGCGGAGTCGTGGTTGGCGGTGGAAAACAACATGTGTGTAATTTTATACATACAAATTACTGAAATTAAAGATTCCACATAATATATTAACATTATTCAATTTATTCAATTCAATTTATTTATTTTTACATATTGTGGACATTACAAATTATAAGTTTAAGACGTTCACAACATGACATAAAAAAGAGATAGATAGTATGTTATTAAACAGTAGAAATATGTACATACAAAAATATTAATTATATAGGTACATGGAAATACACCGGATGAGTTAAGCAGACCCTATTTTAAAAATTTATAAAATAATGTCCACCTATACTCATCCTCACGTAGGTGGAATATATCAACACCCGAAGCAATTTCGTTGAACACAGTTATCGCCCTCCCAATTGGCATTACCAGTGGCAGGTTGGTTCTGCACCTTGGGAGAATAAACAACTGATGGTCTCTATTTCTAAGATAGTTATCAGGCATACACAGGTCAGAGTGGCAGAGTTCTCATTTATACCTCGTATTCCTACTATTTATCATATTATGTATAGATAAGAAATGAATAATAAGTTGAAACATAGTTTTTCATTTAAAATATGTATTCTCCTTTCTTCTTACAGCATTTAGATTAACCTAAATTTTGTGGACAGGGAAAAATAAATGTCTAACAAGTTGAAGATAAAACGGACTGTTTGGTGAAGGTAAATGACGTATGCAGCCGTTGCAAAGTGCTTGCTTCGTTTGAATGTTCCCATTGCCAGTCACCTCGTATTATTCCCTAACTTGTCACAATACAATATAGTATAATATGACATTCGGTTCCATGGAAAGAATATCGTGGGTTACTGCTAAAAGTTTGTATGTCGATAATTTAGGCATTTAGAGTTAACAACGTATTATGTATCTACATATAATTATGTATGCTAGGAAAAAAATCAACGTCATCTAATATAGAACATGTACATAACGCACAAAGAAATTAGCATTATGCCTGATTTTAAAGGCTATGTCAAACTTCAAGTTGTAATTACTCCATAAGAAGATTTCGAGACTTACCAACTTTTAGCAATAACCCACAAATTATTATTACCATGGAGCTTAAAAACCATCTTACGCTTGTTCGTATTACGCATATTAAACCACCACTAAAGGTAAGTTCAGTTTTTCTAGTAAATGAATCCAGCACCATCTGGACAAGATGATTTAAAATTATAATCATTCCCATATGAAATACCAGTCTAAATTATGATTGATATAATTTATATTCTCTTTGTTCTGCAATTTCGTTAAATTAAATGTTGATTAAAGCTTCGGCCCGAATTTTAATTTGATTAGCTTTTTTATTGCCTTCTCTAATTAAAGTATTTTATTAGTTTATTAAAAAAAAGAATCTCTGTTTATTAGTCTATTCCTGGGAATACTTTTTATGTTCCCAAGGTAATAACATTTTTATCGTATATTTTAGAGAAGAAAAATATTTCAGAAATACCTAAATAATTAAAATATCATATTTGCAGATAGTTCTCCTTCGCTAACTTTTATTTTAATATCTCCTAAATAAAAAAGGATTTTTGCTGCGTAAAATTAAATTACCAATCTTCGTAAAAAATATATTAAGGTCCTGGGTGCTGTATGAAGGTCGAAAAGTCGAATGTCAAAGGCTTGCCAGGTTTGCTTATATAATATATAGATTTGTAGGAAATACGTGTATTTCATTATGATACTTTATTTTCTCTCATTTTAAGCCATGTATCCACTATATTTGCGAACCAGTAGAGCCAAAAAGAGACGTGATTTGCAAACACGGTCGCTCCACCGGTGCTCCGCAGCGTTTATTTTAACTTTAAACGAACATATTGTCTGCTTTCATATTCATTCATTATTTTGTAGAAGATTATAAAAAACTCCTCGTTTTCGGTGAGCCGATTCCTACAAAAAACAGTGATAAAGATGTTATACTATAGGACCTAAAATCTCAAAAATTAAGTGGACATTACAGAAATTGTATAAGTACGAATGTCTTCGTCAAATTTTGAACATCTGCTCAGTTTGGTAGCACCATCAATCCAAAGAAAAGATACTAAAGTTCAAAAAGCTATATCGACTCAAAATAAACTGGCTTTAACCTTAAGGTTTTTAGCCACCGATTATAGTTTTACTAGTCTGTTATATTATTGTTTAAAGTTTAGAAATAAGCAATCATCAAATTTTCTCCTGAAGTTTATCTGTGCATTGAAAGACAATACACAGCATCTTGAGGAGTTCATAATACCGGATTGTTTTGATATACTAACTTTGAAGAGAGCTAAATATTTTTATCCCACAAATACGACGTAGGTTAGGTACACACTACACGTCCTGGTTCACTGGCGTCCACTAACGTACTCCGCTTGTCGTTGTACACATTCGGAGCACAGGAACGTACCTACTAGGAACGATCGCGGAGCGTTACTTCTCCGTGAACGTAGTGGGACGCAGCTTTAGAAATTAACATTTAATGACCATATAAACCATATTAATACAATAAAAAGTATTATTGAAAACGTCATTGTGGTAAAATTAATAATAAAGTAATATTTGGTACATCAGATATTCATGGTTATTATAGTACTTTTTCAAATGATGCCACCATCAAAGATCATCACAAAAACTACCTATCTCTAAACTACGTCACTTTTTTTCATGCTCCTCTTCACTTCTCAAAAACATCCGTTGAAAATAATCAATGTCATTTTAAAAATCCAATTTATATTTTGTTGGTTTTGTAAGATCACATTTCTACTATATCCATTTCGCCAACGATATAGAACATCACATTTAAAACAAATGCGTCATTATTATCTTTCAAGTCTCACACACATCCAAATATATAAAGAATAATGCATTAAAAATAATAAAAAATAATATAAATACGTAGAGAATTAATTGTTGTACATTTTTTACCATTGATTTTATTTTAATCCACCGACTCTTTGCTATGAATATGTGGGCTAAATGAATCACTTTTGATCTTCTAAATTATTTGAGAATTAATGTATATTCCAGTTTTAATACATATTTAAATATACTTGTCATTTATTATCTGACTTCATATTTTTTGAATAAAACTATTATCACCATCGAATTAAATTTTCATTTCCGACGAAAACGTGAAATGGCTCAACTACCCTTGTTGAACCACTTCTGCTACATAATAATTTTGACTAGGTATATTAAGTTAAATTAATAAATAATTAATATTAAAACGTCAAATAATATTTTGTATACGGAGATATATATTTACTACATTACATTTCAAATGATATTACACATATGACAGTATTAAAATTACGAGACGTTATGTACTGCGTCACTTTCATCAAATAGAACAGGTAATCAGAACCACGGTCCATCTTAGTTTTTATTGTCAAACTAGAACTTCTTATCTACGTGTTAAAACTAACAGGCCCCTCCTATGCAGTTAATCGAACTTACGTTTCAAATGAGGAACGCCCCTAAATTTATCATTTCATTTTACGCTTCCGTGGTATACGGATCTATCAATTTACGTAATTTATTGCTTTCTATAATAAAAATATACATAAAACGATTAGGAGTGATATTACAATTATTATTAGTAAACTTTTGGTGTATTACGAAGAAGAAAAAAGTCGCATCTAAAAAAAGAACTGATACATTATTTAAATACGCGTTGCCGCCATGACAGGTACATCACTGAGAAGTTTTTCATATGCGACTACAGCGACTTCCGGTTATCGACGAGATCTTGTTGTCGGACAGTATGTATGCATATTTTTAGCAAAAAAAATCGGTTTCAATTAAATATTTTAAAACATTTTGCGTCGCTAACTATTAGCAGTGCTAGTTTTACCAGACAATTCAATTGTGACTCAACAACCGCAAGTTTAAGTTAAGTTTCTGAAAAAATAGGTCAGCTTACGCATACAATTAATAGGACCTACCTATATTGATTAAGCTTTATTTTATAATATGGTTTTAAAGGGTTGTTATATAATATGTTTATCATTTTTCCGAGAAGCTCGAAGATTTTTTTCGCTTTCTGGTGTTCATATGGAATACTTTTCGGTTTCAGACATATTCGGTTGGTTCAACAATGCTAAGGTAACAAAGGCCCCGCTTTATCCTACTCTAATATTTGAAAAATACATGAGGTAGATAATGGTGACTGCAACGAAGTACATTTTACACCTTAAAATACTTTATTTTATTGAAACCGTTCTCCTCCTCTAAACACAATTTCTTTGCGCTAGTATATACTTTAGCAGATATAATGCCAAAACAAAAATTGAAATAAAATATTTAGTTTTTTCAATAAATAATGTATGAAAATAGTCGGAGAGTTATTATGATATTATTCTATATCTAATGCATTTTTCTTCAAAAATGTCTTTTAATTTTTGCGAACAAAATATGGGGAAATATAATATCGATGTTTTAATGTTAATATCCCGAATCTAACAAATATTACGAAGATGCATTTTTGGCGTACTAATAACAACAAAAATACTGCCCATCGACTGAGAAATTCCAATATCTGTAGTTATTTTAACAAAAATGATACAGCCATTTTAGTATTTTCCCGTATCTGAACATTGCAGAAATAAACCTGTAATAGCCCGTATCTTGCCTCTAAGCCAGTGTTGCCATCTTTTAAAGTGTAATTATAGTACAGAGCTTCCAAAATTATAGTATTTGGGGAAAAAATATAGTACGCTTTGTCACCAGTTGAAAATGGATAGGTTTTTTGTTTCTGAGAGATCCCTTTTTATTTAGGTACCTACTTCTTGCCACCAAAAATGCTTACCGAAGAATTGAAGAAATTTTATTTAAAGCCAAAGTTAAGGGATTTTTTTACGTTTTTCGAGCAATTTTTTTCCAAGTTCTCCAAATCTTCTTATATTGCGGAATTATAGTACTTCGCACTAAGTTATCGAACGGAAATATCGAAATTTTAGTACTTTTTACATATTTCTTCCAATATTCAAAATTATAGAATTTTGGGCATACTATATCTGTTTTATATCGTACATAGTACGCGGACCAAAATTATAGTACAAATACTATAATTATAGTATGGTTGGCAACACTGCTCTAAGATGGCAAGCGTGTTGCATCACATGTATTGAATTCAGCTTCAAAATGTCACTTTCGAATGATTTAAAAAGTAAAACAGTAAGTAACATAACAAATTTGGATATTTATCTTTGTATATATATATATATATATATATGTATCAAATTTTATTGAATGTTACCATTATGTTAGGCGTTAGGTGCTTTGCTTTGCCATTTTTTACGTTACGGGTTATTGGCATATTTATGGTTACAACATGTGTGTGCCATTAACAGTCAGACACGGGATATTAAATATTTAGTTTTTTTAGCTTCCTGCACAATTTGTAAAAAGTTACTTACCTTACGGGATATTAACATTAGGACATCGATATATTATGATATATATCGATATATGCTATGTTTAAAATGGGTCTACATAATCAGATATCAGATCAATCGCAATGTAGAATCCCTAGTTGCCTCGACTTAGACGTGGGTATGTAGCATTTATGGTTGAACGACATTTATTTGGCTTCAGTCGATTTGTAATTTGAAAACGGAACCATATTTTATTACAACTTTTTTATTAGGTCATATTCTTTTTTGTCCGGTAGTTGTTTATCCGGTATAAATCTTGCAATCGATTTTTAACTAACTTCCCGACTTGCTAGACATTTGAAACTTTTAGAACATATCAGAACACGGTGCCAATGCATTTTTTTATTACTTTTAGCCATCTTTAAGTAGAATTGAATTCATTTTCAGTTAATTCTGTTTTGTATGAAAAGTTATTTTGGAAGAAATCCGTATTCCAATCCACTATTATTGATTGCTAGGGGTCTGGGGTCCTAGCAACTAAATTACTAATATATACGTGTGTAACTATGGAAATCAATATGAATGTCAAAATGACACTTCAGTATTATTTCTATCAAGTACAAATTTTTTTGATCGTTTGAGTTAGTCAAGTCAAGTTTATATGATTCAACAGAAAATTTAAAAGTTCTTTTTATCTTAAATTATTTTTAATTCACTTTTACCAAAATTGACTAAACCTTTTTTTCGTTGACAAGTGATAATATTCATCTATGGTAAATGTAAGAGGCAGTGGATCACTGATAGAATAGGTGTCAAAATAAAAGCGGTAGGTATATACACAAAAAAATATTTATTCATGCCTGAAAATTTGAAATAAGAATGTGAATAATTTTTACCTAATGCTTTTCATTTTTAGCGTCGCCATATTATGTCAATACCTATTAGATGAAAACCTCAATAAACAGTTATTGTTAATGGCGACATACAAAATACTCGTAGTACCTAGTGCATTTATTCTGTTAAAGAAGTGATAACACAATATTATGCAAAGTTTGTATTAACTGTGAATTCAGTACACTTTACATCATTTACAGTTTTCGCAATGTTACCAACGTTTGTAAATAAAAAAATCATACTAGGGAAAACTGAAATCTGAAATATGATAATATCATCCTCAAAAGAAAAAAAACAAACAAAACCAAATAAATATTGAATATACATAATTTTGAAAAACACTTTCTGAGAGAATATATTATAACCAATAGAAAAAATCTTTTTTTGAAAAAAGTAAGCCACCCCGGCGGGGAATGGACCCCTGCATCTCCCGGGCTTACGCCCCATCCGTGCATTACCACTATGCTACGCAGTGACATACTAATTGCGACAAATTTTAACTATTGGTATTTTTTTTAATACCCACTCATCAGCTCTCTTCCAAATCAAGCTACTTTGGCAATTGATTTTGCCGTCGGTTAGTAATCGAAGTAATAGGTATCTACTTTGATTTAAGAAACAAAAATCGATTGCCAAAGTAGCTTGATTTGGAAGGGCGCTGATGAGTAGGTATTAAAAAAAAATACCAATAGTTAAAATTTGTCGCAATTAGTATGTCACTGCGTAGCATAGTGGTAATGCACGGATGGGGCGTAAGCCCGGGAGATGCAGGGTTCGATTCCCCGCCGGAGTTTCTTAATTTTTTCAAAAAAAGATTTTTTCTATTGGTTATAATATATTCTCTCAGAAAGTGTTTTTCAAAATTATGTATTTTCAATAATTAGAATGATACATTCTTAAATCTTGTGAATTATTCGTTGAATAAAAGAAATAGTTAATTACAAATAAATATTATTTACCCATACACTACATACATAATAAATATCTGATAATCCTCCATCGCACGTGAAATGTAAAATAATAATAAATTCAACACAAATACTACACGAGGTTCATAAAGCCTTTTCTTTTCACATTAAATCAGTGTTGACGTAACAATGATAAGGTTGTGAAATTAAAACTGAGTTTATCGAACATGATACCATTTTAAGTCGATACTGATTCAATGGAGAAAGAAACGTCCCTCACCTATTCTAGTTGTTGATGCGCTAACAATGCATGCTGTTTGATGCTATCAAAAGTTTCGTACAATGCATTGCCTTTTACAGTGATAGCATTGTTCCAAATGTCAAGTCTCTGGACAAACGGGAAGTAAGTGGAAAACACGTTGGAAACTTAAATGAAATATACGTATAACAATAATATATCTTCCGAATGAAGATAATAAAATAAAGTTAGTTCAAAACGCTATTTTGGGAGATAAAAACTGTAAAATAATAATAAGAGATAAAAATTATCTAGATTAATAAATTCAAATCATATTTTTTTTTAAATACTAGTTATAAGTGCAATTATAAAGCCTCTTATCTTAGCTTCTTGCATATCATTGCATTGCATGATTCGTGTAATAAAAAATAACGACCTTGTTTTAATTTTATAAACTCGTTTTTCGAATATTACTTTAAGAAAAACACATTATATACGATCAGTTCGTCTATAATATTATTTTAATATCGTTTGAGGTACTTCGACCAAATGACATTCTATCCTCGATATAGTTTGTTCTCGTGGGCGGTATGTCTAATGACTAAGATCTCATGGCCATTGGTTGTGTGTATAAAAGGGATGTATTTTTATACAATCTACAAAATAATATAGTATACGAATTGAGATGTAAAAAAAGCAAATTATTAGGCAGAGAAATACTGATTGAAATGAAGCAACATAAAAAATGTTCAAAGATTGTGGCTTGAAAAGAATTATGTTTGGATTACCAGATCAAAAATTTGATCAACTGGGTGGGGACTAGGGGTTCCAATCCCGGGATCCCGAGCTATTTTCGATACCTTTGAATCCCGGGATTGATATACATAATCCCGGGATTTCGGGATTGATTTTTACATCATTTTTTATGGAAAATAAAATAAAATACGTTTAATAAAAAATAACTACATTAGAAATAAACTGAGTTTGAATGAAGTTTGATTTATACCCATGTGTAGGTAGCCGATTCATTTTATTTTTTCACATAAATTATTAAAAATGAGAAAGATTGAAAAAAAACAATGCTTCGCACTTTTAACAAAGTAATTCCACCATGATATCATACGTTTTACGGCAGTTTCATATTTGGCTGACTAATTAGATTTATGAAGCGGAAAGGCCATAAGTACGCCATGATTATTTGCTTTACTATTTTGAATCTCGCTAATCTATTCATTATTTCTTTACTATCAGAAACAGCAATCTCATAATAAATTCACATTATAAGTTATATTACAATATTATCTACTCCATTAAACTTGTGTATTTCAAAGATTGAACGTATACAATATAAATGTCTTAAATAGAATAAATTACACTAGATTTATTTTTGACCAATTTTATTAATGTTATTTGTAAATATAAAAATTTTATATTAACAATGGAAAAAAATGCCAATCCCGGGACCAGTCCCGGAATCCCGGGATTGTCAAATTGTAATCCCGAAATTCCGGGATCAGAATTTTGGCTCAGGATTGGATTCCCTAGTGGGGACCAATGTTTCCTGTAAGGTGTGCGCGTGTGCCCACGCACACCCACCAAATTGTGGCCGCACACATGTTTTTATCCCCCGCACAATCCTCACACAAAAATATTGTAAAAAAAAGTTCCCTTTGCCAGATATTAGTTTTGCTGGAATGCACGAAACCATCACATATACAATTCTTCGACTCATTTCTCGGAAGGTAAAGGTCAAGTGCGATTAACGCGAGCAGGCAAGTGAAATTTTACGTCGAGCAGGATCACTATATCCGTCCCGTTCTATCGCGTGCCAAAGTATACGAAAAGAAGATACGTATTTTAGTGTTTATCAATGACCACCTATGTACATTTTCTTCTTCAACTTGCAAGTAAAATTGTCGTCAGTACAGTCTCATAGTAGTCCGTATTGTGAAATTTTTATTACAAATATATAGATTTAATTTAAATATAAAAACGTTCTGCAAGTTTCGTACATATTTAATATATTTTATCAACGAATACGTTTTTCCCTTTATTTCCTAATTTTTTTATTTACTTCAAAAATTATCGTTGTTGGTGTTATTATTATATAAAATCACTGAAATTAATAAATACCTTAAAATATAATTTTAATGAAAAATTATATTTGTGTGTTTGTGAGGGGGGGGGGATAAATTTACCGCACCGGGTGACAGGTGACACCAACTTTAGTTATGCCACTGCTCAGATGCGTTGATGACCCGCACACACAATATAAAAATTAGAGGGAACGTTGGTGGGGACCCTACCTTAATTCGCGGATGGTTTGAGTCAGATACATCAAGTTATATGGATTTTAGTATTTTAGAATAGTGTAGAGATGTAGTCCAATGCCGCATATAGCAATCGACAGCTAAGAATGCGGCCCACTCCTAAAAACCAAGTTTTGTCCTTTATGTTGAAAATCGTAAATTTCCAAGAAAAGAAGCTGTCAACAAGATTCTGGGCGAGACGTTTAATGTTATTCGGAAAAACTGATTGTACTGAAGACTTTTTTTTAAGAGGTAGTTAAAAAAGCCCTAAAATTAGATTCTAAACGGGTTTATATTTTGCAGGAAAACCTCAAAAACGCTCTTGACGGTTTATGGTGTTTTTTTTGGCAATAAAAACTTAAAAAATAGAGATGACGCTTTTTTGTATGTATTCCAAACCAATTCCTCTTTACTCAATGTGTTACGTAGTAGACGGATTGATAGTTTAGAGGCCAAAGTACTCATTCGTAAAGCGAAATACGTGATTTCGACTCCCTTTTCCATAGTCCATTTTCTAGTAAGTACATAAATGTTTCTAAGGTTTTTCAATATTGCATTTTTTTATATTAAAGAATCTAACACTCTTTACACCTTATGTTTATTCAACATACATAACTTGAAAACATCTCACATATATAACATATTCAAGATATCGTGCCCACGAAGGATTGTCATCATTCCATGGTCACATGCCGGAATTTCATGATCATAGATTAAATAAATAACTCATGATATTAAAAAACCTTTGTATCAAAGAACGTTGCCTGTCTATCTGCAAGAGACGCATTCTTCAATCTTAAGGTAGAAGATCACCAGGTCGTGCGATATGTCTCATCATCATCAGCCTGAATCTATCCACTGATAGATTAAGGCCCCTCCAAGCTGATTCCACTAATCTCGGTCCATGTCTAAATGGTGTTAAATCATAAATAAATCGACTGAATTAACAATAGCTGAAGCTACGAAATTACGGTACGATCGCTTCAGAAGAAAGTAAATTATACGCAACATTTATAATTTCATTGATCACTATTTGCATTAATAAGACAAATATGTGAAGAGAGCCTTATTTTTATTTGCATATAATATTTCTACAATAATTGTAATGGTATAATTTGCTTTTATTATTAAACAACGTCAAAAGAATTTATAGTCTTTTCCTTCTTATCCATTCAAATTATCCCAGTTTATCAACATACTTACTTATTTCTATGTAATATCAACGAAAGGTTGTCGAGCATTCAACCGCCTAATATTTTATTCCCATACCAACATAGGGATGAATACTTTATTATCTGGCTTACGAATGCTTGTAATAATATTTGGTATTAGAGTGTGTTTTCAAAACCTATATCAGAGTTTCTCAATTAAATGTTGCCATATAACCTTTTTATAGTATATACAACGTATAACGAAACCACTTAATTATTTTAGCGTACTACTTTATAAACTAGAATACATCGCAGAAAAAAATCTTTAATTTGTGGTTTCTTTTCACACAATGGATATTGTATAACCTTTTTCTTCTTTGATGCCATATAAATAAAATAAAGCCACCCTGCCTTGCCTTGTATAGGTGCATGTCATACAAAAATGAATGAATGAAGTAAGTACTTTTGATTAATTCTGGTACTTATCAGATTCTTAATATTGTAAACACCTTTTTTATGACTAGTTTCTTTATTTTTTATAAATTTCAAGAATATCAAAACATAAGTCGTCGGTGTTCGCGTAAATATTTTGTTCACTATACATTTAAAACAAGCATACTATCTATTAGTGGCGAAGGCTCCATAGTAGGCGATCATTTAAAGCCCACCTTCTAAGAACAATAGATCTCCAAGCATTGAATTTAAAATAAATATAAAGCATGCGAGAACAATATATAAATATTACATTGAAAGCTAAAGACGCACATAGCGCGTAATGATTAGGTAGCCATTCGATATAATTAGCATGCTATTTAAATTTGGTAATTAAAAAGTAATTATCTAGTCAGCAGTCAATGTGATATCATAATATTCAAGTATTGAATACAGAATAAATATAAAATTGGGAGAACCTGCTATCGTCAGAATCTTCTATTGAATTAAGAATAAATAAAAAATATGCGACAGCGCAATCTATGTCAACTTTTGTAATTGTGTCGCTAGATTTCAAAATCAGCCAAGTCCACCTTTAGTTATTTTTTACTTTTTTTGAATTGTTGAAGAACTACTGCTTTCTAACATTTCTGCATTATCGAAATGTGGGACTTATTAATTTTAAATATTCTATAATCGAAATAATATAAACTTTCCCCCTTGTGAATATGTACTTGAGAAAACGAAAAGTTGTTTTTTTCCTACTCATCCATAATGGACTTGGCTGATTTTGAAATCTAGCGACACATTTATAAGATCATTTTTAAGGATTTCAGATCAGCTCCGTCTACCGAAATATATGTAATACGGTAGGCTTGAACAACTAAGACTAAAACCTTTGCGCATATTATTATTTTCTATGAGTGCAGCTTTCTCCAAAATGATTAATAATACGATAAGTAATTAAAAAACAAAATTATATGGCATTCAATCACATAAGTATAAGTCGATTGTCTTTTTAAATAAAAAATAATTTTATTTCATGATTTTCAATTACTAGTTCAGTCATAGACTAATATTATTTGTTCAGTTATTTATCACGTCCAGATATTGATAAACGCAATTTTGATTTGTCAGATCTATGATCTAAATTCAGCGTATTATTGTATTTTCTGAATGTGGATAAATTATCTGATAATATACCTACGTCATTCGTCAGTGTTTTAAATATATAAGTTTTTTTAAATCATATTTTAGACATTTAACATCATTTAAAATCATCGCTTAATTATATATCACCAGTGAGCTATTGAAAGTTCATCGATTTAGTGTGCAGTTGCCATTAGTGTTCCTATTCATCAGTAGTAATATCGTATTGTCTTCTTATTTCTTGTAAGTGCCTATACCTGACAAGTGTGCTCTTTTTCTCTAATCCCCACTACCTACCTCTTTTCAAAAGTCACCCTTCGCCACTGCTATCTAATAATACTACTTTAACTGTTTGCCTTTAACGGCAGATTATGTGAAAATGAAAAGAACCTTAGATGCGATGCGATCCGAAATGCAAGCGATTACAGTGATTATGAGAAAACAGTAACTATAAAATTATTTTAAAGATTATAAAACTGGATAACGAAAGAAAAAAAATTCTTACATTTTTAACACTTTCATTGTATTTTTTTAATCGCCGAACCTTTTTACCTCGCGGACCTCCGTTTGGGGAGTGTTGTCTCTAAATAATGAAGTACTAAATTTGTCTCGTGACGCAGTTTTATGTTTTATATCATGAAGGAATTATTATCTGACGAAAATTTTTGGCATGGCAATTAACTTACTTAATTAGTTACCTCCTGCGACATTCTTATTACGATAATAGTATGGAACGAGATTGATATTCTTTTGTCGACCACAGTAGAGTATTGGACAGAACGACCTCCTCTTAGGTGTATCGTTGGGCGAATGACCGATAACCAATCCTTGTAAAAAGACTGTCAAGATAACCTCACAAAACCACTCGCCAATTATTTTTATCGAATTGCAGACTGGCTGAAAAAATATTGTATTATATAATTCTTCAACCACATATTATTTTATCCTTTTTGGCGGATGAAATAAATGGTCAATGAGTTTTGATAATAAACATGAAAGACTCAAATGAATTTCTGGTTATGATAGCGATTTACTGTATAAACCACTTATTTTATGATTTCAATTTGGTTTCATCTTTAACTATAGCCTGGGAAGTAGATTACCACCAAAACTTTAAGAAACACCAACAAGTATACAGGGTAATACGATTAAAGTGAAACTTGTTTAATCTAGGTAATGAAATGATACACAAATACAAACATATTTTTGCTATAAATTACACGATTTGTTTCGTTTTAATTTAGATCATTTATTTGTTAGAGTCAATGCATTCGGCACACAGAAGTATCAAGAAGGTAATTGTACCTATCAAAAATAAAAATATATTTAAAAAATCGAAAATTTAAAATAAATTGCATTTGACAATAGCGCCGTCAGGCTAACTGCATTTGAAACAAATCAAACCAAACACTTCATCATACTTTCTTAATATTTATTTTTAATCGAATATTATGTTTTTTATTATAGACCATATGGTTGATACCGGAAAATTTGGTATAGGTACTGAGTTAAGTAACTTCAAAAACCATATTCTATTAATATGAGATTAGATTTTTTCAATGTGGATTTTTATATATTAGCCAGACTATAGATTCAATAAATTGGGCGAATAGCTAACAACCTTTTCCTTTTTATCTTTTATCCTAGCGAATACCCGACATGCGTTGCAATGCCACTCAAAGAAATAAAGTGTTTGTGTTTTAATTCTGTTTATTGAAGTGATTTTGGATACACAATATTTTTGTTTTTCCGTCTGGTGCGTACACAAATAAATCAGAAGGTTTTCCAAAGCGTGAGCAGGCCACATACAGCTGTCCATGTGAGAAGCATGAATAGAAGAAGAAGAAGATGGTTGTATTTATTGAGAAACCTTCGCGGGTATGCGCACAACTGACCATAGTTTCATTGCAATCGGATGAATGGTATAGGAACGCATACGGGATAGATAAACAAACATTCATTTTTATATATTTTTTTTAACGTTCACTCTGTAAATGCCCATATACCCCGCGTAGTAGTGAAAATTATAGTTTACTAGTACTTTTATTAATCTATATTCATTATTAAATGTGGTTAATCAATGAATTTAAGAATATAATAAGAGAATGATGTATGATTTTTCTATAAAATAAAATCATATCGTAGTAATAAAACCGCAAATTTTCTTTTGACAAGACAATTGAAAAATATTATAAAAAATTACAGCTTCAAATGAAACCTAAGGAAAGTCCAATAAAAAATTTAAAGTTACAGTGAAATCAAATTTCAGAATTTAAATGAACTTTATAAAAAACTTCCGTTGAGTTGTTTGCAATCTTATTAACAGAACGAGCAGACATTTATGTATGGCAAAACAAACTTTTATATTATAATATAAATAAAAATCCTTGCAATCAACATAAAAAAAATGTTTATCTTTCGGTTATACTTTTTATTAGTTTTCTTTTAAACCTAGGCTCCCAAATACATCGTTGAATAATTTATTTCTTTTTTAGAACTAAGCACAGTCTCAAAAAGAGCTTAAATTTTATTAGACTATCTTTAAAGCTCATTTAATATTATGAAAAAAGTTAAGTTTACTGTGATTTCTTATCACTTTGGGACAATTTAATTTAACTTACCTTCTCAAAGCTTACGAGAGCTTCAACGTTATATTATAAAAGAGAACAATATTTACACAAAGCACCTCCTTTATTGTATTCTGCTATTAAAGAGCGATAGGCTTTGCTGATTGCTACATTTAAATTTATTGCTTTTCAGTCTAGAAAATTTAACGACTTTGATTTCTAATCCAGATTTATGCGTTTTAAACGCATCAATCATATTATGACAAAAGAATAATTATTTTTGAGCCAACGTTTGTCATAAAAAAATGACAAAAGAATACTTATGCACTTTAAAATAACGATCCCATGCTCATCAGATAACAACGAATAACTAAATATATTATTCAACCTATAACGCACACACAACCATTAGATATTTTTTCGTAACCTTCTTATCAATTAAAAACGCAATAATCAATATTATATTACCCAACAATTGGCATTCATACATCTGAAATTCTGTAGTTTCAAATCTCCCGTAAGAAATCTCAAGAAGTATGTTATAGTATAGGTACCTACTACAATTTTATTAATTAGTCATTGAAGTTAATGACCCCACCAAACCACAGCCTTATGTCTTATTTGGAGGTATCACAGGATCGTTTTTTATATAACTGGGAATGTCTCTAGAGGACTTACCCAAGACTGAGGTCACCATGAGTTCAAATGTACTTTGACTGAATTTACGTGATGTTAAGTTAGGTAAGAGTACCCTTAGGAGAGAGAACCACGTAGAGGCAAATTTGTAGTAAGTAGCAAAAGTTAATATACAACTGCCGAACCATCTAAGTAAAGAGATGGTCCGATGACCCCAATAACTGGTTTCCGTACACATTTTAGTATATTCCCGGAGTGTTTGCATCCTGTATTTCTCCACCATATGGACATGTTGAACAGGGTAACAAGAACATAGAACCTGCCAGCGAGCCCACCGTATCCATTCAAAATTCGACAGGTGTAATGATCTGGAGTCAAAGCAGTTATATACATATATGTATGTCTACTTTTCTGCCAGGTCTATTAGTCAGTTAGTAGTTATTATTATCATATGACTTTTTTTATAATATCGATTTTACTTTCAAAATCGTCTGACAGATAACACTAGTCGTCCGCGTATAAACAAATAACATGATGTCGAAAGTAATAATAAAGTAACCTATCAACTGAAAATAGGTAACTTCTTGTAACTCGGTGGAATTTGATTTGTTACATATTTCCATTTGAATCTTATTTTTCGATTCAGGTTTTGTCTTTCAGCATTATTAGGCCACAGTGCACACGCCCGATCGCAAAAGTAAAACTGACGTAGTATATAGTTATTAACTATTAATTATATTGTTACTAAATCGACGTACTGAAAGATCGCGAAATGCAATCTATAAATAATTTACCCACCAATTAAAAAATCTTAAGTATCGTAAATTTTGTAATTAATCAATTAAATATATTAATAAGCCTTCATAATACCCCGTCGCAGATGTATCATGATATTTAATGATACTGTGTCGTGCAATAAACTTATTTGATAACAGCATAAAATTTGATACCTATATAAATATTTTGTAACCATATAATGTTTCGAGTTGTTTAACCATATACTAATTATAATAATTGAGCCCGCTTATGATGATAACGATAAACCCACTAGATCAAGTATTTCTAAAAATATTGCGGTATAAAGAACCGGAGACTCTTTCGAGGACCTTCTAAAGACGGATACCTTCATCAATCAGCAGATCGACGAGTAAATACTTTCTTAATTCATTTAACTATAGAGTAGCCTTATAAAATACATAAGTATTTTAAAATGTTAAAAATATCTTTTATCAAGCAGAGTTTGCATCTAAAGTCTATCGCTTTCGAAGAGAGAAATTTACCAATTAAACTAAACTGTTACCCAATTTCTTGTGTATGATTCAAAATAAAGAAAATATATAAGTACATAGTTTGTTAATTATAATATTATGCACCTCTGCATTTTATATAAAAATAAATAAATAATATGATAATATTACTTATTATAATGAACATTAAATGACATACTTTCAGATGAGATGAAATTATTATAAAACATGTTTAATGAACTATATTTTAACATTCTTGTGAATTATTCGTTGAATAAAAAAATAAGCAATTAAAAATTATTGGCAAGTTCAAGTAAGTTACAACAAAAAATTTTGGAGTGATCCGTGAATTCGGTTAGTAATTAAAGTAATACCTACTTTGATTTCAAATACAAAAGCCGATCACCAATAGTAGCTCAATTTGGAAAACGCTTCAGGGAGTATTAAAAGCCATTATTTAAACTTTATTGCAATTAAGTATGACTCCTTTAGTATAAATAGTGGTCTATGTGCGTGGGCGCGATACCCGGTTCGATTCTGGTGTCTCACTTTTTTCAAAAAGATTTTTCCTATTGGTTATAACATATTTTCTTAGACGTGTTCTCAAAGCTATGTATTTTCAAAAATTAGAATGCATGCGAATTATTAGTTGAATAAAAAAATTAGTTAATATGTACATAGCTTGTGAATTATATTATTATGCACCTCTGCATCCATACTATGATTTCGAAAATATATTTGTTTGTACCGTCGTGTCGGTTTTCCTTTATACAAATCCCCACTCGTAGTCGGATTTCGACAAAATTTGGACGGAGTAGACGGAGACTGACGAGCCGGAGTGCGTGGTGGGGGTCTCGAATTTCAGATTTAACCCGTTGTACCCCGGGGACAGTTTTACGGCGCGGACAATGCAGTGCTGCCACATTAGATCGGAATGCTTCACTCACGGACAATTATTGTATGTAGCGACATCGAGAGTGGGGAGTAGTAAAACATCTATATATTTTGGCACCAAGTGGAAAAGCCACAAATATTGTATATCGAAAAGCCCTGGAATGATGGATTGGATATTTATATTATGGATGGATATTTTATATTATAAAGAAAAGCCTTAAAATAATAAATTGAATATGTTCTACTTTTTAAGATAATATTTAAATGCAATACATTTACAAAATAAAATTCTGTAATATTATATTTTTTTACTTTTTTTAAATTCAATCATTTGCACTCTACGTTTAATTTAGAATTTTTATTTTCAAATAATAAACCATTCCACTCCTGGGCACCGCGGGGTGATACTGCTAGTTTGATATAAAAATAAATAAATAATATGATAATATTATTATAATGAACATTAAATGAAATGCTTTTAGATGAGATGAAAGCATTATAAAATATTGTTATGCCTGATTCCATAAAACGTATTAAATACGTAAAGCGAAATAATATTTTAGGCTTAAGTGTTCAAATTGAAAATAAAGCAAGAGTGGCTTTTCGTGTAATTTACCGGCAGTAAATAAAACGTTAAAACCCGCAACAATCGGAAGTTTCAGCCGTCCGGCAAAAGGGATTCTTCTGTTGATGAACGCTAAAGTCAAACAAACGTTCAATACTCGTATAACCAATCATTAATCCGTGTAATCCTCACTGTATATATACAATTTTTCAACATTGTAAGCTGATTGTCGCAAATAACTGACAGTGATTAACTTTATATGGGCAGAAAACAATAAAGAATTTATCTATACAATTAATTATTGTACAGTAATTTAATAAAGCATAGAATATACGTTGATTTACTACACAGGAATCACCATTTGCAATGGCACTGGGAAAACTTGACGCCAGGACAAAAGGGCGCCGCACTGTCGAATGGAATAACATTCATTAATTAAATAAATAGACCTTTGTTATGATTAGATATAGAAAGTAGACAAGGAAGTTTTATAAGTTTCTATCTACTACTTAATAGTTTTAATTAATTTTGTTCCTAACATAACTAATGTTTTTTTATTATTGCGGATTGATAATTATTGTGCTTGCCGCTTTATATAAAAATAAAAGAACTCTCTTCTTGTTAGAACACAATGAAATCATTATTTACGTCGTATGCATAATATAATTCAAGAACCTCTCTTTATTTTTGAATTTCATTCGATTGCGTAGCGCCCCGGGGCCTTATGTTAGAACTTCCGAGTCCCAGTCGCCCGGTCGACATGACGTCATATGACATCATTGTGACGTACTACCGGAGTGATAATAGCATTCGAGAAATTAACGCTGCTCAAACACTGGCGTTATCCATTGTCCCCATACACAAATAGGTGTTTCAGCATGTTTGAGCTGTGTGCGTTGGGCGGCTTGCGTCGACCGTGTATTGGCTTACGTCACAATTACGTCATGTCGTCGGGTGACTTAATGTCACCCGACGACATAACGTAATTGTGACGTAACCTCAATACACGCATCAAGGTGAGCCGCCCAAGCACACGGCTCACCATAGATATTATTGTGCTGAAACACCTATTTGTGTATGGGGATAATGAATAAAGCCAGTATTCGAGTAGCGTTAATTTCTCGAATGCTATTATCACTCCGGTAGTACGTCACAATCATGTCGTATGACGTCATGTCGACCGGGTGACTTCAATTCGCAAGTTACAACATAAGGCCCCTATTGTACCGGTGCCGAATCGTTCTAGACCTGTTATAATCGTATAAGCTATAATAAGTACATTAGATTTCAATCTTACCTGCAGCGTCATATGATCAGGAGTTCAATATGTATGTGACATTTCTTTCATGGTAAAACTATAAACAATTGACAAATCAATTCTTATTTATCAATGAATACGACAAAATATTTATCAGAATCACCACCGCCCTGTGCTAAAAACAATTGTCTAGGGTTTTTGCAAAGTTTTAGGCCCTGGCCGAAGTCAAATCAGCAATGCCAGCGGAACGGATTTGTAAATAAAAATGTAAGGCATGTCGCCATAAAATCCAAGAAATACGAACCTCTAGAATGTCATCAAATATTACCAATATTAAATGCGCGTTTCGTTTACTTGATAAACTTTAATGCATGTTGTCATACAGATAACTTGGTGTTTCAGTTTAAATCCTATATTTTTCCACAATCACGAATTTAACTTTGTTTCTGCCTCACCCAGATTTCTAATTATTTTTATATTCTTGGCAATACCCTATGCGGGTAGACGTATAATTAAAAAAAACGTCTTTCTCAATGGTTAAATTCTTTTTTTTAATTAGCGTCAAGTTGTAATTAGACATTCTATATAATAACGATTCATTCGCAATATTACACAAATGTAGAATTTGTACTTTTTCGTTGTTTTCGTATGTACGGTTTTACAATACAATGCAACGTCATTGTAATTCATAGCAAATTCATCCTTCAAGATTGATATTGGGAATATTGATTAATTTATTTATTTACTTGCAACTGATATAATTATTAGTCGTACTCACACTTTTTTAGACTTCACTTTCACATATTTAGACTCCGTCTACAATATAGGTAGATGGGTACCTTTAACGTCTTTGGCGTAACTTTAATTATGGTGATATTTACTAATGTTTCATTAATTGGTCGTCAAATATTTGATAGCATACTACATGCATGAACTTATATATTATATTACGTTATTATGAAAAATATTATCATTATCACATAAATGTAACCAGTGACATAACAGGATTTCTCCAGCAGGGTAAAAATTTACCAAAAGAGCGAAATAAAAAGATCAATTACTTTCATCGATGCCATCTCAATCACTATCAGCTGTCTATTATATATACACCCCCCTAGCTGCCTCAACTCATATGGGTCCTTTTCTTGATACTTACTTCGCCTATATTTGATAATCTCGTCGTCCTTGGGTAGCACTAAATGATTATATTTGTCAGCGATGTGGCCTGCCATTTGAACTTCAAGATATTTACACTTTGTATTATGTCCAACACTTGTGTTTGCTTCCATAATCATTTTTTTTTTCTAAATCCTTATGCGTTATGGCTTGAAATGGACCGGAACGCACCGGAGCGCCGTTCCAGGTCGTAAAATCGGCTTTATTGTCGTTCCATCTCATGGAAAAAATAATTTTACCATTTTAGCTAGAATGGCCATGATATAAGATAAAATCACACACTTATTTTTTATAAAACTCATAAAATTAGATAACCTTGTTAATATTTTCATAAAATTACCGAGCGCTCCGGTTTGTAAAATTCTTCATTTCGAGTGCTGGTTATGTCCAACATGCATCTGGGATCTGGCCATTCTACGTGATGTTATTAGAATCTCTTCTAAAAATTCTCTTAAAATTCTTTACTGTAAAAAACTAATATAGCTACTGAACTATCAAAAAAAAGTACGAGGGTGGGTCAATAATTCCTTAGAAAAAAGCATTAAAACAGTTTTTATTTTTGTATTTTTTTTTATTTCTCAACATAATCTCCTTGGAGCTCAATACGCTTGGTAAGACGTTTCTCAATTTTTTTTAAACCGTCAGAAAAATAAGTTTTCGGAAGGTCCTCAAAATAAGCATTTGTCCGATCGATGACTTCTTCATTTGAAAAAAAACGTTGTCCACTTAGCCATTTTTTTAAGTTTGGGAAAAGGAAAAAGTCACTGGGGGCTAAATCTGGCGAATACGGTGGGTGGTCGACCAATTCAAACTTCAATTCTTCAATTTTAGCCATTGATCGTAAACATGTGTGAACACGGGCATTGTCCTGATGAAAGAGGATTTTTTCCTGTTTAAATGAGGCCGTTTTTCTTCAATTTTGTTTTTTAGCTGGTCCAATAAAGATGCATAATAATCCCTTGTTATTGTTTTTCCTTTTTCCAAATAGTCAACGAAAATAATTCCACGTGCATCCCAAAATACAGTACCCATAACCTTACCAGCTGATTTTACGGTTTTCGCCTTCTTTGGCATGGTTCGCCTTTCGCAATCCACTGCTTTGACTGTTCTTTCGTCTCGGGAGTATAGTGGTGTATCCATGTTTCATCTACAGTCACAAAGCGACGAAAAAAATCATCCGGATTGCGTTGCATGAGCGACAACAGGGCTTTAGAGGCCACCACCCTATTGCGTTTATTGTCGACTGTGAGCAAACGCGGCACCCATCTTGCAGAAATTTTTTTCATGCCCAATTTGTCATGTAAAATAGAAATGACGCTACCTTTTGAGATCCCTGTAACCTCAATTATCTCACTCAACTTTAATCTTCGGTCACTTAACACCATATTGTGGATTTTATTGATCATTTCTGGTGTAGTCACCTCTACAGGACGTCCTGAGCGTGGTTTATCCTTTGTTGATGTACGACCACGTTTAAATTCATTTAACCAGTTATAAATAGTTGCAAGTGAAGGAGCATATATGCCGTGAACTAAATCCAACTCATTTTTTATTTCCTTTGCTGTTAACCCTTTTATATTAAAATGTTTAATAACAGCTCTAAACTCAATTTTCTCCATTTTCCATTTTTCCATTTTCCACAAGCAAATTTTTTTTTAAATGTACGAGAAACACACAACAACCCGACCAATCTGATTGAAACTTCGCAGCATACTGAATCGGTAGTGCCGCTGCATGAAAACAAACCGCTTACAGTACTAGTCGCGCCACCTGTCGGCTTTTCTAAGGACTTATTGACCCACCCTCGTATTACCTATATCATGACAGGCAGGTACGTGTTGAAATTTTTCCAAAATTGTGAGTCAATTTAATCTCATAGGGAGAGTTTTACTGGACATAATTGAAAACATGAATATTGTGAAAACATCTCATACTTACCCACTAGAAAAAAATTCTTTTTTACACAAATAAATAGGACATACAACGGGACTTGAACCCGTAACCGCTTAATTTGTGACATTGTGTTTTCCAATTAAGCTTCGGGAATCCTACTTAATTACGACTAGGGAATCCAATCCCGAACCAAAATTCTGATCCCGGGATTTTGGGATTACAATTTGACAATCCCGGGATCCCGGGACTGGTCCCAGGATTAGCATTTTTTCCATTGTTAATATAAAATTTTTATATTTACAAATAACATTGATAAAATCGGTCAAAAATAAATCTAGTATAATTTATACTATTTAAGACATTTATTGTTAATATTGTATACGTTCAATCTTGGAAATATTATACAAGTTTAATGGAGTAAATAATATTGATATTTAAATAATAATGTGAATCTGATAGGAGATTGCTGTTTCTGATAGTAACGACTTAATGAATGGATTACCGAGATTTAAAATAGTAAAGCAAATAATCATGGCGTACTTATGGCCTTTCCGCTTCATAAATCTAATTAGTCAGACAAATATGAAACTTCCGTAAAACGTATGATACGAGTATCATGGTGGAATTACTTTGTTAACGGTGCGAAGCATTGTTTTTTTCCAATCTTTCCATTTTTAATAATGTATGTGAAAAAATAAAATGAATCGGCAACCTACACATGGGTCAAACTTCAAACTTCATTCAAACTCAGTTTATTTCTAATGTACTTATTTTTTATTAAAAGTATTTTTTATATTTTCGCTTTTATTTTATTTTCCATAAAAATTGATAAAAAAATCAATCCCGAAATCCCGGGATTATGTTTATCAATCCCGGGATTCAAATGTATCGAAAATAGCTCGGGATCCCGGGATTGGAATCCCTAATTACGACTAATTCAACTCTTACATAAAATGCTTATCGAATTCCGTTAATAATGTTGGCTGTCGTTTTTTCATATTAAATCAAGATAGGTATCAACTAATTCCCTCAATTACTAACCTACGTCACGGATCACTCCAAATATTTAGTTTTTATGACGTACTTGCACTTTCTAATTCGTTGAATATAAGAAATAATTTATAGATATTTATATTTTAGTTAAAATTATTAAAGGAACATTAAATAAAATATATAATTCACGTGCTGACAAAATTTCCATAATTACTTATAGGTATCGTGTGAATCAGAATATGATGGTACGAGTATTAAGCTCAATGTCGGTTATCTCATATTCTGTAATTTTGAGATTATTGCAAAAACCGTCAACCACGAATAGAATATTTTCGATTTGCTAGCGCATTAGTAGACAAATTGGAAAAAGCGAATAGAAAATAAAATGTACTCAATGTCATTAATAGTAAAATATAAAAACAACAGTGGCTGTTGAATATGTATAACTAACTTTGCAATCAAAATTTATATTTAAAATTTTATTCAGTCTAAGAAAACATCAAAGGGTTTTTCACTTGCGTATGCCACTGTGCCCAAGTAGGCGAGTAATGACACGAAGGACCGGTCTAGAAAGCCATATCACCAAGGGTTAGTTTTAACAACGGCATTACGTAAAATAGTGCATCATTAACTATAATCACCGACTGATGCCAACATGCCCCATTCTGATATTCTTGTGTTATTGGTAACCATCATTGCCAAGCAGTTTTCGTATTGTAACATAATCCGTAGTTAATTGATTAATCTACAATTTTATAATTATTCATAACGTTGAACGTAAATAATAATTATAGTGTTGTTGTAAATCAGTGACGCGCAAACTTTTTACCAGTAGGTCAAATATATTTATGTTTTATTCTTACGGGCTACACAGGAGACAAGTTCCGTGGATAATGATAATATAATATATAATTACCAAAAATAATGCACAATTGCCGACAGATACTTCTATGATTCAAATATATTGATTAGCACACCTATGAATAAAGACGACTTCAATATGTAATGGATTTAATACTAAGTGATATTTGGTCAAAATACGTTTTTTTGCATTATTGAATATATTGGTAGAAATCAGCATCTATCGACAAAAGCTCAAAATTCGTTAAAAAAATATTTAGTTCCTTAAAGCGATTGAAACGATATCTCGTATCTACTATAAAACTAATGATAACTCGTAAATGCATCATTTTGTTTGCCGCCAGCCACTTTGTCAGATGCGTATAAATAAATCTCATACTGCACACATACATTTACTTTATATGACAGAAGCACTGATTTGTAATATCACATAGTGTGCAGGCGAGTTATTTTGTCCCCACGATATACCCTTATAATATTATAATGGATATACAATACCAGTGGCGAAGGCTCCATACTACACGATAAGTAATTTAAAGCTTACCTTCTAAGAAAAATAGACTAAGGCACTATAAATTAGTTTAAAAAATAAAAAGACCCATCTGTCTTCAACTATTGTATTTTGTTAGGAATTTAGATTTATTTTGTATAACCGTCAGGGCGTCAGGTCACGTGACTTCAACCCCGTCTATTGAAATGTATGCGAAGTCTAAAACCATTCGCTTAATATTATTAATTGTATATGACTGCAGCTTTGTCCAAAATAATTATAAATAATAAGATAAAAAAATAATTACTATTGCATTCAATTATATATTATTTATTAATATAGATTGTTTTAAAAATTAAAAACAATTGTGTGTACTTAATAAATATTTAGAAAAGTATACAATTGAAACTCATCGCTCAATTTTATATCGTCAGTAAGACGGTAGACAAATTACCTGATAAAAAACAACTTTAAACGTCTAGAGTAATTTTAAAGATTTAAATCGTTGGTCTATTGCTTATTATGAAAATTTTCAGATAAAAGCAGTTACAAGATTAAACATAATATGAACGTTGGAGTTTTAAACGTCTTAATTTTCTCTAAAATTGAAAACTCTCTTCATACTCTATAAACCAGATGTTGCTAGTGTATAATGTAGTGTAGATATGAAATAACTTAGCCAAGTATCCTTGCAAACAATTTCTCATACTTACGTGGATACATATTATTATTGATGTTTTCGGAATCCGAACTTAGTTTATATGACAAAGATGCCAGTAACTTAAGGTTCAAACATATTATGATGCACGTCACGTACTGTCACGGGCCACAGCGACAAATTTATTATATGTTTTTATCGTTCCGCAGAATATTTATAACTACCTCTATAAATTCAATGATTTTGAATTATTATTCATTATTTATGCTAATTTCAATTAATTTTAACAGTTTCTATGTGTGCGTACATTAAAAGTACTTTTATGCATAGGTCATATTTTGAACAGAACCCAACCTGCAGACCATAGATAATAGACAACATTCTTATAGAAAATACATATTCATCATCATCATCATCATCAGCCTGAATCTATCCACTGCTGGATGAAGGCCTCTTCAAGTTGCTTCCACTTCTCTCGGTCCTGTGCATTGCGTTGCCACGTACTTCCGCAGAACTTTATCATTTCATCGATCCAGCGGCCTCTAGGTCTACCTTGTGGACGTTTTGTACTTCTTGGATACCACTGGATGACTAGATTTGTCCAACGATTGTCTCTTCTTCGAGCTATGTGTCCAGCCCATCTCCATTTAAGGCTTTTAATAAACTCTATTACATCGCAAACCCTTGTCTGCTTCCTTATCCACTCATTCCTCTTTTTGTCCTTTCGCGTTATGCCCAGCATGCACCTCTCCATACCACGTTGTGCTACTCTAAGTTTCTGGATCTCTCTTTTACTTAGGGTCCATGTTTCACACGCATATGTCATCACGGGAAGCACACACTGGTTGAACACTTTGCGCTTTAGGCACAGTGGAAGGTCACTTTTGAAGACATTATTCAGGCGGCCAAAAGCACTCCAGCCTAGCTTTACTCTGCGAACAATTTCATCAAATATACATCCATCTATAGATACTTGTTGTCCCAGATAGATGTAGCTTTTCACCTGTTCGAGCTGAGTGCCATTGATGAGGATCTCTTTTTGGCCTGCAAAGCAGTTGAACATGACTTTCGTCTTTGTTACATTTATTTTCAAACCTACTTTGTTGCTTACTTCAGCGAGTTCCTGCATTCTGCTTTGGAGGTCTTCTGAGTCTTGCGAGAAAATTACTATGTCATCGGCAAAGCGCAGATGACTCAGGTATTCTCCATTTATGGGGATCCCTTTGTCATTCCAGTCAAGTTGCCTGAATAAGTCTTCAAGGGTAGCTGTAAATAGTTTAGGTGAGATTGTATCACCTTGTCGGACTCCTTTGCTGATAGGAAATCTGCGCGATGGTTTATGGAGATTTACAGATGCTGTTGCGCTACTGTATATATTATTGAAAATATTTATATAGCGTCCAGGGATTCCTTGTTTTCTGAGTGCGTCGAGTATTGAACATTTCTTTATCGAATCAAACGCCTTCTCATAGTCTATAAAACCCATGCATAGTGGCAGTTTGTATTCCTGGTACCGCTCTATGATTTCTCTGACGACTTGGATATGGTCCATAGTGCTGTATCCTCCTCTAAATCCGGCTTGTTCTCTCGGTTGGTTCTCGTCTAGTACATTTTGCAGACGGTTTGAGAGAATTTTTGTGAACGTCTTGTAGAGAATAGGGAGTAGACTTATTGGACGATAATTTGCTAGGTCTTCTCTGTCACCTTTTTTGTGAAGAATGACAATGCTGGCATTTTTCCATACCTCTGGGACATCCTCTTTGCATATGCAGGCTGTGAACAATTGAGCAAGTACTTCATTTGCATCCTTTCCTGCTTTTTTGAGGATATCTATCGTTAAACCGTCTTCCCCGGGGGCTTTCCCACTTTTCATGTAATTTAAAGCATGGGTTACTTCCCAGGATGTAATTTCGGGAGTATGGTCTTCCGAATTTCCATTTCTCTGAAGATCTAAGTCTATAGTCGTATTGTCAGTGTCATCACTGTAGAGATCGCTGTAGAACTCTTCAACTCGGCTTAACAAGTGTTCCCAATTTCTGACGATAGAACCATCTTTTGCTTTTAGTGCTGTGATTTGACGTTTTCCTATCGACAAGCATTGCTTGTTTTTGTTTAAACTTCTGCCTGCTTTCACAATTGCTTGTATGAGGTTTACATTGAATTTACGAAGGTCTTCTCTAATCTTCCTTCGGAGGGTTTTGCAAAGTGATGAAAACTCCATATCGTTTTGCGCCTGTCTATCGCTCTTGGTTTTCCTTCTCTGCTCCATAAGATTCAATGTTGCCTTCGAAAGCTTGGTGGAAGGTGTAACTTCTGAGCTTTTTACGCCTGTTTTTTCTGCACATTGTAGAATAATATTCGTTATATCCTCCGCGTTGGATAGGGAAACGGTTTCGTTCTCATCTAAGAAAGCCGATAGTGCATTTTTGAGTTCATTTTGGAATTCAGTATTGTTCTGCAGGTATACGCGAGCATTTGACTTCTTCTGCAGTTTGGATCTTTCTGATTTGACGTTCAATCTTATCTTACATCTCACCATCCGGTGATCACTGCCGGTGTTAAACTGATTGATCACCTTACAGTTTAAAAATGTATATTTTCTGTCAGTGAGGATGTAATCGATTTCGCTGGTCCTTCCTGTCGGGCTTCTCCACGTCCATTTACGTGTAGGTTTATGTTGAAAAAAGGAATTCATGATGTGAAGATTGTTGGTTTCAGCAAACTCCACAAGCATGTCCCCTCTACCATCCCTTGAGCCATGTCCGAAATGTCCGACCGCTACGTCATCTCTTTGGTATGATCCAATACGTGCATTGAAATCTCCCATTATGATGTTGAAGTGGCATTTACTTTTATTTTTCAAGGATGTTATTTCCTCGTAAAACTCTTCCACTTTTTCATCAGGATAGCTCTGTGTCGGAGCATATACTTGCAAAATCTGAATGCGGTACCTAGCATTGATTTTAAGTATCACGCTTGCGACCCTGTCAGAAATGCAGTTGAACTCGACTATGCGGTCCCTCCAGGCTTTGTTGACAACAAATCCAACACCGCTCGTGCGTCCTTCATCGGTTCCTTTGGAGTACAGCACATGTCCGCTTTGTAAAGTAATAATACTCTCACCTTTACGCCTTACTTCGCTGAGTCCGACAACATCCCAGTGGATATTCCGGAGCTCTTCTTGAAACTCTACAAGTTTGGCATCGCTGGACAATGTTCTTGCGTTATATGTAGCAATGGTCATCTGTTGGCAGCCTTTTCCGGGTCTCCGGGGATTTTTAGCACCCTCTGCCTTCCTTCGCTGATCGCTGCCGTGATCAGTATCAGGTTGGCCTCCGGAGAATGAGGGCCGGGTTCTAGAAGTTTTTGTTTTCATATGAAGGTTTTGGACATAACACACCACGCTGTCCAGACGGGTTGGTGTGTGGTTTTTCTGTCTGGGTGATCCTTCCCGTAGCCAAAGGTCTCTCGTTTTAAGGCGCCAGAGTTTCGCCTTGCACCCTTCTCTATTGGCTACAGATATTATGTTGCGTTATACAGCACATTATCTGCATTGCCCGGGGGACGCCACGCGGAGGCTAGAGATAGGATTTGCTGACTTTCTTGGACAGTGGCGTCTCAACATTTTTTAGAAGTATACCTATTGGCATCGGTATACATCATTGAGGCCATAGTCAGCCTTTGGCATATTGACTACCACTAAAGACAAAAAAATACGCGATTTTGACATGAGTCGAAAATTTGTAGACATGTAGGAAATGATAAAAAAACGTTTATTGAGTCATGCAGGTGTCGATGCAGTGCGGTACAATGTGAGGTGACCTCATTGTTGTTCTGGTGATTTCGGCAGATTTTGCTGACAATATTTGTTTAATGGTTCAAAATTTACTACGGAATGGGAGCATCAGTCTGATAACATTTTAAATACCAATAAAAACAGCATTACATATGTTTTCTCGTATCGGCAGCTTACTGTGACAGCACATAACGTGATCATAATATATTTGAACTGTTAAAGTTCCCACCACCACCCGTCATATATGCACAGCCGTGGATATGCCCGGCCGCTTTCCATGACGCTTTAAACATGTCTGAAAGAAGTGATTTTAAGTGCTCATTCCGTCCCGAGACGGAGCCGCACGGGACTGATGCTGCAACCATGCACCGTAGAGCTTAAAGACGAAAGTTAAGAAAGTTTTTTTTTTGTTTTTTTTTACTGGTTAAGCGCCCTGTGTACCCGCATACTGAGTGTCACGAATTGAAATGGATGAGTCTATAGAGGAGTCGGGACTATCCCGCTCCCCATACGGCGCTGCGAATTTCTCGAATGCCTGAGAATGCCAACGAATGAAGTTGGCGTCGGTTGCTATCAGATCTCCATGACCAATTGATAAAGCACTCGTCTAGAAAAGAAAAGTTGTCTTAAATCGTATGCATCAATGAATAATAATAATAATTGATTATAATAGTTTTTATTTTTTTTTATCATGTCTGATCCTAATAAGATCATATGGGCCATATGGAGAGGTCTGTATCAACAGATTTTTATTTCTACCAGAAATGGATGTTAGCTACTTGCTCAATATATTAGGTCCATACTCTGAAATTGAAAAATAATATGTATATTTGCCAGACCCAGGATTCGAACCTGGGACCCACAAAGTTATAGGCCGACATTTAAGCCGTTCGATCATCGTGGGCATCATCATCATCAGGGGCGCGACAACCCGGTGTAGGTCCTGGCCTCCGCCAACAGCTCCCTCCACATGTCCCTATCCAGTGTGGCCGCTTTCCAATTCGGTACCCCCAGAATACGGCAGTCACTGGTAGCTCCATCCAACCAGCGAATCTTTGGCCTCCCTCTTCTTCTACGTCTTATTGGATTGCTGGACATCACTCTCTTTGCCGGTTCATTGTCATTCATACGGTGCACATGATTTAGCCATCGCAGTCTCCCAATCTTAATTGATCAAACTGCGCTGCAATTTTCGTATAGCCCGTAGAGCTCAGCATTATATCTTCTCCTCCAATCGGTGCCATCCCTGATCGGTCCATATTTGCCATCGCGGGCACCTATATTATATATTATAATAAAATTATTATTGTACAAAACAGTATTGGAAATACAATTAATACTTCCCTGCATATAGATTTAAAAAAAAGTTATTTATAGCTAGCAATTAATTTTACAATTTGTGAAGATGAGTATGCATCACGTACATACTTTTGGAATTATATTCAGACTTCTAGGAAGGAGTATTAGTACATACCGGTAAACATGAACATTAATAATTATTATATACAATCTTCCAAGATTACTCTAATAGTCTAATAACTCAGTTTAAGCCACTTCGCCTCAAGTAATTACCTACTCTAGGTTGAATATAAAACTAATATTGTCAAAAAAATTAACAATATAAATTCAGGCAGCTTATGCGGACGAAATCGGAACTAATCGGCATTAAATTATTATAGCCTGCGTACTATTATATTTCGTTTCATTTCCATTGTAATAACATACCTGGCAGAAACAGACCTCGACATAAGCAGACGATGGAGGCTGCCGAGACCCACTTAGAGTTGTGGTGCTGGGATGAATGAATAGAAAGGATGTTTTCTCATGTGAATAAATGATTTTAAACTTAAATTTACCCTCTTCAATCAGTAGAAATCAATAGAAAGCTGAAACAAAAAATGTTAGGTCATGTAACGTTATTATTAGTCCTGTTAAACTGTTTATTCTTCGGTAGGAATATTTTTAATATATTTCTGTTAATTCAAGTGGTGTGAATAAAAAACATAAAAATCAGCAAAAAATAAACTTTTGAATCACGTTTGAATAACTGCCGGCATAATTACTATTTAATTCAGTAATTAACCCGCAATTAAGTCTCATTTGATTTCTGTCAGCAGCAGATGTTTTCAACAATTGAGAAATAAAAATGTAAAATGTAAAGAAAACTCCAGCCTTCTTCGGCTATCTATTCAACGTAAGAATGGACTCAACAAGACGACATCTCATATTGTAGACTAGTTTTGGGAGGGTCTACGACTGACTAATTATTAAGGCTATACTTCAGCTGAGGCATGGTCTAAAAAGATCGTGACTAGGCGATGCGCGGATTGTGCAAATGACGCGAGCCGAACGAAATATAATTAATTTGTCATAAAAATTCAACATGCGTCCTTTTAATGTTATGTTTATTTTTATATTCGTGATAATAATAGTATATTCATTGACATGTTTTCTTTTTTAAGTACATGCGGAACGTTTTTTAGTCATCTTTACACGATTTAAAGATATATTCCTCCGACGCCATCACAAAACTAATTGACGTGCTCACACCTCGTGTCAGTCTCAGATTGGCGACGACTGCGAAATTTCGTTCCACCTAATGTTGAAAATTATTTGCCGTTTCACTTATGTATGCTCTTAATGAAAATCCTGAATAAATAAATACACATACGTAACGACTTGAAACAGCATGCAGCCAACATAAATTTAATACATAAACAGAAACCTACTGGCTGCGCTTTTGCAGTGGACTGTAATTTTAAGATGCTTATTCAATCCAGGCACTAACATTTTATATTGAGAGGGCTGGCGCGCTGGAGCTGGTTCGGTGTTCACGCACTCACACATTGGTAAACGGACGATTCGGAATGTCATTTCTACGGTTTTACTTGTGTTTTGGGATAAATAATGATGACAACTTTACGATGGATATGATAGAAGCAACGTTTTCTCAAACCATATCAGATTTAGAGCGATAAAAGACGAATAGATGCGTTTTGGATGAGTCACTCTGTGGTTAATGCGGCTTTGGTCGTATCGTATCAAAATTAGCGCGATAGAGTTTTAGCTTTAAGAAACCTAGACGCGTCCACTATCTTGAAGTAACTGAATATAACTCGCTGTTCTACAATCACAGTCGACTGATGACCCGTAACTGCTGGTTTGGTACTTGCAACAATATCTAGGGATTTAAGGTAGGTGGGAAAATACGACCATAATTGGCCCAACCACCTACATATACTAAAAAATACAGCTGATTAATTTAAAAAACACAATACCTACATTAGTTTTATAAAAAAATATTTACATTATTAAAGTTCAACATTGCACAATATAACATTATGTACATTTGCCGTACCGTCATGTTGTTTTTTTCCAATATTTTGTATGAATCAAAAGATGGTTAAAATAATTTATTAAATTATTATTAAACATTCTGCATTTGATTATTGTCTCTATGTCGACTTATTATAATTTATCAAAAACTTGAAAAACTGCAACTGTTTAACGAAAATTTATGTAAAATACGTAATTTTAATCAACCTCGAAAACATAAATATTAGAATAAAAAATTGAAAAGTGGGGTAAGTGAGTATCTAACTGTCTTTTACTTTACGAGCTATCGATTTGCCCATGGCTCATGCAGATTATTTCTAATAACTTAATAACAAAGTTTACATAAGGTTCTTTAAATTTCGCCAATAGAAATGCTGTCAGCTTTTCAATTTAATTAAGGTAAATCAAATTACTACCCGACGTCTGATGCTAGCCAAACATTATTATTGAGGTTCTTGTTTTATCCTTGATATTGTTATTTTTATTCAATATTTAAAATACACACGATTACATTTTAAAAATATTAGATTCTTTCCTTGTTGTTTTCTATAATTGGATTTTTAAGACTCCAGCATTCCTAAAACCTTGTGTATATTCCAGCGTTGAAGGGTGGAGGTAAGCTTTTGCTATCCATCATAAATAATGCACACAAAACTTTCTCAGTGAAATTTATTTATTTTCATTAAACTGAGACCAAAACTCTGCATAAACCAAGCCACAATAGATAATAGTTGAATCGTCTATCTACAAAATATCTAAAAGTATGCCATATAACCAAATATTTTTGGACATATTACAGATAGAAGAACATTGTTCGTATATTATGGTTTTGCTTACGCAGGGCTGAATCAATTTAAAATAACTATCCGAAATCTGTAATATGACCAATGAAAACAAATACGTATGACTGAAAATGTTTAGATTGCACTATTTACGTCAAAACTTAACAGCCTACCTCCACCCTTCGCCACTGGTATAAGATTCCGTATTGACTATAAAAAATAAAATAATATGTTGAATACAATACGGTGATGTTTGGGCATTACCTGATAACTGCTTTTTGGTCATTTTATGTTAAGAATAAAAATTGGGTTACTATAATTAGTATTATCTTCCATTTGGTAATAGCCCTATATCTATATTTCATTTAAAATGCTCAAAACGCTATTGTAATAATATGATAATATGTCAACAAACACAGCGGCTAGTTTGGTCAAAACATGACCAAATACCTTATCATAGTTTGATCACTGATAATTTGTGACATTTCCTAATTAAAGGAATAATTGACAATCTAATTATTATCATATTCTTCTCCAGCTATTTATTTTAAAAATGTTTTTTCAATTTTAGAAAAAAAAAATCACCAAGATTTATGTGAGCAATTTAAAGCTTAAAATAAAATTACTCTCCTGTATATTCAACATTTTCCAGTTAACAGGTTATGCACAAACAATACCGAATTAATAATATATAGGTCTATAGGTATAAAGGTCCAAATGATGTTGATAAGTCTTAAATTATTTTAATTGATATGTAAAATAAGCTTACTATGACAATTGTCAAATAATGAATAATATATGACGTATCAAAGTGTATTGGAATGGATTTTGATTAGTATTGTCTCATACGATGCTGCAAATATATTAAACACAGTATTACTAATATGATAATAACTCACAACTCGCATAGCGAACACGTCAGTATGGACGTATCTATCTAATTGACAATTGGACCAACGTGAGTAATTTATTATACTTCTTCTTATCTGCTCCATTGTTGTACCTTTTTACAACTTGCTTAAATTTAAGATTAATTCTCCCGGATTAAAAGTGATATATTATACTATTAATAGGATAAGAATTTGTAAAGTCTCGGAGATATGAAAAGCTGCGTGAAGAATCGAAAGCGCTATCTAAAAACTGTGGTTGACAAGGGATTACCGTAACACGTTTCCTAACCTTTCGTTTCTTGTACTTAATACTAAGGTTCACAATCTCGGAACTACAAACCCTGGGATCCTGCTTGACTTATTGATCCCGAATTCTCGGGATTGATAGTGTTTAAGATCCGGCGGTTTCGTGAATTTTTATCTGAAATAATTATTTTTTTTAAAACATAATAGATGATTAATTTCTAAATAAATCACCGTAAAAATATACGAACCTTGTCACTTTATTCTATAAAAGTACAGTATTAATAGTTTTCATTTATATAAATACTTAAATTAATCTCGAATATTTACATTATTGCTTTTCGTCATTTTAGGGATGATAGATTATAAACTATTCGCCTGCCAAATCATAATTAAAGTTTAGAATAATAGTTACAATTATTGAACATACATAATTTTGAAAACACTTAGTAGAAAATATGTTATAATCAATATAAAAAAATCTTTTTTGAAAAAAGTAAGACGCCAGAATCGAGCCTCCATTTCTCGGGTATCGCGCCCACGCACATATACTACTATGCTAAAGGAGTCATACTTAATTGTGACACATTTTATATAATAGTTTTTTAATAATCACCGAAGTACTTTCCAAATTGAGATACTATTGGCGAACGGCTTTTGTATTTTGAATCAAAGTAGGTATTGCTTTAATTACTGACCAACGTCATGGATCACCAAAAGTTTTTTGTTGTAACTTACTTGAACTTGCTAATAATTTTTAATGAGGCACCCAACTACTTTTTTTATTCAACGAATAATTCACAAGATTAAAAATATAGTTAATTATTTTTTTTCTGACCATGTCCGATCCTAATAGGATCATATGGGCATCCACAGAGTAGAGGGTTGTATTAACAGATTTTGTTTTTTACGAGAAATGGATGTCAGCCACGTGCTCAACCTATTAGGTCCATACCCTGACTCACACAAATTGAAAAACAATATGTGTACTTGCTAGACCCAGGATTCGAACCTGAGACCCACGGCGTTGATAGTCCAGCGCTTACGCCACGCGGCCACCGTGGGTGTTAATATGTATTGTTAATGTTTAATTTCTTTATTATCGATTGTATTATAATAGTAATATTATAATTCACTTCTTGTTCATTGCGATCCACCTTATAAATATCGTTGTTGATTGGTTTCTATGGTTTCCTGCTCACCTATTTTCCGCCTGTCGCCGGTACTGCCATCTATGTTGCAACAAGAGCATAACATTAGACATGAACTATATAAAACAATCTCAGAAAAATACATATAAGGGAAAAAATACCGAGTTGAAATTGAACCCACATTCATCGCAATCAAGGCAAGAAACTGTACTAATAACTACGCACTTGAACTTCATTTGAAATCAATTAATAATGTTTACTTTTTGAAAGCTTAAGGGGGGACATGCTCGTCGAAGGTCAAAATTGAGTTTTTATTGTATATTCAAACCATGATCCTGGACACTCCTTAAACGTTGTAGATGATCTATTTATATACTTTTGAAGCCTTATTATCTTTTATAGTTATTTTAAACATTTGATGACTGCATGAAGTATTTTTGTTACATAAAATAGTATTCTTTTAAACCTCTCGCTCTAATGTTTTAGAATATAGTCATATTTCGGTACATAACTGTGCAGTGGTGTTAAGATTTTTTACATTTATTAATTTTTAAACGCATTTATAAAACCATTAGCATAATTTATTACGAGATAATTTTTGTAAAATATTCACGATAAAAAATTATATTGATAATCTCTGTGATCCCAAATTTGACAAGAATTAGGCATTTTATTATTCAAAAAATCGGCAATATTAACACATTTCAAGATGATTCTAAAGATATTTATTATAAGCTATGTTTTTGACCATTCAAGTGTGATAAACATCTTATGAATATTGATTGCTTTATAATAATTATTGACCTAAGAATAAGGTAGTGTTTTTTTGAAATACGCCATTTCTTTTGTCATTCCCCAGTGGTTAAGCTACAACATACGGCCGTAGCCATAAATTAACAAACTATAATTGAAGTAAAGAGTAAAATGATATTGACGCGCGTGTTTGAACATGTACCGTTTAAAAAAAAATAAAAAAAAATTCGGTTAGGTACATGTTCAAACACGCGCGTTAACATAATTTTACTCCTTACTTTAATTATAGTTTGTCATTTTATGGCTACGGCCGTATGTTGTAGCTTAACTACTAGGGAATGACAAAAGAAATGGCGTATTTCAAAAAAACACTACCTTATTCTTAGGTCAATAATTATTATAAAGCAATCATTATTCATAAGATTTTTATCACACTTGAATAATCAAAGACATAGCTTATAATAAATATCTTTAAAATCATCTTCAAATGTGTTAATATTGCCGATTTTTTGAATAATAAAATGCCTAATTCTTGTCAAATTTGGGATCACAGAGATTATCAAAATAATTTTTTATCGTGAATATTTTACAAAAATTATCTCGTAATAAATTATATTAATGGTTTTATAAATGCGTTTAAAAATTAATAAATGTAAAAAATCTTAACACCACTGCACAGTTCTGTACCGAAATATGACTATATTCTAAAACATTAGAGCGAGAGGTTTAAAAGAATACTATTTTATGTAACAAAAATACTTCATGCAGTCATCAAATGTTTAAAATAACTATAAAGGATAATAAGGCTTCAAAATTATATAAATAGATTATCTACAACGTTTAAGGAGTGTCCAGGATCATGGTTTGAAAATACAATAAAAACTCAATTTTGACCTTCGACGAGCATGTCCCCCCTTGAAAAAAAAAGTTTTCATTTACAAAGAATATTGTAATCAGTATTATCTTACGGTTAACTGTGATTAACTCCCAGAAACTATGGTTATTCTTCGGCCCTATCTGCGAGGATAGCATCTGTTGATGTTGGTATAATCACGACTTCTATAAGCACACAGATGAGCCTGGCGTTTGGATTAACAAGCACAGCTAAAGTGCCATTTGAAGGTTTAACAAAGAAAATTAAATCCAGGAAGATCACGACTGTACTGGGTTGATGGTTTAGATTAATAGTGTATTGTTTTATTTATCGATTATATTATAATATAATAGTAATACCAGTTATAATGGGTAAAATATCTGACGTACAATGCCGGTGTTTTTCTTTCTTGTTTCTATTGTTTTTGGTTGCTATGGTTTCCTGCTCTCATATTTTCCGACTGTCGCTGGTGTCGCCATTTCTGCTAGCACACTGGTAACACTAGAAAGGAACGCTGGAAAAGTAGACCGGAAAACTAGCTATAGTGATATAGAAAAGGCAGAATAAATAGTCTTATCTGAATAGAAGATTTTAGTGGATTTATATTCTTCAGCAATTTTATTTTTTTGTAAAATTCTACGGTTTTCAAAATCCCGGAATCGACATCGGGATTGAAAATACTCCCTGAAAATCTCGTGATTTAAAATTCTTTTCGGGATTGCAATCCCTACTTACTACGCATTTCGTCCTCTTTACATATTTATTCCAGAAGACGTATTGATAAATATGTATGTAGTAGAAAAAAAACAGTAGATATTTTTTTATGAATCGATGCTGTCTACGTGGACCACAGAAGATTGTTTTCGCAAAGCCATAGGAAAATATAGAATTTTCTGAACAAAAATAAAGCTTCCTTTCGTCTAAGTGTATTCATTCGTCTATTCAACTAGTCACTGTTGTGTATTGCTTCTACAAAGAATACATTTTTTCCCTTTGTACGTCTAATGATATAGACTTGCAAGTACCATAGACAAGGTACCTACGTGTTTCAATATAAAAAGTATCATTTTTACTTCTGAACATATAGACTTAGCTAGAGTGAAGGTTATATTAACAAATTATAACTAGGAATAACTCTTAATACACATTGGAAAAATCGTATTATATTGTTATTAATTATTATTGTTTTCAGGTACAAGATTCGAACACGTATCTACGGCTTCTAAGACGGCTGCGTTACTACTATTCATTCATACTCATGTATCTTGTAAATGTCATTTATATTTTGATAAAATTATTATTAATATTAATACTATCGACTGAAGGTACTTGATGGAATTTGAATAGGTACCATGTTAGAGTATTATTAAAGACTGATATCTCATTAGTTAACCCCATTAATTATTTTTCTTAGAATTGACGATTTACACCTCTTGAATGTAGTATTTTTATTGTTCATAAAGAATAATGGTCTATTATTATGTTTTGACGATTTATTATAATATGCTATCGAGTGTTTTGTTATTAATAAGATAGGGGTTTTACTAATTAGGTTTTTTACTGACATTTCAACTATTCATAATTTGTTTATTGTATTTTTTGTAACCTTTGACTTGATAGGTAGGTAATGGAGTTTTTACTTACTTTATAGTATTGATTTATTATTAAAGCTAGAGTAAAGAGAGTTCGTTGTCAGTGTATGTGTTACCTTTGGTGAGTATACACGGAGCCTGAAGATGCCGAAAGGCGAAACCCGGGTCGCAAAAAACGACTTAAGTGGAATAGTACAGAGCTTAAATCCATTAGAATGTAATTATTATTATTCGAGACAATTTCACTGACTATTTTAAAATGTAGGTGTTTTGGTTGAAAATACATTACATAGAAAAAATATCCTACAATTTTAAGAGAAACGTGAGCAAAATTTTGAAATATCGTAGATATCATATTATTAAGTATATCGATAAGTTTTTCTTTACTGTAGTCAGGCCGTAACATGTAACTGTAACTGTTTAGATGATATTGCTAGACTGCTAGATATTGCTCATAGGTACTTCGAATGCAATATGGTAAACAGTTTGTAAAATATGATAATTGTTGCATACTTAAACGAACTACTACGAACTACTACGAATTACTACGAACAGGTTACCGCATTGCATTTTACACAGACTAAAATATATAGTCGGCCACGATTTTCATGTAGGTCGGCCGGCAAGCGAAAGATATTTTTTCAAAATCCAATCGGTGTAAGATACCTAATATTATGTTTTTTTTTATTGTGTATATTTTTGAAGCTTTCCCAAGTTACATAATTTCTATTATATATCCTTTTTTAAGATATTTTTTTAAGGCGCTTTCCCAAGTAACATAACTTCTATTATGTATCCTTTTTTAAGACAAATTTTTAGGGCATAGAAAAGCTGGAAAATTCTAGTCATCAAGCGGGCTGCAGGACTAAAGGGGCCAAACACGCCCGAAAGATTCCCCTAGAATCCACTGAATTAATTAAATAGTTAAGTTCTACGAAAGAATGTAGATCGAAAATATACAGGATGGAGAAGAATTGAATAAGCTCGGAGTCGATTGAACCAAGCTGGTGATGACTAATATCAAACATGCTTTTATAGGTAGGTACCTACATAAGATGAGCATGTGATACTACGAGAGTAATGCACCGCATCAAAGTTTTACGCCTGAAATAACTGTTCCAATCTCTTTTTGCCGCCAAAACACTTTGGAATTTTCAGCTGCTCTGTGAAATACCGCCGAACTATCAACACGAACGAGGGTATGAACGTTTTTCTAAAGTCAATAACTCTGACATCAAATACTTAGTATTCTTTGCGAAAAACAGTGAAAAAAAGATATCGAATGTATTTTTTTGCCCTCCGTACACACTGAAGTAACCCCTGAAACCCGTTACAAAGATAATATAAAAAGTTGAATAGACAGGCGTATATACTAGGTATTTGTTCAATCTGTAAATCGAATAGGAAATTACAGATGGAAAGATTAATTACATTACATATTTGTTTTGATTTATCTATCTGTAACGCAGCACACACACTCCCTCTATGTCTCCGCATTAAAACATTAAATGCATCAAGCGCATCGACAAGAATGGATGTATTTTTTCTAATTATTTAAAGAATGAACTATTTTAGGACAAGACCAATATTTTTTTGAAATTGGAAGCAATTTACATTAAAAAACAAAACCCAGTCGAGTAATTCAAAGTAAATTAAAAACAACAGTAAGCAGGTAGGTAATATTATAATAATATTAAAACTAGCTTTTATATAAAAGTGGTATATTATTAACATAATATATCCAGGTGGCTCTCGTGGTGCAGTGCGTAACGCGCTTGCCTTCCAGCCGAGAGTTCTGGGTCCAATTCCCCGTGAGGACACAACATTTATGTGTTTTTCTCAAAGCCTGGGTGTTTGTGATTGTTCAACTTACTAACAACCACCTTGTACGAAAAAGCAGGATCATGGTTATTAATAATTTAAAAAAAAAACATAATATCTCACTATTAATATTTAATTTGTTAATAAATGTATAATGTTTATTTTGCCCAATTCATATTCATTTAAGGATTCTGAGGGCATCCGAGTGGTTTTGCTGATATTTAATAATACCATCACATGCCTGCAGGCAAGTCCGATCGCTTTAGTGTAGTCAAAGATGCTGCTGTAATACAGTTGAATTTTTTTGAAGAAGTTCTTTTCGATATGTGACTAGTAGATGCAAGCATGTGGCTAAATGATTTGCCGTCGCAAAGCTACATGCGTCCTTCATTGTTGTTCAGTAACTATTGTTAGCCGCAGGTGTTTGTCTACTGGCGGCTCTTTTTCATCATATGTGGGCACCAACAAACTATCTTATTTATAAAAAAACTACACGCTCGAAAAATAAATTTGAATTTGGATTAAATCTATTGGAGGTAGTTAAGTATGCTTGTTAATTTCGTTTACGTTTTTGAAATCTTTGATTTTTAAATTCGTAGCAATCAATAATCAAAAATACGTTTTAAAAATGATAATTTCTGACATTAACAATTCATTTGATTTAAATGTCTGTCATAAAGAGTTGACATATATATACACGTAGATTGTATGCACATGACATTATTTTGTTGTTTTTATCTTGTATAGAAATAGTATAAAAATAATTGAATTTGGAATGGTTACATATAAACACATAAATAACTGAAAATACTTATCATGGTTTTAATGTATTTATGTAGCAATCATATCACTCATCATTACAAACTTTAATATCTATGTTTTGTTGTCAAAACAAAAACAATGGAGCGGAATCTATCGTCAGCATTTCCTCAATAATAACTAGATCAGTAGGGTATTTTATGATCGGTTTAATTGAAACGATGTCTCTTGTAATGTAACTGTATTTGTATAAATAGCACAGACAATCCATAAATCCTCATTCCACTCGAGTCCATCACTCGGCGCACTACTCATCTCGGGTCCAGTCTCTCGGTTATATTAATATCTCGGTACATCGACAGTCAGTTCAATAATATAGTCAATTTTATCAGTACATCCGTACCCGCGATTATAACATCAATTTGTCCTCTTTATCATTTTATTTATTTATTCTTGTAACGATAACTCTCTTCACAACATCCAAGCAATAACGACTTTATCTTAATAACATCTCATCATATACCCAACGTATATATATATATATATATATATATATACATTAATATTTATAAAAAAATATGTGATACCAACCTGCTACTTATAAAACCAAATGGTATTAATATTCATCTATAAATTTTCCGGGGACACGTATTCCGGATGCGGAAGACTGCGGCACTTCGTACCCTTGCGGCACAGCCTCAAGGGTTCCGTCGCCGTGGCCGGCCTTCCCTCACCCTGCAGCGGTGCTAGAAAAGCAACCTACGTGCTGCAGGTCTGACATGGCGGGAAGCGCAAGAGTTCGCGATGGACCGAGGGAAGTGGCGCCAACTTGTGCTTGCCCTATGCCCCAATGTTGGGACGTGACAGGGTGGAAGAAGATAAATTTGCCAAAAATACCAGATTTAATAGTACTAAGCCGACACTGATACAATTATTGAAGATACAATCAGTCATCTCTGCCCTAGACCACTCTCGCCATGGATGTGATGACACTTTCTGTGACGTTTCGGACACTACTTGATATATGACAAGTTCGCTTACGATGAAATGTTGCGACATGCAAGCGAGAACGTTATCAATGGAATCTAAAAGATTTATTATAACTTTGAGGCGATAATACACAATCTCACGCGAGGCTACTTAGGGATAGGAGTTTTTTTTATTTGCTCTGTAATCCGATGTGGACCTTCGCCGCCTCACGAAGAGATTTTTACGAGAGTTAAGGGTTGTTATTATTTCTCAACCTTTTGGGTCCGTTCTCTGGGTTCAAACACATTTCGAATGTGACATTTTCACACGTGATATACGAACGCGAGACCCGTGATTTCGTAAGCTGATAGAGGCGTTAAAATTAATTTTACAATATTAAATATTTAAAACCAATTCTCTTATGGCAAATAAATAGTTAGGTATTTTATTACATTAATAGTTTATAAAATATATATATATACAATAATATTAAAAAGAGTAAAACAAAATAAGTGAGAAAAGGTGTGAAATTAAACGATTTATTAAATTATAATATATTTTGTATTCAACACATTCATGTTACTTTTTCAGTATATTTATTTATTTATTTAAGAATACAAAACATTGTGGACATCACAAATCTAAATTCAAGACGTACACAACATGAGATTTACATTATAATTGAAACATTACCCTCACAAAAGAGAAGAAGAGAATATAGAAAAAAATATATATATTATCACAATAATAATAATAATAATTTTAAAAAAATCAAAACACATTTAAGTAGAATTTAATACAGAAAAATATAATTTTTGAAAACAAAAAACATACAATTTTATACAGAAAAATACAGTTTCAAAAACAAAATGCAAAGTTCATCATTGAAAATGTCTATGTCTTTAGGGAGCGCATTTACTAATCTTGCACCCCTCGCTAATGGTGCCTGATAGGCTTGACACGAGGAAACGGTTCCAATCCAGAATATCCAGAACACATAGGTAATTGACAGGCGCATGTAAATTCAAATTCATTATGACACCAGGATTGGAAACCGTCCCTCACGATAACAGGCAAAAGTGTTTCAAGAGTTGAAGAGACCGATGAGATTCAAGAGGGTGAAAAGTAAGCATGCCTTGTAGAAAGGCAGTTGGAAAATAATCATCTGACGAATTATCGAAAGGAAAATAGTTAAATGTCTTAAAATAAAGACATCGAAGTAATTTCTTCTGGACGCGTTCTAAAATAAGCTTATAGGAAACCTCATAAGGACACCAGATAATCGACCCATATTCAGAAAATGCTACGCACTAATGATCCCGTACAAGGGTTTAATAGTTTTGACTAATGACTAATAAACTTTTCTCATAAAACAAATTTATATGCTCGGGTTGGGTTAAAAAAATGATAATTTAGTTTGTACTTATACCTAATATTTATAAACAAGTTTAATATATTATTCAAGACTAAGTATGGGTACACAGGCATTTTTTTTACACCATAAGAGATCGCGATCATGCTAATTACAGTAATGAAACAATCATAGAATCACCCAGACTTGAAAAAGTTTCCTCATCGGGAATGAAAGACTTAACCTATATTTGTGAGAAGTCAGTGTTTGATGTTTTCCAATAAATGCAAAGGTATGCGATGTAATAGAGATTGCCAAACAACCTTAAATTTAAATGGACTGGCCATAATAGTAATATAGCTCGAATGTTATTATGGTAACCATATGTTGACGGAATTTGAAAACTTCCTCTTTATAAGAAACCAAGGCTCACTATGACTGTTTGCTATAAAGACACTTGGAAAGTACCTAATCGAAATATGTGTGTTCGAATGCCACTTTGAACAAGATTTTCTCGAGGTATTTTTCTGAAATTTTTTCAAGTTATGTAATAATTATAAACTTGGATATAATTTAATCGATATATGAAAATTCTTTCCAGGGAACTGTTTGAACTTTCGCATAATATATCCCACGCAGTTAAATGATAATGTTATATTTGCAATGCGTGGGTAGGTAGTTATTTTGACACCCACGAAACGGAACTTGAGCGCCATTAACTTGGCGAATGTTTACATACATATACACGTCCGGGTTAAGAGGATTTTGTGAAATCAATGGGAAACATAATGGTATTCGTAACATTCACCTCCCTACAATTTATCTCCTTGATAAGTCATCGCCGAGATATTTCATCTGGAATACAGTTAATCCCGCTTACAATTATTCATACCTAACAGTTTACCACCGATAAAATTCGTCTACTCAATTAAACTATTATTATTTGAATTGGTACAACGTTAATAGAATAAAGATTTTTTTGTGTCGACAAAGGTTGGAAGTTATATTTACAGATGTTTGTTTTACGAGAAATGGATATTAGTCACTTGCTCTTATTAGGTCCATACTTTGGGTCTAAACACATAATAGTAAGCGATTAAAATAGGTAAATATAAAATAATTATTAATTTACAATACATACATATTTTAAAAGGCGTTACCCAATTTATATAGTTTTGAAAGTAAATTGATTACTTCAATATAAATACAAGAATCTACAACCGCTATTTGACAAAACAAAAATTATATTTTGCCTTTAAACTGAATAAATTATTGTGCAAATGAATTTATTAAATGAAGTAATATTGTGTTAATACAGGGATTCTTAACCTTTTAAGTAAAAATTGGGTCAATTGGCATATTGAATGGTGCAGTGGCGCACCCAGGGGGGGGCAAGGGGCCCTGGCACCCCCCAAAATGTGAAAATCATCAGAATGATTTTACTTATTGAAATTGAAAGCCAATAAACTATACCTTGGGCTTAGACAAATAACACGGCAAAAAAATGATTTGTAATTTTCCAGCACCCTTTTTAGAAAAAAATCTTAGATTTTAATTTCTAACACAAAAATTTCGAAACACGTCGGGTTTTTTTATAAACCCATTCCCTAATGAACTGTCAAAAAATTCTCGGTGTCCACCCGAATTCCAGAGTGGTGTGGGTCATGGTTGGGGAGGGCTGACAGGGCTCTAGCCTGGGGGCCCGGGCTGTGGGGGGGCCCGGCGTGTCGGGTTGACCAGATAAATGAGATAAACACACATCATAAATTAGCTTTAATAGTAAAAAAGTCGCCTGCGGCGCTATTATACTTCATGTCCATGAAAATTTTAAATTATATAATATTCCAGTATATTATCTGATTATTATGTGTCGATACTCGACAGCTCCATTATTAAAGTAGATGTATTGAAAATCGCTAATAATTCACTGTATAAGTACCCTCAATTTGAACTAAAACACAATTTGAAAAACGTTAATGTAGTGTTTCACACTGCCTTTAATCTAAGCGGTGGATAGGGGGGGGCGTCAAATACCCTAGCATGAGGGCCCGTTTCAGGATGTGGGGGCCACGGTGTACACCGAGTGCAATAGACAAAAAAACCGATAAACGAAATCTTAGGCTGTGTTGTGTTGAGTAGGTTGTGTATAAGATAAATGCAATAATACTTTTTTTTTGTCCATTTTCAATTAATATTTTTTGAACCTCAATATTAAAAAACCAAAAATCTACGATAAACATTCGGTGGTGGTCTAAATCAAAAAAAGATTTTTTTTGGGTGGAATTCGGCATAAATATTGTAGCTCTCTAGATCAGTGTTCCCCAAACTTTCGACATCTGTGTACCCCTTCTATAATTTTCGTAACACTGAGTACCCCTCGTCAAAGAAAAATGCATATAAGTACTTTAATAACAATCAAAATATATTTATATTTTCCTTTTGTAGTACATAAACAAAATAATAATAAACAAAAAATAAATTCATTCATAATAAAATATAAATAAAAGTTATATTATAAAAAATAACATTCATTATAATCAATGAGAAGGATGAAATTGTTTATATTGAAACGACAGATCATCGTAATTTGGTTCCCTGGTTATTAATTTTAATCTGAGATGCGGTTCCACACCCAAAAGACTGTTCCTTTTTTGTTGACTTAATGTCTACAAATGCTGAAAAAGCTTTAAAAACTTCACATAGATATGAAATTGGAAAAGGCAAGATGTATTTCAGGAATTTCTCTGTTAAAACTGGATACATGTTGCATTTGCAACCTAAATGATGTTTAAGTAGACTCCTTATATTTATTTTGCAAGAATCCGTCTGAAGCTAATAATTCCAACAACTCTTCTGCCGCATGCGATAAACCTTCTAGCATGGCTATTGTATTAATGCTTGTTGCACCAGGCGCAGCCAAAGCCCGGTGCAGCGCGTACCCCTACAGAAACTTCTACAAAGCCCTGGACTTTTAGAGGACATTTTGATAATATTGCTGAGAATTGGTAAGAGGTGCTAAATAAGAAAGCTCTCGACTTTGATTTGATTTGATACCAAAACGATTACTTTACTTTGGGTCGACCTCAAAGGGTTAAGAAACCATGGATTAACGCAACGGTTCCTGCCTTATCTTTAGGCCATCAGGTTTTCGATATCATGGAAGCCGTTAAATGCCATCCACATGGTGTATACGGCTATGGATTCCAATACCGGTTTCCCAGTATTTTTGAAAACTGAAATAGGTACCGGTTTTAAAAATAAGACAATACTGATATTTATTCGGTATTGACAGTGGAAACAAAATGTATTAATTAACATAAAAACAGGACTGTATTTTTTCTTCGTGTTACGCGATGTTTGGTTTACTTCCGTGGCACTTCATGGTTCTTGGTGACTTTTGATGCTGATTTTTACATAATATATATTATATTTATTGGTAGATACTTCTGTTTTTTTTTTCAATTATTTTATGAATACCTGCCGGTATTCAATAGGAAATACCAAAATACCAGTATTGATATTTTCATTCGGTATTTCAATCCCAATATACGGCGGACTGGTGGGCATGATTTAAATACTCTACTATATATTAAATAATTTATATTGTTATTATATACGAGTATATGTACCTACCTACTTATATTTTTTTCACTCCATCAATTTAAATATGTTTTTTTTATTGTGGCGGTGAATAGTCTCAGCGGTGAACTGTTAGCTATGAATCGTTAGGCGCGATAAATTATATCGGTGACGAATTTTTGTATGGTGAATGTTCCAGTTATCATTATCTACAGACATCTAAGTAAAATATTGTCAGTTGTTAGTTAGACAACAATTATTAATAAACCATAAATTTCTAATAACTTTAACTCCTATGTAACTTATCTACATTGTAATAATATTTAACATGTGAGGAAATTTTGAGAGTCTAAGTAAATATTAATTAGTAAAGCTGCAAAAACAATAAAGTTATTTAAATCGCACCACAGCAACTAAACTACCACAAGTCAAATACGTGAACCAAAAAATAGACATTCAAATCTTATTCACAATAATATTGATTATATTGTATAATATTTATTCAATATTAATTTACTGTCATTTAAAAATTAATTTTGATATTAAATGAAATTTTCAACGTAATTTTGCAACATCACAGTTAACTCATTCACTGCGGACCTGTTAATTACTAATTAATTACCACATTTAAATAACATCCTAATTATAACGCAACAGTTACGTTAGACGCACGTAATAAGTTAAAGATGATTATTGCCAATATATTACATATTTTAGATATTGGTTGGGCCGATTGTGGTGGCCGTCATCCTTATTCCCCACCTGCTCAAGTCTCTTTGTTTATTATTGTCACAACACCAGACGACGAGCAATTACGGGTCATGAGTAGACCGTGACTGCAACAGCCGACACGCGTAGACTTATTAAAGTTATCGCTCTCTTTCTGATAAGATACGAACGAGGCAGAATGATTCAAGAGTAAGACAACTGGTATGCGTGTTAGCCTGTTACCGCTAAACCACAGTTTATTGATTAATATAATTATTATGCAGATTGATTTAGAAGTTGTACGTGGGCCTCGGCTGGGTCAGCTTGATATAGTGTGACCGTCGTCATAGCGTTTCTTCTGAATACCTCGTAATTCATACTACCTATCATCATCATTCATCAACCTCATATATCATCCATCAACTGCCACCGTCAAGTGCCACACACTGGGTAACCCAACAAACCATACTGCGCGAGTGATCGGCAAACAGACCACGGAGCCATCATCGACATCATAAAAGGTCAGTGTCTGGCATCCTGTTAAGCCCGTTCCCCCCTTGTTCGGAATCCACCATCACCTTTAAATTATATAGTTCACTGCTAAAAGCGCCACCAAATATTAATTAAAATAATAATGTTTATATATTTTGGATTGTAGTTTAATGTGTGACGAATTTCATATCTGTAAAATTAGCTAAGTACATATTTTACATAGTTAAAATTAGCTCAAAACACGTATTTTTTACTTGTGGTAGTTTTGTTGCAGATGTGTGAAATATGCTGATTTTACTAAAATACATTCACTTGTATTTAAGTGATTTAGGTACTACAGCAGAAAATTTTGAATTTAAACTTTTTTAAATATTATACCTTTTTGTATAAATATACAAATTATATTTTGTTTTAAGAAATAAAAAATATTATACGATAACTTACAATGCTTGCATTTTTTTAAATAATATTCACGAATTTTACTGTAATTTTTAGTTTTTATCAATTTTTCCCGCTGGCTTAGTATTTATATGTAACATGTTCAATTAATTTGTACCTACCAAGACCTGTCAAAATACCTAGCACGAACATGTCAAAACGACAAGTTTTTCTTGCCAGATATAGCATTTTTTAATTGGCATCTAGCTTGCAAAATTTCCATCTGACATATGGCGTTAAATATAGCGTTTTTCGACACCGCAAACAGCTTAAAACTTCTCATAATAAAGCTAGAATATTACACCAGATTTTCTCGAAAATTGACATGCTAGTCTTACGTAGTTTATAGCTTACTGGAAAAAAATACCACGACCTGGCATCCTCGGCATTCTCTCTCATTCGTCAACATTCTTGTTGATGCGCTCAATTCGTTCAGTGTTTTCAATGCGCAGCAGATAAAAATAATGTGTGTGTGTGTTAGCAGATAAATCACGACAAATATCATCATCAGCCGGGGTACTGCTAGATGAAGGCCTCCCCAAGCTTTCTCCAACTCTCTCGGTCCTCTGTCGTTCGCTGCCACGTATTTCCGCCGAACTTTACCAGTTTGTCAATCCAGCGGCTTTTAGGGCTACCCTGTGGCCGTTTCGTGCCCCTTGGGTACCACTGGATGACGGCATTTGTCCAGCGGCCATCCTTTCGGCGAGCAATGTGCCCCGCCCATCTCCATTTCAGCTGTTTGGCAACGTCTATTACATCGCGTACTCCTATCTGCTTCCTAACCCATTCGTTTCTCTTACGGTCCTTTCGCGTGATGCCCAACATACACCTCTCCATGCGTCGCTGTGTGACTCTTAGCCTTTGGACATCTCTCGTGTTGAGGGTCCACGTCTCGCAGCCATACGTGAGCACGGTTAGCACACATTGGTTGAACACCCTACGCTTAAGACATAATGGTAGGTCACTCTTGAAGATACTACTCAGACGTCCGAAAGCACTCCATCCCAGCTTTGTTCTTCGAGCAATTTCATCGCGCATGCTACCGTCTATGGACACATGCTGTCCGAGATAGACGTAGCTGCTGACTTGCTCGAGTTGGGTGCCATAAATACAGATAATCGCAGTGTCCGAAAAACAGTTCCTCATCATTTTTGTTTTTGAGACATTTATACGACAAACATAATATAATAATTAAAACACTAAATGTTACATACAAAATGACGACTAAATTTGATATTATTTGCATTGATTTTAAATTTTATGACGTATTATTCTATTAGTTGTAAAATAGTAAATTCTTTTTCGATCTTTGTTCTTGTAAAAACAATGTTTATAAATTGTGATACATTTTTTTAAAATTGTAGTTTGTCGACACTTTTTCAATTTTTTAAAAATCTAGAATTTTATTCTACCATCTGGCTTATTTTCTTACCATATCTGACATATTATTGTGAATGACAGTTGGCTGAACATAACAACATAATATTTATTTTTCATACGAGATTTTGGGAAATATCCTTCCAACATTTAAAACACTGTGGATCGGTATAATATTACTAATTAATGGATCCACCTAATATTTCCGCCCATTTTCTATTTTCCTTACGCTCCTGTATAAAAGCATTGTATCTTCGTATGATATATATTGATAATGAAGTATATCTGGTTTGAATATTAATGCATGTCTGTATGCGCGTACGGGAATGCAATTTTGTTTATATTTCCGAGCTCTGATCATATTGCTACTGAGTAGAAAGCCTGCAGGGCGTCTTAAGCTTCTAGATTGAAGCCTTAATTTATGCATTCTGCACACGTACATCGCATGTTACATTCCAGAGAGAGTCTTTCAATACGAACTGCAGTTTGCCATCGGATAAAGAGAGGGGCGATTCCAGAAACCAAACTAACTTTAGTTTTAAGCCACCTACTTGAATCCTTGTGTGCAGTGATGGGTTTGGGGACTTGGAAACCTGATACATTGATACAGATACAGATTTTGAGGCCCCACGTGTTCGTGAGCGTGTTCAGAAAAAAAATCTTCGAAATCTTCATTTTAATGTATTATTATTTTCCTTTTGACAGTTTCTCAAACGAGTATTTTCCGACTAACTTTCTCTAAGCCATGCTCGCCTTTCATTCTCTCGTTGGGCACTTCTGTTCTTAAAGCATTTTGTGGTATAGTTTTCAATTCCGATATTCTGGAAAATTTAAATTTTTATACACCCGTCAATTACATGCGTGGTCGCAGCCATGACCTATTTTGGGTGAAAGCTGTTTACTCATGTCAGGCTCCCCAGGCACTAATAGCGAGGGCTGTGCGGATGGTCAATGCACTTTCTATCCATGTAGACATTTTTAGCGATGCATCATGTATTCAGTTTTGAAAATTCTATTTTATTGTTTAATTTGTATTCTTTTAATTATTGTTTTTTTTTCTATAAAATAATTTTTTGCTTCATTTTTTCTCTATTTGATTTACTTGTAGTTTTTATTCTAAATGTCATGTTGTGAAGGTCTTGAATCAATAATTTGTTATGTGCTCAATGTGGTTTTTTAAATAAAAAAATAAATAACATTCCAACCATCAACGTAGGTCCATATTAAAATTGGAATGTATCTCTTTCACATCCCGCAAATAAAAATAATTATTGTTTAATATGACAGTTATTACACATTCTATTGGTGGGCAGTTTATTGTTTTGTGTCCAATTACGAAATTATTTGAATGGTTATGTTATAGGCCGCTTGACAGGTATTTTCTTATGCTTTGGATAATATCGTACACTCAATTTGTGAACTTTTGAACTGTTTCGAGGTTTCTTTTAAATATTCTGTGCATTACGTCATATTAATATGCGCCAAATACAAGTCAAATTACTAAGTCATTTTGTAATCTCATAGTTGAGAATTTTTAGTTGAATTGCACATTTACATACTTTATTCGTTTACAGACTACTTAACCCAACATTTAACGATTTAAATACATCAAACTATCTATTATAATATTCACCTAGTAATCTGTTAATTAATAGGGTTAATATTATTATGACTCTTGACGAAGGGAAAATAATTTGGGGTTGTAATTTACATATTTAAAGTAATCGACAAAATACGTCGGTAAATCGATGTTTAAAATTAAACTAAAATTCTGTATAACAAATAACGGTTAAATTGCTTGAAAGAATATACTTACGCACTAGTAGCGAAAGTTGGAGGTAGGCTGTTAATATCCGACACAAATAGTGCACACTAAGCTTTGCCAGCCACCCCATTTGTTTTTATTGCACTAAAACTATAATGTATAGATAGTGTGATAGTGATCCAAGAGACATAGTTTAAAAATATCTAAAATTTTACGATTAAACCATACATAATTTTAAATATTTTATAGATAGAGGAATATGTATTTATTTTCGATTACGGTTTGGTATAGGCAAGATTTAATTTAATTAAAAAAAACCTGCTAACACCAGCTGTTATAATAAGTACTTATTCTTAATTCAACGAAAATAAATAAGTATGACTGAAAAGTGTGCACTATTTTTGTGATCGCCCATTCCATACCTTAACTATTTGTTTAAAAAGGATTTAATTTAATTTAAAAAAATAATTAGCTCAATCTACAAATTGTATTCTTAGTTCAATATATGACTGACAAAGTTTAGTGTGCACTATTTATGCTAAACCTTAACAGGCTACCTCCATCTTTCGCCACTAATACGTACAGAGAAAGGGTTTCCAACCTCCTAAAAATATGTCAAAGTATCATACATCCTTTTAGTGGATGGTTGAGCAAAGTGTGCAACTTTTTGTTTACCTACTACGAAGAAATTGAAAATAAATGTAAACAGCATCATTTTAAACGTTTTTATTAGCTAATATTCTTATTTGTCCAGTGGTTGTTTATCCAGTACAAATCTTGCAATCGATTTTTAACTAGCTTTCCGACTAGCTAGACATTTGAAACTTTTAGAATATATCAGAACACGATGCCAATGCATTTTTTTAATACTTTTAGCCATCTTTAAGTAGAATTTTCAGTTAATTCTGTTTTACATGAAGAGTTATTTCGGAAGAAATCCGTAATCCAATCCACTATTATTGGTTGCTAGGGGTCTGGGGTCCTAGCAACTAAATTATTAATATATACGTGCGTTACTATGGAAATCAATATGATATTATGTCAAAATGACATTTCAGTATTATTTCTATCAATTACATTTTTTTTGATCGTTTAAGGGGGTACATGCTCGTCGAAGGTCAAAATTGAGTTTTTATTGTATTTTCAAACCATGATCCTAGACACTCCTTAAACGTTGTAGATAATCTATTTATATAATTTTGAAGCCTTATTATCCTTTATAGTTATTTTAAACATTTGATGACTGCATAAAGTATTTTTGTTACATAAAATAGTATTATTTTAAATCGCTCGCTCTAATGTTTAAGAATATAGTCATATTTCGGTACATAACTGTGCAGTGGTGTTAAGATTTTTTACGTTTATTAATTTTTAAACGCATTTATGAAACCATTAGTATAATTTATTACGAGATAATTTTTGTAAAATATTCACGATAAAAAATTATATTGATAATCTCTGTGATCCCAAATTTGACAAGAATTAGGCATTTTATTATTAAAAAAATCGGCAAGATTAACACATTTGACGATAATTCTAAAGACATTTATTACAAACTATGTTTTTGACCATTCAAGTGTGATAAACATCTTATGAATAATGATTGCTTTATAATAATTATTGACCTAAGAATAAGGTAGTGTTTTTTTGAAATACGCCATTTCTTTTGTCATTCCCTAGTGGTTAAGTTACAACATACGGCCGTAGCTATAAATTGACAAATTATAATTAAAGTAGGGAGTAAAATTATGTTAACGTGCGTGTTTGAACATGTACCTAACCGATTTTTTTTTATTTTTTTTAAACGGTACATGTTCAAACACGCGCGTCAATATCATTTTACTCCCTACTTTAATTATAGTTTGTCAATTTATGGCTACGGCCGTATGTTGTAGCTTAATCACTGGGGAATGACAAAAGAAATGGCGTATTTCAAAAAAACACTACCTTATTCTTAGGTCAATAATTATTATAAAGCAATAATTATTCATAAGATGTTTATCACACTTGAATGATCAAAGATAAAGCTTATAATAAGTATCTTTAGAATATTATATAAGTATCTTTAGAATAAATATTACGTAATAAATTATACTAATGGTTTCATAAATGCGTTTAAAAATTAATAAATTTAAAAAATCTTAACACCACTGCACAGTTATGTACCGAAATATGACTATATTCTAAAACATTAGAGCGAGAGGTTTAAAAGAATACTATTTTATGTAACAAAAATACTTTATGCAGTCATCAAATGTTTAAAATAAATATAAAGGATAATAAGGCTTCAAAATTATATAAATATATTATCTACAATGTTTAAGGAGTGTCCAGGATCATGGTTTGAAAATACAATAAAAATTCAATTTTGACCTACGACGAGCACGTGGGCCGTTAAGCTAGTCAAGTCAAATTTAAATGATTCAACAGAAAATTTAAAAACGTTGTATATAAAAAGTTATTTTTATTTTGTAATTATTTACTAGTCAGATCAGTTTAGTTATAGATTTATTCGTATTTATTTTACAATTTTGTTATTAGTATACAACAAATACAGCTTTAGTTCAGATACACATTAATTAAATTAATTATAAATTAAGAAATTTCATTATTATAATATAATCGTTGATAATAGTTTTCTCTAATGTCAAGGTCATACATAATGTTTATTCCAAACCTTCACATCCCTGAGGAAATGTACGAAACTTCACTTGTCCAATAATTTATACAACTAAAAGAAGAAAACATGAAGTAATAAAGTAAACGTGTACAAAATATAACTTTATTCTACGTATCAGATCAGTCTTTGCATGTAACGTGCTCGAAACTCTGTTATAACATCTACATATATATATATATATATATATATATATATATACTACGCATTCAAGTGGTAGACGTAAGAGCCTAAAGGCATATTTATAAAATATACGTATTCCAAGACGATACGATTTAATAAGACATTTCGTAGAAATTCAATGTTTTCAACAAACAATACACAATCAATTTACAGACAAAGTTTTGACTACAGATGCTAGAGTATTGTAAATGCTTTACCGTTTACCAGTGCTTGAATCTTTTCATACAAGCATGACATGATACGAACAAAATATTGTTAAATTGTTTACTGAGATAATTAAAGGCAATTATTAGTCATTCACCACAAAAATATATAAACATACCTATAATAGAATAATAGAAACCCACTCAATCGGTGGCGAAGACTCCATACTAGCCGATTACTGAAAGTCTACCTTAAGAAAAATAATTTAATTTGTTAATGGCATCTTTCTTCTATGAAGAAAGGTATAATAAATATATACAGAACCATCTGTCACAGGTTATAAGAAATATGCCACAGCGCCATCTCTCTTCAACTATTGTATGTATCGGATTATTGTGCGATGAATGTCAGATTTTTTATATGGACTTTACCATACAAAACATGGACCTCAGCCCTGCCCCGTCTACCGTAATGTATGCAATAGGTAGGCTCGAAGGGCGAAGCCTAAAACCTTTGCGCATAATAATATTATTGTTTATGATTGCAGCTTTGTCCAAAATAATTAATAATAATATTATTAAAATAGTTTCTATGGAATTATAAACATACCTATTTAGATTGTTTTTAAAAATAAAAAATATTTTTTTTAATGATTTCTGGTGTGTATAAATGTTTAGGAAAATACATCATTTAAACTCATCGCTCAATTTTATATTGTCAATGAGTTATTGAAATTTCATCGATTTAGTGTGTCGTTGTCATTAGTGTGTACCTATTCATCGGTAGCAATATCGTATTATCCTCTTATTTCCCATAAGTATACCTGACAAGTGTACTCTTTTTTCCTGATCTCCATAGCCAACCTCTTTCCAAAAGTCACCCTTGGCCATTGCACTCAATGTGTACCTAAGTGTTATTTTTTTAATTAATACAATCAATGACAACCAAGAAATGACAGTTAATAAAGGAAAAATAAGAACATACAATATAAATGTAATAGTAATCAGTGACGGCTCATGGTGCCGATAGATTTGGAGGACCCTTTGCAAAATTTTTGTTTGTGCAATAAGTGGCCATTGATTATTAAAATATATTAATGATAATTATATTTTAAGATTATTTTATTCTTTCACATCCAGGTGTATGTAAGATTATTAACAATAATAAGCTTACACAAATAATATATAACTTAACATTCTTCCAAAAAAATTGGCCTGAATTACACCCAGGTCTTCTGCACAGTTCTAATTTTAAAAACATTATTTTCAAATCAAAGACAAAACAATTTAAGATAGCGTCCATGTCATTCGCATTATGAACTGAAAAAATATATAATTAATGAACTTGTACGTGCGTATACACTGTGCGGGTTCCTTAAAATAAAGGAAAACATTTTGCACAGTATACATCAAATATTTTATTCAAAAGTTTTAAAAAACGTCTGGCCATTTTAGATGACTTCATTAATTATCAATTGTGGAAATAATACGTTAACGTGGGCAAGACATTTTCATAAAATTTGATGACATTAAGTACCAACTTTGTGTGGAGATGTTAGGCAATTTTTTTTTTGTTATTTTACTAGGCAACAAATTTTGTTTCTATTTAACCAAATTGCTTGAAATATATATTACACACTATATAATAATTATTATAAGACCAATTGGCATCAACTATGGGCCGGAAATTTGGTGCACGATATAAAATATTATATAAAGCTTGTATTGGAATCATTTGAGATAAGCGTACTGCGTGATATCCTGTCAATGATAGTACGAGTGGAAACAAAGACATACAAAATTAACTGTGCATAGAATGGGAGAGTCACGCATAACAAAAAACTTGACTTTCGGGAAGTAGGAAGGCAAATAAAGATCTAGTCGTCGTCGTGCAAGGTGGAGGGATTTGAAAACTGTGGGAATCAAAAACTTAAAGGAAGGGTATTGGATATACCTAGATGGAAGCAGATACTGGAGGACGTCAAACATCACATAGTATTGTAACACCTAAAAAATAAGAAGTAAAATTAATTTATAACAAGCTTTCAAAACACTAACTTTATGAAGGGACCAAACTATCAGAAATAAAAAATTGGTAAGCTTGCATATTATACCTACCTAAAAACTATGTTATCTGAGGTTTTTAAATTGCTTGGTAAGAGCCCTCAGTCAGATAACGAAAATGTATATTCAAATCAGCGCGTAAAACAGTATTGAAAGAGTTTTTTTCTATATTTTCTTTCAGTACCGTTTTTAGCTTTCTTTTCCAAAGAAGTTTCCATGTGAGCGTTTTCCTTCTAAACATTTATTTCCAGATTTTTACTTTCCGCCCAGATTCGAGAGTTTTTTTAGCATTTTTTTTAAATCTCTATACTTACGGCTTTTCAACTGAAAAATAAAAATCCATACAAATTCACACGCCACTTAAGCATTTAATTTTTCCTTTCAGATTCATTCAGACTCCTGAGCTTTTTTAAGCTTTACTCACCAACATATCAAGTGTTTTTGATTTTTTCCAGGTGCTATAAATCGTTTTGTGCTACCTGTTAAAAAACAGATCGGCAACCTACAAAATTTTGGGATATTGTGACAAAGTTGAGATTTAATCAGGATCGGGAACAGGGTTTAGTTTTCCAGGACGATCTCGGTCGGAATTGTCAATATCACAGAATTAAGTGAAGATAGCTCTGATGGTAATCGTCTTAAGAATGGAAAAAGAAAAAGAAGATAGTATATTTGTTAATATAATATAATTACCTAGTCAATTGTTTAGGTAGATACTTATTTCATTATGATTGTTTCTACAATATTTGAGACAATTTATATTCTATACATGAAAATATATTCTCGTGACATGAACGATTTATGTGGTATAAATTTCGGGATTTTGTAAAAACTCCAGTAAATATTGAAATAAACAAACTTATGTCTTATTTGTATTTTATATTCTGAAAAACATAAATTTGAGGCTTGATTGAATTGCTTCCCAAAATTAGAATAAGGGTAAAAGCTTTATTGAAAGCTTTTATATATGAGTAAACGCTATCTTGTTTTTTATGGGTAATAAAGTTTATTAAGATATTAATAATCAACTTTGAACTTGTTACTTATTTCAATATTTTTTATAAATACCTTGCCCCAAAAATGGTGGCAAATTACATGAGATTTTAATTCAAAGCAAGTACCCAATCGGGCGAATTTTTAACAACGATTTCCCATACAAAGCATGTTAACAAAATGTATTCATATCTAACGGCCAAGTCTATCGTTATTATATTGCCAAAGCATTATCTGAAAGGTTACCTTTGAAAGAATATTGTTATAAACACAGTTAACAGTTTCGGATTTGATAGCGAATACTAAGGCCTTGTCCACGTGGCGCGTGTCTCGCCGCGATTCGCCGCGAGTGTATGTGGACACCTCAATGAAGTCACCTGTACCTAGACCACGCCGGACAGTCGTCACGACGCGAGTGCACGTGGACGGCTCAATGAGGTCACATGTACTTGTAATGGGCGCGAGTCAAAACGCGCCATGTGGACTAGGTCCAAAGTGAACTCAAAATAAATTCCAGTAAAATGTGACGAGTGTAATTAATTAAACTTTTTATACATTTTAAACATACCTTGGACTGCTGACTTCATAATGATTTTTTAATTACCACGTTTAAAATGCACGTTAATTACATCGATCGGCCGCCTGGTCATTACGCGCCAGGTGCGTCTTCAGCGTCCAAAGTAATAATTAAAAATTCTTAAAAAGTTCTTACCATTTGTTTCCTGAATAAAACTGAAATATTTATTACTTTTTTAAAAATGTTTATAGATTTCAATGTCTGTTTAATCGAGAGCATGAGTGGTAAATACTGTTTACATAATTAATAATATATTATAAACATAGAACCTTTTACGCCAAATTTCTATATGTAATACTACAAAAAAGTCTCCATCAGCTACTTTTAAAACCTTATTAAATGGTTTTTTCCAGTTAAAATAAATAGTCATAATATAATGATAAAATCAACATCAATTTATTTCAAGTAATTACACACATAATTTTTCTTAGACTCTATAATTATTGGTCGTAATCAAACTGATATTTGAAATAAGCAACATGAGTCAAACTTCCATGTATACAATATACCTAAAAATAATAATTAAATTATGTACAAACAGTCCTTAAATATACAACAAAATTTTGATAATTTTTTTAGTGCTTCTTCTACTTTTGTTTTAATAAAACAGTACAAGCTTTGTTTGTTATTATATTTTCAACATATCGATCATTAACAGTACCTACTTAAGAGTAAAAGAATATATACTTTTATTTAAAATAAAAGCTTTCTATAATTAATAGTATCTCGTATATATTTTAGCTATTTTTTCCGAAAGCGCTTTCGAAATATTTCCCACATTTCACAATTTGCGATTAATTGATTTGCTCGAATTTTCTCAATTATTTCAAGTATCATATACACTTACATAATAAATTAATATTCCATCAATAAGTCAAGTGGGTACTTCTATTGATTTAAGTAAACAGAGCTTAAGTATATTAATTTATTCGATCATAATATGTATATTTTACAAATAAAAAGTATTTAGAGCACACAAGCTTTTGCTGGTGGTCGACTGGAGTATACCAGCAGAGCACCGAAAAGGTGAAAAATCAACGTGAAAAGTGCTCCGATCGAAGAATAATAAGAAGATTTTGTTATACAAATGTATTAAATTTAAGTCGCAACTTGACTGCCTTTATGCTAATCAATACAAAAGTTGAGGAATCAGAAGAATGATGGGTGTATTCATTTTAAAACAAGTATAGTATTTTTGAATTTACCATTACCATAATGTTGTTTTATTTAGTTTCTTTACATTGAACCAAATCCACTTAGTTAAATATTTTGATAAGTATATACTGACTCCAGATTTTAAATCAAAGACATTTAACTACTATATTAGATTGAGTAATACAGAATGTTTCGGTGTGTTAAAAGAGAAAAAAAAATCTTTTTTGTTTCATTAAATGAATTTTGGCCCATTTTTCCTTGGTTATTAGTTTAGGTTAGTTATTAGGTTAGTTTAGTCTTATTTTAGGTTTAGGTTAGTATTAGTTTAGGTTTATTAGTCTAGGTTATTGTAGCGTTATTTAAGCTTTGACGCTAATACAAGTAATTTTCATTTATATGCGACAAAGGCAATAAACCGGATACTGAGACCAAATTTGTATACATATTAATATGAGAGACGTACTTTCTTATGTGATTCGTCTACCTGAGATGATAGTATACACTGTTGCCAGTCCGGAAAGTGTTCGTGGATCTCACTCTTCATCTCCTTAACTTGGTACTTGGTAGGTACCACTCACGCGTTTTGAATTCGCCTGCATAATAATGATATATGCAGTTTATTTTATTTGTCTATCTCAGATCATAAAACACACGAAAAATCATTCTGACAGTACTGGAAGTGGACGTAGATCCCATTTTACATCCCTTTAACTTATTTATAACAATAGCAATGTGCAATCGCTTTAGCTTCGTTTGCATGTGAGAGACACGGTTTGGCTTTGAATATTATTTAAAGATGGCCATTGGCTTCAAGAATATGCATAGTGCAAGACAGTTTATTTACATACTTTTACCATAAGGCCTCATGAGTCATAAAGTAAGAATACGCATTGTACAAGTATTTTGTTAATTATATGATAAATAGTCTTCTTCTTTATTTTTCCATATCCGCCCCTTAACTGGAGCATATGGACACCACGCGGCGCCTCCAAGAATCCCAGTCGCTCGCCAGTCTTCTTGCTTCGTTCCAGGTCAAACCAGCATCCCGTAGCTCCGCCGTATACACTCTGTAGATTGTATTTATCGGCCTTCCAGGGCGCCGGAATCCGGTCGTCTTGAAGAACAGGCAAGCCAGGTTGAAATTCTCTTCTGACATCCGCAGCACGTGGCCGAGCCAGGTCCAACGTCGCCTCTTCCCTTTCAGCGTGATGAGAGGCTGCTTGGTGCGTTCTCCACCACACACCCAGTATTCGTCGCAAACATCTGTTTTCGAAGCTCAGTATACGGTTGCTTTGAGCCTTCGTAAGGTGCCATAATTCGCTACCGTAAAGCAGCACCGTCAGAATGTTAGCATCAAATAGGCGGATTCTATGATAAATAGTATTTTAGTAAAATATGTTTGTCTTACGTTAACACATATTTCGTTAACATATTACGATAGAGAATATTATTTTATGATCAATAATTTACACCCTGATTGAAAATTTGGCCTTGATCCCCTAATTTGATTATGAAAATATTACAATAATGTCATATTTCCGTAATAGAATTATGAAGAAGTAATTAACAATCCTCCCTCATACCCTTGTCAAGCATGACGCGTTACTGAAAGGTTTGTGCTGTGTGACATAAATCCTGCGGTAGGATATTCAATATAAGATACGAAAGACCTTTCCGGCATAATAATATTATGTTAGGTATATTGTATACACTTAAAATGTTGTGGTTTTCAAGACAATTTTCACGATGGTCGCATATAAAATCGATAAACACTTTGTCTAAAACCCCGTAGCAAAGCAATCATCTACGCCAGCTTTCCCCAAATGGAGTTCCGCGAAATCCTAAGGTTTCGCAACGTATACACATACATAAAAAATACACATTAAAATATATATAAAAAACGCGGATAAGAGAATATTTGGTACTGTTCGGTTATCAGGAATACAGCGGAAAACACATTTTGAAAATACCCGATATACTGGATTATTTGTTAGTTTAGGTTAGGTTAGGTTGGGTTAGGTTAGGTTAGGTTAGGTTTGGTTAGGTTAACCTAACAAATAATCCAGTTTATCGACTATTTTCAAAATGTGTTTTCCGCTGTATTCCTGATAACCGAACGGTACCAAATATTTTTGTACCTATATTAATTGTATTCCAGCGCATCCATTCTATACACAAGACTGCATTCGGCCGCTACAAGATCTAACTAGGGTAGGAAGGTATCGAACTATTAGCACTCATTGTAACAATTATTACATTAGGTTAGCTGTCAAAAGAGTCAAAACTGACTATATCGCTCTGAAATTTATGATAAGCAAGAGAGGTGCTGTTAAAACATAGAACTTATTGCAACAATTACAACTAACGTATTGTAATTGTTCTAAATTCAATTGTTCAAGATTTACAGCAACAGATTTTTTTTTTAATTACATAATTATCATTTAACTAAGAGGAAATTTCGTTATATGTCAAAAATATAAGTTAGGAGGTTTCGTGTCTAAAATTTATTGAGAAACACTGTTATACGCTCTGTGATATATTTCCTTCTCTTTATAAAAAATACAATACTCTTTTTATTTAAGTGTTTCCTCATTGCTGGTGAAGAATACATCACTAGGATGAGCACCGCAGGTGAGAAATGTTCAGTAGCCTTCCATTATGTTCATATATATTTTTTAATAATAGTAACAATGTTACCGAGAATTTAGAGTATGCGCAAAACATATTTTGTTTTATGTTAGTAATATTATCTTACTTACCTAGTAGTCCGCCGAGTTAGAGAGATGAAATTAAATTCAGTACGTATATAGGTAGCTCTTGGTCTTTTAAATCTCAGAAAAAAATGTACATTTCCTCTTTAAGAGCGGCTCTATCTTATTTTTTAATGATGATAAATCATATTTATGTCAGCTTATAATAAAAATATCATATAGAAATAATCAATCTCTACATCTGTAGTGGTGCAGTAGCGGTCAATGACTTCGGGTCTTGTCATCATTATTTTGACAGTATAAGAATTAGCAAGTCATTTAAACTATCTCACAATCGTCGCATCTATAGTCAGCATACGCGTGACATTATTCTATGCAATGACATTAATATCGACGAAGCATCTGGAAAAAAAATGACACTCACTTTTTTGTCGGGTCTGCCGAATGGCATAATCTGTTCTAACGCCATTACAAGAAAGGTGATATTGCTATAAATTCTCGATGCTTCTTTTTGGGTCTGCCAAATGGTTCGGTTCGAACGGGTTCGCTCAAACAAACATTGATACTAGAAACACTGTTCTAACGCCATTACAATAAAGGTGATATTGCTATAAATTCCCGATGCGTGATATTGCATAATGGATATTGCGTGACGTCTACCTATGCACGTGCAATGTTACGTTTGAATGTACTTGCTAGCTACTGTACTGAGTGCGTCGTCCATTAATAATGTCATTGATTCTATGGGATCGAAACGTTGGAAGTGCATTAATGCAGAGGCCAGCAGATTTCTCAATTGCAAACTTCATCAACAATGACTAGTAATAATTTACCAAATATTCATGCATATAATTAGCAGGTCATAGTTGATGAGTAGTCAGTCTAAATACCACAGCATTCTATTCTACCGAGCTCGGACCTCGAAACAGTAGCATAAGTATTGTAACATAACGCTCTTGTTACATACTCTTGTACCGACTGTTTACGCTGCAAATAATAAAACTCGCTCTTCCATCCATCGGAGCAACTACCAAATCTCGACTTTTCATCTCAGCCCCTGATGACTTTTCATCTACACCTCCTGGTTATCCCCAATCACAGAGGTCTTGTCCTTTAACAACGATACTCCCAAACATCAAAACAAAAATTAGAAAAATATAATTAATGAAATATGTAAAAAGTACTAAGTTATGTATTATTCGGACGATTAATGTTAAGTATAACCACAAACTACCAACCAGAATGAACAATCGCTCAACAATTATGGTCATACCGTGGTACCCAGACACTAAACGACTACAGGGTCTCCTTAAAACCAGCTTAATCAAAGAATCAAGTTTGACGGATGTAGGTACATGGGAGCGAAGATTTATCAACAACCAAAAGGCGTGAAAGGAACTATAGGTAAATTTTCTTATGATGAAATACCTAATAAAATGAATAGTCCTCAATTTACATCTACACTAATACCATCTTTCATCTGAAACACCCATCCACCGCCGAATTGAAATACTTACATATTAATATATAATTATATATACATATATTTAAATTATATGCCTATTCATCCTTCTAGTTTTGGTATACGTACGTAATTACGTGATGTGAGAATTCCCACACATACTGCAATATTTGTTTACGTGCATAATAATTATTTGAATGGTCCACCTGCATCCCAAGAGATATGTTAGTTAATGCAAATGCAGCACACACAAAGTAAATAATATCGTGAAAGGACAATAGTTATCGTGTAGTTTGCGTGCGAATATAATAATTATTCCTTTGAGATAGGTACCTACCGTGAAACCAGATTAAATCAATATAATTCCATAGTAGGTACAGCTTATATTAAAGTATTATTATATCTACTCAATACCTACCTCCATGGATCTGGAAATCTACCTCATTTAATTGAACAGAAAGGTGTAGTGACAAATATTATGTATTTATATGTCAGTTCTATGAATAAACGGCACATGATATAACAGAACATGAATAAATATAACATGACAAAACAGAACAGCTATAAATATAACCATAAGGTCATACCCTTCAGGAAAAATTTTGCATTTATTTCATATTTCTATATGTTGTAAAAATAACGAATGGGTTAGGAAGCAGACAAGAGTACGCGATGTAATAGACGTTGCCAAACAGCTGAAATGGAGATGGGCGGGGCACATTGCTCGCCGAAAGGACAGCCGCTGGACAAATGCCGTCATCCAATGGTACCCAAGGGGTACGAAACGGCTACAGGGTCGCCCTAAAAGCCGCTGGGTTGACGAACTGGTAAAGTTCGGCGGAAATACGTGGCAGCGAACGACACAGGACCGAGAGAGTTGGAGAAAGCTTGGGGAGGCCTTCATACAGCAGTGGATTGACCCCGGTTGATGATGATGATATGTTGTATAGATTTTTAATAACACAGGTTTTCAATACGACATAAAAAATATCAAATTATATTATTTCTGCATTCCTAATCACCGAAAAACCTCAATTAAACAGGACTCACCTCGGTGATGCCGGTAATCTAGGTATACCTTGTAATAATCAATCTAATATCATAATATGTTCAATATGCTTGGGTGACTAAGTACAACAAAATAATGAGTTTAATAATTCTGCAGAGTTGTGCATGATTATCAAAATCAACCATATAAATTGAGATTTTTATGCCGGATGGCCAACATGCAGTGATTATAGATATTAAATATATATATATATTTCGTTTATAAACTTAAGTATAGTTTATTTTACAAAAATGAATGTTTTTCCCCTGACTGTTCTGTTTTGTCACTGTTCTGTTTTTCATGTTCTGCAGTGCTCGAATTGGAAAAGATTACGAACCGGAGCGCTCGACATTTTTCTGAAGATATTTAGGAAGTTATCAAACTTTAAGTGTATTTTATAAAAATAAGTGTGTTAAATGGCTTATCTAGTTCAGACGTTCAACAAATTTTTTCCACGAGACAGAGCGATAATTTTACCGATTTCACGAAACGGAACGGCGCTCCGGTGCGTTCCGGTCCATTTCGAGCCCTGATGTTCTGTTATTTTATGTTCTGTTTTGTCCGATTACCTTTATGCAACATAATAAAAGCAGATAGTGTTATAAATGAGATGTGTCTATACTTAAATTATGAATTTATTTTAATTAACCACAGTGTTAGCTGGCATGAACGAATATCGTTAAATCTTGAATTGGCTGTATTGCTTTGGAAAATATACGAAACACTACGAATTTAACTGTACAAATTAACAGTTTTTTTTTAAATTTTCTTTGACTTAACTTTTTTTTTCAATGCCCCTCGATTATTCCAAGGCTACTACCACCCCTTGTATTGCTCTTAAAAGGCGGCATCGCCCACTTTGCGAAATACTGATCTAAATAATGTCGAAACGTTGAATAAAAGCTTCTTTTAGAATTTTAACACTCCTTCGAGGTATTTTTATCTCAGGCGACCTTGGCAATTAACATAAGTCTCAACCTTCTTTTAAGCCTTGGTAGCCTTGAGAATCCTCCAGTTTCAGCCGTCTCACACTTCACAAAAAATCACAACCAGTATTAGGTACCTACGTATATCTCCGAGGGTGTATCCTGAATAATAGGTATATAGTTTTTTTCATAATAGATTCATTTGTACGCTTGTCATTCCATACTTTTACTTTTAAAAGTTCAACACCTCAAAAATATTTACCGTTCTCTACCTCTTTTCTTATCTCTCTATTATATAGGCTTCTCCATCATAAAAACATATATTATGGAGATGACAAGCGATCGTACTAGACACCCTTCATTGTGTCCAGTTACATTTTTGCGCTTCTGAATGCTGTCTAGCCTAGACATTATTTGGAAGGGTATGTGATTATTATAACCCAAATTCATTAGCACGCAGTTTCCTAGAGGCTTATTTGTTGGAACAATAACTTGTCATACTATCAACGTGTCTAAGGCCATAACACAATATTATTATTCCAGAGCAGAAGTTTCTAACAACGTGATCCTGGCACAAATGTGACCGATGAAAAATATTGACATGCGTTTGACCGCTAAGTGTGTCCTGATGAAAAAATAACAAATTCTTTAAAAGATAGGATAGCAAATTATTGATTAACATTATTCATAAACTGTACTTAGCATTGATGGCTATGTAAACTTCCATTACGTTTTTTTAAATTTTTATATTGTTAATTAACTATTTTTTATTCAACGAATAATTCACAAGATTTAATAATGCAACATTCTAATTATTTAATATACAAAATTTTGAAAACACTTCTGAGAAAATATACTATAACCAATAGAAAAAATATTTTTGAAAAAAGTAAGACACCCCGTAGGAATCGAACCTGCATCTCTCGGGTATCGCACCCATGCACATAGACCACTATGCTAAAGGCGTCATACTAAATTGCGCCAAATTTTAACTAATCACTTTTAATACTCTTTGAAGCGTTTTCTAAATTGAGCTACTACTAGCGATCGGCTTTTGTATTTTAAATCAAAGTATGTATTGAATTATTGAATTAATTTTTCGTTGAATAAAAAAAATATTAGCAAGTTCAAGTAAGTTACAACAAAAAATCTTGGAGTAATCCGTGACGTCGGTTAGTAATTAAAGTAATACCTACTTTGATTTAAAATACGAAAGCCGATTTTTTCTATTGGTTTTAATATATTTTCTGTGAAGTGTTTTCAAAATGATGTATGTTTTATAATTTATTGTATTCACCATTATTTTTGTGTTGCAACACAAGAAACTTATTTAAATAGTTATTTTAAAAATAATCGTCAAACAGCTAAGATAGTGATTAAAGAGAAATGTGCCTAGTTAACTACATAAGCAAATTAACTTGGCCTCATCGGTAGGTTAACTGACCATATTATACTAGTATTTTGAGTGAATTTTTAGTGAATACTTTAAAAAAAATATAACGAATTAAAAATATTTAAAATAAGGACATTTGTATCGTGTGAAGTTTCGTTACAAAAAAAATCTACCACTCTTTTCTTGATAATAAATGTGCGTCTGATTAAAAGCCCGTGTTTTAGGTACATACCTAGAGCACATTATTATCTAGAGCAGCGTTTCCCAAGTAATTTTTCTCGTGAAACCTTTTTATTATTTGTGCGACACAAAGGAACCCCTAAAATATTTTAAGAACGGCACATTACAAAGAATTAGTATACACGTGATATAAGTGAAGCTTTTTGTTTTGTTTTGTGTGCCCTCGACTGCCAAAAGTTAAATTGAAAGTTACATTTTCCATGTGATAAAAACTTACAACAATTATATTTTGTAGATAAGTACTCAAATTAAACCTCAACTTTAAATGGGCTGGACACAGCCAATACCTCAGAGGTACAATACGTCCGCAATGTAGACTTATAGGCCGCTTGATCGATGAAATAGTTAAGTTCTGCGGACGTACGTGGCAACGCAGCGCACATGACCGAGAGAAGTGGAATCAGTTTGGAGAGACTTTGATGATATTATATAAATATATATATATATATATATATATTTAATAAACTATTTCTTTTCTTCAACAAATAGTACACAAGATTTGAGAATGTAACATTATAATATACTGAACATGCATTATTTGAAAACATCTTATATATTATATACATACTAGAAAAAAAACATTTTGAGAAGAAGAATAAATTACGACACCCGACGGGACTTGAGACTATACCCGCTGGATTCGCGCTTTATTAAGCATTTGATGTAAGAACTACTAGTTAAAATCGTCGTAATTAAGTAGGATGCCAGAAGTTTAATCGAAAAAGCCCACTGGTGCAAATCCGGCGATCACAGGTGTAAGCCCGTTGGGTGTCATATTTTTTTCTAAAAAATTTTTTTTTCTAGTTTGTATATGCACGAGATATTTTCAAATTATGTATATTCAATATATTTGTTGGGTCACTACTGTGGTGTTCGATGTGTGGGTTGAGGATGATGATAATGAAGTCTAAGATGTAGCAGGGGTGAGTTTTATTAGCAGCGCATCGATACAATAGTATATATACAATGACCGTACATATAATCTACTGAGATAGTTACGAGCCAGGTACTTGGATTCTAGTGACATTATTTAGATAAATCATTATTCGTTATTTATACAATCAAAAGTAATACATAAACCTTATATTCTAGTATATAATTATATTGAACTAATTATAGAGTCAGCGGTTTAAATCGAGTAGCTTGTGAAATTTTATTTATTATTACAGTCATAAGAAAATATGATACTATGGGAAATGATTATTCGGCTAATTATCCATTGCGATACCGTATTTAATATCGCCAATCAATCTGCTGATCTAGCTAAGAGTTGTTTACTGGAAATTGAATCGCTGGGAATATAATATTGCAGAATAATTTGATACATTAAAAATTGATATTTGATCGCTACTATACTACAGCTACATATTATATATTTAAATGCCTTCTTATATCCGGTTTAATTGTTGATAATTCTGTTTATATGTGTAGAGCGGCATCAAATCGGTTACAATAGTTTTGGTTCCAGTAACAGTGATATGATTGCCCACCGCGACAACTCAGTTTATATTTCGCGTAAATCATCCAAAAAGTAATAAGAAAAACGTTTTTATTACTTTTGTGTTCGTTGACTGTCAGAAGTAAAGTCGGTTATATTTTCAAAATATACATATGAATACCTTGTTGGTTTATTCTATATAAATGTAATTTGATAGTACGATTTTTTTTGTTCATTTTTTGAATATGTTAAATTCTGATCAATGTGTAAAATTCAACTGTAATAATTTAATTTTATCTTACAGAACCCCATTTTGAAAACGTTCATCTAACTAAGGCATTACCTAATGCCACTAGTTTTCAACCAAACAGTTCGCACTTAGTGATATACTGCCCAGTTCAAAACCACTTCGGCCATATAAAGGAAAGCATTTATTTTTTTCTATTCATTATTACTATAAAGTGTGAATACCAAATGGGAGAAGGAGACAAAGCCCGTAATGTATGTGGAAGTTATTAAAACACCCGTCGCTATGAATAATTTGTAAACGTGGTATTATGAAGTTTAAATGAAAAATAGTAATTAACTACTAGAGCTTAATGTTTTCGCTAGTTAATGATTAAATAAATCTTCATAAACAGATACTTTTTTATAATTTTTTAATTCAAATTTATTTTGTTTTACCCACCTAACATCATTATCCTTGCCAGGCCTACTATTAACAGGCAGTCATTCTTCAACCGTGTGTTTGTAGACATAAACCTGTAAAACATTAAGACATCATTACGTGCACTTTTTTTGATCTGCAATTTCCGCGCACAGGCTGACTCTATAACCAGTTAACGCGCGAGAGTGGTAGTGTTAGTGAGTGAAAACCACATCATGGACCCAGCCTCATCATCATTCGCACAACCTCCCAGCATCCTAGTTCATATTATAGTCTACGGAAAAGTGCCGGTAACATGTAATGAACAAACAAATAACAAATTCAAAGCATCCACAAATTTATTTATTTTAATAAGAAGTACTTATGGTTAAAATTTTAATAAAATGCAGGGTATATACAATTTTAAAAGTACGTGGAAGCATCTATTTTAAAAACTTATAAAACAACGTTCAACTAAATTCACCCTCGTATAAACATAATATTACAATAAAAAATATAAAATATTCCCCTCCCAATTGGCATTACCAACGGCAAGAAAGTTCTGCAATTTGGGAGGACACACAACGGTGCTTCTGATTCTTAAGATAGTTATCAGAGACACACAGGAGTGTTTCCATATACCAGGAGCTGAAAATTTCTCTCAGCTATGGCCCGACTCTTTATCTCAGAATTTAAAAGCGTGTAGGGCCAGTGTCGGTGTCTATCGATCTGGAGTTCTTTCTGTTTTTCGTTGAGCTTCGACATAATCAAACACAATATAATTTTTCAAAACTGTATTTTATCTATTTAAAAGAAACAAAACATTATAGACATAACAAACATTATAGACATAACAAACATTATAGACATAACAAAATTCAAGACGTTCATAACATGAGATTTAAATTGAAAAAAAATCTGGTTCTAATTCAATAAAAATACATACTTATGTAACAAAATAATATTACTTTTACTAGAGTGAAGAGAAAAAAAACATAAGCAAACATAAACGAAATACACAGCACATAACTGAAAATGTCTATATATTTGCGCGCATTCACTAGTCTTTGCTACCCCTCGCTAATGGGGACTGTAATTCTGACCCAGAATGAGTAATGACTGTGGCTACGTAGATAATTTTAGAGATGTATATAAATTAACATTCTTTAGAACGCCAGGATTGGAAATCATCCCTCGTGATAGCAGGCAAAATGATGTTTCAAGCGCAGAAGTGACCTACGAGAGTCATGAGAGTAAAAAGCGAGCATGCCTTATAGAAAGATACTCGGAAAACAATCGTTTGACGAATTTATTATCGAAAGGAAAATAGTTATATGTCTTAAGGGGGGACATGCTCAGAGTAGGTCAAAATGGAGCTTTTATTGCATTTTCAAAGCATAATCCTGGACATTCCTTTAACGTTGTAGATAATCTATTTATATAATTTTAAAGCCTTATTATCCTTTATATTTATTTTAAACATTTGATGACTGTAGTTGTATGTTGTAGCTTAACTACTGGGAAATGCCAAAAGAAACATCGTATTTCAAAACATACTACCTTATTCTTAGGTCAATAATTATTATAAAGCAATCATTATTCGTAGGATGTTTATCACACTTGAATGGTCAAAGACATAGCTTATAATCAGTATCTTTATAATTAGATTTATTTATTTTTTATTTATTAATTTGAAAAAGACACGTTGAGTACATAACAAATTATTAATTCAGGACGTTCACAACATGACATTTAGAATAAAAATTACAAGTAATCAGTTCGGAAAATCAGAAAAAACAAAGTGGAGGAAGAAAAGAAAGCAAAAATAGTTTTATACAAAAGAAATAAAATTTAAAAAAACAACAATGATTCAAAAAGTACAAATTTAACAATAAAACAGAATTGACGGGTGCGATTTATCTGAAAATGTGTAAATCTTGCCCATTTTTTGAATAATAAAATGCCTAATTTTTGTCAAATTTGGGATCACAGAGATTATCAATATAATTTTTTATCGTAAATATTTCACTATAATAATGTCAACATAAATTATACTAATGGTTTTATAAATACGTTTAAAAATTAATAAATGTAAAAAATCTTAACATCACTGCACATTTATGTACTTAAATATGACTATATTCTAAAACATTAGAGCGAGAGGTTTAAAAGAATACTACTTTATGTAATAAAAATACTTTATGCAGTCATTAAATGGTTAAAATAAATATAAAGGATAATAAGGCTTCAAAATTATATAAATAGATTATATACAACGTTTAAGGAATGTCCAGGACCATGCTTTGAAAATGCAATAAAAGCTCCATTTTGACCTACGCGCTGAGCATGTCCGCCCTTAAAATAAAATTAATTTTTCTGCGGGCATATTTACATATGTGACACAATACTTACAAAATGATAATAACTAATGATGTTAACGTAAATAATTCTATAATATTATAACACATCATTACTCTAATATATTTTATTATTTTTATATAAAATAGGTTGGTATATGTTACAAAATATTTTCGACTAACGGAACCTAAATATTTTAAAGTTAATTAGAACAAAGAGACTCATAGAAACACGTTTAAATTAGCTACCATCAGTTTTGCATTGCGGTTTCATTCGTAGCAAACTTTACTATTCGCCCAAATCTACCAAAACCGTTAGCATTTCAACCAAATTTTCACACAATTTTACATTCACAGAATATTCCACACAATAATTTTATTTTATCCACGTTATAGTAATAATTACACCCAGGCTATGAAGTTTGCTGAATCCGTATAATTTTAACTTTAAATGACACAAATTTCCAATACGCAATAATGATTAGTGAAAACGCGGAACAGGCTTTTCTAAAATTGTATGATATGAGGGGTGAAAATTATCAAATGATATTTCAATATGGAATTGAAGCACAATAATTTGCGTTTTAATCGGTTTTCGTGAATTTTGTATAATATATGCAGATATTATGATATATATAATATATTTAGAATAACTGTCAAATATTTAAGACATTTTTTATCAAAAAGTAAAAATGGCATGACATATTTAAATTTCAATCAATATTAATTTTCCCTAACTACGAGATTGATCACAATAAAACGTTCCTCGAATATGTAATGCAAGTATTATATTAAACTTTTTATTTGAAGAGAGATACTGACACTAGTTAGTAATTAAGGTGCTAATAATAATAATATTTTGATTTTTATATATAAGCCGATAATAAGGAAATATAGAAAGAGCTTCAGCGCATCTATTCCATACGCAAGGCTGCTATCGGTGGCAATCTAGAGTAGTTTGTCATGTTTATCTATTGAGGCGGTTAATTATTACAATACTCCGACCATGTCTTATCCTAATAAGATCATATGGGCCTCCACAGAGTGGAGATTTGTATTAACAGATTTTTAGAAAAATGGATGTCAGCCACTTGCTCATCTTATTACGTCTATACTCTGACTCATACACAAATCCAAAAACAATATGTGTACTTGTCAGACCCAGGATTCGAACCTGGGACCCACGATACTCTATAGTGGGCGACGCTTAAACCGCGCAGCTATCGTAGATGTCACAATAAGTTAAGTGTAACAGTCTGCTAAGGTGCTATGTTTTAAAAACACTTCTTTGGCTGTGTTATTTTTAGAGCGAGATAGACAGTTTTGACAGTTTAGACGGCTAACTTATTCTAACAATTATATTACCTCAATATATACATATGATAAACTATCCTCGATAGCCGCCGATAGCAGCCTTGTGTACAGAATAGATCCGCAGAAAATATAATAAAAAAAACATAACTTTGTCGCAATTATGTAGAACACTTATAGCTCAGTGGTCAAGAGCACATGAGCGCGAATCCTGTTTGTAGGTTTAAATCAATCATTCTGGTTGTCGTATTTTTTCAAAAAGATTTTTTCTAGAGGTTATATATTTTTCATACGTATTTTCAAATTATGCAAGTGTTATAGTCATAAAATGTAATATGGCTTTCTTATAATAATCAAATTATTGGTATGGTACTGTTAAATCATATAGTTAAGACGTTAGTCGTAAAAATAATTGAGCCCAAGTCATGATTTTTACAGACTGCGAAATTATTATCTTTATATTTTAAAATAAAACGTGAAATATGAATGAAGCCAACCAAAACTAAAAAGATAATACGTTTTCGCAATTTACAAGGTACCAACGTCCAATCCGAAAAAAAACAAATTTCGCGTCTCTTAGCAGAATATGGATCAAAGGAGAGATGTGTTTATTATATTTTTCGGCAAGATTATTTCCTAATAACATTAATTAAAACGCTTTACTTTGTAATACTTACAAAAGTCAAATAATAGTAAGCTGCCCATGGGTTATAATAACAGGTAAGTTATCTTTTATTGGTCATTGGTGTGTTATAAGTATATAATATTTCATTAGTGTTAAATTTAATATCACGGCAAAAACTTGATAAAATCTAATACAAATAATTCCATTTAGAAAAAAAAAAAAAAATTTTATTTTACCGGTTTCAGAAATCATAATACTGACAATCAGTGGCGAAGGGTGGAGTTAGGTTGTTAAGATCCTACATAAATTAATAGTGCACATTAAGCTTTGTTAGTCATAAGTATTTGTTTTTATTGAACTATTACTACAATTTACAGACGGTGTTGGCTAATTTTATAAAAACAATTATACCCTACCTAAACCAAACCATAATAGTTTCGGTATTTTCGGATCCGACAAATTTTGCACACTTTTTCATTCATACTAATTAGTTTTCGTTGAATAACGAATGCTATTGGTTATTTTTTTTAATTCATTAAGCCCTGTCTAAACCAAACTATAATAGATAAAAAAATATTTTAAATTATGTATGATTTAATGGCATAATTTTAGATATTTTATACATAGACGAATATTTTTTACTATTATCTACTATGGCTTGGATTAGGTTGGGTTTAATTGAATTTTAAAAACTAACAAACACTTTGTAGTCTTAGTTCAATGATAACGAATACGTTTGACTGACAAAGATTAGTGTGCACTATTTATGTCGGATCTTGACGGCCTACCTCCACCCTTCGCAACCAGTTTCACCCCTGATAGCATTAAACTTTAAACAAATTTTGTATCGCCATTGTCTGCTTAATAATCAGGAAAAATCATATACTGATAATTATTCGGTAAAATCATTGGGTATTATTGATTATATTTGACATTTAAACAGACTTAATTTTAATATAAAGTTAAACTTTTTATTCATAACTTTGGAATGTCAAAAAAATATTCGACACATAATAATTATGCTCTTCAATACGCAAAATCTGCGTAAATTATTATTAAGCCCACGCAAGCGAGAGTTTTTCAATCAATATTATTTCCAAAGTAATTACAGCGAACCACTTTCAAAGATTGTTGTGTAATTCATCCCACAAAATAATATAATTCCAAATTAGTAAAACTCTCGGTGGAAATCGAACCACGTGTTTGAAATTTAGTCCTATTGATAAATATCACGCTGAAAACGTTTGAAAATTTTCGTGGAATTTGAGGCGTGGACATTTTCATTTTAGTCATCTGATTTCCGTCATCGATTTTATATTGTTTGATAATGGAATTTTGTCACTAATTAATATTCGATAACGAATATATCATATACCTATACGCAGAGACGAATTTAACCAGAGGGAGGCTGTTACTCGTCAAAAATGTTGTTTGATGTATCACATTAATTAATAGTACCAATTTAATTCTTGATATAAAAAACATTGTAATATTTAAAATACTTATTCGGCATAATTTATTAATGATCAAGACTGATTTCGTCCGCGTCATGGAACATTAAATGAAATTCGTAATACATATTGCGTTTTATTTCAATTAATGTTACAATATACTATGTTTATATATTTTAACATGGAACATGTTTCACTCATGATCTCCGACGCAAAAACGTTACGAAAAATAGACGTAGAATAATAAATTATAGATGCGCAGCCCGCCCCGATTACTTACGTGCGCCGATTATTTTAATTTTACGTTCAGTCATAGATGCGTTCAGTAGCCTACTTCTCTGCGATGTATTGTTCGCTTGTTATTATTACTTATTCGGTTTTATTATTGTAACTACATAATTTTCAGAACAGTAAAATTGTTTGAATCCTTTGGATTAGGTTACTTTGACAAATAAATTTTCTTTCGAATTTGGACAACCAGCATTCAAAGAATCAGTAGGCAAAGTATGTTCCATGTTTAATAATTTTAGCCGTCAGGGTTTAAGTAACCATCATCTAAAGGTCCCAGGGGGTTGGTTTTTAATTTTCATCATTATCTATCCCATATTTATATTTATGTTTAATGTAAATACTAAAAATAAAAGGTAGGTATTTCATAATATTTTGAAATCGAAGAAAGTAAAAAATGTTGCATACTCTCAAAATTCATTGAGAGGAAAAGTAGAAATGTCTTTTTTTACCATATTCTAATAAGATCATAATTATGGGCCTTATAGCGCGGGGTCTCCGAATACTTCGCCCATACATAATATGGAGGTTTGTATTGACAGGTTTTTGTTTTGATGAGAAATGAATGTTAGCTACTTACTCAACCTATTACATCCATACTCTGACATAAATTGAAAAACAACATGCGTATTTTTTCCAGACCCAGGATTCAAACCTGGGACCCAAGTAGCTCTTTCAAGCAGCCATTCAGACATAAAAAAGAAAATCAGTTAAATAATTATATACATCTTTTTACTTTAGTGATGCGCCAATAAAAAGATTTTTATAATTTAAATTATTCTTTGGAAGTAAATTAAATTTATGTTCTTAGTCCTTCAATATCAATACCAAATTTAATAAATATTCATATTAATCCCGTTTTTACGGTTTTTACAAAACTTTTCTGTATACACAATAGCTGAAAATAATACCTAATAATAAATTATAATATATTATTGTATTTTGTATATTAGTTAAATAATTTATAATATATTAATTCTATCAGATTTTCCAGTCTATACTTTAAATTGATGACAATTTTTTCCATTGATCATAAAAAATATATATTTCTTATTCCGTCACTGTATTTTTATGCAGAAATATGAGCATTTTGAAAATGTAAAAAATTTAAAAGCATTTTATTTCCTGATAATATAATTAATTATATGGAGTTTAGGTAAGATTACACTCACGAGTCACGATGCCCGCGCGGCTTAAGCATCGGCCTATAGCGTCGTGGATCCCAAGTTCGAATCCTGGGTCTGACAAGTATACATATTGTTTTTCAATTTCAGAGTATGGACCTAATATGTTGAGCAAGTGGCTGACATCCATTTCTCGTAAAAACAAAATCTGTTAATACAAGCCTTCACGCTGTGGAGGCCCATAATATTATAATCTTATTAGGATCGGACATGGTCGAAAAAAATATTTTAAAAAGAATGAAAATCTAACTCGAAAGAATTATGCTACCCACTTTATTAATTATAATTGATTTGCTAAAAGTAATAAAATTATTGATAAGTGTAAGTAATATTTTTTTTATAAAAACATACTGTAACTCGAGTTCTTTTTTTAATGGCATTATATTTTTAACGTAGTTTTATGGTATAAAAAAGTCTTTCAGACGTTATGAAAATAATAATATACTTATAAATAGGTACCTAACATAATAATATGATGAATAATTATGGTTATATTATGGTTAACATAATATTACTAATCTACAAAATCAAATTATTTATGAAGTTATAAGTCAATCCGTCTCGTTATTGTGAGGTAAAACAAATTATAATAACCAATTATTATTTCAAACAATTTGCTTTGGTAAAAAAAAAATCTAAACTTGTTTTCAGAGAAGGGCATTTTTTGTCTTGCCGATTTTTTTATTTCACGCTTACATCAGATGTAAAAAAAACCGAGAGATTCTCTCGTCAGCAAGGTTTACTTTTGAGAACAATATTTCAATTTTTTCAGTTTTTTCTCTCACCCAAATCATCTTATGTTCTTTTCAGATGAACATTTTCATTTGCAAAAAATGATTCAAAGCTTTGACACATTTAAATTTATTATTTCGTAGCTTATTTTACAAACGTTGTGGACTTATTTTAATTAATTCATTAGACACTTAGAGTAATAAAAATATTCCCAAGAACGTAATAAACGAAAACAACGCAAACGTAATACGCAGGTACATACTCACTTATTACTTATCCAACTTAATTATATTATTTTTATAGAATTGTTAATGAAAGTCACAAACGAAACTTCAAAGAAATTTCTTTATTAGATTTAGGCAAAAAACATCTTTCGAAATGGGTATTTTTTTGTTAGCAATCTAGGCGACCCAAAAGAAGTAGTCTGCTGTCCGATTCAACAACTTAACTGTCATAACAGGGGCGCCATATATGCAATGTATACAGCACATATGGGCGGCCATAAGCATTCTCAATTCTTGTAAATTCTAAACCTACACAGTCATAGTTTTAAAGTATTTCTGTGCGCCTTCTAGATAGATACTTAAATTTTTATTACTGAAGCTACAATATCAGTGCAGAACCACTCTACTTGGTAGGATATTGTTGTCAAAATCTGTGATTTCAGTGATTACTATCCTCAGTAATACATGCGAAGCAATCATACCAATCAGCATTAAATGAGTGACACACTTAAATATGTATGTTTTATTGTAAAAACAAAATAATACAGCGATAATATTCGTCAGCATTTCCTCACTAGATCAGTAGGGTCTGTTATGATTGGTAATTGCGACAATATCTCTTGTAATATATATACTGCATTTGTATAAATTTGAAGGACAATGCATGAATCCTCATTCAACTCATCGAATCTTTCACGAAAATCACTACTATTATCACGAGTCCTTCACTCGACATATTCCACTCAAATTGAGTCTCACAGTTCATTAATATAATCTCTTGATCACATTGAACTCACCAATACATCTGTATCCACGGTTATAAGTTCGTTATCAACCTTATTATTGTATTTATTTATTCTCGTATCAGTAAATAAACTCTTCTCTCAAAACATCCAAGCAACAACGCCTTTATCTCTATTCACCGTATCATCCCCAAAGTGGTGACCCCGACGTGATAACGACGACAAAAAGCCAAACATATGTTTGCGTTTTTAAGTAATTGAGTGGTCATATAATATTATATATTGATATTATTAATTAAAATAATATTGTATAGCGCCCCTCATATGGCAGGATTTTAAAACTTTATACTGTCGTTATAATATGCTGTGATGGAATTGGAACTGGAATTAAATTTGCATAGAAATTTCTTATATTTAATATTATGTTTTAAAGAATGGCTACAATAAAATGAAATGGCGTTTTCTACCTAAAATAGTGTTTCGCTGATAAATAAACAGAATTTTTATGTAAATAGACTATTTTTAATCATTTTACTTAGTTGTATTTTGTGATAATTTATAAATAGTAACCTATTTCATAAAAGACAAATTCTAACATTTTTACCGAAGGTAGCTGTATCCCTCGCGGCGGCCCTGATAGAGAAAATCACAAAAGAAGCTCCAAATTCAAAAGTTCTCCCTACAAGTTTTCCTTTAGACAAGGCATAGGCATATACACTACTAATATATCAAGTAAATAGTAGACATACTCCCCACGGAGTTGTTTCTATGACCTTGATAAATAATACATTTTTTTCATTCATAAATTGTTGGCAGTTCGATTTGAAAATATTTCACGGAATATTGAATAATAATATTCACTACGTTGACTTCGGAAAAGTTGTTTGAAAGCTTATTCATTTAAACGATTTTATGGGAATCGCTTTTTGTTTTTCCTGAAGCAACATCTCATTCTCTGTTTATCACGCTAAATCTAAATAAAAACCGCAAAATATATATTTTTAATTATAAGCGTGATAATATTATCCTGTGAGCGACATTTAAGTAAATTTTGATAAATTTAATTACGAGACATACTTTTTAGGTGATTTATATCTGTGGTCATTGATCAATCAAATCCAGAACTGTTATTTTTAAACCTTTAATTTCTCCATGTAAACCAAAAAAGGAGTCAATAATGGTAAATTGTATAAACCCATATCATCAAAAACTATCAGTATTTCAATAGTTTGGATTAATGAAAGGGAAAACTGACGAATTTAAAGGAAAACTGTATACCCCCATTTTAGCACTATCATAGATTTTTACAAAGACCCACGATGGCCGCGCGGCTTAAGCGCCGGTCCTTAGCGTCGAGGGTCTCATGTTCGAATCCTGGGTCTGGCAATTACACATTTTTTTTTTCAATTTGTGTATTCACCAGATCTAGGATTCGAACCTAGGACCCACGATGCTATAGGTCGACGCTTAAGCCGCACAGACATCGTGTCTACTACTTGATAAATGCCTTTCCAAGCTATTAGTTTCTATAATAATATTCTCTTTTTTACTGAGGTCCATATCTCACATGCATATGTAATAGTGGCAAAGGGTGGTGGCAGGCAAGTGTACACTATGTTTTTCCGGTCGTCCATAGCATACCTAAACCATCATGGTTTGGTTAGGCTCAGTGCTCGAAATGGAAAAGTTTACGAACCGGAGCGCTCGACAAATTTTAAAGATATTTACATAGTTATCAAATTTTATATGTGTTTTATAAAAAAAAGATTGTTAGATTTTCTATTATATATGGCCTATCTAGCTTAGACGGTCAACATATTTTATGCACGAGACGAAGCGATAATTTTACTAATTTCACGAGCCTGAACGGCGCTCTGGTGCGCTCCGGTCCATTTCGAGCCCTGGTTAGGCAGGATTTAATTGAATTAAAAAAAAAACTAACCAGCACCATTTGCAAATAATTATATTCTTAGTTCAATGAAAATAAATAAGTATGACTGACTAAGTTTAGTGTGCACTATTTATGTCGATTCTTAACAGCCTACATCCACCCCTTGCCACTGATATGGCTACTATATACTACACAAAGTAAACACTAGCTATAAATTAGCTATACCTATAAATTGCTAGCTATAACTAAATATTATAATTTTCAATTTACATTATAAAGGTATACCATGCGTATATTATTGTCAACCAATATAAGTTATCCAATTTTAAATCTTATATTTTTTTCACATTTTTACACAAACATTGGTATGTTATTTTTTCATACCAATTTTCCGATGGGAGAAATAATTCATCTGATTAAGCTTATTTGTAATATTAGATTTGATTTATGTATGTCTTTATACATAATTATGTAAATAAATCATGACTGACTTATTGCCTTATCACAGGGGTAGAACCCTGTTGTACCTGCGGAGCTATTTTAAAGCTCCCAATGTATTAGCAATAATTACTAATGGTGCACCAGTAGTTCCATGTGCCAAATATTATCATTTGAATATGCCATGAATGTCGTTCTGAAAATAATCAACAATATTTGACCAAATCCTTTATTACACAGAATTTTTAAAGCCCCCGTAGAAAAAGATAATTCCTCACAAGCTGACCTTATTTTACATACACATATAAAATGGGCAAAGCTTTTGACCGATTTTTAAATCTTTTGGAAGAGATTAAAATAATTCTCATTTCAAAAGGTCAAGCATATGCACAATTAGATAACCTTTATAACTTCAGGAGGAAAATAAATTTATTGCAAAAATGATTGGCTGTATAAAACCTTTCAAAGCTACCATAATATAATTTTGGATAAATAATTTGGTAAAAAAATCTCTCGTAAAAGGATGAAAAGAGTGTTTGGTAAAATTTCTTTGACCTAAAATTATTTAACACTGATAATTTAACAAAATGTAAATTCTCGAATAAAATAATATGTATAGTTTTACACCCCGGCCATATAATAAATACAATCTATTATATTTTTCCTATGTTAGGCGGCAAATTTTACCCCAATTATAATACCCATTTATAAACCTTATGAATTGTAATAATTATTATTCTACTTTTTAACTAAGTGCTAATTCGTTCAACGAATTAATTAAATGGATTATTAACGGGTAGAGTGGATGCCTCGTGTCAGACTAGATGTGATTATTATTTTACAATGCTAAATTATAATGTAATTTAATGTAGGTAGGTGTTATTTTACATTGATAAAATACTAATCCCTTAAACGTGGGATTGAAAAGTTCCGTTGAGTAATGGAGTCAGCAAATAGCGGCTCTCGAGTTTCGTTTTTTCTAATTATTGATAATACAATAATTAATGAATAAACTACCAGATTCTTGTTTTATAAAATTTATTCTATAATCCTAAAACCCGAAATAGAATAATATAAATATAATTTAATATATATTTTTGTATTTAATAATAAATGGCATTAAACAGCGCTGTCCAACTAGCGGCCCGCGAGCTGTACAGCAAATTTTTCCATCAGTGAAGTGTGATATAACATAATTGAATTTCATATTTATTCGTTTATTTATTTATTCCCTAAATATGAGCGCTACTAATAAAAGAAAGATTGAAGTTGAAAATCGAGAATTTCAAGAACGGTGGGAGATTGATTATTTATTTTTTCTTAACAAAATGTAAGCCACAGTGTTTTTAATGTTTACAAACTATAGCTGTGTGCAAATAATACAACTTAAAGCGCCATTGCCAATATATGCATGAACAAAAGTGTTATTTTTGATATATTTTTTTTGTATAAAAAAATTACTTTTGAATTGATTTACCTATTCTGTTTGGCCCCGAAATGTTTCCTAAAGAAAAAATGGCCCGCGACACATCAAATCGGATTAGGGTCAGAGAACATAAAATACTTGTCTATTTAAATATATTACCATAAATAATAACCCCCCGAAAACAGCAATGGAATAATTGAGAGACGATTGTTAAGCTTAGTGGCATATCACTAAAAAGAACTATGTGGAAAACGCATCCAAGGATGCACAAAACTAAAAAATCTAAATTCTTGTTAATTATTATTAATTATTGTTAACTTTATGCTGACATTTATAATTTAGAATCTCGTGTAAAATAACAGGAACAGGTAGTCTAAACTTTAAATTCTCTAAGTTTGTACTCAATTCCTACACATTTTATTTACCAATACCAAGGAAAATGTCGTGCGTTTGTAAATTTATTATTTCCACAATTAAAAATCATCCAAATGGCCAAAATGTCTTTTAAAACCTTCGAATGAAATATCTTTTTCATGCTTTTCCCATTATTTTTAAGAACCACCACAAAATATATTTGTTACGTATAATTTTTCAGTGCTTAATGCAAATGACAGCAAAGCTATTTACATTTGTTTTGTTCGTCTGTCATCGAATTCAAAATAATATTTATTTTAAACGTAACAGCGCAGAAAACAGTTTCTCAGGCTATATCATTAATTGGAAAATGTTAAATTAACGCTTTCGCTGCTGAATAGATAATGAGATTTTAATTGCCCCCTTTAAAATGCACGTTAATTACATCGATCGGCCGCCTGGTCATTACGCACCGTGTGCGTCTTCCGCGTCCAAAGTATTAAATATAAGACGTATTTTTAATACCTGAATACATTCTATTGAGGTATTAGCACACACAATGTTATTATTAATCTCATACTAACGTATATGTGCAGTAACACAAAAATAAGTAAAAAAAAAAAAAAGTAGGGAATTTTATTTTTGTCTCCTGTAACATTAACATTTTGACGCTTACTGCAAACTAATTCGTGTCAATGTGTGCGAGTTAAGAAAGTAATGGTTCTATATCACAAATCTGAAATGTTGTGCACTTATTCCCTCTCAAAAGTTTACCAATCCATGATCCATTTGATTCAGAGAAATTGTATTAAAAATAAACCTATATTTGAATGTAAAAATAAATTTAAGCATTGTTGTTCGATAAAGTCGTACAAAAGAAAACGAATAATTTTTCAAAGCTTTTTTACTCACTGATATATTTTTTAACGATTATGAGATACATATTTTTGAATTAGATTCTTTACAATGATAAATTCCCTGAAGGTTTTATAAATATTTTGCGGAGCCGAACGCAGCCTTGGGCTAATAAAACATGCTATTGTCGGCGAAATGCTCTTTATTTGTTAAGCAACGTAATTTTTATAGCACACATTACGGAAGCTTTTCAACAAATCCAATATCGATCACTTGAGCTTTCCAGAATTTCGTTATACTCCAGATGTATCGTTTATGTAACTTCTGCAAACAAAGCTTACTTCCTAATTATTATATTACGAATACAATTATACCGTTTAACGTCATATTACGAATGTGAATTATGTTGATATTGTTAGTAAGTAAACATAATTTAATTATTTAAAGTCACGGTATGTGCGTAAGGGCCCAGCTTCCATATAACGTTCGAAAATAATGAATTTGAGCTAATTTTTGAGAGCCAAGTCTGAACAGTCTGTAGCCGGTAAAGCAAAGATGTGCAGGTAATTCTTTGATAAAATAAAACGGTTTCAAATTTTATAAAATATATTAATATTATAAAAGATTATAGGCATGATCTTCAAAATATTATTTTTCTTTTTAAATCTTCTTAAAATCTTTTTAAAGTATATCCAATATGCATATAAACTCTTTTTAATACTACAACAGGTCATGAGACCCAATGATAGTAGTGTAATGAAACAGTTGATCATAAGAGTACCCAGGATTTGAGAAAACCAAAAATATATTGTGACCTCACCGGGTCGTACCTGAAGCCCCCAGATAAGAGCCCAGTGCCTTTCGTACCCGCACTGGGCTGCAAGGACCATTTATGAACGCTTGCATTATATATTATATTTTATTTATTTTGTAAGATAATAATATTACATAGTGAAACATATTCAACAATCCTTTTATTGGAGTTTGCAATTGATATTGTCATTTATAGAAATTGTATTTTTGGGTTCTGTATTTGCCATTAGTAATATGTAATGGCTGACGCCCACAGCGGTTACCCATCACGCTTATAATGTCGTGGGTCCCGGGCTCGAATCTTGCGTCTGAATAAAAATTACATATTGTTTTTAATGTGTATAAACTAATATATTGAGCAAGTGACTATTGTCTTTTTCTCATAAAACAATAGTCTGACAGAAAACCTCTTTTTGAAGTGGTTTAGATCAAGCTTTGATTGTAAAGCCAATTTAAAGAATATATACATATATTTATATACATTATAATAGGTATATATTTAATTAACTGGTGCTTAAAATGCATGCAAGAGTATTGACATAATCATTACATACATAAATATATTCAAAAATCAAAATCAAAACCTGTTCTTGCATTTTTCCTACCCTAGAGCTCGTTATGATGATACTTCAGTAAAACGGCAAATAATTTTCAAATATAGGCGCGACAAAATTTTGGACTCGCTGGCATTCGGAGAGCGAACGTCGAGGTGTGAATATGTGAATTTGTTTCGTGATGGATGACGATGGGGGTATTAATTCTTAAATCGTGTAAAGATGACTACACCCATTTACTTTAAAAAGAAAACATGTCAATGAATATATTATTATTGTTACTAATATGACAAATTATATTTCGTTCGGCATGCGTCATTTGCACCCGCGACCCGCAATCCGCGCATCGCCTAGCCACGATCTTTTTAGACCATGCCCCAACTGAGGTATAGCCTTAACGATAACAGTTACGATAAAAAATATTCTTATTACAATAATATTGTCTATTTTTTTAATTTTCTTCAATTTTATTTTAAATAGTTCTTGATATTTCAAGCCGCTAGCTAAAAAACTAAACATCTTCCGCCATTTTCCAAGATGGCGGCTATACCACAGCATGTATGAGTGTTAATGTTCGGTATGCTGTTACTGATCACTAGTACTTTACATAATATTATGCAAAGTCTCCTTTTTAGATAAATTATTTCCAGGTATCTTTGGAGGCATAATATGCCTAATTTTTAACTAAAGAGCGAAATAGTGTATAATATACGTGTAATATTAATTAAATCGCGATATAAAACACGTTGTTGTTTACGAGTCGGTATGTTCAGAATTTTAATTTATATGAAATAACTCAACATTTCTTTTCAGTTTTCCAGGTTGTCCTTATGAATAAAAACTGTATCCTCGTAAAATCTCACATTTTTCCGGTTCGGAAAATGGGTCAGGTAACACATGTAAATTTGAGAGGAAAAAATATAACAGACCACATGTGGGCCGGGCAGAGGTCGGTATCTTACGTTTATATTACTCTCATTTTTAGCTTTCTGAGGGAAATGAAATTCAGATATGGGTTTTGCATCCGTGGTACAGTGACTGTATGTAAAACTTTACAATCAGTATAACGAAGGCAGCATGAAGTTTCTGGTTACAACTGAACGGAGTTTGTGGATAGAGAGAAACTTTTTACTTGTAGAAATCTCTAAGTTAAATAAAGGTATCTTTAGTGTACATTACTCAGAAGTTGACATAATTTAGGTGACCATCCGTCCTGAGTTTGATTGTACTGTTCCGGTTTTAAGATCATTGTATCACTGTCTATAAAACTAAATGAAGACGTCAAAATGGATCGTTGTAAATTACAGTTATTTAAAAATGGGTAATCCATCATTATGGGTACCTACGTCAAGTTAAAACTTCTAAATAATATTTAAATGTTTTAATTAATTACGTGCACTTAATATGCTATCACTGTCAATAATTTTGCGACACATATATTATTATTGTGTTGTTCTTTGTTCTTTGTACGGACATGTCGCTCGGCGAGTAAGCAACCGCTGGACAAATGCCGCCATACAGTGGTACCCAAAAGTATGGCCCCCACAAAGAGGGGGTGACAGGGTTCTGCCCTAGAGCCTGGACTCAGGGTGACCCGGCGTGGCAGGTAGATCAGATATGTGAGATAAACACAAATCACGAATTTGCTCTAATAAAAAACCGCTGGACAAATATCGTCATGGTACCCAAGGGCATGGCCCCGCCCCGCAAAGAGGGGAGAAGTGAAAGGGGCTCAGGGGGGCCGGCGTGGCAGGTAGATCAGGTATGTGAGATAAACACACAACACGGATTTTCTCTAATAATAAAAAGTCGCCTGCGGCGCTATTACACGACATGAGGTTGTGCGGTGCAATTTTCGACTGTTTTGTATTGATACTAGACATCCCCATGATTCAAGTAGATGTCTTAAAACTACAAAAAAATCGCTAAAAATACTCTAAAGGCCCTTACTTTTACCTCTCACATAATTTTTAAAACGCTTCTGTTGAGCGTCACATATGCCATTAAACTTATCGATAGGTAGGGGGGGCACCAGAGATCTTAGCCGGGGAGCCTGCTTTAGAATGTGGGAGCCATGCCCAAGGGGCACTAAACGCGCCCACAGGGATGCCTTAAAACCCGCTGGATAGACGTCCTCGTTGGATGTACGTGGCAGCAAATAACTAGGGACCGACAAGAGTGGAGAGAGCTAGGCGAGGCCTTCGTCCAGCAGTGGATCGAACCCGGATGATGATGATAATGACTTTAAATTATATACTCAAAACATTAAAAATAAAGTAATCAAGTGTAAAATAATATAAGGTTATTTACAATTATCTAATCCAAGATTTCCCAAACTTTTTCTGCAATGGAACACTTCGCAAACCCGGAAATTTTAACGGAACACTTAGTTTATTTTGTAGGTTTTTTATTAGCGCAGCTCACTGTTCTGCCAATGTTGGAAACTGTTGTTAAACTGACAAGACCCCATATACCCCATCTTTTTCATGCGCACGGTGTGAAAAAAGATGGTCCTCCGTCTGTACCTAGATCATGGCCCCCACATCCCAAAGCGGGCCCCCAGACTAGCATCTTTGGTGGGCCCCCGACTTATCGCTAAGGTTAAAGGCAATGTGACGATCTACGGTTTCATATTCCAAATGGTGTTCGAGGTAAATTAAAGGTATTTTTAGCGATTTTTCGTATTTTTAATACATCCATTTTTTATGTTGATATGCTCAATAATGGACATGTCAAATATCGACAATAATCAAAAAATTTAAGTACCTATGGCAAAACTACATATCATTAAATGTTAGTATGCTTGAAGTGAAACAGCGCCGCAGGCGACATATTTTTACTATTAGTGAATGTTTGTGATGTGTGTTTATCTCACTTGGCTGGTCGATTTCTCACAGCGGGCCCCCCGTAAACCCAGACCCTCAGGCTAGAAGCCTGTCACCCGGCCCCTCCATTGTGGGAGCCATGACCTATCTAGATACTTGACGTCATAAACATCAGTGGAGATTGATCATCACTCGCCTTTCAATATAAAGAAGATTCTTTACTTATTTTACTTCTACTTAGAAGATCTTTAAATGTGTTGCAGTGTATAAAACCTTTCCAAATGGTCTCGGTACACCTATTCAGGTTCGGCGGAACACTGGTGTTCCGCGGAACATAGTTTGGGAAACCCTGAATTGTAATCAATATAACGGTCGGAGTTAGACTTTTCAGCATCATTTCATTCTGCAAACAAACTTTTAATGGCAAGCAAAAAAATAGGGTGTGTATGACAAATTCTTATAAACAATGTGTATGAACAGGGGACAGGTAATGTAGATTCCTTCACCCACAATTGACACGTTTTCAGGCAACCGGGTAATCGTCTATTCAATCTAACTTCAATTCAATTCAATTTACCGCGAGTTGTTGTTAGTCTCCCGCACATTTGTTGAATAATAATCGGATATCTTACAATCAATAAAGGTAGGGTATTTAAAAATAATACCATATTTTTATCAACAATAATAATTATTAATCGTAGCATTTCTCGTTGGGATTTTGAAAAACATCGTAGCATCCAAAAGGTTAAACGCTATTTTATGACGTTGCATTAAGTGAAATAGTTAATTAACTGAGTTTAAAAGCTCTAAGTACGATTAAGAAACTGTCAAATAAAAACATTTAAGTACAAGTATTCTATTTTCATCATTCAGATTATACGTTTATTGCTTTGAGATAACCGCCGCTGCTATTCAAATTTTAAATATTTAAAACTATGCTAGATAAATTAATATAGTGGCGTAGTTTCCAAAGGTCATACCGCTCAACCCGTAGCAGGTGGGCTAGAACCCATGACTGGCACACATGTTGTGTCAGACTCAGGGGTGTGCCAAATGAGCGTGTTAAGGGTGCAGAACACCCGGGTGGCAGGATTTAAGGGACGGCAAAAGTCCAATAACCAGTCACCAGAAAATTTATTGTAAATGAGTCATAAAGGTACAATATTTCGAGAAAAAAACAATTCGTCTCGAGCTTGTTTCATGTCATAATATATTATTTTATTAATTTGGACGTCTATGCTCCATCGATACATATTGATCATTTTAAATGGCTCGGTTGGGAAAATTATGGCGGCCTAATCCAATATCAAAGTCTTACCCACCTATAAGAGTATTCATTCTTCAACCGTGTCAGTGGAAACATCTGTAAACTGTAAATCATTAAGACTCCATTACCTGCACTTTGAGCGTCAATCACCACGCACAGGGTGACTCAACACACAGTTATCGCGCGAGAGTGGTAGTGCTAGTGAGTGAGAATCAGGCCACGGAGCCAGCAAAACGCGCTCGCTTCATCATCATTAAAAGTCAGTGCCTGGAACCCTTGGTATCACCCTCCCCCCCCCCCCAAATGTTTAATGTATGGTAATGGTATTTATAGATTGGATGCTTTTAAGGTTTATTTATTTTTTAATATTGTTGAATATTTGAAGTCAATAAATATGGGGAATGCCAAAAGAAATGGGGTATTTCAAAAAAACACTACCTTATTCTTAGGTCAATAATTAATATAAAGCAATCATTATTCGTAGGATGTTTACCACACTTGAATGGACAAAGACATAGCTTATAATGAGTATCTTTAGAATTATCTTCAAATGTGTTAATCTTGCCCATTTTTTGAATAATAAAATGCCCAATTCTTGTCAAATTTGGGATCACAGTGATTATCAATATAATTTTCTATCGTAAATATTTCACTATAATAATGTCAATATAAATTATACTGATGGTTTTATAAATGCGTTTAAAAATTAATAAACGTAAAAAATTTTAACACCACTGCACATGTATGTACTGAAATATGACTATATTCTAAAACATTAGAGCAAGAGGTTTAAAAAAAATACTATTTTATGTAATAAAAATACTTTATGCAGTCATCAAATGTTTAAAATAAATATAATGGATAATAAGGCTTCAAAATTATATAAATAGATTATATACAACGTTTAAGGTATGTCCAGGATCATGCTTTGAAAATAGAAAAAATCTACATTTTGACCCACGCTGAGTGTCCACCCTTAAACGATCAAAAAATTTGTACTTGGCATGTCATATTGATTTCCATAGTAGCGCACGTATATATTAATAATCTAGTTGCTAGGACCCCAGAGCCCTAGCAACCAATAATGAAATAACTTGTCATACAAAACAGAATTAACTGAAAATCAATTCAATTCTACTTAAAATAGCTAAAAGTATTAAAAATGAATTGGCATCGTGTTCTGGTATATTCTAAAAGTTTCAAATGTCTAGCTAGTCGGGAAGTTAGTTAAAAATCGATTGCAAGATTTGTACCAGAAAAAGAACCACCGGAAAAATAAGAATACGAGCTAAGAAAAACGTTGTAATAAACATTATATCCCTAATCTAAAAACAACATTTCGTTTTGATGCTGCTATTTTATATCCAATAGATTCAAAACAATTATACCAAAAATGCTTCTTTGATAAATCACTGCCAAATTCAAATATATGCTCTATGTATTTAGGTCGACAGTGCCAATACCCAATATACAGTGTATCGGGCCGAATGTCAGAGAGGACAAGGAAGGCCCCTTTCCAAATTAGAAATGAACAATGGCTACGGGCTTTCTACATTTCTAGTTACACCTGCATACCGAAAGGGGTGGAACCGAGTGACGGAGAATGCCGCCAGACAACCAAATCATCTGGGTCGAGATTTTCAGTCAGTGGCGGTTTAAGGTATCTGGAGACTTTGAAAGGCTTGGAAACGCTACAAATGCATTAATAATTATCAGCGTTGCCAATTTAGCATTTCTCTTGCCAGATCTAGCATTTTTCGATGGCATCTAGCTTACAAAAAACTCACCTGACTCGTGGTGTTTTTACTAGCGTTTTTTGATGCCTCCAACAGCTTTAAATGTGTTGAAAATACGCTAAATATTTAGTTTATTTATTTTCATGCGCATCAAATTTCTGACTTCTTCTTCCACCCTGTCACGACCCAACATTGGGGCATAGGGCAAGCACAAGCTCGAGCCACTTCCCTCGGTCCATCGCCAACTCTTGCGCCTCCCTCCATGTCAGACCTGCAGCGCGTAGATCGCTCTTGTAACACCGCTGCAGGGTGAGGGAGTACGAAGTGTCGCACTCTTATCCGGAATACGTGTCCCGGCTACGTAAAGCGTCTCTTCGTGATAACCTCGATCACCGAAAGCTGCTGTGTCTGCTCACAAACTAGGGTGTTTGTAACACGGTCGTACCAATGTACCCGTAAGTATTTCTGACTATCGGATACTTAATAGCAGATAGGTCGGTACCTATTTTAGGGAGAAATTATGAAACAATTTCATATATTATTTAATGTTTTTGTATATTATTTGGAATCTCCGCATATATAAAATAATAACCTAATAATAATTATTACTCTAAAAGTTTTGTTCTTTAATTCTATATGTCTATCCTACAAGAAAGAAGCTCTCATCTTTAAACATGAAACGAAACTTGAACGCTGTTGACACAATATAGGTATTTTAAATTTAAAATGTTTGGTTTTTACACGTATTGACATTTTTTTCGATTTTTGCACTTTTTTTTGATACGCAAAAGCAAAGATATTGACTTCGTTCTTGGTAGAATAAGTAAATAATTTACTTTCAATTTTATTTTCACAAAATTTAGCGTTTTTTCCTGCTTGTTTTCGTATCCTTTCTGACATGTTTTTGTGAACGACAATTGGCAACACCGGTAATTATTATGCCAGGATTTTTTACAATTTGAATATCTATACTTTACATGTGGAAATGGTTATTAAGATTTTTAACTTATTTACTTCATGTATATATGCATGCTCCGATAAAGAAGAATTATTATCAATATTTTTTGTTTCCCCCCAATATCGAAAAACAATACGGTTATCTTTTTTACTTTTCAAATCTTTACAAACGTATTCTTGAAACATGCATTCGTCGACGTTTCAGTAAAATAGTAAAATATTTCTTTACGCCGTAAAAAGAAACAAAATATATCAAAGTTGAGTGTTGAATAAAACCAAGGGGTTGATTGCGCGCAATAATAATTTTTATTTTATATTCGAAACACGACTGAAAGCTTTTTCACACCGGTGTTAACCTCGTGCAAAAATAATTTTAATGCACGATAAATCTGTACTTTTAGCTCATTTTACGGTAATGGCGACAATTTATTGTTATGGCTATTAAATGAAGATATATATTATGTTGAATGAATTTTATTGCTTATTTTGAACGTATTCCTTTCAGAATAATCTTTAGACATGGTTATTATTTGTGTAAGATATTTTCAATTCATAATTCTAGTTAGTCATCAATCAATCATTCTACAGTTCAATTGTATTTTTATCATGTATCCATGGGTACTCAACCAATCAATTGAGGAGGAAAAATTTTGTAGAACGATAGAAAAATAAATATCCAAAATGTGGCTTATTAAACCACCCTTATTATTTTTCTGATATATATGTTCAATTTAGAATTACAGATAATATAATTTGGAATTACAAAAACGACGTTCATCATTGCCGATCAAATCGAGCGGACCAATATTTACGTCTATCATGGAAAATACATAATATCTATTAATAGACTGAATAGCACTGAAGCAAACTGCCGTTGAACGCATTTGGACGCATGAATAGTATCTTCAAAAGCGACCTATCATTGTAGGGCACTGGGATAACTGAACGCCAGGACAAGTGGGCGTCGCGCAATCGAATGAAATAACATTCATTAATGAAATAAATAGAAGGTAGTAACGATTTGATACATGTATACGAGGAAGTTTAGTAAGTTCCTATCTACTACTTATTTTAATTGATTTTTCTCTTGCTGCTTCATATGAAAATAAAAAAACTCTCTTCTCGTTGGAACTTAAACATAATATGCTCAATTATTTATGTATGCATATTTAAATTCTTTTAAATATTATTTAAGTATTAAATATAATATGATATATAAAATATTATATGTAAAAAAAATAGAATATATTACACCATTGTCATCGTAGAACCGGAGTGCATAGTTATGAACCGGCAACTCTACCTAAAGCGTAAATTATTAATTGAGTTAGCATTTACTTCGTAGACTTCCATTTTAAAAGAAATGAAAATATAATTAATATTAAATTCCACAGGATTTTTAAAAAGGTTTGTCGATAGCTATTTCGGTTGTAACACCATTATCAAGACTTGATAATGGTGTTACAAACGAAGTCGTTACAACCGTTACGTTACAACGAAGGTGTTACAACCGAATAGTCTTGATAATGGTGTTACAACCGAAATAGCTATCGACAAACCTTTTTATAAAACCTGTAGAATGTAATATTAATTATATTTTCATTTCTTTTTAAAGCGTAAATAGTATATTTTTCAAAAATAATAGTTTCTGGCAGAGTTTTACTAACAAAGTTTGAAATAACTACACATTTTGTGATTTTTTTTTATTAATATATTAGTACGCATATTATTTTTAGTCAATTCAAAAATGGAAGTCGATCGGTATACAAATTAACGTAAAATAGTAACTCACAAACTGTAAAAAGTTGAGTATCATTGATTTATGTATATTCATTTCGCAAATTCAACAACTAAATTGATTCATCCCATTTGTTTGATGTCTTTTCCAAGTGTAAAACATGTATTTTCCATGCACGATTAAAACGAGCTGCTACATATCAATCATTCTATTTTATTAAAACCTTATATATGGCAGTATTTTAATAACATTTTTCCATTTTAAATTTATAACTCTTGTAAAATAAGTAACTTTTTCAAATATATGGCAAAAAGTCACACGTCTTTACGAATTTGGCCGATTCGGCTATTACGCCAAAAATGTTTTAAAACTTAACCGTAGTTTTAGGGATGTGGATTTGGCTAATAAATTTAACTTTTATAACTACCCTCGTAAAACTTAGTTCAGAAAACGAAAGCAAAAAACCGTGATGTACCCACACGTTAAGACACTAAATTAGCCTGAGAGCGATTGATGCTAAATTTTAAACTAAAATATTCAGGAAGTCCTCGTATTTTATATGCATCGCATCAACGCTTGCAGAATATTTTTATTAATCAATAACATTTAAGACACAGTGGTGGATTTATATTATATCTCGAATGCTATGTTTGAATGATTTTTATGCGATAAACTACCATTTGTCACCACGGCAATAAACGGCGAGTTGAGGCGGTATCTTTTGGTCTAAGTCTAAGTAATGATGTTAGTAATATTCAGACGGTTGAAGCGGACCCTTTTTTGAGTTGCTCCGCTCCGGGACCTAATACTTGTTTCAGCTCCGCTCCAGGTAAAAAGTTTTGATAGGTTTTATATGTTAGGTGTTACGAGTACCTATACAAATGTTAAAAAAAAATAAAAAATAAGTAGTTTTGAAATAAGTTTATTATCCGTTCTTTTCATTATTAATAAATATATTAAACAAAAATGCCGACAGCAAATCATCTTCCATTATCTGCCACTTCTGTCAAAAAAGTAAGGTTATTAAATGTATCACTCGATGATCAATTCATCATCAATTCACCAATTTCAGTGTCGCAAAGTCTCAAATATAATATTTTCATTGGATTCTAAGACGAAAATTTAATAATAAAAAAAGCATCCGGAGCTGTGGAGCACTACACATTTTCGGTGCTCTGGGTAAAACACCGTTGCTTTACTGCTCCGAGCTCCGCTTTAGTGCATTCCACTAAAATCGTATGGTCTTGTGACACTCCCAGCTTAAATTTGGAGGGATCGCTTTTCGAACATTACGCCATGATATACGACGTGGTGGTTGGCGAAGAAAAATCATGTATTAAAAATATAACAAATTTTATGATTTTCCATGATTTCGTAAGAAGCGACTACTTCATTTTCTTTATGGAGAACCACCACAGTGTTCATAGTAAATATATTATTTGTTCATCTGATCATCATCAATTATCAAGATTACAGATCTTTTACTCCTTAAACGCCAGCTGTACGATCATGTTTTACTACAAGCTTAGTAGCTTAAAACCGGTTTGTATCAGGAAAGCCGTGTGTATGGACGAGAAAACTGGAGCTCGCGCAAACCAAAAAGCGCCTTAAAATTAGTGTTTTGTATTTTTTGCACAAACTTTACCGCGCAGGCAAGTTACTGCAGTTTAGCCGGGGTAGTAGAGATTGCAATGCCTAAGGGTACAATGTCGAGGATGGAAAAAAAATAGGATGTGACTGAGAATCGACATAATAGTTTGAAGAAAATGATTGACAGTGTAAACTATAAAAATGGATGAACATTTATAGATTTAATAATACTATAGGATTGTTTCTTTTGTCTCGGCATCCGCACACTTCCGCCTGAATTGCTTATGAAGACCACTATGGTCAGTAATGAGAGATTAACTCAGAACTCTGACCTTGCATCAAGGATTAACAGTGAAGATATACTGTAACGTGAAATAATGAAATGCATTGAATACACTATTATAATAATGTCTAAGTACTTGAATCCGCATTCGTAATGCGGGCTTCCAATTTGCAGTTTGTAAGTCCGCTTAGCACCGGCGCTCACAAATAATTTACGCCGAGCTTTCATAATAAAAAGCTCCTTGTATGCTTTCCCACAATTGGCAGTTTTTTACGCTTCAACGAGGCTAATAATTAAAACTGAGCCAATTCAACGCCAGCATAATTACGGCTTCATTAAGTTCATGCTACATTTTTTAAATATTGTTTTTAATTAACTCATTTTCGACAACCTTTCTATTTACTCGTTTTCAGATTAAATTGAATGTTATTTACGTAATTCCTCACAAAATAACTTTTATTTTATGTTTAATTATTTTATTGTCAATTTTTGCGTGGGCGATTCTTTCTTGAAGTCAATTAAAACTCGGTCAAAACGAGATATCATTGAATGCAAGGTACCCTCAGTTTTCGGTAACTGTTCTTAATATATCCCTAAGCATAAACAACTTAAACCGTTTCAGATCATAGATTAAGTGCTTCGTGATTCACTTGATTTAGACTGGGTAGGGTGTGGGAATATTTGATGACTCCATTTTCTTGCCATTTTATGATAATCCAAAAAAAACAATGTAACATTTATATAATAATATAATATATTCACAATAATAATACAATCAACCAGGGGACTTGATGGAAATTTAATTTTAATTTTAATGAATTTAACTGTTGTACTATTATATTTGAGTCTTCTTTTGAGACCCATATTTTGCTTCTTCAAGCACTATGCGCAGTCATCAATGGTAAACTCACATTGACAATCAATACAGTTATTTCTTGCTGCAGTATTATAATGGACCCTAAGTAAAAGAGAGATCCAGAAACTTGAGAAAGTAAGAAAGAAAGAAAAAGAGTGGCACAACGTGGTATGGAGAGGTGCATGCTGGGCATAACGCGAAAGGACAAAAAGAGGAATGAGTGGATAAGGAAGCAGACAAGGGTTTTCGATGTAATAGAGTTTATTAAAAGCCATTTAGAAGCCGAAGAAGAGACAGTCGTTGGACAAATCTAGTCATCCAGTGGTATCCAAGAAGTACAAAACGTCCGCAAGGTAGACCTAGAGGCCGCTGGATCGATGAAATGATAAAGTTCTGCGGAAGTACGTGTTAACGCAATGCACAGGACCGAGAGAAGTGGAATCAGCTTGAAGGCCTTCATCCAGCAGTGGATAGATACAGGCTAATGATGATGAATACAATAAAAGAAGGTAAAAAGCTCATTATCTACTAAAGTAAAAAATCAAGTTTTGAAAAAACAAAAAAAAAATTAATAATTTGAGTGTTTGTAAAAACCCATAATTTTATTGATAATTAGATACTTATCTACTCTCGTTTAATACATTCTTATTCATTCTCAGTCATGTTTATTATTTTTCGATATTGACTTTGATTGTTTGATCGATTGATTGATAATAATTGTATAGGCACTTTTAATCTAAATTTCACGTTGTGACGTTATTATTTTTTAAAAATAAAACTATATATTTACTTACCTTTCGAGTGTGAGATGTATGTCCGAATCCCACTCGCTTCGAGATGTTTATATCTGTTTCTAAAATTATAACTAATTGTGTATTGTCTTATATTAATAATTTATAATTTTCATGATTTCTTCAAAATAAATAAACGTAGGTAATTAAAATAGTATTTGACATATTTTGCTTGACAAATGCAAGTACTCAATAGGTTGGGCAAATAGCTAACAGTTCTTTTTAATTCCTTAGTTCAAGCCAAGCTAGAGAGTGGCTCTATTATTTGATCGCCGCATCAGTTGAAGGACGGCCTAATGGTGAAAAAGATTCTATAGATTTTTTTGAGATACATACTTCTACTTAAGGCTGTATGGATGTTATCCGTGGCTTTGTCCGATTAACTTTCTTTTAGATATGCTTACGTACTGTAGTCTAAATGCTAGAAGATACCTATATTTTACAACATACCTACTTATTTTTTTCCGATTTATACTCGGTGTAAATGAGTACCTATAAGTTGTTTGTTCTCCCATGTACATACATACTCGTAACTAGCCCGCTATTAATGCCAATCGAGTGTTTAACCAAATCGCTTTGGATATTGATATATTCCACTTGAGTGAGAATGAGTTTTAGTAGAGGTTGTTTTGTAAATTCTTAAAATAGGGTATATTTAGCTCATTTGTTGTACTTCCGTGCACTCTTTTATTATTTTTCTGTTTACTTTTCTAATTACCGTGTTTTTGTATAAATATTATTAATACTAGGTAAGTACCTACTATAACACATTCCTTTGATTTTTCCAAAGTCATCTTTACAATTTATTTAAGTTAAAGTTCACTTGGTATATTAAATAAATAAATTTAAACGTTCACTTCTAAAAGGGGGGACGTGCGCCGTTTTTAAAAAATATTTTTTCTCAGTTAGGTGCATGTTCAAACACGCGCGTTAACATGATCTTACTCCCTACTTCATTTATCATTTTTCAATTTATGTGCTCGACCGTATGTTGTAGCTTAACCACTGGGGAATGCCAATAAAAATGGCGTATTTCAAAAAAATACTACCTTATTCTTAGGTCAATAATTATTATAAAGCAAACATTATTCGTAAAATGTTTATCACATTTGAATGGTCAAAAACATAGCTTATAATCAGCATTTTTAGAATTATCTTTAAATGTGTAAATCTTGCCCATTTTTTGAATAATAAAATGCCTAATTCTTGTCAAATTTGGGATCACAGAGATTATCAATATAATTGTTATCGTAAATATTTCACTTGAATAATGTCGATATAAATTATACTGACGGTTTTATAAATGCGTTTAAAAATTAATAAATTTAAAAAATCTTAACACCACTGCACATTTATATACTGAAATATGACTATATTCTAAAACATTAGAGCGAGAGGTTTAAAAGAATACTATTTTATGTAATAAAAATACTTTATGCAGTCATCAAATGTTTAAAATAAATATAAAAGATAATAAGGCTTTAATATTATATAAATAGATTATCTACAACGTTTACGGAATGTCCAGGATCATGCTTTGAAAATAGCATAAAACCTCCATTTTGACCTGCGCTGAGCATGTGGGCCGTTAAAAGCGAAAATGGCAATTTACTTGTATTCGCTTGCTTCGATGTGATTTTTGAATTCAAAAATTGTAATCCTGCAATATATATTTCATATTAATTTTATATAAGTGTGAATTGCAGTTGCCATAAACCAACGCTTAGAAGCCATTTTTGGTATATTACTTAATGACGATCAGGCAAAAAACGCAAAAAATACAAAACCCGCCTTATATCCTCAATTAAAATTAATAATATTATGTATATACGTGACCAACCTTAATATATATTATGACACAAACATAAGTAAGTATATATTTATAAGTTTATCTCACATTTCTCCATAATTAATAATAATAGATGTTTACAGCCTCACCTAAAACCTAAGCCACTTTCTTTAGTTTTGTGTACTTTGTATTCACCCAAAAATCTTGAATTAGTTGGCCTAAATTGCTGCCCACTATATATCACAGTGATGGTACATTAAGTTTAAAAAATCTAAGGCTTTAATTCCGTTTGTTAGTAATATATACATACTCTTATACTGGGGCATTTTTATTATTGTAATGCTATATTTTTCTTTTCTTCCGTTTCATTACTATCAATCCTCGTGAAAATTGTCAAATATATTTGGCATAAAGTGTGTGAATGATGATGATGGAGATGTGTGAAGTATGAAGACTTGTAGTTACTGGCGGAGATGACAAGTTTATTTCCAAATTGACAAGTACAGTTTACATAGGTACAATGATAAAAGATAACAGCGAGATAAATATTTTTGATGCATGGTAATACAGAGTGACAGTTTTCTAAATAATAGATAAAATGCGGAGTGAAATAATTGTTTAATCGTAATGGCCTTTTTATTGATACCCTATCACAATATTTAAAAATGCTTACACTGAGTATCCCAGGCCTTCGATGAGAAAATAAATATTGCTGAGGTGAAATGTGCTTATTTTCAAGTAGTAATTCGATTGTGTAAAATTTGAATGCATGAAAAATCTCTCTTTCTTCTCTTCCACGGCGCTACATCCCGGGGTGCGATTTGGCCTACTCCACAACCGCTCTCCACTCACTCCGGTCTCTCGCCACACTTCTCCAGTTACCGGGTCTTCCTATATGAAGCCAGTCCACTTCTACGGCATCAACCCATCTCCTTCTTGGACGTCCTCTGGGTCTCTTCCGTTGGGATAGCCACTTCGTCATGATCCTTGGCGCTCTAACTTCATGCATTCTCTCCACATGTCCCGCCCATCGTAGTCGTTGGGACTTAAAGTATCTTATGATTGTTTGCTGTTCAATCAGCTCTTCCAACTCGTGGTTCATTTTTATTCTGTAGTTCCCATTTTCCAACGTGCATGAAAAATATATGTGATAAATAATGTTATTTTCGGCGTTTCTCACTGAGTCAACATTATTCGAAGCTGCTGACGACCTGTGAATAATGTTTAAACAATAATTAAATAAATAATATCAATTTTAGAACTATTCGTATGTCAGAATTTTGCTGCCACTGCTTATTCTCACCGGACTCGTTGATCGCCACATTTATATCATATTTTGGAGGATCCATATGCACCGTCTGTAATGTAAATAACTATTGTGAATTGTATTTTACTGCATAATGTATCCCATTATTATAATACAATAAATATATGTATAAATTAATTCAAAGTGGACACTGTAAGATTAAAATAAATTTGGTCTATCTTTATTGTGTTTAACATGTAGAAATAGATTAAGAAAAATAAACACTTGTATTGTTTTGTAATATTAAAATATCTGCCTGAGCATTTTGGTTCACTGAATATCTTACCGATACTGTGAATCAGTGGTCGGAAACCGCATGTGGGTCATACATACATCATTCGTGGCCCATAAAATTTGGACCACGATAACAATAATATAGGTATGCGGCCCGTATTGAGAATTATTCCAATAATACATTTTTCAATTTCCATGAATACAAAAACAATTAACACTGTTTTATAGATACCTACATAGAATTTTCAGTAAGATTTGTGAATTCTCAAAAAAATACTTTTAATACATATAGAGCTAGTTAGACTTAAACATTAATTGAATATTTAAAAATTTTCTTGATATTTTACTTCTGTGAAACGGCAAATAATTTTCAACTATAGGCGCGACGAAATTTTGGACTCGCTGTCAGTCGGATACCGAACGTCGAGGTGTGAATACGTCAATTTGTTTCATGATGGCGACGGGGGTATTAATTCTTTAATCGTGTAAAGATGACTAAAAACGTTATCCATTTACATTAAAAAGAAAACGCGTCAATGAATATATTATTATTGTTAGTAATAGAACAATAAACAGAACATTAAATGGACGCATGTTGGATTTATATGACAAATTATATTTCGTTCGGCATGCGTTATTTGCACCCGCGACCCAAAATCCGTGCATCGCCTAACCACGATCTGTTTAGACCGTGCCTCAACTGAGGTATAGCCTTAATCAGCTTCACGAAGAAAATGAAAGTCGCATTTGGAAGCACATGCTTTTTCAGAATTAATGAGTTTTTAAAAGAATAAGTAATAATCTTTTTCTAGCCTGACTAATGAACATAATGCATGCTTTAATCCGAATTTTGACTTCAAGTTGTAAGGTGGTTATAAATAATTTGACCACAGGGAAAATCGATACAATATTTTAAGCCACATTAAGCAGGAAAACACATAGTGATGCATAAACTGTAGATATTTGGTTTTTGCATCAATTACTTTTATTTAAATTAGTTATGCATACTGATAAGTATGGGTTTACGTAGGGTGTTGATTTATACTTTTCACTTATTAAAAACACTGATTCAGGGGCATAAAGTTACGTAAGTATATTTCGCTTGACAAGTAACAATTAATTATTAACAATATTTTTTTGTAAACGCACGCCTTGGCGCGAAGAAAATGTAGCAAATCGTATATAGAGGCGATGTCCAAGGCTCAAGGGTGGTAACCGACTGACTGTACCTGCCCGAGACCCTTCGTCCGCCCAGAAACAGATAACGGTAACTTTCTTTTTCTTTGTTTAGCTGTGCGTGCATCCTGGTCTAGCTTTGACTCATTTACAGTTACAATAATATCATTATATTCCCAACTCTGTCGATTGGAGGATTTTTGATGGGGGATTTAGGCATTATGATAATATAATAAATATTATTTGGTATCAATACTTACTCATTTAAAAATAAATTAACAAATAATATTTTTACAGTCACAATCTTCTCGACGTATCGACGCATCGACTTGCCTGCGCGGTATAGACTTTTACAGCGCTTTTCGGTTTGCGCGAGCTTCAGTTTTCCCGATACAAACCGGTTTGCGCAGGTAAACTTGTCGTAAAGCACGAGTGTCTAACCGGCACTGAAAACACTTCCAGCCCGGCCCTGTTATTAAAATTAAATGTTTAATAATATGGCCTGTAAGTCTGAAAATGTTAAGCCCTTACGCAAAATAAATGCATGGTGAGCTATACACCCAAGTCAAGTTAATAATAGGAAGTGTAAAAGTAAAAAATTATGTTTAAATATTATGTCATTATTCATCGATAAAATTATTTAATAATATAGTAAAAATAAAGATATCTTGTAAGGGTACTCATTAGTTACTAATATGCTCAAAATACCTACTTTAATGTTTTATATTTCATTAAGGGGGGACATGCTCGTCCTAGGTCAAAATTGAGTTTTTATTGTATTTTCAAACCATGATTCTGGACACTCCTTAAGCGTTGTAGATAATCTATTTATATAATTTTGAAGCCTTATTGTCCTATATATTTATTTTAAACATTTTATGACTGCATAAATTATTTTTGTTACATAAAATAGTATTCTTTTAAACCTCTCGCTCTAATGTTTTAGAATATAGTCATATTTCGATACATGAATGTGCAGTGGTGTTAAGATTTTTTACATTTATTAATTTTTAATCGCATTTATAAAACCATTAGTATAATTTATGACGAGATAATTTTAGTAAAATATTTACGATAAAAAATTATATTGATAATCTCTGTGATCCCAAATTTGACAAGAATTAGGCATTTTATTATTCAAAAAATCAGCAAGATTAACACATGTTAAGATAATTCTAAAGATATTTGTTATAAGCTATGTTTTTCTCCATTCAAGTGTGATAAACATCTTATGAATAATGATTGCTTTATAATAATTATTGACCTAAGAATAAGGTAGTGTTTTTTTGAAATACGCCATTTCTTTTGTCATTCCCCAGTGGTTAAGATACAACATACAGCCGTAGCCATAAATTGACAAACTATAATTAAAGTAGGGAGTAAAATTATGTTAACGCGCGTGTTTGAACGGTACATGTTCAAACACGCGTGTTATAACTACATGTATGTTTTCTTTCATTTTAGACCTGTTTAAATTAATCCTTCTTTTAACTACTCCGATTTCTGTCCGCTATTAGACATAGGTTTGCCTTATTTTCATTAGGTTATTTTTATACATAATCCTTTTTCTCTATATCCACTGTTCTCATTATATTCTCTTGGTGACGTCCGCCTGACGTAGATGTCTCCCTAATAGTAATTTACGCTACCAACCGTCAGCTGTCTACAATTTTTCTTTGAAGTAAAAAGCTGGCCTAACTTAAAAAGAAAGCCAATTTACACAGTTTCCTACGAATAATAGATGTGCGCCCACCTCTGGCGTTTTTCAGTATATGTATAATAGTATTAGTGATTCCTAGACTGGGAACAATGTCCCCCTGGGAGGTGATGGAAGACAACGATGTGGCAGAATGAATTATGGTGGCGAATGGGAGCGACAGACTAATAAAAATATGCAAAGGATATAAACCGATAATATGGACTTTCATCTAATGTATGAATAATTTAAAATAAGTAAAAGAAAACACAAAACATTTAAAAGGTTGGACTACCAATATATGTCATGTTATGTGTTTTTAAGTTATCAAACCTTCTGCTTATATTTATGAACAAACATTGCATTTAATAATTATTGATTATTACATATTATTATTACGATGGCAGAGCGGCTTACGCGTCGACTTAAAAAAATGTCGTGGGTCCCAGGTTCGAAACCTCGAAAGCGGCCCTTGTGGTGCAGTACGTAAGGCGCTGGCCTTCCATCCGAGAGTTCTGGGCTCGATTTCCAGTGAGGACACAGTATGTATGTGTTTTTCTCAAAGCCTGGGTGTTTGTGATTGTTCAAATTACTAACAACCACTTTGTACGAAAAAGCAAGGACATGGTTATAAATAATTCTAAAAAAAATCCTGCGTCTGAAAAATAGACAAATATTTTTTTTTCAATTTGTGTTCGGAGTCGGGCTATTGACCTAATAGGTTGAGCAAGTGGCTAACATACATTGTCGTAAAAACAAAAATCTGTTAATACAAACATACAATGATCCTATTAGGATCGGACATGGTCAAAAGAGAAAGAAAGTATATACTTAAGTATATTATTTTATGTATTTTAAGTAGTGATATATTTTACTTTTACATTAACAAATATCGTATAAATAGTTTTTTTTATTGAAATGTAACTTTCAGTGTATCGGTTTAAGCTCACATTGGAGTAGGGTGCACAACATGTTCAAAATGTGGGCGGTAGTCCGGAAAAATTTGGAAAACTCTATATTGTCCCTTTGATAACAAAACGTTAGCTATCTTCTGATAAAACCTCCTTGAAAAAAAGACTCAGATCGTTATCTTTTGTGATTTTTCGTGATAAATAATGATAGATTCGTTTGGGAAAAAATCTATAGCCTTTATAGCGTCGGTATATTTCACAATTTAAAAGGTATATTCAGCTAAAAACCTAGGTTTAATTAAATTACACTTAATAGACAGACATTATGTATTTAAAATATTCCACTTACAACTAGGGATTGCCATCACATTCAGGATTTTCATTACCGGGATTTCGGAATTAGCACTCCCAATTCCATTCCCGAGGTTCCAGGATAGGTGACAACATAATTCAAATTTTTTGTCTTCATATTATATTAGGTCAACAATGATGCAATGTGCAAAGGAAATCTCATGGCCCCCACCTCCTGAAGCGGGCCCCAGGCCAAGATACCTATCGCTAGGGTTAAAGGAAGCTCTACAGTATTTTTTTCTTAATGGTGTCCTAGGTAAAATTAAGGGCATTCAGTGTAGTTTTGTACTTTTTAATATATCCACTTAAATTATGAAGTTATTATGTATCGACACACAATAATTAATATTATATTGCACAACCATTTATTTTAAAAAGTCAACATTCTTGAAGTAACATTGCACCGCTGGCGACTTTTTTACGAATAGAGGAAATTTTTAATAAGTATATTATGTTTATCTCACTTATTTGGTCGACCCGCCTCACCTACCCCCCCCCCTCTGAGCCTATGCCCCCAAGCTAGAGCCTTGTTGCCCCCCCCCCCTTGTGGGGGCCATGAAAAACCCTCATCTACAAAGATGGCTTATTTAATTTTGATCTATTTTTATGGTGAAAACGGTTAGTAGGTAGTTACAATTTTTTTATTCATTTATTTTATCATAAATAATATGAACATGAATTTATAAAGAGTTACTTTATAATTCTTATAAAAATTTATCTATACTGATTTATTAAGCAACTGCCTAGAGTGCGAAAATTATAACTTGAAGTGTCATGGCCGCCGTCATGGCGCTGCGATATATTATGAAAGGATTGCCAGTATTAGGCGACTTTTTTCCCCTACACTGGTTCAGAATGTGAAAATCGAATACAATACCAGAAAACAATATTTTTCCAATCTGTCCGGATATTTTAAGTTATATGGTAACACTGAAATGTCAAAGAATATCTACCTGTCATTGCAGCTACTCTATCATTGACCTTATTTATAGGCCCAATGAGCTCATTTTATATTTTTTTTCTTCTTCGCGGTAGGTTATAACACGACTTATAATCATCCTGCTACCACTTTTCAACATTTTGTGCATTATTGACACGATTAATCATTTTACGCGAACTTGCAGCACGCACAAATAACGAACGTCAAATGATTGCAGGGCGAGGGGAACGAAAAGGAAAAGGCTAGGGAGGATTCTAGTTCTCGAAACGGCCACGCTTCACGATATACTTGCCGCAGTTAACTTATTTTATTTCATGTTAATTAAAACTTATTTTATTACTTGACGAAATATCTTAGTTCAGATAAAAAATCTGACGATATCCCGGGATTATAACATATTTGATCCCGGATTTCAGCGTCAGAAAATCGAGTGTATTGCGAGGTAGGATTGCAAACCCTACTTTCAATCAAGTGGGTACTTTTGAAAAATACAAGCTTTTGAATATATTATTATGATATGCGTTGTAAAACGTGAAAAACGAAATGTGTGCCTATAAAAGTTTATTATGATAACCTGATATTCTAGTTAAGAGCGTACTGAGCCTCTAGTATCAAAGTTAACTATTTTAATATTATGGATATTTTCGTAGTACTGTTTACTTGGGCCGTATATGTAATTAAATATTATTGATTTAGCAAAGCAAGCTAGTCTAGGGCCTAGACTGAGGCCTACGTGTAGTCTGACACTTTTTTTAAAGTCACGTCACTTAATATCTCACCCTGATCCCTCTGTCTCATGGGCGTTTACTAGTTCACGGGATTAATTAACGTTACTTTACCTTGCCAAGCCAAAGATTAAACAGCTTTGTGTGCACATAGAGGTGAAATTATACTTGGAATGTGACCGCAGACAAAACTTTACATATTATATTATGTTTGAAGCTACTTAAAAAAATTCTTCTACGAGTAGGTACCTACTATTGAAAACTTAACAAAAACTGTGGAAATAGGATACACGTTTATCACAGGGAGCATTCATTATATTTGTTTGAGTGATACTACTGATACTTTAAGTAAGAGTAAATAGTGCGTTTTCTGAGAGTTTCCGAACTGAGAAGGGAGTTCGTCAGGGATGTGTTTTATCTCCCCAGTTATTCAATATATATGGAGAGCATATAATGCGAAGAGCCCTAGATCATTGGCAAGGCGGAATAACAATTGGTGGCCAGAAAATAAACAACTTAAGATTCGCAGATGATACCACACTAATTGCTGCTGATGAAAGAGAACTCACAGAGCTGCTACACCGGGTAGAGGAAGAGAGTTGCAAATACGACCTCCTTATTAATAGGAATAATACCAAGTTAATGGTTGTTGATCGGGCCAACCTTCTACCAACACCAAGTACACTCCAAAACCTCGAAACAGTCGACGAGTTTGTATATCTTGGATCGACCATCAGTGGAAAGGGCGGATGCGAAGCGGAAATAAGAAGGCGCACACAGATTGCAAAAAATGCGATGACACGCCTTACCACTATATGGAAGGATCGGGGAATTTCGATTTCCACAATAATGATGTTTGTGCAAACATTAGTGTTCTCGATATTTCTATACGGAGTCAAGTCGTGGACCCTGAAGGCAAGAGAACGGAAGGCAATTGATGCCTTTGAGATGTGGTATTGGCGCCGAATGCTTCGCATTTCTTGGACGGAGCACAGGACGAACCAGTCAATCATCCAGAGACTGAAGATAAAGGAACGGCTCTCGACGATATGTCTGAGAAGAATTCTGCAGTTTTTTGGACATATTGTCAGGCGCGGATCGGACAACCTGGAGAGACTGGTAGTTTTGGGTAGCCTCCAGAGAAGGCAAAGCAGAGGAAGAGCGTCTGCGAGATGGAGCGACCAAGTGAAAGAGCTGACTGGTGGCACCATCCATTCTGCCCTGAGAGAAGCGAAAGATCGAGAAGGATGGAAAGTCTTGTTCGCTTAAAGGATGGCGTAATTTAAATGTGGTCACGATCCTCAGCCATGAGTGCACGACCAAGAAGAGAGACTGATACTTTGACCAGAATACACACTTTAATCTAGTTCTGATACATGAATTAATTAAATTCAAGCGCCAGTTCAATTTAATTCATTTATTGGAACGCATTATTGTACAAATTGTTAGTATGCATTTACACAGAGTTAGTAGAAGCATTTGTGCAAATTTAATATAAGTGTGTGCTCTCAATATATATTTATAAATCTTTCTGTTGTTCAATGCAAAAGCATTACATATCTCGTACGCCGTAGGTAAATCCATTTTTTTTTAATTTTGTGGTGCTGTCATGCACCACACTTTATTATTTATATTTTAGATGACTTTTCTGTATTTTTTTTTATTTACAACACGATATCATAGATTCAGATATTTTTCAAAATAGAAAACAAAAATACAAAAATTCATTAAGCTCACTAGTTAAATATAATTTATCCATATATTCGTCTTTTAATTACTGGCATCACAGTAACGGCTAGTTAGTTCTACATAAGGAGAAAAAAAACAATTAATGCTCTCGTATTCTTAGACAATTATCAGGGACACAAATATCAATACTGGGGATTTGTGACATTATTTATGTCATACTCGTACGTTACAATAATACGGGTCGCGACCCCAAGTGGGGTCACCAAGGATTTTCTGTGGGGTCGCCGACTGAAACAGTAAATATAAAAATAATATTGATTTTGAACCAAATTGCATCCCTAGGATGACATGGTAAAACCAACAAAATTGACATTTTGAGTTAGTGTTGGGAAAGTATTTCTTTTATCCATAATTATGACATATTTGAACATATAACTTGAAAACACCACAGCTATATAATATACCTACTAGAAAAAATCACATTTGGAAAAAATACGACGCCCGACGGGATTTGAACCCACTGGTATCGCGCCAATATGCTTTAACCAATTAAGCTACGGGTCTCCTACTTAATTATGATTATTTAAACTAGTAGGTAGGTCCTACTTGAAATTCTTATCAAATTGCATTATTTTTGACTATCGGTTTTTGTGTTTTAAATCAAGGAATCGTTAATCGCCTTACTTACTAACCGACGCCCGGCTCACGCCAAATATTTTATAACGTCTACTTGAACTTTCTAACAAATTTTATAAACCATTTTTTATTCAACGAATAATTCGCAAGATTTGAGAATGTAATATTCTATATATTGAACATACACAACTTGAAATCAACTCAGATATATATACCTACTAAAAAAAATCACATTTGAAATAAATACGACGAGTAGGTATATATCGGAAATGTTTTCAAGCTATGTATGTTCAATATATAATGTTACATTCTCAAATCTTGTGAATAGTTCGTTGAATTAAAAAGTGGTTTATTATGACATATTTTATTTCGTATCCGGAAATTTGTACGTAAACAGTTCACCGCAGGACACTTATTCGTGCTCCGCAGTACGTGAAACATGAGTTCGTGTAACATTTAATCAATAATGACGAGTTCTTCGTTGAACATTTCACCGTGGAATATATTTGTACGTATGCTACAACATGTGGCAAATTTTATGAGATGTCTTTACGAGGTTAGGTTAGGTTAGGTTTGGTTAGGGTTAATCTAATTGGAACAGTACTATTTGCAAACTATCGCCGCATTTTGTAAGATACGTACAAATGTATTCCACGGTGAAATGTTCAACGAAGAACTCGTCATTTGATAAAATGTTATACGAACTCATGTTTCACGTACTGCGGCGCACGAATAAGTGTCCCACGATGAACTGCATACGTACAACTTAGGGCTTGCGCAGACAGAGAGCGGTCAGGCGGTCTGCGTTCCGCGTTCGGAGTTCTACGTTCTTTGTACTGTATGGACTTCATGCTGTATGGGTACACAGCCGGCGGTCAGACCGCGCCGGTCAATTGGAACGCTAGCGTTCTAGAGTTCTATTCCCGGAATTACAAAGAACGCCGTACCTCCCGTCCAGTCCCGTCATAGGAATTTGAGCAGTCACACAACATAGAGCGAAACCACACGAGGGAGTGAGTACGCAACAGCGGTGCTTTCTCACTTCCACTCGCAGTCGGAATATAGCGGTCTCGCATTATGCAGCGCCTGTGTCAGTACAACGTTTGTAAACAAATGGAACGCTTATTGTTGACCGCCACCTGTCTGCTGTCCCTGAACGCTAGCGGTCAACGGTCGGTTGAACGCAGAACTCCGACCGCTCTCTGTCTGCGCAAGCCCTAACATGTAACCATTTTGTTTTCACGATTTTCTTCTGATAATTGACGGAGATACTAATTTTACAAGGTTTCAACTGCATCTGTTTATTTTTACAGTTTGTGGTACACATCCAATGCACATACGTTAGAACGCAAAATTGATACTACCACAAAACAAATATTTTAACTAATATTATTTTAATTACGGTTTGAATTTTAATTTTAATGTTTCAAATCAAACTTATTCTTTGATAACACTAGTTATTGATATTTCGTTTACGAATACACACTTAACTAAAATACCCATTAAATTAAAATTATATTGAATTTATATTATACTGAAAAATCTACTTTCGATGCTTTTTCTTTACCCTATTAAGAAGGTTTTTTACAATTTATAGGGGTCGTGGGTCCTTGGCTTCTATAAAATGGGGTCATGACACGACAAAAAATTGGGAATGTGTGCGTTACATCGTATAGCTACCACCAATTCACATGAATTCGAAGGCTGCAATAAACTGTACACACATTTATCATGTTTTGTACATATTAAAACGTGATATCTACGGGCAAATTGTATTATGGTTTAAAGATTTTCATTATTAGCCTTGTAAATAATTAAAAATTAAATAATTTCAAAAAAACTTTTTTTTTCTGCTGTGGTAAATCATATACAGTGAAACCCCGATTTTACGGTTTTAAGGGACCCTAAAAAAACGATAAATGCGGGATATATATAAAAAAAAAACTCGTTGTTTCCCGGATTTTTTTCGAAGTCTTGAATTATTTTCCGTTTCTCAGCTAGAGTTCTAGTTTTCTTCATGGGGGGCATATTAGTTGCGACTTATAAAAAATCGTGATACGAAATGCGAGCCAGGCCTGAGCGCCGACCAACCTGTGCAAACAAAGCGACATGATTGAAAGGTATGCATGTATATATCATAAACAATTCTGCGAAAGCGAAATGAAAAATATTCGACAAAAACGGTCAATCGGAATATTATTTGAGACGGGACCATAATATTTAGATGATAGATCAAGGAAAACAACGAATCGGGGAACGGTTAATGCGGGATTATTAATTAACACTGTTCTTATGGGTGTTTGGCGGGACTTTCAAAAATGAACGATCCGTGCGGGAAAACGATTTATGCGAGAACGGTAGATCGGGGTTCCACTGTAAATTGAAATTTTAACTCATATCTTTTTTATGAAAACTAACCAACTTCCACCATTAATAATTATTCCACAGTGTCTTCACATCAGCAGTAATATCATATTCTTATATGTATGACTGACAAATATCTGTGCACTATTTCTTCACAGTAGCCTGACTACTTCCAAAAGTCACTCTTCGACACCGCTAGAGATAATAAATTCTAACTTTTAGGGCTTGCGCAGACAGAGAGCGGTCAGAGTTCTGCGTTCAACCGACCGTTGACCGCTAACGTTCAGGGACAGCAGACAGCTGGTGGCGGTCAACAATAAGCGTTCCATTTGTTTACAAACGTTGTACTGACACAAGCGCTGCATAATGCGAGACCGCTATATTCCGACTGCGAGTGGAAGTGAGAAAGCACCGCTGTTGCGTACTCACTCCCCCGTGTGGTTTCGCTCTATGTTGTGTGACTGCTCAGCGGAGGTACGGCGTTCTTTGTAATTCCGGGCATAGAACTCCAGAACTCTAGCGTTCCAATTGACCGGCGCGGTCTGACCATCGGCTGTGTACCCATACAGTATGAAGTCCATACAGTACAAAGAACGCCGAACTCCGAACGCGGAACGCAGACCGCCTGACCGCGCTCTGTCTGCGCAAGCCCTAAAACGATGTAATTACATACAGAGAGAATGTGGTTTGAATTAAACCACGGATAGTATCCATGAAAAATCGAATAAAGTCTCAAAAAATCTTTTGAACCCTCTACAAGTCTTCACCATAAATAATTCACACTTCAACAGATACGGAGTCCAAACAATGGATTCACTGTCACGCCTGCTTTGAACTAATCAATTATAAAGAAGTTTTAATTCTGTAACATCCGAAAAGACCACACATAATAATCTCCTAGCTTTCTCCACTCATGTAGGTCCTAAGCTTTCCTCAGTATTATTATTATGATTTATGACGTACTATTATACTCGCAAAATCACAGATTCTTGTGGTATATTAATATGAGTTTTCAAACATGAGTGTATTTACAGTAGCGAAGAGTGGAGGTAGGCTGTGAAGATCCGTCATAAATAGTGTACATTAAAAAAATTTAGTTATACGCATTTGTTTTTATTGAACCAAGACTACTATTTACAGATGGTGCTGGTTAGTTTTGAAAAATCAAATACACTGTCTAAGCCAAACCATAATAATTCTCGTATACTTTGGGCGATATGACAAAATTGTGCTCATTTTTTCATTTATACTTATTTGTTTTCGTAGCATTAAGAATACATATTACACATATTATTGGTTATTTTTTTAATTTATTAAGCCCTGCCTAAACCAAACTATTATAGATGCAACATATTACTTTATCAATAAAATATCCAAAGTTATGTAAGATTTATTTGCATAATTTAAAATATTTTGCGAATAGACGAGTATTTTTAGACGATTATCTATTATGGTTTGGTTTCGCAGGGCTTAATTGAATTTAAAAAACTAACCAACATCATCTGTAAATATTAGTCTTATTTCAACAAAGCTTTTTTTTAACAAAGTTTAGTGTGCACGATTTATGGCGGATCTTAAGAGTCTACCTCTACCCGTCGCCACTGGATATAACATCCGGAGATCGTTAATGTTGTATATATTAGTGAAAGTTTGAGATCTTTAAGATCATTAATAAATAAGATAGTTTTTTTCGAAGGCTGTATATATACCCCCCCCCCCCCGTGTTTGGGGTAACAAGCCGCCTTCGAATTTTAAAATAATATTTTTTCATCGCATTGGCACATGTGTACCGAATTTAATATTTCTGCGTATACGGAAGATAAGCGAAAGGCTATGCGTAAAAACCTGACAAAACTTAATACAAAATTCTGATTCACTCAACAACCCAACAGAAAAATGTTGCGGATTTTAGATTATCTTTATATATTACATATTAGTACCTATTTATGAAGAGCTTAATTAATTATAATATTTTTTAATTAAGAAAAATTAATATGGGATGGTCCCAACCAGAGCATTGGAGCGGAGTTCGGAGCAGGAGCACGGAGCACTGGAGTACCGAAAATTTGAATTGCTCCACTGCTCCAGATGTTTTTTATTATTAAATTTTCGTCCTTAAATCTAATGAAAGTAGTATATTTTGACACTTTGCGATACTGGAATTATTTGAAATATGGCAACACTACAAATAACCTAACTTTTTTGACAGAAGACACAAATAATGAGAGACGATTTGGTGTCGGTTTTGTTTAATAGATTAATAATGAAAACGACGATTATTTTAAAACTATGCAAAACGTATTTTTTTATTTCAGAATTATACTTCTTCAGGCGCGTTTGGGAAATCAGATCCGAGTGTATTTTTTGCGTGTGACATGTAACACATAATTTATTTTTTCACACGAAAAAAAACGCACTCGATTGGATTCGAACCACCGATTGTTCGGTTATCAGCCGAACGCACTACATTGACGCCACAGTATGATACTGCAATCGTGACGATTATGCAGTATAATATTAAAGTTTAGAATTGTTCCGTTGCCTAGGCAGCGAATTTATTATTGTCGGCCATTTTCAACAAACTATTAAACGTCAGAGTGACATTTGGTACTTTAAAAATAAAAACAACGAGAAACCATTATATAATTTAGTAATATAAGTTAAAGTGTATAGAAATAAACCAACGGCATTCCAATAAGCGGTCCTTTTTCTTGAGTGTGTAATTTAACAAGTTACTAAGTCGAAGAATCTATATTATCACAAGTTTTGTTTTTGTTTTGTTACGCCAAAGAAGTATAACTTCTAACGCGCGTACATAAGTACACACACGGATTTTTTAAAACATTTTTATAAGTACATAATATAATACTTATTAAAACTTTTTACCCGGAGCGGAGGAGACCCTGGAGCGGAGCCGGAGCAAGTATTAGGTCCCGGAGCGGAGCAACTCAAAAAAGCCTCCGCTCCAACGCTCTGGTCCCAATAATAGGCGGACACAAAAAGCATAATAAATCAAATATTAAATATAAGTTATATGGAATATATTTGAGAGTTAAAAAACGTAAGTAGTAATCATAAAAAACGAAAACAATATTGAAAAACGTAATATACTTAGGTACTTATAAGTATATATGAAAAGAAGACAGGCAGTACAAGAAAATAAATACAATTAAAAAAGCATTCGTCCAGATAGAATTAGTTGTAAATTTTGGATCAATCCAATTTGAAAGAGGTAAGATAACAAACCAGATGCACTCGATCACTGTGAAGATTCATGGTTCTTCAGAGTCGAGCCACCGACCGGGCAACTGAGCCGTCGAGTCGAAAAAAGTAAGTCACCCCGACGGGGAATCGAACCCTGTATCTCCCGAGTATACGCCTCATCCGTCGCATTAAGCCATTATGCTACGGCGTGACATACTAAAAGCGACAAATTTTAACTATTGGTCAATTTCTATATCTACCCATCAGCGTTCCTTCCAAATCAGCTACTTTCAAAAAAAGATTTTTTCTATTGGTTATTATATACTCTATCAGAAAGTGTTTTTTTCAAAATAATGTATGTTCAATAATCAGAATGATATATTCTTAAATCTTGTGAATTATTCGTTGAATAAAAGAAATAGTTAATTATAATAATATATTTTTTTGTAGATATTAAATAAATACCGTTTTCTGTAATTTATTTAAAGCAGAAAAACTCGCCAGAGCGGATTTTGTGACTCGATGACTCAATTTTAACCTATATTGGTTTTATATCGACTATAGAAGGGAAAAATCCACACAAATGAAATTTTACACGAGGCATACAAACGTTTTTATTACGGTTTTCGGTCAACGTTAAAATACAAAATAGACATAACCGTGAAGTGCAATATGATAATTATTGATAATTTGGTTTTTATATGACTACTCTTGTATTAATTATTAAGTTTACCAACAAAAAAGATGGTTAAGTAATAAATCGGCATTTGCAGCTTACAACCTTTGGACACAACGTAATCGTGTACAACGTTATTATCTAATAAAACCTATTTTGAAAAAACTTAGGATTACGTCCTTTTTCCTTTCTACAGAAGGTCATGAATGAATGTATTGGAGTAAACAGATGTGAGGACGTATATTGGTTACGATAAACTTAATATTTGACAGGAATTTTGGGCAATCTGAATGATTATTAATTAATTTAAAGATAAATTCTTACTCCATATTGCTTCTTTTCATGATTGTGAGCGTGTATAACAATTTAATTATAACACATGTGACGTCTTTTCATAACTATTACACAATTTTTCTTCATTTTGTGTTTTCTATATAAATAGACGTAATAATGTGAACTATATAATAGGTACTAGAAGTCAAATTTTCACCGAGGTGAGAAAGATATGAAAATAGAAAAAGTGTAGAAGAACTCATTATTCAGATGAAGTTTCCGCGCTATCCGCTATCAAAACCGCTGAAGAAATTTCGAGTTTGTCATAAAATGCCATTTGCATTTATCTATGCAAACTCAACAAATTGCGTCTATATCTCTTCGCAGTTTGTATGCAAATTAGTAGACTAGTGGTTCCTTTTTTGCTGCACTTTCATAACAATTTTAAACACTTTCTCTAAGAAGGGTAAGAATATAGAATATACCTGTATGACATATTTATTGAATTTTGATTGCGGTGTACTACTTACTAAACATTGGCTGAAAGTATTTTTTCAATTGGCTCAACAGTGAATTGTGGATTTAGTTGCCTTACATATCAACATATTTCTTAGCAGAAAATATCATATAAGAACGAGCTCTAAGGCATAAAGCCCACTAAAGCGGGCTTGCGGGGCGCTCGCGCATATTCAATGTGAATCGCGGCGCGCTTCTGGACGCGTCGTACGTCGGACGGGCGCCTCGACATTATTTAATAACAGTGAACTCATTGTTTAGTTTGCTGCGTATCCAATATTTCGCTGGTAGAATGATGTCATCGTGAATATTAATTACAAGCCCCGAGAAATAATATAATATTTTTATTGCTTTGTCATGAGAGACGCTGATAATAATAATTATTTTGTGCTTCTCGTGCCCCTCATTACATAGATGAAGGTAATGCGCGGGTGGGAGGGGGCCTACTCAGTAGTGAGCGCACCGAGCGCCGCTTTGGTGGGCTTTATGCCTAACGTCTAAATCATAATAGGCGTTGAAAAAATATTATATTGTGAATTTTGTTGACGCCGGATTCAAACCAACGTCTCATTGCGTCAGGCTGACGGCTTCAGTTGCAATCATTCTGTCAGTCTTCCTTCGCAGTCACTATTTTCACTATATTTTGTCGTTTGAAAGCATTACTTTTCAGGCAATATTTATGTTAGGATATAGGTACCCTGAGTACAAAAGAGGACCAAAACTTTAAAAAGTGCAGCGTCTTCGTGGCACAGTGATACAGCATAATATCTTGTAGATAACAGTACATTAGTCATAATTAAATTTTAACCAGTTAAAGATTGACATTGCATATCTAAGGGTATTTTTAACACCACATCTTTTCAAGTCAAATAATAATAATTTATTAGCAATAGGTCCAAATTGAAGTAGGCTGTGATCTACTATCCCAAGGGTGTCAATAAGGTCGATCACTATCTACCGGTCGATCGCCAAAAATATTTAATTTATTTTTTCATAATTTGGAAGTAGATATTATGGGATTTTATTTATTATACATATTTCTATTATGAAACATTTCAATTATCTAATTCTACCACCTTAAAACAGATGGTAGTAGTCAAACAAAATTACACTATGATATTATTAGAGTACACTAAAGCGTTACAAATAAGTCAACACTAAACGTCTTTTACCACCTGAGAAATACTCAAATTATTCCCATTAATCGTGAAAACTGTAGTTTCTTTTAATAAGCCTTCTGCGTGACGGCATAAATAAACTATACCAAATTTAAAGCAATTTTACTTGTTCTCTTTTTCACCCCTACGGCAGGCTGTGAGTGATTTAATACAATACAATGAGCAATTTGAAAACGACTTTCAAACAATGTTAAGGAAGTAAAAAAAGGAATGGTTAATGAATAATGATTTATTATAACACAACAATAGAAAATAATAATATATTACAACTGAATGTAGACTTTTTTACATTTTCATGACTATGTAATTCATATTGACATAAATTATGCGATCTACTAAAATCCATCCCACAAACGACACGTTGAACATGCCTGGCCTATAAAATTGTAATACAACTGAAATATAATATAGTATATGAAGGTGGTATTGATACATTATTAAAAATTTTAATTTACAGTATAATATACTCCTGGAGTAATTACACTGCAACAAGGGCCTCAATAAAGCCAGACTATCGCATTATTTCGAAAGAAAAAAAAGCCCAACTCTATTTTAATAATAATAAAAAAAATCTATATCCAGTCTTGGTTATAGCAATCACCATTAGAGATGAGAATCAACATTAAATTTAATATTATATCATTAGTTATTTAATAATATCAGTGTCACTGTGAGAAAAGATAGGAAATATTACACATTTCAAAATACTAACTTTCGACAACAATATCCATTGAAGCTGTTATGGAGCTTTGTAGCAAGGAAGCCTAATTCGCTTAATATTATTATTGTGGAGGACTTAACCTCAGAGATCCAGTCGTATTAGGCCGTGTCAGCTTTAGAGCTTTCCGGTGTAGAGATTTTCGAAGTCCATCAAACCCACGCGCGCTGTTAATATTTCACAATATTAACTAATACCGTCAAATATAACCACTCAGCTATTTGGACATATAATCCGCCTTGCTCGTTCACAGTAAAATATAATATAGTGAAATGTATATACATAAATGTATAAATGTATATAACACAACGGATTTGAGTTAAATATAATACTTAGTATTATATTATTATATTACTAATATTCATTTTTTTTAATCACAACAGAACACGAGGATACCAATCAAAACAGAAAGGTATTTATTTAAAAATGACAATTACAGCATAATAGAATAAATTTTCGAATTTTAAAAAATTAAGATTGCCGGTAGCTTGCCAGTTGTACGACCGTTGTACCAGATGGGGCGAACACATTACGATCACGTCACGTGCAGGTACGTGTTGTCATGCTGATAAATTTAGTTTATAGTTTATTCATTCCGCAGAATATTTTGAATGATTGCTATCTCCATAAATTCAATTATGGAAAATGTAATCTCGAGTAGTTCTTCAGATTGCGAAGAGAAGATCGAAACTGTTGTGTATATGCTTTTGCCGTTATGGATCAACAGAATGAAAAGCGAAAAGAGTATGAATACATGGTATGAATTGATGGAAAACGAGAAGCATTGGGTCAAGCAATTATTGGCAGTCACAATTACGTAAGTACGGAAATTTCTGTTTTGTTAGATAAATGCACTGTGAATTACCAAAACCAAAATTAATGACAACTTCGGTCTTTTATAATTTTATCGACGACTTGAGACAGTAATATTCCTGAGGTAAGAGATGGAGTACAATGGGGTAGGTAGGTTCCAATTAGTAGAAGGATTTGTGCGTGATAAGGTAGTCCCAGTTTATTTCCCTTAACTATCAAAAAGATACAATCGTTAATACAGATTCGTACAGTGAGATTAATGAATTTTACAATTAATAATTATTACGTAAGTGTGTTGCGAGAAAATTACTAATCGTGAGATCGTGGATGCGACTGTAGGTTAGAACAGAGTCCGTACTTGTGTTTTTTTGATCATCCGCCCCCTTGGTTTTTATAGTGAATTGAGACAAAGGAAACGTCAAGTTGGCTTGGGACGAATGACCGGTGAGTGCAATGCATGATTCTTTCGTAAATAAAAAAAAACTGTCTGAAGATCCGTACAGCACCCACATTCCCATGATATTATTATATAATAAAAAAATAAATGACAATGGTGTGCATTTGATAATATTTTGAATTACTATTCATGACTCATGGTAATTTTAATTAATCGAATAGTTTCTGCATGTGCGTACGTCAAATATTTTATATTTTGAACATTTTTTTATAATATTTTGAACAGATAACTGTAGATAATATACGTAAATAACGTGAAATAATCTATCAGAAAATCTATAAACAAAATCACTAAAAACAGGTTATGGCACGCGCTTTTGGCATGGTTCAAAAATGTGTAGGCATGCAGAAAATAATAAAAAAAAATGTTCACTGACTAATTTTGCGGTAGGTGATGTAGCGCGATACGCGTGAGGTGACCTCAATGTTATTCTGGCGATTTTGCCAGATTTTGTTAACTAACAATATTCGTTTTTGGTTCAAAATATGCTACGTGATGGGAGCACAGTCTGATATAATTTTAAATACCAAATAAACGAGATTTACCATATCAGTAGGTGACACCACGTAACGTGATGATAATGTGTTAGCCCCATGAGGATCGCATTCTCGGAATTGTGGACCACAAGATTCGATCACTTATGACACTACTTAAATAAAACACAATAATATGTATTTATGTTGGGTACTTTTTAGTATTTTGTAGTATTTCGTACAAATTAGTTTTGGCTACCGAGGTTGTAATCAGAAACCTATGTTTTCAAAATATCATAACCACTTGAGGATTAAAAAAGTTGGGCGAATATCTAAAAAACTTATTTCCATTTTTAAAATCTTTGGAAATAACTTTATACACCCCACCTGCGGCCTACATAAAAACGGCTACGTGGATGTAATAATATACATGTTATCAAAACGAAACTTTCATATCATAAAAAAGCGCAAGATGACTATTATACTAGGGCATGCAATTTTCTTTCCCGGAATTCAATACTAGAATCTCGACATTACTTTTTATAATTATGTTATATGAACCAAACATATATTGCTTTAAGAATTAATTGAAAAAAATTAAAATTAATTTTATACAAATAAAATACTCTACTGATACGAGTAAATAGTAAATGATACCAGGGCTCAAATGTTTAAAGTTCAAAAAGATGTTCGACAAGGGTGCATACTCTCGCCACCACTTTTTAACATTCATGGAAGACATGTAATGGTCAGGCCACTTGAAAATTGAGAATAATGCGTCCCTATAAGGGGAAAAAATATCTAATCTTAAAAACGTAGCGGCACTATTCTCATTAAAAACTTGGTTACACCTTAAACGCGTAGAGGTAGAAATCAAAAAACCTGTGTTTTGGGATAAACTAATCCAAAACTAAAATCATGATAATGTAAGTTGCTCAATAATAATTAGGTACTTCAATTATTGGAAATAGTTGACGATTTTGTTTATCTTGGCTCCGGCATTCCTCTTCTTCTTTTGCCATATCCGCCCCTTAACTGGAGCATATGGACACCACGCGGCGCCTCCAAGAATCCCTGTCGCTCGCCAGTCTTCTTGCTTCGTTCCAGGTCAAACCAGCATCCCGTAGCTCCGCCGTATACACTCTGTAGATTGTATTTAGCGGCCTTCTGGGACGCCGGAATCCGGTCGGTTTGAAAAACAGGCAAGCCAGGTTGAAGTTCTCTTCTGGCATCCGCAGCACGTGGCCGAGCCAGGTCCAACGTCGCCTCTTCACTTTCAGCGTGATGAGAGGCTGCTTGGTGCGTTCTCTTATCTCCTCGTTGCTCCTAAAGTCATACCACCGCACACCCAGTATTCGTCGCAAACATCTGTTTTCGAAGCTCAGTATACGGTTGCTCTGAGCCTTCGTAAGGTGCCATGATTCGCTACCGTGAAGCAGCACCGTCAGAATGCAAGCGTCGAATAGGCGGCATTTGGTTTTGACCGAGTACAATCGTGAGTCCCAGACATTCCGCATCGAGTTGAATGTTGCTCCAGCCATTCCCATTCGGATAGCGAGCTCTTTCTGCAAAATGCCATCTCCCGTGATGTGTACCCCCAGGTACTTGAAGCTGTCGATGCTCTCGATGTTTTGTCCGTCGCTAATCAGAAGGAAATCTGGATCAGGACAGGTGCTATTACACAAGACATTGGTTTTCTTCGCGTTGATTTTCAAACCAACGCGAGAGGAGTTGTTATGCAACCTGTCGATTGTCTCTTGAATGCCCTCGATTGAGTTGTCGAATAGGACAGCGTCATCGGCGTATTCTAGGTCGCATAGCTTCACCGTGGGGGTAACAGGTATGCCTCGGTCGGGTGGCATTGACTTCCGTAGTATGAAGTCAAAGAGAATGATGAAGAGAAACGGTGCAAGGACACAACCCTGTCTGACTCCGGTCGTGACCCTGAACCATTCCGTGACAGTGTCTCCAATTCTGACACAGCATTCGCTATTCTCGTGCAGGCTTTTGATTATGGCAATGATCTTGGGAGGGATCCCGTATACTCCCAGTATCGTCCAGAGGGAGGGGCGGTGCGGACTGTCGAAAGCCTTCTCATAATCCACAAAGCAGCAGGCCATCGGACTGTTCAGCTCATGGCTCTGCTGGAGAACCCGGCTTGGTTTTTCCTGAGGACGTACATTATTGGGTCCCTTATTCTCATCAAGAGGATGTTTGCCAAAATCTTTCCCGGAACACTGAGTAGCGTAATGCCTCGGTAATTGTCGCAGCTTAGAGGGTCACCTTTTTTGTGAAGTGTGATGATTTCACCGTTCACCCAGTCCCTTGGACAGCGCTCTTCTTCCCACACCTTTGTCATCAAATGAAACATAGGGTGCAGGATTGCGCTCAGGCTGTACTTGAGGAATTCAGGATGAATCCCGTCTCCCCCCGGCGCCTTTCCGTTCTTGAGCCTTTTCACAGCCGATTTTATCTTGGTGTGCGTGGGCGGGCAATCGGAAATGTCGGTCGCTCGGGGAATGTCCAAAAGTAAAGCTTCCGCAGATATGTCAAAGGGATCCAAAGGGGGCTCCGGCATTAGTATTATAAAAACTGGAGATTTCGAAAAGCAGATGAATCCTGACCTGCTCCTGATCCTGATTGCAAAAAGACTAATGAAACGTTTGAACAAAATATGGAAACGTAGTGCGATATAAAATGGACCAAAATTCGCCCGGTGAAGACTGACAATTTTCATGTTCCTTTGTGGCGTTAAGATTTTAGCCATGAAGGAAAACAGACGTAGATCGATGTATTTAGAATTAAAGATATTTGAATAAATATGTACTTAAGCCAGACTCTCAAAATACATATTCAAAGACCTTTGCACAAATTGGTCATATGACCAGAAAGAAAACAATAATTTGGAATGGCCCATCGTCGATGTTCTGACTAATGAAGAAATGATACCACGGGTATTTCAATACCGTCAATTGTATAGGCATAGAAGAGACATAATCAGTGGCGGCTCGTCCATATGCACTGCGGAACTGCAGCACCCCCAACCAAATTCAGAAAAATGTAATATTATAATATACATAAATTTATTTATATTATATGAAAATATCAATATTATTTAAGCGTGAATTAAGCTCTCCCGCGCACCGATACATCCAATAATTATCATACACCGCGGTACTGCAGTACCGTTTTCAAACGAATATGCTCAAATGGGCGAAGGTGGGGTACGGGGAGCGCAGCTGGGAGCTTGATCAGTACTGCCGGCCCAACAGTATTTCGCCGTTTCTGCGTTTGTACGTGAGCACGCGCGGGACAGCGCAGGAAAGAAATATTGCTTTAATGAATTATTAACATTGTTAAAATTTATTTCTGCAAGCAATTTATGCTAAGTTCTTTGTTTTAATTACCTACTTATTAATATAATTAATAATTTATATTTAATTTTGATGTTAATAGTAAATATAATCCAAATAAACATTTTTTTTATTTTTAATCAACCGCAGCACCCCCAGATATCTTATCCATGAGCCGCCACTGGACATAACTACAATATTATTTCACCATAACCCTCAATAGTGAGAGACACGATAGGATTATGGGATGATATTTTTTTGGTTAAAATTTGTTATAAATCCCGGTACTAAAAATTCGATCGTATAAATGGAAAATAAGATTGCAACCCCTAGTATTTACCTACTGACCTCAGTAGTTTACTCTGACATAGTAAAAATATCCTCCACAAAAGATTAAAAAATAATTTCTCCATCAGAAAACTTCAAAAAAGCAATTTCAAAGCCTTTATAGAATGACAAAACTTCGTAAGAGTACACTAAATCATCGTAACAAAATTGCCAGTTTGCGGAGGATATAATATTCGTAAAAGACAGTGCATAGCGTATTATAAGTGCTCATGGTGCAAGTATAATTATTGACCGCAGATGAATAGTCAAATTTACTGTCTTTCAGTACCTACGTATGTAGGTACTGTCATACCAATATGTTTTATAACTTTCCATTCTTCTTCTTCCACCCTGTCACGTCCCAACATTGGGGCATAGAGCAAGCACAAGTTGGCGCCTCTTCCCTTGGTCCATTGTCAACTCCTGCGCCTCCCGCCATGTCAGACCTGCAGCACGTAAGTCGCTTTTGTAGCACCTCTGCAGGGTGAGGGAGGGCCGGCCACGGCGACGGAACCCTTGAGGCTGTGCCACAAGGGTACGAAGTGCCGCACTCTTTCACGGCATCCGGAATACGTGTCCAGCCACGTAAAGCGTCTCTTCGTGATAACTTCAATCACCGAAGGCTGTTGTGTCTGCTCACGAACTCGGATGTTTATAACGCGGTCGTACCAATGTACCCATAAGATTCGGCGGAGACATCGATTCTCAAAGCTCAAAATCCGAGACTCTTGAAGCTTAGTAAGATGCTATGTCTCACAGCCATACAGGAGCACAGGTAGCACGCACGCGTTAAACAAACGACATTTGGTCCTCACAGAATACAGCCTTGACCTCCTAATTAGACCAGAATTAGAGGAGCGAGGTCGACTTTCCATTATAATCACTAAAACTGTAGATAAATTCAACATGATCCGTACGCATATGTCCGACCTCTCGAATTACCATTTCGGAACCCCGAACGCTGCTCTTTTTAATGTGTGTATGCATACATTTAATCCTTCCTTATACGGGGTATTTATATTTCCTTTGTAGGATATTAATTCAGTCACAAGTAACGCTTAACACGGGATGAAAAGTATTTTATTCACCGAGTATCACAGAGACAGTAAATGGGTTAAAATTTTCACCATACAATATTTATATCACGTTGTAGGTGGACACTGAAAAGACAAAGCAGTTGTTAGATATAATATAACAATATTAAATTAGGTTTATTCACAATAAAAGATTTCGTTATTGACAAATTTTAAAAAAGAAGTTTTATAATTAACAATATCAAACGCACATTTTGTAATTTAAAAATTTTGAAGTAAATACCTAAAAAAAAATAGAAAGAAATAATTACAAGATAAAAAAAAACTTTTCATATACCTACAACGTTTTTAAATTTTCTGTTGAATCATATAAACTTGACTGGGCTAGTTTAAACGATCAAAAAAATCTGTACTATTTGATAGAAATAATACTGAAATGTCATTTTGACATGTCATATTGATTTCCATTGTAACGCACGTGTATATTATAATTTAGTTGCTAGGATCCCAGACCCCTAGCCACCAAAATGGTGTCGAAATAACTTTTCATACAAAACAGAATTAACTGAAAATGAATTGAATTCTACTTAAAGATGGCTAAAAGTATTACTAAAATTGTACTTGATAAGTCATATTGATTTCCATAGTAACGCACGTATATATTAATAATAATAATTTAGTTGCTAGGACCCACTTAGCAACCAATAATAGTTTTACTTCTCTTCCGAAATAACTTTTCATACAAGACAGAATTAACTGAATCAATTCTACTTAATGATGGCTAAAAGTATTAAAGAATGCATTGGCATCGTGTTCTGATATATTCTAAAAGTTTAAAATGTCTAGCTAGTCAGAAAGTTAGTTAAAAATCGATTGCAAGACTTGTACCGGACAAAGAACCACCGGACAAATAAGAATACGAGCTAAGAAAAACGTTGTAAAAATCACCGACTTGAACCAACAATCATCGCAATCCAATCGCTGTGCTTTACCGATTAAACTACCAATGTACTCACTAAGCATTCCTAAACTTCCTAATAATATACAACTATGCACCTATGTACCTATGTACCAACATCTAAATTTCACGGTGTATAATAAAATTTATATTATTGATGAATTACTGCTACATTCTTAAATCCTACATATTATTCTTAGAATTATAGCGTCTGTACACATGCATGGATTTACTGGCACCAAAAGAGTCTGAATTGAACTATCGCGATAATAACTGTTTACACTAAAAAGCGCTGTTTGTTTCGCCAATCTGATTATTCAAGCGTAAGCGAGACGCATTGTTGTCATTATACGGTGCTATTGGACTGATTGTTAAAAACGGTAAACGTCAAAATGCTCTGCGCGGTGTAGTTCGTATTTTTCCAGCAGGCTCGCCACTATCGCTCTACGTCATGCAAGTTCGCGTGAAAAATCAGAAGTCTTTTTCAGAACTTCAGAACTTTTTTGATCCAGGCATGCAGCCTTGCAACTTGCACGATAATACATATTTACATCTGCATTTCATCATTATGGTCGCGACAATACGTACTGCCGCCAGTAAATCCATGCACGTGTAAACGGGCTTTTATGCCGCATATTTTAAACATAGAACTACGCCTAGGGCTGCGCAGTAAATGAAACCAATGTGTATTGTTGATTATAACCTCATTTGGTTTTTCTTTCTTATTTATTTATTTAGGTTATTTCTAACAACCTGATTATGACAACGTCAGTTGCTCAACTACTCGATAATTGCCTTCAACTGAACCATGTAATGTCGTATTCATTCGGCCTCTCTCATAATATTTATCGTCCTTACAACGGAGGTAAAATTATACTTCAAAAAAGTTGTACGAAGATATTTAAAAATATTTCAAACTCCGTTATTATACGAATAATGATAATACTGATTATGTAGTGGTTATGGTTGGTTTCCGATTTAAACTATAGTGACTAATTTATTTTTTTAATTAGCGTGAGTGCCTGTGCTAATGAGAAAGTCACGTTTTTGACATTTATAATTATTAATTCAATGGGTTAATTACAGCCTCTGCTGGCTTTTAATTACCTCTAGATATTTCCTTTCATACTGGTAATCCTTTCATACTGGTATAAAGGCCGCTTTAGTTAAAAGGATAAAATGGATCTTTTATTAAGGCAAGTAATTATTCAGAATGTATTTGTCATATTATTAGCTTTCACCTATACGACTTTGTCAGTTTATCACATCTGACGCAGCACTAGTATATAGATACAACATCGCAATATTGTGGATACGTTACGAAATTGTAATATTTACCCTTGCAATGTAGGCAGAGTTTTTTTAATGAACTGTATTTCAAAATGTACGTTATAGCAGTGCTCCGCAACCGGTGTGCCGTGAGACAATGCTAGGTATGCCGCGGAGCATTGCTTAAAAACACAAATGATTTTGTATATTATACAATGGGTGGTAATAAATAAATTTGAGCACCTGCATTAACGTTATAAAACAATGCAAGGTCAGAATGAAAATATATTGACGTGATCTGACAAAATTATAAGGATTTAAAACAAGGATCTCTACAAATGTACCAAAGGACCTATCAGACCACCAATAAAAACAAGCAATTAATTTTGAATCCGTCCCCAAAACATTTAACTTTGCTTTAAAAGAAATTCCATCATTACTTTCATCCAATCAATATGACTGGATTCGAAACCCTTTTGCAACCAATGCCAAAAATTCTATAGAAACGCTTATGTTATTTTCTGGATTTCGGTTAACAAAGAATATCCTCGGATTTTTGACAAGGCTACCAAACTAAGTAAATAAGGCTAAAAACTTACACGTTCATTGAAACAAACTCAGGTATCATATTAATTAGTTATTCTATTGCTAATACAAATACATGGGAATATGTACATTTGGTTCTTCGTCGTGTGTTATGTATATTTAATTATTTATGAAATAGGTATGTAATTTAATTTTGGTACATATCCCCGACAAGGCCTCTAGACTGGGGGCCCAAGCTCAGTGAGGGCGGCGTGGCAGGTCAAGCAGATAAGAGAGATAAACACAAATTACATGTTTGCTCTAATAGCAAAAAAAATCGCCTGCGTTTTACTTGGCTAACGTTACTATTTCAGCACATACGATTGTGGGATACAATTTAATATTATTGTGTCAATACTCGACATATAATTATTCTTAAAACGACAATTAACCGTAATTCAAGTGGATGTATTAATAAACAAAAAGTCGCTAAACGTAGAATCTATACGATTAATTTTACATCGAACATCATTTGAAAAAACGCTCTTTTAAAGTATCACACTGTCTTTAACCCTAGCGATAGGTAGGGGGGCGCCGAATATTCTGGCCTGGGGTCAATGTTTTGGTGTATAAATTGTTTTACATATGGTATGCCGCGGAATTCTGGGAAGACATGTTGTGTGCCGTGGCTGAGAAAAGGTTGCGGAACACTGCGTTATAGTATTCTTCCTCAGCCCAGGATATTGAAACCAGGAAATAGTTAACATCAAAACAAGATATGTTTTACTGGCAATACTAGATTTGTGAGAGTGTTTGTGATTAAATGATTTTCAGAACTCGCCAAATTCAACACCAAATCGTTTAAAAAGCCTACCTAATAATATTTGAGACTAATTTTCGATAGCAGACAATCCTGCAAGGTTTATTTTCAAACAGTGTTAAGTCCATTTCAAATAATCTAGTTAAAGCGTTGGAGCGGAGCTCGGTGCAGGAGCACCGAAAATTTGTAGTGCTCCACTGCTCCAGGTGTTCTTTTTATTATTAAATTTATGTCCTAAAATCTAATGACAATATTATATTTGACACTATAAATATTATATGCAACACTGGATTTTTTTAAATACGGCAACACTTTCGTGTGATAAAAATAACCTCAATTGCTTTGACAGAAAAGGAAAATGATGAAAGACGATTTGCTGTCACATTTTAGAATTAATAATGAAAATAATGATTATTTTAAAACTTTTAATTTTTTTAACCCCTACCTAATACACCTTATAATACCTTCCTTTTTACCTGGAAAAAAGGGTCCGCTCCAACCCTCTGCAAAAATCACGTCATTTCAAAGCCAGATACCATCTTCCTAAATCCTATACATTACAAAGATGATCAGAAAGACGTTTTTTGTTGCTAGTGAACACCAACGTTTTAGGAAGGAGGAAAGAAAATATCGCATTTCCTTACTTTGTTAACAAGTGTATTTGGCCAAATTTAAAAAAAAATACCTCCTGATCTATTCTCTAACGGGGCGTTTTACGTGGGCGAAGTCGCGCGAAGTGATGAGCGTCACGCGCAACTCAAACGTATAACCGTGTGTGAAAATGTTCGTAAACAGTCTTTTTTGGTTGTACATTTTTACGGTTATACGTTTGAGTTGCGCGCGCCGCTCATCGCTTCGTCGACGTCGCTCACGTTAGATGAGCCGTAAGACGAGCCGTAAGAGTCAAAATGTAAGCCGTTTATCTGTTATACACAGTACGGCAATGGGCACAGTGCCTTCGAAACTTTTAGGGTCTACAATATTTCAGTAGTAAAAATAAATAAATAATCAAAAACGAAAAATATCAAAAATCCAAATATGGAATACTTACCGACTTAAATTTAGAATATGTATTTAAATATTTGAATGATGAAAACAACAATACACTATAGCTTAAGTCGTTCAACGTCGCAACATCCTCACTGATATAAACACAGACCCAGTATAAATTATAGTATTTTACCGGAAGTTTATTGTATTAACTTTGCGAGCTTTTCATGTAAAGATTTTAAAATGATGACATCTCATGTAATGAATTATAATATATGGAATGAATACAGGAAACCATTTCTCTTGTTCAACGAATAATTCATTAGATTTGAGAATGTAACATTATAAATATAGAATATTTATAATTTAAAAAAACCTCAGAACTTACTAGAAAAATGAAAAAAATACGACACCCGACAGGACTTAACCACTGCATTCGCGCTTATGTGATTTACCAAATTAAAATACAGACATCCTACGTAATCAAGACGAATTTAACTAGTAGTTATTACATGAAATGATTATCGATTTTTGAATTATCGATTAAGGAATAAATTTAATATTCGCCTAATTACCAACTGACGCCCAGATCTCCACAATTTTTTAGTTATTACGTACTTGCACTTACTAACAATTTAATAAACCATTTCTTTTATTCAACGAATAATTCACAAGATTTGAGAATATAATATTCTACATAGTATTGAATATACTTAATTTGAATACAGTAAAGACGGGCTAATTAACTTGAATGGATATATATGATCAATGAGTTAATTGGACCAAAGGATTGTAATAATATATTATGAATGAAGACAGAATTAATGGCTTGATTCAATTAAATGGATATTATTGTGCAAACAGATATTTTAAATATAACGAATACCAAAATTCCATGTGTCGTGTTTACTCTGTTTCAGCGGCGAAGGGTGGAGGTGGGCTGTTAAGATCCGCCATAAATACTACACACTAAACTTTGTCAGACATATGTGTTTGTTTTCATTGAAATAAGACTACACTTTACAGATGATGTTGGTTAGTTTTTAAATGTCAATTAAACCCAGCGAAACCAAGCCATAATAGATAATAGAGTCAAAAAATACTTGTCTTACTATAAAATATACAATTAAATCATACATAACTTTGGATATTTTATAGACAAAATAACATTTTTTATCTATTACTAGCTGAAGTACCCGGCTTCGCATAGGGTCGCTTCGTGGTTATATTTATCTTAGATATTTAGAAAATAATAAGAGGTAATTATTTTTTTAATAATAAAATATCTGTGTAATACAATATGGCAATATGAAAATAATTCTAATAGGAGTAAAGGTCAAACAAAGGAACACTAAATTAAAATCGAATCCAAAATATAAAAACGTTATTAATGTTATTAATATGTAGTAAAAAAAATCAAAATTGGATGGAACAAACAAACAACAAACTTTGTAGTTTATATATTACTAATTTAGAAACCTTTGCAGGTGTGCGCACAATAACTGACAAAATTTTCATCGCAATCGGATGACTGGTATAGGAACGCATACGAATAGAAGAAGATGATGATTTTCTAATTCAGAAATCTTCGTGGGCATGCGCACGACAACTCACCAAAGTTTCATTGCAATCGGATCAATGGTATAGGAACGCATACGAATAGAAGAAGTTAGAATAGAAGAAGATGATGATAGTTGTACTAATTCAGAAACGTTCGTGGGCGTGCGCACAACAACTGGTCAAAATCTCATTGCAATCGGATGAATGGTATAAGAACGCATACAAATAGAAGATAGAATAGAAGAAAAAGAGGAAGAAAATGGTTGTATCAATTCAGAAACCTTTGCGAACGTGAGCACAACACTCGATCAAAAAAAAAATTGAAATCGTATGAATGGTATAGGAACGCATACGAATAGAAGAAGATAGAATATAAGAAAAAGAAGAAGAAAATGGTTGTATCAATTCAGAAACCTTTGCGGGCGTGACCACAACACTTAATCAAAACTCCATTGCAATCGGATGAATGATATAGGAACACATACGAATAGAAGAAGATAGAATAGAAGAAGAAGAAGAAGATGATGGTTGTACTAATTCTGAAACCTTTGCGGGCGTGAGCACAATTAATTATTGACGAAAATTTTATTTCAATCGGATGAATGGAATAGGAACGCATACGAATAGAAGAATATAGAATAGAAGAAGAAGATGGTTGTACTAATTCAGAAACCTTTGCGGGTGTTACCACAACAACTGACGAAGGTTTCATCGCAACCGGATGAATGGTATAGGAACCATACGAATAAAAGAAGTTATAATGAAGAAGAAGAAGAAGATGGTTTTTCTATTTCATAAACCTTCGCGGGTATGCATACAACCACTTACCAAAATTTCATCGCAATCTGATGAATGGTATAGGAACGCATACGGGACAGACAGACAGACAGACAGACAGACATACATTCATTTATATATATAAGATATAGCCTATACTCTTTGCGAAAGTGCAAGCAATTAGTTGACAAAGTTTTATCGCAATCGGATGAACGGTATGGCAACGCATAAAATACGAACAAACAAACAAATATTGAGTTTTATATATTAGATAGTTTGATTTAGGCAGGGCTTAATGAATTTAAAAAATGAACCAACAATATGTGTATAATATTATGTATTGTTAATCCAACGAAAATAAATAAGTATGAATGAAAAAGTGTTGACAATTTTGTCGTATCGCCCAAAGTATACCAAAGCTATTATCATTTGGTTTAGGCAAGGCTTAATTATTGATTTTTAAAAACTACCATCTGTAAATAAATTATAGTCTTAGGTCAATAAAAAACAAATACGTATGACTAAAAAAGTTTAATGTGCACTATTTATGGTGATCTTAACAGTCTACCTCCACCCTCCGCTACTGCTATATTTACATCTTTAACATGAGTTATGAAGTAAATCGAATGAAATCGTAACGGCACAATGGTTTGGAATCACAGCTGCAACAGAATAATATACAATTAGTGTAATAATGAAGTAGTAGCTTGGATCGTTAATAGGTAATATAATTAACCCCAGCGGACAAACAGGCGATCAGTCTTAGATAGTTAACAGAATCCGCTGACTAATAATTAATCGCGGGATATTGGCTAATTAGCAGGATCTCTGTATGTGAACACAACTAAGTAGTATTGCTTGTCATCAGCCATTAGGTACTATTAATTATTACTTGCGGGGGCTATTATTTGGTCAGAGGCCTTCCACGGAAATATAATTATATATAGATATTTATATATTGACCACGATGTATTTACTTAAAATGGCGAATAACGAAATAAACCGTTTTTTATAACAGGGGATCACAAATTGTGTCCCGCGAGATTTATGTTAAATCTGTATTATTTTACAACGTTTTTATAGCTCGTATTCTAGTTTGGCCGGTGGTTGTTTGTCCAGTACAAATCTTGCAATCGATTTTTAACTAACTTCCCTACTAGCTAGAAATTTGAAACTTTTAGAATATATCAGAACATGATGCCAATGCATTATTTTAATACTTTTAGCCATCTTTACGCAGAATTGAATTCATTTTCAGTTAATTCTGTTTTGTATGGAAAGTTATTTCAGAAAAATCCGTAAAGTAAAAGACTATTATTGGTTGCTAAGTGGGTCCTAGCAACTAAATTATTAATATATACGTGCGTTACTATGGAAATCAAAATAAAATGTCAAAATGACATTTCAGTATTCTATATTATTTGTTTGTTTTTTATTTACTTCATATCAAGTACAAGTTTGAGCATATTGAGCATAATAATTGAACAGAAAATTTAAAACGTTGTATATAAAAAGTTCTTTTCATCTTTTTATTATTTATTCTTCATATTAAATAATAAAAATTAGATTTAAAATTAAATATCCTCTGGCAAGAACGAGGACTTTCACTTGAGGTATATCCAAATATAGTTGAACGTTGCCATCAAATGGCTTCTTTATTATTTGAAAGTACCTATATTATTTTTAAAGAAACATTTTATACAATGAGCATTAATAAATCAAACGATCAACATTAACAGATAACCATATCGCATCTGTTTTGCGTAGTCACACCACAAAATTTGAACCTAGATTGCAGGATTTAGTTTCAAACAAACGATTGCATACATCACGTGGTGTAAAAATTATTTTTTAGTATATTAAAAAGAGTACTTCATAATAATGCATATTTAGTTAAAAATATAAGTTTTACGCATTGAAATATTTTTTTTGCCTTATGTTTTTTAAAAACAGAAAATATTTACAAAGGGGTGGCCCGCCAAATATTTTTTTACATTCTATTTGAATGGTTTTTTTAAGCTGCAATTATTAAAATTATGTATCAGTGGTTAGCCAAAAATATTGTTTCGATAATAAATATTTTGATAATTTACAGCCGTTAATGAGTACCCAGTATTTACTGCAGTTGTTTACTCATCTGATGATTAAATAACTACAGTAAATACTGGGTAGCTTAATTGGAAAAGCATACTGGCGCGAATTCAACAGATACAGGTTCAAGTCCCGTCGGATGTCGTATTTTTTTCTATAAAATGATTTTTTCTAGTGTGTATACATACGCATGAGATGTTTTCAATTTATGTACATGCATGTAATGCTCCCTAAAGTTCTTACAGGTTGAAGAAATATAATCACCTATGTAGTCATGATAATGTTTAAAAAAATCTTTTTCGCTGAAAACGAAACGACGTCATCGTTGCCCCCCGATTGACCTGGTCGTTTCTTTTTTTATTTCATCTTTCGACGTTCAACTCTTAATTTTTTTATCTACTAGGGGTGCTGTCATTCTGTCAGGGTTCACGCTTCCATCAGTAGGTCATCAAGAGTGCACACGTTGTCCATACTCATAGTTATGAGACCAAACCAAATACAGCGATCTATTTCTTAAGCCAATGCTTTTTTTCCGCCAATTTACCTGTCATATACAGCCAAAATCTTTTTTTTACTATACGATCGCATATTTCGTCACAAAGTATTATACTATTATGTACGTACCATTTACATAAAGAAGCTTACAAGCTTATTTTAAATCCTAATATTATCAGACACATTATACATTCGCGTAATTAGAACTGATTTCATATTGTGTAGTAGCTTCATCAACAAATTGTGTATTTTAATTTGTCGAGTACCTAATGGTTAAGAGCAAAAGCTTTCTAATTAGTTACAGCCACAAAAACTGTGTCACATCGAATTTATGTATTTGATAAAATTATTGCGCGTTTTTTCTAGTAAAGCTTAAAAGCTTTGAACATCGTGTCCTTACTTCATCTCAACTTATACTAATTACTGTGTAACAAATAACGTATAACAAGCGATAAAATACTATCTGAATTAATAGTACATGAATTATTTATCCACAATAAACGAAGCACTTTTCGTAAATATTATACTAAAGTCTAATCTCATTGTTTTAATAATATAATATCAACTATCTATTTTGAATATTATGTTTGATTTCTTTCGGTGAGCTTATGGAGACAGCTATACCTATATCCAAAAATCAAAAAGATCCTATAGGTTTGACCACAGAAAAGAAAAATAAATAGAACTCTGATCCAAGGTCCTGCAAAGGCTGCAAATTGAAGCAGGATTTTAGAAGTGTGCGTTAATAGGGTGGACGGACAAAAAATGACCTTCACAGCGCACACAGAGCCGCATCATTGATGTCTACTTTTTATTAGAAATATTTCATACGAAACAATATAATATTATAAATACATATTACTAATATTGGTGTTTTAACGCGTTTTTTAAATTAACATACTTTTCACACACAGTTATGAATATACTTTATAGAAATTGAAAAAAGGATATTAATTGTATTTTGTAGTAAGTATATTTCTATGTTTGTATATTGTACAGAATAATTATGAAAAATATTAAATATAATTATTAAAACCTCATCAAACTTATACGTGACATAATATATAAGATTAAGTAATAACAAGATAAGTACATAAATATTTACATACAAAGGTAATTCTAAATAGGCATAACATTAATCGCATTTATAATTATATATTAACAGAAAATATCATTATATAACATATAAATCAAATATCAAGTTTTTTGACTATTCTGTCGCATGTATAATGGAAGATCTCTCTAAACATGGCATCATCACTTCCCTTCCGAATAAATATGGGTAGGTACAAAAAGAAGTTTTAAATAATTGCTTACTTGATGACAAAACGGTATCTAAATACACTACATTAACGGTGAGCAATAATTAATAACTGAAACATTTAATCACTTGATTTTATTTTTTTTATTTTATAATTAAAATGAATATTGACAGTAAATAAATGCACATTTACCTATGCATATTGCATATGCAACAATAAAACATTATGATAAACGAAAACAGTTATCCCTAATTGATTATTATAAATATTGTCTAATATTCCCTGTCTGAAATGCGGCCCTGTTATTCAAACAAAATACACGCATTATATGCATTACAGTGGTGTGCTTCGCACTCGTCAATAACGTTTAACATTGTTTGTGCGTGAACGTCAAATGCCATGCAGAAAATAAATTTTAATGCATGTTCAGGGCTCGAAATAGACCGGAACGCACCGGAGCGCCGTTCCGGTTCACACAATCCCCAAAATTATCGCTCCGTCTCGTGTAAATATTAATTTGACCGTCTGAGCGAGATATGTCATATAATAAAACTTTTTTTTAAATACATATTATATGTATAGAATTAGATAAGTAACAGTGTTATTATTTTCGTAAAATTATCAAGCGCTCCGGTTCGTAAAATTTTCCATTTCGAGCGCTGTGCATGTTACGATATTGACATAAATATTCAAAATAACAATAAAAATATGCTTACTTGTGAAATGTAGTTGCACTATTTGTTTTATTTTTCATATTTGTATCATTACCACAACTTTTTACTGAGCAGATTGCTATTTTCAATTTTAAATGAACATAAAACCGACAGTAGTTGTCAGGGCAACGCCCAAGTTTAGAATAACGTTTTATTAACACGCGTTTAATGTTATCCTTACCCGAGATCGGTTGCCTGCGTAGCCTTACCAGTTGGGTATTTCAGTTCCCATTATTTCTGAGTTCCCTGGGTTTGACTTACCTGCACCCTACCAATACAAACATCATTGGTTGCAAATGCCGCATAGTGCATACCAATGGGCCGACACAATTGGCAATACATAAATAATATCAACATACGTACCAATGAATGGCCAGATTGCTTTAACGCATTCGCTGCTGAATAGATAATGAGATTTTAATTGCCCCCTTTAAAATGCACGTTAATTACATCGATCGGCCGCCTGATCATTACGCGCCGTGTGCGTCTTCCGCGTCCAAAGTATTAATAAATGCGAAAAAGTACTTGTCAAACTTATGCAAATCTAAATAAATGTCTCTGGGGATGAACAACTCAAGCCGTGTCAGCATACTGATCGGCGTTATTAAATAACTGACCGCAATTACGAATTCTTCAATATCCTTTTCCCGAAGTGTCCAATTATTGCAAACTCAGTAAATAGCTAATTTCCGCAACATCCGTTTTCCACATAGCCAGCCATTCCAATGATGCAAATTCATAATAGTTATTTCCTAAATATTCTTTTAAGTTATTATCTTGATTGTTAGTACCTCGATAAATAGTAGATGATAAATTTCATTCGATTATAAGGTCCCGGTCTGTTAGTATCTCAATCTCTATATCGCCCCGCACAGTATCTTATTCAACAGAGTCTCGGACCTCGGAACAGTATTATAAGTATTTTAACATAGCTCTTGTAACATACTCTTATACCGACTGTTTACGCTGCAAATAAAACTCGTTCCTCCGTCCATCGGAGCAACCACCAAATCACTGCTTCTCATCTCTCCTCCTGACGACTCTTCATCACATCTCCTGCTCATCCTACCACCGTGGTCTCGTCCCTCTACAACGAAACCGCAAAATGTCTATCTTATATAATATATCAAAGTTTAATAATCATTTTAAATGATCTTATCTAAATTGTGTAACAAAACCTATGTTATATAAATGTAATAATGATACAAAAAATAAAAATATAAATTATAATAATTATGTTGTTATTTCTTTGTGAGTATGTACATATTATATTACACTGTCAGTTAAAATCATTTTTTTGAATTGAATAGAATGTTATGGCTACCAGTGTAAAATGTCAGTTAGCTATGTGTTTTGTATCCCATGGGTTAAAACAAATCCCTCCAATAATATCCACACAATAAATCATACGTGACTGAAATAAATTTCCACAGTCATTGCCCCATTGCTTATTGACAAAAGCTGTGTGAAGCTCCATGCATAAAAACAAACACTTCTTCATTACCACAACTATTACTAAAACAAACCTAGTTTCCACGAATTTTCAATAAGCTGTTTCACTTGATGCAAAGCGAAAATTAAAATCAAATCTCTTTTGTCAACCGAAAAGCGTTCAACTCGGGAGTAGACTGCAATTTGAATTATTAATTAAAACAAATCTAACGATGATTTTATGCTACGTTGAATTTTCGTTTGCGAAAAAATGATCGGTCTTGTTCGCGCAGCTGGCTTTAATCTTCAACACTGGGTACGTCGACACCCATCTGTTACTAGCAGACAACACGATTTATAAGGCACGCCTGCATAATGCAGTTTTTAAGCTTACTACCTTTTTGTCAGTGACAGCGCTAGTAGATATTATATATATCTTGCAGTAACGAAAAATGATTACATGTAAATTGTACGTAAAACATTTCACCGTGGCACAGTTCGCCGTTAGCTTTCTTATCGGAAAGAGATGACCGTTTATTTTTTTTAGATGCAATATGAACATTAATTCAATTTGCATAACTGATTTTGACAAATTTCATTAATTCAAGAATGAAAACTTAACACAATTGCTGCGTACCTTTTAATTACTTTTTAATTACCGCATTTAAATAACATGTTAATTGGATCGATCGGCCGCTTAACGGGGACACGGCAGCCGTGTCATCCGCGTCGAATGAGTTAACCTAACCTAATAAATTTAATAATCCAGTATATCAGCTATTTTCAAAATTTGTTTACTGCTGGCTTCCTTTAAGGCTATACTTCAGTTGAGGCATGGTCTAAAAAGATCGTGGCTAGGCGATGCGCGGATTGTGCAAATGACGTGTGCCGAATGAAATATAATTTGTCATAAAAATCCAATATGCGTCCATTTAATGTTGTTTACTGTTATATTACTAATAATAATAGTATATTTATTGACATGTTTTCTTTTTTAAGTACATACGTAAAGTTTTTTAGTCATCTTTATAAGACTTAAGAATATTTTCATCCGACGCCAGTGACAAAACAAATCGACGTGCAGACACCTCAACTGTCGGTCTCCGATTGGCGACTAGTGAGAAATTTCGTCGCACCTATTGTTTAAAATTATTTGCCGTGTAAAGTTGAGTGTAAAGTAAAGTGTAAACCGACGAGAACCGTGTTTTATTTAGACATGAATTTTATGTCAGTACTATAATACCTAAAAAGGTTGGACGGCCTTTAATATACGGCCATATGAAGCGCCTAGTTTCAAAAGCCCCTAAAACGGTTTTCATAAAATTTTGAATTAGATATATATTTAGAGATATGTTTTTGTCCACTATATGTTGGTTAGAGTTTCAAAAAAGGCCTAAAACCCTCAAATATTTCTTATCAAAAATTAGTCTTAATTTCAAAACCCCCTAAAACAGTTTTCGTGTGAATTTCAAATTCCCCTAAAATGAATAAGCCAATCAGCAGCTGCTCTGAAGGTCATGTGATACGGATTTCAATATGTCTGCCTGAACAAAATTAAAGTGACTTCGTGTTGATCGCTCTGTAGGTTAATAGTATTTTTCGATATTTATAATAAATGTTGAACTGATTAATGTATCGAAACGTAAGCCCAATGAGTCAAGGAAGCGTTTAGAAAGAAAATAAATTTGGGAAGTCAATATCGAACGCCAAAAAAGTGAATATTGACAATTTCTGCGTGTTATTTGTCCAATAATACAGTGGTGTCTCATCATACTGTCCCTATTGTTGATTATAAAATTACTTGATTTAAAATAATTACAGTTTACCATTGAAAACGTTAAATATGTACCTATTGACTAAATACTTTTTTCACATATTTTATTAATTATCAGGACCGGTTTTACCAACTTATTATTTTCTATACAAATATTTAAAAATGCATAATAACAAAATATAAAGTAGGGACAGTCACTAACTAGAATATAAATAATTATATGTACACTATACCTATGCCATTCATCCAACTACAATAAAACTTTGGTGAGTTATTGTCTGTACATCTGCCAAGGTTTCTGAATTAGAAAAATCACCTTCTTCTTCTTCTTCTTCATTCTATTTTCTTTTATTCGTATGGTTCCTATACCATTCATCCTATTGCAATGAAACTTTCGTCAGTTTTGTGCGCACACCCGCAAAGATTTTTGAATTAGTACAAACATCTTCTTCTTCTTCTTTTATTCTATCATCTTATATTCGTATGCATTGCTATACCATTGATCCGATTGCGATGAAACTTTCGTCAGTTGCTGTGCTCACACCCGTGAAGGTTTATAAATTAGTACGATAGTAAGATAGAATAGAAGAAGAAAAAGAGGGTTATAATAATTCAGAAACCTTCACGGGTGTGCGCACAACAACTGAAGAAAGTTTCACTGCAATCGGATGAATGGTATAGGAACGCATACAAATAGAAGAAGATATAATAGAAGAAGAAGAAGAAGATGGTTGTACTAATTCAGAAACCTTTGCGGGTGTGCGCACAGCAACTGACGAAAGTTTCATCGCAATCGGATGAATGGTATAGGAACCATATGAATAAAAGAAGATAGAATGAAGAAGAAGTTGTTTGTACTAATTCAGAAACCTTCACGGGTGTGCGCACAACAACTGACAAAAGTTTCACTGCAATCGGATGAATAGTATAAGAACGCATACAAATAGAATAAGATAGAATAAAAGAAGAAGAAGATAGTTGTACAAATTTAGAAACCTTCGCGGGTGTGCGCACAGCAACTGATGAAAGTTTCATCGCAATCGGATGAATGGTATAGGAACGCATGCGGGACAAACAAACTTTATATTATATAAGTATAGATAGACTACTGTTCTATTTCATTATTATTTGTAATATTTTGAATTATATAATATGTATGTATACAATAGTAAATTCTATATCGTTAACATAATTTATATTGTTAATTTTAGTCACCTGCTTCGAATAAATATTTTTTTAATTTGTACAAAACATATTTATTTTTTCTCCAAGAAATCAAATCAAATCAATTCTCCAGGAAACCACAGGACGCCTTTTGCAATTTCCTCATGCGCCCCTCCATGCATTACCCCCTAAAATGAAAATCATTTGATTTTTAATTTATTCTCTCATAAAATATGCAAAAAGTGAGTAAGGGATACTAAATATTATACTCTTTATTGTATATAAATCAAATAATAAATACATAAAGTTCACGCATTCAATAGATATGACTTTTTCTCATTTTTCTCAGAACTGTCAAAAGTCGTTTTAGGGGCTTTTGAAACTAGACGCTTCAATTATATTTCCGATTCAACGTTTCATGGTGAAGTGTGATACGGCGAACTGCATACGTACAAGTAGCTTATTTGGAGCTTCCTTGAATATGAATATGTGTATTAAAACAATCAACAACATAAAACTGAACTAGATGCTTCACATCGCCAATGTAGGGCCAAGTGATACGCTCGATTAAGACCGGGTGTGGTGCGTGGCGTGTTTTGGTTTGGAGGGATTAGCTTCAATATATTTAAATTTGCCTACGCGATAATGTTATAAGCGATCATTTTAATGCACACAATAGTAGCGCCTGAATACTGTTATATAAAAGGCTTGCTTTCAATGCAATCACTTTATTAATAACGTTGCAAAAATAGAAGCCATTAGTTATATTTAATTGAAATACTAATAGTATACTTTGATGAAATACTATTATAAACGGCTTACAAACCAATTCAATATACTAACTGTGCCCTATATGAGTACTAATATTGAACATAAAAGCCTCATTTGGTATGTTACTGGATGTAATTGATTGTGGTAGGTCGGTTCTTTCAAATATCATGAAAACGAAACTAAATAATGTACTAATATATACACCTACGAGTATCTTAAATTAGATTTTAAGTATCGGTATATTATATTGCTCCACAACCATCGTCATCTTTGACTCTACAATCAAGAGCAGGTCCTGGGCGTCTTAAGTAGCAGACTCCAAGCCTGATAACTGTCCGCTGCCAAGCACCAATCCAAAAAACCGTTGCACCTACTTATCATCGGCACTAACACCATTCGTCTATCGAAGCCTCAGACATGCATCTCCTTTTCCCCCGTTAGTGCTTTAACAAAACGCGTATACTCCACGTGTCCTACCCACAAAAGTCATCCAATCGAGATATAATGTGTGATTGTATCATTATTCTACAATATATACAGTATAAAGTAGTACAGAGATGGTATGGTAACTCCCACAGAAAAATCTATTGGAGAAGGCATCGAGAAACTAGTTTGTTTAATATATACTTCCCAATAAAATTCTATAACGATATAAAGGCGCTGGGGAACATCTTTGACTATTGTAGATTTAAAAAAAGGAACTTCTTCACACAGCACAGGATAAAAATACTTTCAACACCAACGCCAACGTCAGGTGACATGAAATGCCATGCCAAGAAGAAAAAAATCATACTATTGTAAAATGGAACTACACTAAGTAAAATGATATCTCAATTAATTCCATGGAATAATCTGCGGATAATTCTATTTTAAGTCTTAAGAGATTTTTATATAATTTGCTTATATAAAACAAACTGTTCCTTTCGTTACATAATACATTAATAAGTAAATAACTAACAGGGTTACAATCCAATAGAGAAATTCAATCACAGCACATCGGGATTAGTATTCTAGGTCGTGATCCCGGAATCTTGGAATTGCCGAACACATATAATATGACATTTCATTTTTTTTCCAGTACCAAAGTAGGTACTTAAGGTTATGCCTCAGTTGAGTCATGGTCTAAAAAGATCGTGGCTAGGCGATGCGCAGATTTCGGGTCGCGGGTGCAAATGACGCATGCCGAACGAATTATAATTTGTCATATAAATCCAACACGCGTCCATTTAATGTTCTGTTTATTGTTCTATTAGTAACAATAATAATATATCCATTGACATGTTTTCTTTTTAAAGTAAATGGGTAACGTTTTTAAACATCTTTACACGATTTAAGAATTAATACCCCCGTCGCCATCACTACACAAATTGACGTATTCACACCTCGACGTTCGCTCTCCGAGTGCCAGTGAGTCCAAAATTTCGTCGCGCCTATAGTTGAAAATTATTTGCCGTTTCACAGAAGTAAAATATCAAGAAAATTTTTAAATATTCAATTAATGTTTAAGTACTTATATGTATTAAAAGTATTTTTTTTGAGAATTCACAAATCTTACTGAAAATTCTATGTAGGTATCTATAAAACAGTGTTAATTGTTTTTGTATTCATGGAAATTGAAAAATGTATTATTGGAATAATTCTCAATACGGGCCGCATAACTATATTATTGTTATCGTGGTCCAAATTTTATGGGCCACGAATGATGTATGTATCACTGAAGTATCGTCTTAAAACAAAAATTCGTAAGAAAATATTTCATTTAATACGGATGTTTTTTTTTATATTACGAAGCCTAGGAAAGATTTGTAATAACTGGTTGGGTCGATTATTATCCTAATCCAATCCTTAAACCCGTACAAATATCTAATACCTATTATCTTCATTTATTGTTGTCATCCAGGCGCCTAGCTATTTAACGACACACTAGTCGCCTGCGATTAATACAAATGCCGTTATTCGTAGACTACGACCGTGTTAACTTGCTATAGTGTGACCGTTGTCCAAAAAATAATTCAATTCGAGTCTACTTACGAACTCAGTCAATTGGACCACCTATCAAGTTGTGTTACCGGCACAGGGTGTGTCATACATAACACATCTCTATGACCTTCGAAGCGCTAAATCTTATATGGTTTGAGCGAACGTTGCGTCAAATCATTCATACAAACTTGTCATCATCATTCATATGCATAAGTGTAACCGTGAGAGTGACACTGATAACTAGGGAATCCAATCCCGAACCAAAATTCTGATCCCGGGATTTCGGGATTACAATTTGACAATCCCGGGACTGGTCCCGAGATTGGGATTTTTTTCCATTGTTAATATAAAAATTTTATATTTACAAATAACATTGATAAAATCGGTCAAAAATAAATCTAGTATAATTTATACTATTTAAGACATTTATTGTTAATATTGTATACGTTAAATCTTGGAAATACACAAGTTTAATGGAGTTAATAATATTGTAATATAAATAATAATGTGAATTTAATATGAGATTGCTATTTCTGATAGTAAAGACATAATGAATAGATCAGCGAGATTTAAAATAGTATAGCAAATAATCATGGCGTACTTATGGCCTTTCCGCTTCATAAATCTAATTAGTCAGCCAAATATGAAACTGCCGTAAAACATATGATATCATGGTGGAATTACTTTGTTATTTTGTATTGTTTTGTATTGTTTTACCAATCTTTCTCATTTTTAATAATCTATGTGAAAAACTAAAATGAATCGGCAACCTACACATCAAACTTCATTCAAACTCAGTTTATTTCTAATGTAGTTATTTTGTATTAAAAGTATTTTTTCTGTTATATTTTCCATAAAAATTGATAAAAAAATCAATCCCGAAATCCCGGGATTATGTTAATCAATCCCGGGATTCATAGGTATCGAAAATAGCTCGGGATCCCGGGATTGGATTCCCTACTGATAACCATCCACCTACTAGGACGTGAGTACATGAACCTGGAACCTGCTCTAACCAGACAGCCGAACAACATCAAGGTTAATGCCTGGACCGACTCCCGTTTAAACCGCCTTCCCCCATCATCCACATTCACAATCATCCCAAATTAGAGCTCACTAAAAAAGTGCCGCCAGGCATTTTAAAAGCGTATTAATATTTAATATAATTGTAAGAACATAAATTATAATATTTTGTTTATTATTTATAAACTGTTAACGTATATAATTAATTCACAAAAATAAAAATGGTAATAAAATTACCGAAATACCAAGTGGTGTAAACCCTAGTACCCACTAAAATAATGAAGGCATACTGTTTTTTACAACGGTTCTTGGATAATCTGTTAAATAATCACGCCTGGGTGAGTTATTATTTGTTTTAAGAAAATTTCTCTTGCTGAAATTATGGTTCGTTTATCGCGAAGTTTTCAATCTAAATGCAAATTAATCATAACTTGAGCGATACAAATTCGACCCGAATTTTCATAAATCAACATTAAGTAGGAGGTAGTTGTTTCCTTTTACTATTTCAATAGAGACCGCCTAAAAATAATATACCTAGATAGGTTGACAGATACTTATGACGTTTAAATTGAAATATCATTAACACCCCATTAATACGTGCATGGATTTACTTTTCTGCTAACAGTACGTAATGTACGGCCACAAAAAAAATGCATCGTGGAAATTGCAAGATTACATGCATGAATTAAAAAAGTTCAGAAGCTTCAGAGTTTTCACGTCTGAATGCAGTAGAACGATAGTGGCGTACCTGGTGGTAAAAAAACGAACTACACTCCACATACACCCATTTTGAGGTTAACCGATTTTCACTACCTGTCAAATAGTACTATAAAATGACAACATCGCGTCTCGCTTACGCTTGAAGAATGATATTAGAGAGACAGTCAGTACTTTTACGTGTAAACAGCTATTATCGCGATTGTTTAAAATACACAGTATTAATGCAAGTAAATCAAGCAAAATTCAAGTACAGGTGCATAATTCGTGAATATCCATGTCACTGGTGGTTTGATTTATATGGGTACAACCCGGAAAACAGTATTCAGTTGTCACAGTAGAGACAATCAATATACCTGAGACCAAAAAATCACGGCAGGTGCGTAGTGATGGTAAAGATATCTTATGTCACAATGTGAGTTAAATGCCGAGTAAATTCAACGAGTATATTGGTAATATTTGAAGATATTCGGGGGTCCTGTATTTCTTGCATTTAATGGCTTCACATATTAAGTCATAAACCAAAACTATCAAAAGTCTTGATAAAATTATGGCGACTTAATTTTGCATTATCTTATTAATCTGTTCTCATAACAGAATAAATAAACACAGCGATGAAGCCGTTCTCACATCAATACAATATCACAATCTCCATCTCCCCATACTTTCGTCGAAGTATTAATAATGAAAATATGGAATTTGGCCATTGATATACTTTGAAAAACGTGCTCGCAGTTCGTATGCCATTATCGAAATTGAAAAAGCTCCGATCTAAATGAAAATTACGCACAATGCCAATAATAATGGAACTTTCCGAGAAGAAAATTTTCTTTATTAAATTCTACAATCGTACTGATCCCAATCAGAAAACTTTGCTTATGTGTACCTATGTACATTTCTATAGATGCATTAATTTGAAAATTTTCTTTTGGTGTGAAAAATAAAACACTTTCAATGAGAATGAGATATTAATAATATATCCAGTAGGTAATACTTTTTTTACAGCAATCGCTAGTAATTCCATAAAGTCTTTCGTATGGTTTAATTGGTAACTATCGAATAATTTATACTATTTTATTACAAAGTTTTTATTAGGTCGTATTCTTATTTGTCCGGTGGTTGTTTGTCCGGTACAAATCTTGCAATCGATTTTTAATTAACTTCCCGACTAGCTAAATATTTGAAACTTTTAGAATATATCAGAACACGATGCCAATGCATTCTTTTAATACTTTTAGCCATCTTTAAGTAGAATAATTGAATTCATTTTCAGTTAATTCTGTTGTGTATGAAAAGTTATTTCGGAAGAAATCCGTAATCCAATCCACTATTATTGGTTGTTAGGAAATTATTAATATATACGTGCGTTACTATGGAAATCAATATGAGTATCAAAATGACATTTCAGTATTATTTATATCAAATACAATTTTTTTTTATCGTTTAAGCTAGTCAAGTCAAGTTTATATGATTCAACAGAAAATTTAAAAACGTTGTATATAAAAAAAAGTTCTTTTTATCTTGTAATTATTAATGATTCATTGGTAAATAAATAAATAAAATACGGATCTACTATTAATTGACGTCTTGCTTTTTTTACTTATTTATATACTGGAAATTGCGGGTTATCTAAATTCTAAAGGTTCATTGTATAAAACCGTATTTTAAGCATTGTATCTCACTGCGATCTTGTAAAATAAATTTAAAAGCGCAAATGTACAGCTTTCTACAAAAGATTCTTTTACGATGCAAGAGTTTTGGTATATATAATAACAATAAAAAATACTACGTTGTTGGTCATGATTATTGATTTATACAAACAATTAACAATATTATTAGAACACACACATATAATATTACGACAACCACGATGTATTAAAAGTCTATTAGAGGGAAAAGTATAAATATTGTCAATTTGATAAAATGCGTTGTTACATAGCACTCAATTCTCAGACGGAAACTGAAACTGATTTGACAAAAGAGATTTTTAATTTCTCTCAATGTTGCTATGAATTTAAATAATCAAACGGGATACTAAAGTTATGATCAAATTGAGGTGCATGTCGCCTACGTGTCGCTTTCTGTCACGCTGTCGGGGCGACAAATTTAGTCTATGGTTTCATCATTTTGCAGAATATTTTTAACGATCATCATCTCTGTAAATTCACTGAAGAATGACACTGATGAAGAGTGCTAACTATAATGTATTAGTGATTAGAATTATTATTAATTATTTATGCTAATTTCAATTAATTTTAACAGTTTTACGTGTGCGTACGTTAAAATAACTTTGAATTTTTTGAACAGAACCCAACCTGCAGACCATAAATAATAGACAACATTCTTATAGAAAATACATAGTGCCAACCACTAACCACTAAAAACAAAAAAAACGTGATTTTAACATGACAGTCGAAAAATGTAGGTATGTATAATATGATAAAAACGTTCATTGAGTCATGCAGGTGTCGATGCAGAGCAGTTCAACGTGAGGTGACTTTATTGTTGTTCTGGTGATTTCGGCAGATTTTGCCAACTGACAATGTTAGTTAAAAGGTTGAAAATGTGCTACGGGATGGGAGCATCAGTCTGGTAACATTTTAAACACCAAGAAAAACGACATTACACACTTTTTTCCCATAGCGGCAGCTTACTGTGACGTCACGTGATAGTCAGCGACATACACCATAATACAATTCGCCCTTAAGTCAGAAATACTATAATACTTATTATGGATCCCTTATTAATTGATAACAGTACGTATCATGATAGAAATAACGACATTATTATATACATTTAATGTATTTTTTATATCAATTTGACTCTCAAGTCAGTGACTTTTACTTAACATAAAACAATAAAGGAGATTATGTTTAATTTATTCCATTGTGTACCCCCAAACGTCTCCTACACCTCGCTTTTAGGAGCATGATATCTCTAATGAACTTTTGCAACTTTCATTGAATCTCGTAAACAAAGTGCCGTTAACGTAATTTCTAGATAATGGAGCTCAGACTCAGCCTTCGTCTGTATTGGATAAATAATTATATGTGAACATTATCGTCGTATTAAATCTTTGAGTCTAGACAATGTATGTTGCAGGCTGGAAACGAATCGCCTTGAATAACAGTTATTTCCAATATTAAATAAATACTATTTTTTATTTAATAGGTACTGAAGTTTGAGTTTTAGTAATGTTGAATTATTCTTATTGAAATACCTCAAGACTAGACCAGTTACCCGTTAGGTAAAAAGATGTGAGTAGGGATTGCAATACCGAATGAATATGTCAATAACGGTTTTTCGGTATTTCTTATTGAATACCGAAAGCCTAAATGCCGAAAGCCAAAATCCCGAATGCCGAAATCCCGAATGCTGAAATCCCGAATGGCCGAAATCCCGAATGGCCGGAATCTCGAAGGCCGAAGTCCCGAAAAATAAAAAAATTCAAACAGTAATAATTCTCAACAACTACTAAATCGCAAGCAAAAAATACTACTTTTTATAAAATAAAATGCAATAAAAAAATATATTTTCACAATTAATAATATTTCCACAAACAAAATGGTTTTTTTTGTCTCTCCTGCAAAAAAGTGCGCAATCTTAGCACTTATCTTGAATTGCGCAAATTTTACCGCATAAACAAAAAACCATTTTCTTGTGGAAAAATGGAAACTAAGATATTAATAATTGTCAAAATATATTTTTTTATTGCATTTTCTTTTATAAAAAGTAGTATTTTTTCTTTCGCGTTTTTAGTAACTTCAAAAACAAATACTTATAATTCTCAACAACTGTTATTGAGAATTGTTAGTATTTGTATTTTTTTATTTTTCGGGATTTCGGCCTTCGAGATTCCGGCCATTCGGGATTTCGGCCTTCGAGATTTCGGCTTTCGGGATTTAGGCTTTCGGGATTTCGGCCATTCGGGATTTCAGCATTCGGAATTTCGGCCTTCGGGATTCTGGCCTTCGGGATTTCGACCCAAACCCTTTAAAAATATGTATGCATCATAATTGTAGAACTAGTGATGTTTTACAAATAATTTGAATATATTTATAATTTTAACTAAAGCCCTCAAAAGTTCATCAGTTGCAAATAAGTCCGGCTGCAGGAAAAGCTTCTTAAATTCAACTCTTGTACAGTCATCAATAATTATAGATTAATTGAACATTTTTTTCACGGATATTTTCTATTTCGGAATAAAATTTTGATAATTCGCAAAATATATTTGATGAAATTTGTTTTATTATTTTTTCACTTCTATTGGATTCACTCAATATATTTGCATTTTAGCAGCGCATATCTTATAATTCATTTTCAAAAACGTGAACGAGTGTGCTTTTCTTAATACCGAAAATTCCGGTATTTTGGATTTTTAAAACCGGTATTTCGGTATTCATAAATATTGGAATACCAGTATTGCAATCCCTAGATGTGAGGTTCGAGTCCCACTTTGCCCAGCCTTTTCTTCTGGGACTTTTTTTAATTTAAGAGTTCAACATTCTTAAATCTTGTGTATGGCCAACTGTCTGGCAGCTTCTTTAAGTCGTGTTTGTCGTCTAGGTATCTTTTGTTCTTCAATAAATAGGATTCGATGATATTTCCAATTCCTGTCAACGAATTTTAAATCAAAGTAACTAATTACTAAACCTGATCACCAGACGGCGTCAGAATTTCTCAAGGTATTATAAGGTTTGGCAAGTTTCTATCTACATGTACTGGACGTCACTGGCAGTAATCGATAAAACGAAAATAGTAAATGATAAAACAAACCCCCTTTTGGAAAAAAAAATATTTTTAAAATAAACCTTCAATTCGGATATGCTAGTTTGAAAACTTGCAATATAAATAAATATTTTCTGTACATAACTGCAACGTAATACCCCGTTTACACCTGCATGGCTTTACCGCTGACTGTACATATTATCGCGGCCATAACAAAAAAAGCACGTGTACATACCTACGTATTATCGTGCAAATTGCAAGATTGCACGCATGAATTAAAAAAGTTCAGAAGCATCTGAATTTTTAACGCAACAATTGGACTGTGCGATATATGCGCCTGCGCAGTAGAACGATAGTGGCAAACCTACCGTTAAAAAAACAAACCACATCGCGCAGAGACTCATTTTGAGGTTAACCGATTGATACGACCTCTCAAATAGTAAAAGAAAATGACAACATCGCGTCTTGTTTACTCTTGAAGAATGATATTGGCGAGACACTCAATACTTTTACATGTAAACAGTTGTTATAATGATAGTTTAAAATACACACCATTGGTGCAAGTAAATCCATGCACATGTACAGGCGCTATACGTATAAATATGTAATCTATTTCACAGTGCATAGGTTGCGAATTTCATTACTGACCAATCAATTTAATATTTATTGCTTCATCCATTGTTATTACATTTTTTTAAAGTAAAACTCTCGTTAGGTTGGTACTTCTACTTTTTTCTAATCAAGATAATTCAAAATACCTAATTTTTTTTAAATAGTTCATATTAAACCTTTTACTCGATTCTCAAAAAGTTTATGCGAAACCAGTTGGGAATCACTGGATTAACCTAAAGTTTCATGCATTACGTGAAGTTTATGGCTAGCATCATTGCCATATGTAAGACACAATTCATCGAATTGTGGACACATGTGAAACTGCATGGTCTGTAATGGATAAATCATCTCCTGTACGTCCACTGCATTCTAAAAAAGTGACTATATATTATACTTATATCGATTTTTTAAACATTAGCCATGTATTGTTGTTTAATTTAATAAAACGATTTTTTTTGTAGTAACATTAGCCATGTACTATACTATAAAATACAAAAAAAGTACCATAAAAAAGTTCTTATAGGTATCTGGTTAATCGATTAACCGAATATTAAATTTAAATTACTCATCTATTCGATTATCGAAAATGTCGAGTAATGTAACATGCCTAATTGCAATATTTTCAACTATATCTTTAAAAGCTCTCAACAATCTAACAACTTGTACCTAATAAATAGTTGATGTCGATTTCAATTGATGTGATAAATTCACAAACTTTCCCATTGATTTAATAAGTCATTGTTTATCAAATGGGTTTATCGCAAAACTTTTTGGTTATCCTTACACCCAAACGAGCAATTTAAATTCAATATTTTAAGCCCCCTTTGTTATTTGTTTAATGGGAAAATAATGTGTATTTTAGATTCGGCATTACACAGACGGTCCTTTGAGATAGATTTTATTTTGATAGTATTAATTTAAAATAAATTCTATTTTTATCTACCCTTTCTAAACCAGTTTACTCTTAATAAACACCAATTTTCATTCATTACTTTTATCAGTATATTATTTTCATTTCGTAATAGCGTCTCTTAATATGTGTATTAATACATACGAGTAAGTCGTATAATAATTTGCAATCCCAGGATCCCATTCGATTCGCTTTAATTTCTTAACGCGCAATACCAAAAAAAAACTCTTCATTCAGCAATAGATTGACCCCGGCTGATAACGATATAGAATTGATCCAGGTGTTACTGGAGTTATCCCCGATCAAGAAAAATAAAGCAGTTAACTAGTTGACTAGGGCTGCGGAAGAGAATTGGGCACTCAGAATATTAAAAAAGACTCAGTGCTCGCAGATAAAAAACCGAATATTTATTATTTATCTATTTTCACCAAACCCGGGTTGAAAATAACAATCCCGAAAATCGGATTTCAGTTATATTGTCCGGGATTTCCGGGAAGTTAATTTGTAATCCTATAATAACAAAAAATAATAATCGCTTTTATTTCTTCAATCGCAAACTATTGATATTTCAATATTAATACTATCGACTGAATGTACTTGATGGAATTTGAATTTAAATTCTAATGGATTCAAGCTCTCTTCAACTATTCATAATTTGTTTATTGTATTTTTTGTAACCTTTGACTTGATAGGTAGGTAATGGAGTCTTTACCTACTTTATTGTAATGATTTATTATATAAGCTAGAGTAAATAGAGTTCGTTGTCAGTGTGTGTTTACCTTTGGTGAGTATACACGGCGTCTGAAGATGCCGAAAGGCGAAACCCGGGTCACAAAAAAAGAACTAAATGGAATAGTACAGAGCTTGAATCCATTAGAATTTATTGATATTTCGTTTGACAATTATTTGATAACTGAAAGAAAATACATCCATATTTCAAAGGATTTATATATCTATTGTTTTATTTATTAGACGTTTTCTATGCAAAAAGGTGCCTCGAAACACTGCGATTTCGATGAAGTTTCTACTTAACTGAAGCTTTTATATTCGCTACACATAGCCTCTGGCTACCTACAGCTTTTATTTTGTTTCTATGTTACATTATTTTTATCTACAGTTTGTTGCCGCAGGCTTGTTCACAAGGAAAGTGGTCTAGGAAAATTTACGTTGTTTAACTTATATATTATAACTACATAATATTATATATCACGGGTGGAGAACTTACGACATTGTAGGTCACTACGAGCGGCTTTTTTCTGTTACATTATTTTGTTTAATATGTTTTTCTTCCTTTTTAATTATCTTTATTTTTATCTTAGAATTAACAAACTACACCAAATATTAAGAGAAGATCCAATAAAATAATCGTATTTAACTGATTGCCAATAATAACAAACAGTAAGTCATAAAAGTTAATTATGAATAATAGAAAAATATGCAATAAAATACCTCCCAAGTACGTCTTCGTTGACAAAAACATGCTATTAATATTTTCAAAAAAATATTATCGCAAATCTACATAACCCAAACCACAGTGTCTTCGTCCTTAATCAGGTCCAAATGACGACCCTGCATAAAGTAACTCAGCTGAAACTCTAGACCTCCATGCTGCATCCAAGTGATAAAAAATTTACTACAAAAAGCTGTAATAGCTTTCACAACAGTTATTAAAAGATTCTTCTTCTTCTTCTTTCACCGTATGATATGTTGAGGTAAGCTGTTAATATCCGCCACAAATAGTGCACACTAAATTTTGTCAGTCAAAGGTACGTATTTATTTTCATTGAAATGAGACTACAATTTTATTTACAGATGGTAGTTTTTAAAATTCAATTAAACCCTGCGAAACCAAGCCATAATAAATAATAGTCATCTATGAAACATCTAAAATTATTCAATTAAATTATACATAACTTTGGATATTTTATAGATAGAATAATATTTTTATCTATTATGGTTTGGTTTAGGTAAGGTTTAATGAATAAAAAAAAGGATGAACCAACAATATGTGTAATATGTATTCTTAATCCAACGAAAACAAATAAGTATGAATGCAAATGTGTGCACAATTTTGTCGTATCGCCAAAACTATACGGCAGGGTTTAATTGATCTTTAAAACTAACCAACGCCATCTGTAAATTTTAGTCTTAGTTCAATAAAAACAAATACGTATGACTAACAAACTTTAATGTGCACTATTTATGGCGGATCTTTTCAGCCTACATCCACCCTTCGTTACTGGTAGGTATATAAAAATATTTAAAAAGAATCCCAAAAAAATGTTAGTTTATGGCAATTTTACAACGTTTTTCTTAGCTCGTATTCTTATGTGTCCGGTGGTTCTTTGTCCGGTACAAATCTTGCAATCAATTTTTAACTAACTCCCCGACTAGCTAGACATTTGAAACTTAGAATATATCAGAACACGATGCCAATGCATTTTTTAATACTTTTAGCCATCTTTAAGTAGAATTGAATTCATGTTCAGTTAATTCTGTTTTGTATGAAACGTTATTTCGACACCATTATTGGTTGCTAACTAAATTATTAATATATACGTGCGTTACTGTGTAAATCTATATGACATGTCAAGTTCAAATTTTTTTGATCGTTTAAGCTAGTCAAATCAAGTTTATATGATTCAACAGAAAATTTAAAAACGTTATATATAAAAAGTTCTTTTTATCTTGTAATTTTTATCATTAAACCGTATTTCTATGTTCTCTCTGATGTGCCGGCGCGATATTTGAAATAGTCGTGGTTTTTTAATTAAAAATAAAACATTGATTTTTCTATAAAATAAACTTGAAATCCGTGAAATTATTCGTCGGTATTGTGATATTTGTGAACGTCGTTCATATAATAAAAAATATTTTTTTGATTTACATTTTTAGATACTTTACACCTAAATATGAAAATTATCAATTTCATCTTTCGTATTCCATCTCTAGTAACATTAAACTTCCTGTAATACCGCGTTCAAAATTTATGAAAACGTTCCCAACCCCTGATTATATAATACTACCTACATATTTTTCCTTGTCGAACTAGTAATATGCCACCAATTTATTAAAACGGTCGAGTTATTAATGTTGGTAATTCGGTTATTAATGGTATTTTTCCGGTGAAATTTTGTAATATGACAAATCAAATTATTTTTCTTACTTAAAGTTTCACCACAGTTACAACGGGCTTGTCGCTTATATTATGTATGTAGCTACGTATTTGGCTACAAACGATGCATGTAAAAAATACTTTTTTTTTTAATTATTCATGATAAATTGTAGTTAAATTAATATATTTTATTATTATTGTAGTAGTGCATTTTATTATTATTATAGTGGGCACTTCGGACATGGCACCAGGGATGGCCGAGGAGACATGTTAGTGGGGTTTGCGGAAAACCACAATCTCTACATCATGAACTCATTCTTCAAAAAGAAGCCTTCCCGAAAATGGACATGGCGAAGCCCAGCAAAACGAACCAGCGAAATCGACTACATCCTCACCGACAAGAAGGATATTTTTCTGGACTGCACAGTCATTAACAGATTTAATGCTGGCAGCGACCACCGAATGGTAAGGTGTAAAGTATAATTTAACATCAAACGTGAGAGATCCAAACTGATGCAGAAGCCCAGAGTCCGCAGAGGCTTGAGAAGCAGAGTCGAATTCTAACAAGAGCTGGAGAACAGGCTAGCGGCTTTCCAGGCTGAAAATGACCTCATCTCCCTACAAAACACCGAGGCAATAACAAAAATCATTATAGAATCTTCGGAAGAGACAGTTGCTGCTGTGGTTGAACGAGTAAGCAAACTTTCAAAGGAAACGTTGGATCTTATGAAGCTGCGTAGGAGTACAAAAAGCGAGCAACAAGTTGCAAATGATCTCGAGTACTCCACGCTGTGCAAAAATCTACGTAAAAACATACGAGAAGATCTTTGTAAGTTCAATATGAACCTTGTAGAATCAATTGTTCGCCAGGAAGGAGCTTACATAAGAACAAGCAGCATCTGTCAATAGGGAGACGGCAGATCACTACACTAAAAGCGCAAGATGGAAGTATCGTGCGTAACTGGGATCATCTACTGGACACTGTTGTAGAGTTTTACAGCGCTCTATACAAAGATGACACTGACATCAATTCAGATCTTCCGGTGAACGGAGAATATGGAGATCCTCTTCCCGAGGTTACTACCACAGAGGTGGAATATGCTATAATGTGCATGAAGAGTGGGAAAGCTCCGGTAGAAGATGGGCTGACTATCGAGGTTCTCAAACGGGCCGGGAGGACGGTGAGCGAAGTGCTCGCACATCTGTTCACGTCTTGTCTGCACGAAGAGAACATCCCAGAGTCATGGGAAAATGCCTCCATTATTATTCTCCATAATAAAGGAGACACTGAAGATCTGAAAAACTATCGACCAATTAGTCTACTGCCAATTATGTATAAGTTTTTCACGAAAATACTCTCAAACCGTCTCGAAACAGTTCTAGACGAGAACCAACCAAGAGAGCAAGCCGGATTCAGAAGAGGCTACAGTACTATGGATCATATACAGGTCGTCAGGGAAATCATAGAGCGTTACCAGGAATACAAACTGCCATTATATCTTGGTTTTATAGACTATGAAAAGGCGTTTGATTCCATCAAATAACTCTCAATTATAGACGCCCTTAGCAACCAAGGAATTTCCAGACGCTACATTAACATAATATTGAATAGTATATATAGTGATGCCACAGCATGCGCGAAACTCCACAAACGGTCGTGTAAATTCCCCATTAACAAAGCTGTCCGGCAAGGTGATACCATTCCACCTAAACTATTCACCGCTACTCTTGAGGACTTATTTAGGAAACTTGATTGGGAGGAAAAAGGTGTTCCAATTAATGGGGCGCACCTCAGTCACCTGCGCTTTGCAGATGATATTGTTATACTCTCACAAGACCCGAAAGACCTCCAAGGTAGAATGCAAGAACTCGCGGATGTCAGTCAAACGGTCGGTCTTAAGATAAATGTCTCAAAGACAAAAGTGATGAGGAACCGTTTTTCGGACCCTGCGATTATCTGTATTTCTGGCACCCAACTCGAGCAAGTCAGCAGCTACGTCTATCTCGGACAGCAGGTGTCCATAGACGGAAGCATCCACGATGAAATTGCTCGAAGAACAAAGCTGGGATGGAGTGCTTTCGGACGTCTGAATAGTATCTTCAAGAGTGACCTACCATTATGTCTTAAGCGTAGGGTGTTCAACCAATGTGTGCTACCCGTGCTCACGTATGGCTGCGAGACGTCCAAAGGCTAAGAGTCGCACAGCGAGGCATGGAGAGGTGTATGTTGGGCATCACGCGAAAGGACCGTAAGAGAAACGAATGGGTTAAGAAGCAGATAAGAGTACGCGATGTAATATACGTTGCCAAACAGCTGAAATGGAGATGGGCGGGGCACATTGCTCGCCGAAAGGACGGCCGCTGGCCGTCATCCAGTGGTACCCAAGGGGCACGGAACGGCCACATGGTCGCCCTAAAAGCCGCTGGAATGACGAACTGGTAAAGTTCGGCAGAAATACGTGGCGGCGAACGACACAGGACCGAGAGAGTTGGAGAAAGCTTGGGGAGGCCTTCATCCAGCAGTGGATTGACCCCGGCTGATGATGATGATAGTAGTGGACAATTATTTGTTTATTGAACATACATAATTTGAAAACACTTCTGAGAAATATAATATAAGCAATAGAAAAATAATAAAAATAACTTTTTATATACAACGTTTTTAAATTTTCTGTTGAATTATTATGCTCCTCGATATGCTCAAACTTGTACTTGATATGAATTAAATAAAAAACAAACAAATATAGAATACTGAAATGTCATTTTGACATTTCATTTTGATTTCCATAGTAACGCATGTATATATTAGTAATTTTCTTGCTCGGACCACCCTCTTAGCAACCAATAACAGTCTTTTACTTTTTACGGATTTTCCTGAAATAACTTTCCATACAAAACAGAATTAACTGAAAATAATTCAATTCTGCTTAAAGATGGCTAAAAATATTAAGATAATGCATTGGCATCGTGTTCTGATATATTCTAAAAGTTTCAAATTTCTAGTTAGTCGGAAAGTTGGTTAAAAATCGATTGCAAGATTTGTGCTGGACAAACAACCACCGGACAAACAAGAATACGAGCCAATAAAAACGTTGTAAAATCAGCCAGTGTGACCAACTGCCGTTGCAAAAACGTCAAAAACATGCCAGACGGGGTACGAAAACAAACTATTTGGCAGGAAAAAACGCTAGATTTTGTTAAAATGTTTTTTTTTCTACTGAAAACGAAATCAATATCTTTTTTTCGCCTTTTTTAAAAAAAGTAAAAATTTTGAAAAATAATTGGCTACCTAAATTCACACTATATTTTTCCAGAGACTTACCTAAATATTATTTACAAAAAAAAATCGCATTCTGTCCTATTATTTGTATACATTCAATAGGTACCGCACTATAAATATATACGAATGTTGTTTTATTTCTCATGTACCGACCTACATTCATTAAGTACCTAGCTATCTGATGGTCAGAAAATTGATATGCCTTAAATTATTATAAACTAAATATCTAGCGTATTTTCAGCATATTTAAAGCTGTTGGAGGCATCAAAACACGCTAGTAAAAACGCCACAAGCTGGATGCCTATCTAAAAATGCTAGATCTGGCAAGTAAAACGCTAATTTAGTAACGCTGCACCCAGCAGGAAAAGATTTTTTTCTATTGGTTATATAATATGTCTGTTCAAGAAAATTATGCTACATTCTTAAATCTTGTGAATTATTCGTGGAATAAAAAAAATAGTAGGTTGAGCTTTTTTTAAGCGGACTGTAATTATTTTAAGGGATAATGACGAGGTCGGATCTGGGGGTGGGGGCGATGGAACAGAATTCCAGACACTGACCTTTGTGATGATGTATGATGGCTCCTTGGTCTGGTTTCAACTTTCGCTCGCGCGGTGTTGTTGTTTTGGGTCACCCGGTTCGTACACTTTGTGACACAGCTTTATGGATTATATGTGAGGGTGTATGAATGATGATGATAGCTTATGAATGAGTCTTTATCTATTGTGTCAATCACTTAAGCGACGGAAAGCTATTACAAACCCGCTCACGCCCGCTATCGAGATGCAACTGAATGTTCTTTGTAACACCGTCTCTCATGATCCGTAATTGCTTATTGATTGTCTGGTAACAATAACACTGGGGATTAAGAGGTGAGTGAGGAGATATGGAGTGGAATGGGGACATAAATGGCCCAACCAATAGTTAATTTAATTTATTTATAATTGCGATCGACTTTTAATACCATTTAAAATATAATTCTAGCTACCAACCAAATTCATATAGATTTTAGTAACATGATCTATGAAACTAAAATTCATCAAAAACACTCATTTATTTGGAGCATAAATACATATTTGAAAAAGAACAACTTATATAATCTGAAACTTTCATAAAGAAAAGTCACATCAAAAAACAAACGTTGAAAGTGGGATAGGATGTATGCCAACAAAGATAATCTTAATGAATTTTCAGTAAGTATGCGATTCAGAAAACTACGAACTTTATTTTGCTATCATTCATTGTATACACGAAAAAGCCGATTCATATCCTAAGTGTGTGAACTAAAAACATAAATATGATAATATTATATTCACTATAATATTTTTATTTCTCTTTGGAGATTTAATTTAATTCCTAGATTTTAAGCTTAGATATAAATATTTACATTTTCCAACATATTTTTTACTAGGTACGTCACTTTTAACGATTTGATATTTTTTGTATATTTTCTGAAAAATAGTTTTCGTCTAACTCTGATATGACACCTTGATTCTTACCTCTAAGGAAGGCCGACTATATAGAAGCCATAGCACTCAATTGTGACTTACAATTACGGTAGTTCTAGTTATTGATTATACAAATGCAATGCAGTAACTTGTTTGCAATAAATGTAGATTTTCGATTGCATATTACGATTTATTTAAATATGCAGCAATCATCATTTTCTACAAACAGTTTACCATATTACATTCGAAATATCAGTAACAATTGCTATTAGCACTACTATCAAAATCTAGGGTTACGTGTCACGGCCTAATTATAGTGGGCATTGCCCAAATCTCTGCGTCAAATTTTAAAATACACCAACAACAAAAAAAAAGAGGAATCAATTCGAATCCGAATTCGTACAATTTTGCCATTTTTTTTTATTATTAATAACCATATCCTTGTTTTTTTTTGTACAAGGTGGTTGTTAGTAATTTTGAACAATCACAAACACCCAGACTTTGAAGCAATCACATAAATATATTGGGTCTTCACTGGGAATCGAACTCAGAGCTCCCGGATAGAAGGCCAGCGCGTTACGGACTGCGTATAGCGCGAGAGCTGCCGCAATTTTGCCATTGCAATGATCGATGTTACCATGGTGGAAGATAACTTTGTTTACAATCATGACTGTGTTTTCTTCTTAGTATTTCTCCTAAAGCTTATTGTATATAAATATAAAGAATTTAAAGTTATACATATTTATATTTTCTAGAAAAATCAACACTGTTGAAATTTTAAAAGGATACATTAAAATTATGAATTATTAAAAATTCTTTCTATAGCATTCGGAAGAAGGTATTAAACTATATGTTTGAATGATAAAAATAAACATAACTTTATACATATAAGAATAGGTACGATGAATTTGTCCAACGAATGCAGATTTAGAATAACACTTTCAGTTAACACTATAAAAGAAAAGTAAATGTCTTGTTTAATCAAAACACGTTTCTTTTTTTATATTTTTATACACGTAAAAATATATCGGTATGTATTAAATCGCAGCTTTCTAATTTTGTCGCTAGAGACCCCTAGTAGCATTACCCTCCCCCTTAAAATAATAAGGTTACCTATTCTTGTAATTAACTTAATTATTATTCAAATAAATTCAAGGATATTAAACTGGCAACACAAATAAACAACTACCTACTTACATATTGTGTAGGTATGACATATTAATACATACTCTCCATTAAAAAACACGATTATTAAAATTTTCTTCCAGTTTATTTAGTGCATGGTTTCTCAAAGTGGGCGCTACCCCTCTGTTAGGCTTCGGCCATGTAGACAGGTGCCTTGCTTGGTGGCTACATGCTAGTTGACATGTCCTAGTGAACGAACGCACACTATTATATCGCAATGGCCACACTGCACGCTTCGCGCCTCATTACGTGATTATGAGTCACAAACGTGTTGGTTATTATTGTGTCACCTAGTGATTTTGCCATTATCTATGGATTTTGCAAGATGGCGGATGTTTCTTCAGTATGACAAACGTCAAACATCGTATATTTTGAGTTTATGAATAATGACGCATGGGATGAATAATTGACAGTGGGTACGCACGCAACAAGTTCGAATTTGCACTTTCGAAATTTTAAACTTAAATTCTCTGTGAGAAGTAGCTTTCTGGTTAGTTTTGAGAGTGTCACTCTCTATCGTTGTTGACTCGAGCGCTCGCAAATGTCAAATGAATTTGTACCTAACCACGTAGCGTGGAATGTGGCAATAGTGTTTTTAGTAGACAAGCATAGCATCTAGCTCAGGACTGGCGAAGCACCTGCCTATGTGGCCGAAGCCTTAGTGATGTAAGGATATTAAAGGCATTGAGCTTTAAGTGGGTAATAAGTTAATATAGAGCCTAGAATAAATAAATTTGTAGCAAGTAGCAACGCACTGGGCTCGTTTTTCTCATTAGTTAATAGTGAGCAATCTAGTGTGTGCGTCTATTGACGAATAATTGACCGTAAATTAACAATCCCTTCCAGTGCAGCTAATCGAACTTCCTTTTTCAAGTGAGAAACGCCCCCAAATTTATCATTTAATTTTACGCAGTCGTAATGTACGGATTTATCAATTTACGTAATTTTAAGATTTTAATAGTAAAAATTTGTCTAAAACGATCAGGAGTGATGTTAGGATTATTATTAGCAAACTTTTGGTTTATTTCGAAGAGAAAACAAAGTCGCATCTAAAAGGAAGGCCGGTACATTATTTAATCACGCATTGCCGCCATGACAGGTACGTCACTGAGAAGTCTTCTATGTATAATATTTTTGTTTCTTTGTTATTTCAGTTCTAAGTTGTATCATTTCCAAGCTTTTTGAAATTCCAAATTTACAGTTATAATAAAATTATTACATTATTAGGCCGACCCAAATGAGATACTATGATTTAATTTTACTGATTTAGAAAGTAATATCATTTTTTTAATGTATTGATTTTATTCAGACACGTGTTTTGTAAATGTAAATGTCACAAGGTGAAATCTAATCTTGTTTGGTAAGAGATAAAATATGTACAAAGGATTTTTTTGGACACGCCATGAATAGAATAATCTCCCTTTCAATTCGTATTTACGGTTTTGCAGAAGTGTCATAAGAAGATCAACATAATATTATTTTTGGTCTCTGATTCCGGGGATAGTGTTTTCAGCGTGTACGAAGATTAAAATTCTGATTTCATAAATGGTTTAACGAAACCAAACACGTATGACAGAAACGGGTCAAAAAAAATTAATACGAAACCAAAAAGACCCATTGCCATTCCCGGGCTAATGAATGCTCGTTTGGTAAAGACAATTTATTACCGCACACACTTGCATTGCGACAATAAGTAAAATAAGCAAAGAAGTAAAATATGCATTCTCCGAGATAACGCGTCGTTAAAATGCGAGTTTTTGCAATATAAATTGTACCGCGTTATGCATTTATAAAGGGTTATTAAATCACTACTATAGAATTTTAAAACGTCATAGCGGCCATTTTTACCACGTTTTTCTTATCTCGTATTTCTTGTTTGTCCGGTGGTTGTTTATCCAGTACAAATCTTGCAGTCGATTTTTAACTAACTTCCCGATTAGCTAGACATTTGAAACTTTTAGAATATATCAGAACACGATGCCAATGCATTTTTTAATACTTTTAGCCAGGGCTCGAAATAGAACGGAGCGCCGTTCCGGCTCGTGAAATTTGTAAAATTATCGCTCCGTCTCGTGGAAAAAATATGTTGACCGTCTGAGCTAGATAGGCCATAGAATAGAAAATCTGACACACTTATTTTCATAAAATACACATACGATTTGATGACTATGTAAATATCTTCAGAAAATTTGTCGAGCGCTCCGGTATGTAAACTTTTCCATTTCGAGCGCTGCTTTTAGCCATCTTTAAATAGAATTGAATTCATTTTCAGTTAATTCTATTTTGTATGAAAAGTTATTTCGGAATAAATCCGTAATCCAATTATTATTATTAATTTATACATGCGTTATTATGGAAATCAAAATGACATTTCAGTATTATATATTTGTTTGATGGTTGCAAAATAGCAAAAAAATGATTTGTTGACACTTGCCTTATTTGTCCTTAATTATTAATACATAGAATTGTCAAGTTTATATGATTCAACAAAAAATTTAAAAACGTGGTATATAAAAAGCTCTTTTTATCTTGTAATTATTTCTGATTCCCACCGAAATTGACTTTTGTGTTTAGTGTTGTTTGTCAAATCAGCATGAAAAGATTTGTACAAAAGATAATGAAATTCTGACGGCAATATTAAAATATAGGTACGTATAATATCAATTTCCTAGCTGCTAACGTACTTATGAACATAATCTTGGGGTATTTCGGGGTCAGTCTCTACAAAAAGACAAATTAGATTTTGATAATGACACGTGTACGTAACTATCTTCAGTGGTGTGTTGTGTATGTTTTCATTTTTTTTTTTTCTTATAATGTTTTCTATTTGTATTTGTATTAAAACTTGCTTTATTATAACCGTTATTACAACGTGTTTCTTAGCTCGTATTCTTATTTGTCCGCTGGTTCCTTGTCCGGTACAAATCTTGCAATCGATTTTTAACTAACTTTCCGACTAGCTAGATATTTGAAACTTTTAGAATATATCAGAACACGATGCCAATGCATTTTTTAAATATTTTTAGCCATCTTTAAGTATAATTGAATTCATTTTCAGTTAATTCTGTTTTGTATGAAAAGTTATTTCGACACCATTATTGGTTACAGGGGTCTGCGGTCCTAGCAACTAAATTATTAATATATACGTGCGTTACTATAGAAATCAATATGAGATGTCAAAATAACATTTCAGTATTATTTCTATCAATTACAAATTTTTTTGATCGTTTAAGCTAGTCAAGGTCAAGTTTATATGATTCAACAGAAAATTTAAAAACGTTGTAAATATATAAAAAGTTATTTTTATCTTGTAATTGTTTTAAATCTAAATATCATGTTGTATACATCTAAAATTAAGAATCTGTTAAATTATTATTTATTATTAAATACTGAACACACACAAGATTTACGAATGTTTCATTATCTTTGTTGATAATTTGTTATGCACAATATATTTTTTAAGTAAATTATTAGGTACTATATTTTTTTTTCATTTTATTTAATTTAAGTTTTGTTAGCATTGTCTTTATCGACAAGTCGTTATCGTCAACACTGCAACCCAGTGTGATCTTTTCAAACTTATTCCACTGCTTTAGCCTCCGGGATGGTGTCTATTTTTTCAAACAACCACCGAAGTCTAGGCTTTTTCTTTTCCTTATATTTAAAAAGAGAATCTTGGGTGGTTTCATATCTTCTGTCCTTAAAACATGCCTGCCCAACAAGTTGACCCATTTTCACGTGTGACCCAATCCAATAAATGGAAAAAAATATATAATAAACCTTCATAAAAAACAATATATTATATTATGCAAAATAGGTGTACAACGTAAAATGTAAAAGTTTTCAGAAATACTTCTTTTTCTTTTGATCATGTCCGATCTTAATAGGACAATTTGGGCCTCCACAGAGTGGTAGTTTGTATTAACAGATTTTTTTATTATGAGAAGTGGATGTTAGGTCTAGGTTAAAAATTACTAAAAATTAAAGTTAAAATTAATAATAATAATTTAGTTGCTAGGACCCACTTAGCAACCAATAATAGTTTTACTTCTCTTCCGAAATAACTTTTCATACAAGACAGAATCAACTGAATCAATTCTACTTAAAGATGGCTAAAAGTATTAAAAAATGCATTGGCATGGTGTTCTGATATATTCTAAAAGTTACAAATGTCTAGCTAGTCGGAAAGTTAGTTAAAAATCGATTGCAAGATTTGTACCGGACAAAGAACCACCGGACAAATAAGAATACGAGCTAAGAAAAACGTTGTAAAAAAACTTTGTAAAGATACAAAAAGCTCCGTTTGCGCATATTTCATGATACTTGTTTATTATTTATAAATTTAAATAAAAGACAATAATATTATGTAGTATTTATCCGCTTCAATGTGACATTGTCAGGCACATATATCTACACAATGTTTGTGACGAAGTTGGGAAATATTGTGGCATTTTTTCACTCACATCAGAGCAATACTGGAAAATGAGACCTTCGCATATCATTAGAGACGATCAACTCTTGAAGAAAGTACTTAGTAGATTCATAGACTATAGATACATCTAGACGCCACCCGTTGCATTGCTAAATGAAGCCGCGTGCCGTGCGTTTGGTAGTAGATTGGTTTTCTCTACATCATCCCTTCCAATAAACGATGCGACAATGTCAACAAACACTGAAGTTATTGGATATATACAAATTAAATGCCAATAATTGTCCCAAGAGATTGGTATTGTTGGGATTTCAAAAATAATTGGCGACAAATTTGTATTCGTTAAACTTCAACGCAAAACAGGGTAGTTTCATTTGCAGCTATGAACAATGGTATAAATTTGGGGAACGAAATATTTTCTATATTACATATATCAAATCAGAACAACCCGGACTATTGCATGGTAAAACTACTTCGCTACTGACCTATAAGTTACTACAGACGATATGAATGATCTTCGGCTTTATTATTAGTGGCATTTATTTTAAATTCACTTGATGACCAATTTGATAGCTGCTATCGAATCCGAAACTACACGCCGAATTTAAAACATGATATTACATACCAGCGTGTTACCATATTATTACATACCGCCTGGCAGTGGCGAAGGGTGACTTTTGGAAAGAGGTAGGCTATGGAGATCTGATAAAAAGAGCATACTTGTCAGGTATACTTACGAGAATAGTACGATATAACGACACACTAATTCAATGAAACTTCAAAAACTCATTGACGACATAAAAATGAGCGATGTGTTTAAATTACGTATTTTTCAAAACATTTATACCCATCAAAAATCATTAGATAAAATTTATTTTTATTTATAAAAACAATCTATACTTACTTATTTATTAATATTCGATTAAACGCTGTTGAAATTATTTTTTTAATTATCTAATTATTAATGATTTTGGACAAAGTGTGCAGTCGTGACAACATTATTATGCGCGAATGTTTTAGGCTCTGCGATAGGAGCTTACCTTATTTCGTACAAATCAGCAGACTTGCTGAGGTTACGAGACGTAAAGTCCATACGAAAAAAATTCAGAATTATTTCACACATAATCGGAGATTTATTTACGTCGAGACGTCGCGGCGTTTATTATTTATTTACGGCGCGGCGCGCTGTGGTATATTTTTTAATACCTTTGCAGTTGTTTTGTAAACTGTGTAATACTATAATACATTCCTACATATACGACATCTCTCGTTGGCAAAATAAATTATTTTTATATAACATAAAATAATGAAGTGATTAAGTATATAAATATGTGAATATGCAATTAAAAAATATTTTTCTTAAGAAGGTAGGCTTTAAATAATCGCCTAGTATGGAGTCTTCGCCACTGCCGCCTGGTGTCCATATGCTCCAGTTTAAGGGGCGGATATGGCAAAAGAAGAAGAAGGTTACATACCAGAATCGACCAGTTTTGTTACCGTAATAAAATTATATCGAAACGAATGTTAACTAAAATCGCCCAATGGAAGATTTAGTTTATAATCGTCTGGTGTCCATATGCTCCAGTTTAAGGGGCGGATATGGCAAAAGAAGAAGAAGGTTACATACCAGAATCGACCAGTTTTGTTACCGTAATAAAATTATATCGAAACGAATGTTAACTAAAATCGCCCAATGGAAGATTTAGTTTATAATCGTGATGCCACTAATATGGAGCATGCTGTATTTGTCGAGAATTATTTGATTTATAGGACCAATTTCTATTTGAATTATCAAAATGGCGAGCCGTTCAGGAGGTATGTGCGCTGTTTAGGAGAGTAAATACCGTAATTCAAATCTAACAAAACAATATGTCCCCATATTCTTAATGATTTGACTAATAGTATACCTAGTTACAATTTGAGTAGCTATATGTTATATTACTTGTATAGTTTGTTAAATAAATAACCCGTCAAATAATATTATATAATATTACTATGAGACCTAAATTTAAGAGGTAGCTAATGTGATAAACCAAATAAATACTTACATGTCAAAAAACACAAGATATAAATGCAAATTAATGTTGCTATTATAAACAAGCTGATTATCTTCCATCTTTACTAATAATACAATTGAAGTGTTGCCTGTGACTTTGAAATATTTGCATTTTGATTAGCGTTTTCACTATATCCATGAAAGCTATGCACAAAATATAGGTTTATATTAATTATTTGTTGGCTATCTGTATTCAAAGGTTACTAGACTAATTTAATCAAACTTGCACCGCGTATGGATTTCGTTGGTACCAATTTAGTGAAGCCTCGTCTTGTTACATCAAAACGTTCCGAAGTTCAGATAAAACTCAAATATATAAAGTAATCAGATTGCAGCGACAGCGATAGAGTACTGATATAAGGTACGGGTAGAGGGACTCACCTAGATGTACCCGTTGTTTATTTCTCCATTACACATGTTTTTCTACCTTTCATGTCTGTATTTCAGGTGAATGCAGTCCCGGGCTATCGCAATTCGGTGTATTGTTATGGAACCTTTCTAAAAATCAGAATAACTACATCATGCTGAGCTTCGAGAATGGCGGGTACTGGGTGTGCGTTTGAGATGAAGAAACGACGTTGGGCCTGGCTCAGATAGTTGTCACCGATGCCTCAAGAGTCTCAATCTGACTTACCTTTTCTTGAAGCCGACTGGGTCTCGCTAAATAACATTCGTAGTGTTTATTAATTAATACAAGTTTGCACAGATGACCAAGTTGAATAAATCGACTTCAAAAGTAATATTATATGGTATTTCAAATTGAACAAAAAAATATTTTTATATAAATGAGGTGTTTATTGTTCTCCAATAATGCATTTTTACTATTTCAAGATAAAAATATGTATACTTATTTACCCTTGTTATTGTTTTTAGTGTCTGAAAGCGGATAATTCAAGCTATAGTGTATAACATCATTATTCTTGAAATGTAATCCAATGTTATGAATGAAAAATATTAACATTTTTTCATACCACGTATCTCGTACAAAATAGGAACATGTTTGAATCCTGTTTCATGCATAAATAATAATATATGTGGTGAATGGTGATCCAAAAACTACCCCTAACTCGCTTTTTTGATTAAGTATGTCACTTGTAGTCGTTTAATTCTCAGCACCTCAATTACTTTATGAATGACTACACAATTTCATATACACAGCATAACATACTAGTAAATAAGGGTTGAACAATGCAATAACTTGTTAGCCAAATATCAACAGATTATTGTGTTATATTGTTAATTTTAGTTTTTTATTCTAATGTGTCCATCAATAAAAATTTGGAAGCAGAATATATAACGAAAATAATTGACTTCTGACAGCCATTACCTATTAGTATTATTACATCGCAAAAAACTATTCTCGGTGGAGTGGTTTATAAAGTTTTTATTAAACATAAAAAAGTTTCACGCAAGATTAATAATATTAAAATTGATATCCTTCAGGGAGGTTATTAATATTAATAAAAATGATTTAAAGGGTTAAATCTAAAAAAAATGTGGGTTAGAAATAGTGTAAAAACTTAATGATTATAATATTATATGTTTTAAAATCAAATCAATGTTAAATTTACCAAATTTAATTGTAATTGATTGGTAGGTTTTATTCCGTCTAATTTAGAAAAAATCTTTTTTTTTCTTATAATTAAAACCAATCTGAAACACAAAATTATGTGCCTATATAAATATACTGAATTCAGAGAAATAAAGTTTTATTACTTCGGTAAGTCCTCCCATATTGAATTATACTCAATCAAGCTACCTTTTTTTGCTTGTGTCCTTTTTGTATTAATACAGCCTATATACGTTAAGTATCTTTTCTTGTACAAAAATCTCGTTGTGTATATAAATTAACAGGATCTCCGCCGTTGGTTAAATCAACAATTTGGTCACATTTTCTGATTTCTAGTAATACATATATGTATGTATATTATCATGTATTTTAACGTGATTCAATGAAATATTTTAAGTTATAAAATCAGTGTCCAACATACTCGTGATTTATAATTGATTAAAATGACAAAAAGACAGATCAAATAGACGTAAATCATTTGTGACATAAAAATATATTACGTTTGGTGTAAAATTAAACATTCATTTAAACTGTCATGCTTGTTTCAGGATATGAATATAATATTATTATTCGAAATAAAAATATATATATCTATACGCAGAAGAGCCACAATGTATATTACATTGTTGAAATATACAGTAATGTTTTTTGAGCAATAATTCTCGTTGTGTTATACTTTCGAGTATTATAATTAAAATCGAAGTGAAGTATTACTGTAATATTACTAGGGCCATCTTTTAATACGAATACTGAATACTAAACATGCAATTTACTGTAAAACTAAATATTATACAATTTAAAAAAGGTTTAAAAATAAGTGGCTATCTAAAAACTGTAAAAAGAAAGGTAAATCATTTTAAAATTCAAAGACATGGTTAGATAACATTACTTATCTGCTTTAAAAAAACTGTTATAAAATGTGCGCTCGTTGAACAATTTTATTAATTTTAATTATTTTATTTTTGTTAATATAGATTTTTCTATAAAATAAAACATAATCAGTTGTATTGTGTTGAGCTTTATTATGGTCACAATACCGACGCTGGAATCCATACAAATAAAAATGCGATTTTTTCATTATTTTTGTACATCAATAATCTTCTCAAAACAAAAAGCTAAATTTAGGAGAAAGTAACAACTCAGTGCATTTCGATTGAGTAGCTTTAATATATATAATAAATATTAATTTATCTATTTTAATGCAATCACGACATTTACATATAAAAATAAATAACTAACTAATTACTATTTGTAACTTACAAACTGAAAATAATAATAAACAATGTATAATATTCCTGAGATAAAATGATTATATTTCGTTTAGAAAATGCATCTGTAACTTAGTATTCAACACATATAAATAATAAATATATGTATCGAGTGATGGATAAATTTTATAAAATATTTCAAATTATATTGTCAAGTAAACTGTTTCTCAATTTTTATATGCATTTATTTTTCGTTTGCATTTACTTGAATATATATATATTACAGAAATCTTGTTTGAAATGCTTTTTTCTTTACAGTAAGTAAATAGTCAATAAGGCGTATTAATTTTATACTTAGTAAAATAATTTTCTATATTACTATTATAGAATTAATAGAAGTACATATTACTTCGTCGCCATTATTATGAAAATGAATTTTAAGTAATTCACGCTATAATAAAATGAGTTAATTGTTAATTTATGGACTTATTTACATCAATATTTTAATCGTACATTTCTCATATCAAAAAAAACAGAAAATTTAATGATGGCATTACTTATTAAAAATCGGAAAAATATTATGTTTTTAATGGAAGGTTATTATTATCTTAATAATTAAATGACATTTCGGCATCCAAGAGACCACACTCTGCGGCGACCAACTCCGCCGACACTGGATTCATGAATTCTGTGAAGAAAAAAGGGTAAGTACATACATTAAAAAGTATAATGTTACGGGTGCCATTTTAACTACCTATTCATACATTTTGCTATTAAACACGCTACAGACTATTTACTCCGTCAAAACCCTTTTAACGAAGTAAGTAGGCGCTTAATCAGTGTGGAGATTGATCATCTTGTATTTTAGACTCTAGTGAAAATAAATACGGAGTGAGTCGAAAATATTTTATTTGTATTGAAGCTTATATTATTATAATACAACTTTATAATTACCTAATACATGCTAATGTAGATACAATACGTTTTTTTGAGTGATTCCAAAAAGATAAAATAGAATTTGTTATTCTGAAATGGTGATCCAACGTTGTAAGTATGATTTTTTCCTAACATAATTATTGGAAATTTTCTGAATAATAAAATTTCACGAAAATTGTTTCCGAGTCAGCCTTTCTTTCGTGTCTTTAACCTTTTCGAGCGTATCTACTGTTATCTTAAATTCATTATAATTTGACATCAATAAGTAAAAAGAAAATTATGATTTTTCGATTAAACCGAAGCGTGAAACTAGTGTTGGTACTCATAGATATAAAAAGGAAGGTAGGTTACCATCAAAACAAAACAAAAAATCATTACCGATTAAAGACCTATTCAAATGGCACTTTTTAATTGTATAAATCATAATACAACATTTATTTTAATCCAAATAACTACTTAATTTAAAAACGATCAGGACTGATTTCTTCCGCTTCGAGGGGCATTAAATATTTACTGATCTCCCTCGTTTATTTTGTTTTTAATGATACATAGTTTTTAATTAATAATTTACAAGAAAACGCGCATTTTTCATATATATTCTAATACAAATTTCCGCTACGAACATCTTGTTTTGTTAAATAAAGTATAATAATATTGATTACTATGCAATTAGTAAAAACATGACGACTATTTATGACGAACTATGAGAAATTTTAATTAAATTTATTATCGATGTCTTAACGTTGGTCGAAAACAGGTGAAATAATTTTAAATCAGTTGATTTTAATTCTACAATATAATTTAAATCAATAGCCTTGCGGCCAAGATTATGAAATATATAGAAAGGCTTTCTTTTAAATAATAAGATTTTCTCTTTCTCGATCTCACAAAAATCAGAATTAATAATATATAATGTTTCAGGAAAATGAGAACATTTTATAACTGTGATTATTTTAAGAAATACTTTAATCTTTCTTCTAAGACTGGGCTGACATTATAGAAAACTAATTGTATTATCATCACGACTCATAGTCACTGTAATGATTATACATGTCCACCCTAAGCGGAAACACGTAATAATAATATAAATATAACAAAATATATACATACACATAAAATCTTTATGATTGATTTTTAGACATAAACTCTAATGAGTGTCATTAAATGTCGTGGATCATGTATGTACATATTTATTTTTAATATCATGCTTTTTTCACAAATAATTTACATTTTTAACATAATTGAGTAAATGAATTAATTAAGATGAAAATTAATGAAGTAACTATATTGAAAGATCTACATGGATCGACGATGTCGAAGAAGCGCTTATACTACCCTAGTTGGAGCCCTCTATAATAGTTGCCCTATCGAAATCAGTTTGACCTCAGGGCTCGTCTATTTATGGCGATGTGATGATTTGTGACTAAGGGGTTTGTGCGGGCTATAGAAAATGTAACGTAACAAAACCATCAATACAAAAACTCATTTTTATCTGACAATAAAAATATGCCATGAGAACATTGTACTGAAATCGATCATTTTTACGAGGATTACAAAAATGTGACGTACTTAATTTACGGACCATCGTCATCAATAAATTGATTGTCCTGTACTATTTACAGCTTGTATGAAATTTATTAGATCAGAGGTCTTTTTTGCTTCACTTTCATGTTTTTAAGCTCCAACTCAATAAAATAAGATTTTCTGCAACATCTTTGATATGAATTCCGTCAGTATTTTTTTAAAAGAAGATTGTAGTTTGTTTCTTAAAGGGGATCCTTATACCAGCAGAGGCACCTAGCGGAAAAAAATACGAAGCTTGCAATTTGAGACATTTTTTGATAATTTACAATTTCAACTGTATTAATTAATAAATATGTACCTAAAAACATTAGAAAGAAAAATATTTTTTTTAAATCAAAGATAAACTGATATTTGTAAATCAATCATAATCAAAACATATTTATCTCCCCAGTTACGTTATTATTACATTATATTTTATGGTCATATTATGTATTATTAAAATTTAGTTTAGTTTTCTATTTTTTCTTGTGCAGATTTTTGACTAGTTCAGTTTTATTTTTTTTATATTTATTTTAAAAAACATCGATTTTTATAAAAATATTAATATGTATAGCTTGAAATCCTTATTTATATGAAATCTTATTTAGGTATGGTCACAACATTTAAGCTCGATTTGTTAAAATTGAATATTATCAAAAAAATGTTTCAAATTGCAAGCTTCGTATTTTTCCGCTAGGTGCCTCTGCTGGTATAAGAACCCCTCTTAAGAAGATCAAGCAACATTTTAATAAAGTAACAAGTTTACATGTATAAGTTTTATACACTAGGTATTAGTAAAATTAATTTATATATTATATTTTATATACCAGTGTTGTGATGCTGCAAGATACTCGCTGCCGCATCAGCGGCTTCTTGCTCCAAACTCTGCACCGCTTGCATCCTCCGCTGAAAATTATATAAGAAATGCATTTTATTCTGTTTTCACAACTCGGAACTTGAATTTTTTTTTGAAAAGGTTGGGTGCACTGATCGATTCAACAACGTCTACAAAATCCTCTATAATTTACCGCATTTGAATATATGTTACATTTACATATAATACATAAGTGATTTTTTCAATTATATGTAATAATAGTGACATGTAATATTGGAAACTTATCAAATCTGGGAAAAAAAACATAATAACGTTTACCTGCCAAAATACTAGGTATCTTTCTGTAAATCGTTTATGTTTGTCGTGTTGATAACGGTGTGATATTCAAAACATACAGGTATAGTAAAATAACTAACTTGTGGGGTTAAGTCTAAATCTACCGAATAAAATTGTATCTCAATAATATATAAATAGGTAGGATGAAATACTATATTATTATATTTGAAGGGTTTTTAATATTCGACAGTTACTTTTCTCAAAAACAGAAAACCATTGTTCAAGTAGGTAATGTAGTTATTATTTTAGACAGCTTGGTTGTAAAATGACAGGTGTTTGCTATTTTTTTAACAATGTATACATTTTTAATGATTTTTTGTAAAGATATCATTGTAAAAGTACTTATACTATTTTCTAATCTTTTTTTACGTATTAGAGATAATATTTACAATTAATTAATTTGAATTCTTCACGACACAGTACACTTGCATACATATATAGATATATTGCAATATATTATCGGTGGAAATAACATTTACGTGGAAAATCCTTATCATACCCCATATTATCATGTAAGTACAGTAAAAAATAACCTCTCTCACTACACACTAACTACATAATTAATAACGAATTAAGTCGTTTTAATGCACTATTGACTTTACAATCTGATGTGGATCATGGCCGCCACATAATTAAATTCCATTTCAGATTTTTTTAAGATAAATTGATGCTAGCCACTTTTGCTCAGCCTATCAGATTCATTATATGTACTCTGGGTTCAAATACAGAATGAAAAACAACAGGTGAATTTTGCCTGACTCGACATTTAAACCCGAAACTCACTATTTACTATGTTATTACTCAGCCATTGTGGGCGTAGGCAAAGCCGCTGCTTTATGCGGAATAAAGTATAATAATATCAGCGCTCGAAATGGAAAAGTTTACGAACCGGAGCGTTCGACAATTTTCTGAACATATGAACATAGTTATCAAATTTAATCTGTATTTTATAAAAATAAGTGTGATGGATTTTTTCATTATGGCTTATCTAGCTCAGACAGTCAAATTATTTTTTTCACGAGACGGAGCGATAATTTTACCGATTCCACGACGCGGAACGGCGCTCCGGTGCGTTCCGGTCCATTTCGAGCCCTGAATAATATATATTATGTTATTATATTTATTTTAATATAATAGCTTCCCATCACGAATCGACAGTTAATAAAATTTAACGTGTAAATCTTCAATGTCACAAATAGATATAATAATATAAAAACAGTTTTAAGTTGATTATGTTGCCAGCTTTTCCTGGCTATAAACCCATCATCAGGATTTTAAAACAGGGCGCCTGTCAACATCACCAACTCAAAACTGTGGAATTAATAAGTAGGTAGGTACCTTAAGTTTGTTTCTCATCTACAATGTTTTACAATATAAAGGAAAGTGTGACAGTAATGATGTCACTGATGTATGATGATGATGATGAAAACTGATGAGTTATCTGACAAGTTTTAATAAGTTTGTTTTACTATCAGGCTACTGAAGCATATCGATGCGACATCACCGTTATCGCAAATTGCGGATAATCTAAAAGTTATGAAATCACGTTTCAACTCATAACAAAGCGTTAATTGAATAATTTTACAACAGAGGGGATGATAACGCTGTTACTACCAGTGAACAACAATGTGACTCGAGTGCAAAGAATACAATAAAAAATATATGATTATCTAATTGCTCTGCATATGTAGTTGCCTACGGAAACATTTCAGATGTAAACGTTAAATGAGATTTTGAAATAAATCAGAGTCGAAGTGACAGGTATCATTTGGAGGAAAACATGTTTAAAAGTATATTATATATATATTTTTAATTGTATACTTTTAAAAATATATTAAAATTCTTTGAAAACATTTAACACAAAAATGTAATAAAGCAATATTACTATGTACTTATCTTAAAAATAAATTTAATTATCACTCGGTGTCAATAATTTAAACCGCCTAACACAAGCGTATAGTTAATTCTCTATAAACTATTAGAACTCATATTATGTTTTAGACGTGCTTTTATTAGCGGTATCGGCATTGGTTTTTAGAATAAAACGTCAGTTGTTTGTTCTCCCAATGTGTAAACGTAACGTCATTGGTAATGTCTCGGGAGGGGAATAACCTCGTTCAACCAAAGAGCTTCGGATATTTATACTATTCAACCTACGTGGAAATGAGTCTAGGTTTATCTTCCATGTACATACTTTCACTAGTCACTTCTTTACACTCTTTTTTTAATATTCTTTTAATATTATTTCTTCTCTTTTTCATGTCATGTTGTGAACGTTTTTTGTAATTTGTAAAATTCACTAAGTATAATATGTAAATAAATAAAATTCAATTGAATCATATCTAAGTACTTCACTTGGTTTTGAATTTTGTATTGTTGGTCTTTTATTTCATCCAACTCTTGAGATATGGAGTAAGCACTTAACGGTGGTGGGTCACTTTGAATAATCTTGAGTTTTGCGCAATTCAAATGAACGTCATTAATTTGAACTGAAGCTCTCATAACGAAGGAAAATACGATTGTAAGTATTTAAAATTATTTAGATTTAAGCTAGCAGGAATCCCTAAAAACTGGTGGACGTATTGGTAGTAAGGTATTTTCCATTAACGACAAATTGACATCCCCACTGGAGTAGGCAAATTAGTTTTCCGTCATTCGATATTTTTTTAAATAGAAAAAAACACAGATATTGCAGTAGGCTTGCGTTCTACATTTAAAAACGAAAGCGATTCATAAATTATTATAGTTTTTTTTACATATTCTTAATAGTTTTATTTACCTATGTACTGATTTAGTTTTTCGATTTGTAATAAAACCATGCGTGATAGAGACAATAATAATTATTTTTCTATATTATGCACTGCGTTCTTACACCTAATAATAAAACCACATTAGCTGATTATTAAATACACGGATTTTAAGTTTTAGACTACCATTTCTGAAAAGAGATTAATAAAATGATGGTGTATGAAATACATAATTTTGTTTATCAAAATAAAACAATATAATCCGTATTACGTAATGGACCAATTTCGTTCACTACATTGCCAACAATAAATTATGTATAATGGTGTGGTGTGATCTCGCACTTATAAGTAAAACAACTGCCATTTGAACACATTCAATTCAGTTGGGATAGTTGCACATTTATATAATTATTTATATAAATCGTGAAAATATTTTTGTGTTATGTTTGACAGGCACTGTTATCTATGTGTTACTACATAAAACAAATAATTTCCTAGCATTAATTCAATACTGAGAGAAATGCGAGTTAAAGCATATTTTATGAGGGTTTACCCATAATAGCATACAATAGTTGGCGGAATCTATGATCCATATAGTGAAATTCCATTTGCCTTTAAAGTGCTACCATTGTTTTACCAAACCCTTTACTAGACTAGCAAACCTAACAAAAGACAATGAGTGTTCGAAGATGGCAACATACACATTTGGCATATTATGACGAATAGGGAATCCAATCCCGAGCCAAAATTCTGATCCCGGGATCACTTTTTCCATTGTTAATACAAAATTTTTATATTTACAAATAACATTGATAAACTCGGTCAAAAATAAATCTAGTATAATTTATACTATTTAAGACATTTATTGTTAATATCGTATACGATCAATCTTGGAAATACACAAGTTTAACGGAGTAAAATATAATATTGTAATATAAATAATAATGTGAATTTAATAGAAGATTGCTGTTTCTGATAGTAAAGACTTAATGAATAGATTAGCGAGATTTAAAATAGTAAAGCAAATAATCATAGCGTACTTATGGCCTTTCCGCTTCATAAATCTAATTAGTCAGCCAAATATGAAACTGCTGTAAAACGTATGATACTCGTATCATAGTGGAATTACTTTGTTAAAAGTGCCAAGCATTGTTTTTTTCCAATGTTTCCATTTTTAATAATTTATGTGAAAAAATAAAATGAATCGGCAACCTACACATGGGACATGGGTATAAATCAAACTTCATTCAAACTCAGTTTATTTCTAATGTAGTTATTTTTTATTAAAAGTATTTTTTTCTGTTATATTTTCACTTTTATTTTATTTTCCATAAAAATTGATAAAAAAATCAATCCCGAAATCCCGGGATTATGTCAATCAATCCCGGGATTCATAGGTATCGAAAATAGCTCGGGATCCCGGGATCCCGGGATTCGGGATCCCGGGATTGGAATCCCTAATGACGAAGGTGTTAATGTTCTTACCGCATTGAAGGCATTCGCGAGGACTCGGTCCAAGGCTGCACTGGGCGCAGCAATAGTCCAAAGGTGACCAGCTCCCCGCGACGCCTTCGCGCCTTTTCGAAAATGAGGGTTGATCGACAGGTTGTGTCTAACTGAGTTTTTCCAGCGATCGTCTTGTGGCCTGAAGAAGGGAAACCTCTCTCTGAAAGAATCGTTTCGTTAAAATGAGGTATCACTAGATCACTGATTCCCAATGTATTTTGATTCATGACAAAAAAAGTAATTATGCTGCAAAATACATTAAAAATTATCAGTAAATAAAAGTTTTAAAAAAATGTGAATTATAAAGCATTACATTTTCTCTCGTTTTATTCATTGTTATAATTAGACGTTATGTATAAATAAATCATTCGACAGTGGCACTATGGGCGATTCACAGGTGTATTGATGTCATTTGCTGTAATGCCTGTTTTAGTGTTAGGCATAAAGCCCATTGACGCAGCGAGTGCGGCGCTCGCGCAAAATTTCTACAAGTGGCACGTAAATCATCAAAAATACAACGTAATCAAATACGCCAGCGCCCACTGGACTTGACGATGCCTTGCGTCCCGCTTGCCGCATGAGTCACCGTTTTTCGCTTCTCGGCGATACGATTTAATGAAAATACAAAGAAGTCCATTCATTGAACACGGCTACCAAAATTACGCTGCTCGAGGCGTCGTCGATCGACGGGCGAAAAGCAATTATTTTATAACAGAGAACTCTTTGTTCCGTGTCCTATATTTCGCTGGTTGAATAATGTCGTCGTAAATATTTATTACAAGCCCCGAAATAATATAATATTTTTATTGCTTTGTTATGAGAGACGCTGTAAAAATAATTGTTTTGTGCTGCTTGGGCCGCTTATTACATAGGTGAAGGGTAATGCGCGGCGAGAGACGTGTGATTATGGTTATTAGTAAACACTTAATACGCCGACTTCGCCCGCTCGACGCGTTCTATGGGCACCATCGCTTAGGAAGCAATACCCGCGGTGCCACTCTTATAATAGTTTACCTACGACTAATGTATGTTAGGCGGTTCTCGTGGTGCAGTGCGTAAGGCGCTGGCCTTCCATCCGGGAGCACTGGGTTCGATCCCGGTGAGGACATAATATATTTATGTGATTTTCTCAAAGCCTGTGTTTGTGATTGCTCAAAATTACTAACAACCACCTTGTACGAAAAAACAAGGACTATAAATAATTAAAATAAAACACTAATGCATTTTTCTAAAACACCTACAAAACAAATGTTTGTACAACATTTCCTCAGATGAAGGTCCATATTATTAAAAATATATTTTGATATAGAATTTTGCATCATTGTTAATGTTATTTTCAGTTAACGATTTGGTAGTTGGTAACCCCTTATAATATACCTGCGTTGGGATCCCAAATTATGATAAATATGTATACACAAATCTGAAGATATTATTGTAATCGTGCTAGAGCAAATTTTATTAATATTTATCGGCCAATAAAAGCAGTTTCTCCATCCCAGACATAAGTACACATATATGCTACGATAAAAAACCATGTAATAGTTTTTGAAATAAATATAATATATTAATATTATATATTGATCCCAAGGAAATCATAATAATATGAGCCTCCAAAGAGTGGAGATTGTATTAATAAAATTTTGTTTTTAAGATAGATGAATATTAGCCACTTGCTCAACCTTAGTATCAGGTCCATACATCAAACACACATTGAAAAACAATATGTGATTCTTTGCCAGAATCAGGATTCAATCATGAGTATTAGTCGATAGTCTTTCCTCTTATCAATACAATATATGCATAGATATTAACAGTAAACTACACATTGTATACTGTGTAACATTAAAGTATAAGTACATAAATTATAATTAACTTTGTAGGTATGTAGGTACTTATATTAAAATCAAAAATAAGCAAATACACTCTTTAAAAGTAGGTAGGTATAATTTCATTTCATTTTTAATTTTGAGGATAATAATATTATTTTTCTTTTTCACATTATTATCAACGTTGAAAATAATATTCTATTCCAATATCTGAAAGCATATTCAAGTATCGCATAACGTCATATCGGAAAAGAATCAATTTCGTTCATATTAATGTTGATTTTCTTTCTATAAAATCAAAAGGTCGTTGAACCATACTTAAATATACGTAATGTATATTGAAAAAATCTGCAACCTGATTCAATATTAAGATGTTTATCTATTTTCATTTTTTTGATAATATTCAGATGGTTAGTTTGCTTGGCTGTTAAGATATAAGTTGTTGTAGAAAATTCTACAACATCTTTGGTTAAGGTGAATCGTATGAAAAAGAGTTTGTAAATATTTACCCAAAAGGCATAATAAAATGTCATGACAATGATAACATTGGGCTAGAAATGGGGATGCAATTGACTGCCAGGCGTCACGCGCGTAATGCGGGCAGAGCCTGGCACCGATAGCACCACTTATTGACGTAAAAAGCTCCCCACACCACGGACCCCATCGTAATATCGTTTTACCCCACCAAACTTTTTTCAACTATTCGAGAAAGATTTTTTTTAGGCTTCCATTATTGCATCGATCATTCAATGACCCGTGCATACGGGATAAACAACTTTTCCAAGTGATTCAATAAACAGAAAGTTAGTATTGATAAAATATTGGCAATTGGCAACGAGCCAGTGAATGATTGCCGAGATATTTGTTGAATACGTTAACAACACCTTCGTCAAACAACACGTGCCAATATCAAATTACTCCAGAGACAATAATATTTACATTTTCTAAATTTAATACTTACTTCTATTAATCAATTACCAACTACATAAAAATATTACAGCCTTCAAATTATATTTTCATGATCATTAAGTCCCACCAATTTCTTCTATTACGATTAATAAAATCAAGGAACTGACGAATAAATAAGTACAAATGAGAATATTTCACATCACTACATAATACGTAAAATATGTACCTATATATTTTTGCGTGGAAAGGGATTCGTACTGCGTATACATATTTATGCGTATTTTATTCCTAAACATCTATTACGCGCTCCATTAACTGCGTTGTACCTATCTAAATGCTGTTATTTTGGTAGAATTATATTTTATTTGTAATAAACATAGACAAACATCAACATGTTTTCTTGTAATAGTAAAAATAGATAGATCCTTTTAACAACAACGCCTCATTTACAGAATGATGAAAACAATATTGTATAATTTTAAATCTTACACTTACACTTACATGGTGAACCAGCCATTCTGGTTATTTTTGAGTAAGGTATGTTTAAACATAATATTTGAGTATGTCTAATTCTGTAAGGATATATTTTCAATTCTGAAGTGTTATTTTGAGTACATTTAAGTTATTATGTAAGGGAAATTATACCCTTACAGAATAAGAAGTACTCAAATATTATGTTTGAACCTAGCTTACTCAAAAATAACCAGAATGAACTTGGTTCACTATGCTTGTGAACCACTTATTTAACTTTCAAGTCGATTTGAATAATTTCCCTACCTAGACCTATCCTTTTAATCTGGCCATACGCTTAAACTCTACTTCATATAGGGAGAATTAAGAAATTCTAAACACTATCACAAACACCTATGCCTTTGATTCAAAAACGTTATTTTTAGTGTGTTGTCAACTAGAGTGAAAAATATTATCAAAAGATGGCTTGAATCCAGCTATATTGTATAAACAGTGTATAGCTAATACACTTCCCATTACGACTCATAAGGTAGCAGAGCAGTTAGTAAATCGGAATGGAATACTTACTGCGCAGAAAAGGTCCTACTTAAAATTCCGGAACTCTACTACTAAATCATAAATATTCGTCCGTGCAGGTGTTTCTGCATAATATTATTTTACGTAGGTATATTACACCTTAAATTTAACATAAAATGTAGAAAATGTTAACTAACGATATCCACTGGTAGATGCCAGACACTGTCAACTCTCCTTTATCTCGTAAAGCCAATTCAATCATCTCTGTGTATGTGTAGGGAGGCTTTTTTTGTACCACTGTATCTTTCGTCCCTGCCGCTGAATCTTCGGGTGGACAATCAGGACTTTTATCGCACGTTGATACTACTTTTTTCGCTCCATCAGAAGCTGCCACAGTCGCTTCTTCACTATGAGAATTGATGAGGTCATCCAGTCGAAAATTTAACAGCCAAGAAAGGTTTGCGCAGTCTTCAGGCTCTGGAGGCGTTAGGCATCTGCTTGGAGGACTTAAGGGTTGCATTTCCACGCTAATCTCAGCAAGTAATTCACCTTCTCCATTCCACTCACTGTCTTGGCTGCCATAGTCGATGCCTTGTTCTGGTTTCCAACCCTCAACTATCACTATATCGTAGCAACCGTTTTCAATATCTATTTCGTTTATCGGCGTGTGATCGAAGTTGAAAAACCTTTCCTTTGTTTCATAGTCGTTTTGTCCTTCGTAATACTCGGACATTGTTGGCTTCCCATAGCGACCCTTTTTTGATAATTCAGATTCTGAGCAATCACGTAACATCCCATTAGAATAATCACTCAATTCTAACTTAATCATTTTTTTCTGTATTAATTATGGCACTTTTTTACAATGACGTTTAATCGACAGCTTTTGTTTATTCGATTTCAAAAATATTGCATCAAATTTAAATTTAGAATCATTGGCGTCACATATTATCGACAAACCACTTTTTTGACGGACTTATCTAATTGTGTTATTATCAGTTGATTGCGTTGGGATTTTTTTTTATTATTATTATATAAGCCTAAGCTAAACACACCTCACCGACTTGTTAGATGAAACTGAATTAATGCGCATATACCATATAGCAAACGGGAAAGGTAAACTCAATGGGTAGGCAAAATATATCTTGCGGAGACGTCCGTACCATCTACTTTTTATGTGGACGTGGATACCGTAGTCATAAAACCCTGCTACAAAATAAGGGTGCTCGGAGAAATGACATCCAACAGAATTGTTGTACCTATAACTTCATAATATTATTAAATTCCAAAAACACAATTTTAATTTAACTATTTCTTTTATTCAACGAATAATTCACAAGATTTAAGAATGTATCATGAGTGTCTTCAGAATTATGTATGTTTACTAAAAACACAGGTCAAAACGATATTAGGCACAGAAAAATTACTGACCATACATCGGCAATATACCTAATACCGTGTATTCACTTAAATCTTTTGAATAATAGTGATAGGCTAACAAATAATCCTCATTAAATTACAACTGTTGCAGTGACTAATTATTATTTCACAAACAATAGAAAACTGTACAATATATTATAATGCATTTGTATTAATTATAATACGTGTAAGTACACCTTTCTCACAAACTATATATGTGTTTTTCGTGTAAAGATAAATAATTTTGCTTTGGAGAAATGAGTGACGCAGTTCAATTAAACTTAAAAATCCCATAATAATTATAACCTATCAAAATAACAATATTTTATTATAATTTGTTGTCAGTGGCAGGTTTAGGGACGTGGAGGCCCGACGCACTGACTGATTTCGAGACAAAATTCAAAAATATAATAAACACTGGAAATCACATCATTAAATCAAACTTAATTATTATTCAAGATGACGGTTATACAATATAATAATATTAGTGGTTTACTTTTTTGTGGCTATGTAGGTACGTATCTGTTTAAGTCTTATAGAATGGACACGTTTGTTGTAATTAGTAATTGTATGATTGGTTTGAACTGTTTTGAGGCCCCTTTTATTTTTTCTGATGAATCGATTGCGTTATCTGCGTCAAAGAAAATCGCCTCCTCTTTGTTGTTAAATAAAGATTGTTTTATTTACCTTATTGGGTAGGTAATTAACTTTACTGGCTAGGATCGTGAAAATTTGGAATTCATCATCAATATAATATAATTAGAATGGTACATTCTTAAATCTTGTGAATTATTCGTTGAATAAAAGAAATAGTTAATTAAAAATATAATTTTTGCTTTAATTCTTATTCACAAACCTGTCGACATATAGGTATGTCAATATTATCTATACTAAATATAAATTTATTTTCTTGGACGTTAAAAAATGATATTACATTTTAGTTAAGGAAGAATTTGGAATATGAAGAAAAAGACATTTTCTTTAACTTCTCTGTACTTATACTTTTTTTACCACTCACTGCTGCTGATCATAATTTCTGTCAAATTTCCAAAATATGTTTTCCCAGTGATCCCTGCATTCCCCCGTTCACCATCCGCATAAATAATGAATACGTTGAGAGAATAATAAATTCCTTCACTTGGTCGGACCATCATGCCGACCATATCTCTATTCCTTGTCGATTTTTGGTGTTTCTGCTGACGATGAGCCTTTCCAAATTATTATTTTCTCTTAGTTCTCGGAATGGATATATTCAAGCTCTACGCCGACCATGCGCCTGCAATATAACACATCTCAAATACATAAATATTACGTATTTTACAGTTGTCACTAAAGGCTAACGATTGATTGTTCAAATGCAGAATTTTGTTACATCTCAATGGCACCAATTTTACGAATTTCTTTTTATGGTTTAAGTCACAACACCATAACAAAGGATGAAGGTGAAGATGACCAGAGTCTTGACTATTCGAACTTTGGTACAGTTTGATATGCCACTACTTTCTCTTATGTTGTCCAAGTTTGTCATTCCTCCATTTGCGATAGTTTAACTCGTTGTTACAGTGGTCTCCAAACATTTTGATAGTATACCCCTAAGACAGAAAAAATTAAAAACGCGTACCCCCAATATACTATATTTTTATAAAAACTATAAAGAAACAGATAAAGCACTTCATTATATTCGTTTTGTATAGATAGCAAAATTGCACTTATGAAAAACTGAAATTTCTTTCAGAGTTTTTAATAAGTAAATCACAGAACGCTCCATCTGACAGAAGGGTTTCTTCAATATATTATGTTGTAATAAATGGTATTAAAAATGTGGCTTCTCATATTACTCGACTACGTAGCCGTAGTACTATGTAGGTACGTTAATCTTTGGAAAGAAATGATCCCAAGATTGCAAGGGGTTTTCCAAAGAAAAATAGTAGTTAAGGAATCACTGTTAGACATAGAAGTAGATTTTTCTTCTACATCTTTGATTTTTACCGTTTTTTTGTAATTGTAAATTCTTATCTTTTTTGGCACAATTCATAAGAAAAATCATTACTGCCATCTGCCAAAAGAGAGATAAAGCAAAACGGACAATAATGAAAAACATTATTTTCACATTAGAGACAATTTTATATGATAATAGGAAGAGAAATTTGAAAAATTTGAAAACAGACGAAAAATTCGACTTGTTTTTCAGACATTTCTCATCTACATTTTCTTCGATAGTGCTACAGCTCAAATCGAGCCATGGTCTCCTAAATTCTTCACCTTCACGACACTCCTGACGTCTCAAAACACTTCACCATCATTTACGGGCGGAATATTAATAAAATATTAATTATTGTAAATAATGGTGTCTATTAATAGTATGTATTATCGAAAACAATAAACTTCATTAATTGTAATATAAATAATATGTTTAATTTTGATAGTAGTTGGGAAAATGCAAATAATATATTTTATATTATAAACAAAATAATAATTACTAGGTATAATATTTTAATGAGAAACTTGATGCTGTCTTCTGTGTTGGTAAGTAAATCAAAACGTCATGATACAATATTTAGAATACACTAATTGGTAATACGCAAGTTTATTGTGAAAGTGTATTTCTTTGTTTTGCTTTGATGATGGACATTGTAAAAAAAACTGCACAGTAGTTGTCATTGACATGTCTCTTGAAGAGTGAACAATTCCTAGACAAATTTAAGGACATAATGCAGCTGTGTCCTAGAGCCACTAAAACGCGACAGTGTTGTCGCAAAACTCACTAAATCGACGATATACGTGACAGAAAATGTCTCAGAAATTGTTCTCTAAATCCGTAGGCAATGTAACTATTCCTCTAAAATATGGGTGTCCAACCTTTTAATTTAGCTGGGTGACATGTATTGCAGAAGAATTCCATCTAGCTTAAAAAGCTTTCTAAATAAAAAAAAAAACCAGGGCTCGAAATGGACCGGAACGCACCGGACCGCCGTTCTGGTTCATACAATCCCCAAAATTATCGCTCCGTCTCGTGTAAATATTAATTTGACCGTCTGAGCGAGATATGTCATATTATAAAAAAATCTAACACAATCGTTTGTTTTTTAATACATATATGTATAGAATTAGATAAGTAAGATAAAGGAACGGCTCTCGACGATATGTCTGAAAAGAATTCTGCAGTTTTTTGGACATATTGTCAGGCGCGGACCGGACAACCTAGAGAGACTGGTAGTTTTGGGTAGCCTCCAGGGAAGGCGAAGCAGAGGAAGAGCGTCTGCGCGATGGAGCGACCAAGTGAAAGACCTGACAGGGCACCATCCATTCTGCCCTGAGAGAAGTGGAAGATCGAGAAGGATGGAAAGTCTTGGTCGCTCAAAGGATAGCGAAATTTAAATGTGGTCACGATCCTCAGCCATGAGTGCACGACCAAGAAGAGAGAGATAAGTAACAGTGTTAATATTTTCGTAAAAATAATCAAGCGCTCCGGTTCGTAAAATTTTCTATTTCGAGCGCTGTAAAAAAGCTCATATATAGCTAAATAGCTATATTTGGTTAAAAAATCCCGCTGCTCCTTTCTTTCCTTTTTCTTCTTTATTTCTCTAATAATATCATTATTTCCCCCAAAGACACCATTCTCCTTCAATATGCTGGGTATTTTGTCGGATTAAGCAAAATTATGAACCTATGATTTTCAAAATTATGGACAAAACTGGGTTTTTCAAAATTACGAACACATCCGTTTTAAAACGTGTTTGTCAACGACACGTGTGGCTAAACCATTTACACAACTCTAATCCAGTCTAATATAAATCTGACCGCAATCAAAGTATACAAATTGTTTGTTTACTTTTGCCACTGTACAAATACACGTAGATACACAAACATTTGTTTAAAATTCAACGCACGCATAAACCTGCAAGCATTGCTGTCAAACTAAATGTTGTTTGAATAGTCCACATCGTACAAATTTTACCGCTTTAATCAAAATAATATTTGACGAGACCACGCGTCGCTATGTATCATCTGATGATTGATGAAACAATAAAAAAAATCCCACAGACATGCCCACACTAATTTATTTGTCAGTAAAAGTCTAAAAAATGCTAATGTATAAAAAGAATTTTCAATCCGCGGCGGAAGTGAAAATACCATGGGTATTTGCAAAGAGATGGGCCTAATCTCTTTGGATATTTGCGTATATATTGTATAAAATTGCAGATATAAAAAAATATTTTAATATTAAATGTTTGTAAACAGTTTTTATGCAACGTTTATTTGTTTACTTGCAGATTTGTACATATTGTGATATTGAAAGTCATATCTTCATTAGGTATTGTACAGTGATTCGGTTTTATATCTCGTTTATCCATTTGTTTGCAGAACATTATTTAACCTACAGATGAAAATTTGCAAGGTTAAAAAAAACACACAACACAACCTCGTATCGTATTAAATTTTGTAAATTACGTAGCACACCTGCAATAAGTGTTTTTAAGTGAACCGTTTAATTTTAAGCCTAGAATTACAATCAATAGTCGTTGTAAATTCATCAGTTTAAATCCAAAATAATATTACAAGCACAGAACAGATTAATAAACATAAGTTCGATATTTTATATCCCAATACACTACATTTTGATGAAGGGTTTTGAATGTGTGAGTGTCCTACGAAAATGAACCACATATTATAGACATACAATAGTGTGTGTTGCAACCTTCAAATACACCAATATTGAATGAGCGTCAATGCATAAAACGAGACCAGTTGTCAGAACGAAATACAAGCGTATTCTTTACAGGTTTTTAAGTTTATCCCATATTCTTCCACACTCGAGATCAGTTGCCTTTTTCTCCACACCCGTTAGGTATTTCAGTTCCCATTATTTCCGAGTTCCCCGATTGCAAGTCTCTTAGGTTGTCACATACATTTTGAAAGGTCAATACTTGACACAATACAAGTAGACCAAAAGCCAATAATGCTGATGTATTCTCAATACCAAAATAAAATGTACACGGACATAGACTATAGATACATACACGGACTAAGTAGTATATTCTCATGATAACTTGAGTAAGTAATATTTTTTTTTCTTGAAGACCGTCTATTTTTTCCGAACACTTCTCGGTAATATGCACCTCTTGGTTTAGTTCGCTCAATTTTGGACAATAGTGGACTAAACTTGGTTTACTTGTATTTTAAACCCCCATATATCGATCTGAACTAGATATAAACCTAAATACTTAAGTAAGTTTTCTTTTATTTTTTAATTTTCGCATTCTTTCTTTTTTGTCGCCCCTAAGTATTGCACTACATAGGACGTCATTTTGTGACCATGTTAAATAAAATAATAATGAAATGGAAAAAAATGGCACCAAGTGAGTAGTGACTCTCAATTCTCATCAATCTCATCTCATGTGATTCACACGAAATTTCCATTCATCCGATTTACACGAAATAGGGAAAGTAAAGGATTTTTTTTTGCTATATGGCATTACTGGGTATCTCAATTTTTTTATTGCTTATGATTTTTTATCATCAAATATCTGTCACGGTTGAGTCGCGGGAGTTCAAATTTGCTTATAGTTTATTACCTCAAACTGAAAAAGTGTTGCTTATGAATTCATAAAAAATATTTAAATATTCTTAATTAGTCATCATTAGCATTTTTCTTGTCTTATACTTCTGCCAGAGCAGCTGTGCTGGATTTTGAAATAATATTATTAATCATCATAATAATATGACAAAATACTCATGTTCAGTTTTAAAAATTATTTTATTAACCATATTAGTCTCTCAATTGTCAAGCGCATCGAAAATAGGTAAATAAGTAATACTTAATCGTTCAATACATTCCAATTTATAATACATAGCAAACGTCAAATGACATAACCTTCAAATGTTTATCTTTTCTCTTTGTTGCACTCCACAGACGAGTTTCCTTATTTGAAACGGATTCGGACTTCAGTTTCTAACGATGTCCAAGAAAGTGAAGCTTTTGGGGTGATTAAAAGACTTATACCAGATAAGGCTAATCTCTTCAATGTAATTGTGAATTCGGAATATACTGACGAAGGAATTGACAGATTTACGGTTTGTTGAAAGCTACCTATAATTGATTGATCAATATTGTTTTTTGGTAATTGTGCCGCAGATGTGATATATATATATTTATGAGAACAGTTTATTAGTTTATTCCTTGTAGACAATTATATTAAATACCTTTTTCTGTCGGCGCATAGGCTTTACGATCCAATAATAATAGTTGTTAATTTAAAATTTTGAAATTTTCATACATTTTGATGCCTCATCATCACCACAAACTAAGATTATATTAGGTAATATTAGATTAGGTTAGGTTAGGTTAGGTTTGGTCTAAAAAGAAAGTTATAAAATCTCATGACGGCATCTGTGGCACATTTACCTGTTTTTTCTGTGTGCCATATTATTAATTAGGTACAAGTCCGTTATGAGGAATACTCGTATATATAAATAAATTTTGAAAATACCCGATATACTGGATTATTTGTTAGTTTAGGTTAGGTTAGGTTTGGTTAGGTTAAGCTAACAAATAATCCAGTATATCGGCTATTTTCAAAATGTGTTTGCCGCTGTATTCCACATAACCGACTTGTACCATTAATTACAATTCACAAACCATTGTATTGCATTTATTTGGTTTGGAATATTGTACTGTCTAATTTTGTAATACCCAGTGACGTATGACATTTCTAGGCAATTTCATAGACTAATAGCGCCTATAAACGTGCATGGATTTACTGGCACCAATAGTGTGTAAATTAAACTATTGCGATAATAACTGTTGACACGTAACAGTGCTGACTGTCTCGCCAATCTCATTCTTCAAGCAAATTCACTGCTTAATTGTGTCCGTATTTTTCTGGCAGGTTCGCCACTATCGTTCTATTGCATATACGTCATGCAAGTTCCAACTATCGCGTAAAAATTCAGAAGCTTCGAAACTTTTTTGATTCATGCATGCAATCTTGCAACTTGCACGATAATACGTGTTTACACATGCATTTTCTTGTTATGGCCACAATAATACGTACTGTCAGCAGTAAATCCATGCACGTGTATACAGGGTTTTAGAATGTTCCCCTTCTAACTTTAACTCTAGTTACAACCGCTAAAGGCATACAATAAAAAATGACTAACGATACTTTACACCCTCTGAACTCAACCAAGCGAATTCTGAAGACTAGTGAATATCATATTAACTTCTTGGTTTGGTCAATCCAGCGTGCAGGTGCTTCTTTCTCTCGAAATTATGTAAAAACACTTAATATTGTTATCAGCTAGTGAAGAAAGATGGGCGCGTACAAATCACAGGAAGCAGTGGTGTTGCCGCGACATGGGGCTTCCACCACTATCTAAAGTTTTACTGCAATGCTCACATTGGATGGAAGGTGAAGCAACTAAATTTACCAGAAGTTTTACCTGATGTTGACGTCACAATTACAGCAAAGGACAGGTAAACCTGTTTCAATCGTAATAACAACTTACAGTTCTACAAGCCACTGCGATAAGTGCGAAGAATCAAAAGTTTCAAATGTATACTCAGATTAAGAAACCTTACAAATAGTAAAGTTTAAAACGTTTTTGTATAAATAAATAAATTAATCATTTTGATCAAGTCACAAAAAATCTTAAACTTGTAATTATAGTGGAATAATATTAAACTTATAATATTAAAAATTATGCCTACAGCAAATGTAACAATTGTTAAAGTTGCTATTCTCGACTGCACTTATATAATAGATACCTATTGCATCACTTTCTCTCGCTCAATGACTATGTTTTGTTTTCTGTCAAAACTATCAAACATCACACTAATATGGTATGTTTATAAACATTTTACTTTACCAGATTCCGTTACTACCAAAATGTATGCACGACTTCCTATAGCTTTGTATGGTGGGATTTTAAGGAATGGAGAAATCACATTGACTGGATGGCTTTGAATGGAATAAACATGGCTCTCGCATCCCACGGTCAAGAGGCTATTTGGCAAAGGGTTTATAGAAACCTTAATTTAACAGACAAAGAAATCCAACAACATTTCTCTGGCCCGGCTTTTCTTTCATGGTAAATATAATTTTTACTCAAGACATTCTTACCCCAATCTAATTGCTGTATCTTATAGTTTCGACCATGGCACCTTCAAGTTTATAACACAGGTAAAATGACACAACTGATTACTGATTTACTGATTGTTTACACCAAAATGATCATTAACTGTATCCGATTAATGTTCAAATGATAAATATCTTATTTCGATCTTTCACAATAATTTCAGCTATATAGAAAAATTCGCAATGTTTCTGGGATGTAACCAAGAAAAATACCTTCTTCTATAGAGATGAAGCCTTTCTATATGAATGTGATGCCGATAATAGAGTTACTAATGTTTCAAGTACATTAACATTACGTTATGTACTGTCACGTGCTGCAATAAACTGCCACTACCGGAAAAAAGTGTGTAATGTCGTTTTTCTTGGTAGGTAGGTATTTAAAATGTTATCAGACTGATGCTCCCATCCCATAGTACATTTTGGACCTTTTAACGAACATTGTCAGTTAGCAAAATCTGCCGAAATCGCCAGAACAACAATGAGGTCACCTCACGCGTATCGTACTACATCATGAACCGCACTAATCAGTGAACTTTTTTTTCTATTATCTGCATGCCTACACATTTTCGACTCGCGTCGTTCTTTGTTTTTAATGGTTTTCTCTGTGGATTTTCTATTAAATTATTATCTATGGATGCAATATCACAAGTAATTTTACCGTATGTTACGTTACGTTAGCATGAATAATGAATAATAATTCAAAATACTAATACATTAGAGTTGGCACTCTCTATCATTGAATTTATAAAGATAGTGATCATTCAAAATATTCTGCGTTATGACGAAACCATTGACAAAATTTGTCGCCACGACAGCACATAATGTGATCATAATGTATTTGAAGCATAAGGCTCATGATTAAGTTAGCTGCAAGCATTGATATACTACTGGATAAATCATATGCTTCTTAAAATGACGCCCGATTTTCAGCGACTCGGCCTTTGTTAAAACTTACTGAGTAAGCTCGATCTAGCTTGCATCTTACTCTAACTAATAGTCAGCGCATGACGACTTGCTCTGTCTATTTTGCGTTGCAGACCCTTAGGTTCACTATTCCAAGAACGCAAATTTAGTTTTACAGCCAGGGCAATACGGGTGAAATTCGGGAATCCATGTTAACTGTCTTAACGCATTATACCTACAAGGAAATATTATAAGACAATATTCGTAATATCTTTTGTGGTACATTTTTAAAATGACACTTGTATGGGAACTGCTCATCTAGTAGTATATCAATGGCTGCAAGTCTTTTTATTTTCATTTTTAGCAAACTTCACTCTTCTGCAATTTATTTTCAAGAGACAAAGCATGGAATTAGTATAAGAAACCATGAATACATTTTTATAAAATAATTATCATTATTTAGTTGAGAAATTGCATAAAATTTCAATTATGTAAGTAAGTAACCATAGCAAGTGTGTTAACAGGAAGTCTCTATTTAGATTTTATTTAGTACTACCAATTTAACCTTTTATTAAATCTTTTTTAACCGCTGTAAGTAAGTAATTAATGAGTGTGATGCTGCCTCTTTATTAGTACTCTTCCGATATAACCCATAACAGGAATATGATTTTCTTTGTGTGACAGGCTGCGAATGGGAAATATTCGTGGATGGGGAGGACCTTTGAGTGATCAATGGCATCGGACAACTCTAGACCTGCAGCATTACATCGTAAACGCTATGAACAATCTTGGAATTACCCCTGTACTACCTGCTTTTTCTGGACACGTCCCTAGAGCTTTCAAGAGGTGAAGAATCTTATTAAATTATAATATCGTCACTGTTCTGGCAGAAGACACTAATTCAAAAAAATTGCATATTGAGTTAGTTATAACAAAATGTTCCTTATTTCAAACTTTTCCGCCTGGAAACCTTCTTAATAAATACACAGTCTTTATTTTAAAGTCATCCTTTTTACGATTACTTAATAAACTCACATGATAGACCATTTCAAACATTTTAACAACTTCAAAGTCAAATTACTCAAAACTAGTATTCTCCAGTTAGTGTGTTCTGCCAGAACAGAGACGATATTTTAAATTCATGCCAATACAGTTATTATTATTTCCTTATTTTCTCTGATTAGCGTATCAGTCCTTTCACTATTATGGCAGTTGTGTTACAATCGCCACTGACATTTCAAATATGTTATAATGTCAATATTTGTGTCATTTATGTACACTACTTATCATCGTTCATTTATCACAATGTGGTCATTCAATAAAATTCATGACTCTTGTTTATACATTATCTTTATACTCGGAGAATCATTTGAAACTACAGAATTATTATTTGCTTCATAATATTCTGGATCTTCAATTCCTTCATTGAGATTTTAAGCATGACCCATTATCATGAAAATCAATAATTTGACCATGTTATGCATTTACAATTGAACATAGACACGTCATGTTCCTTTGATATAAATTCGAATTAAGCCCAATTTCCCCGCCTATATTCTTTGTTATTCTAATTAATAACAAGATTTTTTTCATTCTATCTAACAAAGAATTATCCACAATCTCATGTGGATCTTGGTCACCTTCAAATTCTATTCACACGCATGCGTATAGTGAGCTGCAGTTCTCCAGTTTCGAGATCGCATTAATGTGGTGTTTTTTTCCTCTCAGTTTTCCGTATTACAATTTTTGAGGGCTGCGTTTCTTCAATTTATGCTGTATGATTCTCTATTATTATTTATTATTCTTGGCTCCACAAAAAGACATTACAGCTTCTAGTTGTACTTTTTTCGCCGGATGCCATTTTATTCTAAACCTTCTGAGCCATAAGCCAGGTCGGATCCGATGACTGTCTTGTAAAACCGTGAAAACAAAGCAACATATTACTCATATTGTAGACTGCGTTATTATATAATAATATTGTCAATATTAATGCCGTTTTCTGTATTTTTTCAAATATTATCAAGCTGAAAAGAGATAATAATTATTATCAAAATTATAAAAAAATAATTATATAATATAGGTATGTGAGATGTCTAATGTTTTAATTCTTTTGTCCATTAAGACTATTTCCAAATGCAAAAATGGCTGATGTGGAGCCGTGGAATCGGTTTAAGTCTGACTACTGCTGTCCATTCTACTTAGATCCAACTGACCCTCTATTTGGATTTGTTGGACAACTATTTCTAACAGAGGTGAAATACGTCATTTTACTATCATTTTTTATACTTGTCATATTCTTTAAATAATTTCAACTTTCCACTCTTTTTGTATCTTCGCCGAATATATTATGAATACTATTGGCGAAGAGTGGAGGTAGGCTGTTAAGATCCGCCATAAATAGTGCACATTAAACTTTGTTAAGTCATACATATTTGTTTTTATTGAACTGATACTACAATTTACATGCAGTAAATAGTAAATCTATGCATGTGTAATACATCGTTATTATTATAAAACAATAATATTTTTTAACTAGCCAAGTTATACAAAATAGAAACTCATTTAGACAATTATTACTGAACCCCACTGGCCTTATGTTGTAACTCGCGAGTTGAAGTCGCCCGGTCGACATGACGTCATATGACATCATTGTGACGTACTACTGGAGTGATAATAGCATTCGAGAAATTAACGCTATTCAAATACTGGCGTTATTCATTGTCCCCATACACAAATAGGTGTTTCAGCATAATAATATCTATGATGAGTCGTGTGCTTGGGCGGCTCACCTCGATGCGTTTATTGAGGTTACGTCACAATTATGTCATGTTGCCGGGTGACTTCATGTCACAAGTTATAACATAAGGCCCCTGGTCCACCCATGAAGAACTAATTTATAATTACTTTAATCCTGCTTCAATACTACATGGTTGTGTAGTTTTTTTTAGATTACATAATTTAAAGTAATTTGCACATCATATTTTGATAAAGTAGTAACATGCAACCTTGTTACATTAGAACAGCATCAATATATTAAAATTAGATTGTAAGGTTTTCAATGTCCAAATAAAATAATATTTGTTATTTCTTACTACAGATTATAAACGAATTTGGTGCGTCACATGTATACAACAGTGATCCATTCAATGAAATGAAGCCGAGTTCAGATGATCCGGAATTTTTAAAAGCAGTGGGTAGTGCAATATTTACATCAATGACCAACATAGACCCAAACGCCATTTGGTACGCATTTGATTTATCACTGTTTTTTTTTATATTACACTGTATAAATAGACAATAGCACCGTGTTTACTCTTGGTTTTATTAACACATTTTTTCTAAGCTGATTAGACCAAATATTTTAGGTTGCTTCAAAACTGGATGTTTGTCCATGAATTTTATTACTGGACTCACACTAAAGTTCAAGCATTCTTAACTTCTATTCCTCTGGTGAGTTCCATACATAACCCAAAAACTTCTATATACTATCAAACAACTTGTTCTATCGTAAACCATTTAATATTGATAAAGTGTTACACAAACCGCACAAACCGAATGTAACAAGAAAATTATAAAAACAGATGTTTGGTTAACCTTGGAAACAAAACAATTGAATTGTGCTTATAATGTTTTGATATTTTTCAAATAACAATGATTGTGTTTGTTAACCACTCTATCGCCAAGAGTTAAAATCAAATTAACACCTATATGCCACACATTTTTAAAAAACTAAAAAAAATAGAAAAAGTTGAAATAAATATATAATGTATAGTAATACTCACATATTATGTATGGTAACATAGATTGTATTAATTTTTCATGGAAAACTACGATATATTTTTCACTCAGGGCTGTCACCCAACAATATTTATTTATTTTTTATATTATTATATTATATATAAGTATTTTTTTCACTTTTATTATTATTGATGTATTTTTTCACTTAGAATTCAGTCTTCACTATTCAGGGTCATCACTATTCACGGTCATCATTTTCAGGGTCATCTCATCAAAAATTCTATAATAGTGTTTTTTAGATTTTTTATTTTATTTCAATAATTTTCTCATCTTCGGATTCTTGTGTCGAAAATAAAATATCATCGGCTTCTTGCTCAGGATTATTATGATCATCTTTCATTTTGAAGGGTGACAAAACACAAACACACAAATATATCTATTACACACTATCAATGTTTATAGGTAGGTACTCTATTTTAGGAATAATAAAATTCACCGAAAATTTACGAAACAATATTACAAACTTAGAAAAATTATGAAATGCACACTGAAACGCGCTCAACATAAAACAAAAATATAATATTACTTGATAAATAAGTGGCAAATATAACCATGCATCTAATATTATTCTATCGGAAATCATAATAAAACACTACTGCAATACATACATATAAAGTTTTGCCCACATGATACGATTTGAATCTCGCGATGTCCACACAAGCCGCACTCGCGATGATTTCCGTCTGGCGCGTCTCGCCTCGCTCGAAAATGCGGCAAAGTATTGCTTCATTTGGACAGCGCATTACAAAGCTACCCATGTCACTTGTCACTTGTAACTTTTATCGGGTAAATTATTTTTAATTTTATATTATGGAAGTCGTAAAAATAAAGCTATTCACTCAACTTATGGATATGAATAATGAGGCGCCTGTCGTAAAATTATTATGGCTATTAAAAATTATAGAAACAAAAACAGCATTGTTCACAAGTGGAATAGGCGTTTCTTCATCAATTATTGCCGTTTTCGTTTCTAGACACTTAGAAAAGACTTACATAAACAAATAATAAAAATTGTCCAACAGTGATGTCATGTCATTTTACGCCGGCATATGTGTCAGCCCTAGATACAAAGATCGTATTGTCTTGATAACTACTTTGATTTATGAATATTTCTGTGTGGTGTATGGTTCATTGGGATATTCGAAGGTGTCTTTCATTTAAAAAAAATAATTAGACACGTTCATTACGATTTTAAAACAAAGCGCCCACGGGTGGGCGCGTGGCGTGTGAATGACATCACAAAGTGCCCACCGGCGGGCGCTCGGCGATAGAGTGGTTAAACCAAATTGTTTGATTATGTAGAATTGCTTTAGTACAGACCTACAAACTTATCTGTAGAATAGCCAAAAATGGAACTACGAACTACTATAGGACGCCATTTTGAAAATGTCATTCGAATGTCAGATTTTGTCCAGTTACGAGTCTTGATTGCGTAGTTTTCGACAATGGCTCCCCCATCCCATTCTTCAGATAAGTTTGTAGATCTGTATTGTTGAATTTTTTTTTAATATAGCTTGAAATGGGATTACAACTTATTAATATGTTTTTTTTATCTACTGCCATGCTTTTTTCAAATAATTTCTGTATTATATTTTTTTAATACAAACTATTATCATTTATATATCGCTCTTTCAATATTACAAGGTTGCATTCAACATTTTTATGGTTTCAGTTCGGTGTCATTTGGGCATAACCTGTTAACTGCAAAATGTTGAATTTACAGGAGAGCCATTTTAAGCTTTGAATTGCCCACATAAATTTCAGTTCATTTTTTTGTTTAAAATTGAAAAAAACATTTTAAAATAAATAACTGAAGAAGAATATGACAATATGTCAAATATTTCACTAATTAGGAAAATAAGGTCACTTATCAGTGATCAAACTATGATAAGGTCATTGGTCATGTTTTGACCAAACTAACCACTGTGTTTGTTCACATATCATCATATTATTACAATAGCGTTTTGAGCATTTTAAGTGAAATATAGAAATTGGGTTATTACCAAATGGAAGATAATACTATAGTGACCCAATTTTTACTCTTAACATAAAATGACCAAAAAAGCAGTTATCAGGTTATGCCCAAACGACACCGAGCTATTATACCTGTGTTATATCATGTTTAGAGATATTGTATATTATAGTTACTGATTATAGATATTTATTACTGATTATAGATTATAGATTATTATAGATACCAATTCATATGACACTTCTACAAATATTAAATCTACATTATTAAAAAGTTATATTTATATATATTTATTTTATTTTCTTAGTTAATAAATACAGTCGCACTCGGTTATTACGATCCCAAATATAGCGAGATCTCGGATGTGACGTCGAAACATTCGTTGACATTTTAGTTTATGATTTTCTCCATACATTTATCATTTCTTCACTTTTATAATGAGCTACTTATCGGTTATAGCGAGGTAAAATATCGTCAAAAATTTTCTTAAAACTGTTAATGTGTCGATCATTTAAAAACTTTTCGACCCTAAGCAATAAAATTCGACCGGACAGGATGCCGCCGAAATCGGATTACGTTTATGACACTAGTTAAGTGTCTAAGTACCTATCTAATTGGTGTTTTCGCCGACAATATTGAAAATGTATCCACGCATATGGTTGAAATTGCATGTAAAAATCCAAGGTTTGTGAAGTCTCTAGGTACCTACCAGCATTCATTACAATAAACAACTTCTTTTGTAGTTTATGAATACCATGCTTCTTTCGGGGATTAATTCTAATTGTGTATTTTTGTTTGAATTGCGACTTTTTGTGTTATGTGGCCGCTCATTTAAAAATACCTACTCTCTGATATAATGAGTGACACTTATAACAAGCAAATTCAGTCGGTCCCATCTTCCTTGTAATAACCAAGTTTGACTGTAGTAATTTCTTCTTAAATTTAATAAATAGAAATATATACTATACATAGTAGTTGCCATTATAGAAGTATTTATAGTAAAAAAAAATTATGAAAACCATGTCCCTCTACCATCACAAGACTTACTTAAGTAAATGACGATGGACCAGTCATGCCAATAGAAGGGTTAACTGGTCCTCCCACCAAACCAAAGATTCTAGAATAGAGACATCTAAGTATTCAAAAAACCCCTACCAAATAGATGGATGATACCAGACAAGCTACTGTACTGGGCTGGATCCAGAAGATACAGGACAGGATGCAATGAAGGCAAATAGGATGACGCCCGTGTCCAACAGTGAACATTTTCTAAATGCAACGCTAACAAACTAAAATCAACGCGTCATTTTTCATTTGTCAAATTTGCATCGTTGTTTCATCTTCGAAAGCAAAGTTTAGAATAAATAAAGCGGGTTGAATAAAATGAAGCAGCAATTATAGTATCAATAGTAAAATTGATAATACCATTGGACAATAATCAAAATAATTCACTCAATTATAATGAAACAAGTATGACAATAATTGACGACAAACGTGGGCTGTCAGTTGCAATGTGTTAAATTTGCAATCGACTTATGGTAGAGAGGCATTCAATGTATGGCCACGGCCAGATGCTTATGTACGAAATTTCCATGAACCCAAATCATACGCTCCGTATGCTGTGTGGCTTATAACCGTATGTGGTTTTGTTGGATAAACATGGTCTTAATCTAAATGTAATGCTATCTTCCACTATGCTTATTAAACCTCTTTATCTCCTTGAAATTTAAATATATTATTAACGCTACTGTCTTAGGTTACTGCAAGCTTGGATGTTCATTGATTCTTATTGGTCCCCTCTTATGGTTCATTCACTTCTCACCAGTATTTCCAAAGTAAGATTGCACCTTCTCAGTAACTCTCTTCTTTTATAGCATACGATTATCAATTTTATTTTAGATTTTATAATACTTTACCTTATAAACTTGTTGAACCTTGAATATACCTAAACAATGAAGCCATGTATTGCGCAACAATTTGTTTCATGAAATTTCAGATTAATTTACTGAATATGTTCAGTTTATTTTAAATTATTTTTGTATAAAAACTGATCATTCTAAATTCTCCAAGGTATTAAAGCAGTTGTCATGTATGCCTCAGAAACGTGGTACAAGATGGAAAGAGTGTCTTCGGACCCATCAATGACACACAGTTGGTGTGGAGACGAAGATACAATCACAAGCCGTACGCTTTGTACGGGGGCCCACACATTGTACAGTTCAGCTAATTGTGCCACTTTAGATGGCTGGGCTATGGACGAGTCACACATGACAAAAAAAACTGACATTTAAATAGCCAAAAGGCAGACGAAACCTGGCCGACCTCGCACAAGATGAAGGGATAGTGTCGATTTGAATTTTAATACCGTGGGCGTCCTAAATCCTCAGTTAATATTTTTGTTATTGTATATTAAAATTAGTTTAATAATATTTTGTTTTCCAGGGTAGAATTTTAGTTTTGGATCTTCAGTCCGAACAGTGGCCACAATATGACAGATTTGACATGTACTACGGACAACCTTTCATTTGGTGTATGCTACACAACTTTGGCGGGACTCTGGGAATGTTCGGAGACACCCAAAGTATAAATAATGTTAGTACTTTACCATAAACATTTAAATGTTACTTAGGATAGTTCTGCATTCGAGTGACAATATATAATTATGTGTTTGTATATAAATATGACTTTGTTTACATATTCCTATAGGAAGTGTACAATGCTAGAAACAAAGTAAACAGTACAATGATTGGCGTCGGCCTTACTCCCGAGGGTATTAATCAGAACTACATAATGTATGACCTCATGCTGGAAACCGCAATTCGTGATGATCCTGTTGACTTAGACTCCTGGGCAAAAAACTATTCCATCCGGCGATATGGAGCATCCGATGATAATGCCAAAGAAGCTTGGAGTCTTCTCATGGTAAGGAAGACATATTCAAAAATCTCTTAGGTACAGCATAGAAAACTTAATAAACTAAATTTTAATAATAAATATGACGACATGGTCCTTTAACAAATTCACATTTTTTTACAATAATTGTAAGTTTATCTTTGACTTAAAATAAAAAATATTGTTATTTTTAATGTTTTCAGATACATATTTATTAATTAACACAGTTGAAATTGTAAATTATCAAAAAAATGTCTTAAATTGCAAGCTTCGTATTTTTCCGCTATGTGCCTCTGGCAGGTAAAGACATCGTCTTAATTATTATATTTTTGAGGTTGAATAAATTATTTGATTGTTTTTCTTACAGAAAAGTGTTTACAACTACACCGGTCTGAATAAGATAAGAGGCAAATACGTGATCAACAAACGTCCTAGTCTTGATATAAAAACCTGGGTAACGAAACATTTTTTTTAATAATTCCTGTTTTTTAAGATTGCACTCTGATTAAACGGTTAAATAATATACAATTAATATTGTGGATAATTCCTAACAACATTTTTCCATTGGCTTCCAAACATGACAATTTATAATCTCATATTTGAAATTCATTATATCGTTGTTGCGCCTTCAAAATTGGCTGTGTATTTTTCAAAACTTTACAGGAGGCTAAAAATAATGCGAATTACAGTGCCTGTCGCCTAAAACATCGAAATATTTTTAAAGCAATTCTTGAATACCTTTTATCATAATCATCAGGAATTATTATAAAATTTTTGATGCAAAAAACCTTTTTTGTGAAATTTATGGACATTTATGCCGATTTTGAAGGCGCAACGACGATATGTCAACATGAGAATTTCTCATCTTAGTGTTGTATAATTTTTATGATTCTTTGGCACTCACGAATTTGGTCAAATTTAAGATTCCTTTTTTTTTTCAAATCACTTAGAATGCTATGCAACAATATATCATTGTTTTTGATAATAGCCAGAAATGCTAACAACGATCGTCGTTTTGCTGTTGATGCCTGAAATGTTAAGTTAATTTGAGAACATACTACTGCACCAGTGGTACGAAACATTGTTTTATCTATTTAGTTTTATTGTCGTGTAATATAACCCGATTCATATATTATTATGTTTTGTGACTGGGTAGGTTTAGAACTTATAACTATTGTATGTTTTTTTCATGGCATCACCCTTTTTACAATAAAAACAATTCCAAATACAAATTTCAGTTTACAATATAAAAATTTGTTTACAGTCAAATTCTTGGTGGAAGGACAATGTTTTATTTTATATTATGGATTTGGAACAATGGGAAAGTCTTATATTCAACTCAGTGTTTAAAGTAAAGTGGATTTGTGCTATATAAAAACAGTTTCATTTATAAAAAAAATAATGAAATAATAATCATTTACAATACATATTTTAAATTTTCCAATAAAAAAACACCATAAAGACCTTTTTCACAAATCACGCATCTTGTACGCGATCTTTTAACGAGGTCACCATGCAAAATTTTTCTTTTCAGCCGGGTAGTTTCCTAATTCCACTACAGTATAACCCCTATTTTACATTTTTTAAGGGACTGAAAAAAAAAACCTAATTGGAGGGAAAATGTAAAAGGAGGGTATTGAAAAAAATAAAATATAAATTTTATGTTTCTAAAAAAATAACGTTTTATTAAAAAACAACATTCAATCAAAATTTTTATTGAAAATTTTTTTATTTTTTATTAAAAAAATCATGTATATTAGTTTGTAGCATTTTTGTTTTTTTGTTATGTAATTCTCTTTCAAGACTATATAAACATTTAAAAGTGTCATCTTGAATATCAGCAAAGCTTGTAAAGTAGGTTTTTGTAGACTACATTGTGCCTCTTCTTAAAACGATCTATCCATCCATTTGATGCAGTAAATCCTTCAATATTTAGTCGATTCGCGATGCGCAGCACCTTTTCACGAATGATTGTACCGCCGACGGGAATATTACTGGCCCGCTCACTGACGAACCATTCTTTTAAAATCTCCTCCATTTTTTCTTACTTCGACGCTCTGTTGTACATACGTTTTTTCGCCCTGGGTCCACATTGAATAGTGCCTTTTTCAATAGATTCACGGTTTTTGATGATTGTGGCCAAAGTAGTAATGGGTATTCCTAAATTTCGGGCCAGTGAAACGCGTGAGCCAACGTGTTTATTCACTTTTTCGAGAATGTTCCTTTTCTTTTGCACTGACAAAGCTTTCCTTTGGTTAGACATTATGTGTTTGAAAGAATGAGGATGTAAAAATGAATAATAATCGAACCGAAAGCAATATGAAATAAATAAACCGCGAACTTGTAAGACTGATGACAGAATAATGACAGACGGAGTGTATACAAAACACAAACACGATGCGAAAAGAAAAGATGGCGACCAATGGACCAATCACCTTGTTATGCACCGAACTCGGGCCAATCACAGCGTCGCTCGCCGACCAATCACCGTGCGCCGTTCTAAAGACATGGAGTTTTCCCTCCAAAAACCTTACGCCGTTCGAATGTCACGACCCAATCATTGTCAAGCGCGCGTAACTCGCATATTTTGAATATTTCCGAGGTAAATCGCGGGAAAGAATAACGTAAATGCGGGTATTAAATGCACTGAAATGCATCGGGACTGAAAAAATTACACGCAATTGCCGGGAAAACGTGAATTCCGGGCACGTAAAAACAAGGTTATACTGTACTTTATATTATCCCTCATGTGGGATAACCGATTGTTTCAATAACTGGTAAAAATCAAAACTTTGTGCGGGGATCGTGCATTTCGCTCGCTCTCGCGATCGCACGTATGATGGAGCGATAAAGAGATATGTCAATTACTTCTAACAGTATATGCAGCGCGGGATATCTAATTGCCTCATTATCTATTCAAAACGATAAATTAATTACGAAACGTGTTTTCATAATATTCCGATTTCGCAGAATCAATTAGAGTGGTAAGGTGTCTAAAAATAATACAATACTTTAATTTATCGACAATTATTGGTAGCAATCCTCGCCCGGATTTTGAAAAACATTGCAGTAGCCAAAGGGTTAAATATATTTAAGATTAGATCAACGTACAAAAACGATTAAGTAACTTGATTTGAGTCATCAAAGAAAAAAGTGAGGTATCAATGGGATAACCCATTAAATTCCCGCAGGTATTATTATGGCCAGCGAATTTCTATGAAAAAATAAAACCTTGTAAACATATCTTTTTTTAGAAATATATTAAAACAATATCGACACCTTCTATGTATAGGGTCGGAATTGTAAAATGTAACTTTTCAGTAGTACGATTTTAATAAATTTTAAAAACACCATAACATCAATTTAAATGCTGGAATCCTAAGTTTTTAATTATGCCTATAAATTGTTGATTAATTTTTGTTTTATTATCTTATAATCGTTTATCGTTTTATTATCTTTAAAACAAAATACCCAGAAACGCATTTCCGACCTTTTACGTAGGAGGTGTCGATTTTATCATAAGGATTTTTATTTCAGTTAAGTACGAGGGTGGGTCAATAAGTCCTTGGAAAAGCCGACAGGTGGCGCGACTAGTACTGTAAGCGGTTTGTTTTCTTGCAGCGGCACTACTGATTCAGTATGCTGCGAAGTTTCAATCAGATTGGTCGGGTTGTTGTGTGTTTCTCGTACATTTAAAAAAAAAATTTGCTTGTTTACAAAAATGGAGAAAATTAAGTTTAGAGCTGTTATTAAACATTTTAATATAAAAGGGTTAACAGCAAAGGAAATAAAAAATGAGTTGGATTTAGTTCACGGCATATCTGCTCCTTCACTTGCAACTATTTATAACTGGTTAAATGAATTTAAACGTGGTCGTACATCAACAAAGGATGAACCACGCTCAGGACGTCCTGTAGAGGTGACTACACCAGAAATGATCAATAAAATCCACGATATGGTGTTAAGTGACCGAAGATTAAAGTTGAGTGAGATAATTGAGGTTACAGGGATCTCAAAAGGTAGCGTCATTTCTATTTTACATGACAAATTGGGCATGAAAAAATTTTCTGCAAGATGGGTGCCGCGTTTGCTCACAGTCGACAATAAACGCAATAGGGTGGTGGCCTCTAAAGCCCTGTTGTCGCTCATGCAACGCAATCCGGATGAATTTTTTCGTCGCTTTGTGACTGTAGATGAAACATGGATACACCACTATACTCCCGAGACGAAAGAACAGTCAAATCAGTGGATTGCGAAAGGCGAACCATGTCCAAAGAAGGCGAAAACCGTAAAATCAGCTGGTAAGGTTATGGCTACAGTATTTTGGGATGCATGTGGAATTATTTTCGTTGACTATTTGGAAAAAGGAAAAACAATAACAGGGGATTATTATGCATCTTTATTGGACCAGCTAAAAAACAAAATTGAAGAAAAACGGCCTCATTTAGACAGGAAAAAAATCCTCTTTCATCAGGACAATGCCCGTGTTCACACATGTTTACGATCAATGGCTAAAATTGAAGAATTGAAGTTCGAATTGGTCGACCACCCACCGTATTCGCCAGATTTAGCCCCCAGTGACTTTTTCCTTTTCCCAAACTTAAAAAAATGGCTAAGTGGACAACGTTTTTTTTCAAATGAAGAAGTCATCGATCGGACAAATGCTTATTTTGAGGACCTTCCGAAAACTTATTTTTCTGACGGTTTAAAAAAAATTGAGAAACGTCTAACCAAGTGTATTGAGCTCCAAGGAGATTATGTTGAGAAATAAAAAAAAATACAAAAATAAAAACTGTTTTAATGCTTTTTTCTAAGGAATTATTGACCCACCCTCGTATTACACCACAACTCCAAGAGATGACAGCGTGTATAATATATTAAATTATTTAAAACAATCAACTGGGGCTAGTATAATGAGTGTAAAGTACAGCGTGTATACATGCTCATTTTCTAAGGCCGGCCTTGCGTGCACATAATCTCAGAGTGTGTAAACACTTTGTGTATGCCATACACCCAGTTAAAAGGAGTGCATAGGAAAAGTTAATTACATATTAACTATAAATGTAGAAAACCACGCCACATGTAAATTAAGTAATGAGGAGGTCGAAGATTGATTTGAGAAGCTTAGTACCTTATCTTCCAAAACCTATTCTTCCTTTAATTTACAGACTTGGTATTCAAGTAGCGATCTGATGAAGTCATGGAAGCATCTCTTGGATGCTCGCAACAATCTGGGCTCATCACAAGGCTATAGACATGATCTCGTTGATCTTACAAGACAAAGTCTGCAGTATATTGGAGATCAAGCGTATCCCTTGCTGATTCAAGCGTTTAAAGACAAAAAGTTACCCGCTCTGGAGTAAGTAATCTTTGAATGTTTAATTTTTTTATCAGCGAATTATCACCATGGCCTTTTTCTGTTATATCTGGATGTATGTATTGCACAAACTTTCTTTAAAATTGGTGCCGTAAATATTTTAGATATAAATTCTTATCAGCTGTCACATCACTTATATTATTAATCCATGTTCAGTACTAAGCGGAGCATATAGGATTTTATATGAAGAATAACATTCATTTTTTTCCCGGATGCAAGATCAAACCTGCCAACCATGACCATTCCAACTGGGCCAATGTACCAGGGTGGTACTATCATATGAAACGCCTAGTTTCAAACCCCTTAAACGATTTTAGGTAGTTTTGAGAAAAATTAGAAAAACTCGTATCTATTAAATCTGTAAAATTTACTTTAATTCGTACATTCTAAAGAGTATTTTGGCTTATCCATTTTATGGGTATTTGAAAAGCACACCCAACCATTTTAACGGGTTTTGAAATTTACCCTAATTTTTGATTATACTTATTGACGATTTATCTTCTTCTTCCACTGCGCTACATCCCGGAGTGGGATTTGGCCTCCTCCACAACCGCTCTCCACTCACTCCGGTCTCTCGCCACACTTCTCCAGTTACCGGGTCTTCCTATATGAAGCCAGTCCACTTCTACGGCGTCAGCCCATCTCCTTCTTGGACAGCCTCTGGGTCTCTTTTGTCTCTGTCTCCGTTGGGGTAGCCACTTCATCATGATCCTTGGCGGTCTAACTTCAGGCATTCTCTCCACATGTCCCGCCCATCGTAGTCTTTGGGACTTACAGTATCTTATGATTGTTTGCTGTTCAATCAGCTCTTCCAACTCGTGGTTCATTTTTATTCTGTAGTTCCCATTTTCCAACGTGGTCCAAAGATTTTGCGGAGTATTTTGCGCTCGAAGACAGCTAATTTGTTTTCCTCGTTTTGAGTTAAGCACCAAGTCTCACAGCCATAAGTGACCACTGGCCTTATAATTGTTTTATATATTAGAAGTTTACTTCTTCAGCCTAGAATTTTCGACCCCACCAGTCGCTTGCAGGCATGCCAGCATTTATTCCCGGAGATAAGGCGGATTTTTATCTCCTCTGCTGTCTTATTTTGGGTATTTAAGCTGGATCCGAGATACGTGAACTTGTCCACCCCTTCATATGCATGCTGTCCTATGTCTATATTCTGCAGCGGTACCTGATCGCGTGTGCTGACCATATACTTAGTTTTTGACTGGTTTATATGCAGCCCAGCGTTGTCTGCTTTTATTTTCATAGTGCCACCATGGTCGATCATCCTCTGTTTGGGTCTGCTTGTAATTACTATGTTGTCAGCATAAGCGCACATCTGCGTTGTATTGTTATATACCCATCCTCTTATGTTGATTTCACGAGCTATGAATTCCACCACAAGGTTAAATACCATAGTGGATAGCGCATCCCCTTGTCTAACACCTGATTCGATTTTGAAGCTTTCAGTTTGCTCATTTTGCACACTGACAACTGCTTGAGTATCCGTCAGTGTGGTCTTTATTAGCCTTACTAGTTTTAAGGGAATTCCGAGTATTTTTAGGCTTTGCAGCATCTTATCCCTATGCACGCTATCGAAAGCTTGTTTAAAATCAATAAACAGGTGGTGGAGTGTCAGGTTGTATTCGTGCGCTTTCTCTATAGTTTGCCTCATGAGATGGATGTGATCTATGGTAGATCTATTTGGTCGGAAGCCGCATTGGTATTCTCCCAGGATTTCCTCACCATAGATCATTAACCTGCTATACAGTACAGATGAGAAAACTTTATAAGCTGCGTTTAGAATTGTGATCCCTCTGTAGTTATCGCACATTGTTTATATATTATATTATTATGTTTATATATTATATATATTTATATTATTGACGATTTATGGCGTTTTTAAAGTTGAATCTTTGGCCATCATATAGGTAACAAAAATATTCATCTAAATACATATCTAACTCAAAATTTTTCAAAAACCATTTTAGGGGTATTTGAAACTAAGCGCTTCATATAACAAAATGAAATCATAAATTGTTCAACAATAAACATGAGTGGTGTCTCTGATCTTGCATTGAGTTCCAATTGATTAACTGTAATAATATTCAGTAATTCACTATTTGGTTATAATACAGGACGTGAACTTCATCAGTGTGGGGGGAACAATGAAGATTGAAATTTTTCACTGTGCTCGTAAAGACTTCTTTACCAGGAAAAATCGTACAAGAGTCCACAATCAGTTTAGCCTCATTGGCTGCACACTATTCTATATCAATCTGCCACACTTCATTAGCTGCATATCTACCATTAGGTCTACCAATGAACGGCCCTGATTGTTTTACAAAATGTCAAAAAATATGTATGCGTTAAATTTTTGTGAAATAACCTAAAAGCCTATACTTAGTATCTATATGGTAAATCTTTGGGAGAGAGGGATCTTTAACATGCTTTTACGAGGATTAGTTGTCACCCAATGGGTCGACGCTCTGTATTCAAATACAAATAACCTGGTCTCTAGCCGTGGTAGAACGTAACATTAAGCATATTGATTTTTACATATTCTCAATTTTAAAACGAGGATACAACCAATTTGTAGTGGGTAACCCTTTTTACTACTCAATATTAGTGTGAACTGCTTTAATCTCCTGTTGGTAATGTGGCAATCTACTTATCAATGTCTAATTATAGTTATTCTCTCCCTTATAACGAAGTAGATCAAATTTTTGTTAGACAATTTTTAAGACACATGTTATTTTTGATAGAATGTATATAATGTATGGTGTTATTTCCAGATACCATTCATCGCTGATAACTAATATTATTGAAGATCTTGAAACCATCCTTGCATCAAATGAGGACTTTCTATTGGGTTCATGGCTTGAATCAGCTAAATCTCTTTCCAAAAACGAAAAGGTACTTAATCATCTTTTCACTACCACAATAAGACCAAGAGTAGAACCTCAATCATCCTGACTAATTGAGGATGAAGATAATTCAGATAACGATATATTTATATATAAAAAATAATAAAACATCTATTACATTTCTAGAATAATTTTGAAAAAAATCATTTTTTTTACTAAATTATATATATTTAAATTGTACCTTTTTCTTATAATCATGTTATCTGGTTCGGCATAACTTTTTTTGTAAAATATATATTTTAGTGCATGTTGTCTTTTTTTAGTGGAATACACATGGTTACAGCGTCAATTTATAATATTGTGGGTCCCAGGTTTGAATGCCAGCTCTGATAAATTTATATTATGTTGTTTTTTAATGTGAGTTTAAATCTAGTAGGTTGAACGAGTGGCTTACGTCCATTTCTCATAAAAAAAAAACAAAAAAATCTGTTAATACAACCTCCATTCGGTGGAGGCCCATATGGTCATTATATGCCATGGTAAAAAAGGTCTCTTTTCTGTTACCTACCGCAGCCTACCTTCCTACGTTATGAGTAGATGTTACATAGAAAATATGTGTAATGTAAATAACTATAAATTATGTACATTGTTTTGGCTAAAAAAAATTGAATTCTCAAAAAAAAATTCAAGACTATAAAAATCTATAGCCAACTAGGACAGCTCATAACGATGCCCTCCCCCCATTACGCCGCCTGATTTTCTCACATTAAAATCGTCCTAGCATGGAATTTCACACCTGCAACTTCCTGTGATTTGTGGTTATGACAATCCATCGTAGTCGGCGGGGAGCCTAAGATAGTCACAAAAACACTTGTCACAGATTAATCGATTAATTTTTTTTTTAGGACAGAGAACTGTTTGAATATAATGCTCGCAATCAAATAACTCTGTGGGGACCAAGTGGCGAGATTGTCGATTATGCCAATAAGCAATGGTCAGGTAAGATATTAAAATTAGTTGTTGATAAATAATATCTTATTTGGTGAAATTATATACAATTGGGCCGTCGAGAAAAAATCTGCAAATTTTACAACTCTCTTAATTCGGACAAATTCGAACTTCTAAAGATTCTGTTTGAAAAATGTTGGTTATTTTTGGATCCACCTACGACCTACATACTATGAGTACATGTATTAATTAAGGCTCTGAATACCAAAAAGTAATATTGCATGTCGTTACAAAATACTGAGTCATTGCAGTAAAATTGCATGAAGGAGACCTTTTGAAAAATGTGTTTTCACAGTGTGAAGCAATCTCGGCAGCTTCCCTAATTGTTAACACACCGTCGTCAGCCATTTTATATTGAATGCCGTTGACCACTGCAGTGGTACTTACACCGTTATAAATAAAACACGCACGATTTAAATATTTTGCTGTATTTTTTTGACTTACTTGAGGCATTTAGACCATAGTTGATGTTATTGGCGTTGGTATGTAGAACATTTTTCTATAAAAATGTCAGTTTTTATTTTTTTGGTACTTAGTGCCTTAATTAATACACGTATTCATATGTGAACAAACATTTTCAATTATGAATATCAATAGAAACTCTTTACGATCAAGTATCACCGATAAACATTTACAAGCATTTTAAGAATCTCAACTACAATACCTACCTGAAATTTAAAAAAAATGTTAAAAAACGTAAAATGTTTCATATGTCTCATTAAATTGTTGGCTATTAGAGAATCATTTATTTTGTTATGTTGAAATTCTTTTTTTTTTTCAATAGTATTTTAATTGCTGCCCGCGGTTCATTTGATATTCCTAATGTGGCCCTTCATCCAAGAAATTTGCCCAGGCCTAATGTACACAATATCATTTTATAAGGAATGGTGCAGTACACAAAAAATGCTTTCTCTCGATGGAATAGATTGCTAGATTGGTTCCATAATACCTATGTATGTACTATAAAAATCTGTACAGAGCTGCTGATTGATGACTTCTGAGGAGGGCAGAAATAATTAAAAAGAACAACATTTTTTGATTTTAAATTAATTAATCACATAAATGTAAGTACTTTGCTTTGTTTTTCAGGAATCGTTGGAGATTTCTTTCTTCCTAGATGGCAGACTTTCTTAAGAGCCATGGTGAATTCAGTGAAAAATGATTACAAATTCAACAAGACTGCTGTTCAGATTTCGATATTTGAAATGGTTGAAAGACCATTCACGCTGAATAAAACAGCATATCCCACTAAATCAAAAGGTATTGTGTCAACTCTTCCGTTTTAAAATCATTATACTTTCAGTACCTAACGGCCATTTTGAACAAGTCTGGAGTCCGCTGCTTCAAGAGGCTAAACAGTGTTGTTTGTGGGTGTAATAGTAATGATGAAGATTTCGATTCATTCAGTGTCAGTCACGTCGGTGAATATGTTAATTTTTTAATGAACCGAAACCGAAATAAAGAATTGTTTTTCTGATTTTTGATTTGACGAAACCGACCCCGGAATCGTCATTCAATTTTTCTGCTGTAACTGAACCTTTTTAAAAATTTGGGGTTCTAACAGCTCTGATTTTATATATTTTTTTTATTTTCGCCATATTTGATCCTAAGGAGAATTTAGGCCTCCACAGGGTAGAGGTTGTTATATTAACAGGTTTTTGTTTTTTATGAAAAATAGCTGCTGGTCACTTTCTTAACTTATTGGGTCCATACTCTGAGTCCAAATACACATGTGTGTATTTTTCAGACCCGGGATTCCAACGCGGGACCCACGACATTATAAGCCTGACGCGTAACCGCTCGGCCATTGTCAGCATATTAGCTCTGATACTATTTACATGATGATGTTAGAGTCAACATGTTAATAACCGTTTGTCTATCTTTTTCGGATATGCTCTATCAATCTTCCTGACATTCGGATTGTCTGTGTCCAATGTAAGGTGTCCTACATAACTTGTAATCATGATTTTCATTTCAGGAGATACAATTGAAATTGCCCAAATGCTTTATGACAAGTGGGCAAAAACCTCGGAGAAACTTGACGATGTGCCTATCAATATTATAGCGAAACCTTCTTATGATCTGAGGGCATCAAACCATCATAGAATAATGCAACTTGTTGAAGAAGATGAGATCAACAGTTACACATTTCAGAGCAATCATTACAATGTCATATTGAAAAATAATTAAGTTAAAAATGTCTTCCATGTAATCTTAATTTATTAGTATTAGGCACCTACCTAATACCTGATGAATGTAAATGTCTTTATGAATTATCAAGTAGTTTAAAAATATGTTTCTTACCATATCAGATTTCTTTAATAAAATTAATCAAATTGTCAATTGGCTTTAACCTTGCCCATTCTGTATTGTTGTGTCACGTTACACAGTTCAATCATTTCGCTATTAATAACAAAACTTGTGTTGGTGTTTGGTGTCGCTATTTTTGATACTGTTGCTGTTACACGCCAGGCGTGTCTTTAGCACTGCCTGAGTTGTGGTAATTAACTGGTCAGCAGTGAATGAGTTTTAAACAAGCCATAGACACTAGTTTAAACTATTGCATACATAGAATTTTTTAAACTTTATTTAAGGTTAAAAAAAAAAATTGCCATGACAAAGAGACTTAGTGAAAGACATTAGTTTTAACGCTTCTATCTCTATATTTTGCCACAGTTATTATAGGAAACTAGGTCCATTGTTTCATACTATTAATAGGCCATGCTTTAGTTATAACTAGAATTAAAGAAATATATAATATTATGTATAATCATTAATGTCATATTTTCTATCATTCAGTATGGCAATCTCTCTCCTAGGCACAGACAATAATAAAAGTACTCTCCATTAAATGGTCGAAGATTTCTTAAATATGTACACACATGTTTTATCTCCATGACAATATTGATTAGTTACAATTCATAATGGAACTATTAGTCTAATTTTATTGTGATGTTATTTTTTTGTTGTATACCCACATAATATTATATTTTTAACATTTTTATATTATAGGATTTAAACATAAAAATAAATGCATATTTTCATAGTTTTAATATTTTTTATTGTATTATTGATAAAGTGTGATGTCAATACATACATTTTTATAAAAATATTGTAAATAAAGATATTCATATGAATCTCTCATTTCATTTTTCTAATGTAAAACAATAAATAAAAATTTCAAGTGTAAACAGCTTTATACCTAAGTGCATACTTGATTGGGAATACTTTTGGTAATTGGATACGTTTCATGGCAATGTTCAAGTATACTTGTGTGTGGAGATTATAAGGCGGTCATGTATACTTGTGCGAGTATATCGCTCAAGTATGCAGTTACGTTTGTAGCCATCTAACAAAATAGTCTATCGAAATAATAATAATAGTATCAGTGAACCAAATAAATAATCATTAGTTTTAACTTAACCATTTTTTTCAATAGTAGTTTGTAAAAATTCAATTATACCATGGAAAGCATAAGCGTTTAATAAATATTTTGTTTTACTTGGAACATTATTATTACACAAATTACAATATACCAGGTAGGTCTATTCTATACACAAAGCAGCTATTGACGATAGTGTATCATATTTATTTATTGGGGTGCTTCATTTTTACAATTAGTTAACCGTCTGAACTGTCAAAAAATACTATGTTTTAACAGCCCTCTTTTGACTGTGTTAACTTTTAGAGTGAGATAGTCAGTTTAGACGGCTAACTTATTGTAATAATTATAATACCTCAATACATAAATATGAAAAATTACCGTTGATAGCCGCCTTGTGTATAGAATAGACCCACAAGTGTGCTAAGTGAAAAGGGTGGTAGAGCATTATGGCGAAAATTAGAGGTTAGATTTATTTGAATGACAAGAGTTATAACTATTTTTGCTCTCCTGTAAAGATGCAGATTGCCACATATGATTTTTGGTTTAACACAGTAAACATATGAAAAACACATTCAGTTTTCTTTGGTGTGAATATAAATATTTGAATAGGCTTATTATTCTTTTGGCCGTAAGCAGGTACTGGCTCCACACTTATTGCGGCAACACTTGAGTGTAAAGCGGCAGTCGCTGTCAGAATAACAAGTATTAGAACAGAACCACGTACCGTCGGTGGAGTCTGGACAACTTCCAGGTTTCTCTGTAAATAGAAAAATATAATTGAAGAAAAAGTAAACTACGATTACCACTTCCAGGGGCAGAGAACTATATGCTCATTGAACAAATTTCAACACTTTGTTCCAGCATTCTCAAGCCGTGATAAATTTAGGAGTTGAAGATGTTATTTTTCCTATAAATTTTATAAATTTTAGTAAAAAATTATATTTTCGTACAACTCTCTCGAAAGTATGTTTTATGTAATTATAGTGGTGCAATTAAAAATTTGCGCTTCCAAGATACTACAATATTTTTTTTTATTTTCAGTTAAGTGAATCTACGTTTTCTCGATAGTTCAGCAATTTTTAGCCGGCTTACTATGTATCATTGGCGAAGAGTGGAGGTAGGCTGTTAAGATCCGACATAAATAGTGCACATGAAACTTTGTCAGTCATTCGTATTTGTTTTTATTGAACTAAGACTACAAATTTACAGATGGTGTTGGTTAGTTTTTAAAATTCAATTAAACCCCGCGAAATCACCAAGCCATAATAGATAATAATAATAGTCAAAAAATACTCATATATCTATAAAATATTTTAAATTATGCAATTAAATCATAAATAATTTTGGCTATTTTATAGATAGAATAATATTTTTATCTACTATGGTTTGCTTTAGGCAGGGTTTAATAAATTTAAAAATAATTGTAGTCTTAGTTCAATAAAAACAAATACGAATGACTGACAAAGTTTAATGTGCACTATTTATGTCAGATCTTAACAACCTACCTCCACCTTTCTACCGCTACTATGTTTTATATTGAAAATTCATTATGTTCATAAAATATTGAAATATTTGGTCTGAAAATGAAAAACTGGTTTGATAACATCTATCACATTGTATTCCTACCAGCAAAATCTCTAGGCAAAGTACCACCCTTAAGCAGACTTCGAATCAGCATTTCCACAAAACCTACTCTCAAATAGTGGTTGTTTAGGTACGTGGAGGTCTGTGGTGCTGACTGGTTCGAAGGCACCCTTGTTAAAATATTGCTCGTGTGATAATCCGCCATTACAATACAACAATATTTATAATTTTCTTTATATTTTGATTATTTTTTAAAACTAAGATGTCGATATTTTATAATAAAGCGACCTTTATCGTCTGCTTTATTGAATACCCTCACTGCTCTAGAAGTATGAGTTCGTTCCTTCATTAGCCGCCCTTTTCTTATGTTGCATCACCTGCCTTCCCTAATCTCACACTAATCTACTCTTCTTACACTAATCTCCCTCCTTAACCATTACATTACTTTGTGTTCTTTCCGTGCTACGCCCAGCAAAATGCCACATTTTCCAAGCAACGTTGCCCTACTTTTTACTTTTTTTTATCACCAAATGGTTCACCACCGGGATTACAAATGCCCCAGTACAAAAGATGATACCGAAGTAGCACTAAACAGCCACTAGGTCCCCCAAAAACCCACCGAACTGATTAAATTTGGCGGAAATAGATAACATGGCAGCGAAAACTTAAGGGAGGCGTTCATCCAACATTGGTTTGGTGGCAATATTAACCTAAATTTATATCCCTTCTCTGTGCAACCGGTCTTGAGCATACGGTCCCTCCACAAGAAGTCTGGCAGCATTTGGTGTTGCCTTTGCAACTCCTGTCATTGTCGCAAGTGTTGGAGCATATGAGTCGAGGGAGCGGCGGCGGACATGACCCAGGCTTCTCCATAGCAGCGGGGAACGGATTTTGCTGACACCATATTCCATCTGGAATCAAAATGCCATTTTTAATTTAAACTTATAATATATAATATCAATGTGTATTATTATCAAGAAGCTATTAAAATTATGTGTTCATTTCTAATTAAATACCTTCAATATTACCTTGTAATTTGCTGATTTAGCATGTAACAGTAAAAGAAAATCAATTTTCCTCAAATAAAGCGTTTTCCTATTGTATTGTAGGCGTCAGGTGATAAGGTGAATTTAGCATGGATCTACTGAAGTCTTTTGCATTCGGTATTACCGGGTTGAACGTTTTAGAGACCCGACATTAAAATTATCGCTGACATCCAACAGGACGTGAAAACGGTAAATTTGAAAAAAAAATGAGATAGCAAGAAGTGTCTTTTTCAAAATGAGATGGCTCCATAGCAATCGAGACCTCAACATCAACTTGGGGCTGAATAGGATTCGCTCTTAATTGGCATGAAGGTATCACTACATTGTGACTCTATAGACGTATAATCAAAATTCATTTGACTGCCGAGACAGGCTGACAAACAAATAGAAATGGACCGAGAATCTTTACATAATTTCGATACGTTGTCAACATTATGACAGGACATAAGTATAATTTTTTTTTTCAATTTATTTTTAACATATCGTGGACATTACAAATTATAAGTTTAAGACGTTCACAACATGACATGATAACATAACAATATGACCGAACTCATTATTCAAAGAAACATCAATGCAGAGAACGGCGTCGCATTTGAAACCCCCGCTTGGTAGGTACAGCTCAAACGGAATGTTCCGGGTAGAAAAAACAGAAGATAAAAACAGGATTGTCCTATATTGTTGGCTGACCTCCAATAGGTGATGTCCTATGTTTTTATGGCATAATTTTGCATGACAAATGATATTAATAATAATGTATTAGGTATCTATTCAAAAAATAAAATTTGCATGCGGATGCTTTAAATTTTAAATTCCGTCTATAAAATTAATCATTATTAGCAATTTTATTGATTTCAAAATAAAAATCCGGAAATGGCAGTCTTACAGCATTTAATTTTAAAAATTGGAGCGGACTATGCATAAACAGATCCAGAGTAATTCTGCAGTAAAATCTTTAAAGGTGAAAATTTAAACAGACAAAAATATTGAATTAGGTGAAAAATTTCACTTGCATAAAAACATCCCTTGATTTGATGAAATATTTCGTCAAATATTGATATTGACAAAATATTAAAGTAATATTTCGACACACTGAACGACGTTCGCATCTATACACTGAACAGTACACATCGATAAAAAGAATGGCGTCTGCAACGAGTTCGAAACGACGAAGAAAGAAAAGTGTTTAATTTGGTTTGAATCAGCGCTCGAAATGGACAATTTCATGAATCGGACGGCTCTTAAATTTTTTGAAAATAATTATGTAGTTATGTAATTTTATGTGTGTTTTATAAAAATAAGTAAGTGAGATTTTTTGTTATAATATGGCCATTCTAGCTTCGGCGCGTTCCGGTCTATTTCGAGCCCTGGTTTGAATATTATTTAACAAGTCTTAGTTTTAATAACAAATTAACATAAATACCAACTGTTTTATTATTTTCTAATTCAATAATCTCTACCTATGCCGTTTTTATTGTGGTTGTATAATGATTCACTGTTCACACTCACCTATTTGGTGGTTCAATAGCATTCTCAGAAGAAAAACAGCCAAGAAGTTTGTTCCGAAAAAGGTTTCTGTCGTGACAAGTCGTGTGAGTCAAAATAAAAAGGCATTAATTATTATCAATACCTACTAACTTAATTTTAATCCGCTTCATTCTTTTGACCTTAACCGTCATTGTGAGTCAGATTTAAACATCCCGTCGATTCAAAGATAATAATATAATATATATGATAGCTAGGTAGATATTATAAAATATTTACTACACAGAATAAGTAGAGACTTAATAACAGAAATGTTATATAAATGGGAAAACCTGTCCCCATTATCAAGGTTCTAAAGTTAATTTCGGTTAACGATTTAATGACCGTCAGACATTAAAACCCGCCTGAATGTTCTTAATATTACCAACATTGAATTCGTTTACTTGGCAAACTTTAATAAGTGCATAAATTATGATACTAACTAACCTTATGCAAGTTGTAGTTTTTCTTTGAAATAATCATTAGACTAAGCTACCGACTGAAACCGAACTTTTTTAACTGAATCGAATCACTCAGGAAAATTTGATTTCTAGGTCAAATAAAAAAAGCCTTGACTTTGAACTAAAGAGCTTAAGACTCTCGACTTTCAATCTGAACAGATTTTCTTAAATTTCTCAGTAAAAAATGGCATAAAGAAAAGATAATTCCGTAGGTATGTCGTTTTCTTGTGAATTACGAGAATTCATGAGAAAATATCAAAAAACCAATCTTTAATTCTCGAGAAAACAAATATTCGTGATTTCGTTAATTCTATAATCTCGATAAAATCACAAGCCCTAGTAAATAGATATGTAACTATAATAAAATTATATATTGTGGTATATTATTAAAGTCATCAAGTTATAATATGACAATAGTATTTACCAATCTACTTATTATAAGTATCTAACTGAATACGATGCAAAAATAAATGTTACGTTTGATTCACTTATGGCTTATGCGTAAATGTAATAACAAAAGAACAATAATTTTTATCCTATTTGTATGCATATCCGTATTCTTAAATATGTGTAAATAGTCTCTACAATAAGACAAGTTAGTAGCAAACGTGTATCCAATATAAAATCAGAGTCTTTGTAAGTGTTTCTTGTTTTTTTAATGAGACCTAAAAAAATAGCTACGGTTTATGTATCACTTGAAATCGAATATTTTCGCGCCGAAAGTTTACTGGCCACAGAATTTAAATATAGTAAAAGTATTCTTTACTGAAGGTCTTTGATAAAATGCCTGACCGATTACGAAATATTCTACATTTGTTGACGATTTGTCAGGTTAAATGGTGATTTTTTAAAGTATTTATTAGTATGGATTAAATTTGATTCATAATAATATTATTATTGTGTCTTGAAACTAAAAACAATTCCGTGTTATTATTAATAATTCGTAATTATCGATAACCTTTCCTAACTATAAGCTAAGTTAAAATAAACCCGGAAGATTCTGTAAAGCAAAACTTGGGATTCTAATAATAATATTATTACAAATTCAAAATCATTTAGAATAAAAAATCAATTCTGTTGATAAACCTATTTGATTTAAATACCTATTTAAGAAGTTATTTTCATAAAACTAAAATTGGGAGAAATCCATTTATGAATCTAATTAGTAGAGATGTTTTTTATCTTCATTTGAAATTACAAAAGATTATTCCCATTATTGACGAAATTTGAAAATACCTCAGATGCGATAGGAAATATCTGTATCGGTAGCTTAATTGTATAATCAGTCGATAAACGTGTGTTTTGATTAGTCGATAAACCCAATGATTTTTCTAATAATACCTATGTATGTTTCTGAGACTGCTCCAGTTCCATGTTATGTGTATTAATAATATTATTATGATTGTAACCAGGGCTTTTTTGTAATGTAACGCGGTGAAACGGCGTTCCGGCACCGTATTTTTAATGTTTCAAAAGCAATTAGACGAAACAATGTTCGCGCTTACATAGTACAAGTTAATTTTCCTGAATCATCTCATGAAAAGACATATCTGAAAAACTATCGCGTTTGATATATGCATTGAATTCTATTACCATTTCTTCAAATGAATGTGAACGCGAATTTTCGCAAATGAATCTAATTTCCTTCAGGCGTATTAACATTTTAAAATATCTGGTTGTGTAATTGTATTTTTGGTTAGTGTTTGTTGATACACTGAATACCCATAATTTTACCTCGAACACCATTTGAAAAACGCTACTATAGAGCGCCACACTGCCTTTAACTTTAGCCCGCCAAAGATCCAGGACTGGGGGCCATGGAAATCACTACATACTTTTATTCAAATCTAATATGATGTTTTTACAATTTAATTTTTGACAACTTTATTTGTATATTTATATAATTATATATGTTTGCTTAAATTTTTATGTACTTCGTGGCATAGGAAAAGTTGCTTTAAATGATATTGGAATATAATTTTCTTTGGTGGGTAAGAAGTTTGGCAAGAAGTGAGTTCCGGCATCTTCGTTTTTTTTTTTTTTAAAAAGCCCTGATTGTAACTATAAATGTAATATGTATGTATACCATAGTCAATTTGTAATAATATAATAAACAACTTAATTTATCTTGTTCACTTACCGATTAAAAATAAGACAAACGTGCAAGATATAAATAAACTTGTGAATCGCGACATCGTAATCAATGCAAATTGTTTTAAATGCAACACTGACTTCAGCACTAATGAATCTTATAAATGTGTTCACTCGGCTAAATACGACTGACGATTAAATGCCTAGTTATACCTAGTAGTAGACTGATGCCGATTGCTTTGTTATAAGTTATAAGGCTATATTGCTATGAACAGTCAACCGCAAGGATTTAGTGTGAAAATGCTGACGACTCATTTCTAGCTACAATCTCGTAATGGCGAGAAATAGCCAATTCAATAGTAATAAATGTATAGTAAAAAAGAGTGCAAAATAATAATATTAAAAAAGCCTTGCAGTTTTTCAGTCATGTTTTGAGAACTTTGTTCTAAGATCTATCAACTAGGATTCCACGTAAATCACGCAAATTCACTAAAACTGTAGGGGAAAGGGTTGTACATCGTGACATTTTTTTAAATTATTGTACAGCCATCTTTTGTTCGAATAAGAAAACCCTCGAGGTACCCCTGCATAGGCAGTAGCTGTAGTTAGATTTTAGTTAACAATCATTTATTTATGCTATCATCAATGCATACATCACCACTCACCGTTGAACAAGTTGGTTATTTATGTCCCAAAGTACAACCTGTACCCTGGTACTAAGGTACTATAATGGTTCTATCTTGGAACATAGTGGTATATTATATAAATATTGTAGTTTATATGATGTGAAAGTGAACCAAAACTTGAGTAATAAATATTTTTTATTAGGTGTTTATGTTTCATTTTTATTGCATCTAGTTTATTTTAAAATAAGATCATGTGGGAATACAATATTGAAGGAATGGAACCATGGGCGTGTTGTTGGAGTTGGCAACACTTTCACTGTGACTAGGTACTACTACCAACGATGATGACGTCGTCGACATTGGGGAATACAAAATGAGTCCTTTGCTTTCTTAAGAATTTTACAGTACATTGGGACATGTTCCAAGGTAAAACCAGAATAGTACCTCAAGGTACAACCAAGCATACATTTTGACAAAGTAAATTTTCTAAGCAATATAGGTAGGTATCATTTTTTAACAAATTATTGCTGCGACAGTAGGTACCTACTACATAAGAAAATATCGGTAATTATACATACCTTGCTTTTATACGTTTCGAAAATGATAACTACATTTTACTTTGAAGGTAGCACAAAGGTTAATTATTAAGACTTGGTTAATTATTAAACTAAAATGATTTGGTGAACAAATAGAGAACATAGTTGCAAACATAATGCATAATTTCTACTATCGCCGCTATAGTGGTTTAATTTCTAGAGCAAGCGTCCCAAGGTACAACCCTTTCCCCTATTATTTATCTAATCTTCTAATCGCGTTCTACAACAAACGGATTCTAAGACCATGATAATTACAATGAAATAATGTAAAATGATGACATTAATAATTAATCATAATTATTATAGTAGCTACATAAATACAGTATGCACACAAATAAATAATTATTGTGTACTATAAGATCTACGACCTGCGTTCTACACGCTGGTGAATTAATTGGTGCAATAGGGTGCAAGTGTGTCGGGTCTTTTTTCTTACGATAATAATATGATGCTAGGGTTGGAGCGTTAGAGGAAGTTTAAGAAATATTTATAAAATAAGAGAGGTTAGGGCGAATTAACTTTACCACGGTATCATGACCGCTGACGTCTTACCGGAGACATGCAGCGCTCGAAATGGAGAATTTTACGAACCGGAGCGCTCGATAATTTTACGAAAATAATAACAGTGTTACTTATCTAATTCTATACATATTAACAACTCCCCCTTCAGCGAAACGCGGAAGCGTAGTTCGTTGAATTGTCTTAGCTCAGTCGGTGAGGGGTTATTAATAATAAAGATGTTTCCTTTTTGAATGAGAGTACGGTTATGACTCTGTTTATTATTTTCTCTGCAAATATACACGTTCGGTTTTCCAATTACAGCGTACAATACTTCGGCAATGTAGGTGAAGGCGACAGACACGTGGGTTTTTCGGACGAAGCGCGAGAAATTTTCTTACCCGTAGGTAAACGGGATAAGATATTTCGCCGGGTAGTACTTCAGCGTTCAAGAGTATGAAGAGATGCGCGGCGAGACTGATGAGACTGGTCCAGAGTGTTGTGAAGAGAGGCTGCTAGTAGAGAAGATATTGTTCCCGAGGGATGATCCGGTAGACTGATAAAAATCTCTCGGATGCGTCCTCTTTTATAGCAGCATCCCTTATTCTAATTGGTCCAAAGAGATAATGAGAAGGGGTGACCAAAGATTCTACTATTATCGTTAGCTCGTACTACATGTTACCTCTTGTTTATTTAATAAGAATTTACTGGATTGTCAGAAGGACCAAGTATCAAGAGATAATATATTCTGTGCACGTGGATGGATAAATTGACGTTATAAAATATCGTCTATCTAATTCTATGGATTTTATATGAATTTATCTAGAGCATTTAAATAGCTATCTCCGGCATAAACTCGCGGTTTTAGTCTTATGCCAGGAGTAAACACACGATTTGATTAACGTTTAAATTACATGCATTTACAACTACTTACTAGGTACCTATTGACATAATAATAGGCCCTGTAATTATCATCCATCGACCTTCACATAAATATTTGTGATTTTACGACGTAAACCTGTCTGTTGCCTTTACCTTTAACAATTATACATATAACATATATTCATATAATCGGATATAATTATTATGAACACAAAAATCGAATAATATTCCATAAAAGTTGAATTTAAGGAACTCTATGATGCTATGATTTGTTTTCGCGCGCTTAATTCTTTTCTAGCGGAAACATTTTTTCGTACGTACACCGATGCACACACATACATACCGAACGGTGACGTAAACCTGTGAACAAATAAAACAATTAAATATGATTAGACAAGGAAGCGTTTTAGGCGTTTTACTAAGCCGTATAGTTAGAGATCAGGTTTACATGTCGGCTTATTACTAATTAAATTATTAAGCGAAGACACCTACCTACAGGTAGGTGGTAACAATATGTATATTTAAAAAAATGATTGTGTTAGATTTTTTTTATTATATGACATATCTCGCTCAGACGGTCAAATTAATATTTACACGAGACGGAGCGATAATTTTGGGGATTGTATGAACCGGAACGGCGCTCCGGTGCGTTCCGGTCCATTTCGAGCCCTGGAGACATGTGAAACTACGAATCCCCCCGCATTTTCTGGTATGTTTTCTACGTCCCAACCCCCGTAATGTCATTAGCATTACATACAGCGCTGTAAAATCGTAGCCAAGATAATATATTATGATCGTTTCGATGGTTAATATTATTATACCAATTCTAAGCCACTACTGCATTTGAAAATATAATGTGATATTGTGATGCCAATTTTTCAGGATCACTTAAAAAGGCACACTGATTACTAAAATATATATAACTCATGTATTATTCATTCAATTTAAATAAATCTTTTAAATAGTTATAGGTTTTGAATTGTTCTATTAATTATTTACATTTTAAGTAAACTTTGTGTATAAGTGGAATGAAAAAAAAATGTCAATAGTTTTTTGGGTTTTTTTAGCCTTTTTTTATACAAAATGACATAGATAAAAAGTCCATGATAGAAATAAATATTAAAAGCAAAATATACTAATACTGGAGCTAAATATAATACTCTTCAAGTTATTTAGAAGATGGAGGGCCGTTTTATGTTTATTACTGTCTCAAACACCTCATACCTAGCGAACTGATCATTAGTTTGACAAATTTAAATAAAAATAGATTTTATAAATCAAAAATTTCTTAAAAAATATAATGGACTGTATATAACTAACATCATAAAATGATAGCTACATATATTATTAAGTAATTTCAACTTTTAAAAAAATCAAAATGTGATTAAAATTGTTTGATTTTCATTGTGTCCTGCATCCTGTAACACCGGCGCCAAATTGGCGCCGATAGGGCACGATAGGCAAGACTGCCTAATATGATTTCTCCTCGGGCTAATACATATCTTCTTCTTCGGCCATATCCGCACCTTAGTTGGAGTATAGGGACAGTTAAATGTAAATTGTATGTAAAACATTTCACCGTGGCACAGTTTGCCGTGAGCTTTCTTATCGGAAAGAGATGACCGTATACGATATGGTCTCCAATTTTATTAGATTCGATATGAATGTTAATTTTATTTTATTTTCATATCTGATTTTGGCAAAATTCATGAATTCAAGAGTGAAAACCTAACCTAACCTAACAAATAATGCAGTATTACAGCTATATTCAAAATTCGTTTGCTGCTGACTTCTTGTTAAGTGTAAACCGGCACCGTGTTTTATTTAGACATGAATTTTATGTCCGTACTATACAACCCAAAGAGGTTGGACGGTCTTTAATATACGGCCATATGTTTCCGATACAAAATTTCACGGTGAAGTGTGATACGGTGAATTGCACACGTACAAGTTTCCGGACACGCATATGGACACCACGCGGCGCCTCCAAGAATCCCTGACGCTCCCTAGTCTTCTTGCTTAGTACTAGGTCAAAACAAGCATCCCGTAACTCCGCCGTATACACTCTGCAGATAGTATTTAGCAGCCTTCCACGACGCCGGAATCCGGTCGGCTTGAAGAACAGGCAAGCCAGGTTGAAGTTCTCTTCTGGCATCCGCAGCACGTGGCCGAACCAGGTCCAACATCGCCTCGTCACTCTAAGCGTGATAAGAGGCTAATTCGTTTAGCCCTAAAAGTATTTCAACGTTCCTAATTAAATATTATGAATATGCAATACTGCAATAGTCTTCATGTCAGTTTCAGTTTTCTATTAGACTCAATGAGACAGTTGCTTCATCAAAAAGTATATCAATAATTAAAATCTAATACTTACAGTTAACATTTCAAACACATTGACATATTTGATTTATTTGCTCGGAAGTTTTCTGAAGATATTTACTTTATTTATAAAATTTTATTTGTATTTCATAAAAATAGGTGTGTTCGTTTTTCTATGATATGGCCTATCTAGCTCAGATGGTCAAATTATTTTTTCCACGAGACGGAGCGATAATTTTACCGATTTCACGAACAGGAACGGCGCTCCGGCGCGCTCCGGTCCATTTCGAGCCCTGCTAACAGGTAAGGAGAAACGGCAACCAATCTCGAGTAAGGAAGAATACGGGATAAATTTAAACACGTATCAAGAATACGTCATACATCGAATACTAACAACTTTACTACTCTCGGTTTATGCATTGACGCTCATTTAATATTGGTGCATTACACACACTATTGCACGTCTATAATGCGTGGTTGATTTTATTAAAACCCTGCGTCAAAAATTACTGTATTGGTATTTATACTAAATAGCCTATCGGAATTCTATTTATTATCTGTTCTGTGATGTTGGTGTTTTTAATTTGACAATTAAGTATCGTTCGACGCAGTGAGGGCCCAGGACTATAATTCAATTATCCATCCCTACGGTGAATGCAGGGCTGAATGATGTGGTGTTGAGTGTCAGATATGCTAATAAGTTGTAGGTTTCGCTTACACCAAAATTCCAAATTATTCATCTTCATAAAACTGCTGATCTCAAGCTGGCCTGGCTGTACAGTGGCGCACCCAGGATTTAATATTGGGGGGGACCAAGGAGGAGAATGTAAATTAGTCCCATAGGCTCTTTTTCTTCTTCACAGCCTAATTCCTCGTTTATCGGTCTTTTTTCTATTGCACTCGGTGTACCTACACCATGGTCCCCACATCCTGAAACGGGCCCTCAGGCTAGGATATTTAGCGGGCCCCCTACCTACCTCTAAGATTAAAGGCAGTGTGAAACACTAACGTTTTTCAAATTGTGTTTTAGTTTATTTATTTATTTATTTATTTATAAAAAAGAGTATTACGGCATTACAGCTTTTGGCCAATGCGCCATAATACATAATACATACAAATATATAAAAATATCTTAATTACAAATAACAACTAATATGACAAGAAAGTGGAAAAGACAGCATGTGTAAATATTAAAGAAATATGATAATATATACAATTATAAATTTATCCTATTTAAAACGTCTACAAACATTATATAATTTAGTTCAAATTAAGGGTACTTATACAGTGAATTATTGGCGATTTTTAATACATCAACTTTAATAATGGAGCTGTCAAGTATCGACACATAATAATCATAAAATATATTGCACAATTATATAAGTAATTGAAAATGTTCATGGCCATGAAGAATGGCCCCGCAGGCTACTTTTTTACCATTAAAGCTAATTTATGATGTGTGTTTATATCACTTATCTATCGCTGCCCCCCCCCCCCCCCCCCCCACAGCCCGGGCGCCCAGGCTAGAGCCTTGTCAGCCCTCCCCAGCCATGACCTACACCGCTTCGGAATTCGGGTGGACACCGAAAATTTTTTGACAGTTCCATTAGGGATTGGGTTTCTAAAAAAACCTGACATTAGTGTTTCGAAATTTTTGTGCTAGAAATTAAAATCTAAGATTTTTTTCTAAAAAGGGTGCTGGAGAATTATTACAAATCATTTTTTGCCGTGTTTTTATTTGTCTAAGCCCAAAGGTATAGTTTATTGGCTTTCAATTTCAATGTCTAAAATCATTCTGATAATTTTCATGTTTAGGGGGTGTCAGGGACCCTTGCCCCTCCCCCCCCCCCCCCCCCCCCGGGTGCGCCACTCTGGCTGTATATATTATGATGTGGCTGTATAATTATATAGTGTGATTTATATACTTACCAAAATTCATTAGGAACCAAAATGGTTTTAGAAAGCCATGAGGAAAGACGCAGTCGATAAGCCGTGGGTACACTGGAAAGATAGTAGGTACCTAGAAACAATCCTCGAATTGAATCTTATCCCCTTAATCATATTATAAATAAATTAAATAATCAAACTGTTGGTTATTGGTAATTATAATACCTATCTTTGGTTGAAAATGTTATTTTCTTCATTTTACTCGCCTAATAGAAATAGTCGATACCTACATACAATACCCCTAGGTATTTGTAAACCACTAAAATTGCCACAAACAGGAAATATTTTATAATTTTAATTAAAATAGTCCACAGTAAAATAATTCACATGCCTATAACGGAAACTAGTTAACCACATAACTAAATATAACTGGTAGGTACCTACCTAATAGAAATGATGGAATCCTCAAAACACATATTCATTGTTAAACACGCAAAACCGTGCCAATTGATAAAGAATTTTATAAATTAATATTATTTTATAGCTACAATTATGACACATTACTTCTTGAATGTTTTGAAGTTAGGACGAAGAGAGAAAGCTGTACGTAATTATTTTTACGTCAATGTTTCATGCACCTAAACTTTTCGGTTGTAGGTATCATTTATAGCAGGGCTCGAAATGGACTAGAACCCACCGGAGTACCGTTCCGGGTCATAAAATCTCAAAAATTATCGTTCCGTCTTGTGGAAATTATAATTTGACCGTCTGAGCCAGATAAATTATGTCATATAATAAAAAAATCTAACACACTTATTTTTATAAAATATGTCATATACAATTAGATAACAATGTTATTATTTTAGTAAAATTATCGAGCGCTTCGGTTTGCAAAATTTTCCATTTCGAGCGCTGATTTATAGACTCTGGCAGATTCAATATTTGATGTTTAACTTACCATAAGATATTAAGAAATTCTAAATGCAAGTAGAAAGAATGTGAAAGCGAGATTATTTAAAGTTTTTAATTTAATATTTTTTTCACTCTAGACTAAAAATATACTTTAGTAGGTATTTAGAATTTGAAATAACTTATATAGGGTAGTTATAGAAAATATAGACCATGAAGAGGTGAATCAACACTGGGAAGAGTGCAAGACTGCGATAGTATCCTCAGCTAATGACACCTTAGAAAAACAGGTGAACGATCAGAATGGTTTGACTAAGATTGCCGCGAAGTCACTACGAGAAAGAATGAGGCTTACTTAATGATGGTACAGAAGAAAACACGGGCATCAGACGATGAGTGTAAAAAGCGCCGGCGTGACGAAAAGAAACTACACAAGAAAAAGAAACGTGATTATTTAAAAAAGGAAATGATCCTACTCCAAGGACACTATAAAGCCCTAGAAAGCCGGCTGTTCTATAAGAAATATAAATAATGTTAGGAAGGGTTTCAAGCCTCGTATCACAATGTGCAAGGATTATCAAGGAAAACACCGTATTCTTGCCCGGTGGGTGGGTTTCTTTGATCAACATTTAAATACCCCCCATAATGATGCCGGCAACACTAACATTAATACTCAGGGTATATACCTACTTAATACTCATATAATGACCAGGAATCAGTACAAAGTGCCATTGATGATAACGAAGAACCACCGACATTAAAATGAGGTAAAAGGTGCCATGTCAAGGTTAAAAACAAACAAATCGCCTGAAATAGATAACCTACAGAGTGGATTAATAAAATGTGGGAGGGAAAGCCTGCTCAAAGATTTACATAGCCTAATCCACCTAGTATGGACTTCAGAAAAGATGCCAGAGGAGTGGAAGGATGGGCTGATTTGTCCTTTGCACAAGAAAGGAGACCAACTACAATGTAGTAACTACAGAGGGGTGACACTCCTTAACTCTGCATATAAACTGTTGTCGATTCTGATATTCCAGCGGCTGGAACCCATTGTAGAAGGAATACTCGGGCACTACCAAGGAGGCTTTCGACGAGGGAGATCATGTGTTACTTTATAATTTATATTACTCTAAGGCAGATTCTAGAAAAGACTACTGAATTCAATATTAACACGTATCACCTGTTCATCGATTTTAAGGCAGCTTATGATAGCATTAATCGAAACCGGTTATACGAAGCAATGCGAGAATTTGAAATTCCGACGAAAATAATTAAATTTGTAGAGATGACAATGACACCAGTACAATGCCGGGTGAAGCTTCAGGCGGAAATATCCGAGCCATTTATATCACTGAACGGCCTCAGGCAAGGTGAAGCTCTGGCATGCCTTCTTTTCAATATTGCGCTAGAAAAGGCGATACGGGATGCAAAGATTGATGCCCGTGGCAGCGGCACGATATTTACTAAGCCTGTGCAGCTGCTTGCGTATACCGATGATATCGACATCATTGCCATATCAGAATTGGCGCTGAAAAAGGCATTCACAGCACTAGAAGCCTCTGCCAAAAGAATGGGCTTACAAATAAACGAGGAAAAAACTAAATACATGCCTGTCTATGTCACACCACGAGAAGGCGCACCGAAGTTAGATATTGGTGCATACAAGTTTGATACGGTCGACAGTTTCATTTACCCTGGTTCTCTTGTAACTCGACATAATGATATTACAGAAGAAATCAACAAGAGAATCATGTCTGCGAATAAATGTTACTTTGGCCTGTTTTAGTTTAGTAGACATTTTAAGTCCCGCATACTATCTCGCCGAACTAAAAGCACTCTTTACAAGACACGTGTAAAGCCAGTGCTCACCTACGCATCGGAAACCTGGACATTAACTCTGCGAAATGAACGAGCCCTGAACATTTTTGAACGAAAAATTCTCCGCCGTATAATATATGGACCGATCAGAGACGGCACCAATTGGAGGAGAAGATATAATGCTGAGCTCTACGGACTGTACGAAGATTGCAGCGCAGTTCAATCAATTAAGATTGGGAGACTGCGATGGCTAGGTCACGTGCACCGTATGAATGACAATGAACCGGCAAAGAGAGTGATGTCCAGCAATCCAATAGGGCGTAGAAGAAGAGGCAGGCCAAAGATTCGCTGGTTGGTTGGAGCTGTCAGTGACTGCCGTATTCTGGGGGTACCGAATTGGAAAGCGGCCACACTGGATAGGGACAGGTGGAGGAAGCTGTTGGAGGAGGCCAAGACCCACATCGGGTTGTCGCGCCCCTGATGATGATGATGATAGAAAATATATAAATAGGTATCTCAATTTAGTGGTTAGCTTAGTGTTCCTCTCCCAACAAGTGGGAAACATTTTTTTTACAGTGTCTTTATTTTTTCTTTTGACCACGTCCGATCCTAATCGAATCATATTATTTATTAAATTTATAGGTCTCCACATGGCAAATAATTTTCAACAGTAGGTTGATAGAAATTTCGCAGTCGTCGCCAATCGGAGACTGACAGTCTATGTGTGAGCACGTCAATTTGTTTTGTGATGGCGTCGGAGGAATTTATTCTTAAATCGTGTAAAGATGACTAAAAAACGTTCCGCATGTACTTGAAAAAGAAAACATGTCAATGAATATACTATTATTATTATGAGTATAATAATAAACATAACATTAAAAGGACGCATGTTGAATTTTTATGACAAATTATATTTTGTTCGGCTCGCGTCATTTGCACAATCCGCGCATCGCCTAGTCACGATCTTTTTAGACGCCTCAGCTGAAGTATAGCCTTAACATTTTTTTTTTGTTTTTACGAGAAATGGATGTTAAGTCACTCGATCAACCTATTAGGTTTATACTCTGACTCCAAATATGTACCATGTACAAGTTAACCCATTTTAGTGCATCATATTGTTAATTCTGTACTTTTAGTGGCATCTATTTTTTCAGAAATTAGTTCTATTGGTCCATGACTAATTATATATATTTTAAATTTAAGGGCGATGTCATCAAAAATTGTGATTTCATAGAGACATCTATTACACGATTTGCAAAGCATATACGAAAAATCATATTGGAATATCATTCCAATTCAAAGAACCTTCGAGTCATCTTAACTAGATGTCTCCGTATTAAAAATCGATGAAAAAATCGAAAAACCGGTGTTATAATTACAGTTGTTATTTAAACAATGGTTTTATACATCTATATAACATATTGCATTTTATTTCAATCGAACTGTCTTCATATTTTTATAAAAATACTGAAAATCGACCTAGTAATAATAATTATATGAATGTAACTGAATAGTCCAGATTCTGGATTTTATAGTCATTCTAATGAATATATTATTGTACAATGTCCTAAAATTATATGATATTATGGAATAATATTTAAATTTAATATTTGATTGCCTATCAAGTTGGTGATAATAATATTTTTTATGTATATTGTCTATGGTATTTGCATGACATTTGGTATATCATAATACTCTATACATAACCTAAAATATTTCGTGTTTCACTCAATTTCAAAGTTTGACTTAATATTGTTCTACAGTATCATAATTATTATCCATGTTGTACATATTTAAAATATTTGCGTGGCAAAAAATTATCAGAAATATTAAAACCAACAAAATCTTGAATTTATTTTCAGGTAAGATTAATTCATACTAATAATATTGTTATGTATCAAATATCAAAATTTTACGTTTGTTTGTGAGTTACCAAAATACGTTTTATTTTTATAAGGTAGGTAGCATGTTAATCGTGTATTAATATTTCCAGGCAACGAGCAGCTAATTGAGTTATGCCCATTTGAATGGAATAATGAAATTGAAATCGATGAACCCTTTATTGATTCAAATTTATCATCAAACTCTTAGAGTCACCGATGAAACATTAGATATGGTATCATAAGATCAGATACCTCCTACTTCAGGTATGTTCAGAATCGTTGAATTTATTTATATATTGCATAGTAAATCACTATTAAGCTCACAATGGCCGAGCGGCTTATAATATTGTGGGTCCCAGGTTCAAATTCTGGGTCTGGCCATGCGTATTGTTTTTAATTATTGGAGTCAGAATATGGACCTATTAGATTGAGCAAGTGGTTAACTTCCATTTTCTCGTGAAAACAAAAAATCTCTTAATACAAACGTCCATTCTATGTAGACGCTTGTGATCTTATTAAAATCGGACATGGCCAAAAAATAGTATAATGTCGCAGTTCTATTATTATTTATTTGGTATTATGTATGAGATAAATTAATTGACAATGAAGCTTTGTTACAAATATATTACTCATAGGTACATATACTTAATTACAATAATACCTATATTTTATGATTATTTATTACAATTTATAATTATGTATCATTTATAGGTGGATACCGTTCATGATGCTGCTGAATACAAAGCCATTCAGGACAAAGGGAAAAAGAAAAAGGGGTGTTTTTGCAGTTGCCGGAATCGAACCGTACCACGATTTTAGATAGGAATTCAACAGTAATCCACAGTGGAGACTATAAGTACCTGTTTACCATGACTGATAATGATAGGAAGGCTTGAAAGAAAAAGAATCTTGGTGTACAATGTTTTTTATTTATTATAAAACAATTTATATCAGGACATAATTTAATGTTACATTCGTCATTGCTAATATTTTAATAGACAACCATTCTTTATATAATATATACATTCATAATGAAATATATAGATAAATTCGCTTCATTACAATTTACATAATTTGTCTTTATTTCTGACTATTGCACTGTGTACCTAATATTTTTGTCTACAATTATTTATGTCTGTATTATGCCAATATGTTCGATAATTAGCAACTTATTCAGTTCTTCACAGTAACTGTTCACACTTATGGGTAACTTTCTTGAGATTTCATCACTGTTGTCGAAGAATAGCTGAATGTTAAGAGTCAGAGGTAAGTTGTTGCCAGTGCTGTGTCAGTATTCATGAATCTTTGAAAGAAGCGGTTGGCAATTTTGGCGACTATGGAATCTGCTACCTTGAGTAGCCCCCCTCCCTCTGGATTGGGGAGACGAAGATGATGATAACTGGCATGGTGGCAATTTGCAGAACAGATTCTTTACCAGAAAAAGTGCAGTTCACAATGTGATCCATGTCCAATTGATGTTAGGTGTCGTTTGCCTATAATGTTCATAGAGACTATTTTTACTTATGTATAACAGTCTTGTACATAGTCTGCTCTATCAGGGTGATGGTGTATTATGCAATTGATGATTTTGCACCCATCATCAGTGTTTGCCATATTCTCCACAATGAGATGTATGATTTACTCCGAGGGATGGGCAGCAGAAGCCATAGGTAGAATGACATTTTGTTGGCTACGCAACCTCTATCAGTCTCACTGTCCAAAGCGTCAGGGATCTGATATGACGAACTTAGGATAGGCAGCCGGAGGTGTATTGCAAATCGCTCGCCAACCTTTAATACTAGTCTTATGAAAAATCAGTCTTTGCATAGTCTTTTCACATAGATTGACTAGATGAAATAACAACTCAATGTGTATTCTTGGAGCTCTTCAAGTCTTGCAGATTTTTTTTCTCATGTTACATTAGGCAATGTTCATACAGAATATAATAACATAATTTCTTACTATAATAGTGATGCGACAGTGCTATAAAAACAATATTTTGGTAATTTCGCTTACGCGATGACTGCAAATAAGTCGGTACAGGCAATTTGAATGTACATACACATTCAATTCGGTTTGATAAGATCCGATGATCGCATAAGTAAAATTACACCATTATATCTTTATAAATTTAAAATACACACAAACGACAAAAAAAAATAATAGTAATACATGAAGTAATAAAAAAAATACACAATACACAACAATGCCCACCTATACTATCATCAAATCAAGAAGGTGAAATATATCGTTATTATGCTTCTTTACATATTATATTTACCAACAACCATTTACTGTTGTTATGGAGATACATAAAAATTAACATTCAACATAAAAAATGAGTTTAATAATTATTAAAGGGCTCTTATTTTTTATTTTATATTCAGTGTTTGATTGAAAATTTTACATTACGGTCACACGACGCTAATTAGCCCACAAGGCATAGGTAAGGCTCCAATTCTGTTTGATTTATACATTTTGCTTATTATATCAATTATTTCATGATACGTGTAAACTTCATATATAAAGAATTTTCCTCGGGTACACAAAGAGGCGAGCATCAATGTGAATTATGAAATTATATGTAAGTATTATAATTTTGTTCAGACTGGAATCGATGATAATAAAATTTATGAGTATTTCACATTCACAAAGCTGTGGACAGACAGGGACGACAATGAATATACTACAATTTCATTGAAACAATAGTCAGGTGCTGTATAACATTATGGGTATAATTCAACGTTAGAATGCATCAAAATATTTCTTGTGGGAATATATTATATAATATCGGCAAATATGAATATGTTTCGGTACTACATGCCCACCATCATTTATGGCACTACAACGGGTCTTGACCTCCTTCAAAAACTTCTTTCATCCTGAACAAACGAGTGCAGTCTCTCCATTTTCATATGCCACATGATCTTTTCGCCTCTATAAAAACCACATATCCATAGCTTCTGTTTATATTATCCATGTTATGGATCTTTCATGCGACAGTATCTTCCGCTGACTGCTCTAGCCCGTTATCAAATAAAAATTTTGAATAGCATGATATGCTTGATTTTTTCATCTCATATTTCAGTGAAACTTTTAGTATTCCTTTTCTAGGACTAGGTGGCCACTGTAATGTGCCAATCAGTAAATTCTGTGTGTCCTTAGCCAAGATGTACTGATTGGAATGTCATATCTTCACTTATATAATAATTTTTTTCTTCTTCTGATGTCATAATCAGGTTGACTTGGAACAGACTAATCAGATTGAAATTCTCATGAGGCATCTGCAGTATGTGGCCTGTTACTCAAAGCTCAGTATACAGTTACTCTGATCCTTCATAAAGTGCTATAACGGGCTACCAGCACCGTCAGAATGAAAGCGTCGAATAGGCAGTATTTGGTTCTTTAAGACGTTCACAATATAACACAACGTTCAGTACATATTTTTTGCGGTTTTCCTAGGTAGATAGGCAGGGCTTTTATTACAAGAGAATCTGTAAACTCCATAGTTAAAACCCCTGCCTATCTACCTAGAAAAACCGCAAAAAATATGAACTGAATTCACGTTACAACACTTGTATTAGACACTGTTACAGCCGCTATCTACCCAAAAATCTAACTATTCCACCAAGCAATATCAAACCAACACTAACTAACTAACATTAGGTATCTATCGACACAACTTCCGTACCTAACTTTCGAAAGCAATGGAAAACTGTAAACAATAAAAATCAATGTCAAAAAAAGTGCGATGTTGCCAGTTAGCAACGTTGCCACATCTGCATAGATAATAAAATATTCTGTGAATGCCTACTAACCGCCACGTATCTACATACGAGGTAGGTACCTATTATTCATGCGAACTAGAATCTAATACAGATGACAGTTATTTCGGTATCGCACGTTATTGCCGCTAGAGGCAGCACGTCCTTGACGACTGTATTTAATTGGAAATTAGTAAATAACATAATAAATATAAATTAAAATATTACGTTAAATATACCTAAAAAGTAAGAAAAATATATTGAACAGGCTCACGTATTCGCTTGATGCAATTAATGAAAATTGAACATTTTTATTTTTCGTAAAAATCGATTGATTTTAGATTGAAAAAAAAACATTAAAACTATAATTAATTGACAAAAGAGATTCGCCAGTTCCAAGAAAACTTATTAAACAATGTTAAATCGATAATTTTGTTTCAAGAAATTACTTGGAACAATAAATATTTATTTTAGTAAAACCCTTATTTTTAGCCGTTTTTTCAAATTTGTCGCTTTCTCTTTGAAATAAAAAAATATATTTTATTTTTCCCATTGTATTTAGATAGGTATCGATCGATTAAAATATGTTTAAAGCTTTAATTTGATAATGAATTTCTATGCCTCTCCCCCTTAAGAGGACGTTCTACAGAATTGGCCTTGAGAATTGAAAATATGATTTTTTAACATGTGGTCCATAATATCTGGTCTACTAGTTGATATAAAAAGGTCTTGTCAAAGTTGTTTGTGTTAATAAATTTGCTCTGTGACTGATCCGACTCATATTTCACATTTATTTCATCAGGGCTGTCGAAGACATAAATCATAATATATATTTATAATTTTAAATTTTTATTTATAATATATATTATTTAAGTTTTGTGCATCTAATGCCGGGTCCACACTGGCAACAAGTTAATTTGCTGGCAACCTCGTTAGATTTTACGATAATTATTGTAAAATTTCTTAAGCAATTATGGTAAGTATCGTAAAATTTAATGAGGTTGCCAGCAACTTGTTGCCAGTGTGGAAATGGCTTAATATCCACTGTGGTTCACGTAGTGGCATGGACCTGGGGTTAGCTAATTCAGGAAGTCAACACCCATGATAGAATTTTTTCCAGTTTTGGTTGCATTATATTCCAAAACTCTTCTGTAAAAATCGTTTCCGAGTTTATAAATGGAAATTTCTCGGTGTACATAGTAAACAAACCTACGAATAAAAAAAGACAAAAAGGAACATACTGATTCATCGCAGTAAAATCTGGTAATCAAATTCGCCATTTTGAAAAGCGACGATTTTGCGTAAACAAATATCACGTGGTCTGTGCGTGTGCGGCAAACTTCGAATGTGTTTGTAATTTTGTGCAAAGTGCGAATGTAATGTTTTCAAATAATTGATATGGATTAATTATACCATCGTATTATTTTCTCGAAACCATAAACATACTATAATAGTATTTGAGTATCAACCTATGTTCAATTTGAATTGGGTTATAATAATAATATACCCGTATATATATCAATAGTATGTTTGCTACAAAATCCACCCAAGTTATCAGTACGTACTTGCACAGGTTTGATTAAAAACCATGATGAAATTAACATTTAAAAAATATGAATGCTTAATATTATTTTGACAGCCCTGTTTTCTGATCGGCTTCATCTCGCAGGTGTTCATAAAATAATAATAAGTCTCCGCGCGGCAGAAATTATCAGTAATAATAATAATATTTCTTGAAATAAAATCTCCGATGATTAGTGATTTTTGCGAAAAGATCGATTTAAATTGACGTAGTTACGACGCCGAGGTCCTTTTTATACTGAATTATATTTGAACGGCGGGCTCTTCAGCGGGCCTACTTTATACGAATTATGTTAGTTTCAATTTGACATATTGAGTGAAATTTTGATTTTACACGTTTTTTCTGAATAAATCATTTTTATTTTCGTTATTATTATAATATTAATAACAGCAAAGAAAAAAATATTTTCATTATAATGGTACCCACTTTCTTTTATAAATATGCATATTTTCATTAAATATATTTTTAATATGCATCTAGCCTGAAAATAGGAAGCTTGCACTAATAATCACATTACATATTATTAATATTATGTTTTTAAGTATTATCAAAATTTAGTTTTTTAAGGTTTCTCCAATGCAGTGAAATATTTTTTAACAATAATTATATATGTATAACATAAAATCCTTCTTGCTTGTAGAGAATCTAATTTCGGCATGATAAATAAATGCAAAGAAAATAATATTTTTTATTTATAATAATTGTACCTAATAAAATCGTGTTCTGCGTTTAAAAAAAAACATTAATCGTATTACAGTAATTTATTTTTATTAACAATTATGTTGATTTTATTATAATATTGAAGTACCTACTATGTATTTCATTTTCAAATGGTGCGAAAATCGTATTTTCCGATACTAGCGACATGTAGCGTAACATTTTGATACTATAACAATTATTGACGTATTACAGTTGTTTACTAACTCGACGGGGCATGCTCGTAGCTTTTAACTTCTGGCAACAGATGCCAATAAGATTCTTATACGATTCTCGGAAGATTGAAAATACTGTTTTTCATTGAAAACAAAACTTAAATAATATTTATATAAAAAATGTGATATCTTGTTTAATAATAACCGATAATATGTTTTTGTAGGCATCTACCTAATTAATGTAGGTATTGTAAACTCGAACATAATAAGTCGCAACCATTCTAGAATTAACACACATTTTAACGGTTTTATAACGGTAAAAATGTTAGCTAAATTGAGAATAAAATTTCCTATTTTAGGTTTCTTATACTAATTGACAAACTTTACCCTACCAATCCGTAAATAAATTGAAATGTTCTTCGGTTTTGGAAGTTTTAAAATTAATTTCATCCATGCCAACAATAAAACCACTTTCTTATATTTACACGTCGTGTATAAATAGCAGATACCTATATATTTAATTATTTAATGTGAAACCACAGATAATAATATATGTGACGCTAGGCGAGAATTTTGAAAATCTTGTCTCACATCTGACATAATTATTCAACAAGGTAAAATGTAGATACATAGGTGCATGCTTCGCCAAAATGACTTCATTAGTGACATCATCATAATGTTTCTTAGCATCGACAAACTGGTATGAGGGTTTAAAAATACAAAATAAAAGCATGATCTCACAATATAACCAACTGCATAGCTAAGACCTAGGTAGATAGTGGTATAGTATACATAATACGAAAATATAACCGAACACATTGACGCTAAATTAAAATGAAAATGTTTTGTTATCAATTATCATTGATGCAGAAATAATCAACGGTAAGTGCTCGGGCTTAGAGACATGAAGGTCCAGGGCACTGACTGATTTTAAGGTCCCCACGATATAACTACCAACGTACTTAGTAAAAATATCAATGGTATATCTTCACACATCACTCATCACATCCTATAACTAAAAATAAGTATTATTGAATCACTCATCACTGTCATCATCAATAATAATTGGATAGGTAATAGAACTCTGCCATTGTTGGTTGTACTTATTGACCTGTGTGTCCCTGATAACTATCTTATAGAAATCGGGAGCATTAGTTGTTTGTTCTCCCGAAGTGTAGAACTAATCTGCCATTGGTGATGCTAATTGGGAGGCTATTAACTATATTCAACCAAATCGCTTCTGCTGTTGATTTATTCCAGGGTTGGCGAACCTTTTTACGTACCTACCTACGACGCGTGGTAAAATTTCCCAAATATTATTTTTTCTATGTAGGTATATATTTTATATACTGTCTGACGTGCCGATTTTACGTGGAGAAAAAATAGTTTTTAAGAATTCTATTTAAAACCGTGTTTCTAGCCGAAGGCATATCTTTTGTTATTTTAATATTTTTTTCCTCGTTTTTAAACTTTTCAAAGATATCTTGGGAGCATTTTCACCACGCTTCTTTTATATTACGAGTATATTCCCAGAACGATTTTCTATTTTCGATTAATTTCCGGCTCAAAACTGGTCAGTGCATCGGGCCTCCACGATCCTAAACCCGCCGCTGATGAGAAGTATGATCTCTTGCAATTGGAATGCAATGCAGATCAGCAAAGGCGTAGGCAATAGTTATTATTCGATACGTTATAAATCAGATAAAAGACTGGCATAGCGCGGGGAATGGCACTGCAATTTCAATAAACTTTTAGTAAGCTGAAAGATCCCATGTAAAAGATCATTAATATTTTGATATTATATCATATTATGATATAATGTAGGAAGATTGTAATATTACGTGAGTATTATGATTAATAGTTATATATAATATTATTACAAGCACATGAATTATTAATAACAATTAGATATATTGCGCGGTTTTGACCTAAATTGTGTGGTTGCATTGATATTCGCAATGGAAGGACGATAAATCACGTAGATAATGTCATTGTTCATTGGATTTTCCGTGACTCATGTGCTATTTATTGATAATAATGTGCCTTTACTAGAATAATGTTAATTTAGATTTAGATGGATAATATCGTCACTGTTCTGGCAGAAGACACTAATTCGAAAAAATGACATATTGAGTTAGTTATACCAAAATGTTCCTTATTTCAAACTTTACCGTCTGGAAACCTTCTTAATAAATAAACAGTCTTTATTTTAAAGTCATCCTTTTTACGATCACTTAATAAACTCACATGATAGACAATTTCAAACATTTTAACAACTTCAAAGTCAAATTACTCAAAACTAGTATTCTCCAGTCAGTGTGTTCTGCCAGAACAGAGACGATATAGTAGAGGACTGCTTTTTATTATTCTATTCGGGGAAAGTCACGATCAAACTGCAATTTTTATTCATCCCCCGTTCATCCCCGTCCGTGGTCGCAAATTGTCGATTTCGTTGGACAAGTCAATCTCAATTTTTTTTGGTGTCGATCGCTTACGATCGGAACTAAATCTGAATTATATTTATAAATTTTAAGAATTTGCATAAGCAAAAAATAGTTCGACTCGTACGTATGCTTGCCCAATGCTTATGGGCCCTTTTAATTAATTTTGTAATTAACGTGTTAATTTGCATTTGAAAAACAATTAGCAAAAACACAATTTTGTGCGGCCCGTAAGTATTGGGTTAAGACGATACATCAGTGAAACGGCAAATAATTTTCAACTACCTATACGCGCGACGAAAATTTGCACCAGCTGGCAGTCTGAGAGCGAACTCGGTCAATACGTCAATTTGTTTCGTGATGGCGACGAGCAATGACAGTAATATGGACGAAGCATCTGGAAAAAAAATGACACTCACTTTTTTGTCGGGTCTGCCGAATGGCATAATCTGTTCTAACGCCATTACAATAAAGGTGATATTTCTATAAATTCCCTATGCTTTTTGTCGGGTCTGCCAAATGGTTCGGTTCGAACGGGTTCTCTCAAATGAACATTGATACTAGAAACACTGTTCTAACGCCATTACAATAAAGGTCATATTGCTATAAATTCCCTATGCTTTTTGTCGGTCTGCCAAATGGTTCGGTTCGAACAGGTTCGCTCAAACGAACATTGATACTAGAAACACTGTTCTAACGCCGTTACAATAAAGGTGATATTGCTATAAATTCTCGATGCGTGGCGTCGCATAATGAAAATTGCGTGACGTTTACATATACATGAGCGAATGTCAAATGCGCGAATTTACTTGCTAGCTACTGTATTGAGTGCGTTGTCCATTAATAATGTCATTGCTAAAAACGTTACCCATTTACTTTAAAAAGAAAACATGTCAATGAATATATTATTATTGTTACTAATAGAACAATAAACAGAACATTAAATGGACGCATGTTGGATTTATATGACAAATTATATTTCGGTCGGCATGCGTCATTTGCACCCGCGACCCACAATCAGCGCATCGCCTAGCCACGATCTTTTTAGGCCATGCCTCAACTGAGGTATAGCCTTAAGGCTATACTTCAGCTGGGGCACGGTCTAAACTAAAACGATCGTGACTGCGCGACACAAAGATTTTGCAAACGACGCGTGCAGAACAAAACATAATTTGTCATAAAAAATCAACATGCGTCCATTTAGTGTTATGTTTATTGTTCTATTTGTAATAATAATAATATATTCATTGACATGTTTTCTTTTTCATGTAAATGGGTAACGATTTTTAGTCATCTTTACACGATTTAAGAATTAATTCCCCCGACGCCATCACAAAACAAATTGACGTGTTCACAGCTCGACTTTCGCTCTCCGATTGGCAGCGAGTCCGAAATTTCGTCGCACCTATAGTTGAAAATTATTTGCCGTTTCACTGAAGTATGCTCTTAATTAGTCGTCGTTTTATTAGATCACATGTTTACTTTGGAAATATCTGAGCGAAACTAGTCTCTCGAAACTTTTACCAATAATAATTATTACCTGTGTATTAATTAAAATAAAACATAATAATATGTAGTACTAGTTGTACCTTTTATTTTAATATTATTATATTGGGCCTGTTTTGCCCGCTTCAAAGACACATTGTCAACTTGTAAAGAATATACAATAATACATATATTAATTTATACTATTTTATACTAACAATTTTTAAAATATATAATATTATTCTAAGAAATTCTCTGTTCAAAAATAAATCAATTGACACAAGAAATTCAATTTCGTGTCTTTTTTATTTAAGCCACTTTGACACGGTCCAAGTACGATCCAAGCAAACTTGGACCGAGTGCCATCCAAGCGCACTCGTATGAGACAGCTTTATATAAATTTACTCCTATCCAAGCTAACTTGGATGAGTAGGACGCGGTCCAAGTAGCTTGGATAGAAATAATTAGTATGAAGCTGTCACTTGGATGGTACTCGGTCGAAGTGTACTTGGATCGTACTCGGACCGTATCAACGCGGCTTTAACTGGCATTATGTTTTATTTTTTAATAAATACACACTTATATACAATATAATTTATTCTATGTATAGTTTCTTTATTTTTATAAAATTGTCAAGACCTATAATCTCCTAAGAATACCTGAGTATATCCATTGACCAACATTGACTCATTTATTCTATTTGCCGTCTTACTGTGTTATAATATTGTGCTAATTAAACTTACTTTGCTAATTTCATTTGAAAGCTTCTGCATCATATCCCGGAGAATTGAAAAGTAAATAAATAATAATTCTAAACTGCTTGTCTGACTCAAAAGAGATTTTCATATGCGGTACTAAAATTGAGAATGTCAATTATTTCAGATGACAGCTGTCTATAAACGGACGTATATATGCATATTGCATATAATGAGATTATTCGCAGAAACTAGCTTGCATATTGTAATAAATTCGGGAGCCTGGATAGTATTTTCAAACGTGATCTCGTGTGCCTTACGCAAATTTTAATGTGTCCTAACATAACTCGTAATAACTTATGTATATTATTGTTGGTTGACAATGAACATTTTTCCGGTGTACCAGTATGCATAACATAATCTCAGGGTGAATAGAGGCGACATAGGGAAACCTTTCACGTATAAAAAGTACTGTCACGTAAAAATCATGACAGAAAAACCATTTCACGTAAAAATGAAAAGGATAATAAAATTTATTTTTGTGAAGTGATATTTTTGGGACTTTTTTCTTTCATTAAAAAGAGACAAGTTAGTGTAGGTACTTATTATAATATGAAGTGAAATATTTCAAATCATAAATCTTTCATGAAATCAGTGACGTGGGGATAGGCAGGCCATGCGTTGCATATGGGGGACACGTTATAAAAGGAAGTGAATGAAGGAACGAATATAAATATTACAACTTTTGAGAGCAGTATGAGTTTTCAACGAAGCAGACGATGCGGTCGTTTCATTATAAAGTACCTATGAACGGTACCTACTAAAAATGAAAGGGGGCAGCATTCTAAGTCTGTCAAGGGCAGTGCTTTACGTAGGAACGTCACTGCGTTAAAATAAATATGTGTGCATTATAAAAAAAATTACATTTCATGTTTATTTTACGTTTTATTATTTATTTACGAGTCTAAATAGTGATGTTCCGTGGCGGTAGGTAGGTCATGCGATGCTTAGGGTCGGAAAGTGAAGGAACAAATGAGAATATCACAACTTTTGAGAGTAGTACAGTGCGGTCGCTTCGTTGTTATTGTTATTGTGTTATGTGTTGATATCGTCCCAAAAATGGCAATAATCGCACATGAAACGTCTTAATAAGGGAGCCACCAAACCCGTCAATGCCTCAGACGTTCGCGTGGGTATGTAAAGGCAGTAGATTTCGTGGAATTGCTCAAATCATCTTTACGTACACATCGTTGTACCTATGTGATTTTTTTTAATTCTTGCACTTGTCTGAGGTGGGTTTCTACTTAACATATTTTCATACAATTTAAGATTACAAAATATGCAAAGAGTACGCATGCTAAGTATTCTTTGGGGCGACACTTTGCCTGTGGACGTCACTGAGTTTATATAGTATTTAGTTATTCAAAGATGAAACACATGTATGCCACAGTAGCAATATTATTATGTTTCAAACAACAATTTATTTTAATCTACCTCTCCTAAATTATGGAAATATACTCGATAGTAAAATAGATGACATTTTATTTTAGCGATTATGACGATACGTTGATACTCGTACAAACATACCAATAACATGTTTTTGACTCTACTAAAAAGTTGCTGAATTCATTGGTATGTAAGCTTATAGTCTGTGATCAAGAATAATAATTTATCGTCGTGAGAACGCCTTTTTATGAAATTTCGAGATTCTTATTTTAGAGAAAAAGAAAGTGAGGTTATCGAACACAACACAATACAGCCAAGTACAAACAAAGATTGGAAAGAATATTTCTCGGATTTCTCCTATCCTGTAAAGTGTAAAGTAAACCTTAAAAATAAATTTCTCGAGAATGTTGGAGGAGTGGAGAAAATTGAAGATCTCACAAGTCTATTTATTAATGCTATGACGTGACAGTAACCTTTACCGGGGTATCCTACCATGTAAATAAATTGTTCTGTGTTATCTATTCAATGGTTTGGTTTTCCGGTAATACAGGAAAAATAGAAACATCTGGTAACAGTGGTAACCCACGCACAAAAAAGATATTTACGCAAATAAATATTTGAGGTGAGGATAAATTATGAACGTTATCGTAATTCTGATTTACAATTGGATTAATTTTCTGAATGTATAAAGGGTTGTTTTCTGGCATCAACTTCCATATGAAGGGAGAAATGTATATATTACGCCTAATGTGTGAAATTGCGTAGGTATTACATAAAATCGGCAAATTTTTGCCTATTTCATGAAAAATGCAAGCCCGTTGCTTTATTCTTGAATTAGGCAAAATATCTGCCTAGTGCGTGAATTCGGGAGTAATTTTTCTGCCTAGTTCATGCACTGGGTAAATTAGATAGTAGCGCTACGGTGGTGTTTTTTGCAACTAAACCAAATGTGTCAAATGCTCATGCATTGGTCAAAATAGATTGTCGCGCTCCGGTGGTGTTTTTTGCAACTAATCAAACTAACCAAATGTGTCAAACGTCATTGATTATATAAAAATATACCAATCAATAACTACAATGACGTTCATATTCATTTGCTATGCCCAAAAAAAATCTAGAACTATAATATGATAACGGAAGAATTTTATTAAAAGGTATTTTCGCGATTAGATTTGTGCTTGGGTCTCAGGCAGTGATGCCAACCGTACTATAATTATAGTACAATACTTTAATTTTGATTCCGCGAAAAATGTAAAATACTATAATTTTACGCCAAATATACCAAAATACTATAATTTTAAAGGATTCAAGACGAAAAATGTTCAAGTACTATATATTTTTTAGAAATACTATAATTTTTACCCCTTCGTACTATAATCAGCACAAAAAAGATGGCAACACTGATCTCAGGCAATAGTCGATTGTTTGTTTGTGATAGTATGATTTTGATAGTTTGTTGACACTTGTTAGCTAACCTCAAAATGGACATTCAGTTGAATTCAGAATTAAAAAACCTAACCTAACCTAATATTAATAATATTATATTATGTCCAATTATAACTAATAAAACCATCCGTATTAAATTTACTTTTTCTACTGTCATGTTGACAGTTTAAGAATTCCATACCCTGCCAAATTCACGCACTCGGCAGATAAATTGCCTAATTCATGAATAATGCAAGCCCGTTATCTTATTCATGAATTAGGCAAAATATTGCCGTTTTCGTGTAATACGCAATTCACATTCGGTGTAACATAATATACATACAAATGTATAGCATATAGGTAATAATCATCCAAAATGCATTATCTAATTTAGATAATATATAGGTACATACGAACTATGTAATTAATAATGTAAGTGTAATGTGTAATGTAAATTAATAAGTTATAATGATCTCGATATAAATGAATAATTATATTATACTAGCAAATATATTCATGATGTAAAATTGTAAACATCATTCAATTAGTAATATAGTCGTGGTTTTCGCGTGATTTCGGACGCAGAGCTTTTGGCCACTTGACTGTCAATTTATTTTAATAAAATTTAATATAAGTGACTCCCCTGATTTTTTTTTATTTTTTCACACCACGCTCATTCGCCGAAACCGAAGATTGATTAACACGTCTTATCTATTGCCAACAATTCCCGGATTAAATGTACCTACTCTACACACTACCCAGCTCAACTATTGAAACATATAATTAATATTTTTATCAATATTGAATTAGGTAGATATGTACACTAGATTTATTTTAAGAATATTAAATTATTATTATTATTGAAAATAGGTAGGTACCTACATCATTGTAAAAACCTCAGACACAGTCTATTAGAAAAACGTTGGATCGAGTTGGATTCAAACTCACATCTTTCGCAGTCTGCGGAGTGCTATATTATCCTTTAGTTTCCAGTGTTTATCAACCTTTTTACATCTGCGGACCACTGAAAATAGGAGAAACATTTTGCGGATCGTCAACACAGAAATAAAAATATTATATTATTTATATAGTAACGTATAGCGACGTCTGACTGCGGGTGATTTCGTCGCGTAAAACCATTAATCTATTTTAAGAACAAAAACACAACGCACAAACACTTGCAGGTGCATGGGTTTCGAATATTTTATTGGAATTTTTAACATATACATTTGGACGTAAAAAATTCGCGGACCACCGGTAGAGAAATACTGGTTCAAGCTACCGATCTGCCAATGACCCATGCGAATTGATTTTAAGGTGATACATCAGTAAAACGGCAAATAATTTTCAACTATAGGCGCGACGAAATTTTGGACTCGCTCGCATTCTGAGAGAGAACGTCGAGCTGGAAACACGTCACTTTGTTTCATGATGGCGACGGGCGTATTAATTCTTAAATCGTGTAAAGATGACTAAAAACGTTACCCATTTACTTTAAAAAGAAAACATGTCAATAAATATATTATTATTGTTACTAATAGAACAATAAACAGAACATAAAATGAACGTATGTTGGATTTATATGACAAATTATATTTCGTTTCGCATGCGTCATTTGCACCCGCGACCCGCAATCCGCGCATCACCTAGCCACGATCTTTTTAGACCGTGCCTCAACTGATGTACGGCATTTATAACCACATTATATAATTAATATGTATTATAAGCCAGGTTTTCTAGGATTTTTTTCAAATGTATCTACTTTTCTGATGTTTTTTTAATTAATTATACCACGAGTTAGTAGTTAATAAAACATGAAACGGTGGTGAAATTCTGTCGATCCCAAAGACTAAGGTGGGCTGGACACGTTGAGAGAATGCCTGAGCACAGGACGCCAAAAATCATGACCAAGTGGATCCCACAATGGAAACGGTCTAGGGGCAGACCAAAGAAGAGGTGGCTGACTGTATCGAAGAAGACTGGAGAAAGATGGGAGGGCTGGAGACTGGAGAGGAGCAGCCAGGGAAAGGAGCGTATGGAGGACAATTGTAGAGGAGGCCAAATCCCGCCCCGGGATGTAGTGCCTAGAAAGAAGAAGAAGAAGATATTTTAAAACATATAAAATTTAAATAACTACTGACTTCCAGCTCCATCCTCACCATTTCCTCTCAGGTAATCCAGAGCAATACGCTATTGATAATAGTTTAAAAATAAATAGTGTTTTGTAAAACAATTACAGGGGAAGCTAGGGTCGGTACTAGGTACGATTGCAAATTGAAATACCTATAGTGGGATGTGAATTCAACCTATCTTTTATTCATTGTATTCTGCATTTTCGTGGTCATGACTCATGAGTGTATGGTAATTCATTATGATTTATATAATTTATCTACCATTTGGGATTTACCAAACACTTATAGTACTTAATTGTTTCGCGATACGTATTTCGCTCACACAATAAGCTTTACCATGTACCTAGGTATCAAAATGTACAATTTGAGTTTACACTCTTACCTTGTACAACGCGTCTAGAGTAGAGAATGGGTTAAAAAGTTAAAAACGCGTCTTGCACGCACCCCAATAAGGCAGATATTAAAATACTAAATCAATTTCAAATGAAATGGAATGATCTTTCAAATTTAATGAGTCTGGGGTAAACGCCAACCCAACGCGTGGAGAATTGTTTTTACGACCGCGCACGGGGGCAAGAAGACGCCCAGATGGGTGCCTTCAAGAAAAAGTGATGTCAGTAAATATGTGCTGAATAACAAGTGATAAATGAATTTTATTAATTATAACAAAAAAACAAAGGTTCCACTTTTCAAAAAATATGAAGGGAAAATAGTGGTGGGATAATTTTTAATTTTTTTCTAAATTACTTCTAAATTTCCATGTGATTCGATATAGCAAGGATAATGGTTTTATTGCTCCCATACATTTCCAAATGACATTTTTTTCAGTTAGTATAATTACAAAAGAAACGTACAATTTTTTTCACTCCTCTAATTTTTAGCTTATTAGAATTTAAAATATTACAAATATGTAATTATTATACATATATTATGTACCTACCTACTTAACTTATCCTTATTATTAACCGAAATTAATATTTGTGAAATGCGGTGTTTCATGCAATATCGTTAAAATTTATAGAAATACACATAATACATAATATGAATTTATATGGGTGGACCAGGGAACTCAGAAATAATGGAAACAAAAATACCTAACGGGTGTGGAGTAACAGGCAAACGATCTCGAGTGTGGAAAAATATGGGATAAACTTAAACACGTGTCAAAAATACGCTTGTCCTTCGTTCTTTAGATCAAATTATTTTCGCTTGTATTATAATATATAACTATATATATATAAATAAATAATTAAACTTATAGGTAGGTATATATATTTAAAAAAATATTTTTAGAATATTTATTGTAACATTTTCATCCTAGAGCTGTAGTGCAAAGTTATGAAATGGCATATATACCAGAGCGCCCGATAAATTTTCGAAAATACTTAGGTATCCAATTTTGTGTATTTTATGCAAAAATAAATGAATGATAGGTATACAAAGGTAAATAAATTTATTTGGTTTATACTAATTTACGAACCGGAACGCATTTCTTTTTCACTAGATGGAACGACAATCTCGGGGATTTCACGAACCGGAGCTGCGCTCCGATGCACTCCGGTCATTTCAAGCCCTGTGTGCAATGTATATTAGGTATAAAATTAATGATGTTGTGAACAATAAGCAGTAAATTGCAAACATAATAATAATTCTTATTGAACTGTCGCGTCAATTATTGAACTAATAGTGCATACCGATTAGTGACAAAAAAAATATTAGCTGATATGATATTTTTTGATTTAGGTACATTGATATTTTCTCAGGAAATATGGGACATAAAATCTCATGGATGAAAACATTTTTTTGTCGGATAAAGATCATCACTTTTTCTGATCTGCTAACGAAGTGGCCCTGAATTTTATTATAAAATCGGCACATCGTAATGGCTACATAATACTCTGCGATCTATTTCATTGTTGTTCTTTTATTTCGGTAACGTTGTTGATCAATTCTAACACTGCTCTGACCGGCTATGTTACCATGAAGGTACCAAAAGACAGTGATACCAAACATTTCGTCTTCTGTAAAATACAGAGATAGGTATAATGGACATCTAAAAAATAAGTTTTACTGTATTAATGCTTATGAGCATGTATAGTTTTGTCTAGACCCTTTAACAATATTAATAAAACCATATTCCTATCAAAATATCACTAGATAAAATAAAACTATGTTTTAATGGGTTTTTTTTCGTTTTTTTTTACTACAATATGCTATGAGAACTAGTGGCAGTAGTGTAGTAGTGGAACACTGGTGTGCCAACGTCAGTGAAACAAACATTGGAACACAGACTGAGAAAACGACATAAATGTACCTATAGTGATCTCACCGTGGATCGATCCCGGAGGCGTTTTGTCAAACCCTACTTAAGAAAGCAAACCAGAGCCAATTTTCGCGCCTTCATCGATGTAGCTTTTGGAAACTGTATTTTAACATCATCATACAAACTACACCTCTAAACTCTACTTATCATAATTCGCAGTATGCCTTTGGCGCGAACATTCTCCCGCGCTAAGAGTATTTACAAGTTAGAACAATACGAATAAGTATTATTTTATCATGAGATATGATTTAATAATTTGAAATCCATTTCTTGGTATTAAATGAAAATATTACCTGAACATATTATTCACGTGCAATAATGCTTTTTTTTTCTTTCATGACCAAGAAGAATCTGGGAAGCATAGTAAAGGCCGATACAAATCCCTTTAAAACGAATAAATAATGTTTAAAACTATTTAAAAATTATATGTAAGTATAAAAAAAATACTTAAAATGTATAAATGCACTGATAAAAAGTTAGTATTATGGACATTCATTAAGTTTCAAGCGAATATCAGTGCACGTGCATTTATTAAAAACAATTAATGTACAATTTGTTTGTGAGAAGGTGTATGTTTGTGTAATAGTGATTATTGATCCCAACTTGATCCCCCAATTTTGTCAATTATTTTATCAACCCAATTTGATCGTGTGATATTTTAAAAAAAATTGTGCATTATAAATTAGTATATTTTCAAATCCAAAGGTTGGTATTTTATAAACAATTTGTTTTGCTCATCAAAAATGAGGGAAATGTTTCGCAGACAGCTGGTTGTTGATCAATGTCAAAGACAGTCGGCCATGGACCCAAGCGAGAATATTTTTTCGTTGTACCAAACGAGCGAATTGAAACAACCAGTTGCTCGGGGGTTTACGGTGCGTGAGCACGTTCTCAGCGAAGCATTTCTACCAGACGGCACACGGTGATCTAGTGGCATTCTCGAATCCGCGGCGCGCCGTTCGACTGCTTCGCGCGCTCTCTCGCCAAGCGTTCTATTTTCAAAATCACCATAATAACGTTTTAAATATAACTCTGACAAACGAACTTTTTTTTAGTCAGGCAGCATTGTCAGAACACGAACTGTGCAATATAAAACTATCTAAATACACGGATTATTTTTGACGATTCGTTTTTATTGTCCTTATTTCGATTTTGTGTTTTTCCTTGTGTGTTTTTTTCTACAAACAGTTTTGTATTGATTTTGTTATTTTTGTGTTCTTGTGTTTTGTGATTAATGTTTTTACAACTTTTCTGAAGACCGAAGAATTGATGAGAATAATTTTATTTTCCCTCGTTTTTTCGGTAAGTTGCATATATCGTGAGAAATATTATTATATACAGATTATAGACAAGACATTTAAATATGCATTAAGTCGCATAATTCTATTATTTGTAAAATGCTTTTCTTTTTACCTACCTATCTATACAGGTTAATGAACATGAAACCCGTCAATAGTCCCATATTCCGTCTATGGGTATTATATTATTGTATTCATTATAAGTATAATGTATTATGTTGCCTAATGCCGGGTCCACACCGAAAACAAGTCGCGCGACAACTCGTTAAATTTTACGATAATCATGATAATTATCGTAAAATTTCTTAAGCAATTATGATAATTATCGTAAAATTTAACGAGTTGTCGCGCGACTTGTTGCCGGTGTGGATCAGGCATAATGCCTACAGTTTTAACCGATGAGAACATCGTGTCCAATACACATTAGATCATTTTGCCGTTAAAATAATTCACAAGGTCATATTACGAGTTTGTATTAGTCAAAATATTTACATAAATATAAAAAAAAACATTTGTCTATAATGAAAAAAACAATTATCATTATAATATTATTAAAACTCGACATGGCATATTGTGTACCTACTTGGTATACTGGAGCTATAAAGTAAATCCACATGTGAAAAACATAATCCATACCCAGGGCTCGAAGTAGGCCGGAACGCACCGGAACGCCGTTCCTGTTCGTGAAATTCTAAAAGATAACGTTCAGGCTCGTGGATTCTTTGAAAATTGCGTTCCGTTTCATGTTATTGAGATAATATTGCATGTAGGTATGTAGTTTTTAAAGTTGTAAGAACTGATTCGTGGAACAAAATATATATTATTTATTGATGATTAGTCCTACAAGCTCTATAATAATATAATATAGGCTGTTCGGACTTCAGATGTGAGAAAAAAGGCTAAAGGGGCTACAGGTCCAGGACCTTAAATTAGTAGGTCTCCGGAACCTGAAAAATAATTTGAAATCACAAAAGAACCTTGCAGCGAAGGAATACACAAATGTACGAGCTTCTAGAATTTTGAAGATAAGAGCCCAATTCTAAGAAAATTGACGAAAAATAAGTGATTTTGCAAAAATGAGTAGTGAGTAGTATACCCATATAAAAAACTACATTGTAATGTTGTATTGGGGGGGGGGGTAATGTGTATTAGCGCAGAGCCCCTTCAAGTATAAATGAAACCCTTATTATTAGGCATATCGCCCCTATGATATCCGAAAAATATTTAACATAATTTGATATTTTTGAATGATTATTCGGCGCTCCGGCTCATAAGATTTTCTATTTCGAGCACTGTACATACCTAGTACCTATACCTGTTAATTATTACGAACCTAAATTATACGTAAATCACGAGAAAATGCTAAACAGCTAAGTAGCATTTAAATAGTATAGGTAGGTACATACTACTTATATTCAAAAACGATCTTAATTAAAAAGTTATCTTCCATAACATAAGCGCTATTTCACAACAAGTTTTCGGCACCGTCAGACTTTATACACAAGGTTGAAATAAATTAAAGAAATTTAATGTACTCACTGTTGATGAAGCAATGCCGCAATGTTCAATCGTCAGCATGAAGATGCCAAAGGGTGAATCCTGGATCGCGGAAAACGATTGATTTGAAATTTAATGCATTCATTAAACTTACTCATTAAAAAAATTGACTTCCATAGCAGACCCTCAGTCCATGTTCTTGTTAATTTTCAAAAATATTTATTAAGTAAGTAGGTACTATATTATTATTGTAACACCTACATAGTAAATAGTATAATATACTATATACCATCATAGAACATAATATTATTGCAATGAATGCAAGAAATCTGCCAATATGGCAATAAAAATCATATAACGAGTACCTAGGTAAGTAATTAAATTAACTTTAAAAAGTAAAAACACAACTCACTGCAGATTCAAATGAAAGCCTCCAAAATACATTTAACTTTATTCAATTGATACGTATAATATACAATTAATGGATGGTTGGTAGGTGTGGCATCATGTTCACGTTTATATCCAATATGTATATTGGCTACATTTAATAAAAAAAATACATAGCTTCATACCTCTTGTAGATTAAGCAAAAGACAAATTTCTAAATTAATTAAGTAGGTACCTATGTATTTACTTTTTTCCAAACACCTCTACAAAAAATGTGTGTAGGTACCTATAATAAAAGCTAAATACTACGAATTAATTATTTTTTAAATATTTTTCAGTCAAATCCAGTAAACAGTATAAACTAGTTTGGCGGTAGGTACACAGTAACTGAGTAACCCAATGTTTTATAAAATAGGTATAATATCAAAATCATTGATAATCATAATTTTCGATGTGGTTATTTGATGTTTCTAGAAGTAAGAAGTACCTAACCTCAGAGTTTGATATGCTCTTAGAACTTGTTGATTAATGATTAGGTACCTACCTGCCTTTTGGACCATAACAATGGCTGGGCTTTTTGTTTTCTTTACAATCCATTTTGATGCATTACCATTACCACATGGGACAGTCGCGAAGCTTGTTAGAAAATAATATGTAGGCACTTGAATACAAATTAAAGTTACTTATAACGGAATTATTGTAAATGTTAGACATGACATAATAATATTATATTACTTACCTGTAAAAGGGGTTTTAAGCGATAGTCGGCACGGGCCTCAAAAGGTAAATTATAAAAAAAAACATTATATCCAGGGGTTAGTTTTTAGTGGATGAGTTTATGCAATTTTATAATAACTACCTATCTAATAATTTAAGACGTCATTCAAAGTACAAAATTGCACAAACGTGCAAATTTACCTTTGCAATCAATCAATAATTAGCTTTCAATTTTTTCTCAATATACCTGCTTCTATTTGTTGCTTATGTCATTTTCTACACCACCACGAGTTACAAAAATAATTTACGCAACCCCATTTGTCAAATTCTTTGAATTTCAAATACCTAACTACTCTAATTTTATTTAATTATAAATTTAACCTATTTAACTCGTGCACAAAGATTATATATTTCGATATTAATGTCATTAGTGTCAGTAAAGTCAGACAGTTAAAACATGTAGAAAAACAGAGGAGTATTATTAAAATAACAAACATTTGGGGGGGGGGGCAAATATGTTTTTTAGCCCAGCCCCCTTCAACCGTAAAATATCAGACTTGGTTGGGTGACATGAGAATTTCTAGTTGTTTGATTTCGACTGAGTTAAATTTTTAACTTTCGGGTAAATAATTATTATTGAATACTATGTATGTACCTATGTCGTGTTTACTTTGAATTCAAGATTAATCTAAGTTCAGACTATCTTCTGCGTCTGTGATGTTTGCTCCCTCTATTGATTCAACCCGCTATTTATACTATTTCTGCGAAAAGATTAGTTTTCAATGTTGGGATGTTTTGTAGCATGGATAACATTATAATACTATTTTGGGATTAAGTTATATGTTATAATATTATTATGGAGGGGTGTATGTCAAATAACATTCGGATATAGACAAATGAACGCCACATGTCATGGAAAACTAGCAGAAATAGTATCATCTCATATTTCATGGATGTTAGATGCGAAAATAGTTTTTTTAAACATGTAATAAAACATAATATACATATTATGTATAGTCCTCTTGGTCGATATCTGAAAAACAATGGTAGAATAGAATATTGTGTGTATGAAAAAATAAGTAGGTATCAAAAAAAAAAATGTAGCGCTCAATTATAATGAATCAAAAAAGCTTTGTTGCTAGTTTCGATATTCCCCAACCCCCAACTAGTCCAACCCTTTATTATTTATGTCATTGAATATCAAACGTTACTAACAGTGTATACCTATACAATATATATGTATACAATATGGTTATTATTGCATTTAGCTAAATTATTAATCTCCACATAAGTACATATTATTAAAATCGTTGGAACGGTGGAAATAATATAACATGTTAAGGGGGGACATGCTCGTCGAAGGTCGAAATTGAGTTTTTATTGTATTTTCAAACCATGATCCTGGACACTCCTTAAACGTTGTAGATAATCTATTTATATAATTTTGAAGCCTTATTATCCTTTATAGTTATTTTTAACATTTGATGACTGCATAAAGTATTTTTGTTACATTAAATAGTATTCTTTTAAACCTCTCGCTCTAATGTTTTAGAATATAGTCATATTTCGGTACATAACTGTGCAGTGGTGTTAAGATTTTTTACATTTATTAATTTTTAAACGCATTTATAAAACCATTAGCTTAATTTATTACGAGATAATTTTTGTAAAATATTCACGATAAAAAATTATATTAATAATCTCTGTGATCCCAAATTTGACAAGAATTAGGCATTTTATTATTCAAAAAATCGGCAAGATTAACACATTTAAAGATAATTCTAAAGATACTTATTATAAGCTATGTTTTTGATCATTCAAGTGTGATAAACATCTTATGAATAATGATTGCTTTATAATAATTATTGACCTAAGAATAAGGTAATGTTTTTTTGAAATATGCCATTTCTTTTGTCATTCCCTAGTGGTTAAGCTACAACATACGGCCGTAGCCATAAATTGACAAACTATAATTAAAGTAGGAAGTAAAATTATGTTAACGCGCGTGTTTGAACATGTACCTAACCGATTTTTTTTTTTATTTTTTTTAAACGGTACATGTTCAAACACGCGCGTTAATATCATTTTACTCCCTACTTCAAATATAGTTTGTCAATTTATGGCTACGGCCGTAGGTTGTAGCTTAACCACTGGGGAATGACAAAAGAAATGGCGTATTTCAAAAAAACACTACCTTATTCTTAGGTCAATAATTATTATAAAGCAATCATTATTCATAAGATGTTTACCACACTTGAATGGCCAAAGACATAGCTTATAATAAGTATCTTTAGAATCATCTTCAAATGTGTTAATCTTGCCGATTTTTTGAATATTAAAATGCCTAATTCTTGTCAAATTTGGGATCACAGAGATTATCAATATAATTTTTTATCGTGAATATTTTACAAAAATTATCTCGTAATAAATTATGCTCATGGTTTTATAAATGCGTTTAAAAATTAATAAATGTAAAAAATCTTAACACCACTGCACAGTTATGTACCGAAATATGACTATATTCTAAAACATTAGAGCGAGAGGTTTAAAAGAATACTATTTAATGTAACAAAAATACTTTATGCAGTCATCAAATGTTAAAAATAACTATAAAGGATAATAAGGCTTCAAAATTATATAAATAGATTATCTACAACGTTTAAGGAGTGTCCAGGATCATGGTTTGAAAATACAATAAAAACTCAATTTTGACCTTCGACGAGCATGTCCCCCCTTAATATTTTACAATATCCATAATAAACTAAATTATATTTACAAATAAAAGTTTCTGTCATTTTCCAGTGATTCACTGAGTGCAAAATAGTGATTTTTTTTGCTGCTGATAAAAGGTGCGAGATAAGTTTTTAATATTACAAAATAAATAATACTAATTATAATTTTATTATTACGTAACATCAAGTGAACAGCTAAATTAATGATATCATTGTTGATATTAGTAATTTTGCTTGACCTGGTCGAGATACATAGGTATTTATTTAAGAATACAAAATATTGTGGACCTAACAAATCTAAATTCAAGACGTACACAACATGAGATTTACATTATAAGTCAAATGTTATCCTCACAAGAGAGAAGAGAATGTAGAAAAAAAAATATAATAACAATAATAATAATGATAACAAAAAATAAAATAAAATCAAAACATACTTAAGTACAATTTAATACAGAAAAATAAAATTTTTGAAAACAAAAAACATACAATTTTTCACAGAAAAATAAAGTTTCAAAAACAAAATGCAAAGTACATCATTGAAAATGTCTATGTCTTTAGGGAGCGCATTTACTAATCTTGCACCCCTCGCTAATGGTGCCTGATAGGCTTGACACAAGAAAACGGTTCCGATGCAGAATAAATTATGGCTGTGACCACGTAGGTAATTGACAGGCGCATGTAAATTCAAATACATTAGGACACCACGATTGGAAACCATCCCTGCGATAACAGGGAAAAGTGTTTCAAGAGCAGAAGAGACCGGAGTTTGGTATATACCTATATAGGTTTGATCAAAATTCTGTACAAACTATTGACAGTTGTAATCAAAATATTGTTTCAAACATTTACGTAGGTAGATGTAATAAATACATCCTAATTACTGCACATCTATTCTATACAAAAGGTTATCGGCGGCTGTCGAGGGTAGTTTATCGTAATTATATTGTATTGAGGCGGTTAATTGTTACAATAAGTTAACCGTCTGAACTATCAAAAAGTTCTATGTTTTAACAGCACTTCTCTTGGCTGTGTTAACTTTTAGAGCGAGATAGACAGTTTTGACAGCTTAGAAGGCTAAAATATGCAAACCCTCAATTGTGTGTAGAATAAACCCACTGATACATAATATATCTTATGTATCTTTATAGTATATTATTGGTAAGTATAAATTAAGTATGATCTTACTCCACTACAACAAATACCACTAAATCTTTTGATAATATACGATTATAATATAATATTACAACTTATTACTTTGATTAGAAAATAATATAATAGAAGTAATTGAAAAAACTCGAATATTCAATATTTGTATATCTCTTCTGCATGTCTATTAAGTACCTCTATGTCACCTACTTATCTAATTTTAATAAAACTTAATTAAATATGAGGATTTTTTTTACATATTGAGCACCATAGATTCGGTTAGAGTTTATTTTAGGTAGGTCACTATACCTATGCATACCTTGGTATATAAAAATAACAATACAATATGCCTGTATGTACATATTATATATATATTGCATCGTATATGGGAAATTTGATTGAAGGACGAAGGTAAAAAAAAACAAAAAGATACGTCAGACGAATTCCTGATGGTACATTTTACCCGTTGCATGCGGTTAACTTATAATATGGTTAATTTAATTTCATCTGATGAAAAAACTAATTTTAGTACATTAGTCATCTAGGCCGCCTCACAAGGAGGTGTTGAACGGTTTTTTAAACGAAATATGGATCTTGACCACCTGCTCAATCTAGTCATAATTTAAAAACAAACAATATTATTTGTACCATTTTTAGTATGTACGAAATCTTATATTATTATTTCTACCTACATGCAATTCAAAGGAATCCGATTTTGATTTTGACTTATTTATACAATATAACTTTGCCATTTAATTATAACCATTAAAATATTTAGTAGAAACGTGGTTGGACAGTGTTGAGGTATTGTCTATTATTATGATATTATACCATGTTGGTTATATTGTTATTATAATATGTAATACAATAATATTATGTGATAAATTACTTGGTAAGGCAAAAGAGAATACACTTGAAAACAACAGGTATGAATCCACGAAACACCTTCTGGTGTGGCCTGGCGTATGGCTGAAACTCATTCGGGGAAGGCATACGTGTTTCATAACTCACGATGTGCTCCATGGTTTTAATCTCGCCACACTCAGGGAGTGGTCTTTCAAGCCCCACTTATTATGCATCATAAATAAACACATCTAAAATGCCTACACCGGATTCAATTCTGTTATATGCTATATTTGCGTGGAAATCTATATCCAGGAAGCTGGTCGAATTAAACGGGGAGCTCCTTACGATTGATGCTAACTTTCCTCGCAATTAGCCGAGCATCTTCCTGCTCGCTCTCAGTCTGAATCAGTTACTCTTCTGCAATCCAGCGAGGGTTCTTCCACGAGCGAAGACGTTTCTTTTATGGAGACGTAGTGTCAGCATAGATAGAGTGGGAATTTTGCGTTGCTTATTGCTTATTTTTAAAAGAAAATATACCGGAATAGAGAAATAAATAATCATATTATGGGTACGTAACGTACCCATGTTGAAATATTTGTTACACTAGGGTTCGATAGTTCGTTCAACTGATTAACTGGACATGTTGGCGGATTTGCACATCTTTTGTTGACTGGTATAATACAACATTAAACTTTTGTTGATGACAGTATGGTTTACGTTTTGGGAGTACGTATGGGAGACGAGGAACATTTTGATTATATTAATTTATGTTTCAAAAAAAATTATGAACACTATTCAAATGATTCAAGTGGTGTTAATTGTATGGATTCATGATGCCATTACACATTCAAGCCATAAAGACGTTGAATAATCACTCACTTATAATTTAAATAGACTGCTAGAGTTACATTTTATCATTAATATTTAAATTGTTTTTGGCTCTTGTTTTTAATTTGATATTATAACCTTTGTACTGGACTGACTTGAAAAAGCCCAACAATATTTGTTTTGTACCAGTCATTCAACTGCAAGTGGAAAAGTGAAACATTTTTAATACCCGAGCGCGTAAATCAGTATCCAGAACAGTAGCAATAAAAAAATTCATGTCAGTGAGGTTTTATAGTTTTATACCATAATAAAATAATAACAGTGTAGTCTACAAGTTGTACATAATATTGTTAATATTGCAATCAGTGGATTAAGTGCTACATAAGTAATATAATAGTGCCGGGATCATATCTATTGTAAATAAACAGATGGAGTGTTTATATACAGAAATAGTTGGCCATGAAATGTTGGCTAATCCTAGAATCGCAAGTGCTGAGAACGTTGGAACACGTAATCATGGTTTTTTTCAGAACGGTCGATTCGTCACTACTATGCCCAGTCAACACATTTTTTTTGCGACCATGTCCGATCCATAGGATCATATTATGGGCCTCCACAGAGTGGTGGTATGTATTAACAGATTTTTGTTTTTACGAGAAATGGATGTCAGCCACTTGCTCAACCTATTGGGTCCATACTCCGACCCATACACAAATTGAAAAACAATATGTGTATTTATTTGTCAGACCCAGGATTCGAACGGGTCAATACAATAACTAAAACTTGCCTCATTTTCAATGGATCTATGATACTACGTGCTTGGCTAATTTGCCCTCCCTCCTCTTTTTCTTCAAGAATATTTTTTAATATTTTGATGGTTAAGTAGGTACTGACACTTGGTCATCTGACGCATTGCCAAAACCTTTGCGCCATGTCCAAACCGTCCCTGCATATGACTTTTCGTAGTGTATACTTGGTCGAACTAAAAAAGCCCCTTTTCCATGATCACTTCGAAATTGGACTGACGATTGATTTGGCGTTAAACAATTATTTTTTAGTGGCTTTCGTGTTCTTGTGGTTATCAATGTATTGGCAAAACGACTCATGATGTTTGTTATTAGTCATTGAAAATCTTCACCTAATTTTTATTTCGCAGTTACCGGAGTTTTCGCCGTTGGTTGGAATAACCACCAGACTTTTTCGACACAATATAGTGATCCCCTGTTACCCATGCATACCGCAGCATACCTCACCTTACCTTATTACTTCCGCAGCGTTACCTCCGCTTTACCTCGTTTCTTCTCTCTTCATACCAATGAATGTCATTGCTTCATACCCACTACCCAGACGGTGCAATCTACAATATCTTCATGTGGTTATACTCACCTATCAGAATTTGTATCGTGTTCAACGGCTGACCGTCGTAATGGGTGGAGACCATAGAGGTATTAAATTAAAAAGATGGGCAAAGAATCGGCTTTCTCATACAGCTGAATGAAGCAGGCCAACAATAACCGACAACTTACAAGAAATAGCGACGCGATAAAAAAAATCTGGGCATCACAGAGGATTTACTTTGGTTATTATAACGTACTCATATAATATAATTTTAACGTTCAAATTTTGCCGCCTCACCATACTTTTTCGCCATACTGCTTCACCACACGTTCATATAACCTGCCGCCCCTAGGTGGAGACTCTATGACTTCAGACATAATAATTATGAAGAAGCATACTCTTTCCAAATGATTTATTCTCTCGACAAGTCAGCGGTATACTTCAAAGATTTTTCTCAATTAAATATTACCGAATGAATCACCAATAATTCTATTTTTAATCATGTATCCATTTATTATGTATTTTATCATAGTCGTCATGAATGTGATGTCAGATGTGACTGATATTTATATTATACTATTTTACTCCGTTCATGTCATAGTTTACTGTGTCAGTGACTGGGCTCTTCTATCGCTAGATGTGACCGAATTATTTTCATTAATGAGCCCGTCCTACTTCTTATCAAGAATTCCACGAAGCGCATTAATTTGATTATTATACCGCCAGTAAAGAGATCACTCCTATACCTAGTACTAAGATCTTGATCACAAGCGAAGATTATTACAGTCAATTACTCTTTAACTACTTAGGTAGTAAACCGGAATAGTGGTTACAAATTCTCAATGTTATATCAATGAAATTTGAAACCGCAGATTTGAATAATGTTTGACTGAGTCATAAAAATAACTAATTAATCAGAAATGCATCTATGCTGTGTACTTCTCAATAAATTAACCACGATAATGTAATTCGCTCATATTGCATTTTGTATTATCTAGTGATGATTGATGACGCCTTCCTTCATTCATATTGTCACCATAATACTACAACTAGGTAACTCTGATTTGGTGATTGTTCTGAAAATGAAATGTAAACTTTACTTGTTTAAAAAATTCTGCTTGTTTAATTGGGAACAATTAAATAATGTTCAATTGTATGAAAAATATTGTAGATATATTATTTTATTTATTTAATGCATTTATGGTTTTAAAGTTATATAATATTTTCAAACACAAAATTAATACAGTCCACATTAACTTCTGATTTATGTACTTACCTAGTTTTATTATTTTGTAGAGAAGGAAATTTAGAATCATATTCAATAGCTACCTCAAAAACAGCGAACAAGTTATCTAGTTGTAGTATTGAGGTGACGATAGTCTTCATTATTTTTTTCACTTGTAACTGTAACCCCCGTTTCAGACGGGACACCGGTGGCTCGTATATAATAAGGAGGAATTTGTATTCGAATAAAGGGGCCTTTGTATTATGTTTATGAACGCCCCAGAGCTCATCAGCCAACGCATAATTTCGCGTTATAAAAAGAACATAAAACTGGCTGCGGTAATAAAAACAAGCGTATCGGCGGCTTAAGAATGTAGCGCCAGACGGAAAAGTGTACCGGACACGCGTTGACTCATTATCTCTAGGGCGTTCATAAACATAATACAAAGGCCTCCTTATTATATACGAGCGCGACACTGGTGTCCCGTCTGTAACAGGCCTCGTGTAGAATTTATGAGACCCCAGTTGGCTGAGATGTGAACATATTCAGTGATGCGTTGTTTACTATTTTTTTTTTTTTTTGTGTATTTTTTCATGTAAATATTCTGTTGGTTAAATGAACTGAATTCTTGCTGGAAAGCCATTTTATTAATAATTAAAATAAAGGCAAAGTAGACTAACATTACCAAACTTTATTTTGTAATAATCCGACTAAAGAGTTAAGTTTTTGGACATGGCTATTCTTATGGTAAAATAATAATATGTTAATTATTATTATTTGATCTGATTTTTTATATACTTAGGTATTATTAATATTAAATACACAATCGCAAACCTTCAGCGAAATATTTTTTTGTATCAAAAGTTATAAAAGAGTGTATTATTTCAAATATCAAGTATAGGTAAATCATTCTACAGTGGCACCATAGGCGATTTGCGCGTGTATTGAATTGCTTGCGACAATGCCTGTTTCAATGCTAGCAAACAATACCACTACAACTGCAAGCCGCATTTCCCGTACCCATGGTGCCACTGTAAAACGATTTACCTATACCTAAGTACTTTTAAACACGTGCCAAATGAGCAAGTATGTCAGATGTAAAGTGACATCAACACACTATCTTGCTGCACGCATCTCAGTTGCATCCAGAATAGGCACGTGCCGAAACAAAATGCAGCTATCTGCACCATCAACATTCATTCAAATCGTTATGCAAGGCTTCAAAGAATATTGACCGTAAAGATCGTGCGATAGTGTCGAATGAGAGATGTATTATATTAAAATGGAAGCATAGCATAGCTACGTAAAAGGACAATGAATCAATTTATTACTATGCGGCTATTAGGTTGGTCAGAGGCTCTCAAAGAGTGTGGATTCGACGCCCAGGGGCCCTATGTTAGAACTTGCGAGTTGAAGTCGCCCGGTCGACATGACGTCATGTGACATCATAGTGACGTACTACCGGAGTGATAATAGCATTCGAGAAATTAACGCTACTAAAATACTGGCGTTATCCATTGTCCCCATACACAAATAGGTGTTTCAGCATAATAATATCTATGCTGAGCAGTGTTTGTTGGGCGGCTTCCCTCGAGCGTGTATTGGCCTACGTCACAATTACGTCATGTCGTCGGGTGACTTCATATCACTAGTTATAACATAGGCCTGCAGGGGCCTTATGTTAGAACTTGCGAGTTGTAGTCGCCCGGTCGACATGACGTCATATGACATCATTGTGACGTACTACCGGAGTGATAATAGCATTCGAGAAAATAACGCTTGTCAAATACTGGCGTTATTCATTGTCCCCATACACAAATAGGTGTTTCAGCATAATAATATCTATGGTGAGCAGTGTGTGTTGGGCGGCTTGCCTCGATGTATTGGTTTACGTCACAATTACGTCATGTCGTTGGGTGACTTTATATCACTAGTTATAACATAGGCCTGCTGGAGTGCCGCAGAGTTATTCGAAAATTCCGTTTATGCGCGAACACAATAATAGATTCGAATAATTCGGTGGCTCTTTTCTTCGGATGATAATAAAACGCATCATACTGCTCTTCCTTTATCGCGGACACGCACAGAGTCGAAACCGGATATGATTTTAAATTTTGTACAGGGGACTCTATGCAATTTTAATGCACGGTATTTGGAGCGGAAGAGTGCAATAATATTAGGGTCCTCAGAAAAAAACATTATATCAATTGTAAACTTCCACCAAATGATTTCTTGCAGATTAGATAAAAAAAAAATTAAAAAAAGTGAGGGTCGTCAATGTATTTGATGAGATAATTAATCTCAAAGGTGAGAAAAAATACATTCGTATATATTCAGTGAAAGACAGGGGCTCTATGTTAGAACTTGCGAGTGCAAGCTTCCCGGTCGAGATGACGTCATATGACATCATTATGACGTACTACCGGAGTGATAATAGCATTCGAGAAAATAGCGAGTGGTCAGACAGCGGCGCTATTCATTGTCACCATACACATATAGGTGTATGATAATAATATTTTCTATGGTTATTCTGTGCGCGGTCGGCATGCCTCGAGCGTGACGACACAATTACGTCATCTCGTCTGGTGCCACACGAGACGAGAGTTAGGAAATCGCGGTGCTACTCGTGTATTTCACCCAGACAGCGGATTCATTAGCGCAACCTCTGTCCGACAGTGGGTGACAAATTATTATTATAATTTTGCATTTTCCAAAAAAATATACTTGAAATGCGCATGAGTTTTGTGTATTACAATTCTAAAGTCATCTATTTTAAAGTCGATGACAGATGAACAAAACAATTTAAAATAGCGTTGCTATCATTCGCATTATGCACTGAACAAAATAGTTATATTTTTTTAACCATGTCCGATCCTACAAGGGCCTCCACTTGGAGCCAATTGCTCAACCCATTAGATCCATACTCATGACTCCAAACACACATAGAAAAACAACATTAGTATTTTTTTTTGCCAAATCCAGGATTCCAACCCGGGATTCACATCATAATCTGACGGGTTACCCGCTCGGCCATCGTGTTCATTATACATGATATTATTATCATTTGCGATAATGCTTTAAATTAATGGGGAAGCATAAAAAAGATTTATTTCATGAATTAATTTATTAATATTGTGGAAATAATAGTTTTACATACGATTTTAAGACAATTTCCTTAGCAGTGGTAAAACAATATAGTGTTATATTATTTCACATGACCACATTATAATAATATATGTCAGCATTTAGTTCTAATTAACAAGAATATACTTAGATGTTTTTTTCGTATATACAGGTTTCCGTTCGTTCGGCTTTCCAACTAGTTCAAAGGTAAATTAATGATTGTTTTTTTAATGTATACGGTTTTATGTTGTAGCTTCGTGTGTCGGAAATACATCATGTCATGTGCACTCGATCTAATGCAGCACTTCTTATTAATGCAGATGACAAGCATAAAATAATACGTTGGGGTAAGTCACCCAGCCGCTGGCGTATTGTTATATAAATTTGCACACAAAGAGAAAAAATACATCCACGAAATATTATTTTCGATAGTGGATTTTCCACAAGGATTAGATGGGTATACTCACTCATACTGTATACCTATCATGGACTGGTTTTTTTAATGCGACTAGACCAGACAAACAAGTTTGTCGTTCAGAGACAATGCGACTTTATTGTCATGCGCGATGTTACATAAATTTTGTATTATTCCTCCATTGTCTCGTTTTAGAACACCGGATATGATTTCATGTATTTTTTTTATATTATAAAAATAACTGAAAATGAAAACATAGAAAACAGGCAGTTAAACAAAATGCATGTACATCTATTATATATACACAGTTCGTTATTTTACCCGCGACTTACAAGTAGAAATTGCCTTATAGGGCCTTCCACGTGCATGGATTCACTGGCATCAATTGAATAGTGTGTTAATTAAAGTATCGAGATGATAACTGCTCACACTCAAAAGTGCTGTAAACGAGACGTGTTGTTATTGTATGGTGCTTTTGACTAGTAAGTAGTAAGTAGTAAAATTGGTAAACGTCTAAATAGAAAATATTTTTTCCAGCAGGTTTACCACCATGGCCCCCACATCCTGAAGCGGGTCCCCAGGCTCTAATGTTTGGCGGGCCCCTCTACCTATCACTAAGGGTAAAGGCAGTGTGACGCGCTACATTAGCGTTTTCCATGGTGTACGCGGTAAAATTAAGGTGTATTTTTAGCGATTTTTTGTATTATTCCCATCCAATTGTATTATGGAGTTGTTGAGCATCGGCACACAGTTTAAAATAGCATCGTACAATCAAATATTTTTTTTAAGACTTTTTTTTTACTATTAGAGCAAAATTGTGGTGTGTGTTTATCTCACTCATCTGGTCGACTCGTCACGCCGGGCCCTTCCTGAGCCCGGACCCCCAGGCTAGAGCCCTGTCAACCCACCCCCCCTTGTGGGGGCCATGTTTACCACTATCGCTATATACTCATGCTTATACTTCATGCAATTTGAAACTATCGCTTGAAAGAATTTGCAATATGTACTTATTAACTTACGTAAATGTAATTTTTCGAACACGCTACAGGACGCCACTGGAAATATGGAAGAGAACACGTGCCGGCACGTTATCAGAATATGACAGACTAGATCGGCACACAGTTTAAAATAGCATCGTACAATCAAATATTTTTTTTAAGACTTTTTTTTTACTATTAGAGCAAAATTGTGGTGTGTGTTTATCTCACTCATCTGGTCGACTCGTCACGCCGGGCCCTTCCTGAGCCCGGACCCCCAGGCTAGAGCCCTGTCAACCCACCCCCCCTTGTGGGGGCCATGTTTACCACTATCGCTATATACTCATGCTTATACTTCATGCAATTTGAAACTATCGCTTGAAAGAATTTGCAATATGTACTTATTAACTTACGTAAATGTAATTTTTCGAACACGCTACAGGACGCCACTGGAAATATGGAAGAGAACACGTGCCGGCACGTTATCAGAATATGACAGACTAGATCGCAGATTTTCGATATCCAACTACTGTATTGCAATCTAAGTTACCACATGCATTGATATAATATTATCTACACACCCAAAAGATACACCATTCCATTATAAGGTGTTTCCAGTAAAGGTTATATACATCTGACAAGATCTGTAAGAATGACAGTTATCGCAATGTTTGTGGAGTTCAGTTTTAAATACATACAATATGTATTATTCTCTTTCAAAATATCCCGCAAAATTTAAGTATTTTATTATTATTTAAAATCAAGTAAGCAATAAAATTGTTGTATTGCTTACTTGAGAAATTGACGGAAATTGACCCTTATTACAAAGCAGATAGAGTTCATTTTAATGTCTCTCATAGTATGTATTTATCTATTTATTACGTGAGAATAACATAGAGATTCTGGCAAAAAAAACTTCAGGGCAGACAAACATTATGTAGTAATTTTGTTTTGCACACACTTCGTACATATAAAATAATACGTCAATGACCCACATTGTATACATTGTCTTCATCTGTTAACGAAGGAATGGCATTTGTATTAAAAGGGTCGTTTACGAGGGTCATTTTAGATGCAGCATCCATTAGTAAGTCAGTGGTAATAGTGAAACACAAGGATGTTTTACTCTCAGTTTGCAGAGAGAGATACCAACATTCATACCACAGAACAGATGAGTTCCCTGATTCATACTCTTCTAATAAAAAATAACCGAACATTGTTGAACATTATACCTATTATCAAAGCAAGCAAATACCCCATACGCGTCAAGAACAACCGCTTATTCATAGTATCGCTTTTCATATTAGAGAATACTATAATGTAGGTGTATTTTATCAAGCATTTACGGTACCTACGTATAATATTATCTACCTCGAATTGAGACCATTTTTTTTACGTTATCGGTTATAACAACACTGGGATTTATATCAAATATCAATGAACCCGAATACGACACATTTATATCATATATAGATAATAGTTACAGTCAGGGCTCGAAATGGACCGGAGCGTACCGGAGCGTCGTTCCTGTTCGTGAAATCGGTATAATTATCGCTCCGTCTCGTGGAAAAAATAATTTGACCGTCTGAGCTAGATAGGCCATATAATAGAAAATCTAACACACTTATTTTTATGAAATACACATAAAATTTGATAACTATGTCTTCTAACTATGAATACTATGTATTGTTCTTCAGAAAACTGTCGAGCGCTCCGGTTCGTAAACTTTTCCATTTCGAGTGCTGGTTACAGTTACATGATCAAACACCTATATTTTTTGGTAAATAATGCCCTCTCATTGTCATAGAGAAAAATATATCAAGGAAATGAATATGATATTATGGGCACACCTAGGAATACTTCAGATAACAAGTTAATATATTCAAAATCGAAATAGTGACATGGTTGTTCGACTTCCCCTTTACAAAATAAATATTCCCCTCATAATAGTAATGAATCGAAATGACTTAGCAAAATAAATCAATATAATATTGCTTATGAATGCTTTATGCTCAGTTCTATTTTGTATTGTATTTATTAAAATTAATATCAAATGAATTTTTTCAAAAACATAATTCGAACGTATCTCGTTCGGCTTTAGAGATGGACACTCTGCCACTACTCAACCGGAAAACGAGGTTCGTGTGCCTGTAAATATAACAAATAATATAATAATTAAATTAAAGTGTATACGTCTGTCTAATTTGTCTGTTTTGACTATTTCCATGATGGTTTTTGTTTGTCAGCTTGTTAAGACCAATATTGATTAACTTTGTATAGCTTATAAATTATAGATATTGAAAATAGATTGATACCTACGTTGTTGACAGATTCATCTCGATGTCTGGAGTTAAGACAAAACAACGGAACAAAAATAACGTAGGTACATACTTACAATAATGCATCACGTTAGATAAAGTTGAAAGATAGCAACGGTGGAATGGTAACGTGAGGAGCGGTTAGAGGGAGCGCGCTGCTACATGCAACCGTTTTCCATTGCACGGGCTAAGTCATAACTAGAAGAAGAAAAAAACACGAATAGAAGTTGTCTGATAGTAACGGCGGAATGATGAGGTAAGGAGCAAGTAGAGGGGCGGGTCTATGGATCCAACCGTTAGCTATATCCCACGGATTTTAATAAAGTCAATTTATTAATTCCGTCTACATTGCGTGCTTTTTCGATAGTAAATAATAAATTTGTTAAATTGGAGCTGATAAAAGCATCACCATTAATAAATTTATTTTTCTGTGCCATACTCTAAATAAAATTATACTAAGTGTCTGTTATATAATGTCTCTCTTAAAAGTTTCATAATTCACATACAATTTTAATGGTGTTTAAACTATTATGTGTATCATTGAAAGCTCTTCAAAAGCTCCTAGTCTATTTATTTCCACTCGAGAGTAATCTGCTTCTCACTTGAACGATGATTTATCTAACTACTTTCTGATTGTAAACAATGTAAAGTTTGCCTACAATCGAGCTTCTGTCAGTTTACATAAAGTGATTCCTCAATAAAAAAGTATAGCTGTGTCTTACTAATTTCCTAATATAATGTGACCATTTAAGTTAATAGAATATATATTTACTTACATGAAGCGAACATTACGAATTTATTAGTTTTAGGCGTAATGTTGTTGTTAATGTTATTTGGGACACCTAATGACGGGATTACGCAACATCCAATTAATTTACAATTGAATTTACTGACAATATAGCTGAAAATAAATATTTAAAAAAAATTAAAAACTTACAATTATTATTATTTAAAACAACTGTTCATTGAACGGTTTCGTTTTTTTGCTTATTACTTATTATAATCATTGAAATGTAGATTGATAATTATTGATTCTTTCTTTCAAAGGTGTAGGAGAGATGTGTTTGCATTGTTCGTGGTTGTAATTATTTCAATACGTATATGACTATTTAATTTAAAGAGCATTGATATTCCAGACAATAAAAAATGTGTTGTAGCTTTAAATCGATGGCCGGGGTCGATCCACTGCTGGATAAATGCCTCCCCTAGCTCTCTACACTTTTCTCGGTCCCTAGTTCTATGCTGCAACGTACATCCACCGAACTTTATGAGCTCTATCCATCGTTTTTTAGGGCATCCATGTGGGCATTTAGTGACCCTGTATGACAGCATTTGTCCCGCGGATGTCTACTCGCCGAGCGACATGCCAGGCCATTGTCATTTCATCTTCTTAGCGACCTCTATCACATAGCGTACTCAATGGGGTTTTACCCGGAGCCAGAACACTGAAAATTTGTAGCGCTCTCCACTCCTCCAGATGTTTTTTTATTATTATTAAATTTTCATCTTAAAATCCAAAACCTCGTATGTACCTCAAGGTAGAAAAGGCAAAACCTTGTTTCCCAAATGCATTAACATACTGTCAACCAAAGAAGTTGGGAATCAATAAATTATAATATTCGATACGGTGACTAAACGGACTTGAAAGTTATTAAGGTGATACATCAATGAAACGGGAAATAATTTTCAACTATAGGCGCGACGAAATTTTGGACTCGCTGGCAGTCTGAGAGCGAACGTCGAGGTGTCAATACGTCATTTTGTTTCGTGATGGTGACAGGGGTATTGATTCTTAAATCGTGTATAGATGACTAAAAACGTTACCAATTTACTTTAAAAAGAAAACATGTCAATGAATATATTATTATTGTTACTAATAGTACATACGTTAAAGTGCCCACCACCACCCGTCATATATGCACAAAAACAGAACAAAAAATGGACGTATGTTGGATTTATATGACAAATTATATTTCGTTTCGCATGCGTCATTTGTACCCGAGACCCGCAATCCGCGCATCGCCTAGCCACGATCTTTTTAGACCGTGCCTCAGCTGATGTACAGCCTTAATTCAGTTCACTACTCCACCGCGGGATTGTGATTGATGTGCTTCAATTTTTCCATACTTTTTCAAAAATATAGCCGTAAGAATTGTAGGTAAGTAGGTAGATAACTTACATTAAGCGTAGGTATATTATTTTTTTATTAAAAAATGTCTTCCACTAACAAGTACTTGGATAATTACAGTAACCATTGTGTTCATTCAGTTATTAGGAGAAATTGTTAGATTAGCGTTCATTAATTTTTTACACTGGTTTTGTTATTTTAATACTTTCTGATGGCCATTGTGAAATTAATAACAACAATGATGGGATTTGTCACGCACACAGCAACGTCAATAATATTATTATTAATGTAAAATTTAAAACCTTCGTGGCGTTTTGTAATAACAAGAACATTTGCGTGCGAATTTTCATGGAATGTTGGTCGCAAAATAATTGAATCGATAATCCCAAAGAGCTTACCAACCCTAGCTTTATCATATCGCATCTTATAACTCACAATGTAGCTTTAGATACGTACCTATGTAGTACAATAAAACGTGAAATAAATATTGATCCTTTTAAAATATCATGAATCGTAACTCTCGGACCAGCGTTACCAATTTAGCGTTTTTATTGCCAGATCTAGCATTTTTCGATAGTCATCTGCTTGCAAAAAACACATCTATCTTGTGGCATTTTTACTAGCATTTTTTGATGCCTCCAACAGCTTCAAATATGTTGGAAAAACGCTACATATTTAGTTTATTTATTTTCTTGCGCAATTGTTTAATGTCGAAATCAGATTTGAATGGAAATGACATGCCATCGACAATTAATGTTAATTAAGATGCCAACTTTCTTCCCCCCTGAATAACATCTCTGTTTGACGTGCTGTTTATATTTTCACGACACAATTCCCATTAATCGTGCAATCTTCCAAAATCCATTCGGCGATTGATTCGTTGGACATGCCTGATATATACGATCATACTATATATAGATTATATTATATACGATGACATTTATAATAAATATTGTACCTACATCAGAGGTCCGCAACGACGATTGATTCGTTGGACATGCCTGATATATGCGATCATATATTATATTATACGATGTCATTTTTATAAATATTGTAACTACATCAGAGGTCCGCAACAGGTGTGCCGCGGCGCATTTTGGCCGGAGTTACGTAAAGGTTTTCTAGAAATCGATCAGAGAAGCGCCCAACCACGATTGAAAACAAAAGAATAATTATTGTGGATCTGATTATCAACGGAGAACAGATATGTGCTTAATATTGTTGTAGCTTTTTAACTAAACTTAAATAATTATATCTAGGTACAACTACTAAATAAGATAAGCTTTTAGTCTTTAAAAAGCTCCAAGCATACATAATTAATTCAGCATGTTTTAATTACAATAGGACTTATAGGTTCTCTTATGTTATTATTTCATTGCATTAGGTCAATACATAGTAGGTATATACACGGCAGAACTATACTTTCATGTATACTCACGTATGTATTGTATGTGGTGCCTACTTTGTAATGTAAGAAACTTTTGTCTAAAAAGCTTAAAAAGGTAGCTGGGGTGCGGAGCATCCGTGCATTTTAATTTATTTAAGTAGTGATTTCCCCTTCGTTTTATAAGCTACCTACCTGCACATTTTATTGTCCTCCAATAAAAATATTTTATATAAAATTTTATGATCAAAGTGGTGCATTTTAAATTTAATGTACTTTGCAGTCTACCGTATGAATATATTTTACTACTCACATAATATTATATTTTACCAGTAACATATTATATTTTTATAAACTGATAGGTACTTTATGTTGTTTTAACTTCCATTGTGTATTTATTTTTATAAATGTTTATTAATTTACGTATATTTTGGTTAATACGAGTTCCTTTCGAATATGAATAATTTAAGTTATAATTTAATGGTTGTCAGATAAGTCAAAATATTTTTCTGGTTTAAATATCAAATTATACCGTGTACTCTTGTATGGCCTACTGAGACTGACAGCGAAGAGTACGCGGTTTACCACTCTGCAGCCCTATGTTCTAACTAGTGATATTAAGTCACCCGACGACATGACGTAATTGTGACGTCAGCCAATACACGCTCGAGGCAAGCCGTCCAACGCACACGGCTCACCATAGATATTATTATGCTGAAACACCTATTTGTGTATGGGGACAATGGATAACGCCACTATTTTAGTAGCGTTATTTTCTCGAATGCTATTATCACTCCGGTAGTACGTCACAATGATGTCATAATAATATGACGTCATGTCTACCGGGCGACTACAACTCGCAAGTTCTAACATAAGGCCCCTGGGGCCCTATGTTAGAACTTGCGAGTGCAAGCTTCCCGGTCGACATGACGTCATATGACATCATTGTGACGTACTACCGGAGTGATAATAGCACTCGAGAAAATCACGCTACTCAGACAGCGGCGCTATTCATTGTCACCATACACATATAGGTGTTTCATCGTAATAATTATCTACGGTGGGCACTGCGCGCGGGCGGCATGCTCCGAGCGTGGATTGGCTGACGTCACAATTACGTCATGTCGTCTGGTGCCACACGAGTCGATAGTTAGGAAATCGGGGCCCGCCAAGCTGATGACGATGGCAATGGGCCAGACATGTCTTTCATCGAGGGGATAATCACAATATGCGTACGGCCATACTCAAAGGCTGCCCAAAGCCTCGCTGAATCGACGAACACACCAAGTTCAGCGGAAGCACGTGACAGCGATGAACTAGGAACCAAAAAGAGTGGAAGGAGTTAGGGGTGGCTTTCATCCAGCAGTGGGTCGACTCCGGCTGATGATGATGATAATAATGTCAAATAGTATTGTATTACATAAATATGTAATACAATGAAAGGTAAACCAAGTACTTATTTATATTTTATTAAACTTCTATCTACGAACTAGTTTATTGTATTCATGATGTTTTTATTATTTTGATTTATAGTGGTTATACTTTTCAAATGTCCAATGCTAGATTTATTTGACACAAAAAATATCTGCAGTTTTGACAGCTGTCATAAATTTCGCTCGAACACAATGGCTGTAAAAAGTTGTTTGCGATGGAATGAGATATAAGATTGTGTACATAGATATATATTATAATTTATAATATAAACTTTATTTTATTACATAATACCGAAACGAAATATATCATCATGAGATTGAATTTCACAAATCGAGATTGCCAATAGTAATCCTGACCATTTTGATATATAAAATCAGGTGTCTGGGCACCTGGTATATATTATTATTATGAATTCATTACTTCTATCCTAGTTTCCAAATAAGTACCAAACTAGAGATAGGTAACAAATACAGAATAATTATAATGCTGAATTTAATATTATGCTATGCACCAAACCCTAGTGCGGTGTTTCTTTTTGTGTCATATTCGTTATCGCCCCCCCCCCCCAACCAGTTCGGCCGGGGGTCCCAGCACGAATAACGCACAGGGGCCTTATGTTGTAACTTGCGACTTGAAGTCGCCCGGTCGACATGACGTCATATGATATCATTGTGACGTACTACCGGAGTGAGTCAATAGCATTCGAGAAATTAACGCTACTCTAATACTGGCGTTATCCATTGTCCCCATACACAAATAGGTGTTTCAGCATAATAATATCTATGGTGAGCCGTTTGGATTGGGCGGCTCGCTCGATGCGTGTATTGAGCTTACGTCACAATTACGTCATGTCGTCGGGTGACTTCATGTCACAAGTTATAACATAGGGCACCAGGGTGCCATGTATGCTTGTTGGCCTTTTCATCGACTACCTCTGCTTTACACCATGACGTGTCTAACTTTGTCCTTTCGATCCACAGAACAGATTCATAAATAGAATTCCGATAGCAGAGTTTTGAATGTGTGAGTGTCCTACGAAAATGAACCACACATTATAGACGGCCAATAGTGTGTGTTCCAACCTTCAAATACACCGATATTGAATGGGAGTCTGTTTATCCCATATTCTTCCACACTCGAGATCGGTTGCCTGATTCTCCACACCCGTTAGGTATTTCACATTCAATTTTTTTCTGGGTTCCTGTTCCCAATCCCAATCCCATGGAACTTTTTAAACATTTGTGAAATCTCGGGGAACTTTAACTGACTGACTGATTATCGGCCGTGCTTGTTCGCTAGATTTTGAACTTCGCGGAACCGTAATTGAACGTAGTTATGCAGAATGTAGCCAGTCCACAATAATGTCGATCTGAGATAATGGCACTTTAGCAACATCATGATTATTAAAAAGTATGTTAAATGTAAAATTGTAAATAGTTTTTATTTCAAGAATAATTTGTTTGCGGCTTGGCTATTTTCAGCAGAACGTAGAAAAAACCTTCTCGCATCTGCTGGGGCCCTATGTTAGAACTTGCGAGTGCCAGCTGCCCGGTCGACATGACGTCATATGACATCATTGTGACGTACTACCGGAGTGATAATAGCATTCGAGAAAATAACGCAACTCAGACAGCGGCGCTATTCATTGTCACCATACACATATAGGTGTTTCATCGTAATAATATCTACGGTGAGCACTGCGCGCTGGGCGGCATGCCTCGAGCGTGTATTGGCTGACGTCACAATTACGTCATGTCGTCTGGTGCCACACGAGTCGATAGTTAGGAAATCGCGGTGCTGATCTATATCATATCTCAATTATTTATTTTTTGTGGACTGGCTACTTTCTGCATAACTATGTCCAATTGGGAATCACCGTACCGAGGAAACAAAAATATGTAAGTAGTAACAATTGAAACACTACATGATCATAATAATATTATGTAGCACTATATACACAGACCTATCAATATTATTGATGGGAATAAATATAATTGTGTATTAATCGTGCTATGTCAAGAATTATATTATTTATCGAGCTACTTGCAATGTGCAATGTGAATTCAGGACTTCATATTTATTTATAATTCGATACTCCACCCAACTAACCATTCCACGGTAGCTATAAAATGAACAAAGTATTTCAATCGTTATGGATTACTAGTCACGAAGTTCAACCGACAAATTGTGCCTGTCTCGAGAGCAAAATTGAACTTATTTATGTAAGCAGACTAGCATTAGCAGTACATATCAACAAGACAAAAGCCTATAAAATGCTAAACGTTTCAATCGAAACGTGATCGATTGATATTAAAACCTACATTGATCCGCGAGAGCAGTGATTTGTTCAAGCATGATACTTGCCTATTGATACGGAATCAATGGCGCACTCAATTGGTCTGAATAGCAGTGAATAAAATTAAAAATATATACTCTAGATCCGAGAGATAAGGTTACGTAGAAGTTATATCTTGAAAATTTGCTGTTTAGCGATAGTGCCCATAGAACGCGTCGAGCGGGCGAAGTCGGTGTATGAAGCGTTTATTCATAACCATAATCACACGTCTCTTGCCGCTCATTACCCTTCACCTATGTAATAAGCGGCCCAAGCAGCACAAAATAATTATTATTACAGCGTCTCTCATAACAAAGCAATAAAAATATTATATTATTTCGGGGCTTGTAATTAATATTTACGACGACATTATTCAACCAGCGAAATATAGGACACGGAATAAAATTAAACAAAGACTTATCTGTTATTAAATAATTGCTTCTCGCCCGTCGATCGACGACGCCTCGAGCAGCGTGATTTTGGTGATTTTGGTATCACGCTGCTCGAGGCGTCGTCGATCGACGGGCGAGAAGCAATTATTTAATAACAGATCTCTTTGTTTAATTTTATCCCGTGTCCTATATTTCGCTGGTTGAATAATGTCGTCGTAAATATTAATTACAAGCCCCGAAATAATATAATATTTTTATTGCTTTGTTATGAGAGACGCTGTAATAATAATTATTTTGTGCTGCTTGGGCCGCTTATTACATAGGTGAAGGGTAATGAGCGGCAAGAGACGTGTGATTATGGTTATGAATAAACGCTTCATACACCGACTTCGCCCGCTCGACGCGTTCTATGGGCACTATCGCTTAGGCATAAAGCCCCTTGACGCAGCGAGTGCGGCGCTCGCGCAAAATTTCTACAAGTGGCGCGTAAATCATCGAAAATACAACGTAATCAAATACGCCAGCGCACACTGGACTTGACGATGCCTTGTGCCCCGCCTGCCGCATGAGTCACCGTTTTTCGCTTCTCGGCGATACGATTTAATGAAAATACAAAGAAGTCCATTCATTGAACACGGCTACCAAAATCACGCTGCTCGAAGCGTCGTCGTTCGACGGGCGAGAAGTCATTATTTAATACCAGAGAAGTCATTGTTTAATTTTATTCCGTGTCCTATATTTCGCTGGTTGAATAATGTCGTCGTAAATATTAATTACAAGCCCCGAAATAATATAATATTTTTATTGCTTTGTTATGAGAGACGCTGTAATAATAATTATTTTGTGCTGCTTGGGCCGCTTATTACATAGGTGAAGGGTAATGCGCGGCAAGAGACGTGTGATTATGGTTATGAATAAACGCTTCATACGCCGACTTCGCCCGCTCGACGCGTTCTAGGGGCACTATCGCTTAGGCTTCTATATCGAGAAGTACACGTCACCGCGGCCGTTTCTGGAACTAAAACCGTTGCTATTGCAAAGCATGCAAAAAGCGCGCGACGTAATACTGTCATCGCATAAAACGCCATGATGTAGATGTCAATACAATAGAGCCGAACAGTACCTGTATTGTGATCGTATTTTACAATGACTTAAAAATTACATTTTCCTCCTGTCATAGTTGCAGGTCATTGTAATACCGTGTAGGGTCCAGAAAAAAATATATTATTGATTGCACTTTGTATGTATGTAGAAAGAATATAATATTCCAATGATTTTCCGCAGACTTCATTCGGCAGGTTGTTTGTTGTCGCAGAAGTGGTCATTCCTACAACTAATCACCACTTAGTTGACGCTACACACAAAGTCCCGTTGCTTTAGTAAGCTATTTAGTAAGGGTGCCAAGACACCTTTTCGTAATCCTACTAATATGAGAAACGCAATTACTTTTGTGATTCGTCTACATAAGACGATAGTATACACGAAAAGTCATGGTGCCAACCTTGGAAGTGGTCGTAGGACAACGTATGCTCACCTTTATTTTTTTACCACGTTTTCTTAACTTGTATTCTTGTTTGTCAGGTAGTTGTTAATCCAGTACAAATCTCGCAATCGATTTTTAACTAATACTAAACCATAATGATGAAATGCAGATGTAAATATGTATTATCGTGCAAGTTGCAAGGCTGCATGCATGGATCAAAAAAGTTCTGAAGTTCTGAAAAAGGCTTCTGATTTTTCACGCGAACTTGCATGACGTAGAGCGATAGTGGCGAGCCTGCTGGAAAAATACGAACTACACCGCGCAGAGCATTTTGACGTTTACCGTTTTTAACAATCAGTCCAATAGCACCGTATAATGACAACAATGCGTCTCGCTTACGCTTGAATAATTAGATTGGCGAAACAAACAGCACTTGTTAGTGTAAACAGTTATTATCGCGATAGTTCAATTCAGACTCTTTTGGTGCCAGTAAATCCATGCATGTGTACAGACGCTATAATTCTAAGAATAATAATATGTAGGATTTAAGAATGTAGCAGTAATTCATCAATAATATAAATTTTATTATACACCATGAAATTTAGATGTTGGTACATAGGTACATAGGTGCATAGTTGTATATTATTAGGAAGTTTAGGAATGCTTAGTGAGTACATTGGTAGTTTAATCGGTAAAGCACAGCGATTGGATTGCGATGATTGTTGGTTCAAGTCGGTGATTTTTACAACGTTTTTCTTAGCTCGTATTCTTATTTGTCCGGTGGTTCTTTGTCCGGTACAAGTCTTGCAATCGATTTTTAACTAACTTCCTGACTAGCTAGACATTTGAAACTTTTAGAATATATCAGAACACGATGCCAATGCATTCTTTTAATACTTTTAACCATCTTTAAGTAGAATTGAATTCATTTTCAGTTAATTCTGGTTTGTATGAAAAGTTATTTCGGAAGAAATCCGTAATCCAATCCACTATTATTGGTTGCTAAGGGGGTGGTCCTAGCAACTAAATTATTAATATACACGTGCGTTACTATGGAAATCGAAATGACTTTTCAGTATTCTATATTTTTTTGTTGCAAAATAGCAAAAAAATGATTTGTTGACAATTGCCTTATTTGTCCTAAATTATTAATACATAGAATTGTCAAATTTATATGATTCAATAGAAAATTTAAAAACGTGGTATATAAAAAGTTCTTTTTATCTTGTAATTATATTATTATGCATAATTTTATGCTAATTATTCAGCACGTTCCGTAATGGATAACCTTGGATTATTTATTGTCTCAAATATGACGGTAAATCCAGATTTGATAGCGGATCAAGGTGGTCATTCAGTGAAACCACAATAAATTCCGCTACAATGGAACCGAATATTATTAATATATCCCGGTTTCTGCCGTGTAAAGCATGGAGCGTAATTGATAGACATCAGCTGTGCTTTATTCCCCCCTGGGGGATAAAAATCTCGTACGCTACTGGGAATGAAGTGGGTATCATCGTTCAACACCAATCCCACAGGAAGTCACAGAAACAAGGAAATTTCACATCACAACATAATAATTCTTCTGAGTTAAAACAAAACGACCGGACTATGCACGAGCCACGCCTAGTATAATTATTATTAATTAAAACGTATTTGTGGCTTGGTCTGTTCTGACTCGTCCACGAATAATATTCGGCAAAGCTTAAGGCCTTAAGGGGTCAATTAACAAGGATGACACCTTTCGTGTAATCTCTGTTTTTAGTTAATTATCCCTTCATATTAGTGGGTTAGATCGTTTAATAAGCGGAAATTATGTCATATAATTTTTTCCTCATCACCTCCGATGTGGATCTCTGTCGCCCCACGAAAAGGTTTCTTAACTTATGTATTTTCAGCTTCAATTTCAAACCGATTAATTCGACAATTAAATATGTAGAATAAATATAAATTAACTGAATATTAACATCTACCAAGCAAAAACTGTAATTAAAAAATCGGTAAACCAATGAGATTATGTATCAAATCACATTCGTTTTTTAGCTGTGTTTTTTTGGTCATCATTAATTCAATCAAGTTCAATCATTAATGTGAAAACATCTGTTGGGAAAAATAGGCTATAAATTTTAAATAGTAAAAATAAGGGTAAAAACATTTATTAAAAATAAAATGATTACTATATAGCAAGGCTCATGGGATGAGGATCCACAACAGGTTGTTTGAAGACATTCAATACATATGTAAAACGTGACTTGATTGGCAACCCTGTATGTGTATAAATATCTAATTTACATGATATATAAATTTTCATTTTCCATATACTGTAGAGTGTGAAGTGAAGACTGTCAAGCAGTGGTACACAACTCGTGGCCCACGGCAATATTTAAGGTTAAAATACATTATGATGCAATCCGTATACTGTCATGCTGTCACGGCGACAAATTAAGTCTATGGTTTCGTCATTCCGCAGAATATTTTGAACGATCATTATCTCTATAAATACAATGATGGAGAGTGCCAACTCTAATGTATTAGTATTTTGAATTATTATTCATTATTCATGCTTATTTTAATTAATTTGAACAGTTTTTCCGTATGCGTACGTTATCCATTATCATAAATAATATTTTGAATAGAACCCTACATGCAGACCATAGATAATAAACAACATTCTTATGGAAAATACATTGTGCCAACCGCTAAAACCAAAAAACACGCGATTTTTGTAGGCATGTAGAAAATGATCAAAAAACGTTGAGTCATGCGCCTCGCTGTTCTGATAATTTCGCCAACTGACAATGTTCATCTAAAGGTGCAAAATATCGTACGGGATGGGAGCACCAGTCTGGATAACATTTTAAACATCAATAAAAACGACATTACACACTTTATTGCCGTAGCTGACTGTGATATCACGTCCTTCATAATATATTTCACCCATTATTGTAGCCCACCGACTAAATAATATTGTAGACGTGTTACATACACATTCTTTTTAAAAAAAATTGTTTAGTAACCCGCTTGGTGGCGTGGGCAACACCCAGATCGAATTGTAGAAAACAAAGTACTGATAAAAAGGCTTTGCATCACTACTGTGAAGTGTCAACCTGTTTCGGCTATTTTCAGAGCAAACTGAGTAACCTCCCCTCTGACCTATTTGTCCGGATATTATTATGGAATATGGACATTATGGTAAATAGTTACCAACCCTTATATGCGCGCCCCATATTTATGATACCTTCATGGAAAATTGTGATAAAAAACAATGCCCACAAAACAGATAAACACGCGAACGCATCGTTATAATAAAATCCAATGAAGGCTGAGATAAAATTATTTAAATACTTGATTTAGAATTATTACTACGACTGTGGTATATTTATAATTTATGGTAAAATATGCAAAGCACGTATAAAGTTCAAGATATCTCAATAGTTTCCATCCCCAAGTTCTAAAATCTACACCCTTATTTGGCCCATTAGCGTTGAAGTGGGTGAGCCAACATCTTCCCGTAATGCATATATTTTTCGTCTGACACTGCCACGCGTACACTCAAATTGAATTGTTTTATTGAAAAAATAAATACGTAACAACTTAAATATATTTCTCTAGGAATCAAGCTAAGTAGATAACTAACTAATCAATGCCTTGATTCAAACCACAAAAGACAGTCGCCAATTTTAGAGAAATTTTATAAAGCTTTAGTTGCACAGATATTAGTCGAGATTACGTAAGGCCCGAGTGACTTAATTGGTGAAGGATATTGGCCGGAATCCCGTGGACGCTGGCTAGCGTCTTAATAGGCATGTTTATGATGTGTTCTAAATTATTTTTAATTAATCTGATTTGATTGATTTTCAGTTTAGATGTATGGTGCTGAATACAATTTAGAAAGTTATCTTTTGCAATTAAAAACACATAAAATACCAAGATGGCGGAAAATTATTGCATTATTGATTGTACTCATTATGATATACTACAAAATGAGTACAATTCATGCTTACATAGTAATTTACTCGAGTGTTTTGCAGGTTTAGCTGGTGGCGAATGTCCACGACAGAGAAAGAATTCTACTTATTATTATTTATTTTCCGCGCCTCATCTTAATATTGATGATTCTTTTGAAATATCGAGAATCGAGGTAAAAGTCTACTGAAAGTTAACTAAATCTGTACCAATAATATATATACGAAAAGCTGTGCAAGCTTTATTAACATTGTACAAAACAAGTATTTTTGGTTATCGAAGCATACTTTGCCTCCGCAGAGGTTATATGAATACATGAAATAAAATAGGCACTAAGTGCCCGAAAATCTAAAAAAGTTAAGTATGCAAAAATATTCTATGTGCCATCGCTAATATCCTAAATACATGCCTAAGTGCCAAAAAGATATATTAGAACTACTATGGATATTCAAAGACGGCTCTTATTAGATCGGCTCGGATTAGTTTTAAAATAGGCACTAAGTGCCGTTTTGTTTCAACTGGCAATAGTATCAAAATGGCTGACAATGGTGGTGTAGCGTTTTGTCCTAATGTTAAATAATTACAAGATAAAAAGAACTTTTTATATATTACCACGTTATTAAATTTTCTGTTGAATCATAAACTAGGTAATTATATGTATTAATAAATATAGAATACTGAAATGTCATTTTGTCATTTCATATTGATCTCAATAGTAACGCACGTATATATTAATAATTTAGTTGATATGACCCCTTAACAACCAATAATAGTGAGTAGTAAATATTACTTTTAACGAATTTCTTCCGAAACATACAATACAGAATTAACTGAAAATTAATTAAATTCTGCTTAAAGATGGCCAATGTATTGTCGTCGTGTTCTGATATATTCTAAAAGTTTCAAATGTCTAGCTAGTCGGGAAGTTAGTTAAAAATCTTGGACAAACAAGAAAAAAAATTGTAGGTACTGCACAAGAAAAAATCCGGACAAACAAGAATACGAGCTAATAAAAACGTCGTAAAAATGGTGAAAAGAGTGAATTTTGCGAGAGAAAAAACTGAAAGAAGCTAGCAAAGAATATGACGTATCATGTTTATTCATTATTAATTAAAACCTCTATATCTCAGATTCAGATTTTTGGTACTTAGTGCCTTTTTTATTTCGTGTATTCATATGACATTGCGTTTTTCGATTAATGATTGTGTCCAGTCGTACAATTTATTGAGTCCTTTCTCAGGATGAAATTCACATATTCTATCCCACGATTTTGGGATCAATACCGAATAATTCAAACTTACTTTATCTTTTATATTTTATAACATGTGTTAACTTATCCAAGAGCAGCTTAATTTTATTTCCAATCATAAATCTTTAGTGGACAACTTCTAACATTATTTTTGAAGTTATACTTCTTTACGCGCGTTTGGGAAAACAGATCAGAGTGTATTTTTGCCGTGTGACGCGCGCTAATGTAACGCATTAATTTGGCGTAGGGCGTGGGACGGAAGTTTTTCCCGGCGATGCAACATAATTTATTTTGCGCGGCGACGTTCGGGTGTTCCAAATAATGTTGCAACTTTTATTATGATTTTATTATTCATGAAGATTTGAGGCTATATTTATGTGAGTATTATTTATGAGTAAAATTATGTATCAATAAATAAATAAATTTTGTGAATGTTGAGTTGATAAATAATTCAAACTATAGTATGTTGTAAATTTACAATATTTAGACACTTCATACACAAAAATACATATTTTTACAGTTTAGGATAATATTTGACGCATATCCCATGTCAATTATTCATTTATTAGCGGTTTATAATAATTGAAGACAATAATAATTATTATGTTTCATCACAAAAGCCAATATCACGTTTCAGTTAAACCATTAAATATAGGCTATGTTTTACTTTTGATTTGTAATAAATTATTATAGTTAACGAAAATAGTTGTACAGTCATCACTCATCTGTTTAAGCAAAGATGGTCGAAATAGCGGTTTGCTAAATTTTTGAGGTTTTGAGATTTTTTTCTTCCAAAGTAGGTACATTCTGCAATAATATTATTTATTCACATACATAATATTATTGCTGACGGTACCTATATCGATAAAATACCCTTGAGACCGAAATGAATATAATCATAATAACACGCCAATAAAATTTGATTTTTTATTAATCCATCATGGGCACTTCTGAATCGATTATAACCGATGTATGGCAAAGATGAGGTTTTTGTTTTGTTACGCCAAAGAAGTATAACTTGTAACGCGCGTACATAAACACACATACCGATTTTTATTTCAGTAGTGATTTTATAGTAAGCGTACCTACTTATAATATTTATATATTAAAACTCATTTTTCTTTTTCAGGGAAACATCGGAGGGCAAACAGTGTGCGGAAATTAAAGGTAAACATTTTCTGTATATACAGGGCTCAAATTGATGGGATACGACCATAGACTAATGTACTAGAACGGACAATCCGTTGTTAATTAAATATCTTTCTATTAGACCTTTATTAAAAAGGTAATTTAACATTACCAATTTCTACTCGGCTAGAACCTACCTTTTGTTGAATAGGTATAATATGTGAATATATGGAGGCAAAATAACCTACAAATTCAAGCTGTTCCCAAATCATGAGGCGAGAGGAAAACATTTTTTCATGTAAACTAGCTAAACTGCATAATGGTTAAATAATTAGTACTGCCGATTCATTTGTAGTATGTTTCAAATTTTACACTCGTAAGATTTAATTGCTATGGTCACACTGATGTTGATACGAACGTCACAAGTCAACATAAGTTTTTAAATAACCATAATTATTTTAAAGAATAACTACATAATGTTGGAAATGGTGATATGTGATTAATAAATAAAAGTAATGAAAGTTAAATATGCCACTGTTTTCTTTTTATATTTACATATTACAATGCTGCCAATGAGTAGAATACCTATAATATTTTCTATAGTTCTGTTCTGAAGTCAATATGAAGTGTTGTACTTTACATAATTAAATAAAACTGAAAAAATAAAATGTTTATTATATATCTAATTCTTGGACTATAGATAGCTAATCCACCTATAGCCACCTATCCATTGCATTGCTAAATGAAGCTGCGTGCCGTGCGTTTGGTTTGTGGGCGAGCGAACGAATTCGTATACAAATCTGAGTTCCCTGTTCGAGACCATAGACCATTTCGCTAGTGCTCGCCCAAAGTCCTCGCACTAGACGCTCAGAATTAAAATATATTTTTCTATTTTTTTTACGTTATATAGTATTTTTAAGCGGTAAAAATGCAACCATTAGGTAAAAATATCCTTAATTTAAGTTATTTTAAAGAAACACGGTCACTTGATATTAAAATATATAAAAATATACAAATAAATTATCACGAACATGTATCAACTCACCTATGAAACGTAATACCATCTTCTTGCTTATCAGTACGGCTACTACATTTTAATACAGCACACAGAACCATCTTTTCTACTTATTTAACTAAAAATATTTACCACTGACTTTATGTTTAACACAAAAAATATCTATTTTAGCAACACGCGCTCGCAGAGGTTATCGACGCTTTTTTTTTCGACCATGTCCGATCCTAATAGGATCATATGGGCCTCCACAGAGTAGAGGTTTGTATTAACAGATTTTGTTTTTTACGAGAAATGGATGTCAGCCACTTGCTCAACCTAATAGGTCCATACCCTGACTCACACACAAATTGAAAAACAATATGTGTACTTGCCAGACCCAGGATTCGAACCTGAGACCCACGGCATGATAGTCCAACGCTTAAGCCACGCGGCCACCGTGGGTGGACGCTTAGTTAAGCAAAAAAATAAGATTTGGTGGCTACTCCGAAAACAAAATCTTCTACACATCTGTAAACCTTTTATCGTACTCTAGCGCGTGTCGCAAAGATTATAAGGGTGCCGAATACTTTCTCACTCGCACTTATGCATCGTTTTTGTTCAGATCTAATTCCACCTTTTTATTAATATACTGGACCGGTTTCGTCTGCTTCAAAGGAACATTGTCAACTAGTTAGTAAACATTTAGTTATTAATACAATGCATTTTCAACATTAATTGACAGTTAATGCGTTTAAAGCGTTACTATAAACCCCTCTCTAATTAAAACGCTAAATCCATTTTTATTCAAAATCAATATTTTCTATTAGGTACCTATTTGTTACTTTCGTTTGATGGTTATTTCTCCACCCGATCCCTGCAGTGCTGACTACTATTGGCTGTTTAAATATCATACCATAATTTGTATAAATACTCGTACTTAATTAACTCACAAAAAGTAAATTGATCCAAATACGTTGTTTGTGTAATTAACGGGATATTCAGGATGGGATATTCAGGAATAATTGCAGTAGGACTTATTTTTTTAATATCACGTAATTAATAGGCACGGTTGTCACCCAGTCACTTTGAGAAACGCTGACCTGTAATTAGTAAAAAAGCTAAATTTCTGGACCGTAGAGCCGGGTAACCCACGTGCATACCGTGTCAGTAATGATAAAACACAAGCGAATCCTGAATCATTGTAGGAGAGCGATCTACAGGTTGTATAAATGGAGAGTTATTTACATAATAGTAATCAACTAAACTTACAAAACTATCAATAAATTAAAACTCGTAGGTATATATATAAATATCTACATAAGAAAATACTAAATTGTTTTATCTATAAAATTTGTTGCAGTACTATATTCAACTTTGGTTACCTGTCTTTCACGGGGATTGGTTGTTAGTCTTTTCTTCACTCCAGCGGGTAATAAATAGGTACTTGCGTCCAAACGCACATTTTAATTAATTATTAGGTAATTAATTAGGTAATACAATTATTGCACATAAGCCGTATGATGTAAGTATAGAAAAGTTCGGCTATCGTGGTGCAGAGGGTAAGGCGCTGGCCTTCCGTCCGAGAGTTCTGGGTTCGATCCCGGTGAGGACACAATATTTATGTGTTTTTCTCAAAGCTTGGGTGTTTGTGATTGTCCAAAATTACTAACAACCACCTTGTACGAAAAAGCAAGGACATGGTTATTAATAATTCTAAAAAAAAAGTATAGAAAAGTTGTGAAAATCCCTTAATAAGCGATTACCTTGTAAAAATAATTGAATTGCACATATTAACCATTAAATTAATGTGATTAGTGCTATAACTAATGTAAATCGATGTTTATGTGCGTGCATATTTTAATTGGGCAGCGACATCTTTCTAACTTCAATGACATCTCTGGATTATTCAAGTCTAAATAAGCGTTAAAAAATTAATAAAAGCAGTGATAACGTCATGTAAAATATACGTATAAACTAGCTAGACGAACTAGACCGAGACATAACCAGTAAAACAATACCGTATGTTTGCCGTTAAGTTTGACAAACAAAATCGTATGGAATTATCTGATTTGGAGTCCGAAGGCGGTATTATTCTTCTGTTGTATGCTTTTGGTTTGGAATTCAGCTTTAATTTAATACTTACAGTTATAGGATTCTTTAGGATTGCTTTAAAATAAGCTGGCGTCTTGAAATATCATTCTGCAAAACTTAACTTTGCTTGATCCTGTCATTATTTTAGCATATTACGTTAACGGCCCACATGCTCAGCGTACGTTAAAATGGAGCTTTTATGCTATTTTCAAAGCATGATCCTGGACATTCCTTAAACGTTGTAGATAATCTATTTACATCATTTTGAAGCCTTATTATCCTTTATATTTATTTTAAACATTTGATGACTGCATAAAGTGTTTTTATTACATAAAATAGTATTCTTTTAAACCTCTCGCTCTTATGTTTTAGAATATAGTCATATTTCAGTACGTCCATGTGAAGTGGTGTTAAGATTTTTTATATTTATTAATTTTTAAAAGCATGTATTAAACCATTAGTAAAATTTATGTCGACATTATTATAGTGAAATATTTACAATGAAAAATTATATTGATAATCTCTGTGATCCCAAATTTGGCAAGAATTAGGCATTTTATTATCCAAAAAATGGGCAAGATTTACACATTTAAAGATACTTTTAAAGATACTGATTATAAGCTATGTCTTTGACCATTCAAATGTGATAATCATTCTACAAATAATGTTTGCTTTCTAATAATTATTGACCTTAGAATATGGATTTTTTTTTGAAATACACCATTTCTATTGGCATTTCCCAGTGGCTAAGCTACAACATACGGCCGTAGCCATAAATTGACAAACGATAAATGAAGTAGGGAGTAAGATCATGTTAACGCACGTGTTTACAACGTTTAAGGAATGTCCAGGATCATGCTTTGAAAATAGCATAAAAGCTCAATTTTGACGTACGCTGAGCATGTACCCCCATGCAGCATTGTAAAATTCTTGACCGGTTATACCTAAATAAATTTTAAATTAACAGTCAGTCGCCGAGCGCCATGTTGACTTATTTATTTTTGATTGCGACTATCTGCCTACAATCTATGAAGTGTTTTGGACTTCTGTAACCATGATAATTTTTTAACAATGTATGAATAACCCTAAATGAGTTCCGAAATGCTTCTTGGCGCGGAAAGAAGACGTGGAACACTTTTTTTTATTGTTGACTCAGTGGTGTTTAAAATTTTCAATTTATTTATTAACTGTTTTATTTAGAAAATTAAACACTATCTCCGGTACATACCGGTACATACCTAAAACCACCGGTACATACCTAAAACCAACGCGAAATTTTCAATTTATTAATAAACTGTTTTATTTAGAAAATTAAACACTATCTCCGGTACACACCGGTACATACCTAAAACCACTGCGCCGCTTTTTGAGAGTAGGTTTCGTGGAAATGCTATATTTTTCAGTAGATTTTTTGTTTGTATTTTGTATGTATTTCTCTGTTTAATAAATAGCCGTAGGTAACCTAACGAATTTGTAGACAATTTAAATCAAAAATCAAAGAGGACGGCATTCTAAACCTACTTAAGGCGGCACTTTGCCTAGGGACGTCACTGTATAGCAGGTACGTAATTATGTAAATTCACAGCTTAAAACTAAACACCATTTCAATTTCACTTTTACATGCAGGAACTTCTCTCGAGATACAAAATTATGCAAATGAGTGTAAGTATGTTTCAACCTTTGAACTCAAGATGCAACTGATTTCCACCTGTTAAAAGCCCTAGTGAAATATTTAGCCTACTATCGTAATAATATATCAAACCTGTATACGTAATTTATAAGTCGGTACTAGTTTTGATAGAATGATCCTTCACCAATCTACATAAATAATACATGTTATTTAACTCTGATATTAAAGTAGGTACCTACCGCTTTTTGACAGGCAACCACCTGGACGCTTTCCAGCTCGTTCTCGCTCGTAATGCGAATTTGCCGCATCTTGGGTTTTTGATGTACCACGTATGCACAGAGTTCTTTCCCCCATTTGAACAGTGTTTTTCATATTCAGTATCTGCCTTCCAGCTACGGGATCAAGTCGCATTTTTTATAATAGGTACTCTTCTCTTGTACGTTGTACAAGATAATAAATAGGTAATTGTTATTATGTAATACCTTGTTCCGACGTGCGTGATCGCGATCCTTCAAGAGGACCGACCTTTATGTTAACCGCGTTCTAAAGGTCCGAATCATTTTCCCACACACACGTTGTGTAAACAAAATATTATAAAGAAATTTTGTAATTTCTACTGTGATTCAATAAATCAGTTTTGCAGTTCATTCTGACGCAACCCCCTCAACAAATACATTCCATTCCTTCTCTTCCGCGATTTCTGAAGAGGGCGATTTGTTACTACTTACCGAAAAACATCAGAATATGAACGGTCGGGTCGTATCGGAGGTAAAACTCAATAAATATATTGCAAAACTGTGTATGCACTAAATGACTTTTATTTCTGATGTGATGAATAAATAAGCACTATTGAGTAAAAACTTTGCATTTTCAATACATTACAGAATACTAATCAATAAAACTAATCTAAAATTAAAATTTTTAAAACTATTGCGGTAAAATTACAAATAAAAATTCCAGATCTCACAGCCACGTAACGGAAACGTCTATATTTTTATTCTGTGATATCTAAGAAGCCATTATTTAAGGATCCATAAAAGAAAGAAGTCGGTAAAAAAAGAAGAAAAGTATAGGTTGGTTTATAAGGTTTTTTTTTAATTTTACGATAATTGTTTTATTTATGTTGATAGCTTTTTCTAGCTATGGACCCATCTTCAGAACGACACTGATAATAGTGATAACTTATTTACTAAACATAAAAGTAAATCATTAGACAAGACAGAAAAGGAGCGCATTTTGATGGTCTATATTTAAATTTCGATTGACCAAACTCCTACAAACTAAATTACTTTATATTCTAGCAGTTGTTTTTTTACTAAACCGGAATTTACTACATGCGGTATGCATTGGTGGTGATGTGTGTTTAATCTTTATTACAACACCAATATAAAAAAAATCACTTCATTAGAAAACTCAGTAAACAAGTAAATAAATTACCACGCTTGCTTTTTTAACATACTTTTTACGAGGAATAATTGTTCGCCATTCGCTCAACCAATATTGTGACCTAACACTAAATTGTGCATTTTTTTGCCCAGCCGCGAGATCAAACTCGCAACTCACGGCTTTAGTTAGTGACAGCCGCTCTACCAACCAGGTCTTAGGGCTTAGATACCAGCTGGGATTAGTCTGATGACGGTGTACGTAAGTCATGTAGTCAAATATGTATAATAATTGTCACGACTGTTAATGACATTTGTCGTTTTGGAAGCTTCTTATAATAAATAGCAGCTAAGTACCTAACTATTTCAAATGAACATATTATTATTATCCTAAGTAACTTTATTAATTGGAAATTAGTTTCAGTTTCATTCATTAGGGAGTTCTAATAATTTTCAAAGGTTTCATGGGGATTACGTTACGAGATAAGTAATGACATAGATTTTACTTAGTAGTATTTATTGCCCAAAGTTTTACTTAATCCATCGGGAACCCTCAATTTCCTCTCGCTAGGTCATTGATTACCCGCAGGGATCTACGGGCCTTGCTTTTGAAGTCACTGCATTATTGTGTTCTTGAAGTTAAACAGTAAATCACTAGCTATAGGAGCACACCCACATTTGTACACTTATTTTATATTCTCCTCACGGTTACCAATTGTATGGAGTCAAACAGTTGTAAAGCGGCGGCTATGATGTCATTTCGTACATTCGCTTTTTCCGCCGCCATATTCGATGATGTCATTCACGAATAAGTTTCAAATATGGAAATATATTTTTTCTACATATTGTGGCCCCATTATAATATAGTTCGTTAAATGCTGTACATATGGTCACGCTATTTTTGGATTCATACAGGTTTTTATTCCAAATTCAAACTGAAATAGCAAAACTGGCGACATTAAAATATTAAGCATGTTATGTTGTACGGAATTATGTATTTGTTATTCGTTCATAATAGGAATATAACTTGTTTTACACGCGACATTTTGCCTTCCAAAAAAACCATGTTTTTTCAGCATATCTTCCCATTATATTATTATGTTCATAAGCATGTACATCGTACATAATATAAATGTTAAAGATCTTCTCAATCTATATATGTTATATGATAAGTATATACTATGCTAATCTTTGAAATCGAGAGCATCAGTTGTTTATTCTCCCAAGGTGCAGAACCAACCTGCCACTGGTAATCCCAATTGGCAGGTCGATAACTATGTTCAACCAAATTGCTTCGGGTGTTGATATATTCCACTTGCGTGATGGTGAGTTTATGTGGACGCTATTTTATAAATTCTTAAATACGGTCTCCTTAGCAAACTCGGTGTACTTTGAACTTCTATGTATGTATACACGTAATTGTATTTTCACTGCTTTTGTATGTGTTTATATTATGTTTTCTTTTTATATTTTCATTTTTTATCGCTTTTATTGCTTACATTTTTCTTCTTTTTTATAATAATTTTTCATGTCATGTTGTGAACGTCTTAAGCATAAAGCCCACCAAAAAAGTGTTCGGTGCGCTCACTACTGAGTAGGCCCCCTCCCACCCGCGCATTACCCTTCACCTATGTAATAAGGGGCTCAAGGAGCAGAAAATAATTATTATTATCAACGTCTCTCATAACAAAGCAATAAAAATATTATTAAATTTCTCGGGGCTTGTAATTAATATCGGACACGCAATAACTAAATAAAGAGTTCACTGTTATTATATAATGGCTTCTCGCTCGTCTATCGACGATTTTGCTTGCCGTGTTCAACGAATGGACTATGTTGTATTTTCGTTATTTCGTTTCGCTGAGAAGCGAAAAACGGTGACTCATGGGGCAGGCGGGCACAATGCGTCGTCAAATCCAGTGTGCGCTGGCGTATTTGATTACGTTGTATTTTCGATGATTCACATAAAAAATGCGCGAGCGCCCCGCAAGCCTGCTTTAGTGGACTTTATGCCTAACACTTATAATTTGTATTGTCCACAATACCTATGTTTAAAAAAATTAATTGGATTGAATTATCTTAGGCTCCACAACATGGTAATGAGCTGCCTTAGAGGGGAAAGATAGCATTGAGATAAAAAATACACGTTGTAATTGCAGACAATAATGTTCAAATTGCATTAGATTCAATAATAACATTCATTTGATATAAATTGATACTTGTCAAAGATCTGATTGATCTGATCTGAAAGCGTTATTATCATATATTTGACAGGTACGACTTGACACTTCAGCCAGGAGTTTAATTAAGTATATTTATAATGTAATTATCTAGTATATAATATAGTATTGCGTATATGGCCATTTGTTTCCGATAAAACATCTCACGGTGAAGTGAACCGTCAACTGCAGACCTACGTACAAATTTCCGGACACGGTATTTCCCCCAGTGCAATGAACACTTGGACTGCGACATGTCGCACCCACTCGCGGATGTCGTGTGCGGGCAGATTTAATGCGTCTAAGCAGAATATCATATTACTTTATATCAATTAAATTGTTATATTTTATAATAAAACCGTCCAGGGAAGCTCCATTTTCTTACAATGTGTATTAAGTTTATTTATAAAACGGACGAAATAAAATTTCACGAAATTGTTTTTCGAAATGGGCATGCTAATCGCAGGCTTAGTAATGTTTAAAAGTTCAGGCTTCGCGTCACTTGTCCTAAATAGAGGAATTATGATTTCCTGCAGCTATTTTATTGTTTGAGCACTATCGCCTACATATTTGAAAAGTCAGCTGTCCGCCTTTTTTCGAAGTTGGAAAATATCGTGGAAATCGAATATTACATATTATTTTGCAGTAGGGCAATGAACTAAAATAATCACGTGAATACTTACTTCGAAGTAGGTATCTATATTGTAGACTGACGAAACAAAATCAAATAATTTTGTTCGGCGGCTCTCGTGGTGCAGTGGGTAAGGCGCTGGCCTTCCACCCGAGAGTTCTGGGTTCGATTCCCGGTCATGACAAAAACATTTATGTATTTTTCTCAAAGCCTGGGTGTTTGGATTGTTCAAAATTACTAACAACCACCTTGTACGAAAAAGCAAGGACATGGTTATTAATAATTCAAAAATTTTGTTCATCATTAAGGCTATCAGCTGTGAGCTGAGGCATGGTCTAAAAAAAAGATCATAACTAGGCGATGCGCGGATTGTGCAAATGACGCGAGCCGAACGAAATATAATTTGTCATAAAAATTCAACATGCGTCCTTTTAATGTTATGTTTATTATTATATTCGTAATAATAATAATAGTACATTCATTGACATGTTTTCTATTTCAAGTACATGCGGAACGTTTTTTAGTCATCTTTACACGATTTAAGAATATATTCCTCCGACGCCATCACAAAACAAATTGACGTGCTCACACCTCGACTGTCAGTCTCCGATTGGCGACGACTGCGAAATTTCGTTCCACATACTGTTGAAAATTATTTGCCGTTTCACTTACGTACGCTCTTATAATGTAATAAGTAATAAGGATTGATACGAATTGACGCGAAGGAACGTAACGCAATCCAAGGTCGGACGCATACGCGACCGTTAATTACAGCCACTGGTGATAACCACACACTGCCGACTGCGTTTTCTATATCTACAGTCTACACCCTGTCGCACATTGAAACTCGTTCAGACTGCAACACGTCGAATTTATCGGATGTGATATTGTTGTCTTCACAAAACACAATATGTACTGCCGCACATAGATAGGTAGTATGGGTACGGGATTTTTGGTAGAAAAAACATCTTGTCGCGTGCAACAAATTTCATTCGGACACAGAGCGCAGTTAGGATAACAAAATGTCGCATTAGCACATGAGCGGAAGCTATTTTTTCATTCTTTTCGCCTGACCTCAGCTCTTGTTCCTTCTTCTCGCGTCACTACTAGGTGTGTTTGGACATGAGGAATGTATGTGGGGATTAAATCTAAATGTGGGGATTAAGCCGGCAAGCTGACGACATTCTGAATCTTCTCATAGTTGCATACGTTCGACGATTACATGCAAACGTATCAAACGCACAGTATTAGAAATGCAGTCCGTAGCGTGTTGTTACCTTACCACCGGTCTCTGTTTTTAGTAGCTGTGTCTGAACGCGACTGAAGTCACCAAGCGTGCATGATCTGGTAATTTTTCATATTATGCTTCCTCTACTGCCTCTAATTAATATGATTAGGTATAATTAGTTAAATGAGTCGTTTTTGTTTCTAAATAATATTCTCGCTAATATTACGCGGAGTGTCATATTAAATTTATGTATCCATCTACATTTATTTGCATAACTAAAACGAGATGAACAAAACAATGTGGCGAGTACATGGTATACTCGTATCTAAATATTTCATCACATTTTGCCACCCTTAATTTGCACAGTAAGGAGTACTTCTTTCCGACCCTCTTTTTATCTTCCGTTTAATGTTACAGTTTAATGTCCCACTAAAAACATGTTCTCCTTAAATATTAAGTAAGTACATTATGTTGTAATAACGTTTCCCACATTATTTTATATTATTAGACAGTATTTAATTTAATTTTAGAAAAAAATAACACCCCGACATTAGTGGATTATAAAGAAGAGGTTTGACTGGAGTTGACATCATAAAATCGGTAACACGTTTGCTCGACTCGTTTATTAATTTTTTGAAAACTAAGTAAAAATAATAACAAGATAAAAAGAACTTTTATATACTTACCTACAACGTTTTTAAATTTCCTGTTGAATCATATAAACTTGACTTGACTGGCGATAGAAATAATACTGAAATGTCATATTGATTTCCATAGTAACGCACGCATATATTAATATTAATAATTTAGTTGCTATAGGACCCACTTAGTAACCAATAATAGTTTTACTTTTTACGGATTTCTTCCGAAATAACTTTTCATACAAAACAGAATTAACTGAAAATGAAATCAATTATACTTAAAGATGGCTAAAAGTATTTAAAAAATGCATTGGCATTGTGTTCTGATACATTCTAAAAGTTTCAAATGTCTAGCTAGTCCGGAAGTTAGTTAAAATCGATCGCAAGATTTGTACCGACCAAACAACCACCGGACAAATAAGAATACGAGCTAAGATAAACGTTGTAATGAACTGCTGCTAAATAAACTATTTTTTGTTCAATTAGATTAGTTCAAGATTTAATAATGTAGCGTTCGTTTATTGAATATAATTTGGAAATCCTCAGAAACATACCTATTTGAAAACATATTTAAACATTAACCATATTATAGTTTCTAGTTACTAACAAATCTCGTTTAGGCAGGATGAACACTCTTTGGGTGAACTGATTTATTGACATAGTAGAAATTGAAAGATGGTATATAATATTGTGTTTGCACAACGCGCGTACGGGTGTAGGATTACGGCTATACTTCAGTTGAGGCATGGTCTAAAAATATCGTGGCTAGGCGATGCGCGGATTGTGCAAATAACGCGTGCCGAACGAAATATAATTTGCCATAAAAATCCAACATGCGTCCATTTAATGTTATGTTTATTGTTATATTACTAATAATAATAGTATATTCATTGACATGTTTTTTTAAGTACATACGTAAAGTTTTTTAGTCATTTTACACGATTTAAGAATATTTTCATCCAATGCCATGACAAAACAAATCGACGTGCGGACACCTCGACTGTCGGTCTCCGATTGGCGACTAGTGAGAAATTTCGTCGCACATACTGTTGAAAATTATTTGCCGTTTCACTGAAGTACGCTCTTGTATTTTCAACGCGTCTAACTGCTTCGACATGGAATTCGGTACGGTAAGTGACGTCGCGCGTCGGAACAATGGAATAGGTACCTACATATTATTATTGTATCTATTCCATACGACATACACGTACAAGACTACAGGTGAGGAGTATGATCAAAAATGCGTCTTGATCTGGCGGCTGAAAGCCTAAGAATAAAGTCAACCAAATGCATAGCGAAGTAATTTTTACGGCAGTGCGTGTGTGTAGGGCGAAGGCGGGTTATGGCAGTGTTGACATATTTTTCTATGTTGATTATAGTACAAAGGCGTAAAAATTATAGTATTTCTGAAAAATATATAGTACAGGAACATTTTTCGTCTTGAATCCTTTAAAATTATAGTATTTTGGTATATTTGGCGTAAAATTATAGTATTTTACATTTTTCGCGAAATCAAAATTATAGTATTGTACTATAATTATAGTACGGTTGGCATCACTGGGTTATGGTGCTGAAGTTTTCCAAATAATGAATTTTTTACACAAACTTTACTCGTCGTCCTAACTCCTAAGTTTCTAGCCAATATTAATATTTACATGACATATTATGTAACTCCATTATAATGGTTTTAAAACAAAGGTTTTATTGAACTCAACGAAAATGGAGTTATTTATTTGACAGCTCTTTCGGGATATAAAAAATGAATCCATCTGCAGAAAGACACTGAAATAACCGATCTTATCCGAAGTTATCGAGTTCATGGCCCGAAGCAGCTGTCTGCATACATCACTCAATTATCGTCGAATTAACAAAACAAACTCTGTTTTAAAGCCATTTTTATTATGGTGCGTACCTAAATTAAATCCACTTTTTCACATAATTGTTTCAATAAATCCAGGTCAAACTTGAACATTATAGTATATCGTCCGATTGTTTGCATGCCAAACTGCTGTAAATTTACGCACACGTTATTTCAAAATGCGATAATACCGTAGTTTTTCACACAACGTGCCACCTCGTCGACCTATCAAAGATATTAACCTAATTACGACCTGCTGAAACGGCGATTAGAAAGCTAATACTGTATATAAAGCATAAACTATAAAAATATATAAATATACACCAAATAATATATAACTTGTCATAGGTGTGGTATTATCTATTCTCTATGCGTCCTGGCGTGTCGATTATTTAGGCCAGTGTACTGTAAATGAAGGCTTTTGTCACCATACAAATATATAATGAATCTTCTAAGTATATCATTCTATAACCTACTAGTTACACACAAATTTTATCTACTGTTACATAGTTTGCGAAGTGGACGAGCCGCACTTTGAGATCACAAATTCGAATTTCAACCGTCTTTGTGATTTTATCACGTTGTCTTTTTCGTGTTGTTATAATTTATAATTATTGTACCTAATACCAAATTCGTTCGATTTCTATGGTTTCTTTACTGGATTAGTTCTTCATAAATACTATTATCTAAATCTACAGTAGTTTCTTCTATAATAACAACATTTATTTGTATGAAGTAAGAGTAAAAATTAAACATGTTCTTATTTAAAACAATTTCTTAATGACTGCACTGCTATCTGATCACAATTAGGGATTCCAATCCCGGGATCCCGAGCTATTTTCGATACCTATGAATCCCGGGATTGATAAACATTATTAATTTTTATGGAAAATAAAATAAAAACGAAAATACAACAAAAACTATACTTTTAATAACAAATAACTACATTAGAAATAAGCTGAGTTTGAATGAAGTTTGATTTATACCCATGTGTGTAAGTTGCCGATTCATTTTATTTAAAAAAAAAAAAAAAAAAAAAACAATGCTTAGCACTATTAACAAAGTAATTCCACCATGATCTCATACGTTTTACGGCAGTTTCATATTTGGCTGACTAATTAGATTTATGAAGCGGAAAGGCCATACGTACACCATGATTTGCTTTACTATTTTAAATCTCGCTAACCCATTCATTCAGTCTTAACTATCAGAAACAGCAATCTCATTTTAAATTCACATTATTTATATTACAATATTATTTACTCCATTAAACTTATGTATTTCCAAGATTGAACGTATACAATATTAACAATAAATGTCTTAAATAATATAAATTATACTAGATTTATTTTTGACCAATTTTATCAATGTTATTTGTAAATATAAAAATTTTACTTATATGAACAATGGAAAAAAATGCCAATCCCGGGATCAGAATTTTGGCTCGAGATTGGATTCCCTAATCACAATGTACCTCAGTGCCAAAGACTTCATACTAGGTGATTATTTAAATTTTCAAGCATACCTTAAGAAAAATAGTTTTTAAGTGCAGGTAAGTATATCGAAGGTTTAAAAAAAATACGCCAAAGCACGCCAACTGTCAACATATTTATTGAAGTATACGGTCAGGAATGATGATGTTTTTTTATGAACTTTACGTCACGTGATCTCATTCTGTCTATCGCATTGTATCCAATATTGTAGGCTCCGACCGTCAAGCCAACCTTTGCGCATAATATTATTATGACTGCAGCCTTGTCCAAAATACTTAATTAATAACTTGATAATTTAAAAAAAATCTATGGCATTTAATCACATAAGTAGATAAGAACGTACATAATTAAATATAAATTGTTTTTAAAAATAAAATAAATATTTTATTTTAATTATTTTAAATGTTTAGGAAAATACGTAATAATTTAAACTCATAGCTCAATTCCATGTTGTCAGTGAGCTATTAATATGTTATCGAATTAGTGTGTCGGTGTCATTAGTAAAATTGTATTATCTTCATATTTCCCGTAAGTATACTTGACAAGTATGCTCTTTTTCTCAGATATCCACAGATATCGTTCCAAAAGTTACCCTTCGCCACTGGTACCTATAATGTTTTATGAAAAACAAAATGTAATTAATTTTGTACTTATAAGGTTCTCTTACCTACGTTCATCATGCGAGTATTATGATTGACATCAGCAGCTGTCAAGTTTGTTTAATTTTATGGTCCAAAATTCATGACCGTACCCAACTCTTATATCGATGGAGATGGTAAATATTTATGATCAATATGGTATTAAAACCTGTTGTGCATACTAACGTACCAGTTGCCGTTCTCATTTCTATTTCAAATAACCTTGAAAATCAACGATAACCATTTATGTATAATATTATACGAAGAAAATTCAGTTTTAATTACGCCTGTAATAACGGTGACCATTTTTTCTAAATTTTCGTGTATATTATGTTTTCGTATAATAATATGTGGTATGTATGACGATATTGCTCGCAGAATTAAACCGGCATGGAGTGGATTTGGGTGCCTGAATAGTATCTTCACAGGTGACCTCCCATGAAGTGTTCAATCAATCTGTGCTACTAATACTCACGTGTATGCGTGTGAAACATGGACTCTTAATGTCAGAGAAATTCAAAAATTGTAGCACAACGTGTCATTCAAAGATGCATGTTGAGCATAACGCAGAATGATCACAAGATCACAATAATAATTGTAATTTTGGTTCTTGTCTATTTAGTGGAAGCCAGCGGCAAACAAATTTTGAAGATAGCCGATATACTTGATTATTTGTTAGGTTAGGTTAAAATTCTTGAATTCAAATTCTTGCCGAAATTGCAATCCGTAATTTAATAAATAGTTAGTTGGTGCGACGGCTAGACACGAAAGGGTTAAACAGTTGGCTTGAGATTAACACACATTTTACAAAATTTGGTTGTTTGGATATTCACTTTTTATTTAGTTGTTTTATTATTAAATACATATTGTGTATGCCCATAGAATTTTACTTAGTCTTTATTTATACGTGACTGTATGATTACATTACATTACATTGCATAACATAAACAGTTTAACGAGTAGAGAAGTTAATTAAAAGTCCAGCTACAAAGAAATTTGTATATTTTAAAGAATGATTTACATGCTAGATGTAAAGTAACTGGGTCAGACAAACGTCTATTCGTATTTTTACTACTCACTGCAGCAATTGTGGAATTGAACAATGAGGTCGGCATAGTTTTTGATAGATTTTTTTCTTTGTGTCAAACAGCTGTTGCATTTCTATTTTACTGGTACTGACCATGCGATGCATGCACTACGAATCAATAAATTATTGTTTCACTTTAAATTCCATTTGCTAATGAAATTCGTTTGGATACATTGTGCCCAAGTCTCTATCAAAATTCGGATGTAATTTAAGCCAATTTTACCTTATGTCCTTTCTGGCCCTGGCCGTCACTTCCCAGAAGCTCTCTAGCGTACCTCATTCCATCGAATCAGCGTAGTCACACAACCTTCCACCAAACGAGATACAATTAAATGAAAATAATAATTAAGTACCTATAGGTAGGTATGTAGTTGAGTTTTTTTTAATGCCGTGTCTGAACTTAATAAGATCTTATGGACCTCCTTAGAGTGCAGGTTGTATTAAAAATTTATTGTATTTCTTTCACGAGAAATGAATATTTAGCCACTTGCTTAACCTAATGATATGTCCATACTCTGGGTCCAAACACACATTGAAAAACAATTTTGTTGCAACACCCGGGATTCGAACCCAAGGTATTTATTATAGGCCGATGCCCATGATAGCCGAGCTGAGCTGTATTTACTCAACAACTAATCAAATATGTTAGGAGAAAGCAGCGCTCGAAATGGAATATTTTACGAAACGGAGCGCTCGATAATTTTACGAAAATATTGACATGACTATGTCAATATTTTAGATAACTATCTAATTGCATGTGTATTTTATAAAAATAAGTGTGTTTGATTTTTACATTAGGTATATGGTAAATCTAGCTCATACAGTCTAATTAATATGTCCACGAGACGGAGCGATAATTTTGGAGATGTTACGAACCGGATCGGCGCTCCAGTGCGTTCCGGTCCATTTCGAGCCTTGGGAGAAAGGAAAAATGTACATTTATAAGACAACAACAAGAAAATGTTCATACGTCATATATTATGGGTTGAATACTACCTCTAAATTGGAAGCCCATAGAATACGAAAATGAGACCAAAATGTCAATATTCTACAATTAATTATCATCAGCTTTGATTGTATCAATTGATTAACATACCAGTATCAACCGTACTTTTCAATAGGCGTCTCAAGGTCAAGAGGATTCTATTATTGCAGTATGACAACTTTACTATCCTAACAACGAATCTCCAAATGATTCTAAACCATGGATATTATGATGGAGTATAAGGTAAAAGACCAAACACTTAATATTAGACTTGAAGTATTAATTTTTGAAATGCATAGTTGCCTTGAACCAACCGTAAATGAATGAAATTGAAACGACATTCGTTCACCCAAATAGAATATTGCGTAACCAACTTTGATTCTTGTTGACCCTTGGCGGATGGGTTTTAATTATTCATTCAATAAAAACGAGTCACAGGTCGGTTCTGGGGCGTGCCATATATTATGTAACTGAGAGGGTCAAGAGAGAGATATCTCGACTTCCGTAGTAGATCTAATGAATTTTGTGTACCTACATAGGTACCTACATCTGCTTTATCCATATTACAACAGTTTGGTTCATAAAACGCTGGCCACACAAACAATATTGGCTTCAGGCAATATTATTTTTAATTAAGAATATTGTTCACGGTTTATTTATTTATTTTATGGTAGCTGCATTATTTGGAATTTGATATATTGAAAATTAACAATAGTAAACAAAAGTCGGATTATTCAACATTTAGGATACATAAATAACATTTGTGAACTGGTGTAACAGTGTATATAGTCTGTTGACAGCCTTGGTTAAAAGGGACCACATGTATACGTTGTACAGTATAATAATAATACATACAATATGTACCCCAATAATTTTATGAAGATCATATTAAAACATCAAAGAAGAGTGCCGACTACCTTGTTCAACTCATGACTATCAGTGGCGATTATTTAAAGCCTATCTTCTTAAGAAAACCAATGTTTAATTGATTATTAACGTATTTCAATAATAACTTGATTATTTTATATTCTACAAAAATAATATAATTTCTCACAGATAAGCACTGTATGTAAATTGACTGGCGGTATCCAGAAATGTAGGTATCTACTGCTACTTGGCCGACAGTATTGGTACTAATAAATACATCAAACCAACACAATCATACAAAGGCTCTGAGTAATTCTATACTATGCATCTAGACAATAAACATCTATATCCATCTACAACTCTACACCACCGCTGCTTTTATCTACCTACCCTCATCACCATTCTCCCACTCGATCCCTAAAATGGTGACCCCGACGTGAGTGAACAAAGTCGATCATCGATTTCTAAACTTTCCATCCGCTGTCATACCGGAGGAGGACCTGTCGATATTCTGATACCTATACTTCTTTATAATAGTTAATTTAATTAATGTGTCGAATCTTTATTATACGCAATTACCAATGTTAATTATTTTACCATAATGTTATCGATTCGGTATTTAGTGAGCATCGTATTTCATGTAAAAAGTTATTCATATTTATTTATATTTTAGTGAAATCATGGATTTTAATTATAAGATTTATCTTACTGCACGCAGCACCCCACTGTGCCTTTTACAGACATGATAAAACTGATTAATGCGATAAACTTACTTACCTACATCTCACAAATGCCACCGAATCAAATTCACCCACATCAAAATGACAATCATTTATCCACCTTCAAGTAAGTAATAATATTTCTCAAATTTAATAGCAACGTGTTGCATGCGGGCAACTTTTCTCGTCCATGCTCATTTTTTTAAATTTCGACACGTTTATTAAAGACAGCTTAAATAATGCATTTTTAACGATAATTGAAATAATTATACGTTGAAAATATTAAAAGTCAGTAAGTCCTCCTGAATTTTTGTATATTTTCGTAAAATACGGTGGGTATTTTATGAAAAATCTGATCCAACCGAATTCAACGTACCAAATAATAATATAATGTTTTTACTTTGTAATTTACTATATTTGTTTGCTATGCTTTATATTTTATTCTTTATCTAACTAGTTTGGTTTGGTGCATTATTTTTAAAACTCACATCGATAAAAAAAACGACTTTCTGTAGGTAGATAGATACACGAACCTGTTTTGCACGTAAATGCATTATTATAAAACATGTCCCCTAGAAATTAAGCAAGCCAGGTGTTTATATGTTGAACATGGTAATTCACTCGTATCTACTGTCTTATCTATAGCACTTTTAAAACTATATCATGTGGGTTATGAATATTTTCTAGTATTGTTTGGTAAATATAGTTTCACTTGCAAGCACACAATGTCCAACAAACGTTGATCATGATTTTAACCATACCCCCAAAGATTCTTCTCGCTAGTAACACACGTCCCTTGGCGAGTGAATTACTCCACAATGTAGCTGGTAAATAATATGTCAATTTAAATAGTGAAGAACTGTTCTAGGTGAAGGTATATCTCATATCAGGCCTGCGGCCCTATGTTAGAACTTACGAGTGCAAGCTTCCCGGTCCACATGACGTCATATGACATCATTGTGACGTACTACCAGAGTGATAATAGCATTCGAGAAAATAACGCTGGTCAGACAGCGGCGTTATTCATTGTCACCATACACATATAGGTGTTTCATCATAAAAATATCTATGGTGAGCACTGCGCGCTGGGCGGCATGCCTCGAGCGTGTATTGGCTGACGTCACAATTACGTCATGTCGTCTGGTGACACACGAGTCGATAGTTAGTAAATCGCGGTGCTGCTCGCTGACCGAACCGTCAAAGAAAATATTGTAATTTGCTGCTACGTAGATGTACAATTAATAATAGAAGATGTCAGAATTATCAATATACATTGACGTTTTATTACTCTTGTTCAGAGTACAAGAGATTCATAATATTACAATACGTTTCTGGTCGGAAAAAATGCACTTTTAAAAACCTCCTCCGACGAATTTTCCGCCCGCAGGTGGGGATTTACTCCAGACCCTTTCTCTTTATATTATGATACTCATGCCGAGTAAAATTCAATCTGGCAAGGTTAGTTTTTTATCAATTGATTGAAATACTTTTATCAACGTTGTCAACATACTTTATATAAAAGGATTTCATATCATATTAATTAAGTTCCTCCAGGATCAATGCAGTATTTCTGCTATAATTTAAATGGACTCTAATGTGTGGTGGTGGTTGTTCGGAGGGGTATTGTTACACGTGACCATTTATTTTTTCCCCCAAACCGGTACACCTAAAAAAGGGTAAGTACTTATCCAGTTTAGTCGCCTCACACTTTCATACAATACAATTGACAAGGTAGTAATGTTTTTTCATGTCATATTAGGTTACCTATTTTATTTATTTATTTATTTGAAGATTATCGGTTGGTATGTTTGAGTAGGCGCATACAACGCTTGAGTTCCTACATATTATTTTATTTAAATGAAAAGTACAAACAGGTAATAAATACATGAAAAATTATCTGAATTTCCAAAGAACAAATTTAATATAGGTATCTAAACGAATGAAATTCTTGGCAGGATTTTTTCGAATTTACTTTTACAATAATTAACATTGCTTTAAGGACATCTACTTTCAACTATGTTTTTTCACTCGTCTACAACTTATTCATAAGAAGGAAGACCCTTTCTACGGGTGCATTAGTGCCGGGCAGACATAAAACATATTCAATAATAATTATACGTTAATTTTTATGACCCAAATTATTGGCGCGAAAGTGTTTGAACAACTCTTCCCAACGACTTTCGGTTGAAATATTCCCAGTGTTCCATTCAGACACTTTTTACGGTATAATGTAATTAGAAAAAAGTGAATACTCACCAAATATTTCTGTATGTCACAATTCTTTCTTTTCGAAAACGGGACATTTTGGCGTCCCGAAGCTGTGTTCGGGGACACCGGGACACGCCGCCTGAAAACGGGACATCTGGTCACATTTTAGGTATGGTGGACTTGGAAACTCGGGCATTAATTAACCTTGTTGATTTTGAGCAGAAGAAGTCCCGCACTCTTTCTCCCAAGTCACTCGCTCATACCATCACGATGGTCGCCGGTTGGTGATGTCACTCGTGGTTTTGGAGGACGGTCTGCACAGGCATGCGCGGTCACCTTGCACTTTTGTTTTTTGATTTAATTGTTGTTGCTTTTGCAGTAGAACTGAACCTAAATATGCTCGGGAGAAGTGTAAAATTGGAAGGATTTCAGTGGGAATTCGGACATGTCAATAAAATCCACAGCAGTAATCTTCATCTGCAGTAGCTGCACTCGTCAGATTCACCAGACATGCTGATGGTATCTCAGATGTCAGACCATTCATAATGTTCCATTCATGTATCTAAATAAACACCTGTTGAAATTTGCATAATGGCAATATTATTCAATAATGCATTGTATCATATTCCATTTTATTGATCGACGATGCACACTTACTATACTTTCAGGTGTACAATGGAATTTTAATAGCTTTTGTCCATTTCTGTTTTCGTAATAAACCGCATTAAAAGGCATCACGTAACACGGTACGTCTAACTAAATTACTAAAACGTCATAAAGTACCTTGCCATTATTCGTGAACAAATAAAAAATAAAGTCGTTATAGAACGTACTGCATCAGACGCGTTGTTCTTCAGTCCCGGATTGTTTATGACACCTGCATTCCTCACCTCAATAAATAATTAATCCTCTATAAATCCAGGGTTGGCGAACCTTTTTATCTACGCGTGCCAAAATTTCCCAAATATTATTTTTCAACTCTGACGTGTCGAGCAGTTTTTCATGAGGAAATGATGAAAAATGAAATGATCATGATAAAATTCTTTAAAAAAATGATGTTCTAGATACCACTCATAGAACATAGCACACGTATAGCTTTATTACTTTGTCAATTAACGCCATACATTTAGATCCACCAATTTTGAAACTGTCTGCCAGAATTACTACTACTAGCTTCATCAAGTTTTTGTTTCTTATTTGGTGCAGTCATTTTTATAGGTAGAAATGAAATTGTTTTGTAATGTAATTATTATTTTGGTTTTTATCGCACAAATTGGCATGAAAATTGCTCCGATCAGATGAGACATTCTTTCGCTACAGTGGTCTCAAGCATCGTAAATCGATCAAAATAAGGCATATTGTCCACTAAAGCAGGCTTGCGGGGCGCTCGCGCATTTTCTATGTGAATCATCGAAAATACAACGTAATCAAATACGCCAGCGCACACTGGATTTGACGACGCATTGTGCCCGCCTGCCCCATGAGTCACCGTTTTTTGGCTTCTCAGCGATACGAATTAACGAAAATACAACGTAGTCCATTCATTGAACACGGCAAGCAAAATCACGCTCCTCGAAGCGTCGTCGATAGACGGGCGAGAAGCCATTATTTAAGAACAGTGAACTCTTTGTTTAGTTATTGCGTGTCCGATAATAATTACAAGCCCCGAGAAATTTAATAATATTTTTATTGCTTTGTTATGAGAGACGCTGATAATAATAATTATTTTGTGCTCCTTGAGCCCCTTATTACATAGGTGAAGGGTAATGCGCGGGTGCGAGGGGGCCTACTCAGTAGTGAGCGCACCGAACGCTTTTTGGTGGGCTTTATGCCTAAGAGGTTCGCGGCACGGCATCCTCCGCCGCCTGATGAGGTTAGCGTGATAATATTATATGTGTCGCATAAACCGACCTATGCAATTATACATTTACATTAAACGTAATGCTTATTCTTGAAGAGTATTTGCCTGCTATTTTGTATACAATGTCTGTATATCTGTCATTTATTATTATTATAGGTATTTCTATTATATTCTCTTCAAACGCATGCCATGCAAAATCATCTCGCGTGCCATAGGTTCGCCACCCCTGCTTTAATCTATATTAACTTTACAATCTTTATTTTATTAGGTACCCTTGAACTCCACATGTAGTTCGTTCGATTGGCGTTGAACAAGCACGAAGAATGCACCGTGCATTTCAACCCCCAGCAGAAAAAAACATTAATAAATGCTATTATGATTAATGATAATATTCGATCTAAATAAATATCTATGGTCTACTTCTAATACCATGTACTTGCGGCTGCATAACAGTTTAATAAATATAATTCCGATAGGCTATTATGTAGTAGGGTTTTGAATGTGTGGAGGTCCTACAAAAATGAACCACACAGTAAGAAGTGCAATAGTGTGTGTTGCAACCTTCAAATACACCAATATTGAATGAGCGTCAGTGTATAAACCGAGAGCAGTTGTCAGAACAAAGAACAAGCGTATTCTTAACACGTGTTTAAGTTTATCCCATATTCTTCCACACTCAGAATCGGTTGCCTATTCCTCCACTCCCGTTAAGTATTTCAGTTCCCATTATTTCTAAGATGTCTTCTTGCTTGCGACATTCTTCGCACAACTAGCACTTACTTACTTCACCTTCTTTACGCCACAGCTCAACCGGCTCAGCGTATCTAACATTTTTAAATCTTGTCTCTGTAATAAATTAATAATTGTAATAAATACTCCACTAGATTGGTTTAAAAATCAACACGCTGCCTGTTTGAATGCCAATTCAAGTGATGACGAATTTTCGTATATTATTTTTATTTATTTATGGCTTGTTTATTTGTAACGAAACAAAAAAAATGTTCCCCTTTATGTTTCTCTTGCTTATTTCTATTTATTTATTTTTATTTTGAGAAAATTTAGTGTTTTCTGTCTGTCGATCAAGAAATTTTATTATCCGGCCTGGCTTATTATTTTTTCTGCGACAGTTGTTGTTGGCGTCACTGCTGATAGTACCAGTATTACTGGCGTTATCCAATACAATAATGTTGTTTTATTTTGGTAGGTACTGAAAATATTTCAAAGCAAGTGTCCCTAGACAAAATGCCTTCCGGGGCAGCGCCATAATGCCACCCCATTTTTTATACAATATTTTATATCACCCGTGCTCGTGTCATTTCTGATCGCCAATGACGTCGAACGGCAACGGAAGTAAACTAGACATCGCGAAACTAGACATTTTGTTTCCAACCAGCTGAATTTTTTAAAGGAAAGATATTTTCGTTTATGTAGGTAGCTATTTCTATATATTACAATATCAAATGATTCTCCTGGATTTGCCGCCCTTCGAATAACTGCCGCCCCCAAGTGACCCTTAATCTGCCTATCCCTAATGGGACGTCACTTAAGTGACACATTCTTTTCAATTTAATGGGTATCAACACCAACTCGCGAGACCAGTCTGACATCGCACGCAAAAAATATCCATGATTCCACACTTCCTCTTGATTACAATATTGGCGTTGTAGAACAATCCGTCAGCCGTCGCCCACAATGATGAAGTCTTGACAATTTGACAGTAGGTATATAATGCTAACAATCAATTTATATATTTTATTTAATACACATTGTATTTGACAAATTAATGTCACGAAGTTGTACAGTTGTACACCATTGCCTACTGACATACTGACACGTCCTACAACAATTTTTATTTAAGCTTTGTTGTTTAGAAGTCGAGACGTGTCCTTATGATGTAATGGGATATGATTCATAATAATATGATCCTGACGGCTGAATCACTAGTTTCAGATATTAAAATATTGCTAAAAATATACTGAGTACTAGTGGAAAAACTATTTTTATGTGTGGTTGCCAAGCTTCCAGAAATGACAGTACAATTACGCGTTTTTAAGAATTCCGGAAAATTGAAATATAGGTAAGTAGGTAGGTGACGCACACTTAATTTTCCGCCCCTGTGGGGGGCGCTCCCATAAGGAGTAGTGCCTCCCAACCGCTCGGTCTGATCCTGGTAGTCAATGTACCACCGGTTAGATGATTACGACCCTCGACAAAGCAGAACAATATTTAATATATGTAGAAGTCCCGCAGTTTGCTCTGGCAGGTCCCACCACTTCTCAGGGTGAACTGTGGAAGAGATAAGTCGGTCACAGACCATGTACATATAGGTAATAAGATAATAGGATTAAATTTTGACTAAATATAATATGCTTAGGTAAAGGGTTAATTAAGATAGATTAAATATAAAATATGATTTGGTTGTAAGATAATTGGTAATGTATAATTGTAATATAATGGTTAATGAAATGTAATATGCAATGGGTTAGCGAAATAATAAAGTGGGACATATGGACGGGCGTTAATAGTATATGGTAATTAATGTAATTAAAGTAATATTAATATTAATCATATTATGTACATCGATATCACTATATGTTTGGTTGATAGACTGACATCCGTCAACCTTATATAAATGTGTAGCATATGGCGGTATCGGTGTGATTAGGTAAGAAATACGACCACCCCTAACGGATAAAAAGGCAAGATTCTAAAATCCGATATCAGTCTGTTTTGTGGATTCCGGGGGTCGCCTCGGCGACGCTTTGTTGCCCCGGGACCCTCACGATCTCGTCTGCATAACTAATTAGAAATAATTAAGTTAATGTTAAATAATTAGTTAATAATAATCAAGTTAATTTTAAAATAATTAATTAATAATATTCGAATTAATTTTTACTGAATTAGTAATAAATGTGGTTATTTTTGTGGACTTCGAGATATAAATAAATCAGACGTTTTCAAATGTTTTTTTTTTGAATTTCGAGATTTAAATAAATGACTATTCATAATTTACTTGTGAATTTCGGATGCGAACAATTCAGACCTTTTCCTTTTGGATAATTGTGGCTTGTAGACGTTAAATAATTTTGACATTCGACTTATCGTGATTGTTTAACGAGAATCTAGTTACATATAAACATAATTTCACTGACATTTGATTATAAACTTTTGAATAAAGGGTGACCATAAGTTAAATTGTGTAACAACATTGATAATATACCAGTTATGAAGTTTAACCAGTGTTTTCTTGAGTTATCGACTTTCTTTCTCTACCGTAACTTCTTGGTTACTCCACGTCTATGAGATTCCTGCCTGTTCCTCCACATTAATGAACCTCCACTTCCAAGTGCCTGAGCTAGTCAGGAAGTCGGAGGCCTTCATAGGGTAAGTATGTATAATACACACTAACATACCGCTCAGGGTATTAAACCCTTGATAATGATGAGAAAGAATTATAATGCCCAAAATCACAAAGAATTAATACGTATAGTGATAGAATAAAGAAAATAATGATTCATTAAACGAATGAATAATAAACAAGATTTAATAATGCAACATTCTATATGGAGAAAACCTCAACACCCAGATGACGATGGATGTGAGTCAAGCCAGAATCAGTATGTACAAAAAAAATATAATTTTCTAATAGGTATGTTTCCGAGGCATCATTTTTATTTATTTTACTTCAGTTTCCTTTCTCTCAATCATAATTAAATAATTGTTTCAATTTTATAAGATAATAAGTAATAAATAATAAATTTATGTAATAATTATGTAATGTAAAAAAGTATTGTGAAAATATATTAAAAATGTCTATATGAGCTGAAAATATACATAAGTACTGATAAGAATACATGCCTTTTGTCTCCTCGTAAATTAATTGTTTACCATTTATTACTTATTTATTGGGAAATATATATTTATTTTTAAATTTTGGTAAGATTAAACCAAGGCTTGAACAAAAACGAACCATAAGTGCGAGTGAGAAAGCATTCGGCACGCTTATATCTCCGCAATATGCGTTAAGATAGAGTTTCTGCGGTTGAATTAAATATTTTTGTACGCGTCGCCGTAAATAACATTCATTTAAAAACTGCGAGCACGTGTTGCTGAAATTTATTGTTTTTGTTAATTTAGTAGGAAATATGATAAACTATGCTGTGTGTAAATTTGGTAGCCGTACTGAGAAGCAACATGATGGTATAATATTTCATAGTCAAGGTAATAATAATAAAATTGATATTCTACTGTGCGTAATATGCAAGAAACACGGCTTCATTTTGCCGAACAATATCCACTCTCTTTATATTATTATTCTGAGGTTTAAACCTTTTTATAATAAATATATACTTATTAAGTTTGTTAATATCTGAAAACATGTATCATATAGAGTTGAAAATATATATTCTCAAACGAATTCATGACTTTTGTCTCCTCGTAAATATTATATACTTACCTACTTACTTTTATATTTTGTTGATCGTTCCTTCGATTTAAACTTACACCATATTATTAAATGATCGGAAATTAGAATTCAGTTATGCATAGAAGTAATAATTATATTGGGAGTGGTATTCTTTCAATCTTATCTATCTAAATGTTATGTTATATCGAGGTTGTTTTATTTGTAGTATGTATAATATGTATGTAGTACATGTATATTATGTATAACATTGTAGTAATTTGAATCAAAAATAGCAACAAGTGCACGGGGTATTCGAGCCTAAATAAAACTAAAACGCACTTCATAAATTAATATTAATAGAAAACTGGAGCTACTAAGTTGGGCACGCATGACGGAATTCGAAATATGAAATGACTAGTTTATGAATTAATCATAAGCAAATCATGTTTGTTCTAACTAGAAGTACCAACATAACCTTATGAAAGTTACCTTAGCGGTCAAGTTATGGCGCTGTGATGCATTCTTGTACCGTGTTATCATTTGCGGATGGACCGGAAGATAAACAAAGTATTGGTATTGGGTCCGGTTTGAGTTGATAATCATTATTAGTTTTCAAGCTGTGTGGTCATACAATACAGATCGAGTGAGATCAGTCAGTGATCACCATAACATTACTAACATGTGACTGTATGAAGATACCTCAAGACAACGGAAAGAAAATACCATTCATCATTATTGGCAAGTGACGATAAAGAGCGACGGTGCGCGTACAAATCACATCACAGCGGCGTAACTTGAACGAGCCTCACGACCTTTCAGCGACGCTGTACTTTAGGCTCAGAAACACGACATTGAAGCTGGCGTGCGTCGACGTAGGTTTCACTCGATTCCAAATGCATCCGATTAGAATCTCAAATTGATTAAAATAAATCCAATTATCGGATGTATTTGGAATGCGGTCGACTCACCTTCGTCGCCTTTAGTGGATGTGGTCTCTGCCGTACCTATTTCATAAAATCGTATGAAATCATGCCACTTCGTGTGGGCTTTGCACCTTACAATAATTAAAATATAAACGACAACAAATTTTTGAATTTCAAAACAAAAAAAATTGATTTGATTTGATTTGATATTTTTTTCAATAAACCAATTCAAAAACGATATAGTTTAAACTATACCATTATATATTATCAATTAACCCATATTCACTGCACCATCATCGTAGATGTGTCGATTTAATGTCAGATTACTGTGTGGCATATGCAACATGATCATGGATATGTGAATAACTCTGCATAAATAAATACACTACTAGTAAATTTAATATAGTTGAACATACATGCTTAAAATTGTCGCTATCCTTCTATAGAAAACGTAATCAGAAAAAGGAAAATTAAAGGTAATGCGTATGTATAATAATTATAATAAATATATATTTACTCATGAATACATATTATAATCTTGTTTTAAAATATTTTTTTTAATATCCAATGTTTGTTCATTATCAAAATCTCCTGTCATTAATCTGATCTGATATTTTACGAAAGAATTTTATATGTGACGTTCGAATACTGTTTCAAAATGATGTAGGTACTTATTTAAAAGGCTAATCCATTCCCATGGATTTTCTTCCCATCAAAACTATGTAGATGGATGAATGTAATTTATCTTTGTGCGTCAAGCGGGACAGGTGTCTCAAATTACATATCTAGAATCGTCCATACCTATACATGTTTTAACGCAAACGGGTTGTAGGTACGGTAAGAATTTCATGTTTTTATTTTTATCACTCAAAATTTGATTATATAAATTCGAAATCATATCTCTGAAAGCATATAGCAGGGTGGTTAGGTTAGACATTATTTATGTTGGATTTCCAGAAATCACATTGGAATAATGATATCGTCCATGTTTATTAAAAATGGAATTTTTAAGAACAGCGGCCCTATGTTAGAACTTGCGAGTGCAAGCTTCCCGGTCGACATGACGTCATATGACATCATTGTGACGTACTACCGGAGTGATAATAGCACTCGAGAAAATAACGCTGGTCAGACAGCGGCGTTATTCATTGTCACCATACACATATAGGTGTTTCATTATAATAATATCTACGGTGAGCACTGTGCGCTGGGCGGCATGTCTAGAGCGTGTATTGGCTGACGTCGCAATTACGTCATGTCGTCTGGTGACACACGACTCGATAGTTTCGGTACATCACATCACAACCCATCGCAAATTCACATATGACAGTGTCAACAATTAAAAACTATTATGTAAAAGTTTGCTGAACCAAAAGTGATCCTCATCAATCGCACTCGAATCGAGTGGGTCAACAATTACGTATATTTTGGAGTCTGACAACAAATTTAATCTCAATAGATATGTATGACGAGATTGTTCGCAGAAGCAAACTGGCATGGAGTGCGTTTATACGCCGAAATAATAACTTCAAAAGTGACCTCCCATTGTGTCTAAAAGCATTTAACTAATGTGTGCTACGAGTGCTCACATATGCATGTGCAACATGGACCCTTGATGTAACGCAATGTGACTTGGAAAAGTGCATATTGGGCATAAAATAAATTTATTAACAACATTGTAATTGAAGAAGAAAAAATAGAACGCAAAACGACCACAAAATATACCAATAGATAATGTTACACCCCCGAATGGTCCCCATTTGGGGATGTCTCTGTGTATCTGGAGAGGCCCGAGTCGGTATCAAATCCAATAAATAGTAAGGGCTGATTACGAAAATAAATAATAATAGAACCGGCAATGCCGTAGATTACGACCGTTGAAAAATATTTGCAACGTCGCCGTTTTTCGACAACGCTCTCGTTGAAAGCGAAACACAAGATGGCGGGTAATACGTCCCAGACGGCCAGAAAGTAAACACGCAAGTTTCGTCCTCCGCATAAAATAAATTATTGAAAATGTAACCATTTAGTATATAATTAACTTAAATAAACCCCGCCGTTTCTGATCACAATTCCGGTGTGTTATTTGTCCACCTCCAAATCCAGAATCCAGACGAAAAAAACGACAACGAAGAAAATGACAGCGCGCTTGTCACTTTCGAAAATGGATGGAAATGACAATAAGAAGGCTGACAAGTGTACGCGATGTGACTAATGTTGTTAATAAGCAGATGAATAGCAATAGGTTAGACATGTCATGTCGCTCGGCGAGTTGTCAACCACTGGATAAATTGAATTCCGCCATACAGTGGTACCCAAGGGGCATTAAGCGACCCGCTGGATAGACGAACTCATAAACTTCGGTGGATATACGTGGCAGAAACAACTAGACTGACAAAAGTTGAAAAGGCTTGGGGAAGTCTTCGTCCAGCAGTGGAGTGGATCGACCCCGGCTGACGATGATGTGAAAAAATTGATCATTTCTAATCATCTCCTTTAATATGATACTATTTAAAATAAATGCGTAAATTTTGTGCTGTTTTTAATGAAAATGTGTATTCAGCTTCTTCCATTTTGTTCGCTTTCTCTTGTAATACTTTTGTTGTCGTTGTGCATACGACTTTTGAAATTTTCTTACAACATATTATTATCAATCAACTCATTTATAAAATTTATCAACCATTTCGATACTATTATTCAATTCATTCATACTCCATATTAACTTATTCATACAATCTTTAGGTACTTATATCAATCAACTCATTCGTACTTTTGTTAGCGACTGTGTTTGTGTTTATGCGAAGCCGTCCGGGTTCGACGACATGACTGGTCAGAACATGCATGCAATTTTTTCAATATGCATTTGATTGGTTGACATAGAGACTGTATTCTATAAACTGGCGTACGCGTCACACAGTAAGCATTCTGCCATCGCGTTCGACTGTTGCAAGTTTTCAATGGGAGGTAACGAGAGGGAATGCAGTGCTGAATCTGAAGCGGGGGGAAACCGCACGCCAGCTTATAGAAGACAAACTATAGTATTTTTTAAAACCTATAATGCTAATTATGCCTAGTGAATCATTGACCTAGACAGTCATTAGGAACCGACGTACTATTTTCTGTACTATTTTCTGGCAGACAGATAAATGAACTGGCCAGTAATAATTATTAAAACAGTCTGAAATGATATCCGGTCACGATCTGGTTTTGTGAGAACTTGAAATACCTAGTTCTAATTCGCCTATGTCTACACTACAACTTCGTCTGTTTTTACATTAGCACCAAGTTCGAGAAAAACTGTTTTTTTCTCGTGCAAACCAATTTAGTACACGATGATAATTAATACAATATTATGTTACTGTTTATACTATTTTTTTTATACCGTTTAATACGATTTCTTTGTTTTTTTCCCGTGCCATGTTAAGTTTGCTTAAGTTTGTTTAATTTAGTAATTAATTATTTATATTAAAAGTTAAATTTGACTCGCGCGTATTCCAGGTACATGTGACCTCATTGAGCCGTCCACATGTACTCGCGGTGAATCATCTGTCGCGCGACAAGCAGGCACTCGCTAGATTCTCGTCAACGTGACGATTTTATAACCATTCCAAAATAAATTACATTACCCAGCATGTACAATGCTGAGAATACATCTTGCAGTTATTGCGACTTATAAAATCTGAAAATTTGTTCTGTGTGGGTTACGCCCTTTTTCCTAAACACGGACGATGTGTTTTACTGCAAAACTTAGTCCAGAACAGTAATACAAGTATGTTATTATGTTTAATGTTTCCTCCGCGTCGGGAAATAAAATTTCCTACGTCACTTGTATCACGACATAATGTTCGGATATAAATGTTCTGAAATTATTCTGCTACAACTTTCGATCAATTTGTATACAAAGTTCAATGTTCACCGTACCTGTATGTATCTTGTTCTGGACTAATCATAACATTTTCTGTTATTTCGTTGTCTCGTTTCTATCAAACCCCCTGAAAAAGAGGCATACCACCAAGCTCCCTATATTCGAGGACGACTAAGAGAAGGATATATTATCACTAATAATTGTAATTGTATAATTGTAATTTACAAAAAAAAAAACACCTGGCAAGAATTAAAAATGTTGGATTATAATTTACAAATTTACATTATCGAACTTCCTTGAAAAATAGTCACAGTTTCGTACGATCACTGGGTTTTACTGGCGATTAGTGCTTTGATTATAAAGCAGAGATACATCCTGCCGTAAACCTGTAGATATCAACTTATTGTTTCTGTTCACCTGTGCCTGACCAAAAAATGCTTAATTTAATGTCGTTGGTTAGGTACAGTAAATATGTTAATATAAAACGTGTAGAGAAGAGACAGTGACGTTTCCTATGCGTACATTTTTGTATTTTGGTATTTCATAATCAACCATTTATTTGTTCATCAACGGCGTTAATTTTGTGGTTTTGTAACCGCAACATGTCAATAAAAATTTTGTTATTTTAACGACTATCTATTTTTAATCTCAATATTAATAAATTACCACAATGTCATGTTTTATGTGGTTATTATTAAAATTTTATTTGTTTTATTAACCAATACAGCGGTTACCGTTGGATTTATAAGTTATGTTATAACATATCGTCGGTGTTTTGTAATCAACCGTTTTGGCGAAATCGAGATTTTAATGAAAATACAATATGTACCCCACTAGCTTTGTTGTGTAAAAACGGCGAATTTTTATCTCCACAGGAAAGTACTTAAAAACGATAATCGACTAAAATTAAATTAATTAAAATTACGAAATAAAAAGCAAATGTGACATATTAGGCCTTTTAAAATATTATATAATAATACCTATTATAATGACAGTATTCTTTCTAAGCTTTATTATAAACTTGTTAGATATTTATAATCATCTACAGGTAAAAAAACAAATAAATGTAAAAAGTTAAAAACCCTCCTCCTGTAAAGTAGCATTTTGCTTAATTCACCCTTTTTACAAAACACCGACAATATTATGTGGGTCTACTCTATACTACTAACTACACAAGGCGGCCATCGGCGGCTATCAACGGTAGTTTACCATATTATTTATGTATTGAGGTATTCTAATTGTTACAATAAGTTAGCCGTCTAAACTGTTTATTTCGCTCTAAAATTTTGCACAGCCAAGAGAGGGGCTGGTAAAACATAACACTCTTTGACAGTTTAGACCAGGAGTAGTCAACCTGGTCCCTACCGCCCACTAGTGGGCGTTCCAGCTTTCATAGTGGGCGATATGGGTTTTAAAAACATTTTTAATATGTAATTTCATCAGACTTCATGCTTCTATGTATGCAAAGTATAAATAAAAAAACAGAAGTAAGTACAGTAAGTTGTTTTATAATGATTTATTCTGCCAAACGTAGCGAAAGTCTGACAAAGTATTTGGTTAGTAATTATTATTATATGCTTGTAAATTTCTGTAACTCTACTTAATAGATTTTATAAAGTAAAGGTACTCTACTTTATAAATTAGGTACTGTGGAACCGGTGGGCAGTTAGAAAATTCTTCTACTAACAGAGATTTAAAACTAGACGTTAGGTATAATAAGGTTGACTATCCCTGAACTTCTAAACTTAAGACAGTTAACTCATTGTAACAATATCTCAATTCTCAATACATAAATATGATAAACTACAGTCGATAGCCGCCTTATGTATAGAAATAGATCCATTGAAGTAGGTAAATATTGATTCTTTAAAAATAAATCGTTAAAATATTATATTGATGTAGGTACTAGTTAGATAACTTTTTACAACACAGCAATATGTTAAAGTGAGTGATATATTTTTCTGAAAACAAATCAATACCTAGATCTAACTCTAAACAGCTGGGCAACACTAATACAAATTTATATGCCTTTTACATTATGTTTACGAGAACTCAAGTACCTAATTATTTTATTGTATTTTTTATTCGTAATTTCTATAGTAGAAGATAAAATTATTCAATAAACAACATACACTGCGATAACGATAACTTTGACATCGTTTTTAATGTTAACTATAAAATATATCCTGAATCATATTAAATATAATATACAGTTAAAAATTAAGTATTACTTACCTATTACACAATATTTTACCTAGCATTCCATTTTATTACTGGGTTATTTTATAGTCCGGATTTCCTATGCTAAGCTGTATATTTAAATCGTTTTGGTTTTAACCACACATCATAATCGTTTAAAAGTGATTATTTTGTGATCCTCTCTTTATTCATATTATCCTCGTAGCCATGTGCGGCGGCTTCTCACATTCCCAGTGAGGTCACTACTCGCAACACAATACAACGTCTTCCTGATTTTCTCAAGCCTGAGGTTTTCTATGATTGTTTGACCGAGTATATATACTGTAATTGGGCCTCGTGGCGTTTTATATTGTTAAAAAAATCCATTGAAGTTTGTCTATATATTATAATAATACATATATCTATACGCTTGTTTGGATTTGCATTACCATGGAAATCCACAAAGAGCACTCGTATTAATTTAGTTATCTGTAGATGCCATACGGTATTTCCATCACTTTTGTTAATAAAATAATACACAATTAAATATTGTGTGTGTATATTTTAAATTTTTGTTGCAGGTCACTTTAAAAGCAAACATATCGAATGAATGTATTTTCCGCTGTAGCATAATGATAATATTCCAGTGGTCTGTCGTTTTTTAGGTTTTTAATTTAAAAAAATTAAGGTGAAATTAAATATACAAGTCATTTTTCTTCTTTTTTTAAATAAAATATTAATAGCCATGTCCTTGTTTTTCCATACAAGTAGGTTATTAGTATTTTTTGAACAATCATAAACACCCAGGCTTTGAGAAAATCTAATAAAAAAAATATATTGTGTCCTCACCGGGATCGAACCCAGAGCTCCCGGATGGAAAAGTCATTACGTCTCCGTATGTAAATTAATAATAATATAGAAAGTATTTCGGATATAAAAAGTAAATGGAAATAACGAATGAAGAGGTGCGCTGATTCGATTTTTTCCAAATTATGAGATTGACAAGGGTTGGAACCAGTCGCGTGCTCCTCACACTTGCCTCACCACCGCTGTTCCATGAGATACAAACATAATATAATGTAGTAATTCCCATGACACACCCAATCCTACCGGGTCACCGCCGCGCCGTACAACAATGTGTTACGCGTCGCTCGTACTGTGCAATTACGACTATGGTTAATCAGATTGTGGTGGCTGGAGAAATTCAAGGTGCTGAACGAGATAACTCCAGCGTCCTGTATGCGTTCCCTTGTGGACTCTGGCATCCACGTGCATTGCGGTTATGTGATGCTGTTGTCTTGACAATTCGATTTCGCGTTACTGTTACTGTAGTTTTGTTTGATTATCTGTATAATGACGCATATACCCTGTCGCCATACGAGTGAATGAATAAATCATATAATATATTATTATGTTTCTACAGTTCTTACTTAATTTATTATTCTTATTATACTCGTACATTAATTTTATCTAACGTAAACGTGGTTTCTTTCTTTCGCCGTGTTTAAATTTAATATTATGTTTCTTATAATAAAATAATGTTAACGTGGGCACATACATGAATATTAAGATATTAATAATAAAATACACGAGATATATTTTTATTACAATAATTGTGCTTTCTTTTATCGGCTGACATTTGACATTGGATTTATCATTTTTAATAATATACATATTATATAAAATTTTATAATATGATCACATTTAAAAATAGAATAAATTAGATATATTAACGACTGAGATTTACCTATCGCCTATTTTTAAATTCTAAAGATATAAACCAAGTGGTAAGTGGGTAGGTATGTGTTGTTTGTGAAATTATTAATCTTTGGATTATTTGAACTTACCATGAGATTACGTCTCAAAAATATTGGCAATCGGTGACAAAAAACCAATAATATTTAATATTTATTTTTAAGGCGGCGGGGTAAACACAATATAGCAGGTGCCAATGACTTGCGCATTTACCCCACACGCGGAATATCGCACTTTTCCAGGTACATTCCCAATACCCAGACACTCATCACTTTGATTCTAGCGATACACATCCGGTCTGAAAGTAATAGCTAAGGAAGTTATTGCGAGCTGTCGAACCCACAAGTGGTTATCGAATGAGCGTGTCTAAACGGTCACAGGTGTTATTATGATCGTTCGTACCAGTTTGTGCATGCAGTATCGGAATATTAGATCAAACATTAGTGCCACAGATAGTTAAACCAATTTATGGCTATTAATTACTTCGGGTCGTAGAATGCCTAAAGGAGCGGAGCCAACCATTTCATAGGCCAAGTCATTCGGGTCACAATCCTCACTCATGAGGTTCTGACTAAGAATAAAAAGAAGTAATATTCCATTTACCCAAGTAATTTGTATTTTTTCCGTTTTTGGGGTGGGAGGGTCCGGCCCCGAAACCTTCCCTTATGTGCGCGCCTGGTATTTATGTACACGAAACCTGAACCTTGAAAACTGAGGGTTGGAACCACAGAACAGATAATTATTCTGATTATTTAGAACTATATTATTTTCTAATAACTAGATTATATCAGAACAGATTATTTCTGAGTTCCCTGGTTGGAACGGATCCTTTTTTGAGTTGCTCCGCTCCGGGATCTAATAGGTACTTGCTTCAGCTCTCCGCTTCGTTTAAATGTTTTAATAGGTATTATGTTATTATTATTATAGATAGTATGTTTAAATAAAATGAAATAAGTATGTAGTTTTTAAATAATGTTCATTATTCGTCATTTTTTATTATTATTCATGTTTAACAAACCGACAGCAAACCGTCTTTCATTATCTGCCTCTTCTCATATATAATTAAATTTATGGGGGAAATTTAATAATAATAAAAAAATATATCCGTAGCAGTGGAGCACTAAAAAATTTCGGTGCTTCGGGTAAAATCCCATTGCTCCACTGCTCCGTGCTCCTGCTCCGTTCTCCACTCCAACGCTCTGCATGAAAAGATCCCAGTTTCGTTTTAGGGGTTTTTGACACCAAAATATTTCATGCATAACTATAAAGTACATATACGAATTTCACAAACAAAAAAAAATCAAAGAAAACTTTACTTTTATTATTTTGATAATGAAAAGCTTACGGCTTTTCGCCACATCGTCAATGTAATTATAGCTTTCATGTGGCATAGGTACCTACTATTAAATTAAAAAATAAATCCTATCTCCCAATCATGGCAACCATTTATAATTTGCTATTTTTAAGCTTTCACACATACCTACTAACTACCAGTGGCGAAGGGTGGAGGTAGGCTGTTAAGATCCGCCATAAATAGTGCACATTAACCTTTTTCAGTGAAATGTATATGTTTTTATTGAAATAAGACTACAATTTACAGATGGTGTTGGTTGAGTTTTAAAAATCAATTAAACCCTGTCTCAACCAAACCATAATAGTATTGGTATATTTTAGGCGATATGACAAAATTGTGCACATTTTTTCATTCTTACTTATTTGTTTTCGTTAGATTAAGAATACGTATTACACATATTGTTGGTTCATTTTTTCAATTCATCAAGCTATGCCTAAACCAAACTATAATAGATAAAAAATATTATTCTATCTATAAAGTATCCAAATTTATGTATCATTTAATTGCATAATTTTAGATATTTTATAGATTTTTTGACTATTATCTATTATGGCTTGGTTTTCGCAGGGTTTAATTGAATTTTAAAAACTACCAACACCATCTGTAAAATGTAGTCTTATTTCAATGAAACCAAGTATGTATGACTGACGAAGTTTATTGTGCAATATTTATGGCGGATCTTAACAGCCTACCTCCACCCTTCGCCACTGCTAACTACCTACTTGGAGTGCATACATGCCCAGTTTGATATTGTAATATATCACCTTCCTTTGAACACCGTAACGGGAAAGATTAATGTCTTCCTGTCGGCGTTTTTTTTATTCTTTGTCATACAATTTTATATTGTTTGCCATTGGTTCACTTTACACTGATAATCCGTGGGCTGTATGCCAACCAGGCAATCAATCGTTGGCGAGTAACTCTCATTGGGAGCATGCATATAACGAAAAATATATCAAATCAAAATAATACCAAATTACATGCATAATCGAAAATACAAAAACGTCACATCGCGTCATGCCGTCATTATGACCATTTGTGAGATAGGTACAACGGTGCAATATAAATCGAATACTTATAAATGAATAATTAATATAAACTTTAAATAATTAATTGAATATTTTACGACAGTGCTATAAGTGAATATGAAGATACACGAACGGATAAAGTATTCCCAGTGAATATGTATTTATCATTCGTTTGGCTCATTAGTAAGATTATTCTAGTTTTTAGAATCTTTAGATTATAATAATCCTGATTATTAGATTTCACTTAGTTGCGGAGCACACTGCACGGGGCCGTACGATGCGAGCATGGCGCAGGGGTCATAAACGGCACTTGCTTTGTACCTATGCCTCTCGCACCACGCGCTCATCACAATGCTACTCGCAGTGTGCTTTGGCCCTTACATATATATACCTACTTAACTCTTTCAATAATATAAACTCTTTTATTGCATTCAAATAAGAAAGCCGAATGGGATGTTTATTAATGTACGAATATAGCGATAAGAAACTGCGATTAGTTTGGATGTAATATAGGAAAAAATCATGATTTCACAAATTTCAATCGGAGTGATATATTATTTATTACAGATCATTTGGCTGTGTGGTCGATATGCTTGCATTGTCTGTTGATATTTGAAGGGGGATTATCGTTAAAGAAGATTTGTAGCAACCAGTGAAACTATGAAGTAGTGGTTCCTAATTACAGGTAAACTATCACGACTCACCTTCGTAATTGGTGGCTTCCAATGCAGACAGGAATGCCAACAAGTTAACTCCAACTAACCTATAGACCTGTTGATTTCCTTCGTAGGTATACTACTTGCAAAAGGTACTTGGCGTTTACCTATGTTTTTATAGTAGGTATATCGAACAGATTTATTTTACAAACTACTTGGATTTCATAAGCTGTACTTTATGGTAGGTTCATAAGCGATTATTTTATAATGCTAAAATTTATTTGAAAAAAAACCCTTATCTTATGAATATATTATTTAAATTATATTTATGTAAGTACCTAATACTTTTTAAAACCAACTAGGCGCCTTAACTGTTCATTGTTCAGACAACCTTTTTTTAATTTATTGCGTTTTGAGATTTTTGAGTTGCTAGTTCTAATCTCCACTTAATTTTACAACGAAATAGTTTTTTAATTTTCCTCATTATTAACTAAAATATTAATTATCATAATATTTCACAATTATTATTAGTAGGTATGATATAATGATTAGGTATATTATGAAAACAATGTATTGCTTATTTATGCCCGATACTTGGAGGCATATACTATATAATATTCTTATGTAGTTGGGCTTATATAACTCTGTGGGAAAGGTTGGAGATAGCCTGTTGAGATCTGACAAAAATAGTGCATACACAACTTGTTTGTTTTCATTTGCTGATTGTGCTGGTTACTTTTTAAAATTCAATGAAAATCCTTACTCTTTCTTACTCATACTTAACATCTTTTATACTGCCCTTCTAAGGAAGAAGGCAGTAACTCGCAAAATTTGTGAAATTGAGTTATGAATGCCATCCGTTAGGTAATTTTGAAAGCTATATATTCTGTTCACTTTAAAATCAGTATTATCACTAAAATACCGTTAAAATCCTTAGTGAAAAAATTGACATCTAAAATAATACATTTTTTAGCAAAAAGGCAGTAATTACACCTATTCATTGCAGTTACTGCTTATTTATTATTACTTTGTTTGTATTTTAACATCCTACTAATAAAAATTACCACCGTTTTTTTTAATTCACAGTATTAAAGTTTGGGAAAAAACACATTATGTCATTTATCTCGAAAGTGTGTGAGAGTCAGTTACTGCCTTCTTCCTAAGAATGGCAGTATATGCTTAGTTATATTATTACACCTTTATATAATATAGGTACTTACAACTTATTTAATTTCGACATGAAGCAATAATAATTAAAAAACATATTTGCATATAACGAAGTATTGGTAAACACACTGATTTCCGGAGGATAGATACAGACAAATGATCGAAATTATTTAATAAATAAGTTAAATAATGATTATACTTAAATGAATATTTTACTTACTTACATGATTTTCAATAAAAAAATGCTATTCTTAAAAGTTGTAAAATATTAAAGTTTATAAACAATATTGGGAGATTAGTCGTTGTGGGTAATTTAAAGATACATACTTAAAAGCGTACATAAATGAAACAGCAAATAATTTTCAACTGCATGACGTGGAACGACATTTCGGCCGCGTTGCCATTCGGAGAGCGATAGTTGACATGTTTGCACGTCAATTTGTTTTGTGATGGCGTCGGGGGTACATATTCTTAAATCGTGTAAAGATGACTAAAAAACGTTCCGCATGTACTTGAAAAAGAAAACATGTCAATGAATATGCTATTATTATTACGAATATAATAATAAACATAAAAAGGACGCGTGTTGAATTTTTATGACAAATTATTTCGTTCGGCTCGCGTCATTTGCACAATCCGCGCATCGCCTAGTCACGATCTTTTTAGACAATGCCTCAGCTGAGATATAACCTTAGCCCGAATTTAATTTATGTTTTAAAAAACTCAGCGATGTTTTTGTAAAAGCCAATTTATAGACATATATGGATTCAGATTGGTTTTCGTGTAATTCTGATACCTATTCCACTAAATATGCATCTGAAGAAAATTACTATCTCTATTTTTAGTATTTACATTTATATGTAGCTACGTTATTATCCCAAACAATCGAAAATAGTTTAATAATAAATAATTGTATTGAATGGGTTGTAATTCTTACCGCCTTACACATATTATTGTCAATCTGTTACAAATGATATTAGCAACATCACTGATGTTACAATATATTGTACGTAAATTAAATTGACTATAAATACCAAATACTTCCACCACATAACTCATCGATGACACAGCTGTCTATATAACATAAGTATAATAAAATCAATAAAATTGAGCCATGCGTCTGTACTTTATTTACTAAACTGAAATCGAATAATAGTTGACCACAGTTTATATTATAGAGTTTTATTGACTGTAGTATCTGGTGGTCCTTTCAATAAATATGCCCCCTAAAATATAATTTATGAGCTGTATTTTAGGCGGTAATATACTCTCAATTAATTCTCATTGAGCATTGATTTTTCATTTAAATACTATTTATTATTATTGTATTTTGCCTAAGCAGACTTTCGATCATATAGGTACCTACTATTATCTTTCTCATATGACTAGAATGGCTCCGGACTGTCTATGATTTAATAGTGGATTTAAAAATACCCATAGATTTCAATATTTATTTTCGTATCCCCAGTATCCCCAGTAGAAGATGGCCTAACTGCGCACATCCGTTCTGTATACATATATACTTTAAAATGCACTTTATTTAATTACAAGTTACATCACGACATGTATTTATTTACATGACTATTGGTTCCCATGCATCTGTCTATCTATATAGGTGAATGTCATTACAAATTTCATCATATTATGGTTATTGCAATACGTATTGAAAATAAATACTTAAGCGAAGATGTTGCATTTAGGAGCCTACTCTACCTTCTCGAAATCGCAAGCAAGCTACAGTTTGCCATAGGTGTCGATTTATATGCAAAAAAACAATTGTGTATGAAAATAGGTAGAACCTTAGTTTTGAATGTTTACATTTTTTAAGTTTTCTTTAATATTTTAGACTTAGGTATGCACTATAATAATTAGGTATAAGCGAGTAATGATACAATGTCAAACAATGAATAATAACAATTATTAGACTCTCGGCAGTCTTTCTCTCCCCTTTAATTAACGTTTTGTTATATATGGTATGGTAATAAAGTATACTTATATTTATATATTTTCAATTTACTACATATTTGACAATACAATGAAATATAAAATCCTGTAAATTGTAAATTCTATAGAAACGTGATATTTATATTATATCTTAGATCTCATTAATGTGTAGGTAATGACAATAAGTTGCATTAACAGATTTGTGAATAATATAGAAAATGGTTAGCATTTCAGAATATAGTTTCATAAATACAGATATGATCTAATTCCTATCGATGATTTCCCCGTGCCCTTTTTATAAATAATAATATTATGTACCCTCAATAATAATAATACATTTGCAATATGTTACTCTATTGTGAATACCTTTTTGGGATTTGAGTTGAACGTTTCCCCAATTAAAGAATTAACAATAACCACTTCCCCTCCAATTGTGCTTAATGGATGCGAGGCAGTTATCACTTCAGAAAATGCCCGTGTAATTTATCACGAGCATTGCAAAGTAGGTAATACACAGTGCAATAAATTATTACGAGACGCGTTGAATTTATTGCAATTTCGGTAAAAGGTCTCTTAACTCTAAACGTACGGGCTCTGAAATAATTATTATTTCCCGATCTCCTAGGACCTAGAACAGTGATTCCCAACTGTTTTACCGCGAACGCAGTGCGCCGACGGACTCATTTCTGCATTTTATATATTTACAAAAAATATGTAATTGTTATACCTAATATTAATTTAAATCGATTAATAAACATAATTGTAATTAAATTTTTGTGTTGGTTGATTGGATGTATTAAATTTATCGTATGTGTGGTAGAACAAGCAACTTGTTGGGTGGAAAAAACTATATGATAAAATTTAATAATTATGCTTTGGTTGATATTACGTCATATTTATACAAATTAATATTTTCTACATAATAAAATGGCTATTTAATAATACGAATATGCACATACATTCCTAACTGTGAAAAATTGATCGAAGAAATCGAATGCCAAAGATTCTACTAATCCTAGTAAATGGTCATTCTTTTTTGTTTTATGTATGTATAGGTAGGTACTTACTTATTTTTACATAAATACGAGGTTTATAAGTAAATAGTTTTATTAATAAAAAAAAACGTAAGTATTACATTTATTTTTATAATTATCTGCTTCAGTATGTTCAATGTTTCTATATAATATTCAAAACTTCATTAATAGAATGTTTTTTATTGACTGGGAATTGTTTTAAAAATATAAATAATATTTAATTGACAAATATAGATATATTATGTATCTAGTTTTCTCTGTCGTAAGTTATGTAAGTTTTACTGGATAAAAATGTACCCGCCATTCCATTTTTAGTTATAAATTTGCTCCTGATGAAAATAAGGTTGCGAATCCCTTCTAAACGAATTCTAAAATGCCTTTGTAACTACCTTATCGTCCTAATTGAAACATACTGATGATTATAATCATAATATGTATTTTTTCTTATATATTATTGACTGTTATTTAATTGCAACTAAGATGGAACCTACACATAAAATATATAAAATGAGGCAAAAAAGATGTTTTGCATACAAAAATATAACTACGTTACATTGGACCTTTTATAGAGGAACCACAAATTGTTACAATATATTCTTTTTTTATCATCTAATATGTTAAATAGGTGGGTAAGTACGTCTACTTCTACTACACATATTTCGCGGTCCCTATAAGGCCGCCAGTTTGAGAACCAATGTAAATAGATGACCAACGGCTATCATATTACTTACACTGTAAATTTTCAATTTAATAATTTAGTAAGGGTGACTGCATAATTTAATTACAATTATTGTCGATTTTATGCTAGTTCATAACTACCGATTACACACACACATAATATAATATATATATGCACACAAGTCAGTATAAATTCTATTATGCATCACTGGCTGGAAATATTAAACATTTTTTAAATTTATTCGTGCAGCCGAAACAGGAGATGCGCTTCGATACCCTTTATAGAACCCTGACAGTGTAATACCGTAATAAAATGAAATATTTGTCCCACCGTCGGATAATTTATACAATTTCAACCCTAATTTCAGTTTATTCGCTCTGACAAATGTACGCCGCGCGTCTATCCCTTATGATTTATTGAAAAATATATTGATATTTCAAACGTGAAAGCACATTGTTGTTAATTTTAATAATATTTTATTTATACAAGCTTACCTATGATGCATGAACCTATTAAGGGTTTAACGCCGTGTGTTACATACCCTGTATCAAATTATAATTGAATAAATGTTGAATTAAAAAAATACATACCAGGTTTGTGTAGGTACTTTTTCACATACACTCAAAAATATTCCTGTGCCTTATAAAAACTTTCCTTATATTCAACAAGAGAATAATTATTCACAACAGAAAATACCATAACGGACTTTTAAAAAGAGCCAACCAACCAATGACAGCGAATTTGCTGGAAAAATGGGAAATGTTTAATATCCATTCATTCCTTCCCTCGTAAGGCCTCAGGGTGTAAAGATGGCAATATAAAGAAACATCCACCGAACGAAAACCGCAGTCTCCGTCAAGATCACATTGTCAACAAATATATCTCACTATCAGTCCAGGAATTTAGTAGTGTTACCTAGAAAGCTTCGCGGGAGTTTCTATACATTGCATTTATGTATTCCCCCGCCGTATTAGCCCCGCAGTTTCCCGCCTATCGTTATATTCTTATGCACTATTTCTTATCAATACCAAGTACCTACCTATTAATAAGCAGCGTAATAGGCGTCTGGAATGCATTTGATAAGGTATTCTTTATCACCCATTGTTTCAAGCCTTCTTTCTTATAGTATGTTTTATATCTACTTTTCTTATCAAACGAAACGTCTGAGAATGCTATGCTTAACAATAACATTAATAAAGTTTGTTTTATATAGAATCAGACTAGATTTTTTAAATCAGTGTCGACTCAGCTCTAAAGAAGGAAGCACTGACTGCATTCAATCACTGTATCAAATCAAACTGTTAGCAAGTTATTGTCCATAACATAATTTACTTTACATTATAATTACATTCCAATAAAGGCAGTTTAAATATAAAATAAATAAGTGTTTATATGAAGTTGATTCCGCCGCTCCATAACAATTTTGCCACCTCGGATGTTTCCCGCTCGCGCCATTATTGGCTTAAATGTCGGAAAATAAATACTTTTAAACAATTTTATCTAATTTTTATTTAAGCACCCACGGTGGCCGCGCGGCATAAGCGTTGGACTATCATGCCGTGGGTCCCAAGTTCGAATCCTGGGTCTGGCAAGTACACATATTGTTTTTCAATATGTGTGTGAGTCAGGGTATGGACCTAATAGGTTGAGCAAGTGGCTGACATCCATTTCTCGTAAAAAAAATCTGTTAATACAAACCTCTACTCTGTGGAGGCCCATATGATCATATTAGAATCGGACATGGTCGAAAAAAAAAAACAATTTTATGGATTATAACTCTTTTTTTGTGTACTTTACACAATATTATGTCAATCATTTCAAATCCTTTCAGATGATTAGGAGCATGGCCCCCACAAAGGGGGGGCTGACAGGGCTCTAGCCTGGGACCCCGGGCTCACGAAGGGCCCGGCGTGTCGAGTCGACCAGATAAGTGATATAAACACACATCACAAATTCTCTCTAATAGTAAAAAAGTCGCCTTCGGCTTTATTTTCCTTCATTACTATTATTATTTAAAATTATGTGGTTGTGGTTGTACGATACAATTTTAATTGTGTATCGATACTCGACATCCACGGCTGTACAGACACGGCGGGTGGTGGAGGGTGTAAAAAAAACTCCATAATTTAAATGGATGTATGTATTAAAATAATATACAAAAAAACACTAAATATACACATTAATTTTACCGCGTACCTACACCATTTGATTTGCACACTGCCTTTATCTATAGCGATAGGTAGGGGGGGTCTTCAACGATCCTAGCCTGTGGGCCCGCTTTAAGATGTGGGGGTCATGATTAGGAGATTAGGTATATGACTATTAAACAATTAACATTACTCGTATCATTACTGCATCGACAGTGAGAATTTGTTACCCCTCGTGATAACTGTCACAATTAACTAATTGTTAATACGTATTCATTTATGTTAATTTTTAGCGTATTAACATCATAATTTATCCTCATAACATTATAATATTAATTATTATGAAAATATTAATTCGTATTGTAATCCGAATCACTCGGAATTATGGATTCCAATCCCGGGATCCCGAGCTATTTTCGATACCTATGAATCCCGGGATTGATAAACATAATCCCGAAACTTTCGGAATTGATTTTTTATCAATTTTTATGGAAAATAAAATAAAAACGAAAATATAACAGAAAAAATACTTTTAATAACAAATAACTACATTAGAAATAAACTGAGTTTGAATGAAGTTTGATTTATAACCATGTGTAAGTTGCCGATTCATTTTATTTTTTCATATAAATTAATTAAAATGAGAGAAAGATTGGAAAAAAAACAATGCTTCGCACTATTAACAAGTAATTCCACCATGATCTCATACGTTTTACGGCAGTTTCATATTTGGCTGACTAATTAGATTTATGAAGCGGAAAGGCCATAAGTACACCATGATTTGCTTTACTATTTTAAATCTCGCTAACCCATTCATTAAGTCTTTACTATCAGAAACAGCAATCTCATATTAAATTCACATTATTATTTATATTACAATATTATTTACTCCATTAAACTTATGTATTTCCAAGATTGAACGTATACAATATTGATGTCTTAAATAGTATATATTATACTAGATTTATTTTTGACCGATTTCATCAATGTTATTTGTAAATATAAAAATTTTATATCAACAATGGAAAAAAATGCCAATCCCGGGATCAGAATTTTGGCTCGGGATTGGATTCCTTACTCGGAATCACAATGTAATATTTTTTTAACAACAGCACTTTCTAACGACTAATTTTATAAAAACAGCATTAAATAGTAAAGTTATACTCATTAATGTTTGAAATAATTATTCTGTGTCGGTACAATAGAAACGCATCTCGCTACTTAACACGTCTTAAAAAGATTAATGGTCTGTAACCAAGATGTACCTACCTTTCGTTACCAACTCACAAAACATGCTTACGCAATTAATGTCAAGAAGAAATAGGAATCCATACCAAATAGTTACACCATAACAAGAGAGAGACTTATGAAAAATTAGTAAAACACTTCATCACATTTTTGGAAGGGACGTTCTTAGTGTGGTTGAATAATTCTTAATTATTGGTAGCCAGAAAAAATCTAAGTTAGTGCACTGTCATGTGGAGAGCCGCGTTGTAACTTTTTCAGATTTTTTTAAAACTTTTTCATTTAACATAAGTATGGATAATATGCGGGTTTGTAATATTAATTGTGATTGTTTATCTAAGTATCCTGCCAATGTATACGCATGTGTTGCCGAATTCTAGAATTCATAGCTTAACGTGAATAATATGATCAATTCTGTATCGAGAAGCGATTTGACAGTTAATCTCTTATACCGCTCACTCTTGGGTACCGCATCCTCTCCAAGAGACGCAAATTCGATTCCTGCCGGATGTCTTTCCTTTTTCAAAAAAAGATTTTTTCTATTGGCTATATTTTCTCATGAGTTTTTTCAGAATTATGTATGTTCAATAATTGGAATGGTATATTCTAAAATCTTGTGAATTATACGTTGAATAAAAGAAATAGTTTCTTATGCAATAGTTAGTATAATCGGCCAGGTCGGAGAAAATTCTCATATTATGTTTTGTAGTTTAAAACTACCATAAATTATATTTAGTCTAGAAGGGCTTCTGCAACGTCTTTGTAAATAAGTGTGTACCTCATATCATATTATCATACAGATTCAACTACATACATATTTAAAATAAATGTTGCTAGTTTCAAGATAACTGTCTCCTGCCGTTTCCGGTTATGAATTTTACAAGATACGTTTTTATAAACTGTTGCTATATTTCACTGCCCGAATGAAAGCATGTTTCATTATATCAAAAGCTTTTCTCTACGTCGCATTCAAAACCCCATCTTGCTCTACGCAAAAACGCGCCAAAGTTTTTTCTTTGTCTATGGTTTTTCATTTCGGCGGGAGGTTTTCCCGCTTTTTTCCGGAGAGTGCTCATATAAAAGTTTCATGGCTTTTAATGTGCATTCGCTCGCGATGTCTGGAGGTCTACTCTCGTATCTCCCCTTGTTTACTTACCTATTCCTCTGTTTCCCTCTTCCTCTTTCCTCTTCGTCCTCTGTATCCCTTTTCGTACAATTTCCCGCCGCTTGCTTCGTGTAATGGGTGGTAAACCTGCGACGCACGTGTCTCAAGTGGTGTCATAATTTATGACTACACACGTATTTGATAAAACGTAGGTAACAATAATTCTAGTGCTTTAGAAAACTGTAGACGGACTGATTTACTCGTATTGTATTAAATAATGTTCATCATCAGTCACTGATGGATTAAGCCAAGGATACCCAACCTTTTTGAGGTTGGGAGCAACTTTTTTTTATAATTTTCATGGCAAACAACTTCTAATAAGAATCTTATAAGAATTTTGTTGTTGCTTTTTTTATTCCTTCGAAGTGAAAAATATTCATTTTGAAATGCGAAATATCGTTAAATATCTGCAAAAAGAAAATAATTTTCACAATTTCGTATTTTAATAACAAGCAAGGAAGAATAAAAAAAATCTTCATGGAGTTTTCATTAATTCAAATATATATTTTATTAAATATGTATAATTAGTGAAATATTTTTTAACATCGTGTAGGTAAGTATGTATAATTAATTAACAATCTTCAAATAATTCGTCTTAGAATTACTTGCTGCAAAACGCAAACAGTCATCAAGGTGATCAATGCTCATATTTCGATTATATAAATTGCATATCGACCTTGTTTAGGAAAAAGGGCTTAACCCTCACAGAACCAATTATACAGGAGGGGCAAAAAACGTTTTTTTAATGATTATGGTTAAATATATATTTTTAAATAAGCACATACATTGGGTGCATGATAATTGATGATTTGGTATAATATCTTTTCGATCTAACAATAATTTAAAAAGTTATTAAGTACTTACAGAAAAATTATTAAAATTGATCGTAAATGCTTTTTTCCTTAAATTAAAACTTAATTAAAGCTCAATTAAAACCTGAATTTAGATAATAATTTGGCATTTGCGGCTTACTTCCCTTTTACAGAACGTGTATTTAGTTGTATACATTGTATCTAATAAAAAACACTTTTCGAAAAATCGAAGGTTACACCCTTTTTCCTAAACACAGTCGATACGAAAAAATGAGGATACACATAAATATGTAAGTACTTCCAAAAATGATAAAATTCTAAGATAGACGACCTTTAATTAAACATGAGTATTTTTCTGGATTCCTTGCAATTCGATCAATAATTATTGTACTTCATTTAAAATTCCTCACATCCATGGGAAAAATCATTGCGATGCTTTGGACATTATATTAACATAAGATTCGATTTATATGTATAATTGAACAAAATATATTTTAAATAAAATTATTTAAAAATGTGTTTTTTCGGACTTACGCCATCCCCTGAATCCTGCCGCCCAAGTATTTCGCACGACATTGCCCCCGCTTGGTGCGTGCCTGGTTGGATTTACTAAATTTATATTTCTGGTGGTCAGGTAGTTAAATACGAAAGAATGATAAACCACTTTCATAAATTAGCTAGGTATCATGAATTACTTAGTAAACACTGAATCTATTGAAAAATGATGAAAGAACTACTTACGTTGTTTAATTTCTCTGAGGTTCGAAAATATCCAGACATAAATATCTGTCTCAATTCACTTTATAGATCGGAATCTTCGCATCAAAACTGTTGAAAATCAATGGTGCATGAAAATACTAGTAGGTATATCATTCGTGAGGTGAATATGATACGCAGCATCAACCCCAACAACGATCCTCTCAACTAAGTAATCATCCGCCTGTCTCATGCCAAAGCAAAGAGTTCAGTTTCTAGACACAATATACATGTAGGAGATTTTGTTTTTTTTAGATTGAAGCATGAACGATTTTTCCCAACCGGAAGAGAAAACAGGCACTTGAAAAAATAATTTTATTGAGTGTTCTTAGGTCTAGTTAGCATAATATTTTTAACAAACTGAGCGTCTGGACTGCTCTCTCGTATCTCAAACGATTTTTTATAAGGTTTGTTTTAAGCCATGTAGAGTAGAATTTAATATTTAAGAAGGTCCCTAACACCAACATAATATTTGTTATCCGATAGAATTTTCTTGGTATGTATTGTCTAGCTCCCGGATCATTGGCTGAATTCAAAATTGTTAAAGGCTATACCTCAGTTGAGGCATGGTTTAAAAAGATCGTGGCTAGGCGATGCGCGGATTGCGGGTCGCGGGTGCAAATAACGTATGCCGAACGAAATATAATTTGTCATACAAATCCAACATACGTCCATTTAATGTTCTGTTTATTGTTCTATTAGTACCGATTACGCTCCTTCCCTTCTTCGGGAAGATATTGGAAAGATTGATAAACAGCAGGATTGAGTCCCACCTGTCGGAAAACTGTCCAATCTCGCAAAGACAATTTGGGTTTAGACCCGGAAAGTCCACCGAGAATGCGATTCGCTTTGTGATCGATTCTGTGGAGAGCTCTGGCAAGGACCTCGTTGCCGGGATTTTTCTCGACATCGCGGGCACGTTTGATACTGCTTGGTGGCCCTTGGTTCTGGCAAAGCTTCGGCTGAGACAGATCCCCGGGGACCTCTTTGCCTTGGTTCAAAGTTACTTCAGCAATAGGGAGATAACCTACGACTCCGGCCCCAGTCTTATTCACAGGAGGACCACCGTGGGGTGTCCCCAGGGCTCCGTCCTGGGACCCCTTTTGTGGAACATACTGTTTGACGACGTTCTGTCCCTGCCACTGCCTCCGGGCTGCACGCTCGTTGCGTACGCCGATGACTTGCTCCTGCTTGTTGGGGCGACGAGCCGACCGGCACTTGAGCGTGCAGCCACGGACGCCTTGGGCAGAATCCTTAATTGGGGGTTGCTGAACAAGCTGACCTTTGCCCCGAGCAAGACGGAAGCTGTCCTCCTCAGGGGTAGTTCTCGGGTCAACATAACTCGACGGCCGCCCACGGTTCGTTTTGGCCAGACCTCAGTGCGTTTCTCCGAAAGAGTCACGTATCTGGGAGTAATTCTTGATGACAAGTTGTCTTTCGTTCACCACGCCAAGACGGCCGTCTCTAAGGCCAACTCGGCCTATCAGAGAATGACCCAAATGGCGGGCAGCAATTGGGGACTTAAGCCTAGAGCCCTTAAGGTTGCATACGGCGCAATTTTCATGGGAATTGCCGGTTACGCCTCCAGCATTTGGCATTCCCGAGTAAACTCCTTAACTCTCGTGAGACGCGCACTACTAAGCGGGCAGCGACTTGCGCTGATCTCGCTTACCAAAGCCTACCGCACAACTTCTACTGACGCGCTTGCCGTACTCGCGGGGGTGCTACCCCTCGATCTGCACGTCCAAGTCAGAGGATCGATCACCCTCCTCTTGAGGGGGATCAGCACAACGCTCGCCGGTGTCCATCTGACACTACCGCAGAGATCCGAGGACGTTCCTTACAGGAAGACTGTAAGTGACATTGTGTACAAGACCGCATTTGCTGCATGGCAGTCGAGGTGGACCGCCTTCCCCAAGGGGCGGCACACTTACCGTTTTTTTCCAGACGTATTCGGCAGGCACCAAACTAGAAGACTCCAACCTTCGCACTGGATTAGCCAGTTCGTCACCGGCCATGGCAACTTCGCCGCCAGACTCCACGAGTTTGGCTTGATAGTAGATGGGCCGGGTTGTACCTGTGGGCATGACCACCAAGATGTTGAACACATCCTCTGGGATTGCCCGCTTATGGAACTCGAACGAGCGGAGCTGTTTGCCAGGGTCCGTCCTCACATGGGCCCAATTGGTCATGGAGATCTGATAGCAACCGAGGCCAACTTTGCGGCATTCGAGAAATTTGCAGCGTCGTATGGGGAGCGGGATAGTCCCGACTGTAGACTCATCCATTTCAATTCGTGACACTTAGTATGCGGGTACACAAAGCGATTAACGTCAGCGGACAGCAGAGCCAGTCCAAAAAACAAAAATTTTCTTTCTTAACTTTCTTCTTTAAGCACTATGGTGCATGGTTGCAGCATCAGTCCCGTGCGGCTCCGTCTCGGGACGGAATGAGCACTTAAAATCACTTCTTTCAGACACGTTTAAAGCGTCATAGAAAGCGGCCGTGCATATCCACGGCTGTGCATATATGACGGGTTGTGGTGGGCACTTTAACGTATGTTCTATTAGTAACAATAATAATATATTCAATGACATGCTTTCTTTTTCAAGTAAATGGGTAACGTTTTTAGTCATATGTACACGATTGAAGAATTAATACCCCCGTCGCCATCACGAAACAAATTGACGTATTGATACCCCGACGTTCGCTCTCCGAATGCGAGCGAGTCCAAAATTTCGTCGCACCTATAGTTGAAAATTATTTGCCGTTTCACTGATGTATCGTTTTAAGCATACATGTTCCTTGCAAGCTGTTTCAAGACAATAACTTTAGATCAACGTGACATCAACTTTGTTTAATTTTCGGTCGGAAGCTTTTTTTATAGTTGCTAAATCAACTGATGCTATTTTGATTCAAACTTATTTGTTTTGAAAAACATCATCACGTCGGTTTAGTTTTGTATGTTATTTATAAATTTATATTATGTAATTATTACATAATATATTTGAGCACAGTAGCTTTACTCTATGACCATTTCATCTTAGATTATAGCATTTCATCAAAGGATACGAAACATGGTTCTAAAATCTAAATTAATGTTACATCTGCTGCAAAGTTTCAGGAGTCACTATTTCGAAACACTCTGCTAAGCTTTAAGTTTGACACTTGAGTGACAGGTAAAAAGATGGAGCTGCTTTCTATTTATAATTTCTATTGATTTTTAATGCCTAAATGGTGCACTGTAAATCTGGGTAATAATAAAACGGTGTCAACGTGCGGCGCCTGTCAATTTTAGAATAAAGCATTTTGTGTGATCAATCACTGATTTGATTTCTATTGTGAATAAGTTTTTCCAAGCTTAGTTTTATGTAGGTAGATTAAAAAGAATGACTTTGTATTTTGAAGTCCAAATCTCGTTGTTACTTTCAGTAAAATATCATGCTAGTTCAAGTTACTAGAACTGGATAAGTATCTAACTAAAGTAACTTATAACTTAACGTATTGTATTCTATTCGATTGATATCAATTTTAGTTATGTTATAACATATCCGGGCATGTCTCATTGATAAAATTTTGAAGATAATCTCTCGTATATGTATTTGAAGTCAAGTTTCCTCATGTGGTTTATGGAATATTGTAGTGATCCTTGGGATCGCGTACACTGGTAAGCAATATACTAGTTCAGGGATGGCGAACCTATGGCACGCGAGATGATTTTGCATGGCACGTGAATGTTTATTTTGAAGAGGAAATATTACTATTTTATATATATTTAAAAAATTTCTTTTTATAAAAAAATTTTACAAATAAATATATAAGTTAGTACGTAAGTATTTTGTACTTATAATATTTAAAAAATAATGACGACATAGCCATGCGTATTTTCTTCGATTTTTCATAATTTGTTTAGTAGCCAATCGATGCGCAAACGGAAACGATGAAATTCATGCATACATAATGACAAATCACATTGTATAAAAAATTACAGGCAGATCATTACGCTTAATTTAATGTACCTAATCATACGATTGCATAGGTCGGTCCTTAGGATCGGGGAATTAAACATAAAAATATACAAACAACAAACCTTATGAAATTAATTATCGGCAGTCATTCGAATATAATAACTGCTTGTTATTTTACCTCAAACATAATCTCTAAAAATGGAAAACCGCTCAGTGACGGAGACTATAATATAAAGAGTGGTTTAAATGTTCACTTTGAGTAATTTGAAAACAAGGAAAAAAATATTCAATGAATAAAATGTATGCCTTCGGCTATAAATACGGTGAAAGATAGAATAGCAATAACTGAAATGTAATTAATTTTTAAACCTTTTTAATAGAATTATTAACTATTTTTTTATAAAACTTAAAACGTCGGACAGTTGAAAAATATTAATTGGGAAATTTTGGCACGCATACCTAAAAAGGTTCTCCATCACTGTACTAGTTATTAGAATGCCCACTTGGTCCACTAAACACACCCCCAACATAGATTATTTTGAGTAAATACTAAAACATCATTCTGTCTACTTTACAATAATTTAAATTTTAAATGATACTATTTTATCCAAAAATGAATAAAGCGACAGTTAATTACAGTATACCTAATCTTTCCTATGAAATTCGTTCGAGTAATTTGATATGATTTTTTCTAAGTAGGCACTAAAACACATCAAGATGCTGCAAGAGTGTGAAGATTCATTACGAGATGACTGAACTTATGTATTATAATTATTATTTCAACTTTTTCCTGTTAACGTTTAAAATAATGCTATTTTAATACTAAACATATGGCACGTCATGAAAGCTGTCCTTGAACGTAAGCCGGGTCGCATATTTAAACTCGCCCGACTGCAACACCTTGTATATATCGATGTGATTTTTTTGCTATTTAAAAAACACACTTCCACACTACTCGAATGCGACATTCTAGTTTGGAAAAAAATACCTGGTGTTGCAAGCAATGCAATGACAATGCCCCACCGGTACACATGCAGAGTTTCTTTTTCATTAATTTCGGCTAGCCGCATGACGTCACTGTCCCGGCATCGCCTCGCCTATGCGACCAGAAGACAATTACAACGTTGCGGACAGTTTAGGTTTATGACTATATCTTAGTGGAAATGATTTCCAATGTGCGACTGAGTTGGCATGTCTCGTTTTGGAAGATTACGTCATTCTAGTCACGCAGAACATGATTCGGAATGTTCGGTGTTCGGAACATGATTCACGTTTGTCTTCAGGGGCCTTATGTTAGAACTTGCGACTTGAAGTCGCCCGGTCGACATGACGTCATATGACATCATTTTGACGTACTACCGGAGTGATAATAGCATTCGAGAAATTAACGCTACTAAAATACTGGCGTTATCCATTGTCCCCATACACAAATAGGTGTTTCAGCATAATAATATCTATGCTGAGCAGTGTGCGTTGGGCGGCTTCCCTCGAGCGTGTATTGGCCTACGTCACAATTACGTCATGTCGTCGGGTGACTTCATATCACCAGTTATAACATAGGCCTGCAGACCGTCCACAATAATGACATTGGTTGGATGAAAACGTAGCTTTTTAACCATGACGTCATGAATATGTCATGATGTATGTATATATAGATGACTGTTTCACGGACAGCCTTTGAGCTTGTCCAGATGACGCGTGTCTCGCCGCGAGTGCATGTGGATGGCTCAATGAGGTCACATGTATCTGGAATGCGCGCGAGTTTTTACGCGCGAGTCAAATCGCGTCATCTGAACAAACTGTTTGACTCATTTATGTTTCAAGCAGTGTTGCCATCTTTTTCTATGGGTGCTGATTATAATTTACAAACGTATTACTTACTGTCTTGAATCAAAACAGTCATAAACTCAAAGATGAAGTTACTTTAACTCTAACTATATAGAGGTATCACTAAATAATGTTGATAATGAAATTCTTATCCAAAGTAATAGTGTTTTTTGGATGTTTGCCAAAACTATAAAGTTGGTATACCTATATATTTTTTGCCAAAATTACTCCATCTCCTCGGTTTATAAGTGTGCATGAGTGTATACTCTACAGAGACTTATTTTGAATTGATAGCGGCTACCAAAACTCAACATTAAATATTAAGTATCTTAAATTTTGACAATTTAAATAAAAATATACACTGTCAGTAAGTACTTAATAAACTAAAGTAATAATATGTGATAAACATAAGCGAAACGAGTGTTACTGTCATGACCAAATAATGTATAATTTTGTGTGTTTTTTCTTAATCAAAGTAGTTTTACCACAGCTGTTCCTTGTGTCATTTATAATCAAATCATACATCAGTAAATAACACAAACTTATCAACTTCTTTATAATATGTTCCAAGAAGTCTATATACAAAAGAAAACAGCGCTCGAAATGGAATAGTTAACGAACCGGAGCGCTCGACAAATTTTCTGAAGATATTTACATAGTCATCAAATCGTATGTGTATTTTATAAAAAATAATGTGTCAGATTTTCTATTCTATGGCCTATATAGGTCAGACGGTCAACATATTTTTTCCACGAGACGGAGCGATAATTTTACGAATTTCACGAGCCGGAACGGCGCTCCGGTGCGTTCCGTTCCATTTCGAGCCCTGAAAGAAAAGCTAATAACTAAGCGAGATAATACTCCTTCCTAGATTTGGGTTATTGTCCCAAAAAGCCACTGGTATTATACAACTGTAATTAAAATGATATATTATTAATATCTATATAATATAATAAATAAAATATATTCACTCACGTTCTCACCGAGATAACGAAATAAGGATGATTAAAATATATTTTTATCTCCTTATTTTGCATTATTCATGGAGGAAAACACAATTTGCGTGGGCATGTCTGTCATTCACAATAATAATTTTATAATAGCAATATTTAATAATTTTCCAGCAAAATGTCAAGGTTATGATAATTGCATTATTAAATTTAATATAAGTAATATCAACATCGGTATGCATTGTCCATACTTCACTGAATCTTTTGCAATAAATAATTTTACTAACTTTAACATTTGCCTACCTGTTAAGAGTAAAATTGATATTATTTTTTTTAATTGCTGTACTTAAATAAACAATTATTAAAAATAACTCTTAATTGTTTCTAAAACAAGTAACCTACTTACTCTTATATCGAAATTATGAAATTAATTAACACAATATTTCGACTATTCCATAGTAAGGCCTTGTCCAGATCGCGCGCATTCCAGGTACATGTCACCTTATTGAGCCGTCCACATGTAATCGCCGCGTGTCAATTCTTTTGAGGTACAGGTGACCTCATTGAGCTGTCCGCATGCACTCGCGGCGAGACACGCATCATCAGGACAAGCTCTGATTTGAATAGTGATTTTAATATTATTTTCATTTAAATTCAAATTCAATAGATGGTGAACATTACAAATTAATTGAAGACGTGCACAACATAACATTTAGAAACATAAAATATTAAAACAGTATTACTTATATTAAAAAAAAAGATCAGTAGGTATATTAAGTTATTAAACAAAAGAAAAGTGGAAATACAAAAATTATAGTAAGTCGATACCTACTCGATAGTAAAGATGCATTTTGTGGACAAAATCATACGGAGTAGATACCTACGTATTGTGAACCACGATATTATATTATAAGTAACTAGATTTACCTAATAAGTAAAATAGCATTATAATATGCATTGGTTGGTATCCATGAAACTTAGCATTATTTAATATGACACAATATGTTTCATTAGTATATTACATAAATTATTATCATTTCAGTTTATCTTCTCAGTAGTTGGTACTAAGATACTTGGACTTTTTAACCTATAGTTCACTATCACTACATTGGAAACGATTAGTGAAATAATGCAATGAAAATACAGTAAATGTTGTCCAGTTTTTGGAGGAATACAGCGGCCATAGTGTATAATGGTCCACGAAGACGAATTCTGTGAAAACGCTATTTCCAAGAATAACTTCCACCACAGTGGTAAAATTAGCCAACATGTAAGAAATTTTATTTTATCTATCGTTATTCAGTATTTTAATACTACTACGAAATATTTCAACATATCGCTGCCTCGCTGTATAATTATTATTAAATACAACAATCGTTCGCAACAATATCACCAAGAATGTAAGTACCTATATAAAAAAATAACATCCGGAACCACAGAACAGATTAATAAATTGAATTGCAATATGCTATACCCCCAATACACTACATTTTGACACAGCGTTTTGAATGTGTGAGTGTCTACGAAAATTAACCACACATAGACGTACAATAATAATGTGTTGCAACTTTTCTGTGGTTGCAACCTTCAAAAATACAGAATGAGCGTCAGTGCATAAACCGAGAGCAGTTGTAAGAACGTAAGACAAGCGTATTTTTGACACGTGTTTAAGTTTATCTCATATTCTTCAACACTCCAGATCGGTTGCCTGTTACTCCACACCCGTTAGGTAGTTCAGTTACCATTATTTCTGACTTCCTTGTCCGGAACCAATAAGCCTATAAAAAACGTTTGATTAGACGCAATATTATGTTAAATTTGCAGGTGCTGGCAAAATACCTAAATAAAGCTCTCGATTTGTGATTGTGGACGGAATTTCTCAATTTAATTCGCCTTCACCTTCAATTCAAATTTCTCGAGAAATCAATAAACCAATATCTCGAATTCTCGAATGACCAGACGAAAAAAATCACAAACTCTACTTCTAATATAAAAATATGCTTATACTTATTAATTCTACATTCCGAGCACTTGTCACTCTACAACGGGCGTGTTTCAAAATTCATTTCTGATTTTGGATCTTTATTGTTCCATTACACTCATTACAGTAAAGATTTTACCATGTCTTGATATAAAAACTCGGCCACTTGCCCCCAGCGTTCGGAATAGGCAAAATGAACGCATCGAGGAGCTCAGTGGGGAGAATAAAATACGTGTTTCTATTTTTAATGAGTGGGAGATTGAGATAAAGCTAGGAGGATAGTGCCAGGCACGTCCTCGGGCGAAATGCCACCAAAAAAACAACCACAGCAATAACCATTATGTACGTACTTTTTCCACCAAGTTTAATTATTTTGATTAAGATTATAGGCAGGTATTACTTTTGGGCCGCTCTATTACGTATGTACCGGTTTTTTTATAATATGCATCATTCAGGATGGGTTGAGAATTTAACGAATACAAGTTCACCATTGAGCAAATTAAGTAAACCGATTTCAAAGTTAAATAAGCGATTGTACTAATTCACTCTCCTTTGCAGCACTGTATGTTAAAGATATAAAAAAAATATTTCAGACAAAAGTTGTAGAGAATTATTATAGTTCTACAAAATTGTTAATAAATATTTTTATCGTTGTACTTACCTACCTACTGGTGTAGAAATATTGTGGAAAACCCGGTGTTGTCCGCCATTTTCCAAGATGGCGACGTCATCTGATGTGTACGCTAAGGTTGAAGATTTCGATTTTTTTATTAGGACTACAAACTATAAAATATATTTTTAAAAAATCAGAACAATCATACTTTTTGCATGACAATGGCGCTTATTGGCCCTGCTAACACTGGCCTACTAACTGTTTTCAGAATTTTGTAAAAAAGTATTTTTCTTAAATTATGTTATCGTCACCTCAATACTATACAACTAGATAACTTGATTTTCACTTTGAATATTATTCTACATTTCCTTCAACATTATTTAACTAGGTAACTACCTACCTAAGTCAGAAGTTAATGGGAACTGTATTAATTTTGATTTGTATTAATTAACGAAGGCTCAGAGCAACCGTATACTGAGCTTCGAAAACAAAAGTTTGCGACGAATACTGGGTGTGCGGTGGTATGACTTTAGTAGCAACGAGGAGATAAGATAACCCACCAAGCAGCCTCTCATCATGCTGAAAGTGAAGAGGCGACGTTGGACCTGGCTCGGCCACGTGTTGCGGATGCCAGAAGAGAACGTCAACCTGGCCCACCTGTTCTTCAAGCCGACCGGATTCCGGCGTCCTGGAAGGCCGCTAAATACAATCTACAGAGTGTATACGGCGGATCTACGGGATGCTGGTTTGACCTGGAACGAAGCAAGAAGACTGGCGAGCGACAGGGATTCTTGGAGGCGCCGCGTGGTGTCCACATGCTCCAGTTAAGGGGCGGATATGGCAAAATAAGAAGTATTAATCTTGTGTTTGAGAATATTAGATAGATTTAAAAACCATAAATGCATCAAATAAATAAAATAATATACCTACGTATCTACAATATTTTTTCGGTTCCCAATTAGACAAGCACAAATTTCCATTTTTTTTTTTTAATAATAATTTTAGCCTAAGTTAATCAAGCAAAGTTTATATTTTAATTTTCCTAACAGTGACCAAATCAGAGTTATCTAGTTGTAGTATTGAGGTAACGATATGTACCTAAGCATTGAAAAATAATGCTATTGTATGTTCTTGTGTTCTATACAATTGTTGGTGTTTTATGTGTGTTTGGTGTTAAATTACGTTCTTGTTTATGGAATACCTACGTTTATGGAATGTAATCCAAAGTTAGGACTAAATTATTGCTTAAGTACTATTCCTGTAAAACACATCACTTGTTTGAAACCTATTTCGCCCATAAACAAGTGTGTGTGTGTGTCTGGTGGTTATTTAAAAACTGCTCCTAACTATTTTTTTAAATTATAAATAGGTATATCACCAGTATTCCTTTAATTCTCGGCCCCTCAATTGTATTTATAAATTGTGGCCGCGCGGCATAAGCGTTGGACTATAAAGCCGTGGGTCCCAGGTTCGAATCCTGGGTCTGGCAAGTACTCATATTGTTTTTCAATTTGTGTGTGTCAGGGTATGGACCTAATAGGTTGAGCAAGTGGCTGACATCCATTTCTCGTAAAAAACAAAATCTGTCAATACAAAAACCTCCACTCTGTGGAGGCCCATATGATCCTATCAGGATCGGACATGGTCGAAAAAAAAATCTACAATAATTGGTAATTTCGTAATACGGCGAAAATTTAGGTTGGTAGAAATGTTGCTCAAATTCGGGTATGTTCATGCTGGCGGATACGCCGGAACCCAAAAATTCTTTATTGAAATATCAATCATATCAACATAACCTACAATTTTATTATTCACGTCATTGCGATTGCAGCATGCGGTAAAACAAAAAAATGGATGTTACTACTAGCTGCCACTAGCCACTCTATATTTAATTTGACAGCTCGCGGGGAACTATAAATCAAAGCGGCGGCCGTGACGTAATTATTTTTCAAAAGAGTCGGATCTTGCATCTCTATTCTCTGTATATGTAAAATTGACGTACTCTATCTCGCTCTAAAAGTTCACACAGCCAAGAGAGGGGCTGTTTAAAGATAGCACTTTTTGACAGTTCAGAAGGTTACCTTATTGTAATAATAATAATAAACTGCCTGAATACAAACAGTGATAAATGTGATATATTTATTACATACAGCTCTTTTTGGATGTATATCCTCGCAGGAGTTCCGTTTACTGGAGCGAATGGGTGCCCTGTCACCACCGCAGACGGAATTTTCATACTAAAACATTGGTTAAGATGGATTATTGATCGATAGTTATTTTAAAAAATGCAATCGTATTTGTTTTCTTGCTGCAAAACCTTGATTGAAAAAGTCCATTTGCAAATCTGTGTTTGAATGTTGTCAGTGTTTGGTTAAAAACTCTCATGTCTTTATCAACACATTCATCATTTAAATTTAAAAATAAAGTAAGTATTGTAATCAAATGTTTTTTCGTTTGTGCAATGACTTCATCCTGCCATTTTATGCAACCGCGAGACAGTCATGGCTGGCGACAGTGAAAAGAGATAAAAAATAATATATATTTATATAAAACTCACATCTGATCGCCGTTCACAATCTCCCTCTCTCTGTTTACATGTTTCAGTTGGGTGATCAACAAGTTGGCTACGTGACCGAAATAAACTTTCAAATAAAATTTCTTGGCGACGGAAGTCCTTAGGCCTGATTATTTACGATAATCTTTTTATTAGGTAGGTAAATTAAAAGTTTTCCCACCACTATAATCAAAACTGTTATATTTTTTTAACTGTTCCATGTTGTCGTTGACAAAAAAAGGCCAATTGTACACTTCTGTGCTTATGTGAAAGCCGGTCGCCAGAGACATAAACTGAAACCAGTTTTAGCTTATGACTAAATGATGGTCAGGCCATAAAAGCCAAGAAATACAAAGCCACTTGAATGTCCTCGAATTTTACCAATATTAAGTGCACGCTTCATTTACGTGACAAACTTTAATGCATATCATTATTATACAGACGTCTTAAACGTTTATCTCATATTTTTCCACACCCGATAGCTGTACATTCTAACAGCTACAGTCAGAAGGCAACCCATTTCCTTTATTTTTGTATTCAATGGTGCGTACAATACAATACAAATAATAAAGTATACAGTATAGAATTTTATCATCCCATAATGATTGCGGTTTTATTGTAAATAAAACTATTTGGTGTCTACAAAAAACCACAAATAACACGATCTTAATACTATATAACTATTTTTTGCTTATTTTAAAATGCTAGAACTGACAGGAAACACGTCGTGAAGTTGGCAACGTTGATTCTACACAATCACAATTTTACTTTACTCTGAACTTGAATATTATAATAGAATAGTAATAGCGTCAAAGAGTATGCCAATACTTTCATATACATACGGGTAGGAGGTACAACGTAGGGATTGCAATACCGAATGAAAATATCAATACCGGTTTTTCGGTATTTCTTATTGAATACCGGTATTAATACCGGTATTAGTTTAAAAAAACAGAAGTAATTACTATAATATATATGCATATAACAGTAAGCTACAGCTTTTACAGCTAAAACCTACCTACCTACCTCATTTATTATGTTGACATTTAAAAATATGTATTGATCGTAATATTGTAGAAATGGTGATTTTACAACGTTTTTATTAGCTCGTATTCTTATTTGTCCGGTACAAATCTTGCAATCAATTTTTAACTAACTTCCCGACTAGCTAGACATTTGAAACTTTTAGAATATATCAGAACACGATGCCAATGCATTTTTAATACTTTTAGCCTTCTTTAAGTAGAGTTGAATTCATTTTCAGTTACATCTGTTTTGTATGAAAAGTTATTTCGGAAGAAATCCGTAATCCAATCCACTATTATTGGTTACTAGGGGCTGGGGTCCTAGCAACTAAATTATTAATATATACGTACGTTACTATAGAAATCAAAATGACATTTCAGTATTATTTCTGGCAAGTCAAGTTTATATGATTCAACAGAAAATTTAAAACGTTGTATATAAAGAGTTCTTATCTTGTAATTATTTACAAATAATTTGAATATATTGATAATTTTAACAAACTAAATCCCCCTAAAAGGCTGGTTCATTGAGTGCAAAGATGTGCGACTGCAGGAAAAGCTACTTCAAAATTCAATGCTTAATTTTATTATAGAATAATTGATTGATATTATAGATTAATTATTGAGAAAACATCCGTGACAATATTTGTCACGGATGTTTTCTGTTTCGAAATAATATTATGTTGTATATTTATCGCGACAATTTTATAAATATGTATATTATTTGATGCATTTTGTTTTATTATTATTTCACTTCTGTTAGATTCAGTATATTTGCATTTTAGCACCACATAACTTATACTACACTCAATTTAATAGGCGATGCAGTAAGTACAAAGCAATGAAGATATAACATTAAATTCATCTTTAAAAACGTAAACGAGCGTGGTTTCTTAAAACTGAAAATTCCGGTATTTTGGATTTTTAAACCCGGTATTTTGGTATTGATAAATACTGGAATACCGGTTTCGAAATACCGGTATTGCAATCCCTAGCACAAAGGTAGCATTGCGATGAAATTGTTTTATTTTCATGTAAATAAATTTTATTCGTGTTTGAAAGAATTATTTATATTGCATTTTAAAAATATGCCTTCAATGCTTCTTTAATTCCATAAGTTATAATTTGTACAGGATACATAAAACAAAACGACAGTGTGTATCTACTATTTTGTTACAATAAGTCACTTGGGCGAAATTAAGTAATTTAATTAGCATAATGTAACCTTTTCATAGCGATCTTTTTACATCGTTTTTCTTAGCTTGTATTCTTATTTGTCCGGTGGTTCTTTCTCCGGTACAAATCTTGCAATCGATTTTTAACTAACTTCCCGACTAGCTAGACATTTGAAACTTTTAGAATATATCAGAACACGATGCCAATGCATTTTTTTAATACTTTTAGTCATCTTTAAGTTGAATTGAATTTATTTTCAGTTAATTCTGTTTTGTATGAAAAGTTATTTCGACACCATTATTGGTTGCTAATCGGATTGTTCTAGCAACTAAATTATTAATATATACGTGCGTTACTATGGAAATCAAAATGAAATGTCAATATGCTAGTCAAGTCAGGTTTATAGGATTCAACAGAAAATTTAAAAACGTTGTATATAAAAAGTTCTTTTTATCTTGTAATTATATTAAATCCGTTAACGTAGTGTTGGATAAAAAAAATAAACCATTGCCAAAGTTTCAAATAAATTTGTAAATACATAATCATATGAAAATATACATTAAGTACCGCATTTATTATATCCTAGGTCCTAGATACAGTATATTTATTAGTATTAAAAAAATAATAATATAAAATAAATATGCAGCAGCCGAATAAAAAAATCATACAGGAATGGCGCTATTATTAATTATTAGGTACTTTTAATGTTTTTTTTAATTAGTAGGATTGAGAAGATCATGTCTCTCCACGACTCGAAACCATATTATAATTATCTTGTTTTCCCTTATTTCTAGCGGTCTATGATGCGAAAACAGTGCTAAATTTGTGAATAACAATTGGACTTTCATTTTATAGATACGTAACTACCGGTGGCATGCAGTCCTATAGATGTTGTAGATGCATCATAGATAGGCGCACCCCTTAATAGTCCAATGATATTCATATTATATAGCATAATATATTTAAATGTTTCTCGTTTACGAAACACGTCTTTTGAAGAGCATCCCTCATTTCAAAAGTTACCACATAACACTCGTAAATACGCGTCGGTGTCGAGGGGTGGAGGTAGGCTACTAAGATTATACATAAAAATGGTGCACACTAAATTTATTCAGCCAATACTTATTTGTTTTCGTTGAATTAAGAATACATATTATTACAGATGGTGTTGGTTAGTTTTATTTTTTAAATCCATTAAGCTCTGCCTACGCAAAACCATAATCGATAAAAAAACATTCTTCTATCTATAAAGTATCTTTAATGATGTATGATTTAATGGCGTAATTTTAAATGTTTTATAGATTACAGAATATTTTGTCGATTATCTACATGGCTTGGATTGCGCAGGATTTAATTGAATTAATAAAACAGCAAACACTTTCAAATTGTAGTTTTATGCCGTGTCCACATTGGCAACAAGTCATAATTTCTTATGAAGTTTAGTATATTATACACTACTTATTTCGGATCTTAACAGCCTTCCTCCATCCTTCGCCACTGATGCGTATACTGTATCTAATAATGGACATTCAGTTTTAAATGGGATATTTATACATTTAGATTTTAGAACATCGTTAATGTTTTCTTAGCATATCAACATACTAATATAACCACAACACGATTAATTATGTTAGCGAGGAAGATTGAGAAAGCTTCTAAAATAAATTGTTTTTGTTCAGCGCCTATCACCAAAGTTAATTCTAAATGTGAAGACAATAATGAAGTACCACTCTCGTATACATTAAATTTGTCTATTTCAACTCAGATAATGAATAGGTTTAAAGTAGTTATTTAGTTTTGTATTGCATTGTATATTCCCTCGGGGCCTCCTAGAATAACATCAAGAAATTAACCCTCTCTCGCGAGGGGCCACCTGTTATTTAAAAATACCACTTTAATTGGTAGAATGAGATGTTTTCAATTTAAAATGGCTTCCAGATAGCAGACTATCGTGATAATAATTTAACCATGATGACATTTTGTTCACCAGCCGCCTAGCTCTCTTGTCTAGTTTATTTATTGCCATGGCCGTATTCAAATTTTACTGAAATATGGTCACCACATTTATTTTATTTTTTTATTACGATGTTCCTAATATCAGTTAAGTAATTAAGTTTTTTTTAAACTATTGTGTAACTATATACAAACAAATAAATCATTTTTATTCTGAACATAAATAACTGTGTAAAAAATAACGTACATACGTACGTCTTCTTTATATTATAATATCAAATGAATATTAATTGTATGTAAACATTGGAAACCATTTTACCCTGTTTATGCTACTTCCGTAAAAACTTCCGTAAAAAAAAATTCCGACCATGTCCGATCCTAATAGGATCATATGGGCCTCCACAGAGTAGAGGTTTGTATTAACATATTTTGTTTTTTACGAGAAATGGATGTCAGCCACTTGCTCAACCTATTAGGTCCATACCCTGGCTCACACACAAATTGAAAAACAATATGTGTACTTGCCAGACCCAAGATTCGAACCTGGGACTTAGTCCTAGTCCAAATGTGTAATATTATCTATTAAATACGCAAGTACGACGACTGGCAGTATTAAAAATATTTCAATGTCTTACCGCGAAAACGATTTTCTTGCCATGTCAATAAAAATATACGAATCTAATGTACCTTAATATATTTGATTAACTATTTTTATTTTAGGAAGTTCAAGTTAGTTACAACAAAAAATCTTGGAGTGATCCGTGACGTCGGTTAGTACGAGGGTGGGTCAATAAGTCCTTAGAAAAGCCGACAGGTGGCGCGACTAGTACTGTAAGCGGTTTGTTTTCATGCAGCGGCACTACCGATTCAGTATGCTGCGAAGTTTCAATCAGATTGGTCGGGTTGTTGTGTGTTTCTCGTACATTTAAAAAAAAAAAGTTGCTTGTGGAAAATGGAAAAATGGAAAATGGAGAAAATTGAGTTTAGAGCTGTTATTAAACATTTCACGGCATATCTGCTCCTTCACTTGCAACTATTTATAACTGGTTAAATGAATTTAAACGTGGTCGTACATCAACAAAGGATGAACCACGCTCAGGACGTCCTGTAGAAGTGACTACACCAGAAATGATCAATAAAATCCACGATATGGTGTTAAGTGACCGAAGATTAAAGTTGAGTGAGATAATTGAGGTTACAGGGATCTCAAAAGGTAGCGTCATTTCTATTTTACATGACAAATTGGGCATGAAAAATATTTCTGCAAGATGGGTGCCGCGTTTGCTCACAGTCGACAATAAACGCAATAGGGTGGTGGCCTCTAAAGCCCTGTTGTCGCTCATGCAACGCAATCCGGATGATTTTTTTCGTCGCTTTGTGACTGTAGATGAAACATGGATACACCACTATACTCCCGAGACGAAAGAACAGTCAAAGCAGTGGATTGCGAAGGCAAACCATGTCCAAAGAAGGCGAAAACTGTGAAATCAGCTGGTAAGGCTATGGCTACTGTATTTTGGGATGCACGTGAAATTATTTTCGTTGACTATTTGGAAAAAGGAAAAACAATAACAGGGGATTATTATGCATCTTTATTGGACCAGCTAAAAAACAAAATTGAAGAAAAACGGCCTCATTTAAACAGGAAAAAAATCCTCTTTCATCAGGACAATGCCCGTGTTCACACATGTTTACGATCAATGGCTAAAATTGAAGAATTGAAGTTCGAATTGGTCGACCACCCACCGTATTCGCCAGATTTAGCCCCCAGTGACTTTTTCCTTTTCCCAAACTTAAAAAATTGGCTAAGTGGACGACGTTTTTTTTCAAATGAAGAAGTCATCGATCGGACAAATGCTTATTTTGAGGACCTTCCGAAAACTTATTTTTCTGACGGTTTAAAAAAAATTGAGAAACGTCTAACCAAGTGTATTGAGCTCCAAGGAGATTATGTTGAGAAATAAAAAAAAAATACAAAAAAAAAACTGTTTTAATGCTTTTTTCTAAGGAATTATTGACCCACCCTCGTAATTAAAGTACCTATCTACTTTGATTTAAAATACAAAAGCCGATCGCCAATAGTAGCTCAATTTGGAAAGCATTTCAGTGATTATTAAAAAGGCATTAGTTAAAATTTGTCACAACTAAATATGACTCCTTTAGCATGGTGATTATATGTGCATGGTCGCGATATCCGAGATTCAGGTTTGATTCCTGCGGGGAGTCTTACTTTTTACAAAAAGATTTTTTCTATTGGTTAATACCTGTATTTTCTCAGAAGTGTTTTCAAAATAATGTGTCTACTGTAAATGTGTACTTATACTATATTCACAATGAGTAAATATACATATTCCGTTAAACACTATTTAAAGTTAGTATTAATTATTAATTTGTAATTATTTAATTGTGCCGTTACCATATTTATTGTAAAATCAGAAAGAGCAAATCGAAAATTTTAAACTTTTAATTGACGTGTTATTCTTTTTTTAACTTAAGATTTGTATGGATCTCGGGCTAACTAAACCTATTAGAATTAATCAATAAGTTCGCATCTCCATTTTAGGACATAATATATTAATTAAAGTTACGTCCTCGCTCAAGCAATCAATATAATTATTATATGACTTATATGAGTGCATCTACCCGCTACCGGGTAGTTAAGTTACATTTAAAACATATATTCTGTATATTTCCCCTAATGAGATCCATATCGTTCCGATAATAGGCTCCCAGCGAGATACCATAACCCTTTGTTTGGAACCGAAAGCACTTAAATAAATTCTTCACGTTTGTTACCGCATTCCAAATTTTCATCTGCATTGTAGAATCTCGGAGATGGGGATATAATCACCACAGAATTCTCTGACCCAAAATAACACTAGTCTTAACTTTTTTTTGTAAATAATATGGAAGTCTGTTCAACCTCTTAGTTCCTAAACTTTCGACATCTGTGTACCCCTTCTATAATTTTCGTAACACTGAGTATCCCTCGTCAAAAAAAATATATAATAAGCACATACTTTAATAACAATCAAAATATATTAATTTTTTCCTTTCCTATACTTATAAACAAAAAATTAATAAAAGAAAAATAAAATTCATTCATAATAAAATATAAATAAAAGTCATATTATAAATAACATTCATTATAAGCAATGAGAAGGATGAAATTGTTAATGTTCAATTCAATTCAATTCAATTCATTTATTTTTTAACATATTGTGGACATTACAAATTATAAGTTTAAGACGTTCACAACATGACATTTAGAAACAAAGATATATAAATATAACAGTATTACATAAAAAAAGAGATATATCAGTAGATGAATTAGATAGGTACAAGGAAGTACACCGGATGAGCTAAGCAGACCCTATTTTAAGATTTTATAAAACAACATCCACCTAAACTCATTATCACGTAGGTGGAATATATCAACACCCGAAGCAATTTCGTTGAACATAGTTATCACTCTCCCAATTGGCATTACCAGTGGCAGGTTGGTTCTGCACCTTGGGAGAATAAACAACTGGTGGTCTCTATTTCTAAGATAGTTATCAGGGACACACAGGTCAACACTGCCCAGAATGGCAGAGTTCTCATTTATACCTTGTAGAAGTCGAAAAAAATACGTAGCTAAATAAAGATTTCTTCTAAATTGCAGACTGCAGTATGTAAGCATGCCTAAGAGTAGTATCCATACAACCTCAAGTAAAGGAGTCTCAAGAATTTCTTCTGTACCCTCTCCACCATAAGGCCATACTTCAACTGGTGCGGTGCCCAAACAATAGACCCACTCTCAAGTCTGCTTCGAACTAAAGAATTAAATAAAAGTTTTAATACCGTAACATCTGAAAAGACCCGGGAAGTACGCATGACGAAGCCCAACATTTTAAGCGCTTTGTTACAAATGGTAACTATATGGCTAATAAATGTCAGTTTACTCTCAAACGTAATGCCAAGATCCCTTACAGATGATATTCGTGACAGAACTCTGCCATGCATCGAGTATTGGAAAAACAACACTTTTGAGGCTCTGGTAAACGATAAAAGATTGCATTTATCAATATTGAATTCTAGTTTGTTACGCCTGCCCCAATTTAATACATTATCTATATCAAGTTGGAGCTGACCACAATCGTCCAAGGTGACAACTTCCAAAAAGAGTTTCAAGTCATCAGCGAACAACAAAAACATAGCATTTTTTATTACCAATGCTATGTCATTTATAAAAATCGTGAACAGCAACGGCCCTAAGTTTGAGCCCTGGGGGACACCAGAAAATGTGTAAAAGGTCTGTGACTGATAAAGGCCGTACGATACGTATTGTTGACGGTTCCTAAAATAACTCCCGAATAGTTTCAAAAATCGATCCCACAAACCAATAAGTTGGAGTTTTTCCATCAGGATGTCATGATCGACCTTGTCAAATGCTTTCGAGAAGTCATTGTAAGAACAGTCAACCTGGTGGCCTCTATCCAGTGCCGATGACACATAATCGGTAAATACCATCAGGTTAGTTTCCGTTGATCGGCCTGCTCTAAATCCATGCTGTTCATTTATTATGAATGACTCAAGAGAGACAGATCATCATAATTTGGTTCCCTGGTTGTTAATTTCAATCTGAGATGCGGTTCCACATCCAAAAGCCTGTTCCTTTTTTTGACTTAATGTCTACAAATGCTGAAAAAGCAACTTCACATAGATATGAAGTTGGAAAAGGCAAGATGTATTTCAGGACTCTCTGTTAAACTGGATGCATATTATGTTGAATTCGCAACCAGAATGATGTTAAAGTACACTCCTTATATTTATTTTTTAAGAATCCGTCTGAAGCCAATTCCAACAATTACTCTTCTTCCGCATGCGATAAACCTTCAAGCATGGATGTTGTATTGATGTCGTAATGCATGTTGCACCAGGCGTAGCCAAAGCCCGGTGCAGCGCGTACCCCCACTAAACTCTTCCCTTACCCCAGGGGATACGCGTACCACTCTTTGGGAAACACCTAAGGCTTAGGAGATACATAGATCTATATATAAACCTACTACGATATAACCTAAGTATTTCTTATTTTCTGCATTTTGCTAGAAATTATCGCGTGTTTTGTAAAACACTTACGTATTTAATTTATCGCGTCAAAGGTCCGTTTGGTCTTCTGCTATCTTCTCACACCCCAGGGATAAATACCAAGTTTATTATTTACCCAACATCCGTTCGCAACAACGTGCCGTGCATTCTGCAATTTTCATCGTTTTAATCAACTGGAGCATTATTTTATAATAAGTTTACGTTCCACATTTTATGTAATAATATTTGCGTTGACTTAATGTAGTCATTCCTAATCGTTTTGTATGGCGGAACATAATATCAGGATACCTTTATTTGGCCCACAAAAAGGCCCCGAGGGATAAATTTTAATGTTTAATGTGTAACTAAACTATTGGATGAATGTATCAAAATATATCAATTGAAATTGTTATATACCTATACATCCAATCCAAACGTAACGTATTAGCGTCGGAGGCGTAAATTGTTATACACATTTGTCAAAAATGAACGGGCAGAATAATATATCACAACTAACAATAAAAAATATAAATCAATCCTGCAACTTTAACGTTAACGTGCATATTTCAACGCTTTGATATAATTTCTTTTATTTTGTTAACTGTCAGTTCATGGTGGAACTGCATTGTAATAGATTAGGACCGGGATTAAAAGTGGAATAAGTACCACAAAAAATTGCGTTTTATTTAATAAAAAACAACAATGCTTTGATATAAATTAATTCACCGGTGTGTAATAAATAGCTGGCGACATTCAATACTTCATTGCTAATTAGTAATTACTACAAAAAAATCATCACAAGTAACAGCGGCACACCCACTAAAACGTCGGGACGTTGAATTTAGACCCGCTATAAACCGTACGGGGATGTAGCGAATCAAGAGGCAATGGTCCGATGTTCTGGTAGGCGAAGAACAACACTCTCGTTTCTTAAATAATAGTTATGGCACTTGAAACTATATTTCATCGTTTCAATGTTTAATAATAGGTCACATTGAAGATTTTTTTAAAACTATATTATTAGGTACCAGAATGGTTATAGCTTTTTTTGCAAGCTTCCGCGAATTCTAGGGATCTACGGAGCCCGATTGAAAAACACTGCCTTAATGAATACTATTATGAAGCTTTTCCCTATGTTCTTCCAAGTATTTTAATATTATTCTTTTGTTTTCTTTTTCAGTTGCAAGTTGCCGTTTGAGTGGATCACATTTAATTAAGGTAAGCATCTGAAATACTATGAAAACATTTTTTTCATTAATTACATTTAAGTTATTGCCAACTAATAGCCAGGGCTGCATGAGCTATAACTGAGGCTCCCCAAATTGGTGAGGGCTCTAGGCCCTGATAAGTACCTACATTGAAAATATCCTCGAAAACACCTTGAATCTACGAAAAAACCCCGCGTTGATGAATTTATGCATTTATGGGATCCAAAGTAACAATCTTGTAAATGTATTGTCAATTGAATTTTTGTTTTGATAGTGCCTAATTATTTCTACTCGCACAAGCCTAGTACAGACCAAGATACATCTGTCGGTGAACAAATAAACATTGTATTAAAACTGTTCGCAAACATTTGTAATATAAGAACATTTTATTATTTTTATACAAATGTTTTTGTTTATGATAAACAAGTCATAATTTATTGTGGAGGAGATTTTTAGTGCTTCGTCACAAGTAGCGACACGTGATCAGGTATAGATTTGATTAAATCGCGCAAATGTTTATGGTGTGGACTGTCCAAACTACAGTTAATTAGGTAGTAGTGTTTGCAAGTGTGGGTGTGTGTTAAGTTCTGATGTTTACAGATAGTTGGGTAATTATCGTTTCATGGACAATATAATGTTGGTTTAAGTTTAAACTAAACAACGCAAGGTAATTCCATAGTAAAAGTATGTTTAAGAAAGAAAAAAATGTAAGATAGTGACTATTCTAGAATAATCAAAATTGGTAATTTTATAAAAATAAATAATATGTAGCGATTATACCACTCAGCATTACAAGTGTGACACACTTCAATATTTACGTTTTGTTGTCAAAACAAAACAAGTAGCAGAAGCGATAGTCAGCATTTCCTCAATCATAGCTAGATCAATAGTGTGTATTATGATTGCGAAAATGTCTCTTGTAATGTATGGACTGCATTTGTATAAATAGTAAGGACGATCCGTAACTCGTCACTCGGCTCACTACTCATCAGGAGTCCGGTCACTCGACGGAGCCAACCGTCATTCCACTTCGGTCCAATTTCGCGGTCCTACTAATCTCTCGTTAACATTAGTCTCGTCAGTACATTCGTACCCGCGATTATAACATCACTCTATCATCGACTGACTACGACTTTATCCGCCACACATCTCATTCTCACCAGTCAGGGACGGCTCTAGTAAAGGAGCAAAGTGTGCAGTGCACTCCCGTCATAGATTAAATAAAAATATATAGGTAATATAAAACCCCCATGTATTCAGAAAAATGCGATATCGAAAACTTATGCGAAATCACTCATTTTAAATTCCGCGCGTTTTCGAACAATGGTGACGCAAGCGTTTCAACACTTCGCCTCAGCCACCCATACACACAAATGTCGAAAAAACAATGTCGATGAGACGCGACCAATACACACGTAATAATTCCATCGATGCAGGAGCATTATTCGAAGTGTTCCTTGAATTTACGCACATTTTTCACGCATACATTTATAGCGGACAACCACAGCGACAAAAGAAATGAAGCTTGTAGAATCAAAATCACCAAAGTTCTATAAGACTACATGAGTCTTCGTTGGAAACGATGTTTTTCATATTCTTTTCATTTCAAGTACAGTGCACCGGCCGAAAGCACACACACATAAGCTAGTCATTTGGACTTTATACACAAACCTCACAAACCAATATGAATATTCCTACATATAACTCAGGCGACGCGTCGAGGTACAGTTGGAAGCCTAATTATTATAATGAAATGACGAACTTCATGTCGATGCATATTGTGTCAAAAATATAATCATATTCACGACTGTGAGTTTGGTTGATATAGTCTATGGGTTGATCGTTCGACAGTTGGGTTTATAATATAGATTTAATAGTATTTACAATGAGTACCGTGTATTCAGTTGCATATATTAAGGACAATCGTCACGATTTTTCCAAACGAATTGATATTAAAGTGGCAGGCCGTCCTTTGCCATGTATAAATTTAATTCAAAAGTGTACAGTGAAATCGAAGATTGTTAATCGGAAATTTAATGTGCAAATGTATTCAAAAACACAATGGCTTTGCGGATGTAATATTCTTAATACCCTATTTTGTTTTCCGTGTCTGTTGTTCGGCGGAGATGTTAACTGGACGGTCCATGGGATTCAAGACTTGGTCCACCTGTCAGTAAAAATCAAAAAACACAGTGGTTCAGAAAAACATATTTTAAATGAAATGCAACTTGCAGTCTTGGGAGAAATAGATATACGTTCACAATTGGATGCAGGGTACCGTTTATCTGTGAAACAATTTAACGAACGTGTTGACAAAAATCGTTATATTTTATCCAGATTGATTGACTGTGTGAAGTTCTGTGGTGCATTTGAATTAGCTCTTAGAGGACATGATGAATCTGCAGATTCAAATAATCCAGGTGTTTACCGAGGGCTTATTGACTTTGTCTCGGAAATTGACATAGCCATGAAACAGCATTTGGAGAGCAATAGTGTTTTTAAGGGTACGTCAAAAACGATTCAAAATGACATTTTAGATTCGATTCTAGAGGTGTGCCGTAACGAAATTAAAAATGAAATATCACAAAGCAAGTTTGTAGCTATACAAGCAGATGAAACAACGGACATATCTACTACAGAACAACTTGTTTTGGTCATAAGGTATGAACTACGCGGACAGATACATGAACGATTCTGGAAATTTATGACGCCGAAAAACCACACTGCGGCAGGTTTTGCATCTGAAATTTTGAAAGAACTAGAAGTTCTCGACATTAAACAAGCACAACTAATTGGCCAGAGTTATGACGGCGCATCCGTGATGAGTGGCCGATTAGGTGGTGTACAGGCTTTGATAAAAGCTTCGTATCCACACGCACACTTCATACATTGTTATGCACATCAATTGAATTTGATAATGGAAAGAAGTGTTTCAGCTAACACCATAGTCCGAAACTTTTTTGCTAATTTACGAGCGTTTCCAATTTTTTTTTCGAGGTCTGCGAAGCGAACTGATATCTTGAAAGAAATAGTTCATAGAAAAATACCAGCAGCACCAACAACGAGGTGGAATTTCAATATAAGAACAGTTACTGTTGTGCATACTTATCGCGATCAGTTAAAAGAGTGCATGGAACACATTTTAGAATCTGAAAATTTAGACGCCGATACCATTAATCAAGCTGGAATGTTGTTACGGTATTTAAACGAAGACAATTTTAACTATTGGTTAGATTTCTTTGCCAAAATTATGCCAAACTGTGATATACTTTTTAAACAACTTCAATCGAGGTCAAAGGACGTGTTGGAGATAAATATGGACATTGAACACTTTACGCGTGCTATACAATGTATTCGTCAAAATAATCATATGTCACAAATTCAACCATCGAAAAAACGTCGTCCCAATGATTTACCTCATTCTGTAATATGCAATGAAGTATGCGACATTATAGTGAACCAAGCGAAAGATCGTTTCGAATATAAAGGTCATTTAGTAATAGCCAAATTGTTTTTTAGTGAAAAGTTCCGGGATTATCATACAAATTTTCCAACTACAGATTTTAATACGGTAACCACATTATACGACATTATTGACAAATTTAAACTTAAAAATGAACTAATAGTCTTATACAGTAGAGAAGATTTCTACGTTACTGATGGAGCATTGTCGATACTTCAACTTTTCACTAATAATAATTTACTGGAAGTATTTAGTGAAAGTGTTACCCTATTAAAAATAATTTGTACAATTCCGATGACTTCAGTGGAAAGTGAGCGTTGTTTCTCAACTTTAAAGAGGGTTAAGTCATTTTTGAGAAATACCATGTCTCAAGGCAGGCTAAATGCTCTTGCGATGCTTAGTATAGAAAAACAATTGATATCGTCAATACCAGACTTTAATATTCGTGTTATTGACGTGTTTTCAAAATCCAAGGATCGGAGGATGGACTTCTTGCATAAATAGGTGAGTCTTTTTTGCACTCCCTCATATTCTTGTTACCGGCCGCCACTGCTCACCACATGTTATAATTTTTATATATTAATATATGTAATTGACTTCGGTAAACATAAATTAAACTTTGATCAAAGAAATAGGCTAATCAACTGTCTAGCACTTCAATTACATAGGTACATATACCATTTCGCGTTGATTCGACCACATAATCAAAATTTAGAAACGTTTTTCTATTTGAATTGTAAGGCATTGAAAGATTTCCATACTTGCACAATTTTAATTACTGTATTCGAAATTACGAAATTACGAAATTTGAAACATTTACGAAATCCCTTATTGTTAACATGCAACGTAAAGAGGCGTATATATAGAGTGCAAAAGCCGCCAGGTGACTTAACCCTGGCATTTCCCTCTTAGGAGGAGAGTGAATTGAAAAAATAAAATGCGAGTTTCGTGCCCTCAATAGCACCCTGGGCAATAACTACATTGCCAACTTCACTACGCTGAATTGATTCTACGCACGGCATATCTAAATGCAGGCGCGGATTCACGTAATGTTTTGCTCATTATGATTTTATGTGTTATGTGAATCCTCCAAAAGTTTTAATTCGCACAACTTTCTTTACACTGTATTTTAAATTCGAAACGTTCGTTGCTTTATCTGGAATTTGGATAAGTATATCAATTGAATGGGTAGTCTTGTATTTGCGTTCTATATCGTGTATAAAAACAATGAATAAAAAGATTTACAGCGATTACTAAATAACTGACTTTACTCTACAACGCTCCAGCATCGGAGAATAGGACAAACACACAGTTGCGACATTTTCCCTCGATCGAGCGTCACGTCCTGGACTTCTTCCATGTGGTAAATGCAATGCTAAATATTACTTCTATTTTCACCGGTCCGTAGGTGTACGAAGGTTGGGAGACATTGGTTTAGAGTCACGTGAACTCATGAGTATTTACACGGTCGTACCAGTGTACACAACGTACGGTTTATGTTGCTATGGATTATTTTATAAAAAAAAACAATCCACTCCTGTCTATCTGCGGCAGACTGATCTCGACACACCTGTGCTTAACCTTTTATACGCTCTACTAAATTGTAGCCAAAACATGGCGATATAATTCGAGGGTAGGCAGTTGGGGTGACCGGAGCATCTGTGCATTTCTCTGTTCCTATCCCATCCATCTTCTAATGGCGAGCATTTCTACCTTTACTTAACCAAACAAATGCCACAGGTATTTAGTACCTGCCAAAATTTACACCAGCTTATAAATAATAATATATTGCGTGTAAGTGTATGTACCTTACAAAATTGATAATGGTTGATTACGGTGTTTTCAGTTCATGGTAATTTTAATTCCATGAATGTACACAAAATAAAACTAATTTAAAAGGAACATTGGATATTGGATCAAAATGGAGTAATTAATGTTTTTGTTCAGAAAATATCACAATATCAAATTTCTTGGTGTATTGATGAATACAAATTGCGTAATTGTGTAAGCCGGCTCTCACATCTAAATTCACCTCGTCTGCCGCACAGCCATAAATCAAACCTTCCAAGAACGTCGATCCGATGTTGCATATGAAGACCGCGCACATCTACCTAGTGACAGTCGCACGTAACCTTCGAAACGTATGGATATTTGGATGCCGCGATCGGCGAGCGGGTATAGGAATAACCAATGCGTAGGTGCATTCGACCAATCTGCGGAGCTCCATTTGGCAACGTGTGTTTTGTGAATAACGATGACGTCACATCGACGTATTCGACACGTTGCAGGCGGCGAGTTTTGATGTGAGAGCCGGCTAAAGGCTATTTCCCTTTATGTCTTTTCTTTTATGGGATAAAATTTGATTTACAGGTGCAATGATATTCAAAAATTAATGTCGTATCTCAATAGTTAAACTCCAAATGTGGGTTCAGTCAATACTCGATAGCTACTTAATTTGTCACACCGATTTAATACATTATAATAGTATTCTTGATGATGGTGTGATTACCGAATTATCTAAATAAATATATAATTATTATTATAGGTATGTACTATTTGTAAAATTGAATTCTTCTCAAGTGAACGCAATATCAACGTGAGTGTGCAAACTTATGATTCATTATGAAAACATTCTTACTAATTTTACAGAAGGTAATCTATGCGTCAACTCTCACCAAAAGGTCTCACCGTGGAAAGTACCTAAGCGATGGTGCCCACAGAACGCGTCGGGCGCGCGAAGTCGGCGAATGCAGTGTTTATTCATAACCATAATCACACGTCTCTTCCCGCGCATTACCCTTCACCTATGTACTAAGCGGCCCAAGCAGCACAAAATAAATATTATTACAGCGCCTCTCATAACAAAGCAATAAAAATATTATATTATTTCGGGCTTGTAATTAAAATTTACGACGACATTATTCAACCAGCGAAATATAATGACACGGAATAAAATAAAACAATGACTTCTCTGTAATTAAATAATTGCTTTCCGCCTGTCCATCGACGATGCCTCGCGCAGCGTGTTTTTGCTCGCTGTGTTCAATGAATGGACTCCATTGTATTTTCTTTCATTCGTATCGCCGAGAAGCGGTGATTCGCGAAAAAACGATGATTCATGCGGCGCGCGCGTATAATGCGTCGCCAAATCCAGTGGGCGCTGGCGTATTTGATTACGTTGTATTTTCGATGATTTATGCGCCACTTGTAGAAATTTTGCGCGAGCGCCGCACTCGCTGCGTCAATGGGCTTTATGCCTAATAGAACCTGCCATTTAGATTCACTGTAATCAAATAAACGTAGATAGAAACCAGAATAAACATATCGATTCTTGTTAGGTTGACGAAACTTTTCTTTGGGTGGATTAGCCAAGAAAGGGAAAATAGATATGTATCCAATCGCTAGGCCTACACATAAAGCTGTTTAAAAATATTTAAAATTAGGAATGGTAGAACATTGAAAAACCAATCGATACGAAATGTTGTTTACTTTGAGGCGTTCACGTTATTTTCGGCACGCGTTAACATGTTTATATTGTATACAAAAACATATCAATTTTCATAACTTGACGCTTCTAATAATACCCAGTTTACATAATTTTACACTGAAATAACGGTTATGTCCTAAATATTTCCGCGAACGAGTGTAAAATTTTAATCATTATAAAAATAGCGAAGTCAAACCAAAACTATTAAATTATACGAGCTGTATTTTATTATTTGTCTATTAAATTATTCGATAATCAGCAGCATCCTTAGCTTTTATATGAATCATAAGACATACTACACTGTCATCCAAATAAATTGAAATTACTCAGTTGCAAATTAATATTATGATCGAACAACAACTAAAACATAATTTACAGTACACAATATAACGTACTATTTATATAATAATATAAATGGCATTTTTATATTAATAATATAATAATAAACTTGTATTTGCCGATGATCATTTAATGTTGGTTGGAACCGATTAGTATATAATTTCATACGAAAAAAATCGAGTAATTTCATCTTTCGCTTTAATTGTAATTCAAATTATATTTTCTATATTCATAATAACGATCATGTGAAGTAGTATTTGACTTAGAAATTTATTATTGTCCATCTATATTATAATAATATTATGGACGTAATTCATTTTTGGACGGGCATACAAAACAAGTGCGAGTGCGAGAATACAGACTAGCAACTCAATCGTGATACACGGTTCCTTTGAGATGTTATATGTCGCGATAACTGGCAAGATGTATTATTGGCAGTGTACAAGCTAGGTGACGTAATTAATTTTTGAATGGCGATAACTTCGCGTAGTCGAGAATCTAGCGAGTGGTTGCGCTTGTCGCGCGATAGATGCCAAGCCGCGAATCCATGTGGACGGCTTAATGAAGTCACATGTACCTAGAATGGAAACTAGTCAAATCGAGCCATCTGGACAAGGCATTAGTCGCTCAGTTAAGTACTTAATTTCAATGGGTATATGAATGCGAACGCCGCTCTAAGGGTGTCAGAAAGGGGTTTGTTTAGCTGAGAGCTAGTGCATAATATGTTCAGTATATAAATACACACCGAAATCTAGGCCAATGTGACTAAAAATTTTCAAAATGAACAATTATAAATTTGATTGTTTTTTGATTTAGTTTATAAAATAGTCACTGAAATATCTACTTCAGCATGTACCTATGGCGAATAGAAAAATGTTGCGTCCGTGGATGAGTTATTTTTACAATAATCCGTAGCTATGTATATTCAACGTCTAATAAATGTCACCCTATCCGAAAAGTGTTTCTTTATTTTTCCTAAGCTTTTGAAGGCTTTCCAAGCTAAAATATAATATTGTGGCTACAATATAAACACCGGCTTATTGTCTGTCAATAATAATTAACACTGACATCTTTATAAAGCTTAATCACATGAAAAAATCATAATAAGTTTGCAATAATCTCTTTCTTATAAAATGACAAAACACGAGGCTTCCTGTATAAACACCTATATATACATACTTACTGTTCATTTATTTTTACGTATACAAGGTAGGTATCCTGGAAAATTTTCAGTATACCTTGTATACGTAAAAATAAATGAAGGAAATACAACCCTAATTACGTGTTGTGTCGACAATCAAAGCTGACAACTGTATAATGGTTAGTCACCGATATAAATACATAAGTATGCAATGCCGTATTATATAACATCAAAACACAGTGCCCGTGTTTAACCGGGTTGAATGGCATGGTATGTAGAGACGCTAGCGCATCGACGTCGGTTTGTGTCGTCGATTTTAAAATTAGAGTAGAAACCGACGCCGACGACGCTCGTAAGATAGATGCGTCACCACCCTCTTCGAACATCGCGTCATCGTATGTAAGGTATTGCAACATAGTGACAAATTCATGCACCGTGTCATCGAGTCACGATGCCAACTGATTACATACACTTGGCACTATTGATTCAACTGTTTTTTTTGTATGCATATTAATTGATAATTAAAATATATACAATATGATAAAATATCTGACAGCAACTAAAATTTGATCAATAATACACGCACGAGTATAAAAATATGTCGTTTTTTTTCATACATCTTCTACAACAGGAATGTCTAACTTTAAGAGCTGTGTATGACTATTCAGTAAAAACTGAGAGTGGTCTACCTCTACCATCGGAATTCTTCAACTTGTATAAAGGTATTATATTTTACTGAAGACACTAGTACGGAACAAATTGAACGACAATTCCCCGTGTAAATGATAAGTATAATAATAACATAAATTCTTTTAGGAGCTTACTGTATTATCGTGTCCGTTCAGAAGCTTCTGAATTTTCACGCAATAATTGGTACTTGCATGGCGGATGCGCATGCAGTAGGACGATAGTGGCGGAACTGCCGGAAGAAATACGAACCACACCGCACAAAAAAAATTGACGTTTACTGATTATCTACGAACCTGTCTAAAACTGTCAAATAGCACCATACAATCACAACATCGCGTCTCGCTTACGCTTGAAGAATGAGATTGGAGAGACAGTCGGCACTTTTAATTGCGTGTTTAAACAACATTTATTATCGTGATAGTTTAAAATACACAATATCGGTGTCAGTAAATCCATGCACGTGTACATACGAATACGTGCACGATACACTTTTTTTTTTAATAATTGCACGCTTACATGAAAGTATTGGTTTACTACCTATATATTTTCAAATAAACCAGAACCACTGAATTTGCAAGATATAAAGGGCCAATATTATTTTTATTCCTAATGAAACAATAGACCATAATAAATAGATGTGAATAATATTAGTAACATAATCTGGGAATCGTATTTTTTAGTTAATTAATAAATTAATAGATATTATGTGAATTCCTGTTGGTAAATTCATTGTAGTGTGATATGACTGCCATCAAATCAAAATATTATGATTTTATATACGTATATAAGTACTAGGCCAATCCATGTGGTCAAAGTACCCAATATAATTTTTATATCGTAATAAAAGATTGATAGAATTTTCCGTATTCACAAAGAAAGTGTCACTCTAGCCTTCTTTGTCTTTCACGTGAGCGTATATAATATATTAATAATTATTAATATGTATTCTTACTAATTAGTTAAAGCATGGCGGTTCGCACACAATTATTCAATGCAATGCAAATACACAATTCCAATATTATCACTACGTTCAATATTGATATGTCAATATTACTCCAATCTCAAAATTTCATTACATATTGACGACAAAGAAGTAACAAGTATTTTGTGCAGGAACGGTAAGTACTTTAATATTAACATCTTACAATAATGTTTTAGTCGATAGTTAGGTTGTACATATCGGTTTTAATAGTATGTTCCAATATCAAGACTACAAGAATAAACGATTTGTCCTTGTTTTCAATATTTGCTACTAAATATTATATTGTGTTTGTTCTGCATACACCAGTGCAAATAACATAATTTTATATGTATGTATCTCAATTAAATAATGTAGATAAAATTTAATAATGGAATGTGGTGGCGTTTAGTTTGTAGGTGCGAGCTCAACATCAAACTCAAACATATAAATATTTTTATGGAAGGCCATATTCATAATTTTTATGGTATATTATATACATACATAGTAAATAGTATTTTCATATAGATGTTTTTAAACAGTTTTAATAGGTCACATCAATAAAAGAACCTCGTATAATACCGCTAACCTATTTTGTCAATAGGAGTTCATTATTATTGATCTGTCGGTATGGTGGGAACCTCATCTTTTATTTATTTTGTAACAGGTAAACTAGCATTGTCTCTATTTAAGGATTCACTCCTATCTAGTTAAATAAAACCGCTACGAACATTTATTTGATTGGAAGTTTCAATAATTAAAAATATTATTTATTTGTTCCATTATTTAAAATTCTCACTTGTATTGTATCATTGAAATATAGCGTAGTTACCAGTGGCGAAGGGTGGAGGTAGGCTGTTAAGATCCGCCATAAATAGTGCACATTAAACTTTTTCAGACATACATATTTGTTTTCATTGAAATAAGACTACAATTTACAGATAATGTTGGTTAGATTTAAAAAAATCAATTAAACCCTGAAAAACCAAGCCATAATAGATAATAGTCAAAAAATACACGTCTATCTATAAAATATCTAAAATTATGCAATTAAATCATACATAACTTTGAGCATTTTATAGATAGAATAATATTTTTTATTTATTATAGTTTGATTTACGCAGGACTTAATGAATTAAAAAAATGAACCAACAATATGTGTAATATGTAGTTTTAATCCAACGAAAACAAATAACTATGAGTGAAAAATTGTGCACAATTTTGTCGTATTGCCCAAATTAGACCAAATCTATTATGGTTTCGTTTAGGCAGAGTTTAATTGATTTTTAAAAACTAACTAACACCATCTGTAAATTGTAGTCTTAATTCAATAAAAACAAATACATATGACTAACATAGCTTAGTGTGCACTATTTATAGCGAATCTTAACAGCCTACCTCCACCCTTCGCCACTGGTAGTTACTCTCAATAAGAATGCAGAATAAATCTCAGAGCATCTTATTTTTAATTCATAAAATAATTTTTACTGTTGTGTGTACGTGCAATAGCTTTCTTTTTAGACAATTCAATCACTCACTTAACAATAGAAACAAAGGAAACATATCCACTTTCAGCCATTGTTTCTTCTTTATAAAAAAAGTTTCAAAAACATGCCGCGCGTTTTAAATTTAAATAAAACGTTTTGCAAAAGTTTTCTGACCAAGTTACATTCAACTGCCTTTTAGGATTTAATTCATTAATCTGTATAACTGTGTCTATATTATATTAAAAAAATATATATATATTCTTTGCTATAATGCACTACACAGTTTTACAAAATCATTATTAATATTAAACACAATCATAATCTGCCTACATAATATCAACATAATACACGAAATACTGTACTAATCTTAGACTATAGATACATCGTACTAATATATTTAATGTAGTTTCCTATAATAGTCATACATATTAATATTTTGGTAAATTTTACACAAGTAATCATAATCGATTATATTTTTTTATAAACGAGAGCTTTTATTTTTTGACACAAATAAATTACCCTTTATGCCATAGGTCAAACGACTGCGATATTCGATTGACATACTTATTCTAAATTCGCGACAAAGTAGTGTTTGTCGTCGTATTTTAGGCGCTAAAAATCGCTTTATTTGCAGCGTTAACCTGCGTGTTAACTTTGTATATTCCGCAGACTTATTCAAAAGGAATTTTACTACGCACAATAACCGTTGCATTTTATTACATATTATAGAGTTCATAGCACCCTTACGAATGTAATCTTTCTTTCATAATATTCGTAATAATTCTCAGCGAAACACTTAAAATGAGAAGTCCCCCTTTATAAAATCCATTCCCGATCATGAACGTTGTAGAATATCCCACTTTTCTTACAAAAAATGTTCGGAATAACAAGCAATAGAGCTTTCCCTCTACACTGCAATCTATATAACGACTAGGGAGATTTTTTCCGACTTTCTTAGGAATAAGGGTCGTAGAACCCTTACTTATTGTCTGACAAAGAAAAATCAGAGAAGTAAAAGTCCCTTAAAGTTTCATCTTATTTTATCTTTGTCTATTTTTTCATCCCTTACACTCAATTCTTTTTGACCTGCATACATTGTTGAAACTTTACCAAAAGTTTGGAGCCAATGCACATAAGTACTCATAATAACTACAAGATAAAAAAAAAAAACGAAAAATAAATTTCAATCTTACACGTGCTTTTATGCAAGAAATCTTTCTTTCATACTGAGGAGATAGCAAAGGGAATTCTTTTATCGGAATCCGAAAAAGATACTTTCTTGAGATTTGATGCTTATCAGGAAAATTGAATATAGATCCTATTGCAAATTGTTCAGTACAAGTCAAACTGAAATATATAAACATAGTATACTCACCAAGGCCTGAACAAAAACGATGCATGAGTGCGAGTGAGAAAGTATTCGGCACCCTTATAATCTCTGCGACACGCGCTAGACTAAGATAAAAGGTCTACATATGTTTTCGTTAGTTTCCAAAAGTATCGCCAACAAATCGTGGAGAATCGCTTCACGTAGCATCGTAGCTCGTGTTGCTAAATTGCTATTATTTGTGTTAGACATAAAGTCAATGGTAAATATTTTTTGTTAATTAAGTAGGAAAGATGGTTCTGTGTGTTGTATTAAAATATGGTAGCCGTACTGATAAGCAAGAATATGGTATTACGTTTCATAGGTAAGTTGATACATGTTCATGATAATTTATTTGTATATTATTATATATATTATCAGTGACCTAGTGTTTCTTTAAAATAACTTAAATTATGGATACCTTTACCTAATGGTTGCATTTTGACCGCTTAAAAATACTATATAACGTAAAAAAATAGAAAATTATATTTTAATTCTGAGCGTCTAGTGCGAGCACTTTGGGCGAACACTACCGAAATGGTCTATGGTCTCGAACATTTGTAGACGAATGCGTTCGCTCGCTCACAAACCAAACGCATGGCACGCAGCTTCATTTAGCAATGCAACGGGTGGTGTCTAGATGTATCTATAGTCTATGATACTCACAATGTAGGATTTTTTTTATAAAAGTACCTGTCTGTCATTTTTTTCAAAATGTTGAATAAAAGTATAGAATTGTTGGATTTAAAATTAGAATACTGATATTATAATGTACATAATCAACTACATCAGTGGATGTAGATTGTAGAGCCACTGCAAGTGCTCACACATATTTTCTAGGTGCTACATTTTAGGACAGTTGTCACTAGAGCTTAATCGAATCGTGGTAATTTACCTAGCAGCTTTTAAGGCTACCCTGTCTCTCTTCAGTACATATTGGGTACCACTGGATCACCATCGATTACCCATTCCATGTCAATATTTGATAACATCTTTCCCATAACGTGCTATTGTTTGTTTCGTTGCTTATTATTTTGTATTGTGATCAATGCTTGCGCGTTATGTCCAACATGTACACATATATAGAGTCCGTCTTCTATAAGCTGGCGTGCCAGTCCCCCCCCCCCCCCCCCCGCTTAAGCATCCATCTCGTTCCCTCCCATTGAAAACTTGCAACAGTTGAACGCGATGGCACAATGCTTTCCGTGTGACGTGTACGCCAGTTTATAGAACACCGACTCTAGGTATTTTGGTATATATAACTATTTCGTGACATGTGTGGCAAAATTTGTTGTTTACTATTTACCACATTTGGCAGTAAGTTAAATAATATCATGAATTACGTATTAAACAAAATATTTTTAGGATAATATTAAAAGTTAGATATCTATTTTCAATGAATAATGCGACATTCTTAACTGTTAAACTATTGTGTGGGTATGTGTATTAAGTCTTTAATATATAAATATATGCTATGTAGGTACCTATAAATTTGTTATTATCAAACACCTACAATACAAAGACATCAAATTGAGTAATTCTGACACCACATATGAACCGTGTTTAGGAAAAAGGGCGTAACCCACACAGAACAAATTTTATAGAAGAGGCAAAAAACGTTTTTTGAATGATTTTGGTTTAAGGCCATACCTTAGTTGAGACACAGGCGGATTGCGGGTCGCGGGTGCAAATGAGGCATGTCAAACCAAATATAATTTGTCTTATAAATCCAACATGTGTCCATTTAATGTTCTGTTTATTGTTTTATCAGTAACAATAATAATATATTCATTGACATGTTTTCTTTTTAAAGTAAATGGGTAACGATTTAAGTCATCCTTACACGATTTAATGGTACGTTTACATCTGACACTTATACCGTTATACTTATTTTATGTGTCTGACATAAAAATTCACTTACTGTTTACACCTGCATGGATCTGACATAAAATGCTCGTATACTTCTCGTTGAAATAAAGTCTCGACACTTTATTCAATGGCAACATTTGGAATAAATATATGCGGTGTTTACATATGGTATTGTAACTTATTCGGACACTTATTTCGTATACTTCTCAAAAACGTTATGTCAGTTGTCAATATGGGAATGTTAAAAAAGAAAGCAGCGAGTGTTATTATTTTCTATCTTTCTATAAGTCTTTTGGCAACAAAAAGGAGGAAAAAATGGTCTAGATGGATGCGGGAATGGATTCAGCGACGAGAAGAACTAGGTGCCTTCCGTTTAATGTCAGAGTTTAAAATCGAAGATCCAACTCAATTTGTGAACTTTAGTTTGCAAGATTGGACCTTTTGCCAAAAAACAAGACACACAATTCAGAAATGCGTAGAAGAACGATTAACAGTAACATTGCGATATCTAGCACTTGATCGTCATTGCATATTCAATATAATATTGTCGTACCTAATACGAGTGCAGGTGTGGGCCAAAATGAATTAGGTAATACCATTTGAAGCGCATTTTTCTTCACAGAGTGCATCAGAATTAATCGTATGTGCCGAGAACAAGCGATATTTTATTTTCGAACAAAATCCATAGAACACGGCACATCCGATTTATTTCTCATTGTCTATGATTTTTGACAGATCGCTACAGTACATTTATTAACGTAAACGTTGGGCATACATTCATGGTGTACCTATGATTATTGATTGTCCGTTGTTTTAGAAATATACATATGCAATTCACTAGGTACCTGTCAAACTACGAATATTGTGTCAGGTACTTGACATAAAAGTAGACGGTGGTCCAACTTCGGTGATATATCGCTCCAAGTTCGAACTTGTCGAATACGCGGTGTTTACATTTGCGTATATAAGTAGATTGAATAAGTGGTAGGTGAGAGTCGACACACGCAAAATAAGTGGCAGATACAAATATACTTACTGTTTACACTTAAGTGAATATGGTGTCATACATAAATATGACGATATTAGTGTCAAATGTAAACGTACCATAAGAATTATTACGGACGTCGCCATCACGAAGCAAAATGACGTGTTTCCAGCTCTACATTCTCTCTCCGAATGGGAGCGAGTGCAAAATTTCGTCGCGCCTATGGTTGAAAATTATTTGCCGTTTCACTGATGAATCACCTTAATATTAATAAAAAAATAGGCATAGACATTGGGTGCATGGTGATCGATGATTTGGTGTAATATATTTTCGATCTACTACTAATTAAAGAAGTTATTACAGAAAATCATTAAAATTGAGGGTGAATGCTTTTTTCCATAAATTAAAACTTAATTAAAGCTCAATTAAAACCAGAATTTAGATAATAAATCGACATTTGCGGCTTCCTTTCTTTTTACAGAACGTGTATTTAGTTGTATATATTGTTAATATCTAATAAAAGCTCGAAAAATCGAGGGTTACGCCCTTTTTCGTAAACACAGTCGATATGTATTTTTCGTACCTACCATGATTTAAATTTAAATTATAAATATGATAGCCATAAATGACAAAATTTTAATATATATCAGATACAGTAGTTATCATTTTTTAATATCCTGTACTTATGTTAATACTTTTTTGGTAATTTAGTGCCGATGTGTTCGATTCCCACTCGGCCAAAAATATTTGGTGGCGCTTTTCCGTGGACTGTGATAGGACAGTGATGGGTCGGATGCTGGGGAAAGGGGTTATACCAAGGATGGCAGACACTGACCTGATAAGGCTGGCTCCGTGGTCTGCTTCCCAAACACTAGCACTGCCACTCATGCGATAACTGTTTATTGGGTCACCCTGTGCGCGGCGATTTACGTTCAAAACCAGTGCTCGTAATAACGTCTTAATGTTTTACAGGTTAACGGTTACAGAATGATTGCCTGTTAATAGAAGGCTTGGCAAGGTTAATGACGTTAGATGGATAAGACATCTATATTGTATTAGGGCCGCCATAATTGGCCCAACCAATATTTTCTAAGCTTAATCTAGGGTATTTTCTGGGCTTATGTAAGTTATTTATTTTCAGTGATGTATAATGCTACAATATTATAATAGGTACTGTCTGTGAACATTATAATTATTGTATTCAATCATAGATAGTAAAAAAAGTTAATATTTTTTCAACGTTTTTTCTACCATTTAACTTCTCTGTTGGTCAATTCCTTTAGAACTATTATTATGTACAAAATCGTGGTGTGTATAATGGCGTAATTTTAATCCACCACAGGGCAACAGAGTCCGTGGCTTAGGGGAAGTTTCGGTAAGGGTTGGTCGTGACGTAATGGAAGGCTTGCCCGCTGGTTAATTATCAGGGGTCACGCACGCCGGATATCATCACCCCCCGCGCTGGAGGTATCTGTCTAACAGATCTGTGGCGTAATACACTTTGTTGTCACTGGACTTGTCCGGCTATGGATTTGTATAAGTTTTGTTAACCCGATAAACGTGTACTATCAATTTACGCCATTTTAATAAAATTGCTTATATTTCAACGATTTTTTTTCTTTCCTTTATGCGACATATCCGTTGGTGGACGTCAATAAATAATAATATATTAACTATCTTTTCACTGATTGTCGCTGCTCTCTGAATAGGGGCGGACCTCTGAGCTCAATCTATTCTATGAGATATGTGAACCAGGGCGTTCTTCTGCTAGGGCCTGGCCTGGCTTGCCAAAAAAATCTCTTGAATGATGAGATGCAGATATTGATATCTGTGTGATCAAAGTTTCTTTGGTTATTTCTTTGGTTTTTTTTATCCTCGACATCACCTTGAAATCCATACCTCTTTACACATCTAACTGATACAGGTCATCCGGCTGTACAACCTCATTTTGAAAGTTTTATTTTTAAACCGTTTCTGTTCGTATCCACACCAGTGTTTCCAGATATTTATTTTACCAAATCGGGATATTTACCCATATGAAATAAATTTAGGTTAGATTTAGGAGTAAAAAGCTGGACAACCTAAAAAACACATAGTTTAATACTTCTAATGTTTATTTCTATAATATCAATCAAAAATGACACAAACTACAAAACTCTTTAACTTTTAAAATAATATCTAATATAAAATAATATTTTTCCCCGATCTCCTATTTGTACTTGGCTGTAGATTTTACTTTCCTAAGAGTTTCTTTCTGCTGCTTAATGTATTGGTAAAATTCAGCAAATTAGTGTATCATGTTGAATTAAACAAGTAATTCCAATTTTATCAGTTCAATAGAACTTATGCTTCTTGCATCTGACCATTTTAAATTCATCTGAGAAAATACCCGTTCGGTATAGCAATTAGATGTTGGTATGTTTAAAATAAATGAAAATTAGCTTTATTTTTAGTTTCTTTTTCCGGGAATAAATTATAAGTATAATGAGTAACCGATGCCTTTTATGTGCAGCTGAGTTTTTCGAATTTTTCGCAATCAGATCACTATACGGTTGAAGCCTTATTTGAATTTTGTTGAATAATTTTGAATTATGAACATTTGGCAGTGAACAAGATAGGTGACGTAATTCTTTTTTGAATCAGCATACAAAATAATCGCGAGTACAATGAAAAAGCCCAACAAGTCAATAATTGTGATACTCTTTTTCTATGAGATTTTGTATTTCATGACAACTCGAAATATATTATATTCTCGGCAGTTTACAAGCTATTTTGGAGTAGCCATAAAAACTCTCGCGATCCGGTGCGAGGCGGTCGTAATCAATTTTGGAATGGCTATGAACGCCGCGTACTCGAGAGTCTCGCATTCGCTTGCGCTCTTCGTGCGACATACGTCACGCCGTGATTGCATATGGACGGCTCAATGAGGTCCATGATGTGCGAGAACCATGCACTTCCCCGCATCAAATCTCCATTTATGCCGTTCATGGTATGCGACCTGTATCACCGCCAAGTCATTTTCGTGTGGGCGCAGCGGAGATATTGTTAGTTCTTTTAATATAATCTTCATAAAGTCATGTATTTTACCACCTTTTTATTAGCTCGTATTCTTGTTTGTCCAGTACAAATCTTGAAATCGATTTTTAACTAACTTCCCGACTAGCTAGAAATTTGAAACTTTTAGAATACATCAGAACACGATGACAATGCATTCTTTTAATACTTTTAGTCATATTTAAGCAGAATTGAATTCATTTTCAGTTAATTCTGTTTTGTATGGAAAGTTAGTTCGGAAAAAATCTGAAATGGCGCTTCGATCGAATTCAATGCTTGCACTTTTGCGTAAAGGCGTTCGACGATTTAGAAAAAAGAATTACTTATCTCGCTTTCTTGTTTTTTGTTTGTTTGTTTTTTTACTTCATACCAAGTACAAGTTTTAAAAATCTCATATATGTAATTCAATTGATAAATGTTTAAAAATTTCTTATAATTATTGCTCTCTTTATTACGCATTTGATCATTTTCTTTCAAGTTGATGGGATAATTCATCAAAAAAATTTAAAAACGTATTTATTAATACATAGAATTTTCAAGTTTATAATATGATTCAACAGAATTTAAAAACGTGGTATATAAAAAGTTCTTTTTGTCTTGTAATTTATTATATTGTATGTTTAACTGTTGGTAAGAAAAATTACATATTATATTATTGAAAGTAAGTAGGTTTATATTATGATATCCATCATTTCACGAAAAACCTTGAAATACTCGTAAAATACGACTTACGAATATATATTTATTAACGTAGGGATGATATAGGTAGACTTGGAACCTTTAACCCTACTTCCAGCATTGAAAATGGTATCGTAAAAATGTATATCAACTGAAAAGGTATGGCGGATTACCTCACCTTGGGATAAAGTTCGAGTTTTATGATAGGTAATACGAAAATATTATTGTGCTGTTTCTTGACTGACTGAAACACTAATTCATAATAATATATCTACTTCGAATATTTATTATCGTGTCCAACACTTCTAATTTTAAAAATGTAATTTTTCTACAATTCAAATTCTGTCAGAATTTATTTTGAGTAAAAGGATAGTTTTTTTTACACTATCTCTTATATTATTATCATTTATGGTCACTAAAATATAATATTAAAGTATTATGGGTGACGTGAGTCATTTAAAAAAAATGTGTTGGTTTAATAATAATAATGTCATGCAGATTGTGTGAATTATCTAATAAAATGTAATAATGTGGGCTTGAAACCGCCAATGATAAAATAAATAATTATCACTTGACTAGTTGTTAACTGCAAATTTTCTATGCATTTCCAAATATTATAAATGATTAATACTACAATTTATACTTACTTACAGCATATTATAGTATGTGTATGAAATATCAAAAGGCAGACTCACTTGCACTTTCATGTAATTCGTAATAGGACGCCCACTATAGCGTCTATGAGGAAATCACTTCTGTAATGCAATAACACCATAATACCGATGCAATCAATATAGGTAAGTACGTGCGTGCAGTATTAAAATGTACCTAATATTTGCTTGATGTTTTACGATATTTATCTTATACACCTGCGATGGCGGGTGGTAGAACGTCCACCACTACAGTCATGAATCATGGGTTCGTATCCTGTGTCTGATAAATTAATATATTTAATGATTTACTAGATCATACTAGATCAGTGTTTCTCAATCTTTTTATACATGCTGACCACTGAAAATATGAGAAACGTTTTGCCGCCAACACAGAACTAAAAATATTATTTATATTGTATCGTATAATAACGTCTGATTTCGTTGTGTAAAATCATTGATATAAGAACAAAAACACAATGCACAAACACTTGCAGGTGCACGGGTTTTGAAGATTTTATTAGATGTTATTAGATTTTTTAACATAAGCATTTGAACGTCGAAAATTCGTGGACCACCAGAAAATCTCTGCTGACCACCGGTTGAGAAACACTGCTAGATCAATGACTAGTTTGTTGATCAAAAATTAACACTAAATATTTCTCGTAAAAAAATCATTATTAGACTAGCGGGTGCCAGGTGTAGCTTTGGTGTGCAATCATGAGATATGGTTTATCCATCGATGCGCCTGCTATAATAGCAAACAGTAAATGTCCAACACGTCGATCACATACATCCATAGGTCTCATGTGCAAAAATGTTAATGTACTGGAAAACTGTTTGTTTGCGTGGGAAATATATTTTTTTATGCGGTCACACTATATTTTTTACGGGAAACATATTTGCTACTTGCTCAACCTAATTAGATCCTTGATTTGGAGTTTAGATCCAAGCATACGCTTGAAAATAATCGTCCCTGCTATGTATTGACAAACAAACAAATTCAATTAATAATTTGGAGGTTGGTGCGATTATTATAAACTAAAATTCAAATTATTTTCACTTTTTCCTTTGTCAATCGGCAAGTTCGTGGAACGTGGCTTGTGGATTTGATGTCGTATGACAGCTCGCCCAACGGACGCATTTGACAAAAGAGTCAAACCAATCTGTAGAGGCAATAAGACATATTTTTTACATTAAAATACTAAACTCATAATAAAATTATAACATGCTTTATTAATTAAATACTTAAACTTTCGTTTAAATATCAAGCTATATTACTGTGATTCGGCAAAGTCGAGGAAACGAAAGTAAGGGTACTCCTATTACTACTGTATTTATAATGGCTTATGTAAGTTTATAATTTCTGACCGTAATATCGTAGATACCTATACTCTTGTCACTTGTGCTCCTGATAATATGTACTAGAGTCTGTAAACTATAAACTGGCGTACACGTCACACGGAAAGCGTTGTGCCATCGCGTTCAACTTTTGCAAGTTTTCAATGGGAGGGAACGAGATGGATGCTCAAGCGGGGGGGGGGGGACCACACGCCAGCTTATAGAAGACAGACTCTAGTGACTACTTAAGGAATCCAACCCCGAGCCAAAATTTTTATCCCAGGATTTCGGGATTACAATTTGACGATCCCGGGATTGGCATCTTTTTTCCGATAGGTAATATAAAAAAATTATAACTATACAAATAGCATTGATAACATCGGTCAAAAATGTGTTATATAATTTATACCATTTAAGATATTTCTTGCTAATATTGTGTAAGTTCAATCATGGAAATACACATATATAATGGAGTAAATAATATTGTTATATAAAATAAATAATAGTGTGAAAGTAAAACAGTTTTATGTATTTATTAAAGAAAACATAACAAATTCAATTAAAATGAAAAATAACGTATTGTGTTGATAATAAATACAATTCATACATATTATAATAAAATTCACAAACATTCCGAACTTCTAACGATTGCTATTCATTCGTGGATGTGTTTGTTTCAATGAGAAAATTAAAACATACATAAAATTTGGTGTAGAAACAAGTGCGTGCCTTCACGTCCGTGGCGTCTAACTGCATAAACGAATTAATTTTCTGCCATTGTCACGATTGCGTATGGCAGCAAAAAATTTTATTTATTATCCGTGAGCATCCGGCGATTCCTCTTCAATATGCATATTGTGACATGTCACTAATATAATGATTTAATACACATACCAATAATTGATTGTGATTGATAAAAAAATCAATCCCAAAAGTTTCGGGATTATGTTTACTAATCCCGGGATTCATAGGTATCAAAAATTGTCCGGGATCCCTACTAGTGACATAATAATTGAATACGTGTATTAAATAAGGCTCTAAGTACCAAAAAGTAGTATTGCCTGTAGTTACAAAATACTGAGTCATTGCAGTAAAATTTCATGAAGCAGACCTTTTGAAAAATGTAGTTTTACAGTGTGAAGCAATCACGACAGTTTCTATAATTTTAGGTATTAAGAACTCGCAAGTGCCAACACACCATCGTCATCTATTTTATATTGAATGCCGTTGACCACTGCAGTGCTACTTACACCATTATAAATAAAACACGCCAACGGACTTACAACGTCGACAGGTTTAATTATTTTGCTGTATTTTTTTGACTTAGGCACTTAGACTATAGTTGAAGTTATTGGCGTTGGTATATATAACATTTTTCTATAAAAAAGTCAGTTTTTATGTTTTTGGTACTTAGCGCCTTAATTAATACACGTATTCATATGAAGACAAACTACTGTGTACGGCTCATTACATTTTATTTCTCTATGTTAAAAATAGCCGCGGACCACGGTCAATTTTTCCCTTGTTAAAAATGACTACACAAAACATCCATCCGTTGCGGAGGTAATTTATCCGACGATGAGGTAAACGCAGAAGTTCAGCGTCCACCATTTTGACGCAATAAAGCCGCGAACGACATCATGAGATCACTTCGTAAGTGATTCAATAAAAAAAAGTGGTGGGCGGCAAATAACACCGAAGTCGTTAAAATAAAGACCGCTTTAATAAGTCGCACAAGGCCGGCGTTTTAACACCACTGACTCTAAACCTTTTCCACCTGGCATCCAAAAAAACTTTCATTTTCTTTTGTAAAGATAACCTTTTGCACGTTTATTGTATGCCCTTTTCCCGGTGGAAACAAATGAATTCATCAAACCTAAAAAAATATGTTATGTATGGATGTGATGTAGTTATGTATACTTATAACTTGTTCACTTAGTTACTTCAGTCGATTTTTCTTTTCTTCCTTTGATTGATATCTTCTATCGTTTATTTATATAAGTTGCCAATCCTGGCGTCTTAAAATATTTAAATTTATAAGCGCCTGTCATTTTATTACCTACGTGATCGCAGCCATGACCTATTCTGGGTGAGAACTGTTTCCTCGAGTCAAGCCTATCAGGCACCATTAGTGAGAGGGTGCAAGACTAGTCAATGCGCTCACTAAAAACATAGACCTTTTCAATGATGTGCTGTGCATTTTATTTTTGTAACTTTTTTTTTTGTTCTCTCTTCCTCTTGTGAGGGTAATATTAATTGTTATAATGTAAATCCCATATGTTCTCATTTTTTTGTTTTCTTAAATAAATAATTAAATCAAACTTTTTAATGTATTGGTTCAATTGCAGTGATTCATTATTTTTTAATAGTTCGTATATTGGCATGTTAAATACCTTCGTTCAAGCAGTCAAACATAATGAACCTTTTGTGAAGTGCTCAGCTCGTCTTTTATATTTCTTTATGAATTTACTTGTACATTTTTAAAACTTTTTTTTCAAATAAAAACTTCTATGTACTTATGTATTTTTTATCTAATTTATCTAATTGTAATAGTTTAGTATTATTGTATGTAACTGCTATATTTTTCTGTCTCTTATTATTATTATGAGTTGTCGTCTATCATTCTCATTTATAACTGAAACTAAGTCTATGATATTGTTAGTCTTATTTATGTAAATGCATCATTTATAAATAATTAAATAAGTACACTTAAGTGTACGACATCTATGTATTTTGTGGTGTGGTTACTTCTGCAACACACCTTTAGCTGAAACTACAGTATTTGCGCCTCGGGATATTTCCGAAAATGTCGCGTATTAGTACGAAACAAGGTAGTTAGTAGGTTTATGTAAAAATAAAACAATTACTGTCAAAGTTTGAGCGATAGACCACAGTCACGTTTTGTTGGTATCATTAATTACTGTTCCCTTCCAAATTCATGCTAAGACGGATTGGGAACACGTGGAAAATAGAACTTTATGTTTATCTAATAACCTCGTTTAAATATATTCGTACGGTGCTGACATTCGTTCTTACATAATATCTATGGTACATTCAGTCTGTCACAGCTCTTAATTACTATTTGAAATTAAGATGAAACTTGTATGAACCAATTATTAATTGTTAACTTGCACGTCATTGAAGTAGATGAAATCAAAATGAACTGTTATATCATATTATAACACAGGGTTGGCGAACCTTTTTACGTACGCGTGTCAAAATTTCCGAAATTTTATTTTTCGACTGTGACGTGCCGAGCAGTTTGTATGGGGGAGAAAAATGAAAAAGTGGGTTTTAAGAATTCTATTACAATTTAAAAATAAAATTACAATTTAGTTCTACAGATTCTATCTTTCACCGTGTTTCTAGCCGAAGGCATATCTTTTATTCTTAGCATATTTTTTCCTTGTTGAATTGCCTGATCAATAGATTCTTTTTGTTCGCCTTGATTTTCTGAAGGAATGATTTATAGTTTATCTCGTTATAACCCGGTTTTACTGACGAACTGTTTGTTATTGTAACCAATAATAACTAATAATAAAATCATATTAAAAATCGAAGAAAATACTCATGGCTATGTTGTCATTATTTTTTAAATTATTATTGGGGATTTTATTTTCTCTTTAAAATAAAACATTCGTGTGCTACTAGTGGCACGCGTGCCATAGGGTCACCGTCACTGTATAACATAATATAATATGTACTTATATATTGAGTTTTTTAACCTTTTGAATAATCTATTTTTAGTAAACAATACACATCTATCTCCTTTCTTATATTTATAGGTAAATTTGTATCTTATAACTTATAATACCTATTATACCTTATACCTATGTTTTTTTGTTCCTTCAATTTTGAATTTTTAGGTTTAAAATAAAGTTTGCATAATAAGATTTTATATTCAAATTAAATTTTGTGTTCTTTTGTTTGACTTTTACTGCTATCTGAACTACATTCATTTTGACATATTGTTTGCCTAGATGCAGTTATTTTGAAATCAAAGAATGTAATTATTATTGTTTATAATATCAGTTAGTATTATTCGTATATTATGTATCTTCAGCCCCAATTAGTCTGGACAATTGGAGGTTATATTGTCATACCAAATGTAGTCAGTAATCACAATGTAATGATAATTTATGTGTAATTTTACAAATTGTGTCACGAGCTTTTACCAGCTGGCGTCAACATTGTCGCGCCATTATTTTGGCGTCGTGATTATCAGCCGAAAATGGCGCCACGTCTTTCTTCTCCCTACCACTATTGTGTGTGACCTTTAAAGGCTTCTTCAAAATATTATCCTATAAAAATACTACCACAATAATAAGCATTGTCATTATTACTAACTGTAACCGCATTAAAAGCATTATACGTGGTGCTCATACATTGTTTTTACGAGTTTCGAGTTTTTACTTCTTAACAGTATGTATTATCTTTAAATCAGTGTTTCCTAAGAGGGGGGGGGGCGCCAAAGCGATTCCGGTTGCGGTAGTAGCCTCGGATGCAATTGGGAGGCGGTGAATCTAAATAAGGGGTGGTAAAACAAAGATAAAGCAGAATAAAATTTCGAAAAACATTCGTATTTCTGTATTTTCCAAATGAACACAGAAAATTATAACATTTATAATATTTTTTATATTTAGGTATAGTTATACCAATATGCGTATTAATTGCATTTCCTTCATCATATTTAGTGTACCGTGGGTTTATCGCGGTCACAAATCTGACTAAAAAGGAATCTGACTGCAAATGACAAATCGTGGTGTTTTAAGAATGCTGGTGACAAAAATAGGGCCAAACCTTTATTGGTGGCAGCACACCAGGTTCATCCGTATCATTAGGATATATTTATTGTTATTTGTAATTTATATTCTAATTATGTCTCCATGTTTTGTCATCAAAACAAATCGAAGTTGCGATGGGCAGTTGTGTCAGCAGATTTCTTAATCATAATCTAGATCAAAAATGACTATTATGATGTCAAGCCCTCCGCATGAGCCGATTTTAGTGAGTAATGTTTTACCAAGTGCATAGCCAACACGCCAGTGTTGCCATAATATAATTTATAAAAACATCAAAATTATAACATTGGAATAAATATTCGATATCTGGCAACACTACGACACGCACTCACACATATTTTCGAATAACCCAGGAAATGGTCGCGGAAGAAGCGTGAAGGGGGCGAGGCAAGTGCGTGAAAAAGTTCGTCATGTTTTGAGGGACAAACACTTGCAATAGCTCTATCTATATTTTTATATAATCTAAGTATGATGAATTATTAAATTGCAACCTAGATAAACAATGACTCTTATAATGTATTGAATATTCAGTTGTATAGATTATAGAATATAGCGAATGACGATGATGGAAACAGTCGCTCCTCACTCGGCACTCGATCATTACATCTCGGTACGTCGCAGTCATTTTTGATATAGTCGGTAATACAAGTATACCAGTACCTTCCGTCATAATTTCGTCCCTGTCATTTTAGCCATTGTATTCTTTTATTATTGTAAATCAATAAATAAACTCTCCTCGATTTATCCGAGCAATTCCGAACAAACTTTCTCTCGACCCTCATCATCCCATCAGGTTTATTATTTAAATTAATTTAATTTTCTTCCACCAAGGATTGCCATTCAATAATGCTGACAACAATAATAAAAATATAAGTTCATAATATAAGTCATCACTATAAAATATATTGTTTATGTATATATACATAATAATATATAAATCTATAAAACAGTTCAGTCGTACTATCGATACATTGAATATTTTGATTGTGTGCTCATTCTACTGACCAGTTATTGCTCAAATAACCCAATTCCCGAATTACCGCATCCTCTGTTTAGTAAACTCTGAAGTTATTTTATCTCATAGAGTAATCAGACTAAATAGGTCACCTATTAAAATCTTCTATGCAAATACACTCTGTTCAATCGATTTAAAAATAATTTTAGGATTTTTATGCCATGGCACAGTGATTCCCAACCGTTCCGCAAGAATCTGGAAAAGCTCACCTTTTTGCTAATGGCTAAAAGTAAGTACGTGACCTGCATTTAACATTGAGTATTGAAATGTTTGCTTGAATTGTTTAGGTTTAGATAAATCTCACCATAGTTATTATAAAAGTATAGTGAATTCGACTTGTCAAGATATTTTTTGTAGCAGCTATATGTAAGTATAAGGAGACTAGTTATTCGTTTAAATAAAGCAAATCAAACCTTATAAAAAAATAAATCAAACCTTATCAAATGCATTCCAGACATTCGTTATGCGTGTGCTTATTTACAGTTGAGGCACGGTCTAAAGAGATCGTGGTTAGGCGATGCGCGGATTGCGGGTCGCGGGTGCAAATGACGCATGTCAAACGAAATATAATTTGTCATATAAATCCAACATGTGTCCATTTAATGTTCTGTTTATATAGTAGATGGGCCGGGTTGTACCTGCGGGCATGACCACCAAGATGTTGAACACATCCTCTGGGATTGCCCGCTTATGGAATTCGAACGAGCGGAGCTGTTTGCCAGGATCCGTCCTCACACGGGCCCAATTGGTCATGGAGATCTGGTAGCAATCGAGGCCAACTTTGCGGCATTTGAGAAATTTGCAGCGTCGTATGGGGAGCGGGATAGTCCCGACTCTTCTGTAGACTCATCCATTTCAATTCGTGACACTCAGTATGCGGGTACACAAAGCGCTTAACGTCAGCGGACAGCAGAGCCAGTCCAAAAAACAAACATTTTCTTTCTTAACTTTCTTCTTTAAGCACTACGGTGCATGGTTGCAGCATCAGTCCCGTGTGGCTCCATCTCGGGACGGAATGAGCACTTAAAATCACTTCTTTCAGACACGTTTAAAGCGTCATAGAAAGCGGCCGTGCATATCCATGGTTCTGCATATATGACGGGTGGTGGTGGGCACTAATGTTCTATCAGTAACAATAATGATATATTCATTGGCATGTTTTCTTTTTAAAGTAAATGGGGTAACGTTTTTAGTCATCTTTACACGATTTAAGAATTAATACGCCCGTCGCCATCACGAAACAAATTGACGTGTTCCCAGCTCGACGTTCTCTCTCCTAATGGCAGCGAGTCCAAAATTTCGTCGCGCCTATAGTTGAAAATTATTTGCCGTTTCACTGATGTATCACCTTAATAAAAAAGAGTGTACAACTAAGGTGCTTTAACACATTTTGATACAGCCTGTCATTTCTCTTTTTACAATGCAAGAGCCAAAATAAACAAAACGTAACCAAACACACATTGAAAAATAACTCAAATTTAATCTTGTCGCGGGAATCGAAACCGCGTACCACGGATTAAGAATTGGACGTTGTGCCCTTAATCTAAGACGTTGTGTAACAATATTACTAACGAAAAGAATAAAATTGTAGGTACCTACATAAAGATATTAAATTCGAATGTTTTATTAAACAAACCACATATAATGAGAGCCATAATGTGTTTGAATAATTTGTGTATTAACACACTGTAATTAAATAACAACCAGCCAGCATCTTGACCCAACCAGAGTAAAGTAAGTTATCCTCCAATTTTGATTCAGTGAACTGTAGGTATGTACTAGATCTTCATACAGGACGTAGTTTCTCCCAAATGGTTGATAATCTGATGAACATAAATATTTACTACAAAAAATAATTTAACTAAACAAGATCAATAGTACAGATGCTTCACGCGGTTGTAATTTTTAATTTTGTGATTGGATTTTAACTCAACGCAAAGTTTTAAATAATATACATAGGTATATTGTTTGTATAACCTTGTATTCTTAACAAAAAAATCTTTGTGTATTTACTTTAGAGATATAAAAAAAAATATTTATGTTCGCATGTTCTTTTTTAGAATCAGACGAAGCGTAGAGTTGCGTGTGTCTATTTTAGAAACACTAAAACCGCCAATTAATACACAAAAAATATTTTACACTTTTGGTAAATATATTACTATTTATTAACTTTTTGGCTTATTATAATGTGCTCTTGTTCTTTATGGCGGTCATCGTGTATTGTGTGATAAAATTTAATATTATTAGATATTATAAGACAAGTAGATTTATGACCGACCGAATTCCCACAGTATGTTTTCATATAAATAAATAAATGATACATTTAGATTAAGTATTGATTAGACTAGATAAAGATTGATTGTGTAACTTTAATTACTAACTATATTCCCACAATGTTATTAAAGTGTAGTAACATAAATTGTAATGTTCACATCGTAAAGTCGATAGTTTATGATGTTTTTGTGTAACATCTACTGATTATGGGACTTATATTATGAGCCTTGACCCTTGTCCATGGGAATATATCGCAAGTGCAATAAATCTATTCAGTATCCAACCTATATAGTGAGCATCAAGCCAATATAAGAAGACTCTTGGTTCAGACGCCATACCGATGAGTTATGTTTAATACTTGATTGTCAATTAATGTCAATTGTCAATTAATTGAATCCAATAAAGTATTTTATTAAAATAAAATCGTTAATCACTAATTTTGGATAATTATAATTTATAACAGCATGGCTAAACCGTGCTTCAATAATTTCCTTACATCCAGATTTGTCGAAAAACACCTATCTCTGAATTACGACTGCTAGAGTCGTATGCTCTCATGCACAGTATTTAGAAAATTCAGTGCATCGCGCATACATTGCCAATACTTATTTTCTGAAAAAATATCATTAATAATAGAGGATTGGGTCCTTAAATTTACACATAAGTGGTAAATATCTAATATCGTGGATGCGGTCCAATGCTGTGAACTGTATATGACCTCTCGTTTCTTCTCTTTCCTATATGACCACATCCTCAAGTCTACTTAAAAACGAAGCCTAACCCAAACACGCTAGCATGTTATGAAAACATTATTTCAAACCACAAAAGAAAGCTCGTGGCCTGTCTCAAATTTAGCGAAAACATCATTCATTACTTTTCCGAAACACGCGTTCATAAAGTCCATCATGTATGTCAACATATTATTATATTATGTCATGTTATATATTATCTATTATTATGTATGTGAATAGGGTGTATTCCATCAATGGTGATTTCGTAATGCTTGGTCAAGCTGTGACATCCCTTATCTTATCGCGAATCCGAAATTACAATAAACACATGGTGGCTAGTGTGTCAATCTGTTCCGCCCCCTATGGTGAAAATGGCCTCCCTGTTGTCATATAAGTACCTACTTCTCTTGATAGTTATTACATTTCCTAATAAATTTCATACATCGTACAACAAAACGTTATTGGTGTAGAAAACTTGTAGAAAAGTACAGTAAACTCCCGATTATCCGAGTGCGGATTATCCGTGCATGAATTAATTTTATTTTTAATCGCTTGCTTTTGTAAACATGAACTCGCTTTGGAAAATCCGAACTTGATATTGGAAAGATTCGGCGACTAACTCCAAAAAGCGATAAGTCCACATTTGGTCAAAATCGAGAAAAAAATACGTACGTATTATTTTACACAATATGTATTGATCTATAAATTCCAAAACGCGACATAATCCTACGAAAAAAATATTTTAAGTCTCGATTTATTACAAAAAGCGCCAAGTCCGTGTTTCATATTATTTAAAGCTTGGTTGATTTCGCGCGTGTTTAAGTCAACCAATAAGGCAACGTTCAATATTGAAAAAGGCGTCTCCCATGCTGTAGTATCTGATAAACTCATGACAGTGCCACGGAAATATGTGCCTTATGCGGAGTAAATTAAAAAGTGAGGTACAAATAGTGCTACGTCCAATTTTATTTTGCTTATATTTATTACATTTAAGAATTAATCAGCTGAAACAAATTGCCATTTGGTTCTAATTTCGACATAGAATACAACAGAAAAAAATAATCTCACGTTAAAACAAATAATTGAAGCTTGAAACATAAAAACGTTGTTTCCCGAAAATATTGAATTGCGGACTTGTCGCTTTTTGTAATTAAACGCCTCATATGTTGTATTTTAAAAATAAAAACCCATAGTTCGGATTATCCGTGTTTTTCGTTTATCCGTGCCGCCTCTCCCCAGCATTACCCGGATATTCGGAATTCTATTGTAATGTACAAATTAATAATGAATACTTTTTTTCGAATTTACAACAGTGCTCCTTTATTTAACCCATAGGTATTTTTTTTATCTTTTAGCGTTATGCCCAAAATTCACCTTTCCATGTCACGTTAAGAAACTTATATTTTTTTAATCCCTTTAATGGTCCAATAATTATTATAATACTTATTATAATACAGTCATAAAACAAATAGCCTTAATTCATATTCTTATCATTATGGAATTAATGTTAAGGTACAATACCGCGTAACTACCAAAATATTATGCACATTAAACCAGTCCTGCGAGGCTATTCTAAAATATCACCTAACATCCAAAAAGAGCTACATGTCATAGATATATCACATGTATCACTTTATGTATTCAAGCAGTTAATTATTATTACAATAAGTTAACCGTCTGAACTGTCAAAAAGTGCTATCTTTTAACAGCTGCACTCTTGACTGTGTTATCTTTTAGAGCGAGATAGAGTACGTCAATATTACATATTGAGAACAGAGATGCAAGATCCGACTGTTTTGAAAAATAATACGTCACGGCCGCCGCTTTAATTTATAGTTCCCCACGAGCTGTCAAATATCGAGTGGCTAGTAGCAACTAGTAGTAACATACTTTTATTTGTTTTACTACATGCTGCGATCGCAATGGCATGACTAATAAAATTGTAGGTTATGTCGATATGTTTGAGTTTCAATACATTTTTTTGGGTTCGGGCGTAAGCGCCAACGCGAACATACCCGAAGATGACCGATATGTCTACCAACCTACGTTTTTGCCGTATTACGAATTTACTAATTATTGTAGATAACCACCGATTACTGCCTTGTGTATAGAATACCATACCTTCTGTGTTAATTTGGAGCAATGAAAATAACGGAAACGTGCTAAAGTACAAACTGTTAAGAATAGCTGCGCTGATCTTTACTGTGTAAAATAAGTATCTATTGTATATTGTTTTTGCAGAAATATAACAGTTTAATTGTAAAAAGTATAGCCATTTACATTCAAATCTCTCATTGCGGAGTTAAAAGTTATATTTTTAGAGTGCAGTATGGCTGATAGTACCTATATACTGATTGAACACTTTGGGCACAATAAGAAGTTACATTTTAAAATACTGTTCAGGTCAGTGTTGCCATATTTTTCTATGCTGATTATAGTACAAAGGCGTAAAAATTATAATATTTCTAAAAAATATATAGTACAGGAACATTTTTAGTCTTGAATCCTTTAAAATTATAGTATTTTGGTATATTTGGCGTAAAATTATAGTATTTTACATTTTTCGCGAAATCAAAATTATAGTAGTGTACTATAATAATAGTACGGTTGGCATCACTGGTTCGTCCCCTGTAGATACTAGATACGTATATTAAATAAAGTTATTGGATATTATTCAATAATACAATAATTCACAATCTTTATCTTTATCTTCATTGATCCGGTATAATTCTATATACGCCACCATTGGCGGCTTAATCCGGAATAAACTAGCAGGTCAATTTTGAATATATTATTTTAATTTGCCTTTTCGTTGTATACTGAAAAGACGTATTGCAAATATATACATTATAGAATAAGTAGGTACCTACTTACCCTTCAAAAAATGTCCGTTTTTCATAACGCCAACCCATCGTTAACCGAAATTGCACACAACGCGTTATAATTTTTTGTAAATTAGGTCCACTTTTCTTTCTTTGCTTTTTGAAAAATCATCAATCACACGATTATAAAAATTGTCTATTTTTCCCACATATTTTTTTTCAATACTGAGAATTGCAAGAGCGGTCAGTCTATCCTGGCCCTATTGCGTAGAAAGGTTTTTATTCTTTTGAGAGTGGAAAAACATCTTTCACTTTCAACTGTTGTCATTGGTATGACGCAAATAAATTGGAGAACTTTGATCGACTCGGAAAATGTTTCGTTGAAATTATTGCTGAGTAAAAAATATAGAAGAGAAACTGCACTATTAGCGCCATGCAAATCATCTCGTTGATAAAACACCAATAATTCATTTTTTAACTTGATTATGTTTATTTCTTCTAACAGTTTTACCAAATTTACTTGACGTGTGGGAAAATTATTTTTAAAATCAGTGTAATTTTCTTTATTGAACAAATCGGATATAATGGAATGATCGTTGGATGCGAATCGTGCTTCCATTTCCATTATAATTGTATCACAGACTTCAATTGCTACTGCGTGCGTACTAACTGCTTCACAAAAATGTTATAAATCACTAAAAACCAAACGTTGTGTGTATATGCAATAACTGCACCAAAAACTCCTTACATATGATTAAAATAACCAAAGGCATTCATCAAAACCTGTCAACGAATCCGAACCGCATACACAGTTGCGTCTTGAGACCAATTATCTAGTCAGTGTTATCATTCTGTTTCATTTAATTAGGTGAAAAAATCTTTTGTCTCACACTCGGGCATTGCCGATATTACAGTAATTCACGCACCGTTACAAGCTTCGATCTCGTATTTTGTGTTATATCTATCTCTGTCTTATGTATGAGAAACGAGAGAGAAAATTTTATAAAAATATTCAATTTGGGTCAATTTTCAGACTGCCGGCGAACACAATATTTTTGTTCGGGGAATTATCGCCCAAACAAAAAAAATCCCAATAGACTGGGTCGACACAATATCGCGCGCCCTATAATTTCAAATCCACCGATTATTATTAATATTATTATATATGACATTGCACATATTATTAATATTATTATGTCGATTGTAAGGTATTTATTTTGGCAGGTCAATGACCGAATGACCTAAGCAAGGAGCCGCCAGTGTACGCCACTGAGTTGTTTTTAAGATGCTAGAAAAGCTTTGAAGCCAATTAGAAGCTATTGCTCTAGGCTAGGCTGTATTATAATTGTGTTTTATTATTATTTGGGTCTACCAATGGCTAAAAAACAGAGGGGTGTAATTAATTATGTGGTCTTAGGATTGTCTGAAGCACCGACGGGCTTCCCCTTTAAGCTATTTAAGGATTCACTTTAAATTGGACACCTGTCTGTTGTATACGTGTGTGGTTACGAAACGAAAAGAAACGAAGATAGGAATATTTAATTTAAGTTTGTTCCACTAAGCGTTATTTGATGGTTTCCCGACATCAAGGATCATCATCCTCCATATAGATGAGCATCATAGAGCTTGTGATTTCTTGATTTTTTTCTCGAGATTTCTAAATTGGTCATTGATTTCTAAAAAATCTCGAGAAATATCTTTATATATTTTTTAACTCATACGACATAAATTTTCTATTTCGGATCAAAGTCGTCGGCTTTGTTTTTTCGTTTCAGATTCCCTTTATTATTATTTTGTCTAGTAACAATTTCTCGAATTCTCGAGATTGTTATTGGTGAATTACCTACCGATAATTAATGTGGAATCTCCAAATTTTGGAAAATTTATTTCTCGAGATTCGAGATGTCTGATTATTTCTTGTGAAATCTGGATCACAACTTCTAAATTTGACGTCACGCCTATCATCTAACAATTTCAACGATTTTGTTTTTTTAACGAACCTTGATGGTGAAATATCAGTGGCCTCCGGATGAGTACTTTAACCCATGGCCCCCACATCTTGAAGCGGGCCCCCAGGCCAGGGTCTTGGGCGGCCCCCCTACCTATCGCTATGGTTAAAGGCAGTCTGACGCTCTCCAGTATTGTTTTTCAAATGGTGTTCGAGGTCAAATAAAATTCAGTGTAATTTAGCGATTTTTTAACACTATTAATTACTCAACACGTCCTAACAACCATATGTTTTAAAATGGTAATAAGACCGAAGTAATCTAGCGCCGCTATATCTAATATTATAATATTAGAGCAAAATTAAGATGTGTATTTATCTGGGCGACCGGTAACGCCGGGCCCCTAGGCTAGAGCCCTGTCAGCCCCCCCCCCCCCCCCCCTTGTGGGAGCCATGCTTTAGCCATTCAGCTATCGACCCAAGAGGATTTCTTATGGATTTCGATCACGATCTTCTGTTGTTTATTAATATACATAAGTATACCTTTAATTAAGTCATTTTTATCGACCAAACTACCTATCAAATTCCCGATCATATTGTGTTGGTAAGTAAATTGATTATATTTAATTTTAAATATAAATTTCATTAACAATAATATACGAAAGGAAGTGCGCACGTAGCTATCTGTATCAAACGTGTTTACGTTGAAATTTATACGCAGGGGTGGGTAGGGACTAAGGATCGCAATCCCGGAGAGTATTTTGATTTCAATCTCGTGATTGCGGGATTAGTAGGTACTTGCAATTTCTTCGTTGATAAATGTCGTTGATTTTTTTACTGTATTATTAGCGCCCATGATAGATGAGGAGTAAAGTCTTATGAAGTCCTGGTAATCTCGAGTCTATCAAATTCACCTGACTATTTCAATTTATTTTTCACCCAGGGGCCTTATGTTGTAACTTGCGAGTTGAAGTCGCCCGGTCGACATGACGTCATATGACATCATTGTGACGTACTACCGGAGTGATAATAGCATTCGAGAAATTAACGCTACTCAAATACTGGCGTTATTAATTGTCCCCATACACAAATAGGTGTTTCAGCATAATAATATCTACGGTGAGCCGTGTGCTTGGGCGGCTCGCCTCGATGCGCGTATTGAGCTTATGTCAAAATTACGTCATGTCAAGTGTTGAGATTGTAGAACCAACAAAAAAAATCTATTATAAAATATACTTGTTTTTTTCTTATCCTGTAACCAGTGTAACCCCGTGAAAGTTAGTAAAATAATAGTTAGGTGCCCTTTTTTATGCAGATTCATTTATTTAGTTGATAAAACCAGTGGTGTTTTTAAATATGTGGAATCCTGAGCCATTGGCAAATCCTTTGTCAATATTTTGTAGATGCGATAGATAGGCTTGATTGGCTTACCATATTTAAAGTTTTCCAAACCGGGATCAGATATAATGTTCGGCCTTTTTGTTGATAAAACCAGTGGTGTTTTTAGGTATGTCTAAGCCTGAGTCATTGACAGATTTGGAGACCCTTTGCCAATAGTTTGTACAATATGCGATAGATAGGCTTACCCATGGCCCCCACAAAGAGGTGGCTGACAAGGCTCTAGCCTGGAGGCCCGAGTTTCGAAGAGAATCGACCAGATAAGTGATTTAAACACAAATCACAAATTCTCTCGAATAGTAAAAAAGGCGCTATTTATCTTCAATATTATTATTATTTAAAATTATGTGGTTGTACGTTACAATTTTTAATTGTGTATCGATACTCGACAACTCCATAATTCAAATAGATGAATTCAAAGGTACAAAAAACACTAAATATACACATTAATTTTACCGCGTACACCATTTGGAAAACGCTATTGTAGAGCGTCATACTGCCTTTGTCTTTATCGATAGGTAGGGGGTCCGTCAAATATCATAGCCTGGGGGCCCGCTTCAGGATGTGGGGGCTATGGGCTTACCATATTTTAAGTTTTACAAATCGGGACAAGGTATAATGTTCGGCCTTTTCCCTACCAGGTTCACGTATGAAAACTTTTTTTAAACTTTCCTTCCAAAAATAAAATATGTGTACGATTTTTTACTTTAATTTTGTAATGTTCAACATCGAAAGTTTTTTTTTTATTTTTAGCTTACCTGCCAGTGAAAGCTTTTTGTTCCAAGTAATTACAAATCAACATTTTTTTGGAAACCACAATATTGTCATTGTGTGGATGACATCATTTCCTTAAATAGAAAATATCTAATTTTTGGAAAATTTTATTGAGATTCATTTTAAATTTTAAACCTGAATAATAAGACAAATCGACCGGGACTGGGATTTCAAGACAAACTACAAACCCTCGTCAAACCGGGACTATCCCGTTTAAACCAGGACGTATAATAGTAAGCCTAGCGATAAACCACCTGTAAGTATATATAATACAGTAATATTATTTATGTTGCCAGTATTTTTTACACTCCAATATTTTCATACTCTCCGATAAAGCGACCATTTCATATGCTTCATGAAAAACCATGTCATGTCTTGTCAAATCCCTACATCATTCCCGGAATTTCGTAATCAAGAAATTGAGCAGGATTGCAAACCCTATTCGGTACAATATCACTTGAGTTTTCATAAACTCTTTTAACATCTATAAAATTGTCCCTCGACCACGCTCGTAATCTTACTTATTCATACCCAGTGGGTTTCTTATTCAATTGATTATGCATGTGTGACAGAAATATTACGTGCCTTTTTGACCAACTTACGTCTTATGAATAAAATATAAACTTTGCAAGAAGTAAACAGAGAATCCGTAGTGGATAACTGCTAGACTATTCTAATCTTTTTGGTATGTTTACAGTTACGTTACACCACTTACACCAGACGATCTAATTCAATTGAATCCTACTCACAAATGAAATGGAGACTCACACAGTTTTAATAGTTCGACAAAATGTACTTACAACAATTACATAGGTAGAATCTGTCTTATATAAGCTGACGTGCTGGTTCCCCCCCCCCCCCCCCCCCCGCTTCAGCATCCATCTCGTTCCCTCCCATAGAAAATTTACAACAGTTGAACGCGATGGCACAATGCTTTCCGTGTGACGTGTACGCCAGTTTATAGAATACAGACTCTACCTACTCTTATTCCAAAATTGAAGTGTTCAAAGAAATGCGAATATGAGTGTGCTAAAATATAAAATTAAAATGGCTTCTTCTTGTTTGTAGAATTGAATACAAGCTTATATGAGTATTTGGGGTTGGATGAAGGAGAACGCAGATGAGTTGATTGAGGCAGCGGTAATGGAGATGGATGTAGCGTTTGAAGTATAATACAGAGAGTTAAATTGTCGGAGTAACGATTAATGGAGTAATCGCGGCGAGCTCGTGCTCAGACCGAGCCGCGATCGGGTGGCGACGACTACCGATTTACTGTTAAAGATAATACTGAGAGCGAATGACGATTGACTGTGTCGAGTGACGAGTTATGGATCGTCCTCGCTAGTTACACACATGAAATCAATACATTACAAGAGTCATTGTCGCTATTAAATAAATTATAATAGATACATAGATACTGTTTATCTAGGCTATGATTGAGGAAACTCAAGGAGGATTTATTTTGAAAACAAAACATGAATATCGAAGTGTGTCACACTTGTAATGGTGAGTGGTATGATTACCACAAATACACTACATATTAGTGGTCATAAGTCATTTATAATAAGTGCAAAATTTATATATTTTATCATTACCACTACAACAAATAAATATTACCAAACTTGCTACAGTATTTTGAACCTGTGAGCAGGGCATGACAGGATACCTAGATACTGTGTTTCTTCTTCTACTTCTTGGTTTTTAACACCTTGTTTTTTTCTTCCAAATTCTATTAGCTTGGCAAAACAGCATGAGAATTGGAGTATACCTATCACAACCTCAGTGGACGTCCCCATATGGTCGATAAATGGGAATAGTTACTCAGTTGGACCGGTGTGTTATTGAAAATTGGTATTTTGCGGTGAGTGAGAAGCTTTTTTTTCATGAAGCCTTAGCCATAACATATCAAACCACAATACGAATCAAAGGCATGTAGGATCTAGGATTTTTCCTGTGATACTTGCAGCACAACTTTAAAGGGGGCGTAACTTTTATTGCACTACGAAATTGGCCTATGACGGGAAGAGTAGTCAACAGGCAAACAAGTAGGCAGATATATTGAATATTAAAACGCGCGAATTCACAAGACTGCATTGCAAATTTCTCATCGCCCTGAAACGCAGTCGCATTTACCCGTATAATATGGTCACTACTAAATCCTATTGAATTTTAAATGCTGTCTCGTGGACGAAAAACTTGAATTATGTAGGTAAGTGGTATCCCAGACAGAACAATGTTCGTATATGTAGAGTAGCCACTCTCTAGTGTTATAAATGGAAAAGGTGTTGCTTTTGTTGACCGAATTTTCCAACCGGAAAGGAAATAATATGTCAAATGAGATATTCTGTATGACAATAGTTTAAACGTTAATGTTTTTTAGTAATCGTGTAATAAATTAGTAACAAAGAAGGTTTATGTTCAGTGAATAAAAATAAATAATTAATGAAAACACAGTTTTAAAAAACCTTTTAAATATAGCGACTGAAAAGTGCAACATTATTATTTTGCAATTTGATAATCACAAAAAAACGAAATTTCCCAGATATTAAGAATCATTTTAATACCTAATAGAAATGTTATATGCGCATTTTTATAAAATTCTAAATTCAACAAAATTGCGAATAGACTGACTTTCACATTACCACACACTCATATAGATAAAACTATAAATGCGTGGAGATGATATCTCTTGTAAAAATTAAATAAATCAGAATATATCATGATGTAACCGTAATACATGGAATTTCCCTCAAAATATGGGGATAAATTAATTAATTCAAAGTGAATGAGTGACATTAAATTCAATTCAATTTACCGTAAACGAACTAACTCAGTCGAATTCACTTATTTTCTTTAATTTAAGTAAGTAGTTTAATTTTTTATCACTTAAACTTTAGATAATGGCATATGTATTTAATATTACTGATTAATGATTAATCCCCAGCTCATTTGAATAATATAATGACGTATTACGTAAATATTAAGTATTACATGACTAAACTAATAGTAGTATTAATAAGTACCTAGGTACATACATATAAAGAAGGTTTTCTTTATAAATTCCTTTTACAAGTAGGTATGTTATATTGAAACCGGAATGAAATTAAATATATGTTTATATAATTTAATTAATTTTTCAAATCAATCAATTAGGTACACTGCACTGGATTTTTTTTTAATATTATGTTTATTTAATCCGTATCATTTTTGAATTTCATCCAAGTAGTCTGGCCGCTTTGCGAAGCTGCGTCATTTTCATGGTATTTTCCATCAATGCCTTCAATTTGGTTCAGATATTGGATGCCTATATTTTTAGTCTCGTTCACTTATATGTATAGCAAACCCCGTTTAAATCACGGTTAGAAGTAAATTAAATGCCAAAAGTAACAGTCATAATGCAAGCCATTTCATTGATCACATGCAGTTACAATACACACCGCCGACACACCTTCGTGTAGTGTTTATACTCGAAAAAAAGAAACCTTTTTGATTGGTATAAGATGTTTGGTTTTATAAACCTTTTTTTATATAGTTTATACCTATTTTTTTAGAACGTTAACTTTTTCATAAATATCCAATGCAAAATATAATGTGGAATATTTCCATGCATATTCCAAAATCAAATAAGCAATCGGGTCACTGCTTTTTTATATGGATATGCATTTATATAAATGACGTCTTCGATCACCTTCGACAATTTGTAGGCTAATATAATATTCGATGAGAGGTAACTCGTTTGACTACATTGACTTTTTTGCAATGTAACGGCTAGGTACGTAGGTTATCTGAGTAAAGGTATGTATACATACGTAATAAATCTAATGAATCGTTTGCATCTGCAGATGCGCTATCAGGGGTGTCAACTAATTTTTACATAAGATCTACTTTGGAGAAGAAAATTCTCCGCGATCTAATTTTTCTGAAATTAAAGACATACCTATTATAAGTATGATATATTATAATAGATATATTTTTAAACCAAAATAGAATCTTACTAAGAAAATTAAATAAATCGTTGTACATAGAAAGTGTTTACATGACAAAAATATTAATCTTGAGAAACCAGCCCATCAATATTTTTGCCTATAACAATCTATGTGAAAAAATTACGATGCCGTATTTTGTATTTGGAACATTTTTACTCGATTTTTCAATATTGTGACCTCACCAAGAATCTAAACTGAATACAACGAGGAAATTTATAATTTTATCCCAAGACATTGGTTGTCGTGTACAGTGTGTACGTGATTCCTATTTAGACATAATATAGAAATGTTCATTATGGTAGCACTTATTGTAACAATTACAACTAACTTATTATAATTGTTACAATAAGTGCTAATACTTCGATACAAAAATATGAAAAACCACCCTCGACAGCTGCCGACAGCGGCCGATAGTAGTCTTGTGTATAGAAAGTAGTGTAGTTCTTATTTTATTTTGAATATATTCATTTTATTTTGAGCTTTCGGATGCTACAGACAAAGCTTGAATTACTTATCCTACATTGTAAGTTGTCTACAATTTTTGTATAATTTGGTAGGTACCATTACTGCCATCTGTTTAGAATTAGATAATTAAAAATTTGGATAATAAAAATATGTAGGTATAATACTCGTAAATAAAATCTCACTATACTTCCAAATTATGAATAAATTAATTAAATATTTTTGAAGATTGACCAAAAATCATTTCGCTATCGACCTTATCGACACCCCTGCGTTATTACAAAATATTTCACATAACCTAGAATCGGCACCATTTTCATACATTTTTTTTAATTTGTTTTATGTGTAATATTGTGACATTACAGCGAATCACAAATACGACACATAGTAATATTTTACAGTATAATACAAAATTATATACTTAGTAGAAATTGTATTGAGCAAACCTAGAATAGAAAAGCAGACTACATTACGTCTGAAACATTATGAGAGGACAAAAAAGTACAGTATTCTCCAACTTGTCATCCAAGGAAGAACGGTAGGCATAGCAGAGGACGACGGCGATTCCGAACGTAAGAACCATTGATGATAAGGCTAAAATCACCTTGATGGTGGTCTACCCCCGCTAGGGGTTGGTACGATAACAAGAAGAAATGAAACATAAAAATCAATTATCATTTCACAAAAATGATACGATAAAAAAACATATTATTCATGTATTGCGAATAGGTAGTGAAAACGTAACTAGGCAGTTATATTATAATTATACGGTAGATAAGCGTCCCCACGGTGAAAGACTGCCCCCGTAGATGAAACCGTGGATGCGAAGGTGAAAGCACTTGTTTTTTTTCGATTATTATCGCTGCAGAGCAACGACCTTAATAAGTTGGGTGGATTAGATATCAACCATTCTTTGTAAAAAAATGTTTAAAACAGTTTCTTGATCAATTTGTATTTTCTCTCTCAAAGTGTGTAATAAGTAGGTATATTACATATTGTTTTATATTTATTATTTATAATTACTTTTTTTTCTTCGCCAGAAATCTTTCCGTTTTATGTTATTGATTTATGATATTATAATACTTATTTTAATTTGGTTCCTGAATAAAATAAACAAAAATAATTACAAGATAAAAAGAACTTTTTATATACTTACCACGTTTTTAAATTTTCTGTTGAATCATATAAACTTGTCAATTCTATGTAAGTATTAATAAATACTTTTTTGTACTAGAATACTGAAATGTCATTTTGACATTTCATATTGACTTCCAAAGTAACGCACGTATATATTAATAATTTAGTTGCTAGGACCCTCTTAGCAACCAATAATAGTGTTTTACTTTTTACGATTTTTTTCCGAAACATACAAAACAGAATTAACTGAACATGAATTCAATTCTGCTTAAAGATGGCCAAATTTATTTAAAGAATGCATTGTCGTCGTGTTCGGATATATTCTAAAAGTTTCAAATGTCTAGCTAGTCGGGAAGTTAGTTAAAAATCTTCAATCGTCCAATACAAATCTTGGACAAACAAGAAAAAATTTGTACTGGGCACACAAGAAAAAATCTGTACCGGACAAACAAGAATACGAGCTAATAAAAACGTGATAAAATAATGCCGCTTCCGTAGCTAATTTGGTAGTGGTTAAAAATATAAAGTTATGGAGTCCCCGGTTGTTAAAAGATGTGAAATTAAATTTATTTTCAATGGTGTGTATATATATAATTAAAATACTTATTTAAAATGCCGAGAACATATTGCAAGTTATCGTGAAATACAAAATCTCATAGAAACCGAGTAACACAATGAGTTGTCGGAATTTTTTTTTTTGGACTCGCGTTTGTTTTCTATGCCAATTCAAAAATGGATTACGACACCTAGCTTGTTCACTGCCAAATGGAACGCGCTATCTGGACGGAGCATATTTTTCGTACTCCAGCGTAAAGCGCGGTGGACCCTCGCCATCTGGACATGGTCTTAGTGTAGCTATGTATGGGACCGTGTGGTCGCGAATTTATAATAACGTCTGCAAGCACTAATCTAGGCCCGGTCGTTATGGGATTGAAGAATATAATATAAATACACTTAGAACCGGTAATGGTAAAAAATCACTACGTATCTAAAAAATGCTAATGCAAAACCACTCCGTTGCTTGAACTGAATCACGCAGCTTTTAATGAAGATGGTTGTTTCCCAAACTTTGGTTCGCGGAAAGATGTAAAATGGTACCTACACGGTTGATGTTTTTCTCGTGAAATATCAGCTTCGTAAAACTTGAAAGACAGAAAAGTGACTATTACTAACATTTCAGTACAACAAAAAAAAATCACAGTGCAAATTGAATTTGAAAGCATATCTCGTGATGTTTTAAAATGTGAAAAAGACACTTTTTCGGTGTGCTGATATAGCAATATTATCCTAATTTAATATCCTCACATGTCTAACTTTGAGAAACACTAATTTAAATTATTAGATTATTTTTATTACTCGCCTACAAAAAAAATGGTGATAAAAAATAATGATTCATTCAAAATGATGATTATTTTTTGTACTGGTCTACTGAAGAGAAATACTTACGCAAGTTAATAGTTTATGTAGGTTTCCATCAAATAATGTATAATTAATGTTCTTATTGAATCTAATAAAATTGGAATATTACCGTCTGCAATGGTCCACGAACAACGCGTCAATGTTTAATTCCAATGCTTTACGCCTCTTTCTTTCCGGTACGATAACTCACGGTGATCTGTGATACGGCGAAATGTTATGCCTGGTCCACACCGGCAACAAGTCGCGCGACAACTTGTTAAATTTTACGATAATTATCATGCTTATCGTAAAATTTAACGAGTTGTCGCGCGATTTGTTTTCGGTGTGGACCCGGCATAACACGTACAATTTACATGTAAGCGGGCTAGAAGCCCATTTTCAGATCGACCTGTCGGTACTCGGTACATGGCTACAGTTAAATCCAAAAACAGAGATCACTATGTACTTAAAGTGTGGTGGCAAGATTCGTTTCGTCCCATGATCTTTTACATGAGAACGGTTATCCAGATAATTCATTGACAAACTTATTAAAAAAACTATTAAGTAATTATTCATTGCGGTATTAAACAAAATTAATAATTACTATGACATTCCAAAATAATAATAATTATAGATTACTAAAGTGTAATCCTTTGTAATTTTGCTTTGTTTTTAAAATGATATGTATTTTCATTATTATTAATGTGCCATTCATTCTTCTGTAAATACATAGTTATTAACCTAATTGTTTTTTTCTGTTTTCAGACGTTCTCTCGCTTATCATCGACTTTGGTTCAGGTAAAGATACTTTTTACATTAAATTTATTAGATAAGTAAATAATATAATATGTATATTTATTTATTATCTTAATTTTAAAGTTTTGACGTTATTGTCAGTATAGTAGATATGTACTAATTATTTTATTGAAAATAATCTTCACACATTGCACGAATCTTGTCATATAACATGTCATATTGTACGGAATAATTGGTTATTTATTTATTTATTATATTTATTACTTTACAAGAAAAATGCGTGTGTGTTAAATACGATTGGTTTAATTGTATTTATAGCAAAGTCAGTTCATTATTATATAGTTAATATCCTGTTTACACGTATTACATGGATTTACCGCTGGCAATACGTATTATCGCGGCCATTACAAAAAAAATGCACGTGTAAACACGTATTAGGTATGGTGCAAATTGCAAGATTGCATGCATGGATCAAAAACGTTCAGAAGCTTCTGAATTTTCACGCGAAAATTGGACTGCGATATCTGGTGATAGTGGCGAAACTGCCGGTAAAAAACGAATCACACGCGGAGACTCATTTTGAGGTTAACCGATTTTCAAGACAATATGTCAAATAGTATCATACAATTACAATATCGCGTCTCGCTTACTCTTGAAGAATGAAATTGGCAAGACAGTCGGCACTATTACGTGTAAATTGTCATTATCGCGATAGTTTAAAATACACACTATTGGTGCAAGTAAATCCATGGAAGTACGTGTACAGGCGCTGTAGTCTGTTAAATTAATTTAATAATGCTTGCTGAGACTTCATTTTTACCAAGTATAAATGAAGGAGTTGAAAATTTTCACTGCAATGGAAAATGGACAATAATTAATATACCGCCTCAAAATCAATAAAATTAAAATATTATTCTGTTTTGATTTTTTTATTTGAACGTGGAGCTGGAGCTATCCGCCAAAGGTTTGACCGTATGATTCAACAATTCGTTGTACGAAATGTACTATTGAGATAACTTCGACTCATATAATATATTATATTATATTATATATCTTGGAGCGGAAATGGTAATTTGCCAGTCAGACACTAATATTTAATTTTAACCCTTTGACAAAGCAGCAGGTTACTCAAAACGGTATGAATGCGAACATTTGGCACACATTTAGAAATACATAATCGTGTTGGGTGTATGTACTTATTTAACGAATAGGTACATAATATATTATTAGAAATAACCCAAATAGCATAATACCGAGTCAAACAAAATATTCGATCGATGATGGAGAACTTAATCTTAATAGTAGTTATTGGTTATAATAATTAATTACGATCCATTGCATAGCAATTCGTTTAAAGGTAAGCAGGTTGCCTTCGACAGAAACCTGTATTTTGTGAGATTTATTAAATAATATTCCCTTACTGTGAGGACAGATTTAATCGGTTTTAATGATGCATATGTGCATCTAGAAGTACACAGCAGGAATGGAAACAGTGGCGGCACGATATTTAAGATGTTGTTTTTCAAAGTGTGGTTAGACCCAGAGTGTGGACATAATAAGTTGAGCAAGTGATTAACATCCATGTCTCGTAAAACAAACGAAATCGGTTGAAACCTCTTCCAATTAAATAAAAACAATTCTCAATATACCCGAATATTAATATAGTGCAAGGATTCACAAAGTGTGTCCCGCGAAATTTATGTTAAATCTGTATTATTTTTTATTCTTCATAAATGGTATATCAAAAATTACATTTAAAATTAAATATCCTCTGGCAAGAATGAATGGTCAGACCAGTGTTGCCATATTTTTCTATGCTCATTATAGTACAAAGGCGTAAAAATTAAGTATTTCTAAAAAATATATAGTACAAGAACATTTTTCGTTTTGAATCCTTTAAAATTATAGTATTTTGTTATATTTGGCATAAAACTATAGTATTTTACATTTTTCGCGAAATCAAAATTATAGTATTGTACTATAATTATAGTACGGTTGGCATCACTGGGTCAGACCCTTTGATATGTGTGTATGCGGATGTGCGAAGTGAGGGCTTCAGAGTGAAAGATTCGACCTATTCAACAAATATTCGATATTGGAAATTTTTGTTATTTGGAATCATGTCAGAGACTCTTTTGAATGAATCTACCGAGGCTTCCAGTATTCTGCGATCAGAAAAATACTCCAGAATCATTCAATGTGTGTTGGATGAATGTTCTAAGCGCTTATTGAATTTTAAGAAACATCAAAATGAATTTTAATATTTTTCAAGACCCCTTTCCATGTAACCCGGACGCTGTTCCCGTAAATATGCAGTTTGAATTAATAGATTTGCAAGAGAACGTGGAAGCAAAAGCATCTTATCGTGATAAGAATTTAATTGAATTCCACTAAGGAATTTCACTTGAGGTTAGGGAATCCAATCCCGAGCCAAAATTCTGATCCCGGGATTTCGGGATTACAATTTGACAATCCCGGGATCCCGGGACTGGTCCCGGGATTGGCATTTTTTCCATTGTTATATATAAAAAATTTATATTTACAAATAACATTGATAAAATCGGTCAAAAATAAATCTAGTAAAATTTATACAATTTAAGATGTTTATTGTTAATATTGTATACGTTCAATCTTGGAAATACACAAGTTTAACGGAATAAATAATATTGTAATTTAAATAATAATGTGAATTTAATAGGAGATTGCTGTTTCTGATAGTAAAGACTTAATGAATGGATTAGCGAGATTTAAAATATTAAAGCAAATAATCATGGCGTACGTATGGTTTTTCCACTTCATAAATCTAATTAGTCAGACAAATATGAAACTGCCGTAAAACGTATGATATCATGGTGGAATTACTTTGTTAAAAGTGCGAAGCATTGTTTTTTTCCAATCTTTCCATTTTCAATAATTTACGTGAAAAAATAAAATAAATCGCCAACCTACACATGGGTATAAATCAAACTTCATTCAAACTCAGTTTATTTCTAATGTAGTTATTTTTTATTAAAAGTATTTTTTCTGTTATATTTTCGCTTTTATTTTATTTTCCATAAAAATTGATAAAAAAATCAATCCCGAAATCCCGGGATTATGTTTATCAATCCCGGGATTCATAGGTATCGAAAATAGCTCGGGATCCCGGGATTGGAATCCCTACTTGAGGTATATCCAAATATAGTTTTAACATGCTCATCAAACGGCTTCTTTATTTGAAAGAACCCATATTTGTGAAAAAAGATTTTCTATAATGTAATGAGCGTTAATAAATCAAACTTAAATTAAATTAACATACAACTATATCGTCATCATCTGTCGATTAAATAATTTATTATTTTTTTGCCTTATGTTTTTTAGAAACAGAAAATATTTACAGAAGAAACGGTGGCCCGCTAAATATTTTTGAATTCAAAACTGTCCTTTTGACGGAAAATTATGTGTAACAAGTAACCCTGATTTAGTGTATGGGGGAGGTTAATTCAAATACTAAATAATATATCATAATTTGAATTTAAATTTATCAGTGCCCGAAATGGAAAATTGTACGAATCGGAGCACTGCATAATTTTTCGAAAATATGAATACATATATATTTATTTATTTTTATGTGTATTTAATAATTCACAATTATCACGAATAATTATCCGTTGAATATAATAGTTCATTATATTTTATTATTATGTTTCTTAAATATTTTATATTTTTTAGTAGCAAGCACATAATTTAAATAATATTAACGGCACTGGATCAACGCGTGTGTAAATCGATCGGAAGCATTGATGATTTTATCGCTACACGCGTCGATAAAAGATCATGTTAGGTGACCATAGCCTCTCTATAGCAGGCATGTCCAACGCGTCGGCCGCATCATGGCCTACGTGAATTGTGTATAATAGTAAAATGCGTATACATTAACTTGTAATATAATATGATATCATTTAGATTTTAAACGGAAAGCATTAACGATTCCTATTTTTGTTTTCTTCTTAACTTGCAGCAGGAGTGAGAGAATGGGAAGGTGTGAATAGACGTATCTCCTCACCATCAAGCAGTAGGTTATTTATTTGCACAGTATCTAGTAGAATAGTTTGACGCAATGTCTCAAAGACAAAACTTTAGTGCAATGAGGACCCAAAAGAAAACCTAAACGACTGTCCTCGACAAAATACAATAAGCTTGTTCTAGTTGAGGGTTGGCAATGGGAGAGTCCTGATAGATCACTGCCAACTTGAAGTTAGACATGACTGGTATAATATAGTATTATAATGCGGCAAATTAAAACGGGTACCATTGACAAATTTCTTTTTGGCTATATGAGTCGCTTAGAATCATAACTCACATATTGCAATTTTGTCGTTTTTTAGTTAAATATGCCAAGTGATTCTAAATGAATTAATCTATATATCGAAAAATAGTTGAGTATTAAAAGTCAATTTAAACCATGTGAAAATCGTTGACAAAGTTCATTGTTGGTGTAATATGTCGTATATTTCAATGAATAGAGTTTTGTCACCAACGCCTTCCTAACCAATCGGGGAGCTCTATTTCTCATAATATGCTGTATGTCTGCAACGTTAGGAGTATTAGGTATATATATTTTAAAAAAAAAAGTTATTCGACTCTCTCACTCATTAATATTCTAGGGAGTTCAATACTGTTCTTCTAATTACAAAAAATAGTGCTCTGTTGGTTTTTAGCGATTATCTCAAAACTTGATTTTTGGAATATGTGAGTTATGATTCTAAGCGACTCATATGTAGTGTGTTAATTCATTGAATCGTTACTGTTATTAATAGTTAGACAGGTGATAAACATGTCAGTATACATGAGTTGTTAAACTTGTAACTGAGAAACTTATTCTTTCTCTGTTACATTTTGATAGATCGACAACACAATGTTCATTGTATTTCAAAGAAAATATCCATTAATCCCATAGTAGTTGGTAATATTTAGCCCCTAAAGCGGACATTACACGTTCAATTTGGATCGCGATCATGGATTAAACTGATTCGATCGTGATCCAAATTGAACATGCAATGCTTGCCATATAGACATGGCCTCCACATTCTGAAGCAAGTCCCCACGCTAGGATCTTTGGCGCCCCCCCCCTACCTATCGCTTAGGATAAAGGCAGTGTGACGCTCTACAGTAGCGTTTTCCAAATTATCGAGTATCGATACACAATTAAAAATTTTATCGCACAACCACATAATTTAAAATAATAACATTATTGAATGCAACTTTTTTTTACCCCTGTCAACCCCCACCCCCCCTCATATGCATATATACTGATAATAAAGTTGATAATATTCCACAGTTTTTGGCGTCACTATTTTTGTCTATTGAGCTGACTGCTCACAGATGCGTGAAAGAACTCCATTACACGTATTATTAATAAACAAACTTTTTTGTAAAGACCTTGCTAGCTTGAATTCTCAAACTGTCATATTCACGATTACGCAATAAAAAAAAACTACTGAATCATGCATTTGGTTTTTATAGGAATATATTTTGATGAAAAATGATTTTACGTGTATTTACCGGTGAAAGAGCTAAAAGCTAAAAAGGAATTGTTATAGTAGGTATTATGGTAGTCGCAGGTTGCGTGATGTTTTTTATGTTGCAATTTACCTTTTTAATAATCACGTAAAGACGGTTGTACTAATTCAGAAACATTTGCGGGCGTGCGCACAACAACTCACCAAAGTTTCATCGCAATCGGATGAATGGTATTGGAACCATACGAATAAAAGAAGATAGAATGAAGAAGAAGAAGAAGATGGTTTTTCTAATTCAGAAACCTCCGCGGGTGTGCACACAACAACTCACCAAAGTTTAATCGCAATCGGATGAATGGTATAGGGACGCATACGGGACAAACAGACAAACAAACATTAATTTTTATATAAAAAATGAACCAACAATATGTGTAATATGTATTCTTAATTCATCGAAAACATATAATTAAGAACAAAAAAGTGTGCACTATTTTGTCAAATCGCCCCTAACATACCAAAACTATTGTGGTTTGGTTTAGGCAAGGTTTAATTGATTTTTAAAAACTAACCAACATCGTCTGTAAATTGTAATCTCAGTTCAATCAAAACAAATGCGAATGACTGACAAATTTTAATGTGCACTATTTATGTCGGATCTTAACAGCCTATCCCCACCCTTCGTAACGGGTACCTTCTATTGTGCATGCGATGTAGAAGCGTTCTGCAAAGCTACTGAATAGCGCTTCTAGAAAAGGTAATCTGCAAGGGCCCTTGGTTTTTTTATAGCTAAAAATTATAATCAACATGGTAAGATAAGCTAGAGTCTGTATTCTATAAACTGGCGTACACGTCACACGGAAATTGTGTCTTAACGTTCAACTGTTTCAAGTTTTCAATGGTTGGGAACGAGATGGATGCTGAAGCGGGGGGGGGGGGGGGGACCGGCACGCCAGCTTATAGAAGACAGCTCTACCTAATAATGCATTGCACTCGCCACTCGGTGTGACGATCCAACAGTAACTTCATCAAGAAATAATAATTAATTAAATCCATGTATAAACTGACCATATCGAATGAAACACAATAAAAACATTGATTAGTTTCTGATGTCTATAATTTATTAATAGTAAGCCATTCAACCTTGTCGCAAAGATTGTCTATTGGATAATCTATTGCCGAATTATGTGATAAATTTGATAATGCTTTCCATTTTTATTGCAATTGATAGTATAATAAATAAACCTGTTTAACATTAGCTTAGAAAATTACCTCTATCAAAAATGGCCACGGTCGTATATTACGGACAAAATTAATATGGCCGACACGCCACACGCTTCGAGCCATTTTTTATTCACTTTGTATAGCTATTTCCGATTACATCATTCTACTTTTTTGGAAACAAAACAAGCGGCAGATGTAAGATGTCTTCAGTGCTATATCATTTTGATACCTATCCCTCGATGCGAACTCATACCTCAATTATTTGTTTATTAATGCCTCTGGATTACCTTCAAAATTCGACTAAATATCGGTAAATGCTTGGTTTTAGTTGAAACTGTCACGCACAAACTATTAAATTTTCTGATAATTTGTACGAATCTGAATAAAATATTATCTTTATTAAAAGTACTAGAAATAATGAACCCATTAATTATTTTGATGGCAGCTATTCAAAAACTGCTTACCAATACTTTACATTTTAATCGATTGACTTTCAGTATCATACGATACTAATAAATTAACTTCCAAGCGACACGCAAAATTAAATTCGTAGGCCCGTTTCAGACGGGACACCGGTGTCGCGCTCGATATAATATAGGAGGCCTTTGCATTCGAATAAAGGGGCCTTTGTATTAAGCCCATATTCCATTGGCAGATTGCGTCTGGCCCGATCGTCTGCCACGACTGTCAAACTCTATTCTCTATGTTTTTCAAGGATCGTGAGCGATCGGGTCGAAAGTGGAAAATTTTCTATTATCCGTCGTGCGATCCTTTCATTATCAAGCGAAGATTGCCGAAAGCGTACGAAAATAGCCGAATATGCGCCTGAGTCATGCAAACGGTCGTTCATTTCATTCTACTGGTCGATTTCAACTGACCAACTACAAGATGGCGAAAACTTAAAAAATATATATGGAGTATCACCGAGGACACAGTCCTCGTCGAATAAATACACGCCAAAGATATAGTGTGGAACGTAAAAAAATCCGCCATATTCAATGGCGATCACGCTGTTCTTCAGTTAGCCAACTTTTGACCCAGTGTTTTCGTTTACGGCGAGTCCTGACCGCCTGAGCCAGTTGAAATATAGCCATACTTGCTACAATAAATTAGTCTTTGGATTATTCGATTTCGATATTCGAATTACTCAATTGGTTTGGAGATTCAAGCTCGCCCAGTTATTCATGATGTAAATTAACAATAAGTATACAAACTTTCTATAAATGTCAAACGGCCGCATAAATTTTAACAGATCTGATGCTCGCTAGGTTTGACAGCTGACAGCTCAGTTTTGTTGACGTAAAATTGCGCGGGAATGCGTTCAGTGTAGCCACCAATCTACGAAATAATATCTAGTTTTCACTCAACCTATATTTAACACTAGTATTATTTTAACCAATCAAATCAAGGACCAACGAGATTGAATCGTTGCGTGTAATTGCAAATAGCTAGCGACAACGGTTGCCGTCGATCGTTCGATCGGGTTGGGTCTGTGCGTCTGCCAATGGAATATGGCCTTTATGTTTATGAACGCCGCAGAGCTAATGAGGCCCGTTTCAGACGGGAAAACGGGCCACGGTTTGATAATTCAAAATACTTACATATTTTGTTGATATAACCAAAATGACTACATACATTGAAACTTATTTTTACCAACATATTAATTAATTATTATTATACCAGCATCATCACTATGCGTTGTACCTACTCATAAACCACCGTTTCCAACCAGCGTTGCCAATTTTAACGTTTTTTTTGCCAGATCTAGCATTTTTCGATAGGCATCTAGCTAGCTTGCAAAAAACGCACATGGCTTATAGCGTTTTTAATAGCATTTTTTGATTCCTCCGTAGCTTTAAACGTGCTTAAAATACGCTAGATATTGTGTTTATTTCTTATACATATCAGATAGGTACATACTTAATGCAGGTAGGTCGGTAGGTACCTATTTTAGTAGCGTGAGAAATAAAACAACATAATTTAACACGTACAAACAATAAGAGCATTCATGGCATTATAGTGAAATGGTATCATTATAATTTAATGTGTGCTGTTTAATGAATGTTTGACGATTAATTTTATTTTCAGAAAAATTTGCATTTTTCCTGCCAAATGGATTGTTTTCGTATCCCGTCTGGCATGTTTTTGTCATCGACAGCTAGCAACACTGTTTCCAACATTTCAAAAGTGCAACAAAGTAATAAGTATTATTTGTTTCCCTTTGCGTATAGGATTTTAAAATCAAAACCTCTCATGCCAAGAGGTGTCAAAAAATAAATATATTCTTTTCGGTATGGCTGGCTGCACAAAACGGTTTTAAGTTGTGAGAAAATTTTAATAATAGTAAAAAGGTCAATTTGTCTGACACGGCTTTGATGCGATGATTGCTGACTGAAATAATGACGTATATTTTCATCAAAACGTGTGGCCCAAATTGTATATTTGTGAACTTGTGGATACCTATTACAAAACCACAGACACTCAAATTGAAAAAAAAAAGACATAGAAATTCGTTCTTAACAGTGCAGTGTCTATAAAAATAACATTTTCATTCCTAAAGGGATCACAGCAATGGGCTTCCACGGAATGGTAGTTATATTAATGTATTTTTTACGAGGAATGGACGTTGGTCAAAAGCCCAACCCACTGGGTATTAATCTGCTTTAGGCTTTGAAAAATAATACGTGAAATAAGTACTCAAGGTTTTAAAGGCTGACGCTGTCATCCATTGTGTCATGTCATAATATACGGAGAATAATAAAATACCAATAATCATAAACAATTTTCCCAATAAATAAATATTTTTACCATGTATCTACCTACATTCTATGTAGAAGCAGAATTAAATAATGTTGTCTTGATTCGTTGAAAACAGATGTTTGCACACATGAATATAGTTGTACGACATGTTAGTTCAGATAGGGGTGTGCAACAGTAATAATCGTATATTCGTATACTTACCAATATTTGCAGAGTCTTGCATTTCACAATACAATGGATAGTTTTTTTTTTTAATAAAATGTAATGGAGAATGACCTAGGTACCTGACCCAAATGATTTTTCATCTAAGTATTTTTATAGCAAGACCAGCGCATCTATTCTATACACAAAACTACTATCGGCAGCTATCGACGGTAGTTTTTTTATATTTTTATAATTGTTGCAATACCTAAGTGCTATGTTTTAACAGCACCTCTTTTGGCTGTGGTAAATTTTAAAGCGAGATGGACAGACAGTTTTGACAGTTTAGACGCTAACTTATTGTGACACTAACAATTGTAATACTTCAATACAAACATGAAAAACTACCCTCGATAGCTGCCGATAGCAGTCTTATGTGTAAAATAGATGCGCTTACACGCTATGTAAAAATCATGAACGTTTACTAAGTACTTATATCGTGTAACATTATAAATTACTTTTGAAATAAATTTATGAGAAAAAAATTACGTGGAAACCATTTTCCTCAATAATTTTCTGTTGAGGGCTGGTTATCTTATATATTAACCAATTAATTCGACAAGTGGAGTATGTTGGGTATTGATGTTATGGCTGCTTTAATATTTCTTTATTTAAAAGCTTTTTACACGTGTCACGCTGGCTTCCTGTGGAAAATTTTTATTCAATTTCCTGAGGGGTTTCTCCTGCTGAAATTTTTAGCGTTTTTATTTCCTTTCTTTAAATAAACAGCGACATTTCTTAGATGCTTCAATCGAAACCAAAAAAACAATGAATGAATTAGTTTCATTACGGCTCAATAATATTATATGAATTGAGTGTATATATTATTATGCACGATATCTCACGGTTTCATTGATAACGATTTTTCGTCTACCAAATTCATCGGTTTTAGGAATTTTCATTGAATTTTCGATTTGATAAATGCAATTTTAATGCATTAATATCATTGATTTTACGCCTTTAATTATTCTCTTATCATCAATAATTATAATTATCCAGATGCGTTTGATAAAGATTTGATTTATTGCTCATTGTTTCACACTTCTTTCAAACGGATATTGTCGTCTAAGAATGCCATACGTAATATCATAGTTTGTTTTATAATATACTTAATCAAAATAGCTGTTCAATTCAGTTTAAATTCAACGTTAGATAAAGACACATCGACTGCATTCACTATATCAAACTATACTGTAACAAGTTATTGTCTAAAATACAATCTGCTATATATATAATATTAATTAGCTTCTAATAAAATCAGTTTAAATATAAAAGGTGTTTGAAAATGACCCCGCCCTTCCATGACATAATTACCATTCAGTTTTACGGATTTTTCATCAGCTAAGAATATTTTTTTGTTACTCGTAATAGGGTGATTCGAATTACTGATTAGGTACACGATTATTACCACATTACATTTTGTTTTATTCAGGGCTTGAAATGGACCGGAGCGCACCGGAACGCCGTTCCTGTATGTGAAATCGGTAAAATTATCGCTCCGTCTCGTGGAAAAAATAACTTGACCGTCTGAGCTAGATAGACCATATATTAGAAAATCTAATACACTTATATTTATAAAGTACGCATAAAATTTGATAATTATGTAAATATCTTAAGAAAACTGTCGAGCGCTCCGGTTCGAAAACTTTTCCATTTCGAGCGCTGGTTTTATTTACATCGACGTAATCAATAATTCGTAGTATGTACTATGTCGGAATGTTTTCATAATATCGGCATAATTTTTTTATTCCGACCGAGGCTTATAGGCTATATAAAAAAACTGCCCTAGTTATCCAGAATACAACAAAGTAGGTATATGCACGCTATGCCAAGTTGTGATTTATTACTGGTTGCATTGTATGCTTAACCCCTTCAAAGTGTCCTAACTTCAACACGAATGGTTTTCGTTTCAATAATAATTATTATCTATGATCAGATCTACTTTATGGTTATACGGTGACTGAAATACTTACATACGTAGGTACATATTTGAATAAATAACTCAAAATCTCAATGTACTTAATTTAATGTAACTATGTATTATTTTACTACATTTGTCGAAGGTCAATGAATTGTCTAAAGCAGCGTCTTTCAATATTTTTCTCAGCACATATAATCACATACACTACTTTGCGACAATCAGGTTACATTGAGTGGAGTGGTCATGCCATTCAACGTCACAAATAAAACATGACGTATATTTCAAGCATTCTGAAAACTAATTGATGTACCTATATTACATATTATAAAATCATTATAATACTTTCTACCATTTGACCTTATAGAACTACTAAGTAGTTAGTAGATGACGAGGTATGGATGATTTAAAATATAAATTAAGTATGAATAATTACAAGATAAAAAGAACTTTTTATGTACAACGTTTTTAAATTTTCTGTTGAATCATATAAACTTGACTTGACTAGCATAAACGATCAAAAAATTTTGTACTTGATAGAAATAATACTGAAATGTCATTTTGACAAGTCATATTGATTTCCATAGTAACGCGGGTATACCTATATTAATAATTTAGTTGCTAGGACCCCATACAATAATGGTGTCGAAATAACTTTTCATACGAAACAGAATTAACTGAAAATGAATTCAATTCTACTTAAAGATGGCTAAAAGTATTAAAAAATGCATTGGCATCGTGTTCTGATATATTCTAAAAGTTTCAAATGTCTAGCTAGTCGGGAAGTTAGTTAAAAATCGATTGCAAGATTTGTACCGGACAAAAAACCACCGGACAAATAAGAATACGAGCTAAGAAAAACGTAAAAAATAATAATACTTTTAACCAATGTTTAATCCACGTGTTCAAGATTCATTGAAGTAAAGAGTTTTAACCCATTTTGATTGTACGTAGGTACCTACATACTTTCTCATAAAATAATTAGTACCACGCAGTACCAAAAGTACTTTTTTTTTAATAACACAAATTGAGAGATTGTATTACTATAATATAGGAAATAATATGTGTTTATGTATTACCACCCTTAATAATGATTGAAAACGTTTTTAGTATCATTGAATTAAAATCTATAACCTTACATATTATCATTAAAAACACTGACTGCGTTATTTGTAAATGAAATAATACAATATACACCTGCTGTTAATAAATTAATGTTTTACTTCGGTTATTAAATTAAATCTCAGATCGCCAGTGTTTTAACCTTGCTATAAATATAAATGATTACGCGTGTGCAAAATGACTTGCAGATTATTTAAACGTTAGTCAGTAACCGCTTTTCAACTTCCTTTCATTTACAAAAACCCCATCTGCATAAAAGAAAGTTCTTCTCCCAACATATTTGTTTGGCCTAATGAGAAATCAATGTGGGTTAAGCTGAAAGGATTAGGTTACAAAAATATATGTTATTAAATAAAGCCACTTTCTTAATTTCATTTCATGAAAGTAATTATTTATAATACTTAATATTGGTACGTCACTGTGAACAGTGGGATAGAAAAAGCTTGCATGTGGAAAATTAACAAAAAAAGCGCTACGCGTAGTTAGGCAGTCATGTCACTTGCTTGTTCATGTTTGACACATTTTAATAAAGCTAATGCACCGGACTTGAAACGGTAATAATAATCCTTTAAGTTCTCCAAAGTTACTGTTCATTTTGTGAGTGCATTGATGTTTAGTTGCCATCCTGGGGCTAATATTCCCCTTCTATATGCGTTTTAGTATCTATGGGTATATTCCCTTTTGTCTAAATAAAATTTAATATTTAAACACAATACATTATACTGCAGATGCGCCCTCACGACAGGAAGACATATATCAATGAAAAATTGTCGTTACTGAACAGTTATTTAACGTTTACCTGTACTATTAAACGTAACTATAATTTACACAAATTATTTAAATTGATATACTCTAACATTCGTGTGTATTTGAATAACGTGAAAAACTAGCGATATCTATAATAATATAGTGGTTACGTGTAGAATGTCTGGAATTATTGTTCATGATTCCTAACTCAGAGGTGAAAACAGATAACGTCGCACTGGTGGGTCAATAACAATAAAGATTCAGAAATCCCCATACAAATAAATGGTTTTGAAAGTGAATTAAAACATTTAATACATGAGTCCAAAACATCAGAAAATAGGAGTATGTTGAACTAAAAGAGTACCTAACCATTGCTCACTGAATCAATATAATGTATGATTATGGTTACCGTTGAATAAGTTAAAAAATAGATTTTAAATGTAAACACAGCATAGATACGTTATCGTCGCATATGAAGGGTGTTTCTTTGCGTATTAAAGCTTATTTTTATTTAAGGCGAAGTCGTTACCTACCAGAGACACCTAGTGGAAAAATATGAAGTTTGTAATTTGTGACATTTTTTTGATAATTTACAATTTCAACTGTATTAATTATAAATAATAAATATGCTACTGAAAACATTAAAAAGAAAAATATTTTTTTATTTTAAGTGAAAGATAAACGTATAATTTAAAAAAAATGTTATAAAATGTGAATTTGTTAAAGGGTCCCATTTACATATTATTTTATGGTCATATTTATTATTAAAATTTAGTTTATTAGTTTCTTCAGTTTTCTAAATTTTATTGAAGAGATTTTTGACAAATTCATAGTTTTAATATTTTTTATGCATGTTAAAAAAACATCGATTTTTATAAAAAATATAAATGGGTATAACGTGAAATCCTTTTTATTTATATCAAATCTTGATTAGATATAGTCCCAATACTAAAGCTCGATAAAATCACTCAATATTAAAACGAATAAACATGATTTTGTTTTTATAAAACTGTTTTAACGGACAGCTCCTCATCCGTCTTAGTCTGTTATATCGAGGTTCTACTGTCTACTCCAGTGGTTTCCAAAGTTTATGTTACTACGCCTCCCTTTAAAAAAAATCTAATCTTGGCTCCAATATTTTATGAACGCCTTCACTTCGTCTTTTTAAATCAGTGAATGCATTAGTGGTCCTTGCATTGATTTATTCACTCATTTTTTTTTAATTTCAACTAAATAGACGATTTTAACAACAAAATTATCGTTCCTAAACAAATTTGCCTCAAATTTCAACATTATGATTTGACCCTTTTATTTAATTTTTACACGAGATAGCCAGCGCGCTTCACAATATACTGTAGAAGTGAGGTATTATAAAATTAGTCTCCATATTTTCAGACAGGTTTGCAAACAATCTTTTATACTTATAGGATTGTTTTATGTAGTTTATATTTAGCGGCCGTTTTATAAAATAAGTGTTTGCAAACTGCAAACCCGTGGCTACATTAATTGTGTGAAACTTTTCGCGCCTCCCTTCGCAACACTCCGCGCCTCCCAGTTTGGAAATCGCTGGTCTATACTATTGTTATTTCGATAACCAGGAATAAAGAGTTAAATCACAATTATTTTGTATTCGTATTTTAATAAATGAGTAAATATTTTCAGTATATCGTAGGATATATCAGATGAAAATCATTTGACAGTTAATCCCGGTGGTTGTAGGTTGTGTTCGATTCACTTTCATGGTCGGTCACCTATAATCAAAAAATATTATTTCACCATATTAGACCACCATCAAGCAATTACGAAAGTAAGAGCGCCATGTTCAATTGAAATTTAAAATTATTGGGCTCACTGTAGTCATTAAAAACTCATCATTTTTTTCTCAGTAATTTACGCATTGTTATTGCGCTAGTGGCTAGCAAGTTACATTTTTTATTTTAGAAAAAAATGGTTATTGTTATTAGTAATTACATTCTTGAATTTAATATAACATGGCTTCAGTAAATTGTTACGAAATCATATTTCTTCATTAGCACTTTCCGTTGTTAAAAAGTGGTGTCGAAACCAAAGCCTAATATCGTCTCTGTTCTGGCAGAACACACTAACTGGAGAATACTAGTTTTGAGTAATTTGACTTTGAAGTTGTTAAAGTGTTTGAAATAATGGTCTATCATGTGAGTTTATTAAGTAATCGTAAAAAGGGTGACTTTAAAATAAAGACTGTTTATTTATTAAGAAGGTTTCCAGACGGTAAAGTTTGAAATAAGGAACATTTTGGTACTAACTCAATATGTCATTTTTTCGAATTAGTGTTTTCTGCCAGAACAGTGACGATATGAAAATTAGTAGCAGATGATTTCGTATTTCAGATTCATTCGTAGCTAATTATTTACCAGGATTACATTGAGCTAATAAAAAAAGCCGAGCATTTATATTACAAACGTGAAACAATGTTTTATCATCCATTTTAGATAAACATTCATTTAATTAAAACAATGTTATGAATGAACTATTAGATTATTTCAAGTTTGTATTAATTATTCATTTTAAATTGTGCCGTTTGCACACCTACGACATTCTTGACAATTTTAACTTAATTATCGGGGAACCCAAAATAGAAAATATCGGTCTACGAGTATGTAACCAAAACAGGGCGTACAGTGCTACTAACGTAAACAATATAAATATATTATATACTTATACAATAATTATCATAGTTCAGCCATACTAAATACGTTTTGGAAGTGTTTTGATGCAAAACCTTCATTTCAAGGCAGGCCAACTTGAGACATTCTTAAAACGTGGTTGAGCCAGGTCCAAACGTCGCTTCTTCACCATCCATTTGACAAGAGGCTTCGCGGTCTGCTTACTTATCTCATGGTAATTTTACCTAGTAATCACCCAGTATCCGCTGGAAGCGTCTGTTTTTCCTGATCAGTTATAGGTACGGTTCGATTCCCGGTTCGGCAACATCTTTTTTTTTAATAAAATATCTATTTTGTGCATGTTGTCTTTCTAATGAAATATCTTCTATATACATACAACTAAAATATAATATGTTATGTTCAGTAAATTGTAACAGTAAAACACTTAGGATTAAACAAAATTCAAATTTAAGTACGGTACCTACATATGGCTGTCCATACTCACGATGGCCGGGTGAGTACAGCGTCGGTTTATACTGTCATGGGTCCCGGTTTCCACGTCCCGGGTCTTCAAATTCACGTGTAGTTTTTTTCAACGATGTTTGAATCCAGAGTATAGACATAATGCTAATGCAGCCTCCATAGTGTGAAGGCTAATGATCCTCTTAGGATCGAATATGGTTAAAAAAAAAAAAAGACTTTTTTCTATTACCTGCCACAGCCTACTTTCCTTCAACAGACACTCTTCGCCACTGTTTCATGGAAGGTAAATATTTTTTCAGCACAAACATTTTTTCTGCGATTCTACACACCGATAGAGAGAACTTTGTACGGCTGGTGAAAACCATCCCCCGTATTTTATTTTATTTTGATCTCACCCCTATTAGGTTAGGTTGCTAACGGCGGTGATAATCATCACTGACAACACTCTCCAATATCTCGATGTGCTAACTGATTGATAATGCATTTGTGAACGTTGGCTGTAAAATTACATCATTTGTAATCGATGTAATATGTAAACAAACATGTCAAAGATTAATTACCGTGACGGGAGATCTCATCCAACGCGTGCGCCATGGGAATTTACATTTTGCCTATCTACATTATTATGCGATTGATAATAATTGTTTTATTATCTGATTGTGGAGGCCAAAACACAAAGGGCCTCTCTATAGAAATGATTGCATTGTACCTACATAGTACTTACTAATGATGACGCATTCATGCAAGTGTTGTAGGTAGTAAAAATTCGAAAATCAAAAAAATACTGATTTAAAAAAAGCTGTAGGCCTGCAACACTGCAGGCAGGCCTGTGTGGTGGTTAGTTTGCTAATTGTATCAGTGGTGATATAAAAAAAAAAAAATTGTCATCAAAATATTTATTACACAAATTATGACATATTTTACCTATTACCACCACGATAACCGAGCGGCTTACGCATCTGCTTATAATGTCGTGGGTACCAGGTTTGAATCCTTGGTTTGACAAATACACAATATTGTTTTTGAATTTATGTTTGGAGTCAAAGTATGGACCTACTTAATAGGATGAGCGAGTGGCTCTAACATCCATTTCTCATAGAGACAAAATCTGTTATTACAAGCCTCTTCTTATGATCCTATTAGAATCAGACATGGTCAAAAGAAGAAAAAAATTTCACGTTCTGAAATAATATAATGCAAAGCAGCTTGAAATGATCGATATTATATTTATTGATAGCGCGTCGGCTTATAATATAATGCCTTGGATCTAAAGTTCGAATCCTGGGTCTGGCAAAAACATATATTGTTTTTCAATTTGTGTTTGGAGTCAGAGTATGGATCTATCCAATAGGTTTAGCAATTGGCTAACATCCATAAAGACAAATCTGTTAATAGAAACCCCCACACCGTAGAGGCCCATATGATACTATTAAGATTAGACATGGTCAAAAAATAAGAAATAGAAGAAAATTGCGACTTTTTTACTATCCGTGGAACACGCTTAAGAAACAAATTGTTTTTTCTTGAAATATTGTACCTTTATGTTTTTCAACACTTGACACAATATGATTGTTATACAACGACGTGAGAGGATTCAGTTTTTTGTATAAGCGTGTGCAATTATCTCATGATTTGAGTCCAGTAGTATAAGATATTTTGAAAACATTTAAGAGCGTACTTCAGTGAAACGGCAAATAATTTACAACAGTAGGTGCGACGAAATTTCTCACTAGTCGCCAATCGGAGACCGACCGTCGAGGTGTCCGCACGTCGATTTGTTTTGCCATGGCGTCGGATGAAAATATTCTTAAATCGTGTAAAGATGACTAAAAAACTTTACGTATATATCTATATATCTACTTAAAAAAGAAAACATGTCAATGAATATACTATTATTATTAGTAATATAACAATAAACATAACATTAAATGGACGCATGTTGGATTTTTATGACAAATTATATTTCGTTCGGCACGCGTCATTTGCACAATCCGCGCATCGCCTAGCCACGATTAGAGTTGGGTTACGGTAAATTTTCGAGATTTTCCATCCCGAATGTCGAGAATTTAAATTTTTAACATTTCGGGAATTCCCGGATCTCGAGAATCTTTTCTCGGTATTCGGGATTTCTTTATTATCAAATATTAATTGAAAAAACGATTTTCTATACGAAAAAAGTGGACAGAAAACACAAAACGTTCAAAGACTGATCGGGGCATTTAACACAATTAACCCAACGTCGACTCAAAATGAGGGAATCATCAGGGAATTTTGTGTCTCAAAAGCCGTACGTGATTGTTTGACGCAGCGATTGACAGTTTGTGTAATTTGATATTCCATTTTAATAAGTAATGTTTTGAATTATCTTTGTTTTCCTACTTGTATTTTGTTTGTCTTATGTAAATAAAGAAAATCATATTTTTTTGGAATTTGTCTGTTTTTACACTGATTTTAGGATTTTTACAGGTTTTTTTTTTAATTTCCCGATATCTCGAGAATTCTTTTCTGAAAATCCCGAATCTCAAGAATTCAAAATTTCATAATTTCGGGAAATCCCGAATCTCGAGATTGAGATTTTCTCGGGAAATACCCAACTCTAGCCACTATCTTTTTAGGCCATGCCTCAACTGAAGTATAGCCTTAAGTAGTTGTAATGAATGTCCAATATTCACTATTATAAAATGTATCACAATTATTCACCTCGCTTCTGATTTTCTGCACGCTACTCTTTTGCGTGTAGGTAGGTGTTCTAGGTACTTACCCTTACCTACGGGAATTACAATTTGTACTGCAATGAATGTCCGCTGATTGAATGAAAATGAATTTGACAAAACACAACTGGGAAGTAACGCCAGAACCGTAATAGAATTATGATACCATTCAATTTGTGGTGGAAGTTGTAAATTCGCTCGAGCGGAACTCCGGAAACTTTTTTCTTCGCCAATTGAAAACAAATTCACTCAATTTAACCGCAGTGTTTTATAGTTTGTTTGCATTAAACAAATACAAAAGATTTATTTTTATTATATTACGACTTGGCCGTTCACTTCACCAACAGTTTATAACCATTTTACTTATATAATACTGCTTACTTACATTATACTGCTCTCCGTAAATAAATTAATAAAATATCAGTTTAGTGATATCACAGCTGTCAATAATTTATTATTGTAGGTTGGAAAGACAATAATGTATTAATTATAAAAATAAAACACACTTATTACTAATTATACCATATAATTTAATAACAATTTTGACAGTTGAGAATGCACACGATGGACGAATGGTGCATGTCTGGTTATGAAGTCATGTATTCGAATTCCAGGTCTGACAAATTCACATGTTGTAATATGTCTCCGGAGCCACAGCATCATTGACCTAATAAATTTAGGCTAATATCCATTTTTCGTTGATTTTTTATTTATTAAAAAATCTCTTTAATTATTATATTTTGTTTTCTTTTAATTTAACATGTCAACGTTTTCATGTGCCTACCTATATATTAGTGGTTCCATGTTAAATAGATTTTTTTCTGAGTTTCTGCTGGGCTGTTTCTATAACTTCTATTACAATTTAGCATTTGTACAGTTTCTATAATTTAATATTTCTCTAACACAAAGTTTAACGATTATAATAACCAACCCTATATTTTTTGTAATATTTTCAAGATATAAGTTTGTCACTTTAATGATATTAACCGTCAATTTTTTTGTTTAAAAGCTGTTTGCTGATAATCTCCCTCGCAGCAAATGAAACCGGTCCTGGTCGTTGGTTGATTTAGTACAATATAGTATTTTATTTAGTATGTGTACATTGTATATAAACAATGTAATAAACAATGGGAAATAATTTCATCCATCTACTTGTTGGGGTCATTAAAATGTAGAAATTTGGATTACTTCCACCTTCTTGTACACATTAGTTACATGATTTGTGATCTTCTTTAAACTATTTTAATTTATTTGTTAACATGTAATTGAAGTAAACATCGTTAGTGAATTATAATATACCTAGCACTTGAATAATACTTTCCTATAATATCTCTGGAATCGTCACACGAATTGATAAGTGTTGAATTGGTGTGCGGTAGAGCCAAGCAGTAACGGGAACCACTGGTTTAATTCACTTTGCTGGAATCATTTTAAACACATAATATACCTAGCACTTGAATAATACTTTCCTATAATATCTCTGGAATCGTCACACGAATTGATAAGTGTTGAATTGGTGTGCGGTAGAGCCAAGCAGTAACGGGAACCACTGGTTTAATTCACTTTGCTGGAATCATTTTAAACACTATGTACGTAAAGTTAATATAAATAATATGATTATGTTTCGAATGATGGCAGACGCGCGTGTCACAAAAACTGGATACTTAACTGGTTCGGTGCAATGATTTAATGAAATCCTTGTATGGATGTATAACCACTCTGAGCACTAGCGTAACAGGGGAGGTATGTAGGGGTCAATTTCGATTTATAAGCTGAAGATAGTATTCCATTATTATAGAATCCATAACTCTATTACTCCATATTTTAGTTGTCTAACTTGATTGATGTATAAAAGTGTTATTTCAAACATGCAGATTAGGTACATAATTGTATTCACAACCACAATAATATAAACTATTATATTATACCAACATACAGAATCAGCACCTGACTGCATCATACGTTTTAACAATATTTCTTTCTACCTTTTTTTTTAGAATTATTAATAACCATGTCCTTGCTTTTTCGTACGAGGTGGTTGTAAGTAATTTTTGAACAATCACAAACACACAGGCTTTGGTAAAAACACATAAATATTGTGTCCTCACCGGATTCAAACCAAAAACTCTCGGATGGAAGGCCACGCACTGCACCACGAGAGCCACCCTTTTTTCTTTCTATTGAGACTATTACTATAATAAAGATGTTTACCTATAAATACTGGATTCGCTGCATTGTGACTAACTTTTCCGTAACCAAAATGTAATAGAAATAAACCCTTTTATTAAATAGATATATCATATATCCAAAATACATAGAAAATTGTAGCAAAGAAGGGAATTTTCATCCACTTTCATAACAAATTACGATCTTTGCATTGAACAAATTTGCCTTTGTTCATCTTTAGGTGCCCATCATACAATAATAATTTATCAACGTTAATAAAAATATAAGTAAGTGTTCCATGAAACTTTTATGAGACGAAATGTTAATCTCTCAGTATTTATTTCAACAATACTAAATAAATTAAACACAAGAAATTTGTTTCTTTAATGTTGTTTGTCCTCAGGGAAAGTATTTTTATATTAGCGAATTTATATTGCATCCTCCACTAAATATTTCCGGTTGCGCCTTTCCCACATTGATACCACTTTCGTTCCGTTACATCCCGCATCCTTTGTTCCGTGACATTCACCTTTCGTCGCTATCTGCGGCGGCGAGCGACATCAACAATCCTCATAAATAAATGTCGCATTCACAATCACAAGAACTTGCCGACGAGACGGCGAAGAGAAGAGGTATGTCCGGTCCTCCAACGTCCGAAGATGGTTGGCGTTTACTACTTGCAGATTCCTCCACGACTTTTTTAAGTTCTTTCGTCCCCGAAGTACATGATGTGTTTCGCAAGACATTTTGCAATTTCAATAATAATAATATTATGAAACTGTTCTGTTTAGTAACCGCATCCCGCTATTAAAATACAATAAACTATAGGTAACATACGGTTATACTAAAATGAATGTCCTATTTATCTTATTTCACTCTTCTAAATTCCACGTACTTGAGCCGAACTTCATGCTGGTTTTAGGAAGGTCTATTTTGCGGTCTTTCCGTTATATAAACATTACATAAATTCTTGGTTATAGATCTCAATAAACAATGAATGTAATACCAAAAATCCTTATTTGTAAAACCGTTTTTCAAACGGCATTTTCCTATTGAAAGGAAATCAAACTACTTACTTTACCCTGTTGCGCTACATCGTCGCGCCACTTCCCTCGGTTCATAGCCACGTTTTGCGCTTCCCTGCATCGCATGCATCGCTTTTGTAGTACCGCTGCATAGTGAGGGAAGGTCGGTCGACGGAATCCTTGAGGCTGTGCTACAGGGGTACGAAGTCACGTCATTTTCTATGTGGAATATTAAAATAACTCCTACATTATTTTGAATCACGTCGATTGCTAACTCTTTCTTTGTTTATATTAAAATCACGCCAATATTATATAAACAACGACAACTAATTTAAATATAACTTAATATTAAGGAAACCCCTGGTTCAATTGACCCGTCTCTTCGTATTTATTTTCAATATTATTATTAGGTTTTTCGATTGAACTGATCATAATACCTGTAAGCTTTCGTTAAAATACAATGACAGCTTTTAACACTACAACAACAAGTGATGTTCAAACCAATTATCTGTGGAAGCTTTTGAGGAGACGGTACCTTCTTTCTACTAACTAACTAGGAAACTGAATAATTTTGCAATGGACAAAACGCTAAACTATTAAAAATCAAATTAGTATTATTTTACCATAATTAATATGAGATACCTGCTTAATTATTTTACTCTTGGATATGTAATATATATTATCTACCTGTAGTCATTATTATGATTGTTATTTTAGAATCCTTACCTATTGTTATATGAAGTTCATTGTTAATTAATGCCATTCTGTAAAATGGTTATTTAATTTAATAATAAATTTGCTTTATATAATAAGTTTAATAATTAATTAAATAACTATAGTTAATATAATTATATAATAAGTTTACTATGCATTTTCTTCATGGCTACAGGGTGGCATATGCAACTCAGTAGGAGTTCGTTAAAATGGCGTATTGATGACCATCTCGCTTTAGGTCAGTAATTCCTACCTACTCCTATATTTCCTACCAGAGTACCTAGCGGGTGTGGAGTAACAGGCAACTGATCTTAAGTGTGGAAGAATATGGGATAAACTCAAACACGTGTCAAGAATACGTCATTCTTGTCCTTAACAACTGCTCTCGGTTTATGCACTGACGCTCATTCATTATTAGTATATTTGAAGGTTGCAACAAACACTATTGCACGTCTATAATGTGTGGTTCATTTTCGTAGGACACTCACACATTCTAAACCCTGCGTTAAAATGTATATATATATAGCCTTTTGGAATTATTATATTTATTAATCCGTTTTGTGGATGTACATATCTTCAGCTTACTATTAAAACCTCGTAAGTCTGTTTGAGAAGAATATTGAGGAAAGGGAAAAAACGTAATAAAAACAATATTTTAAACTCCTCTAATCGATGAATCTGCCAACACTGATTGTGACATACGAGGTTTTAATTCCATGTTTGAAACCACGAGACTTACGAGTTTTTTTTTTAAATTTGTCGATAGATGGACGGCATACTACTCTGGATAACTGAGGTTTTGATATTACCTATTTAAAATATTTCTTTTTTTAATTTTGTCTAACGAACTTCATTTTTCCATAATATCGGACTTACGAGGTTTTAATAGTAAGGTGACTATATATATTTTTAGTTTAGACAATAATATGTTCATTGTATTTCCGAAGTTCTATCAAATGCCATTATATTTACAAACTGCATAATATGTACACTACTGTTTGTATATTATATTGAAAGTAAGTAAAACAAGTTTTTATTTTTCAAATTGCAGGTGGACCCGCACAGCAAGCATTGCAGCCGACAAACTTCCCAGCATGGAAAGATAGCCATCCGCGGGCTGAGCTCGATAACCTGAGTTCATCACCCATTCATACTCAAAAGAAGCGAGACCATAGACACATAGTCATAGAGTAGAGCAGTTTCGACGCTGACGTTTTCAATTATTCTATTGAATCAATGAAGAAAAGAAAATCTTGCAAAAATGGTGTCAATTAATAAAAACCTCGTGACACTGAAATGCGTATTATTTATATTTTTTGCGGGTAAGCAAAATATTATTTGATTAATTTTATTAATTTCTATATTTTTAACAATTTCAACTTAGGTATAATTATCTAATTTTCAAAATGTATCCTTAAATATTAAAACCCTTCTTAATTTGGATATTTTATAAAATGTCATGGAACCTTATCTGGATTTCACACTTGTGCCTATACCGAACTAAATTATTTTATTTATTCTTCATATGGTCATTATAGGACAAAAATATGTTAACACCATAATAAAATAATGTCTTTGTAGATGTGTTTTCGTGTTTTATGCCAGGGATGGCAAATATGATTTGTTCGGCGTGCCAAAATAGAGCCGATTTTTTGAAAATTCGTGGCCCTTCCATTTCTTTTTATGTGTAGGTACACATGATATAATCTAAATCATATTTATTGAATATAAAAAAAAACAATTCGGTACACTGGTAACTATATTGTTTATTGAATACATACATAAAAAATGATACACATAAAATTAATGAAAGAAAAAACATTTAATAACACACTAATAAATTTGTTTCATATTATTCGCTTTTTACATAAATTTGAGAAAGTCGATGATATTCCAATTCTTCAATACATTCTCACATGTTTACAATTTTTTCAGTCAACATAGGATTTAATTGCAAATCAATAAATTTCAGTACATAATATACATTACAACACAATATCGCTTTGATTTTATATTTTCCTGCAATAAACGTTTTGAATATTAAAAAATAAAAGGAATTAATTTTTTTGGCGTGCCGTCGAAAACTTTTAGCGTGCCAAGCTGGGCACGCGTGCCACGTATTTGCAATCGCTGTTTTATGCCAATCCCTCACAAGAATCTAATAAGTATTTTCTTCACAGTACTCCGGATCGGAAACATTTTGTTTTAAACTATTTTATGAAGTATAATATTGGGTAATTAATAATATATTGCACGTTTCATAAATGTTCATTTCAGTATATACAATTATTGTCTTATATTATGTTATTACTAATGTGAGACAAATGTAACGCAATTGTTTTTAATATTAATTGTTAAAGTTCATGATTTTCACACAGCCAACAAAACAATACATCATTTTTATAATAGCAGGTAGGCAATATAACAATATAAGATAATTTTTAACTACGCATCTTTGTTTTCTCATTTCTATGGATAATGGAAGTACTTATGTACATATTTACGATTTATAATTCACCAGACCTATTTCAGAACTTTTAAAAGTTTGGCAAATGAAAATCAGGAATGTTTTACCTACCTTCTTTATATTTATATTACATATTATTTAATAAATCCAGATAAAAAATAAAATGGCTCATTAAATAGTCATGTTTTTTTTAATTGTTTAAATATTACTGATTTCGTTTTATTTTTTCAAACTTATTGGCATTGCTTATATATAAACCTACTTTCAAAATAACAGTCATCCTATGAATAGGTATATACAGACATAATTAAAAAAAATAAGTTATTGGCAGTGTACACATCACATACCACTGTCGAAGGGTGGTGGTAGGCTGTTAAAATCCGAGATAAATAATGCACACTAAACTTTGTCAGTCATACACATTTGTTTTCATTAAACTAAGACTATAATCTGTAGATATTGCCTATTCATTTTTTTTAATTCAATTAAAGCCTGCCTAATTCAAACCATAGTAGATAATAGTAAAAAATACTCGTTTACTATAGAATATCTAAAATTATGCCATTACACCATACATAATTTTGGATATTTTATAAATAGAAGAATATTTTTTATCGATTATGGTTTGGTATAGGCAAGTCTTGATAAATTAAAAATAATAACAACCACCATGACGTGTAATATATGTATTCTTAATTCAACGAAAAGAAATAAGTATGAATGAAAAATGTGCACTATTTTGTTGGATCGCCTATAACATACCAAAACTATTATGGTTTGGTTTAGGCAGGGTTTAATTGATTTTTAAAAACTAATCAACACCATCTATTGACTGAAGCGCTTAGTTTCAAATCCCCCTAAAACGGTTTTTGAAAATTTTTGAGTGAGATATGTATCTAGATGGATATTATGGTTACCTATATGGTGGCCAAAGAAACTTTAAAAAACGCCTAAAACCGTCAATAAGTATGTTCAAAAATTGGGGAAAATTTCAAAACCCGCTAAAATGGTTGGGTGTGCTTTTCAATTACCCCTAAAATGGATAAGCTAAAATACTCTTTAGAATGTATGAATTAAATAATAAATACATAAAGTTCACACTACTACCACCTAACAATACAACTACCTAAAATCGTTTTTCTCATTTTTCTCATATTTCTCAGAACTACCTAATACCGTTTTAGGGGGTTTTGAAATTACACGCTTCAATAATTGTAGTATTGGTTCAAAAAAAAACAAATACGCATGACTGACATAGTTTTATGTGCAATATTTAAGTCGGATCTTTAACAGCCTCCACCCTTGCATGACTGACATAGTTTTATGTGCAATATTTAAGTCGGATCTTTAACAGCCTCCACCCTTCGCCACTGTAATATTATTTTTTTTTTTAAATATAAATAATATGGATATAGAATAGGATGTAATACGAGTATACTATGTTTACATTTCAGGAGTTGGCTGTCTTTTCCCTTTCCTGCCTGCTCACATTCGCTCGGTAGGCTTTACGACAGATGAAGCCATCATCATATCTATTGTGGCGCCATTTTTGGCGCTTCTTGGACCACTTATTGTAGGGCCATTAGCGGACAAGTAAGTTCTATTATTATATGAAAAATTTAAAAATTTTAAAAATAACAAAGTGACAAAAGTTCAGTGGAAAATATGTTAATAGGTAATGTAAAAGACACAAACATTAATTTTATGGGACCAATACGGGCAAATGAAATAATATTGAACCATATGCACATACCCACACGCAAACGGTCTTTGTCACATTTTATTTTTCCGTTAAATTATAATATCGACTTCAGAGGCGGCTCTCGTGATGCAGTGCGTAAGGCGCTTCCACCCGGGAGTTCCTGGGTTCGATTCCCGGTCAGGACACACAGTATTTATGTGTTTTTCTCAAATCCTGGGTGTTTGTGATTGTTCAAAAATTACTAACAAGTACCTTATAAGAAAAAGCGAGGACATGGTTATTAATAATTCTAAAAAAAAAAAAACTACTTCAGAAAGAAAAAAGGACGTAATCCACAAAAATCCAATTTTACAGGAGGCACAAAAATGTTTTTGTTCCGGTTTTCGATCAAAGTTAAAATACAAAATAGTCGTAATCTTGAAGTGCATGATAATTTATACTTGGTTTTTATATTCCTAATCTGATATTAATTATTGAGTTAATTAAAGAAAAATCAACAAGTATGATGGTTAAGTCGTTTTTTCCGCTTCACTTCCTTCTTTTTTTTTTTTTTTTTAATTATCAGCTAAATTAAGATAATAAATCGGTGTTTGCAGCTTACATCCTTTTTGCACAACATGTATTTAGTCATGTTCAACGATCGTATTTTGAAAAAACTGAGGGTTACGTATGTCCTTTTTCGTTTCTACAGTCGATAACATAATCTATTTAGAAACTCTCAGTCATGATTGATATTGGATTGCATAGCCCAGCGGTGACGAACCTGTGGCACGTGTGCTACACGAAAGAATCTTGAATGAAATCGATTATATAAAATAAATTTGCATTTTTTACGAGAGAATATCGGCTATTCTTCATCACACTTGTAATATTGCAATATGGCCGTCATTATTATAATATCAAAAAGTTTTTGGTTTAAATGGTTTGTCAACAGTAAATGTTTTTTTTGGCGGTCATAGGTTCTAATTGTAAATGCATGACAGTCGATCAATTTAAACTGATTTTCAAACAAATCTGCTGTAATATTCTTAGGTTTTATAATAAGTCGAAAAACCCTAAATTTATCGCCATTCGCCGATGCGTATTATTTTAAACTAGATGCCTATTGAAAAATGCTAGATCTGGCAAGAAAAGCCAGTACATAACAATATTATTTTTATTAGTAGGAATAAATATATACTGCCATCTGTATCTGTAAGTGTTTTCTCGATATATTATTATAATAATTTTATTTTATCTCTGCAATACATTCTTTATATTATTTAATACTATTCCTTTTCAGATTTTCAGTCGGCCGTGGTTGCGAGACGCAAACAAAGGAAAAGAATGGAGCTACAGTACAAAACAATGGCGACAATCGAGTATTGCGCTTCATGCTTGCGTTCTGTTTCATCGGTGCTGCTTTATTCTACAGTTTGCTGATGACTGTCCCACATATTCAACCCCTACAGGTGCATTGAAAACATTTTTAGTACGCTGTATATTATATTATATCCAAGTACTGTTTGATTTAACCAAAGAATGGGTTGGCAAACATACAAATGTTTTGTGTTCCATCACTTGCCTTAATAGTAATTCCAGATTGAATTGGTAAGTATAGAAAAGTTAATATTCTCTGCGTTACCAGCATTGAAAGCATTGCTTGTACATAAAGCGTCAATTACATTAAGCTTCTTTACGAGCTGTTTGTTGGCGAATTTATAATCTGCCTGTAAAGTCGCCCAGTGTAATCATCGAACAAACTAACATGCTCGATGATTACACTAGGCGACTTTCTTTACAGGCAGATTATAAATTCGCCAACAAACAGCTCGTAAAGAAGCTCAATGTAATTGAAGCTTAAGTAAAAAAGAAAATGGTTTACTGCTGTTGATATCTCCTGTTGATTACTTACTAAGTAGGAACAGTATATTGGTACCTATTTTCAATTTTATACCGTTCCTCACCTAAATAACGATGGTTCATTGTATAAATACATATTATTTTAGGCTTGTAACACTAAAGCAAGGTGTTTGTTACCTAAATGCAAGTCTGTCGAATAAATCTTTGGACCACATTCATGAAGTTGGTTACAAATTCATGTATTATAATTCGAGATTACTTACAGCTCATATAATTGTTGGTCTTAGTGATCTTTCTTATAGTAATTTTTATTTTAATGTACAGTTAAATAAGCTTCATCTGAGAGCTTATTAAAAAAAAAAAAAAAAAATTTTTTTTTTTGTATTGTTCCAGCCCCGACGACCCTCTGTGAATTTCATGTGCAATGCCACAAGTGCAATAGTCTATCAAGAGATGTGCTCGGATGAAAGTATCTGTCACAACTGGTCTGGTGAAAAGGTAACAACAACAGCATTATAATTCTATAACCTATAAAACAAAATATGTATTATTTATTTATTTACTTTACCATGGAACATAAAAGAAGCTCAGCATCACGTCATTTGCCTCAGTGTCGCACATATTACCATGTCAACCCTGCATAATGTAGATTTGTAAGCATCGCTGCTGGAGTAGAGACAGACGGCCAGAATGACTAATTTAGTCAAGATTAGAGTATGTTATATTAGAGATGAGAGGTTGTTAGTTTCAAAGTTGGTATCTTCCATATTCTGCCATATTGAGATAATCGCAAAAAACTGTCGGAACATTTCGCACCGTAAGTATAAAACCAAGGTAACTGCAAAAGACATATTTTGGATATATTAGGGTTTGAAGTCTTCGTTTTGTTAGGAGAAATAGAGTTTCTAAAAAAAACCATAATATTTGATTTATATCTACATTATATTGCATGGTCTTTCAGTTACTTCACTTTTACGTTATCAAGTTCACGATTTTTGCAGTTGTTTTGCATTTAATCTCGAAATTGAAAAATCTGCAGATGCCTTGGTTTTACACTCACGGTGCGATTTGATGACTGCAAATAAAATATTTTTTTTTGTAAACATTTTACTTAGTAAACAATCAAAAAAAGCATCATTAAAATTAATAAAAAAATTATATTTGAAGTTAGTCCTAAAATAAAAAAAAATTTCGGCTCATGAATATGCATGAATTCTATTTAAGGTTGTACCTCAGTTGAGGCACGGTCTAAAAAGATCGTGGCTAGGCGATGCGCGGATTGCGGGTCGCGGGTGCAAATGACGCATGCCAAACGAAATATAATTTGTCATATAAATCCAACATACATCCATTTTATGTTCTGTTTATTGTTCTATTAGTAACAATAATAATATATTCATTGACATGTTTTCTTTTTAGAGTAAATGGGTAACGTTTTTAGTCATCTTTACACGATTTAAGAATTAATACGCAACAAAGTGACGTGTTTCCAGCTCGACGTTCTCTCTCAGAATGCGAGCGAGTCCAAAATTTCGTCGCGCCTATAGTTTAAAATTATTTGCCGTTTCACTGATGTATCACCTTAACCAACAGGGCTTAATTTAATATTTTATGGATATACATACAATTGAATATAATAACATTTGTCCAATATGAATAGTATATATTATTTTTAATTCAAAACTTGGAAAAGCCTCAAAATTATACTATTAATAAGTCTTTCTCAGTTATCGTAGGTATTAGTAATTATCCGGAAAAAAAGATACCCGACTCCGTGCTTAGTGGTAGACATATGTTTGAATTCCTCTCAATTCAGAGTTTTTTCTAAGATTTTGCTACTAGGATTTTCATAGGCATATTCTCTTCCTAAAGTGTGGATGCGGATAAAGATAAAATATTTATTTTCACCCTGTTATTAATTTTTGTTTTTTTAGTCGGGACTGCTGGAATTATCAAAATGTCAGTACGCGTGCCAGAAACCTCCAATTGCCAAAGCTTTCTTATATGACACGACTTCAACCACTGAAAGTGTCTTTGACTATGAGAAAGTTAATGATGATGAAGCCGAGACTGAAGCATCCCTAGATGTCGAGAATGAACCAAGTGTGGTAAGTTTCTTTTTGCATCATATTGATCTTTAATCTACAAATGGTAATGAAGGACTCTTCATATTTATTTTCGCATTTATGTAATTTTAGTTACGGAACTCCTGTAGAGACCTGTGTAGAATATTATAATCATTCAAAATCACATGTGCTATTTTATTGTAAATTTGAAATGGTTCCAAGGTTGGCTGAACTTTTTGATGTACTTTTAAGCATGGCTAATTTGTATATTATTGACACTGCCTACATCAGCGATTTCCAAACTGGGGGGCGCGCCTCCCTGGGGAGGCGCGGACTGTTGCAAAGGGAGGCGCGAAAAGTTTAACACAATAATGTAGCCGCCACAGGGTTTGCAGTTTGCAAGAATAATTCATAATTCGTTCATAAAACGGCAGCTAGTTATAAACTACATAAAAAACAGTCCTATAAAAGTTAGGTTGTTTGCAAACCTGTATCAAGATATGGAGACTAATTTTATTATACCTCATTTCTATACTATTGTGCATGGCCCTTACAAGAAGGGGGTTGACAGGGCTCCAGCCTGGGGGCCCGGCGTTGCGGATCGACCAGTTAAGTGAGATAAACACACACCACAAATTCGTTCTATTAGTAAAAAAAAAGTTGTCTGCGGCGCTGTTTCGGTTACATAGTATTAACATTTTATAATATATGTGTCTGTGAGATACAATTTGATGTGATTGTGTGATGTGTGTGATTGATGATAATTCACATGTAGAATTTTATTTTATAATTATTTGTAGTGATTTCCTGACTAATAAAAATGGCTAGGTATATGGAAACAAAAACCTTTGTTCAATTTTGGTTGAATCGAACTGAAGAATAATATAATACTTTGTCAAGAAAAGCAATGCAAATAGGTTCTGCTACCGTTCGTAACATCATATTTATGAGAAACGGAATTTTCTGCATTAGATACAATGAAATCCATATATCGAGCCCGCTTAGTAGAAAAAAGCACTTTGTGTAAAAATGTATTTAATGAAATAAAGGGTGGGGAGGCGCCAAGATTAGATTTTGTAAAAAGGGAGGCGTAACGTAAAGTTTGGAAACCACTGGCCTACGTCGTCCCTGTCATATCGGCTTGTCTCACTTAGCTCCCCCTCCCACAATTTCTTATCACCAGTCTGAACTATTGAACATTAAGGTGATATGTATATATAGTTACTTACTTCAACTTATTGTTATTTTCATTGACAGGACGACTCCAACAATGAGGTTATAGATCGTAACACGACTAATAATTACGATACCAAACCCCCTCACATATGCCACAGCAAGGAAGACGGTGTGGATACATTGTGCCAGGTGTACACGCCGTACACCAATACAATGGTGGTGCAAGCGGGCTTAATGTCTGGAATTGAATATCACCGAGAACTTGAAATTGAAAATGAAACAGCGTGGTGCATGTATCCATTAAGTAAGCAAATAAAATATTTTTTTAATCGAAGGATATCGCAAAGTGAAAATAACTCTTATTATTATGTATTGTGTTTTATTTTTAAATGATCATTTTGAATTTATACATTTGTATATTTATGAATATGATGATGTATTTGAATTTGAAGTACAGGTTGTGATCGAGAAATCTCTAGAAAAAACAGAAAGGGGTTCACGAATCTCGAGAAACCAATTTTCCGATAACTTTCGGGAATTCTCATTTCTCAAAAAATCATCAACAAGATTCTTGAGAAATTGCCACTTCGCAAAGCTGCCGACCGCAACCGGATTTTAAATAAAAAGATTGAGTTAGATATTAAAAAAAATCGATTTTTCGAAAATACTATTCTCTAATTCTCGAGACAAATATTTTTGATTTTGATAATTCTCGAAACTTGGAGAAGTCACAATCTCTAATCTACATAGTGCAGTGGTTCCCAAAGTTGACTGGGCTCCGACCCATCTAGCAAAAATTTCCAATCTTGGGACCCACCTCTTAGGCTGCGCGCACACGGCAAAGCGAAGTTTCGGATTCATCCGCCAAACGACGTTTACGTTTTGTTTGCGAGCCGATTGCGTTTTAAATGCGTGTCAAATGCGTCAATATTTCGACGATGCTGTCCAAGAGAAAACACGGTTTTCAAGGGGATTCATAAACGCCTTTTTTTGAAACTGCACCCTGCTGCGAGAGTATTTATCTTTCATTACAGTGGCGTACAAGGGTAAATAAATCAATATAAAATCAGTACATAATATTGCATTATACCTACATTTATTTTCCCACTATTGCTTCTTTTGGAGCTGGACTGTTTTATATCGAAAGCGTTTTGAAAATTACCTATTGTTGAGCCTATTATATACCATCATCATCAATACTATCGACCGAGGGTACTTGATGGAGTTTGAATTTAAATTCTAATTGATTTAAGTTTTGTACTATTATTATTTATTAATAAAATAAAAAAAGATTATAAGTTAATACACGAAGAAAGGGTAAAAACCTTATTAGGTACCTAGATACCTACTAAGTAACGGATTAAGTACAAAAACATAATATTTTGAATAATTTGAATATTTGCAGTATTTCTAAAAACCTGTTGTAAATACTATTAAATACATTCGGTAGGTAAGCAGTTTTACAAAATATAATAAAAAGTTGTGACACAGCACAGCTATGAGAAGAAGTATTTCACGAGAAGAAAGGCTCGCCATATCTTTACGTTAAACTAAACTATTATTATTTATTTTGTAGTATGTACTTATTTAATTAATTTTTTTATTAGTTGACACTGTCATCTTCTATAGATACACTAAAATGGAAACGGGTACTAATAATAATATATTGAAGTGAGAATAATGAATACCTACCTACTACTATTGATTAGTACTACTACTAACACGAAATTACCTGATATAGTCTCATTACAATAGCTATCTTTGTAATATGTAGCTATTGAATTCTAAGCAATAATATTCTATTGGAAATATGAACAGATTTTAAGGGGAGATATTTCAAATGTTTATGAATAATATGTTTTAAATGTTTATTTAATAAAAGATACAATAGGTATAATAATATATTACATTGTTCTAACAAATTATATACAAAAAACCTATAAAATATTTTAATTAAATTATATCTGTTTTCCCCATTGCATTAACGCCACTGTGAAATTCTTGATGACACTAATTAAGAAAGAAGGAAGATTTTTTTAATTTTTTCGGACTAAAGTAATAAATTATGTCATACAATATGTGCCTTATTGTGTTCGACAAACAAGAATTTATTTATTGCACTACATATCCGAAGAATTAAAAAAAAACTTTTTTTTGTCGCCAGTGGCGAACTAAGAAAAATAAAATATAAAAATATAATATGTAAACATTACCTACATAATTATTAAGTATTTCTTTTTTACCATTTTACCTATATTTATTTTTTCCACTATTGCTTGATTTGGAATAGAATTCTGTTATATTATATCGAAAGCGTTTTTTAATTTGATGATATTTTCATAGTGTAGAAATTATTTTTAATGACTTTCATGCGGATTTTTGTTAGCTATACACAAACACTTACCAATTGCAGTTTTCTCTTTTTTTTCCTTCTCCTCGAAATCCTGTATAATTTCTTTACACAAACTCACCCACGCATTTTGTTTAATTATTTTATTGCTATAGTCTGCACACTTATAGTTCCAAAGACATGGGTGGTTTTTGATCGCCACAATAAATGAATCCGTGTCACAATCCATAACGTCTTAATCACAACGTAGTCTGAACTAAACTAATTGTTATTTAGTTTAAGTAAAAGAACTTTCTATAAAAGGGTTAGCGAAAAAACAAAAATGGTAGGTATTTGGTATTTTTTTAAAACAAAGCCGTTTCAAGAAATCTGCCAGGACCGAACTTTTGAAAGCTGAAATTTATGGGGGCGCGTATTAAGAAATATTACTGATTAACCACATAATTATGTTCAGAAAGGCCTAATAAATTTTAATTACCAATGACAAACTCATGACCGGATGAGTGGGTATTTTTCATTAAAAAAATGGTTCCATGACAAAACAGGACAGTGACAAAACAGAACACCTGGAGAAAACCTGGCTGTTCTGTTTTATCATGTTCTGTATTGTTATTGTTGTCGAAGTCATGATGAATTGTTTGCAACCAGAAAGATTCACTTGAATGCTTAATGCTTATTTGGACTATGTCTGCATTTGCGTATAGCTAACAAAAATCCGCATGAAAGTCATTAAAAATAATTTCTACACTATGAAAATATCATCAAATTAAAAAACGCTTTCGATATAATATAACAGAATTCTATTCCAAATCAAGCAATAGTGGAAAAAATAAATATAGGTAAAATGGTAAAAAAGAAATACTTAATAATTATGTAGGTAATGTTTACATATTATATTTTTATATTTTATTTTTCTTAGTTCGCCACTGGCGACAAAAAAAAGTTTTTTTTTAATTCTTCGGATATGTAGTGCAATAAATAAATTCTTGTTTGTCGAACACAATAAGGCACATATTGTATGACATAATTTATTACTTTAGTCCGAAAAAATTAAAAAAATCTTCCTTCTTTCTTAATTAGTGTCATCAAGAATTTCACAGTGGCGTTAATGCAATGGGGAAAACAGATATAATTTAATTAAAATATTTTATAGGTTTTTTGTATATAATTTGTTAGAACAATGTAATATATTATTATACCTATTGTATCTTTTATTAAATAAACATTTAAAACATATTATTCATAAACATTTGAAATATCTCCCCTTAAAATCTGTTCATATTTCCAATAGAATATTATTGCTTAGAATTCAATAGCTACATATTACAAAGATAGCTATTGTAATGAGACTATATCAGGTAATTTCGTGTTAGTAGTAGTACTAATCAATAGTAGTAGGTAGGTATTCATTATTCTCACTTCAATATATATACCCGTTTATATATTAGTACCCGTTTCCATTTTAGTGTATCTATAGAAGATGACAGTGTCAACTAATAAAAAAATTAATTAAATAAGTACATACTACAAAATAAATAATAATAGTTTAGTTTAACGTAAAGATATGGCGAGCCTTTCTCCTCGTGAAATACTTCTTCTCATAGCTGTGCTGTGTCACAACTTTTTATTATATTTTGTAAAACTGCTTACCTACCGAATGTATTTAATAGTATTTACAACAGGTTTTTAGAAATACTGCAAATATTCAAATTATTCAAAATATTATGTTTTTGTACTTAATCCGTTACTTAGTAGGTATCTAGGTAATAAGGTTTTTACCCTTTCTTCGTGTATTAACTTATAATCTTTTTTTATTTTATTAATAAATAATAATAGTACAAAACTTAAATCAATTAGAATTTAAATTCAAACTCCATCAAGTACCCTCGGTCGATAGTATTGATGATGATGGTATATAATAGGCTCAACAATAGGTAATTTTCAAAACGCTTTCGATATAAAACAGTCCAGCTCCAAAAGAAGCAATAGTGGGAAAATAAATGTAGGTATAATGCAATATTATGTACTGATTTTATATTGATTTATTTACCCTTGTACGCCACTGTAATGAAAGATAAATACTCTCGCAGCAGGGTGCAGTTTCAAAAAAAGGCGTTTATGAATCCCCTTGAAAACCGTGTTTTCTCTTGGACAGCATCGTCGAAATATTGACGCATTTGACACGCATTTAAAACGCAATCGGCTCGCAAACAAATGCAAACGTCGTTTGGCGTATGAATCCGAAACTTCGCTTTGCCGTGTGCGCGCAGCCTTAGCTGTCTTAGAGAAAAGAGGGCATAAATATTGGTAATGCTCAAATTCCCTAGTGGCGAGTCTTGGAACTACTTAATGCTGTCTATTTATTCTAATTGAAATGTCTGATCCGTTTGATCCTTGCAAATACAAATTAAGTTCGTTTAATTTCAAAAAAATATCCGCCAAATAAGTGAGCTTGAGAATGAATTCTTTGTCCAGTAGATGTTTAATATATTCAGTTTTTCCTTCCAAGTAAATTGTAGCTTCATTACGCAATTCCACTAATCGTGTCAGTACTTTTCCGCTGGATAACCAGCGAACTTCTTCGCAAAAACAATAGACATCCGTTTTTAATATACATAATTTGAAAACATCTCATGCATATACACACTAGAAAAAATCATTTTGTAGAAAAAAAATACGACACCTGACGGGACTAGAACCTGTATCTACCGGATTTACGCCAGTATGCTTTTCCAATTCACCTTACTGAATCACAACGATTTTAACTAGTAGTTGTTACATGAAATGCTTATCGAATTGCGTTATAATGTTGGCTATCGGTTTTAAAAGTGATTTTTGTAAACGTCGTTTTTTTATATTATCTCTGTTCATTTATATTACACAGCTTAGTAAAACAATATGACCGTAAATACCTCCAATTTATATTGTAATCACTTCAGAGCTACTATTACAAATGATGACTTGATGATGAAGAACCATTTAATACATGTTATTTAGATAAATCATATTATTGACAGATTTTGAAGTCTTCTTCATGTTTTTGATTATAAAACAATTTTTGGTAACTATTGTAAAATTTCAATCTTGTCATATTAGAGGTTAATACAGCTCTACAACAAAATATAAAGAGTTCCTACTTTCCTGTTGAGCATAGCAAAAAAATTGTCATTCAACTTTTAGTGTATCTTCAGTTTACGTAATATAACAAAATTATAATGCCATTTGATACAGCTATAATGGTGGAGTTGTGACGGATCGTACGCCCTGAAGTTGTCGATCACGGGTTTGAATCCCATGTCGTCTTTATTAAAAACTATTCTCAGTTTCAACATGATAATTTCTCAAATACTAATTCAACGATATTTGCAGGTGGATATTTCAAGTGTTTGGTACCTGCAGATGAAGTTGATGTGCTCATTGAATCGCAGGAAGATAACTCAACGTGTCACCCAATCATCGAATGCAACGTCGACAATCCATATGATTCGCCAGAAAGTGTATTAGCCGAGTCACAATGCAGACTGTTCATCGGTGATCCGGTGGCCAGCTTCTGGGCTTATTTGATATTCAGGTTGGTATTTGAAAGATGAAAAAATGTCTGATAATTCCTAAATTAAAACTATTGATGGAATCCTTGATTACATCTATAAATTCTTTTAATCCATTTGTTGTATTCTTTTGTTTTTTTTCTTCTAAAATGTGCAAGATTTGTTTATACATATTTCAAATTCTTTTCATTATGTTCCAGGAATTTTTTGGTCACTCAACAAGAATAAAATAATTAAAACTAGCGATTTTTTTATTTATGGTATCTTCATTTTGATCCATTGATTATACATGGTATACACTTTTTGCCATACTTTGATTTGTTTTTCGTGACCTTACCCCTTTACTTTCTTCATTTACTTTCTTCATTTACTTTCTATCACTAATTTCACTTTCCGTCACTTTATTTGACATAATTATATTTTAATGCTTTATATCTAATTATCATGTCATATTTTAAAAATTATCAATTACTTAATTTAATTTATCTAGCCAACTGTTCCCTTTTCAATATGTAACCCGTTCACACGTGCATGGATTTACTGGTGCTCGTACATATTGTCGCGACCATAACAATAAAATTCAAGTGTAAACACGTATTATCATGCAATTTGTGAGACTGCATTGCGTGCATCAGAAAATTTTAGCGGCATCGGAATTTTTACGTGATAGCTGGTAGAAATTTTGTAACAATCCTGCCGGAAAAAATACAAAAATACACCACGTGCAGAGCATTTTGACGTTTACACAATAACAACTACATATCTCGCTTACGTTTGAAGACTGAGATTGGCGACACAGCGAGATAGTTTCCATTTTTGCGTGTAAACATTTATTGTCGCAACAGTTTAATTTACACGCTATTGCTGGCGGTAAATCCATGCATGTGTACAGGCACTATCATGCCACACTCATTTGTTTAATTCCTTTTGATTGTGTATTTACAATACAAGACAATTTTCAATTTTAATCTTCAACAATAATTATACATAGTTGAAAACTTGTTACAATTTCACTGTACTTGCACAGAAAGGGTTTTGTTTTTCTTTGGATATATATTTTGGTAATTTAATTCATTTCAACATTACATTAATGTTAAGTCTAACCATAATGTCATATTTTTACAGAACTTTGGGAGACATTTTTGCAACAGCTGCACTGTGTCTATTATGCACTGCCTGCGTAATAGCTACGAGGGAAACTTCCATCGGCAGAGGTGATGTGGGCCGTCAACTAGCCTTTGGCATTATCGGCATGGCGTTAATTCCACCACTGATCGGCTTGATACACGAAGAAGTAGCTGTAGACACGTCACTTCCTGCGTACATAGTTCCGATTCTCTCAATGATGATTCTATTCATAATTGCGGCGATTGTAATGCTGCTTTCAAAGTAAGATTTTTTCACAAACAATTTTTATTTACGAGCAACGGAAAACTAAATGAAACCGTTATTACTATTCAATCATAAAATTATGCCCACCATTATTAACATTAAAAAGACTTTATTGCAAAGATATACTTACGAGTACTTACAAATAAATATTAAATATATATATAACTGTAAAATAGGATGGGCAGTTGCAAACACCATCAAGTTATAAAGGTATATGTACATAACTAGCAAAATCAAATTTTGTTTTTCTTCATGCTAATAAATATTTGTCCTCCATTTCGAAGCCATTGCCAATAATTGAATACACAAAATCAAGTAGGCACTAAGTACCAAAAAGCTGTATCTGAGATATAGAGGAGTTTTAATGAATAATTCGTCTATTTTTCATAAAATCACCGTTTTAGTAACCTCTTTTTAATTGATTTAACATACAATATTTATGTCTATGATAAGAAGTCATAATGAAGAAAAAAAAATTCAATTTATAATTACACATTGTAAAAAAACACGTTTGACCAATGATATTTTAGAAAAGCACTACGTCGCAACACTGATTTCTGAAAAAAAGAAGTGCCATGCTTTATATCGAAAGCGAAGAACTAAGTCTCATGACATATATGTACTAAACGGCACTAGTGCCTAAAATAATCACGCTGTCTCTTATACCCAAAGCCATCTTTGAATATCCGTAGAAGCTCTAATATATTTTTTTGGCACTTGTAACATATTGTATTTAGGATATTGGCAATGTCACATAGAAAATTTCTTCATACTCACTTTTTTTTTCGGTTTTCGGGCACTTAGTACCTATTTTATTTCATGTATTCAATTGCTGATAAAGATGATCTGTAATGTGGTGAAAACCTGAAAGAGTTTGCTTCGGCTATCGACTGTTGGGTATGTACGAATTTATTATTTTAAATTTGTCTTTCCAGGGAAATGCCACTTACCCCACCGGAGTGGTGGTGGCACACCAAATCGGGAATGCTCGCCCTGCCGATGAACACGGTCAGAAGATACGGATTAGAAACAGCAGGGGTCGCTTTGGTGTTGATTACCCTCGGAATTTTCTGGAGTGGACTCGATACTTACTTGGCTTGGTAACAATTCAATATTGTATTTGCATAAGATTTCGTCGAAGTAGTTAATGAAAAGAAGTTGAACAATGTAACCATCAATTACCTTACCGGTGGTAACCGAACGGTAACGTGTCGGTAAAAGTCTGGCAAATTCACATGTTTTTTTCAATGTGTGGTTAGACCAATGACATATTAAATGGACAACTCCTTCATATCGGCGCGCACGAGAAATTGTACATGAAAGTCATTCACAGATGTATAGGTAGACGTCACGTAACCATAGACGTATCCATTTCCATTATGCGATACAAGCTTCGAGAATTTATAGTAATATAACCTTTATTTTAATGGCGTATTAGTGTCATTGCGTTAGAAACATATTCTCGTTACTTACGACTTCTTGGAGATTAGACGCAAGTGAGCCCAGCACATCACAGGCAGACGTCCAATGGTTTCTGTCATCCAATTGCATTGAGTAAAGATTCATCAATATCTTAAAATGGCATTTTATCAATAATAAATAATATTAACACATGAAAAGTGATATCCCATCTTTCTTGGAGTGTTTAGTAGATTTTTTTTTACAATTTTAACTAGGCACATAAGCATTTTGTAACACAATAATAACGGCGGAGTCGAAACTTGACAGTCGGAAATTTTGTATGGGCAGACCCGGCGGTGTCGCCAGACCGCTTGCAAGCAGAATGTTCATTTGAGCGTAGGATACCGATATTAAAATATGAATTTCACCATCCGGCAAACCCGACACAAAGTGAGTGTCATTTTATTTTCCAGATGCTTCGTCCATATTAATGTCATTGGGTTAGACGTAGTGCATGGAGGTAAATGGTTAACATCCATTTCTCATAAAAACAAAAATTTCTTAACCTTTTCTGTGCCTCACAACATTACTACGGCAGTATCTGATATGCCGCAGATTTTTAACGACACTCGTTGAATGTAGAGCGAAGCTCTTACTACAATCGAATGCTGTACATATTACAAAAAGTCTGCAAGTCACAATTGTGTTTTAGTCAAAATAGTGAAAACAATCTCTTAAAACCTATATAAAAATAAACAGTTTTTAGGTAAAATATATTATTTTATAGTAAGTGTTAACTGTTGTCTTCAAAAGACTATAAAAAAGGTGCCTTACATTTGTGTATTTAGGACTTAGGTAATATGAAGATTTTTGCAACTTATGTCAACTCTTTTTTAAACGTGACATGTAACGTTTTCGAAATACAGCATTTAATCACTGTAATACCGATAAATTGTGGCTTAGTATTTCATAATTATTATTCAAACAGATGACACTGTGTGTCTTAATTTTTTAGTTTATGCAAATCAATCGACAGTAGCTTGACTTGTCTTGAGTTTAAAGTTGGTCATATCAGAAAATAGCCCAGAGTCAGAAAACTTTGAAGGCATAGAACCTGTTAAGAAATCTCTTTGTGACCACATAGAATTATTGTAGAGCCAATTTAAAAAAAAGATTTACCCTTTCTCAACCGTACCTGTTTTTGCAAAGTAACATGCATTTCAATAATGGTACATTTTGTAATATATATATAATCTTATTTTAAATTCTGTGTGGTCGACAGCTGTTTCTCTATCCTCTGAAAGCAAAAGTAAAATTTGACAAACAATTTTTTCAGGACTATTAAGGACATGCATGGATCGGACCTCTTGATCAGTCTTACAATGACAGTTGGTTCAATTCCCGCCATTCCTGTTTTATGGAAAGCCGAACGATTAGTTGACTATTTTGGTCATTCTAATGTTTTTATTGGAGCTTTTACCTTCTACATCATCAGATATACAGGTAATGTTCATTATAATATTCGTAATAGGTACCTAGTAAGTAGTTTATAATATAAAACCAATTTCATATTATTGTAATAAATTCTTTGTGCATAAATGATTGTCGAAATCAAAATGTGTTGAAAACCTTCTATAGAGATAGAGCAGAAATATATGAAATTGAAGCAAAAATAGACCACTGGTCCAGATATGAAATTAGCTACAAGTGATTGCATTGCAGGGTCATGTGCAGATAACTTCACACTACTCCAATGACATTTATTTGTCAATTTACAGGCTGTATAAAAAGACAATTCGTCACGATGAGTAGATAAGCAGCCAGTAATACTACACTTTGGCATTATTATTTAGTTGAAAAATTCTTTAGAATATGTATATCTGCACTCGAGTAAATTATCACAATGAACATAAACAATGGCCGCCATATTACGTGAATAAGAAAATCGAGATGGCAACTGAGCAATGTTCATATTTGTGGAGTTTACCTAGTTAGCCATATTTCACGCAATGTCATAACAGAAATAACATATAAGGCGCCTTCTATTTATAGTTCAAAATTCTTTGGTCAAAACCTACGAATAAAAAAAAGAAGGAATGAGCAATTGTACAAATCACAGCAATCAGAAAGGCCGGCAAATATGGCCGACATTGCGTCATACACAAACATAAAATACACAAAATTACAAACACATACAAAGTTTATACGCACACGTATGATATCTGTTTACGCAAAATCATCGCTTCCCAAAATGGCGAATTTGGTTGCCCGTTTTTATACTGCAATGAATCAGTATGTTCCTTCCTTTCTTTTTTTATTTGTTGGTCAAAACTGATTAAGGTTTGAGATACCAAACCTTGTTGACGGATGTACGTTAACTAAAATGAATAGATAGATGGGTATGTGCTGACAATGGTTAGGTTTTTCTGGTTGATATCAATTAGTTTTGGAGTCAGTATGTCTCGACTGCTAGAAACAGTCAATCTATTTTCAACTAATTCTTATCAAATCCAAAAATTTACTATGAGACATTATTTCCAATTCTCTTCTAATCTAATGATTTTCACATTATATGTACCAACATAATAATATGTATTTTATGTTCTCTCACTACAGGAATGGCAGTATTAGATGATCCGTGGTGGGTTTTGCTCTGTGAAGTTTTCGAAGTTTTCACACTCAGCCTGATGTGGGTGACCGCTGTCCTATACTTCAGGCATCTTGTCCCGAGGAAATACACCAGCACCGGTCAAGCACTGCCAGTCATAGCACATTTCTGTTTAGGTAAGCTAAAAATTCACACACTTTCTTTTTTAAGGCACTCCAGTATTACTTGTGCAAATAAGGCTATATTAAAAGTTAAATTGACCACACCGAAAATCGTGAAATAATTATTTGTCTACTTGGGAAAAGTCACCAACTAACATGTTTTGTATTTTAATATAATATTATAACCGAATTCTGAAAAAGTACAGACAATATTTATTTTAATTTTAGAAATATCACTTGCCTTGACTATTGTTATAATAATCCAATTTTGTTTAATTTATCTTCAATTAGATATTTGTGTTATCTTATTGGCAATACCTGCATAGTTTATTGAATATTATATCAAAGATCATCAGCAACGACACTCAACTCGAACAGGTGAAGAACTACATCTATCTGGTACAATAAATATCTATAGATGGCCATACGTTTGACGAAATTCTTCACAGAATAAAGCTGGGTTGAAGTGTTTTTAGTTGTCTGTATAATCTCTGCTTAACAACTATTTTGAATGTCGTTGTCTATATCGTTTATTTTTTGAAATTGGTGACTTTTCACGACAAGTCGAGAAATATTATTGAATCTTCTATCTGACCCTTTGATGTGAAATCTCCATCTCCTGATTGACTGTTATAATTTCAACCTTACGGTTTATAACCAAAAGATTGTTTGATTGGTTCACTACCAAAATATCAAATGTCAAAAAAATTATTTCCATTTCAATATTCACTAAGACTGAATTAACAATGACAGAAGCAACAAGATCTCCGCAGAATACCTCCAGTTGAAAGCAGTTTGTTGGCAACACTGTAATTTCAGTGATCACCATCATTGGTACCAAATGATACAAAGGATATGAAAAGATATTTTTTTACATTTAAAAAACAATCTTATTACACATACCTACATATCGAGGGTATACTGACAGAAAGCATTAAGTCATTAAAGCAAGTTCTGAGATAATCGCAAAAAGGACTTTAATTTTTTTTTTCAAAGCGTTCCCACGTAGATTTTTTTTTGATTTAAAAATATTTTTTCCACATGATAAAGACTAACCTTTATGGCAAATACAATATACGACATGATACAAGTCTTGTATTTTGTATACGCAGAACGCATTAGGTCATTATCATGTTTTCTATCAGAATAAAAAAATAACAATATGATTTAATAATGTTTCTATTTTCTCACCATTATATCCTATGCCTTTGTGCGTTTTACCAGGACGTAGAGCGTAAAATTGTATACATTTTGGCATTTAAAACAGAAAAACAGCAAAAACTGAGTTGACGCGTTCTGTCAGTATACCCTTGATATTCAAATGCACATAATCATTATAATATATTATATTTTGCATCGTAACGTGTATAGCAATTGAATGTTTACTTCCTTCCCTAGGTCGAGGCTTCGGTGCGATAATTGGTTTGACTGTCAAATACGGAAAGCCGGTTGAAAGACTTCAACTATCATACAAATCATTGGCGATATCGGCCGGTGTCATTGGCCTTTTGTACGTGGTAGTTTACCATCTGTTATTAGCTCCTTTGTGTCGAGCTTCCACTACTGGACCACCCAATCCGACCGTTATGCAAGGTAACTATAGTAATTAATATATTAAATTATAATTTTATATTAGATCCACCCTGATATAACAGAATAAAATAACAGTATACTTAACATGTAATTGGCAACATTATAGTATTGTAAATAAAATATATTTTTCAAGGGGGTGTAAAATATTTTTGGAGTATTTGACATACTTAAGGGGAAGCATGGTGTGGGAACGGGGGAGTAGTGTCTAGAGACCGAATACGAAACATTAACAATTTATAGTTTTAATGTATTTTATATTTAATTTAATTTCCGTTTTTCTAAAAAATATAAATGTGTAAGTATTACTCCTTGAAATCTTTTCTATTTAAATCGAATCGACCTTTGCTATAGTCGCAATACTCTGGAGATCAATTCAATATAACTGAATAGCATACACACTTTCATTTATGACATTTCATTTGAATCTTCTAAATTAAAATATAAACCATAAAATAACAAATTATTCAAAAATCTGTATGTGGTCTTCATAAGAACTAAACTTGTCAAATTACATTTTAATGATAAAAATAATTATAAAACACAATCTACTTTTAAAAATCTATTTTTTTAATTGTAGGGAATTAGAGGTTAGAGTTTTCTGTGTTTTTTGATGCGTATTAATTGTTATATTATTAAGACTATGTCCGATCCTAATAAGATCATATGGCCCTCCACATAATGGAGGTTTGTATCGACAGATTTTTGTTTTTACGATAAACGGATGTTAGCCACTTGCTCAACCTATTAGGTCCATACTCTTGACTCCAGACATAAATTGCAAAACAATTTGTGTATTTGCCAGACCCAGGATTCGAACCTGGGACCCATGACATTATTAAAGAAGAAAAATGTATTAAAATCCACATTTCATATTCTATTGATCAGTGACAACAGTAAATCCACAATAGTAAAACCGTTGGAGCGGACCCTTTTTTGAGTTCCTCCGCTCCGGGTAAAAAGTTTTAATAGGTATTAAGTATAACAAATGTTAAAAAAATAAAAAATATGTAGGTTGTTTTAAAACAAGGTTTATTATTCGTCATTTCCATTATTACAAAGGTGAGGTTATTTATCACTCGGCAGTGTTGAACCCGTATTTCAAATATAATATTTTCATTGGATTAAGACTAAAATTTAATAATAATAAAAAACATCCGGAGCAGTGCATCACTACAAATTTTCAGTGCTCTGCCTCCGCTCCTGCTCTGGGTAAAACCCCGTTGCTCCACTGCCCCGTGCTCCTGCTCCGACGCTCTGAGTAAAACACTTCCCTATAAATACTTTCTAATAAAAGTGTCCAAAGATAGAATGATTACGGTACCCACTAACAAAATATTAATTTTAATAATAATTATTTGCCCACTAACAAAATATTAATTTTAATAATAATTATTTACTAATATCATTTATTATATTTAAATGAGTGACACGCAAACTTTTTGCTATGCCCAATTTTTTAGCATTTTTCATTTAGTGGGTGGGTTGCAATTATTGATATAGCGGGTTTTGCACCACTGATTTAAACAGTAGATTGATCTAAAATAATGTTGTGTATGTAATAATATATTTATTTCTGTTGACAAGTTGTACCTATCTTGGCTAAAAATTAACTCTTTTTAATGTGAAAAAATCAAGCCAGCACAGTGGAAACAGAAATGAGAGGTAAAAACTATTTACAGTCTATGGCAACTCAGGCACATAGTTATCACAGAAACCAATGATTACTTCATAACTATTTGTGCACCTATAGCGAGACGTCAGACTGGTGATTTTTATGGGTGAAATTATATCCTGCGAAATCATCATAGCCAATAAAATTAAAACTGGTAATGGTTTCCTAAATTCACGGAAATATCACTCCAAAAAAATCACCAATAAAGCGTGAACCATAGACAATCAAACTTCCACACTGAATGTAAAACTAGGTCCAAGGGATGTAAAATAATGTACTCAGCAATTTGCATGCATTTAACACAAATACGGTTTATCATCTTCAGACAAAATTTACTATTTATACTTACCTAATTGAAATCTTCTACTAATTTCAAATTTAATGCTGTAAAAAATGCATTGGACATATCGCACCGTCAACTAATTTCAAAGCACTAGAAATTTGTAATGTAAATAGGAATCCATCTGTGTACATCGTCTTATTTCTACATCACTCTTGTCTCGCAAAATTAATATTACCATGATGTTTCTTAAAACCAAGATATTTTTGGTAACAGCAATGGTGATAGATGTATCATAACACCAATTCTCTATTTGTTATCAATAAATAAAAATGTAATGAACTTGATGTGATTTGAAGAGAGAATATTCTTATGGCAATCTTATTTTTCTCTAAAAATATTTTAATTCATAAATAAATAATATGTGTATTACTGCCTATTAGACACAATTTTTTTTAAAATTATATTTTACACATTGTATTAGATGAAATTCATGTACATTAGTTATATTTGTTATTGAATATAATATTACAGTGGCGAAGGGTGGAGGAAGGCTGTTATGATCTGCCATAAATGGTGCACATTAAACCTTGTCAGTCATACGTATTTGTTTACATTGAAATAAGACTACAATAATTTACCGATGGTGTTGGTTAGTTTTAAAAATTGAATTAAACCCAGCGAAAACCAAACCATAATAGATTATAGTTAAAAAATACTCGTCTATCTAGAAAATATCTAAAATTATATCATACATAACTTTGGATATTTTATGGATAGAATAATATTTTTTATCTATTATAGTTTGGTATCGGCAGGGCTTAATAAATTAAAATAATGAACCACAACATATAATATAATATGTATTCATAATCGAACGAAAACAAATAAGTATGAATGAAAAAGTGTGCACAATTTTGTCATATCACCCAAAATATGCCTAAGCTAATATGGTTTGGTTAGGCAGGGTTTAATTGATTTTTAAAAAATAACCAACAACATCTGTAAATTGTAGTCTTAGTTCAATAAAAATAAAGATGTATGACTAACAAAGTTTAATATGCACTATTTATGGCGCATCTTAACAGTCTACCTATAATATATACATCCTAAATGGAATCTATGTAAAAGAAATGATGACATTGGATTTGATGAACTGTATTTGTCCATTAATGAAAAGAATAATTAAATAAATATTGTACTCTTTCCAGGAATGAACACAAATGGAAATTCAAACGGGAGCTACACACCCCTTCGAGTTTATCACAACGAGCGAGCACGGAAAGGACAATTTAAATATTAAAAAAAAAAAACAATCGTAAATGCTTTGTCTATTTATTTTACAAAACACACGGTGTATAAATATTATCTCCCCGCAAGTATGAGATTTCTAGGTCAGCTTTTCGGCTGACGCTAGTAGTGAAAAAAAAGCATTTGCGCAGGAATCGTTTTCGTATTGTTGCTATTTTTATAAAATAACATAATTATATATATATTATCATTCGCTTCTACAGGGCAACTCGGTTGACTATTTATAGCTCAACACGTTATTTGAAGGCAATTGAATAATCTAGTTTTAAAAATTACATGAACCCAAAACACCAAATTTTGGCAAAATACAAAAAACCGCCGAATGACTAAATTATTTTTAATTCTATGGTAACAAAATTCCCTTTCTATGAACAAAAATCAATATTTAAAGATTTTATACGGATTTATATATGTAATTTTAATTTTATTCATTGAATAGTTATTTCAAATTGACATCAAAATGTCAAAAAAGTCGGTTAACGGTTGTATGCCCTTTTTTGTATATTATTTATCATTTAGTCAACTAAATGAGAAAAAGCTTGTATTACTTATATATTACGGTGTCGCGGCGCTCAATGTTTTTGTTAAGTGTACAGTAATAATTGTTGATACAGCAAACCCTAGTTATTTCAGGTAATATTTTATAAATTAAAATTTATATAATTTACTTGCACTAGTTTAATGTTATTCTATGTTTCTCCCTTTTGCTCCTCTATAATCGCCCAGATGACAACTGATATTGGTATGTCAAATTGACATGTATATTAAATTATTTTACAATGCTTATTCTGACAGGTCATAATTTTGACTTTTAAAACTGTCAGTATTTGTGGCATTTAATAGGAACGTACCCAGTTGGACTAAGAAAAGTTTAAGAATGGTGTAGCGGTACACCAGAGCCAGTTCTACAAAACCATTGCCCTTCTTGTTAGACTTATCACGATCTAGCAAATAAAGGATTACTCGTACCATGCTACCAATTGTATATTTTAATTCCACAGATATCAACATTGTTATAATATTAAAAAATTTCGCGTATATATTTAATTTTTTTATGACATTAATATAATTATTGTCATTGTATGACTACTCTATTTTACAATAATTCATCCTGAAAAATATATAATGCTTTACATGCTTCAGTATAATTTGATGAAATGTTGTTTTACAAGGCCAGAGACCACATTAAGAAAGTTGAACTGTCTTTAAGTTATGTTTTTTCAGAAAAAACAACAGAACATTTTTAGAGGAAATGGTAATTTTTCATTTTATTTCCATTAGCTATCTCTTATCCTACTATATTATGATGTTATTATAAACTGCCATTTTTTGTACTATTAATAATATAAAAGATTAATTTATAAATTGAGCTTCATCGCATAACGCCTACCATGTTTGTGTGAGAGAAATACTAAGTCGAATTTGATCTGAATGCGATTTTTCCTTTAAAACATTTATTTGTTAATTTGAAAGTGTATATTTTATAAGTTTCTGATATTAAAATAGTAGTAGCTAGCAAAGCCCTGTGAATAATTTTATTTTGATGATAATATTACCTCATAATTATTTTGATTATTAAGAGTGTTCTCTCACCAAGTGTACAATATAAGATGCCATGTATTCACTGACATCAATAATTGTATGTCAGTGAACACTATTTTATGGTATTAGCTTTTAAAACATGAGTGTTAAGATCTTTCGGTCAAAATGTAAAATTGATTTACTACTCAGTCTATGACGCAACATCTCCATAGATATTTAAAAAAATAAATGGTGCTTTTTATTACAAATTTATTATATTTAGTAATTAATGTTGTCGGTTTTTATTTTTCAATGTTTCTTCGGTACACATTTAAAAAAATATAAATCGATTCACAGATTGTAGATAAGGTATTTATTGAATTATTATTGTCTCATTTTTGCGCTTGTACGATATGTTTTGGTTTGTGTTTATTTATTTAACTTTTGCACTTTTATTATTAAAAAAAAAACAACTATTTTTAATATTATTTAGAATTGTCTTATTAAAGAGGTAAAATGTATAGGTGATTCAGTGTGTGCACCTATAAACTGCATTTAAAAAATATTAAATATTCTTTTGAAAGGTGTATAGTACATGTATATCCATAAAGGTTTCATAATAATTAAAAACTTGCAACGTTTTCATCTGATACATTTATTGTGACATCACATAATATGAATCGCTTATACCTATTATTGAGTTTGATATTAAAAACACGTTCAATCATTGATATCGCTTAGATTAAATCTTTGAAAGCTGTATGTTTCTGTATGTATGTATAATAATTAAAATACCAACCAAAAAATTCAATAAATGTCAATATTTTATATAAATACTCTTTTATTTATTTACCTTTTAACCTTCCCAGTGCAGCAAATTTATAAGGCCAAATTATAAGCCAATGGAATCAAATCGTTGAACTACTGTGCGTCTTCTATATCGTCACCGTACTGGCAGAAGTTGGTAGGTGACAAAATTGAGAAAAATGAGTTAAGTGTACACCGAGATTTTTGGGTATCAAATCTTCGTCTGGAATAACTCAGTAGGTGAAATTTTTATTCCAGTTTGTCAAAAATAGCAATTTATTTTATCAGTAAGTACATTAATGCAAATTATACACAAGCATTTGTTGGTAAAGTCACTTCCCGTTAAAAGCCACTCATAATATTCTTTACTATCAAGAAAATAGACTGGAAGAAGTTGGTAGGTGTGCACTTACTGATTTATGCCTGACAGCAATGTGTCGAACGTCAATCTTACGCATATGTCAGTTTGCTGTAATTGTCAGTAATTGGGCAGTCAACGTTAATAAATCTCTCCGTAAAAATGGATTACCATACAAAACCAAGAAAGGAAGTGATCATGAAATGCCAGGCAAATTGCATAAAGAAGTTAATTTTGATACATGTAGATTTCGATGCACAAATATACCTATTTTCTGGAAATGAGATTTGTCGATCATTTTGGTGTTTAGATTATTCAAGACAAAAGGATTACCTAAATAATATTAATGAAAATTCTCCTATTCGAAAAAAAATACGAATATTAGACCGAATCATGAATTATCCAGATCATATTACTTGGAAAAAAATGGAACTGCTCATCGTGTGTGTCAAAAATTCTTTATGAGCACTTTGCACATTGGTGATGGACATATAATAAATGCGTTCAAGGCAAAAAAATCCATGTACGTCAAGTTGGACTGCCCACTTTTGAAATTCAAAATTTTGAAATAGCCAGTCGTTAGTGCTGCGTTAGTGCTGGTTAGTGCTGCAATATCATCGTTAGTGCTGTTGTATTAAAAAAGTTATAGGCAATTCAATGTGGGCAGTCCAACTTGACGTCAAGTTGGACTGCCCACTTTGTAAAAACAAATAAAATTCAAAATTCAAAATAGCCAATCGTTAGTGCTACATTAGTAATGGTTAGTGCTGCAAAAATTATCGTTATTGCCATTAAATTGCAAAAGTTATGGGCAAATCAAATTATAAAAAACGTCAAGTTGGACTGCCCACTTTTTAAAAACGAATAAAATTCCAAATCCAAAATAGCCAATCGTTAGTGCTACGTTAGTGTTGGTTAGTGCTGTAAAAATTATCGTAATTTGCATTAAATTAAAAAAGTTATGGGCAAATCAAATTATGACAAGCGTCTAGTTGGAGTACCCACTTTTGAAAAACAAATAAAATTCAAAATCCAAAATAACGAATCGTTAGTGCTACATTAGTATTGGTTAGTGCTGCAAAAATTATCGTTATTGCCATTAAATTGCAAAAGTTATGGGCAAATCAAATTTTAAAAAACGTCAAGTTGGACTGCCCACTTTTTAAAAACGCATAAAATTCCAAATCCAAAATAGCCAATCGTTAGTGCTACATTAGTATTGGTTAGTGCTGTAAAAATTACCGTCATTTCCATTAAATTAAAAAAGTTATGGGCAAATCAAATTATGACAAGCATCTAGTTGGAGTGCCCACTTTTGAAAAACAAAAAAAAATCAAAATCCAAAATAGCCAATCGTTAGTGCTACATTAGTATTGTTAGTGCTGCAAAAATTATTGTTATTGCCATTAAATTGCAAAAGTTATGGGCAAATCAAATTTAAAAAAAACGTCAAGTTGGACTGCCCACTTTTTAAAAACGCATAAAATTCCAAATCCAAAATAGCCAATCGTTAGTGCTACATTAGTATTGGTTAGTGCTGTAAAAATTACCGTTATTTCCATTAAATTAAAAAAGTTATGGGCAAATCAAATTATGACAAGCATCTAGTTGGAGTGCCCACTTTTGAAAAACAAAAAAAAATCAAAATCCAAAATAGCCAATCGTTAGTGCTACATTAGTATTGTTAGTGCTGCAAAAATTATTGTTATTGCCATTAAATTGCAAAAGTTATGGGCAAATCAAATTTAAAAAAAACGTCAAGTTGGACTGCCCACTTTTTAAAAACGCATAAAATTCCAAATCCAAAATAGCCAATCGTTAGTGCTACATTAGTATTGGTTAGTGCTGTAAAAATTACCGTTATTTCCATTAAATTAAAAAAGTTATGGGCAAATCAAATTATGACAAGCATCTAGTTGGAGTGCCCACTTTTGAAAAACAAAAAAAAATCAAAATCCAAAATAGCCAATCGTTAGTGCTACATTAGTATTGTTAGTGCTGCAAAAATTATTGTTATTGCCATTAAATTGCAAAAGTTATGGGCAAATCAAATTTAAAAAAAACGTCAAGTTGGACTGCCCACTTTTTAAAAACGCATAAAATTCCAAATCCAAAATAGCCAATCGTTAGTGCTACATTAGTATTGTTAGTGCTGCAAAAATTACCGTTATTTCCATTAAATTACAAAAGTTATGAGCAAATCATTTAGGTACTAATTGTGCAGTTGAAGTTTTTATGTACTTACAGGTAAGTACCTAGCGCAATTGTTAGAGTGAAAGAAAAAAGAGATTAGAATGGATAGGTACACATTTTTTTGCCTGATTTCCCAAGGTAAACTCAATGATTTTAGTTCATAATTGAAGCCTGAAAATAATACAAGATAATGTTTGATAAGTTTTATGAGCGAATACAAGTAGGTGTGCACGGGCAACAGTGGATTGTATGGGGCGAAGGGATGGTGTTTTGTTTGAAGCCAGCGAAGGCAGGTAACAAAGTATTGTGTCCATGGCAGTGTTGCCAACCGTACTATAATTATAGTATTTGTACTATAATTTTGGCCCGCGTATTATGTACGATATAAAACAGGTATAGTACGTCCAAAATACTATAATTTTTAATATCGGAAAAAATATGTAAAAAGTACTAAAATTTCGATATTTTCATTCGATAAATTGGTGCAAAGTACTATAATTTCGCAATATAAGAAGATTTTGAGTACTTGGAAAAAAATTGCTCGAAAAACGTAAAAAAACCCTTGACTGGTTTAAAATGAAATTTCTTGAATTCTTCGGTAAGCATTTTTGGTCGTAAGAGGTACCTAAATAAAAAGGGGTCTCGGAGTTTCTCAAATTCTCCGTTATATTTTTCTGAGAAACTAAAAACCTATACATTTTCAACACTATGACTACGCGTACTATATTAGTTCTCTGAACTATAATTCCACTTTGAAAAGATGGCAACACTGACGGTTGGTAACACTGGACTAGGTATAAAATTTAACCCGGCCAAAGCTGAACTTCGTCATACAAAATTGAAACTATGCGGTGTTATTTTTCGGCATATTTTTTGCCGTATATGAATGAATAGGCTAGGTAGTTATAATATAAACTCTGTATTTATTGGAGGCCAAACTTATAAAGATTCCGTGAAAACATTAAAATATGCAGTTATATATCAAGTGCTGTCATAATATCCTAAGTGACAGTATTTAACCGCTTGTAGGTAGTTAAGTTAAGTAAAAGTATCTATGTTATAATATTATGATTCGTTTTATTTAGGCACAAATTTGCATACCTACCTACAACAGTTGTAGGTAGGTATATGAAGTACCGTCAGCGCTCGAAATGGAAAATATTACGAACCGGAGCGCTCGAAAATTAACACGGTTATCAAATTTTATGTGTATTTTATAAACATAAGGTTGCTAGATTTTTTATTATATGGCATATCTAGCTCAGACGGTCAAATTATTTTGTCCACGAGACGGAGCGATAACTTTACAGATTTCACGAACCGGAACGGCGCTCCGGTGCGTTCCGGTCCATTTCGAGCCCTGAGTACCATGTAATATGTTTGGTTAATGCAACGGGCGCTAAAAAATCTTAAACTCCTGTGAAAACATTATTTCAAATTACCTATTTTAGCATGTCATTACGGAGAAACTTGATTGTACCATTTAAACACACGAAAGTAGGTAAGTACACAAAATATAAATACTTACACTATTACCATTTAGTGCTGCCGATTATTAATTGTATAATCGGCAATATATTCTGTATCTGAACATGTCTATCTTTGGCAACAGTGTCTGCAGTCTGCAATAACGGAAAAGGCCATGGACCAGTGTTGCCATCTTTTCAAAGTGGAATTATAGTACAGAGCCTCCAAAATAATAGTATTTGGGGAAAAAATATAGTACGCGTTGTCATCTGTTGAAAATGTATAGGTTTTTTGTTACTCAGAAAAAAAAATAACGGAGATATTGAGAAACTCGGAGACCCCTTTTTATTTTGGTACCTCTTCCGACCAAAAATGCTTGCCGAACTATTCAAGAAATTTCATTTTAAACCAAAGTTAAGGGATTTTTTTACGTTTTTCGAGCATTTTTTTTCCATGTGCTGCAAATCTCCTTATATTGCGAAATTATAGTACTTTGCACCAATTTATCCAACGAAAATATAGAAATTTTAGTACTTTTTATATATTTTTTCCGATATTCAAAAGTATAGTATTTTGGGCGTACTATACATGTTTTATATCGTACATAGTACGCGGGCCAAAATTATAGTACAAATACTATAATTATAGTACGGTTGGCAACACTGCCATGGACACAATACTTTGCTACCTGCCTTCGCTGGCTTCAAACAAAACACCATCCCTTCGCCTCATACAATCCACTGTTGCCCGTGCACACCTACTTGTATTCGCTCATAAAACTTATCAAACATTATCTTGTATTATTTTCAGGCTTCAATTATGAACTAAAATCATTGAGTTTACCTTGGGAAATCAGGCAAAAAATGTGTACCTATCCATTCTAATCTCTTTTTTCTTTCACTATAACAATTATTGCGCTAGGTACTTACCTGTAAGTACATAAAAACTTCAACTGCACAATTAGTAAGTACCTAAAAGATTTGCTCATAACTTTTGTAATTTAATGGAAATAACGGTAATTTTTGCAGCACTAACCAATATTAATGTAGCACTAACGATTGGCTATTTTGGATTTTGATTTTTTTTGTTTTTCAAAAGTGGGCAGTCCAACTTGACTTTTTTTATAATTTGATTTGCCCATAACTTTTGTAATTTAATAGAAATAACGATAATTTTTGCAGCACTAACAATACTAATGTAGCACTAACGATTGGCTATTTTGGATTTTGATTTTTTTTTGTTTTTCAAAAGTGGGCACTCCAACTAGATGCTTGTCATAATTTGATTTGCCCATAACTTTTTTAATTTAATGGAAATGACGGTAATTTTTACAGCACTAACCAATACTAATGAAGCACTAACGATTGGCTATTTTGGATTTGGAATTTTATGCGTTTTTAAAAAGTGGGCAGTCCAACTTGACGTTTTTTAAAATTTGATTTGCCCATAACTTTTGCAATTTAATGGCAATAACGATAATTTTTGCAGCACTAACCAATACTAATGTAGCACTAACGATTGGTTATTTTGGATTTTGAATTTTATTTGTTTTTCAAAAGTGGGTACTCCAACTAGACGCTTGTCATAATTTGATTTGCCCATAACTTTTTTAATTTAATGCAAATTACGATAATTTTTACAGCACTAACCAACACTAACGTAGCACTAACGATTGGCTATTTTGGATTTGGAATTTTATTCGTTTTTAAAAAGTGGGCAGTCCAACTTGACGTTTTTTATAATTTGATTTGCCCATAACTTTTGCAATTTAATGGCAATAACGATAATTTTTGCAGCACTAACCATTACTAATGTAGCACTAACGATTGGCTATTTTGAATTTTGAATTTTATTTGTTTTTACAAAGTGGGCAGTCCAACTTGACGTCAAGTTGGACTGCCCACATTGAATTGCCTATAACTTTTTTAATACAACAGCACTAACGATGATATTGCAGCACTAACCAGCACTAACGCAGCACTAACGACTGGCTATTTCAAAATTTTGAATTTCAAAAGTGGGCAGTCCAACTTGACGTACATAAAAAATCCTTAGGTCTAAATGTAAAACCTGACCAACGAGGAAAACACACCCCATAAACAAAACCCCCGAAGAAACGGTCACTAGGGTTAAAAATCACATTTAAAAGTTTCCTGTGACTGAATCACATTATTGCCGGAAAACAACTTCGAAAAAATATTTGGATGCGTTACTCTCTATTGCTAAAGTGTACGAGTTATAAATGTTGCTGAATATAAGGACGAGAAAGTTGTCTCTCCTCTCAAAACCTCTCGTTTTATAAACCAAAAAAAGATCTCTGCACTCTTTGTCAAATGTATCAAAATGCAATTGGTACAGAAAGAGCTTCTTTAGAGGTTGAATATCAATGTCATAAGCAGAGATAGGTGGAATGTAATGAAGCAAAAGAAATTGATAAAATGAATAAAAAATCGATGCGAGACAGATCGTAATTTCATATCTGCTACATTTATTTTGACATGCAAAGTATTTTGCAAATTCCTTCTGATTCAATTTCCCAAATGTATTATTCAAGGAAAAATAATGTTTATAACTTGACCGTCTATGAAGCTGTTTCACCAAACGATGCATGTTGCATCTTTTGGACTAAATTGAATGGAAAAAGAGGAAGTGCTTTATTTTACTGGATTAAGCAGCTGCCTTCTGAAATTAACTACTTGAGATTATTCTATGATACATGCGGCGGATAGAAAACAAATCTGAATATTGCAGCACTTCTCCTACATAGGTATTTGATACACCCCTGTTACAGGCGGGCTTCTCCCGGTGTAAAATAATCATTTAGTAGCTCAAGTCGAAACGTAACCCTGACCTCTAGAAACGGCTTCATAAAACATCTAATCTGATTCCTTGCTCAACCACGTAAGTATTTTTTTAATTTAAAAAGTATAAATGATGATGGATGAAAGCGATAATTTTAAGACTAAATATAAGTATTTAAATATAATAAATTTTGCCGCGCTTGTCGGCAACGTCCAAATTTCGATGCGCCTGCGCCAGGGTCAGGCTCGTGATTCGCCGAATCAAAGATCACGCGATAAAATTTGGCCAATCACGAGAGTTCTTTTTGCTGGAATGGCGTGGGTACGCGAAGTTTGAAAAAGAAAAAAGTAATTAGTAAGCGTCCCCTTTCCGATAGGATAGGACCTGCGAAACTTATTGTTAAAACAAAATATGTAAACGTTTAAAGAAAATGTAAAATATAAGAAGACCACGTTACGAGCACGAAAGACCGTGTTTTATTTATACTCCAATCGTTTGAATTTCTTTTTTTTTGTGAATCCGGGGTTCGATGGACACCTGAGCTAGCCGCTGGAACCCCGGGGATCTCATATTCCATGATTGATTTGCTGAATATTTTCCGCTCTGTCCGTTCCACGAGAAATCGTAAATCTGCTCGCCCTCATAAGACAAAGCAGTTAGTTTTTCTGAAATTTTCGATTTTGCCGCATTACGCAAGGGTACAATTAGTAATAGAAAAATAGATGAGGATAGAAACACAGTTTATTGGCTAAAAATAAAATGTTTAAAATTCGAAAAATAATATAATAATTCAATATCGATACGATCACAATGGTGAATATAAAAAAATATTTACGAACATTACAAGAGGTAGAGCCGCAAGAAGTCTTGAATCTGGAAATAATTTAAACAAAAGTCTACTTCCTATATCGATTGCTAAGAAAAAGGATCTCGAACGACTTAGGAATGATTTCAACAGAACTGCATGGATGGTATAAAAGTTTACCGGTATCTAAAAACCAAGTGGACACACCTCCAGAAACGGAAACTGAAGATAACGAGGAAAATGTCTATTTTTATTATATATATAATTAAGTGAATATTTTTGTGGTTTAATTTTTATAATATTTTTTTTAAGATTGATTGTGACTTTAGGGCTTGCGCAGACAGAGAGCGGTCGGAGTTCTGCGTTCAACCGACCGTTGACCGCTAACGTTCAGGGACAGCAGACAGGTGGCGGTCAACAATAAGCGTTCCATTTGTTTACAAACGTTGTACTGACACAAGCGCTGCATAATGCGAGACCGCTATATTCCGACTGCGAGTGGAAGTGAGAAAGCACCGCTGTTGCGTACTCACTCCCCCGTGTGGTTTCGCTCTATGTTGTGTGACTGCTCAAATTCCTATGACGGGACTGGACGGGAGGTACGGCGTTCTTTGTAATTCCGGGCATAGAACTCCAGAACTCTAGCGTTCCAATTGCGCGGTCTGACCGCCGGCTGTGACCCATACAGTATGAAGTCCATACAGTACAAAGAACGCCGAACTCCGAACGCGGAACGCAGACCGCCTGACCGCGCTCTGTCTGCGCAAGCCCTTACAACATTTTTACTGTTTAAATAAATGTGCCAATGATTCTGTAACTTGTGAATTTTTTTTTGTGAAAACATTGTTTCCATATCGACAACCTTTTTATGTTTATTTATTTATTTCACATCCATTTATGTCGAATTTTATAATATTTTTACATGTTAATGTTGATATTTTATTATAATTTGATTTCATTTCATCTATCCACTGGTTATTTCTAATTCACATCTTAGTATCTATTCTTATACTTGCACTCATTCTTTGAGAAGCAAAACTTTGTAAGTGCAACCTTTTAAATAAAAACTTACAAAATGAATATCATTTGTTCATTTATTTATACCAAACTTTATTTGTATCAGATTAGCATAAATCAATTTATATTTTGGAATTATACTGATCAACGAAACCGTATATATTGAAGCTAGAGGCTCTATCCTAAAAGTTCAAATTTTCATTTGCTGTTTTCTCAGAACTATCAATATGTTACTTACCAACTTCTGCCAGTACGGTGACGATATATTGGAATCTACGTCATGGCGCTGTATGCAATTAGAGGATTACGCCACGTGCTTTTGCATGCTGGCGACGATATTGCAACGGTTATAGTTCCAGAAACGACTGCAGTGACGTGTATGTCTCGATATAGAAGCCGCAGTCTAGGAATACTTTGCTACTGCCATTTTCCATAAGTTGGAGTCGCACGACTGATTTACACTGACATGTTGGTCTGGATCCAGTGCGTGAAGCCAACGAATTGAGTGAATATTTTAACAACTGATCCATAGATAATATTATGTCTATTTACACATTTTTCTTTTTTACACTTTCTTCTTCTTTCACCCTGTCACGTCCCAACATTGGGGCATAGGGCAAGCACAAGTTGGCGCCACTTCCCTCGGTCCATCGCCAACTCCTGCGCCTCCCGCCATGTCAGACCTGCAGCACATAGGTCGCTTTTGTAGCATCGCTGCAGGGTGAGGGAGGGCCGGCCACGGCGACGGAACCCTTGAGGCTGTGCCACAAGGGTACGAAGTGCCGCACTCTTTGGTGGCATCCGGAATACATGTCCCAGCCACGTAAATCGTCTCTTCGTAATAACTTCAATCACCGAAGGCTGTTGTGTCTGCTCACACTTTACACTTTACTTACCGCGAAAAGTATACAAACTAGGTACGCCAGAATACCGACAATGTTGGATGAAAATCAGGAAATTGTCTATTGTAGTGGTCAACGAAGTGGGGTATGGGAATTGATCCATGGGGGTACACTAAGTAGATTCATTCAGATTTCTACTCAATTAAATCGCAAATACATACGTCAATATACTTATGTTATTGTAGTTTTTCTGTCTTTACACATATTGTTTTTCAATTTGTGTGAGTCAGGGTATGGACCTAATAGGTTGAGCAAGTGGCTGACATCCATTTCTCGTAAAAAACAAAATCTGTTAATGGAAACCTCTACTCTGTGGAGGCCAATATGATCATATTAGGATCGGACATGGTCGAAAAAAAAAAAAATATTACCACTAGCCTACTACCAAATACAATAGCAATGTCACAAAACAATAAAATCTAAGATTTGAAATTAAGAACATGAATAGGTATACATGGAAGGAATGACAGTTTCAGTATGATTTTAGAGTCACAATCTACGCGACTGCAAGATTTAAATGGATAAAAATATGTCCAGAGTGAATGAAACTTGACTGGCACCTATGAAAGAAAAATGTGGCTTACATTATTAAGTTTGTGAATTCATATTTTGTGTTCCGACATCATCTTTGATTTTTAAAGCAAACATCACTTCGAATTTCGAAGGGTTTGATACACTGCTAGATGAATACCTCCTCTGGTCCTTTCCATTACTCTTGGTTCTTGACTTGTTGTTACCAGCGGCGGCTCCTCTAACACCATGCATGTGCGCTGCACTGCTTTTTCCTAAACATCACCCAATGTGCAACAATGCTATTCATAAGTCATCACTCGTTTATCGCAATTTAATCCATGTAAATTACCAAAAGCATGCACCCATTGCACAGTCATTCAAAACGAGCGCTATGACCAGCGCCCTAATATCGATCTTGGTTTACCATTCATTTTACACTGTGTAATAACAGTTCAATCCGACACGTGAAACCGATAAACAACTCATGAATCTACAAAATTTTACGACCATTTGGAACGCAGTACAAAAGTTACGCGGAAAAATGTAGTAACCGAGATTTAGCAGGATTAATAAAAAAATAGATTTTTTTCATTTAAATCTTATATAAATTTATTGGAAATAAGCTGATATTGAATACAAATTGATTATCAACATAAATATGATGGATACGATCCTTAAATCGTTATATATTTGCAGATATTTGAATATCTAATATATAAAAATTAATATTTGTGTGTTTGTTTGTTCGTATTGAATGCGCAGCCATACCGTTCATCCGATTGCGATAAAACTTTGTAAAATTATTGCTTGCACTTGCGCAAAGAGTATAGGCTATACTAATATATAAAAATGAATGTCTGTATGTCTGTCTATCTGTGTGTCTGTCCCGTATGCGTTCCTATACCATTCATCCGATTGCGATGAAATTTTGGTAAGTGGTTGTATGCACACCCATGAAGGTTTCTGAATTAGAAAAATCATCATCTTCTTCTTCATTCTATTTTCTTTTAATCGTATGGTTCCTATACCATTCATCCGATTGCAATGAAATTTTGGTAAGTGGTTGTATGCACACCCATGAAGGTTTCTGAATTAGAAAAATCATCATCTTCTTATTCTTCTTCTTCTATTCTATATTTTTCTATTCGTATGGTTCCTATACCATTCATCCGATTGCGATGAAACCTTCGTCAGTTGTTGTGTTAACACCCGCAAAGGTTTCTGAAATAGTATAACCATCTTCTTCTTCTTCTTCTTATTCTTCTTCTTCTTCATTCTATCTTCTTTTATTCGTATGGTCCCTATACCATTCATCCAATTGCAATGAAACCTTCGTCAGTTTTTGTGGTAACACCCGCAATGGTTTTTGAATTAGTACAACCATCTTCTTCTTCTTCTTCTATTCTATATTTTTCTATTCGTATGCGTTCCTATTCCATTCATCCGATTGCAATAAAATTTTCGTCAGTAATTGTGCCAACACCCGCGAAGGTTTCTGAATTAGTACAACCATCTTCTTCTTCTTCTTCTATTCTATATTTTTCTATTCGTATGCGTTCCTATTCCATTCATCCGATTGCAATAAAATTTTCGTCAGTAATTGTGCCAACACCCGCGAAGGTTTCTGAATTAGTACAACCATCTTCTTCTTCTTCTTCTTCATTCTATCTTCTTTTATTCGTATGGTCCCTATACTATTCATCCGATTGCGATGAAACCTTCGTCAGTTGTTGTGGTAACACCCGCAATGGTTTTTGAATTAGTACAACTATCTTCTTCTTCTATTCTATATTCTTCTATTCGTATGCGTTTCTATTCCATTCATCCGATTGCAATAAAATTTTCGTCAGTAATTGTGCCAACACCCGCGAAGGTTTCTGAATTAGTACAACTATCTTCTTCTTCTATTCTATCTTCTTCTATTCGTATGCGTTCCTATACCATTCATCCGATTGCAATGAAAATTTGATCAAGTGTTGTGTTCACGCCCGCAAAGGTTTCTGAATTGATACAACCATTTTCTTCTATTCTATCTTCTTCTATTGGTATGCGTTCTTATACCATTCATCCAATTGCGATGAAATTTTGACCAGTTGTTGTGCGTAAGCCCGCGAAGGTTTCTGAATTAGTACAACCATCTTCTTCTTCTTCTATTCGTATGCGTTCCTATACCATTCATCCGATTGCAATGAAACTTTGTTGAGTTGTCGTGCGCACGCCTGCGAAGGTTTCTGAATTAGTACAACCATCATCTTCTTCTTCTATTCGAATGCGTACCTACACCATTCATCCGATTGCAATGAAACTTTGGTGAGTTGTCGTGCGCATGCCCTCGAAGATTTCTGAATTAGAAAATCATCTTCTACGTCTATTCGTATGCGTTCCTATACCATTCATCCGATTGCAATGACATTTTGATCAAGTGTTGTGCCCTTGCCCGCAAAGGTTTCTGAATTAGTACAATCATCTTTTTCTTCTTCTATTTGTATGCGTTCTTATGCCATTCATCCGATTGTGATGACATTTTGACCAGTTGTTGTGCGCACGCCCGCGAAGGTTTTTGAATTAGTACAACCATCTTCTTCTTCTTCTATTCGTATGCGTTCCTATACCATTAATCCGATTGCAATGAAACTTTGGTGAGTTGTCATGCGCATGCCCACGAATATTTCTGAATTAGAAAATCATCTTCTTCTACTATTCGTATGCGTTCCCATACCATTCATCCGATTGCGATGAAACTTTTGTCAGTTGTTGTGCGCACACCTGCGAAGGTTTCTAAATTATTATTATATAAAATAAAAAGTTTGTTGTTTGTTTGTTCCATCCAATTTTTTTTTTTTTTACTACATATTAATAACATTCATAACGTTTTCATATTTTGGATTCGATTTTAATTTAGTGTTCTTATGTTTGACCTTTACTCCTATTAGAATTATTTTCATATTGCCATATTGTATTACACAGATATTTTAATATTAAAAAAATAATTACCTCTTATTATTTTTCAAATATCTAAGATAAATATAACCACGAAGCGACCCTATGCGAAGCCGGGTACTTCAGCTAGTAATTTATAAAAAAATAATATCTTAGTTACTTTGTTCTTTCTCAAAGTGAGTGAATTATTATAACATAACACAATGTCATATTTTTAACAATGCGGCCGGACTTTTATTGCTTTTTGTAGACGACGCATAACTGACGCCGAGAGTCGAAAAATACGTACCTACTTATTCCAATCGACAGTTATACATTTTTTTTTTAAATATTCTCTTCAAATATTTATTTACTTACAATAACAATTCAGTATGGTTGTTTCTGTGGTTGCGATCTATAGTCGGCTTTTTTTAGGTGTTTTGTCACGTTATTTCGATAATTTTGTTCATAAAAATAAATTTTGAATAAAAGATTAATAATAGTACATATAATTATACTTTAATCAGTAAAGTGTATGTGTTTTAAAATGATGTCGGTAAACGTAGACTTTATCAATAATAATAATAAGAGTCAGAATAAAAAAAGGATGGTCCGATGGTCTTTAAGAAATACTTACAATGAATCAGGACAGACTTAACTGTATACCTGTGTTAAGCATTGAGAAAAAACTTTTACAAACAGTTCCAGACTTTAATGTGAAGTGATTGAGGTGTGTTCGCTAAACAGAAACAACGCTGAATTGATATGCTTTTTAAATAGGTAAGAAAATATTTAGTGCACCCCCAATGAAAGCAATTTCGGAAACCACCGGCCGCCACTGGTTGTTACCACATAGTTCCAGTGCATTTTAAGCAAACTATGTAGACACTGTTACCGCCTAAACCATGGCATCCTCAGAGGATCCAAGGCCATGAGGCCTGAATCAACATTGGGCTGATTCATGCAAACATGAACAGATCGACTGCGAGGCAAATTTCTAACCCGTAAGCTTAGATGTATGAAAATTTTATAGTCACCCTTTCGAAACTTAGCCAACAAAGTCTAAACTAAATAAGTATTAAGAATAATTACTTTCTCAGCATTAATAATTTTATTGGAAGCCTTGCCATTAAATTCGTCCCTAGCATAAAAAAAATCATTGACCTAGCGGAAAAAAAGAGCATCCATAAAGCACTTACCTACTTATATTAAAGTCATGCATAATAATAATAATTAGATACCTGTACATTCATTCCGTCCAAGCCATTCAATGTCTAATGTATTTAGTTTAAAATTATGTATATTAAGATTTTTATTTATAAGAATATGTGTTCATTTTGTAGGTAAGATATTTCAAAATATGTACCTAACAAGCAAAGAAATGCAGTAATAATAATTCCAAGAAATTCACAGCCCCCTTTTCAAAGCATGTACCTAGGAAAGGTCTGAAATATGAGATGCAAGGTACTGAAATATGAGATGCAAGGTACCTACCTACAAGCCAGGTACATATGCCAGAGGCTGTTTTGTCATTTTTCAGAGATAGAATTGTGGATTATTTGTTGTGTATTGTTATTACCTACTTTGATACCTACTATCCCAGCCCGTAAAAAGGTCATTCGGTTTTTGGTCTCTCAGGCCGCTGGCCGCGGCCGTCGGCGTCTCCCGCCAATTTAAATTAATTTTTTTTTTTTAAATATTTTCTACGCTGTAACTTGACTGTAAATGTATTCCGACAAATTTTTCCCGCCCTGTTTTCGCCTATAATTCCGCGTTGTCAATCAACATAAGCATGTCCCCGGAAGAAGAAGCCAGCAGACGATATCACCATGACATTACATCATCAGGGGGGTCATCCTACAACCCCCCCGTTTCGGAGGTGACAACACGTATCTGCCTGCTCTACAGATCGTGTGTGGAGACCTTTATTAAATATTTCCACTTTTGTACATTATCACACAGTAATAGCATATTGACGCATTGGAGACAATCAGCGCTGCTGTGACAGGTTGAAAGAAATGGTGAAAACTAACCATTTTTAATCGTATTCCGATTTTTTAAAATCGCAATTGTTTAAAAAAAGATTTAGCTATATATTATTATGTTACTTATATAGCCAACTATATTTTTTGAAAATTATATGATTACTAGCTGACCCGGCAAACGTTGTTCTGCCATATAAATTATTCCTAGTGAATATTTTGGTTGTTAAATAAAAAATAACGAATGTATCGTAAGTGTGTGGGGATGGGATCTATGACAGAAAGGGGAATGGAGCGCTGTAGACGATGACCGCCGATAAAAACAAAAAAACACCCACCATTCATTTTCTCAATTCAAAATGAGTAATGATGTTCATAATGAATGAATTACCTGTGACAGGATCTCGTTATTTAATGTTTATGCAATATCCGTCTTGTCCCTTCCAGAAAATTAGCGGATATTGGAGAGCGTTGTGAGAACGGTGTGTGTCAGCGATGAACTCCCGATTATTGTTTCTTCTTCGAATCACGATTTCTCGCGTCGATGTGCGGTCGCCAACCATGATTCCAGCAATGTCAACAACAGGCGCATTGAATCGACGCACGTGCTCTCCAGCTGGTGTTTTATCAGGATTGATGACAATAGCGTGATTATCACTGCAATTCGTGCATGTGTGCTTTGAAGAATTTCAATAATTCATTGTGCTCATTCAATAGGGCGTCTAGTTCACCGACGATGCGCCTGGCATTAGGCGAATTGAGGTTATTGTAGCCGTAACGTGCATCCACACGATTGATGTCCTCACCGCCCATGAAGTAGATTTGTAAAAAATTGTGTGGTTCGTTTGGCATTGGCAGCAATGAGCCTACTTTGTGGTGTACTTGGCCTTTGATTTTGAACGTAGAATGGAATTGTTGACCATTTGCCGCAGTATTGTGAACTATTTCTGTTGCACCGAACGAAGTCTGAATTGAATCTGGAATCGTGCCGATGAGCAAGCCGTTCAATGGTTCTGGTGATATCTCAATGTCTGGTAGTTGCACTTTTCCTGATGCGCACATATGCCGGCTGACTCATGTTTGAATTTGAGTGCATGACAATGGGAACATTCTTTGTCCATAGCAATCAGCACTTTCGGATGAGCGGAATATTCAATATCTGGCTCGTACTCGAATTCGAGGCGAAGCAACGAAGCGGATGTAAATGCTCGATGTACTTGTTGGCGTTGTCTGTCATTTGCTTTGCGTGTGTTAACTACGAACCGGCGCGCTTGGCTTCGTTCCAATTGTCGTTGTTGATTTCGTTCAGCTCGTGTCTCTTGTGATTGAGATGCACGCAATTGCGACATGCTCACACGCACGTTTGATTTAGTTATCTTGTTAGATTTGTCCGTCTGTTCTTTCTGCTCTACTATTTCGCATGTTTGTTGCTTTATTCGTTCGACGGCCCAAATGGCCCCCCTTGCGTCTTGCCGGCATTGTGCACTGTAATACACGCACACAAAAATAGATAAATTAAAATAAATCGTACAAAATTTTGCACGCACTGCGTTGTGATATGCCGAATGAATTGTCAAAATGTGAAAATGAGCGACGCTTCTCTTGAATTATTCTCGGACGTAGCGCCATCTGTCATTCAACAACATAAATAATTTTGTTCTGTTTGAAATACGAACGACGGTTAAATTTGTTCATAGAAAAATAATAAAATCGCAATTAAAAAATGAGAGGGTGGGGGTAGGAGGGTGAAAATTTGGGGTTATAGGTATTTTTTGATCCCAAATAATAAAAAAAATACAAAAAAAAAAATTGTCAAAAAAATAAAAGAAAAATTTTTCGGATAGAGATACTGAGATCCCCGGGGTTCCAGCGGCTAGCTCAGGAGTCCATCGAACCCCGGATTCACAAAAAAAGAAATTCAAACGGTTGGAGTATAAATAAAACACGGTCTTTCGTGCTCGTAACGTGGTCTTCTTATATTTTACATTTTCTTTAAACGTTTACATATTTTGTTTTAACAATAAGTTTCGCAGGTCCTATCCTATCGGAAAGGGGACGCTTACTAATTACTTTTTTCTTTTTCAAACTTCGCGTACCCACGCCATTCCAGCAAAAGGGACTCTCGTGATTGGCCAAATTTTATCGCGTGATCTTTGATTCGGCGAATCACGAGCCTGACCCTGGCGCAGGCGCGTCGAAATTTGGACGTTGCCGACAAGCGCGGCAAAATTTATTATATTTAAATACTTATATTTAGTCTTAAAATTATCGCTTTCATCCATCATCATTTATACTTTTTAAATTAAAAAAATACTTACGTGGTTGAGCAAGGAATCAGATTAGATGTTTTATGAAGCCGTTTCTAGAGGTCAGGGTTACGTTTCGACTTGAGCTACTAAATGATTATTTTACACCGGGAGAAGCCCGCCTGTAACAGGGGTGTATCAATTCGCCCCATCTGGATTAAAGTCGAAAGGTACGCCCTGATCTCATCGGCCACCCATCCAATTCCTTGTTCATCCGTTAAATACATGGCATGATAACAGTTTATATAAAAAAAATTCAACTACAATCTAACTATTCTAGCAAAAAAAAAAAAAAAACAACTAACTTTACGTATTGTTTCTATATTTATTTTAATTACTACTTTCCTGCTCAAAGCAATGCTCCTGAATAAGTCAGAGTTTGATTTATTTTCCTTTCTTATTATCATTTGTCATAATTTATTATTATTTTATTTTTCTCCTGTAATGTCGTGCGTTTATTTTGTTTTCGTAATGTTTTTGTTATTCTTCTCGTTCTTTTATACCAGTCAGCGGAGGGGTCGTGGAGCTGCAGTCTTCGACTCTTGGGCTGTCCAGTTTTTTTTGTATTCCGAGAGGCTACATTTGTAGACGTTTGGCCCTCGTTCGGAATTATAGTTTCGTGTTACGTTTTTCTTCTTCTGGTGCAATAGGAGCGTACCTCGTTTGGCGTCGTCTGCCTTTGCAACCAGGGCGTGGTAGTGGCGTTACTATTGAGCCAGGCTCGTTCCGAGCAGCGGATATCTTTCTGTGGAAAGTTTTCCACTGATCTGCTGGTCTCTGGAGTATCACCTCATAGATGGACAGGTACTGTGTCTCCATCTGTTCCTATTACTGCGGGCAAGGCATCGTATAGCGGTACAACGGCCAGGCTCGTTGACGGCGGCACGGCTTTCCCACAGGTACTAGGATGGATTTTCACAATAAGTATCCTTTTCCCTTTCTTTTTTTTTTTTAGATGGTTACACTTCGGAGGTACCTCTCGTTGTTTCACGATATCTTTCAGGCGTCACGTCCCTAGTCTCTCCATGAACCTGCGCGAGAAAGGAGAGTGCGCACTCTCCACACCATCAAGCTTTGGTATCATGAATTTTCGGCTACGCTGCCTTTGGATGCGCTTACTTCGAGAGGTGGCTCCCTTTGTGCTTCCAAATTGTCTTCATCTGTATTTATTCTTTCTCTTTCTTTAGTAATTTATTCGTTCATTAGACTTCCTGTACTTTAAATTTATTCGAGTTTACTTTATTAATTACTCCTACCCCATACATTAAATAGCTACTAATTTTATATAAAATCTTCCCATTGTACTTATGGTACTTACTATCACTTTTAATATTTTACCCTAATACCCATAATTATTTTGCAACATTGTATTGACTGTATAAATAATATTGATATTAAAAATTGAAATATTCCACCCTCTCATTATATTTATTTACTGAATCAGTAAACTTAAAACTGTGTAATTAACTTTATTTTTAGTGAAACCCATTTTATTTAAAAAAAAAATTGTTGTTTCGTTTTACGCGCCCGACATCCTATTCCAAAGGCGCGCCGCGCCGTTTTGCGGTGCCTCTCACGTTTTATTATTATTATTTTTTTTTTTCATTGAGCCCCCCCCCCCGTTGAGAAATTTACGGCTTATTGACTCATTTTTTTTTTTTTCACAAGCATACAATCTCTACTTTCATCCTCTTATACCTAATTTTAACTTATTATTAAAATTTAACATAACAACTATATACACTTCGTCGAGTGATGCAGTATTATTCCCGTTCCGTTTTCGCTGTGTTAAATTTACGATTGGTAATTTGTAAAGAAATAATAGTGACGGTCGTATACTATTTTCCTCGTTTCTCTTTGAATTCAAATTATTAACACGGCGTAACTTTGAAACAGGTTTCGCGCTACTGTAGAATATCCTCTTTCCCATTTATAAAATTGTTTGCGATTTTCAATGTTAATGTTTTCGAATTCATTCATATTTACTTTATTTGAACGGAAAGAATTGGCGTCACTTTGCGAAGCGTTATTTTTAAAACTAGAATGTACATTTTTCTTACTAATGAACTTAAGTTTACAAGGCTCAGAAAGTGGGTCCTTAATTAACTTTGTATCCGTAATTAGAAGAATTTCCGGATGTTTTATTCGTATAATCTACACATTTCACTTCCAACAGGAACTCGGCGTTCACCCTTGACTCGAGGGTTGGCGACTGGTCCTGCTTCATCTCCTCGTGGTCGAGCCTGCGCCCGCACAGCTTCTTTGATTCCTCTCAGCTTGCGCGCCTTCTCAGCCCTCTTTTGAGGCTCCCTGGCCCCGCGTTTCCTTTTTCTCTCCTCACCGAACATCCCGTGGTCGACTAGGGTACACGACATGTTAGTGATACCCTAGGAAAATCGGCATTTTTCTCGCCGTTTTTCGTCGTGAGTGGGCCGTGGCCTCTACGAGCCCTCCTCGCTGGATACCGTCGATGATGTGTCTGGTCTCCATAGGTGGGATTTGTGCAGCCATTCGTCGTACTGGAGACGCGCTGGTGCTACGGTCTCCAGCACGACGCTAGGCGCGGTCAGCTCCGTATGTGGACTGTCTTCGAACACCAGAGGGCTCTCCCGGTTTGATGTTGGAGACAGCACTTCTTCTTCGATAAGGGTTACGTCGGAGTCCACTTTTTAGTTAACCATTTCTTGGTTGTTCCGGCTCCTGGATCATAAACTTTTATTTAGCGTTCGCGGGCGTAAATTTTATTTCGCGGGTTCGGAAGAATCCATGCGATTCTTCGAGCTTCACGTTGCCAAGGCGCCATTGAGATCCCCGGGGTTCCAGCGGCTAGCTCAGGTGTCCATCGAACCCCGGATTCACAAAAAAAGAAATTCAAACGGTTGGAGTATAAATAAAACACGGTCTTTCGTGCTCGTAACGTGGTCTTCTTATATTTTACATTTTCTTTAAACGTTTACATATTTTGTTTTAACAATAAGTTTCGCAGGTCCTATCCTATCGGAAAGGGGACGCTTACTAATTACTTTTTTCTTTTTCAAACTTCGCGTACCCACGCCATTCCAGCAAAAGGGACTCTCGTGATTGGCCAAATTTTATCGCGTGATCTTTGATTCGGCGAATCACGAGCCTGACCCTGGCGCAGGCGCGTCGAAATTTGGACGTTGCCGACAAGCGCGGCAAAATTTATTATATTTAAATACTTATATTTAGTCTTAAAATTATCGCTTTCATCCATCATCATTTATACTTTTTAAATTAAAAAAATACTTACGTGGTTGAGCAAGGAATCAGATTAGATGTTTTATGAAGCCGTTTCTAGAGGTCAGGGTTACGTTTCGACTTGAGCTACTAAATGATTATTTTACACCGGGAGAAGCCCGCCTGTAACAGGGGTGTATCAATACCCTAATCACCTAGCGGTATGAAATATACTTGTTGACCTATTCTCATACCTAACAAATATACATAAAAAAATTCATAAAAATCGGTCGAGCCATTTCGGAGGAGTGTGACCACAAACATTGTGACACGAGATTTTTATATATATAGATAGTGAACTTTACTTAACCTCAAAATTGCGATTTCTTCTACTGTGAACAAATTACATGGAATAAATTTAACTAATGTTACTGTTATTATTTCTGACCGCTCTTACATGACGCCTATTGCATTATTTTTTCTCACTCGGCGTTGCTCTAACTACGTCATGTCTTCTGTCAAAACTATCAAACTTCGCGCTCATGGTACGTTTATAGTAAAACTGATTTTTATTTAAATTTATCAAAATGGCGACTTGTTCGATAGGTATGAGTGTTTGATAGTAAAAAAATCCTAAAATAGCCCTCCATCTTCTAAATAATATAAATCATTAATAAATAGAAAAGCACAATAATTTCAAATACTTGAATTAAATGAATGATTTATATCAGAAGTATGAACTACCATATTTCCTCGATTCTACACGTGCATGGATTTTACTTGCACCAAGTGTGTAGATAACTGTTTACACGTAAAAGTGCTAACTGTCTCTCCAATCTCATTCTTTAAGAGTAAGCGAAACGCAATGTTGTCATATAAGGCCGGAACTGCAAAATGGTACTTTTCAGTAGTATGATTTTAATGACACCACGTTATTTTTTAATGCTGAAATAGTAATTTTTTATTTAATTAATATAAATATTTTTATTTTTTTTTCGATTATCATTGTTGTATTATCTTTAAAATTATTTAATAAAATGCAATCAATAGTCAAAAATGCAGTTACAGCCTTTTACGTAGGTGTCGATTTTATGGTACTATTTGACAAGTCGTGAAAATTGGTTAACTTCAAAATGAGTCGCGGTGTAGTTCATTTTTTTACCAGCAAGTTCGTTACTATCGTATTACACGGTCTAATTGTCAGGTGAAAATTCAGAAGCTTTTGAACTTTTTTAATTCATGCATGCAATCTTGCAATTTGCACGATAATACATGTTTACAACATTATGATGCTGCAATGAAAAGAAAAGTTATTGTGTATGCAGAAGAGCATGTGGAAACAGAGCTGAAGCATGTAAATTTGTCATAAGTGAAGCGAATATTCGTCATTGGAGAATTGATTGTATTCCTATATTTCGTTGTAGAAGGACGTGCAAAGGGAATGCCTATCACAAGTCAAGCAATTTAACTAAAAGCAGTCGAAAAGTGATCCATAAAAAACAGACCCTGAATCTGAGGAAATCTTCAAACTCTGATGGTGATAGTACATAAATAATATAGCTATTTTTAAATCCTTTTTATTGTGATTGTATGACTTTGTTATAATAAAGTTTACATGTTATTGTTATTACTTTTGGTATATAAAAATAAAGGTGTTTTATAATCAAGTATGTTACATGTTTTTTCTCTTTCAATTTTTTATAATATATCATATTTGTTTGAATGTTTCATATCGTTTAAATATTTCTGTATTTTAAAAAGTCAAAATAATAAAAATTCTTCAGATTTTTTTTTCACTTCCTATTATTATAACTAAAAAATAAATGCGGCCCAGCCCATAGGTCTTAAAAGGTCATCGACCTCTGCTCTGTGTTACCTAAATTTATTTGAAATGATTTTTTTTCCGCCAAATGATATCGAGGCGGCTGTCGCCAATGAAATGCAATTACATCACTTTGTGGAAATCGACCGCATCTCATCCTCTCGTCTGCTTCCTTAGACATCGGTCTTCGTTTTATGTGGTCTTTCTGCGTTAATGCAAGTTTGCAATAATACGATCGATATTTTTTTATATATGTATTTATTTTATAAAAAATCATATTGAAAAACATATTTTTGAGCCTATGTTACACGTCTGCACAAAAAAATGATAAAAACGATAAGAAATCTTGCGTAGGCCAATAAATTTTGACGCAATATTCAATTAAATCGGAACCACATCACCCTGATAGGACAAAAATAGATTCAAGAAAAATATTTCTCACATATTTAGACTTAACTAAGCTAAGACTGCATTTAAAGTGAGAACAATTAAACGATGAAATAAACACAATGCAATATTATCCCTACTTAAACTATACAAATAACTGAGAGGTCTCTTCATGCATTCGATCAAATTAAACATCAAACTTTTATGAGATTACAAGGAATGTATTTACATCAAGAAAGCTCCCACTGAGCGAAGTTTAGACAAAAGTTTTTTTTCTATTTAACTATGCTTTGTATTTTTAGCAACACTCGTATGATTGATTAAGCCTTTTCCCATGTTAAAGTTTACATACAAAATTGTATAGGAACATCTTATTATGTATACAACTCTAAAAACACAGGCTATGCACGGAATTTTTTTTTTATGATAATTAACATTAAAAAAACGGTGAAAATGTTATAAAAGCTATAATCGCAGTATAGTGAAAACCATTTTAATTATATTACAGAACAAACGACATTCTTTCAATAAGACTGAATCGGATCTTGGAATATATTCACGGATCGAGTGACATAGCCAAAAAGATATAATAAATGCTGACTGCCAGTAAACCGAATATTCTATTAGTATTTACTATCGCTCCATATTACCTCAATAATATTGAATTAAGCACCATCGGGCAGATTTCATAGATATTTTGGATACGACAAAGCTGAACACGGTGCTCGATCCATAAATATAACATAGTCCAATTCACAGATTTTCAAAATACCAAACTTTGCATTGAGTCAGCGTAACCTCTCTCTCAAAGTGAAAGCGGTAACCTCTGCCATATGTCCGATGTTATTGTAATATAACTACATAATAATATGTCCATCAAAATATCATTCAACTACTTACATAAATCCGAATGCACAGCATTCTTCGTTTATACTGTATTAATATATTTCTACTAAAAAATATATATATACGAAAAAAACATTTAAAAATGAAAAGATCCTGTTTTACAGCAAATTAGTAGCTTGGTATCAAAGTCAGACAAACGATACCTCCCACTAAATTCATATTTGAATAGATTACAATGCTCTTTAAATAAATCCACCAAAAAATATCAAAATTCATCATCATTTTAATATAGATTTTTGTGTTTAAAATTCATATGTAATATCAAAAATGATGGACACTTTGACACCCATGTTCGCGAAGACCAATCGCTGAATTAGAATCTACTTATATTATAACTGCCGACGATGATGCAGTGTGCTTATGTCATTCTAAAATCGACGATCTCCGTCAGTTTTTTCAAAATAAAGATGTTTTCCAATTGTTTTGGAGGAAAAGTATTATTTTTAACCAAATGAAATGGACTCAAGTAATGTTCGAAAGCGTGTAGCTATCACATTGAGCGGAAAAGAGCCAAAGTAAAGAGTTAAAAGATTCCATAATCATGATTATTAATTTTATAACTTTCTATGTTTTCATATTTTTTCAATAAAAAGAATTTTTCAACCATGTACCCTGAAATTTTAGTAAGAAATTTTAAACATTAAAAGTGGACACGTACAGGCCTGTCTGTATCACAAATGGAAAAATGCCAAAGTTTCTATAAAAAGCGGACATCAGTATTATATTTGATATTAACAAAATTAATATCCTGGATTTAACAAATTTATTGTGATCTGTACCATCCACCAAACATCATTATTCATGTTTTTTTCCACATATATCGTTTTTGGTGTTTTGTAAAAAGGGCGAATCAACCATTTTGGCGAAATTGAGATTTTAATGAAAAAACAATATGTACCTCACTAGCTTGTTTGTGTAAAAACGGCAAATTTGTATCTAAAGAGAAAAGTACTTAAAAACGATAATCGTATAGACGAATATCCACTTATTTTTACAGATAAAAAGTGAATGTGACATATTAGGCCGTTTTAAAATATTATATTATAATGCCTTTTATAAAGACAGTATTCTTTATAAGCTTTATTATAAATTTGTTAGACATTTATAATCATCCACAGGTAATTAATAAATAAATGTCAAAAGTTAAAAATCCTCCTGTGAAATAGCATTTTGGTTAATTCGAACCTTTTTACAAGACACCGACGATATAATATTATGCTTCATTATGTATGAAATGAAAAATCACCCCTCGTAAAATTTAATAGACGGCTTATATCCCACTTTGATACTCAGGTACTCAAATATTATATTGAAATGAAGCTTAAGTCAATAATTAAAACACCAACAGAAATTATCTACATGAACTCATAGAGAACTATTCTTGTAACGCAAAAAAATATAGTATTACATAATATAAACACTTACAAAGTTTAAACCGAGGTTAAAAAAATATAAAGAATATTAAAAAAATATATTAATTGAAATTAAAATTCACCTGTGAAAGTGAAAGCTTCTCATAAATTCTTTAAATTTAATGTGTAACAGAAACAAAATGAGTTGACTGTACATAAAGTCCTGTGAAAAGAGGTGATCTACATGTTTTATTATTAGATAGATACATACCTCTTAAAAGAGTGGCAATCCATAATAGAAACAAAGTTTGCTGCCCAACATGCATAACAAAAATTCTACATAAACGTGTATAGCAGCCATTTATAAAAAAGAGACATTTTTAAAACATGGCAACTTATTTTATAATTGAATCAATCGGTCATTCAGCGTTCAGACATTCAGAAAATATAACGTATTTCAATTCCTGAGACGGAAGCTTCAGTTCCCGCACCGTCTTCAAACTATTTAAATCTACATTTAAAATTAAAATATAGCATTCGCACCATAACAGTAAAATTAATTATCATAAAATTTCAATCGGCTCTCACACAAATGTTGCTATCAAACAAAACCTTGCAACTAAAAAAATATACTTTTGATCTCCCCATAATATACAACGCGGCAACAATGATTACATTTGCAGAAAAGTGTTTTCCAAATGAAATGGCGACTACCCATGCAGTTACAATATTTTCAAGATGTGAGTGCCTTGCCTTACACATTCTGCTAATGAAACTAATAAACTTAACATTCAGTAAATAACACTGGTAGATGTAGATTTACATCAGTTGTTTTATAGTAAGCTTCTATGAATTATTGCAATGATGTATTATATTATTTAACTTGTTTTGCTGATCGACGTTTGACAGCAACACTCGAGTGAGAACCGCCTTAGATAAATGTAATATATTTGAATGTACACAGTATTCTCTGTCATTTCAATTTGAAACGAAAGAAGAATTTTTTCAATCGAACATAGCTCTATATTTCTACAAGAGTTTAATGAATTGAAAAGAGCCATCCTAAATAAATCACCAATTGTCTGGAATCGTCTCACATCACTGAATATTAGTCGCGTCGAATCAATTGTCTACGGGGTCGGCGCTCTCTCTACCGATTTTCTTCTGTAAAAGGTCGGGAGTCGAGTCGGCATCAGCTGGAAGCGAGCTGTCTAGACTGACCGAGTCATCATCTGCAGCCCGAGAGGGGTCCCCTTTTTCGCTGCAATTGTTTTCTGAGGAACATTTCCCATTGGAGAGTGGTGTCTCCCTGTCATCCGAACAAGGGGCGCCTCCGTCGGTCTTCTCCGCACCGTCTGAATGAGGGGTGTCACCGTCATCAGCCATTTCCGCAGGATCGTCTCTCAGTAGTTCCTCTTCATCTCTGTCTGCGGGGAGCGATCCGTCAGACTCTTCATCTTCCCTCTTGATGCTGTCATCCAATTTTGACAAATCTTCTTCTATCTTGCTACTGGCACCCGATTTGGAGGAATCGTCTTTCCTTTTGATACAATCGTTCAATTTAGATGAATCATCTTTGACAGAATCGCTGACGCTCTCTTCATTTTCCAAGATGTGGTTTTCGGTTTCCAACGGTGCCTTATCTTCACTCTCCTCCGTCTCCATGGATTCCTCTGTCTTCACAGATGTCCCTTTCTCGGTTGGTACCACTGTCTCTGCAGATTCCGCTGTCTCTGCAGATTCCGCTGTCTCTGCGGGTTCTGCCGTCTCTACGGGTTCTGCTGTTTCTGCGGTCTCCGCTGGTTCTGCCGTCTCCGCTGGTTCTGCCGTCTCCGCTGGTTCTGCCGTCTCCGCTGGTTCTGCCGTATCCATAGGTTCTGCCGTATCCATAGGTTCCGCTGTCCCCGTGGCTTCTGCTGTCTCTTCAGAATCCGAAGTCTCTCCGTTGCTCTTTCTGAAGTCCCCATCTTGATCAGTATCGGTCTTTTCCACCTCGGGTTGGGAGTCATTCACTTTGAGAGGGTCCTCGTCATCGGGGTCAGCCTCCGTTTTCTTGTCCACTTCAAAAGTAAAGGATTTGTCAGAATCTGGGGCAGCAGTCTCATCAGCACCTTTCTCTGATGCGTCATCAATCAACTCTATGGACTTATCCAATTGAGCGTCCTCTTTGTCACCATCGGCCGGTTTACTGGCGGCGTTATTGTGAATAGACTCGGAGACGTTGGCATCAGTCGAGATGGAATTGTCGGCATCCCCGTTGTTGCCCGTCTCCTGGACGGAATCATTAGAGTTCTCGTCGATGAAGATGGGCTCATCATCGATGCGTGGGGGAGGTTTCATAGGCGGCGGGACCCTCTGGCGGAGCGGGGGAGCAGGCCGGCTCTCCGAGGACATGATCTGGACCTCATCCTCATCGTCGCTGAATAACTCGGTAGCGTTGTTCTCTTTAAGCCAGCCCTTGAAGCCCTCATTGAGGTTGGAGCGCACCTCTGCAAACCGCCGGCCAGACGTTTTGAGCAACTGGTCGAAGTTCTGATGCAGCCATTTCATCTCTTCCGTGTTCTTGTGGCGGAGATTGCCCGGGGGGTCCTTAAGCTTGACGAGCCGGGTGAGGACATAGTTCATGAGGTCAATCGAGTCCAGAACATTGAACCTGTACCACTCCAAGGAGCCCCGGGTACTACCGGTGGTCTCAGGTTCGGTGGGTTCGGGCTCGGCGGCAGAGGCAGCGGCACGGGAGTTACGGGTGGTTCTGCCAGAGGGGCGACCACGTGTTACGCCACCCCCCCTGCTCGGCGACGGAGTGGAGGTTGGCGTGGTCCAGAGGTGTGAGCGGGCTGGCGTAGTTTGGTTAGCCTGGGCCAAGAGACGCTGCTGCAAACGCTGGGAGTGTGGCTGGCGGGGCGGCGGGCCAGAGCGGGAGGGTGCCGAATCACTGACGGACACGATGGTGGCGGAGTAGCCGCCCGGCATCTTGGGATTAGTGTTGACGGCGAAGACCCGTCCATCAGGCAACTTGTACATCTTGCTAGACGAGAGGGTGGAGGGGTCCACCTTGAACTTGAGGCCACCGGTAGCCTCGTTGACAGTGACATCGTTCTCCGTCATCTGGATGATGTTAGAGAAGGCATGCTGCGAGAGTCCAGCCGAGAAGGGCTTGGGGGCAATGCGGCGCTCTGTGAGGGCAGACAGAGGGCGAGGAGTGAGCTTGGGCTGCGCGGAAGTGGCAGCGGCAGGGGCAGCAGCAGTGGTGGTAGTAGTGGTGGTGGTGGTGGCGGTGGCGGTAGTGGCGGCAGCAGCGGTGGATGGAGGCGACACCCCTGAGGTAGGTGTCAGACACTGCACATCGTCGTCTGCTTTCTTCTCAGGTGTGACCTCAGGGGGTACGTCGCTCATCTCGCAGACAGGTTCTAGCGGCATGGGGAAATCGGGTGTGCACACCACATTGTCCTCCTCCGGGACCACCTGCTGCATGTTGGCCAGCTGCGACATGTCCAATCCCTGGAGACCACAGATTATTCCAATTCAATGTCAAAAATGGGGGGGAAGAGCAGTATCAAAAAATCAATGACCACCATTCTATTGTAAGCCTAACTGTATTTTTGTATTAAAAAATATGCAAGTCTCAACGAAACAGTTGGAGTTGGCTCAATATCCAATTATGAAAAAATATTGTGATTCCAAAATGCAAATAAAATATTTTATGTGTAATTAAAAGAAGTACATAACTAAATATACATGTTATTTTTAATCTTATGTATATCAGAAATAAAGAAACAATAAATACCAAACTATGATTTAAGTGAAACTTAAACTATTATGTGATCGCAGCGGAAAAAATATTTTATTCAATCGGAAATCTGGTGTCATTTATTTGACAATAATTTTTCCATTTAAGTTTCATAATTATTAGTGTATTCCTTTGCTAAGTTGGTAAGACAGTTCTTTCTACAGATTTAATGAAATTGATTGTAGAAAACGACTTCTTCGTTTCATAATTATTAATCCTGGATACATTGAAAGCAAATATTCTATTTAAATAAACAGTACAGTAAAACCTCGTTAGTATGAACACTGATAATTCGAAATTTTCGCGAAAAAAAAGGCCCTTGAACATTATTTTCATATAAAACCATACCTTTAATTTGAATTTCATAATTCAAAATGATTTCAGAGTCCTGGCATATAAAAATATTCAATAAATCGTAATAAAGTACACTATTTTATGAGCCAGTCATTGAAAAATGTGACATTAAAACATCAAAAATTACTTATTTTATAAAGGTAATAAAAATAATCATGACATTATGACCCATTGACACACAGCGGTATGTCATCAGAGGCACAACTGCACTCCACTCAAAGGAAAAACAATAACTCACATGTTTCAGGGCTGTAGATATTTAATTGTTGATTGATTATTGGATTTTCACATAGTTTTACTGAGAACCAATGCTATGATCAGAAACAAAATTAATGAAAATCAAAAAAAAAATTTTTTTCAAAATTTTTATATTTTTCCCCCATACATTTCATATTTCATAATTCGATTTTTGGACCCATGGAATTCGTATTAACGAGGTTTTACTGTATATGGTATCGAAAAACATCAAAAATTGATGTGACATTTATATTTACATAATAATTGAAGGGTACAGGAGAAGAATGTGTTGTCACAGAAATATCAAACTGAGATATCGTTGATTAGACTTTGAAGTCAATGACTCTAAAGGGCGTCAGTTTTTGTCTGGCGTTGCAGTAATCAAGCATCCCAAGTGAAAGCGTATCATTATTATTACATTTATTTTGTTATTATATTAATCCGGCGCCCGTGTCCGTCACGAATGACGTACGCAAGTGTTCGCAAAACAACGGGCCCAGAGCGTATCCGTCACCAAAGCTGTATGCAAAAATTCGCCGGTCGATAGTGTAGGAAATACAAGACATACTATTTTGAAATCTCTACCATATTTGCCTCGTTTCGTTACCACTGGTGACACCTATATAATATTGTCAAATATATTTTGTTTTAACACTAAAAACTTTGATATTTTAGGTACTTTAAATATCACTTTACTGCGGTTGCGTAGTATATGAAATACCACCGGCCGAAAGGGCTGTGCATTTCGCTTTTCATGTTTTGCATTGTGAATTTTTTTACGTGACCTATTGTATAAATTTTATTATTGATCCTGATAATAGGTATAACAAAACCAATGCTTGTGGGACATATGAAAAAATCAGAAAGAAATGCCATATTTCATGAAGTTGAAAAAGTGGGAGACAGGCAAAGTCAAACAGCCCACTGTTGCCCTCAAATGGTGTGACAGAAGAGATGTCCAGATTCTCACAACCATGCACAATGACTTCTTTGGTCCGACCGGTAAAACTAATTTTAGAACCCATAATGAAGTGCATTTTGGTATATATGGTGAATAAAAATATGGGGACTGTCAACAAAGCCAACATGATGCTCAGAAGCTCGTCATGCATGAGGAAATCTGTGGAATGGTATGAAAAGGTAGCATTTCACATAATTATTGACCTCTATTTATTATATGATTTTTATTTAAGTTTGTTACTGGTAGTAAAAAAAACTGTAGGAGAATTTCAGTTGGACATGATAAAACAATTGGTATTTGATAGGTACTAAAGTGTCTAAAGTTAGTTTAGTTTAAATACTTCAAAATGTTAAAATCAAAATCCACCACCATGTGGTTTAAAATGCTAACCCAAACCTATTGACTAGTGAAAACTAGACTCCGCTAGTAGATAATAAATCAGTTAAGCGTCAATGACATTGAGCTACTTTACAAGCTGCATGTTGGCGAATTTACAATCTGCCTGTAAAGTCGCCCAGTGTCATCATCGAACAAGCTAACAAGCAGATTGTAAACAATCTTTTTTTAGGCTTTTAAATTCGCCAACAAACAGCTTGTAAAGTAGCTTAATGTCATTGACGCATTATACATTTCGACGCTTTACAAGAGTTATTTTCCCCCAAAGCGAAAGACAACAAATTATAATGACAATATTGTGCTGCACCGGGCAAAGATATCTTGAAAAAGTAGTACATAATAGACATTTACATTTTAAGTATTACAATTGAAATGAAATATCCATAATATACCTATAACTAGTTAGATAAGTATATGAGCCCACATTAGCCATGCGGCTTAAGCGTCTGCCTATAGCGTCCAGGTTCAAATCCTGGGTCTGGCAAGTACACATATTGTTTTTCAATTTGTGTATGAGTGAGAGAATGGACCTAAAAGGTCGAGCAAGTGGCTGACATCCATTTCTCGTAAAAACAAAACCTGTTAATATAAAACCTCTACCCTGTGGAGGCTCATAATATGATCCTATTAGGATCGGACATGGTTGGAAAAGTATAAAATAAATGAATAGGTTTTTATAGAACCAAAACTGAACCCTAGAACCGCAATTCTGATTTTTGACTTGATAGAGCCACCTATAAAAAAATTGGGGGCCAAATTGAGTATACCAAAAATACTATGATTTGGCATAGCCATACTGGCATTCAAAAAAAAAAATGTCATGCCCAAGGTCTGAACAAAAACGAACCATAAGTGCCAGTGAGAAAGCATTCGGCACGCTTATATCTCCACAATATGTGTTGGACTTAGATAGAATTTCTACGGCAGAATTGAATATTTTTTGAACACGTTGCCGGTAAATATTGATTTGGATGACTAGTCATTTAAAAACTCTGAGCAAGTGTTGCTGAAATCTATTATTTTTGTGTTAAATATATAAGTGATAATTATTTTTAGTTAATTTAGTAGAAAATATAGTTAACTATAACCAGCCGTACTGAGAAGCAACATGATGGTATAACGTTTCATAGTTAAGGCCATGCATTAGTTGAGGCACGGTCTAAAAAGATCGTTGCTAGGCGATGTGCGGATAGCGGGTCGCGGGTGAAAATGACGCCTGTCAAATGAAATATTATTTCTCATATAAATCCAACATACGTCCATTTTATGTTCTGTTTATTATTCTATTAGTAACAATAATAATATATTCATTGACATGTTTTCTTTTTAAAGTAAATGGGTAACGTTTTTAGTCATCTTTACACGATTTTAGAATTAATTGGCCCGTCGCCATCACGCAGCAAAGTGACGTGTGTCCGACTCGACGTTCTCTCAATGAATGCGAAGCGAGTACAAAAATTCGTCGCGCGTACAGTTGAAAATTATTTGGCGTTTCACTGATGCGTCACCTTAAGTTAATAATAATAAAATTGAAGTTCTTGCGTTATATGCAAGAATCACATCTACATTTTGCCGAACAATACCCACTCTTTTTATATTATTATTAGTCTGAGGGTCATGCCTATATGTAGACCACATTAACATTGATTGGAAACAGAAAAAATACCATCACTGGTTAAATTTCATCACATGAATAAACTCATATTTAATAATCTTAGAAAAAAACGGTGAACTCACCTGTGTCAAACTCTCCAAGGAAAGGTTGAGATTGTCATTAGGAATTGGCGCGTTGGCATAACAGTCACGGATGCCAGATGAGAAAGCCTTGGCCATAAAGTCGCCATAGTTGGCGGCTCCGGTGTTGGGCCTGCGTGGCCGCCTCTCAGGTCGGATCGCGCCGCCGGGTCCGTTGAGTGGCATGATCATCTGCGGTCGGACACTGAACTTGGGTGAGGGCATCCGCATACGCTTTGCGGCGGGATACGCTAGGACGGCGCCCGGCTGCATGATACCAGGGCCCGGAGACACCATTGGTACTTTCTTCACGCTGATCGGAGAGCCTATCCTCTTAATGGCCTGTCTCGCTTGGTCGATGGCATCAGCTTTACTCTGCTCCAGGGAAGGCTTGGCCGAGTCGCCCGACACCATCTTCTTTAGCTCTGCAATGGATTTCCTCTTGGTCTCCGAGACGGGTGTCTTCTGTTTGGCTGTCAGCTTCTTGCAGCACTCCGACACGTCCACTTGGCTCTGCTTCATAAGGACACCCTTCTTGCTCGGATCCAGAGCCATTTGCGCTTCCCTGAAATATAAATGGTGGAAATTCAAATACGACCATGATTTGAAATACACCAATTATGATTGAATTGAGTTTATATTTATTGCACATGGATGACATGGCACATTAACCCAAACAGTTTAAATATTACATGGTGAAGAATTTTATTTTTTCTCACCCCCTATTTGATGAAATAATTTTCAGCTTAATCGGATAAGAGGAAATGGTCCCCCTGAACCCTTAAACATTTACCTTGCGGATTTACCCATCATTTCTTTGAAATTATCAATGTAATCCAGAAATCTGTCAAGCTGAAATTATACATACCTGTTCTTAAAATCACAGTATAGAAGCAAAATCCAGAATTTAGCCCTCAACGACCAGAGTGTTTTTGGATTGCAGGCAAAGCATTGCCATTCGTCTATGGATTCGATTTCAGTAATCTTGGAGGGGCCAAAATTTCTTTTGATGCATTTCTAAAATTAAAATATTTTAATGATTAACTAATATGTATGAAACATGGATTATTGTTAATTTTGTAAGACATGCACAACTTGGAGCAGCCTAAGAGCTACTTTGGACCATGGGGGATTTTAACCTACACATATCGCGTGAGTTCTGCTTCAAATACACTCTATGACAATCGGTCATATATATGTCGAAAAACCCGTTTCTTATGTTGGCGTCCTGTGTCACAGGGTGTCACAGAGTGTAAATAGGATGTCATAGCTGTCATACAATATGTATGTATAATATGTCGGAATGGCATAGATTTGATCATAGACACTAAAACGCTATTAGCATATATGTGCCCGATCGTCATATAGTCTATTTGAACCATTCTTTACAAAGTAAGTTAGTTATGTACTAACTTAAGAAGTTATCATTGCAGATATTTTCAAACAACTACATATATACGTCTGAGCTTGAAATTCTATCAATAGTGATAAAAATTTTTGTTGTAATATTAAATATGAGGTATCTATTATCGGGTCTTATGCGTCGGCTTATAATGTCGTGAATCGACAAACGGGTGACAAATATTGGCCTTTAACTCCGTGGGTCCGGGTTCGAATCCCGGGTCTGACAAAAATAATCATATGTTTTCAATGTGTGTTTGGAGCAATAACATTATTAATGGACAACTCAGGCCATCCTCCCACGGCGCAACTGAAATCTGATGGAACTGGTTTGTGAAGGAACTCATAAACTGACCAATGTGATGCTTCGCACACGGCACTACTGAAACCCAGTTGAAATAATAAACACATAACCTCAAACTATCAAACTGGACTGTCAGCTGTGTTGTACAAAAACTGACAATACGCACGCTGCAGCGTTTACAATTATGTTATTTTAATTTTCCGATTAATATTTACTTTTGACGTCTCTGGTTGTTTTGGTTTTTACGATATGACGCTAGCGGCTTTACGAAGTGCTACCAATTTTGGTAAGAAAATATGATTTTTCACCGAAATCTAATGATGTTGGTACTACTGTTTTACGGTGACTGGAAACTTCAGAGACCGCGCGACTAGCATGTCGCATCTCTTCGCGACCGTTTTGAAGCTGAGAGATTCCAGTCTCGCCGTCAGCGAGCCGCCATTGAAATACATTAGCTAGATACTGGCTGGAATTTTAGTTTCAGTTTCGATGGCCATAAGTTGCGCCGTGGGAGGATGGCCTCACTCAATACAGTAGTTAGCAAATAAATTCACGCATAGCGACATTCGCACATGTATAGGTAGACGTCACGCAATTTCCATTATGAGACATCACGCATCGGGAATTTATAGCAATATCACCTTTATTGTAATGGCGTTAGAACAGTGTTTCTAGTGACAATCATCATTTGAGCGAACCCGTCCGAACCGAACCATTCGGCAGACCCGACATAAAGCATCGGGAATTTATAGCAATATCACCTTTATTGTAATGGCGTTAGAACAGTGTTTCTAGTGACAATCATCATTTGAGCGAACCCGTCCGAACCGAACCATTCGGCAGACCCGACATAAAGCATCGGGAATTTATAGCAATATCACCTTTATTGTAATGGCGTTAGAACAGATTATGCCATTCGGCAGACCCGACAAAAAAGTGAGTGTCATTTTTCTTTCCAGATGCGTCGTCCATATTAATGTCATTGGTTTGGAGTCAGAGTATGGACCTAATAGGTTGAGCAAGTGGCCAACATCCATTTCTCATAAAAACAAAAAAATCTGCTAATAAAAACGTCCACTTTGAAGAGCCCCATATGTTCCTATTAGGATTGGACATGGTCAAAAAAAAATTTATCAACTACGGCCAAGTCATGTTTTTGCCGATGTTTACTTTATGATCAATTTCGATAGGGAATTCCAACACCTATAATTCTGATCAGATTGCCGCATTTGAATCAGCTGACTGAACATCATTCAGTATTTTCTATGGAATTAGTCTTAGAGCGCAATGCAGAACCGTATGTCATAACTAAAATTTCCTTAGCACAAAACACTATGCAGAAAGCCTGTCATAGTTATGATCGAGTTGTCTATGGTTCACCAGATCTTAAGGTTCAAATAGACTATATGACGATTGGGCACATATGTGCCGAGAGCGTTTTAGTGTCTATGATCATATCTATGCCATTCCGACATATGAGTCGTATAGTTCCTATATACGATAAGTCCACTTTTAGTCGAAATTGAAATAATGATGACATTTTTTTCTACCGGCAGCGACATTAACATCGACATTGACATTAACAATAATAATATATTCATTGACATGTTTTCTTTTTAAAGTAAATGGGTAACGTTTTTAGTCATCTTTACACGATTTTAGAATTAATTGACCCGTCGCCATCACGCAGCAAAGTGACGTGTTCCTGGGTCAACATTATCTCAGTGAATGGCAGCGAGTCCAAATTTTCGTCGCGCGTACAGTTGAAAATTATTTGGCGTTTCACTGATGCGTCACCTTAATATTTTTTTGATTTAATTTTAATAATCACTTGTTTATTAGATGAAGAGAAGACAAAACTTATGTTCGATTCGTTCTAATGTATTTCGTTTTATGATAATAATTAAGTTTTAAAAAATACGATTTTTATTTTACTGACAATAATTCTCACATCACCAATGATTGAAATAATTCAAACAAATTATTTTTGTATTTATTGAAAAAAATTATTATTTATTTTTATTTACCCTATACTTGTCAACCACTTATCACTAGTGTTGAGAAACAAAGACCGATAAGTCACACCTACTGGGTTTCTAAATACGATAAATTTGACAGTTAGTTTCAAATGCCGATAAGTCCATCACTGTTTTGTCAATTTCTCCTTTACTGCTACGAAAATGATTAATTTTATTGTGAATATTTGTATAAAAACAACAAACCACCATAAAATAAATTCAATCATAGGTTTTCATAAGAAGTAGTATTAAATGAAAATATTTAGTTTGCCAACATTTTATCAAAGTGGACTTATCACATATAGGAACTCTCTCCGACCATGTCCGATCCTAATAGGATCATATGGGCCTCCACAGAGTAGAGGTTTGTATTAACAGATTTGGTTTTTACGAGAAATGGATGTCAGCCACTTGCTCAACCTATTAGATCCATACCCTGACTCACACACAAATTGAAAAACAATATGTGTAATTGCCAGACATATAGGAACTATACGACTCATATTATACATGCATATTGTATGACAGCTATGACATCGTATTTACACTCTGTGACACAGGACGCCAACATAAGAAACTGGTTTTTCTGATCGTCAGTCTATTTGAGCCATTAAATAGCTTCGTTCGGTTTTTCTATTGAAAATAATAGCATATATAAAATTTCTCTTTTCCATAATTTAGGTAAATTATTTAGTAATTGTTAAACGATGACAATAATATGACAACTGCACTTAATAAATGCAATAACTATAAATACACAATTAATAATTAATTATAATACTTTTATGTATCCGTTAAGATATTTTTTTAACATGGTAACACTAGTGTCAAGCACCGAACGAAACCATTTATCGATCTTCAAATATCAATCTTCATATTTCTTTGGGCTGAAGTACAATTAGTAATACTAACAGTGAATATTCAACGGACACGGATTTTTAAATGAATTTGTGTGTATGTACACGCGATTTTATTTCGACATCTGTCAGTGGTAAAGTGCACTGCCTACTTGACCTAGATTTCTCTGTAAAATTTACTCTCAAAATGACAATTCGTTATTGTATGGATACAGAAGGCGACGTGTTCATAACTCTTTAATCTATAGTTACCACATGGTTTTTGGTTCCTTAAGGAAAAATTGGTAAGTACGAATTGTGCATTGGGCTCTTACCTGACGTAGTAAATTGAAATTTAGTACCTGCATATTTCCATACTCACGCATAACATACATTGTGGCAGTGTGGCAGTAACATACATTGCCAAATTAAAGTTAATTAGCATTAAAATGCAACAAAATATTGTGGAAGCAACTTATGGTAAAACAACGAAGCGATTACTTAATCAATGGAAAAGAACAGATAAATTTTAATAAATTCATTTTATTGTTAAGGAAAACAATGGTGCAAAGCAATAATAAGTATTATTTTATTTAATGTGAATAATTTCATTTTTAAATAAGTCAATCACGAGTGATAATTAAAATAATTCAATGCGAAAGCGAAATTTTGAAATTACGTACCTATACTTAATTCGATTTAGTTCTGTAATATCGAAATAATATTTTTGTGTTTCAAATTACAATTAATTTTGGGGAATTTTTTCCAATTTTCAATTTCATAGCGAATTGATTGATGTAAAAAAACATATTTCGAAAAATTCGTGTTTCGAAGAATTGAATAGACATTATATGTTAAAATATCCATTTCAACTCATTTTAGTTTCAAAAGCAGCCAAGTCGACACTTGAGTATCAAATACGGCCAAGTCATATATTTAAACTGTTGTTTCTGATGAAACTGGGCATCTTTAGTTGAATTTAACATTAAAGCTAAAAAACCGAAAATGTTGTAAAAAGAAGTTAAACAACCTTTCGCCTCGTGCAAAAATGTGAAATTGACTTGAGCATGTTTGATAATAGACACCTCATATTAACTTTGATAAATAGATGGGATGTCAGAATTTTTCAAAATTTTAGTACTTCCCTGCACAACAATCAATAAAGAATACAGTATAACCCCTATTTTACATTTTTTAAGGGACTGAAGAAAAAAAACCTAATTGGAGGGAAAATGTAAAATCGTAATATTGAATTTTTTTTTATTTTTTATTAAAAAAATCATGTATATTAGTTTGTAGCATTTTTGTTTTTTTGTTATGTAATTCTCTTTCAAGACTATATAAACATTTAAAAGTGTCATCTTGAATATCAGCAAAGCTTGTAAAGTAGGTTTTTAAACCCTCGATGAACCTCATTGCTTCTTCTTTTGTTGGAATATCAACCTCTTCTTCATCAGACAGTTCTTCAGCAGACAAGTCTGCTGGTGTTAAATGACTGTCAACAATGTCATCAACTTCCACCAAGTCTGATGTAATAACATTGGAGTCAATAGTAAATACATAATCCTCCAGGGGTTGGTCTGAAATCCTTTCCCAGCCTTCTATAACATCACACTGGATATTTTCTTGGGTACTGGGTACGTCTTCATCCTGCTCCTTGTATATCCCAGCTTTCCGGAAACAATTCTTGATGGTAGAGATAGTAGAGAATATTACTGGCCCGCGCACTGACGAACCATTCTTTTAAAATCTCCTCCATTTTTTCGTACTTCGACGCTCTGACGTACATACGTTTTTTCGCCTCGGGTCCACATTGAATAGCGCTTTTTTCAATAGATTCACGGTTTTTGATGATTGTGACCAAAGTAGTAATGGGTAATCCTAAATTTCGGGCCAGTGAAACGCGTGAGCCAACGTGTTTATTCACTTTTTCTCTTGCACTGACAAAGCTTTCCTTTGGTTAGACATTATTATGACAGACGGAGTGTATACAAAACACAACAAAAAAAAAGATGGCGACTAATGGACCAATCACCTTGTTATGCGCCGAACTCGGGCCAATCACAGCGTCGCTCGCCGACCAATCACCGTGCGCCGTTCGAATGTCACAACCCAATCATTGTCAAGCGCGCGTAACTCGCATATTTTGAATATTTTCGACGTAAATCGCGGGAAAGAAAAACGTAAATGCGGGTATTAAATGTACTGAAATACATCGGGACTGAAAAAATTACATGCAATTGCCGGGAAAACGTGAATTCCGGGCACGTAAAAACGAGGTTATACTGTATTACATTCAGTGCATCAGTTCAATTCCAGTTTTCGTTCCGAAAAAATAACGGTTTTTCCGGTTTTCTGTTCAGCTCCGAGTGACGTATTTTTAAATGTTTTTATTTGTATTAAAAATATATTTTCTACCATAATTTAGAACATTTTATGGTACTTGTATGATAGCCTGGCGCCACGCTCCGAAACCAATGGTTATACTGCACCGCACGGCCGTAGTCATAATTTTTTTAAAATAATATATATTATAAATTATGAGAATTATGTCAATGAATTATGTATTAAGACAACTGAAGTGGGGAATAACATCATGTGAACGTGCATATTTGAACATGTACCGAACTGAAAAAAAACCATATTTTCTTTTCAGATTTGGTTCCGGTTATTGTTCTGACCAAAATAATGGTTTTTCCAGTTTTTTGTTTTCGGCTCAAGTTTCGATTCAAAGCCCTGGTTACATTCGTAAATCACATGTATTATGTACTCATCAAATTGAATGAAAAAAAATTCTAAAATTTTACTTATTCTGACGAAGAGCATATTGGTTACTTTTGTCTAAAAACTGGTGCTACACACTCCAGCTTGTGATTCAAATAAAAATTATTGAATGATAATAATAAAATAAAACCTCGCAAAACACAGCAGGACAGGTAACACAGCAGTACACCTGTCCGCCCTGACCGCACCATCGGCAATAGAGCTCGCTGCCATCGTCTCCCTTTTCGAATTCACCGCTACAATAGAAGTCCTGGCACGCCACGCACACCAGAGTTCTCAGCAACGGGTGCATCCGATACCTGTTGATGTATCGAGTCAGCAGCCCCAGATGCTTATCGCACGCCGAACAGTGCAGGCGGAGATTCTTTACTACCTTCAATGCTGCAAAAGAAAAAGTAAATGTTAATCGCCATAATATATAAGTAACAATCAGAGATCAGCGAATATTTCAGACATATGAGCCACATCAAATTTTTAGTTAGGAGAAATAGGTGCATTGCTTTATTTGTGATGTATCAGTCAACTGGAAGGGCTTGAAGTACGATGAAGTCAGTTAATCCATCGGACGCTAAAGTGCAGTGACGCCAGTGGCCATTCGATATAATTAGCATGCTATTTAAATGTGGTAATTAAAAAGTAATTATCTAGTCAGCAGTCAATGTGTTAAAACTGTATTTTTCCATTTTTCCGAAATACCTGATCAATAAAGTTACATTTCCAACTGAAGGACATTTTTTTTACAAAACAAAATAAAATATAGATATATAAAAAAAAAATTAGTCATCTTCAGAATGATTACCAATTTTGGACTAGCGGTAACTCGGAAAATATTAGAATAACCAATGCTTTCAAATGGAACCAACGCTCATAATTTGTAAATAAGTGATAATAATGTTATTCTATATTGTGCCAGTGCTTCAATCAAGTGACAGTAAATGCTAAATTAATTTATTTTTTAAATCTTGTGTATATATAAATAGTATCATAATAATTTATTTGAAAATTGGTAGGTATTTGGTGCTGGTGGTTATTACGCTGGAAGAATGAGATCGGTGAGCCAGCCAGCACTTTTGCGTGTAAACAGTTATTATTGCGATAGTTTAATTTACACACTATTGGCGCCAGTAAATCCATGCACGTATACAGTTGTTAGGTATAATACGGTAACTGGACAAAACAAAACATGAAGAAACAGAACGGTGACAAAACAGAACATGAAAAAAACAGAACAGTGACAAAACAGAACATGAAAAAAACAGAACAGTGACAAAACAGAACATGAAAAAAACAGAACAGTGACAAAACAGAACCGCCAGGGGTAAAATAAAACATTGATTTTTGTCGTATCCATTTATTAATTAAATACTTATAAAACTTATGTTTATAAACGAAATATAGATAAATATGTACTTAAAACCTGTATAATATAATCATTGCATGTTGGCCATTCGGCGTAAAAATCTCAATCTGCTTGATTTCGATAATCATGCATAACTCCACAGAATTATTACTCATTATTTTGTTGTAACTAGTCACCCAAGCATTTTGAACATATTAAATTCATTAGGACGAGATATACCTACCTAGCTTGCCGGCAACACTGACTTGTTTCCTGTTTATTAATTGAGGCTTTCCAGCGATTATGGCATACTGAAAACCTATGTTATTAAAAATCTATACAACGTAGAGAGATATTTCAATATTAAATGTTATATTTTTCCTGAAAGATCATAGTTCTATTTATCGCTGTTCTGGTTTGTCACCGTTCTGTTTTTCCATGTTCTGTTTTGTCACTGGTCTGTTTCTTCATGTTCTGTTATGTTATATCATGGAACCGTATAATACTTACTGTCACCAGTAAATCCATCAAATATAAACAGTCTATTAAGTCATAAATCAAAAGATGACAAAATTGGTTAATTTACTAAGTACTGGTTATAAAGATGTCAGTCCGGATTTAAAAGCATGCATTTTAATTGTAGATATTAATGTTATATTGTATAACGGGGGTGAATAATTTGTATACCTATGCCTTACAGATTTTTCAGTATTTTTATTCAAGCATTGCTGAAATTGTCAAAATGTACTAATGTACTTGAAGATTGATGGTACAGTGAGGAATGGTTTCACAATACGAAAGAGTACACTTACTATAATAATATTATTATGTTTAAGATGTGAATAAAATTTATGAATAACGTCAAGATTTCTTACATTTTTTTGAATGAATAAGTGACACAAAGAAGCAGTCGTAAGATACTGACATTTTATCTAAAGTATATGCAATTAGAACACCTCACCGGTTTCATAAAACTGAAAATATACTGTCGTTTTCAAGGAATTTTCAAAATATCATATACCTTCAAACTTCTCCATGTAAAAATTTCTTTCTTCTTCGCCGACTGCCTCGTCGAAATCAAGATCACACGGCACTAAAAACAGACGAAATACTGTGTTATATACACAATAAACAATGATTTATATATTACGAGTGGAATAAACACCCAAAATACTAACAAATGAACGAATCATATTCATCGTCGACTTCAGTTTTATCCGGTAAAATGGGCTTCGGCCCAGACTCGGCATCTTTGCCGCCCTCGTCGCCCATTTTGGTTTTCGTCAAACCTTTGTAAATTATATATTTCTCACTCAAGAAATTAAAAGAGAGAAAAATAAATTAATCTGAATTTAATCGTTCGAAAAACCTTTCATTAAAATTAAAATTTCAACGTATCAAGAAGAAAAATTAACCCAACGTCTCACTCCAAAGCATCAGCTTTTCGACGACGCAAGGATAAATAACTACAACAAAGTTGACGAATGCTAATACTATTCGGCCAGTAGAATATTATATTATTTAGATTTTAGTTTATATTTTTTTTATTGAAAAATACATAAATCAAATCTGCGACACTGCTCGATACTTTTATTCATCATATTTACAAAATTTAACGTAGTTTTTTTTAATTGAAATAATATGACAAATAGCGAGTCACGAGCCAAGAAAGACCGTAGTAGGTACCTAGGTACCTACCTAGTTTAAAAAGATGGTCGGTCTTCCTAGTCAATTGCAAATTAACGATTTTATATTATTGTAGCAATATTCATGACGATTTGAATTAGAATCATATCGTGACCTTAGAACAATAAGGTATCATCTGGCATTTTGGTCAATTTTGACTTTTTGGTACCAAAATTCTTATAATAATTTTCTCTTTAAAACTGTGTTACAAGATTTAAAAAAAATCTTTATGGTTTATGTTTATGACATAGCAGGGCATCAAAGTTCTATATCAGATGCACTGGTAATTTGTTTTGGAACAACATGGTTCCATTTAAAATTTGAAAGCAACTATGGATCATTTGCTGTAAAAAAAATAATTTTGGAGCAATATGGTTTCATTTCTGTTCAGCTGTCAAACTAGTACGTTTCTGTCAAATATTCGCGCTTCATTTTTCAACAATTTAATTAAAATAACATACAGATGAGCAATAATTTAAGTGAAAGGGGTATTGTGGACATTTAAGAGGATGCTAATTCTACGAATATACCTCACCAACCTAGAATATCGTTGCTTTAAATACAAGGTAAGTTTGAGATTATGTATTATTTTTGTTATTCATGTACCTATTGCAATTAATTATTCTATTTTGTTTCAAATTTAATATAAGTAATTCTATTATCTATTTATTCTCAGCAACAATCTCAATTTATTGGATAATATAAACGATCTTCAAGTTATAGGTACCTACCTATTGTCTGATGATATTACAATTGATGAGAATTTTGGGTACTTATGTTTCTTTTCAAATGAGTACTTAATTTATTTGCTGTTCTTTCATATTTTGTAAATTTGACATTACATCTGAATAAATTGTTTCTAGAATACGTCATAATTTCATATATATTCTCCTTTTTATTATTCAGGTAGGTGGAAGTACTTGGAGAAGTTGCAGAGTATATTGTTTGTGAAGAAAACATAGATGTTGGCGATGATATTGACTAAATAATAATAGTTGCAATAGCTCTTTTCATAAACTATTTAATTATTACTTCATGAATCACTGCAGTGACAATACAATGATATCTTTATTATGTTTCATTTAAAAATTGAGTAATTTTCAGAGCTGTGAAGTTATGTGAGTACACTGGAGAGTAAGTTCATTATGGATTCTAACAACAAAAACCTTGAAAGTGAAGATATTTTCCTGTCATTTCATAAACTATTAATATTGTTCTAAATCTCAGTATTATTCAACATTTTTTATACCACGTCCTGTCATTTTTCATAAACTATGTTTAATTTAATGTTGTTCTAATAAAGAATTAATCGAAAAAGGTATTTTTATTCAATTTTAAACACAATAATTAAGCCCTGTGGTAAAACATTTTTACAACATCAAGGTTCAATAATCAGATAGAACTTTGTTGCTCTGATTTTTTTCGATTTTCAGAACAAATAAGTTCCATCACAAAATTTTAATGTCTGGATTAGATAATATCAGATATTATATTTAGTATAAAATGCTTTGAAAATACAAACATAATGCAATAATAATAATATTGTTAATATCTACCAATTTTCATTGAATATAGTTAAGATTTTATTCATATTCAAAACTTTGGAGCTCAATATCTCAGTTTGGTATAAATGCCAGATGATACCTTGTTGTTCTAAGGTCACGATATCACTATTACTATAATTATTATCATGTGTATAGTGTAACCATAAAGATATTAAATAAAAGTGTAACATATACTCGTTGACATTCGATAAAAATGTGGGTACCTACCTAAAAATATTTAATATTTTTATAAATATTGACTGTTAATTAAACAGTCACCATCCTAATCAATTTTATGTAAATTAAAGAATTCAAGAGATAAAAGAAATCACTGAGCTGGCGAAGTAAACATTATAGGTACACATTATGTTTCAAATCTGACGCTCGCTAGTATTTTAATCTAATTTTATTTTGTGTCTCCATTAATTTCATGCATCATAATATTATAATAATAAAAGTTGACTCAAAACTGACAGTATTACTCGCGAATAGATCGCACTCATATTCTGTAAATTTAAATAAGTACCTACCTACGTAATATTAATAAAAATATATATATTTCGGTGAATTTAACTGAAATGCTGATTAGAAAAATATTTTTCGAGAGAAATTTTAATGCATTGCTCTGGCACGTAAGCTTTATTTTTATTTCCTGGCAACACTTTATGCGTCAATTTTTTGACTGTTGAAGTTTACTGATTGAATTCACTTTTTGTGTTCGTTTCGTTATGTTTCGTCTGTCACGTTCTTGCCGACGCGCTTTATAAAATTTAATTAATCATTCTACAGTAACAATAATTCTTGTGAGTTCAGCAAAATTTGCAAATAACTGAATACTTAAAAAGTGATTTAATTCAGAGTTTCTTGTGCTTAGGTGAAACCGTAAAATGATTTGAAGTTTGTTTTTGTTGTGCAGAGAGTGAACTTAATTTACTTAATTATTTGAATATTATTTAAACACTATAAATTAACGTTAATTATAACCACGTGTGATTATTTTTTTTTATAATACAGAGATTTAACATAATTTATATTATTATTAACTAGCTTTTTTGTCTTCATTTTTACTGACTAAAACTTTTTTATTGCCGCAAAGTGATTGAATTAAATTTATTTTATTTTTAAATATATAACAATACAGTTAATTAAAGTAAGCTTGTGCAACTGTTACCTACTTAATTATTATACCAGTTACAATTTAACCATGTAATTAATCTACTTAATATTGTTGTACGAATACCAACAGTTTATGTCGCGAGTTCATAAAACACTTTAATTACGAACAATCAATATAATTTAACAATGAATAATCAGATTTCGGCGAATGGTGAATTTAATAAGATATAACCAAACAAACTGTAGTTTTCAAACATGACCGTGACATACACCGCAGAAGTTGCGACTTGCAGAGGATTTGGATGCTTCCTCAAATTATTATTCAGGTAGGTAACTAAAACTGCAATATTTAATGTCTTGGACGTATATTTTGTTATACTTATTCAGTGACGTCCCGTGGGGGTAGGCAGATTGAGCGACGCTTAGGGGCGGCAAATCGAGGAGAATCATTTGGTGTATAGGTATATAGAAATACCTAAAATTATTTTGTTTACATGTTGTACCTATATTAAATCTGTGTACATATTGCTAAATGGTACAAAACAAATGTGTCAGAAATATCAACCAAATAGGTATTATATTTATTCGCTTTTTATATAAAGTATAAATTTAATTTTCTATGTTTTAGTGGTACCTACTTATTTAATATTTTGTTAGTAATGTATCCATACAACGCATTTCTTATGCCGGGTCCACACTGGCAACATGTCGCGCGACAACCTCGCTAAATTTTACGATAAGATGATAATTATCGTAAAATTTAACGATGTTGTCGCGCGACATGTTGCCAGTGTGGACCCGGTATTAGATATTGGAGTCATGAAAGGATAATAAAGATACTATATAAAAAATGGGGCGGCAGACTACTTACGGACTTTTAAAATTATATTTGTACTTATTTAGGAATTTCTTAATTTGTGTAAAATTAAAAATGTTACGATCTATAATATTTCCCGACTGGCATTGTTGTGCTATCAAATTGCCGCGAATACCAAAGACCTTGAACCTCGCACTATTCTGTGAGTGCTCTGACAACTTACCTACACAGCTGCATGCTAATTTCACACCAAATGTCCAACACCGCTTTTTCAAATTTTAATGCAGTCTGTGCCTCTCAAAGTATCATTTGCTGCTACCTACTTAATTATGATTGAGTTGATTATGTATTTCATATTTGGATAAAATTAGTTCTCTAAATCGGTGCATAATAATACTCATAAATGTACCTAGGTACATTCTGAAAGTGAAGTTATTATACCTCTTAGGTACTAAATAATGTGCCCAATGATTGTATTTTCTTCAAGCTATTTTCTCCATGCCTATTTCCGTTTCAAATTTTTAGCAAACTTTCTAATAATATTATTATTACATCGCATCCCCTATCCATAATATACCAAAGTAATAATAATTAGAAACAATTCGGATGACCACCTGCGGAAGCAACTTTTTATTTTTTGGATCCTACCATATCATTAATGGGGAATGTCGTTTGTAAAGAATGTAAAGATACCTTATGTCCCGTGGAGGTAGGTAGGCATATGCGTTGCGTATGGGTGGTATGGTTATTATGAAGAGCGGCCAACGATCTTACGAATACAAATACTTATTTAAAAAATTAATAACAGTGGCGGGTTTTCGTGAAGCAAACAGACGGTTGCCTCATTAAAAATTATCAACATCTTAGTTTAAAAAAATAAGCTTAAAAATTCTAATACCCATTGTAGGTACTAAACATTATTGTAATAGCAATTTATTACACAGGATTTTTTTTACAAGGGTGCCTCCAAACCTGTCTGCGCACAGACCTCCACGTACCTAAAGCGACCACTGCTTGAGAGTAGGTTTCGTGGAAATTCTCAGTAGATGGTCTGTATGCCAATTTAAAGTTTTTTTTGTGTATTTGTCTGTTTAAGATAGCCGAAAATAAATAGTAAAGTAGATAAATTGGTACCTATCGAGTTTTCAGATAATTTGAAACTAAATAATTACAAGATTAAAAGAACTTTTTATATACAACGTTTTTAAATTTTCTGTTGAATTATTATGCTCAACTTGTACTTGATATGAAGTAAATAAAAAACAAACAAATATAGAATACTGAAATGTCATTTTGATTTCCATAGTAACGCACGTATATATTACTTATAATTTAGTTGCTAGGACCACCCCCTTAGCAACCAATAATAGTGGATTGGATTACGTATTTCTTCCGAAATAACTTTTCATACAAAACGGAATTAACTGAAAATGAATTCAATTCTACTTAAAGATGGCTAAAAGTATTAAAAGAATGCATTGGCATCGTGTTCTGATATATTTTAAAAGTTTCAAATTTCTAGCTAGTCGGGAAGTTAGTTAAAAATCGATTGCAAGATTTGTACTGGTTAAACCTTAGACTATTATATGGATAAACAACCACCGGACAAACAAGAATACGAGCTAATAAAAACGTTGTAAAAATGGAAGGGGACGGCCTTAGATTAAAGAATAGGGATGGCATTTAAAGTCTGCTTAGGGGCGGTATTTAGCCTAGGGATGTCACTGTATAAACACCATTGATCATATACTTATATCAATGATAAACACTAATAATATTATTAAAGTTTCAGATTTTGGTCATACCTACTTTATGCCTAGGTCAGACAAAGAACACTCTTGTAATTTGAACAATATATTAATTTACACCCGCGTCGGAAAACAAACATACGTAGATATTTGTATCAGAATATAATTTATTGTATCGGAATCTGACCAATCGGGAGTTCCGGCGTCGAAATAAAATATGACAAAGGATAATGAAACATTGTCTTAAAGTTGGTTTTTAACTGAATACGTATAATACACAAATAAGACGCCCTTGTGCAGTAGAATTATAGATTTCTCTGGATAAATCGAAAACGACGAGTTTCTACTGAATTTATTCAAGAACCAAATTGAAATTGATAAGAAAGGCTTCGTAACACATTTATTTGAAATAATTCTGTAAACATCATGTGCTAATATGTGATACAGATCAATATCATTAGACGAATAAAAACGATCAATATTTTTATGTTGGAACACTGAAAAGGTTAGGAGCATTTTGAATTATTTGACTATTTTTCCGATTACAATACAAGAAAAAATACATTATTATTTTGCTTAGGATGGTAAATAAATACGGTTTTGATATTGTTATCCACACGTCCAGTAAATTATTGTAGGTAGGTACTTAATATAGGTAAACATAAAGGATACACTGATAAGCACCTCTCCCCCGCATCCATTATGTATCCCATATCTATTCGCGCATCAGCTCCAATCGGGCCTCGCACTTCCTAGGACAGGCCCTGGATGTCCTTTACCACCCCTTTAAGTCATTTTTAGATATATAACCCCATAGATATCATCATCATCATCAGCCGGGGTCAATCCACTGCTGGATGAAGGCCTCCTCAAGCTTTCTCCAACTCTCTCGGTCCTGTGTCGTTCGCTGCCACGTATTTCCGCCGAACTTTACCAGTTCGTCAATCCAGCGGCTTTTAGGGCGACCCTGTGGCCGTTTCGTACCCCTTGGGTACCACTGGATGACAGCATTTGTCCAGCGGCCGTCCTTTCGGCGAGCAATGTGCCCCGCCCATCTCCATTTCAGCTGTTTGGCAACGTCTATTACATCGCGTACTCTTGTCTGCTTCCTAACCCATTCGTTCCTCTTACGGTCCTTTCGCGTGATGCCCAACATGCACCTCTCCATGCCTCGCTATGTGACTCTTAGCCTTTGGACATCTCTCGTGTTGAGGGTCCACGTCTCGCAGCCATACGTGAGCACGGGTAGCACACATTGGTTGAACACCCCACGCTTAAGACATAATGGTAGGTCACTCTTGAAGATAATATTCAGACGTCCGAAAGCACTCCATCCCAGCTTTGTTCTTCGAGCAATTTCATCGTGCATGCTTCCGTCTATGGACACCTGCTGTCCGAGATAGACGTAGCTGCTGACTTGCTCGAGTTGGGTGCCAGAAATACAGATAATCGCAGGGTCCGAAAAACAGTTCCTCATCACTTTTGTCTTTGAGACATTTATCTTTAGACCGACCGTTTGACTGACATCCGCGAGTTCTTGCATTCTACCTTGGAGGTCTTTCGGGTCTTGTGAGAGTATAACAATATCATCTGCAAAGCGCAGGTGACTGAGGTGCTCCCCATTAATTGGAACACCTTTTTCCTCCCAATCAAGTTTCCTAAATAAGTCCTCAAGAGTAGCGGTGAATAGTTTAGGTGAAATGGTATCACCTTGCCGGACACCTTTGTTAATGGGGAATTTACACGACCGTTTGTGGAGTTTCACGCATGCTGTGGCATCACTGTATATACTGTTCAATATGTTTATATAGCGTCTGGAAATTCCTTGGTTGTTAAGGGCGTCTATAATTGAGATTTTTTTTGATGGAATCAAACGCCTTTTCATAAAATAGATAAATTAATTTAAATTACACCATCCAGTAACCACAAAATACACATATCAGACATGGAATATGTTCTGCATAGCCATTCTTCATAAAAAGACAGACTGGAGTACAACCCCTATGAAGTCTAATAATGCAGTTATTCGTTGATGCTTTTGTTTGCCTCTGATTTGGATATTGCATATTGACGATAGGTAGGTATCTTCTCTTAGAACTGACTGAATTTCATAGTTTCTTTGTGCGACCACGTACCTGGTACTGGGAAAAATCGAAATCAATGCGCGAACAGAGAATATCCACTCGTCTATGCAAAATCCGTTTTCCACAAACCGCTGAAATCTATGACGCAGTCACTAATCTTAATACAAATCTAAAGTACATGTAAAAAAAATCTGAATAGTAGATACTTAATTATTGTATTGAAAGAAATCCGTATGCGCAAAATATTGAAGGACTATGGTCTATATCCCCAATAGCAAGGTGGCGACCTTTTTACGTACCTACACGTGTCAAAATTTCATAAATATTATTTTTCGACTGTCTGACGTGCCGAGCAGTTTTTCATGGGGGGGAAAAAGTAGTTTTTCAAGAATTCTATTAAAAATGATGATTTTTTAGATACCACCCACAGAACATAGTATACATATTATTAGGGTCTAGGACGATTTGGCACCGGGACAACTGGACGCCACGGAATTCGAAAATAAATAGACGTTAGGTACTTATAAAATATATTTAATATTATTATTTATGTATAAATGATTATATTATGATTTAATAGTTGGTGAGAATGTAAATATGCAGACGTAAATAATGATTTAATCGTGCATATGTTTAAGTTCCAACGAAAAAAGAGTTTTTATTTTATATAAAGCCTTATGCATGGTAATTCTCAATCCGCGATAAAGAATACATTATTTTAAGAGTAAAATGAATTAAAACTACTAAGTAGTAGATAGAAACTAATTAAAATACCTCGTCTACGTTCTGTATACGTGTCTACGACAGTGCGGCGTCCAATTGTCCGGAGTCCAGTCGTCCCATTCCCTATTATTATTATATAATAGCTTTATCACTTTTTTCAATTACGCCATACATTTCGGTCCACCAATTTTGAAATAGTCTGCCAGAATTACCACTACAAGCTCCATCAAGTTTTTGTTTCTTATTTGGTACACCCATCTTTGCGAGTAGAAATTAAATTGTTTGTTAATGTATTACTTAGTTTGGTTCTTTAAGCACAAATTGACACTAGAATTGCTCCGATCAGATGAGACATTCCCTGGCTACAGTGGTCTCAAGCATTGTAAATCGATTAAAATTGGAAATTCGTAGCGCGGCTTGCCCCGCCGCCTGATGAGGCCAGTGCGATAATATTGCATGTGACGCATAAAGAGTAAGGACCGAATTATAGGTCCAATTATATATTTACATCAAATTTAATCCTTACCTATTCTTGAAGAGTATTTGTTTACTATTTTCTATACAATGCGATCTGTCATTTATTATTATGGCTATTTTTTCTCTTCAAAATAAAACATTCGCGTGCCATATGTTCGCCACCACTGCCCTATAGTAAGGTAGGTACATATTTACATTTAAGTACTTATTGGTATTTCTAAGAAATTTTACTTATACGATATCATCGTAAGTATTATACAATGTGAATCGTGAACACCCATTTTATTTATTTTTATTTTCATGAAAATAATTTTGCTGAGATAACATTATTGACCATCATTCAATAAGTGGTTGCATCTTTGCTATAAATAATTCACTTCGTTTGTATGCAGAAATGTGTTATCGGATGGAGGCGCGACACTGTGATGTTATCTTTTTGGTATTTTTATTGTTTTTTTTTTTGGTTCTTGTCTGTTTAGTCAGTTTAGTGGAAACCAGTGACAAACAAATTTTGAAAATAGCCGATGTACTGGATTATTTCTTAGGTTACGTTAGGTTATCATTCTTGAATTTTGCCGAAATTGGCTAAGAAAATTGACGCTGTTCCTGCCTGGCTTCCAAGAAACAGACTTATACAGTTTTTTTTCCAATGCTCACTTCCGGTCCCTATGTATTATTTACTTTACACCACATGACGCCTCCAAGAATCCATGTCGTCTTCCCAGGTTATTCAAGGAGTACCGGCTTTGCAGGTCGTCTGAATCCAGACGAGGTTGAGATTATCTTGAGGCATCTGTGGCACCACATAAGCAAATCAGGTCAAAATGTCGCATCGTTACCATATTTTAAACCCACCCTAATCTATCTCTCGTCATAAAATTGCACCATTAGAAGTCACAATAGTTAGTAATGCCAACTATTTTGGAAACTGTTCCAATCTCGGCCTAAAAATGGGTCATATTATTTTTAATTGTAATCATTGTACTGCAGTGCAGGCGTTACTTACAGTTACAATCGATGAATAGAAATATTATGTAAATATGCACCTAAATAATAACAAAACACTGCTGTAAATTTACTCTATTTGTGGTTAAAGTTGTGCATAATATAATAGTTTCTTCAGTGTATACTAATTTGTCTCTTTTCAGTGTCATGGGAAATGATGCAAATTATAATAATTTTCTCGTTGCAATTCTATATAGAAAAATTACATATTGATTTATATAAATGTAAAGCACGAACACGCTTCAGTATTGTTTTTACAAAGTCGTGACACACGGTCTTGCATATATTAAAATTAAACCCTCTTCATGATTAATGATTATAATTATTATTGTTGGAAGTAGGTATCTATATGTCTTGCCAAGTTGCTTCCTTAACGTACCGCTGATAGAATACAAAATGGATACTAGATAAATAAACTGTACCCATTACAGAACAATCAATTTTATTTGGTCGTGTTACGTTACGACAGATTTATTGACATGGGCCGTTTCTCCTCTCTCATCTTACTGCTATGTTAGTATCTAGTATAATATGTTATATAGTGCAGGATCCCATAGACCAGAGGGGGGCAAACTGCGGCCCGCCGGGTATTTTTTACGGCCCGCCATCATTAATTGTACTTCTGATTACGAATAACTTTTTTTATAATTTAAAAAAAAATATTGACAATAGATTAAAATTTGTTTAGCAATAGTACGCGATCCATTTTCAATAGATATTGATAGTGTACCGACAGTGCTACAACTTGAGATTATTGATCTGCAGTGTGACACTGATTTAAGAGAATTGCATCGTCGTGAAGAAATCTCCAAATTTTACAATGTCCTTAATTCAGAGAAATTCGACCAACTTAAAGATTATGCACGAAAAATGTTCGTTATTTTTGGATCAATCTATATATTATGTGAACAAACATTTTCGATCATGAACCTCAATAAAAATTCTTTCCGATCAAATATCTCCGATGCCCATTTACAAGCAGTTTTGAGAGTATCAACTACAAAATTAACACCTGAATTAAAGAAAATATTAAAAAATGTACAACAGTTTCATTTTTCGCATTTTTTTTTTGTAATGTTTATTTTTCGTGATAATAAATAGTGTATACCTAAAAATGGTACTTTACTTGCGGCCCGTCGCTCATTTTGAATTCTTGAATTTGGCCCTCCATCCAAAAAGTTTCCCCCCCCTGCCATAGACTTTTCGTATACATAATATGCGGAACGCATTCTGACAATTGGAATAGGTTCTAGGGGTCACAAAGATATATAATGTCGATGTTGCCAGGCGATATTCGTGGTAATTTTTTTTTATTGAGGTTTTAATTTTTTTTCTTATAACCCACCAAAAATTGTTCTGAGTTCTTCAATAAAACCAAGACCGAATCAGGGATTGATTAAAAAACCAATAATTGTACCATGCCATCGGCATGGTCGTAGAACGGTTCATCCCATTTGAAAAAATAAAAATAGCGGGTAGAGCAATGTGTTCAAAATTATGGATTCTTAGGATCCTCCTTAGCTTAAATTATGTTATATAGTAGCACTTTTGTATAGAATCACCCAGATTGGTTTCTTTACTATATCTATGCATATCATATGACATTAGTTTTAGTATTATGATTAATCCAGAAACAGTGTAGGTTGCATATATAGGTAGGTGAATAAATGAAATAACGATTAGCACTAACCACACTAACTACACATTTATTAAAAAAAAGAAACAACAAGTCAAGTGTTCAAATTACTTCAAGTATCATGAGCACAGTTTTTACAAACACTACTTACACATTTGCACAATGAATACATGTCGAAGCCGATTTCTTATAACTACACGATAATGTACTGCAGTTAGAATTACATTTGCATGGTTTAACTAAATAGTTTGGTAGAGGTTCATTCCTCATCTGTCTTGGATACAAATTATTTTCTAGTGACTCATAGCCAAGTTGTAGGAAATCAAAACACTCAAATAGTGGATCAGATGAGCTTTTCCATAAATCCGGTTCCAGTCAGTCACAGCAGCTATTTGTAAAATGCTGTGTCGGTGACCATATTTTTTGTTTATGGGGTTACATTGCATTCTTTATTCAATGTCCATGTTTCGACCCGTAAAACAACAGAATACCAGACGTAGAGTCGCCAGCCTTGTCTATAATATATTAATAATAATATAAATAATTATAGTTATTATTAATGAATTACGAATGGCCATTCGCAACAGACAAAATATACTATTATAACTGGTACTCGGATTCTAATAGCCTACTATAGTCGAACAAGTTAACCTTGAAATTGCGCAGATCGAGATTTCTTCTACTGCGCATGAATTATATAGGGTAAATTGAATTATTGTTACCGTCATTATTTCCAACTGCTTTTACATGAAGCCTATTGTATCGTTTTATCTCGCTAGACTGCGAAATCTTTAACGTGAGACCTGGCGGCGGGGCTCGTGTTGTATCTTGTCTATGGTTTTCGATTTCGAAGTATTATAAGTACTGAAACGCGAGAGGAGGGGATGTAGTTCTCCAATCCGCCGCCTATCACCGTAAAGATTTCTCACCATAGGAGTCGCTCTAACTACGACATATTATTTTCTGTAATAACTACGAACTTCACGCTTATGTGGTATGTTTATACTTTATATAGTAACGACTTCTTGTCTAACCTAACCGAACAGATTGTTATTTTAAATGTCTGAATAGGTATATTATTAGTCCATTGAGATTTTTCTAAATCTCTAAATAATATAAATCTTATATTTATTGACGATCAAAACTATTTTTTTACGAAAATGTGTATCGTTCAATCAGAACCTAAAATATATTTTGTTTTCGTTGCCATTTCCTGAAAATTCTTTTTAATTTAATTTAAATAAATCTTCACTTCTGAGTGGAGAGTTGTTTGATTATAATAGGTATGCTAAACAACCCAAAGAATTTCTACGATTCAGGAAAACACTTCGCGATAAGCCGTTCGAACTGTGGTGGCAGATAAAAATAAACTATTTTGTCCGAAAAACTAATGCAGATGTCACCATTAACTTTATTTCACATTCCTATAACTAATAACAGACAAGTTGTTATAAAATAACTCATTGGATACCGGCATATAGCCGTTTGTTATTCTAAATTTAAGACGGTCTGGCAATGATATTAGGTTTAGATATTGTTTGAAAACTGCGTAGTTTACATTAAATTAAGAAGGGATTCGCGTATCTGATTACGAATAAAAAGTTTAAATTTATCGAATTTTGGTGCGGAGTGGGGCTGTTACTGTTTTTGTATACTGATAGATTGACAAAGTAGAAATTACAAAGATGGTATATAATATTGTGTTTGCACAACGCGTGTGCGAGGAAGAGTTTCGTAGTAGGTACATATTATTATTTAGAACGCGTCTAACTGCTTCGAAATGGAGATTGGTACAGACCAAAGTAAAGTTATCGGAGTCGCGCGCCGGATCAATGAATTGCATATTATCGTGTCTCATTATACAGCGCGTGTACAGGAGAAGAGTATAATAAAAAAGTGCGTCTTGATCTGGCGGCTGAACCGGGTACTAAGTACTTTCAAAATAGGAAGAATGAACTCTGTGCATCTGGGATAACGTTAACCAAATGCGTGGCGAATTAATTTGATGCAGACCGATTCAGAGGGGTGTCGTCATAAAAAGTACATAATAATGCAAGTACCCAAGCGTGCAAACCTGACTTCGCATGTGCGGGCAGTGCCAATTTGTTGCGCTTGCCAAAATATTGTGAAGATACAGTTAAAATGAAATGTCTACGGTGCCATAGATATTTCATGGAACGTGAATTTTACTGTATCGAGCAGGGACGGTGAACCTTTGACACGCGTGTCACACGGGCAACGTTCGAATTATTTTATCCAAAAATCTAGAAGGTAGGCAGTTATTTTTTTTATATCTAAATTTACTGAATTAAAAAAAACTTTATCTGATTATACTGGCTTGTTATGTCGCCGTTCGAGAGATTACAATATGTAAATTTAAATAATATTTTTTATCGATATACTTAAGTACCCTTAGAAATATGTACGACGTACGTATTCCAATAAAAAGGTGATATTACAGAATGTGAATGACACTCGTTACCCACTATGGGCGAGTGGCTTACGCGACGGTTTATAATGTCGTGGGTACCAAGTTCGAATCTTGGATCTGGCAAATTCACATAATATTGTTTTTCAATTTGTGTTGAAGTCAGAGTTTGGACATAATAGATTGAACAAGTGGCTAACATATATTTCTCATAAAAACAAAATCTTTTAATACAAACTTCCTCTCTGTGGACGCCCATAATATGATCGTATTAGGATCGGATATGGTCAAATGAAAAAATAGAAGAGTGTAGAGTTTTTTTTTTATAAATCGCGTCCTCGATTATCTTCGAAAATGCAATTAGGGAAATTGACATCACGCAAACAACAAATATAATATCTGTGTAAAGTTTGTAAATTTATGGTACGTAGGTACTTACCTACTTAAATTTTTTTGGTAAAATTACAATAAATACATTTTATATAGGTAGGTATTTTATTTAGGTATCTTACACAGATTTTTACATAACAATTGACACACTTCTAGAAACAAGTTCGCAATCCCTGATATAGAGTACAATATATAATAAATGTAGTAGGTATGTATCTAGTCGTATCGTCGAATTAGTTTTTATGCCGTTATAATATCTTAATATATTATATGTATAGGTTTTAATTTCAGTTTAATAGTGTTGACTTCCTGCATATTATATTCTACGCGATTTTTTTCAGGTTTGAAATTGTTTTAGTATGCATTTGTCAAAAGAAAATAATATTGATTGACGACTATGGAATATGCTTGCACTGCAGCCAGTGTTAGAACTTATAATATAACTGTCCAATAATCCTAATAGGTATTTGTTGTCAAAAATATCGTTTCCATGCCCATACTACTCTAATCTAAATGAGGATTGAAGGAATGTAGGTGCATATTAATTATATTCATCAACGAAAATGTAGACGTACGTACGAGTAAGTAACAGTCAACACGGTGATAAATCATTTTTTTTTTTAAATTATGGTTCCTTTCTTCGCCCATTAAGCTGTGCACACACTAGAAAAAAATGGACAACCCTTGGTGGGTATTGGCCTCCTTAAAAAACTTCCTCCATCGTAGACGATCCAGCGCCGACACTCTCCGGTTGCTTTGACCGAGCATTCTTAAATCTCCTGTGACGCAGTCCAGTCATCTCAATTTCTCAGGTCTTCTCTTGTCCTCGGGGGTTGCGTATATAGCCCGTCTTACTGGTATATCCTCCGGAATTCTATGCACGTGGCCGATCCAGCTCAGTCTGCGTTTTCATATGCAACGAGATCTTTTCGCTCCTATATTTATTATAATTTATTTTTACGTGAATTGTTTTAATGGGCAGTACATTAACAGCTTCATTATTATTGGGATTTAGTTGAGTTAATTTGCCGTTTTTATGATAGAGAATTATCTTCAAATGTGTTAATCTTGCCCATTTTTTGAATAATAAAATGCCTAATTCTTATCAAATTTGGGATCACAGAATTTTTTATCGTAAATATTTCACTATAATAATGTCGACATAAATTATACTGATAGTTTTATAAATGCGTTTAAAAATTAATAAATGTAAAAAATCTTAACACCACTGCACATTTATGTACTGAAATATGACTATATTCTAAAACATTAGAGCGAGAGGTTTAAAAGAATACTATTTTATGTAATAAAAATACTTTATGCAGTCATCAAATGTATAAAATAAATATAAAGGATAATAAGGCTTCAAAATTATATAAATAGATTATCTACAACGTTTAAGGAATGTCCAGGATCATGCTTTGAAAATAGAAAAAAAAGCTTGATTTTGACCCACGCTGAGCACGTCCGCCCTTAAACTTGTCTTCTAATTCACTCGGCCAGTTAAAAACACGGTCCACCGGTGGACTAGTGAGTCAACAAAATATGAATCGATTAATGATTTATAAAGCCTCTAATGGATTTCATATTTATGTACCTATACAGTAGGTACATATTAAAAAAAAACTATACATTATTTCAATTTCAAGGAAACAATATTCTGACTACTATTAGTCAATGGTACGCTCACTTTTCAAGAATAATGTTGTGGAAAATCCTATGATTCATTTCTAAATGAATTTCCACTGTAGCCAGACAGCTGACAGCACACAAAAAATGATTCTGTCAAATATGATTATAACCACAGAACAATTCTGTGTTCCCTGATTATAACTATAATATAATTTATATCGGTCAGGCCGGTGTTTCAAAAACCTCATACATGCCAACTCCTCAGGGCGGATTTAACCCCGTTTAAAAATTACATACAATATAAATTGAACAAAATGTAACCTAAGATTGGCGATAGGCACGAAAATATTGAGATAATTATCAATTTCTTATGCGTCTAATATTATATTAGTATGATTAGTATACGTGTCTGAGTGCTCATTCCGTCCCGAGACCGAGTCGCACGGGACTGATGCTACAACCATGCACCGTAGTGCTTAAATAAAGAAGAAATTAAATATAGGTACTGCATTATACCAACCAATATGTTAAGAAAGTATATAATTATAAAAATAATATTAATTTTTAGTGGATAAAAAATACATAAATATACATCGCAGTTTCCCAACTGAACTGTCAAGTGAAACTGAACGGACAACTAAACTGTTCGTTTAAACTCTAAATAGGAATACCGCCGTTTCAAAACTGAACGAACCAAAACGGAAACCTCGATCAACAACATCGACAACAGGACTGAGGTCTGAAAGCACCTTAAGGGTTATGATTTTCACATTTTGCTTTTGATTTTTATGTAGAATCGGTTCCAAAGATCGTTCTTTTTACGTGAATCGAAAATCTTTATCCCAAATCAATAATATAATAAATTTATTTGAAAAGATATGTTATTAAAATAATTGAAACATAGTGCTGCTGGGATTTTTAAATACTAATGCTTAGAAATCATGCGCGAAAGAAAATCGTTAAGGCTATACCTACCTCAGTTGAGGCAGTGTCTAAAAAGATCGTGGCTAGACAATGCGCGGATTGCAGGTCGCGGGTGCAAATGACGCATGCCGACCGAAATATAATTTGTCAAATAAATCCAACATGCGTCCATTTAATGTTCTGTTTATTGTTCTATTACTAACAATAATAATATATTCATTGACATGTTTTCTTTTTAAAGTAAATTGGTAATGTTTTTATTCATCTTTACACGATTTAAGAATTAATACCCCTGTCACCATCACGAAACAAAATGACGTATCGACACCTCGACGTTCGCTCTCAGACTGCCAGCGAGTCCAAAATTTCGTCGCGCCTATAGTTGAAAATTATTTGCCGTTTCACTGAAGTATCGCCTTAACTATTGTTGGAAGTTGGGCAGATATAGGTATATATTATTATATGTATATTTGTTTGTTATACCTATTATATTTCATGATTGATGTTCTAGAAACAGGTTATGGCCAAGGACTGAGGTCGAAGAAGGCAATTATTTCTACATTTTTGAACTTGTGTTGTGTTTTTATGCCCACACCATTTATTTCAGCCGGGCGGGGCATCGTGAATCTAGTTTGATGTGCCATTATTATTTTGCTCTAGGTATTATAAATTATACAAAACATCTCGACTCGTTGTTATACCACACGGGATTTTTTTGTTGAATCTCTGCTAGCTCTCAGGCATTTTTATAATGGCTTTTAAAAGGAAGTGAATTGCTTTGTGGTCGAACAGATTTCGCTGGCTACACGCGATAAAAAAATTAAGACACCGATCAGAATGATTTAACAGAGAACAATTTATTTTTTGTACTTGCACCGGGGAACTGTACGAATTAAATAGCCTTGACACTTGGCATAGAGTTATCAAAATGAAACATGCTTCAATATCTCTCATCTTGACAAATTATTTAATAAAAATGATGTTTTCAATGAACTTTTAACAGCGAAGGTGAACACCTGCTTTGTGGAGTAATTTATTTTACTTCCTGTATTTCCGTGAATTCTTATTATAAATTATAAAATTATATAAGTGAAGACTCAATAAACGATTAGTTGGTAAGTGTTTAATTAATTTGACTATGTAGTAAAAAATTTTAAATACGAGAATTGAAAATTTTTATAGTATCAAACTGTAATCGAAACTAATATGTGTATGAAAGCTACTGGCACTGCTTTTTGTATAAATAAAAAAAAAGTATTTACCAGAGTTGCCAATTTAGAGTTTTTCTTGCCAGATCTAGGCATCTAACTTGCAAAAAATCATTTGGCTTGTGGCGTTTTTACTAGCGTTTTTTTATTGTTGTTTTAATTTAATAAAACGCATTTTTTTGTAGTAGGTATGTACTTATTCCACTTTTAATCAATAAATTAGGACCGGTTTCGTCCGCCTCAGAGGGACATTTTCAACTGAATACATTTTTTTTTATAAAACAATATTTATCAAACAAAATCCAAAGCGACAGAAATAATATAACAATAGGTACATAAATTATCCGTCCAATAATACCTTCCCAATAACAGATAAATTTAAAAGTAATGAGGTTGGATTAATATTTCATACTACATCAGTGGGTCTATTCTATACTTATCGAACACTAAATTGATAAATAGTATCAAACTTAGGGTAGGTTTGTATCAAAATATTAGCACTTATTGTAACAATTACACGAAGCCTGTTTTTATTGTTGCAATAAGTGCGATATTTTAACAGCAGCAAGATAGGTGCTGTTAAAATATAGCACTTATTGCAACAATAAAAACCGGCTTCGTGTAATTGTTACAATAAGTGCTAATATTTTGATACAAACCTACCCTAAGTTTGATAATATTTTTCACTTTATCACTTTAGCAGTCGATAAGCATAGAATAGACCCACAGGGGCACTAAACAAATTATTTTAAAATATTAACAAAACAGAAAATATGAAACAATCAACACTTACAATAACATTAATATCAACAAATATGTATGATTAGTCAAAATTTACAATAAAAATATATAAAAAATAATAAAATAAACAATATTATCAATTGAAGTAAGATCGAATACAAAAAAAACAATTACAATCAAAATATGAGTCAAAATTAAATAAAAATAATAAATAATGCACAATATATAAAGTTATGTTATAACAATCCCAAATATTAAATAGGGTATAATAACGGAGAAGACACAAAATATAATTTATCGTTCAACAAATTAGAATTGGGCAAAAATGTACACCTAATAATTTCTAGGATTTCCTGTGTATCCAATTTTATAGAGTTCTCATTCAAATGCAGGATTTTAAAGTTTTTAATGATATTAAACGAGTGATTATTTAAACATAAATGATTTCCAAAAGATGAAGATTCATTACCATTTTTGGCACAGGCTAAATGTTCTTTGATCCTAGTGTTAAAAGATCGTCCCGTTTGTCCAACATATTTGGCATCACAAGAGTCACAACTTAATAGATAAATTCTACTTTTGTTAAGTTTATATAATCTATCTTTCGTATTCACCAGTATTGAATTCAAATTTTGTGTGTTTTTGATGCCTCCAACAGCTTTAAATGTGTTGAAAAACGCTAGACATATAGTTTATTTATTTTCATGCAATTTCTGACTATCGGATACTGAATGCAGGTAGGTCGATACATATTTTTAGTAAGAAATAAAAGACGAGTAAATAATTTTATGCATTACATATTTAATAGTTGTGTATATTATTTTGAATCTCTGCGTATATAAAATAATAATTTAACAATAATTATTCATGTAAAAGGTATGTTTTTTTAAAATAATAATTCTATATGTCTGTCCTACTAGAAATAAGCTCTCGTCTTCAAATATGAAACGAGACTTGAACGCCGTTGACACAATATGGGTATGGGTATAATGTTGTCAATTTTAAAATATATTTCTGTTAAAATTTGAGGTTTTTACACGTATCGATTTTTGCTTTTTTTCGATACGCGAAAGCATAGGTATTGACTTTGTTCTTGGTAGAATAAGTAAATTTACTTGCAATTTTATTTTCACAAAATCTAGCGCGTTTTCACGCCTAAGTCTGGCATGTTTTTGTCAACCACAGTTGGCATCACTGGTAGCAACTTGAAAATGGTTGGAAACTCGTGGTTTATAAGGATATTAATTCTAAGATACAATTGTGTAGTTAGTTATTCCGTAAACATTAATATGACAAATGAAGCCATAATATGATTATTTAAAATGAATTATTGCATGTTTGTGTACTTTTCATCTTCTATTCATTCATCCATACAGTTTTAATGACATGCTATTTGAGGCCCACTCCTGAATTACCAGACTGTCGGATGTCACTCGAACAGCGAAGCGTGAAAATGTAAATGTGTTGACATTTTGTTTCGCATGCCATCTTTGTTTATTACCTCATAGTTGTGCAGTCCAGTGTTCACAGTCTGTGTTACTAATTACAAGACAGCGAATAATACTGATGTCGGCTTTTTGTGATGTCAGAAATCTAAGAAAATATAATCACTACTATACCATTGCATGTCAAGGCATTCATAAAACATATAATTGGTATATCACACTTGACTTCGTTGAATATGTATCTTAAAATTACCATATTTAGCACAATTAGACATCGCATCTAGAAGCAAATGAAAAATGAAATATTTTCTATAATAAACTATAATTTTTCACGTAAGTATAAGAAAAGTTGATTGTAGGGCAGAGTCATCAACAAAATGTATTGTAGAAAATGCGTTAGTATTTCTTTTTCTTCTTTCATCCTATCACGCCCCAGCGTTGCTACATAGAGCATGCACAAGTTCGCGCCACTTCCCTCGGTCCATCGCCAACTCTCGCGCCTCCTGCCATGCCAGACCTGCAGCGCGTTTTGTAGCACCGCTGCAGGGTGAGTAATGGCCGGCCACGGCGACGGAACCCTTGAGACTGCACCACGAGGGTACGAAGCGTCGTACTTTCTGGCGGCATCCGGAACACATGTCCCAGCCACGTAAAGCGTGTCTTCGGACTTCAATCACCGAGGGCTGCTGTGACCGCTCACGAATTACGAATACATCGATTCTCAAAGCCCAAAAGCCGAGACCTTTAAAGCTTAGTGAGATGCCATGTTTCACAGTCATACAAGAGGCGTTAGTACAGTTAAACTTTAAAAAATACTTACCGCTTCTCTGGTGTGTAGGTACCTATATGCACATTGATTATTCATTGCTCACATAACTAACAATTAATTTCTCTGTTTACCGCCTCCGCATCCTTTGAAAATACAAGTCCTGCATAGATTGCCAAAACGCGACAATGGCGTTAAATGGATCATTAATCAAACTTAATCTAACCTAACCACATTCATTGCGAACATATTCGCGAATTGGAACGATATTTTATTGCACACCCCAACGAGGTCATCCATCACTAAAATTATTTTGCATGTTGGGTCCATTGTCACATTCTCGCTATCTTGGTATATTTTTTAATACCCTGACTGCAGATTCATCAACATGTAAGTAATTACTGATTACTGCATGACATTAATTTGTTTTGTCTTCATTTCAACACACGATGTTGTGACAATATTTTTTCAAGTGCTCATTTCGATTCAATTATTCATAAACATGAGTGAGTTCAAGACGTTCACAATAAATCATAAAATACAAATAAAGGAACATAGCGTCAGCTGAATGAAGAACTATTCTTCTTACTCACATGAGAAGTGAGTTCTTTGAAACAACCTATTTCAAATAATATGTATTATGTGTACCTATAGATAAATGTAGGTGTACATATTTTAGTAGGACTATTGATGAAAATAATGATGCATATCATATTGTCTATATAATAATAAATAACTTAAATTGAGTCGTATAGTATCAAAAGTAGATCTGTGCGTTATTCATCATTTCGAGAAAATGACGAAAAACCTTTTTTTTGGGTTTTTTAGTGTTATAATAGCATGAAATATGTTTCTACATTTAGAAATTAGAAATTCAATTCAAATTCAACAGTTCTACTTTTGTTTCCAAAGTATTGAACAGTTCTAATTCTGATACCAAGACCTATTTTCCATCACAATTTTTATACCACACAGATATGATTTTGATTCGAATATTATATTGCTAGTCGTACATTAATAATATGGTCAAGAATAATTTGGCATACTTAAATTTCGGTAGATTTGCGACAGTTCTACTTTTGATACTATACGACTTATATGATGATTCAAAGAACACTTCTGTAAAATATTTCAAATGTGAGTTGGAATAGTTCTGCATTCAGGCAATATAATGAAAACAGTGAAATAATACATAATTATAAACAGTGGCGGCTCGTCCATATGCACTGCGGAACTGCAGCACCCCCAAGCACATTGAGAAAAATGTAATATTATAATATACATAAATTTATGTATATTATATGAAAATATCAATATTATTTAAGCGTGAATTAAGCTCGCCCGCACACCGATACATCCAATAATTATCATACACCGCGGTACTGCAGTACCGTTTTCAAACGAATGGGCGAAGGAGGGGTGCGGGGAGCGAGGCACGCAGATGGGAGCTTGATTGGTACTGCTGGCCCGACAGTTTTTTTTATTATTATTAAGCAACGACGTCTCAATTGAGTCTTATTTAGCTTTATAATAATGTTATACAATATAATAAATACTTATGTTACACTACCTGCCAGCCAATGTTTAGTAGCGATCCGTAATTAATATTCGATAAAGACACACCTGTATTAAACTCTCGTCTTTTTTTATCCGTGATCGGCGGTAAACCTTCCCAATACACAACACCATTCTATAAAAATTCTCAGTATTACTGATAATTTTTTGTGGAAACTCATTGTATTCATTAAAATAAAACACAATGTGTACCTTACATATTTGTATTTCAGAGTCTGTGTGTCGAATGTACGATTTTGCATAAATTTAATATTGAATTGAATCGAATGTAGGTATACATACATACGGAAGTATCATAATAATATCTTCTAGCTAGATAGAGCCTCAGCCAATTCACCTTTTGAGTATATTCATAACGTAAAACTAAAATTTCGAAAACCGAAAGCATATTTATTATAGATCGACCGACTGGATATGAAATTGCGATTTCCCAAAAGTGTTCCTTTTCGACAAACGATATACCTACTGCCTCTTAGGAGTCTCAGGTATACCTGTAATTTAGTTAATTCTCATAATCTTGGGAATGTTCTGTAAACGGACGAAACCAGTCCCGACATTTATAAAATTATGTGGAGTAAGTATTATAGTATAAGTCATCATAAAAACTGAAAACCGAAAGTCCATAGACACCAAGCGGCTGAAAATATTCAATTGCGTTTTCCCGTACGTTTTTCCTTTTAACATACGATATACTGGTTCTCAGGTATAGCTAAAGCTATAATTATTATTAATTAATGCACATAATCTCCTGTTAAACGAACGAATTAAAGCACGAAATTATTGCACGAAACGTGCAAATGACGCATGCCGAACAAAATATAATTTGTCATATAAATCCAACATGCGTCCATTTAATGTTTTGTTTATGACACTCAGTATGCGGGTACACAAAGCGCTTAACGTCAGCGGACAGCAGAGCCAATCCAAAAAAACAAACATTTTCTTTCTTAACTGTCTTCTTTAAGCACTACGGTGCATGGTTGCAGCATCAGTCCCGTGCGGCTCCGTCTCGGGACGGAATGAGCACTTAAAATCACTTCTTTCAGACACGTTTAAAGCGTCATAGAAAGCGGCCGTGCATATCCACGGTTGTGCATACATGACGGGTGGTGTGGGCACTTTAACGTATGTTCTATTAGTAACAATAATAATATATTCATTGACATGTTTTCTTTATCAAGTAAATGGGTAACGTTGTTAGTCATCTTTACGCGATTTAAGAATTAATACCCCCGTCGCCATCACGAAACAAATTGACGTATTCACACCTCAACGTTCGCTCTCCGACTGCCAGCGAGTCCAAAATTTCGTCGCGCCTATAGTTGAAAATTATTTGCCGTTTCACTGAAGTATCGTCTTAAGGAGATACCATTTTTAGTTGATACTACTAAGTACTAATTGAGTTTTTGATACGTGGATACATAATTGACTGATAGACAACTGTTTATAACGGTTATTTATTTTATGCACTTATACACTGTATTAATTTTGAGGATGTACCTATATATTTAGATAATATTAATTTAGGTGTCTATGTGAGATTAGTATTTAACAGTATTAAGTATGTCATATTAGGACAAACGCCAGTATACGTGGAATGACTATTTAATTTTAAGGTTAATTTTCAACTGCTTGATGGAAGGTTTGATATCGACCGTGGCCTGAACAAAAACGATGCATAAGTGCGAGTGAGAAAGTATTCGGCACCCTTATAATATCTGCGACACGCGCCGAGTAAGATAAAAGGTTTACAGATGTGTGAGATGATTTGCTGTGGTGTCGCCACCAAATATTAGTTTGTTGCATAGCTAAGCGTCGATAACCTGCGAGCGCGTGTTGTTAAAATTGATATTTTTTGTGTTAAACATAAAGTCAGTAGTAAATATTTTCAGTTAATTAAGTAGAAAAGATGGTTCTGTGTGTTGTATTAAAATGTGGTAACCGTACTGATAAGCAAGAAGGTGGTATTACATTTCATAGGTAAGTTGGCCATCTTCGTGATAATTTATTTGTATATTATTATATATTTTAATATCAGTGACCTAGTGTTTCTTTAAAATAACTTAAATTATGGATATCTTTACCTAATGGTTGCATTTTGACCGCTTAAAAATACTATATAACGAAAAAAATAGAAAATTTTATTTTAATTCTGAGCGTCTAGTGCGAGCACTAGCGAAATGGTCTATGGTCTCGAACATATGTAGACGAATGCGTTCGCTCGCCCACAAACCAAACGCACGGCACGCAGCTTCATTTAGCAATGCAACGGGTGGCGTCTAGATGTATCTATAGTCTATGTTGTCAACTGTTATTAATTATATACGCAAGATATCGACTGATTAATATGATGTTCGAGTAACAAGTAGCTGATTTAATATGTTCATAGATGTTAGTGATGTTACTATATTATAAGCTCCCTTCTTCGTATTCGCCTCAGGAATACTGTCTCCCGACACTCTCTTTCCCTTCTGATCTATTTGAAAATGAATATCTTTCGCCGTCATGTGTTAAATATCTACGTAATGTGTTTCATTTTAAATACGAATTTGCTGAATTTTTGTTGCTGGGAGCTATTACGTGTATTATAACAAGTATTGTAATAAAACCACTATCTCTGGAATGGTATTGCATGAATGTCATAGAACTGCCGTATGCATGCGGTTTTTTTTGTATTAAGTGGTGTTATCAAAACTGGTTTTTGTCGAACTACATCGCCTAGCTTGAGCACTAGCTGCCAGAGTCTGAATCGGTTGTAAATAATAATGAACACTATAATGATCATTTTTCCACGACGGATGTTGTTTTTTGTTTTGAACAAAAACTTTGTATGAACTTTTTTTAAATGCAGTGATTTGCCAAATTAAATTCTGTAGAACCACTCACTCTTCGGGTCGGTGTTGTCATTGGCCAAAATACGATCAGACTATGTATTTACAAATTAGTAAATTCTTGCACTTTGAGGTGGAATCGTGCGATTTGATTGTTTTTATTTTGTAACCGATGCAGCATCTAACTACTTGCGTTTATTAACGTTTTTTTTAGCTCTTATTCTTGTTTCTCCGGTGGTTGTTTATCCAGTACAAATCTTGCAATCGATTTTTAACTAACTTCCCGACTAGCTAGACATTTGAAACTTTTTGAATATATCAGAACACGATGCCAATGCATTTTTTTTAAATACTTTTAGCCATCTTTAAGAGGACGTTCTACAGAATTGGCCTTGAGAATTGAAAATATGATTTTTTAACATGTGGTCCATAATATCTGGTCTACTAGTTAATATAAAAAGGTCGTGTCAAAGTTGTTTGTGTTAATAAATTTGCTCTGTGACTGATCCGACTCATATTTCACATTTATTTCATCAGGGCTGTCGAAGACATAAATCATAATATATATTTATAATTTTAAATTTTTATTTATAATATATATTATTTAAGTTTTGTGCACCTAATGCCGGGTCCACACTGGCAACAAGTTAATTTGCTGGCAACCTCGTTAGATTTTACGATAATTATTGTAAAATTTCTTAAGCAATTATGGTAAGTATCGTAAAATTTAATGAGGTTGCCAGCAACTTGTTGCCAGTGTGGAAATGGCTTAATATCCACTGTGGTTCACGTAGTGGCATGGACCTGGGGTTAGCTAATTCAGGAAGTCAACACCCATGATAGAATTTTTTCCAGTTTTGGTTGCATTATATTCCAAAACTCTTCTGTAAAAATCGTTTCCGAGTTTATAAATGGAAATTTCTCGGTGTACATAGTAAACAAACCTACGAATAAAAAAAGACAAAAAGGAACATACTGATTCATCGCAGTAAAATCTGGTAATCAAATTCGCCATTTTGAAAAGCGACGATTTTGCGTAAACAAATATCACGTGGTCTGTACGTGTGCGGCAAACTTCGAATGTGTTTGTAATTTTGTGCAAAGTGCGAATGTAATGTTTTCAAATAATTGATATGGATTAATTATACCATCGTATTATTTTCTCGAAATCATAAACATACTATAATAGTATTTGAGTATCAACCTATGTTCAATTTGAATTGGGTTATAATAATAATATACCCGTATATATATCAATAGTATGTTTGCTACAAAATCCACCCAAGTTATCAGTACGTACTTGCACAGGTTTGATTAAAAACCATGATGAAATTAACATTTAAAAAATATGAATGCTTAATATTATTTTGACAGCCCTGTTTTCTGATCGGCTTCATCTCGCAGGTGTTCATAAAATAATAATAATTCTCCGCGCGGCAGAAATTATCAGTAATAATAATAATATTTCTTGAAATAAAATCTCCGATGATTAGTGATTTTTGCGAAAAGATCGATTTAAATTGACGTAGTTACGACGCGGAGGTCCTTTTTATACTGAATTATATTTGAACGGCGGGCTCTTCAGCGGGCCCTTAAGAGGACGCTCTACAGAATCGGCCTTGAGAATTGAAAATATGATTTTTTTACATGTGGTCCATAATAACTGGTCTACTAGTTAATATAAAAAGGTTGCCGCCAATGTTTGTCTCAATAAACTCCCTACAAGTGAAGTGAAGCTATGGGGTGACCAAAAAATAGTACTTTCTAATAAAATTTATTTTCTAATAAATTTACTAATAACATTTAATGTTACTAAATTCAATATGTTTATCAGTTCTTTGGTGGGAAGTATTGCAACTGATATGATGGATATGATAACTTTTTTGATTATGTGTTGGCCACGATATAAACTTAATAATATATTAATAACTTTTTAACCTGAAATTGTCTGAGAACTAAACATACGAAGGATGTTGACATACATATCAACCTACATTTTTATTTCATGTGCTATCCAAAAAACATTACTAATGAATAGTGCTTATTTGTAATGTTTAGGACCTACATATTAAAAATAATAGGTATTGTTTAATTCTAATGCATATTTTTTAAAACGTAGAATTTACTGTCTGCCTATAAAAAGAAAGTGACTTTTTATTGCCTGCGCAACTTCACTTTTATACTAGTCAAACAAGTGGTAGGTAAAGCCAATGGGCGAAATTATATATTATATTAAGAGTGCCTAAAAATAATTATTAACATACAGTCACTAGACACGTCATTATTTTTTTATTAATCCATAGGACTGGCGGGCATATAAAAAATGACTGTCACTAGAAAAAGTGTCTGACAGGGCTGCCGACGCAATTAATTATACTGTACTTTTTAAATTTAATTTATAATATATTTTATTTAAGTTTTGTGCATCTAATGCCGGGTCCACACTGGCGCAAAACAATGTCGCGCGACAACCTCGATAAATTTTAACGAGGTTGCCGGCAACATGTTGCCAATTTGGACCCGGCATAATATCCACTGTGGTTCACGTAGTGGCATGTACCTGTTTTCTGGGGTCAACTAATTCAAAAAGTAAACACCCATAATAGAATTTTTCCAGTTTTGGTTGCATTATATTCCAACTCATTTCCGATATTATTAATGGAAATTTCTCGGTGTACATAGTAAACAAACCTACGAATAAAAAAAGACAGTAAGGAACACAGTGATTCATCGCAGTAAAAACTGGCAACCAAAATGGATTATATAATATATTCCATCGTATTATTTTCTCGAAATCATAAAGATACTATAATAGTATTTGAGTATCAACCTATGTTCAATTTGAATTGGGTTATAATAATAATATACCCGTAGATATATCAATAGTATGTTTGCCACGATATCCACCCAAGTTATCAGTATGTACTTGCACAGGTTTGATTAAAAACTATGATGAAATTAACATTTTACAAATATTATATTATTTTGACAGCCCTGTTTTCTGATCAGCGGACACGTGCAGGTGGTGTTTATCAAATAATAATGTAAGATTGTCCACAATAATAATAATGTAGAAGGTCGACAATAGTAATAAATAATAATACTAATAATAATGTTTTTTTTTAAATAAAATCTCCGATGATTAGTGATTTTTGCCAAAAGATCGATTTAAATTAAGGTGCGTACGACGCCGAGGTCGATGTCATACTAAATTATATTTGAATACCGAGCTCTTCAGCCGCCCCTTAAGTAGAATTGAATTCATTTTCAGTTAATTCTGTTTTGTATGAAAAGTTATGTCGACACCATTATTGGTTGCTAGGATCTGGGGTCCTAGCAACTAAATTATTAATATATACGTGCGTTACTATGGAAATCAATATGACATTTCAGTATTATTTCTATCAAGTACAAATTTTTTTGATCGTTTAAGCTAGTCAAGTCAAGTTTATATGATTCAAAAGAGAATTTAAAAACGTTCTATATAAAAAGTTCTTTTTATCTTGTAATTATTATGTAATAAATTGCATCCATGTTGTATATAATATATATTCCATCGGCATATACGAGTATCTCTAATCTTCCCTCCCCTTTCGTATCGTTTTCAGAAATAACTGAGAAAATCGTCAGGTACAGTACATCCAATCCTACTGTACATCAGTTCTGCGATGTTGCTATTATTGTTATCCCAGGATCCCGGGGATTTTTTACAAGAGGTTATTAAAAAAAATGGTTTACTTAGGCTTCTTTACTGGCTGGTATATTGAGTGGGTTGTGGAATATTTTTAATAACAGTATTTTTTAGATAATACATAGAATATGATATATTACGAATATACAAACATCGTTTTGGATTTTCTGGAAGGAAGCGTTAAAAAAGACTCGACTTGGATTCTGGGTGAATTTTCAATTCGGCTGGAAAATTTGATTGTATTGTGTATATTTTCTTGCAGGAAGAGTTAAAAAAAGTTGTCGACTTTTATTTTTTATTTATATCTTGGGCAGAAGAATGGCAGTGAAGTTAAATCATGTTCATCTTTGATTTTGGAAAGAAATGTTCTTTTTTCTAGGGCTGCCAAACTAAAACTACACTCTAATCTGGATCGGAGCTCAAAAGGGTTAAAAAAACCCTAATCATAAAAATGTGTAATGTTCTTTTATCAGGTTGTTGTGTAATTTCCGTCTATTTTCAGTAGGGGTGCCGGACGAAATCCCGAAGGCCGAAATCTAGAATGCTGAAATCCCGAATGGCCGAAATCCTGAAAGCTTAAATCCCGAACGCTGAAATCTCGAATGGCCAAAATCCCGAATGGCAGGAATCCCGAAGGCCGAAATCCCGAAAAATAAAAAAAAATACAATAATATATATAAATATAAACAGCAATAATTGCGCAATCTTAACAATTATCTTGAATTGCGCAAATTTTACAAGAGAGACAAAAAACATTTTTTTGTAGAAGAAATGGGTTTTTGTTTCTCCTGTAAAAATTTGCGCAATCTTAACACTTATCTTGAATTGCGCAAATTTTACAAGAGACAAAAATCCATTTTTCCGCAAAAAATGGTTTTTTGTCTCTCTTGTAAAATTTGCGCAATACAAGATAAGTGTTAAGATTGCGTAATTATTACTGTTTGAATTTTTTTTATTTTTCGGGATTTCGGCCTTCAAGATTCCGGCCATTCGGGATTTCGGCCATTCGGGATTTCGGAATTCGGGATTTCGGCTTTCGGGATTTCGGCCATTCGGGATTTCAGCATTCGGGATAACGTCCTACGGGATTTCGACCCAAACCCCTTCAGTAGGTACACCTAAAGACTTTTGATAAACGAAGGTGCCGGGGGTAGTTCGGTACTCCAAACATATTTTAATTGCCTCTACAATCCGATATAAATCTTGGTCGTCTCACTTCAGAATCGAAAGTTTTCGTTCAACGATAGTATGTATTACATCTATGTCCTATAATATAAGTCCAGTATTGATTTTCAGACTTACCTACATATTTCATCTTTCGTGGCACTGCAGCCATGAACCTTGACCGAACCACACAGACTCCTTATTTTCGGGCACTATCGTTGTACATAAGTCATATCATATCCAATATGCTTTCATATTTTAATTTATTCCTACTCAACTTCTTACAAATGGCATTTTTTAAATATAATTTAATCATTCTGGAATAGGTAAATACTTGCTGTATTGTCGAGCATAATTGCAGATTAATCGATATTATAATTTATTAACAATATGTACATTAAATAATTAATTTTAATTAAAGATAACAAATACCTATGCTGTAACATTATTTTGATTAGATAAGAGTTTTATAAGGTCATGGTCGTGTTTAATATAATATTATATTCGGTTCGTTGTCTCTTCAACGCTATTTATAGTTTTTTGTTCCTACTTTTAACGAAATTTGAAACTGACTTGTTATTATTTAGTAACTGCTTTTATCCTACTTATTTTGTTACGAACATAAATAAACTCTTGAAAACAAATTTATATGGCACTCCTTTCGTACAATAGACCTAATTGTGTTTCTGTGGCCTTTCTGTATTCAATAATAATATATAATTTTCTAGAAACATGTTGAATGTTGATCATAAGTAATAATAATAATACACGACGAACCATTCATTTTCTCGAGAAAATACACTATGTTTTGTAGCTATATTTACCTAATCAAACATCACTGTGTAAATCCACTTCGTGAATAATAACTAAATAAAATGTGTATTTATTCTTTTATTTAGTATAGCTATCAACACTCAAATGGATGCAAACTTTCATATATTTTTTTATGTCTGTTACCTACTTGTGGTTTCTTTTTGCGGCCCAGTAGTTTCACACACTAGGATTGAATTCCTGGTGAAATCACAATACATATTGTTAATAATTTTAATAAATTTTCTGTACTGAATCCATTTTATTATGATTAGGTGTTTATCTGTGATTGTTTTACTACTATAGTTGGTGCCCTCGTGTAAATGTAATGGATCGGAAGATTAAATGAACTGTTGAAACTAGTATGTTTGGAGGTACCTATGCGGATGATGGTGTGATGAGGCGATGATTGTTGAGGGCGGTTGCGTGTTTATTTGATGGAATGACACAAGTACAGTGATACAATGATAAAAGGTAACAGCGAGGTAGATATTTTAGCCCGAGGCACGATGATGCAGAGTGACAGTTCTCGACCAAGATAAAATGCGGAGTGAGATCTTCATGCAATCGTGCTAGCCTGTTTATTGAACTCCTCGCGATTGAATAATGCTTACACTAAGTATCCCATGCCTTTGATTAACCTAATAAATATTATTGAGGTAAAAGTTCTTATTTGCAATTGGTAATTAAATTCGTGTGAAATTTGTATGCTAAAAATGTATGTACTGAACGATTAAACGGATCTTATTTTTCGCCGTCCGCGTCTCTCACTGAGTAAGCACTAACTGATACCGCTGACGACATGTGAAAAATGTATATAAAAATAATTAAATAAAATTTTCGCGATCAATTCGTATTTCACTGATTTTGCTGACAATGCTTGTTCTCACATGACTCGTTGATCGCCACATATGTCATTACATTTTCGGAATATGCATAACAGTAGGTAGACCAGTGGTATTTAAAGATATGACACGTCTAGCTTAGTGGTCACAGTACATGTATGCGAATTCCTGGGGGCGCAGGTTTGTATCCTGCTGGGTGTCGTATTTTTTCGAAATAGTTTTTTTCTGGTTATATGTATGTTCAATAAAATAATGTTGCTTTCTTAAATCTTGTGAATTATTCATTAAAAATAGTTTTTTACATATCTATATAATATACGTACTTATATACTTGAACAGTGTGTGGATATTGGAACATTTGATTTTCTAACCCTTGTCAAATATAATAGCAGCCGCCCCCCAAATTCTAGAAAATTGCGTGCAAATTACTAATTTGTATCACACATAAAAATAACATAGCGAAGGTGCAGCATGGTTGATTGCGCCACACTATTAAAGTTAATATCTTTATGTCAAGTTAGCACTTCATGATATATTGTATATCAACGCAATAAACAAAATACAATAGAATTATGTAATATAGAATAGATATTGTTAATTACTTTTCCAGGAAAACAGATGCTTTTTGGCAGCACCTTTATGTTAATGTTGATGAACTAGTTTGTATTTACTGTATTTTATGTCATGTTGTAAAAAAGTCAATAATATACGTCATAATACATACATATTGTACAATATTTATCACGAGTATTTATATGTCAAAAATGTGGTTGACAAAGTAAGGCCATCTTTGTGATACTGATGTAATATATTCGCCACCTAATAAACCGGTGTTTGTAGCTAACATCTAAGTTCAAGTGATACTTAACTATAATAATATTTCCAAAATTGAGTCAATTTGTCAAATATGACTAGGTATAATTGTATAGTCTGTAATTTGGACTTCCCAGAACATTTGACTTTTTTGTATTTTGGAGATTAGAGAATTCGTAAATTAAAGAATATCGTAGATTCATTTTTCAATTCCTCAAGATTATCAAGATTTTTTTATTTAAGTTGTTATGTGAGGTAAATATTTGTTATGATTTTTTTTTCATTCCGGCCCCCTTCGCCGCATCGTAAGGCTTCTTGCAGTGCGCTTCGCCACAAATATGTGAATTCCTCAAACCTGGGAGTTTTGCACATTATAATTGCCGTTCATGGCCTGATGTGGTGTTTAATAAAGAAAAAAAAGTCTTTTGCACCGAATATAATATAATATCTACTTAATTTATTCTTAAGTATTAAGTTTTTTTCTGTGAAAATCGCTCGAACGGTAAAATATGTGGAGAAAAGCTGAAAAAAATCTCTCGACTTGTATTTTGTACGGAAAATTGTTGTTTTGGGGGTAAGAACACTCGGATGGAAAAACAAAATCATTTATAGAATGCAACATAAGCGTTCGATTTTCGGCTGTTCTTAACTACTTAATATTTTTTTCTCCCATACTTAACCTTTTCACGCCACCCCTGTTTGTGATATGTATACATTATTATATGCCGACTCTTACATCAAAACTCGTCTCGTCTGCAACGTGTCGAACACGTCGATGTGACGTCACCGTTATTCACGAAACACACGTTGCCAAATGGAGCTCCGCAGATTGGTCGAATGCGACTTTTTAGTTTAAAAAAAAAAACATTTACTGTTGCAATCGACAAGTTGCCTGCTTCTTGAGCTGTGAGTCGAAGGCGCGGGAACGCATACGAACACCTACGAATTAATCATTCCTATACCGGCTCGCCGATCGCCGCATCCGAATATCTATACGTTTTGAAGGTTACGTGCGACTGTCGCTAGGTAGATGTGCGCGGTCGATCATATGCAACACTGGATCGACGTTCTTAGAAGGTTTGATTTATTGCTGTGCGGCAGACGAGGCAAGTTTAGATGTGAGAACCGGAGATCTACATCACCAATCTGTAAAACGAATCACATTTCGTGTGAGCTTTCATTCAATCATACCACGTTCTTTTTAACACTGTTTCTATGTAACTATACCTACAAACATAATAAACAATGAAAATATTCGTCGTAATAAATAAATAAATTAGTTACACATGTAGTTGAAAATTGGTTTCCTATGAGAAAAATAGATACCATGTCAGAATACTTGCCACGTGGACAGCTACGAAAATCCGCATACCTTGTGATACAACTCTAAATTAAATTGATATTGAACATATATAATTTTGAAAAACACTTTCTGAGAGAATATATTATAACCAATAGAAAAAATCTTTTTTGAAAAAAAGTAAGGCAACCCGACGGGGAATCGAACCCCGTATCTCCCAGGTTTACGCCCTGATCCGTGCATTACCACTATGCTACGAGGTGACATACTAATTGCGACAAATTTTAACTATTGGTCAATTTTAATACCTACTCATCAGTGCTCTTCCAAATCAAGCTACTTTGGCAATCGATATTTGTTTCTTAAATCAAAGTAGGTAACTATTTACTATTACTTTGATTACTAACCGACGTCGTGGAATTTCTCCAATATTTTTTTTAGATGTAACTACTTGCACTTGCTAATAATTTATAATTAACTATTTCTTTTATTCAACGAATAATTCACAAGATTTAAGAATGTGAAGAAGAAGAATTGTGAATTATTCGTTGAATAAAAGAAATAGTTAATTATAAATTGATATGTTTATGTGCATTTATCACATTGGATTTAAAAATTCACGGAATGTCCCTGTTACAACTTACAACTGATTTTGTAGGTATCCGTTCTGCTATTTTTACGACAAACAGTGTTAATGACCTCTTGATTTTAATCAAGGCAAAGCAAAAGGCAATTTAACATTATGCGGTGGCGAAGTGAATAGTAAAGTTTTTCCAACGCGGAAGTCAGTCCCTAATATCGACCACTTTCGGTTTCTAAGCGTGCAAAGGGTGAATGGCGAATGCAGCTTTCCACATAACAATGTTGAGACACGGAACTGGTTTATGAGGTTAAATGCTTCGTGTGTTCAACAACAATTCATTTATGACAGTAAAAAACATAATACAAGTAATTTATTACTAATATATTAGTAATTTAAATGCATACATTTTGATTTTATGATGATTAAAATAGGTAACGTTGAAATAAAATATTAGGTACATTGATTACGTATGTATTATAAATACTTATTAATTAATCAATTGTTTTACTAATATTGTCTCATTGTTTCACTACATGAGAATGTACGAGTACCTATGTACAGTTTCTATCTCGTGACCAATTTACCTTCATATTAACGCGTTCACTCTAATTACGTACATACAACCAGTGGCGGCTCGTCCATATGCACTGCGGTACTGCAGCACCCCCAGGCAAATTGAGACAAATGTAATATATATATATAAAATTTATGTATATTATATGAAAATAGCAATATTATTAAGCGTGTAATCAGCACGCCCGCGCATCGATACATCCAATGTCCAATAATAATAGTATCATACACTGCGGTAGGTACTTGATTTTGCACAGTACCGATTTCAATAGAATATTCTCGAGTAGGTGCCAGAGGGGCGCGGGCAGCGTTGCTCGCCGCTTCGTACTGCCGGGCAGACAGTCCGATTTCAGTATTTCTCCGTTTCTGCGTCGCACGTGAGCAAGCGCGCCACAGCGAGGAAAGAAATATAGCTATAATGATTTATTAACATTGTTAAAATTTATTTCTGCAAGAAATTTATGCAAAGTTCTTTATTTTAATTATTAATATAATTAATTATTTGTATTTAATTTTGATGTTAATATTAAAATATAATCCAAATAAACATTTATTTTTATTTTTAATCAACCGCAGCACCCCCAAATATCTTATCAACGAGCCGCAACTGCATACAACTATAAATTGAGTACTTACGTATTAACAATATTTATCTTTACTGGGCATTAAAGAACTGATTAAGCGAACAACCAGAAAACCTATGCGTCCATAAATAGCACAATTTCACACAGGTCCACGGACTAATGGTTGGGAAACAATGATCGTATGAAAGAACGCCTGTTTCTGAAGCAGCGCGCAGCGGGTTCGATACCGAGGCTGAAAAAATGCATGTTGTTTTTTTAATGATTAGTATCCAGTGAAATCTAATTGTTGAACATACATAATTCTGTAAACACTCATGAGAAAATATACACAATAGAAAAAATCTTTTTCGAAAAAAATAATGCCGGGTGTCTTAACTATATTTTCTCATTGAGTGTTTTAAGAATTATGTATGTTCAATAATTTGAATAGTACATTCTTAAATCTTGTGAATTATTCGTTGAATAAAAGAAATAGTTAATTAAAATTTTTATTGTGTATGAAATCACTATTTTTAGGATTAGAGATGTTGGAAAATTTAGTACCTATTATATATTATATAGTATTTATAATCGATTGTAGGTACTATTTTTAGGAGCGGGTATCGATATTTTATTTATCTTCAAATATCATAATATGTATATATTGTAAAATATATTGTATTCTTTGCATATGTGTATGAACGCATCTTATTTTAATGAAATTTTGAGCTAACAAAATTTCGATGTTTTCACCTCTTTTAGGCATAAAGCCCATTGACGCAGCGAGTGCGGCGCTCGCGCAAAATTTCTACAAGTGGCGCGTAAATCAACGAAAATACAACGTAATCAAATACGCCAGCGCCCACTGGATTTGACGACGCATTTTACGCGCGCGCCGCATGAATCATCGTTTTTTCGCGAATCACCGCTTCTCGGGGATACGAATGAAAGAAAATACAATGGAGTCCATTCATTGAACACAGCAAGTAAAAACACGCTGCGCGAGGCATTGTCGTTCGACGGGCGGAAAGCAATTATTTAATTACAGAGAAGTCATTGTTTTATTTTATTGCGTGTTCAGTTTATCGCTGGTTGAATAATGTCATCGTAAATTTTAATTACAAGCCCCGAAATAATATAATATTTTTATTGCTTTGTTATGAGAGGCGCTGTAATAATATTTATTTTGTGCTGCTTGGGCCGCTTATAACATAGGTGAAGGGTAATGCGCGGGAAGAGACGTGTGATTATGGTTATGAATAAACACTGCATACGCGGACTTCGCGCGCCCGACGCGTTCTGTGGGCATCATCGCTTACATTCAAACATACTTTTTAGGTTCCAATCACTAGCTGACCTTATAAATAAAGGAAGGAATACGCCAACACCTATAATATATTGTAATAACGTGTGAATCGTAGGACATACTATTATCATTGGTGTAAAAAAATCTACAAGGTCATATATAATAAACAATTTAACTTTCAAAATGTGATTTGTAATGAAATATTATTTTATTTTTTATGATAATATGATTTTCTACCCGTATTACCACCGGTAGTCAAATTGTCAGTATCAATTTTCGAATGTCAAAAAAACCATTATGTCATTTATTGAAGGCTAAATTCAAACCAGTTTCATTTTAATAACATTATACTTTTTGTTTATATTATTATTATCGAAATGTTGAATAATAATGAATGAATATTTGAAAACACAAACAGCGTTGCCAACTTATCGTTGTTCCTGCCAGATCTGGCATTTTTTAATAAAAATCTAGCTTGAAAAATACGTATCTGGCGTATGGTATTGAATCTAAAATTTTTCGGCAACGCCAACAGCTATGAATCTTTCATACAAACCTAAAATATTTTACCGTTGAACTAAATGTAACATACAATATTATTTATTAAGTGATGACAAAAACTAACTGCTTAATTGTTAGTTGTTTGACTTATGTATTTAGGTATTAGTTACGAAACAATTAATTCTTCAATATAATTTATTCACGAAAATTACTTATTTTTTGAAGTGTTAGTTTTTTTCTGCCACCTAGATTATTTTCTAACTATATCTGACATATTTTTCTCGGTAAGACTTGAAAACAAACAACCCTATTACGTTACATACTTATGTATGGTGTTCAATATTACATCAAATAACGGCTTGCCAGTCGAAGACTGAGTGTTCTTTTTATACTATTATATCCTGCTATTAGATAATACATATCATATATTTTCTGACAGCAATAATTATGACTTATATTGACGTTTCGACTACTTTCAAGTAATGATACACCGGTACTCTATCTAGCTAACGTGTATGAAATTATTTATCAATATCGATTTACCCCTACGACCTGTCATTGAACCCATATCAGCGGGTCTATTCTATACACAAGCCTGCTTTCGGTCCGCTACGGCAGCTAAATATGGTAGGAGAGTATAGAATTATTAATAGGTACTTATTGTAACAATTACAATAAGTTAACCGTCTGAACTGCCAAAACTGTCCATCTCGGTCTAAAATTTATCACAGAGAAAAGAGGTGCTGTTAAAACACTCATTGTAACAATTATAACATCTTCTTCTTCTTCCCCGGCGCTACATCCCGGGGTGGGATTTGGCCTCCTCCACAACCGCTCTCCACTCACTCCGGTCTCTCGCCACACTTCTCCAGTTACCGGGTCTTCCTATATGAAGCCAGTCCACTTCTACGGCGTCAGCCCATCTCTTTCTTGGACGGCCTCTGGGTCTCTTCCGTTGGGGTAGCCACTTCGTCATGATCCTTGGCGCTCTAACTTCAGGCATTCTCTCCACATGTCCCGCCCATCGTAGTCTTTGGGACTTACAGTATCTTATGATTGTTTGCTGTTCAATCAGCTCTTCCAACTCGTGGTTCATTTTTATTCTGTAGTTCCCATTTTCCAACGTGGGTCCAAAGATTTTGTGGAGTATTTTGCGCTCGAAGACAGCTAATTTGTTTTCCTCGTTTTGAGTTAAGCACCAAGTCTCACAGCCATAAGTTACCACTGGCCTTATAATTGTTTTATAAATTAGAAGTTTACTTCTTCGGCCTAGAATTTTCGACCCCACCAGTCGCTTGCAGGCATGTCAGCATTTATTCCCGGAATTATAACTAAATTATTGTAATTCTTACAATGCGTGTTAATAATTCGATACTTTCCTACACTATTTAGCTTTCATAGCGGACCGGAACCAGCCTTGTGTAAATAATAGACCCATAGAAGTAAAACTGTAGCATCAGCCCGAATCAAATATCTATTAATAATAACAATGATTAACAATACTAAGTAATATAATAAGTAATAACAATAACACACCTATGGAGTATCTGTAAACAATAATTCAATCACATGTGAATACATTGTTTCTTTTATTTCGTCACCTCAATACTAGATAAATCTAGATAACTCTGATTTGGTCATTGTTGGAAAAATGAAATTTAAACTTTACTTGATTAACATAAATCTAGGCTATAATTATTATTTAAAATAAAAATTGAAAATTGTGCTTATCTAATTGGAAACAATTAAATAATGTTCAAATTTATGAAAAAATATTGTAGATATATTATTTAATTCATTTATGGTTATAAAGTTATCTAATATATAACACAAAATTAATGCGGTTCCCATTAACTTCTGACTTGGGTACCTTGTTGTATCGTATAGAAGGAAATGTAGAATCATATTCAATAGCTATCTCAATAACAGTGAAAATCAAGTTATCTAGTAGTATTGAGGTGACGATTTGGTTTATAGACATGTTCGAAATTTAAATAGTTTTTTTCTCTTTGTTAGCAATGATTTTTTAAATGATGAATGACTAGTCTCTTACCGTATTAAACGTGTAAAAAGTGTTAATTTGACATCATGAGTAAATTGACTTGCCAAGTCATGATGAATAGTTACGCCAATTTCATCGTAGTTAGTATTACATGATTTTTACGACATTGCCCCGAATGCGGTGGATGCGGGTGCAAGTCCCGCTCGGTAAAAATATATTTTTTTAAATTCCGAAGCGCTCCAAATTATAATATACATACACCCATGTCCAATCCTAAGAATATCATAATATGCATAAAAGTATATTGCTCATTTATTTGCGAGAAGTGGATGTTAGCCACTGGCTTAACCTATTGGGTCTATACTCTTGGTCCAAATTCACACCGCGAAACGTGTAATTTTTTTTTTGTTCGACCCGGGATTCAATCCAGGACCCACGGAATTATAGGCCGATACACCCGACGATCGTGTAATATCGAATGCTTATTTTTTTTGTTTTATTCGTTAAATAATAATAGTATTGTAGCTTTATTGGTTTTTGAAGTGAGCAATATATGTTATATCCGTTACTATTCCCAGAGGCTATTAATTAAAACTATGATTAATAACCTATGGGAATATCGTGGCGGTTATTCTGCTAATAACTTGCAAAAAATATTGTTTCTCACGACAGCCTCGAAAGGTTCAAAGTAGTAGATTTTCGTACTAACCACTCTATCGTGATCTATGACGTGAACAGGTAGGTGATGGAGGGGGGGGAGATAAAAATCTGTGCCCGTCAAATGCAAATTGAGCTGTGCGATTTTTTTTGTGAGAATTTGTGAGATAAAAAGAGAGAGAGAAAAAAATAGTAGGATGATATGAGGTTAATTTTGGATTGTAGAACAATATTGTTAGACTCTTGACTTCAAATCGATACCCTAGTTATATATGGAAACACCTCAAAATTCAAGGTTTTGATATCTATATATTATTCCACTTTTATGTAATGTTAAAAGAAAACAAAATTTGCAATCTTCACTATACAAATTATATTTTTCATTACCAAATTTAAATCTCGTACCACACGACCAGGGAACTCAGAAATAATGGGAACTGAAATAATGGGAACTGAAATACATAACGGGCAAGGCGATAGCAGTTAACCGACTCGAGTAAGGAAGAATCCGTGTTAAACTTACACACGTGTCAAGAATACGTTTTACGTCGAATACTGAAAACTGCTCTCGGTTTACGCATTTACGCTCATGTAATGTTGGTGTATTACACATACTATTGCACGTGCATAATGCGTGCTTCATTTTCGTAGGACACTCACACATTCAAAAGCCTGCTTCAACATGCGGCGTATTGAATATAGCCTATCGGTATTATATTTATTATCTGTTCTGTGCACACGACACTTCCTCCCGTAGGGTGTTGTTCCTGGCAGCTAGAATAATATTATAGTGCTTGAGATTTATACGGTTGTGTATTTTCGTATTTTGGTTTCGGGTTGTCATCGTGTGGTCTTCGTCCATTAGGAAAAAAAAGTACATACAGCAGAGGGAAGAAAGAGGCAGGCCAAAAGTTAACGACCATTACCAAAAACTACATGACAGCTGTTTGCTTTGGGGGGCTCGATTCAAAAGTGACTACCATGGATAATGGATAGAGGCAGGTGGCGAAAGTAAATTTGTTGGATTCGAGTTTGCCCTTACCCCCTACTAGGCAACTAGTGGATCGATCAGTCAGATAATTTAAATTTAAATAGGGTCTGCTTAACTCATCCGGTGTACTTCCTTGTACCTATCTAATTAATATTTTTTGTATGTACATATTTCTACTGTTTAATAACATACTATCTATCTCTTTTTTATGTAATACTGTTTTATATTTCTTTGTTTCTAAATGTCATGTTGTGAACGTCTTAAACTTATAAGTTGTAATGTCCACAATATGTTAAAAATAAATAAATTGAATTGAAAAATAATAACCATTTGTTTCATATTTTGGCTCTAAACCTCCGTATACATATTATTTAACATAATATTTATATAATAGAAGCTATACACATTGACAAGGCTATCTTTTCCTTGTCACATAAATAGATCCTTGCGCCTACTCTATTTTTCGGCCACATGTTACAAGAGTAGACCTTGTATATTTCCAGTTTCATTCAAAATTCTACTATTACGTAACGCAGGCATCTAACGTTGGAAATGGGCTAGGTTAGGGCCTCAAATATCGCGTGCGAACACACTGATTTTCGTATTCACAAAAATCGCTCAGACGTATAGACTGAGTATAATAAATTATTACGTAGTTACCTAACTAAATCAGAAAAAATGTATCTAATTTTAAATAATATGTTTGAAAGGTTTTCTTTGGCCATGAAAATTGTCATTATTCTTTTGATGATATCAGTTTTCCGATGTTTCATACCTACCACGAAAAAACGAATTAGTAATTACTCAGAAACCATTAAATTTCTGTTGAAGTTTATGTACATTACTGAGTTGTTATAGTAATTGTTGTATCTGGGTAATCATCATTTTGCTTGGAAAATATCTTGTATTATTAAGCATTATACTTATTTGTGTAAATGACTTGATATTTTCATTGGATCACAGCGTATGTCTTAATAATCCAGCATAAAGACACTGCTACATTTTGCGATAAACACAAACACTTCGTAAATTATCATCGTATTATTTGAATACATAGCATTTTGCCCTGCCGAGACATTGGCAGGCTGCCAAAAAGGGAGAGATTAGTAAGCATTATACACTGCTGTAAAATGAATCACAATTATTCATAATTCTATTATAGAGACATAATCAGGGCTCGAAATGGAACGGCTCGTGAAACTTGTAAAATTATCGCTCTGTCTCGTGGAAAAAATATGTTGACCGTCTGAGCTAGATGTGCCATAGAATAGAAAATCTGACACACTTATTTTCATAAAATACACATACGATTTGATGACTATGTAAATATCTTCAGAAAATTTGTCGAGCGCTCCGGTTCGTAAACTTTTCCATTTCGAGCGCTGGACATAATCGTTATTTATTATACCGGAGATACAATATTACTGAATACACAGTACTCGATACTTATAATTGTAACGGAAGTTAGTTACTTTTTTATTATTTATTACTGAAGATTGCTTTTAATTCAATAGAAGACTCGCCTAGAAAATAATCAGGTCCATAATTTAGACAAATAAGAAAGATTCGAAAGTGCTTACACAAAAATAATGTATTAAAATAAACTGTAAGTAGGTACTGTCATTTCCCTCCATTTTGGCAAGGTGATTAACACAAGCTGTCACTTTATTTTTAGTATGATTTTTCGTCTGGATTTTAAGATTTGGAGGTGAACAAATAACACACCGGAATTGTTTTGGAAACGGCAATGTATATTTAAGTTAATATTATATAATAGTTACATTTTTAATAATTTATTTTACGGAAGACGAAATGTACGCGTCTGCGATTTGACTGTTGGCAGCGTTCTGCGCGCCATCTTGTGTTTTCGCTTTTCAACAAGAGCCGTTGTCGAAAGACGGCGACGTTGCAATATTTCAACGGTCATAATCTACGGCATTGCCGGCTCGGCTCTGTTATTATTTATTTTCGTATTCAGCGCTTTACTATTTGTTGGGTTTGATACCGATTCGGGCCTCTCCAGATACATAGAGATATCCCCAAATGGGGTCCATACGGGGGTGCCACAGTACATACTTATTAAGTTAAGTTAAAGTTTAATTTGTCAAAACAGTTATGAAAGGAAAATTGCGTTGGTGCACATATCATAATGGTCTAAATACGTGGATTATTTATTCGTGTAGCAAAACACACAGTTGCAAAATTACCAAGCTGAGAGAGTGGAAAACCAAAAACCAGATTTCAAAAGAACTTAATTACAAATTAACAAATAAGACAGTTAAAACTATGACTTAATTAGAGATGCCAGATCGAAAAAAAAACAGTAAATACAATGCATATTCACGTTAACTAGTCTTCCTTTGATATAGCAGTTGTTTTAAAAATACTTCCCAGTTTCTTCGTTGACTTGTAAAATAGTGTTATAGTCAAGTATAATTAATGGTATAGCCATTTGTCATCTACATTAGGTACCTATTTGAATATACTACGTATCTATGTATGTAGGTATAAATATACTGTGTAAAAGGCAAAGTATTTATATATACGAGTATATTATCTAATATATACATATAATAATATGAATTTGATTCTATTTAGAATAAGGCCGAGTTGTATACCCAAGGTCAACACTTCGCCTAATAGAAAAAAATCGTTGGACATTACCCACGTTGATACCTTAATCGTTATTATCCTAAAGCTGTTTTCGCGTGAAATCTCCACAAGCCCTGTTTTGGCGCCAGTCTAGCGTCTACGCGACCACGTGACGCCACTGTGTCTGGAGGGGAAAACGTATCGACGTCCTTTTACTACGGCGTCGCCAGGAAAGGACGCCAAAAATGCGCTCACATGTTTTCGGACGCCTCAAGAAATTAGGGAAGCAATAATTACGCACGACTATTAGTTTGAAAATCCGCTATTACGAGGCGTGCGGGTTTAGTGTATTATTCTTGGAAAATCGATTTTTTTATATTATATGAATTCTGACATAATTATAGTATGCACCGGATAAATTGATTTTAACTTTGCGTGTAACGATACCTACAACTATAAAATAGTGGACTTACTCTGGTTGACAATATCCTTTGTGCAGTCAGTAACGCGGCTCGTCTCAGTTATTGAATCATGCAATAGTTTATAAGTATGTAGCATCGATCTAATTTCTAGAAAATATAAATAAAACAAAGTAATTAAGTAGGTACATAAATATTTTAATATTATTTCAATATAGTAGGTACGAAAAATATACAACTATCGCTTTTATTTCTTCATTATTTCACCGCAAACTTTTGATTAGTTACTCATGGCCCTCACAAGGGGGGAGGGGCTGACAGGGCTCTAGCCTGGGGCCCGGGGTCAGAAAGGGCCCAACGAGGTGAGTCGACCAGATAAGTGAGATAAACACACATCACAAATTTGCTTTAATAGAAAAAAATTTGCCTGCGACGCTATTTTCCTTCGATAATGTTTTTTTTTTTAGAATTATTAATAACCATGTCCTTGCTTTTTCGTACAAGGTGGTTGTTAGTAATTTTGAACAATCACAAACACACAGGCTTTGAGAAAAACACATACATGTTTATGTCATGACCGGGAATCGAACCCAGAACTCTCGGGTGGAAGGCCAGCGCCTTACCCACTGCATCACGAGTGTTATTACCAGTGCATGTTATTGTTTAAAATTATGTGGTTGTACGATACATTTTTTAATTGTGTATCGATACTCGATAACTCCATAATTCAAATGGATGTATTAAAATTTACAAAAAAAAAAATACTAAAGATACACATTTATTTTACCGCGTACACGCCGTACACCATTTAAAAAACGCTACTGTAGAGCGTCACACTGCCTTTATCCTTAACGGGGGCCCGCCAAAGATTCTAGCCTGGGGCCCGTTTCAGGATAGTTACTATTCATAAGATAATTGATGAAAAATAGTTTATCGATGCCGTGCGATTTTTTAAGTTTCTTAGGTACACAAATAATTTAATATTATTGTTATACAAACGATTACATACCGATCAATTTTATTTCTTGAATATATCGATATAATCTTTTGATTATTTACTTTTAATAAGATGATTCATGAAAAATAGTGTCATAGAAACCCTGCGGTGTTTTATGTTTTCCTTAAGTTTCCCCTTTATCAATATGAATATCTTGTATTATTAAGTTCAGCTGCCGGAATGAAAGATTATAATTATTGTAATAAATTATGTCAATACCACAGTAAAGTTTGGAAATCCTACTCAAAGTATCTCAATATTGGGTTATGGGTTAAGTGTCTAGGAGCTAATAATCGAGGGCATGTGTGCCGACAAACTCTCTTTAGAATGGGGATCAAAGGTATTTGAAAATAAGATAGATCTTTGAGGCAATTGATGGGGTCTCATTCAATATTTATACTACATTATGTCGATATCCAAATACGTACTCTATAATCTCCTCTATCTCTGAGGTTGTGTTAAAATTACGTTTATTGTATTTATTTTTAAATCTTCATCGTCGATGTTGTTAATTGTATGTTGAACTCGCGTGGTAGACTCCCAGTAGAGAAGGGTGGAGGTAGGCTGTTAAGATCCGACATAAATAGTGCACACTAAACTATGTCAATCAAACGTATTTGTTTTCATTGAACTAAGACTACTATGAGTATAATATAGTGTTTGTTAGTTTTTAAAATCCAATTAAACCCTGCCTAATCCAAGCCACAGTAGATAAAAGTTAAAAAATATTCGTTTATTATGCCATTAAATCATGGATAATTTTAGATATTTATAGATAGCAGAATATTGTTTATCGATTGTGGTTTGGTTCAGACAGGGTTCAATGAATTTTAAAAAACTAACCAACACCATCTCTAATAATATGTAATCTTAATTCAACGAAAACAAATAAGTATGACTGAAAAAGTGTGCACTATTTTTGTCGGATCGCCCATAACATAGCTAAACTATTATGGTTTGATTTAATAGAATTTTAAAAACTAACTAGCACCATCGTATTGTAGTCTTTGTTGAATGAAAACAAATAGTGTTGGCTGACAAAATTGAGTGTGCACTATTTATGTCGGAAATTAACAGCCTACCTCCACCCTTCGCCACTGTAGACTCCTCACTATTCCTACTGTATTTTACCTCTGTACTGCTTCTATAACGTGACATAATGTAAATGTCATATATTATTTTCAATGTATTGCACTAATAAATCATTTTATAATGACCATACTGTGTTAAACTAAATACTAAATTTTTAATTTAATTGTGGTGATCGACATAACCGCAACATACAACGAATATTATTATTTGAGAGATTATAATAAATGTATGCATTTTATCTTTTGCTGGCTCTCACTCGCGTGTGTTGTAAAATTAAGTCAAATTCATATTATTTTGTCGGATACACATGATAGTATTAAGCATTGAATGTACAGTGTCAACCTTTCTCTTAATGTGTTATTTACCAAACCTCTCAATTAGGTGAAAACTGTGAAAACCAAAAACTATACTAGTATACCAAACATCATGTAAACATGTCTTACAAATTGGACGATGTTAGGAAATGGTCACACTATACGTAATAACTTAGTAATTGTGTGTATACTTTCAATAAAATCTTGTGATTGCAAGCTATTTGATAGAAGTTGGAGGGAAATATTTAATTTATGTAGGTACCTGTAAAATAATGAGAGTTGAGGGTCTTCGAGATACATCTGTATCGACCGTAAAGGACCGACATGTTCTGCGTAGCAACAAAACTAAAAAAAAATATAATACCTCGGTCACACTATGAGAGGACAAAAGTACAGTGTTTCCCAGTAAAACAAAATCAATTATAGTTATAGCACTATAGGTAGTTCGGTGCTTATTAATCTCCTTGATTGATAATGCAGCTACACCGAACTTTTCCGGGTAGCAGACGATAGTGTGGAGGAGTTTTGGTGGCACGCCTCGAAAATGACGATTTATTAAATTTAAAAACGATGACGATAAATCTTGAAATGATAACCAAAGCGCGGAATGAACTCCCCAGACAGATTTCAATATATGAAAAAAGTCGCATTCGCTCTTATAAGTGTTTTCGGTACAACGTATTACTGTCAGCAAACATTTTCAATTATGAAATATATTATAAACCCGTATAGAAATCGTCTTACTGAAAAAAATTCGGAAATGTGCATCAAATTAAAAACTTCAAACTATGAACCAAATATTTAGGTGTTAACTTCCAAAATTGAACCTCAAGGGAGGTTTTTATAAAGGCGTGTATTAATTATTATAGTCAAATAAAATTGTCTTGCAATATATTTACTAGTTTTATTTCTGTGGCACGCCGAGTGTCCACTACTTTGAATTAGGTACCTGTTTTGTGACACGCCAATGCATTTGAGTTGCCTGCCGACCGCTGCTCTAAGCCATTTTTCTCTACACAAGTTCCAATCATTTCACTCTATTTTGGTATTTACTATCAGATTTATTTGACTTAATAAAAGATTCTGCTGTATTTCTTATCTTTGGTTGCCGCATATAGATTACGGACACAATGCTGTATTTTACAGAGTATCGTCAGGTAGCGTGACTGCTGGCAATCAGGAAAGTATTGATCATGTTACGTTTTTGGACGAAATTGAGTCAAACGATTTAAAATATTTAACTCTACGCAATAGATAAAATACACCGATACCTTAATGGATTATGTATACATTACTAGATATTATAATTTCGTACAGCGTTTTCCATTTGGTGGGTCGCATAAAACGTATATCAGAATTATCTAAAAGTTATATATTTTTTTATTGAAATAATTTATTTATGTTTGGTTTATTGGACGTATGGGTGCATTGTTTCAAATTGGCAGATTGTTTTTGGGTATTTTCGAAAGGCGAGACAACACCACCTTCATGCATATGAATACTGAATATCTGAATACTGTACGTGCGCGTCATGGTCATGTTTACACACTTAAATTTTTCATATATTATAATATTAGCAAACGACATATCCCTCAGAATGGATTTAAAAAAAATACTAAAAACAACATAATATGTACGTTTGTAGCTTGAAGTTAGACTATAGTTTATAATGATCATCATTGAGAATTATACTGAGTTTTTCTCCCCACGATATAAAATCGAATTGTAATAAGGATAATATTATGGGCCTCTACAGAGTGGAGATTGTACCAACAAACATTCACGAGAAATGTGTGTTATATTCATGGGGCCCACATCGTGAAGCGGGCCCCCCTACCTATCGCAAAGGATAAAGGCAGTGTAACGCTCTACAGTAGCGTTTTCCAAATGGTGTACGTGCTAAAATTAATGTGTATGTTTAGTGTTTTATTGTATATTTTAATACATCCATTTGAATTATGCAGATGTCGAGTATTGGTACACAATTAAAAATTGTATCGTACAACCACATAACTTTAAATAATAATATTACTGAAGGAAAATAGCGCCGCAGGCGACTTTTTTTACTATTAAAGCTATTTTTTTATGTGTGTTTATCTCACTTATCTGGTCGTCTCGCCTCGCCGGGCCCCCAGGCTAGAGCCCTGTCAGCCCCCCCCCTTGTGGGGTCCATGGTTATATTTACCTACAGCAATGAGTCTTTGCACTGGTTCAAATCCCACGTTGAAAAAACTACATACATTTTTTGACACGCCGTTTCGAACCCGCGGCTCACAGCTGCTCTACCAACCAGACCAACGTGGGTACAAACATGTCACAATGCTTCATGTCAGGTATTAAATATGATTAAGTAGATATTGCATATAGATTGAAGTTGAATTGTATTTTTTATGAATCTTATCTTCGCTAGTAAACTCCATTCATGTAGGTAGGTACCTAATTGTAAAATCTATAAAATGTGAATGTGTACATATTGTCAAAATAAGTTAATATATACTTATACATATTACATACATACCAATTCAATACCTGTTCAACAAATTAAATATCACTTATATGCCCACTACATTAGTAGGTATATACATAATTATTATCATCATAGGTTTTGTAATAAATTTAATGTTTGTATGTTATGAGCTAGTGTTTTGGGGACTAGTACCTTGGCGATATCATAAAAATATTAACGCAATATTACATACATCGACATAAATTACTGTAACTAACGCTCGCAGTCAATAAATCATCATCACTTCTCAGAAAAGATTTAGAATTAAAGTTGGGTTTCGGGAATTCTCGAGAAATTTTCGAGATTTTCTATTCCCGAATCTCGAGAATTGAAATTTTTAACATTTCGGGAAATCCCGGATCTCGAGAATCTTTTCTCGGGAATGGGGATTTTTTTATTATCAAATATTAATTGAAAAAACGATTTTCTATATGTAAAAAGTAAATAGAAAACACAAAACGTTCAAAGACTGATCGGGGCATTTAACGCAATTAAGCCAACGTCAACTCAAAATGAGCGCAACTTTTGAAACATCAGGGAATTTTGTGTCTCAAAAGCGTACGCGATTGACAGTCTGTGTTTTTTAAAATCCTATTTTAATAAGTAATGTTTCAACTTATTTTTGTTTTCCTACTTCTATTTTATTTGTCTTACATAAATTATAAAAATCATATTTTTTGGAATTTGTCTGTTTTTACACTGATTTTAGGATTTCTACAGGTTTTTTTTTTAAATTTCGCGATATTTCGAGAATTCTTTTCTGGAAATCCCGAATCTCGAGAATTCAAAATTTCATCATTTCGGGAAATCCCGAATCTCGAGATTGAGATTTTCTCGGGAAATATCCAACTCTACTTAGAACTCATTGTAATTAAGCGCGTCACAGAAGTCAATCAATTCATTAAAACAGTTCTGACTATTAATTAATTCTGACTCCACAAAACGTAAACTTAATAACTAAACAACTACAAATTGGTGACCCCGATGTTTAATATTATCACATAGGTAGTACGTTATCGATCCTTTTTGATGATGCTTCTCATCTACAGAATCTATGGACCACACGCCACTGCTACCTATCAGGTCCGCGAAAACGTATACTGAAATATATCGTGTCGCGGCTATGTCAAGTTTGGAAAACACTGAGTTAGTGGGTTTACTATCAATAATTGTGTGCATAACCTATTTTATTTCGTATATTCGTATAATATAAACTTGCACTGAAATATTATAAATTATAATGCTAGTGGGCGTAATTTCATTTTTTATTTGTGTTGTGTTAAAACGTACCAGCTGTTATTTTACAGAAAATTTCGTAAAACATAGAAAAAAAGATTTCACCTTTGAGATGCTGAACCAACATTGGACTCGCATGTAAACAATAGATAGCTATTAATTTTTCCATAACTTTTGAAATCTAAAATATTTTCGAGAAATTCTATAATTTATGTTACTTTTTACATAATACATCATTTCAAGATTGCTTTAATGAATCAATAAAAATCAACATTTAAAATTTAAATGATTGTCATTATTATTATCGCATTGTTAAAAGCAAAGTATTCGTCGTAAAATATGAACGCATTTATTTTTGAATTCGGTGAAAATGATAACGTACTATTTGATGTTTAATATATACGTACTTTTATTGGGAATGGTTGTTAGTCATTCGCCCAATGCATTGGGATCTTGTATCTTGCATTGAAAAACGATGTAATTTATCAGATACACCCACGGCTTCAGGAATACTCGGGACCTGGGAACACGGAATTAAACTGAAATATCTAACGGGTGTGGAGTAACAGGCAACTCGAGTGTGAAATAATATGGGATAAACTTAAACACGTGTCAAGAATACGTCATTCTAAGTTTGTACTTCGTTCTGACAACTGCTCTCGTTTTATGCATTAACGCCCATTCAATATTGGTGTATTTGAAGGTTGCAACACACTATTGCACGTATATTTAATTTTCGTAGGCCACTCATACATTCAAAACATTGCTTCAAAATGTAGCGTATTGAGGTATAGCCTATCTGAATTATATGTTTTAATCTGTTCTGTGCTCGTCGTATCGTCTCATCGTTAAACGTCATGTCGTTAGATATAACAGTTTAAATATTTTATGAAATACTGCAAACCACGTACAATGTCGTACGTTGCAATGTTTAACCACCCTTGGGTTTTACTCCACAGTCCACACATCATAATATAGACAACACAGAACAGATAATAAATATAATACCGATAGGCTATATTATGTTGATGCAGGATTTTTGAATGTGTAAGTGTCCTACAAAAATGAAGCGCGCATTATGAACGTGCAATAGTGTGTGTAATACACCAACATTAAATGAGCGTAAATGCATAAACCGATAGCAGTTTTCAGTATTCGACGTACAACGTATTCTTGACACGTGTGTAAGTTTAACCCGGATTCTTCCTTACTCGAGTCGGTTACCTGCTATCGCCTTACCCGTTAGGTATTTCAGTTCCCATTATTTCTGAGTTCCCTGATAGACAAGCTCTTGCGTATATTACCGTAGTTTATAGAGTAAAGCAAAGGTTTTAAAAATGTGCGTTTCGGTGCCTCCAGGCATTCGCAGTTTGAACGTTATTGGCTGAATAAATTGCGGACTAGTTTTTTGTATAATATCCGTATTGTTTACCTTCGTTTATATGTATAATTATATTCATTTTCTTTTGTGTTAGTTCTCCGTGCCTTTCTCTCACATTACACTTTTTATTAATTTAAGTAAACTCAGTCAAAGCTCACTTGAGACAATGGCTCGGCGAAATAACCTGCATCGATTATTAAGTATGACAGTGGTTTCCAAATTTTATGTTACTACGCCTCCCTTTTAAGAAAATCTAATCTTGGCGCCTCCCCCTTTATTTCATGAAATAATACAGACACCTTTTTAAATAGCCAAAAATGTACTACTTAATTTAATACATCAAAGAAAAAAAACTTTATCAAGTATAAAAATAAACAAGATTTTACTAAGTACTTTTATTAAGCATATTCATTTTTAAATTAATTTGTTTTTCATGCGATATATGTGCTTAGCACAAAGTGGTCTTTTTCTACTAAACGGGGTCGATATTTGGATTTCATTGCAGCTAATGCAGAAAATCCCGTTTCGCATAAAAATATGATGTTACGAATGGTATAGCAGTACCTACTTTACTTACAACTTGCAGTGCTTTTCTTGACAAAGTATTATAATTATTATTTCTTCACTTCGATTCAATCAAAATTGAACTAAGGTTTTTTTTCAATGAATTATCACATGGTAATTCTAATTTTTTCCTTTTCAATAGTAGTCAACCCAAATTCATCAACGTTCATTGACAAATGGATTCTATCATGGGCCCCACATCCTGAAGCGGGCCCCCAGGCCAAAATCTAACCATCGCTGAGATTAAGGGCAGTGTCGTGCTCTAAAGTAGTGTTTCCTAAATTATACACGGGGGTTATCATTTAAGTACCTATAGCAATCATCATATAGGTATCACATCAAATTGTAATCCACAACTACATATTTAAAATATTTAATAGTTTGAAACAAAGTAGCGTCTAAAGACTTTTTTTTTAACTATTGGATTAAATTTGTAATGTCTGTTATGCCCGAGCCCCAGGCTCTTTATGAACTATGCATTTGCAAACTGAAAACCTGTGGCTAAATTTGTGTTAAACTTTTCGCGCCTCCCTTTGCAACACTCAGCGCCTCCCAGTTTGGAAATCGCTGAAGTATGATATCTTTTTAATGAAACAACTTCTATTTTCGTCAATGAATCTAATCTTAAATATGTTAAAACATTCATTCGCCTACCATATGATAAATCATTGCATTGTGTTCCTGTTTAATTTCCATGAAAATATTATTATCTCATGAGACCGACATAGGTATAGGTATACCAACACAATGAATTCAAATTGAAAAAATAATAATATGAAAGATTGATTAAGAGGCGTTTTCGGATGATGACAAACAATATTTTGTCGTTTATTACTTTGATGCACTATACAGTGTTAGCAAACCTTTTTACGTGCTCGTGCCAAAATTTCCCAAATATTATTTTTTGACTGACGTGCCGAACAGTTTTTTTATGTGGAAAAAAATACTTTTTATGAATTCTATTGTGTTCTTGAGATTCTATCTTTCATCGTGTTTCTAACCGAATGCACATCTTTTATTATTTGAATATTTTTTTCCTTCAAAATTTTCAAAGTGATCACGGGAGCATTTTAACCACACTTCATTCATATACTCCCTATAACTGAATGGTTTTCCATTTTTAGCGATTATGTTTGAGGCAAAATAACGAGCAACTGTTATATTTGAATGTTTGCCGATAAAATTCATTAGGTTTGCTGATTGAATATTTTAATTTTAAATTGCCCTATCAATAAATTCTTTTTGTTAGTGATTTTTGGTTTGTCTCATAATACATGGCATTAATGTCAAAGGCAGTGTTGCGAGCCTAAATTTTGTATGGGTGTACGGAAAAATGAAATATAAATGAAGAGTCCGGAAATACTATGCACAAAAAAAAAATTGTAAATCGTTCACGTGCCAGCTAAATTTTCGTACGTGCCACCTCTGGCACGCGTGTCATAGGTTCGCAAACCTTGCACTATGCTACGTCTTTCATTATGTCATCGATTTGAATAATATTATTAGAGCTAACGTCTTTAATTTCAACTGTTATTTTTGTATAGGCTGAATCCATATGGCGAAAGACAATAAATCATTGTAAAAGTCAATTAAAGAAATAACACTCCAATGTCAATATTACCGTTATATGTATGCAATCAATTGCCAATCATACATGTATGTAAATGACAATTTCTTTCAATCAGACCAATTATTATTCAATTATTGTATGGGTTCGCATTGCTATTTATGTATAAATTTTTCAATGTACTACTTTTTAACTTGTGTGTAATTACCCAAGTAATTTAGATGTCATCTCAGATGTTAGACCTAAAAAAGGGACTACCTTGATAATATTTCGTGGTGGGCGGTTTGCGCAACTGATTCTCGGTCTTGATTATTTCGCGGCTTAAAAATATTTTTTACCAATTTGTTTTAGGTTTGAGATTCTCCCCTTTAAACATAAGTGCCTATTTTAAGTAGTCATTTATTTGTTTACTGTTTATCACAATAAATGACATGGCTGGTTATATAACATTTATTTAAGACATAATTGTATTTATTCAGCTACTAATAACGTTAGTAGATCAAGTCTGAAATACGTATTTTATGCAAAAAATAATTAGAATGGATCTTTGAATATTCGTTGAAAAACGAGAGGTTATGTTAACCATAGTAGAGAATTTGTACATGGACTAAAATCATGTTTTAATTTTGTTGTAACGAATCAGGTCACTTTTTGGTGCTTCCAAATACTGTGTTAATTAAGTAATTATTTAGGCATGTGAGTTTGTTTTTGAACAACTCAATTATAACAGATACATGTACATGAAGATCACTTATTTACTAATTACGCTAATGGAATTTTACTTAGCAGAGAATAGTTTACATTACATGTTTTCGTATATTTATATTTTCTGAATATAGAGCCTGTATCTAAAGGGCTACTAAGGCCATTTTCCCCACATTCTGAAGCGGGCTCCTATCCCTAAGGCAGTATGATATTCTACCTACAGTAATGTTCCCCAAATATTATGTATTCCACAGAACCCCTGAGTTCCGTGAGGTAAAATTAAGGATATTATTGTATGTATTTAAAGCGATTTTTGTATGTTTTAATTAACTAAATCCACTTAAGTTATCGACTTGGTCGGCACTCATCTTCACATTATGAAGTACTGACCGCGACCCCCTTTTGTGGTAGTTATGCTACCCTTCGTCATATTGGATAAATAACCATTTTTATTAGTTAATACACTCATATGAAATACACTAAAAATAATAAAGAAAATAAAATTATACACGTGCATTATCATTATTTAATTATATCAATCACCAAATTGCATGGCATAGCTATTATAGATTCACCAGTAGATATAATACGTTTTACCAGCTGAGTGAGGGCGCCACATACTATTATTTTATGTATCATTTCACACTTTTTATCCTGAGATGACCTTAGTTCTAAATTCGAACACCTGATGATTTATAATGGTATATTGTATACATCCTACATATTATTTTAAAATGTTATTACCTATTATTTAGGTAAAAGCAAGCTTTAAGTTAATTATTAAACCAACTAAAGCAAATAATTAGATTAGTTTAAACTGTTTAAAGTCATTTCTCATTGCAGTTTCGTGTTTAGAAAGGCGTACATATGTGTAAGTAAGAACTGCATCAACAACAGATCGCCATTAGTATTTTTATAAGCAATATACTCGTATTCAGTTTGACAAAGTAAAGAATATTATTTTATATAGGTATTTAGCAACCCTTGAGTAGTCAGTCAATTTTGTATATTATGCCGGGTCCACACTGGCAACATGTCGCCGGCAACTTCGTTAAATTTTACGATAATTATCATACTTATTGTAAAATTTAACGAGGTTGCCGGCAACATGTTGCCAGTATGGACCCGGCATTATGTAGTTCGGTTAGTTAGGCGACTAATACGTCATTTGCACTTCGTTTGAAAACTTTTTGGTAATAATCAATACCAACGCAATTTATTTTTATGTACTTACCTATATATTTATACGTAAAATGTAGACACACGTCTCATTATCGTTAACTCTTTCGGTAGTACCTATATAATAATTCTAACATTTAGGTTGATTTACTTCCATTCAGGCGCTCATAGTGGAGTAGAGTTGAAGTTAGTTCGCTCGGTCCTCGGGTCACGGGTTTGAATCCTATGGTCGAGTCAAATTCACATGTTGAATTTTTCGATAAATGTGATCGTTTGATTCCATGGGTGCAAAATATTAAATGATTAGTAAAAAAGGTACTTCTACAATGTGAAGATTTTGTATTTTTGTAACTTACTAAAATATCGTACAATTAGAGTCGGGCAGGATAATAATGAATTGACGAATATGTAGGAAGCGGACCCTTTGCGTTTTTAACGAAATTATTTTTTGATCTTTGTTTATGTGAAAACAGTGTTAATAATTTTATTATTATGACATATTTTTTTGAAATGCTAGTTTCTAGAAAAAAAATTAAAACTGCCATCTTGTCAGCTTGTTTTTAACCCTATTTGGCATTTTATGTGAATGACCGTTGGCAACAGTGTCCCAGGGACAGGACCTCCAGAATCTCGGCGTCGCCAATTAATTCATGAATCGATCGATGTATACCTAGGATTAATGTTCACGCGGTCACCTACTGAATTATATTATCAATTAAAAAACACAAGTAGCAGCGGCTCGCATACGTTCAAAGATCGTCTCTAAATTGGTTTAATTGACGACAGCTACCAAAAAGATAGCAAAATTGACATTTACTGTCAATTAAAACATTTAATTTAAAAAATACACGGGGCCATACTAATTAATGTCTAAATCAAGAAATGATTCACCAAATAAGGATCACAATATCTCTCAATCAACACTGTTCGTTTACTACAAATGTTCACTGTTCACTGTTCGTATCTACCAACTTAAATAATCTATTTTTACTTCTAAACAGGAGCTATTATAACCCCAGTGAGTTTGTTATGCTTTAGTTAGGCAACCTACCTATTTTCTACTCAGTTTATGAGAAATGAGCATCTTTTTTCAATTTTCAGTATAATTTAATAACAGAGTGGCAGGTTTAAACTCTTCGGAGGCCCCCTTTGAATTTTTCTCACGACTCCGTTGCGTCATGTTGCGTTAGGGAAACGCGCATCTGCTTAGAATGCTGTTTTATACTGATTCTCGTATGCTTCGTTTAGTAACAAACATGATAATTTAGGTTACACGTAAATTGTACGTAAAACATTTCACTGTGGCACAGCTCTCCCTGAGCTTTCTTATCGGAAAGAGATGACGTAGGTATACTATAATTATGGTCTCCAATTTTATTAGATTCATTATGAACAATTATATTTAAAGAAATATATTAAATTTTCATAGCTGATTTGGCAAAATTCATGAATAATTCAAGAATGAAATCCTAACCTAACAACTAATCCAGTATATCGGCTATTGTCAAAATTTATTTGCTGCTGGCTTCCTGTAAAGTGTAAACCGACAAGAACCGTGTTTTATTTAGACGTGAATTTTATGTTAGTACTATACTACTCAAATAGGTTGGGCGGTCTTTAATATACGGCCATATATTTCCGATACAACATTCCACGGCGAAGTGTGCTACGGCGAACTGCATACGTACGAGTTTCCGGACACGGATAATATTTAATTATAGTTTTTTTTTTATCAGCAAGTTTCTTCTGATAAGTAACTAACTACTTACCTAGTAATAAATCATTTGAATTCTCAAATTCTTTACTCAGCCTGCGTGGTATTGACTGAGGCCGAGTGAATTAAAGGTAATGAGGCCATGCATGTATCTACACCGCTAATCACTGACGTAACGCAACTCATTTATGCCATTTTTCCTACTTGTAACTAGATAATTTACTTAGATAGTAAATATTAATAATGCGCTGTTGTTCCGCTGCTGCAGTGTTGCCATGTCTACTGAAATTTCAGTAGATCTACTGATATTTTTGGCAATATACTGAATCTACTGATATTTTATGAAATCTACTGATATTTCTTCATTCTACAAAATTCCCACCATCCGGGAAAAAAACGAGCCGTCTTTGAAAATTTGGGAACCTGCGGCCCACGGCTAAATTTTTCTCCTAAAAAAACGAGCCGACTATGAAAAATTGGGAACCTGCGGCCCGCGGCGAAACATTTTTCCTAAAACAGAAATCTACTGATATTTTGTCGAATCTACTGATTTTTTTTTACACATTCTACTGAAATTTCAAATTTGACTTGGCAACACTGCGCTGCTTTTCGGTAAGTGACGTTACAGCCAATAACGGTGTTTAATTAAAGTGTATAACATTCATGACAATACTTATATATCCACTTTTCTAGTTCAAAATACCATTTTGAGAGTCGATCTATACTAAAACATTTTTGTCAACATTGATTTAACGTTGGGAAAATGTATAAGTAGTGTTCAATAGTTTTACAATATTGCTTAACATGCACGGTTTTACGATATATTCAAAACCTATTTGACATTTGTTGTATATAATTAATAACAGTTGACAACTGTGACACCCCCGTATGGTCCCCATTTGGGGATGTCTTTGTGTATCTGGAGAGGCCCGAATCGGTATCAAATCTAACAAATAGTAAAGCGCTGATTACGAAAATAAATAATAATAATAGAGCCGAGCCGGCAATGCCGTAGATTATGACCGTTGAAATATTGCAATGTCGCCGTTTTTCGACAACGTCTTTCGTTGAAAGCAAAACACAAGATGGCGGCAGAACGCTGCCAACAGCCAAATCGCAAGCGCGTACATTTCGTCCTCCGTAAAATAAATTATTAAAAATGTAACTGTTATATAATATTAACTTAAATATACCTTGCCGTTTCCAAAACAATTCCGGTGTGTTATTTGTTCACCTCCACTCCCGAATCCAGACGAAAAACCAGACAACAAAATAAAAGTGACAGTTTTCCAAAATGGAGGAAAATGATACAACATAGACTATAGATACATCTAGACGCCACCCGTTGCATTGCTAAATGAAGCTGCGTGCCGTGCGTTGGGTTTGTGGGCGAGCGAACGCATTCGTCTACAAATGTTTTGTACTTGCTCCAGCTCCGCTCCGGATAAAATATTTTTATGTACTATATGTATACAAATGTTAAAAAATAAGTAGTTTTGAAATAAGGTTTATTATTCATCCTTTTCATTATTAATTATTGTATTAAACAAAAATCGCCCGACAACAAATGGTCTTTCAGTATCTGCCTCTTCTGTCAAAAAAGTGAGGTTATTTATCACTCGGTAGTATTGCCGTATTTTAAATAATTTCAGTGTTGCAAAGTGTTAAATATAATCTTATTTTCATTGCATTTTAGTACGAAAATTTAATTATAAAAAAAAAACATCCGGAGAAGTGGAGCACTACAAATTTTTGGTGCTCCGGTTAAAACCCCATTGCTCCACTGCTCCGAGCTCCGCTCCAACGCTCTGCTTGTCACATCCAATTGAAAACTAAAATTATTTATGTGGAAAACTTTTTAAAATTCTCGTAGAACATGACGTATGCTTGATCAAAAAATGTCAAATATTATGAGTATGACGTACATAGTAAGTCTATGCGATGGTGCCCACAGAACGCGTCGAGCGGGCGAAGTCGGCGTATTCATAACCATAATCACACGTAGAGATGCCGCGCATTACCCTTCACCTATGTAATAAGCGGCCCAAGCAGCACAAAACAATTATTTTTACAGCGTCTCTCATAACAAAGCAATAAAAATATTATATTATTTCGGGGCTTGTAATAAATATTTACGACGACATTATTCAACCAGCGAAATATAATGACACGGAATAAAATAAAACAATGGGTTCTCTGTTATTAAATAATTGCTTTTGGCCCGTCGATCGACAACGCCTCAAGCAGCGTAATTTTGGTAGCCGTGTTCAATGAATGGACTTCTTTGTATTTTCATTAAATCGTATCGCCGAGAAGCGAAAAACGGTGACTCATGCGGCAGGCGGCGCGCAAGGCATCGTTAAGTCCAGTGGGCGCTGGCGTATTTGATTACGTTGTATTTTTGATGATTTACGCGCCACTTGTAGAAATTTTGCGCGAGCGCCGCACTCGCTGCGTCAATGGGCTTTATGCCTATGACTCGTTGATATATTATGAAAACTAATCTATACAACACCAAAATAATCCTGCCATAAAATCTCTTAAATCAAAACATTATGGATAGCGGGATTATATTACCATACTTCATACCAAGGTTACTATGATCTAGCTGTAATGAAAAATTAGCATAGTCAACCCACATAATATTTGTTTTATTTTGTCCATGATAATAATGTTTATGTAACCGGCCACATGAAAAGTATATTACTATTTTAACTTCCGTTACTAGATACTAGGGCAGTCATGGCGAACCCATGGTACGTGAGATGATTTTGCATGGCACGCGAATGTTTTATTTTAAAGAGAGAAAAAAATACAAAAAAGTTTTACAAATATACGTACCTAAGTACATATAATATTAAAAAATAATGATGACATATTCATGCGTACTATTTTCTTCAGTTTTTAATATTATTTTTACCAACACAGACCTCATCAGGCAACGGGGGAAAGCCGCGCCGCCACACTCCTCAATACCTCTTGGCTCAAACATAATCGCTAAAAATGGAAAACCGATCAGTGATTGGAAATATATTACAAAATAAGTGTGGTTAAAATGCTTCCACGATCTCTTCGAAACATTTAAATTTTATTCAAAGGATAAAAGATATGCCTTCGGCTAGAAACACTGTGAAAAATAGTATCTCAGGAACCCAATTGTAATTTTTATTAAACTTTTTAATAGCATTCTGAAAAACTATTTTCCCCATGAAAAACTGCTCGGCACGGTGAGACAGTCGAAAAAGAATCTTTGAGATATTTTGGCACGCATACGTAAAAAGGTTTGCTAACTCTGTACTAGGGTTTGCAATCCCGTAATCTCGGCCGATTTCTTATTCACGAAATCTTGGTATTCCGTGATTAGTTTTTTGACAAGAATAGCGCATTTTCATTCATTTCATAACTACTACGGAAGGAAAGTGACACTTGACACATAGTTAAATCTATGGTACTTTAATGAAGTCGTATAATTTTAGACAAATCTTTTTTTAATTTATGTTTTTAATTTGTGTATTAATGTGTTTTTTTCTCGTTATTACTTCCTAGTATAATACCTAATTGGGAGTGTAGGCTCATGTCTTAAGATTTTTCAAAAAAGTTTTGAATTTCGTTGTGTAGGTATGTCATGTAGGTATATTTTTTTCAGTATTACGAGATCGGCATTTTCTTTTACATGACAATAAAATATTTGGGCACGCAGTCGTAATAAAAACGTTTCTAATGCGTATCTTTTTGTATGAGTTTTTTTATTGAAACTATGGTGCAAATACTGAAAAAAAGGTCCGGGATTGTAATCCCTACGACTTACCTAAGTACTTCAATAAGTCATAAAATTAAATATTGAATTGGCTCAAAATTAGCCCCCAAAGGGCCTAACGTGACATACAATCACGTCGAATAAAACACCTACAATTGACGACTCGACTTAAATCCAGGCTCCGTGTTTATTTGTCCTGTCAAAAATGTCACATTACTGTCACGCCATGTGGAAAGATTGCGATAGCCTTCAAGCAAATAGTAGGTAGGTCATAGCGCAATGCTTACATAACAATCAGACTACTCACATAATGGGCTTATAGTTGATATACGACTTGTCGCGTGTTATAAATTTAGAAAATTATATTAATAGTAAACAGAGAATCGTAAACCAAAGGCACTTTAAAATTAGGGTTGAATCACACCCGCCGCAAGACGTGGTCGATTCCTACCGGAAAAATACATACCAAACTGCAATATTGTTCAATTCTCATTTTGCGAAAATACGGTTATGTTTTTTCTGGTGGGAATTTGCGGCTGGCATGCAATTACTTGCGTGCCACGCAATGACATTATTAATGGACGATGTACTCAGTACAGTAGCTAGCAAGTAAATTCGCCCATAGTGACATTCGCAAGTGCATAGGTAGACGTCACGCAATATCCATTATGCGATATCATGCATCAGGAATTTATAGCAATATTCGTTTGAGCGAACCTGTTCGAACCGAACCATTCGGCAGACCCGACAAAAGGTTTCGGGAATTTATAGCAATATCACCTTTATTGTAATGGCGTTAGAACAGATTATGCCATTCGGCAGACCCGACAAAAAAAATGAATGTCATTTTTTTTCCAGATGCTTCGTCCATATTAATGTCATTGGTGCCACGTAATCCATATTCAATTTCCCTTACCCCAATCTCTTGAGATGCGATATGGACATTACAAACGTAACATATTTTATTGTATCGTATCGAAAGAATGACCTTTTATGGAAAACATGCTCTGTTTCCTTTTTTAAGTCCTCTATTTTTTGCCTTCACCTGAAAGTAATAATTGAACCTATTTTTATTAATTGTTATACAAGAGAAAGTATCAATACCGCTAGGCAGGGGCAGCTCTAATTTAAGGGTTCATAGGGTCCATCACCACATCCATACCATGCCAAAAATGTACGTCAGATATTTTTATTATTGGAGATAATACCTCACACCTACTTCATTATATGATTAAATGAACTACTTAAGTATTTAATTATTTATTTTTTAGAGATTAGATTATATAGAGAGACGCTATTTTATAGAGATATTTACTACTATAATACAAACAAATAAAGCAATGGTTGTAAATTATGTAATAAAATAATTATTACGAGTTAATAAAATAATTAATTAAATTAAATACCCACCATTTCGCGGTGGAACCAATGTACCAATTAAGTAAGCTATGGCGTCTATTTTTCGCTGACCAGGATGACTCAGTTCCACCCCGTCGTCGCGGTACAAATCTCGTTCTACAAAGGAAGCGAATGCATTAGCGTTAGTATACGCATACCGGGGAGCGATTCAAATAACCCCGAGGTGAGTAAAAGAAGGTCGCTGTATGTCGTTGTTCAAATCCGATAATGGTAAATGTATAATAATTGGTATTATTAATTTAGTTAATGTTTTTAAGCACGCTTTTTAGTTATGATTAAGTAAAGATTCAGATACTCATATTATTTATTCTGAAAAATAGCTGATTTCTCGTTAATAAATTCATATTGTTATAAGTAGCTTGCTTGGTAATGTTAATGTATAATATGAGAAGTAGGTAGCTATAGTATAGTAGTATAGTATGTATGTTTAATAATTCATAGTTAAACCCCACCACGTAGAAAGTCGTCGAAATCATATCGAAAAGTGATTGTCTAAAAGTGTCAGATGAACATTATAAATATTTTCTCCCCTATCTGTCTTTGTGTGTTTTTTAAACTATGTAATAATAATAACACATTTAGGTTTAATATAAACCCGGTAAAAGATAATGTTGACAAATCACTTTGAATTGTATTGTAAGTCCTCTAAATGGAAAGTACTACGCCACGCTATGTAGGCTAAATTATTCTTGTAATCTTCGTAATCAAGTGTAAATTACAATTTCATACAAATGAGTTTTACTACATTTGTATGTAACCCATAACTTCATTAGATAAATATTAGATTGGTACTATCTACTTTGAAATAAAATAATAAAGAAGCTCGTTATTTGAATGTTCTTTTATGTTATATTTTATGATAAAAAACAGTTTTGTTACGTTTTTCAACATAATGTATTATCGATTTACTTACTTACATTAAAAGATAATATACTTGCCAAGCTAAATGATAATTATACTTATGCTCACTATGGATACTTATGAAATTGAAAGTTTAAATACAATAGTTTTTTTTTAACATTTTTTTATTTGAATATTTTTCTACACCCACGTCAAAAATACGAGTTTGAAGAATGTGCCTTCACAATTATAATATTTTCTTAAATGGACAATACCACTTTCACGAAATAACGAATAATACAATAAATTGAAAGTTTATGCTAATAAAAGTCAATCGGATTTATTGGCTCTTTAATTTTTGATTGGTCCAAACTCCGTAGTGTTAATTTCCTTAACTTCAGCCACATGAGAACTAGAGTTACGCGAATGTAGCAACTTATTATAGTACCTAAAAGTTACATTTTTTGCTATGTTTCACCCCATCTTCAAAAAAAACACATGGTGGCTGATATTACAAGATAACGTAGTTCACATAAATATCACGGATACATTGCCATGGTATGGTGGGTGGTAAGTATTGATCAACGGCGTGCGGTGACTTTAGTTTACAGAAATTCTGTTTGAAAAATACATATTTATCTACTAAGTATTTATTATATATTGTTTAATGAAGATTACCTACCTAATTGCCGCATGCACAGATAAGTTAAAGTAGTTTTGTGTGATTGATTTACTACAGATTCGTAACTTTGCGATGTTCTATTTCGATGATATTTGCATAATAATATACATTATACAGCATGTCGATAATAACAATCAACCAAGACCATGAAATCACGCAATAAAGGTATAATTTTATTGAAAGTAATTTATCGAATATATCTGGGGATGCCCCGCGTCTACGGCAAGTATGGACCGAACGCCACTGGTGTTGATATACTTATATTCTGTTATTTCTCCTATAAATTAAAATAAATAGAGGCTCAAAAGATAACATAACCCGCGGATTCTGTCGTCGTACTGCCGAGCTTTATTAGCTCACCTTGTTAAAAAAATCAGTCCATCCAGTTTTCCCACCAAAAATGGATTTTCTGTTCTTAAGTCGAGAGCTTTTAAGCTCTCTTTACAAACTTTCTTATCAAACTAGACTTTTCTGACTAGAAGTCATATCACTTTTTCACAGAAAATCTAATAAATTACTTTCATTTGGTTTATTGCCGTGAAATCGTATTGTCCTGAAGATGCAAATCTCAAAAATGTAATACGATTTTTAAAATAAAGGACAGAACTGGGCTTTTCAGATAAAAATACCTAAATCTAAAATACACCACGGCCAAATAAATTGGAAGGCTACCGTATGTATATTCCGAAGCTGGAGAAATGGCGTGACGAATGCTTTATACTCCGAGACTGGATCATGATAATGAACACACTCAAACGTATTGTCGAAGGACTTTTATCACATATAAAAATTGTCATTCTATGTTTATGTGTTTCTACTTTCATATACGACATGGGGAAAATGTAATGTTGTTTAATTGGGCCAGCTCTAATGATAACCGTTCAGAACCGACATGTAGAAATTATAATTGTGATAATGAACGTGGTAAAATCGATATTTTAATGTTGACGACACGAGACATTGCTATATTTATTATGTATAACGTAAATTATAAATGTTTCATTTATCAGGTCAGGTGCAACACGATATAATCCGCATTCTGTATACTAGTGTATACGAACGAACATGAACTACATGCCCATATAATAATAGTTAAAGGTTAAAAAAAATGTCCGCTAGACATGCTTGTTGATTATTGAGTATTGACAGTGAAGTGACTTATCGTAATTTTATTACACACTGAATATTATGTAGTTTGAATTAAAATCTTAACCTGTTTATCATTGCCACAACAATGTGTACAAAATGCGTTAAGTCACTGTACAACTCGTTACATTTTGCAGAATAAACACACTTTTTTGTTATTGGTTTTATTTATATTTATAGTATTTATTGGAATTCAGTTTTCGTGTTACAATTAATTAATTGCTGATTACAACATGTGCAATCTCATTAGTTGTAGCACCCGGTTACGTGTAAATTTTACGTAAAACATTTCACCGCGGCACAGCTCCAATTTCATTAGATTCGGTATGAACATTAATTCAATTTTCATAACTGATTTTGGCAAAATTCATGAATTCAAAAATGAAAACCTAACCTAACAAATAATCCAGTACCATCGGCAATTTACAAAATTTATTTGCTACTGGGTTCCTGGAAAGAGTAAACCGACAAGAACCATGTTTTATTTAGACATGAATTGTATGTCAGTACGACCCAAAGAGGTTGGACGGTCATAAGTATAAAGAAGATTGGCAATTGAAGGACCCAAAGTCATTAAGAACTTCATTCACTTATATTCATATATTGTGTTATGTTTAAAAGAAATAACTAATGTTTTTTTCTCATTTAAAAAAAAATATATTTACCAACCTTACAAAATAAACAAGTGTTCCGTTAAAATTTCCGGATTTGCGTAACAGGAAATGTTTGGGATACCCTGAAGTAGATAATATAATATTTCTGTGTTGTCAATACCTTGCCGCCATACGAGTGAATGAATCAATTTACTTTTCCGGTGTTCTAAATATAGTCAATTTTACCATATATTCAAATACAAATTGAATATATTATTGTCTTGGTCTTGGTGTTCAAAATTAATTTGTGGACAAACTACGAAAAATAACCCAAGTTTTAAATTGTTTTTTATTTCTAATCCCCCTTATTTTTTACAAGAAATTATTGTACATAATTGTAATCAAAAGTTCCTCGCGAGGACAAAGTATGAAAAGTATACTGAAATGATAATTATTTCTACACAATACACGTAGTATATTAGTATATTATTATTATTACAAAGCATTCGTAAATTCTGGGAAAGTTTTAACTTTACACTGTTCAATTATCATGCAGGTAATTATTACTAGGTATCGTTTGTATGTAATTTGTTTGGTCATGTTTTACCTAAGTATCGATCTATTTTTGTCAAAGCACAGTCATTTGTGTGTTTGTGACGCAGTGGAATTTTTTAACCCAATATAGACCAGTGGTTTCCAACCAGACCGCAGCCATGGGGTTCCACAATAATTCACAAAAACTTGCGAAAAAAACAAGTAAAAACCGGCAAAAAATGTCTAACGTGACTTTTTTCTATATAATAGATACTAGCAACGAGGTTACGCGTTGCTTAGGGGCAGCACGTATTATGTGACATATTTTTTTGACGGAAGATCTGTATTTTTCTGATGCGGCGCTAACATATAAAGCTTTTGTGATTCTGAATATTAAAATTTTAAAGATGTTATGGGCGTTCATGATACAATAACACATTTGCGTAAATTTTGAATCTAAAAACAGTAAGGGGGCGACTGTTTGAGTACCTATTATTAAAGGCGGCACTTTACTAGTATCTTTACTTTACTAACTAACTTTACTAGATCTAGCAAAATGCTTGGTTTTGTTATGAGGGTTTCAAAATCATTCGAAACATCCGAGTGCAATGTACATTATACGTATCATTTGTGTTGAGTATTCTTGAATATGCCAGCATTATTTGGAATTCTAATAGGTCCATCCACACAATTAAGTTGGATCGAGTCCACAATAAATTTCTTAGATTTCTCTACTTAAGAACATACGGGCTCTTTCCTTATGATAATGACAATAAAATGAATTTCCCGACTCGTTTTCTTCTGGGTATGCTATCAATGCAATCCCTGTCTACCCGAAGAGTGATTGTTCTTTTAAATCATTTCTTTTTACTTCTTCGTGGGTTCATTTACAATCCGTATATACTTGGTATATACTGGCAAATATTAATTTTCATGTTCCCACCAATATCACTCGTAGCTCCACGGTCTTCAAGATACCTCGTCGCAGGACAGATGTTATGTTTCATGATGCTGTGTATCGTGCAATTAGCTTATTTGATGGCACCATAAAGGTTGATTTGTTTTTTATTAACTATATAATGTTTGTGGACGTATTAAATAGGTTAAATTTATAATTGTATACATTATCATATTTCTTTAATATTTACACGTGCTGTCTTTTCCACTTTCTTGTTATATTAGTTGTTATTTGTAATTAAGATATTTTTATATATTTGTATTTATTATGTATTATGGTGCATTGGCCAATCGCTGTAATGCCGGAATACTCTTTTTATAAATAAATGTCACTGAGTACTGCTTAACACATATATTTTATAGTTAAACATTCTATATGTATGCATCCTTCCAGGTTGGGGCTTCCTGAGACTTTACAAAATGCAATAACGGTCAGGAATCACATTCAGTGGCATCCCACTCTTGTCAATACTATCCCACCATAATATTATTATACACTGTAATGTCGTACCTTATTGCAGTGACGTCCTATGGGGGTAGGCAAGCTAAGCACTGCGGTAAATAAAGGAAGGAGACAGAAAATTACACAATTTCGTGAAAGGGAGACTTTTTTTGCCTGCGGCTGTGACGAAGAGTCTACGCATATTAACTAAAGAGTATTTTTTATGTATAGGTAGAATTTACGAATGCCTTAACTGTCAAACGGACATTTGATATTGTGCTCACTTTTTGACATTTATGATCGGTATACTCTGGCAAATCATCATGAATAGAGTTACGCTTCAACAACGCTAACACATTATCTGAATTTACTTTAAAAATCAGTCATCCGGCTATTTTGGCTTAACTTAACGGGATTGTTATTAAGCAAATTCAGAAGAGGTCCTACAGGTTCCATTACATCCACAAAAATGCACCGTTTGGTGCGGTTTATACGCTGGTGGTACTGTCAATAAAGATCATTAACGGACTTTGATATTTTTTTAAATATGGATGACATTAATCCCGACGTGATGTGATAGCAAAAGGATGGTACTACGTACCTACCATACGGTGACCGCAACCATCGACATATTGAAATCAAAATTCGGAGATAAGTTGATTTGAAAAATGGACCTATCAAATTGGCCTGCAAGGTCGTGCGATTTAACACCTCTGGAATATTTTCTGTGGGCTTCGTGACGTTGTGCTGATAAAACAGCAACAATTGACGTCTTGGAAGCCAACATTGTTCGCGTTATTCGTGATATACGGCCAGCAGTACTCACAAAAATGGCCCAAAATTGGACATTCAGAATGCGCTTCGTCAAGAACACTGCCGCGGTGGCCATATGCCCAGAATAATTTTCAAACATTAATGCCATGTATTAATCTTTTGAATAAAACAATTGATTGAAAGTTATTTTTTGTGTTATTTGTTAAGTTCAGTCTTGAAAACAACATCCTTTACAAACGTCAGTAAAACTAAATATGCATGTTTTTAATAGTCGATAAGAAATAATAAGATACCGTAGGTAGTACGTGACGTATATGTACTCATTGAATTTTACATTAAAATGAAAGTGTGTCATTTTAATTAAGCATAAGGGCTGCACCATATCTACGGACGTCACTGCCTTATTGTCTGTAAAAGAAAACTATTGTCGTTTTATCACGAATGACATTGATCGAAAGATGGTTAAATTGCAACGTTGTTATGATTTAATAGACATTTTAAGGTCATTACAGATTGTGATAGCGGATTGTATAATCTCAGTAGAACAAGGCTACGTCATCTGCCAGCTGTAGTGATACCGCCCGCCATGTTGTTATAAAATGTCAAATGACGTGTCAACCAGGATATAATTTGTATTTTATTATGTCGCTTTATAGTGTAATTTGCATCCAGTGCACGACTTCCGTAGATCAAATTATCAATTTGGTGATGTGATGTCATTGTTTGCATAACGTTTGGCAGTCACAGATACAACATTTGCATAATAATTCGAGTGCTTGGGGTTCAATGAGTACGTGGCATAAAAGTAAAAAACACGTCAGGAGCCGTTTTCACACTGTCACACACCTACATATTTATGCATGAACAGGATTTAAAAAAAAAATAACTACTCTGTATTATATTCGTTACACTGAATTACAGTCCTTGCACTTCTATGTATAACATAGTAGCGTATCTAATTTGAATGTTTTAGCCGGACTTAACATTCTTCAAAAAAATTTTTTTATCATTTAAATTTTGTATATGTGGCAATAGTGCAGGATCCCATAGATTTTTCGTATACATAATATGCGGAACGCATTCTGACAATTGGAATAGGTTTTTGGGGTCACAAAGATATATAATGTCGATGTTGCCAGGCGATATTAGTGGTCAATTTTTTTTTTATCGGGGTTTTAATTTTTTTTCTTATAATCCACCAAAAATTGTTCTGAGTTCTTCAATAAAACCAAGACCGAATCAGGAATTGATTGAAAATGCAACAATTGTACCATGCCATCGGCATGGTCGTAGAACGGTTCGTCCCATTTGAAAAAATAAAAATAGCGGATAGTGCAATGTGTTCAAAATTATCGATTCTTAGGATCCTCCTTGGCTTAAATTATTTTATTTAGTAATATTTTTGTATAGAATCACCCAGATTGGTTTCTTTACCATATATATGCATATGACATTAGTTTTAGTATAATGGTCAATCCAGAAACAGTATAGGTTGCACATATAGGTAGGTAAATAAATGAAATAACGATAACCACTAACCACACTAAGTGCACTTTATTAAAAAGAAATAAAATAAAGAAACAAGTCAAGTGTTCAAACTGTTTTAAGTATCATGATCACAGTTTTTACAAACACTACTTACAGATTTGCACAATGATATAGATGTCAAAGCCGATTTCTTATAACTACATGATAATGTACGGCAGTTAGAATTACATTTGCATGGTCTAACTAAATAATTTGGTAGAGGTTCATTCGTCATTATTTGTCTTGGATACAAATTATTTTCTCGTAACTCACAGCCAAGTTGTAGGAAATCAACAGGCTCAAATAGTGGATCAGATAAGCTTTTCCATAAATAAACTTGTGCTGAAGCCTATAAACAGTGTAAATACAATGAATCATATGTTCATATCACTCTTGACAAATTTAAACTAAATCCAATATTTTGGGAAATAAATTTATATCGAAGTTCATCCGCTTTTGTTTTTTGTTTACATAATAAGTAAGTGCAAACTTTTTCCAGGTCTTGAAACTGCTGTGGTCTCCAACAATACATTTCCTAAAGCTGAAAGTGCATCCTGAACAAAACTCATTGACGAGATGGTTAAAGCTTGTTTTTTGTACATATGCGACGAGTGGTGCCACAGCCGGTTAAAGAATGTAATGCTGGCAAAATATTACAAATATGTTCGCCAAGAGATTCAGCTGCCAAATGCATCCTAAAACACGGGATTTCTTCTGAGATCCCTCAAACTATAATCCACGGCAACCAATCGTTTCAAGTTTATTCCAGAAATAAATGCCTAAGATTAAAACATCTGTATCGGGACTGGGATAATCTCCAAATTTTGCATTTTTACAGCATGAAATATATGACAGAACATTCTAGAATCTAGAGTCTGCTTCTAAATGATTTTGATTTTAAATCAATGGCGTCAGTGAAAATTGATCCCTGCAATTTAAACAATTGTGTGGGGTCGTCAAATCCACCACAAATGTACAGCTCACTTTCTTCGTTGATTTTTGCAAATGTGGGAGCATTTTTTCAAATAAATTCAACAAGCTGTAATTTATTTTGAGGGCTCACAAAAGAATCTTTGTAATTAATCCACCACATCTAAGGGACAATCTCCAAGACTTACATATTAATAAGAATTTAAATATAAGTATTTACATTGTTTAAGGGCTTTAGCACAAGTTTATTTATGGAAAAGCTCATCTGATCCATTATTTGAGCCTGTTGATTTCCTACAACTTGGCTGTGAGTTACGAGAAAATAATTTGTATCCAAGACAAATAATGACGAATGAACCTCTACCAAATTATTTAGTTAGACCATGCAAATGTAATTCTAACTGCCGTACATTATCATGTAGTTATAAGAAATCGGCTTTGACATCTATATCATTGTGCAAATCTGTAAGTAGTGTTTGTAAAAACTGTGATCATGATACTTAAAGCAGTTGAACACTTGACTTGTTTCTTTTTTTTAATAAAGTGCACTTAGTGTGGTTAGTGGTTATCGTTATTTCATTTATTCACCTACCTATATGTGCAACCTATACTGTTTCTGGATTGACCATTATACTAAAACTAATGTCATATGCATATATATGGTAAAGAAACCAATCTGGGTGATTCTATACAAAAATATTACTAAATAAAATAATTTAAGCCAAGGAGGATCCTAAGAATCGATAATTTTGAAAACATTGCACTATCCGCTATTTTTATTTTTTCAAATGGGACGAACCGTTCTACGACCATGCCGATGGCATGGTACAATTGTTGCATTTTCAATCAATTCCTGATTCGGTCTTGGTTTTATTGAAGAACTCAGAACAATTTTTGGTGGATTATAAGAAAAAAAATTAAAACCCCGATAAAAAAAAAAATTGACCACTAATATCGCCTGGCAACATCGACATTATATATCTTTGTGACCCCAAAAACCTATTCCAATTGTCAGAATGCGTTCCGCATATTATGTATACGAAAAGTCTATGGGATCCTGCACTACACCAACGAATAAATCCGCGACATAGGAGCCGCTATCAAATATATTATTCAATTATTTTAATGTACATTTTCACAAGCCGTCCGCGGTATCAATAATTATCGCTCACTCGATGAGAACGCTGATGGCCATTATAATATTATTTATTGTATGCTTTTCCTTAACATAAAATTTCACACGCATCCAGTTACTACTTACTAATAAGAACGATTGGGTACCTCAATTAATATTTATTATTTTTAATATGAATTTCTCACACTGTCCGCCAATACCCAATAAAGTGGTTGACCGAAATTCATGGGATATTCAGTATCAGCAATATTCGATTGTGAGGGCTTCAGTAAATAACCTATCACAGTTGAATGGACACGTATCGATGCGCCTCGGGCTGAATATCTCACTCCGCTTTTATCTTGTATTATTGTATTGTGTGTAACTGACACTTCTGTACTTATATCATTTGATATATTGTGTAAACCAGTAAATAAACACGCAATCTCAATCCACACTACAAGTCTTCACATCAACATTATCATCCACCTCCACGCACACCTTCAACCCGAAATATCATTTGAGAAAAGATCTTATTTAAAAAAATGTTCAAAACGATACTGTAAAGTGGAATACCTAAGTATTAACAAAATATGCCAACTAAATTAATATCAAAAGAGTTATTGCATAAGGAACAGTTGGTTTTTGCATATCGTTGGGGAAATAATCATATCAATAATATAATATTATGTCACGTATTGGCAAATTGATATCTGGTTACATTAAATACATGAATGTCAATTAATTGTATTTCTAATCTAAGATAACAATCATACACCATTCAATGATAATATGGATTTATTAGTTATTTCACTTCAACGATAAGTTGGCAACGGTGCCTCTGATGGTAAATGGACGATCGACCGATTCCGAGTGTGGAGCCAGTGTTGCCAAGTCAAAATTTTTAATTTCAGTAGAATGTGTAAAAAAAATTCAGTAGATTCGACAAAATATCAGTAGATTTCTGTTTTAGGAAAAAAATTTCGCCGCGGGCCGCAGGTTCCCAATTTTTCATAGTCGGCTTGTTTTTTTTAGGAGAAATATTTTGACGCGGGCCGCAGGTTCCCAGATTTTCATAGTCGGCTTGTTTTTTTTAGGAAAAATATTTCGCCGCGGGCCGCAGGTTCCTTATTTTTCATGGTCGGCTCGTTTTTTTAGGAGAAAAATTTCGAAGTTCCCAAGTTTTCAAAGATGGCTAATTTTTTTCCCGGCTGGTGGGAATTTTGTGAAATGGAGAAATATCAGTAGATTTCAGAAAATATCAGTAGATCTACTGAAATTTCAGTAGACATGGCAACGCTGTGTGGAGCGTCTGCTATGGAGAAAGATTGATGAGTATGATGTTAACAGATGACCATGGCCCTCACAAGGGGGGGCTGTCAGTGCTCTAGCCTAGGGGCCCAGGGTCAGGGAGGGCCCGGAGTGGCGGGTCGACCAGATAAATACACATCTTAAATTTGCTCTAATAGTGAAAAAGTCGCCTGCGCCGCTATTTTGCTTCGGCATTATTACCATTTTTAAATATATGATTGTGATGCAATGTTTAGTTGCCTTGTGTTGATACTTGACAAAAGCGGCCGTGCATATATGACGGGTGGTGGTGGGCACTTTAATGTATAACCCATAATTCGATTTGTTAAAAAATAGCTAAAAATACAATGAATTTTATTTGACAACACCATTTAGGAAACGCCATTGTAAAGCGTCAGAGTGCCTTTAATCTTGGCGATAGGTAGGGGGGGGCCGCCAAAGATTCTGGCTTGGGGGCCCGCTTCAGGATGTGGGGGCCATGCAGATAACATAAAAACATATTTGCGATAATTCGACCATTTTGTCAATTTTATCTTTGAAAATTTATAATTTATTAAACTTAGGTACGGTATAACATTGCAAGAAAAAATATTTGATTAGCACGATGAGATTTTTAAAAAGATTTTTTCCGTTTATCAAATAAACGTGATGTATCAAAGTATACATTAAACTTTATCTAAGATCGCAAAAAAATCTCTTGGTAAAATAAAAAATAACTTGCAGTACTTGCACATTTTCGTCACTGCAGAGGATATCTACCTACCGTAATCAATTCAATTCCGTGGCGAAGGGTGGAGGTAGGCTGTTAAGATCCGACATAAATCATCATCATCATCAGTCTGAATCTATCCACTGCTTCTTCGGGCCTCTTCAAGCTGCTTCCACTTCTCTCGGTCCTGTGCATTGCGTTGCCACGTACTTCCGCAGAACTTTATCATTTCATCGATCCAACGGCCTCTAAGTCTACCTTGCGGACGTTTTGTACTTCTTGGATACCACTGGATGACTAGATTTGTCCAACGATTGTCTCTTCTTCGAGCTATGTGTCCAGCCCATCTCCATTTAAGGCATTTAATAAACTCTATTACATCGCAAACCCTTGTCTGCTTCCTTATCCACTCATTCCTCTTTTTATCCTTTCGCGTTATGCTCAGCATGCACCTCTCCATACCACGTTGTGCTACTCTAAGTTTCTGGATCTCTCTTTTACTTAGGGTCCATGTTTCACACGCATATGCGATCACGGCAAGCACACACTGGTTGAACACTTTGCGCTTTAGGCACAGTGGAAGGTCACTTTTGAAAACATTATTCAGGCGGCCAAAAGCACTCCAGCTCAGTTTTACTCTGCGAACAATTTCATCAAATATACATCCATCTATAGACACTTGTTGTCCCAGATAGATGTAGCTTTTCACCTGTTCGAGCTGAGTGCCATTGATGAGGATCTCTTTTTGGCCCGCAAAGCAGTTGAACATGACTTTCGTCTTTGTTACATTTATTTTCAAACCTACTTTGTTGCTTACTTCATAAACCGACATAAATAGTGCAGACTAAACTTTGCCAGTCGTACGTTTTATAACAAATTCTGTTCGTGTGTACCTACTAGGTTGACACTAAGATTAAAACTGGAAAATTTGTTTTGGCAGTTTTTACAACAATTTCATACGGTTGTTGATGACGTAATATGTGATTATTTGTATGTATTACTAAGTTGATGTACTTGTTTATACTATTACCTATATTGTTTGTTTTTTTTTTCTAATATTGATAATATACTAACCTACAACTTAGGTCTTCGGCGAGTGAACATTTTTACTTTCACATAAATACTACGAAGTCCCACGCTAATGATGATTTAGGTGTAATGGTGCAAAAAATATCGACTTTCAACATCTAAAAAGTATATTCAGAAGTGAAGTACAATTTGTGACCGAGAAGTTTCAGTCAAAAAGAAAAGTCATTTTGATTGATTATGGTGAGGTGGGTGGTGGTGTTAGTTAGTAGTTATAAAAGTAATCCATCACATATTTGGTGGTTTTATGTTGTCTATAAAAATGATTATAATGGGAGTTATAAACAATTTACTGGCATACATAATTCACTTTATAGATTTAGTGTTATGTATATAAATGTGTCGTTGTCAATTATCATATTATTTACTAGATAGATTCCATATCGTTCAGACAGGTCTCACCAAATACTCTTACATAGGTAGTCTTGAAAGTTGAAATATTACTCTTTATTAAGTTGTATGGAAAATGTGTATGGAAAATAATGTTTCTGGACTCCGGTGTAACCGATTTCCAGAATGTTCACAATGACCAAAATTAGTCGTAGACTTTAATTATGTACCTATTATATTTTTCAGATTTCAGTTACATAATAATATTAAAGTTGAAATTACCAATTCTGACAATAGCATTGACGTTATTACATGGACGAAGTGTAAAAAATAAAATGACCAGTTACATTAGCCGGCTCTCATATCTAAACTCGCCTTGTCGGCCGCACAGCCATAAATCAAACCTTCCAAGATCGGCGATCCGGTGTTGCATAATATGAAGACCGCGCACATATATAGGTAAATCACTCTACAGTGGCACCATGGGTACGGAAAAAGCGAATTGCAGTTGTAGTGGTGTTGTTTGTTAGCATTAAATCAAGCACTGCAGTAAGCAATTCCAATACATACGCGAAACGCCTATGGTGCCACTGTAGAATGATATATCTATACTTAGTGACAGTTGCACGTAACCTTCGTAACGTATAGATATTTGGATGTGGCAATCGGCGAGCTGATATAGGAATGACCAATTCGTAGGTGGTTGCATACGTCCTGGCGTCTTCGACTCGCAGCCCGAGAAGCATGCAACTTGTCGATTGCAACTGTAGATTTTTTTTCAAACTAAAAAGTCGCATTCGACCAATCTGCGGAGCTCCGTTTGGCAACGTCTGTTTTGTGAATAACGATGACGTCACATCGACGTATTCGACACGTTGCAAGCGAGACTAGTTTTGATGTGAGAGAAGGCTTATAATTTTAGTCTGCTTTGAAGAAACATCTCAACATATTTTAAATCTTGTAATAAACAGATAAACACACATGGAAGTAACGGGAAAAATTAAGTCAACCTACAATGTAATAAAGGTCAATATCCAAACTGCTTTACTTTGTATACGACATTATGGTTTTTTCTCTCCAACATATTATTGTGTATTCTAACGTCAGAAATTGATGTTCATAATATTATAATTGCATATTGTACCTATGTACTCAAAATTGAACTTTGCCTAGGTACATTAAAATATTAAGTGTGATTCTTACAGATTTTTATCAGATGTATATAACCTTTTCTGGAAAAAGTACCCATTTTCTTTTATTCTAGGGAATGGTGTATCCCGTATTGTTAATGGATAGTAATGAACGACGGCGGTATTCCTGTAACAATCCATATTTTTGATAAAATTCTGTCTCCCTCCATTTTCGAAAGTGAATCGCAAGCTGTCACTTTTATTTTGGTATGGTTTTTCGTCTGGATTCGGGGATTTGGAGGTGAACAAATAACACACTGGAATTTTTTTGGAAACGGCGAGGTATATTTAAGTTAATATTACATAATAGTTACATTTTTAATAATTTATTTTACGGAGGACGAAATGTATGTGTTTGCGATTTGGCTGTTTGCAGCGTTCTGCCCGCCATCTTGTATTTCGCTTTCAACCAGAAGCATTGTCAAAAAGGCGACGTTGCAAATATTTTTGAACCGTCATAAGCTACGGCATTGCCGGCTCTATTATTTTTATTATTTATTTTCATAATCAGCGCTTTACTATTTGTTGGATTTGATACCGACTCGGGCCTCTCCAGATACACAGAGAAATCCCCAAATGGGGACCATACGGGGGTGTAACAACCTCTTATTTGAAAAAATCCAAGAAAAGTCAGACCAATTGGGATTCGAACTCACTCTATAAAAATTATTCATTCTAGGTAACGAATAAAATTCCTAAAATCTCTAAAGTTGTACAAAAACATCCACAAAAAATGGTTACAACCTACAACATAACATATCAAAAAAAATGTTAACACAAGAGTGCTGACTTTCCATAAACTGTCTCACTGTTTTGTTGTTTGTTTCGACCATGTCCGATCCTAATAGGATCATATGGACCTCCACAGAGTAGAGGGTTGTATTAACAGATTTTGTTTTTTACGAGAAATGGATGTCAGCCACTTGCTCAACCTATTAGGACCATACCCTGACTCACACACAAATTGAAAAACAATATGTGTACTTGTCAGACCCAGGATTCGAACCTGAGACACACGGCGTGATAGTCCAGCGCTTAGGCCACGCGGCCACCGTACCCTTTCTCATTGTGCTCATTAACACAGTTAATATCGTGCAAGCTATAAAGGTCGCGCTATCGATCTAAAATGTTGTTAAAATCAAATAAATGTATATGCCACACCATTAATAGATAAAATTGAATAGATATAAAGTTCAGGCATATATTATATTAAAAAAATGGACATTGTTTTTTTTATATCGACAGAGGAAACATCAATTAGTCGAATAAACAAAATACAAATTAAAATCCAATTCCCCGCATATAGGTATTGGAAAATCTTTTTTAGAGCCTGTTTTTTGTGCAAACACCTGTGAACTGTCTGATAGATAAAATGAACAAACTCTCTAGGGATTTTAATATCGCTCCGATACGGCATGTAAATATTTGCACAATACTGTGGCGTCGGACGGATTGACATTTTCACACATCGCTGGACACGGGGTAGTTTTTCCGCATGACTTGTTGACTCTCATGTTTATATTTCACCCGTTGTGATAATAATTGCGCTGAGAAAACCTATAACCGTAGTGTTTTCTCTATCATAATATATTTGAACTGTTATTAAAACGTTGTATCTGTGAAATAAATCTAGTTCAGTTCCAAACATCCATACACAAGATACACCCTCTCATAAAAAACCTCAACACTAAAGTGGACACGTATAATGGCAATTACACTGTAAAACGCAAAACTCTAAAAATGACCCTTATTAATTTTAATGTAGATATAATTCATCTTTAGTTAGGTTAGCTACGTACATGTCATATTACGTATTTTTTTTACAATAAACCAGACTCGCACATAAGGGCGAGTTCGAGTTCAGGTATTTTCGATAAAGATAATCTTATGTTATACCTACCTATGTACAAATTACGAATTAAAATCCAAAGTGATTGAGGGGAATTCTTTTCCACTGGTGTTTATGGTCATTCATGCATTGCTATCTATTTCATATATATTCTTTATATTCCCATATGTAGATCCTATATTTTTACCTTCGTTATATTGTCATAATAAAACTATTTTTAGTGTTGTTTGCCATTGTTTATTATTAGATACTATATAATTTAATGCATTTTATTGTGTAATTTTCAAATCTACATTACAATATCGATCATCGACCATAATAATAATATTATTATAGTGGATATTGTAAAAGTTTATGTTGTTATCTTATCAAAATTATTGTCTATTGTTATTAAATTACTATTTCAAGTACATCGATGTTAATGTTTACATCAGTATCATTAAAGTGTTGCCTGTGGTTTACATAACCGGGATTAGGTCATTTTTAAAAAAAACTTAAGCTTTATTTACGCGGAATCTTTTATTTATCTATTTCATTTGGCTTGAGTTTTGCGGTTGTGTTTATGTGGTGAAAAAGAATCATCGCTAAACTTAATAATAAAAAAAATATTGTGCTAGTATTATCCCGTTAGCAAAATAATATCGTCTTGCGTAAGCAAATTTTACTATTGATATTGATAATGCAAATTTGATTGACTATTGATAGAATTTTGGTACTTTAGTACTGTACTTACTGGTCTTTTTGACCCTTCCGTTAAACCATTAATAGTTTACTCTTTAAATATTAAAGGACACGAAATGTAATGGGTCGTACGAAATACTAGGCTAGATAGAAATCATATAGAACAATTATTATTTCTTTTTTTATTATGTAGTTGCTGAAATACTAAATACATATTTATATGTTGATTAGACGTCCAATCACTGCAATTAGTGAGAGTTTGCATGCTTAATGCGAAAGCTTTCCTATAAAAAATAATCGCCTGCGGTACTATCAATGTAAAGCAGCACTTGCTGCACTAGTATATCACCATAATCACTCCAAGGATGAGCATAAATGGGTTATCTTATTGACAGACTTCTTACGAGTATTTTTTAGTCATCCATGCGTGCTCTGGGTCCACATAACAGAACCCGTGACACGGATCAGAATCTCAATGCACTACCTCCTGCCGCATGGTGGATGCCTCAAATATTAAGCTATTATTCCAACGTGAAGAGATCAAAGGGACAAGGACGATGATACAATACCTAACCATGGAATTTTGTAATACACATACCTATGAAACAAACCATTCTTCTGTCAGATGGAGTCTTATGTTGTTCCTATACAAAAAAAAATCGTTTAAGCATGTTCCAGTTTGTCATAATAAGTGTCATTTTTGCCAAATTCAGCAAGTTGCTTCTCTATCTCTTTACTGTTAAATTAAAAATTAGTAGACCATGGATCCATTGTTGCATCACTTTCATATAATATTTAGGCTTCAGTTCTGTGGATAGAAGAAGATTTCCTATAACATCTTTGAAATCTTTATATGAAAACAATCTTGTTGCACAATAATAAAATATTTTATTATACATCTACATATTTTTCTTTCTCTGCCATATCCGTTATCGGAAGGCGGCGATTAGTTCGGTCATGTTCTCCCTGTCTTTCGCTTCTCTAAATGGGGATGAAATGTTGAACTCGAACCAGTTTCTTAATATTCTTGAGTCAGCAGGACGTTCTTCTTCTACCAGGGCATCGCTTACCGGAGATCTTCCTGATAGAGAGAAGTTGATATCTCTCGGGATGTCCACCTCGTGACATTCGTAATGTTAGCTTACCAGCTGATACGGACCATGAATATGTACACCCACATTTCGAAAGTTTCAAGTTTTGTGAACGTTATTTCTGTGTGTGTCCACGCCTCCACTTCATATAATAGGAATTAACAGATACAGCTTCTAACCATACTCATTCTGAGTCCCAGTTTTAGTCGTGACTACATAGTATTTTTCTCATTAGAGTCAACGCTCCCCTAGCTTTCTCGACTCGGCATTTTAGTTGAATCGTAAGTATGGTCTCAGTTATCATCCATATTAGATTACAACTAAATACAGAATGAAATGTGCTCTCCATTCGCAACACTTCGCAATTTTTATCATATATTAGACTACTACCACCAACTGGTTACCTACTAAGATTATCAAATTAGTGCTAAGTATTTACATTACTAAATATATTTATAAAAATCACTTAAAGATAATACGACAGCCAAAATGTCAAAGTCAAGGTCTTGTCTTTTGGTTGACGACAAAACTTGTCGAAAACAAAATGACTGATACATTTTTTAACGTTTTTCTCTTGATATTTTGCCAAAGATGTAAATCGTTTTGTGTCTGTTAATTAACTAAGTTGGGCCGGGCCTACAACTTTATGACGTCCGAGTGAAACACTTAGGTACACTGGGTCATATTCATTCTGAATTTAGTGACTAATAAAAAGACTTACGTTTTCTGGTTAGTAATAGTAAAAATAAAAGTGATTCCCAACCTTTTTTGTTTTACAGAACCCTTGCATGATTTTTTTAAATCTACCTAACCGATTGTCGATACAGATATATACATATTAACATGGTTCAGAAGGTCAAACTACAAATATGCATGTAAAGTGTGACACAATATTTAGGCAGAGTGCCGCCCTTAAGCAGGCTCAAATACGATTTGAAGAGATTGTTCCAGGTGGTCGCAACAACAAAAAAGTTGACCTCTTCTGTTTCATATAAATAGGCGGGGTGGGGTATTTGTATCAATTTGGCGTGATAAATGGCGGATAAAAATAAATCCAGACAAAAGTTCTGCACAAAAACATCCGACCGTCAAAAGCATCAGGATGCACGTCACTAATATTCCTTGGACTCATACAGTCAAATACCTAGGCCTAACTTTAGACGAACATCTAACATTTGATAATTATTTGTAAATCAAAGAGCACCAAGCTCAAGTCACGGAGGCCAGACTAGGCCCTACTAGGTAGACAAAAAAGCAAGCTTGCCCTTAGAAGCAAACCTCTTCTCTATACTGCGATTACCCGCCCCATTATGACATATGCCTGTGGCTATACTAATCCTAAAAAACATTTAAAAACGCTTCATATAGTCTGACATTTTATACTATTTTAACAAATATTTTAGAATGATCACCGATGCCCCATGGTTTGTTCGTATCTAATACCACTCTTGATAGAGACTTAAACGTAAAAACCACCAACGATCACGTCGTGAAACTTTCTAAAAAGTTTACAGCTCTATGACAGCAGACTTCCTAAACCAGCCGATCAATGATCCAATATTGAAATGTAGGTAGGCGGAAAGAAAGATCATTGTCTACAAAAATCGCAAATTGACTGAATGATGCCGTCTAGAGAATTTTGTAAGCTATCAGATGGCATACTTAGAAAAAAATCATTGTTCTAACACTGACCTCACAATGAAAACATTGAAATTCAAAAGAAAGATCATTATCACATTGACAAAGAATATTTATATTTATATATTTTTTCTTTCTTTCCCAAACTATATATTTATCTAGAGTGAATTGTGATTGTAATTAATATTAAACTGACATGTAAGAACTTTTAATATATAATATAACAAGGATGTACCCACCTGCTTAATTAAGTTTTTTTCAGTTTATCTCAAAACTGAAGTAATGTGACAATGATCTTTCTTTGCGCCTACCTTTCAATTACGATCCGGCCATCCCCACCGAATTGTCGACGCCACGAGCAATGCCTCCTATATATTATTATATTTTTATTTTTTCCCTAGAGGCAAAGAGAGGCCATTTAGTTCCTCTCTATCTGCATAGATAATATTTTACAGTGCTGACTCCGTCAATTCGAAGAAGAAACTACTGTATAACATAACCCGTATTTTTATTCTTTCTTCTCTCAGAGTCACGAAAAACGCGAGTAGGTACTACAGATGACGAGGGTAAAAAGCCGTTTGGCCTGGGTGGTGGCTCATAATTATTTATTATTATACCTATATAATAAAATAGAATACAGCAATATTAAAGTCAATGCTGATTACTGATTAGATACAACAAATCCACAACTTCACAGGAAAAAACTTGATTTATGCACCATAAAACCGTTTGATTAGATAATGATTGATTTGATTCTGTAATGAATCGCTTGGACTCGTAATCATTTTGATGATCCACAAATAATACCTACTTATAATGCATGTCATAATATTTATTATTGTTATCTTATCTATCGTGTACCGTAGGAATTTTTTACGACATTGTGTGTTTTTTAAATTATGCGCTAATTTATTTTTAAGTGCGGCCTTTACAAAGTGACAAAGTTAAGTGATTTGATTACATTATGAAAATGATAAGGCTGATGTGTCTAGCGTAAACCTACCTGTTAAGTGTGGTACATACTGAGTACATTGGTGGTTTTAAATTTAAGCAGTGGCGGGTTTAGGGCATTGGCTGATTCTGAAGCCCCCTACAATAATAAAGAAAAACTCCAACTATAGAGATTATACCATCATAAATCGTCTGGTTTTCGAATTTAGAACTAATCTCATCACAGTATAAAAAAATATTCAATGATAATATGTCAAATGTTGCCATGTTGCGGCCCTCACTCAGCCGAAAACTTATACTGGTGGATAGCAACGTACATAATATAAAAACAATGTGTCGCTTCCCTATGCAATTATTATTGAATGTGACAGTAATGAAATGAGTTAATGACACATGTATTAATGGTTTATTTTTGTGTGATTGACTGATTACTGATTGTGTTGTAGGCCCTTTTGATGTTGGTTGCCTACATGGATTTTTTTATGCTTTGGGTCAGGGTTTCCCAAACTATGTTCCGCCGAACCTGAATAGGTGTTCCGCGACAATTTGGAAAAGTTTTATACACTTTTGCAATATTTTCTGACAACTAGTAAGGACGATTCCTGGGTTCGGAATCCATTTTCCCTGTAGTACCACCAGTAGGCGTAAGCGCAAGTCACTATGAAAATCTTATTGGTTTAATTAGTGACTCTGATTTTGAAGATCAGCCTTAAAATGATTTCTGGGCGAGTTTGTCAGAAGAGTACCCCAATTTTTCAAAACAAGCTATTATTGTTTTCATGGCCCCCACAAGGGGGGGGGGGCTGACAGGGCTTTAGCCTGGCTGCACGGGCTCTGGGTGGGCCCGGCGTGGCGAGTTGATCAGATAAGTAAGATAAACACAATCACAAATTATACTTCATGACTATTAACAATTGTTAAATTTAAATTATATAATTGAACGATGTAATTTTTGATTATTGCGTATATCAATACGACACTCGACAACTCCATGATGAAAGTAGATGTATTAAAAATAGATAATAATACACTGAATAAAGGCCCTCAATTTGAGCTGTAACAAAATTTGAAAAATGTTAATGTGATGTGTCACACTGCCTTTAACATTAGAGATAGGTAGGGGGCCCGCCAAAGATCCTAGCCTGAGGGCCCGCTTCAGGATGTGGGGGCCATGATTGTTTTACTTCCGTTTTCTACTACCTATTTATCCGAAGCGGGATTTTTTATTTATGCTGCAACGAAGTCAAAGTGCAGGAACAGGCTCGATTCCACACCAGATATTAGAATGCAACTTACCAATATTGTGCCTGATATCAAGAAGATATGCAATTAAAGGATTCTAAATTATCAAAGTAATTATTTTTTTTATAATTTTAACTAGTAGGAATCAATCAAGTGTTCCATTGCAGAAAAGTTTGGGAAACCCTGCTTTGGGTAATATGTAGCTTTAATTTATTAGAAATTTATAAGATTTGTGATTTAATAGCTGTATGACTTGTTGCAACTATTTTGATGCCCCTTTAAATCCTTTGATGCTTCAAAGAAAATCGCCACTATTTTTAGGTGTGGTGGTTCGAGGCACTGGCATGTTTGGAGTACCTGTTGCGAAAATGTTGCCTTTGCAATAAACATTATTGAATGGTAGACATAGGTACCGCAATATATATGTTACTATAAATGTTTTAGATTTAGACTTTGGTTTTTTATACTCCGAATGTGGAACATACGCATTATTTTAAGATTTTCATACTCGCCTCATCTGATTCAAGGAAAACCGCCACTGACGAATGAATATAATTAATTATTTTATGGGTGCCACAATCATGTTAATAATACTATCTACGCCCTTAAATTAGGTGTAGTCCATTTACCGCACGAAGGCGTGGCCCCACCCCGCCGACCGGTAATGTCTCTTTTGAGTTTTGAAGTTTGCTACTATGCAAGTAAAAGAATACATAATATTACCTACTGCTGTTTTTTTGTTATCGAAAAAAAAATCTTCTTGAGTATCACACAATTAATATCTAATTATATTATTCTTTTTGAAGTTATACTTATTTTGGCGCATTTAGTAGAGGGTAAAATTGAGAGCTGCGCGCGCACACCGTTACGAAAGTGCGACATGATGAAGTTAGCCGTGGTCGGGGTATACCTACCCAACGCGCATGTGCGAATCAGTCACCTGTATACAAGTGAAAGGTACTCAGCAATCAGCATAACACGTGATTATTGATATTTTATTTTGTTTAATTGTGTAAAAATAGTTTAACTGTGTCAGTATAAATAAATATCTTAATTTGATTATGCATTTTAATCAAAAATTTATTCATTGCATTAAATATCTTTATTCGATTATTTTCTTGTATTTTCTACTTATTAATTATTTAAATTTAAAAATGTGAGATTCTTTTTATTGTGTATTTTCGGTATTTTTTAATGAATTATTGTTAATCAGTTCATCATATTTAAAAATTTTGTTCACTCCTGACGCGATTTATAAATCATTTTAGTAATATAAATATAATAAAGTACGATGGCCAAGCGGCTTACGTGTCGGCTATTAATGTCGTGGATCACAGGTTCGAATCATGGGTCTGGCAAATACACCTATTGTTGTTCAATTTGTGTTTGGAGTCAGAGTGTAGACCTAACAGGCTGAGCCTGGTGGCCAACATCTATTTCTCGTAAAAACAAAAATCTCTGTGGAGGCCCATTTGTTCTTATTATGATCGTACATGGTAAAAAAAGAACATCAACACCTTGTTTTAAATTACAAATCTAGTTCCTACAAATTTCTTTGCGTAATTTGAGACACACATAGTTATTTATAAGAAATTTTTGCACGAATGACACCTGGATCGGTAACTTAATTGACGCCCGGAAAGTGAAAGACACGGAAGACAAGCGAAAACGGTCACAATTTGTATGATGTTTTCTCACGCCACCTTTACTGATTGCTATGATACGGTAGACTTTTAACTGTTCACGTATTAATGTTATTATTTTTCAGTATTTCAGCGGGTGGTTATGTTTCCTAACATTCTTTTGTCGCGTTTTTATTTTTGTGTAAACCATTGTCGAAATTAACTTGTAATTACGAAACCATGACCCAATTGCCTTGTGCTAACAAGGTACTCCATCTTTGCTATTATAGGTGTATCTCGCGTTCCTTTTTCAAATTGTGGCCTTCAACGAAGCATAGTTCAACCGGATATAATTATTTTGTCATCAGCTTTGAACAAATTTCCTTGTTTAATTATTATTATATCGTCATCAAATACAACCAAATTCACTGATGCATCCGTTGTTTTTCTTTTCAATCTATAGCTCTCAAACTGTAGGTAACCTCCAGACCGAAAATAATAAGTTAGTCATTAAAACTAGCCTATTATGTATTAACGAACCGCATTTTAGCTCCGAATTAATACCATGCAAATCTTTTGTGGGGGACGGTGTTGAACACTGAAGGTGTATAACGATTCACGCGTAATAGCGTCTGTACACGTGCATGGATGAACTGGCACCACTAGTATGTAAATTCAAGTGTCGTGATAATAACTGTTTACGCGTAAATGTTCTGACTATCTCGCCAATCTCATTCTTCAAGCGTAATTGTATGGTTTGCGTTGTTGTCATTATATGGTGCTATTTGAATTGTTGTGAAAATTGGTAAACGTCAAAATGCTCGCGCGGTGTAGTTCGTATTTTTCCGGCAGGTTCGCTACCATTGTCCTACTGCGCAGGCGCAGATATCGCTAAAATTCAGAAGCTGCTGAACTTTTTTGATTTATGCATGCAATCTTACAACTTGTTCGATAATGTCGTGTTTACCGTGCATTTTATTGGCATGGCCGCGATAATAATATCTACTGTCAGCAGTAAATCCATGCACGTGTAAACGGGGTTTAACTAAGTAATTTATTCGATCAAGACACAGTAGGTGCATACAGTAGAATGCAGCAGATTCGTGACGTCACGTGTCAGTTTATTACATGTCACGTGCATGACTGGAAAAAGAATATCGAGTTAGAACTCGTCTAACTTATTTTAATGGTAGTCAAACACTGAACTACAGATGTAGTATTATTTTATATCTGTTGGGGGAATGAATTTCAATATTTTTTTTGAGTAACGCGTCGACTAGTTGCATTCTCACAGGGGTGCGAGGATATTTTGTTTAATGATACAACTCAAGGATTTGACCTCAAGATTGCCATCAAAAATAGTTGGAATTAGTTCCTACCTACAGTAGGCGCTCGGTAATCCGACGTTCACCAATCCGGCACGTCCAATAGTCCGGCATTTTGCAACTCAACTCCTGTTCTATAATCCGGCAGGTTTCACATTAAATTGCCGGATTGCAGAGCGGAGAGCCGTTCGCTCGGCAGTTCGGTGCCCGACCTTGACTGTGAATTATTTCCTATAAAAATCCAATAATCCGGCATAGGTGAAAAAATATGGGTGCCGGATTACTGAGCAACTGTATGTTATCTCCAAAATACGTCCAAAAGAACAATATCCTTTTTTTGTGTAACGAAACTAATTTGATTTATTTTTACTTTCAGATGGCGGGGAAGCATCTACAAGTTGGTGTGGTTAGATCTCATTTGCTTTCTCCTGCTCTACTATATTCTCAGCTTTACATACAGATGGTTCCTAGATGATGCTGGGAAAAGGTACCTATTTTATTTTAGTCATTCAAAAAGGTATTAATAACTATAAGTATTGACTTGGGTAGTTGTAGTAGTCAGTAGTGGGATTCGCTTACCGTGCTTTTACCACTAAGCTACCGACCTCAGAATTAACCTTGCAGATTGTAGATGGGTAATTACTATTTACAATTGACTCGGCAAGCGGAAGAGATGTGTTCGAAACACTCGATCCAAGATTATTTCTAAGATTTTTTAATATGTATGTTTCTCGAGCTATTCCGCGATATGCTGCATACTTAAATCGTGTGTATATTCTCTCTTATTTGTTTCGTTTTATATTTTATGATCATTTATCCGCCAAAACTTTATAACCTTCAATATTTTAAATACTGTATTGTATTATTTCCATTGTCGTAAAATTATAATTTCCTCGGTTCTGAATCCATTTTATGAGAAAATAAATAGTCTAACAAGAGTGAGATAACTCAGATAACGTCTAACTTTGGATCAATTACTTTTTTCTTAATTTGTAGGATATTACCTATTTGATTTAAAAACGTATCAACAATATTTTTTTACATATTTACGTGAATAATGCAATGCAACCATCTTTGTCATAATATTATACTGACGTAATTTATTCCCAGTTACGTTACGGTATTATAAATTATCCGCAAGAAGAACACTTGGGTCGGTAACTTAACTGGTTAATAGCACTCGCAAGATGTGTGTTATGCTTTTAACGATTCTCCAATTATTTATGTATTTATTATTGCGTAAGTTTGTATAGAGAAAACAATCGATATTCTAACATTGACACCTCGTATCTGACATTCGATATTTTGGATAGAAAGAATTAAAATGTTATAAAAACAAATAACAGTTACTTTAAAAAATAAACTTAATTATTGTTTTTGATTTTATTTGATAGTGTTTGTATAACATTTTAACTACCTCCTGTCAAAAATATTGAATGTCAGATACGAGGTGTCAATGTTAGAACATCGCAATGTTACAAGTTACAATCTATAATTGTGTCGCTGAGTTTCAAAACCCGCTATAGCACTTTTTCATTATGTTGAGAAAATCAATAAAAACTTTTTGAACTAAAAAGGTTTTTGAATGTTTCAGTAGTGTTATAGCGGAATTTGATAGACACATTGATTTTGTTTCATAAATGACAGTTAATCGTAGCGGATTTTTAAAAAGACGATAAAATTTCCATGTAGAGATTTTAATAACGAATCCAACGATATATATATCTTAATTATTTCAAAAAAGTGTTATAGTCGGTTTTGAAATTTAGCGACACAATTATATACTTATATTTTTTATTAATTTGTCATTTTTCTTTTTTCAGAATATTTGAAGGGATAGTGCACTATTGTGATGTATACAGTGACCTTATACCCCTATCATTTGTTTTGGGTTTCTACGTTTCAATAGTGATGACAAGATGGTGGAACCAATATACCTGTATACCTTGGCCCGACCCCATTGCTGTATTTGTTAGTGCAAACATTCATGGACAGGTTAATTTTCATATCTATTTTTATCAATACTCACTGTTTTGTTCTGTATATTTCTGTATAAAGTGAATATTAAAGATTTTTACTTCAACTTCAACTACAACTTCAAACTTTATATTATTACACACTACTTTTTATTGCCGATTTCTACTTCATTATTACAAAGTCGTATTTTACATTTAAACTAGAGGCAAAAACTTACTAACTTAAAATTATAGAAAAAAGATCCATTAAACTTTTCGATAGTGCCGATCTAAGATAGTATATCTGAGGAAAATTTCGATAAAGAGGTAAATATTGCACACAACATCGATTTAGAGATGTGTCTTATACTTAGAGATATTATCTAACTACGTTAAAAATGTCTAATCTGAGGCTTGTTTTGGGGGTGCAAAAATGAAAACAAACATCAAAGTAAAATTCTAGATTCGTTTGGAAGAAAACCTTAAAAAAACGCAAAAGCGAATTCTGGACAGAATTTCCATTTTGTATGGATTTTTTTCTTTGTAGGAAGAGTTGAAAACTAAAATGCGTTCGGCATAGATCAGGGGTAATCAACCTTTTTATACCTACTGCCCACTTTTGTATCTCTGTTAGTAGTAAAATTTTCTAACCGTCTACCGGTTCCACAGTAATGGTGATCTATAAAGTAGGGAAGTAGCTTTACTTTATAAAATTTATAAAGCAGAGTTACAGCAAGATAAAGCATATAATAATAATTACTTACCAAATACTTTATTTTCGCAGTTTTCGAAGTTTGGCAGAATAAATCTTTCTAAAACAACTTACTGTAGTTAAATCTACCTTTTTATTTATACTTTGCATACATAGAAGTATCAAGTCTGATGAAATTACATTTAATTAATTAAATTGTTGAGGTTGATGCTGCGAAACTAAATACTGGATATCTGGCTCAATTTTTCGATACAAATAGTATATTTTCTGAAATTTAAATTGTCACAGGGAATCTTATGAAAACATAATGAAAATGTTTTTAAAACCCCTACCGCCCACCATGAAAGCTGGAACGCCCACTAGTGAGCGGTAGGGACCAGGTTGACTACCCCAGGCTTAGATTATGAGTAGTTTTTTTTTCGCTGATCAAACATTTTCCAGAGGTGCAAGGCATAGAAAAGATTGGTTACCCATGAACTAAGTGAATAATTTATGAAAGAATAATGTTAACATGTCATATGAATTTATTCAACTATGACATTTTTACTTTTATGATCACATCAAGTTAATTTTATAAAAAATGTTTATTACGTTAGAGATTCATGACATTTTTTTATCTTTATTTCAATGTACACACAATTAAGAGTTGAGAAACAAGAGTAAATACTTAGTAAACGCCTTTATGAAAAGTAATATTAATTAACACTGCTTTGAGAGTAGAGCGTACAGTAGATATTTGATTAATTTTTCCTATTTGTTTAATCTTCACACCCACTGTGAAACAGAGGTTGTGCTAAATTGACATGTTGTTTTTTTCAACCATTTGTGTTGGTCCAACCTTGGTCCAGTGAATTGAGCAATGACAACCGACAAATCCTCGTAAAAGTGTTTTAAACTTCTTTCACACTGCGTAGATTTATATTATAGTCTGTTTTGAAGCGAAATATGTAATTTTTTGCCGTCTTTATTCAATAAAATGCATATAAAAAAGAGTCAATCAATTTCTTAGGACTTATTGGATGACAAAAATACCATGAATCATGACTTCGATTTCACAGCCCTGATTTTTTTTTTTTTGCAGGACGAACGCGGTAGATTGATGCGTCGTACTGCCATGCGTTATGTGTGCCTATGCCTTACCATGGTACTCACCATGGTCTCCCCTAGAGTAAAGAAACGGTTTCCGACTCTCGACCATCTCATCGAAGCTGGTCTTTTGTTAGAAAACGAAAGAGTGATTATGGACGACCTCAACAGTAAATTTCCCAAACATTCCAAGCATTGGTAGGTATTGCTGATTTTTATTTGTAGTTTAATAAACATTGGTCTTATACATTTATCGAGACATTCTGTTTAATAAAGGTTGGTCTCATCCATTTAACGAGATATTCTGTTTAATAAAGATTGGTCTCATCCACTTAATGAGACATTCTCAATTAATAATGAAAAATAGATCATTCTAGTAATTTATACTATCGTTTTAACCTTTTCTATGCCTCACGATATTACTATCGCTATAGCAGTATCTGATAGATTTTTAACGAAACTTATTGAATGTAGAGCGAAGCTTTACAAAAATCGTTCTAATAGCGATAATTTGTGGCTTAGTATTTCATAATTATTCAAACAGATGTCACTGTGTGTTTAAATTTTTAAGATTATGCAAATCAATCGACAGTGCCTAGTAATTTGAAATTAAAGTCGGACGAGCTAACTCGCGAAATTTCTATGTGCGGTCTGTCGATCACGGCCTCATAGAGCGAGATATCTAGCTGAAAGCCTAGAACCGGTTTTAAAGAAAACAATAACTATTTTATTTTAATTAATACGTCTTTCCGCCAAGAATTATTGATGGCTAACATCATGAAAATGATTATTTCTGTACCTCAGGACCAGAGTGTATTCCAATAAGTCCAATCCAAATTTTTTATCTAAATTATACCTGTCAGGCCCTATTCACACTGTCATAACAGAAACCTGAAATTATTAAACCAATAATGAATGCATGAAACATCTTAAATTGTATTTTCTCGAAGGTGTTCTTTTTGGACTTACGGCAGTCTGGCTCTCGGGTACAGATTTTTATTCATTATATATTCTACTTGATGCAAGAAGACTGGCGAGCGACAGGGATTCTTAGAGGCGCCTCGTGTTGTCCATATGCTCCATCTAAGGGGCGGATATGGCTGAAAAAGAAGAATGTACCTTCTGTATTTAATTATTGCTTTTCTACACCTAATTTAAATAGGACTCAGTGTTGCCATCTTTTTATATGCTGACTATAGTACGAAGGCGTAAAAATTATAGTATTTCTAAAAAATATATAGTACAGGAACATTTTTCGTCTTGAATACTTTAAAATTATAGTATTTTGGTATATTTGGCGTAAAATTATAGTATTTTACGTTTTTCGGGGAATTAAAATTATATAATGCCAATAATATGCCAATCGTACTATAATTATAGTACGGTTGGCATCACTGATAGGACTACACAAATAAAAAAAGCAAGCCTCAGTTTATTCCTATGAGTTCCTTCAAAATTATAGAGTTTAATTGTGTATTCTTAAATTTAATATCACTCTTTCACTGTGTTCATAAAAAAGTTCAAAATACTTTGGAAAATTAGAGTTTAGTTTAAATGGTGGTTGGTCGACAATGACTATTTATTGAATTGAGGATCCGATAGAAGAGGGTCGTAACTGCTATAGTATAGTTATGAGAAAAACTATTATTGACAACTATGATAATATAGATCTCTCTTCTATTCAGCTCCTCAAATATAATTGGCATAAAAATACAAATTCTACCATTGAGCTAAAATCTTAGCGGAGACCACATTTGAAGTTGTTTGTACACAAAGTGAAAGGAAAATGTCTCACGATTTGGCAGTCTACTCTTCCATCTCTTTCACACTTAAATGGCGGATCATTTTTACGAGTGATTCAACATAACCACTTTTAGCATAAGAATCTGACGTCGATTCAATATTCATACGAAATGTAGCCTTATAGCGCCTGTACACGTGGATGGATTTACTTGCAGCAATATTGTGTATTTTAAATTATTGCGATAATAACTGTTTACAAATAAAAGTGCTGACTCTCTCGCCAATTTCATTCTTCAAGAGTAATCGGTTAACCCCAAAATGAGTCTGTGCGGTGTAGTTTGTTTTTTTACTGGCAGGTTCGCCACTATCGTTCTACTGCGCAGGCACAGATATCGAACAAATTCCAACTGTTGCGTGAAAATTCAGAAGCTTTCGAACTTTTTTGATTCATACTTGCAACTTGCATGATAATACATGTTTACACATGCATTTTCTTGTTATGGCTGCGATAATACGTACTGTCAGCAGTAAATCTATGCACGTGTAAACGGGGTATTATATCGCCTGAAAAAATTTGTAATATATTTTTTTTTGCTGTTCCACAGGTTGCCAATTGTATGGTCAGCCAGTATTGTAACACGAGCACGAAAAGAAGGCAGAATTCGTGATGATTTTGCCGTAAAAACTGTGATAGATGAACTCAATAAATTCCGCGGACAATGTGGCCTACTAATTAGCTATGATACTATAAGTGTGCCTTTGGTTTATACACAGGTAATCAATATGGAATCAATATGGTATCTCTCAACCATTATGGTAACTAAATTTATACCAACACAAATTTTCCACTGTTTGAATTTGGAACTGAGCTCATCACAATATAAAAAATACTGAACGATGTTATTTTAGCATTTAGCGCCCTCACTCAGCGGACAATTTATATTGGTAGATCTACACCTAACACATATTTTTGAAAGAATTACTAATAGTTAACAGGGATACCCCAAATTTTGAAAATATAAATAAATTAAAATGTTTTAATTAAGCAGTATTGTTATGTATTTAGTTTACCTGCAGTGGAGTAGTGGTAGAGGTAGGAGGCTTAAAAACTGTAGCTCATGACATTAAATCCAGTGACTGGCTCAAATTCTCTTCCATAGCACGGACAAAATTAGTTTTGCGAATTGGTAATGCATATAAATCTGGATGTATTTTGAAAAAAATCTGTCAACCGTATACCCCAAGGTATACATAACACACTTTGAGAAACACTCCTTTATGCTAAATCAATCAACGAAACGTTGTTACATCAAGCAAAGTCAAGAAATTAGAAAGAAAGCTAATTAAACAATTTACAATATTAGCATTTTCATTAAATAATAATATGTAACTTACTTATTACTTATATACGATCCTAATAAGATCATATGGGCCTCCACATGGTGGAGGTTTGTATTAACAGATTTTTGTTTTTACGAAAAATGAATGTTAGCCACATGCTCAACCTATTAGGTCCAGGTTCAGTATTAGGTTAGGACCTAGCACTAATCCTTTCATCTACATTTTGCAGAAAAGATTTATATTACAAATAACGAGATAAAAATTAACAAAATCATCCTCACATATAATATTATATTAAATTCACACTCTTTTTGATTTCAGGTGGTGACGATAGCCGTATATTCATATTTTCTTACAGGAGTAATGGCCAGGCAATGGACCGAGTCCAAATCGACCAATAAGGTATCCGATTCACTTGTCGGATACACAAATAACATAGACATCTATTTTCCAATCTTCACCACTCTTCAGTTCTTCTTTTACATGGGGTGGCTGAAGGTGGCAGAATCTCTAATCAATCCATTCGGGGAGGATGACGATGACTTTGAAGTTAATTGGATGATAGACAGAAACCTCCAGGTAAGACTTATTTCCACTTGCGACTACTGTCTTACCGGTATATTTTGTCTGCGTGTCAAAATTTTGAATTAGCTACTTCCTTCTTGCATAGAATAAACATTGACGTTCATTGGGAAACAAACGAAATGGTTGAATAGTCACATGTGGCCCTTAATGGTGGTTGTCTTAAATACAATGTTACTAAACTGCAAAAAGCATTGTCACAATATTCTATTTTTGAATTTGACAAGTAGATTATTCATTATTATATTTATGGCTATTCAAAATACACCTTGTATTTTAGTGACACGCTTCCATTTGAGTTAATAAAAAAAATATCCCTTGAAGTATTGCCAAAAATATTGTCTTGTTTGTTGGTAATATAAATATTACTGAGAAAAATTTTATATACACAGTGACCTCATCATAAGCTCATTGCATTTTAACCCTTAGAATGCTACGCAACGATATATCGTTGTTTTTGATAATGGCCAGAAATGCTAACAACGATCGTCGTTTTGCTTTTGATGCCTGAAATGTTAAGTTAATTTGGGAACATACTACTGCACCAGTGGTACGAAACATTGTTTATTTATTTAGTTTTATTGTTGTTTAATATAACCCGATTCATATATGTTTTGTGACTGGGTAGGTTTAGAACTTATAACTATTGTATTTTATTTCATGGCATCACCCTTTTTACAATAAAAACAATTCCAAATACAAATTTCAGTTTACCATATAAAAATTTGTTTACAGTCAAATTTTTGGTGGAAGGACAATATTTTATTTTATTTTATGCATTTGAAATAATTGGAAAGACTTTTACTCAACTCAGTGTTAAAAGTAGAGTGAATTTGTGCTATATAAAAACAGTTTCATTTATAAAAAAATAATGAAATAAAATCATTTGCAATACATATTTTAAATGTTCCAATAAACAAACACTATGACGACCTTTTTCACAAATCACGCATATTGTACGCGATCTTTTAACGAGGCCACCATGCAAAATTTTTCTTTTCAGCCGGGTAGTTTCCTAATTCCACTACTTTGTATTATCCCTCATGTGGCATAACCGATTGTTTCCAATAACTGATAAAAATCAAAACTCTGTGCGCGGATTGTGCGAAATGCTCGCTCTCGCGATCGCCCGTATGATAGAGCGAGAAAGAGATATGTCAATTACTTGCCTCGTTATCTATTCAAAACGATAAATTAATTATGAAAAGTGTTTTCATAATATTCCGATTTCGCAGAATCAATTAGAGTGGTAAGGTGTTTAAAAATAATACAATACTTTAATTTATCGACAATTATTGGTAGCAATCCTCAACCGGATTTTGCACATCATCGTAGCAGCCAAAGGGTTAATAAAAAATATCTTTAAAATAAAGTATAAATCATATTACTTCACAATTCTGTAAATAATAATTTCATTATATGTACTGAAATAATGGGAATTGTTGGTGTATCGTTGGTACATATATGTACTGGCAATCTGTCTGAAGCGGTTGAGCACAGTGGAATTGTCAGTGAAGTGCCTATCTCTGAAACTGTGGATGCTGGTTTGAATCCCGCATCTGACCAAAAATAATTTGATGCCTTTTCAATGTGTATTTGATCAAAAGTGATTCTTCATAAAAAGTCTCCTAAATCCTCTACTCTGTGAAGATAGTAATTTACTTTTTATTTGCTTATATTTATTACAGGTATCTTACATGATTGTTGATGAGATGCACCACGAGCACCCCGAACTGATCCGTGACCAGTATTGGGATGAAGTGTTCCCAACAGAGCTGCCGTACACGGTGGCCACGGAGGGTTCGAGGGAAGAGCATCCGCAGCCGTCCACAGCTAAGATAGACGTGCCTCAAAGTCAGCAAGGAATGGTAACTGTTGCTCCTTCTGGCGTCAAAATTGATGAGATGATTAACCAAGAACAGACAGTGAGTTACAAGTTTGCACCGCCCGAGGTTAGAATCTATCCATTGCCTTTTTTTGGCCAATGCATGCGGTTGTCATTCTCATCAATGACCGATTCGGCTGGATGCACGCATCTGTGTTTCTGAGTGTGAAATATAATGGTGGTGGACAAACGGCTATGATATTTCTAATAAACAAATCGTAGATGTGCGATTGGACCTTATTCAACAGAACTGAAGCAATATAGATTTTTTGTGCTCCGAGCTGGATATAAGAGGCATCTATTTCCAATTACCGATATGTCAACATTTCAATATTAGGGATAAACAACATTTTTGTGTTTCAGGCATAAATGCTTGTATTTTCAATTTAAGCAAATATGCCCATTTTTATCAGCCAGCAGCTGATAATAATATTTTATATATCTGAGATTTATTAGCCAGGGCCGCACTGAAATAATAAATAAAGGTAAAGTAAAGGCCTACAAAGTTAAGATATTAGAGTTAAAGATTACTTTTTAACTGAACAATCATATAAAATAACTAAAAATATCAGGTTGTCAACAGCAGGCCGTCATTTTCTTTTTTATTAATATTAATACTATTGATTGAAGGTACTTGATGGAATTTGAATTTAAATTCTAATGGATTTAAGTTTTGTACTATTCCATTTGAGTCGTTTTTGCGACCCGGGTTTCGCCTTTCGGCATCTTCAGGCAGCATGCGCACTCACCATTGTCTTGCATTTTCTTTTTTATTTACAATCAATGCATTCAATGCCAAATCTTTTGTAATCATTGTCAACATATTTTTTTGATATGTTCTCTCATACTGTTTTGACAGATACCACATACGTTTCTTAAGTTAATGCCACCTATTTTAGTTTGGTTATTTCAGCAGCAACATCTCGGTGTCTGGCTCTAAATAGTTTGAATGTATTTAATTATCCAGTACGTATTCGGAAAAGATAAAATAGACGGATTTTGAATTTGTTATTTGATTTTACTTCATGTACTTAGATAGGGTTGTCAAAAAAGCATCGATACCGACGTTTTGCATTTTTTCCTGAATTAATTTTTTTATGACGGCCTTTCTACATACCTAACAAGGCTAGCAAAAAAATCTTACAGTTACTTCTGTTGAATTAGGACTCCCCAAGCATATTTCTATGATACAAATATGATATTATTTTATACTTTAATAAAGCTGACTAAACAATGTTTGATTCTAACAATGGTGTGTAAACAAATATAATGTTTTCATATCTATTTATCAGTGTAGTAGTTAGTTACCTTAGAGGCTTAGACATGTCGTCTTTTTTTATAAACATATTTTTATTTAATGTAGGTAATTTTTCAGTTGGCTTGTAGTAAACAAATTTTAATATTATATAATCATATCAGAGGTAAAACTCATTCAATGCAATAATAAACTATTGCACAAAGTTTTATCTCTAATATGACAATGTATTAGTACTTAGTAGTATAAATTGAATTATTTAGAAATTTTAGCTATACCTATTTTTATTATTGTAATGTAATATTCTTTTATTATGTGTTTTTTAGGTAGATAATTTAAAAAAAATTACATTGTTTTTAATATTTATTATTTAGTTTTCTCAAATATTTCTAAATCTTTTTTTACCATACGTAACTTTTAAATTATAATTTTTACATATTTTTAGGTTGAACATCACTACCGTTGAAATTTTCTTGTTGCAGAAACGACATATTAAATGTTGTCATAGGAAAAAACAGTCTATTAAAAATATTTTTTCAACTTATCGCGCTTGTTTCACCTACATGCGTCCTCTTACCTGTTAATAATCCACTCTTTATTTTTTCATGGATGCATAATGCACCTGCTTCACTATTTTTCAAATTAATAAAAAATTCCTTTTATCAATAATGGAATGAGCATTCTTTTAAATATATTTATTTCTGCCATGAGATATCATCATCAAAATACAGAAAACCAACCGGTCGAGTTTTTGTCACTAAGTTCATTAAATAAATTTTGCTTTACGTGGTCGAATGATCGGATGAAATTACGCTACACGACAGTATACTGTAAGACATTCGAACTTATCATGTTTTGTGTGATTAATATTAACATTGACTTCATAATTTTGTTTAATACATCCGTTTTTGTTGAGAATTAAGGACAAGTTGGTCCCTTTACGCCATTACACATTAACAGATCAAGCGACAAAAACATGTTAACGGAATACCATCTACTTGTAAAACTCACAACTTTAATAAAAGAAGAAAATAGATTTTCAATTGATAACTACATGCGTTTTATAATATTATCTAATCTTTGATTCAATAAGTATTCATTATTCAATTAGTCTTCAAACGATATCGTGTTTTGATTAGTTCTTTTCACAATGAAGAAGTAATCTATTATTTGTACCTATATAACATTTTTGACATTTGTACATAAAAGTTAAGGCCCTCTATATAGTTAGGCCTTGGCACAAAACTGTAAACTTCGATGATAGTGCCTAGCTATTCCTCATACTTCAAAATGCAATATGGTAAAATGTTTGTAGAAAAGATGATTATTGCATATTGAAAAAAATAATACAGTCAAACTCGGTTATTACAAAAATATCGACAAAAATATTCTTAAAACTGTTAATGTGTCGATCGTTTAAAAACATTTTCGACCCTAAGCAATAAAATCCGACCGTAGACCGATGCCGCCGGGTTCGGATTACGTTTATGACACTAGTTAAGTGTCTAAGTACCTGTTTTCGCCGACAACATTGAAAAAGTATCCACACATATGATTTGAAATGTCATGTAAAAAATCCAAGCTGAACTCAGTAGGTCAGTACCTACCAGCAATCATTACAATAAACAACTTTTTTGTAGTTTATGAATGCCATGCTTGTTTCGGGGAAAAATTCTAATTGTGTATTTTTCTTTGAATTGCTACTTTTTGTGTTATGTGATGCTCATTTAAAAATACCTATTCTCTGATATAACGCTTATAACGAGCGAATTCAGTTGGTCCCATCTTCCTCGTAATAACCAAGTTCGACTGTAATTTGAATAAAATATACAATCGAAAATCTTCATTTAATGCTAACAGGTTACCACATTGCATTCGAAGATTCTTAATATCTAGCATAACTAACGTAATTCGTATTTCAGTGCATATATATATATTTATAGTTGGCTTTCGATACTCAAGTATCACCATTAGTTTATACTTCATTCATCAGGATAAATTATCACAAAACGTCATCGTTTTTTCACAGTTATTGTTTTTTTTTATTTTATCACTATTATCAGATTTTGTTTTTTTTGTGTTTGTTTTGATTTTCACTGTGTGATTAATATTTTTTGTTTTTTTTTTCTCATATGAGCTTATAATCTGTAGTAAGTGTCCTGTACCTATTTAAAGTATTTCTTAGCTAAACATAATTTACATTTGTCAATAAATTAAATATTTATAATACCTATATAATGTTGAACTAACAAATAAAAAATGCATTTCATCATAAAATGTTATGCATACTTTAACATCAATAGCTAACCTAAAAGCTGGCTCTAAAAATTTATAACTCCACGCATGTTGCACGCAAAATTAAAACATACTGTCTTATGTTATATTTTAGCGGATAGCAATACTTTTATTTCTTATGAAGACAATCCGAATTGGGTAAATGTTCTCATATGGTTACGATTTACAATAATCACATGGAATCCACTCGCAACAAAGATGTTGTAATGAGAATCAACCGTTGTGGTAGATTTACAGTTAGTTTGCAGTGTTATTAATAAGTACATAATATGTCCAAGATGTGAACGATGAATATCCTTTTCCTCTTAGATGTGACCTAGCACACAATAATTACGATATTACGTAACCCTTGTGGGTCTATTCTATGCTTATCGACCGCTAAAGTGATAAAGTGAAAAATATTATCAAACTTAGGGTAGGTTTGTATCAAAATATTAGCACTTATTGTAACAATTACACGAAGCCGGTTTTTATTGTTGAAATAAGTGCTATATTTTAACAGCACCTATCTTGCTGCTACAATAAGTGCTAATATTTTGATACAAACCTACCCTAAGTTTGATACTATTTATCAATTTAGTGTTCGATAAGTATAGAATAGACCCACTGGGAACTTTACTCATACATATTTGAGTGTCTTCATAGATAATAAAACTGGATACCAAACATATATCGATTTCAATATTGTTGCATATTAAATTTCTTTAAATCCAATGAATTCAAAATGCCTCTGAACTGACATAAATCTTAACTTCTTATGACAATATAATATCACTATTGACATTAATGTTCATGTGCCTTTATATGAGAAGGATTAATAGCTCTTATTAATAAAGGCGATATCTTATCCAACCCTTAATCAGAGACCTATATCTTGTTAAGATAGGAGTTAGGTATCTATTCAGATGTCAAGATGAAAATATTATAATAAATACTCACTGTGAAATGTGAAATAGATTGAATAAATAGGCATCTTTTATAAAAGAAAAAGTCTTTATTATGTGGTATATTTATTGAAGTTATTTTTCATTGTTTTGTAATGCATTTTTCAACAGAATCTGTACAACGACGATGCCATGTCAGGCATACAGTTCTCAGCTCGTAGTATAAAACGAAAACCATCCATCGGCTCATCTTCGTCCATCCACTCGACGGCGAATAACGCTCCCGCCCCTGGAATACCTAGAGTGAATTCGGTCACATCTGTACTCAAAAAGATATTCTCGAGAGACGACTCTGTCAGGAATACCAACCAACCGGATGGATGTAAGCTTTCCACCATACAATAAATTCCATACTACAAATTTAGATTGTTAACAAAAGTTAACAAAAAAACAAAATCAAATACACATTGGAATTTAGTTAAGAATGACTCGTGCCATATTTGTATATTGTTATGTCATGATTTTTTTTTATTCTAGATCCGAAACCTGAGAAACCTGATGTTTCCAGTGCCACCAGTTTAGGCAAATTTGCCGGAGGAGGAAGTATGCGCATAGCAGACCAAGTTATCGAGGAACTTGATGAACAAAACACAATTACTAGCATGGCTACCAGAAATGAACAGAGGTACATAAAATAAATATATTTGTGTTTTACTATTCTGATATACCGCTCGATTTTGTGATCCCAAAATTATTGGATTTAATACACTGGAATTCTATATTATGATTTTTGTCAAACGAATAAATAAAAAAAATATTTACATCTATTCATAATATGAAAATTGCAATTTTTACCCATAATTTTATTGAATCCAAATTGGCAGAAATATCTAGGACTATTAAAACTTTTATATGCCTAAGAACCTAAGATGGTCGAGCGGCTAACGCGTCAGCTTATAATGTCGTGGTTCCCAAGTTCGAATCCTGGGTCTGACAAATACACATAATATTATTTTTCAACGTGTGTTTGGAGGTTACATGTAAATTGTACGTAAAGCATTTCACCGTGAGCTTTCTTATCGGAAAGAGATGACCGTATACTATACGGTCTCCAATTTTATTAGATTCAATGTGAACATTAATTCAATTTTCATGGCTGATTTAGGCAAAATTCATAAATTCAAGAATGAAAACCTAACCTAAATTAACATATAATCCAGTATATCGGCTATGATTGCTGCTAGCTTCCTGTAAAGTGTAAACTGACAAGAACCGTGTTTTATTTATGTCAGTACTATACGACCCAAAGAGGTTGTACAGTCTTTAATATACGGCCATACATTTCCGATACAACATTTCACGGTGAAGTGTGATACGGTGAATTGCATATGTACAAGTTTCCGGAGATGGTGTTTGGAGTCAGAGTATGGATGACGTAATAAGTTGAGCAAGTGCTTAACATCCATTTTTTCACAACGTTTTTAACAACCTCCACCTCATAGAGGAAAGGTAAATTGTTTTTTTTTACTTTTTACATAGGTACTAAATCATAATCCGAAAGTGCTGCTAAAAATTGTACATATTATTATATTTATCAATGTACCTGTATATCGTCGCCGTAGATGTCAAGGGAGCCAAGCCACAAATTTGCCGAAAATGTGTAAAAGCATTTTAAAATCATCAAAGATGCAGTGGTCAATGGATTTAAGCCACAAAATTCTTTTGACTACATTTTTTGTACATTTCAATATTCAGTGGTCAAGAGATATAACACACATAACTTCTAAGATACTATTTTTTTTAGTTATTTGTACAAAATAATAAAAAGATTACACCACAAAGTATATTCTATGTTGAAAAGTTCAATAAAAAAATGTGACTTTTCTTTTTTACACAAAATCTTTGAGTGCCTGTTTCTCAGCAATATGATTTTGTGGACTGGCTCCCTTGACATCTACGGCGACGATATTTTGGTTGTGATTTTCTAAGAATCATGATTTTGTTCTCAGACCGACCGCCGCAAGCGTATTTGGTCCACCTCCCCCCAGTGCCCCGGTAAATGTACCTCTCAGTGCCTATTCGAGGACTGTGTCACACGAGCCTAGTAAGAATACCATTTAAGTCTTATATTTCTTTTACTTGCATGGGTATTTCTTTGATTGAATTTGATTGTATTGTAGATGTGTGATTGTGAGTATGTACAGTTGAGTACAGTAATCCCGCGCCAACCGCCGGAGACACATTGGTGTAAAACACCGCTAGGTAAATCCACGGTTCACAATACTACAGTGCCACCGACATAAGAATATTCACGGACAGGGAGAACTTTCATTTTGTTTTGTAGAAGTAATATAGTTCTTTAAATACTTAATTTTATATTAATATTTTTCATATTTATCGATCTTTGTTATTTTAGACTAAAATGTAGAGTTGGTCACTAGGGTTGTCATATTGAAAGATCATATTGGAGGAAAAGTATCAAAACTACTTTTTAATATTACAAAAAATGCAGTATTTTTTTGAAAAATACAAATCATAATATAATACTAAATTTATGTAGTCTTGAGGGATGACTATTTAACAAAAATTGTGGCTTAAAACCATTGAGGCTTAATTTTTTTGCTGTGATCCCAATATAAAATCTTATCGGGTGATTACCACTCCATACTGACAAGTCGATACCTAATTGGCTGCATATCGTTTAAAACCACTACGCCGACCAATTAATCATAATACATAATAATAATATATACTTGTTTAAGTTTAAATTACCCTGCCCTATTTCTTTGCTAAACTCATTTAGTGCTGACAACGCGACTGGCGCGTTTGCATTAGTTGGCCATTATATATAATTAACATGATATTTAAATGGGGTAATTAAATATTAATTAACAGGTCAGCAGTGATTGTGTTAAGCGTTCGTACATTGGTCGCACTTTGAGATTCCATACTTTCAATAAATTTGATTGAAAAATGTTTATTTATTGGCATGTAAAAGAGTTAAGAATGTATGGTTGATTTAGTTTTGTAGATAAGTGTCTCTCTGCGCCAGTGTTGCCAACCGTACTATAATTATAGTATTTGTACTATAGTTTTGGTCCGCGTACTATGTACGATATAAAACAGGTATAGTACGCCCAAAATACTATAATTATTAATATCGGAAAAAATATGTAAAAAGTACTAAAATTTCCATATTTCCATAAATCCCTTGACTTTGGTTTAATGAAATTTCTTGAATTCTTCGGTAAGCATAAATTGGTCGGAAGTGGTACCTAAATAAAAAGGGTTTTCGGAGTTTGTCAAATTCTCCGTTATTTTTTTCTGAGAAAAAACCTATACATGTTCAACAGATGACAACGCATACTATATTTTTCCCCCAAATACTATAATTTTGGAGGCTCTGTACTATAATTCCACTTTTAAAAGATGGCAACACTGCCCTGCGCTGTCTTATAAGGTATTAATAATATGTCGAAAGCTCACATCTCATTTAAACTCCCTTTGGTTTACGGATCAATTGATGTAGTGGTCAGCAAGTTTGTAGGCCATAACTAGTTCGTCTTTCAGGTTTTCAAAGTTCTCTACTGGATTCTTGTACAATATTTGCGATGATCCCCTTCTGACAACTCTTGAACATGGGAATGTAGTACCTCGACATCGCTTGACTGTATGTCGTTCTAGTCCCTCCCGCTCTAGACTTCTCGCTACCGCTACAATTTGCTGAATCTTCGTATTATGTAATTGGAAGAATAATGTTTGACTATTATTACGTCTTCCTAAATTCTTCAGCAAGCATTTAATGTTGATGTCAGTCATTTATCAAATACGTGATCAATTGATTGTGGATTCAAATCAAAATTGCAAACCATGTGGATATATAAGGTGTTTTTTCAAATTCGCGGTTAACAAAGGATTACTGTATGTGTGTAGTGAGATATTGCTTGTCATTTTCTCATATTTTGTAAGATAGTTTTGTAGGACTTGATCTAAATAATTTTAATTGTTTTTAGCAAAATTACTGAAAGTGAAGTCACAATAGAGAATGTAATTTTATAAACATAACACACCAATACAAATTAATGAATAGGAAATAATTCTATGGACTGTTTGCAAAATCACATAAACTCCAGTTCAGTCAATCATTATAGTCGTTTATTAATTTATAGCTAAATATTAAGGCTGTACCTCAGTTGAGGCATGGTCTAAAAAGATCGTGGCTAGGCGATGCGCGGATTGCGGGTGCAAATGACACAAGCCAAACAAAATATAATTTGTCATATAAATCCAACATACGTCCATTTTATGTTCTGTTTATTGTTCTATTAGTAAGAATAATAATATATTCATTGACATGTTTTCTTTTTAAAGTAAATGGTAACGTTTTTAGTCATCTTTACACGATTTAAGAATTAATACGCCCGTCGCCATCACGAAACAAAGTGACGTGTTTCCAGCTCGACGTTCTCTCTCAGAATGCGAGCGAGTCCAAAATTTCGTCGCGCCTATAGTTGAAAATTATTTGCCGTTTCACTGATGTATCACCTTAACAAAATGACTGTTAAGTATATGAGTTTCAGATCAAGTCCTTCATTTAGTGTAGATATTATTAAAATTTATTACATGATAATATAGTTTATATCTTAATGTAAGTTGGACTTTCACATACCTACTAACCTGAGGATGCCTTCATTCATCATAAAATTTAGATTGATATGTAATTAAGTTTATGGTAGGGTTGTGGTGATTTTATTATTCACAACTTCATTATGCACCTATTGGTTACATTTGTTTACAATTTGATGACAAATTTTAATCTTCTGATTATAAATGTATTGCTGACATTTCACAATGGCCCAAGTCACACAAATGTACGTGGTCATATGATGCTCACCATTGTGAAGAGGGCGACATATTATGCATTGTGTGGCAAATATTTGCCGTCTTTCGACACAGTGTCAGTGTTGCAACACATATGAAAGAACACCAACATTGCAACACCAACATTAAGATTTATATTAAAATAAAAAATATTTGCAAGTTATAAAAATACACCTAATCATATTATAATATTATTAATCTGATAATTCAATGGGTGCTAAATGAACATTAATTTGTAGCATTTTGGTTATTGAAATCATTTAACCTTATAGTTGAAGCCTTTTTTTCAAAGCGTGAAACATTTTCCCATACCATGTGTTATTAAATTTATATAATCTGGTGTAATAGCATTCATTATTTGTTCAGAATATCATGATAAAATCGCATGGTTTCATTGAATGCTAAAGAATCATTAATGTTTCTCATTATGCTTCTATTTTGAAAAGCTTGCCGCCGTTTTATCGAAAAAGAAGATTTTTTACAGGAATAAAATCTATACAAAAAATGATCTCACATTTTCCCATGTTTTGAAAGGTACCGATTTAATTTTAGACCTAAATCATGTGAGGTCCGACAATAATACTGCTATTTTGTCGTCGTCTGCGCCGGTCGATTGGGGCGGTATGACCTTTCCGTCCCCCACCCCGTCGTCCCCCCTGGGAGAAGTGATCCCCCTTAAGACGAGAGGGGAGTCCGGTGATTCCAGACAGAGGGAGCGATTAGACAGTGACATCGGCCCGCCGTTGAGCGCAGCCGTGAGTCAGACTCTAGGTAAGGCGGGGCATGATGACGATGTCGATGATCGACGCACACACGACATAATGTTGAACCTCGCATCGCTTATTACTTTTGAAAATGTATAAGCGGTACTCGTTTCTAATTTATGTGTTTTATAATTATTTAAAGGTTAATTGGTAGCTTTGGGTTATGGAGGTATTTATTCTCATTTCAAGTAACGTTTTTTTCATTAATCAGAATTTGATTTTTTTTAATGTCTGTCAAAAAAACTAATTATATTTTGTTCAAATTATACTATTGAAAATAATATGCTGTTTGAAATTGTGTTTTTAATTTTTCGATAGCCGCTGCATATAATAATATTAATCAATAACACAATTTTCTATCATGTATCTCTCATCTCTCTTAGACATTTTTCCTTTCTCAATGTTTTCTATAATTCTACCTGTGTTTTTAATGCTTTGATAGTAATTGTTAATTATAATCTTGCGAATGACGGAAATCTCACATTTTCTACTTCTTTTAACATTTAAACGTTGAAACATTCTTAAGTCAACAAATTTAATCTTTAGTTTGTCGGTAACGCATAAAACAGATTATAATATTCTATAAAAATATATTTTTACGTAAGCGTGCTTCATTTTAATAAAAATATTTTTAAATAGTTTAACTAATTTAATAACTAAGCATGGTTGACAATTTTGTAATTTTTTATTATCATAGATTTTAATGTTTATTTAATTGTCTTGTGTACTGTGATTAACAATTATTGTACTATCTGTCTGATATAGTAGAATTTCTATTATCCGGATTTCACTACTATCATAAATTTCTTATGATTATAAAAAATTACATAAAATCAATGGTAAAATTTTGAAAAATATTTGAATGAAAAAAAAGATATGCCACAAGTAACTAACATAGATTTTTTAATAATCTATCATTATCCGAATAATTGAGGTTCTACTGTAAAATGAAAAAGTGTGCGATTTGGAATTTACAGATTTTCACGAATTGAATATACATGATTATGAAATACACAGTGCATGGCAAATAATCTAGGTGTTATGGGGTTCACTAATTTACATTCACAAATGTTTTAGTTTAAGTGTGGTACTGGGTTCATTTTATTGTCTCTAACATGTTTGTAACATTTTTAGATAAGTCCTAAAACCAGGGAGTATACTTTGCATATTGTTCATTTATAAAAAAAAAATGTTGATTTATACCTATTCTGAATTGGATACTAAATAATTAGCTATATTCAGTATAATGCAAAACAACAAACTAATACTTTTCCTGTAATAAAATTGGCAATCAATCACACTGCAAATTTAAAAAAATATATATACATTTTATGCGCATGATGGCCGAGTGGCTTACGCATCAGCTTATAATGGCGTGGGTCTCAGGTTCGAATCTTGGGTCTAGCAAATACACAGTTTTTCAATTTGTGTTTGGAGTCAGAGTATGGACCTAATAGGTTGAGCAAGTGGCTAACATCCATTTCTCGTAAAAACAAATATCTGTTGATATAAACCTCCACTCTGTGGAGACCCATTATGATCTTTTTATGAAAAAAGTATCAGTAGGGTGATCCATTCGATTTGTCAATTTCAAGAATCACTAGTGAAAATATTTTGTGTAATTTTCTTAAACAATTTTTAAAAGTATGGTGGTCTATTTTTAAAATATCACTTTATTTAATTGTGAATCAGTTTTCAATAATTTTTAAGCTTAGTTACTTTGTATGCCAGATTTATTATGATCGATAGATTACCGTCTAATAACTGTTTTGTTTTGTCAGTTCCCGAAGATGACACCGCTAGCGTAGTATCGTCGTCTGAAGAGTCACCCGCCCACGTGGACGAATTTAATAGGCTAAAAACTATCCGAGATAAGGAGCGCAAGGAGAAAACAATGCAGAAATTGATGGCTCGGTCCGTCAGCGCCCAGCAAGGTATCGGCGGCGAATGTTTCGCGGACAATGAAATTCTGCTAATGGAACTGACCAAGCAGTCCAAACAGCAGACTGACGAACTGGAAGTTCCCGGAAAGTCAGGATCATCCGGCAAAGATTCATGATATTCACCTATATTTCAGATCGGTGATACATGGGATTAATTTAATTACATCTTGTGATGCTGCTGCTTAACATGAGTACTAATCGTGTATAAAATATTTTAGGTTATTTCATCATGTGACTTTATTGAAACTAAACAAACTTAATGAAACTTAGTGGAGTGATATTCAAGCATAAAGTAATATTAATATGTATATGTATTATTATCAAGATTATTTTTTTATATTATACACTGACACTTTGCTTTATGGCCGAGATACGTTCCAGAAAATTTGCCGTAAATGTCCGTGTTTATTTCCGTACAAATGCTGTTTCAATTTAAAAAAAAAAAATTAGGAAATCTAAAACTATTCTGTTAAAATTTTATAGAAATGCGTGTTCCATTGGGATCAACTTAAACTGCTCTGCAGATGTGTGAATTAGCGGCCAGCGTTGCAAACGCTACATTCAGTCTAAAAGTAGGACGGCATTATGACTTGAATTCGAGTGCGAGAGGTATGATGTGATTATCATGCATATAACATTGTTTACAAGCGGTGAAACGAATTTAAACACGTATAACATTAAGTGCCTATACGCACTTGCGGCAGGCCGCCTATCGTTTTTTGTATGCAAAGTGCAATATGCGGCAGGCCGCTGCGGTTAGCCGGCATACAAAAAACGATAGGCGGCAGGCCGCCGTGGCTAGCCGCGAGGCGGCCTGCCGCAAGTGCGTATGGGCACTTACAGAATGTTTTTAACAATTTTTACATTTGGTATTTGGTCCGTTATATCAAGGTTCTACTATATTTTACGCATCCAGTATTTTATCAAAAATAAATAAAAAGTATTTCGAAAGAAATTGGTTTGTAAATCGAAATCGTACCATAAATTAATAGAAGTCAAGACCATTGTTGCGATATGTTGTATAACTAGAGGCCGTGTAGTTTGGTATAAGTGTAATAATTTTTAAATTTGACTCATGTCCTCATTTTCTCTGCAAATCATGTATGAAATTGTTAGTTAAAATAAAATTTATCAACCCATCTATTTTCTCAATAGACATAACTCTAAACACAGAACTTAATATTATTATATTTTTGCAAAAGTTTTTGTCTTATCGTTCTTTGTTCTCAAATATACCATAAAAAGTTTGATATAATATGACATCCATTGACTCACAAGAACAATACTATTATCGATTATTATGTAGTCTAGATTATCTTTTATTAACGTAACTATGTCTTAACATCTATGTTTTTAAGCTTCCTCTTCTATTTCAATAACATTAATATTTTTTCTCAATTCCGTGACTAATGTTTAAAAAATACTCATTATAGAAGAAAAATAATTGTAAGCATGTTCATTTTACATAAATATGTATATTAGAGATTCCCATTATGAAAAGACAATTACTGTTAAGCCTATTCCATATCAACATATATCTACTTGAATCCATTTAAATGTTGTATAAAAACTGTTAACACATTTGTGTAAAATCATCTTAAATGTTTATACTCTTGTCCGCCACTAATGGAAATCAGATGCAAATACACTGACAAGCAAGTGTGGTCAAGCTTGTGGATGCGTGCGTTGAGTTATATTCATTTGCAAGGCTACAAAAGTTGGTTTGCGGGCATGCGTGTATTGGTCTAGACTAGGCTTTATTCAATTCTCATATAATTATATTGGTTTGTCCGAAATGCATAATAATTCACCTGTGTGATTACTCATTAATATATTAAGTCACAAAAATACAACTATTGTCTATGGAATGTTTTTATACAAAATATAATATGCACAACACACGATTTACGATAAATAATAATATGGAAATCGATATTCCTCCTTAAATGGTGTAGTTTTCATGCAGATTTTTTTATAGAATATAATGGCTTTATAAATTTATTATAGATTTTGTTTTATATTTATTTTTTTAACATAATCATTGAATAATAATATTTTTATTAGGTAGTCTTAAATATGAAAATCTCGTAGTTTCGATATTGGAAATTTTTAATTTTTCATAAATACGTAATGTACCGTAATATGCATTACTGTTTCATTATGAATTAAATTTAATAATTATTACTGCCTTGAATGGACCCCAGTCGCCTCGATTTGATTGGACAACAATAATAATATAGTATATTTTAGACTTTATCAGGTGTTACAGAAACAGAATGCACGGATCCCATTTTTATGGAAAAACTAACAATTCGGGTAGCTGACGTGTTAGCTATGAATGTTAGAAAATGTAAATGTGTTCAATAAAATGGCCAATGGAATTATATTACATCTCCATATTATGTATCTACTAGCACAGATGTTGAAACCCGATTGGTGGAAAATCAATCATAAACAGTACAGAGTGTGTACGGCCATTCCATAATTGGATGGGTCGGCAATCCAAAGCTAGACTACATCACCTGACACGCATATACACGTCCAGATACTAACCAAATTCTTCGTCCAATGAAATTGAAACGTCTCGAGGGTTTAGTACATACACTTGCTTAATTACTATTAATTAATCAACATATAGGTATATTTTTTGATAACATTATTTATTTTGTAATGTAGCCATAATGACTCAGTATTATCAAATTATCGATTGACATGCGCTTAAACAAAATACAAATATTTTATTTTTGAAATCAGTTTCGATAAGAAGTGCTTGTATGACTGTTTATTTGTGTTATTAATGTACACTATTAACAAAATGACTCCTCATTACTTGTAAGTGAAAGTTGATCTGTTTTTTTATGAATATATTCATTGTAGTTATGAATCTGTGATTAAAACAAATGTTTCAAATAAATAAATCTTTTAAAATATGTCCTGAACTTTATTTATTTCAATATTTAGTCTTCAAATTAACTGAAAATCCCCAATAAAGTAAGAGTAAGTCCATTAATGCCTGTCAAATAGAACTCTCCGATGTGCTGTGCACACTGATTGTTTCAGGACAGAATCATGCCCTTGCCTGACTGCTATTTAATATGGGGTAGGAAAAGTCATCAGAGACTCTTCAATCCAAACAACATGGGTTATATATAATAAAGCTGTGAAACTCCTCAGATATGCTGATAAACATGGCGGCACAATTGGATGTATTATAATTTTACAGCTAAGTTAGACCCAAACACGATATTAAGCTCTGGAATAAACAAGGAAGATAAACTTTACTAATGAGGGTACATAATCAATGTTCCCTGTAAGGTGTGCGCGCGCACACCAACCAAAATATGTCCTCACACAAAAATATTGTAAAAAAAATAGAATATGCAAGGAAAAGTCACGTCTGGAAAGAAGTGAATTGAATGGAGATTGTATCTTTTAAAAAGGCATTTAAGTCAAAACGTACACCGGGATGCTGTTACGAAATGGAAAAATTTGAAAAAAGGTGGACTTCTGAAAATAATGACGAAAACACCGGAAGAACGAAAGAATAGGATTGAGATCGGTGAAAGCAAAAAATCTGGTTGCAATCTAGTCAAAAGAGTTAATTGATAATGTACTATTGGCTATAAAAATAAATGCTTTTATGCTTTCTGTATAAGATATTCATAACCATATATCTAAATACCTACACAGATATTCCCGAAAGCTGGCGAATTAAAAATTATGCGTTCGAATTTGTCTTATTCTTATCTCGAATTACGGAAGTCTCGGTTTCATAAATTAATTGTTGATGAAAATACACGTATATCTGTGCAAAAATGCTAATTTTTTACGTCAAATATCGATATGGAATGAATTACAAGACTATTTTTGCAAGAATAATAAAACTGTGTTCTCAAATCACTGAAATTAATAAATACCTTAAATATATACGTTTTAATGAAAAATTATGTGTGCCCAGTTCTGATTATTTACAAATAGGTTACACATTTTTTAAATTCGAAATGTTATAATAGCTTCACCAAGAATTAACAGGGTAAAACGTTATTTTTTTAGCTTGACACAGCGAGCATTAAGGGCCCGCTGAAGAGCCCGCCGTTCAAATATAATTCAGTATAAAAAGGACCTCTTCAATTTAAATCGATCCTTTCGCAAAAATCAATTCAGTATAAAAAGGACCTCGTCAATTTAAATCGATCTTTTCGCAAAAATCACTAATCATCGGAGATTTTATTTCAAGAAATATTATTATTATTACTGATAATTTCTGCCGCACAGAGAATTATTATTATTTTATGAACACCTGCGAGATGAAGCCGATCAGAAAACAGGGCTGTCAAAATAATATTAAGCATTCATATTTTTTAAATGTTAATTTCATCATGGTTTTTAATCAAACCTGTGCAAGTACGTACTGATAACTTGGGTGGATTTTGTAGCAAACATACTATTGATATATATACGGGTATATTATTATTATAACCCAATTCAAATTGAACATAGGTTGATACTCAAATACTATTATAGTATGTTTATGATTTCGAGAAAATAATACGATGGTATAATTAATCCATATCAATTATTTGAAAACATTACATTCGCACTTTGCACAAAATTACAAACACATTCGAAGTTTGCCGCACACGTACAGACCACGTGATATTTGTTTACGCAAAATCGTCGCTTTTCAAAATGGCGAATTTGATTACCAGATTTTACTGCGATGAATCAGTATGTTCCTTTTTGTCTTTTTTTATTCGTAGGTTTGTTTACTATGTACACCGAGAAATTTCCATTTATAAACTCGGAAACGATTTTTACAGAAGAGTTTTGGAATATAATGCAACCAAAACTGGAAAAAATTCTATCATGGGTGTTGACTTCCTGCATTAGCTAACCCCAGGTCCATGCCACTACGTGAACCACAGTGGATATTAAGCCATTTCCACACTGGCAACAAGTTGCTGGCAACCTCATTAAATTTTACGATACTTACCATAATTGCTTAAGAAATTTTACAATAATCATCGTAAAATCTAACGAGGTTGCCAGCAAATTAACTTGTTGCCAGTGTGGACCCGGCATTAGATGCACAAAACTTAAATAATATATATTATAAATAAAAATTTAAAATTATAAATATATATTATGATTTATGTCTTCGACAGCCCTGATGAAATAAATATGAAATATGAGTCAGATCAGTCACAGAGCAAATTTATTAACACAAACAACTTTGACACAACCTTTTTATATTAACTAGTAGACCAGATATTATGGACCACATGTTAAAAAATCATATTTTCAATTCTCAAGGCCAATTCTGTAGAACGTCCTCTTAACAAACAGTTGATGAAATTTAATATACCTAACATGTTTATTTTCGTATTATTACAAATTTAAATAACAATCACCAAAAATAAAATGTGGATACAAATATAGAGTAAGATATAAAAGAAAATAAAATAATTAATACGCACAAAACATTATATCTCTAGTAATGTTTTGGGTTTTCCTGTACCACATCGGCATGCTCACTATCGATAAACCCAAACATTCTTTCGTTTTTACTGTACTACTAATGAATATGACACAAAAATTAAGCAATGAGTTTAAATTATGTATTTTTCTAAACATTGATAAACGTTACATACGCTCAAAATATATTGTCTTCTTTGAAAAAATCCGTTGTTGTGTCTGTTTCATAACAATTTATAATTTAACCCGTAAAACTAGACATTTTAAAATACTTTCAAAATTCTGACGATAGTGGCTCTCATTTTATTTTTTAAATATTAATTAATTATTCTGACGATATATTGATTCCTGCACATGTTTTTTTTATTTACATTTAAATACTTTCTATCTATTTTTTTTAGAAGGTAGGCTTCAAGTAATCACCTACTATGGAGCCTTCGCCACTGTAATATATATTAGACTATGTCTAATCCGAATAAGATCATATTATGGTCCTCCACAGAGTGTAGGTTTTGTATCAAAGATTTTTGTTTTTACGAGAAATGGATGTTAACCACTTGTTCAACCTATTAGGTAGTACCTACTCTCACTCCCAGACACAAATTGAAAAACAATTTGAGTATTTGCCAGACCCAGGATTCGAACCTGGGATTCATATTTCGAAAATGTTACGTGGAAATGTATACAATATCATGGTTGTGCAGTTCTGCCTATATCGATACTGTTCTGTGGTGTCCGTGTGTCAGCGATGGAGCATTATCCATACTCCTTACAACTATTCACAAATAATAACTTACCCGCTTGTTTTAATGAAAGTGTTAAAAAAAGGTTAAGTCATTTTTGAGAAATAGCATGACTCAAGACAGGTTATATGCTTTTGCGATGTTAAATAGGTTAATGTGAGGCATTCTCTCGCTGCAGTAATCTCAAGCATTGTAAATCGATCAAAATTAGAGGTTCGCGGCACGTCATTCCTCGCCGCCTGATGAGGTCAACGCAATAATATTATATGTGACGCATAAAGTCTAAGAACCGACCTATCCAATCATATATTTACATTAAACATAATGCTTATTTTTTAAGAGTATTTGCCTGCTATTTTTTATACCTAAAGTGCGTGCTATCATTTATCATTATTATAGGTTTTTTTTCTCCTCAAAGCGTGCCATAAGTTCGCTACCACTGGTATAGATACTGATACACCCCTCGTCGCTTTAGGATTTGTTTCCCGAATAGACCAAATGTCAATTTTTCAGGAGACGAAAAACAAATTTCATTGTCGTATATTGAAATATCAGTAGATGTATCAATCATTCTTTCTACACTGTATGATTGCAACATTATCTAAGAATAGATTCCAAGAATAATATACTGGTATAAATCAGTAAATGCACAGAAAATGCGTTTTATTTACAAGTACTCGTTGTGGATATTCGGGAAATTTTTAGCGCTCTCTCAGAATAATGGATATTCGGGACAAAACAAGGACGTTCGGGACTTAAGACCGTAGCGTATTGCTGCACGGCCCACGGATTACTGAGTGGTCAAAAAGTACGCACCTCAAATGTTATATTTATTTACACGATAATTGTTAATGATTACTTTTACTATTTAAATACCTAATGATCGTAATAACCCAAGTTCATAGGTAATAATAACATGCGGCATTCGCTTTTTTCGGTTTTTTTCGTAATAAGTAATAAAATAGTTTTTAATAATCTTTTTTTATTATTCAACGAATAATTCACAAGATTTAAGAATGTACCATTCTAATTATTGAACATACATAATTTTGAAAATCACTTCTGAGAAAATATATTATAACCAATAGAAAAAATCTTTTTGAAAAAAGTAAGACACCCGGCAGGAATCGTCCCTGCATCTCCTGGGTTTACGACCCAGTCCACGAATTATCCACTATGCTACGAGGTGACATACTTATGACGACAAACTTTAACTATTGGCCTTTTAATACCTGCTCATCAGTATTCTTCAAAATCAAGCGACTATCGGCGATCGGTTTTTGTTTATTAAATAAAAGTAGGTATCTACTACTTCAATTACTAACCGACGTCACGGATTTCTCCAATATTTTATGATGGTACTTACTCGTACTTGCTAACAATTTTATATTAATACTTTTTCCAAAAAAAAAAAAAAAAACTATGTATATAATATATCTGTATATTATTATATCTATATATTTCTATAATTAACAATTAAACTTATTACAAACCACCAAATAAATATTATATATTTACTATTGGAATGACAACACAAAATAATAGCATCTATAAATTAATTACCATTGGCTGCTAATATTAGGTAGATACCAATATCCTAAGTATATAATATTCACCAAATAAATAATTACTAACATACATATTAAATTAAATTAACTATCAGCGCATTCAAAAATAAATAATAGCATCGCCTTTATTTTCATAGAAATGCCTAGATTAAAAGTAAAATAAAGACAAACAATGTTTGATTAAAAATAATTTGAAATAATAATTATTTTTTACGTCATAGTAGTTGCCGGGTCATACTGTAGAATTCATGTAACCGTTGGGATTTTGTGTCATTTATCAAAACAAAATGCAATTATTTAGGTTAAAATACTCACTTCCATAACTCTACTGTAAGTTCAGGGCGAACTGGTGATGTATCAGCTGTGAATGATCTCTTCAAATTTGATGAATTCACTATTAAAACAATAGTAACTTTAAAAACAATATCAATAAGACGAAATTTGAAAGAGCACTCCGGACGGCCGAAAAATATGAAAGTGGGCGTAATTGTTTTAGAGCTAGACAGCGTGAATGTGGGAGCGAGATGCACGGCGTCAGCGCGGTTTGATTGGCTAAAAGTCATATTCGGGAAATAAAAACTCAGCCAGAGATTTATTTCGACCGAAATTAACTTGGATATTCAGGTACGAATAGTTGGACATTCGGGAGAACAACACGGAGTAATTGTAACTTAACATGGCGTATTCGGGTTTTTCAAAAAAATATCTCTGTTCCTAGATAAAAATATATTGTTTTTATAAATGATTTCGGTAGAGTTCGATAAAAGAAATTGAACTGCATTAAAATGTCGATTTCGACAAAATGGATATTCGGGAAACAAATCCTATAGCGACGCCCTGTTACAGGCGGGCTTCTCCCGGTGTAAAATAATCATTTAGTAGCTATAAGTCGAAACGTAACCCTGACCTCTAGAAACGGCTTCATAAAACATCTAATCTGATTCCTTGCTCAACCACGTAAGTATTTTTTATTCATAAGTAAAGGCCTTCGTCCGGTGTGTGAAAATCACATATTGGGCGGAGGTGCAATTAAGATACATTTAATTTAATTTAAAAAGTATAAATGATGATGGATGAAAGAGATAATTTTAAGACTAAATATAAGTATTCATATAATAAATTTTGCCGTGCTTGCCGGCAACGTCCAAATTTCCACGCGCCTGCGCCGGATTCGTCAAATCAAAAAACATCACGCGATAAAATTTGGCCAATCACGAGAGTCCTTTTTGTTGGATGGCGTGGGTACGCGAAGTTTGAAAAAGAAAAAAAGTTAGTGAGCGTCCGGTTTTCAAACGATACGGACTGACGACTGTAACTGTAAAAAACTACAAAATAACCTTGTCAAACTCAAGATTAAAATATATACCTAATACCAAGTTACGCACAAGAAAGTCTTAGTGTTTTATTTAACCACAAACATAAACATATCGTTCCTTTTTTTTGTGAATCCGGGGTTCGATGGACACCTGAGCTAGTCACAGGAACCCCGGGTATCTCAATACCTAGTACTAGATAGTACTAGATACTGGTCTTGGTACCGTAAAATTTTTTTCGTTATTTTTGTCTGGCATGTAATAATTATTATTATTACAGATGGTGAATGCTCATCCTATCTAAAATATTTTTCGCCTTTCCTATTTTCCCTCTATATTCCAAAGAATTTGTATCACTGGTAACATTAAAAAATGTTGTAGGAGTTGAATATCTATGGTGTATAGTCTATGGTGGCACCATAGATAAGGGTGGCACATCTCTACTGCCAAGTCTGATCAAATTGAATGCACATCATTGCGATTTGATTATAATAACTCAACTTTGACGTTTGCATTAATTTGTTATGGCACCATAATAATTATTGTCAAATAACTTTATTCTTATTTTGCGATCACAGCTTGAGTTAAATAAACTGAGGAGACGCATTAAAAATAAATAGGTAAACGATGTTTTTGCTTGCTTGGGTTTTCATGGCAATGTTCAGTTTTATTAGGTTTTGAAAAGATATTTAATTAACATACATGCCGCAGAGCTGTTTTTGAACAAAGAGAATGATTAAAGGCACCCTCCAATCTTTTTGTTTTTCAACGTAAGGTCAGTCGGGGCAAGATCGGCATACAAATTGAAGAGTGTGACTTTAAATTAATTTTACGGAATTAGTAATTGAGATTTTTAATATATTTTAGATTTGTTCAGCGCTCGGAATGGAGCGGAACGCCCCGGAGCGCCGTTCCTGTTCGTGGGATTTCCAAAGATGGCGTTCCTGTTCGTTAAAACCTCGAAAATGGCGTACCGGTTCGTAAAATATCCGACGGACAGCGAGTCGTCTAGTAAAATCCTAAAGCGTCATACTTAATATTATTACGTTCCGGGTTAGATTTAAAATTTACGAAAATGAATTGATAGGTACAAAGGTACAAAAACAAAAATATTTTTTTTATTAAAAAATAATTTTACTGGTTTAGAACCACTGAATTTTCTATGACCCGTACATATTACGTACTTAAGAATGTCCGAAATTGTTTTAAACGGTGGGTAAACAACAAAATATTATTTTTTCAAGACAATATGAAACTGGCCTTCAAAAAAGATTGTTTTAAAACACGAGCATATGTACTGAAAAGTATTGTATAATTTCTCTCAATTGTTTCCATTTATAGGCACAGAAAAAACATTGCATTTTTAAAAAGAATTTAGTACGCACCGAAATACTAAGAGCGTGCGTGTTCAAAAAACAAAATTTATGAGTATGTAAGTCATAAATGTTATGTTCGCCTTCTACGTATTCTTTCGGGCGAAATGCATTGTCTAAAGACTTCTAAAGCTGTTAAGTGTAAACTAAATAAAAATTGCATACATGAAAAAATCTAACTAGGTAGTTAGTAGACCTTTGCAGATGAGCGCGCTTAATTGTTTTATTACCGACAAAATGTGTGCCCTGACAAAATCCTTTGTAGTAAATAGTTAAAAGTTTTCCCTAAAACCTATATGTTTTTAAGGGGTTGAAATATTTCAAATTAAATAAATGTAATTGTTAATTTAGTCTTGATTCTCCTTTTGACCAGTTCATACCTCTTAATAATTCACCAGTCTTTGGGAGATTTGAGATATAAATTATTTATATTACTGAGTGACAACATATCACTTCGGCATACTTACATTATTACTTATTGTTTTAATTTTATACATATTATATTTTTACGGGTTGAATGAATTGGTTGTTAAATTAAAATAATAATAAGTACATTTATAATTTAAATCAAATAATATCGCATGCCTATTAAAACTTATTTATTATTTAAGATACAATTAATAAATTTCTAGACATTGCGGTTATATGTAATACCTATATTTAAGTGTTAGTGTCGTGTGATTATCTATTAAGTTATATACCATATGTCATGTTATACCTTTTTTTGTAAGTATTTTGTATACTTGCATACCTATTTCAATTTAACTAAAAGTAATTTTATTTGATTGTTTGTAAGTTTATAATAATTAGTTTTGTGCTGACGTCGCTACATTCTGGTGAGTTTTGTGTTTTAATTAAAAAATTTAACTGTTTTATATATATGTAAGTTACATTTTAAAGAACATGGGTTCTCTTAAAAGTTGGCTAAAAATCGCAGCAGACAATAACATTTCACAGGAAAATAATATATCCGCACATAAAAAAATTAAATTAGATGATCGAAAAGTTCCAACCGAAACTATTGAAAAATATTCTGTAGATTTACCATCATGCTGGTCCCAAACACAATTCAATCGTTTTAAAAATGATTACGACTGGTTATATATAAATAAGGGAGGTTTAGGTTGTATTTCATGTAAATCTGTTAAATCATTAGGAATCCACTCCGATAAAAATATTAGATTGACAATACAGTGGCAACAGGGCTCTGTATTTCATAACGGTTTTTCATTATCGTCTCAACAGTCTAGTTTAAGGAAAAAAATATTTGAACATAAAACTTCAGCAGCGCATAACGCTGCATTGGAAATAATCCAAACTTCTAATAACAACGCTATTATCGCATGTGTACAAAACGCACAACAATCATCTTTTTTAACTACCGAAAGAATATTTAGAACCGTGTACAGGATCGTTAAGCATCAGAGGCCATTTTCAGATCTACCGGTGGAAGTTGATTTACAGACGTTGAATGGAATTAATCTAGGGAAAATTTTGCATTCCGATAAAACGTGTGCAGAAGTTGCTATTCACATCTCATCAGAAATGAAAAAATCAATATGCAACGAAATCATTTTATCGAAACAAAAAATATCGATTTTAATCGACGAGTCAACAACGTTAAGTAAAAAAACGACATTAGTAATAGCAATTAGAACCTTTTTTGGTGATTATCCAGGGGACGCCTATGTATTCAACTTAGATTTAGTTGAACTTTTTGATACGTCAGCAGAAAATATTACCAATAGTTTATTATCTTGTTTACGCGAGCACGGATTTGATGACGCTTTCCTCGCTGAGTGTTTTATTAGTTTCGTATGTGACGGGGCCTCAGTAATGATAGGTAAAGATTCCGGGGTCGCAAAACGCCTAAGAAACATATTTCCCAATTTACTGGTGTGGCATTGTGCCAATCATAGACTGGAGCTAGCAGTAAATGATGTAGTGAAAGAAGTTGCCGGTATAAATCATTTCAAAATTTTCATTGATAAATTATACACGTTATATCACCAATCACCTAAAAATCAAAATGAACTGAGGGAAGCGGCCAATTCACTAGAAACCCAGTTATTAAAAATTGGAAGAGTTTTATCAGTGCGGTGGGTGGCTTCAAGTATGCGTACAGTAAATGCCGTTATTAATAATTATTCGGCACTATACGATCATTTTAATAAAGCATCCGAAGATAATAGCAGGGATGAAACAGAACGATGCAAATATAGTGGCCTTAGAAAAATGTTAACAAGTGTGGAATTTGTTCGAAATTTAAATGCAATGTCAGATGCACTAGATGAATTAGGTGACTTATCGAATTATCTTCAAAGGCGTAATATTACGCTAGTTGATGCTGATAAGGCGATTAAAACCACCATTCGTGTCCTTGATTCGATGGCGAATGATCCCGGTCCAAAATTATTAGACGCTCTTAGAGCCATAGATGAAAAGATATACAAAGGAGTAATTATTCAGGAAGGAAAGGTTAAAGCCATTAATATTTCTCAATTATATAGAAGTCTAGCCAATAACTTAAGAAATCGAATGATTACAACAAGTTCATCGCATGTCAGTCGAAACGCAAACATTCACCAGGAAAACATTAATCTATATAACAATTTATTAGAGAGTATACAAGTACTGGATCGTAATAATTATCACAAATCAGATGATGACGGCGTGGACATACGATATGGAGAGGATAACATTATAAGATTATGCCATCAATTTCATTTAAATGAATTAGATATTAAACGCGGTTTTCGGCTTTTTAAAATGAGTGATGATTCTAATAAAACTCCAGATGATTTGAAACCTATCAACAGCTGAATGCGAAAGAAATTTTAGCGCTTTAAATGAGATAATGACACCATTAAGATCATGTCTTAATATTAAAACGTGTGCTGCGTTGTTATTTATAAATAGTGTAGGTCCACCATTGAGGCAATTTAATCCTGAAAAATATGTTCGGTCATGGTTGGCTAAAGGTCGGCATTCAGCGGATGACACAGCAAGTCGAAAAAGAGAATTGAAAGATGAAAAAACGTACGACCTCATGTGGAAATTATTGTAAAAATTAATCAAACCAATGCGGATATGCATTTCTTATTTTTCTTAATGATTGTTTATCAACGTGTAATAGCCAATACGTAAACCTTGTAGTAAATATATAAATGTATACCTACATACTATCTATCTATATATAAATATGTATAATAATTATGAATGCACAGACATAATAATATGTAAATGTAATAATTAATAATGTATTGCTTGGATCCCTCCTCTCCTCACTAACGCCCTTATCCTACAGTATTCCTTTCCTGGTAAGGAATATGCTTACACCTCCACGTGGTCTTACTGGACAGTATTGTTCATTTTTTATTGAAAACATTTAGTCTATAACTCGGCTCAAAATCTCGGTTTCATTGCATTGTATAAATTCAATAAAGCCAAGATTTTAAAACATGTGCATTATTTACAAAATACAGTACAACAGTAAATATAACAGGTAATGTTAAGTTGCGAATTAATTTGTTTGTTGTTCAAGATTAATCCAATATAAAAGTAAACTGTATGAATGACGTTCCAACGTATTAAAATTTATTATACCTTGAAATTCGGGAACAAATTATTTCGCATAACACATTTTAAATTACAATAACAATTGACAATATTGACAAAGAGAAGCTTTCTTGCATGTTACACTGGTTATAGATGTATTTATTTGTAATGATTATTAATTTTAAATATATGATACTTTTAGTAAGTGTATTTCTTTAGTAGAGAATTTACTTAATATCTTATATAATATCATATTTACAACATCTTAAATATACAACACCCACTATGGTCACGCGGCTTAAGCGTCGGCCTATAGTGTCGTTGGTCCCAGGTTCGAATCCTGGGTCTAGCAAGTACACATATTGTGTATAAGTGTATGTACCTAATAGGTTAGGCAAGTGGTTGAGATCCATTTCTCGTAAAAACAAAAAAAATCTGTTAATATAAACCTCTACTCTGTGGAGGCCCATATGATCTCATTACGATCGGACATGGTCGAAAAAAAAGAATTTATCTATGGTCTTGTAATTTCTTTATCCATAAAACGGTTAAGTTAGATATTTAAAATGTGATATAACAAAATTTCAGGACTTGTGATGCCATACGTATGATAAAGTATGCAGATAATGCATTGTTCAATAGTTCCATTTTATTAAAGGGCGGACAATAAAGGATGTAAATAGATACAATTATCAAAGTTACCTTATGGAAAAAATTTAAGTATTCATACTCATAACTTGATTATAATGCTGTGAATGTCAAAAGTTCAAAGAATGTTTTTATTTCTTTCATCGGTTTAAGATTGCAACAAAAAATCGAACACTCTTTGATATACTTTGAAGATTATGCAGCGCTCCGGTTCGTAGAATTGTCCATTTCGAGCACTGGATTTGTTGAATAAAATATACTATGTAATTAAAGTAGTGTTTGTTTCAAAAGTATCGTATGGCTTAAATGGCATTATTTTGACAAAAAACGTAAAAATGACCCTTATTACGATCTTACCCCTTCACCAGGGGCTAGTTCGTCAGGAAGAATTATTTTCATTATAATACGCTTGAGAACCACACGGGTTTAGATCGTCAAAATATGGTTATTGATAGAGAAAAGTATCATACCAAAAATATAAATACATGGAATAAAATATCATTTATGATCATATTTCACAACCATGGGGTTACTTCGGCATATTAAATGTATGCCGATGTAACCCCATCACAAATGTTTAGGCATAGTAAACGGATCTAGTATTAAAAGATTGTTTAAAATATAATGTTTATTATTCTCATCATATACTACGTAGAAAATTAATTAAGAAAGCAAAGTACATACATATGAAAATACTATTTTCGATAAATGAATAAGTAAATGGAATTTTTATTGAATATTGAATTGTTGAAGATTAAAATTAAACATAATTTCACCTCTTATTAAAATTAAAGGTTGCGGAAGAGTACAAATTATGTCTGCATTGAGAACATCAGAAATGTCGTCAATAACTGGAAATATAAAAACTGTTTGCTTTTTCGAGACCATATTTTTTAATAAAATCTTTCTCCTGTTAAACTTAGCCACGGGTTTGTCTTTTTTGTTGAAACTCAAAATTTCACCAACAAAGTGTTTGATGGTCTTTTTGGTTTCAAACTTGACTAAAATCCAGTCTTCAATATTTTTTTCTTGAGGATCATTTACAACTACAATTGCATCCTCTATTTCTAAAGGGTCATTAAAATTCTCTTCATCGGTGTCTGGCAACAAATCAGATATATTTCCAGTATCAGATGATGCTGAAGTGAAGTATTCGTCATCTTCAGAGCTTGACGTTGAATATAGTTTTTCGCTTGGCAAAGGCTGTAAACCAATCACTCTTTGGAATGCCATTTTTAAATGGAGTTTTTATTTTATTTATTTGAACATAATGCCCAACTAACTCCATAACTTCCTTCCTCGATAATCCAAAACCATTTCGCTACATTACGTGTAGATTTTCTTCCAAATTCCGTTCTAGATCAAGGGATAAAGCAGTTGGTTTGCCCATCTCTTTGCAGACGATTTAAAATTATATGCGTCAATTCACAGTGAATTAGATTGTCACATATTACAAAATAATCTCAACTCAATTGAAATTTAGGCGAAAAAAAATAAACTCGAATTTAATACTGATAAATGTGTGTGTATTAGCTTTTCGAAATCAAGATCTCCAATTATTTTCAACTACAATATGTCAAATAGATTACTGAAGCGTCAATCAGAAATTAAAGACCTTGGCATATTGTTTGACTCACGTTTATCATTTCGCTCGCACATCACTTCTACGGCATTGCGTGCGAGCAAGCTTCTAGGATTCGTCATGAGACAAGCCAAGTCATTCAAGAATCCAACTGTTTTACGTACACTCTATGTGTCGTTAGTACGGAGTATTCTTGAGTATGGCTCCATCATCTGGAGTCCTTATGAAGTTTCCTATAAGCTTGTTTTAGAGCGTGTTCAGAAAAAAATTCTTCGTCATCTCTATTTTAAAGTTTATAATTATTTTCCTTTTGACACCTTCTCAAACGAGTATTTTCCGACTAACTTTCTTCAAGGCATGCTCGCCTTTCATTCTCTTGAAGCTCGCAGGTCACTTCTGCTCTTAAAGCATTTTTCCCTGCTCTCACGTGGTATCATTTTCAATCCCGATATTCTAGAAAATTTAAATTTTTACACACCCGTCAATTACATGCGTGGTCGCAGCCATGACCTATTTTGGGTGAAAGCTGTTTCCTCATGTCAGGCTCACCAGGCACCAATAGCGAGGGCTGTGCGGTTGGTCAATGCACTCCCTAGAGATGTAGATATTTTTGGCGATCCATTATATATCCTGTTTTTTAAATTCTATTTTATTGTTTAATTTGTACTTTTTGAATCATTGTTGTTTTCTTAAATTTTATTTCTTTTGTATAAAACTATTTTTGCTTTCTTTTTTTCCTCCACTTTGTTTTTTCTGATTTTCCTAACTGATTACTTGTAATTTTTATTCTAAATGTCATGTTGTGAACGTCCTGAATTAATAATTTGTTATGTACTCAACGTGTCTTTTTCAAATAAATAAATAAATAAATAATACGTATTTACTTTTTGCAAACATACTAATAAATAATTATAAAAGGCGAATAGAAAAATATAACGATCGTATTAAATATTTAATTTGGTGGAAAAAAAAACAATATCAAATCTTATTAGCGTGATGATAGTGATAGGAAGTATTGAAATAAAGTATTGATACCGATTTTGGCATCGAAAGAAAAGTATCGATCAAGTGGTATTTATACTAGACTAGCAAGTTCGGTATAAAAAATATGAACGCCTGTACACATGCATGGAATTACTGTTGGCAATTATGATTATTTTAAACTGTCATGACAATAACTGTTTACACGTTAAAGTGCTGACTGTCTCTCCAATCTCATTCTTCAAGAGTAAGCGAGGCGCGATGTTGTCATTTTATACTACTATCTGACAGGTCGTATTGAAAATCGGAGCTCAAAATGAGTAGTTCGTTTTTTTACCGGCAGGTTCGCTACGATCGCTTTACTGCGCAGGCGCAGATCGAAAATAATCTAAAAGAAAATGCGTCAATTGAGCTTCTTTACGAGCTGTTTATTGGCGAATTTAAAAGCGGGCGATTCAGCTAGGTACTGCGATTTGATGATTACACACAAAACTTTCCATTCGCTGAGAAGCCTCAAGCCAGCGACTATTTTGACGGAACGTAGATCGTTTTTTTTACCGGGAGGTTGGTACTGCGCTCTACTGCGCAGACGCAGTAGGCCCACACGCCGGCGTGTAGCATGTAAAGTTGACCGGCTTTCAACTTTTCTCGGTAGAGTGTTTACAATCTGCTTATTAGCTTATTCCATGATTACACTGGGCGACTTTGGAGGCAGATTGTAAATTCGCCAATAAACAGCTCGTAAAGAAGCTCAATGTAATTGAGGCTTCAATGACATTGAGCTACTTTACGAGCTGCTTGTTGGCGAATTTACAATCTGCCTGTAAAGTCACCCAGTGTCATCATCGAACAAGCTAACAATCTACCGAGAAAAGTTGAAAGCCGGCCAACTTTACACGCTACACGCCGGCGTGTGGGCTTACTGCGTTTGCGCAGTAGCGACCTCCCGGAAAAAAATTAACTACATTCTTTCAAAATAGTCGCTAGCTTGTTGGCTTCTCAGCGAATGGAAAGTGTTGTGTGTCATCATCAAAATCGCAGTAGCTGAATCGCCCGCTTTTAAATTCGCCATCAAACAGCTCGTAAAGTAGCTCAATGTAATTGACGTAGTCTGTCGCATTGGAAATTCGGAATCCTCCAATCTTGTTTGATTTATGCACGCAATCTTGCCAAATGCAGGATAATACATGTTTCCCCATACATTTACATTTTCTTTCTGTGCACAGCACATTCATGCACGTGGAAACGGGATATGATGCTTGTCCGCGAGGATTTGTTTCTGAAAAAACTCAAAATCAGTATCGCTATCCAAATAAAGTATCGATACTGGTATTGGTATCGAAAGAAAAGTATTAATATTTTCCATCCCTACAAATTGCTGTCAGTTGCCATTCGTACTATAATTAGGGGAATATATATTCGCACAATTGAATAGACTGTTTTCACAAAGCGCTGACAACATTTAAAAAGATGTTCGTCACATCGGAAATGGATGATATTCACAAATCAACTACAACACTCAAATAATCTATTTGCACTAAGGAAAAAGTAGTCTTCACGTATCAATATACTATTGTAACCAATTAATCGTAAAAGTATACAAACACTATGAAAATTAGGTTTAATGATTTTAAACAATATTTTGGCAAAACATAAGTATGTATTAGGCACCTACTTGCAGATTCAAATAATACTATTAATACCTATTTAGAAAGTGACGTTAATTAAAACTTAGGTAATTGTGCCGCAGATGCCGTCATGAGCTTTTATGATTTTTTTTACGAAAACAGTTTATTCCAGTAGACAATTATAATAAATACCTTTTTCTGTCGGCACATAGGTTTTTCGATCCAATAATTGTTAATTTAAAATTTGAAATGCTCATAGATTTTGATACTTCATTATCACAATCTAAGATTATATTATTAGGTACCTAATATTTGGTTGGGGTAGGTTAGGTTAGGTTGGGTTGGGTTAGGTTAGGTTAGGTTAGGTTAGGTTAGGTTAGGTTAGGTTAGGTTAGGTTAGGTTAGGTTAGGTTAGGTTAGGTTAGGTTAGGTTAGGTTAGGTTAGGTTAGGTTTTTTTTTTTTTTTTTAGAATTATTAATAACCATGTCCTTGCTTTTTCGTACAAGGTGGTTGTTAGTAATTTTGAACAATCACAAACACCCAGGCTTTGAGAAAAACACATAAATGTTTTTGTCATGACCGGGAATCGAACCCAGGAACTCTCGGGTGGAAGGCGAGCGCCTTACCAACTGCACCACGAGAGCCGCCGGTTAGGTTAGGTTAGGTTAGGTTAGGTTAGGTTAGGTTAGGTTAGGTTAGGTTAGGTTAGGTCAGGTCAGGTCAGGTTAGGTTGGGTTAGGTTAGGTTAAGTTGGGTTAGGTTAGGTTAAGTTATATTAGGTTAGATTACGTTAGAATAGGTTAGGTTAGGTTAAGTTCAAAAATGATACTTATACAATCTTATAACGGCATCTGCGCCACATTTACCAAAATTTATATCGATGAACCGAAAAAGATATACCTAGGTGGTGTTATTTGGTTGTAGATTGTAGACATCAAATAATATATGAACGACAGCAGCATGAATATACACATATTTATATTACTGCGTTAAACATTAATTATATTGACACCTAAGCATCATTTTTGCGATTGCCTTCTAATAAATTGTATTGCTGCTACAATTATTAGTTTGACATTTGTGAATTTCTACCTTTTCTTTGTGATGAACAATTTTACAAATGTGTGCAGTTGTCAAAATTGAGTGAATTTATATTTACAATGAGTGATTTATGATTTTTGTTTTGTGAAACAAACTATTTTATGTGATTTCATCTATTTATTTGTGAAATCATTTAATATATGTGAAAACTACTTTCCAAATGTTAAAGTTATTTTTTTTTTGTGAATTTTGATTATTGCATTGTGCGATTAATTCCCACCCCTATAATTATAGTATTTTGTACTTTAATTTTGGTCCGCGTACTATGTACGATAGGTATAGTACGCCCAAAATACTATAATTTTGAATATCGTACTATAATTTAATATAAAAGTACTATAATTTCGCATTTGCCATTTCACAACCGTGTCGTCTTCGAAAATTTGGAAATCTGCCTCACTTAAAAATTTTCTTTTCCTAAAAAAATGAGCAGACTATGAAAAATGGGGAATCTGCGGCCCGCGGCAAAATATTTAAATATTTTTCCTAAAAAAAACGAGCCGACTATGAAAAATGGGGAACCTGCGGCCTGCGGTGAAATATTTACACATTCTACTAAATTCTCCGTTATTTTTTTTTCTGAGAAACAAAAAACCTACATTTTCAACAGATGACAACGCGTACTATATTTTATCCCCAAATACTATAGTTTTGGAGACTCTGTACTATAATTCCACTTTCAAAATATGGCAACACTGCTGTCAACAGTGTCAACTGGGTTGACGTTTTGTTTCGTTATATACCTAGTATACGGTTTCGATTCTATTTATTGTGACCGTAAATATTTCTTCACTCACTCCACGTAAATAGTTCAAGATTTCAAAAACAATATAAGAAACAATAATGGCATCAACCGTAAGTTTAAAAATGAAATTTTAATAACACCTATGTTTTTATTTTAATAATAACATGCCGTTCGGCAGATGACTTCATACGTCAGCGACAATATCCTATCGATATTGTTGCCCACTTAAAGGTATTATAATTAATAATATATTCAAATAGTTTCGTGTTATAATAAGTGCTGACGCTAAACAATAATTTAAAACAATAACACATTAAGAAACTGAGTCACCTACTATAGGTAGTTTATCAGAATATAATATTATTATTCATTAGGTAGGTACCTAGGTATATCGAATCAGAATATCTCTAAGAAAATATGTATTTGGTAATTGTGCCGCAGAGGTAGGTGGCCATGAGCTTTTATATTTTGTTTTTACGAAAACAGTCTATTCCATGTAGACAATTATAATAAATACCTTTTTCTGTCGGCGCATAGGCTTTTCTCATTTGCAACATTTTCAAAAATGGTTTCCTTCACAGAATCGCAGTTACAGCGAAGATATATATTTATTTGTTAATAACTACTGTCAAATTAATAATTGGCAGTACATTCTTGGAATATTTTGATTTTTAGGTACACACATTCAAGGTAGAGATGACCTGCGAAGGATGTTCAGGGGCTGTCGAACGGATCTTGGGCAGACTGAAGGGATCCACAGTCGATGACTTCTCTGTTAGTTTACCCGATCAGAAAGTTACAGTCACTTCTAAACTGTCTGCCGATGAACTATTAGAGATTATTAAAAAAACTGGAAAGGCCACCAGCTATTTGGGAACAGTCTAAAAATATGGAATCAACTTATAATTAAAATAAATATTGCAGCTGAGGCGTGGTGATTTTGTACAGTTTAAATGTTCATATTATTAATGGTATCTATTTTTAACATTTTTTTAATGAATAAAAGAGAAATGTATTTTTCAAAGTATTTAAATTAAAATAATTTTCTTGTTTCTTGGGTAATAAAAAGAAAGATAACTTGATTCTTTGAAGGGTTGTCATGTTGTTGCTCTGTCTGCGATTGGATTTGAATTGAATTGACTTGAATTCGATGGCGGACATATAAAATAATGTGTCACCGTGAAATCATACTTTGTAATATAAAATTGATTCATTTCTAGTTATTCTTAGCTTTTTTTGGATGGTAAAGAATATACCACGGGATGAAATCATCATAGGATATTTAGACAAATATAGATTCCAAAATGATCAATTTCTTCCAAATTACAAACTCCAATAGAAAGTTGTATTGAATATATTTAACAGAGCAATGTTAACATGAAAAGTTTAAATTATATATTACGTTATTATGTTGAGTGTTGACCAAATAAAAGAATGCCATTATCACAGAAATCTTATGCACTGAAATATGGGTTAAATCTAAATTATTACTTATTTTAATGGTGTTAACTTTATTGTCAATTCTTAGCGGAAAGACTAATTAAAATAAAACAATAAGTATGTATTACAAGTGTTTTATTTTAATTAACTAAATTAAAGGGTTTAAAATAACATTATTTTATGTGTGTCATGTAACGAGAGAAAAAGGAGCACCACAATGACATATTATCTTTCTTACATAGTTTACAGATTGTTTAGGTTTACACCCTAAATTTACGCTAATTCTTCATTTTCAACTTATTACGAACACAGCCTCATAAACAATCTTATAATTTTCAGTCTTTTGTAATCATCAATAATCAATGAATACATAATATTATGCTCATATTGTAATTAATAAATAATGTGATATATTATGTGATTGTGATAAACAGGCAAAAATATATAAAGTACCTAATGACTTAAGTGTTATGAGACTATTTTTATTTTGTCCTTTTATTTAAAAAGTAATTCTTTTTCTCCTTATGTGCCTGTTTCTACCTAGTATTTTTTTTTAGTGAATCAGAATTTATCAACCAGACAATTACTTATCTTTGGAATGTTTCATGATTCGTTTAAATATGTACATGAACATTGTTCAGACTCACTTGAATTATCTTGTGTGCTTCATCAGTTCATTTTTAAGATAAGACTGTTTCTTGCAGCAATCATAATAATTATGATTGCTGCAATTATTGATTGATATATTGTATTGACAATACATTTAATGTCACTATAATATGTAATTGAACCACAAGATGTCACTGAAAATTGACAAATGAAGTGTGTTATGACATAAAACGACGTGTCCAAAAATGAGCTGCCAATAGATTGCATAAAATATTCAATGCCAATTATGTTTTTTTAAAATAAAGGTTGCTTAACCTGTAAGTACATGCTGTAGGCCAAATTATCCATTTCTAATTGTTCACAGGCCGCATGAAAGAGTCACGGTAATGATAAATATTCTCTCCTCTGTCTCGGAGCAGAGGTGTAATTATTAGTGTAATATGCTACAATTTTATTACACATATTTAATATATATAATTTGAACCTCAGAAAGTTACTTATAAAAAATAAATTACCGATTGGGATTTAATCAGTGGCATAGGGGGTCGCATGAGGCTTGTGGGTCGCGCGCCATGTCTATAAAACAGAGCGGGTCAAGCTTAGTGATCTCTATAGATTTTTATTAACCAGAACAAAATGAATCTTCTAATGTGGTCAGTCTTTCTTCCATTACATGAACAGTATTGCACACAGTTTTCAAATGACACGCAATGGCTTGAACAGCAGGAAAAACATGAACACCTTCACTTAATTCTGCCTTAGCAAAATTATCGTGACCTGTTTGCGTCGAAGAGTCAGAATTAATTTTTTTCTTTTTTCGATTACTGACCCAACCTTCATTTCTTAATCCCCGAGTCTTCAACATACAGGGACTTATGTTTGTAACAGTTTTGCTGTGTGTCAAAGGGACATGCGAATTTATGTAACAGTCAGTAATTTGCGGGGGCGACCGCGGCGATTCGTTGTCTTCATTTATTTCCCAATAATCATGAGAGATTCGATCACAATCCCCGGATGAACGATGGTTTTTTCCAAGTGAATTTGAACATTCAGGATAAGTAGGTATTGACAGTGGTGAAGATTTTGCGATTGGGGATGGGTTCTGAAATAATTTTCATCAAATATGAAGAATACGATTCATTAAATAGATATTTTTATTGTACTAAACATTATCATAGATACATTTTTTTAAATTATACAGTGACAGTAATTTTAAATTACAAAACAATACAACAAAAAATTATCACTCGAGCATTTTCTTCATTCTCCATTATTTGCACTTCTTACTTTTGTAGTTTAAACAGTTTAAAGCCGCGTTGCCACGATCCAAGTACACTTGGACCGAGTGCCATCCAAGTGCACTCGTATGAGACATCTTCATACTAATTATTCCTATCCAAGCTACTTGGACCGCGTCCTACTCATCCAAGTTAACTTGGACCGTGTCAACGCGGCTTAAATAACTTATAATAATTCACATTAAGTACGTAATATTGGATTAGTTTCTTCCCATCCAACTGATAGGTATGGTTAACAATTAATTCCTGATTTTTTCAAGATCTTAATATAGAGCAGCAGGTTACTTTAAATACATGCAATTATTGTCGGTCTGTGAGTCCACAGGTAATCATAATAAATCAAATTTACGAATTAACCTCACTATCGTCATCCCTTTGAAAAATGGTAGATTTTCTAGCATCAACAATCCGAGATATGTCAGTTTTTCCAGCGGCAAGATATTCTTTAGACACATTAAGTGTGGAGATATTTTCTTTAGAATCCTCAAAGTTTTCCGCATTGGCAAAGTTGGTTTTCCATATCATTATCTGAAATGGAATAATAGAAGTATGTATGTAGTTATTTCGTGAAAATGTTAATGAGGTCAGCTAAAATGAATCATAAGGAAGCAAAATTACTACAGAACAGTATCAACATTGGTGACACTAAGTTTTCTAAGCAATGCGTAACCCAATATTTAGGGACATGGGTTAATTAAAAATTAAATCAATCTGAAGAAATAAAAACAAGAATTGAGATGGCAGAGTGCCTTTCCTGAATAAAACGCTTCCTTAGCAACTAAGACTGCATATTATGTCCTCTCAATCCTTTTCCATGGCATAAAAAATGATGGTTTGCTTTAGGCAGGGTTTAATCGAATGTTAAAAACTAATCGACACCATCTGTAATTTGTATTCTGAGTCCAATGAAAACAAATAAGTATTACTGATAATGTTTAGTTTGTCAGATCTCCAGAGCTTACCTCCAATTTTCGCCACTGGTGAAGCCATAAAGGTATAGACACTACACCAGGAAATATTATGGAGGGTTAAAGCCTTCGACATGCGGTTATATAGAGATATCTTCAAAATTCCTTGGGCTAACCGGGTGTCAAATGTTAACATTTTCAAACAAATAGGAAAAGGCCAACTGCATAATATGAAAACCAGAAAAGTACAGTACCTCGGCCACATTATAAGATGATTCCCCATCGCATTATCCAAGGAAAGATAAACAGTAATTGTAGCAGTGAACGACGTCACATTTCGCGGCTTAAAAACCTTTAGTGATTCGTATGAGTGCAACTTCACTGAACTGTTCTAGGTGGCAGATGATAAAACAAACATCACTCTGAAGGTGGTCAACCTCAAGTTATTTCATAATACGTATATTAACAGTGATCAACCAGTGTATTTACACGATATTATCAATTTCCATGTAATGGCAACATAATATGCAAAGTAATATTACTTCTATTATTGATTGTTCACCTCTTTTGTATAGAAGTGATTTTAGTATATAATTCGGCCAGTAGATTTCTTATAATGCCCCATTTAAAAAGAGTAGTGTGTGTCAAAAAACGTAATAAAATTATTCACCTGTTTATCAGCGCCACCAGAAGCAAAATATTCGCCATCGTTGGAAAAGTTAACTGCGGTGATGGGTCCCAAATGACCCATGAGAGTGTAGATTGGATGACCTTCCAAAAGATCCAATATCTGTTGAATTGTAAAACAAATTTGTGAAAATTGTTTAATGAAATCCAAATATTCTAAATATAATATCTTTAATGGCGTTAACTGTAAATTTTCGGTGGAAAGACTTTATATTAATAAAATATAAAACACATTACTATAGAGGTAGACATTCAAGACAAGGTTCAAAATACATATACGACTAATAAAAGTGTGAACGACTGTTATAGTGTTGCGAATGAAATTTTCAAAATTTAGTGATTGTAATGTTGTATTAAATTTTGACTCGCTAATTCAATTACATAGTAAGTCAATATCTTCACTAGAGAAATTTGTAGACACCATTTTTAACCGAACTATGTATGACACTATTTGTCCAAGAGCAGTTGTGTCCTATGTCGTATGAGACAAATGTGTAGAACCGATGTATATTAAATTACATTGGATAATTATGACGATGTATATTAAAATACAGTGCTGATAAGACCTGTCACATGCTCTTGTCTCGATTCACTATGCTCGGACCTTAGCATTTATTCCATATAATTTAATCACAATCACGACTGGTTTCTTCCATTTTGATTGGATATTCTCGAATGATGTGGATCATTATTAAATATTGTGTTTCATCATCATCAGCCTGAATCTATCCACTGCTGGAAGAAGGCCTCTCCAAGCTGATTCCACTTCTCTCGGTCCTGTGCATTGCATTGCCACGTACTTCCGCAGAACATTATCATTTCATCGATTCAGTGGCCTCCAGGTTTACCTTGCGGACATTTTGTACCTCTTGGATACCACTGGATGTTAATATAGTATATCAACAGTTTACATTAGACACTGTCAATTATTAACCGATTCACTGCGGAGCATTTAATTACATTTTAATTACCACATTTAAATAACATGCTAATTATATCTAATGGCCCCCTAATCAGGACACAACAGCTGTGGCGTTCGCGCTGTAAGGATTAAAGACGCAATAATGAAAGTATAATTATATCCAGTGTGATAAAAGTTTCTTGACTGATCAGTGATCACTAATTTATTTTGTTATTGAGTTGCTTTATGTGTCTCACATTTTGAAAAAAGAAAAAGAGAGTTGAAGATTTTAATATGCATACAAAACATTTATTCAAGAAACTTTGGTAAACCCAACTTATTTACTAAAGGTATCAATAAGTTTCTATTGATTTAAGCATGCACAATGATATCTTCATTTAATGTTTATAATAAGATACCTAATCAAATATAAATAAATACAATATGTCCCACAACCAAACTAAATTCTTACCTTAATTTTCTTATCCAAACTTGATACAAGAAGATAGTTTCCGCTGGGATGAAAAGCCACTTTGGTAATGGCTTCATCATGAGCTCTGTAAGAAAATATGTAAGTATTTTAGAATATAGTTCACACATGATTTTCCAGGCTCGTGTTAACTGGACGGTGGATTAACCGTGATGAAAGGAAACTTCATCATAATCAACGTTTACTTACGTACTTTGAATGATTAAATTCACAGTATATAATGGGAAAATACTTTTTACGCATGAATTAAATTTTGTGTTTGTGGCTCTACTGACAAGTGCCAAGTGATTCCCGATTTTATCATATTTTTATGGACTACTCATTTCCTAATGTTCATCATGCAGTATGAATATTATGAAAATTGCATAATTTTAAAATTATCATTGAGGATAATCCAAAACATTAATTTTTCTCTGTTGATTAAACCGTTAATGAGTCAATCGTACAATTATTGTCATCCATTTTATTTATTAACATTTTCGCTCCAAAAGCTCTAATTACTCAACCAGATTGTCACGGTGATCGTGAAAAAATGTCAGTTTGGATTAAAATAAAATAATTCTGATTTTTTGCACACAACTCTGTGAACTATTGGTTACAGTAGGGTCGACGGTTACTGAACATTCTCGGTAATAATCAGCCCAACTGTCACTGATTGTTAACCAAGTCGTCCGTCAAAAATAGGAATTATTTCATTTTATCTATGACTAGAGGGAACGATCCAAAATAAGATTCGTCGGCCCCGATCGGTGTGAGTCATTAGATCTGCGAATTTGTGAGCCAATCTTGTCACTATCTAAAAAAAACAGAACTGATCCATAAAGCTATGTCCACATGGAAAATGTTGACAATCTCAAAATTTTTAGTACAGCCATCAGATTTATTTTTATTACCGTTTTCAGAGTTTAAACCCATAAGGGCCAATTGAGCCAAGTCACTGAGTTTATGATACCATAGTCTTTAAGATATTCATCCGGACAGTTGAGGTTCAGAGTGCTGGACTGTTACGTAGCGAAGGTGAGCGAAAAATCTATGGCATAGCTAGAATTTATGAAGAGGAGTGGCGTGAAGTGAAATCATGTACTGTATAAATTATACAAGAACAGAGAAAATCTCATACTATATCGTAAATGACTTCTGTGAATAGGACGTGTTCAGTAAATGGATAACTGCGAAAAACTATTGTGCAAAATCTCTGTAGGGTTATGACGTTTAAGAGTTATGACGTTTTGTCAACACCAATAATGCTGGATGCATCGATGGGATCGTTGAGCTCGGAATCAACTGCTAGAGGAGACCAGAGTCTGCCCTGTATTGCGGATTATGATTATTAATGAAAACGAAAAATTATTTACCTGTAATGCTGAAGCAGTGAATGTGTTCTAACATCATATAACTTGACAGTGCCATTGGAGAGGCCGACTGCTATATATGAGCCGGAAGGATGCCAAGCGAGATGGACTCCGTATCCCTTAAGTTCCTGGTAAGAGTGTATACACTGTCCATTGTCAGCGTCCCAGAGCTTAATTGTCTTGTCGTCAGAGCATGATGCAATTATGGAACCATCGGGAGAAAACCGAGCGCATCTCACCCAATTTTTATGCTGTGCATATGATTGGAGGAATTTTCGTCTCTGCACTGTCCATAGCTTTATTGTCTTATCGTCTGAGGAAGTGAGCAGCTGAAACGATGACAGTTTGCATAAGATTATTTTATTATAAGGCTAAAGGTAGCCACTCACTTGCCGGTACTCCTGACTCCACTCTGTCGACGACTGTACTCCCCACACCGATCTGTGCCTATTGTCCGCGCTCAGATGCTAAGTATTTATTTTTATTGTCTGCCACATTCTCCTGTCTTTTAGAGATGCCGCTTGGGAGTATTAAAAGCAAACATTTTCTTCAATATCACCATGGTAATTCCTTCCATAATATTCCTAAATAACTTGTGAATTTGTTTTCATCCCAGGGAGGGCTCCAGAGCTGAAGACATACCCCCCCCCCCCATGCGTATAACAAAATAAGGTTCTTATCTGTTTACACTTTACGAGAAGCCAGCGGCAAACAAATTTTGAAAATAGCCAATATACTGGATTATTCGTTAGGTTAGGTTTTCATTCTTGAATTCATGAATTTTGCCAAAATCGGCTTTGAAAATTAGCGCAGTTCCCTCCTGGCTTCCTGTAAACCGACTTGTACCCAAAGTAATTATGTTTAAGTTAGTAGGTTAATATAGTTTAGTTTATTCAATATTTAAAAAAAAAAAAGGGACGAGCCGTCCTACTACAGTGCCAATGACTTGGTAAAAGTTACTCCATTTTCCATTGATCTATGATTCTATGCTCTGGGTTTGTCCATAGCATACACTCCTTGTAGTTTCATATTGTGGACTGGGATACAAAATTATTTTAACACACCTTATGACCTGATGGAGAAAAGTGGACTGAGCGCACAGTTTTGAAATGGGCACGAAACTCTCCAGATTCTCCCCTTACTGTCGGTACCCACAGGCGGACTGAACGATCTCTTGAAGCTGATGCGATGAGATTTCCTTTTGGTGAAAATGTCGTATCCAATACAGCATCTGTGTGACCCTGGAATCTGTAGCATCTTAACGAGGATTGAAAATTCCATACCTAAATAACAACAAACCACATTGAATCCTAGATATTAATAAAGATATTGTTTTTCCTTTTTTATTTGTGTACAGACGGCGCATAACTCCTAACAATGAGCATATTATTTTCAAATCAAGTAAGTACCTACCATAATCGAGTGGTCAAAGGAGCTGGAAATCAATTGGTTTGTTGAAGGATGGAATGATAATGCCGTGACATCGCCTTTGTGTCCTTTAAATTGTCTTTCAAGAGTTGGGTCTACGTCGGTCATGTTTAATAAAATAATAAATTGACAAATATGAATTGAATGATGTCAAAATACAAACGGTCAACACAAAACGGGCGGTAGCGTAATTTTACTAGGTCTTGTTTTGAATATTCAAAACTTCAAGTGAAATTTCAAGCTTTCAGGTTGGCACGGCAACCAGGGGATGCCAGACGACATAGTAATTTTACCTTATGTATCATAATCATCCAAACTTGATTTCACAGTATTTTGGTATTTTCTCTTAGTTCTTTAAAATTTTGTTTTGCTTTGAAAAGTAAATATTTGTTTCATTAATGTTTCAGTGGAGTAAAAAAATATTGAAATAATATTAAAAAAAACTATAACGTCTGGCAATAATTTTAACATAAATATAATTTTATTAATTTGGTAACCCAGGTGTTCACGACGGCACGAGGCGTTCATGTTTTTCGATTAAAAATTTGTTATTATTTTGTGGTAAATAACTATTTCTAATAATTTTAGCAGTACAAATACTGTTTGCGTTATCAATTAAATTCGAACTCACCCCTCGATACACACCTCATAATATAATATCACCGCGAACATACACTTGGATATTATTTAAATATTGCAGCTGCTAAATTCCAACACCGGCGTTAATTTTGTATTTTTGATATTATATATTAGTGTTTAATTCGTGAGTGCTTTAAAATAATTGAATTTTGATGTCCCTTGAGGGAAAATTCTGACGTTAGTGAAATTTTGATGTTATTTTTATCTGTGCAATATTATTTCATTTCAATGACGTTTCTTTTTTCAAACGAAAACGTCCAATAAAATTAATTCTTTTGTTTTTGTCGACCTTTGTTTGCAACTCTATTCATCGCATTTCGCAATACATTCTCATATTACATCCTCACTTGTCAAATATATAAATACTACACTAATATTCCATTGTGTTGCATTTGACAGCGATAGAAGTGAATCTGTCAAATGAATGGCGTGCAGGGGCACTCCGCTCTCGGCGATGGCGGAGAGGTTTCCGTCCTCGCTGAGGAACTGGCGAGGGCTGTGGAGCTCGCCATGAGTCCTTCGGCGTCACAAGAAATTCGTCTGCAGGCGTACAACGCATGCGAGAGGTAACTGGTACCATATAAGTACTTCAACATTCAAATATCCATATAGCCTGTGGAGAAACAGCTTTTTTTTAGGATAGGTACTAGCTCTTACGGTGGGAAGGTGAAATTCCTAATAAACAATGCTTGTCTGGCCAGTAAATGATTTTAATATAATAATGTATGAATTACATTTTACCACTATGATGTCCACAAATCTCAATCTTTATCCAGCATTACCTACTACAATATGTAGGTAGTTCAAAAAATGTCCAACATGCTTCTAAAATGCACTCATACAAAATCAAAGGTCAAAAATCAAAACCTATCTGAAGAACATCTTTGGGTAGGTACATGTTATCATATGAAGTAGAACCTATCCATGTAGTAAGATGAAACTGGCATTAAGAAGCTTACATGCAATGTAATATATTATATATCACTATATAATATACTGCAGAAGTAGCTTAAAAACTCACAAACTCAATGTTATTGTAACAATAATTTACATAATAATATCGTCGTTGAAACTAGAAAATTGTGTAACTCCGTTTTAATCGAAAATTGACTTTGAATGCCATCTAGTGGCCGTTGATAATATCTATCCGTCTTGCAAATTTTGTAATTCCAGAAAAATTGTATCATTGTTAAATCATGGATGATTTCACTCCAAAACCATACATTTGTATAGGAAACCATAATGTTTTTTGTCTCTCCTGTAAAGTAGTGTTTTTGGAGTTACACAATTTTCTAGTTTCAACGACGATATGTGATGCTGTAAATGTGTAAATAGTACATCTGAATAATGTGGAAAACTGCTGCAATTCCTACTCATTTTGATTGTACATAGATTGACATCTTGTTCTTCTAGAAACTTTAAGGACATCGCATTTAATTACCTCATGAAAAGAATGTTTGTGGCGAGCACATGCAAAAAAACTGAAATATTTTGTTTTGCTATAATGATTAAAAAACTACTTTTAGTTTGGTTTTAGTAAAAGCACTCACCTAAACATTATTTCTGAATTATTTCTACTATATTGTATGTTTCGGAGGTATTTCATAATTCTGTTTTTTCTATAATAAAGAATCTAACATTCTTAAAACCCTATGTACCTATACCATATTAATACTATCGACCGAAGGTACTTGATGGAATTTGTATTTAAATCCATTAGAATTTCCTATGTATATCGTTGTCTTACTATGCAAACCTTCTATGTCTGTTTTATTTTATGAGAGAGTTAAAATGTATTTAATACATTTCTTTTATAAATAATTTTTTTTTTCTATTAAATTATTTAAAGTTCACTCTTTTGATACATCATAAATTTAAAACTTTTTTATTTATAAAATAAATGTAATACATAATATGTGTTAACTCTCTCCTGAACATTTACATAAAACAGACAGAAGGTTTGCATAGTAGGCGGGCAATATTGAATAAAAAAATAAATAATTAAGTAAGTACACCAAAAATCATCACTTGAGACTTATCTTGATAACAATTTACTGGTGTTAATGGAAAGGGTTGTAAATTGTGGAGATTAATGATCAATTTTCATTATTTGGTTATTTCATTTTCAGTTTCAAGGAAGGCTCTCCATGGTGTGCCCAGGCTGGGCTGATCTTAGCCAGCGGCGGTCAATACTCAGCTGTTGTTCGGCATTTTGGCCTACAACTTATGGAGCATACAGTTAAATATAGATGGACTCAAATATCACAGCAGGAAAAAATCTTTATAAAGGTTATTAAGTATTTTATTATAATTTATAATCATTTCTGATTGTAAACCTATTATATAAAACATTTGCCATTACGTGAATCATTATTAAACAAACGCGCGCACACAGAAAAATAGTTCGGGGAGTCTATTTCAAAAAAATATCTACTATGAACTTTCATAACACCTGGAGGTATTGCGAGCAGTCGCATCCACAAGTGGTCATCAAATTCGCATTGTTTAATGGTCATAATTAATAAGATCTTTTGTGTTGTCTACATGTTAGACATGCCGCATCAGAATATTAAAGCAAACATTGGATGCTCCAGATAGTTGCACCAATTCATGAGTGCCATGGGTCTTCCACAAAAAACAGGCCTTACGCGTCGTAGAATGCCGAGAGAAGTGGGGTCAATCTGTTATAAAGGCTGTTCGACAGCCAAGTTATCCAGGTCATGATCCTCAGTCATAAGGTCCTGACGAACAGAAAAAAAGAAGAAATTTTCCATTCAACTAAATAATTTTTCCGTTCCCGGGAGGGTGGGGGGTGCTGTTTCCGAAAACCTCCCCCGTGTGTGCGTGCCCGGTCATTAATATTGAATGCTAAATAGATTTGAAAAGTGATATGAGCCTGTAAATGTGATCCCAACTAGAAGCTCTCTTTATTGGTCCAGTGCCCATAAAACCTATCATAAAAAAACTTTAAAGCATGAGAAACCCATAGCTGAAGATGACACTTCAGCTGTGGCAGCAATATTATAAAAAGTGAAAGTAAAACATCTTCTAATCCGAAGACGTTGAAGAAAACCATCTACTAGATGGAGCCTAAATATATGAAAGTGAAGCTGAAAAAAAGGGTAAATGGAGCCATGTTTAAATCGAGTGCAAGTGATTTCTTGTCACGGATTCACTTATAACAAACACCACTATTTTCTGCATAAAGATGCAAACTACAAGCATCGTATGCAATTTTAGATTATGCCAAACAGTTATTTCCATAGGTCATTAAATTTGCAGGTGTTGCCAAGAGATAAACCCTGAAACTTTCATTTATCATGAATGGATTATTTTTTATATGCTGGATCTTTTTTTAATTTATATCGAAACCAATTGAATCTAATTATTCAGAATATTTGAATGAACAGGCGCAAAATTTGCTTATTTTTACATACAAATTGCCAAAGATGTTTCAATGCGCCGCCAACATACAAATTATAAAATTTTCTTTGGCTACCGACTTACTTGACATGCCTAGATCACTCTACTTTATTCTGGAACATCCCAATGGAAATTGTCCCATCAGTCAGTAGTTAATCTTTGCTGGATTCGGCATCAATAATGGGCAAAATTAACATAATGAGATTCGTGTCCTGCATCTGTCGGAGTTTTTAGGTTCATCTCGTAGACTACTTGTTCAGCACTTTCCAAATGCCATGATTCCAATTTTCTCTTTCCATTTTTGCGTGAACCTCTATCTGAGAGATTGACTACAAGTGTACCTGTAATGGTGGCTCTGTTACCTATTTGGAGTTCTATGTTTATTTATTGGCACAAACATCACTCCCATATTTGAGGTGTGTGTTTCCAAATACTGATTAGTTCACAATTCAATTACGGTAAAGGACGTTTTGCTGTTTCAATTGCAAATAGTTATCTTTCACCTTAGTTTCATTTTATTTGTAATATTCCCATTATAACTTGTTGATAAAACTCTTGCAATAAATATAAGAAATAAAATTGGATGTGTTCGCATTTATTTGTATCATTTTAATTAACAAGTTTTTTTAAATCATTACTTTTCTAAACATATTAGATACATTTATCAATCATTATTAGATCATATTGTAAAATAACTTGTAGAATATGTACACATTTCTTATGAGATTTTGACCATATGAGGCGTCTAATTACAAAAAGCGACAAGTCCACAATTCAATATTTTCGGGAAACAACGTTTTTATGTTTCAAGCTTCAATTATTTGTTTTAACGTGAGATTATTTTTTCCGTTGTATTCTATGTCGAAATTAGCACCAAATGGCAATTTGTTTCAGCCGATAAACTTTTAAATGTAATAAATATAGGCAAAATAAAATTGGACCTAGCGCTATTTGTACCTCACTTTTTAATTTACTTCGCATAAGGCACATATTTCCGTGGCACTGTCATGAGTTTACCAGATGCTACAGCATGGCAGACGCCCTTTTCAATAATGAACGTTCCCTTATTGGTCGACTTAAACACGCGTGAAATCAACCAAGCTTTAAATAATATGAAACACGGACTTGGCGCTTTTTGTAATAAATCGAGACTTAAAATATTTTTTTTCATAGGGTTATGTCGCGTTTTGGAATTTATAGATCAATACATATTGTGTAAAATTATACAAAGAATACGTGCGTATTTTTTTCTCGATTTTGACCAAATGTGGACTTATCGCTTTTTGGAATTACACGCCTCATATATCGACTTTTCATTTTATCTGCCAAATTGTTAAATTGGGAAAATGTAATTGTTAAAGGAAAATGCCATGAAGCTGGTGAGCTGCGGAGGGTGGGCAGCGGGTCACATGAATGACGCCCTGGCGCGGGTGGTGGTGGAGATGGCCAAACGGGAGTGGCCGCAGCAGTGGCCCTCTCTGCTGGCCGAGCTGAGCGACGCCTGCTCCCACGGCAACCGACACACTGAGATTGTCTTGCACGTGCTGCTCCGGCTGGTCGAAGATGTCGCCACTCTGCAGGTGCTCGCTCTATTTCCATTCATATCCAACTATCTATATTGATTCACGTTGACTGCCATTTGTAGAAAATTTATTCACTATTCTTCTGGTCTACTGTTTAATCTATGTTATCTATTATAATGCAACTTCAGCCTTTCAAAGAGTTGACCGCTTTAATTATTGTCCATAGAAGGTCAATCAAATACAGTGAACTATAATTATTTAGAATATTTTGATGAACAACCACAAAAATGACATCATACATTCAATTATTATTACATACTGTTATATGTCATTGTAAAGTTGCCGAATCCATATAATTAGTTACAATGGTGTAAATGCGAGAGGCTATCCTGAAATGATTAGCTAATGTCGTACCTATGTAGAACTGAATCATAATTATTCACATATTAGGTGAGTCCATGATTTGACCAGAGCATGTGCATATATTGCCAAAATATTTACAGAATATTTAGATGAACAATCATACATATTATTTCAATTTCATGTTTGTAATTCGTTTCGAAAAGTCAAAGCAATGATGGCGGTGGTAATTCAGTTTTAATACACCAACTACAAAATCTTTGTTTTAATGCTAAAATTTCATAAGGCTCCCTCGTTATCATCAAACATTGTGTGTTTATTGTGTGGTTAAATATCTTTTATTATTATGTAACTGTGTTATTAACAGGTTGACCTTATGGGAGATTACAAAAATTTATCATAATTAAATAAATATATCACAATGACGTGTGTTTGAAGTAACATTTATCAGATCGTAAATCAGCAATATCTTTTGACAATAAATTGTTTTTTTTAACAAATCAGCTTTGCACCTGATATTTTATATAGATTTTAAATATCATTCCTAATGTTAATACATAATCGTAAAATGTTTCCAATGCATAATAAACCTTTTTTTTTCCAAATATTTATGAATGTATTGTGTTGAGTATTGAAATTGGATTTTTTTTAACCATGTCTGATTGCAGAAGAAAGAGAAGGCTCATTTAATGTACATACTGAAAACGATTAGATGTTTCTACGGTATCGTGGAAAGCTTTTATTAAATAATTTTTATAACTAAATCTTTTTTCTTTTTCGTAATCCACATGGTTGAGGATCGTGATCACTCCGGAATTGGGTACTGTGACTTTCTGAATCAGTACCGTAATCATAAACTAGTATTTTATGTATATTTTATTCCTCATAGGTATTTTACCACGTTTTTATTAGCTCGTATTCTTGTTTGTCTGGTACAGATTTTTTCTTGTGTGTCCAGTATAAATTTTTTCTTGTTTGTCCAAGATTTGTATTGGACGATTGAAGATTTTTAACTAACTTCCCGACTAGCTAGACATTTGAAACTTTTAGAACACGACGACAATGCAGTCTTTTAATACTTTTAGCCATTTTTAAGCAGAATTAAATTCATTTTCAGTTAATTCTGTTTTGTATGGAAAGCTATTATTGTTGGTTGCTAAGGGGGTTCTAGCAACTAAGTTATTAAGAGCGTACATAAGTGAAACGGCAAATAATTTTCAACACTATGTGGAACGAAATTTCGACCGCGTTGAGGTGCGTTGCCATTCGGAGAGGGATAGTCGACCTGTTCACAGGTTAATTTCTTTTGTGTTGGAGTCGGATGAATATTTTCTTAAATCGTATAAAGATGACTTAAAAACGTTCCGCATGTACTTGAAAAAGAAAACCTGTCAATGAATATACTATTATTATTACGAATATAATAATAAACATAACATAAAAAAGACGCATGTTGAATTTTTATGACAAATTATATTTCGTTTGGTTCGCGTCATTTGGACCCGCAATCCGCACATCGCCTAGTCACAATCTTTTTACACCATGCCTCAGCTGAGGTATAGTAAGACTATAGTCTTAATAATATACGTGCATTACTATGGAAATCAATATGAAATGTCAAAATGACATTTATTATCTTGTAATTATTTTAATTTTGAATAGGGACCTCAAAAATACTAATTGGCCCTGGCTTTGCATTTTATCTCTGAAAGACCCTGATCATAGGTGTACTAGCAAGTGTTCTGTTATTTTTCTATCGTTCTTCATTAACCAAACATCTAGTGCAAGGATGACGAACCTTTTCCTGTCGGAAGGTCACATTCATAATCTTAAATCAAATAAGGCCGCATTTAAGAAACATACATAAAAATGCATGTACTTTCATCCCTCAATTTACGCGGTAGATGGGTTCCAAAAGAATTTTAAGAAAAAATAAATTTGGTTAATATTTTCAAAAAAATGGGTTTTTTTTTTTGTTCTTTCTCGAGGGCATAAATCGAGGGATAAGTGTACATTGTTTTGGAAATGAAGGAATACAATGAAATTTATTAATTTATTTATTTACGGGTTTACCCTTTAAAATGTATACATATCTACATTATAATATACATATATTTACACGGATATAGTAAAAATATTAAACATATTCGACTTACTTAAAAAAACACCAGCAGGAGTATCACGGGTAAAGTACGCTCTTCATCCCGATGCTTGCGCATTCACTCCTTTGGTACTCCATGGGATTTTATTATATTATAAATTTATATGTAAAAACACACTATTCTCACATTTTTTTATACCTAATAAATAAAAAGTCATAGAAAAATAAAAGGATTTATTTTGTAAAATTTGGATTCAGTCAAAAGGCCGCACTTGAGACCCTAAAGTTCATTACCCCTGATCTAATGCATTAAATTACGAATTGTAAATATCACTAATGTGAATCGAGTTTTTAATTGGGGATATGGGCATTTTCGCCAAAGTTTGTACATTGCGTTTTTGGCATGTCCCATGACTTTGATTGATTTTTTCATAGTTATTATATTATAAAATGTTGGAAAGTTATGTACTTTTAACATGCAAATTTATTAATTTACTCTATTCAATCAGTTAAATACAACTATCTGACCTGTATATATTTTTAATTGATTATTTAGATCGAAAGGTAGTGCGTTTTTACCATGTCCCACCCATAAATTCAAATAAACAAAGTCTAATTTCGTCATTAATTTTGAGTGTGTAAAATTAAATTCGTAGTGTTTTCAACAGCTTACATTATATATTTTTGGAAAATATATAGTTTTTTCGTAAATTTGTACCAATATTGAAAAAAAATCACGTTTAAAGTGTGTCCCAGGATATTTGAAAAAGTGGAACTCCACATTCCGTTACCACGATTTTAGCATGAAGGCGAAAAATTTTCACTATAAATATGTTTTTTTTTAATGTAGCAACATTTTTGTATAACACTGATCGCCATGTACACTTTAAATTGTTGGTGTGTGTCGGTATCGCTATCGGAACAGGTTGCTTTCTGGGTTGGTCATTTAAGAAGTTCCACTACTGTTACCACGATTTATAAGGTAAGAAAACACATATTTCTATTTCACATACTACACATATTGAGCTTATCTTTCATACTACAGATATAATAAAACATATCGCAGGTTTAACAATAAAACTAAGCTAAATTTTGGCTTCAAACACTTCTGAAACAGAATCCGTTACTTCCATTCCGAAACTATATTGGTGGTAACGTATATGTGGAATGTAAAAGTAACGAAATGGCATGCATAAAGTTGGGTTTACAGTGTGTGTTTAGTTCTTCATAGATTATAAAAATTTTATTTTGTCTGTTCGTATGAAAAACAAAAATATTTTCATTAAAAAATATAGAAAATAACCTGACTATAATATAATAATATAATAAAGATTAAAAAAGTATGTGATATATCTGAATACGCAAAAATAGCGCACATAAAAGTATGGAGATAAAAAAAAACAACAGAAGGAAAAGAAAAAACACCAGACTGAAATAATTGCGAGACAGGCACTGGCTCTGTCATACTCTTTCTGTTATACGCCACCAAAATTTTAAAACTTCTCCATACATTTTAGGCATAGAAATTTATAAAAATGTATGAAAAAGTATTTTTTTGTCACGTTTAACAGAAATGTGTACTCGATTAGATTTAATACCTAGAACTGTAGGTATTCACGAAATGTCAGAAAAGTACGTCTTGATTACAATCAACCTGTATAGCTACATTTTATGTTGATGAATACAATTAAATTTCAAGACAACATACAGTCGAACTTGGTTATTACGAGGAAGATGGGACCGACTGAATTTGCTTGTTATAAGCGTTACTCGTTATATCAGAGAATAGGTATTTTTAAATGAGCATGTCACATTACACAAAAAGTCGAAAATAAAAAATTTGGAAACCATCGTAAAAATCCCCGAAACGAGCATGGCATTCATAAACTACAAAAGAAGTTGTTTATTGTAATTAACGCTGGTAGGTACCTACGGACTTCACAAACCTTGGATTTTTCAACCATATGCGTGGATACTTTTTTATTATTGTCGGTGAAACACCAATAAGGTAGGTACTTAGACACTTTACTAGTGTCATAAACGTAATCCGACCCCGGCGGCATCCTGTCCAATCGGATTTTATTGCTTAGGGTCGAAATGTTTTAAAACGGTCGACACATTAACAGTATTTTAGCTCGGTATATCCGATAAGTTGCTCGTTATAACAGTGAAAAAATTAAATGTATGGCGAAAATCATAAACCAATTGTCAACAAATGTTTCGTTATTACATCCGAGATCTCGCTATGTCCGAGATCGTAATAACCGAGTTTGACTATAATTATTTTCGTAAAAGTTATATACTCCGTGCCGCGCTAGGAACTCGCGTCTGAATCCCTTGCTGATTTTTTTTTCATATATTGTTAATTTGCTTAAAAATATTTTTTATCTGAGTTACAAATAATATAAATGCCAAATAAAGTTATGGTAATGTATAGTGTGTCAAAATTATTACCTACCTTATTTTACAAGTATTGTGAAATTTATTATAAAATATATCTATTTTAGTGATTAAGTTTGATTTGTTTTGTTATTTTGACGCACGTTGAATATTTATCTGTCTATCAAAAAATTCAAATAAATTTCATAAAACAAAAATTTGTTTTTATGGTAACATGTAACTTAAGCTTTACAAATTACACTCCGTTACCATTTCGTTCCATTCCGAAAATGTCCCCAAAAAAGTTGAACGTTAACTATTTTTCATTTGATTATTAAATAACGAAACTTATTTATTTTTCCAATAAAATTTAGTAAAAGTGATTATTGTCTTTAAAAAAATAGCAGAACGAACATTGATTGGTTTTTTCAAATACTAAAGGAAAAATGCTCTGCCATTATAGACATAGGGTAACGGAGGGGAACGAAATGTGCCCAAGAATTAAAATTCAATAATATTTTTTGACTATTTGTAGTTTTATTTTGAAGTGTATGGTTTTTTTAATCTAATAGAGCTCTTTTAAGTGATAAAAAGTGTTTCATTCATGTTTTAAAAGCTAAGTTTCGTAGTCACGGAACGGAAACTTATTATGCCCAATTTCATAATAAAAATGATATAAATATTGTATTAATCAATATTTTGCTGAAAAATTGCTATCACCAATTCAGTAATAGAACAAGGAATCTGCTAGCTATATAAAAATGGTTAATTTGAGTGAAAAAATAATATTACCCAAATTTCAAACATGTACAAACTTTGGCGAAAATGCCCATATACATACTCATATCGTTTGTTGCTGTGGAATAAAGTAAAGTACTATTTTCGCATCAAGACAGAGTATTGTATGGGCCCCTCCACCCAGTGAAAGTTGGCTTTAATTATTCGCTTAACCCACTGGCTCCATACCCTCTAGATTCATACACATAAAAAACAACATCTAAATTTGATCTAGGATGCCCTGTCCGGGGTGTGGGGTTGGTTAGTTGTCTGATAGTACATACCTCTAATACATTATGAGAAATTATGCACACTCTTGGGCATCATATACCTCATAAGCGATGTAGCAAAATTTACAATATGTAATATTACTAAGTATACTATTTTTTCTATTCAACAAATAATTCACAAGTTTAAGAATGTATCATTTTTATTGAACATATATAATTTGAAAACCCTCAGAAGCATACCTATAAGAAAATATCTTGAAAAAATATGATGCCGGACAGGAATTGTACCTGCATCCATCAAATTGTGACCAATGTCCACACACACACTTCCTAATTACAATGAAATTGACAAATCATCATGCAATTGAAGCACTTCTCACATTTCCCCAATATAGACGACTGGTTTTTGTGGCTAAAAATCAAGGTTAGTTACTTTGAATATATTCGATGTATATTATAAATTTACATTTTCTGTTATTTTAGACTTTGGAGTCAAATCAACGACGGAAGGATATTTATGCTGCACTGACAAGTAGTATGGCAGAAATATTTTCATTCTTCCTTCGGCTGATCGAACTTCACGTTCAGCGCTTCAGAGAGACCACTCAACACGGAGATTTTCAGAATGCCTCTGAGCACGAACACGTCGTTCAAGTGAGCCTTATCTCATGATTTAATCAATTTAAATATCTTGACTATATTTGCAATATTTACGTCTTATTAACGTTTGATTCCTTTTTTAGGTGGTTCTGTTGACTCTCACGGGTTTCGTGGAGTGGGTTTCCATGAATCATATCATCGGTCAAAACGGAAGACTCTTACAGATCCTGTGCATCCTGCTAAGCGATAAAGCGTTTCAGCTGCCGGCGGCGGAGTGCTTATTGCAAATAGTCAACCGAAAGGGCCAGGTCTGTGTATAACCTATATGTTATGGCAATCAACTTGCAACAGAAAAATCCGGTATGTTTGTTTCAATTTGAAATTAATTCAATTTCAGATGAAGGAACGGAAGCCGTTGATGATATTGTTCAGTGAAGACGCAATTGGATGTATTCACAGATCTGCCGCAGCGAATGCCAATTCCCAAGATGAAAAGGATTACTTATTTCTTAAGAAGTTGACACAGGTATTAATTTACATTCTTCCTATTGAAGGAACATTAACGTTGATGTTGGTATTAAATGATATGGAATTCTGATAACTGATATTTTCGTGTATGAACCTACTTTTTTCACAAATTTCATTAACCATCTTTTATGTTGAAAATTCACTGTTTTTGTGGATTATTATTCTATAAAGCCTATTATTTGGCAACACTGACTGTCTTGTGACTACCGGAGTCTATGATGCATATTGTCGTATTCATGGATTTCTGGGTTTTCACTGTGTGCATTTCTTTCTTCTTTCCTCGATATTTTAAGCTCGTTACAGAAGCCATTCTCAAGAGATATGTTATGATGAAATGTAATGTAGTATAGGTGTATGAATGCGAATGCTACTCTGAATGTGAAAAGGAATCCGATTAGCTGAGAGCAAACCATTGCTCACAGTAATGTGTTGTGTTAGTTTTGACAGCCAGAGATACCCGATCGAGTATTGGATTTCGCTAACAGTGCCGGAAGCCATGACGTGTTTAACCGTAACTCGTCATCCCTATTAATATTTTCAAGGTCTCAAACGATTTCAATAGCCTCCTTTACCAATTGTGAGAAATATCCCTTATTCCGACTGTATCTTGGTCTTAAAGTTAAATTTGCGTCTAGTTTGTGTAGTGTTATATTCACCTCGTGTTCACTCACACGCTTTTTTACCGTTAGAGAAGTTTGGCCTATATACTTTTTCGGGCATCCGCGACAGCTTATCTGGTACACACCTGCCGAGTCCAAAGGCTGCGCGTCCTTTACTGGTCGATGAACGAAGGAAGAAGTACGCATGGCGAAAACCCACAAATCTATAAATACATACGATCGATAATAAACAACCATGAAAGTTTCAAACATTATAATTATGTTGCATATTGTGTTGAATGAACAATATCAAAAAATTGCAGTTACATTAGTCATACGTGCATCATAACGTAAGTTCAAAATAAGTCACCAAAGATGACAATTATATACAAGCCTACCATAGTAATTAATACATGGAATATTATGTATTCATTTTTCTGTAACTGCCCAATTCACCCACAAGAAAAATGTTGTGGATTCGCCATTAAACAAAAAAAAAAAAATTACCTTCTAGTTATATTCCAAATATATAAAATATGTTCATTTTGACAGGTGTTGGCTGGTCTGGGCCAGCAATTAGCATCCCTGTGGGGTCGAGAAGACGGCTTGTCGGAGCGCCCCCAACACTTGGCCGTATTTCTGCAGGCACTGCTACTCTTCTCTTCGCACCCTTCCCTCGTTTTGGCCCACACGGCTGCCGGAGTTTGGGCCACGCTTCTCAAACATGAGCATGCGCAGCGAGATCCTGTCTTTATTTCTTTCATTCCTCAGTGGGTCTCTGCCACAGCACCTAAGTTGCTCAAGGTATTGTTTCAAAGTTACTTTTTGTCAGGTAAACAATAATTATCGATTTGCAATAACCATTTTGAACATTTTTTTTTCAGGTGTCTTATCCTGTTTCCAGACCGGTGGGAATAGCTTTAGACGCCACCAGTTATGCTGCTATTGACTTTGACAGTGAAAATGAATTCGGGATGTTCTTGACTCGATGCCGAAACGATTTCTTGGATAATTTTAGGTCTGTATCGATAAGTCTGGCATTTCAAAGTAAATGTCTATTCAATATCGATAATAATACGTGCCAAGTAGAACACATGTATATCCAACTACGTGGTACAGCGTGTTGTAACATTCGAAACTGAGTTTATAGCCAACATACATGTTCAAAACAGGTTTTACACTGCACATCACAGGCTTATCCAACTCATTCACAGTCCTGTCACTTATTACCCGTCAAATATTTAGTCTACCATTTAACACAATGGATCATTTCTCCATCACACAATTCATAAAAATCGGTTGAGCAAGTGGCTGACATCTTTTTCTCGTAAAAACAAAATCTGTTAATACAAACTTCCAGTCTGGGCGGCCCAGGATCGGACATGGTCGAAGAAAAAAAATGGGTCAATTTCCAAACTGCGTTTAATTTAATGTCAATATCAATTTTGGGATTGACATTAAATTAAATGAATGAAATACAAGGAATTACAAATACATATTGTATTTATTCTACATTTTTTTAATTCAACTTACATTGCAATAAGGGTGATAGTGATTCTTACAACTTTCTATGGTCTTCTCTGAAAAATGTACCCACTTTTCTGTTCAGTTTTGTATGGAACGGTGTATCCTGCAGATATATCAATGATCGTGACTATCACAAAAGATAATCTTTATTCACATTGATATAGATTTTTCCTTTATATTATTTACCATTTCTCTTGTTCAAAATCAGTATTATGTATGTGAAAAATCATAGCTGTAGAAATTGCAAAATATTTCCCCACTCATTTACTTCCTTTATAACTCAAAAAAATAACGCTGTAATTTACAATTATTATAAGCAAGTAACACGTTGGGGTAGTTTCGTTAATGCTGCAAATCACAAACTGGTTTTTGACAATTTGTAATTTTTTAATGCACGGGTCAAATAGTTTGCCAATAATTGAAAACAACTCGCAGTTGAAAAGTGTAATTTTAATGCATTTGTCATTGTAGCGTTGACATTTCACCATAAAATTGACTTCTGTTTATGACAATTGTCACTTTAACTGTTGGTCGGTAACATTACAAGAGCATGAATTGAAGCACTGACGCACCAGAAATCCACATTGTGCACCGCCATATGTCTTCGAACCTTCCACAACACTAGCTTATATTTTATTTTGTCTACTTGGTCTCTATTCTTTATAATATGTTATCTGTAATGAACCCTCATGTAAAGCACTAAACATTACATAAATCAAAGAAAAAACTCACGACTCATTTTTTGTGACAGATTTTCAACATAAACATCGTTATTATCTTTTCATTAAATTAGTAAAGGTCCTTTTAAACATCAGTTCGGTTGTCCGTTCAGTCGAGCTTTCTGTTTTGGTCTGTTCAGTTTTGTAACAGCGGGGTATTTGGACGATCAGTTGTCCGTTCAGTCGAGGTTTCATTTGCCAGGTCAGTTTGGAATCGGCGGTACATATTTACGTATTTTTTATCCACTAAAAATGAATATTATTTTTATAATTAGTTTCTAAACATATTGGTTGGTGTAATGCAGTACATATATTTAAAGAAATTATAATATTTCAATCCAAATTAGAAAATTAGCATTAAAAATATGGAAACATGCTAATTTACTCGTCAATTTAACTGGCAACTCTAAAAATGGATACGATAACTGATAGAAAATCCATCCTGTCTCGTCTCTGTTTTGGTTTCAGTCGGCCGCTTCAGTTTTGCATTTACACATCAGTTTAACGGACAGGTCGACAGAAACGGAGACTGATTGAATAGCAAAACTGATCCTTTAAAAGCACCTTAATACATACCATAACTGTTTTGTATTTTTAAATATTAAAATCGTATAACAATCGTGAGGTGAAAATTTTTCCTGACTCACATTTCTTACAGTGTTTTTAATGCCTATATACACCGAATTATAAGAGATAATTTAAAGTTTTTTTGGTACAAGTCTGTTATGTGTAATACAGCGGCAAACACATTTTGAAAATACCCGATATACTGCATTATTTGTTAGTTTAGGTTAGGTTAGGTTAACCTAACAAATAATCCAGTATATCGGCTATTTTCAAAATGTGTTTGCCGCTGTATTACACATAACCGACTTGTACTGTTTTTTCTTCATCCAGGGAATATTGCTTTTATGAAGCTAGGCAATACTGTCAGTTTTACTTAGTCGACCTTTCTTTTATTCAATAGGCAAGCCACGTTGATTGCACCCCTTGTAACATTCGGATACATGGACCAATGGCTAAGAATTGTATTAGACAAAGCTGTCACACATCAACACAACACGCATGGAAATATACACGATCCTGTATATCTTGAGTGGGAAGCATTGACACTGGTGAGTATCAAATAATTTCTGTCATGTGTCATTGTTTATGGAATTCTTTATTACATATTATATTATGTAATACATTAGATTCAATCGTAAACTTCATTAAAAAATGCAGTTATACTAGTTTACATTGAGCATGTCGATATGCATTACAGTAAAACCCTGTTTATATGGACATGGGTAATTCAAAATTTGCTTATAACGGTTTCCACTAATTTTGATGAATGAACCATAATAGTCACGATTGATATTATTCTGAAAGAAATTTTATCCAAAAAAAAAAACTTTACTGTTTTTTTGCCATACATTTTCTATTTCCTAATTTGAGTTATTTTCGGTCCTGTCGATTTCAAATTAACGGGGTTTTACTGTAATAAAATAAGAGAGGAATCAATTGCCATCAAAATGATTATACTGAGATACCCGGGGTTCCAGCGGCTAGCTCAGGTGTCCATCGAACCCCGGATTCACAAAAAAGATATTTTAAATTGAGGGGAAATTAAATGAAACCACGTCTGTCTCGTGCGTAACTTGGTATTATCTTATATTTTACATTTTCTTTACACGTTTACATATTTTGTTTTAACAATAAGTTTCGCAGGTCCGTACATGTTGGAAAAGGGACGCTCACTAACTTTCTTTCTTTTTCCAAATTTCGCGTACCCACGCCGTCCAGCAAAAAGGACTCTCGTGATTGGCCAAATTTTATCGCGTGATGCTTTTGATTTGACGAATCACGAGGACCACCCCGGCCCGGCGCAGGCGCGTGGAAATTTGAACGTTGCCGGCAAGTGCGGCAAAATTTATTATATTTGAATAAGTACTTATATTTAATCTTAAAATTATCTCTTTCATCCATCATCATTTATACTTTTTAAATTAAATTAAATTTATCTTAATTACACCTCCGCCCAATATGTGATTTTCACACACCGGACGAAGGCTTTTACTTATGAATAAAAAATTACGTAGTTGAGCAAGGAATCAGATTAGATGTTTTATGAAGCCGTTTCTAGAGGTCAGGGTCAGACATTTTGACTTATGACTACTAAATGATTATTTTACACCGGGAGAAGCCCGCCTGTAACAGGGGTGTATCAATACCTTTACTTATTAATTCAAAAAAAGTTGTAAACGACTGATATTTCTTTTTTTTCAGCTTTTAGAAAGTGTCCTGTGTCGTATTCTTATGGCATCGGAAAGACCTTCCGTTCAATCCGGGCTCGCCTTATTGGAACTGTGTCTCGCCCTCGAACCTCAGGATCCACTCCTACTAAGTCTGCTGCTGTCCTTCATTTCAGCTTTATTCGTCTTTCTCAGCATGTCCTCCTGCCAAATTACACAAGGTTCGAATGACAACTGGACTATATGCACTAAGGAACTGACCCGTACTCTTTATATTGTAATTTTTAAAATTTTATATTTCAATATCTCTAATTTAAAAAAGAAATTCATGCAAATGATTCAAATTTTTCAGAAAATTCCCATTCCCAATTTTTTAATTATTTTCATAATAAATTGAATCATTATTAAACCATGCAAATATAGCATATGTATAATATTATCATACATATAACACTAATATGTGATGTTCCTTACTACATAGTACCATTCAACATTGAAAAATAATATTTCAACAATAATATTGTAGTTTTACCAAAGCAAGATATTTAATTTAAAAATAATTTCAGGCAATTGCGTCGCAATGTCAGGGGTGTCGTTACTTCCCCGAGTGCTGGACAAGATATTCGCGGCGTTGGTGTACACGGGCTGCTCCCCCGGCCAAGTGGACAGCAAAGAGAACCGTTCCCGCGTCGTAAAGAACGTCAGACGACACGCTGCCAGCCTCATGGTGAAAATCGGTCACAAGTATCCCCTCCTCCTGCTGCCGGTTTTCGACCGCGTCCATTCCACGGTCAGGAAACTCTGCGCAGATCCTTCTCAACTCAGTACCATGGAAAGAATCACATTGCAGGTTATACCTTTACGCTTGTAATGCGGGAACTGCTGCCATTCTTTACAATATTCTAATAAATTTGGCTCATCATCTTGGCACTCATGTTCAATTTCAAATTCTTACATATGAGAGTATTCGAATTAATATTACTCTAGTTGCGTATTGCGTATGGGTAATGGACTTGATTGATTTGTAACATATTATTGAAATGGTTCATAATTTTGAAAAATTAACTGTGAACTGATATATATTTTTCAGGAAGCTCTTCTATTGATCTCGAATCATTTCTGTGACTACAATCGTCAGAAAGAGTTGATCGGAGAAGTGCTAGGGTCGTGCGGAGCACACTGGGCGGACATGGCGAGACACTTCAGCTCGGCGGCAGCCCTTATGCGCTTCGTGGGGCTGGACGAGCCGCCCGTGCATCCTTCCACCCACGATCACATCGGCCAGAACCGAAGTCACCTGCTCCACTGTGTGAACCTGCTCCTGGGAGTTATCAAGCGGTGCGCCTGGCCCGATGACCCTGACAAGTCAGTCCAATGTCTCCATATTATCAACGTCATTTATAATTTGGCCATTTCTTGCAGGAAATATTTACGTAAAACTGTCTGTTCACTTACTGTTCATACTGCAGCACATGCCAGTAAACTATTAAAAAATAACTTGAATAAATAATTACTCTTCCATTTGCATTACAATTTTTCATGATGCATGCAAATAAAATTATGCCCGTTTCAGACGGAACACCGGTGTCGCGCTCGATATAATATAGGAGGCCTTTGTATTTGAATAATGGGGCCTTTGTATTATGTTTATGAACGCCCCAGAGCTAATCCTCCTATATTATATCGAGCGCGACACCGGTGTCCCGTCTGAAACGGGCCTTAGTGTATTCTAACCAGAATTATGCAAAGGAAATGGAGAGAACAACAGAAGTTCCGCAATTAACTGTTTCAAAATATTGATGAATGATCATTGAATGAATGATAATAGCAATTATGGCCCGAACACATAACGTTTCTATCCCTACATCAGCGTGATAGCATGTGACATGATGGAAATGTGTACGGATCATTAGAATCGGTAATGCCATTTGCACCGATAGTAACCCTTTCTACACAGATTCAAACAATTTTAATGATATTTTTATTATGATGTAGAGCGAACCGAGGTGGCTTCAGCGGCGGTATGACGGCGGGCGGGAATCCCATCTGGAGAAACCCTTGTGCAGAGCACGTACTCCCCATTCTGCCGCACGTCCTCACTCTCTTCCGAGCACTAAACCAGCTCTACGACCCGCAGGCCATGCGATCACTCTCTGAGGTGCGTTTTTCGATTACCATCCTGAACTGTTTCATCTATTCGCCACAAATCTTATTCATTAGCAATATTTAAAAAAAGAATTAAATACGGGTGGGTCCAGTAAAACAAAAACAAAATTTAGCATACCGCTGTCGAGAAAGAGTAGTATGTCATACTTCATTTACTAAGGTGTGTATTGAATGTGCGCAGGGTTATCAAGGAGCATATAGCATGCTGGAAGTGGACCGTCAAAATCTGTTGGGGCTAACATGGGCGGGGCAGGCGGACCCTCTCGACCCCAGCACCAAACGACCATTTTCACCTCTCGACCGCATGCAAAACTTCATCACCGGCCTCCACGACTCCTGTTGTCACATGCTAGGGTAGGTATCATTTGTCTTTCGACATTCCTCAATATCAGTATATCAGTAGCGGCAAGGCAACATTGCTGTGCAGTGGACACATTTCACAGTCACCGGCACTACAATCCAATGCGGGCCTTGACTGCCTCCAGGAAACGCATGCATTGTATTGAATGCTACAAATATTTTCACATGGGGTGTGACGCGTTTGCGTTGATGATTGCGCATTGTGTTATCATCAGATGGCCGGTGACACCACATGACAATAATTCTAAGAGGCTCGAATAGTATTATACACAATATGAAAGAAAAATAATATATAAAATTATGACATTATATTTGTGGTGATGGTAATCCCAGTCACAGCTCCTCCGTTTTTAATTTTACGCTAGTATTGTGACCAACGAATTGGTGACAATTCAAGGATGATATACGTTCGAAGACATCGGAAAGAATATAAGATTACCCGTGGCACCTGTGATCTGTGTGGCCCGCAAACAATTTAAAATGTTTCAATTGGCCTTACTATAAGAAAGATTGTGCATCACGGGTCTATGACTATTCACAACTCTTGTATGTACTTTCCAGATAAACAGGGCAGGGCATGCTCATTTAATATTTGTTGTTTTCAGCTCGGCAGGTCCATCCTTGGGTCGCGAGTTGTACCAGATGGCAGGCATCGGGCCAGCCGTGGTGCAGACAGTTCTCTGCGGATTGGACCACGTCCCCGACTACCGGCTGCGCCCCATCGTCAGAGTTTTCCTCCGACCGTTCATTTACTCCTGCCCCCCTGTCTTTCACCCTGATGTTTTGATACCCATCATTTCACATATCGCCCCTTTCAGTGAGTATATTACATTTTGCATGCAGATCATCAAACCGTAAAGCAATAATAATTGTCTGTTACACCTTTGTTCATACCTAATGAAGTAAAGTAAGATTGTTATAAGTAGCAATGTAATAATAAATTAATGGATATTGTATTATTCCCATAAATAGATGACATGGCAAAATGTCTACATTCTAATATGCCGTACAATGTATTACTTTGCCCTGTCTATTCACACTAAGCAAATACACTTAACTCTCGCTATATGAAATTTCACCATAAGGGAATTATTCTATGAATTTGATATATGGAATAAAAATTCAATTCGAGTCAATAGACTTGTAATCCAACATTTACAACTGTTAATGTTTTTTTCATTTGGGTTGCAGCTGATGATTTCCACAAAACAGAATTTCTGGTAAACTTACCGAAATTCAGTTGAAAAATAATTGCCCCACTAGCAGAGTTATTAAAATGATTGGGCCGCTAGTGATAATTCTCAGCCACACGGTGGAGTAGTTAGTATAGCTCTGAAGCCGTGGGTCTTTGAGTTTTAAAAGTCATTTTCTTTTAAGTCTACCAATATTTTCCATCATAGTCTAAGTACCACTGGTCTACAACATCGATTCTTATGATATTATTCATATATTTCAGTGTACAATCGATTATCAATTCGATGGCAATACATCATGTCTCTCTATGAATCTGGAAAATTTGAAGAGGAGAGTGCCAATGACACCCAAGAAGTCATCGAAGACATGCTGAATAGAAATTTGACTAAAGAATACTTGGACGTGCTAAAGGTACACATTATTTTATTGTACTGAAAACATCCGCTCATTTTGAGATATTGTAGTATGTACATATTGAGATAGATAGTATATTTACTAGTAATTGGCTCATTATGTATTCAGGTGGCCTTGATAGGAGGAACACTTCCGCTGACGGGAGAAGACGGATTGATGGATGCGGAAGAAGGGATGTGCGGAGTGGAATCTTTCGGAGGCAACCCCAACCCCAACTGTCGGCCGTCAGGCGGTCACAATCCTGCCACTCTCCAGGAGCATGTCGGTGAATTGGGCAACACGCTTTTGGCCTCAGAGGAAACTTGCATACCTATAATGATGACCATTTTAAAGTACGCATTTATCACTATTACGATTATTATGATTGTGACGGTTAGAATGGATTCGAATACCGCCATTATAAGTTCATTTAGAGAAACACTATAATTGGAGTTATTTTTATCGAGTGCAGGTAATTCATTTTACTTCACATAAATTCTTGTTTTTTACGGATTTGATCATCATCATTATCTCAACCAGTCTCAATCCACTGCAGTATGAAGACCTCTCCTTGCCGTCTTCACTCTTCTCGGTTCTCAGTCTTTTGTTGTCATGTAATACACTAAATTTGATTATCTCATAGATCCAGCCTTACAGCCGTATGCATGCCAAATAAGAAAGCAATAAAATTGCAACTATACCACGTTGTGTTCGAACTGAAAGAATATATTAATTTAAACACTCAACGCTTCGGGGGCAGTGGGATGTCACTCTTGGATTTGTTTGTATCATTCTATAATCAGATTTATGATGGAAAAATCATCCCACTTGACGGTTTCTTACGATCAAGGATGGATTTGGGCTTGGGAATCCTATTTATCGTTCTGTGTATCTCTAGTAATCTGAATACCTACCATATTTACTGTACGAAAACATCTTCTTGGCTACGCTTCCTGGCGCTGTTTTTTACTAAATGGGAGGAGCTTATAACGGAATTGCAGTTAAAAATGGGCGGAGTATGTTAGTTCAGTAACACGTAGCCAAAAAAATGTTTTCGTACAGTAGTTTGGGTAATCAATCGTTTTCTGCGTTCAGCATGAACAATAACAATGATCTAGCGCAGCGGCCATGAGACATGCTCCATCGTAAAAATGACTAATTAGTAATCGCAATAGCGCTCCACACATTTTACTATCGATAATACTTTATCCTTTACCAGAAACAGAAAAATAATTCACTTGAAATTTTCAGTAATGTCGAAGTCCGTTTGTCTATTTCTTGAAGCAGGTGCCTCTCATCTAGTATTTTACAAATATAGACATTAACGGAGTGATGTGTAATATTTCAATCAATCGTATTTTTGTAGCGCCCTGTGGTGGAGTGACAGCTTCTGCTCGCTGAAGGCATGCTACCTGTTGAGCGGGTGCACTCGGGCGTTAGCCTCGCGGCCGGAATGCGGGGCGGAGAACACGCCTTTCCGCGTACTGCCGGCCACTGCCCTGGACGCTGTTCTGCGCGCCTTGCAGCAGCACGGTCAGCACGACTCCAACCAGGCCGCCCTCCTCACCCTCGGGGTGCAGCTCTATGAGGGCATGCGCTCCAGATGTCCCGCCATGCTACAGGTCTCCACTCTATGCTCCATTTGCTCTCTTTTCAACAATATGCGATCGCACATATTTTGTTACATTTATCTGTTTCTTTTGACTACCAGGTGATGCAACAAATACCCAACGTGAATGCGGCCGATTTACATAAATTAGATGAAAAGTTGATGTCGGCACCTACCAAAGGAAACAAAATAGAAAAGGGAAAGAAAGATCTATTTAAGAAAATTACTAGTCAGGTGGGTCGATCATATTGTACACTAGAAAACTCAGTCTAAATGTTTTCGAGAATAATTATTATATTTTAATCTCGAATGTGACAGGAGAAATTTCATCTGGCTCCTGCAGTATTGAAAATTAAAATCAGCTATAACTTGCATTCTCTTAAAATTATTTTGAAAATTTCTCTCTCCGCCTTGACATAAAATATTTAATGTCTTTTTTCAGCTGATAGGGCGCAGTGTGGGGCAGCTTTTTCGGAAAGAAGTCCTCATAGCAAACTTGCCCCAGATGAACCTCCCTCCGAGAGAAAAAACCGTCGGCCTCTTGGAGAGTTCGGCATCCGCGGGCTTAGCGGAATTCTTTGTCCAGAACACCATTTCATAGCAGTCTCCGTCGGAAGACGGGACGGATCGTCTTTCCCGAGCCTCCAGGGCGTAAATGCCGCTGTTGAAATTACTCATCGCAGCTGTGGAAGGCCGATACTATATTATTAATAGGAATGTATATTTTTATTGTTATTATACTGATGTAGCGAAAGAAGTTTGCACATTATCAGTAAGTGTGGCAAATTGGTAAGGCTGTTAACTAGAGTGAGTCGACTTTTAGTGCGATTTCATATGGAAAGCATTTTTTTACTTTCTTAAGTTGCGTTTCGACCATTGAATGCTTGCGTGTATGAAATGTTATTCCATAATGAAGTGGTCTATTCGGACTTTGTTTTGTACAGATTGAACGTTGAATGTATTTTATTTAATACCTACTCATTTTTATATTTTGAAAGATGTTTCTGTACTATTTACTAAAATAAATCATGTAATAAATTACAAAAATGTGAGGAAAAAATAGTAGCATTCTATGTGATCCAGAATTGTCAATGGATAATCATCGAAGATGCGTAGTTAGGGTCTTAATTTCTTATACACTTTATAATTCAGAACACATTTTAATCAGAAAAGTGATATTATAGTTATATGAATCAGTGCCTGCTGTGTACAAGTTTTGTGTTCTTCATTTTACTTTCTATTAATTGATGTCATTTCTGTCTTTATGAAATGTATGAAATTTATGTTCCTTATGATGTTATTTTAATATAAAAATATTGGTGTCAATGACCAACATTGACTGATTGTATTGTACCCTGCTGCCTCTTGGACATAATAAACAAATAAATTGAATAACTCAGCTTATTTTCATTTATGTATTTTTTGGTTACTCATTAAGTTTATCCTTATATAAACTTGGCACAGCTAAAGCTTTAATCCAAGATCCTCAGATATCCCCACTAAGAGAATGGAACAGGAATATTTTGTAATAAAACTGTTTTAAGTTATGGGTACAGACACCGCCATCTTCAGTCGGCAATGGTACAGACCTACAAACTTATCTGAAGAATGGGATGGGGGAGCCACTGTCGAAAACTACCCAATCAAGACTTCTGGACAAAATTTGGCATTCGAATGACATTTTCAAAATGGCGTCCTATGATAGTTCTTAGTTCCATTTTTGGCCACTCTACAGATGAGTTTGTAGGTCTCTAACTGTGACATAAGGTCATTTTTGGTACAAAGAAAACAACTACCGTGGTAGTTCTTCAGGTACCACCTTATTACTTGGGTAACCTTCCAGACTTTCCAGCAAGGTACCTGTCTCCATTTACGCTAAAAAAATATTACTGATGTAACGACGGAGTGGGTCCTGTACAATGGTTTTCTTGTTGTGACTAACAAATGTTTCTGCCGTTTCATGATCGGTCACTTATCCGAGTCATAATTGGTTAATTCACCGTCCGTTCTTAATTAACATGTTGACTGCGCAAAAAATATCGCATGCTTTACAGAGAACCTGAAAAATACGTACCTTTCGAAACCACAAAACTCTATTAAATTTAAAAACTATTATTATATTTTATCTCAGTTCTGTCGCTTGCAATGTCATTTACACAAAATACATGTGTGCGCCACATGTATTTACATTGTTTACCTACCAGATATCGAAACACGTGCAGTATTTATTGATGTCGGGCCGTGTGAAATGCACTAAAGGCATATTCACACTAACATAATATTTTGCATTTATATAGATAATGCGCATTCAAAAGTGTTGTTTGTAATAAATGAACGCCCAATTTTCTGTACCACCTTATAGTTTTACGTTGACACAGGTAATATGCCAACATCTGATCATGATAGTCGATTCCACTCATATAAGGGTTGCACTCAATTACCATCTGAGGTTTTTTACATAACTTTCCAAATCTATTGGACGAGTCAGTTATATCACCATCGAATTCTGATGATATGGTAACTACTTCTCGAAGGTCTTTCCATTTTGCAACGCATATATCCATATCCGTGTACTGGCTAATACATTCACCAGTTTAGAGTTTTTTTTATTGACAACCGTATCAGGATTACCCTTTCTATTGCTCCTTAGGGTTCCCGTGACAAATGTCTGAGTAAATCCTCAGTCAGTAGAACACTATTATATTAGTTGTCCATGAAAACAGAATGACCGATTCCTGTTTTACCTTTAATTCATTTTCAGACAACTTTTTTGGTATGGTCTTTCCATTCCAATTCTGTATCTGCTGATCCGTCATAAACAATAAGTTTTACGGCCAAACCACCAGACTCCGAGCATGTAAAGTTTGATGCCATATTTTGCTTTTTTGCCTTTCATGTATTGTCAAATAATTAGGCGACCGCGCCATAAAACCAACAAAATATTATCAATACAATATTATCAAAATCACTATCGTAAATTTGGTCATCGCTTTCTTCTACTCTTTGCCTTTTTGAACAAGATGGCCGATGCATTGAAAAAAATGAAAATCACTATATCACTAAAACACAAGGGTTCACATGCACTAAAACGTCAGACAAAGTTTATATTCACACGAAATTTTGAAAAAAATATATACTCGGTATAAAAAATACATAATTTACAAAATAATAAAAAAGTGATAAAACAACACCAATTTACAACTGTAAACAATATTTAAACAAAATATAATAAGTCGTTTGATGTACGTATTCCGATTACACTAGTGCAGGGGTCGGCAAACCGCGGCTCTTTGCCAAATTCTCAATTTTTAAAAAAACTTGCAAAATTCACAATTTTTATTTTTTATCATGGATTTGTACACTTATTATATTATTTATAATGACATTAACGCGAGACTAATTTTTCCTCCGTGATGGTTGATGCAAAAAGGTGTGATTGTTGTTGTTTTACATCCGCCCATTGTAAAAGTCGACAATTAAAATTTTTCTCCATTTGATATTGACACGAGCACTTTTGAAATACAATTTTATTGGTGGATTTAACAAGCAAAGAGTTATGGAGCTACAAATTCTTGTTCTCCAAGTTCTCAAAATTCTCCAAGGTCTTGCCACCAAAATTGAGGTTTGGAGAGAGAAAAATACAAACAATCATTTTCAAACATGAATAATATAAATAGCATTTAGAGAAGCCACACATTTTCACACACCGGACGAAGGCCTTTACTCATAAATAAAATATTAACGTAGTTGAACAGGGAACCAGATCAGGTGTTTTATTCAATTGTTTATAGAGATCAGGGTTGCGGTTTGGCCCGTTTTTTAATAGTAAACGTAAATTTAATATTTACGGAAACCAACAATAGCCTGTTGACAACAGGTATGTGTCATTCGCCCCTTCAAACGTGGAGCCTAAGGGCATGCCCTGATCTCACTGATCACCTATCTCGTTCCCTGTTCATCTATTAAGTATATAATTTAACAAAACAATAATATATTCAAGTAGATGGATTCCAGCCTCGGCGATCAACATTTATATTTTATTAATTCCTATCCAGACAGGTTACCAAGGAATTTGGCCCTATGTTTTTGTTAAGCCGGCTTTCATGTGATCAGGTGACTTGTCTAACCGTCGGAGTTTACGGATGTAGGCTATCAGCATAGACCGATGTGGGGACGGCAAGCTATTTTATCCCCCCTGTCTGCGGATTTGACGTACATTCTGATCACACGGCCACATGCCTCATACCTGGATAATCTGTCGGGTTCATGTTATATCGGTTTATACTAAATACAACTACAAACTAACTATTCGTATTGATTCTATATTTATTTTTATTACTATTTTCCTGCTCAAAGCAATGCTCCTGAATAAGTCAGAGTTTGGTTTATTTTCGTCTTCGACTCTTGGGCTGTCCAGTTTTTTTGTATTCCGAGGGGCTACATTCGTAGACGTTTGGCCCTTGTTCGGAATTATTATTTCGTTACGCACTTCTTTTTTTTCTGGCACTATAGGAGCGTACCTAGCCGGGCGTCGTCTGCCTTCGCGACGAGGGCGAGATAGTGGCGTTACCACTGGGCCAGGCTCGTCCCGAGCAGCGGATATCTTTCTGTGGAAAGTTTCCCACTCGTCTGCTGGTCTTTGCAGCAGCACCTCAGGGGCAGATACTGTGCTTGCACCCGTTCCTACCGCTGTGGGCAAAGCATCGTTTAGCGGTACAACGGCTAGGCTCGTTGACGGCATGGCTTTCTCACCGGTAGTAGCATGGTTTTTAGCCGCAAGTATCCTTTTCCATTTCCTCTTCATTCTTCTCTTCGTGGATGGCAACACTTTGAGAGTACCACCCGTTGTTCCACGACATCTTTCAGGCGTCACGTCCCTAGCCTCCTCATGAACCCACGACGAGAAAGGAGAGTGCGCACTCTCCACACCATCAAGCTCTGGTATCATCTTCCAAATCATCTTCGTCTTAGTTATAGACGTCATCTTCTTCTTCAATCTCCACAGGAGGATGATGTTTCCGAATCTGGTCCACATGGAATTTGTAAGGACGGCCACGTCGCTCCACGTAATACAATGTTCTACCAACTTTCCAAATAATCTTGTGAGGCCCTGTCCATTTTGGATGTAATCCCGCACAGGCACCTGGTCTGGTTTTAGGGTATTCCTTTGTGTAGACAGAGTCCCCCACTTGATAAGTTGGTGCTTCGGTTGTTTGATTTCGCCTTCTTCGCTCGAAATAAGTTTCTTGGATGGCTAGAACAGCAGCGATCATTTCGTCACAGTTTCGCTCAATTACGTTAGTCTCTCTAGATCTCAATGGATTAGACCAATATCCGGACCTACACATTTTTGACCTCCAAAGTACTTCGGCAGGGGTGAATCCTGTTGATGCATTGCGTCGGCATCGTAAATCACCCATTCTGTCCGCGAGATGTTCATCCCACGTGTTTTGCTCAAGGCCTGCCAACCGAATACGCAACCCCTTTTTAATCTCCTGGTTACGGCGTTCAGTTGGATTTTGTCTGGGACAGTAAATAGCGGTCGTCCACTGCAAACAGTCCCATTCCTCCAAAGCTGCGAGCCATGCCGGGTGACTAAATTGAGTTCCATTATCCGTTAAAAGAGCACGTGGGCTTCGCGCACTAGAGGGATGATATTCGATAGCACCGCTGATCGCAACGGAAAGGCTTCAGTCCACCGCGAAAATAGGTCGGTGATCACCAAAATGAATCGGTTTTTCAAACGCGTGGTAGGATAAGGTCCCATTAGGTCCAATGCCAGGACCGTTGTGAGCAACATTGCTGTCACTGGTGCGGGTTTCCGCGTGGGTGCTTCCATTCGTTTGTTTATTTCCTCTGCGTTCTCAGCGCTAGCTGCTGGTCCCTGAGGAAATCTTGAAAGGGGATCGGCCAGGTGGTTTTCAACGCCTGGGCAATGCTCCGTATCAAAACGAAACTCGCTCAAGAGCATCGCCCACTGGGCTAATTTACCCTTATGATTTTCGCCGTATTTAGCCAAGTGAGTGCTCGGTTATCGGTGATCAGCGTGAACTTTCGATCCTCGAGGTATCCCCGATATTTTGTAATACCGAAAACCGCCGCCAGGGTTTCAATTTCATTGCTGTGATACCTACTCTCGACTTCATTCACGCGTCTACTCGCATAGGCTATGACATCGCGTCCACCGTCCTGTTTCCATTGGAACAGCACGGCCGCAATCCCACGTCCCAAAGCGTCCGTCTGTAGGCAAAAGGGCCTTTCAAAATCCGGTCTGGCTAGCTTTAGTGGTTGTTTCATGGCCTCTTTTATTTTTTTGAAAGCGTCCGTGGCTTCATTAGTCCAGTGAAATTTTACCGTTGTTGTAAGTAATTAGGTCAGAAGGACAGCTATTTCAGCAAATCTAGGTATGTACTCCCGTAACCACCCGCATAATACTAGAAAGCTACGCACTCCTTCCTAGTTGTGGGCTGGGTTGCCGCTTCTATTTCTTGCAGGTGATGCAACTGTGGCTCATTTCCGGTGGCTATAATGTGGTGCCCAAGGTAGTCGACCTCTCTGAGACCAATTTGGCACTTCTTCGGTACCACTCTTAGTTCATGGTATTGTAGTCTTTCAAATACCATTCGTAAATGGTTCACGTGGTCCTCCCACGACCGACTATACATAATAATGTCGTCCAAATAGACTAAACATATATTGTTTATGAGTCCGACCAGTACCTCTTGGCTCATGAGTCTCTGAAATGCGCCGCAGGCGCCTTGTAAACCAAATGGTAAGACGTTGAAGTGATAGCAGTTACCATCAGCCGTATCGAAAGCCGTCAGTCGTCGGTATCTCTATCAAGTCTTACTTGCCACTACGCAAATCTAGGCTACTAAAAATGGTGGCAGTGCATAGGTCCTTGAGTGTCTCTAAAATAAGAGGCAGGGTAGTAGCCTCCTCTTTAGTGAGGGCGTTGAGTTTTCGGTAATCCACACAAAACCGGGTGGTACCGTCGCGTTTGGGTACTAAGTGTACAGGAGAGCAGTACGGAGAGTTGCTAGGCTCTATTACACCATCCGCAAGCATCTGCTGCACGCTTTGAATTTGTCTTCGCTTATTTTTGGATTGTCTAAAAGGTCCCAACCTGAAGGGTGTAGTATCCTTTAAATGAATCCGAAATTCCGTGGTTCTACTCGGTGGTCCGTGTTCGGCAAACTGGTCGCTAAAGTCCTTCATAACTTTAGTTAAAGCAACGCAGGGACAGGGATGTCAGGTGACTGTTCTGCCAAGGTAATTTGTTCGCTAGGCAATGGCGGTCTCGTCGTTTGACAGTGAACAGTTTGTCGTATGTGGTTTCCAAAGTGTACACAGCGACGCTTCATGTCAATGACCGCTTCTTGTTTGTCCAGCCAATCCATGCCGATGAGAAGATCGACATGCAAATTGTTCAAGGCGAGAGCATCGAATTCCACGAGGCTGTCACGCTCAAATATCCGCTGAGTAAAACGTCCCCGCTTGTGCTCAAAGTTTCGCCACTCGCGGTAACGAGCGCTTGAGGAGCGCCCTTAACTTTGTATGGCGGGCATACCAATGCCTTCCGTACGAGAGTTCTCGTGGCTCCAGTATCGACGACGGCCTCGTAACGTCCAGTTACTCCGTGGATGCTCAAGGGCAGTTTGAGAAGGGGCGCTCCTCCGTTATATGAGCTAACCCCATACCCAGACACACATACCCCAGCAGAGGCCACGTCGTCTTGTATCCCGTATTTTAAATTATTTACACTACTAAAACTATTTCTACACAATGTATTTAAATATATTTTATCACTATTGTCATTATCTAATTTAACACTATCATAATTCACACACTTATTACTATTATTATCATTATGTGATTGAACACTATTACCGTTCACGTTTTTATTCAACGCTGAATTTTCGTAATTATATTTCACACTTTTATCAATTAAACATTTATCTAAAACATCATTATTATTCACTAAGGTATCACTAAAACTATTGGCAATAGCGATCTTCTTTGGTGGTACGTTTTCGCACGCCATTTATATAATTTTTAAATAAATAATTTCATTATTATCAAGACTTTCCTTATAACTAACATTTTTATTATTACTTATTTTACGTTTCTTATTATTTATCTTATTTATTATAGCTAATATATTTATTCCCGCTCGATTAGATGAAGACATTCGTTTATTTAGTTTTTCGCGCGCAGCATCCGACGTTTGTGGTGACGCGGGTTTGCTAGCTAATCCTGACCCAGGCAATCTGCGGTAGGTCATGGTTTCGCTGAACGTTTTCGCGCTCACTACTTTATTTTTAGAACTCCCATGCGAGTTTTGTATCGATTTATTCTCGATAATATTATTCGCTGCGTTTGAAACATTTATACACATAATATCGTCTTGAGTTAACCTCGTATTTATAATTGCATTTTTATTGTTTGTACCAGATTCGATACGCACACAATCAATAGGATTAATATCAGTATGTTTAAAATTAAGTTTATTATCAGTGTTACTTAAAGTTTTGTCATTTACTTGTAATTCGTTAAGGTTATTTTCATCAATGCTTATGGCTTCAAGTTTACAGTTAGTTAGGTTTTTCCAAGGCAAATCAATAGGCGGCTTTACTTTAAGAGTAAGTTCAAATCGATCACTGAAATCGCTAGGTACAATTAGGTTTTTACTCACGATTGGTGATTCATCGGTGCTCGCAGCACGATTTGTTCCGAAGAACTCGTCACTAGGACTTGGTGGATCACACATTCTTCATTCGTCCGTCATCTTTCTTACCTTTTTAATTTTATTACATTTTATGTTTTCGACGAGCAACACCGACTGATTTTCATTCTCTCTTTGTGGAGTATCAATGAAATCGGAATTTAAGTTAATTTCTTCGCTACCGTGTGGCACACAACTAGGACGAGATTAAATTTATTTTTAAAGCGAAATATTCTCGTTTTATTCTTGACTGAAGGTTTTAGTCTGAGAAGTTGTTCCGAATAAAAATCGGCGTTGCTTGTCGATACATTTTTACAATTATTATTCAACTTAACATTATCAACAATAGGCTTCATAAGAAAGTCACTATCTAACTTATCACTAGGTTTCATGGGCGCCGTAAGGGAGTCCCGAACACAACACTTATCACTATTTTCTTGAATACCATGGTAGGTGGCATCCGCAGATCACGAGGCCTCCTCGAGAGCCCAAGGCGGCTTCTCGGTTCTGCGGCGCCCCTTCAATGTTCTTGCTCCGTTTCCCGTGGTCTCCATTCTTGGTTGTGTCTCCATGCAGGGTAGTTCGGGCATGTATGGGGTGGTAACCGAACTCGCAGTACTGACACTTGCGAACGCCGTTTGCGTCATAAAATGGCGTACGGTTTCCGCCATGGAAAGCACCTCTTCGTTGTTGGCCTCCTCGAGCCAGGAAGGCTCCGTTTGGGGTTCTGGCCTGATTATCATTTGTTGATTCTCGTGGTTGCGGAGGCGGTTCAGGGCGTGTCTCAGTCTTAAATATTTGTTGACGTGGCTTTGGGCGTGCGCTCGACTGTTCTAAGTTTTGATTACAGTCGCATAGGCAGCCGCTTTCTTTTCGTTGTGTGGCTATCGCTACGGAAGGTCTGATTGTAGTTGGTATAAGGCGTTGAGCCACCACCAGTAGTTCGTCCAGGTTGGACCAGCCTGCTTGGCCCACCCGCAGTTGATCCCTTTCACTTAACAAGTCGAAAAATAACTCACCAAGATCTTTCCCAGGGATATATGGTAGCAATATCGTCGCCAGATCCTTCTTGTTTATCAAAAACCCGAAGACATCTTCATCCGGTCCTTGTACCAAGTTCTGCAGTTCCGTCCGTTGTTGGCGACGTTTGAGGGACGATTCGAACTGCTAGCGCAGCAGGTGAATAAATGACTGCCAGCAGGTTTTGAAGACATCGTCTTCCCCCATGTTTTTGCCTCATCTCTTAATCGATTTAGCGCGAGTCCTGTCCAACTTTCGGGCGGGCTCCTAGCTGCGGCGAAGTACGCCTATAGTGGGTGTCCCGTGTAGAAGACTTCGAGCTCCGGCTTCAAACTCCAAGGTTGGTACAATTGTGGTATGACCGGCACTGCTTTTGACGTAGGCTTCAGGGCTGTCGATCACGCTACAGTCGGCAAATTCACGTCCTCGCGCGGCCTCATTTCGAACACCAGAGGAGGACTCTCCCGGTTTGATGTTGGAGACAGCACTTCTTCTTCGATGAGGGTCACGTCGGAGTCCGCTTTTTCGTTAGCCATTTCTTGGTTGTTCCGGCTCCTGGATCTCGTTAACACTTGATACACAGTATGATTACTCATAAACTTTTATTTAGCGTTCGCGGGCTTAAATTTTATTTCGCGGGTTCGGAAGAATCAATGCGATTCTTCACGCCCCACGTTGGGCGCCATTTGAGATGTCCGGGGTTCCAGTGGCTAGCTCAGGTGTCCATCAAACCCCGGATTCACAAAAAAAAGGATACCTATATTTATGTTTGTTAAATTCAATAAAACACTAAGTCTTCTTGTTCGGGTCTTAGGGCGTAATGCTCAATTCGTACTTACCATGAACCTAAACCGAAATCCATCTGTTCTTAACCATAGACTACTTTTGTTATGAACTCGCCCCCTTCTGTATAACCACTGACAGCTGCTGTCAAAATAAAATCGCGTGCCTTTAAAACTAGATATGGGAAATGAGTCACTTAAGGGGCCGCTGAAGAGCTCGACATTCAAATATAATTCAGTATGAAAAGGACCTCGGCGTCGTAACTACGTTAATTTAAATCGATCTTTTCGCAAAAATCACTAATCATCGGAGATTTTATTTCAAGAAACATTATTATTATTACTGATATTGTCTGCCGCGCGGAGCATTATTATTATTTTATGAACACCTGCGAGATGAAGCCGATCAGAAAACAGGGCTGTCAAAATAATATTAAGCATTAATATTTTTAAAATGTTAATTTCATCATAGTTTTTAATCAAACCTGTGCAAGTACGTACTGATAACTTGGGTGGATTTTGTAGCAAACATACTATTGATATATATACGGGTATATTAGTATTATAACCCAATTCAAATTGAACATAGGTTGATACTCAAATACTATTATAGTATGTTTATGATTTCGAGAAAATAATACGATGGTATAATTAATCCATATCAATTATTTGAAAACATTACATTCGCACTTTGCAAAGATAACATCAAAATGTGTATATACTTATCTAAATGACGAATGACATGCATGAGTGAGCACGGCTGAAAGCTTGGAAATGTGTTTTTTTCTATTTCAAAATCTTTTAATTGTATATTATTTTATAACAAATTCAATGCCAACTTCATATAACTAATAAAAAATACTGTTTGTTTCTACGAATAAAAAAAGACAGGAAGGAAGATGTGTACAAATCACGGCAATCAGAAAGGCCGGCAAATATGGCCGACAATGCGTGATACACAAACATAAAATACACAAAATTACAAACACATTCGAAGTTTGCCGCACACGTACAGACCACGTGATATTTGTTTACGCAAAATCGTCGCTTTTCAAAACGGCGAATTTGATTGCCAGATTTTACTGCGATGAATCAGTATGTTCCTTCTTGTCTTTTTTTATTCGTAGGTTTGTTTACTATGTACACCGAGAAATTTCCATTTATAAAATCGGAAACGAATTTTAAAGAAGAGTTTTGGAATAGGTATAATGCAACCAAAACTGGAAAAAATTCTATCATGGCTGTTGACTTCCTGAATTAGTTAACCCCAGGTCCATGCCACTACGTGAACCACAGTGGATATTAAGCCATTTCCACACTGGCAACAAGTTGCTGGCAACCTCATTAAATTTTACGATACTTACCATAATTGCTTAAGAAATTTTACGATAATCATCATAATTATCGTAAAATCTAACGAGGTTGCCAGCAACTTAACTTGTTGCCAGTGTGGACCCGGCATTAGATGCACAAAACTTAAATAATACATATTATAAATAAAAATTTAAAATTATAATTATTTATGATTTATGTCTTCGACAGCCCTGATGAAATAAATGTGAAATATGAGTCTGATCAGTCATAGAGCAAATTTATTGACACAAACAACTTTCACACGACCTTTTTATATTAACTAGTAGACCAGATATTATGGACCATATGTTAAAAAATCATATTTTCAATTCTCAAGGCCAATTCTGTAGAACGTCCTCTTAATGAGGACTCCGACCGAATAGGTCAATTACGGATAGTGATTTGTTCGGACAGATTAGGTCAATTGTGTCTTTTGTTGCCGTAATAAAATGTATAGTACTAGCGCGTACGAATTGCGGAATCTTAACACCGCTGCACATTCATGTACTGAAATATGACTATATTATAAAACATTAGAGCGAGAGGTTTAAAAGAACACTATTTTATATAATAAAAATACTTTTGCAGTCATCAAATGTTTAAAATAAATATAAAGGATAACAAGGCTTCAAAATTATATAAATAGATTATCTACAACGTTTAAGGAATGTCCAGGATCATGGTTTGAAAATGCAATAAAAGTTCCATTTTGACCTACGCTGAGCATGTACCCCCTTAAGAAAAAAAAACTTTTATCCCATATTCAAAAGTATAGTATTTTGGGGGTACTCTACTATTTTTATATTGGACATAGTACGCGCACCAAAATTATAATACCTACAAACAGTGACGTCCCTAGACAAAATGCCGCCCCTAGGGAGTTGAGGAGCCTCCAAATCCGCGGCTAGCTCCAAGGGTTGGAAGTGGAGGGTCAATCGTATGAGGAGAAGCAGGCCAAGGTCTTGTAGTAGGCGGCGACTACATAAGTCACCATAAGAAAACTCACAGAAAAGTTAGAAAAGGTCTATATATTGTTCACGTTATAAAGTTCACAATATTATAATTAATTATAGTTCGGAAAGTTAATATTATTCACATAATTGTTCAGTACACAGTATACGGTCGTCCGTCAAATGATAAAGTACATTACCACTCGTAAACAAGAAATATTAAATTCGAAAAATTTCACAATTATTCCAACGTATTAAAGGGTCGCCACTATTGGACTTAGGAACCGATGCTCGAATGAAATGAAAGTTCGAAAAATTTCGGGGCCTCCGTTAAGGAACCACTGTACGAAAACTAAACTTCGCGTTCAAAATGTTAAAGTACCAGGTAGGTATTTATTTCGAAATTATTCGCGATTTTTACTAAGTCGGGTTTAGGTATTTATAAAGTAATTTTTCTCGCCCAAACGACAAAGTCCAACTCTAGGTATCAACCAGGAGAAGGCGGGGGGGGGGGGGGGAGTTGGGAGGACCAAGCTCCTGTGCGAACTTGCACAAAGATATGAATTTGTATGGACCGAACACAGCCCGTTCCTGCGTGGAAACGGCCCTGGGACGGATAGAGAACTGGATACAGAATTCGAAAATCCTGGGTTTTTATCTAAATTTGAAGATTTCATCCCCCTAGATCAGCGTTTCGCGGGTCACGAATCTGTATAGCGTTTTCACTATAAAATTCGCACTTAATCATCCGCTACGCGAGATTGCAAGTAGGGAGGGCGCCAAAACCAATTGTATTCGGTGTACGGTGGCTTCGTGCGTCCGCGATTTTACCTAGGTCTCCGTACAGTAATTACGATTTGTAATTTGTATTGTCGTTTAGGATTTCAATTAACCACGCGAAAACTTCACGTACGGAGGAGTATGATACATCAAATTGTTCGTCTTCAAACCGGCTAGCATATGAACATGCCCCACAGTCTCGTCATGGCTGAGCGGCAGGAGTTACAAGCTCAAACCTATAAGCGCACCGCCCACGCACAACGTACACATTAGCGACAAAAAATAAAATTATTAAATTACTAGGCCTTATCGTCTACGTACACATATATGTCTTATATCTAATTAACTTATAATTACGGCGGGAAAATTAATCTTGTCCTGAGCCCTTATATCTCGCGAACCCTTTGAGTCACGCGTGCTACGGAATAACTGAGTTCACCGCGGTCCAGAGACGCTTACGTCATTTCAAATTTAAATCTGATCGGACACGCGTAGCTCTAGTTATCATTAATAATTTGTTTGTATGGAGAATTCGCGCCTGTCACGGATTGCGTAACAAGGATGGGGCCTTACGCGTGAGCGAGGAAGCTGCCGCTATAATCGGGATAGGGAATTGATCCAGTTGTGCGAGGGAGACAACTGCCGGGATACCGAATGGGAAAAGCAGCTAATGGTACGTTTACATTTGACACTAATATCGTCATATTTATGTATGACACCATATTCACTTAAGTGTAAACAGTAAGTATATTTGTATCTGCCACTTATTTTGCCTGTGTCGACTCTCACCTGCAACTTATTCAATCTACTTATATACGCAAATGTAAACACCGCGTTTACGACAAGTTCGAACTTGGAGCGATATATCACCAAAGTTGAGCCACCGTCTACTTTATGTCAAGTACCTGACATTATTCGTACCTAGCTAGTTTGACAGGTAGTAAAGTGCATCGAGCAATATGGATATTAAAAAAGAGTGGTTAAAAGCAGATACATTTGATTTAATAGACAAATATCACCTTAAACCGGAGTTATGGGATGTGACCGCGAAAGATTATAAAAACCGTACGAAAAAAAGTGATGCAATATCAGAACTTGCCAAAAATTTTGATACCACAGTTGTGGAAATTAACAGAAAAATACACAAGAGTCGACCCTCTTATGAAATTGCGCAATTTCGGCCCGCGTAAAAACTCGCGCTTTGATTATACGCGGGATTCGTCGATTCCGCGTATGGTATTTAATATGGATGTGATAAAAATTAGAAGTCAAGGATATTAGGTACCTCGTGAATGTTTTAGATGCTGTGTGGATGTTATGTATGGAGCTCAGGTCTAGATCGATTTTCGGTTAATTAGATTTGATTAAAATGTCGATTAATTAATATCTAGCTTAATTCGCGGGTCTAATTATGTTACTATTATATTCTAATTATGATTACGTTTTTATATATTAATGTCGGTCTACAATTATACACGTTGATATTATCTAATCATTGCAGTTATACAGTACATAATACATGTCATTTTAATTACATCATTTATCATTAATCGATGTCCAATATAAGATTACGCTATTTTTAACATTAGTATACCTATTGACTATTTATTTAACATTATAAAAATACCTATTGTTATTATGGATTACCTATTACTATCATCTTATTCAGGGTGTCTATTTGTTACATTATGTGTTTAATTATCATATTAAATTTACATTAATTATTATTACTTCGTCGCTATTTATCATCTTACCATCACTCTTCATGGTCCTTGTGACCGACTTATAACATCCACAGTTCACCCTGAGAAGTAGTGGGACCTGTCAGAGCAAACTGCGGGACTTCCACATATATTACATATGACTCTGCTTTGTCGAGGGTCGTAAGCACATAACCGGAGGTACATTGACTATTACGATCAGATCGAGCGGCTGGGTGGCACTACTCCTTATGGGAGCGCCCTCACAGGGGTACGTAAATTGTGTTTACGTCACAGTGCCAAAATGCCACCACATTTTTTTATACTTACAGTACTTTTTATCTTTTATTTTGTTAACTGTCAATTCATGGTGGAACTGCATTGTATTGTTGTTTTTATTTAATAAAATGCAATTTTTTTTTATAGTACTTATTCCACTTTTAATTAATATATTAGGACCGGTTTCGTCCGCCTCAGTGGGACATTTTCAACCGGTCCTAATATATTAATTAAAAGTGGAATAAGTACTATAAAAAATTGCGTTTTATTAAATAAAAACAACAGTACTTTTTATCATCTTTTCATGACTCCAATAGAAAGAAATGTGTTGTATGGATACATTACTAATACCAGTAAAATTAAATTAATACATTGTACATGTTCAAAAACGCGCATTACCATGATCTTACTCCCTACTTCATTTATCGTTTGTCAATTTATGGCTACGGCCGTATGTTGCTTAGCCACTGGGAAATGCCAATAGAAATGGTGTATTTCAAAAAAATACTACCTTATTCTTAGGTCAATAATTATTATGAAGCAAACATTATTCGTAGAATGTTTATCACATTTGAATAGTCAAAGACATAGCTTATAATCAGTATCTTTAGAATTATTTTTAAATGTGTAAATCTTGCCCATTTTTTGAATAATAAAATGCCTAATTCTTGTCAAATTTGGGATCACAGAGATTACCAATATAATTTTTTATCGTAAATATTTCACTATAATAATGACGACATAAATTTTACTAATGGTTTTATAAATGCTTTTAAAATTAATAAATATAAAAAATCTTAACACCACTGCATACGGATGTACTGAAATATGACTATTTTCTAAAACATTAGATCGAGAGGTTTAAAAGAATACAATTTTATGTAATAAAAATACTTTATGCAGTCATCAAATGTTTAAAATAAATGATAATAAGGCTTCAACATTATATAAATAGATTATCTACAACGCTTAAGGCCATGCATTAGTTGAGGCACGGTCTAAAAATATCGTTGCTAGGCGATGTGCGGATTTCGGGTCGCGGGTGCAAAAGACGCCTGTCAAACGAAATATTATTTCTCATATAAATCCAACATATGTCCATTTTATGTTCTGTTTATTATTCTATTAGTAACAATAATAATATATTCATTGACATGTTTTCTTTTTAAAGTAAATGGGTAACGTTTTTAGTCATCTTTACACGATTTTAGAATTAATTGGCCCGTCGCCATCACGCAGCAAAGTGACGTATGTCTGACTCGACGTTCTCTCAAGGAATGCGAAGCGAGTACAAAATTTCGTCGCGCGTACAGTTGAAAATTATTTGACGTTTCACTGATGCGTCACCTTAAGGAATGTCCATTATCATGCTTTGAAAATAGCATAAAACTCCATTTTGACCTAAGCGGCGCACGTCCCCCCTTAATGGAAATGTATTTCCGTTATTACTAAGTTTAGGTAGCTATAATGATAATGATTCTCCTCGATTTGCCGCCCTTCAGTTAAGTGCCGCCCCCAAGCGACGCTCAATCTGCCTACCCCCACGGGACATCACTGCCTACAAATACTATTATAATAATTATACCACAGCTGGTTGTACACTGCCAGACATCCAGACCGACAGTGACATAACCCACTATAAGTTAGAAATTATTTATATAATGCACCTTTTGTTTAGTTAATTTTCTTTATCAGTATGCATTATCTAAAATGCAGTTAATTATCAAAACAAATACCTGCAAGCCGACAAATATACTCATCATTAAAGAGCGGACAAGTGACGCCTTTCATCATAATCATAAACTCAAAACACCACCCGTAATATAATAGCTTTTTGCGTTTTTATTGTTTTTGCAATTTGAGCTTTAATTAAATCAATGCAATTGATGTACCTACCAACTTATTAATGATTGTATTATATTTCGGCAAAAAAAGACAGGAGTGCGTATAGACGGCGATAATGATTGTAAATCACAAGAGCCGAAATACGCAGGATGATGAAAGGAAAAATTGTAAAATAATTTTAGTTGCATGACAAAATACAGGTTAATATTTTATAGTCCCTTTGTATTCTGTCGATCTCATTTAGCTAGTCGCCACACCGAGCCCCCAGGCTAGACCCCTATCAGCCCCCCCCTTGTGGGGGGGGCCATGATTTAGTCAACTTTTTTTCGCGTGGAGCACCCCAAATCTGCAGACCACATACCAGGGTCATTGAATTTCAAACATGTTAGATATTACTCTCTAAGTTGCCAGATTTCGTCTGTCAATCACTACGTAAATTCGATTCGACATTAATACACAAATCATTCGGACCGAAAAAACCTGTTATTGTTTTAAACATTTTTAATGATACGCGTGCCAAAATTTCCTAAATATTATTTTGTGACAGTCAGCAGTTTTTTGTGTAAAAAATGAAAAAATAGTTTTTAAGAATGCTATTAAAAGTTTGAAAATTACAATTGAGTTCGAGATTCTTCTTTCACTGTGTCTCCAGCCAAAGGCATACTTTTATTCTTTGAATGTTTTCATTTTCAAAAATTTTCAATGATTGTGGAAGCATTTTAACCACACTTTCATATACTCCTCAATCCCGTTTTAACGATTATGTTTCAGGCAAAATAAAATGCAGAATGACCGCCGAAATTTCAAGTGTTGGTTGAATATTTTTAATTGCCCAATTGGTCTCAAATCTTTACAAATCAATCAAAATTAGTGTCGCGGCGCGGTTACCCTGTTGCCAGATGGGGTTGTGGAATAATATGGCGCATAAAACCCAAGGACCGACCTATAGTTACAATTATATATTTACATTAATAACACAATCACTGATGACTTTTCAATTGCCACATTTAAATAACACATTAATTATATCTAATGGCCAAGTACTAGAAACGCGGTGTTGGCACTAAATGAGTTAAGACCGGTGGGCCCAGGGGTCTATTTGTGCTGTTACTTTAATAAAAAACTACAGGTGATTTTAGCAAACTAAAATTTTGGTGTTAATAAACTTTTCGCACACTGTCCATAATATAATAAATTAACGAGTCTCGGCACAAATAATTTTTAGGATATTACCTTTCTTGCCCACAATCGATTTTTTGTTGAAAATGGGGGGGGGGTATGAGAAGGATGAGGAATAAAAATGATTAATGAATAAAACTAAAATATTTGAATGGAGACCTCAGTTTAATAGTTGTACATATGGCAAAATAATGTCCATAGTCGAATTACTTAATTGGTTGTTACAGAATAGAAGCAGCAGCTTACAGCTTCAACTTTGTACGCCTCCAGTGACGCCTCTTGGCGTTATATCTGAAAATAATTAAAAAAAAAAAACCATTAAGAAAACATTGCGATATCTTTGAAAACGTCCATTATTGTGAATTTTGTTTAAACATAGTTAACTGCTCAAAAGACTATTTGCACCAGAAATTTTTAGAATAGTAGATTCTCAATGAAGGGACCAGAAGAATCCAACGATAAACAGGAAAATAAAATGATCCATCATTTCAAAAGAATTCATTATTCGAAGAATGATATCGGACTCCACAAAAGCATGAGATATCACAATTACGTTGTTTATAACACAGATGATGTGAGGAGACGATAGGTAGCAGTCGAATTTGGGGTGGTGGAGAACAGGTTAATTCAGATTTAGAGCAAACCAATAATAATAAATGTGTATAACCCTGCCTAAAAGCAAAACAAGTCAATTTTGAGATAAGTATGCTAAACGATGCTGAAAGCTATACCTACATAATGAATCTTAAATTTAAGAAAAATGTATAACCTCATTTAAAAGAAAAATATCAATGTCGCATTTATTAAAAAAAAGTCCAGCGACTTCCACAGTAACTGTCCACCGTTAATGTCATACAAAAAATCTTACCAAAAAACAAATAACATAGTAACATGTCAAAGTGTAATTACCTCAAGACTAGTATTTTTGACTTATCCCACTGTTGCTTTCAGGTAGCGATATATTTCTTTTTTTAAACACTACAACAGACCATAAGGCCCAATGAGAGTAGCATAGTTAGTAATAGAAGTGAAACGATATATCACAAATATATTGTGACCTCACCGGGAATCAAGCCCAGAGCTACTAGAAGGGAGGCTAGCGCATTACACACTGGACTACGAAGAACGCCACAATCACATTGAAACATGCAGGGGGATGCCCATTCTTAATCACAGGATATTGTTAAATAGCTGTACCAACCGTTTATATTGCCAATCTGTTTATGGTATCCTATGGTTCGAACACTATTGTATCGCAGAATTAACCCAATGCTTACGGGCCGCACAAAATTGTGTTTTTGCTAGTTGCTTTTCAAATGCAAATTAACACGTTAATTACAAAATTAATTAAAAGGGCCCGTAGGCATTGGGTTAATAAAGCACCCACTATAGTAGAGCAATAAAAGATGTCAGCTTATAAAGTCGTGAGTCTTGGGTTCGAATCCCAGACACCAATTGTTTTTTCAATGTGTTGTGACCCAATAGGATGACTGAGTGGTAGACATCCATTTCTCGTATAACAAAACTCAGTTATGAAACCTCTTTTGAGGCAACCAAGATCAAATATTAGGTAACAAAAAATCAAGTGAATAGGGGAAAAATACAAAACGCGGCTGGTAAAGGCTTAAGTGCTGTTGCATGAGACACTGGTATCTCTGGATACTGCATATACATGTAAATGAACGCGACACACGTATCTATGTATGAACGTGCCCATTTAATTATGTATAAATGCAGCCTCTCAGGACACCTGTGTGAAACGGCTATTAGTGAGGAAAAATTATTGACCTGTTTGTATTTATTTATGAATCAGTCCCATAATTATAGGCATGGATAATCACAACAAAACCAAAGTCATATACTTCATTTCACTTTGTTTCATCAGTATGATTACCAAAAAATTAAAGTTGTTGAATTAAAATAAACGTCGATACCACAGAAAAGTTCCACATGTTATTCAATTCGAGTTATATGCAACTCCGTGTTAAAATTCATCACAGCTAAGAAAATTGGGGTAATTTTATAGTACTCAATATCGTTTTTGTGACCGGCCATTACTCACAAATACAATATTATGTTTATAACAAAATATTTGGCGAATGTCTAAATACCGACGTGAATATTTTATAATAACAACAAGCCGTTGCCACATCATGAAAATTACTATAAACGACTAGCTGTCAAATATATAGACGTGACACATAACCTAACTGTCAAATTGTAAACATGCTTATTTAACCAATTTATAGTAGACCAAGGGCCGTCAGTGTGTTTATAATATCCAATCGATATGCACTGAGTGGCTTCGATCAGTAGGGAAGTGAAAACAATTATTATAATTCACCTGATTGTGTTTCCAGTACGCATTCGGATCCATTGAGGGATAGGTCTGTTTTGTTTAAGTTTTTTGGCAAGCTTTCGCTTGATGATGAATGTCTTGTGGGCAGACTGCAAAAACATAAAATAGTATTAGAAAATTATATTTTATAAAATGATATTGTTATGATTATCAAGATAATTGAGAATTAAAATATTGAAACCACTAACCATCTCAACCGTACTGTCAGACCGCTACGGAAAAGGAAGTAATAATTTTACAGTGTTACCATGAGAAAAAATCCCAATTATATATCTTGGCAGGGTTGTCATTAAATTTGTCTATGCTCTCTGCTGTCATTCCCGATATGAATAATCGTTCAAAAACAATTTCAATAGGATTTTAGTAGGTACTGTCTATCAAAGAGGATAAAAAACTGCCTGATACGGAAAAAGTATCCTGATTTCTGTCTTCCAGCGTCAGGCAGATTTTCGTGTACTGACGGCAGTTGGCAACACTGAAAATTGACAGCACATTCAAAAATTTGAACATAGGTAACAAAAGCTCCTGTAGTTTGTAATTAATTAGGAAAAAAAATCATGGCAGATAAAACAGGGCATTTTCTATCAATTTTAAAACGACAGAGAAATACAAAAACTGCGAATCGTCGGCACCAAATTTCAGCCAACAATAGGTACATAAAAACAATATAAAGGACGTCATGTAAATTTTGCTTCTAAATAAAAACCCTGGCGGAATTAATATTTTATAAAAATATTGGCAATTATTTTGGAAACTTTGCTTTCTACAATTTGAAGGAATTCTCATATGTACAGAATTAACATTTCTGCCAGGGAAAGAGCAGTAGTATAATTTACTAACATGCGTATTGAACATAGACTGAATAACTACTATGCGACCTCCAGAATATGTTGGACTGCCGTGGTCGGGGCAGGTGGACGGACCCTTGGACCCCAGCACCGAACCCTTTTCACTTCTTGACTGCGTGCAGAACATCACCACCGTTGGCACATGCTAGGGTAGTTATCTTTTGTCTTTTGATCTTCCTCATTATCTTTGGATATTGCTGTGCAGTGTACACATCTCATGATCATCAGCACCATAGCCCAATGTGGGTCTTGATTGCCTCTAGGAAACGCATGCATTGTATTGAATGCTACAAATATTTTAGAGTGTGACCAATTTTAGTCATGTGATGATGACAGTGCATTGTTATCATTACATAAGATGACGTGAAACTGCATCACAAGTCTGAGAGGCCCGATAGCATTATACAGGCGGCCCTCGACTTTCGTACACTTCGCTATTTCATACATTTCTTAAAATTTAGATCTTTATTGATTACCTCCTCCCTCCACAATAAAAAAAAAAGGTGGTATTAAACTATCTCTTGACAATTTATAAAAAAAACACCTGTTTGCTATGATACGCCTCGTTAACATTATACCCACTGATAAATAAATATTTTTAAGTGCACTTTTTGACATTCCTTTACTTTCGTACACATTTCCAGCAACCAATTGCGTATGAAAGTCGAGGGCCGCCAGTACACAAAATGAAATTAAAATATAATATTAAATTACATTATTATAGTAGTGATGTGATACACCCCTGTTACAGGCGGGCTTAAGTCGAAACGTAACCCTGACCTCTAGAAACGGCTTCATAAAACATCTAATCTGATTCCTTGCTCAACCACGTAAGTATTTCTTTTTAATTTAAAAAGTAAAAATGATGATGGATGAAAGAGATAATTTTAAGACTAAATATAAGGATTTAAATATAATAAATTTTGCCGCGCATTGTGCGTGAAATCCTCGCGCGCCGGCGCCAGGGTCAGGCTCGTGATTCGCCGAATCAAAGATCACGCGATAAAATTTGGCCAATCACGAGAGTCCTTTTTTTTGCTGGATGGCGTCGGTACGAGGAATTTAAAAAAAAAAGAAAAAAAAGGATGTTAGTAAGCGTCCCCTTTTCGATAGGTACGGACCTGACGACTACAACTGTAAAAATCCCAAATATAATTTGTAAAACTAAAAATTAAGAAAATATAAGAAGACCACGTTACGAGCACGAAAGACCGAGTTTTATTTATACTCCGACCGTTGAAATTATTTTTTTTGTGAATCCGGGGTTCGATGGACACCTGAGCTAGCCGCTGGAACCCCGGGGATCTCAGATGGTAATCCCAAACACAGCTCCGCTGTTTATTTTCAATGATAACATACATTTGATGACATCGGATAAAATATAATAATACCCGTGGCATCCGTGGGTCCGCAAACAATTTAACCTTATCACTGCCAGCCAATTTTTACTAGGTGGACACTTGTAAGCCAGCTATTTTTGGAAAAAAAAAGTAGGAACAGAATGATAAATTTTTGTGAATACTTACCAAATCAACGTGTTTCTCGAGAATATTTTCACACTAAAATGATAAATATTGTTTAGAAAATATACAGTTTATTCAGAAAGTATGACGTTTACTAGAACCCGCGAGTTAACTCGTCACTGGCCTGACGCGACATACATGTTTTGGCGAGTTAACTCGTCCGTGAAAAATGCATAAATTGGCCATACTGAAAAAAGATTGTGCATCACTGGTCTATGACTATTCACAACTCTTCTTGTACGTACTTCCCAAATAAACAGGGTAGGGCATACTCATTTTGTTGTTTTCTACTCAGCGGGTCCATACTTGTGTTGCGAGTTGTACAAGATGGCAGGCATCAGGCCAGCCGCCGTAGTGCAGACAATTCTCTGCGGATCGGACCAGGTTACACCCCATAGAGTTTTTCTCCGACCTTTAATTTACTCCTGCCCCGTCTTCCACATTGATGTTTCGAAACCCATCATTTCACATATCACCACCTTCAGTGAGTATATTACATTTTGCGTACACAGTATCAGATCTTAAAGCAATTATTGTCTGTTACGCTTTCTTTTTTCATACCTAATGAAGTAAAAGCAGGGTTCTCAAAAGTAATAATATAATAATCATGTAATATTATTTATTTATTTTTCATTTATTACTTATGTATATAATTATAATTAAATTGTATCACTTATGTAAACTTAAACGATGCTACTGGCTCCTCGTAATTGTAAATATCCAGCAGAGATATCCATTGGCAAACTTTGAATGGTTAAGTATTCTTCTGTGTTGGCATATAGAAGCTTAGAGTATGGATCGGTGTATGGGGCCGGCAGTCCAGATATATCAGAATATTTTTTATTTGGCTTGAAAGACGGTGGAGCATTTATTGAATAATCTGTAATAAACATAAAATTAATGTGTAATACAATAGTCATTAGCTACATTATGGATTAATTAAAATGAGTTGGATAAACGTTCTTCTTAGATAATTAATTGGTAAATGAATAAAATTAAATAACAAACTGAGATAATGTTTAACAATTCAAATAAAATTGAATCAAAACTTTGGAGAGGAACTCGTTGATTTAAAATGGAGCAGAATAGAGCTTATTTGTCTTTTGACGTTGAGTTGTACGTTTGAGTTGTAATCAAGATTACCTATAAATTTGTTGATAATGAATGCACCTTTCTTAACAGGTACTCGAGAAATCATTTCTTTTATTTCGACAATAAATGTTTTGAGAGAAAATCATAATTTCACAGCCATTAATAACACAATCACTGCTAACCTTTTAATTACCACATTCAAATAACACGTTAATTATATATAATGGCCAATGACTCCAAATGCGCCAGTCGCGGTGTTAGCACTAAATGAATTAATTAATTATTATTTTTCACAGCAGTGATTTAAATATTATGTTCAGTCTTTGCAATAAACCATTTTATACATTTTCCCGGTACATTCCCCATACTCAGACACTACTCTTTGAATCTCCTGCTGAACAATTGGCCAGCAGCAATAACGGCAGGTGAGTTGCTGCGACCTGTCCTATCCACAAGTGTATGCACAACAGTCCAAATTATTAGAAGCATTACCGTCTGTACTGTCCTGTTTTTTAGACATATAACACCAGAACATTCTTTTGCATATCATCGCAGTTGTACGAAATTGATGTTCATAGATCGTAATGATGTATGGTAAAAGGCATAGATGTGGTCAGCAAAAGGTAGAGCAAGTCTGATAAAAGCGGATGCGTGACTGACATAAAAATGGAATGGCAATGGAAAAAATGCTATGTTAAAACTTTAACCAATTTGGAAAACTAAGAATATACTTAAAAATTATCAAAGTCACTTAAATGTGTCTAGTAAGAGCTCTTCTGAATTTGTAGAAATACCTAGACAGTGAAAGCAGGAGGCAAAGACTAGATGGATGGTAAATGTTCTAGTACTAAAAGTGTGAATTACGGATCGCTTTTCAGAATTTTTTTACGATATGGAGTTATGTATCTTTAGCCAAAATAATATTGCTTACATAAAACGACGTCTTCAGACCATAGTAAAGTGCGTTCGGAAGTCAATATTTGTTTCAAAGATCTCCAAGCTCTCTTTTTGTTACTCGTCTTACTAGTATGTTTAAATAGTCCACCTTTGAATATAAACTTTTTCTCCTGGTCTAATACCGGTTCTGCGTTAGATCCCATCGTGAAAAATCACTACCATAACTTACAGTAGGCAACGATTCATTTGAATCTCTTGGTTCTACGTTACATTGATGACATTTACTTGAGTTGAAATAATTTAATGTCAATATTTGTTTCACTGTTTACCATAGACTAATGTGTTTACTTTTTACAAAAAATGTTGCCATCTGTTTATATGCTGAAAGAGTACAATTTTCTGAAAAAATAACTATTTAAGTACATGCACTTTTCATTTTGAATCTGTATCCAAAGCAAAGTTGAATACCTACGTACCTATTTAGCATAAAAAAAACCAAAGATATTGTTTACATACCTACACCGTATATAAGCACCTTCTAACCTTTAGATATTCTGTAATTTTTAAAGATTTTATGTAGACACAAGGCTTATTAAATCTTCTCGTTACGATAAAAAAAAAAATTACACCTATATAATATGTATTATAATTAATGTTACATACATTTATAGGTAGGTAACAAAGAGATTGAAGACTAATGGACCAAATACACTCTATGACGATCGGGCACATATAAGTTGAGAGCGTTTTAGTGTCTATGATAATATCGACGTAACCTAAGCACAATCTTTTTCAATGGCTTTTTTGTCGACATGTTGAAATTTGACCTACCTACTCATAACATTATAATAATAATATATACTACCTAACTAATAATGAGTAATGAATGAGTTAAGGATTGTTGACAATTATTCACAATATAATATTATCGTAAGTATTGTGTTTCAATCGAAAACAAAAGATCTCGGTTCTCTATTTTCGAGATTGTCCATTATCTGCATTTTGCGCGAATTCTACATTCTACCATGCGTACATTATTGTTCGCAATAACTGCAAACTCCAATATGCAATATCCATATTGAGATCAATTGTTAAATGAATTTGAGTGTATGGGCTGTAGCACGTAAATTTATTTTGACAGCAGCTGTCAGTGGTAAATTCTAATACAGAAGGGGGCGAGTTCATAACAAAAGTAGTCTATGGTTAAGGATTCCTTATCTCTATAATCTATAGTTAACAGATGGATTTCGGCTACTTACCAATTTTACTGTAAGTTTATGGTAAGTACGAATTGAGCATTACGCCCTAAAACACTAGTACTAGCGTAATACTAGTGAGTAGATATTTAACTAAAAATGCATTTACCTACTGCAAATTCCAATATTTTCCGAAGATAAACCAATATATTTTAACTACCTAATGTGATACGTCAATATAAACCACCCGAGGATCTCCGTTAAAGACTGTTATAGCAAGTATAACAACCTTCTTATTCGTAAAATAAAACGCAGTACACTTTTTTATTGATATAAATGACTATACTCTTTGGATATTTATGCGAACACAAATTTGGTCGATGCGATATGTAGATATAGAGCACCATTGTCGAAAATCTAACTTTGCCAATTTTTATGCTAGAGACTTGAAATTTTTACAGGACATGCACAAAAAATATAATGCTTCAAATACACTCTATGACGATCGGTCATATATATGTCGAAAAACCCGTTTCTTATGTTGGCGTCCTGTGTCACAGGCTGTCACAGAGTGTAAATACGATGTCATAGCTATCATACAATATGTATGTATAATAATAATAATTATGTCAGAATGACATAGATATGATCATAGACAATAAAACGCTCTTGGCACATTTGTGCCTAATCGTCATATAGTATATTTGAACCTTAATTTATTCCATAGATAATATATTCTATTCGACTTTATAGTTTATACTTATACATTGTTTGTCTATGATATTAGTTGTCAAAATGTCAAAACCTGAGAGTGCAATGATGATATGACTTCAAAATGGTAATTTATAAATATTTACGCCCACAAATTTACCGATTTTCTAATAATATTGTTCTAACTTACTTATATTTTGTATATGTCGATCTCTAGCAGTAATATATTCTGATAAATATCGATTTCATAAGTTGTGACAAGTTCTCTAAAATGTTGTGCTGTCTTAATTTTTACCGAAATTATTGTAATCTGATTTATTATTTCAGGGTGGAAATGTATCCCAACTGGAAAGAGATATCGGCTCTGACCAATTTCCCCCGAACGAGCATTACTTTGGACTTGTAAACGTAAGATGCTTCTCGTTTTATCGCACTAGTAATGTACTGTATTACTGCTTTCTTGTTAGGTCGAAGTAGACGTGACAAAAGAATTCAAGAATACCTCCGTTAACAATATAATAAACGCTAAAATATGCAATATATGAGTACCTAATGCTTAAAATCCATCATTTTTAATTAGCCTTCCAAGACAATATAATTATGCCATTTAATTCTGCTCTTCAGTGTAGTAATTGGTAGATACCCCACATCTTAAGTCATGGATTGTGGATTCGAATCCTGTATCTTGTAACGAAATATGAACTGTTTATTGATGTGTGTGTTAATCAAGAGTATGGACATAACAGTGTGCGCAAATGGCGAACAACCATTTCTCATAAAAAGTCAGTTATTAAAACCTATAACAATGGTGGAGGCCTTCATCCAGTTGTAGATTGACCCCGGCTGATGATGATATATCTAATGGTTTTATAGAAATGTATTAGCTGATTCATTTCTTTAATTAGTATTATATAGGTACTTAGTTTGGGATTATACTTTTTAAACTTAAAAAATATGAAATATTGTGTAAATTACTTTAAATGCATTAATACTTAGTAACCTTAATTATAAATAATTGAACAACATATTTTTATCATTACTTTTGGATATGACGTGTCTTATCGATCAATAAATTTGTTAACCTATAATTTGATAACAAGACAGTCTCGGGCATTCAGCGCTTAAGTATAAATTATTTTACAGGATTCAGTTATTGCTATTTTTAGAAAATAGGTAGTTACACATAGTAAAATATCTTTGGTCAGATTGAGTATTCTTAAAAAGTATTATTTTTTGAATTTTTTTAATCATAAATATATATTTTTTGAGGCGGGTTTATATGTTTCTATGCTGCTGTGAGGTGTTATTGATATGATGACAATCGACAGGTTACATACTTAATAATAATAATAATAACATTCTGATGATACTGCTCTATGGTAACGTGTCATAGCACCTTAAGAAGGCTCCAAGGGATTGTATACAGAGTTTCGGGAACGGACGCTTGTGGCAGATGCTGGGTGTATGATGTTTTGAGTGTAAGAGTAACTAGTAGCTATGGTATTCTGGTATGACCTGGAATGATGCCAGTAGACTGGCTAGCGATAATGATTCTTGGGGGCAGCACGTGGTGTCCATATGCTCCAGCTAAGGAGCGGTTATGGCTGAAAAAGTATCAAGAAGATAACATGGTGGACTTCTCGTACATTGTAGGTGAAAAAGTGAAATCGGAGATGGGCTAATGTTATATGGATGCATTAAATGAGCCTTAACCTGCCCGGCTTTTTCTTCAAGCCATCTGGATTCCGGCGTCCTAGTAGGTCGCTAAAAGCCATTCATAGGATATATACGGTGGAGCTACAAGATACTGACATAACTTGGTAAGATGCATGAAAACTAGTGAGTGATTGGGATTCTTGGATGCGTCCCGTGTCCATATGGTCTAAGTAAGAAGTAGTAGATGTCACGAACTAAGAAGAAAGAAGATAGTGAAAAAATTGTACAGTAATTTACAGGAAATATTTTGGCATACATACTAAACTTGAAAATATCTAAGTGATAGACATAGTGCACTATAATAATTCTATGACGATATGGATAAATTTTATTAAACAACGCAAATAATTTATAAGGTATAGCGGACAGGAACATCAAATAAGATGAAACAGATGATTACTATGGTTGTATCACCCATCTTTCTATTTTCTAATTATTTATCTTTAATATGTATTGTTATTTTCTCTTTGCAGTTTGGAAACACATGCTACAGTAATTCCGTACTACAGGCCTTATATTTCTGCCGCCCTTTTAGAGAAAAAGTTCTAGAGTATAAAGCAAAAAATAAAAGAACCAAGGAAACACTTTTGACATGCCTCGCCGATTTGTTTTATAGTATAGCCACACAAAAAAAGAAAGTGGGATCGATAGCCCCAAAAAAGTTTATCGCAAGACTACGTAAAGAGAAAGGTAAAATCAATTATTTGGAGAAGACTCCTGATAATTCATTGAACTAAAAAAAATATATACCTTCAACCGATTTGAATTGAATTTCCAATTTATTACCCAATTTTTCAAATAGTTAAAAATTCTTACAATTTATATTATAGTGGATGGTCTATGATTTATTGGAATATTAAATTTGAATCATTCATTCATCTTTAAATTTTTTATGGAATAATTCTAAAGATTGTTATAACTTTCTATAGTGAAAGTATTTTATCCACACGGAATACAGTATAAAAATAATTTGTATTGGGTTGTTGATTAAATTATTTTCTTTATTATTTACAGAAGAGTTCGATAACTACATGCAGCAGGATGCACATGAGTTTTTGAATTTCCTCATAAATCATATAAATGAGATTATATTGGGTGAGTATTTTTAATTGTTTTCTCAAGGTGATGATTAGTTTTAGAGTAAATGCAATGTATTAGAAATATTCCTATCTTCACCAATGTATATTTCGTATTATTGTTTGGTATATTTAATTTAAATAGTGGTTTTATTTACGGTGAAAATATGAGAGATGAGCATAGAGTAAGAAATAAGTAGAGAGAAGCAATGTTCCCTGTAAGGTGTGCGCGCGCACATGTTTTCATCCCCCGCACAGTCCTCACACAAACGTTTTGTAAAAGAGAGTTTCCTTTGCCAGATTTTAGTAATAACTACTGGTGTGTTCAGTGTACGTAACAAACATTTCAAGTGAACAATACGATTGAAAAAAGAATTTTTTGACGAATTACTCTATTTAAGTCTCGGTTTCATACATTAATTGTTGATGAAAGTATCTGTGCTAAAATGCTAATTTAAAAATATAAGTTTTAATGAAAAATTATATGATTGTGTGTTTGTGGGGGGGGGGGGGGTGTAAATTTACCGCACCGGATGACGAGTGACACTGCTCAGATGCGTTGATGATCCGCAAGCACAATAGAATAATAGAGGGAACGTTGGAGAGTAGGTATTGTTTGGCTATTCATGTTCTATGCATGTCAATATGAACATAAAATACAGTAGAACCGCAATTACCTGGAATAGTTGTAATGAAAGTGAATTTGGACATACTAGTAAACCCATTTCACTACATTTTAAAGCAAATCTGGTTCAATATTCAAGCGTTTCTATGGGATATTTGAAGCCAGCGTTACCAACATAGCGTTTACATTGCCAGACCTTGCATTTTTGGATAGTCATCTTGCTTGAAAATCAACATGCTGACCTAACTTGGCAATAAAATAAATGTAACATACGATAAATTTAAGTGATGTCCAAATTTAGTATCTGCATTAATGTTTAGTTTGGATTATATTTTATTAGTTACGAAACAATACATTCTTCTTTAATATTTTTGGTCTCATGAAAACAATGTCCATAAATTATGACTTACTTTTTAATTATGAGTTTCTTTTTAATTTTGTAAAAATCTAGCATTTTTTTCTGCCAACTAGCTTGTTTTCTTACCCTATCTGGTCTATTTTTATGAAGGACAGCTGGCAACAGTGTTTGAAGCAGTTTGTCCCATAGAAAACATTTGATTCAATGCCATACATCACATGCATATTTTGCAAACTAGATGCGTAATCTAAGCTAGATCTGGCAAGAAAACCTCATAAGTTAGCAATGCTAGTGAAATTTAGTCTTGGTTACATGCATCATACAATTAATTAGATTTACAATATAACACTAGATTGTCCTGACCAATTAAAAAGTAAAATAATAGTGTGTAATAAATAGTACTTGCAAAGATATCAACATAAATGTAACTGAAACTGTCTAATTTTTCATACATCTGCGTGGAATCCTTCCACACTAGCACCTTTTAATCTTTAATTATTTCTTATTCTGTTAATATCTAATAACCTGGATCTTATTCCTGATGGTATAGTCACTCTCTCACATTTTCTCATCAAAGTTTTCACTGCCACCAGTAAGATTTTCCGATTCAGTTATTTCTAAGATATCTTTATCTCATTTGTAGGATGTTTTCTCCGTAATACTTCCTACAGAAATTTAATTCTAAGATCGTGTTAGGTGTAAAAATATTTAAAAATAATCTGTCAAAATTGACAGCTAATCTTCCTGTATTGGGTGCAAAATCAACTTAACTCTGGGAGTCAAAAACTATTCAGCTGACTGGTTCTGTGAACGCTCGGCATTCTAATGTACCTACTAATAGACCTTCTTCTTGTCTGTTGCAGCTGAACGAAATCAAAATCCATGCAAGCCAAAGTCGGGGTCCGGCGACAGCAGTAGTAGTTCGAATCACGAGCCGACGTGGGTGCACGAGATATTCCAAGGCATTCTCACCAGCGAAACCAGATGTTTGAATTGTGAAACCGTCAGTAGTAAAGATGAAGACTTCTTCGACTTGCAAGTTGACGTCGATTTGAATACGAGCATCACGCATTGCCTCAGATGCTTTAGCAATACGGAAACACTATGCAGCGACAACAAGTTCAAGTGTGACCACTGCAGCAGTTATCAGGAAGCGCAAAAAAGAATGAGAGTGAAGAAGCTTCCCATGATTCTAGCTCTCCATTTAAAACGTTTTAAATATATGGAACAATACAATCGCCACATTAAAGTGTCACATAGAGTTGTTTTCCCTTTAGAGCTGAGATTATTTAATACGGTGAGTTATTACTCCAAATAAAAATATAGATGGTTTTCATCGGGTACAATACAATATTAAATTATCATGGTCACAGGAAATATACAATATTGAAAATGTCATGTATATTTGAATGACGTTATGCAGTTTTGTTGGTCTCAATCATGATGAAAAAACTGACCACCTATACGATTTTTCTTCATTTTATGTTGCACCATATGTTCAATAGTTCTTGTATGGTAATACAAGGTATATTATATAAACATAAGATATATTATATAAACTATAAAGCCATAATAATTGGTTGGAAGGGGTTATTGCAAGACAACGATATGCCACAGAAACATAGTTTGGAAATATGAGCAATTTAATGTTATTGTTCGTTGTTCACATATTCTTGATCAACATCACTATTGTAGCAGGAAAAATCACTATCCTTATTTAAAATGTTCGATATATCGCACAAATAATTATTTTGTTTGGAGCAAGAAGGCGTGGATGACTGATATCATTTTATAACCCATTTTAGAGCAAAATTTGAATTTGCAAGAACTCACGATGGCCGCGTGGGTTAATCGTTGGTCTATAGCGTCTTGGGTCTCGGGTTCGAATCCTGGGTCTGACAAGTACACATTTTGTTTTTCAATTTGTGTTTGAGTATGGACCTGATAGGTTGAGCAAGTTGCTGACATCCATTTCTCGTAAAAACAAAATCTGTTAATACAAACCTCCACCTTGTGGAGGCCCATGATCTTATTAGGATCGGATATGGTCGGACACATAGATCATATTGAGACGTCAATCATATCTATTATTTTTAAAATATGGTTGATTTCTGAAAAAAAACCCCAGTTTCCTGGGAATATTCCACATGATCAGACAACTCCTCACTTTGATTCCAGCAATGAACCCTTTGGTTTGCAACTATAATAATTACCACATATTATTACAATCGTAAAATTGTCATGACATGTTAGTTGTAGCATAGTTATATTATTGTAATAAATTCTGTGTTTTTTATTTAGTCTGATGACGCCGTCAATCCTGATAGACTGTATGATTTGGTAGCCGTAGTCATTCACTGTGGATCAGGCCCAAATCGAGGTCACTACATTAGTATAGTCAAAAGCCATGGATTCTGGCTGCTATTTGATGACGACATGGTAGATGTAAGTTTTTTATATTATTTATTCTATTTCTTCTACATACTTCGGGGTTTCACCTTTAAACATCTTCAGGGCCTATGATAAAGATAAGCATTTTTTGATTATATACCAAGATTGTAAAAATTAATATATAGTTGTATTTAATTGTCTCAAAACACCGTGGATGTGACCGTCTCCCGGAAAGGTTTCTTAACTCATTTAGTGCTGACACCGCGACTGGCCATTAAATATAATTAACATGATATTTAAATGTGGTAATTAAATATTAATTAACTGGTCAGCAGTGATTGTGTTAACAGATCTCTTACGAGAAATGCTTTTTAACTATTCGATTGACGCATTGGGTCCATGTTTTGGATTCAAACATGTGAATTTTCTAGATGCAGACATGGTGGGCACTCAGTTAGAAACTCTTAATCTATGGCATTTGTGTATTTACCATAGTTAGATATAGAGCCTGAAGATGCAGAAAGGCGAAACCCATATGCAGTCGAATTTGGTTATTACGAGGAAGATGGGACCGACTGAATTTGCTCGCTATAAGCGGTACTCGTTATATCAGAGAATAGGTATTTTTAAATGAGCGGTCACATAATAAAAAAAGTTGAAAATGAAAAATCTGAAAACCATCGTAAAAATCCCCAAAACAAGCATAGCCTTCATAAACTACAAAAGAAGTCAATTTCCTGCAAGTAGTGTTAGTCGATAGTAGGTGTTAACATCCCATTAATATTTTTTGTTTACAGAAAATTGATGCATCGACGATTGAAGATTTTTATGGACTTACGTCGGACATACAGAAATCATCTGAAACCGGATATATACTTTTTTATCAATCGAGAGATTGCACCTAGAAAGCACGCTTTATTATTTTGTTTTTATTTGAATGTTTGAGTTGAAAGTAAATGACTAGAATGTGACTAATCAATGTGTAAAATATTCACCTCATGTGTACTATTACAGCATATTGTTATTTGTTAATATCTTAAATCTATTATATTGCATTTTATTGTTTGTACATAGAAAAATTTAATATGTAATAAAAACTGTAAACTTTTAAATTTGGTGTATTTTTTATAATATTCCTGCGCCAATTAAAAATGTTATAGATTAATTTTATTAAGAGTCTTTTCATAGAATGTTGGAGACCAGTCTTCAAGTTAGTAGCACCATAAATTAATATAATGTCTTAATTGAAAATCAATCAAATCCGGCGAAGATTTATTATAGAAACTTAAAATTTTGGCCCCCATCTATTTTCAGGGTTCCACCCGCAGAACAGATAATAAATAGAATACCGATAGGCTATATTTAATACGCCGCAGTTGAAGCAGGGTTTTTGAATGTGTGAGTGTACTATGAAAATGAAGCACGCATTATGCACATGCAATACACCAACATTAAATGAGCGTAAATGCATAAACCGAGAGCAGTTTTTAGTATTCGACGTACAATGTATTCTTGACACCTGTGTAAGTTTAACCTGGATTCTTCCTTACTCGAGCGGTTACCTGCTATCGCCTTACCCGTTGGGTATTTCAGTTCCCATTATTTCTGAGTTCCCTGGTTCCACAAATTACAAAATTATGAGTTAGTTATTACCACCATAAAACAGATATCAACTGAAAATGAATCGAATCACATGATAATCATGGAAATTGAAGTTTTGTCTGCCATTTTAGTATTTGCAAAATAATTTCAAATTAGTTTTCGGCAGCATAAAATACATCTAGTGTTGAGTTGTGGACGTTGAGAATAAGGGAGCAGAAGGTAATAATTGATGCCTTTGAAACGTGGTATTGGCACCGAATACTTTATATTTCCTAGATAGAGCACAGGACGAACCAATCAAATCATCCAGATAATGTAATGGCTTTCGAAAGTGTCTCGAGATGTATTCTGCAGTTGTTTGGGCATATTGTTCGGCGCGGACCAGGTAATCTGGAGAGACCGTTGGTTTTGGGTAACCTCCAGAGAAGACGAAGCAAAGAGCATCAGCGCACTTGAGCGACCAAGTGAATGAACTTACTGGGGGATAGGATGGTGAAGGCTGGAGACCGAAGATAACTCCATTTTAGGGTGCAACCTCCAGCTGTGAGGAAATGACCGAGAAGAGAAAATATATACATATCTACACCGATAATCAATGAAATCATCCAGCCAATGTCTTTCATGAACGCTGTGAAGATAAGTCAGATGGTACTTGCTGAACACTCTGAAGACAAGTCAGAGAACTTTCTGTGACTTTACAGTAAACAGTAAGAATAAGATATTGCATAAAATGTTATTAATAAGTTTAAATGTCTTGTTTCCCATGACTACTGAGGAATAGCAGTGAGACCAGTTTGGCGGAACCCTTGGGAGTTATATTATCTCGCAGAACATCTACTTGGGACACATCAGCAATATTTATAATCTTCACATCTACCATCAAAAGTTGTATTATTCATATTCTCTCGCCATCTTAGAATGTCCTACTCTAAGCAAGGCATGACTCGCCTACTGCACAGCATATCACTGCCGATAGGGTTGGTAAACAATTATTGTTAATACACAACTGAATTCCTCAATTTTTGTTTTCATATAGCTGTTCTCTCACCATGTAGAATTAGCTGATTCAATATCTAAACCTTAAGTTTCAAAATATACACTCGATTTCTTAACTGTGGCCGCACAATTGACATTTCTATGGAAACGTCTGGTGGCCGCGCCAAATTTCACTTTTGTTGTGATTCTAAAAAATACTTAAATAATTAGTATACCAGCAGAAATTTCGTTAAGTCAGAAACAGACTATTTTAGACATGATCTTATCACAAGAACACATTATGGATCATCTGAGTGTGGAAAGAAATTTAAGACAAGTCATATATATTCAACCAATTTTATAAATATTATTCTGTAAAGCGCTGGTAACCGCAGTAAAATCACCAGGGCCGCCCGCACATGAGAACCACTGCACTAGTGCTACAGCTATCTAGATACTACAAAGGAAAAAATGATTTTCTTGCATTACAGCTGTGTTAACCTTCAATGCACAGTAATTGAAAATCAGTCCAACTGAAGTGGGTCAAATATAATTTGAACATGTCATTAACACACACTAAAATTAATTTAAGATTCAATGTTAATTGAAAGGTAGGATACATACATTATAACACAACTTTTCAAAGGTTGGATCACACAGACTGAATGACCATAAAAACATGGCCATGTTCTCCTGACCAGAGCTCAAGCTCCATCGACTAGTTGTAACTTTTAATAACTATACCTATAACTTTTTACGAAAAGTTATTAACTCTTCACGCAACCTATTGCGTTCTCATTATGTTATTTTACTAGATGCAGTATTCAACCTACAACTTCAGATGCATACTCACTGACTAATAGAAAATAGAAGATGGGAGTTTTAAGAGATTTAAAATGTTTAGAAATAAAAAAAATAGTAGTTTTCCAAAGGATTTTTAATTATTTAGAACTAGACATAAAACTTAAGCGATGCACTCGTATGGGATGGGCGCGAGTACGACTGCTCCGTGTTTGCCGCTGACGAGATGTGCAGGCCTGGGTTGTTTGGGCTGTCTTTTCAAACTGAAAAGGGTTTTCTTTTCGCGGCCCTGTCGCTGCAGTTCCAAGTTCTTCTTGACACGGGAGAGGAAATCCTGTCGGCACTTGGAGTGCTTCACATGCTCAATGCGGATGTTGATCCTCTTGGGGAGGATGTTTCCACGGACACGCTTGTTCACAATGACTCCTAACGCGTGAGCGGTCACGTTGAAAACTCGTCCGGTCTTTCCGTGGTATGCTTTGAAAGGCATGCCCTTTTGAACTGCACCATTTCCCTGTAAATTTTCATCCAATTAGTGATTTTAATTTATACTAGATTATAAATATGACAATTTGACTACATATTATACTACATTTTAGTTAAATCTTTTGCATGAGTAAGCTGTTAGGATGGAAGGAGTTTACAAATTATATGAAAGCTTCCCGTGTTGGGATGTAAACATCGGATTTGAGGCTGATTGGGGTCGACTACTAATTACCAGGAAACTTCACTGACATACGATTAATAATCGTATTGTTTTGAGACACCGATTTTCAGAAGAATAACAATTGTGCCAAGTAATAAATTTCGCTTCGGTCAATGACTGACACTTAAAATGCATCTTGCACAAAACACTAAGACTGTTGCCATATATGGTATGGAGACCTGGTGCATGACTAAATCGTGGAAAAAGCATTGCGCTCATTTGAGCGTGGCGTGCCATCTTCAGACCTATTAATGATACATGGTGATATGGATAAATTACAAGCTGTACGGGGACCCTTACATTGTACAATCCATCAAATTCAATGGCTGGGCTATGTAAACAGGATGGACGAGTCACACATGACAAAAAGACTGACATTCGGGAAACCAGGAGGCAAACAAAGACCAGCTCCGACCTTGTACAAGATGGAGGGATAGTGTCAAAGATCTCGAGCCTCGTCCGTATTTGTTTCGATTTCAGATTAGGCATTAAGTCATACACCAAAATCTTATTAGCGAGTTTGCGTGTTGATACCTACATAAAATTTTACTTTGCGAGCCTATCTTTAGTTATTTTGAAGAAATACTTTTCAGCCCAAGTTACAGTAACATACAAAAGGGCCACGACAGTCACCCCATATAGGAAAATACACAGCATGCGTGCCCGCCAATGCTGGATAACTCAAAGATAGGTCTTCCTAGACGGTCACCGAAGACCCCCATGGCGATCAAACTGTTTATCACACTAATACGATTTGCTGGGTGGCGAGTAAGAGATCAATAATAGGTACATTATACAACCCAAAATTATTCGAGCTCCTCATTCATACACTAATTTTAGACCATGTTCAGTTGTTGTGGTCTTGCCAAAAAGTAGATGACAATTTATATGGTTTTAGGTCTAAAACTAATTTGAAATGTTGTGCATGTATATGACTTACGTTACATGTAATTACGATAAAAGCAATAGATTGAGCTAATAATTTTATTATTACTGTAATGTGGGTTGGGTCCGTATAAATACAATATTTTCCAGCAACTTTTGATAAGATTTTAATGATTGTTGAAATTTAAAAAATCAGTAAAGAACATTCAACAAGTGTGACGATTACTTTTCATTGCTACAAACTTTATATTCAATATGAATAAATGAGATCGTATTGTGAAGGTATCATACTGCAGCTGTCAAACCTCTCTAAGGTAGTAGTCCCCCTTTTGGGTCTTTTTACTGGTTCTCCGCCACCCCTCACTGTTATCAGTCGGTGAGCGCAGTGTTGCCAACCGAACTATAATTATAGTACATTTTGGTTCGTGTACTATTAAAAAAGTAACATTTTCGTCCGCTTACTATTAAAAAAGTATTGTACATCAAAAGTACCACAATTTTGAAAAATGGAATTAATTGAATTCGCAGGTGCGAATATTCCCCATTGCTTATTTCAGTGCGTTTAAAAGTTGTCTATATTGTTGATGTTTAAAGTTCCATAAAATGTCCGTACTTCAATTATAGCAAATCGTAATAACGTGAAGCGAGGGACGTAGTAAGCATAATCTATATAATATAATACAAGGCGGCTCTCGTGGTGCAGTGTGTAAGGCGCTGGCCTTCCACCCGAGAGTTCTGAGTTCGATTCCCGGTCATGACAAAAACATCTATGTGTTTTTCTCAAAGCCTGGGTAAGCCTGGGTGTTTGTGTTTGTTCAAAATTACTAACAACCACCTTGTACGAAAAAGCAAGGACATGGTTATTAATAATTCTAAAAAAAAAAAATCTATATAATATAAATAATAGAAGATCTCAGTGTATGATATTAGTCTATGGACGCAGTCTTGCGTTGTATACTCTAAAAAACAAACGTGACAGTTAATGACGGCGGCCGGTATCGTAAGGGGTGTTTTAATAAAGGAGATCATCGGAATTTCTCGAATTCTCCGTTATATTTATGTGACAAACAAAAAACTTACATTTTCAACACGTCCTATAATTTTTGCCTTGGACTGCGTACTATAATTCGATGACAAAAGGATAGCTGAATTCCAAAATGTCGACTGACAAGATAAAGACGACGGAGAACCAGTAAAAAGCACTTCCCTTTTTCTAGATTAGAAAAATTCGTTAGGTTTTGGTTTGTTTTAGGTCTCAAAAAACTACCACCACAAAAATGATATGGTATATTTAAAATCCGCCATCGCACATTGTTGCATAGTCGAATTGTGTTCATTATTTGTGTAATACAATAATTGCAATTATTGTACAAATTGGGATGACCATCCATTTTTAAATGTGATTTCGGGCAATGTTCCCAGTTTAAAAAAAATTATATGGAGTAAGTACTGTATTTTTACCTAACGTAGAGTTAATAATATTATGGAGATATCATTAAAAAGTAATTACAATAAAAAGAACTGCAAATTTGATAGGTTAGTAAGTGTATCCCAGAACGTCAGATGACATTTAACTACTCAACCATGACTGACTATAGACGAGACGATTTGTAATATGCCGCATTGTTAAATAAAAAATTCCTACTTATAATATGTTTTGTATAGCCATTTCAATAATAATGTAGGCAATGCAATTACCACTTACCCTAATGTCAACAATATCGCCGACTTTGTATATTTTCATATACGTAGAAAGGGGGATCACTCCATGGGAGCGGAATTTGCGGGAGAACAAGTCCCTTGTACCGCGACGATAACCTTTGGAGTTCGTCATTTTGAATTCTGAAAGAAAACGTCAAGCATAAGTACACCAATAATGGCGACACGTGGTAACGACAGTACAAAAATAAGGTATAAAAGGCTATTAATGGTAGATTTAAAATATGTGTGCGCAGATACACAGTGTCGATGTAATAAAATAATGTCCCCAAAATACTATCACACGAAACTAATAATTAATTATCACAAAAAACATTTTAAACTTCAACATGACACCCACCTAGCAAAAGAGCTTAGAAGAAGAGGTTATAAAACGGAAACCATAGATAATATACGTAACGGAAACGGATAATTTAAATCAGTGTTGCCATCTTTTCTACAACCAATTCAGAACAAATGAATACAATAATTATAAAAAAGGGAAAGCCAGTCGCCATGCACCAAGGATTTGAAGCAGTGTTAGATTTATTACCATAAAATGACCAGGCCATAAAACACAAAATACACAAAGCGCGCCGAGTGTCTTCTATAATTATTATCTTGCAATGTCGTTTACATCACAAATTTTAATTTACCTACCTACCTACAATGATACAGATAATAAATGTAACTTTACTATTGAAAGAGTTAACAAGTTTATCATAGGTTCGTATCTTTCAACCTGAACGAAACAAATCAAACTAAACCATAGACAATATACGTACAAATTGTATCAGTAGAAAGTAGACCGGAAATGGTTTGAGATTTGACGTTTGGTTCAGTGTATCATTGAAAATCAAACCGTTCTCGGACCATCAGAAATGGTTTGACATGAAACGTCAAACCAATTCGTACGATCCATAGACTAATGGCAATTTGTCAAAGTGTTGATAAGCATTATTCGGCATTTATATATCGTGAGGTGTTAAACATTTACACCATATGAGTTCACTTGAATTATGTATATTATAGATTAATAATCAATACATATTATTCATAAGTAACCATACGCGAACGTATTACATACGTCTTATTATCTCAAAATCCTGCCATATTTTCTATGCAAAGAGCTCGATTTAATATCATTACTATAATTATTATGTCAGACCAAGAATTTACTTTCATTTTATTTATATTTTGTAACGGAGACAACGGTAACAAACTGTGTTAAATAAACCCGGAATGTTCTTTATATTACCTAACGAATTTTATCAATTTAATATGTTCGATTGTCGTCTAAGTCACAATATCATACTGTCGACATGAACAAGTGGTCAATTAGTATGAAAAGCTTTAATCAAAAGTAATTTTTAAAAACTCGTCATACCTATAAATCTTTTGAATTAACTAAATGGCTACCTATTCATGAAACATTCTTTATATTTTGTAGATTTAAAATGAATGAATACGACAGTTTGTTCAATTTGTATTATTGTAGACCACGATAGGAGGTTAGAATTTCATAACAAGTTGACGTTTCAATAAATATGTTTCTGTTTTAGAGACTAATATGTCATGAATTAATTTTAAATACTGGCTATACTAATTAGTTGTCAGAAAAGCGTTTCCGTGGACATTCTACCAAACGGTTCCAAATCAAATATGCCATTTGATTCGTTCAATTCAGGTTCAATGATACGAACCTCATATTTCTCCACAAATCAGTGCTGCCATACTTTTGCCACCGAAATATATTGTAGCGCGTATGTTTGAAAATAGGTTTTATGTTTCTCAGAATAAAAAAAATGCTAGATTTTTTTGAAAAGAAATTTAAAATTGTTGCATTTACTTAGTATCATTTGGCGTATTTTTAATATATAAATTAAATCTTTAAGATTTTTATACTAATATTAGGTTCGTTTCATTCAACATGATTCAAACAAAACAATATACGTACAAATTGTATGAGTAAAATATACACCGGAAATGGTTTGAGATTTGACGTTTGGTTCAGTGTATCATTCAGTGCTCGAAATGGAAAAGTTAACGAACCGGAGCGCTAGACAATTTCTTGAAGATATTAACATTACTTGTAATTATCAAATTGCATATAAATTAATCAGACCGTCAAATTATTTTTCCACGAGGCGGAGCGATAATTTTACCGATTTCACGAACCAGAACGGAACCTGACAAAAATACAGCCCTGTTAAACTTTGTATGTTAATTAATACATTTTGTTTCCAACCAGTGAGCTGATTTTTTAATGGAAACATATTTCCGTTATTACTAAGTTTAGGTAGCTATTTCTATATACCTAATGATCGAATTGCCGCCCCCAAGCGACGCTTAATCTGGCTACCCCCACGGGACGTCACTGTGTCCATTCAACATGGTCCCGGCGAATATAACTATGCAATAGTACACCATTTAACTATGAATATGTGCAGAGATTTCTTTTCAAGTTTCACAGAATTAGACAGGGTTAATGTCGTACAGTGATGCCAACCGTACTATAATTATAGTACAATACTATAATTTTATTTCCGCGAAAAATGTTAAATACTATAATTTTACGTCAAATATACCAAAATACTATAATTTTAAAGGATTCTAGACGAAAATTGTTCCTGTACTATATATTTTTCAGAAATACTATAACTTTTACGCCTTTGTACTATAATCAGCATAGAAAAAGATGGCAACACTGATGTCATAATTGTTGACTGCACTTACATCCAAGCTGATTGCATCACTTTTTCTCGCTTGGAGCCACTCCGTTGTCATGTTTTGTGCGAAAACTATAGAACCTCACGGAAATATGGTATGTTTAAGGTATATCCATTCATTTTCGCATTTTATAATTATTCAGTATAGTAAATAATAAGTTGTTTTTCATAAAACTTTTATTCATTTTGATATGGCTATATAAACACTCATACAATAATAGAAAACAGGCTGCCAGTTTCAAAAAAATATACTCAGTAAGGCAGCAAATAGACAATAAAACAAAAATAATAAACGGTCGAAGTTATAAATAAAATAGTTGCTTACAATGTCAACATTGCCACTAGTTACATACACCAAAACCATCTGGAAGTTAAAATCATTAAATTTTTGAAAATCAAATATTACATAAGTTTGCCAAACATTCTATGTAGTAATTTATTTTTAGTGATAATTGTTATAGTTTCACAATTAAAATGGAAATTCCAACATTTGGAAGAGAAACTCAATTTTAAAATTAAGTAATATTTTAGGCTGAACTTGTGACGTGAACATATTTTTGATGATTGATGATTATTTTGTTAGCAATCTCAATAGGAAAGTTATGGTTAAAGTGAATATTAATTAGCAGGAGAGCAATCTATATAATTACCATATGATTTAAATTTCTAACCATTGTAAACAATCTAGTCGTCAAATTTTATTTTCTATCACTGGTCAAATATATTACGTTACAGTTAAATAGTGTATTTATAAAAATAATATAATATGGAGATGAAATATGAGATCGAAATGCAAAGGTCCTTTTTTACATTTATTTATGGGTAAAGTTACCTATTTAGACATTATTCGAGATTCGAGTCACTTGGTAAATATTTTCTACGTTAAATACCTATAAACACTGACTAAACATGTTCAACTTTAAAGTGTTCAAACGATGCGTGCTGCCAGCGCTAACGTAAAAGCATGTGAAACGCGGACCCTTCGTGTGATAGAAATCCAAAAATGAATAGTGCAATATTATACAGAAAGGTGCTCAGGAATACTGCGATAAGACCACAAAAGAAACCAATAGATAAAATATGGTAAACAAGAGTATGCGATATAATAGAGGTTGTCAAGTCAAGCTGATGAAATGACAACAGGCTGGAATGTCGCTCGTTGAGTGGAAAACTGCTGGAATAATACAGTCATAGATACTAGGGACCAAGAAGTGTTAGAAAAGCACAGGGAGGCTTTCATCTAACAGTGGAGCAAACCCGACTAAAGTAACCTATAAACATAATGAAATGGATAATTGAAATTCAGAGGACATGTTAACTTCTGTGGCTCAATAATAAACATTATTGTCTGTATAAATTATATAACCTAACCATTTAGCACTGCGCATTTGGATGAATTATTTCCACAATAAACATACATACTTGAGACGGTAATCTGTACTGCATTGTCTAGAAATTATTCATTCGCATTTTGATTTCAAGGTTGCAAATGTGGACATAATATCAGAGACTAGGCATCTATTAATATTCTTATGAATGACATTAGGTATAAAACCGTACAATAACTTACTATTTTATAGTTAATTTCATTGCGTATTTATTTGAGTATTACAAAAGTGATTTCATCATTATGGGGACTGCGAATTTCTTCATTACTGTGGCCAATGTAGAAGTTGATAAACCAGCGTACCCAATTTTACCTTATGGGTAATTTACACAAATACATAACCTAAAAATCAGAAACAGTGAATTCATTGACAACATTGATTTTTTTGGATTACAATAACAAAAAATCTTTTTTAGTACATAATTATGTACCAACAAGATTTTGTTTCAAAAAAGATAATCGTCATGCATCATGTACTAATAATTAATAATATTTATACTGACCACAATATAATAGCTATCATTATTATCCAGCTACAAATTTTTTTTAGATATAGATAATTTATTTACAATCAAAAGAATGTGTTATACACGATTATAGGAAGTTTATATGTATGTACGTTATAATGCTCGAAGAATTCCCATGGTATTCATAATTTATAATGAACAAAACTCATTGTGGAACATGTGGGTATGACGCATGTATCACAATTTATTGTAATCAGATGAATTATTAATATAATTATTTTATTCATTTGTTTTCTTTATATTATTTTAATGACATAGTGAACCCCTGAATAATTTCTTACTTACGAATTAGTGATTGGTATATTTACACGTGAAACCTACATCATGAAACATTTTATAAACTGACAATGGATGTATCATATAAATATTTAATGTATTACAACGTTTATCACATAGAAATTGGCGGTGGAAATGATCGGTTTTCCATTGATTCAAGTATGAGATTACTTTCAGTAAGTCATAACACAGCACGCCTCTTGTGAATTAATTCTTTACAGTTTATACCATAACCCGTATACATAATATACACTGAAAACAAAGAAAGAGAAAATATTTTGGCATATCTGACATGGTTAAGAAGAGTCTTGGGCCTAGGCGCATCTCTCGCATGGAAGATAGGTGAACTCTTGAAAGGCATTCTGCGACATCACACAAAGAAATTCATCAAACCTTATACCTCATAATAGCGGCTTTTACACGCACATTCTTTACAGCATGGTTAGGAGCGTATGCGCCAGAACCCGGTATTGAGCGCGTGATATCACGTGTGTCAGATGTCTGCTGCTAAAATTTACATCTCAACTATATCCTGCGTGATAGTACAACGTTTTGAGCGGCGCGCTCCGGGATTAAGCGTCTACAGGCATATTGCGCGTTCATTACTGCGTTTTATACAAGTACACGCTTGATTTGTATATTATAATGGATATACAAAGAAGAAAATATTATACTAGCTGTAGCTTGCGCAGGCGCAAGTATAAGTTTAAGTCAGAATAACAAAAAACGAAAAGTCTGGGTTAAAGACTATAGACGGCGTTTTGGTCACCAACCCTTTATTCGTGAATTACGTCAAAACTATCCTGATGATTTAAAAAATTATTTGAATGAACAGTTCATCATTTGATTTATTACTAAATAAAGTGAAAATCAAAATTACAAAACAAGATACTCTTATGAGAAAAAGCATCCCCTCTCTTTGAAGGAATTAATTATTTTTGCATACACATCGCGTAAATTTTTATTTTTATATGCTGATGATTTGATTCTCCACAAACATGGGAATGTTTTATACAACATGTCCATAAGGTCCGTAATAAATTGTTGAGAGAAATTGCGAACGTCCATTGTGACGAAATGTGGTAAAAAATGTTAAAAACGATTTGACGTACGGCACGCGTGAAAGATTGGATGCGACTAACCTTACTCTTTCCGCTGTTTTCTACGCAATGATCAGACACATGATCATTCCCGCGCACACTACGCTTTCACGCAGGAAACATTGTACGTCTGCAGGGCGCTAATAAGTTATAATATTATGCATTTGTGAATTGTATAGGATTTGTATATATTCCAGACCATCTTTTTACATTTTCGAGTTATGACAATACGCAATAGATTTGCCAAAATATTTACTTGACCGTTTATTTATTACAATAATGTATTCCAGAATACTAATTAAAGATTACATACATAGATGACTATGACTACCTGTCTTATTATAACGATTTGGTATAGTTCAATGTACTAGTCATGTAAAATTGAATATCATCAGATATTTTCAACTAAATCTTCTAATGTATGTGTTTACTAACCGTTTGTTTAGGTTATAAAGATCTATTGTTTCAGATGGGAAGATTGATTAATACTTGATGGTATTTTCATATTAAATATTAATAATTATTATATCAATTTCCACAAATCCTATTACATAAAATACGATAATTATATAAATGTTACATGTTTTTTGTTTAATATCTATCTCATAAATTAATGTGCTTTCTAGAATAGCAAGTAATAGAGGTAAATTTTGCACTACTTACGTTATCAAGCATCTTAATAATAATCGTTAAATAATAAAATAAGAACTTGAAGGATATTACATGGCAGTAAAGCAAAATCAACATGTCTGTCCATACTTTCAAGTAATAAATCCAAATTGCTTTGATGACACTCTGATCACACCCGCCATATCTAATATTTAACACGTTCACCGGGAGAGTTAAAAACTTGTCAAATGGCAGGACACTGCCACTGCGACAAGTGACCGATGTATTCGTAGTGACAGGTTTAAACGGCTCCACAGAGAGAGGGTGACCGTTTGCGGTTTGGATTGTCACTCAGACAGGCTGATGCTAAGCTTTCCGCTGCGCTGGCGGGACGTACATGGGCTGGTGGAACCTTCCGCCGCGGCTGCCGTTCTCACTCCTCCCCATGGGAGGTCCGTCTCTGCCCAAAGGGCGACCTGTTGCCGAAAAAATGGTTTTAATTCAGTCTTTAAATGTGAATTACTTACATGAATAGGTTCAACCAACTGATTATTATTATAAACTAAGCATGAGGAATACAATTAAATGGAAACATTGCTGGTATGAGAAAAAATCAAAAGCTTTTTGTACCTATTGTTTTTCATGAAAATTTAATTTTAGTTTTCAACCTAATCCAAGTAGTTACCTATCAAATAATGTACAACGGTTATTTAAAAAGCCATGTCTTATAATGGAACAACAAAATGCGCAGATTACAGTTTCTTCTACTGCGCACGAATTACATAGGGTAAATTTAATTACTGTCACCGTTATTATCTCTGACTGCTCTTACATGAAGCCTATTGCATAGTTTTCTCTCGCCTAACTACATCATATTTTCTGTCAAAACAATCAAACTTCACGCTTATGGTATGTTTATATGTAACAATATATCATAAGATCGCATTGAAAATAAATACAGTAATCATGTCTTTGTTGTCCATAATGTTTATTCTATGCGTAATTGATGTGGTGCAAGGACCAATGGGGTGAGCAAATGGCCAACAACTATTTATTAACGAAGGATTGAACATGGTAATTTAGTTTTTTTAACATTTGTAATTTTACAAATGATTGCATACAATCATCGTACTGCATTTGAAGGTTCTGGAAACAAAAATGGCATTTTCTATTTTTGCAACAAAAATGTATAATAATTTCTTTCATATAATATGTATATTATGTTCTAAATAAAGTATTCTAAAATGTTGTATGTACACTAATGAAAAATAACATTTTAGTTTTTGTTAGCATAATAGTTTTTTCAGAAGTTACTGAGATCCCCGGGGTTCCAGCGGCTAGCTCAGGAGTCCATCGAACCCCGGATTCACAAAAAAGATGTTCAGACGGTTGGAGTGTAAATAAAACACAGTCCTTCGTGCTCGTAACGTGATATTGTTTATATTTTACATTTTTAGTTTTACAAATTATATTTGGGATTTTTACAGTGGTAGTCGTCAGGTCCGTACCTATCGGAAAGGGGACGCTTACTAACATCCTCTTTTTTCTTTCTTTCTAAATTCCTCGTACCGACGCCATCCAGCAAAAAAAAGGACTCTCGTGATTGGCCAAATTTTATCGCGTGATCTGTGATTCGGCGAATCACGAGCCTGACCCTGGCGCCGGCGCGCGAGGATTTCACGCACAATGCGCGGCAAAATTTATTATATTTAAATCCTTATATTTAGTCTTAAAATTATCTCTTTCATCCATCATCATTTTTACTTTTTAAATTAAAAAGAAATACTTACGTGGTTGAGCAAGGAATCAGATTAGATGTTTTATGAAGCCGTTTCTAGAGGTCAGGGTTACGTTTCGACTTAAGCTACTAAATGATTATTTTACACCGGGAGAAGCCCGCCTGTAACAGGGGTGTATCAATTCGCCCCATCTGGATTAAAGTCGAAAGGTACGCCCTGATCTCATCGGCCACCCATCCAATTCCTTGTTCATCCGTTAAGTACATGGCATGATAAACAGTTTATAAAAGAATTCAACTACAATCTAACTATTCTAACATAAAACTCTATACTTTAGCTCTATTTTTATTATTTTCTATATTTATTTTGGATTATTATTTTCAGCTCAAAGCAATGCTTTCGCGATACTTTTGAATAGGTCAGAGTTTGATTTAATTTCAGTGTAGTACATTTATTTTGTGTTACTTTGTTTTAATTAGGTTTTCTTGTTATTTTATTCGTTTTTATTAGTCAGCGGAGGGGTCGCGAAGCTGCAGTCTTTGACTCTCGCGCTTTCCAATCTTTCTTTTGTATTCCTAGGGGCTACATTTGTAGACGTTTGGCCCTCGTTCGGAATTATTATTTCGTGTTACGTTTTTCTTCTTCTGGTGCAATAGGAGCGTACCTCGTTTGGCGTCGTCTGCCTTTGCAACCAGGGCGTGGTAGTGGCGTTACTATTGAGCCAGGCTCGTTCCGAGCAGCGGATATCTTTCTGTGGAAAGTTTTCCACTGATCTGCTGGTCTCTGGAGTATCACCTCATAGATGGACAGGTACTGTGTCTCCATCTGTTCCTATTACTGCGGGCAAGGCATCGTATAGCGGTACAACGGCCAGGCTCGTTGACGGCGGCACGGCTTCCCCACAGGTAATAGGATGGATGTTTACAATAAGTATCCTTTTCCCTTTCTTTTTTTTTTTTTTATAGATGGTTACACTTCGGAAGTACCTCTTGTTGTTTCACGATATCTTTCAGGCGTCACGTCCCTAGTCTCTCCATGAACCTGCGCGAGAAAGGAGAGTGCGCACTCTCCACTCCATCAAGCTTTGGTATCATGAATTTTCGGCTACGCTGCCTTTGGATGCGCTTACTTCGAGAGGTGGCTCCCTTTGTGCTTCCAAATTGTCTTCATCTGTATTTATTCTTTTTCTTTCTTTAGTAATTTATTCGTTCATTAGACTTCCTGTACTTTAAATTTATTCGAATTTACTTTATTAATTACTCCTACCCCATACATTAAATAGCTACTAATTTTATATAAAATCTTCCCATTGTACTTATGGTACTTACTATCACATTTAATATTTTACCCTAATACCCATAAATATTTTGCAACATTGTATTGACTGTATAAATAACATTGATATTAAAAATTGAAATATTCCACCCTCTCATTATATTTATTTCTGAATCAGTACACTTAAAACTGTGTAATTAACTTTATTTTTAGTGAAACCCATTTTATTAAAAAAAAAATTGTTGTTTCGTTTTACGCGCCCGACATCCTATTCCAAAGGCGCGCCGCGCCGATTTGCGGTGCCTCTCGCGTTTTATTATTATTACTATTTTTTTTTATTATTGAAACCCCGTTGAGAAATTTACGGCTTATTGACTCATTTTTTTTTTTTTTTTATCACAAGCATACAATCTCTACTTTCATCCTTTTATACCTAATTTTAACTTATTATTAAAATTTAACATAACAACTAACACTTTGTCGAGTGACGCCTTATTATTCCCGTTCCGTTTTCGCTGTGTTAAATTTACGATTGGTAATTTGTAAAGAAATAATAGGGACGGTAGTGTACTATTTTCCTCGTTTCTCTTTGGATTCAAATTATTAACACGGCGTAACTTTGAAACAGGTTTCGCGCTACTGTAGAATATCGTCTTTCCCGTTTATAAAATTGTTTGCGATTTTCAATGTTAATGTTTTCGAATTCATTCATATTTACTTTATTTGAACGGAAAGAATTGGCGTCACTTTGCGGAGCGTTATTTTTAAAACTAGAATGTACATTTTTCTTACTAACGAACTTAAGATTATAGAGCTCAGAAAGTGGGTCCTAAATTAACTTTTTATCCGTAATTAGAAGAATTTCCGGATATTTACGATTATTATCTTCACTTTTAACTACACTGTTTACACTGAAACTTCCAACAGCAACTCGGCGTTCACCCTTGACTAGAGGGTTGGCGACTGGTCCTGCTTCATCTCCTCGTGGTCGAGCCTGCGCCCGTACAGCTTCTTCGATTCATCTCAGCTTGCGCGCCTTCTCAGCCCTCTTGTGAGGCTCCCTAGCCTCGCGTTTCCTTTTTCTCTCCTCACCGAACATCCCGTGGTCGACTAGGGTACACGACATGTTAGTGATACCCTAGGAAAATCGGCATTTTGCTCGCCGTTTTTCGTCGTGAGTGGGCCGTGGCCTCTACGAGCCCTCCTCGCTGGATACCGTCGATGATGCGTCTGGTCTCCATAGGTGGGATTTGTGCAGCCATTCGTCGTACTGGAGACGCGCCGGTGCTATGGTCTCCAGCACGACGCTAGGCGCGGTCAGCTCCGTATGTGGACTGTCTTCGAACACCAGAGGGCTCTCCCGGTTTGATGTTGGAGACAGCACTTCTTCTTCGATAAGGGTTACGTCGGAGTCCGCTTTTTAGTTAACCATTTCTTGGTTGTTCCGGCTCCTGGATCGTCAACTTTTATTTAGCGTTCGCGGGCGTAAATTTTATTTCGCGGGTTCGGAAGAATTAATGCGATTCTTCACGCCCCATGTTGCCAGGCGCCATTGAGATCCCCGGGGTTCCAGCGGCTAGCTCAGGAGTGTCCATCGAACCCCGGATTCACAAAAAAAATAATTTTCAACGGTTGGAGTATAAATAAAACACGGTCTTTCGTGCTCGTAACGTGGTCTTATATTTTCTTAATTTTTAGTTTTACAAATTATATTTGGGATTTTTACAGTGGTAGTCGTCAGGTCCGTACCTATCGGAAAGGGGACGCTTACTAACATCTTCTTTTTTAAATTCCTCGTACCGACGCCATCCAGCAAAAAAAAGGACTCTCGTGATTGGCCAAATTTTATCGCGTGATCTTTGATTCGGCGAATCACGAGCCTGACCCTGGCGCCGGCGCGCGAGGATTTCACGCACAATGCGCGGCAAAATTTATTATATTTAAATCCTTATATTTAGTCTTAAAATTATCTCTTTCATCCATCATCATTTTTACTTTTTAAATTAAAAAGAAATACTTACGTGGTTGAGCAAGGAATCAGATTAGATGTTTTATGAAGCCGTTTCTAGAGGTCAGGGTTACGTTTCGACTTAAGCTACTAAATGATTATTTTACACCGGGAGAAGCCCGCCTGTAACAGGGGTGTATCATTACCTATACCTATATTTATATTGACTTACCAACATATTTTTGTTTTGTTATTTTGTTCAATGCGCCTGCCAAATTAAAATATATGTATATAATAAAAGAAAAATGATTGTTGCAAAATCAAAATGATTGGATGAGCAGTTGTATGACAATGCCTGCTACACAATCATCGCAGAAGTAAAATCACTACCATTCGATAAGATTGATACAATTTTGTTAATCATACGGAAAAAGTGAAATTTACTGTTGTCTAATTGTAATAATTATAATAGCAAATTCACTCGAAGTATAAATATATTAAATCTATGCTTGCACTCGAAAAAGAAAACATTCTAAAAAGAACAGAGATAGGAAGGAAAACACAAAAAAATTCAATGTAGACGAAAAATCTAGATTCAAAAATCATATAATTATATGCATTTTTACAGTCATACATTCGCATCATACGGGTATTTCGCGGCTAGTGTACAGTCTACGTATGTTCATTTACATATTTTTTTCATTACCTATTTCAATATGTACTATTATTCTTATGATTTGGCAATATTGTAAAACAGAATTACATATTTGCTCCTTGTGTATCTCAATTTTTTACAGTGGAATCATTTAATTATGAATGATCCAATTTCTCGTGCACAGGGACTAATGCGATCATTGTAATGGTTGCAATTATCGATTGTAGTTACATCGAGCCTATTGCATCGCTCTCTTTCACTCGGCACCCCTCCGACTATCTTGTTTCGTGCCAAAACTATTGAACCTCGCGGCAATGTGGTATGTTTATAATATAATAGGAGTTTTTTCAGAGAATATAATCACAAAGACAGAGCTTCACTAGTTGATTTTGTGTTATCAAATTACTGAACAAAAATTTATTAAAATCGAATAAATTTAACCTTGGTTGTTTCGTGACCAATTTGGAGGATAACAATCCGTTCTCAGGACTTCTTCGTGATTACCGTAGGCGAGGAATCGAACGACTACGGTTCTGTTGGAAATCCCAGTGATCTCTGCATCATAATACTGAAAGAAACACACAACATAAGCCACAGGAGTGAGAGACAGTGATTTGACCATCCGTACATAATGCAATGTATATGTTACACCGAATGTGCGAAATTGACTATTACATGAAATGGGCAAAATTTTGGCTAATTCATGTAATAGTCAAGCCTGTTGCCTTATTCATGAATTAGGTAATTTTTCTGCTGAGTACATGAATTCGCCACGGTACAGAATTCTTGAACTGTCATCATGACAGAAGAAAAAGTAAATTTAATACGGATGGTTTTATTAGTTATAATTGGACATAATATAATATTATTATTATTAGGTTAGGATAGGTTAGGTTTTGTAATTCTGAATTAAATTATTCAACTGAATGTCCATTTTGAGGTTAGCTATCAAGTGTCAACAAACTATCACAAACATTCAATCGACCATTGCACAATTGATACCCAAGCATGAATCAAATCGCGAAAATATTTTTCAATAAAATTCTTCCGTTATCATATTATAGTTCTAGAATTTTTTGCGCATAGTAAATGGATATGAACGTCATTGTAGTTATTAATTGGTATATTTTTATATTAGGTATAATCAATGACATTTGACACATTTGTTTAGTTGCAAAAAACAACACGGAGCGCGATCATCTATTTTGACCATAGATAATATAAATGTACATTTTGACCAATCCATAAGCATTTGATACATTTAGTTTAGTTGCAAAAAATACCACTGTAGCGCTATTATCTAATTTGTCCAAGACATGAAGTAGGCAGAAAAATTACTGCCGATTTCACGCACTCTCCAGATATTTTGTCTAATTCATGAATAGGGCAACGGGCTTGCATTTTTCATGATTTAGGCAAAATTTTGCCCATTTCATGTAATATTCATTTTCGCACATTCGGCGTAACATATATATTATATAAATTGCATAGTACATTATGTATATTGTTGAGATTAAAAATATTTTTATCATTGAGAAAAATATGCCAGATGTGGTAAAAAAAAGTACTCAGGTTGTCAATACCTCAAGCAGTCTGGCATTTAGCGAATTGTGTCCCGGTATTGTTTTTAATTTTTGGATTCCGATTTTTTACCGAAGTAATTCTAGGTTGTTTGTGGTGCAATAAGCTCTAAATTTAACACCATTATGCCAGATGAGTATTTTTCAAGTTAGATGTATATTAAAAAACTCTAAATCCGGCAAGAATTGAATATCATCCAACAAGTTGTTCGGATAGTAGGCGAATGTAATCAACATGAATGTTTAATAGCAACAAGAGTAATTAATTCTCACCCCATTATCTTCCCAATACTTGGCCATGCACCTATCGCCGATATTCCAATTAACCTCGGACCCTTCAGCCAGCATTTTCCTAGCCTGCTCATTAATGGAAGCATTTTGGAAGCCTACAATATTAGCCGCTTGATAGAAGCCGTTTCCTTTGTTATTAAAATTATTTCTCTGCTCCCGCTCCCGGTGCATTTGAGGATCGTTCTGCTGGTTGTCGGTCTGGCGGTAGACTTCCATCATGTCAGGCTGTGCGCCTTGGTTTTGATTGTGCTTCACTTGTCCTTCATTACTGTACATATTGTAAAACGACGGATTGACTGCCTGTCCGTTTGCCATTTGTGTTTTGTTATTATTCGGGTATTGATTGTTTCGCTTATAATTAGGATCAGGGTATGAGTTCTGATTGTTATAGTTAGGTTTCGGCGAATAATTATTGTAATTATTTTGATAATTCTGCTGCTGCATCATGTTGGGTCGATTGCCGAATCTGCTCTGGGTATTGGAGTCGATGCTCATGGCCGCGGTAGCGTCCACGATACTCTCCATCTGATTGGCCTGTTGGCCGTAAAATCCTCGCTGATTGCGGTTATCGGGGGCATTTCGTCTGTCGGAATAATAATTAGACTGCATCTGCTGTTGCTGCTGCTGCTGTTGATAGTTGGGAGGATAAGCGGATTCGTGAGACGTCGTAATATTCTGCTGCCGTTTTGCTTCCCCATCAAATTTCTTTTGAAACCGCGGAGCCTTTTCATTCGGAATCTGTTGCGAATTATAATTGTGCTGCGGTCTGTCTTCACGTTGGTAATTATTGTAATTTCTCTGCTGGTGTTCGTTATGGCTGTAGGAAGAGTTCTGCGATTGGTTGTTGTGGTCGCTTCTGTTAGGCGGACCGGAGCCGTAGGAGGTCTGTGGTCGAGAGGCGGCGCCGCGGTGCCCACCCCGGACTGCGCCTCGTGCGTTATGTCCGCCTCGACGATCGTTATTACTTCTTTCGTATTTGTTATCGTCCTTGTTAAAATAAACCGGCTCCGGTTTGACAGGCTTCTCCGGCTCCGCTACGGTCGGCAGTTTGTCTTCGAGGAAATCAAACAGAGAAACTTTACCAGAAGGCTTGACTGCATTGATTCCGTCCTCCTCTCCCCCCTCCTTCGATCGGCCCTTGCGGCCTTTGGGCGCTTCCGAAGGCTGTTTGGCGGGACGATCTTTCTTCACTTCGGCCGTTCCCTCCCTTCGCTGTAAATTCTTCAGAGCTCGGTCGGCATTATTTCTCGAAATCTTGAGAGCATTTTCAGCTTGCTCCTCCGAGAACCCTGCGTCAACGATTTTCTGGACGTTAGCATCTAACATGGGTTTAGTTCCACCTCCGAAGATCTGCAACACAAATTATAAAATATTTAGAATATCAATGTTTAATCGATTAAAAATTCTGACTTTCAAAACAAAATATCATTTATAATTATTTTGTTCTTTCATTCAATAAAAATGAAATAGTAAGTGAGTCGCCTATTTCCAAAATTCGCCTTGTTCATTTTGTTTTGTTTTGAGATATTCAGAAAAAACCAATATGGAACCTCAACGTAGAAAATATTTCTTGAGTCATTGGGAGGGTGATTAGAGCTTTTTCAATTAAACACTTTGAGAAAAAAGTTATTTGGAACATGACATACTTTTTCGTATTGAGCGAAAAATTCAAAATACTCACTATGTAACAATGGAAAAGATATTTGAAAATTGCCACCTAACGGACAAGATGCATTTTGAAATTGGATGGTATTTTTCAACCGTTATACTGACTGCAAACGACTAGTTTTGGAAATGTTCATAGAAAAAGTGTGTGCCACTTTGCATAAGGAATAAAATTGCATATTCAGATCATTTTTGGTCAAAACTGGACAAGGTGATTTTTGGAAATGGGCGACTCAAGTATATAACATTGGATTTTGAATATAGATTGTTTTCATAATCAATACCATAAAATGTAGTCGATTTTTCATTATGTTATATTTATTTCCATCAAGATCAAATACTTTCAAATAACATAAGAAACTGACATATTTACCATAGGTAATGCTTGAATTTGAATTGATTGCATCGGCATTGTTACATTCACAAATGATAGCAAAAATGAAGGGTTTCCAACTGGTCTACAATCAGCACAGTTATGATCAAGGGAGATGCGGGCACACATTTCCGAAGTGAGACTTTAGTAAATGTGGAAACAATTACAATTTACAATTTAACAATACACCTACAATTTTTTGATTGAGCACATAATTTTTGAGGGTTAATAAGCAGCAAACCATTTCTTCATTGTATAAAACTGAAACGTGGATGTAAATACAACTTTTTTCTTGGAGTTTACGGAACACATAAGATGACAATCTAGGGAGATTCGGGCCATCTGTGGACGAAATTTGGTTCATTTTACTTTTGCATTGACTTCTACTGTTTGTAATGAAGTGTTAAAACAACACGATTCGTGAATAGAAATACAAAAAGCAATATTGTGAAGTAACCTTCTTGATGCCGGAAAGCTTCTGGGCTTCAGCAATAGCCCCTTTCCGCTGAGCTTCAAACTCCGCATTGTCAATCTTGACGGCATCTTGCAGACTCTTGAAGGCCATCTCTTCCTGGTCACGCCCGTCCAGCGGTTGCCCAAACGGAATCCATGGAGGCGGCGACCCCTCGCCTCCCCCGCCACCTTCAAAAATATTAATAAGTACTCATTCTGAAATACACAGGAGGTGTGTATCGGTATAATGTACAATTTTACTAATCCATGATGTGATTTCCGACCATGTCCGATCCTAATAGGATCATATGGGCCTCCACAAAGTAGAGGGTTGTATTAACAGATTTTGTTTTTTACGAGAAATGGATGTCAGCCACTTGCTCAACCTATTAGATCCATACCCTGACTCACACACAAATTGAAAAACAATATGTGTCCTTGTCAGACCCAGGATTCGAACCTGAGACCCACGGCTTGATAGTCCAGCGCTTAAGCCACGCAGCCACCGTCAATGTTTTTATGTTGGTGCATTCTGTAGTGAAAATAATGTATATTTATTGATCCGGAGCAAGAACTCAATGGATTGAGCGAATGGCTAACAACCATTCCCCGTAAAATATATGAATACAACTTTTATTCTGTGAAGGGGCATATTTATGAAATGATAAAAAAACTTGTCATTGGCGATGTAAGTTAACAAAGGTGAGGTAACATTGTAACACCATTTTCAGTATGGTTCCAGCATAAAAAACTCTGCCGATCGACTACCAGAAAATGACCTTCACCAATTTTATCAATTCTGTAACATCTTTTTTTTGTTTTCCAATATTTCAACTATACCAACATTACTTAGTAATGGTTATGTTATCATGGGAAATGATCATGTCACGCCCAACTATCTAGATTTTAACGAAGTCACTAGGTTCGTTATGGAAGTTGAGGATAATTGATGCAGGTATAATGACAGCATAGTGCAACAGTGCGAGAACGACGACTGGACGAACGAAAATATTTAAGAGAAAAAGAATGGGCAGTCACAAGACCACCAGTAGCGACTAGTGTCACAAGTGGAATATAGATATTATGAGTCTTTCTAAAACTATTTCTATAGAGAAACAGTTGTAGCTCGGAGATGCAAAATCTTATAAACGAAAATTTACTCACATTTTCTTTGTACGAGGTTCCGTTTAAAAAGCCTAAATGTAAGATTGAAATAAATATGTGAGTACAGTGTGACTTTATATCAAGTCATCTACGTCACAGCGCTGACACTGTTACATACGTCACATGCTCTTTGAGTGTTGACTTGTCATAGTAGATACTCTATCTCCGGCATACTATTGAGAGGAAATCAACGCTTTCTTTTCTGTTTCTCCTCCTAACAATACTTCTACATTCAAAATAATGCTCTGTGTCTGCTTCCGCAAAGGTTTAGGCATTTTAATACTATCGATATCGAATTCACACTGAATTTTGGGCAAATAATTAGTATTTAGCGAGGAAATAAAATGCGGGGGCAGGTTTAGTTCCAGAAGGAAGAAGACTTGATACAAAAGTTGCCCTGTAGTTACTGTTCAGGAAAATATATCTATTTCTCAAAAGATATTATGTTTCATTCATTAGATATCTTGTAGAAAAGAAGTGCCCCTTAGTACCAAAGAAACATGTATCTCATTTTTCTCTACTTTACAGGAGACACTAAACACAAGTAAATTTACATTCTACCGACATTAATAATAAAGTGTTTTCAGGAGATGCGTATTAAACAATCTTTCGTCTGCTTCTATTTGCCATTTTAACGTAATATGTTATTTTATGTAACTCAAAATTGCTAAAAATTGAAATAGATTTCTTTGGTCCTAAGGGGCCGACTGGAGCCTTACTAGGTTTTGTATCAACCTCTCACCTCTTGTATGCTTGGCAAGACTTCTGTTCAGCTCCCACTTATCGACCATGTGCGTGACATGTCCACCCAAGATTTTGATTGAGCTCGGTCCAATGAACAGGAATCCGTGAGCGGTATTCAATTGTCCGCTTTTCAGTTGAAGTTTCGTCCCGGGCGGAGTATTAATACTGAGCCCGGAAATGTGCTCTATCTCTATAGCTTGGCACGTCAAATGGCCATCGGTTAAAATGAACTTGAGCATACGGGGCGCATGTTTGGACTCCTCATTTACTTTGGGAGCCGATATGTTTCTCACTTTTTGTATCTGGACGAGGATGGGCTCTTCCAATGTTTCACATTTTGCACCGCTTTTAAGAAACTCTTCGGGGAAAGCTGGGGCTCCGATTTCTCGTAAATCAAACTGCAAATGGTAAAATAACATGATTCAACATGGACCGTCAATAGTCACGGAGAAATGCTGCAAATGAGCTGCAGTAAGCATTATAAAGTGCACAAATATCAGATTCACAGAAAATTGGCAGCAGACGATATATTTTAATTCCAAGATATTCTTTACCATTTCTTTGTGAACTTTATGGTTGCTGCATTATTTAAAAATCGTAAAAAAGAAATATCCAATGGTGTAACTAACCCAATTAATTTATTGTAAACTTATTGAAAAGAAATACTAAGTACCTACCTATTGACTGTAATGTTGAAGAAAAATAATCACCATGACATTACGAAACAATTACTGTCTACTTCACAATTATTAATGTGAAACCCCAATTTTATGTACTCATTTACGATTTTCGAAGATTTGGGTGTCATTTCTGCAGTCCTGTTTTATCTTAGTACACTTAATTTTCGGTTTTACTCAAATATTCAATTAAAATTAAAAATCCAATTTTTTTGAACACATTTAATTCAATGCATCACTTAGTGAATTCCAGATGCAAAAGTGCATTTCTATTTATAGACATGTCTGCAGTACCTAATGCCCCTGTTCCATTGGCATGCAAGTCAGATGAGTTACAGTCTTTTGACCTTTTTTTCACGTGGTGCACCCCAAATCTGTAGACTAGACTCATTGGGTTTCAATCATGTTTGATATTTTACAAATCATTCGCACCAAAAAAAACCTGTAATTGTTTTTAAACTTTTTTTTATTAATTATAATCTGTTACTTAATTGACAATATTTTTTTATTTGAATTTATGAAATTCTTAAAAGAAAACATAAAATATGTGTTGCTTTCACTCCTATATTGTTTTATATTTTATGTTAATTTACATATAAATAACACGAAATTTCAAGATTATCGGAAGACATTAGGATATGTTTAACTATGACAACTGTCAAAGCTCCACCTTCTCTAACCTGATTAGTGCCATGGACGAGTTAACTCGCCAAAGCATGTGTCACGTCAGGCCACGGACGAGTTAACTCACAGGGGCCTTATGTTAGAACTTGCGAGTTGAAGTCGCCGGGTCGACATGAAGTCATATGACATCATTGTGACGTACTACCGGAGTGATAATAGCATTCGAGAAATTAACGCTACTAAAATACTGGCGTTATCCATTGTCCCCATACACAAATAGGTGTTTCAGCATAATAATATCTATTGTGAGCAGTGTGCGTTGGGCGGCTTGCCTCGAGCGTGTATTGGCTTACGTCACAATTACGTCATGTCGTCGGGTGACTTCATATCACCAGTTATAACATAGGCCTGCAGGTTCTTGTAAACATCATAACTTCTGAATGAACTGTTTGTGTATATCTTCTAAACAATATTTATCATTTTAGTGTGAAAATATTTACGATAAACTTGAAAAACAAGTTGATTTGGTAAATTTTCACAAATATTTATCATTCTGTTCCTATTTCATATTTTTTAAGGGATTTATTTTATTCCAAAAATAGCTGGCCTACAAGTGTCCACCTAGTAAAAATCGGCTAGCAGTGATAAGGTTAACACTAATCTTACTTTTTACTTTTACATTTTAAATGTCAGTCTCTTCAAAACTGTAGAATCAGGGTTTTACTCTAATACGGATTGGATGACAGTAATACCCCGACTTACACCAACTCGGAGTTACGCTTGCAAGCTTGAGAGAAGGTCTCAGCTTAATTGAAAAGGGTTTGAAATTTTATAAAACATGACCCCAACGGAGAACGCATTATAGCTACAAAGCAAGGAATAAAAAAATTATTAGCTTGCTATGAAGAAATTCTGCATGAAAAAAAGAAGATACTGTGTCGTCAGACGAATTTGTTGGATTTTATAAAGCCATTGACATTGAAATAACTTTTTTACGTACCTACCTAACTCATTTATTTTTTTAATATTTTGTACATAAATAAGTACATATTAATATATACAAAGAGCTGGAATTTTATTAAATAGTTTTCTTCTAAGCTAGTGTTTTTGTTAGTCCTTGGTCCCAATTAAACAAAATTTATATACCTACCTATATTTATATTGCAAAGTTGTACCCCGATTTATGCGAATTCAATTTAAGCGATTTTTGTCACACCCACCTATCGCATAACTTCAGGGTATTACTATATAGTGGTGACCTTAGGAATTTTGAACAATTTGAGTTTGCTGAAAATTGAATGAGTTACACTGGTGGGATTTCTTTTAATCCATTCCTGGATAATGCAGCAATCATAAAATAAATAAATGGTTAAAAACCTGGAATTAAAATATAACTTAGTTTATGATCTGCCTTCGATTGTTTGCAGTTGTCAATATTCCATGAACCCTGAATCGCAAGACAAAAAGAAATATTGGAAAAAGTTGACTTGTTTCAAATTATTAACTATTGCAATATTTCGATTGTCTTAAAAATCCTTTGGCAATCTGCATTGAAAAATGAGTGACGAATGGATCAAACTACATGTAGAGAACACCAATTTTATTGTGTAGATAATGACACAGATTTAGTCGATGATGATCAACAATATTATTTTAAGCTCTCCTCAATTTTTTCATGCGGTTTGGCCATTATCGCATTCATAGTCTCACAAGACAAAATAATAAACTTATTACAACTCTAGATCAAATACATAACAAGATGTTGAATTTAAATATTCCGTCAAATCGAGTTTTGATGTGGCATTTTCGCATTTTCGACATTTGACAGATCTCCCGGTGCTTTCCGATCTTGTCAAATGTTCCGTAAACATTGCGTGATGTAAGGATGTCATACTTACGTCCAAGACCTTTTGGAGGATGACTTTAACGTCTGCCGCATCTTCGTCTATCCCGACAGCTTCTATCCCTTCCGGCGATAGATAGCTGAAATAAACATATTCATATATTTACTGCGATACATATTTACTTTTGATTTTTCTACAAAATGTATCCACCCACTGCGATACTCAGTTGTGAAATAAAAATGAGATGAATGAGAGAAACAAAATACGGGAGGCGAGTGAAAACATAACAGATGATAGTTTAAGCGAATATCTCACCATCCTTCTTCTTTCAATTTCTCAGATATAGCCATAGTTCCAATAAATTATGATATTATTATCATGACATTACTTCATCGACGGTAAAGGAAACGAATTTGCCATTGAACTACATTTGCATGTTGTGCAGCCTGTTTTTCTGAAAGACATTTTAATATACGGCTCTAGACAATATTTCAAACGCAGCCAGCTTATAAAAATATTCAACTATAACTAAAAAAAAAGATTGTTATCGATCAATTATTATCGATCCAACGCGGTTAAAGGTACCAGATTTTATTTTTTTAAAATATCAGTTTTACTCTGTGCCATGGCATAAAATATTGACAGCACTCAGCAGTGACGTCCCTTGACACAATGTCGCCCCTAGGCAGCGCCAAAATGCCGCCCCATTTTTTTTTAGTGTTTTTTTCTCATTCTTTTTTCACAATATCTAAGAAATGTGGTGTATGGATACATTATTATATAATATATTATAGTGGTATAATATCATACCACTAACAAAATATATACCACTAAAACATGAAAATCCGCCTATAGTAATAGGGAACGACTCTACCTACGCTATGGCTGGTCCCAAGCCCGGATAAAGGAGGAGGGTTCGTCGTAGGGCTAATCACCCAACACGGTAAAAAAAACCCTGATTACGAACACCAAAACAACTGCCTTGGACCCCGGACTCCCCATAAACCAACGACCCAAGCAAAGAATTAAGGACAAACGATTATATGTACAATGTGGCACATGGAACGTACGCACTATGTTGTAACCGGGCAAGATGGAGGAGGTTGCAATTGAATTGCATAAGTATAAAATGAGCGTGACTGCATTGCAGGAAATAAGATGGGAAGGCGCAGGTTTCACAAACAAGAGAAACTACACTTTGTATTACAGTGGATCTGCAGGTACGCAGGGTCGCTATGGAACTGGGTTCTTAATCAGCTCTGATATCCGCATGGCAGTACTAGGATTTGAGCCAATTAGTGAGAGATTATGTAAACTTAAACTGAAAGGTACACTTTTCAATATTACATTCATCAACGTTTATGCCCCAAATGACGAATCGACAGAGGAAATTAAGGATAGATTCTATAAAGATATGCAGAGAGCCTGCGAAAAAGTCTCCCCACATGATACTCTAATTATCTTGGGAGACTTCAATGCAAAAATTGGAAAAGAGGAAGCATTTAAAGAAGTAGCTGGGCAGCACAGTTTGCATGAAACGACAAGCGATAATGGTGAACGTCTATACTTTTTAGCGGCTGCAAATAATTTAATAATTAGTAGTACATGGTTTAAACATAAAAATATCCACAAAGGAACCTGGAAAATACCTGGAAGTAATACATGCAACCAAATAGATCACATTCTTATGTGGTGGGCAACAGTGGAGGATGTGCGCGTCTGCAGAGGAGCCAATTGCGATTCTGATCACTTCCTGGTGAGAGCAAAATTAAAACAAAAAATCTCCTTAATACTGAAAAAAGAAGGCCAGATAAGAACTAAATGGAAAGCTGAAAAATTGAGGGATGAAGAAATTTTGGATAAATACCAGGAACCTATAGAAATAAACTTAAAAATGAGTTTAATAACCGATGATGTGAATGTGGACTGGGAAAATACAAAAAACTGTATTATCACGAGTGCCACAGAAATTCTGTGGGAAAATAAAGCAAAAATAGATGCAGGATGGTTTGATGATGATTGCAGGCAAGCACTGTTTGAAAAAATGAAGCAAGGAAGAAATGCCTACAAAGAGAAACGCGCCAAAATTACGAAACTTATAAAGAAAAGAGAAAAACTGCAACAAAGCTCTGTCGAGAGAAAAAGCGAATGATGCTCAAGAGAATACTCCAAGATATGGAATATCAAAGATGAAACAATGATCCCAGAAAAGACTCTTCGAAATCTAACGAAATCCTATCAACCCAGATTAAACTCCTGTAAGGATAGTGAAGGACAAATGCTGATCGAAAAGCAAACAGAGGATGATCGACCATGGTGGCACTATGAAAATAATAGCAGAAAACGCTGGGCTGCATATAAACCGGTCAAAAACTAAGTATATGGTCAGCACACGCGATCAGGTACCGCTGCAGAATATAGACATAGGACAGCATGCATATGAAGGGGTGGACAAGTTCACGTATCTCGGATCCAGCCTAAATACCCAAAATAAGACAGCAGAGGAGATAAAAATCCGCCTTATCTCCGGGAATAAATGCTGGCATGCCTATTGGCTGCAAGCGACTGGTGGGGTCGAAAATTCTAGGCCGAAGAAGTAAACTTCTAATTTATAAAACAATTATAAGGCCAGTGGTCACTTATGGCTGTGAAACTTGGTGCTTAACTCAAAATGAGGAAATCAAATTAGCTGTCTTCGAGCGCAAAATACTCCGCAAAATCTTTGGACCCACGTTGGAAAATGGGAACTACAGAATAAAAATGAACCACGAGTTGGAAGAGCTGATTGAACAGCAAACAATCATAAGATACTGTAAGTCCCAAAGACTACGATGGGCGGGACATGTGGAGAGAATGCTTGAAGTTAGAGCGCCAAAGATCATGACAAAGTGGCTACCCCAACGGAAGAGACCCAGAGGCCGTCCAAGAAGGAGATGGGCTGACGCCGTAGAAGTGGACTGGCTTCGTATAGGAAGACCCGGTAACTGGAGAAGTGTGTCGAGAGACCGGAGTGAGTGGAGAGCGGTTGTGGAGGAGGCCAAATCCCACCCCGGGATGTAGCGCCGTGGAAGAAGAAGAAAAAAACATGAAAAAATTAATTTATAAATATTTTCCCAAAAGTGGGAATTATTTGACGTTGGTAATAGAGTGGCTTCCATGTAATTTTTGCGATACAATTTGCTCTGCTTGGGGAATAATAATTAAGGGCGATCCGTGACGATTTTCTTCTTCACAAAACTTGGCAACATTTGTCATGATGTTTTAGCCTGAGATCACAAAGGATTAGGCGTTATTAAATCGATTTCTGGTCACCAAGGATATCCAAGGGCAACAGAAGTAAACTAGACATCCCGAACCCAATAAAACAATATAATCCCTTTTAACCTTTTATGTTAATTATTAATACATTTTGTTTCCAACCAGTGAGCTGATTTTTTTTAATGGAAAAATATTTAGGTAGGTACTTACCTAGCTATTTCTATAAATGTACACAATGATTCTCTTCGATTTTCCGCCCTTCAAGTAACTGCCGCCCCCAAGCGACGCTCAATCTGCCTACCCCCACGTGGCGTCACTGATTGACAGTAGTATTGCTGGAAATTTAGGACCGTCAAAAAAGTTTCGATACCAATTTTATTGTTTGGTAGATACTTCGATACTTTTCCCTTTAAAGTCCTACAAACTTATCTAAAGAACGGTCAAAAATGGAACTACGAACTACTATATGGAGGCCATTTTGAAAACGTCATTCGAATGTCAGATTCTGTCCAGTTGCGAGTCTTGATTGGGTAGTTTTCGTCAGTGGCTCTCCCATCCATTCTTTAGATAAGTTTGTAAGTAGGTTTGTAGTTTATTGTTCGCCAATTTGACATAAGTTCTTATAAGTCGATGTGTTGAAAAAATCATTACCCGCAGTGCAGTGTTGCCATGTCTACTGAAATTTCAGTAGGTCTACTGAAATTTTGGTCAGGAAAATAAGAAATTATGATATTTGTGATGAATAAAAGTAATTTTTTACATGATTTTTTAAAAGACACTTGTGAGATTATGTCAATCGACACGCTTTCACCAAACACAATCGTTGAATTTCATACATTTTTGTCAGTCTACTGATATTTTGAAGAAAAAATCAAAAAATCTACTGAATTTTGAAAATTTTAGTTGGCAACACTGCCGCAGTGTGATCACTGTGATCAGTAAACTCGAAAGAAGACTACAAAATAATACTATATCTACTTGATGATTGAGATTCAGATTTTGCCAATGCTATTTTCAAAACATTTTGTAGCTAATTATTGTTTTCTGCCTCAAATTTTCATTAGATGGAATACCTACATGGTGATTATTGTTTTTCAAGAAAATATTTATTTAAAAAAAGTTAAGATAAGTATTTTGATATTAATATGATACCACTATCGATATTTTCTTTCGATGTGACGACGGCGTCGTATACACGTAATACGTAAATTAATTAATATTCTTATTTAACTATTTTTTTTATTCAACGAATAATTCACTAGATTTAAGAATGTAACATTCTAATTACCTATTGCACATATATAATTTTAACCCGACAGATGAAGGTTTGATCCTGTTTTTTCTATTGGTTATAATACATTTTCTCAGAAGTGTTTTCAAAATTATGTAAGTACCTATGTATTCTTATAATTGCTACATAATATTTTTATCTATTTATCTATTTTACTAAATTTATTGTAGCATGTTATATATTACACACTAATTTATCGAATATTTCACGGTATGTTCCTCGTATACAGCAGTGCACCCCAACCTTTTTACACCTGCAGACCGGTAAAAAAAGGAAATTTTTTTCGCGGACCACTAATACTGAAATAAAAATGGTTTTTTAGGTAATATTTTTTTAATCTTATATTGTGACAGATGGACATAACTATAACTAACAAATATACATGTAACAGTATGATACAATTAAAATTTCAAAAACAATGGGTTTTTTTGAACAAACTAATGCGAAACCTGCTGTTGCATCTTTGCTAATGTATTGGATAATCTTGGCTGCAGTGCTGTCTCTGACAGACGAAGGACTGATTCACGTCCGGTCTATTCCTTTGTTTCGATTTTATTGACGACATGGACGAAAATGCTTTTTCGCATGAATAGGTTGTTGAAAATGACATTAATAAATTTATAGATTTACAGCAGTCTTCCACTGATATCCAAAACTATGGAAATAATGTAATGTTCCTTGGGCGGCCCGATACCATTTGATCCACGGACCGGGGGTTGGGGACCACTGGTCTACAGCATTTATGGACCGCACACCATTGGTATCTAAATAAGAGAGAAACACGCGGTCGGCGGGATGGGATCGCGCCTGGGTGAAATAAAAGAACAACAAAATACCTACTCTACTGACCAGAAATGCACACAAGGAAGGGAGTTTTGGGTCCGGACCCTCCCCCAGAAATGGAGAACACAAATTATTTAGGTACTTAAATGGAATATTACCTACGTCTGCTTATTTGAAAGTCGCTTGCAGCGCTATTTCACAGTGTCATTTAAAAATATGTGGTTGTATGACGTAATTCAATGTGATATTAGGATTGATATAATTAAATGATAATTGTGTTTCCTTACTGATACAAATGGCTACTTTATCAAATATGGCGACGGGTCACATGTTACTTGGCTACCACAAAAGGGGGTCGAGATCAGTGCTCATAATATGTTGCCGAAAGCCGATAATTCAATATTTCAAATGGATTTATTTAAAAACACAAAAAGTCGCTGAAAATACACGGAACGCCCTTAATTTTACTTTGTGGAAAACACTACTGTAGAACATCACACTGCCTTTAACCTAAACGATAGGTAGGGGGACCCGCATCAAAATGTGGGGGGCGTGATGTAGGTATTTGGCCAGCTGCGATTACTTTGACGGAGATTACGCAATTGATTAGTCGTATGATTTAAAACGCGGCCTCGAAACAGTTCAAACCAGTCATAAAAAATATGAATATTTCTGACAAATTGAGTAAGTATAACAAAATCCCTGCAATTAGGTAGGTACGTACTTGTAAACAAAAAAAAACACTAATATTAATATGTGTCATCGTTCATCACTCCCATCTTCAATAATAATAATAATTATTTTCAGTTAGGTGCAGGATGAAAATTATTCCAAACATATATTTTTAATATAATAATATGTCTCATGTACCTAACCATTTAAACATAAGCACAAAAATTAAAACATACATTTATTGTAAATATTAATTGATAATATTATTGACGACCAACTGCAAATTGTCTTGTGGTTCCAGAGGTATACGATATACCCTTACTTTGTATATGTATACATATTATAGCCACCTAGCTTTAAAATTGCTAAATTGATATAGGTAGGTTGCATCGTTTGCAATAATCGTGCAAGTAACCAGTAACCAAACCCACAAGAACGATCAACATTCAACGCATTTAACAACCAAACGTGAAACGAGTTCTTTAGCAGCGAGTTGTGAGTAAATTGTGGCCAGGTAGAAGTGGAAGAACCGGTGCTGCCAACCGTACTATAATTATAGTATTTGTACTATAATTTTGGTCTGCGTACTGTGTACTCATGTACTGTATCATAATTAATACGACTATGTGCATTTAAACAGCTTACAATTTAGATGCTGTTACTTAATCGTATTAATTATGACACAAACATCACAAGTGTCACTCACCCATAGCATAGGCAAGAAAGCTGCCGCTCACAAGAAGGCCGCCAACCAGGGCTCGAAATGGAGCGGAACGCACCGGAGCGCCGTTCCGGTTCATAAAATCTCCAAAATTATTGCTCCGTCTCGTGGAAATATTAATTTGACCGCCTAGATATGTCATATAATAAAAAATGTAAAAGACTTATTTTTATAAAATACATATACAATTAGATAACATTGTTAATATTTTCATAAAATTATCGAGTGCTCCGGTTCGGAAAATTTTTCATTTCGAGCGCTGCCGCCAACCCAAGACCCCACAAAGACGAAGTCCGCCAAACTGCCCACCAAGAAGCCGAAGGCCTCTAAGCTTACTATAATAATATTATACTGCTTAAAGTGCCTACCTATATAAAACTCAGTAATATTGTCATGTACTTAACTACTTTTCACACAGAAATTAATTGAAGAGTGTAATGAGAGATGTCTTACATGGTAATGAGAAATAATAGACAGTGACGTCCCGTGTGAGGATAGGCAGGTTATGCGTTGCATACATGTGGTACATTATAAAGGGCAGCGATTGAAAGAACGATTTCGATTATTACAACTTTCAGTAACAGTTGTGGTTTCCCACGAGGCAGATGATGCGGTCACTTTATTAGACATTTTAGCTTAGCATAAAAAATCCTGACAAGGTAATTATTGTGTACCGTAATACATAACTTTTGTGAAATATATTGTAATGAGGTTCACATACCTAAAACCAGCACTGAATGAGAGTAGGTTTTGTGGAAATGCTCTAAATTATCGGTTAATGTTATGCAGGTATGTCAATGTTGAGATTTATTGTATATTTTTCTGTTTATGTTAGCCGAAAATATTTAATAATAAAATAGATAAGTACTTAGGTACTAGGTACCCAATGATTACGCATACATTTTTAAACTGAAAATGAAAGTCGACGGCATTCTTAAATCTGCTTAAGGGCGGCACTTTGCCTAGGAACGTCATTGAGAATATAGATATTATCGTCTCTGTTCTGGCAGAACACACTAACTGGAGAATACTAGTTTTGAGTAATTTGACTTTGAAGTTGTTAAAATGTTTGAAATGGTCTATCATGTGAGTTTATTAAGTAATCGTAAAAAGGATGACTTTAAAATAAAGACTGCTTATTTATTAAGAAGGTTTCCAGACGGTAAAGTTTGAAATAAGGAACATTTTGGTATAACTAACTCAATATGTCATTTTTTCGAATTAGTGTCTTCTGCCAGAACAGTGACGTTGCGTTGTCTATTATTATAGACTCTATAGCAATGTGAAATATTACCCACGGTAGGATTAAAATTATATTCGGATCCGGGAAATTCTCAGTTTCCTTTTCGTATGCAAATCAAAAACATAGTACATTACATTATGTGAACAATGTTTTCTATATGCAGCGGATTATTATAAAAATAAACATGGATATTTACATGGATATACGTTTTAAATGTTCATAAGCAATATGTATACTATTTATATTCATTTGTTCACTACTCGATTGTGAAATGGAAAATTTACGATCCGGACCGCTCGACAATTTTCTGAAGATATTAACATTGTTATCAAGTTTTATGTGTATTTTATAAAAATAAGTGTGTTAGATTTTTTGTTATATGGCATTATTTTTTTTTCTTTATTATTTTTTCCACGAGACGGAGCGACAATTTTACCGATTTCACGAATCGGAACGGCGCTCCAGTGCGCTCCGGTCCATTTCGAGCCCTGTACCACAGATAGTAAAAAAGCATCTAAGGTTACAGAAATATCTAGATAATTAGGGAAAAAGTTTGAATTATTCAAAGGTCAGTTGGTCAATGATTATCAATCCATTATCAATCTCAATTCAAAGTCAGATGTAAACACCATGAAGTAAACTTTACTCCAGAAATACGTATTTAATCACAGGACATTTTAATTAAAGGTAATCTAGAATTATCGAATTTGAATTATGTTACCTCCTAACTGGTAATCCTACAATTTCAAATTTTTTAACATAATATAACTTACCAACTAGTGATAGGTACCTACTATAAATCAAACAAATAACAATTATGTAGAAATTCAACTGGTAGAGTGTTGAGGAAAATTAAACCTGAGTTTCAAAAAGGCGAACATTATCATAAAAAGATAAAACGCAATCATTATTTCTGTTGTTTTTGAGAGAGGGTAGCTAAAAAATAGTTTAGAGAACATAAAATGTATATCGACTTGTGTTAAGTAGGATTTTTTGTCGCGTATTATATTTTCCCCTCCAAATACTACATTTTTGTGACTTGTACTATAATTCCATTTAAAAACGATGGCGGCACCGTAGAAAAGTCAAGCAGTCTCGTGCTGAGGTCGCTTAAGCGTACAGGTGTTTCGTGTCAAAAAAAACAAAGTTCCTTAAAATATTTAATTCAACATGCATCAGTGATAAATAAAATTCAGCTGTCAATTGCAGTGACTGTGTTCAATAAGACGTTTGAAAGTGTTTCAAGAACATACTCAGAAGACATATTTCCGATTGAAATATCATAAATCAAGGTAAAAAGAAACAAGTCACGATAGAATACAATTACCAATAATACAAAACGCCCATCTGAATGGTATTATAAACATATTTTTTATTCTATTTAGAATCTACTTGGTTTATAAACACAAAATTATTATTTTAATAATTATTTATGATATCCGTAGGTATGTATTAAATTGATTATTATTGATTGATTGAAGAATGTATTAATTTGTTATATTTTAGAAAGGACACCTAATCGATAGTATTGTTTTGATTTCTTTGAACATTCTGTTTGTTTCAATATTCTTACATAGTTACGAAAAGTTGTCGTGTTATTATTGTAAGTAAGGCAATGTAAGGAGGCATGGTTGGCCAGGATATTAAGTAGGCGTTGCCTTCTTCCTCTATCTCTTATTATACGAATCAACATTGATAGACGTAAATCTGTTTTTAATTAAAGTATTTTTTTTTCAATGAATAATACACAAGCGTTAAGATGTACCGGATTCCGATGGATAGAAATATAAATATTAAATATTTGATACGGTAAAATGTGTTTTGTTTTATCAATATAAGTCTATTTCGTATGTATCTACCTACGTTTTATTGTGTCCAGTGTCGGTCCTTAATGGAAGCACTTTTACGTCAAAATTAGCTGCATATCTTGGCTACTGCTCTACGTTTTGTCAGTGTATTTAATAAATTTATTTATAAAATCAAAAGCCATCTATCTATATATAGGTGTACCAACAAATTTTATGTGTGCGTCTGTTTAATTATTATGAACTGTACATGTATGCGATACGTTTATATACTTTAAAAAAAATCACTGGGTTCGGACATAGGGAATGAATAATCATAAACCCGGAGGGAAGACGACACCAATGTGTAGAAAAAGACCTCCAGAGTGAAGACTCTCGGTGTGCCCAACTGGCATTCCATTGTCAAGGAGTGAGGGTGGTGGAATGCATACAACCAATGTTGGGAGCGGTTAGGGCCCTTATTGGGTTTTAGCGTTAGGTTTAATAAATAAATAAGAAATAGGTGAGGCGCAGAACCAAACTGGGAACGGGCGCCTGAATAGCATGTTCTATAAACCTCCCATGGTTTCGTAATCGTTAAGTGTTATATTGTGCTACCAAGGCTCGCGTATGCATAATATGAAACATGGACCTTTAATGTTAGAGTAGCGCAACGCAGCATGGAAAGATGTCGCCGGTGTTTTGTAAAAAAGGAGAATCAACCATTATGGAAAAATTTAGATTTTATTGAAAAAACAATATGTAGGTACCTCACTAGCTTTGTCCGTGTAAAGACGGCGAATTTGTATCTCCACTGGAAAGTTCTTAAAAACGAAATCATAAGGACGAATGTCCACTTAGTGTAGGTACGGATAGAAAGCGAATGTGACATATTAGGCCCTATATAAGCCTATTATAAAGACAGTATTCTTTCTAAGCTTTATTATAAACTTGTTAGACATTTATAATCATCCACGGGTAATAAATAAATAAATGTCAAAAGTTAAAAATCCTCCTTCTGTAAAATAACATTTTGGTTAATTCGCCCTTTTTACAAAACACCGACGATGTATGTTGGGGATAACGTGAATAGACCACAGAATAAACCGATGGATAAGGAGGCACACAAGGGTACGCGATGTGTCATCAAGCAGATGAAATAGTAATGGGCTGTACGCAATGCTGTACGTGTCACTGGACAAATTCCGTCATAGAGTGGACCCTGAACGATTAGGGCTTGCGCAGACAGAGCGCGGTCAGGCGGTCTGCGTTCCGCGTTCGGAGTTCGGCGTTCTTTGTACTGTATGGACTTCATACTGTATGGGTACACAGCCGGCGGTCAGACCGCGCCGGTCAATTGGAACGCTAGAGTTCTGGAGTTCTATGCCCGGAATTACAAAGAACGCCGTACCTCCCGTCCAGTCCCGTCATAGGAATTTGAGCAGTCACACAACATAGAGCGAAACCACACGGGGGAGTGAGTACGCAACAGCGGTGCTTTCTCACTTCCACTCGCAGTCGGAATATAGCGGTCTCGCATTATGCAGCGCTTGTGTCAGTACAACGTTTGTAAACAAATGGAACGCTTATTGTTGACCGCCACCTGTCTGCTGTCCCTGAACGCTGGCGGTCAACGGTCGGTTGAACGCAGAACTCCGACCGCTCTCTGTCTGCGCAAGCCCTTATAGGGACCTCCTCAACACCATTAAATCGCCTTAGTCATAAAGTTCGGTGGATGTACGTGGCAGCGAAGAACTAAGGACCTACGGGGAGGCCTTGGTGTAGTAGTGGATCGACATCTGCGGACGTTTGTACCAATACATATATCGTATTACTACTACCTTACTTGAGTCACATTCATAATAGGTATGATGTTTTTTCAAACAAACACAAATTTTACGTATTTGGAGACAGTATCTAGGTATACGGATATTTGTAATAAATTTGTAATCTCTTCCAACCATATTGGTAGGGATTGAGCGGTTGCTAGCAACCAATCCCCGAAAATAGTGTGTTAGGTGCATATTAATATGATTTGCCTGCGAGTGGAAATGGCGATGACTGTGCCCTGTTTCACTACAATAATATTAAACTGTGGATAAATACTGTGTATTTCTCTGTGATTTTTATACGCATAATGAAAATATCAATGGAATCCAATGACATTATTAATGGACGACACACTCAATACAGTAGCTAACAATTAAATTCGCGCATTCGCATGTATAGGTAGACGTCACGCAATTTCCATTATGCGATATCACGCATCGGGAATTTATAGCAATATGACCTTTATTGTAATGGCGTTAGAGCAGTGTTTCTAATGTCAATGTTCATTTGAGCGAACCCGTTCGAACCGAACTATTCGGCAGACCCAACAAAAAGTATCAGGAATTTATAACAATATAACCTTTATTGTAATGGCGTTAGAACAGATTATGCCATTCGGCAGACCCGACAATAAAGTGAGTGTCATTTTCTTTTACAGATGATTCGTCCATATTAATGTCATTGATGGAATCTTACATGTTTTTAAAAATCTAATAGAAAACTGAAGAAATCATTCCTAAACGTGGTTCCGTGGACTCTCGTCGGGAAATCAACGAGCATTTGTACATAGTATTGTTTTATCCAACGAATACTACATGAGATTTGAGAATGTATTGAATCTACTTATAATAATTTGTACCTATAATCTCGGAAACATATATATTAGAAAAAATCTTGAAATATGTTGCAGGACAGGGCTTGAATTGCATCCATTGAATTCCGGCCAATGTGCTTTGCCAAACAATTAGATTAACGATTAGACGACTGTCATTTTTGTCGTATATAGATTCACTTTACAAATTAGAATTAAATTACAAATTAATTGGGTGTCGTAAGTACGGGTTTCCGAGATTTCACAACATTTTTCAAAGGTTCTTTCGTACAAATAAAAATAGCAATCACTAGCTTAAATAATTGGTTATTTAGAAAAAAGAGTGTTATGGCGTTACAGCGATTGGCCAATGCGCCATAATACATAATAAATACAAATTATAAAAATGACTTAATTACAAATTACAACCAACATAACAAGAAAGTATGTGCTTATGTAGATATTAAACTAAAATGATAAATACAATTATAAATTTAACCTATTTAACACGTCCACAAACACGATATTATAGTCAGTGACGTCCCGTGGGGGTATGCAGATTAAGCGTCGCTTGGGGGTGGCAGTTACTCTAAGGGTGGCAAATCAAGGAGACTCAGTTGGTATATATAGAAATAACTACCTAAACTTAGTAATAACGAAAATATCTTTCCAATAAAAAAAATCAGTTATCAGTCAGTATTAACACAATCACTGCTGAACTTTGAATTACCTTTTAATTACCACATTTAAATAACACGTTAATTACATCTAATGGCCAACTGCTCCAAACGCGCCAGTTGCGGCACTAAATGTTAACATACAAAGTTTAACAGGACTGTATTCGAGTTCGCGATGTCTAGTTTGTTTCCGTTGCCTTTCGACGTCCATGGTGACGAAAAACGACAAGTGCACGGATGATAAAAAATAATGTATAAAAGAATGGGGTGACTTTTTGGCGCTGCCCAGGGGCGGCATTTTGTCTCGGGACGTCACTGGATAATAGTAAATAGTTAATAAAAAATAAATCGACCTTCATGGTGCCATCAAATAAGTTAATCGCACGATACACAGCATCATAAAACATCACATCCGTCCTGCGACGGGGTATCATGAAAACCTATCTTATTATCTTATCTTATCTTAAGATTATCTACTTGATAAATTGTATTTATTCAGGAGAGTGAAAATAAAAGTAAATTATTGTGTGCAGGCAATAATAGATAAAATCCATATTTTCTATCTAGAAATGAAATCTTAGTGTATTTTCATGTTGCAGCTATTTCATACAGTTATTATTGCGAAGGTGAATCAGCATAAAATTCTATTGAGACACATACAATCAACCTTGATCGACTATTAGCAATCAAATCAGTTTTTATAGATGGCGTATTATATTATGAGATTAGTTATGTTCTTATGTATCTGATATTAACAATGAATAATCGTAGTTTGCAACAGGCGAAGAAGGTGATATGAAAGTTCAAAAGTGAGAAAAAAAAACTTTATGGGATATCAACCATAGAGAAACGACAAAATAATAGCGTGGAAGTGTGGCATCTTTATAAGACAATGAAATAAATCCAAGTTTTAAGAATACGCGTAGATTGTTTACAATATTATATTATTTAGATAGGTATATATTATTGTAATATAATCCGAAAGATTTTTTCTTAATACTTCTTATATCTATATTGTAAAACCGTTGACAAGTCAAACAACAACAGAACTAGTAGGACATGCAGTGGCGCGTTTAGTGACGTAGAGGCCAGACGCACTGACTAATTTTGAATCCACCTACGATAAAAAAATGAATAATCTAATTTAAATTTAATCAAATAAATTCATGCATTCAAACAATTTATTATTTGTATTTTGTGTAAATTAAACAAACATGGTTTAATTGAAATAAATACCTACAATAAAATATAAAATTTTCAAAAAGATGCCTCTAAAAATAAAAATGAATAAGGACATACGAAGATCTTACAATGGCCCTACCTACATTGCACATTTTATTTTCAAAATTCAAACAATTAACTTCACTTGTACAGACATTTAAAATTATTAATAATTGTAATAATTATTATAACCGGCGTTTACGTGTTAAAAATCCATTGCTAAACATTTTTTGTATCATGTTTTACACATTTTTAGCGAGAGTTCATTGCTAACTATTTGCCCAACATATTATTTATTCAAAAACCATTGTATATTCTTAAAATGTATTTAAACTACTGTTAACAGTGTTAACACCCTTTCTACTCATACTTAATTTGGTACTTACATAAGATGTGATGGCAATACAATATATTAAAATTTAGGCCCGTTGCCCACATAGGTATGTCATCTTTTTTCCAGTTGTTTGTTAGTGGATTTATCAACCTGATTTTATTATTCTTGAATTTACATTGAAGATGTACCTATGTTACATTTTTTTATTGTAACGTAACTAGTTCTGAGATCGCAATTCTACATAACTATTAAATGAGCAAATGTATCTTGGTTAGACATTTTTGGCTCTCTGGTTTCTCAGCATAATATAAAGATAGTTTTTGTGATGTTTTTTTTTTTTTTTTTGGTATGCCCAAAGATGTTGAGTAAACCACTCATAATAGCGAAATGTGGAGGTAGGCTGTTAAGATTCATCATAAGTAGTGCACATTACATTTTGTTAGTCATACGTATTAGTTTTTATTGAACTAAGACTAAAATTTACAGATGGTGTTGGTTAATTAAAAAAAAAACCATGCCCAATCCACACCATATTATATACCATATCTTCTAAGGAAGAATGCAGTAACTCTTCTGACATCTTCTAAAATAATACATTTTTTTTAGTAAAAAGGCAGTTACTGCTTGTTTATTATTACTTTGTTTGTATTTTAACATCCTACTAATGAAAATTACCACCGTTTTTTTATTAATTCACAGTACTAAAGCTTGAAAAAACACATTATGTCATTTATCTCGAAAGTGTGTGAGATCAGTTACTGCCTTCTTCCTAAGAAAGGCAGATTAGTTTTGGTATACCTACTTTGGGCGATACGACAAAATTGTGCAAACTTTTTCATTCATACTTATTTGTTTTTGTTAGATTAAAAATACATATTACTCATATTGCTGGTGCAATATATGGATGAGTTAATTGAATTTTATCAAACAACGTTATCTACAAAAAGGTGTGTTTTTTATATAACGTTATTTTACATTCTCGGCTACATGATAGTCAAACAACTCTATGTCAATCTTTTCTAGTTTCTTCTTAAATCATCAGTAAATTTTAACGTTAACTTCATAAAGTTACCCTTGTTTTCATATTTTTTGAATCTCAACACAATACCTTATTTTTCACCCATAATTCTCCGTAGCAAGCTAATATTTTTTTTATTCTTTGTTTTGTAACTATAACGCGTTCTTCGTTGGAGTCTATGTTTTCGATTTTTTTCAGCCCTTTTCAATTGAACTGATCCCTTCTGTCAAGCTTGCAATTATCGTGTGCTTTTCTGGTGGTACTGGGTTTGAAGTATCGAAAAAATACTTCAGTGACGTTTTGCTCACGTGTCTCTATGAGCACATTGACCGAACACTGAAGATAGCGGGCGACAGTACCTATTACCAAACGAAAAAATCACGTAATAACAAAAAACATGCAATAATATACAACATACAAGTACATAATACATAAATATGTTAATATTTTCGGAAAGTTATCGAGCGCTCCGGTTCGTAAAATCTTCCATTTCAAGCGCTGCACCTAAGTAATATAAATTAATCCTAAATAATTCTTTTATAATGTTAACTGTCAATTCATAGTGGAACTGCATTGTATTATTTGATTAATTATTTGTAATTCAATGAAACACAATTTTGTAGTACTTATTCCACTTTTTAATTAAATTCTGTACCGGTTTCGTCCTCTTCTAGGGGACATTATCAACTTGTTGATAATATTGATAATGTCCCCTTGAAGAGGACGAAACCGGTACAGAATTTATTTAAAAAGTATAATAAGTAGGTACTACAAAATTGTGTTTCATTGAATTACAAATAATTATCCAAACAATATATAAATAATTTAAAAAAAATCAACTTGCTTGTTTAGAATTCATAATACAAAAATAAATGTTTAGAACACATAATATTATTAATTATTGCTTAGGATATTTTAATGAGCACGATAGAAAATAGTCGCACCCTCATAATATATTTTATTTTCGTACTGAGATACGTCCGTGCAAAACAAAACACACCCTATTCCATAAGGATGGGTATAATATATTGATTAATTAATTTCGGTAGGTAGGTGTGTGATATAAATAACCCCGCGAAATGTTATATTTGATATTAACGCACTAATAAAAACTACTTGTGTGTAAGTTGGCATAAATAGGTCAAAGGCGTAAGGTCGACGCTTAACTTTATTAAATACTTGTTATAAACATACCCCACCCTTTTGTATCGCGTTTCCACAATCTACTCCACTGATCTCTGTATTATTTTGCCACGGCGGTTTGGACTCTGTTTTTTTACGAAAGCAAAAAGATTGACGAAATAAATTAAGATAATGACAGTATTACGCCATAGGTGCAATTATGCGTAGGAAAGCATCAATTATGGCCGTGCCTACCGATCAATAAATAGTTTTGAATTAATTAAGAATGTATCTTTCCCGCCACCAACATTAACGCAACCTTCTGATTCGGCCGTATGCTGTCGCCAGGGCTCTTAAGGCTATACCTCAGTTGAGGCATGGTCTAAAAAGATCGTGGCTAGGCGATGCGCGGATTGCGGGTCGCGGGTGCAAATGACGCATGCCGAACGAAATATAATTTGTCATATAAATCCAATATGCGTCCATTTAATTTTCTGTTTATACGCCAAGACGGCCGTCTCTAAGGCCAATTCGGCCTATCAGAGAATGGCCCGAATGGCGGGCAGCAATTGGGGACTTAAGCCTAGAGCCCTTAAGGTTGCATACGGCGCAATTTTCATGGGAATTGCCGGTTACGCCTCCAGCATTTGGCATTCCCGAGTAAATTCCTTAACTCTCGTGAGACGCGCACTACTAAGCGGGCAGCGACTTGCGCTGATCTCGCTTACCAAAGCCTACCGCACAACTTCTACTGACGCGCTTGCCGTACACGCGGGGGTGCTACCCCTCGATCTGCATGTCCGAGTCAGAGGATCGATCACCCTCATCTTGAGGGGGATCAGCACAACACTCACCGGTGTCCATCTGACACCACCCCAGAGATCCGAGGACGTTCCTTACAGGAAGACTGTAAGTGACATTGTGTACCGTGTAAGACCGCATTTGCGGCATGGCAGGCGAGGTGGACCGCCTCCCCCAAGAGGCGGCACACTTACCGTTTATTTCCAGACGTATTCTGCAGGCACCAAACTAGAAGACTCCAACCTTCGCACTGGACTAGCCAGTTCCTCACCGGCCATGGCAACTTCACCGCCATACTTCACGAGTTTGGCTTAATAGTAGATGGGCCGGGTTGTACCTGCGGGCATGACCACCAAGATGTTGAACACATCCTCTGGGATTGCCCGCTTATGGAACTCGAACGAGCGGAACTGTTTGCCAGGGTCCGTCCTCACACGGGCCCAATTGGTCATGGAGATCTGATAGCAACCGAGGCCAACTTTGCGGCATTCGAGAAATTTGCAGCGTCGTATGGGGAGCGGGATAATCCCGACTCTTCTGTAGACTCATCCATTTCAATTCGTGACACTCAGTATGCTGGTACACAAAGCGCTTAACGTCAGCGGACAGCAGAGCTAGTCCAAAAAACCAAAATTTTTCTTTCTTAACTTTCTTCTTTAAGCACTACGGTGCATGGTTGCAGCATCAGTCCCGTGCGGCTCCGTCTCGGGACGGAATGAGCACTTAAAATCACTTCTTTCAGACACGTTTAAAGCGTCATAGAAAGCGGCCGTGCATATCCACGGCTGTGCATATATGACGGGTGGTGGTGGGCACTTTAGCGTATGTTCTATTAGTAACAATAATGTTATATTCATTGACATGTTTTCTTTTTAAAGTAAATGGGTAACGTTTTTAATCATATTTACACGATTTAAGAATTAATACCCCCGTCGCTATCACGAAACAAATTGACGTATTCACACCTCGACGTTCGCTCTCTGAATGCCAGCGAGTCCAAAATTTCGTCGCGCCTATAGTTGAAAATTATTTGCCGTTTCACTGAAGTATCGTCTTAATAGACCGGAGTTCCGTTCCGGTTCATACAATTCCCAAAATTATCGCTCCGTCTCGTGGAAAAAATATTTGACCATCTGAGCTAGATATTCTATATAACAAAAAATCTAACACACTGTTTTTATAAAATACATATAACATTAAATAATTATGATAATATTTTTGTAGAATTATCAAGCGCTCCGGTTCGTAAAATTTTCCATTTCGAGCGCTGAGTCTGTGGCGTAATCAGTGACGTCCGTAGGCAGAATGGCGCCCCTAGGCAGCGCCAAAATGCCGCCTCATTCTTGTCCAGTATTTTTTATCATCCTTTAATGACTCCGATATCTAAGAAATGTGTTAAATGGATACATTACTAACAAAATTGAAAATATAGACTGTAAGTATCCGCAAATCTGCTCGTGTCGTTTATGGTCCCCAAGGACGCCGAAGGGAAACGGAATTAAACTAGACATCGCGAACCCAACAAAAAAATTACTTAGAAATGGGTGTTAGCCACTTGCTCAATCTATGAGGTCCATACTCTGACTCTAAACACAAATTTTATTGAAAAACAAAATGTGTATTTGCCAGACCCCATTCGAACCCACGACATTATAAACCGATTTTATGCCACTCGGCCATCGTGGGTAGGTAAATTTAATTTAAATCTTATCTCTTCTGTGCTATTACGGTATTGGTATAACTTAAATATTTTCAGCAACACAGTCAAAAAAAAATCCAAGAATAAATATTTTTCTACACATTATTATTGGGTAATTTAGAATGTTATAATTTTTAAAATTGTCCATTTGATATACAAAAAACGTACAGAGCGGCATGTACTTGGAGAAAAGAAAACTGTTTTCTTGCTATTGTGCAAATTCGTTTATTAAATTACAGTCTCAAACACGAATGAATTCCTAAGTACCAACTAGCATGTACAAAATATTATAGAAACCTGTAAAAAGTACCTACTCGTTATATAAAGTGTGTATCCATTATCCCAACCAAACCAACCAAGCGAAAGCTTTCTATTTTTTATACATTATTATCACTGTTTTCAGAATTATCATTCATTACCTACTTTGAAATATACATACATATAAATTTGATTTCATGGAATATTTTTATTTTCGACGTGTCAGCTTTCCCAAACCTGGTCAATTTATTATTCATTCCATTACTTGGGGAAGAGGCATATTATGCATATTACTGTCAAACTAAAGCTTGATACATAATTTAATCAATCAATAAAAATATTATTTATTTTGAAGACAAAGTAAATATTTAAAAAAAACTGCTAAAAATAATAGTTAAGCCTCAATTACATTGAGCTTCTTTACGAGCTGTTTATTGGCGAATTTAAAAGTGGGCGATTCAGCTACTGCGATTTGATGATTATTGATTACACACAAAACTTTCCATTCGCTGAGAAGCCACAAGCCTGCGACTATTTTGATGGAACGTAGTTCGTTTTTTTACCGGGAGGTTGGTACTGCACTCTACTGCGCAGACGCAGTAGGCCCACACGCCGGCGTGTAGCGTGTAAAGTTGACCGGCTATCAACTTTTCTCGGTAGAGTGTTTACAACCTGCTTATTAGCTTATTCGATGATTACACTGGGCGACTTTACAGGCAGATTGTAAATTCGCCAATAAACAGCTCGTAAAGAAGCTCAATGTAATTGAGGCTTTAGTTTAGACTCTCTGACTGCAGTGCTTTTGTATTGTTCTATATATTTTTATTAAGTAAGTTCCCTTGGACTACATACACAAAGACATTTTTTTTTAAAAATAAAACGTATTTTTACGAAATATAAAAATGCATTTTATTCAGTTACTGATCAATAAATGCATATTGTGGTTAGGTTACCCAATTTTTAACATGTAAGTATCTACTTTATTAAATTAAATTGTTTAATTATTTATGTATCATGAAGTGGTGCCACATGTGGCGAGAAGTTGAGGTCATCAAGTACCTACGTACTAATTAGTATAATTATAGCAGGCGTGGCCAAGTTTACGTAGGCTGTGATCTATTGTCCATTATCAAAACTGTCAATTAATTATCTAGGTACCACACTCTCCCATCCCATGGTAAATTTTCATCTCGAATAAACGCATTCTATTTAGCTAAAGGCAATTAAAAAACAACACTTATTTTAATAAATACTCAAATTTCCATTCGTCGTGAAAATGATAAGTTTTAGTCTTCTTTTGGGCACTTATTATAGGTCTTTATAATCAAACTATTGTCCTACTTAACAATGAGACTACTCCTGCATTACAATTAGGGGAAAATACGCGTCAGGTTAAAGCGTGAGAATTCACATCTTCTTTTTCTCTCACTCCTGCGACAGGGCGTGAAAGATGCACTATTATGAATCAAGTGATACAACACGGCCACAAGGGTTCCCTCATAGTTAATTGGAAAACGACTTTCACGTAAGCTGATTAGGGAAATCTCGGCAGTTTGATTATTAGCCTTTGTTACTTATTACAATTTTAATTTTACCTTTACCTGCTCCTCTCTCCCATGGGTACGCTTACCTTAAAGTCATGTAAATTCAGTCAAAGCACATTTGAGTGTATGGCGACCTCATTATTGGGTAACTACTCCTGAGACATTCCCAGTCATAAAAAAACGATGCTTTGCACCACACTTAGGAATAATTATCTGTGGCCTGTGCAGCCCTCGAACAATAAGAAAATAAATACAAGTTGTCCGCTGAGTGAGGTCGCCACATACTAACATTTGACATAATCATTCAACACTTTTTATACTGTGATAAGCTTAGTTCTAAATTCGAGCACCGGACGATTTATTTTATGATAGTACCTATATCCTATATATATAGACTGATTTAAGCTGTGTAGGGTACTCTGCGAAGGCCCATAATATATGATCTTATTAGATCGGACATAGTTAAAAAAAAATATACACTTGCTAACAAGTGGTGCGTACACTAGCATAATAATATATTTTAACAACCGGTTCATAATATAACAAGGAGTTACCGTGAATTAAGTTGTATTTGTAACAATTAGTTCGCGCGAAGTATGGTATTGTAGATGTGCTGAATTACACAATCGTTTATTGGTAAGAAACCTATATATGTAGCATGTATACATATAAGGAAGATTTATTGTCTTCATGCCATTCTTGGATGCCAGGGATTCTCAGATGGCTGGCTCAGTTTCATAATGCTACACTAAAAGGAAAGTTGATTGCGTCAGCATGCAACGTGGTATCCTTATGTAGATTGACGTCGCACATTCCTACGATGGATTATAATCATAGAGACGTGCGTAGATTTAACAATACATTATACAGGTATACTAATACTATACCTATAGCTATAATAGCTATATCATATAGGCGTCACGCGTGCTAGAAGAGGAAAGACACGTAAAAGTTACTCACATCACGCTAGATTGGTGTCTCATAAGAAGCAACAATATAAATTCAAAAATTAATTATGCACACTCTAGTGCAGTGGTTCTCATACTGAGGAAGCCTTACACCATGGCCCCCACATCCTGAAGTGGGCTCCCAACCTATCCCTAAAGTTAAGAGTAGTGTGATGTTCTTCAGTAGTGTTCTCGTAAATATGAGAAAAAAGTGGAAGATATTATTTATTCCTATTTTGTGCAAAGAGCCTACTACGCGACGGTAAGGGGAAACTACGCCTCAGCTTAAAGCGCGGGGATTCGCATCTTCTCTCTCTCATTCCAGCGGTACGCCGTGAGCAATACGAATCTCGTGTTATGACGAAACAATGCTGGCTTTCTCAATGGTGAATGGTTTCTTTTCATAACATCAATGAAATCTTATTACATATATTGCAACTGGATGTATACTTTTTTTACATTTTCCCGGCTTAATTTCTATGGGCATTTGGTGCGATCAACCAAAATTTATCCCGCGATCGACACTTTGGACATGTCTATTGCATTTGATTACGTACCTAGTATTGAAATGCGTATTTTACATAAAATATGAAATCGTACAATGTTACTCATTGCTATACCACGTGTCATTTTAACTGGAAGAGAGCGTGCATGTAATTTTACAACTTTGTTTGTCCGGTGGTTGTTTATCCAGTACAAATCTTGCAATCGATTTTTAACTAACTTCCCGACTTCAGAACACGATGCCAATGCATTTTTAAAATACTTTTAGCCATCTTTAAGTAGAATTGAATTCATTTTCAGTTAATTCTGTTTTGTATGAAAAGTTATTTCGGAAGAAATCCGTAATCCAATCAGTGTTGCCATCTTTTTCTAATTCCGATTATAGTACAAAGGTGTAAAAATTATAGTATTTCTGAAAAAATATATAGTACAGGAACATTTTTCGTCTTGACCCCTTTAAAGTTATAGTATTTTAATATATTTGGCGTAAAATTGTAGTATTTTACATTTTTCGCGGAATTAAAATTATAGTATTGTACTATAATTATAGTACGGTCGGCATCACTGAATCCAATCCACTATTATTGGTTGCTAAGTGGGTGGTCCTAGCAACTAAATTATTAATATATACGTGCGTTACTATGGAAATCAAAATGACATTTCAGTATTTTATAGTTGTTTGTTTGTTTTTTATTTACTTCATATCACGTACAAGTTTGAGCATATTGAGCATAATAATTGAACAGAAAATTTAAAAACGTTGTAAGTATATAAAAAGTTATTTTTATCTTGTAATTATTTAATTCTAGCTTTTACGATATGACTAGAACTTGCATTGTAATACAATATGTGCAAATAGGTATGTACCTACAATTTATTTATTTGCATATGAATTTGATAAGGCTAATTTATTATTTATTATGCATTGTCTATGGTTGCTATCACTGATGGTGTTCATGCCACTTTTACAGTAAGGAGCGTATCTCGTTCGGCCCGTCTTCCGTACGAACTCTTGAACATTATCATTTACATTGAAATTTAAAGATATTATTACTCAACGAATTTGTGTACCTACTCTAGGGTTTTTAGTAAATGTTGATAATAAAATACGTGATGAAACTAACTCAGTATAATCATCGCTAATTGGCACTTGTATGGTCTACTAAAACAAATTAAATCAAAACGCAACACAACACTTGTCCATGCCCCCCACATCCTGAAGCGGGATCCTGGGCCAGGATTGTTGGCTAAAGGCAGTCGAACACTACAACACGCTACATTGGTGTTTTCCAAATGGTGTTCGACGTCAAATAACATTCAGTGTATTTTTAGTGATTTTTTAACACATCGAATTATGGAGTTGTTCAGTATCAACATACAACAACCGACTTTTTTTATATTAGAGTAAATTTAAGATGTGTGGTTGTCTCATTTATCTGATTGACCCGCCACGCCAGGCCCCCTTTGAGCCCGGGCCCTTAGGCTAGACCCCTGTCAGCCCCCCTGTGGGGGCCATGACACTATCCATAAGAACAACAATATGACTACATAATCTTGTCTTGAGGACGATACTGAGACATGGACGCTGTACTCCGCTAATTATTGAGAGAAACTGGTGGTGTTTTAGCGTAGAGTATACAGAGTATCATTTGAGCAATCTGTGAAAATTGAATATGGCAATGTCGGTTTAATCACAAGCGACGAACTGAACATCTTGAAAAGCGTCAAAAACTCTGTTGGGTGAGACACATAGAAAATGTTTATTTTTTTGTGATTGTTTTAACCAGTGATTTTTTTTTTGGAAAAATATCTGGGCTAGACGGATTCCTCGATCCCAGCCTGTGCATTTTATAACACAGGTGCGGAGTGAAGTTAAGCTGTGGCAGTGGGCATGACACACATCTCGCGATATTACGACCTTGCTTGGACTTTCACTCGAGTGGGTACCGCTGATTGTGGACCCGTTCTCGTTTTTCTTTCAGTCTAGTATTGTGATTACCTGAATGAATGCAATGTGAGAAATGGTTAGAAATGCTTACAGTGATCGCTATAATAATAACAACAAGACGCCATGTTTTTTTTGTATCAAGCTGTACACAATATCATTCAAGCCTGCGGGGATTCCGGCGAATAACAAAGTAAGTAATATTGGTCACAAATTTATTACATTATAGTAAATTATTATTTTTATTTTAAGTATGCAGAATAACTGGATGTACATCAGTGTTGCCATCTTTTTCTATACTGATTATAGTACAAAGGCGTAAAAGTTATAGTATTTCTGAAAAATATATAGTACAGGAACATTTTTCGCCTTGAATCCTTTAAAATTATAGTATTTTGGTATATTTGGCGTAAAATTATAGTATTTTACGTTTTTCGGGGAATTAAAATTATAGTATTGTACTATAATTATAGTACGGTTGGCATCACTGATGTACATACTTAATTATATCAGATCAACACGTCGATCGCGATATGAATTTTGGTTGATCGAAAATAAATAAAATGCAAAAAGCTTATAGGTACTTACATTCAGTCGTAATATAATATGATTTCATCGAGTTTTTGAAGCATTAACCTTTCATATTTAAATTTCCTTAATCACGTTACTTGAAAGACGTTTTCAAATTAACCACGAGTAAATCCGCGTGTCCGTGTCGTATCAACAGGGATTTTGAGTGTGAGAAAGAGAAGATGCAAATCCTCGCACTTTAAACTGATGCGTAGTTTAAATAATTTAAACTAATTATTACCGTCGCGCAGTAGGTTTTGTTCATTATGAGAATGGTTCAACCATGAGTGCAATGAGTGTCCAAAAGAAGACGAAAACCTACAATTTTCACGACGAATGGAAAATTGAATATTTATTTGTAATGCAGACAAGTAGTGTTGTTTACTTTGTAACGGCTCAGTGTCCTATGCTAAATATAACACGTTTAGTGACGTAGAAGCCCGACGCACTGACTGGTTTTGAGGCCCTCTACGATAAAAATGAATTTACATTTTCCAATTAAATCCATGCATTCAAACAAATTTTAATTTTAATTTTGCATAAATTATACAAACATGACTTAAGAGGACGTTCTACAGAATTGGCCTTGAGAATTGAAAATATGATTTTTTAACATGTGGTCCATAATATCTGGTCTACTAGTTAATATAAAAAGGTCGTGTCAAAGTTGTTTGTGTTAATAAATTTGCTCTGTGACTGATCCGACTCATATTTCACATTTATTTCATCAGGGCTGTCGAAGACATAAATCATAATATATATTTATAATTTTAAATTTTTATTTATAATATATATTATTTAAGTTTTGTGCATCTAATGCCGGGTCCACACTGGCAACAAGTTAATTTGCTGGCAACCTCGTTAGATTTTACGATAATTATTGTAAAATTTCTTAAGCAATTATGGTAAGTATCGTAAAATTTAATGAGGTTGCCAGCAACTTGTTGCCAGTGTGGAAATGGCTTAATATCCACTGTGGTTCACGTAGTGGCATCCTGGGGTTATCTAATTCAGGAAGTCAACACCCATGATAGAATTTTTTCCAGTTTTGGTTGCATTATATTCCAAAACTCTTCTGTAAAAATCGTTTCCGAGTTTATAAATGGAAATTTCTCGGTGTACATAGTAAACAAACCTACGAATAAAAAAAGACAAAAAGGAACATACTGATTCATCGCAGTAAAATCTGGTTATTCAAATTCGCCATTTTGAAAAGCGACGATTTTGCGTAAACAAATATCACGTGGTCTGTACGTGTGCGGCAAACTTCGAATGTGTTTGTAATTTTGTGCAAAGTGCGAATGTAATGTTTTCAAATAATTGATATGGATTAATTATACCATCGTATTATTTTCTCGAAATCATAAACATACTATAATAGTATTTGAGTATCAACCTATGTTCAATTTGAATTGGGTTATAATAATAATATACCCGTATATATATCAATAGTATGTTTGCTACAAAATCCACCCAAGTTATCAGTACGTACTTGCACAGGTTTGATTAAAAACCATGATGAAATTAACATTTAAAAAATATGAATGCTTAATATTATTTGACAGCCCTGTTTTCTGATCGGCTTCATCTCGCAGGTGTTCATAAAATAATAATAATTCTCCGCGCGGCAGAAATTATCAATAATAATAATAATATTTCTTGAAATAAAATCTCCGATGATTAGTGATTTTTGCGAAAAGATCGATTTAAATTGACGTAGTTACGACGCCGAGGTCCTTTTTATACTGAATTATATTTGAACGGCGGGCTCTTCAGCGGGCCCTTAAGGCCTATGGGTTCATTCGTAAGAATCAAATTTGACGTAAGCGCCTCAACAATCAGCCATAAGCTTCAGCGCATATCAAAGTAAAAAAACAAAAATCGCTTCGCTCGGCGTCTCCGGGAGTAGATACGAAATCAGAGGTTTTAAAAGTGTTGAATTAATAATATTTTTTTTTCTAACATATTTTATAAACATTTTTGTGGTAGGTAGAATAAATTATAATAATAAAAATAGTAGACCTCCAAATAAAAACCTCATATTATTGATATGCTGAATTTGTGAAGTGACAACTTTTCTTGAACCTATCATATTGTAGGTTCAAATTCAGTCCAAATATTTTTCAAAAAAAAATCTAATACTTATGTATGTTTCTGAGGTGTTTCAAATTGGTATATTATTTATATATATCGGTGTGTATGAATACAAAAGTAATTTGTTTTTTCATGAGCTAACATTACAAATTATAAGTTTAAAACATTCACAAGATGGCATAAAAGATGTCTGTTTTTATTGCGTTTTTATTTAATTATAAAAACATGACTCATAAAAGAAAGCAATTCAATGAATATTTGTCGAGGCACAATTTTTTTTAAATTTAGTACGCAACAATCAAGATTTAAGAAACCATTATTATAATAACGTGTATTTGACGGCAGTACGTTTTGGTCGCCGCGGAGGATTTCGGAACATTAGTGTATAGAAAATTAATAATTGGTTCTTTAATTAGTGTACAGGCTTAACGGTATGTAATGTATTAGAATAACTATTATAAATTATTATTTTTTAATTTTTTTTTCTTCTCTATTGATAGCATCTAATATAATTATTATATTGAGGTTTTCTTATATCCATCAACCGTGTTAGTCTAGGATCAACGAGTTCAGGCAATATACAATTCATATAAATCTTGTCAGTTGTGATGTAAAGAGTAATATTGTTTTTATTATTCAATGAACTAGGTTCTTACCTCATTATATTTTTTACTTGTGTTAAATAATTACTAATAAATGCCTAAGGTGATTCCATTCAATTCAACTCGGCATTAAATATATTAAATTCTAATGGATTTAAGTTTTGTACTATTTCATTTGAGTCGTTTTATGCGATCCTGGTTTCGCCTTTCGACATCGTCAGGCACTATGCGCACTCATCAAATACACACTGACAACGAAAGCAGCTAATTCTCACTTAACAATAAATTAATACAATAAAGTAAGGTAAAAACTTTATCACCTACCTATTAAGTCAAAGACCACTATGAAAAATTTAACAAACAATTAATTATGAATAGTTGAATTGTGGCAGTATGAAAAAAAAGATTTTACCACAAACCATCTGAAAAATACATATATCATAAAACATATACGTGATTTTGTGCCCCAAAAGACTTTTTTTATTATTATTTTAACGATTAATAAAATTGTGACACATGTTTCAGTGGCCATTACGATGACAGCATTCGAAAACGTATTTTACTTTAAATTTTCGGTACTGTTCGGTTAAAGCGGATACAGCGGAAAACGCATTTTGATAATGCCAATAAACATACTCCTGGATACGTACGTCCCTTTGAAAATAACAAAACATGGCCACCCAGGTACATAAAAACTGTATTAAGTACATGCAAAGTTTTTCAAATCGCTTAAAGCCTAACCAAGTAGGTACATATTTATCAAAACAATTAAAGTCCACCTATATTTTATCTAAACTGCTCAAGACCAAAATATTTTTTTTTTATAAATGGGTCACCGAACGAATACCTTCAGTACTTCCTTGTAGCCATCGTGGTTGTTAGATTCAATTATCTTACAATATCTCACATGCTGCAACCATTTCAATTACAAGATAATAAATAATATAATAAATATAATAAAACTACATTTTTTTCAGTTTGACATTCAGTGGTACTATATGATGTTTGATATTTTAGTCAACACAAATTATAGCACCTGGCATGCGTCCTGTGTTCGGAATAGAACGATACAAATAATTGCGACTTGCCAATTTGATTGTTACTGCAAAGAGAGTAGAGGTCATTTTTCCATGAGTCAAATAATATTGCTTCGGACTAAATTTTGGGGAAAAAAAAGACGTCCTTACCCGTTGAAATTCCAGATCGTACTAACCATGTACTAACGTTAGAAATAAGAAATTAGAAAAACTGTATGGATTAATCGATCAAATGGTCTCTTTTTGTTAATTTTGCAAAATAATTATATTTCTAAATTGTCTGAAAACAGGATAAATACATGACAATGTACGACGTGTTTTGGTAATATAGCGTCACTAATTGTACCGAATTTATGGGGTTTTATTTATTTTTTTATTATAAATTATTATTTATAGTATTACGGAAATGTTATATTATAATAAAAAAATATTTTTATTGTGCAGTATATATTATTTTGTGAGAAAAAATCATTCAAAATTGGCTGATGTATACTCAAACTAAAATGGCTTTAAAATCTTTATTTTTCTGAAATTAAAAAAAGTACGTAGGTTAATCAATGAAATGTATTGTTTTACCCATTTCTCTCATACAATATATACCTGCAAAACTATTATTAAGTTCAACATTCATTGTGGCGTGACAGTCGTTTTGACCAATTTCGAAAACAGGACTTACTATTTGTCATTTATTTTAAAAAGTAAAGCGATTCGAAAAATTTTAATGACACAGAACGTTTTAGTTGAATACTATTTATTAGATTTTAAATAAATAAAGAGTTTATTGTGTATCAATTCGTTTTAAACATGCTTATCATTTCCGCGATTCCGAGAAAACAGGAAAAAACGGGTCCAATGGCCTTAATTGTAACAGTCTCCTCTATTACAAATCATAATAATTAAGCACATACGTACATCAGAATACTTACTTACCAATTTAGTATTTGAAAAATAGTTTTCATGAATTTATATTTTCAATCAAATATAATGGAAGTAGGTAGGTGCTTATGTGAATTACAATTTAATTAAAACCTTCTATATATCTATTCATTTCAAAGGACTAAGGAGTGGCAGGTTTTAACTCTTAGCAGGCCCCATTTTAAATTTCCTCAGGGTTCAGGTTTCAAATTTACAGGGTTCTAGCTAAGTAGGCCAGCGTAGCTACTCGACTAGATAAGCGAGTTCATCTGGTGACAAAAGGCGACTTTATAGAATATTGTCTTTTATTTTGTCATTCCAAGTAAAATTGATTATTTATTAGGCACATTATAATATTATTAAAATCGATTTTTTTTATTATTTCGTCTTTATGATTTACCGCCATTCATAAAACAGGTACTCTTATTTTGATAGACAGCACATGCCTGTTTTCATATATGTATAAAGAAAATTAGTCGCCTTTTTATATATAGCTCAAATTTGGTAACATAATTTAGTTAAAACTCGGCACGCGAATATACATATTATTGCTTTTGTGTCACCATAAATTTTATTAATCGTGTAAAGTAGCGTTTTCCAATTAAATTTAGTAGCGGAAATATTTTTCTCTTCATTATTAAAATATAATTATTATGGTATCAGGGCTCGACATGGACCGAAACGCACCGGAGCGCCGTTCCGATTCATAAAATCTCCAAAATTATCGCTTCGTCTTGTGGAAATATTATTTTGACCATCTGAGCTAGATAATATGTCATATAATAAAAAAATCTAACAGACTTATTTTTATAAAATACATATAAAATTATTAGATAACAACGTTAATATTTTCATAAAATTATTGAGCGCTCCGGTTCGTAAAATTTTCCATTTCGAGCGCTCTATCATATTCTTCATTTATTATCGTTATGTTGTAGCTAGTAAAAATACAAAAATTATCCGAAAACACAATTATTTTAATATTTTGTTTATTTTACTTTTTATTTCTTCACCAAGCCCAAACGCGATTCTTTCTATAATGTAGATTTTACTATTGTTTGGGTATTTTTAAACAATATAAATTTTACTCTTAGCTACATGAAAAATAAGACTGTAATAAGTCAAAGAAATATGTTGTCATGGCATGGTTTAACCAGGGTGCTATAATTATCCAAAATTAGTAATTAACGATTTTATCCTATTAAAATGCTTTTGTTGGATTCACTTACTTGACAATTGTAAAATCAAGTAATTAAGATTACTTATCGCTATGGAGTCTGAAACAAGAGTCTTTTTTTACATTAGCTACCTGCTACATGCTCAATATATAGGTTGAATACTGAATAGAGATCTATTGTACTTACGATATATTCCATGGACACGGGTCAAGGAGAAAATATCTACGTCCCCTATACAGCAGATGTTACAAAAAAACATCAAAATCTAACGATTTTACGATGTGAACATTACAATTCATGTTACTACACCTTTACAACATTGTGGGAATATAGATAGTAATTAAAGTTACACAATAAATCTTCATATATCTAAGTAGTCTAATCAGTACTTAATCTAAATGTATCCCTTATTTATTTATATCAAAACATCCCTTGCTTGTTTAGCAATATAACATAATACATACTGTGGTAATTTGATCAGTCGTAAAATTACGTATTGATTCATGTCTTAAAATATCTAATAATAGTTTATACAATGCAAGAATTCATGTCCCTCGCCAGTGTTGTTGCATATTTTCATTACCCATTAATTATTCATCCATAAGAAAACTCTAAAGTAATAAATTAATCTCAGTAGGTAATTATTTTTTTAAAAATTCACAAACCGGAAAGCAATTTTTAAATTTCTGTTCCGCTCCTCTCAAGGATTTCACAAACCAGTCTTATTCGAGCCCTGCACATATTCCGCAAATCTTTCAATTCTGATTTTCCGCGAAAAAATGTTTGGGAACTACTGCTCTAACCGGAGAGTAAATTGAGGATAATTTTGCGCCATGGAAACGAGGAAATAATGGATACTTAATTACGATCTGGCCCCAAAGTATACATACTTACTTTCAAATCTCAGTGACAAAACGGTGATAAAATGGGAAGATACAAAATAATGACAGTTTTTATTTTCACGACGTGACAGTCAGTGGTGAATCATTTATTGTCTTTGAGTACCTACGTAGTGGAATTAAGAAAAGAAAATGCCTTTGTGCAGGGCTCGAAATGGACCGGAACGCACCGGAGCGCCGTTCCTGTTCTTGAAATCGGTAAAATTATCGCTCCGTCTCGTGGAATAAATAATTTGACCGTCTGAGCTGGATAGGCCATATAATAGAAAATCTAACACACTTATTTTTATGAAAAAAAACACATAAACTTTGATAACTTTACTATCTAAAAATTTTCAGAAAACTGTCGAGCGCTCCGGTTCGTAAATTTTTCCATTTCGAGCGCTGCCTTTGTGAATCATAATACCTTGCTAGGCGATACAGTGTCAGATCTCGGAGAGATGACATTTGTTCGACCTTTGAACCCTTGACCTCTTATTCCACATTTTATTAAATAATTGAAGAATTAAATTACGGTTAAAATTAGTTTTGTAAATAGGTACCTACGCCTACTTCTGCCAATGATGATAAACTTCCGTCGCATAGAGTCAACAATATTATGGAAGTGGAAAAACCTGCATCTATATTATAATGAACAACAACTGTCAAAATAATATTGATTTTATAAGATGGACATTATTATTATATTATTAAGTAATTAAACTATTGTGTAGGTTTAATTCAATCATTGTATGTAGGTACCTAACTTACACAGCAGCTTTAGGACTTGTTTACACGGGCTTAGTACTGATCATAAGTACTCGTTATTCGCAATAATACCTACACGCGTACAAGGCCAAATACTAATAAGCATTACTATATTAGCCTATTTTTATACGTGTCAGTATTAAGTACTTACGTGCCCTGGCCGAATTCAAATTAGCAATACGCGATGCGGGTAGAAGAATAGTTTTCAATAAGGCATATTTTCCCAGCCGGAACAATTTTCATTTGACTAGCATCAAGTAGAGTAGTTTGCGTGCCAAAGTCCTTAAAGAAAGTCGATAGTAAATGCGAGGTATCCATAAAGGCATCTAGAAAAAAAAGAGTACTTTCGTGTAGCGAGTACTGATGTAATAGTACCAAGCCCGTGTAAATAAGCCTTTAGGCTCAGTTGAAATCAATAACAACTCGAATAGGTACTATGTATGAAAGTAGTAAAAGTGGAAACTACATTACATGCAATAATACTTCGCAGCGACGTCCCTAGGCAGAGTGCCGCCCTTAGGCAGACTTAGAATATCGTCCCCTTTTCATTTTAGCCTCAAGTTGTATGCAAGGTTACCTAATTACACAATTAATTGTAATGCAACAAAATCCTTTAAAAAAATAAATACACATCATCTACTAATGATTAGGATTAGGGCATTTTTACAAGAAACTTATTTTCAAACATCGGTGTTTATAGATACGTGAAGGTCTGAGGAGCTGATAGGTTAGGACGCCCCCTGTGATTTACTTTCTGTACGATAAACCGCCATTGGGTATTATAATACAATAATTACAAGATAAAAAGAACTTTTTATATACAACGTTTTTAATTTTTCTGTTCAATTATTATGCTCAATATGCTTAAACTTGTACTTGATATGAAGTAAATAAAAAACAAACAAACAAATATAGAATACTGAAATGTCATTTTGATTTCCATAGTAACGCACGTATATATTAATAATTTAGTTGCTAGGACCACCTCCTTAGCAACCAATAATAGTGGATTGGATTACGGATTTCTTCCGAAATAGCTTTTCATACAAAACAGAATTAACTGAAAATGAATTCAATTCTGCTTAAAGATGGCTAAAAGTATTAAAAGAATGCATTGGCATCGTGTTCTGATATATTATAAAAGTTTCAAATGTCTAGCTAGTCGGAAAGTTAGTTAAAAATCGATTGCAAGATTTGTACAGGACAAACACCACCGGACAAATAAGAATACGAGCTAATAAAAACGTTGTAAAATGATAAGATCGTTTAGTTATTTATAATATAAATATTTTGAAGATAATATTATAATGATTTCAACTATTTTAATTTCTTGTATGTTTCCATAAAAATATTTTTATATTTCAGAGGGCGGTAATTTCGGGTTTGCACTTGGGCGGCGAATACGCTCGGCACGGCCCTGTGCCCATGGTCTTCAAACGTTTTTTTTTCAAGTACAATATTGTTAATAGTTTTATCGAGATCTTACTGGCTATCCGGTATTCTGACAGTACTAATATTAACATCTTTATAATTTTATTATCATAATAATGATCCTATTCTAAATTCGTCATTAAGTAAAACTGCTTATCGATACGATCATCTCACACAGTTATTCTGTGTACCGAACTGTGAATTCAAATTAATCACAGATATTTAGTTTTCTGTTATTTTTAATAACCTCTTTAGTCATAACCAGAAGGTCATATATCTCATTAAATATTTCTAAGAAGGATGTAATCCGAAAGATTACCCAAAGAAACCTTCGCAAAAAAAACATAAATGCAGCGTCCGGCTTAGTTATATTTTGAATCCAATAAACACTGTAATAATTTGGAAGACATAAAACCACAGTACAACAATAATTAAAACCTTACAAGGTATCGAACAAAGGAATAAAGAATCGCACAATGGTTTACCATTTCAGTTACGTCACTTCTCTAGATAAAAATTCCGCCGATAATTTTTAGTTTAAATTTATTGTATTATTATAATCGCAAATTCTAAACAGAAATGCTAAGTAAAAGTAATAAAAACCTCATAAGTACATACATACGCCTGTGTGCGAAAGGAAAAGGTGATAAGTCGGAAATTACTACATTTTAGGAGAGTCAAAACCACTTTGGAAACATTTATACCTATCCTTTAAGAAAGAAACACAGTGAAAGAAAAATTATAACTATTAATGTCATTGGTCCACTGACGGTAAATATCTAAGCTCTCCAGGGGCCTTATGTTAGAACTTGCGAGTCCCAGTCGCCCGGTCAACATGACGTCATATGACATCATTGTGACGTACTACCGGAGTGATAATAGCATTCGAGAAATTAACGCTGCTCAAAAACTGGCGTTATCCATTGTCCCCATACACAAATAGGTGTTTCAGCATGTTTAAGCCGTGTGCGTTGGGCGGCTTGCTTCGACCGTGTATTGGCTTACGTCACAATTACGTCATGTCGTCGGGTGACTTAATGTCACAAGTTAGAATATAAGGCCCCAGGTTTGCGACACGTATTTGGGAAAATAGACATCGATAACTGTGTTCCGGCGGCCGTTTTATTGCGCCTAACTTCATAATATCTCAACTGATTCGGATGTTTACGTTGGACTTTGTAAACCATTTATACTTTCAATAATCAACATAGATTTAAAAACATATTTTTTTGCTAATTTCGTCTAGAACTGCCGTCGCTAATAAACATAGTTCTTCGTCCATACACGTACCTGCATTATAAATTGTGGTGACTTGTAATTTTGGGATTAGCGTGTTTGAAATATTATAAAATTAAAGAATGGAGTTTGATTAAGTTGGTACTCATCATATTATGATCATGGCCCCCACAGGGGGGGGGGGTGACAAGGCTCTAGCTTGGGGGCCCGGACACAGGAGGGACCCGGCGTGATAACTCGACCAGATAAGTGAGATAAACATACATCACAAATTTGCTCTCATATTAAAAAAAAGGCGCTATTTTCCTTCAATAATATTATTATTTAAAATTATGTGCTTGTACGATACAATTTTTAATTGTGTATCGATACTCGACAACTCCACAATTTAAATGAATGTATTAAAAGATACAAAAAACATTAAATATACACATTAATTTTACCGCGTACACCATTTGGAAAACGCTACTGTAGAGCATCACAGTGCCTTTATCGTTAGCGATAGGTATGGGGCCCCGCCTAAGATCCTAGCCTGAGGGTCCGCTTCAGGATGTGGGGGCCATGAATATGATACCAGTGATACAGTTTGGAAATTGGATTGTTTTAAATTAGACCCTCCACTTTGAAAAGTTGACACCCGGCGGTACGCCCCTGTTTTGTTTTTACGAAAACCCTTGAAACAACATTTTTCTAGCGTGATGGATCTATGATAACAACGGCGGAAACGCCCCTTTGACAATATTATTCATATTATAATAACAAAAATAAAGCTTGACAGCCATTGTCACAAATAATTCATAAAAAATATCGCGTAAGCATGTGTACACAGTGTTAGGTGGGTATGTGTCGTTATACTACTAGCACTATAATTTGAGTTCCTTGCATATGCCAGAGGTAGGAAATCTTTTCAGACGTGTAGGCCGCTATCAACTTTTAGTTTTAATTATAGATGATATAGAGCGTATAAACAATAATTAGTAAGATATTAATATTATTTACTAAGTATATCAATCTTTAAAAATACATCAATATTTAAAGTCGGTACTTACGAGATAATATGAAACAAACACGATTTATGTAAAAAATGAGTGAAAACAATTTTTTTAAAATACATTTTTATGCAATAAAGAACGTGAGATTCTTTATTAAAGAAAATAGATAATTATGAAAAAACCTCGGGAACATACATACATTTAGACAAACATCTAGGTACATTTATTCGAATTGACATATTTTATGCAGGTGTTTTTTTGGTTCGTCATTGATGGGGGGGGGGGGGCATACTTTGTCTATGTGTAAAATCACAAACTCACGGTACCTACATTGTCATATTATTTCTTACTACTGATTACTCTAATGAACTATTATACTTGAGCTATGTAATACACGTGCTTTTTACTTAATTTTGTTGTTAAATGTCAGAACACATTATGTGAAATCCTAGCATGTTCGGATATCCGAGCAATTCTGAAGGTAGCACATACTTGTTGCAATTAAAGTGTCAGGTACAAAACGGATCTTATTAAAATTTCACTCGAATGCTCTCTAAAATATTCTAATTTTGGGTCTTCACGTCGGGGTCACCATTGTAGGATTTGTATGTAGGGGAGACCAGTGAAACACGTGTGAATTTTTTGGTCTTCGTTTATTTTAGTTGATTACGTTAATTTATGTGGAGTGCAACGTGGGACAACTTATGACTGTGTTATTGATAGTATAGAGGCCTGCCACGGACTGGTTGAATCAGGGCGGCTACAAATTCGTTCTTTGTATCTATAAGAATTTTGCAATTTTATTTAATTTCCGAAAGTACTTAAATAAGTATATAAGTTCATTAAAAAAATATGAAATAAAAATGTAAAAACTTTAGTTTTTATGATATTGTTGCAGAAATTTAAGTTTTGCAACTGATTCTACATTAAAAGGGTTCGTATTTCGCTGTTTTTTTTATGAAATTTCATATATTTGTTTCAAAATTCAGTTTGTAAATCTTCGATAATATTGTACATTTAATACCAATGGAAGTATCCTGTGTGTTTTTGTTGCCATTTAACTGCAGATACAGGTTAATTATTGAAACATATAAAACGATGTAGATTTTCCGTCAATTATTAAATCAATTCAATTATTATATGTGAAGTAATTCAACATAGTTATGGCCCGCATGTTACGTGGTTAGTATGGTAACCATTTATGGGTCGCCTGTTACGTGGTTAGTATGGTAACCATTTATGGGTCGCCTGTTTTCGACTACTGCCATTAGACAATTGCTTTTGTTTTCCTAGAGGTCATTATTGTTGTGTCATGCATGATGCTTGCCGACAAAATAAATGAATGACTATTTTCTAGTGGGCCTCGTAATAACTGCGTGTGGGAAATAATAGATTATTTATATGCAACACAGAACTTTGAGAAACGACTAAAATACACCAACCACGATTAATTTTCTTAAAATATTTAAACCATGAAGTAAATTTAATGACGGATTAAATATTGTTAAAATAATATGGTTCCGCATTGTTTTGAAAATAATACGCTACTGTACTTTACGATGCATACTTAATTTAAAACTAATAAGTTGTGATATAACTTGAAACAAAAAATGAACCGAAAAAATGAATGATTTATTTATAAATACCATATGCGTTATTAGAAGTTTTGGGAATGTCTTTCATTATTTAGTTGGTAACAACAGTCAGCTGAATTTATTAACCGAACAAAAAATATTCGGCGATTCATTCTTTTTTGAATTTGCCGCCCTTAGAATAACTGTAAAACTTCGCTTTGACGACCACTGACCTAGGTCAGGGTCGGCAAACTCTTGAACCAAAAGAGCCAAATATGAGTGGCACAATGGTTAAAAAAAATTCGAGAGCCATACGTATATTTTTATTAATATGATTTATTTAAATGAATTAATTACATTCTATTATTGTTTATTTATTAAGTGACGAAGATTTCCCGAATAAAACTAACGTAAATACTTAATATTATATATTTTTATTGTAGACATTATAAATATATTTTTTACAGAATATGAATTAGATAAAATTTTTATTACGCATTTCTTAAAACTAATGTGAACAATGACCTTCCTTGCATTTCTTTGGAGAGTGTGTATGTTTGGTATGTAACTTATTGTTTTTAATTTCAGGCGCGACTCCAAAAAATTCTCATCGGTTATTTGGCTTCTCTAAATGCTATTTATATTGCTCATGTTTGAAAATGATTGTTCACATACATATTATTATTATGTAGACTCGAATATGAGTTCGGAAAGCTATTCCATAATATGTATTAAAAATCGTAGTATCTACTTTATGTAGATCTTTTAGAGCGCCCCACTTGTGTTGTGAAATTAAATTGCATTTTCTCTCTCCAAATCCTCAATTTTAGTGGCAAGACCAACAAATGTTGAGCTCCATAACTATTTGCTTGTTAAATCCACCAATAAACTGTACCTATTTCAAAAGTGCTCGTGTCAATATCAAATGAAGAAAAATTTGATTTGTCGACTTTTGTAATAGACGGATTTAAAACAACAACAATCATACGTTTTTGCATCAACCATCACGGAGGAAAAATTAGGCTGGCGATAATGTCATTATATAATATAATAAGTGTACAAATCAATGACAAAACATAACAATTGTGAATTTGGCAAAGAGCCGCACGCCAATATCCAAAGAGCCACATGCGGCTTGTCTTGCTGTATTTAAACAGTAACGTCCCTGACAGACAAATGTTGGCCCGTTCTCAGGGCGATTGGACCGATTGAGCCCAATCGAACGATTGAAGGGAGTACGTACTGATTATAGGCATGCTATTATTAATCGATTGAAGTAACTGCATACAAATTTTTACAGTATCGTATTATTTGACCAACCCACTTACCTTCATTTTGTTGATAAGTTTACTTTTATTGTTTACATTAATAATGACCCATTTTTTCACTGGTTAAATATTATTTAACATCCGATTCCGTTACAGGGTCGTTCTAAATTTAATTTAAGATTGCGATCTAGAATCTAGTCTGACTGACAACCAATTTATTTAGCAGAAGCGGATTAATTCTACGGTTAGATGGATTACTTTATTCAGTGATATGCAAACTTTTTCGTTTTACGGCGAGGTTAGTGTATGTTATTATAACCAACCTCAGAGTAATCATATAAAAATAGTGGGTATTGTTCGGCAAAATGAAGCGTTATACCATCATGTTGCTTCTCAATACGGCTACCAAATTGGGATTTTACACCGAAAAAGGGAATGGCACGCGCCACGAATCAAAAAAAATCGGCTTATTTTGGCACGCCGATCAAATCCTATTTGCCATCCCTGTGAGTCTATTCTATATCTACTTATCGACCGCTAAACTGATAAAGTGATAAATATTATCAAAATTAGGGTAGGTTTATTTCAAACTATTAGCGCTTATTGTAGCAATTACAATTGTTGCAATATTTATTGCAACAATTACAACCAACTTATTGTAATTGTTACAATACGTGCTAATAATTTGATACAAACCTACCCTAAGTTTGGTAATATTTATTACTTCATCACTTTAGCGGTCGATAAGTATAGAACAGACCCACTGATGTAATGGAAATACTCAATGGATTGGGCGAATGGTTAATAAACATTCATTGTAAAAAAAAAGTTTCTTACGTATATATTAATAGGTCACGCGCAAAAGCGGACAAACATATTTAAATTCATTCATTGGAGATCACAAATTTGGAAAATCCAGCATTAATGGTCGACTTTTTGTAAAATTTACCACTTTCACTAGGTATATATTATAAAATTACATAAGTAGGTAATTATGTCCAGTTGATGACTTAGATTCTTTGATACGTGTGATACATGTGAATTAAACCAGTGCTTCTCAACCTGGTTACAGAAAATGTCAAGGGTGCACAGAAAAATATTTATATCGTCTATATGAAAACTACTAAAAAATAATAAATACATTATTATAGAAATATAAATTAATGAAAATAATATAGAGTATTTAAATAAAATGTAATAATCAATTTGATAAGGAAATGATCCATTAAAATTCAAATCTTCATAAAATGAAGTCCACTTTAAGATCGCTTTTCCGACAACCCTGTGAGTAAAACACCTTGAACGCGTTGTTGCGCTTTGGGACAGTGTTGTATTATTTATGAGTGACAAACAATAATTAGTAGAACAGAAATCTGGTGCTAAGTGTGGTATTTTTTTATCTGTCAGATATATTAAAATAACTTAATTTATCAAACAAACAATTACAGGGGAAAAATCTTATCTCATAACATTTAAAGAAGCCATTCTGAAAGCTCAATCTTTTCAAAGAATTTAACCCCCATAAGTTTAATTTAGCCCCCATAAGAGGGGGGGGCGACAGGGCTCTAGCCTTGGGGCCCGGGCTCAGTAAGGGCTCGGCGTCACGAGTCGACCAGATAAGTGAGATAAACACAGATCACTCTCAATTTGCTCTAATAGTAAAAAAAAAATTAAACTTTTTTTAATTTGATAATTCAATATATTTCAATATATGGTTGTACGATGCATTTTTTAATTGTTTGCCGATACTCGACAACTCCATAATTCAAATGGATGTAGGTACATATTAAAAATACAAAAAATCGCTAAAAATACACCTTGGAAAACGCTACTGCAGCGTGTCAGACTGCCTTTACCATTAGCGATAGGTAGGGAGGCCCGCCAAACATCCTAGCCTGGGGGCCCGCTTCAGGATGTGGGGGCCATGGACACGAGAGCTCATGTTGATATAAATAAAACAAAGATAGTCTCTGGAAAAGTAGCCAGTAAAATGGCGAGTACATATTGTAATTAATTATCAAACAATGGGCTTTGTTTTTGGAGGAAGAAAAGAGTTTTTGTCTGGAATATTTATTTTAATGTTCGAATATCCCCCGTCGCACGGGGGTTGCACGCGGCACACACTTCGAGAACCTTTGGTTTATTTAATGAACGCAACACAACGTCACCACATATTTTAAATATTTCAATTTATTAAAAGTAGGGTAACATCGTCTATTGAAAGTAAATGCATTCAAATATTTCGTAATAGTTATAACTGTTATACATAATAATACTGACAATATTCAAGATTATTATGATATGTAATACGTATATCATTTTAACCGTTGAATAATTAATTACGTGATATTTTGTCATGTTTAGCATGCTGATTGCATTATTTTGTTGTGTAATGCAATTAATTTGCATGTTTTGGTATATTTTAATTCATATTAATATTTTTTTACTATATTGGCCACGATCTGACAAAACGAAACGATTCGTGAAATATATATTATTATATATGTATTTAACGAAGTCGATGTTTTTATTATTACATATATTTAAAAAAATCGTGTTTGCTCACTCGGCAGAAGTGAAACATTCTTGCTGTTTTTAAATATATGTTTTTGATCACCTGTCATTAGCTTTCTCTTGTGTCTCTCGTAAATCTCGTTATTTTGTGCACCCGACTTTGGTACTTGGTTTTATTTCGGCTTTCATTTGCAAGCACCTACATCCTGTCCTCCGCATCTATTCTATACACAATACTGCTATCGGCCGCTATCGGCAGCTATCGAGGGTGGTTTTTAATTTGTTGTATCGAAGTATTAGCAATTATTGTAACAATTACAATAAGGATGTCATCTTATTAACTGTTACATATTATATGTTTTATAATTAACGCAGCGAAAATATTATATATATATATATATATATGTAAATATAAATATTTTATATTTATTTTAAAAAAATATTGATTTTTCTGAAAAATAAAAATGTCGTGCGGAGGACCGACCTACATATAACTTGAAATCCGTTTATTTATACCTATCGAATCTAATTTCGGTACAGTCAAAATATTGTCAGTTTATTATTATCTAGGTACTTACTTATTTTCAAATGAATTTTTTTATCATTGAAATGTAGTTTTATTATTAGTTCTCTAGAAGGCGTATAATAAATAATGCACAGTTTTAATGTACTTTTTGTTTTATTAAAAAAAACACTACAATCTAGAAAATAAAAATGTGTTATGTATTTACTTAATATGAAATCCTTTGTATTTATATCTAATTGAGGTTCAGTGTTGTTACGCAATCTCTATATATATAAAAATCTCGTGTCACGATGTTTGTGGTCGAACTCCTCCGAAATGGCTCGACCGATTTTTATGAATTTTTTTATGTATATTTGTTAGGTATGAGAATAGGTCAACAAGTATATTTCATACCGCTAGGTGATTAGGGTATCTCTATCCAGAAAATTTTTCTTTTATTTTTTTGACAATTTTTTTTTTGTATTTTTTTTATTATTTGGCATAAAAAAATACCTATAACCTCAAATTTTCACTTTCCTACCCCCATCCTTCCATTTTTTAATCGCGATTTTATTATTTTTGTATGAACAAATTTAACCGTCGTTCGTATTTCAAACAGAACGAAATTATTTATGTTGTCGAATGACAGATGGCACTACGTCCAAGAAGAATTCAAGAGAAGCGTCGCGTCATTTTGACATTTCATTCGGCAAATCACAACGCAGTGCGTGCAAAATTTTGTATGATTTATTTTAATTTATCTATTTTTATGTGCGTGTATTACAGTGCACAATGCCAGCAAGACGCAAGGGGGGGCATTTGGGCCGTCGAACGAATAAAGCAACAAACATGCGAAATAGTAGAGTAGAAAGAACAGACGAACAAATCCAACATGATAACAAAAACGTGAGTGTAAGCATGTCGAAATTGCGTGCATCTCAATCACAAGAGGCACGAGCTGAACGAAATCAACAACGACAATTGGAACGGAGCGAAGCGCGCCGGTTCGTAGTTAACACACGCAGAGCAAATGACCGACAACGCCAACAAGTACATCGAACATTTACATCCGCTTCGTTCCTTCGTCGCTCATCCGAAAGTGCTGATTGGTGCTATGGACAAAGAATGTACCCATTGTCATGCGCTCAAATTCAAACATGAGTCAGCCGGGATGTGTTGCGCATCAGGAAAAGTGCAACTACCAGAAATTGAGATACCACCAGAACCATTGAACAGCTTGCTCATTGACACGGTTCCAGATTCAAACCTGTTCCTGAAGTCCATTCGCACATTCAATTCATGCTTCCAAATGACTTCGTCCGGAGCAACAGAAATAGTTCACAATACTGCGGCAAATGGTCAACAATTCCATTCTACGTTCAAAATCAAAGGTCAAGTATACCACAAAGTAGGCTCATTGCTGCTAATGCCAAACGAACCACATACATTTTTACAAATCTACTTCATGGGCGCGGCGGTGAGGACATCAATCATGTGGATGCACGTTGCGGCTGCAATAGCCTCAATTCGCCTAATGCCAGGCGCATCGTCGGCGAACTGGACGCCCTGTTGAATGAGCACAATGAATTATTGAAATTCTTCAAAGCACACATGCACGAATTGCAAAGTGACAATCACGCTATTTTCATCAATCCTGATAAAACACCAGCTGGAGAGCACGTACGTCGATTCAATGCGACTGTTGTTGACGACATTGCTGGAATCATGGTTGGCGACCGCACATCGACGCGAGAAATCGTGATTCGAAGAAGAAACAATAATCTGGAGTTCATCGCTGACACACACCGTTCATACGACGCTCTCCAATATCCGCTAATTTTCTGGAAGGGACTAGACGGATATTGCATAAACATTAAACAACGAGATCCTGTCACAGGTAATTCATTCATTATGAACATCATTACTCATTTTGAATTGAGAAAATGAATGGTTGATGTTTTTTTGTTTTTATCGGCGGTCATCGTCTACAGTGCTCTATTCCTCTTTCTGTCATAGATCCCATCCCCACACTCTAACGATAGATTCGTTACTTTTTATTTAACAACCAAAATATTCACTAGAAATAATTTATATGGCAGAACAACGTTTGCCTGGTCAGCTAGTTAATTTATATTATTGTCTTGTTTTCTTATAGTAATCCACGATGGGGTTCGGCCAAGAGATGGACGGGTGCGGCCGGTGCATGAAGTATAGCCTCTTCCTCGCAAACTTCTTCACATTTGTAAGTAAATAGTCGTACACACACATATTGTTATATATGTAATATTTAAACATATTTCAACCAAATAAGTTGAATAAAACCTTAAATGGGTATATGAAAGTGACCGGACAAAACAGAACAGTGACAAAGCAGAACGGTGACAAAACAGAACAACGATAAATATAACTATGACCTTTCAGGAAAAATATAAATTTAATATTGAAATTGTCCTATCTCTATTATGTTGATAGATTTTTAATAGCACAGATTTTCAGTTCGCCATAATAAATCAAATTATATACCTACCTAATTTCTGCATTCCTAATCGCTAGAAAGCCTCAAAGAAACGGGACTTTGCCGGCAAGCTTAGGATATCTCATCTTAATCAATATAATATCTTCAAAATGATTGGGTGACTAGGTACAACGAAATAATGACCTAACCTAACCTAACCTAAATAGATTCCACATAAATTAATGTTTCATTTTTCCCCTGGCTGTTCTGTTTTGTAACTGTTCTGTTTTGTCATGTTCTGTTTTGTCACTGTTCTGTTTTGTCTTGTTCTGTTTTGTCCGGTCACCCATTTAACATATCATTCAATACTTTTTATGCTGGGATGAGCTTAGTACTAAATTCAAACACCTGACGATTTATTTATAGTACAACTGTATTTTAGGGTGAACTCTGTTATAGTTGTAGTCCAACGGTCATTTGGAATTAAGGAATGCATGATATTTACAATCAATGATTTAATACCATGTGGTTACTACTGACCTACTGCAATACAAACCACAACCATTCCATGATTGCATTTTAAAGCATGTTGGCGATCAATTAAATCAATTACACAATTTATGTTTCAGGTTGGTGGATTAATAGTCCTAGCCGTAGGATTATGGATGTTGATTGATAGAACGTACATCAGTGACTTGCTCGGCACGAACTTATTCCTTGGATCCATTTATGTCCTAATAGCAACGGGTGCCTTGATAACGTTGACCTCTTTCTTTGGGTGTATGGGAGCTGCTAAAGAAGTCAAGTGCTTATTACTTACAGTGAGTGCCATTTTGGTTCTTTAATTTATTACTGAACGTTGGAAGAAATATTTTGTGACCCTTGGAACCTTGTGTGAACAATGACACATTCCTTTGTATTATAAAGTAAGAACATCAACGTACCTATTAAATTCTCCATGTAGTCTGATAGGAAACAAACCCTATAATTATTAAAGACAGGGCCAGCCGGTGGGGCGGGTAGACTGCCCAGAGTGCTGGAAATTTTGAGGGTATTTTTTGGAAAAATAAATATCACGGTGGCTGCGCGGCTTAAGCGTTGGACTATCACGCTGTGGGTCCCAGGTTCGAATCCTGGGACTGGCAAGTACACATATTGTTTTTCAATCTGTGTGTGAGTCAGAGTATGGACCTAATAGGTTGAGCAAGTGGCTGACATCCATTTCTCGTAAAAAACAAAAATCTGTTAATACAAACCTCTACTCTGTGGAGGTCCATATGATCTTATTAGGATCGGACATAGTCTGAGAGTAAAATATCTCTTATTGATTATCCAATGGACATGGGCAGTACATAATGACTTAGAGCGCGATGCAGAACCATACTTAGGCGCGTAAGTCCTTAACTAACTTTAAGGGGCCGATTTCGACGACCTATGTTCAGTGAGAAAAACATATATGAACGTCTAAGTGGAAGAGAGATAGAACATGTAATGTGTTTTTCTTGTTAGAACGGCTGCTTAACATCAACGGTTCTGCATCGCGCTCTTAAACTTAAAACAGATTTTCCACTCGATTATTCCCAATGAAAACTTCTTTAGTAGACGGAGCACAAATATATGAAGGAGCAAGAACTTATGGAAAACTGTATAAATTAGGTAAAATTCATATCGCATTGTGGATATATTTTTAGTAAACTTATATTTATTTTCGCCCATATCTGTCAAAAACTACAAGCATTTCAACCAAATTCATTCAAATAATTTAAGAACCTTTTCACATGGGCGATTTATGGGTGACTTTAGACACTGTAGTCTCCGGTAGTCAACATGAACAAGTGAGTGCCTAAGTCAGCAACTCGATTGCACCTAAATCGCCAGCGTGATAAGGCTCTTCGACTAAAGGTCATGTAGGATTTTTGTGTAATTTATTTTAAAAAAATGTGTTTTTATTTAATTTCAGTACAACATCATTGTGTTTATCCTTTTCGTTACGATGCTGGTCGGTGGTATTCTGGGATATGTGTTCAGAGAAAAAGTTGAGACATCAATGAAGCACGAAATGCTGACTACCCTCCGCTGGCACGGAAACCGGGATGAGTACACCAAGGCATGGGACACTACGCAAGAAAAACTCAAGTGCTGCGGTGTCAATGATTTCACCGATTGGGAAGACAAGATCCCCAAATCTTGTTGCATTGAAGTTGAAGAAGGTGGCAGGGTAAGGCACAATATGTATTATGTTAGATTTTAATACCTACTTCAAATTAGGTGTCATGCTCTTGTGTGACATCATCAAGGATTTGTTTGATGAAGGGATTATTACATCATTTTTATCCATTATCCACTTCAACTATGAATAAAAACCACAAAGCTTTGACGTAAGTTACAGGTGAAGGTAATTCTTCAAGAAATAGAATACGAAGACTACATTTTAATAAAATTTTCTGATAATTTTCATTTAAATTTTATTCAAAAATAAACTTACAATCTTATAAGAAGACTCTTATAAAATGAGCGCTCGTTATAGGTTTTATCTTATTATTACATATACCGGGCTAAGCGTCGGCCTATCGCGTCGTGGATCCCAGGTTCGAATCCCGGGTAGTATTGTATTATGAAGTGTGGTATTATTGGCCCTGAATATTGGTAAATAAAATATGTCATATTAGTAGTGTGAAGTTCTCTGCAAATAGATCTGGAATGTGAAGTCACTTGTAGCTAACTTAATCAGTGGACCAGTAATCCTTTTTTTGCTTCAATTTTAAGCATTTAAGCTCCATCTGTATGGAACATTAGTGGCCAAAGCGTCGACCGCGTAATTATTCCTAGTCGCCCGCTTGTCTGGTATATGTACACATCTCTGATGCACTTCCCACACAGCATGCGAGACAAGTTTGTCTGAAGTCATCATTAAAATATGTAACTAGATATTGAATTGGAATTGACATCATCTATGTTTATTTTCAATTTAGACTTATTTCTGGCTTTAAATTACTATTTTTAATGTTAGTAAACCGCCGCCAATAATTTCAAAAGCAGGTCACCCATAGTGTTAGCACATATCATTTTATATAAACTGCTCCAGACATCTTAGGGTCACGTAACATAAAGTCCATGCAGAAAAAATATTACAATTCACGGGATATAATTAGAGAAATTTGGTAAAGATAGATGTCACGCTGTGGCTCAACAGACATACTGTAACCTGTATTTATTTACATTATATTCCTACTTTCCTACATATATGACAGATGTCATTGGTAAATAAAATAATTAAATTGTTTTATTCGATAAACTGATTCTATTTCTATAATAGTTACGTCAATATGCAATTAAAAATTGTTTTTTGATTGAATGATGATTTCAGAAAAATCTTTCATTACATAGTGTTGTACTAAAATGCTTACAAAAGATATATTTATGGAGACATTGGAATAAAACTCAGATTTTTTGACAATGCAATCAATATTTATTTATTGTGTGGTATTTTTGCCAGCATGATCCTTTGTGAAGAGGCACATTGCACTCTTGACAAAGGTATCTGGTCTCTCCTCGCCTCTTATGCGCAGCACATACTTGGCAGACTCGCGATGGATACTGTTTTTTTGCAATCTGTGGAATCACCTTCAGAGTATGTCTGGACATTATTCGAGACAATCTATTATTGCCGGTGAATTCATTTAATTCGGGATTCGGAGTACCCGAACTGTCTCCAATTGTCTCCAACTCTCGCCAACTGTCTCCAACTCTCGCCAAATGTCTCCAACTGAATAAAACTGTCTTCAACTGTCTCCAACTCTCGTTAACTGTCTCCAATTGTCTTCAACTCTCTCCAACTTTCGTCACCTGCCTCCAACTGTCCCCAACTCTCGCCAACTGTATCCAAATGTTTTCAACTGTCTTCAAATGTCTCCAACTCTCGCCATCTGTCTCCAACTGTCTAAAACTTTTTCCAACTATCTTCAACTGTCTCCTACTCTCGTCAACTGTCTCCAACTGTCCCCAACTCTCGCCAACTGTCTCCAAATGTTTCCAACTGTCTTCAACTGTCTCCAACTCTCGTCAACTGTCTCCAACTCTTACCAACTGTCTCCGACTGTCTCCGACTGTCCCCAACTCTCGCCAACTGTCTCCAACTGTCTGCAACTGTCTCCAACTGTCTTCAACTGTGTCCAACTGTCCCCAACTCTCGCCAACTATCTCCAAATGTTTCCAACTGTCTTCAACTGTCTCCAATTGTCTAAAACTGTCTCCAGCTGTCTTCAACTCTCGTCAACTGTCTCCAACTCTCACCAACTGTCTCCAAATGTTTCCAATTGTCTTCAACTGTCTCCAATTGTCTAAAACTGTCTTCAACTGTCTACAACTCACGTCAACTGTCTCCAACTCTTGTCAACTGGCTCCAACTGTCCCCAACTCTCGCCAACTGTCTCCAACTTTCGCCAACTGTCTCCAATATCTCCGATTCGGAATTCTCCGAATTTTTCAGAAAACAATTTTTTTCGACAAATTCTATAGATAGCTTAAAATATTAAATTAATTACGGCCAGGAAAAAAGCCGGAAATTTCCGGGTCCGGTATTAAAAGGAATAAACATTAATCACGGATATTTCCGGGTCCGGTATGATAAGGGTTAAGAAGGTAGGCTTTAAATAATATGGAGTCTTTCGCCACTGTATCACAGTAAAGATAATAATAACTTTATAAATGTTTTCAGAAATTATCGTGCACGACATCACCACCTCCATTAAATACAATATACAAAGATGGGTGCCTCAAAGTTGGAACTGTATTTATGAAGGAGAATGGAACAATACTCGGCACTGTCGGAATAGTCGTTGCGTTATTTATGGTAAGGTGTAATAATTATATATTATTTATATATTTCAATTGTATAACATTTCAAACCAATAATAATATGCATCTTTAATAAAATATTATTTATCTCTTATTATAAAAACATACCCAGCGCTCGAAATGGAAAAGTTTACGAACCGGAGCGCTTGACAATTTTCTGAAGATATTCACATAGTTATCAAATTTTATAAAAATAAGTGTGTTAGATTTTCTATTACATATAGGTATGGCATATCAAGCTCATGATACACCCCTGTTACAGGCGGGCTTCTCCCGGTGTAAAATAATCTTTTAGTAGTCATAAGTCGAAACGTAACCCTGACCTCTAGAAACGGCTTCATAAAACATCTAATCTGATTCCTTGCTCAACTACGTAATTTTTTTTTTTTTATTCATGAGTAAAGGCCTTCGTCCGGTGCGTGAAAATCACTTACTGGGCGGAGGTGTAATTAAGATAGATTTTAAAGTATAAATGATGATGGATGAAAGAGATAATTTTAAGATTAAATATAAGTACTTATTCATATATAATAAATTTTGCCGCGCTTGCCGGCAACGTTCAAATTTCCACGCGCCTGCGCCGAGGTGGTCCTCGTGATTCGTCAAATCAAAAACATCACGCGATAAAATTTGGCCAATCACGAGAGTCCTTTTTGCTGGACGGCGTGGGTAAACGAAATTTGAAAAAGAGAAAAGAGTTAGTGAGCGTCCCTTTTCCAACATGTACGGACCTGCGAAACTTATTGTTAAAACAAAATATGTAAACGTGTAAAGAAAATGTAAAATATAAGATAATACTAAGTTACGCACGAGACAGACGTGGTTTCATTTAATTTCTCCTCAATTTATCTTTTCTTTTTTTGTGAATCCGGGGTTCGATGGACACCTGAGCTAGCCGCTGGAACCCCGGGTATCTCACTCAGAAGGTTAAAGTACTTTTTCCACGAGACGGATTGATTATTTTACCGATTTCACAAACAAGAACGATGTTTCGGTGTGCTCCATCCATTTCGAGCCCTGAACATACCACATGAGGTTCGATAGTTTTAGCAAAAAAACAAGATATGGCCGGAGAGCCTGCCCAATTCTGAAGACTGGAAGAAATCGCATCTGTCCTGAGCAAGGTTAACTTAGTCCGCAGTAATATACCGTAAGATCGAATTGCTGTACACTTTTTTGAAAAATGTAAAGACAATAATAGTAAGAAGCTCACATGTAGTATTTTTTAAATTAAAATGAATTAGCTATCTAATGGGGAAGCCAAATCTCACCTGACTGGTATAGATTCATTTCATATAGCAGGGGTTTTCGGAACTCGGTGTGCTGCAGGATTTTTGAAAATTGTAATATTTTCAGGCAATTGTAACTGACTGGCAATGCACCATTGCAATCATAGATTTGTATGCTTCGGTGGCTGTTATCTTCAAGCGATAAAAAAATTTCAACAGAGCATACTGCCCCTCCCTTATCATCACAACATAAAAATTGTTTTGCTAAACAACTTATAGGTACAGTAAAAACAAAAAAATCATTTGGTTCGTGGATTGTATGCGGACGAATACGTAGACCGTCATCAGCGCTACGAGCTACATCGGCTACCAGGTAATTAGCAGCACTAGTAGGGGTAAACATCCGCACGCACACCATCGACTAACCGAATCCTTGTTTTGTTTTTACTGTACCTGCTTAGAAGCAGGTTTTAAGATTATTTAATAAATCACATTCATATTGCAATCTAACTTTATGTTTTTTATGTCAGCGGAAGAGAGCCTAGCCTAGTTGAGCTATCTTGTGAACAGTACATAAGCAATGAAATTTGTCAATGTAACACTGGTTGTGTTTTGATTTGCTGAGTGTCAAAGCTCAGCGAATTCTGGTTGCATTTGTGACGACTTACCTCTCTGCTCAGCTAGGTTTTTGCCGATAATTATAATAATAAGCAAATTTTGCTAGGAATTCAATATGGAATGGTTAACGAGGATGGTTGTGTCTAGTTTCATTGCAAAATTTAAGAAACCGGTAATTTTTATCACTGTGTAATGTGGTCATTCCTATTTCTCTTAAAATGAAGGTCTCATAATCTTATAATACATAGCAATCGCCTTTCTGAACGATGAATTATCAATATATATAATATTATGGTTTTATTTTTATTTATTTAGGCACATAAAACGCTTTTTATTTTGCGTTCGTGGTTAAATTTTATAACTTTTATTTTTCCAGATATTTGGAATAATATTTTCCTGCGTTCTCTTCATGAAAATTGAATAAGACTCACAGGAAAAACGGGGCCAATCCACGTTACAGCACACTGTACAATGAGGCTACAACCAACGAAATTGTATAATATACAGCAGACCCATAGGTGTACGCTGCAGCCACGATGTACAAAAAATGTTAACGTGCGCGGTGTGTTTAAGACAAACCCTACTTGTTTAGATCAGTGTTCTGGAGGCAGTTTACGGTGAGTTGTCATCACTGGGTTTACAGTCAGTTTGACAGTTTCCCAAATCGGTAAAAGAAAATATTTTGATTGAATTTTATTTGGGAGAACCCGCACCGGCTATGATTGGTGTTAATTTTCAAATATATTTGAAAAGCATTGCCCCGGGTGTGGCAATTTTACTTTTAATTTAAAATAAGATTAGGTACTTATTTTGAATATTGTATAAATATTTTTTAATTACTCTATACCCGCACAGTTGACTCTCAATTTACAGAGGTAGGTAGATGAAAAAAGTATTCTCCTGCTATTCGATTTTCTGGTTAATCTTAAGGCTATACTTCAGCTGAGGCATGGTCTAAAAAGATTGTGACTATGCGACGCGCGGATTGTGCAAAAGACGCGTGCCGAACAAAATATAATTTGTCATAAAAATTCAACATGCGTCCATTTAATGTTATGTTTATTGTTATATTAGTAATAATAGTAATATAATTCATTGACATGTTTTCTTTTTCGAGTACATGCGTAACGTTTTTTAGTCATCTTTACACGATATAAGAATATATTCTTCCGACGCCATCACAAAACAAATTTACATGCTCACATCTCGACTGCCGCTCTCCGATTGGCAACGAGTGCGAAATTTCGTCCCACCTATTGTTGAAAATTATTTGCCGTTTCACATATAAACATAAGTGAAAATATTAAATTCAACACAATTATCATAATATTATTCTTATCCAACATGAACTGGAATTGAGTCACCCATAAAAATATAATAATAATAGCGAAACACAGTACTTTTTAGTACTTTTCCGTGGGCCGCTACTAAAGTATTTTACGACCATATACTGCAAATTCAATCAATCACATGTAGTTGTTTAAAGCTTTCCCCTTCTCAATACACACAAAATCCATTGACATGATTAACATGACCGTGGTAAATAAAGAGTCAACTGTAGGTAGAGTATATTGCAAAAATATGTTAATTTCATTAACTGGTGGACAGTGGATAAGGTGTTCATAAAAATTGCGGGTTGGGTTGCCCTACATTGAAATAATATGGCTATGGATGTTTGCGTGTAGATGTTCTTTTGATTGTATTTTGACTGTTTATAAAATATAGATGTACATAATAAGTTTATATTGTTTTTGTTTTTATAAAAGCCTAAAAAGAGAAGACATTGTCATTTGGACTAATTTTATATTATGTTCTAAGTACCTATTATCCATCACAAATTTAATAATAATTTTATCATTTAAAATACATGAAAACTATTATTATTTGACTTTACCTTTTCTTCTTTACTCCTTTACTTTTTTGTATCACAACTATTTCCACCTTTATTTAATATAAATAATAAACTTAACCATACAATTGTTTAATATTTCATGACTGTTTTTAGGGTAGATACTTTTATCTTATATCCATAAAAACCTTATGAAGATTTTTGCTCTCTGTCTCAACGAAGCAGAATGAATAAGCTCATTGATAAACTAGGGCTTGCAATTATATTATTATCTACATAATATTATTTGAGGCGGGTATTTTAGTGGTGGTTTTTCTCAATGAGTATAAGAAAATCAATGAAATAATAAAAAATCCTGGCAACATGCTTATGTGTTGCTATATTTTTATAACACAGTGACAGTTTATTGTACAGACATTTTCTTAAAAAGGGGTTTTTTTACCTTTTATTGCCTCCGGTCTACGCATACCTAAAACCGTTAATTGGTCCATTTCCAAATACCAGTACGTCCATAATTTAATATTTATGAAATGACTTTCTATGTTTCAAACTTAAACAAATGCTTTTAATATTAATTACATATTAGTTTCTTTCTTCAGTCATATTACATTTTCAAATTAAAACAATATGCACATTCTTTACTAGCTGCTCAACACATAATTGTAATAAATATAATTATACCATTGATATACTACTGGATGAATTATATGCTTCTTAAAATGACGCCCGATTTTCAGCGACTCGGCCAGTGTTAAAACTTACTGTTTTAATACCGGCGGACTTAACTCGATATAAGCTCACTTAATATTTGTCTCGAAAACGACCTGGCAATAATTATGAGTAAGCCCGATCTAGCCTGCATCTTACTCTAACTAATAGTCAGCACATGACGACTTGCTCTGTCCGCTCAGATATGAATTTTTGGTAGCTTGCAAGCTTTGGGTTGCAGACACCCTTAGGGTCACTATTCCAAGAATGCAAATTTAGTTTCACAGCCAGGGCAATACGGGTGAAATTCGGGAATCCATGTTAACGGTCTTAACGCATTATACCTACAAGAAAATATTATAAGACGATATTCGTAATATCTTCTTTTGTGGTACATTTTTAAAATGACACTTGTATGGGAACTCCTCATCTAGTAGTATATCAATGAATTATACTTACTTAAATTTGACATATTTATCATCATTTGTATGTGTGTATATTTTTATTTTTATAGTGTGAAATTACCATTGTTGTTGATACTGAAATAATATGTTCGACTGTATCAACTGTTAAGGAAACAAGAAAAACGTTACAATTTTGGTTTTATTAAACATATTATCTTAAGATAAGTACCTTCCAAGAGTGATTAGTTAGTTCTTTTTATAATCGAATATATGTATTATTTGAATTGGTATATATTTGTTAAATTATAGTATCCAGTGCGTATCAGTCTGAAAAATTATGTAAGTATTTGATAATCATGTTTAGTTATCTATGCTCACCCTGCTCACGGTTATGGTGGATACATATATTTTCGCTAATTTTATTTTGTAATATCAATATTGATTTATTTGACACTTAATTTATTTCAGTATCCATGACAATATGGACTTATCGGTTTTTGGAAATAAACGCCTCATATAAAACTAAATTTATTTACCTTCTTTAGTTTATACTCCTTAGTAAATTGAAATGTTTACAGGACATAGAAGCTAAATAAAAAAATTATCTACTCATAGAGCCTGAGCCAACTAGCTGTCTAAGAATGACCAAACAATTAATTAATGGTTAAATACCACATATAATAATTATTTATGAAGTTGAATTCTAAAAATCTCTTCACAGTTCGCTTGTCTGATATTTATTATGCAGGCGGCCCTCGACTTTGATACATTCTACTTTCGTACAATTCGCTATTTCGTATGTTTCTTAAAATTCAGATTTTTATTGATAGTGCAAAAACTGTGCGCTTCCATGCAATCGCAAAAGACACAGAATGTTATACAATGCTTTATCAAGCAAAGGGTGGTATTCAACTATCTCTTGACGAGTTTATAAAGAAAACCCCTGATTGCTAATATGTATTGATAAATTTAATAACACTTTTTGATGTTTTTTTTTTACTTTACTCTACTTTTGTACATTCAACATTCGTGTACATTTTCAGGAACCAATTATGTACAAAAGTCGAGGGCTGCTTGTACATATAATATACCGATTACTGGTGTATTTTTTAATACAATAAAAAGTGTAAGAAATATTTTTGATGATACAATTAAGTAGTTAAATATGGTAGGTACAGTCAAATGTTTAAAATAATCATTGAATGATCTTCTATTTGACAGTATTTTAATTTCCTGCATTATGGATTCGTTTGTCAGATAAAAAATTGCCTGACTTAAAATTTTTATATACATGAAAAAAATTAATGACTTTATTATGAAACTAGCTTTATATAACATAGAACACATTTTTAAATGTGGTAAATTACCATAATATTCTCTCAATGGCAAAGCCTACATGGGCCGATACTATTTTCTGTGCATCCACCGTTAACGGTTGTTAGTGGAACTAATATAAACTATATGATGCCCACAGAGATTATGTCGTCATGAAATTTTGTTTGCAACGCCACACCAAGTGAGTCGATGATTGCTATAGACTATTTTTTACAGTGATTAATTACCTCTGTTAAGGGGCATAATTGTATTAAGGAATTGTTTTAATTTACAAATTATTATTATATAAGTTTATTTATAGATTTTGTAATATTACCAAATAATTAGTGTATAATTATTTTTTGTCATAAAACATTCTTGTGAATTTTTAACCAGTTATTGTCAGTGGTGTAGTGACGGCATGTAGATTGATTGTTCGATGTTTATAAATAATATATTCGACTTTGTAATCTACGCAAAAATGTAATGATTTCTTGATTTGTATGCCCTACACCACTGTTAATAATGTAAAAGAACCGCATAACTCTAACTCATTATTTTGATAATCGGTTGTAATAGGATGAACTCATTCTATAAATAAAAGTGGAGAATAGTTGAAATTATCTACAATGTCGATATGCTTGTAATATTTTTTACATTCTTCAATTCAAATATACCTAAGTAATTCGAAATTTGCTGTAATTAGAGTTTTATTTAAATCTCAGTCACTACAATTTTGAATAGATGGGGTTTTACTGTATTAGTGATTTTTTATTTATATTTTTTGCGTCGCCTACCAGAGGCACCTAGCGGAAAAATATAAAGGATACAATTCGAGACATTTTTTTTATAATTTACATTTTAGATTTTTGAAATTAATGAATATGTATCCAAAAATATTAAAAAGAAAAATAATTTTATTTAACATCAGATTAATTCAGACAGTTAAAAAAAATATAAAATATGAATTTTTTAAAGGGTCCCATCTTATTATTACATATTATTTTATGATCATGTTTATTATTAAAATTTAGTTTATTAAATAATCTCTAATGTATTGAGAATATTTTTGACTAATAAAACTATTCTTTGAGTTTGAATAAAAAAAATATTTGAATAAAAGATATACTTTGCTACACTTTATAATGAAAATTATCAAATAAATGTGTCGAAATTGCATGCTTTGTATTTTTCCGCTAAGTGTCTGATAGACGGAGTATTCACCTTAAACCGATGCTTTTCAATTTTTTTGCGGTATTAATTAATTATATGTATTTTGAAGCATTTTTGTTACCATGTAAAATAAGTGTGAATATATCAGTCTTTACCATAATATGTGTCATACCTCTCATTATTGATGTTAATGAATTTAACTATTTGTAGCCTCGATGGTGAAATGATCTATTCCATAATCGTAAATTTTAAAAGTTTTCGTGTATAGAATTTGTATGCCACTAAACACAAATTGACTGCTTTTTTTTAGTAATATTTTCAGCAAATAAATATCAACACTACTTCACTCATATTATAATTCAGTAATTTAAGAGTCGGACAAATTAAATAATTTTGTAAATATATGTGGAGTTGGTCAATTCACTACTGAGGCGTCGAATTATAAAGCTACAATTTTTCTCCTCGTTATTGTATTCAATAAAATGTAATTTTGGATGTTAAAAGGGATGGTGTTTTTATTATCACTAAATAATGCAAAATTTAAATGAAGTCCAATGTTTATTTAATATTTTAAAATCTAGCAGTACACATAAAAATAGGAGCTTTAGAGACAACATGATACTATACATAGTAGTGGAAAAAAAATCCTTTTAGAGAAGAAAACCTTCAACTGAATAAATTAATAACTAAATAATAAATAAATAAACGGTTCATTGTACAAATGAAAGGAAGACATTAAATAAAAAAGAAAACATTTTATTTCTGTCGATAGTTACATTAATAATTGAGGAACTAGGTAGACGAAGGACATAAGTGTTAAACTATAGTTTTAAGAAAAAGATGTCTAACATTTTAATTAACAGAAACAGCGTATCAGTATGTTTACACTTGACTGCTAGATCTGATATCTGTAGTAGTCATTGGATTGAAATAATTTTTGGTGACATGACAAAGAATCATGAATTAAAAAAACACCGTCACAGAAAAATACCTCAATTATACTTAGGCCTCTCTTCTATGCAGCTCCTCAATTGTGAATACAATACAAGCCGGAAAACAAATAAAATAATATAATTCTCACTAAATTTGGTTTTTTTCGCTATTTCATACTGCCATGGTGTTTCATTTTCAACGTTAGTATTCTTTATCATCTATTAGTCTAAGGAAGATAGTTTTTATTTATTTAAAAGCAGTATTCTCGTCTCAACGGCGGAGGGCGCGAGATATTAAAACGGTCTCGCGCTGTAGGGTGATTTTTAATATGAACTAATACCGAGTCGTCTCGACACGTGTCGGATAGGGAAAATATTAAATAGAATTCGATTCGATGACGAATGTGTAAAGTCGTCGATAATAATTAATAGATCTGAAATAAATAACTCAGTCCCGCCGGCGAGGATAATACACGCGCTCGTCCGGAGCGCAACACAACACGGTGGTACAATATCAATATTCTCTTCCATTCAATTAATATAATATGTAATATGTAATATAATGCGGATGTTTCCATAAATATTTATACGCGTCGAGGGAAAGCCGCTCGAGGTCCGCCCGATCCGCCATCGAATCGGAATTCAACGTCGCTATGATACATTTCTTCGAATATTATTCGTCTATTTTATTTTTTACAGTACTAAGCTCAATTGATAATTTGTAAAAACAGTTTACTAGTGACACGTAGTGAATCTGTCAAATAATTGGCAAACAGGCAATCTCTTTTAATTCCTATATGAATAAGGCCTTCAAAGTAGACAAAAAGAACGCCCCGACGATCCGTCCCCCCCCCCCCCTTTACTCCCCTCTCGGCGCCCGTCCCGCACGCCCCGATCGACGGTACGAAAAACGCGTTCTGAACATTATCTATCTAAAATAAATATGTTTTATTAACAACATATAACGTAAATTCATTGTGCTCGGTAGGATTTAGGCAATTTTTTACAAATTATTACATATTATTGCACCATTTAGATTATCGATTCGTTTGATAAATACTGCCGCAACGGCCTTCAGCCGGGCTCTAGAGCCGCAGCCGTTCCGACTCTCTCTTTCTCCTTCTCTCCCGGTCCCTGCGCTCCTTCCGCCCTCTCTTGTCTCGCTCCCTCACTCCGCGGTGCTTTCGATGGCAGCGCCGGCTGCCGCTCCCCCACGCCGCCCACCACGCCCACCACACGCACGCAAGACCCAGCACACCACTCCTACACGCCAACACAATAACAAAAACATGTAACACTCACTGATAACAACATATTCAACAGACTTCTGATTGCCCTATCCTATAAGTTTATTAGAGAAATTATATCAATCCTGTGGAATAATAGCACGATTCCAGATATATTTGAAATGTATCAAAAAATTAATATTCAATATAAATAGCCAAGAAATATTTCAATATTACATGACAGGAAAATTAAATGACACCTTTGAATTGTGGCATACTTAATTTCAATTTAAGTTAAAAAAAAAATGTATTGAATATTTCTCTAATCATGAGAAATGTAATTACCTCATGTAAATAAATTTAAAGAGTAATATCCCGTTTACACATGCATGGATTTACTGCTGACAGTACGTATTATCGCGGCCATAACAAGTAAACATGTATTATCCTTCAGTTGCAAGATTGCATGCAGTTCAAGAGCTTCTGAATTTTTATGCGACAGTTAAGAATTTTTAGTTCTGTGCCTGCACAGTAGAACGACAGTGGCGAGCTTGCCAGCAAAAAAATGAACTACGAACGAATTTTGGGGTTAACCGATTTTCACTATCTGTCAAATAGTACTATAAAATGAGAAAATCGTGTCTTGCTCACTCTTGAAGAATGAGATTGGAGAGATAGTCAGGACTTCAATGTGTAAACAGTTATTGTCACGATAGTTTAAAATACACACTATTGGTGCTAGTAAATCCATGCACGTGTACAGGCGCTATAATCTTAATCTTATGAATTTGGAGATTCTTATTAAATGATTTATGTCAAAATTAAAAACATTTTTTCTCAATTATATCATATTTTTCTTGGAAGTGAATATTGAATATCTCATTAATTTGTATTAAAATCGGTTGAAGCAAAGAAAACATCTTTATAATAATAATATTAATGTATTGCTTTGTTTTCATGGCAATCATAACAGTGTGATATTAGCAATGATTTAATTATAATAATAAACTCAAATTGGGATATTGGTTAAGAAATCTCATCCATTTTTTAAGTTATTTTAATATTTTAATTAGGCAAAAATTTAGGTAGGTATATAATAATATTATTTAGAATAAATAACATATTACCGATAATAATATCTACAAGATTATTTACCCAATATCCCTATAAGTGATGGGCCTTTCTTATATAGGTAATTATCGAAATATTAAAATTTCAGTCTCGAACATTCATCAATAAATTCACAAACAAATATAATAAATTGGTAATCAAACTCTCAAAATATACAATTACATAATAATATGTAATTCAATACAATTACTCGTAACACACATATCATTCCACACAATATTATGGACTTAACTGACATATCATTTAATTTTATTAAACAAAAAGTATCCATGCAATATAAGTGAGATTTTTAAGTATAAAATGACATTCGCTAATCATGCATAATCTCATGCAAATGACATTAAAAAAAACTTGCATTCTGTATTAATAATAATACTGTTTTTAGGCAATTATTATGATATTTAGGCCTTTGCGTATTAACAGAACCATTTGATATAAGACAATAAAGTGGACAGTCCAAGATTGGTCGATTTAACCTAACCTAACATTATGAGTCATAATATTATAGGTTAGGTAAAAATATTTTTGTGTGTACAGACCCACAAACTTATCTGGAGAATGAGATGGGGGAGCCACTGTCGAAAACTACCCAACCACTACTCGTAACTGGGAAAATCTGACATTCGAATGATGTTTTTCAATATGGCGTCCTATGGTAGTTCGTAGTTCCATTTTTGGCCATTCTCCAGATAAGTTTGTAGGTCTGTACTGCAAATTATACATGAATACCAACTTGCAACTGTTGAATTTTAGGTAAGTAAGTAACTATGAGTAATATTGATAAAATATTGTTCCGTCAATATGTAAGGACCGATTATTTAAAAAAAGTCAAGATGTAATGTTGTTCGAGATAGGAATGAAAACTGACGACTATTCAGTAAGCATTGCTCTACTGTCTTATGAGTGCATATTATTTTTTATCAAATGTTTCGTTTACAATAATGGTGATTCCGTTTTCAAGATTTTCACATCTATTATTGTGGTCGTAGTATCTGCACAGCGTGCTGTATTTCAAAAGTTTTTTTTTATCAAAAAATATTGCCAGATACCATTGTCCTTAATCCTTTCGACGCGCGTTAATAATTTTATAATTTGTTAACTGCGGCAAAATTTGATCTGATATAATTCTGAGCATGTTTAAATTCTCATAGCATCATTTTTATACTCAATTTGATTGGGCATGTTCACATGCCCAGCTCAGTGTATGGGTTAATTTTTATGTAAAGACAACAAATTGATGGGAGTATAATAACAACCATTAAACATTACTGTCGGTTGTGCATGGTGTTTCACAAACTTTTATAAGCATAAAAAATATTCTAATATAACGAAAAGTATTATTAATCACAATTTAGTATGTAACACTCAAATGTTTGTGCAACTTTTTTTGTAGTTTTTGAATTATAATTTTAGTTATAATTATTAATATGTACCTAATCAAAAAATATTACTTTCTTTATTTAATCAATAATTACAATTTAATGTAACATTCTACATTAAACGTACATAATTTAATAAAGGGCGTAATCCACACAAATCAAATTTTACAAGAGTCACAAAAACGTTTTTGTTATGGTTTTCGGTCGAAGTTAAAATACAAAATAGACATAACCTTGAAGGGCATGATAATTAATAATTTGGTTTTTATTCTTAATCTGTTATTAATTATTGAGTTAATTAAAAAAAACACCAACAAAAATTATGGTTAAGTCGTTTTTCCCCTGTCACTTCCTTTTTTTAATTGCTAGCTAAATTTAGATAATAAATTGGCATTTGTAACTAACATCCTTTGGACACAGCGTGTATTTAGGCGTGTCCTATGTTATTATGCATTAAAACCTAGTTTGAAAAAAAGTGAGGGTTACGCCCTTTTTCCTTTCTAGTCTATATATACCTATCTATTAGAAATAATCTAATGGGTACGTTTCAGAAGTATTTCCAAATTATGTATAATCTAAGTAGAATAGTCTTAAAACTGTTATTTATTATTGAAATCAAACATAACCAAAACCCAAAACAATACTTTAAAATATATCCAACTGATACGAATAATGGGTGTTTAGTTATAGATATCTTTAACTAACACAATATTACACCAATACTGGTGTTTTTTCAACTTTCCATTACTATTTCAAATTCTCGAGGTTGTTCGACTGTATCAACCAAAATAACAATAATTTATGGAGGCAAACCTAAAAAGTGATCTATCTATAAGGAATGAAAGCAGTAATCCAATATTTTTTAACTTTTATTATATTATATCAAAAGGTATGGTAATATGAGGACATATTTTGTTTTGCCTGTCTTAAAATGGCCTTAAGATTTAAAACAAATTCTTTTGAAACCGGCGTAAATTTTTATTATAATAAGTATAGTGCAAGTGTGTGATAACATGAAAATCATGATAAGAACGCTAAAAAGCAGCAAACAATTTGATTTTTTATGAAAAGGTAGAATATATTATTATGTAATCGAACATTTAGCAAATAAATTTACCGGTGTTTTGGTGTTAAAAAAATGTGTTGCGATTAGATTAGTTCATTATATTATCTAAGTATCTGTTATTTACAAAGCAATTGAAGTTTAGTTTCATAGTCCTCAATCGGATCGATCTGAAGCATGCCACATTAAATAGTGCATCCAGTAAGTATAGCTAAATATTCAGAGAGTGTTGACGGGAAAAGCATGTGTGCATCGAATTATAATAGTACTTCATTGAAATGATGAATATTTTCAACTGTCGGTAAAAGCGATGGTAATTATTGATAAATTAAATTTTTGTGCTCTACCTACGTTAGATTACTGATGATTATGAAAAAGAGAGAGGTTGCCGGGCATCCATTTCGGTCCACTATAATCATTTTGCTATTTACAGAAAATTATATTCATTATCAAAAACAACCACCAATATAAATTACTAATTATAATCTGCACCATAATGGAGAAAAATTCTTCTACAACAAACTACAGATTCAATGTGGAAACTTGATTGTCAAAAATTCAAACAATAGAGACCAATTATTACGGTATTAAAAAAATGATGCAGAAAATACAATGAATAGATATATACTTAGATATGTGTGGTTTACCTAAAAATCTTGTTTGGAAATGTTTTCATCTATGAAAAAACATCTCTGGTCTGATGAATATTTTTTAATTATCGTAAATGACAGCTAAAAATAACTGAGAATGTTAACAAAATATAGAATTTTTTGTTTATATTTTATAGGATAAACTTGATATATTGTAATACCTACAGATAAAAATTCCGTAATGGCAATATTTCATGAAATACATTGTTAAAGTGTAAGGAAGAAGAACGGCATAAATTAAAATACGTATGTAGATCAAGATGGGACTGACAAAATAGTTGTTAATGCCATCTGTTGGTTAAGCTTCAACTCAACTATGAATAAGTATAACAATATTTACATTATTTACAACATTAATTGTTTATTGCACAATTGAAAAGACTAGGAAGACTACCTAATTGAATTCGCAGAATTATATTGAATTATTATTCTAGTGCTTCGCAGCTCTTATGTGTTGGATTCATTAATTTAGTTACAATGCATAATAGAAAAAAGGGTGAACCAAAATTTTATTTTGTTTTGAACAGAATTGGCTGGAAAAAGTTGGGTTGATTACGTTACGGGTGATTCGTCAATGTCGCGTTATTAAGGATGTGAATTATTATAAAACTGTTGTCAATTTTGTTACAATGCAAGTTTTAAGGGGGGACATGCTCGTCGAAGGTCAAAATTGAGTTTTTATTGTATTTTCAAACCATGATCCTGGACACTCCTTAAACGTTGTAGATAATCTATTTATATAATTTTGAAGCCTTATTATCCTGTATAGTTATTTTAAACATTTGATGACTGCATAAAGTATTTTTGTTACATAAAATAGTATTCTTTTAAACCTCTCGCTCTAATGTTTTAGAATATAGTCATATTTCGGTACATAACTGTGCAGTGGTGTTAAGATTTTTTACATTTATTAATTTTTAAACGCATTTATGAAACTATTAGTATAATTTATTACCAGATAATTTTTCTAAAATATTCACGATAAAAAATTATATTGATAATCTCTGTGATCCCAAATTTGACAAGAATTAGGCATTTTATTATTCAAAAAATCGGCAAGATTAACACATTTGAAGATGATTCTAAAGATAATTATTATAAGCTATGTCTTTGACTATTCAAGTGTGATAAACATCTTATGAATATTGATTGCTTTGTAATAATTATTGACCTAAGAATAAGATAGTGTTTTTTTGAAATACGCCATTTCTTTTGTCATTCCCCAGTGGTTAAGCTACAACATACGGCCGTAGCCATAAATTGACAAACTATAATTAAAGTAGAAAGTAAAATTATGTTAACGCGCGTGTTTGAACATGTACCTAACCGATTTATTTTTTATTTTTTTTTAAACGGTACATGTTCAAACACGCGCGTCAATATCATTTTACTCCCTACTTTAATTATAGTTTGTCAATTTATGGCTACGGCCGTATGTTGTAGCTTAATCACTGGGGAATGACAAAAGAAATGGCGTATTTAAAAAAAACACTACCCTATTCTTAGGTCAATAATTATTATAAAGCAATCATTATTGATAAGATGTTTATCATACTTGAATGGTCAAAGACATAGCTTATAATAATTATCTTTAGAATCATCTTCAAATGTGTTAATCTTGCCGATTTTTTTGAATAATATAATGCCTAATTCTTGTCAAATTTGGGATCACAGAGATTATCAATATAATTTTTTATCGTGAACATTTTAGAAAAATTATCTCACAATAAATTATACTAATGGTTTTATAAATGCGTTTAAAAAATAATAAATGTAAAAAATCTTAACACCACTGCACAGTTATGTACTGAAATATGACTATATTCTAAAACATTAGAGCGAGAGGTTTAAAAGAATACTATTTTATGTAACAAAAATACTTTATGCAGTCATCTAATGTTTAAAATAACTATAAAGGATAATAAGGCTTCAAAATTATATAAATAGATTATCTAGAACGTTTAAGGAGTGTCCAGGATCATGGTTTGAAAATACAATAAAAACTCAATTTTGACCTTCGACGAGCATGTCCCCCCTTAACATATTATGAATTCTGAAAAGTTAACAAAATTAATGATAGGGTATTACAGATTGTTGTACCTACTTCTACCTCGTTCGTACCTACTCACTGCGGTAGTGAAGACATTTAATAAACACTACGGCATTACAAAACAATAATTGTGTATTGACCACGTTATTGTGTCACCACAAACTTCCAACATTGTCTGAGGTCAATTCTCTTTAAATTCAGATTTTCATCATAATTTACATTCATACGAAAAATATTCATACCAATGGTAAATATTCTTCCAGATGGAACCTTTTATTTCTCAATAAAAATCACTGAAGCGAGTTCAGTTTGACGCAAGTGCTATTTGTTGTATGCAAGGGAATATTTCCCGGTTTGAGAATTTGTACCAAAAATCAGTACAGTGTTCCCAGAGGTCCTTTTTTGCCTCGTTGCAATATGTTTACGCTCTATCTCTACACAAGATAATTTTCTTCAATACCTTTGACCCACACCGACTACATGATATTATTATATTATAATATACAGAGGCATTTATAAATTATTTTAATATTACTACAATATCTCTTCTTGTTGATCTACTTTAATGAAGTATTTCATGAAATAACGCATTATACACTGTAACAGTGACATACTATGTATTTGTAACAGGTAATTAATTACCTACTTGTGAATATATAATTGCTTTTTTTACTGTTTCTTCAATGAAATAGGTATTGATCATTTTTTTATATTTATTATGTACCATCAAAATATTATTAGAAGTGGACACTGATAAACGCATAAATAATTCAACTCCTTGTTGTGTTGTAAGTATTAGATACTTGGAAAAATAAATAATAACCCTTTAGAGACTTATCGTTCATGCTGCAAAATAAGAAATAAATGTGAAAGAGATTTGTGGACAAAGAAGAGTGAGGTGGTTACCGATGCACACAACACGCGGTATTGCTCACCAATGTTGCGCAGTACGCCATCTGAGAACACACAGATAAAGATAAACATTAGGACCGTGTATTCATAATCATATCATGTCATCACATTGACACCTCCTACGTATAAGGCCGGAACTGCAAAATGGTTACTTTTCAGTAGTACGATTTCTATACATTTTAATGACACCATAACGTTTACATACTGGAGTCGCATTTTTAGTAATGCTTATTAAATATTGAATTTTTGCTTTTTTTTCAATATCAATCAATGTCTTTAATATCAATCTCTATATTTAAAATTATTTAATAAAAGCAATTAAATCAAAGTAGCCAAAAATGCAGTTACAACCTTTTACGTAGGAGGTGTCGACATAATATGAGGCTTTTGGAAGCAAAAGCAACAGAGGTTCACGTGGTTCCATTGGACTTTATCACCTTTACTTTCAATAGACACAAAATATTATTATTGCTTTTTCAGTCACCAATTGAGGAGCTCGGTAGAGGAGAGAGGCTATAGAAGTTTTGAGAAAAAACCCATATAAACCTTTTAATGTGTCTATGTTCGGCATTGGCGAACGAATGGTCAGGTTAGCCGAATGTGAATGGGGCAAAAGGGCACACCCTTTCTTATCTAGATACGTGTGACAGTGATAGCTCGCTTCGTGGAATCATACTCATACATAACATTTGAAAAGGATGTAATCCCTTTAATGATAAAATCATTTTGTTTAGAAATGAAATCTATTCCACATACGTGTTCAAAATTATCTGTTGAAATATACCTAATTATTTAATTACATTTTTATTCATAAAATTTCTTTTGGTAGTAGGTACCTACATGATGATGCTTGTTACCAATTTATATACATACTAGTGCCCCCCTGTTAGTGAAGGTTTTAGATCAATAGGATGAATAAAAAAAACTGTCATCTGAATAAAAATCAGTAGCCATCTTGAATGAATGAATAATGATGACCGATCTGTAGAAGAAAGACGAATGAGTATGTTTACATTTTTACCAGTAGCGGCATCTGTAGTGGTCAAATTAAAATTATTTTTGGTGACATGGTAAAGAGGGTATCAAGAATTATTAGAGAACACGAACATAGTAAAATTCTACACTTTTACTTGCGCCCTTCCTCGACCCGGCTCCTTTATTTTTTAGAAACATTCATGGCTTGTAAATATTCAACTCAACAGAATGTAGTTAAATTTAATAGTACACTCTCCACCACATAAATCTGGTGAATAATTATGGTTTTTAGATCAGTTTTAATGTTAGATTGATGGGTAAATAATAACAATCATAATACCATCTATATTCGTTTGACAATAACCTCTGTACGACAACTCATTATGTCTAGTCCAGAACAAGAACATCAGTACATAAACTATATATTTTCCAACAGAAGCAAAATACAAACAATGGATATTTTAATAATGTTCTTATAGACATGTTGGTAAATAGTCTTAAAATAATGTTCATTTATTCACGCACAGATGATTCTTAGTTTGGACTAGGACATTTATCAAAAAATAATAGGTGGGTACGATGCAACTTAATGTTAAGGATATAAACTGGGGGGTGGATGTATACAGATATATTTATATGAAAGAGCAGGGGATTCATAGTTTCCTTCAGTCAATGTGTCTTAATTCCATTTCAAAGGCTAATAAGGACCAGCAACATATTTATGATGAAGCACCAATAAGGTTTTTAAATTAATATATTTCAGACAAGTGGAACATTTCACGTTTACCTAACCATTTGATAATTCATTATTTACTCTTACTAGTGGTTTATAATAAAGGCAGCCTTCTTCCCAATGTTCCCATGATCGTCTCTCTCCCCCATGCTACATTCAATGAAGGTTTATAATTAGAATGAAATTTTTGTCACCTTTAAACTCAGAACGACTTCGAATCAACAATGAAAAAGTAACCTCAACTAGGTAGGTATTGGATAAGAATGGTATTAAAATTATTTCAAGTTCCTAATTTCATTGGTTAAGTGGTGATTTTACTTATGCAATCATCGCAAGTGATGATCGCAGTGGTGTTTTCGCTTATGGGATGATTGCTTGAGAATCTCGACTGTCATTTTTATTTATTTTTGTTTTGTATTTATTTTTGTTTTGTATTTAGTTTTGAATGTACACATTCAATTCGGCTGCAATCATTGCATGCGATCTGCATAAGTAAAATCACCACTTTATAAATTTTACTTTATTTTAATTTAACGTTTGTTTTCATAGAAGAATGATGCCTGATTATTGTCACTGTCTGATTACACTCAGTAATAAATATTGAAATGGCCTAGACATCGGTTTATGAAAATTGACATCTCATTTCACTGTATTGTCAAAAATGCCAACAATATAATTTAAATCAAATCGTGTGACACACATATTAATTGTTATAGTTATATTTTATATTATCATTGATATACAATATACATAATCAAAGCAAAAACTGAACTAAACAAAATAAATTTATTTATTATGTTATGTATTCTATATTAATTATTGTTATGGTTATTTAAAGTATGAGACCAGTTATCCCCGTTTAATACTAAGCAAATAGTATCATGATACCATTTTCCATTGAGCGGTTACAGAGGAGTAACGGACTGTATGGAAGCTTTCACATTACACTTCGTGAACGATGGTTACGTGATAATGTTCGCTGCTTGTGAAACAGAGGTCAATTAGGTGAGTATGAAAGAGTCGGAGTGAATAGATTACCTGGCAGTCTGGTGCTGTATGATGTGCGGCCTGAGGACAAGGAGTGGAAGAGTTGGCCGAGCACAGCGTCTCGGCCACTTCCGACCGACCAAAATGGCCATTGGGTCCGCAGCAAGCTCCTTCATGAACCGAATTTTCTCCCACCGGACACTCCAACTCCCAACAGTCTACTTCACCCAGCTGAAAAAAATATTAACACAAAGGTAACATACTGATTTGATGTACAATGATTCCAAAAATATAACAAATTAGAAAAAATACAAAATCTGAAAAACCTATTAGAAAAAATCATTACGAGTACGATTTGAACTCACATCTTTCACTGTCCGAGTGAGTGCTCATATCCTCTAAGATACTGATCTGTCTTTGAATCATGCGAATAATATGTTAACTGAGGTTTTCAAATGCCACTTAAGGAAATACCAGGTTTTGTAATTAATCAAGGTTGTTTGCACCAAATCCATATGTCCAACTTCCTATCTTACGTTACCAGCTATTTGAATAATAATACTCGTGCATGTGTAAGTGACACCGGACAGTTAAGTGGAGTATCCATGTCAGTGTTTTACAATCCGTATGCACAAAAAGTACGTACAAAACCGGGAACGCATATGAACGGGGTGGTTCAAAATAATATCGACCATTCATGCAACAAATTCGTGCCCACCGTGTGTTGATATCATATGTGTATAATATGTGAGAGTGTGGGAGGAACCTAACATCAGCAACAATGATAACTTCAAGATCGACATTAGTGTCTGTGATCCCACACTTTTGCCATTCCTACCCATCCATACAGTCCATTAATTTACAACCTACTATAGTTATATTACTATAGTGGAACGATTTAACCTTGAGCCATTATGCGATTTCTTTTTTTTCTGTCAAAGCTATCAAACTTCATGCTAATCTGGTATGTTGATACCATGAATATAAATGGCGTCAGGTGTTCATATCTTCAAAGAAGTATCACAATTTCAGTGGGTGACAATAATTGTGAATGAAATGAAATGGGAAGATGTCGAGCAGGGCTAGTCAATCTCGTCCCTACCGCCCACTAGTGGGCGTTCCAGTTTTCATGGTGGACGGTAGGGGAAGGAAAACATCTAGGTACAAGTCTCTATTCATCATTGACTACAATAATTCGTGCCGCAAACAAGATCAAATCCAATTAAAAAAATTATAGAATGTTTTGACAGCTTTGCCAGGACAATAATGATGCAAAGTATAAATAAAAAGATAGACTTATAATAAATAGAGATAGAAAAAGATTTTTTCTGCCAAACTTAGGCGAAAGTCTGATATTAAGTGTTTGGCTAGTAATTATTATTACTTGCTGTAACTCTGCTTTATAAATTTTATGAAGTAAAGTTACTTCCCTACTTTATAATTGACCTTTAGTGCCCATACGCACTTGCGGCGGCCTGCCGCATATCGCACTTTGCATACAAAAAACGATAGGCCACAGGCTGCCGCAAGTGCGTATGGGCACTTACTGTGGAACCGGTGGGCGGTTAGAAAATTTTACTACCAACAGAGATATTATGAAAGTGGATGGTAGGTATAAAAATTTTGACTACCCCTGATGTATAGGATAGTTTTTAACTATAAAAATACACACACATGTAACAGGATATAGCTAAGACGAAGAAAGGTTTCATATTTCCAATTACTTTTAATGATTGACGATTGCTCACAAGTCACCGAGAATATTAGTGTAATTTAGTAATAATAGTTGAATGTCTTTGGCCTCACCAGACACTCGCACGTCTGACACTGATAAACCCATCTCTCGCCGCTGTGGAAAACGACATGATGCAGCTCCTGGTGGTGGCAGTCGTTGGCCGGGTCGCATTGCGGGCAACACGCCGGCGGGGGTTTGGGCAAAGAGGGAGGTCTCGCCGATCGCCCCGGCGTCAGGGGCTTCGAAGAGCATTCACAGCTTCCTGTCTCACATTTCACGACACCCAGTGAGCAGGAACAATATCGACAGCCTCCACCTTCAACCCATTCTGATCCTTCCGATACTTCTACTCCTGTATGCATACAACCTGAAAACATAACGGTACATATATTAAATTTGATTTTAAAATAAAACAGTAAGGAATAATCATTTAATTTGTTTACTTTGTTTATTTTAATACATTACTGATAATACAAATTATTTAGATGATTTTTTTTAAACAAACAAAAAAATACAGTAACAATATCAACAAATGCAGTAAGAAAGTGTCTACTGAATGCGCTAAACAGACCCTATTTTATTTTAAGTAATCAGAAAATGATGTCTATCTAAGTTTACTAGTAAGTGGAATACATATAAAACTGAACCAATATGGTTGAAACACTTTTAACCGGTTTTATGCCTTCAGCAAGTTTTCTCACTCTATGAGGCCGTGATCGACGTGCTACACATACGAGTTATCTCGTCTGACTTTAATCTCAAATTACTAGCCACTGTCGATTGATTTGCATAATCAAAAAAATTAAACACACAGTGACATCTGTTTGAATGATTATTTTGAAATACTAAGCCACAAATTATCGGTATTACAGCGATTTTAGTAAAGCTTCACTCTATTCAATGTGTGTCGTTAAAAATCTGCCCATAGTAATATCGTGAGGCATAGAAAAGGACACTTTTTTTTGAATACTCAGGAATGACAGTAACATAGTGGTTTAATAAATCCTCCAGTGCACAAGAAGTAGCTGAGACTAATGTGTTTATTGTTTAAGGCAGCGGTTTCCAAAATTATTTTTTATACCATAATATCTACAAATAAATAAAAGTTCATATCTTAACGTAACAGTGAAAATTCAGTGCATGAATGTTTATTTTAATATATAATACATATATTTAAATCCTATTAAAAAAATATTTGGAGCGGAGAAATTTAAAAATGGCGCTTTTGCAAACGCTCTGTTTCGGTAATGCACAAAACGACCGCTGGTTGCATGAAAACAATAACCTCAAATTTAAATGTCACTCGTAGCTAAAGTGTCAACTGAAGCGTGTAGGCAGGGTGTGATATTTTTTTTTAAATTGTTTTTGACGTGATTTCTTTAATATAATATAACAATAATACATGTCTCCACTTTTAAATGATTTCTACGCCAGATATATTGAAGCAAACAAAAATCTATTTCCTGAGTTCTTGGTTAGTTTGTTAATGCATTTTTCATATAATTTTATTAATAGTAAAAAAAGTCGCCTGCGGCGCTGCTTTGTTTCAGGGCTATTAAATATTTTTAATATATGGGTGAAAGATCCTGGCCTGTGGGCCCTATTCACTATGTGGAGCTCATGATAGAATCCATTAATTTTTGTCAATGAACGATGATGAATTTGGTTGACTTCTTTTAAAATTGATTGTGGTAATAAACAAGCTCATTCGTCGCATGAAAAAAAATTAATTAAAAAATGAATTTGATATAAGTAAGTAGTAAAAACTTGTGTGTTAAAAAAGTGTCTGTATTATTTAATGAAATAAAGGAAGGGAGGCGCCAAGATTAGATTTTTTTTAAAGGGAGGCGTAGTAACATAAAGGTTGGAGACCATTGGTTTAAGGCGATTATCATTTATACTATTTACATTGCACATGTTATATCATCTTGTTTCACTCTAAGACTAGGGAATCCAATCCCGGGATCCCGAATCCCGGGATCCCGAGCTATTTTCGACACCTATGAATCCCGGGATTGATAAACATAATCCCGGGATTTCGGGATTGATTTTTTTATCAATTTTTATGGAAAATATAACAGAAAAAATACTTTTAATACAAAATAACTACATTAGAAATAAACTGAGTTTGAATGAAGTTTGATGTGTAGGTTGCCGATTCATTTTATTTTTTCACATAAATTATTAAAAATGAGAAAGATTGGTAAAAAAACAATGCTTCGCACTTTTAACAAAGTAATTACACCATGATATCATACGTTTTACGGCAGTTTCATATTTGGCTGACTAATTAGATTTATGAAGCGGAAAGGCCATAAGTACGCCATGCTTATTTGCTTCACTATTTTAAATCTCGCTGATCCATTCATTATGTCTTTACTATCAGAAACAGCAATCTCATATTAAATGCACATTATTATTTATATTACAATATTATTTACTCCATTAAACTTGTGTATTTCCAAGATTGAACGTATACAATATTAAGGTGACGCATCAGTGAAACGCCAAATAATTTTCAACTGTACGCGCGACGAAATTTTGGACTCGCTGCCATTCACTGAGAGAATGTTGACCCAGGAGCACGTCACTTTGCTGCGTGATGGCGACGGGTCAATTAATTCTAAAATCGTGTAAAGATGACTAAAAACGTTACCCATTTACTTTAAAAAGAAAACATGTCAATGAATATATTATTATTGTTACTAATAGAACAATAAACAGAACATAAAATGGACGTATGTTGGATTTATATGACAATTAATATTTCGTTTGACAGGCGTCATTTTCACCCGCCACCCGCAATCCGCGCATCGCCTAGCGACGATCTTTTTAGACCGTGGCTCAACTAATGCATGGCCTTAACAATAAATGTCTTAAATAGTAAAAATTATACTAGATTTATTTTTGACCAATTTTATCAATGTTATTTGTAAATATAATAATTTTATATTAACAATGGAAAAAATGCCAATCCCGGGACCAGTCCCGGAATCCCGGGATTGTCAAATTGTAATCCCGAAATCCCGGGATCAGAATTTTGGCTCGGGATTGGATTCCCTATCTAAGACAAAGACTCTTTCTTCACAAAATATCGAACCTTAGATATCATAATAGTTAATAGTGATAACTTACTCAGTTTGCATTCTGGAGTAGAGCACACACATTTAAATGAGCCATCAGTGTTAACACACTGTGCAGTTTGGTGACACGTGTGTAATCCTTCTAAGCATTCATCGATATCTGAAAAAAATATAATAAGTAAGTACCACGTAATTAGAAATTTGAGTTCAAATTACGAATTACATGCTCACTGGCTAGGTTGACTATAGATCAGGGTTGGCGAGCCTTTTTATGTAGGCGTGCCAAAATTTCCCAAATATTATTTTTCGACTGTCTGATGATCCGAGCAGTTTTTCATGGGAAAAAATAGTTTTTCAGAATGTTATTAAAAAAATGATGATGTGCTGTGTGATACCACTCACAGAATATAGTACAGATAATATAGTTTTCACCTTTTTCAATTAGGTACGCCATAAATTTTGGTCAACCAATTTTAAAACTGTCTGCCAGAATTACTACTACTAGCTCCACCAAGTTTTTGTTTCTTATTTGGTGCAGCCACTTTTGAGGATAGAAATGATTTTTTTTTGTTACTGTAATAATTAGTTTGGTTCTTTTCGCACAAATTGACACCAGAATTGCTACAATAAGACGAGGAATTCCCTCGCTACAGTGGTCTCAAGCATTGTAAATCGATCAAAATCAGAACTTCGCGGCGCGGTTTTCCCCGCTGCCTGATGAAGTCAGTGCGATAATATTATATGGAACGCAAAATGCCTAAGAACCGACCTATGCAAATTTATATATTTATATTAAAGGTAGGTAATGCTTATTCTTGAATAGTGTTTGCCTGCTATTTTTTATAGAATGCGATCGCTCATGTATTATTATTATAAGTATTTTTTTTCCTTCAAACGCGTGCCATGCAAAATCATTTTGCGTGCCACTGGTGGCACATGTGCCATAGGTTCGCCACCACTGCTATATATGCTTTACCTCCATTACCTGGTGCGTTTCCATACCCTTTCAGGCGTAGGTACAGAGTTGCGCTAGGAACGACACAGGAAAAACCTGATTATGAATAGAGTGCAGGATTTCTAGTTTTACTTTCTTATTACTGCTACGATGTCACAAATTTACTAAAAGGTAAATAATTTCCTTACCACAGAAACCTAGTGGCAATATGCTGAGGCAATTTGCTCATCTCCATGCACCACTTAATGTATGGAATGAACGAATATTTTGTAGGTTGATAATATGTTATTGTATCATTATATTAAACTATACCTTGGCAAGCCGTAGCTTGTGATTCTCCAAGTAAGACGGAGCGGTAGCCCGCCTTACATTTGCAGTAGTACCAACCGGGCATGTTGACACAGTTGGCGGTTGATGGGCATTGGTGGGTGTTGGTGGTGCACTCGTCCAAGTCTCGCTCACAGTGTTGCCCCGTAAAACCTGGACGACACTGGCAGTTGTCGGGCGATTCGCATGTGCCCCCGTTCAAGCACCCTCCCACACAAATTGCTGAAAGATTGTTATAAAAATAAATCTATAAATATTTTAACATGCAAACAATTTAAAAAAAAATATATAATTCGTAGTATTTGTGTTGTCACTATGTAAGGCCGCACCAAGGGTGACTGCCATCCGGATGCCAGATTAAAATTGCCATTGACAGGCAAAAAACTCTAGTGAAATAATGTTTGAAAAAACTGGTGATAGATCCAATGGTAGAGGTCCCAAGTCATTGAGCATGTTGTATGCCTTCTCTGGAGGACTCTGCTGTCTACCAAACCGATAAAAATGCACTGACATGGATTGAGGAATTACTGGTGTCTCTGTAGTCTCAGAAAGTCTCAAGTTATATCTGCATGTGAAAGGAAAATGGAAATAAGTCTAAAATCACTATTTTTCAGAAGATTTAAAATTTAATAAACTATTGAGTTTTGGATAACTATAATATAGTATGTTTCTGTGAGGAATTTAGTAATTCAAGGATTGATACGACTCCTTTCTTATTTATGATTAACCATAATTTGGCATATTCATCCCATTTGTAAGACTTATCCTCATTTTCCTTTAGCTCACAGATAGTATGTATATTATGTACCTACGTATAACCAGTTTTGACATTTAGATGGTAATCTGTTTCCAGTTTTGTACCATATTTCATGTGTATAATATTATGTATTTAAATATAATGTCATTGAAATTTATAAATCATATTATTCTCAATTTAATTGATCACCAATAAAATTAAATAAATGTCTTGTTTGTGGTATTATTTCTCAATATTGATGTTATTATAATAATTATTACGTAATAAGGCCATGCACTTATTTACTGTAAGTAAGCTTGTGTCAGTCTTGCGATAAGAAAATGTCATCTTTGATGTCATTGAATATTTTATTTTTGCTTTACTGATTTATCAATTTGTAAACATTAATAATTATTGTGCGCACATTAATTAAAGTGACACAGAATAAAACAGTATATTTCATATTCTGTGAACATAACCAATTTCTGTCTTATAAGAATTATGTAAATTTATCCATTATATCATTGGTCAGAGATGACTTTGACAAAAATGGATGGAATGTAGCTGGTGTTGGCAGTGTCTTAAAATACAAATCGTGATAATATAATAATATGTGTAAATATTACAAGTCTTTACATAAATTAAATAATATGAATGTGTAGATTTTCAAACTTCCATCTTTTTTTTAAGTACCGACTGATGTCTCGTCTTTGAAGGTTGGTCAAAGTGATCTTCACCTTTAAGATGCTGACCGAAACGACGAGTTTACATCTAATGTTGAGTTCTTATGAAACCATAATTGTTTTACAATGATTTCAAACTATACTTATTTGTAAATATCAACAACAATTATCTTATAATGATAGATTGTAGTACTAGAGTACTTTACTTACGTTTACAGTCATAGCCGTCTCCATGAAATCCCTGAACGCACTGGCAAGAGTAGGATCCGGCGGTATTGATGCAGTGAGCTGAGGCGGAGCAGCGATGGTTTCCCGATTCGCACTCGTCCACTTCTATACAGTTGTATTTGTCGGAGCGCGCATACCCCTCTTCACACTGACAAACGTACGAACCAACAATGTTGGTGCAGCGAGTGTGAAGGTGGCAGTGGTGCCCCCACAGCCCTCCCGCTGATAGACATTCGTCCACGTCTGAAAATAACAGCAAATTATTAACGGTATATTCTGCTTCCACCTAAATTCTGAAGTGGATAATGGTTACTAACTTAAAACATGCTCGGTTATAAAATGATGACATGTTACGCAAAGTGGAGTAACTGCTAAACAGTTTTTTTCGAAAACTATTCGATTGTAATTATTGTCAGGTGATAACTGACCTTTCCAGAAGCAAAAATACGCTTCTTAATATTATACTACGACATTCACATTTAAAAAGTGTAGTAAGTACATCTGACCCTATCAAGGAGCTTATTTGCAGTATCTAGTTTTTAATAGAATTACCATTATTTTCTTTCTTACCAAAAGAATTTTTCTTTATAAAAACAGATATACTACAATGCAAAAACTAATTACATCTATTATCTATGAAGTTTTCTTTATACGCCGTTTACACATGGATTTACTGCTGACAGTATGTATTATCGCGGCCATAACAAGAAAATGCATGCGTAAACATGTATTATCCTGCAAGTAGCAAGATAGCATTCATGAATCAAAAAAGTTTGGAAGCATCTGAATTTTCACGTGACAGTTGGGGTTTGTTCGATATCTGCACCTGTGCAGTAGAATGATAGTGGCGAACCTGCTGGAAAAAAAACGAACTACACTGCGCAGACTCATTTTGAGGTTAACCGATTATCACAACTGTCAAATAGTACCATAAAATGACAACATTGCTTCTTGTTTACTCTTGAAGAATGAGATTGGCGAGACAGTCAACACTTTTACATGTAAACAGTTATTATCGTGATACTTTAAAATACACACTATTGGTGCAAGTAAATCTATGCACGTGTACAGGCGCTATTATGGATTTACTATGGCATTTTTTTTCGTTATTGGTGTTTTTAAATGTAAATTACTTATATTTTCAATCTTTTTCATGGGTCCACCTCCAACTGAGACAAAAGTGATGAACTATAAAATTACGTTCTGTTAATTAAAAAATGATATCTTTTCAAAAGATTCAGCGTTTACTTGATGGAAATAGTTTACAAAATGATACAAATTGAAATATAAATTTAGTACAGTGACGCAAGATGTGTATAAAGTAATAGCTGTTAAAAGCATGTTTTCTTGAATTATTTGTAAATACTAAACCAACAGACTCTATAAAATATAAGTTAACTGCATGTAGGTAATGGTATAATCAGATAATATTAATAAAAATATAAGTTTTGGTATTTCAAACCATCTATCCCCATCATCTGAAATATGCTAGAGCCGCGACTAATAATATCACTCAAAATGTTATCGTGACTCGCATGACACGATCACCTGCTTCACACCACATCACATATAGTGCTAAATTGCTGGACGTGCTGGATTAGTGAGATTCTACTCTGACGACTATCAGATGTTTTGCAACACATTTATGTATAGACACAAGAATTAAATATTTTGTCTGCAACTGTTTTCTTTGTTCAAAAATTATTGAAAGTTTCTTTTCAAAGTCTAACTATGACAACCCTTCAATTTCCTTTTTTATAAAAGTAACTCTTAAGCCGCTTAAGTTGACACGATCCGAGTACATTTGGACCGAGCGCACTCGTACGAGACAGTTTCACACTAATTACTCCTATACGAGCTACTCGGACCGTGTCCTACTCTTCCAAGCTAGCTAGTATAGGAGTAATTAGTATGAGGCTGTCTCGTACGAGTGCGCGCGGTCAGAGTGTACTCGGATCGTGTCAACGTGGCTTTAGCAAGGGCACTGTTAGGATGAAGAGCACAATCCAGTTAATTATTCTTTAATCCTTTTGAAAGATTGAGACTGAATTTTTCTTTATATATTTCTCCATTATTCAAAGGAGTAGGTTTTAATTGATAGTGGCATGTGGTTTGAAATAAAAAAAAGATCAGGAAACTTAAAAAAAATGTATTTCATAAAATATTATTAATGGCAACACTTACAGCTAATTTAATATCTGACAGGTTATTGTGCAAATTCAAATCAGTATGGTCAAATTTACATAACTATTGAATGTAATTATTTTTCAATCAATATTAGAAAAAATATATTTATTTACAAATATTATATTCTTTTTAACACTACAGCAGGCCAAGAGGCCTAATAACAGTAGAGTAGTGAAACATAAGTGAAAATAGTAACAGAAGAGAAAGAATTACAAACACATAGGCTACATATTGTGACCTCACCGAGATGAAACCCGGTGCCCCTGGATGAAAGGCTAACACAGGACTACGAGGATTTAGATTCAGTTGGTAAACCCAATGGGTTGAGCAAATAACCAATTCTTGTAAATAATTATTACTGATTCACAAAGAGACTTGTTTTATGTAGGTATTGGTTGTTAGTTCATCACACTAACATTTGGGTGCAATGTAAATTTGTTCCTGTAGCTCATTAGCTGTAGGATTTAAGCCCGGGACCCATGTAACAAAAAGATACCATCTTAGCCTGTGTTTCATGGTGGGTGGAACCAAAAAAGTGAAAAAAAAATATTAAATTATTTTGAAATGAATTCTTGAACGTATTAAATATTGTATACGTAAATCATTCTACAGTGGCACCATAGGCAATTCAAATTCAAATTTATTTATTTTACATATAATCAACATAACAAATTATAAATTTAAAGCGTTCACGACATGACATAAAATAAGTGAAGAATTTTTAAAATAAAAATACAGAGAAATGTGAGTTAATAATACAATAAGTAATAAGATAAGAAATAAAATAAGAAAAGAAATAAAATTCGCGAGTGTATTGAATTGCTTGCGACAATGCCTGTTTCAATGCTAACAAACAATACCACTACAACTGCAAGCCGCGTTTGCCGTACCCATGGTGCCACTGTATAATGATTTACCTATAATAATTATAATAAAATTTAACGAGTTATGGCAGTGTGTCATTTTGCTTGTAATCAATACCTTCGCAGGAAATTCCATCCCCTTGGAAGCCCTGGTTACATTTACAAGTATATTCAGTATTTAGGTTCATGCAGGTTGCATTCTCATGACAGGAGTGGCCCAGGCTGCAGTAGTCAACACCTGAAAATCAAACGGAAAAATATTAAATCACACAGTTAAGTCTCATCAAGTTTTGTAGAAGTCGGAGATCATAAACTATGGCTTCAACGAAATGATATTATCATAGTTGAATTGGTGCTCACTGATTTTGAAAGCTTTTTTTTTTGATTTCTAGTTACATATTTTGGAACTTGACAACACTACTTTTTTCTAGAGTTTATGTTTCCTCTTATTCAACAGGACCCAATGACTAAGGATCATGAGCCGTGACCCTGATGATTCGGACATCTGAGAGTCTTCTCTACAGCTTGCCTCTACACCCATCGGCGATCAGTGGCAGTCAGAGCCTGTCAGTGGAAAACACTTGACAGTATTGATTTGGTCTCTATCTCAAGGGAATTAATACCATGAGTATTACCAGGTTGCCATGTTCCATTATCCCTGTGGACAATATGACAAAAAATTTAAAGAGTCCAGTGCAGGCAAACCGAGGAATCTGTCTCGAATCTAGAGTTCACTGGTGATAGAATTGTTTGTTTGTTTAGCAATCCACTTACAGCACCATATTTCAAATGCATCTACTCTCTGTCTTTCTCTTACATTTACCGTAGAAGTCTTGAAGGTGGTGTACAAATTGGCAAGACAAGACATGTTACTATACGCATGTTAATGTTTTTATACTTCCAAATTGATGACAGCTTCGACTTACCGTTTTTAATGCCGATGTTATTCTAATTCTAATGCCACTCTAGCATCTACATTTGTCAGAGAAATCTGATTGCTCGATATGAGATAAAAATGTTTGGTGACCACATCTAAATTTTCCAGTAGCAGACGGTGCTGCTGCATAGTATTTTTACAATATATAAATATCAGTTATCGTCTCGGAGTTTATGTTTAATACGATTTAAACTTTAAATGTTGTTCATACCTGGGCAAAATTTACAACATTCTCCGGGAACAGAGAATTGGTCTGTAGGTCTGCAAGGCAGAGCGGGGCATTTTTTTTCAGGGTCTATCCTTGTGCAGCCCATACTGCCATCTCGGCACTCGCACTCAACGCACTGCTTCAGGGAGACTTGGTCTCCGTGTTCGTATAAAACTCCCTTCAAAAAACATTGTTCTGGAAGACAAAAATAAAATATATTGAGCAATTAAATATTATAAATTTAGTGTATTTCCTTTTTCCCATTTGGGTGAATTATGTTGACGGACCTTTTTTACAAGGAATAGTTATTAGCTGTTCCCGCAACCTTTACAGTAGATCGAGTGCATTTTGAAAACAAATAATCCAGTATATCGGCTATTTTCAAAATGTGTTTGCCGCTGTATTCCACATAACCGGCTTGTACCGTTTCTTCTTATGCTGTCACATTGCGTTACTGTACTAGTTTCACAATATGATAGTATTTTAAAATAAAAATGCTATAATGGCTACATATTATAAAGAGATTTATAAATAAGTATTTCTTTATGAATATTTGATATTTCTTTTGTTGATGATTCTAGGAATAACTAAAATATGAAGTGGATGAGGTACATTTATTATGTAACTGAAATTTAGAATATTTAAAAACGTGATGTTTGTATTGCTACTTTAAAAAAAAAACTTTATTCATATTGACTGAACTGATGACACCGATGGCTCTAATTTGGAACACAAGAGCATTTCTATATTATATGTTGAAAAGATATATCCACAGGAATGGAACCCCATTATTATAATATTTACTATAACAAATAAAAGAGAAACAGATGGCAATTAATACAAAGAATAAAATAAACAATTTAACTGTTCACCACCAATGTGAAATTTGATTGAACGCTTTGAATATTAATTACAAAAATATGAGGGGGAAAATACTCAGGCATGTTGGGCAGCATTCTCCAGGGTGAAGAACAGGATTCCGGCAATCAGGTGGTGAGCATTCAACAGGTCTACACGATATTTCACCATGCTGAAAGTGGGAACAATAAGAATACCGATTATTAAAACAGATAAATGAAAATAATATTACATTCATCTTCCACATTGAAAGTAGAAATTTTGTAATATTTTGAGAAAAGTATATTTCTCATTCTAAAATATGACTTGATAATATGATTTTTCAACAGAGATCTGTTGACAATATGGAAACACTAATTTCAAAGGCAGTCATGTAAAATCATGTTTTATTTATTAACAACATAAATTACCATTTTTATTATAGCATTTTTGAATGGGAAAGAATGGACTTTGAGATAAAAAATAGTTTTGTGTGTTTAGTAAAATGTTGTGAGTCAATAATTGCAAACTCACATGAAATTTTTACTGTACATATTTTATTATATATGTGGTGGTCAACAACCCCAGGCCTTGTCAGTGTGATTGCAACAGCGCAATAATCAGAGAGTTACACAACTATCGCACATCACCTCATCCACAGTCAGCACATTCTGCAAGTGTGACATACTTCGATGAGGGTCAACATCATCAGACCTTGTCAGCGAAACGCTGCAAAGTTGCAACAGTGCGACAGTCAACATATTACCCAATTGTGACCTACATCAATAATGGCTAGCCGCATTTCATCGAATATTCATTTCGATAAATAGCAAGTCACAGTTGATGGGATATAGTAGTACATCATCGTGCCTCGTACTGAGCAGATTTCACGTGGCAGATAGATACGTAATATATAATATTATTATTATTATAAAATAGATAATTACCACGCAAGCGCATCGGTTGCAGTCTTTTTGCCATGTGGCACCATCGGCGTGTATCGTCCCGTTTATAAAACAAGACTTTTGACAGTCGCATTCTTCTATTCTGCTAATTCTTTCTTCGTTTGCAAGTATCTACAAGAAAAATATACATGAAAAATTAAAATGGTATGGGTCGCCAAGCAAAAACTTTAAATTCATGTAAAAATAATAGAAATAACCATGAGTTTGTGCACTACAATAAATTAGACTTATAAGTTTATAGTACTACAAAAACTTGGTGCCGATTCTGCAATATTTTTAATGTGGTTGAATTGGTAGCCAAAGTAAAGTATTTTGTAGGTTGGCGCAAATGCTTCTCAATAGGTACGTCATACTTGTGGCTGTTACCGATCCTGTCCAGAAGTATCCACAGAAAAAAAAAAATGTCTTTACAAAACTATTGTACGCACAGTGATTGAATATGGAAGTAAACCATGGACACTGACAGTGAAAGTAGCTGGACCGATTGATACCTTTGATATTTAAGTGAGTGATGGCGGGAGGGGGGGGGGTGGAGAATTAGGTTTACTAAGATTTGAAACTCTCCACCTTCGTAAAACTTCTGAGGCTGATCTGGACAGGTCATATCCAATGTTTGTCAGAGACATGGGTATCAAAAATATTCCCAGTTGGGAACCCTGGAGGAAGGACGCCAATCAGTAGTCAAAAAGACAGTGACGGCCTGTGTTGATTGTTTGTCGAAATAATGATAGTTCAACGTACAATGCTACCTCAATAATATTTAAGACACAATATGCAACCGAGCCATACTATCAAAATGTTTCATGTTATGTTAAAAATAGATCACTTTAAACAGTTTTTACTCGATTGCCAAAATAGTGTCTAGATTCACAAGCTCATGGAACCTCCGGCACAGCTCACAGAACTCTAGGATTCTGCGGAACCTGGTTGGGAATCGCTGCTATTGATATATAATTTAGTGTATGTAGGTATTTGTATAATAAAATATTATGTCATTTATATCTATTTTTGTATGTTAATTTCTGTGGGCGAAAGGATGAGGGTGATAAGTCTTAAAAATCGAAAAATGAGTTAAAGATGTCAAATCAACACTAAATTCCATACATTCATACATAGGAGTTCCCATACAAAATGGTCTAAAAATTAATCTTCTTTTGGCTGTCCTGAAAAGTAGTGATTTAAGATTTAACGCCTTCTTCCTTTCGCACACAAATATATATGTCTTAAAATTGTAAATTGTAATGATCTCTCTATGCAATAAATAAATAAAAATTAATATCAACGAAATTAATGAAGAAGCTATTGTATAGGTAGATACCACCAGTGTTTTAAGTGTTTTCTGGATCTTGAATGTCATTTCTAATGATAATAAAGTTATTATGACTCAATTGACCCCTTGATAACATTTGGTAAACTTACCGAGTTAGGTTTAAAATACAACATCTGCCCGACCAGTATGAAAATGAGCATTACCATGAAAAATAAAAATATGTTGGAATGATCTGCAGCCATTTTCTTTTTAATTAATATACAACTAATTTATAAAGTAATTATACACAACTTATCTGGTTATTAGGATAAAATAAATTAATATTGTGTATTATTATTTATATTTGAAGACGTAAGGCAGTGTTTCCAGGTGGCAAAATATTGTCTATTTATTCAATATTAAAATACCTATGTTGATTGGCAATTATATTAACGACATAATATTGTTTTTATTCAGGCAAAATTCATTATGAGTAAAAATAGAGTTTTGAGAAATAGTCTTTGAATTTTAAAAGTTTAATTATGTATGTTCAATATATAGAATGCATTGATATACTACTAGATGAGGAGTTCCCATACAAGTGTCATTTTAAAAATGTACCACAAAAGAAAAAAGAAGATATTACGAATATCGTCTTATAATATTTCCTTGTAGGTATAATGCGTTAGGAACGTTAACATGGATTCCCGAATTTCACCCGTATTGCCATGGCTGTAAAACTAAATTTGCGTTCTTGGAATAGTGACCCTAAGGGTGTCTGCAACCCAAAGCTTGCAAGCTACCAAAAATTCATGTCTGAGCGGACCAATGACATTATTAATGGACGACGCACTCAATACAGTAGCTAGCAAGTAAATTCGCATGTATAGGTAGACGTCACGCAATTTCCATTATGCGATATCACGCATCGGGAATTTATAGCAATATGATCTTTATTGTAATGGCGTTAGAGCAGTGTTTCTAATGTCAATGTTCATTTGAGCGAACCCATTCAAACCGAACCATTCGGCAGACCCAACAAAAAGCATCAGGAATTTATAGCAATATCACCTTTATTGTAATGGCGTTAGAACCGATTATGCCATTCGGCAGACCCGACAATAAAGTGAGTGTCATTTTCTTTTCCAGATGATTCGTCCATATTAATGTCATTGATAGAATGTTACATTCTCCAATCTTGTGAATTATTCGTTGAATAAAAGAAAAATGGTTTATTGAATTATTAGCATGTGCAAGTATGCTATGACTAAAAATTTGGAGTGATTCCCACGTCGGTTTGTAAATAAGGCATTTAATCGATTCTTACCTTGATTAAACACATAAAAACCGATTGCCAACATTATTAACGCAATTTGATAAGCATTTTATGTAAGAACAACTAGTTAAATTCGTCATAATTAAGTAGGATAATTGTAGCATAATTGAAAAAGCACATTGGTGTGGTTACAGGTACAAGTTCGTCGGGTGTCAAATACAGGAGATGTCTTTATTATGTATGTTCAATTTAATCATTGGTCATAGCAGTATTTTTCAGATTCAATTTCCTGAGAAAGGTTTCTCCAATTTTTGCAATATATGTAGAAAATATTTATTCAAATATGCAGTTCAATTTGACAAACCTTCACTGATAAGTCTCGAATGTGAGCAGTTAATTCTTGAACCGTGGCCTGCAGCAGAGAGAACTGGCCGCACGTAGGACATTCAGAATCGAGTCCAGGACACTGTGCTAAATAACCATGAGGTCCACTAACAAGTCTTACATCTTGAAAAGCACCCTGCGTATAAAGAGATAGAAGAATTCATTAGAAGTAGGTTTTCTGCAACAATTGCAATGAGACAAAAAAACCTTTTTTGAACTGGGCGAACGGACTGGTGCTGGGGGTGGTGACTTAAATGGAGGGAGAATTTGTAAGGGGGGAAAGGAGGTATTACGATGTACTTGATAGAATGGGGAAAGTTTAAGTTCACTAGATGGCTGTGATGACTTGTGAGCCACAATATAGAAGTCATATTTCATCACAAATTATTTAGATACATAAATAAAGTTACTGTTGAATTTTAATTAATAAAATTAGTCATAAAATTCCATTATTGTATGTTTATAGTACCCTGTAATTGTGCGGGGCGCACACGGCAGAAATGAGACTTCTTTAAAATGTGTGAAATGAATATTATGGTTTTCTCGATTTTGATGAAAATATAATATTTAAGTTTTATCTACATGTTTCTGTAACCCCATCGAACAAGTAAATATCATTTTAATTAAATTGAGAATATTGGAAACCCTATTTAAAGTCACGTCTGATTTTTAAATTTATTTTATTATTTTCAACCAATGACCAAACATATTATTAAGTTTGATACATGGATTCATCTTTTCACAAACCACACCTTATAATACCTCTGCCCAAGCTTAGAAAATTCTTGTGGGTTAGAAGTATTTTTAGAGACGTTGTTCTGACTGGAAAATTAGTAAAACATTATATGTCAAAGAATTAACAAATTTAAATTGATTGCAGGTAGTTGTTTGTTTGTACAAATTTATTGTTCTCTAAAATTCTCACTGACCAATGGCCAGATGAATATACATAATTTTTTTATCATAATAAGACTAGAGAAATTTATTATTATGTGGATTTGAAGAATGAAAACCAACCTTAAATAAAGAGTGCTTGCTATTCCGTTGTCCCAACCAGAGAGAGAGCTGGGGTAGGGAGAAGTTCCGGTCGGGGGGCGAGATGAGGCGGCGGTAGAGGGGGTGGCAGTCCACCAGGAGCTGGGCCTGAGATCCGGAGACGGTGAGCGCGACGCGGTGCCACTCTCCGTCGGCCAGTCGATAAGGGAAGGTCTCGACGCGAGCGCTCTCCCCGCCCGCGGCTACGTAGTGAAGTCGAATCTCATCCCGCCGTCCACTGGACTGCAGCTCCAGGTACCTGGCGCACATCTCTCATTAGCTTGGCATGGACCGCGTGCCGACCGCGGCGAATATCCCGTTCCGAGGTACATGGCGCCGTCTCACGCGGCCTCGGCTCACGGCTCACAACAGAACATCGCACAACACAGACACGTTCATAATATTAACCATTCATCATTCAAAACAACAACAGAAACGTGGCACAACTGACAGTGGAATATACCGCGGTCGCGTGGTGTGTCGGGTACGAATGGACCGTCCGCATGTGAAATCCGACGAGTCTACATCTCAAGATCGCAAATTATCAATGACGATATTATTATACATAGGGGACGCTCATGTACCTCGGAACGCAACGCAACGCCGCTTCGCCTCGTCCGTCCTCCCTCTTCTCTAAAGCAACGGCCTGACGGAGGGTCTTGACCGATGTCTCGCCCAATCGAGCTACGTTCATACGACTGAATATTTATTATGATTGCAAAATCTACAGCTGACTAAAGAGAGCTTCGACAGTCCTGCCGTCCTCGGATCACCAAAAATGTGAACCGTCAGAACCGTCACAGAAAGCGGATTCTCATGTCGCTTGGAATGCAATTTGCACGCGATTTGTATTTCTCTGTCATGGTTACCTCCTTCGTTCTGAGAATATCTTTGATATTAATAAGACTCTAGTGTTTTCTAATTTCACGTGAGCGGACAATGAATTTATTAATTATTTTCGTCAATTTTTGATTACAATTGTTTGTATTCGGTATGTTTTTCATTTGAGAGGTATAGATCGAGTTGTGTTCTGTCAGAGATGTTGAGAAACATTAAACAACAAAGGAATGCACAGACACCGTACGGAAAGAAAGAAATAAAAATGTTCACTGACGATTATAACATTTAAATATAAAAGCAAAAACCTCCGATCGGATTCACAAGACACTCAGATAAACAATTATCAATGGAATCTAACATAGATCATGTTGCACCATTTTTGCGACAGCAAGACAAACACGGATCAAGACATTACGATGGAACGGGTCGCGCATGCTTCGATCGTTAGGCCGCCATGTGATCGGGATGCTCCTTCGAAAGGCGGGGGGCGGAGTCTTTGTTTGGGCGGGGTCGGTCGAGAGGCTGTTGGATTTGGTGATCATTGCCAAACAAAGGAAAAATGCGATGAGAGTGATAACTTAACGAATAACATAGTTCAGTAACGATCATGCACATAAAGATTCAAAAAGATAATAAGTACTCATATACAAGGTCACATAGACTGGATTAAGGAGGACCATTCCGAGGTACATAACATTCCAAGATACATGATTCTCCCCTATATATATATAATTATATAATATATTATAGTAATGTCAATCTTTTTTTTGGATGGCATTGACGAGATCCACTATTGCATTCATTGTCTTTAGAAACATAATGAGTGGACCGCGTGCACCTAGTGACATCTATAGCTCACCAATATGCGATGTTGAGATTTAGAACTCACCCCAGTCCGCGATCTTACTAGACGCCATCTGAAATCAACAATGGAACATTACATTCCCCCTGCCAAAGGAGTTGAACAATATTTTTTCGTCACTCAAATAAAATTAATCTAAATAAAAATATGAATTAAATTGATTTACTTAGCTTATATTTGATAAAATATTACATTTACATCTAGAAATTATCTAGAAATTAATTGAATTTACATTCATAATGTTTTTAAACTACCTAACTAAATTTTTAAAAACGAATTTATTGAATTCTAGTAAAAATCTCAATAGTGTTCCTATAACCCAATATTTGAACCATTTTTCGAACTATTTAGTATTTTTAATACAAACATAGATGTCGTTGGTGTTATTATTCGGTTGAAAATAAATTATAGGAAAGTGAAAAATGAGCTTACCAAATATTTTTTTATTAAAAATTACAAAAATAGAGAACTATAAAAACAATTTGATCTACATTATCCTATAAATTCTTTAATATTAATCATAGTATAATATTGCCATAATATCATGGTTATATATTATAAAGATATCCATTTAGTGTAGGTACCTATAGAAAAATGTGCTAAAACTTCACATAGCCATAAAATATATTTATGTAGAACAGTAATTATGGTAACTAATAATAAATATATGTATTTTAAGGGGAGTGCAGTGCTATTAAGGGCAACTAGCGACAGCATAAGATACATCAATTTTACTAATAATTAACGTTTAATTTTTTTTTATACATCTATTATTACATAATTATTTTATGGACATTCTTCATCTATGAATTCTTTTGAATATACCAGACAAATCTTTGAATAATAAATTCATAGATTTATTCAATTTTTTATCTATATCAAAATGTGAGTTTTATCTATATAGAATCCAGCTTTGTTATGGTAATTACAACACCAAACACACTTTTTTTAAAAAGAATTGTATAAACTTCTTCAGATACATAGATATTGATTATTTTAAACACTTTTAAATGTAAATTATAGTAAAATGTATTAAATTGCATGCGTCATATTCTATCGCTAGATATATACAGTCAAACTACAAAAGTACTGCACTTCGCCTTAAGTATACCTACTATAAATAGGTAAAATAATTGACTATTACAAGTAACAATACATACTTACAATACGTTAGGTTCATATATCCATATTAGAAATGAAGAACAGTGTAAATATATCAGTGAGTTGAATATAATCAAATGTAGAACTATCGCTAATTAAATATTTTTAGATTTGTACACGCCCCAGGTGCTTGGCCGTTGGATAGTACTTTCACTGCTGACTAGTTAATTCCCACATTTAATTATCATGCTAATTGCTTCACACCAGGACTGTCTTTAGCAGTGACCGAGTTGTGGTAATTAACTAGTCAGCAATGAATGAGTTAATAATGTAATATTTTTTGTTATATAAATACGTATATTAACATCACATGTCAAAACAGTTAACCCAAAAATTATTTAAAAATAAGTCGTCGAGTCACAAAATCCGCTCTAGAGATTTTTTTCTACTTAATAAAAAATTACAAAAAACGGTTTTCTTTTCATACATATTACTTACGTCATACAGAATTTAATTTTCTCATCATATTTACTGACTTAAGACGTTCATTATAAATACTTCAATTTGCAGGGAAACATCTTGTAATTTAAAAAAAAGAAAGTTGTTCAGAGCAGCGTATCTATTCTATACTCAAGACTGCTATCGGCGGCTATCAAAGGTAATTTTAATTTTTTTTTGTATTGAAGTATTACAATTTTTACAATAAGTTACTTGTAATTGTTACAATAAGTGCTATGTTTCAACAGCACCTCTCTTGGCTGTGCTAACTTTTAGAGTGAGATAGACAGTTTTGACTGTTAAGATGGCTAACTTATTGTAACAATTATAATACCTCAATACAAACATATTATGATAAACTACCCTTGATATCCGCCGATAGTAGTTTTGTGTATAGAATAGATGCGCAGGTTTTGCTACTTGACGACTTAAATAAAGCTTCTAAGCAACTGTATATAATTATGAATTATGATAAAGTGTTGAATTATGAATAGGTGTTCTACGTTTGATTTTATACAACATTCAGTCAAAAGTTATACCTAACCATCTTCTAATGTTAAATTCTTGTCTCGTGTTGCAAAGATAATTTTGACGATTTGATGTAGATAATTATTGTATTAATAATATGTCGACCTTCTTAAAAATAATGCTTATTTAAAATAAAAAAACTTTAGATATAATTTCATGCATTATATTTTATTCAAGGATGGAAGTAGACATGCAAAGCAAATCAAGCCGATAAATTAAGCGAATCTCATTGAAAAGCTGTCTGAAGACTCATCAGAAACACTGAAATTATTAATGGTAGTGAATTGGCGTCTATTTACCTGTTAAATCCGTGTGAAAATGACATAATAGTTCCAGAATTGGCTTGGTCTTGTCTCAGAGCAGCTAACAATGTAAATTCTGGTGATCTTCGCAGTAAGTCGACTGCTTTCGCAAACGCTTGTGTAGGAACTTGTAGTTCTCGATAATCTCCTGCAATGGGAACACCAATAATATGTATGAATAAAATATTGCAAAGCATTGAACACAAACAGCTAAATAACCTGCGATCCCCCAGTAACCCCTTATGGGGGCAGGCAGACCATGCGTTGCTTACGGACGACAAATAATTAAGAGCGTACTTCATTGAAACGGCAAATAATTTTCAACAGTAGGTACGACGAAATTTCGCACTCGTCGCCTGGACTCGTCAATCGGAGACCGACAGTCGAGGTGTGCGCACGTCGATTTGTTTTGTCATGGCGTCGTATGAATATATTCTTAAATCACGTAAAGATGATTAAAAAGCTTTACGTATGTACTTGAAAAAGAAAACATGTCAATGAATATACTATTATTATTAGTAATAGAACAATAAACATAACATTAAATGGACGCATGTTGAATTTTTATGACAAATTATATTTCGTTCGGCACGCGTCATTTGCACAATCCGCGCATCGCCTAGCCACAATATTTCCTCAACTGAAGTATAGCCTTAAGGAATGAATACTACTATCATTACAACTTTTGAAAGCAGTGATGGTTTTCCTTTGGGCGAACGATGCGGTCGCTTTCTTGTGCCGGGTACTTAATAGCAAGCCGTAACTGTAACCGTGGCAAATACAGTAAATAGTATGGATGCTGAATAATTAGTTCGCGAGTCTAATAAATAATTATTTCGCATCTAGAGTTGGTTACAGTATCTGGAACGGTTACAGTTACGGCTCGCTAATGAGTACCCGGCTTTAGAAAGTACTGACATCTTAAATTACAAAAATCACAATGAGGCCTCCAAACTTGTCAGTGCCTCAGAAATTAGGTTTTGTAGAAATTCTCAGTAGATGATAATTTTTTTCTAAGTTTTTGTTGCATTTGTCAGTTAAAGCAGAGGCGCGTTTCCCTAACGCCATGATGCAACTGATTCGTGAGAAAAATTAAAAGGGGGGCTCTGAAGAGTTTAAACCTGCCACTGAGTTATTAAAAAAATATATTAAAATTTGAAAAAAGATGCATATTTCTCACAAACTGAGTGGAAAATAGGTATTGCCCAAAGCATAACAAAATCCCTGCACAGTAAGGGTACTAATAGCTCTTGATTAGACGTAAAAATTATCTAATTAAGTAGGTAGATACGAACAGTAAACAAATTTAAAAAAATGTACCCCTTATGTGTATTTGATATCGATTTATTTTTAATGTACGCATGCATCTATAAATATTAGGCAGAGATCGGCTACTAAATTGGTAGGTATTTTGCTGTAAGTATTTAACTATTTTTGGATTATGATTTGTATGAAAGGAGACTCTTTCAATTAAACATGAAACCATGGTTGTATAATTTATACAATATAAAAATTGTACGAAAGCATGGATTTATTTGGAAAATAAAAATTAGATTGTTCATTTTTTTTTTATAGTAGGGGGCCTCAAAATCAGCCAGTGCATCGGCCCTCTACGTCACTAAATGCACGACTGAGATTAAGATAGTGAAATAGATAGTTCACCTAACAATTTTGGATACAATTTGAGACTGAAATGAGGCGAAGGGGGGACGGTATTCTAAGCCTGCGTAAAGACGTCACTGGACCACATTAACATAAAAAGGCATTTTAATACGGCAAAGAAAACATTTATAAAAATATATGTAAAAAAGAAAATTATGCATATTGTATGAATCACATTTTTATCTTACTTCGTCGCTTTGAATTCACCATCATACCATTTCTTTCACTCTGCTTTTAGATGTGGATTTTTATCAATAATTAAATAGGAAGTAAGGCCAGGGTGTGCTCCAGCATTTCCTCAAGGAATTCAAATTAATATAAGTACATAATAATTTTGAATTACATATATAGAAAATTATGTTATGAGTTAATTTTTATTTTGAGAAAAAACACTTATATATTAATCATATCCAGTGAAAGTGTCAGAGAAGCAATTAGTCCAATTCCGAAGAGATTGTGGAAAAATGTACAACTTTCTCATGTAATTGGTTCCATAAAATGTGTTCGAATATTAAATATTTGAAAGTCGATGGATGTAAAACAAACGTCAAAAAGTGTATTGTTGTTTTAATTTAATAAAACGCATTTTTTTTGTAATACTTATTCCACTTTAAATCAATAGATTAGGACCGGTTTCGTCCGCCTCAGAGGGACATTTTCATCTCGTTGAAAATGTCGAAACGACGGACGAATATCGGAAGAAACCGGTCCTAATCTATTGATTAAAAGTGGAATAAGTACTACTACAAAAAAATGCGTTTTATTAAATTAAAACAACAATAAAATGCAGTTCCACTATGAATTGACAGTTAACAAAATAAAAGAAATCAAAAAGTGTACTTTAAAATATTTATTTATCAATGGGTAGGTATAGTAAAGTTAACGAGGCGTATTAGTAATCTGTAAGTCTATTCTATGCACAAGGCGGCTATCGGCGGCAGATTATCATAATTATGTTATATATTGAGGTATTATAATTGTTACTATAAGTTAGCCGTATAAACTGTCATAACTGTCAATCTCTCTCTAAAATTTAACACAGTACCAAAAATAACGTTTAACGCACGATGGCCGAGCGGTTTACACGTTGGCTTATTTATAATTTCGTGGATCCCAGATTCGAATACTGGGTCTGGCAAATAAACATATTGTTTTTCAATTTATGTTTGGAGTCAGAGTAATGGACCTAATAGGTTAAGCAAGTGGCTAACTTCCATTTCTCGTAAAAAGAAAAATCTGTTAATACGAACCTCCACTCTGTGGAGTGGAGGCCCATATGATCTTATTAGGATCGAACATAGTCAAAAGAAAAAAAAAACGTTGGACGGTGTATTGTTGCGGCTTAAATAATTTTAGTTTACACCAGTCATTCCTGAACTATGTAGTAATCATAAATCATTTAAATAAATGGTTAAAACCATGAAATAAAAATATATTACATAACTAATAAGCATCTACATCATTTCGAACCTTAGAATTTTTGAATGTCATAAAAAAACATTCATGAAAATCAGTGCAGTGAGCTTAATACTTTGGACGCTGAAGACGCACCTGGCGCGTAATGACTAGGCGGCCGATCGATGTAATTAACGTGCATTTTAAAGGTGCTAATTAAAAAATCATTATCTACTCAGCAGCGAATGCGTTAATGGAAACAATTGTTAATCTCGAGAAAATTTCTAACTAGGTTTTATTTTGAATTCCGTTAATATTGGCAATCTTTTATCATTTTTGTTTTTCAAATACGCTCAATTTTATTTATTCTCATCAGAGGCCATTTTTCCGTGAACAGAATTTGAGTTTTTTACGAGCTGATTTTTTTTCACTGCGGTCATCACAAGTATTTTTTGAGAACCACTGATCTAGTTATTATGTCATTGGGCGTATGACGGGGACTACCCTACCCTATGGCAATATACTTTGTCGCGACGTAATATTTATCGCGCCAAATACACCCGGAGGAATACATCAAACAATAAATGGAAGGGTAGGAAGCAATTATTATTAGCAAATGATCATTGTTATTTTGTAGATAGAAGGGTACCATAATGTTTGTTTTAGCGCCATAAATGTCAAATAAAAGGTACCACCTTGAATGGTACCCACGGTGACGTAACTATTATTTGCCAAAATCTCTTTCCCCCCCCCCTGCGAACATTTCGATTGTCTCATTTGTAATAACGTCTCTGTTCTGGCAGAACACACTAACTGGAGAATACTAGTTTTGAGTAATTTGACTTTGAAGTTGTTAAAATGTTTGAAATAATGGCCTATCATGTGAGTTTATTAAGTAATCGTAAAAAGGATGACTTTAAAATAAAGACTGTTTATTTATTAAGAAGGTTTCCAGACGGTAAAGTTTGAAATAAGTAACATTTTGGTACTAACTCAATATGTAATTTTTTCGAATTCGTGTCTTCTGCCAGAACAGTGACAGTAGGTACCTAGCTCGACAGGATTTTTTAAACATTCTGTATGATATAATACCTATTTGCGTCATTCATGGTTGTTTGTTAACTTAATCGATTTTTGGGTTGTCACAGTGTGCTTCTTCTCTTCTTCAACGTGTCCGAAACGTCAAGGAAAGAAGGAGGAAGAAGACGGGTATCACAACCCACAAATTGATAACGATCATGTATGATTGCCAGTGACGTCCCGTGGCGGTAGGCAGATTGAGCGTCGCTTGGGAGCGGCAGTTACTCAAAGGGCGGCAAATCGAGGGGAATCATTTGGTATATTTAGAAATAGCTACCTAAGTAATAACAAAAATATCTTTCCATTAAAAAATCAGCTCACTGGTTGGAAACAAAATGTATTAATTGATCGTAGTATATTCTTGGGTTTTCACCGTGTCTCCTTCTTCCTTCTTTACAGCCTCAAACATTATGTATTAATTGACATAAAAGATTTAACAGTACATACTGTATTTTTTTTGTCGGATTCGCGATGTCTAATGTCTAGTTTACTTCCGTTGCCCATTGGCGTCATTGGTGATATTGTCACTTTGGTGGCATTTTGTCTAGGGACGTAACTGATGATTGTGGACTCCCTGGTCCGCTATGTAGGTACATGTTATAAACTTTGTACTGATGAATAGTATTTTCTTTGTGAATTAGTGTGCGGTTTCACAATAATATAACAATTAACCACGTTAAATACGTATACGGAGCATAAATATATAAAAGTGAATTTGAAACTCAGTGCACCGCGATTTCCTAACTATCGACTCGTGTGGCACCAAACGACATGACGTAATTGTGACGTCAGCCAATACACGCCCGAGGCATGCCGCCCAGCGCGCAGTGCTCACCGTAGATATTATTACGATGAAATACCTATATGTGTATGGTGACAATGAATGGCGCCGCTGTCTGAGTAGCGTTATTTTCTCGAGTGCTATTATCACTCCGGCAGTACGTCACAATGATGTCATATGACGTCATGTCGACCGGGAAGCTTGCACTCGCAAGTTCTAACATAGGGCCGCAGTGTCGGAAATGCACGTTAGAAGAAACCGAGTGCGGGATGGTGTCTGTGGGGAGGGCATGTCGAGATAAATGACCGCATACATTGTCCATTTCGAACACGAATTTAGATTATAATACCAATGCAGCTATAACTGCACGTGAAAGGACTGACTAGGTATGCAGCCAAATGAACCTAACCATGTATTTAGAATTTTTTAATAAGTAATTACAACAAATCTTGGATAGTAACGAAATGTGAAAATAGATTGACAACGATAGCAGCTATAAACAATAGTTTCTAATTGCCATATTTTAATACACTAAAGTTGAAAAAAAAAAAAAAAACTACACACATTCAGTGTTAACAAACACCGGTTTTTGCTGGGGTAAAATACTAGATTCGCTGGAAAAAAAACATTTTAATGCTTTTTGTAGTAGCTCTTTCGGGGGAAAATATGCGGTAGAATCGAAACAATCTTCTCTTAACATCGCGGTGTGGAAGTATCTATGATTCATCAGTAAAGTTATCAGTAGCAAAATCCATTTATTGTAGGGGTCGTCTTGAGAGAATCTTTAAAATTTCTTCTTAGGAAGAAAGTTTTTTTTCAAATGCACGCAAAAACCCATAGGCAATTAATTTATTAGTTAAAATATAATACAATACGCAGTTAGTATTTATTCCATATATTATAATAATAATCAGGAAAGGTGTTGTCCTCTTCTATGGGACATTGTTAGATGATAAAAATATACAATATAACAGCTATTTCTATTAACAAAGTAGGTAATTACAATAGGCCACGCGCACATAAAACATATTATCTGTGGGTGCGACCCAGCAACCCGCAGGTGAACATCCCACAAGTGGTTATATTTTCATGCCAGCTGTTCATCATTAGAATCAAATTCCGGAGTGTCAGGATATCGGGAAGATGCCCGGGAAAGTACGGGGGTTGAGGTGCGGTAAACAGGTAGGGTACGAGCGAAAATCAGTGACGCCAGCTAGATGCAGACTTTCGAAACTCCGTAACGAGTCGTATCTGGCTTTCGTTACATTTACACATAGCATAAAGTTCAGTGCATGTACGTGACAGCGAAGAACTACGGACCGAGAAGAGTGGAAGGAGCTAGGGGAGGCATTCATTCAGTAGTGAATCGACCCTGACTGACACATACCATCACACATTACAAATAATAATATAATCAAAATTAAATAAATACGTAACTTCCACCCTGTGGTAGAAAAACGATAAGTACTAAAATATAATGTAATTAAATATATTCTTTCGCCAATTTAAGTAAATTTTACTTACGAAAAATTATAAACGGTATAATACATAAATTTTACACTTTAAATGGTGTTATAAAATGTGAATGAATAATTTAAGTTAATAAAGTTATTTACAACACAAGCGCAAGTGCATTTTATACATGAATAAATTTCAATGTCGCGCAGGCCTCAATGAATCCAATATCATGAATAAATTCTGCATTCATTGGCCCAATTCGAAGGGCGAAATTGCAAAGTGACGCAATGTAGTAAAGTAAAGTTGTCCTCGACATACGCTATTAATAATTGATATTTATTCAGCCGGCTGGATTAAATTGCCTGGAAAATAATCACCACAAAGGGTTTCACACTCCTCACCGCCCCTGCTGCAAAGGGTAGGGGTAGTGTAGTGCTGTACTGTACACTGTATCAAATGTTATTGCAAAGGGAGGGAGTAGAATTATAGATGCATTCGACTTAAATTACTTTATCGCTGGCGACACGCTGACAGAGCGTTTTAATCAGATTGTAAGAAAAGCTTTCAAATTTTCCGCTCCTTTGTTATTGTTCAATTTCGTTGAAACCCTTAATTTGAAACCGAGCCACTTTGATAATAATGCAATTTATCCAAAACCATTCCACTTACACGATCTTCCTACCGTAAGATGAAGGGATATTACTGTCTTTTATAACTAGGCATTCTAGACGCAGTTGCAATTGGCTAATTAAGCAAATATATATATATATACATATATATGTATGTACCTATGTATATTGTATATGTATACCATGGCCTCTACATCCTGACGCGGGCCCTCAGGCCAGGATTTTTGGCAGGCCCCTCTACCTATCGTTAAGGTTAAAGGCAATCTGATGCTCTACAGTGGCGTTTTCCAAATGGTGTTCGAAGTCAAATAAAATTCAGTGTATTTTTAGCTTATTTTATACACATTATGGAGTTGTCGAGTATCAACACACATCAACCAAAATTGGATCAGGTGTAACATAGTTTTTTTTACGATTAGAGTAAATTTAAGATGTGTTTATCTCGTTTATCTGGTGGACCCGCCAGCCGGCCTCCCCTTGAGCCCGGGCCCCTAGGCTAGAGCCCTGACATGTATACACACAATTCTAACACATATCTGCTTGAAAAAATAAATACACACAAAATATTACTACCGAATGACATATACATATGAACCCACATTATCGGCAATACGGGCGGTGATCTTTACCAATCAAACTACCGATCATTGATCATGTCGAAATTTAACTGTAATATTTTGAAATTATATCTAAGGATATGCGAAAGAAATATCTGATAATTACTTGTTAATTTGTTTTTCAATGTGTGTCTGATTCAAAGTAATGAACCAATTGGTTGGTCATAATTCCTCGTGAAAGACTTTTACTGTTGGCGATTCATAATATGCTCCGCTTAGCGGCGACAATGGTAATTTACATTATATTAATTGTTATAGATACTCGTATGTCTATAATCCGAAATAAAAATATTTAAATGTACAATTTATTTGTATTGTAATTGTTTTGGTTAAAATAAATGTAATTCTTTCAGCAACCCTGATTAAGAAATTTTATGTCAACTCTTCTATCAAGCAGTAAAATGTATTTTGGAAAAATTATAAGGAAGATACTAATAATAGTATGTATCTACTTACTTGTAAAGTTATGTTTAACATAATATGGTATGAACATTGAAGTAGCGAAGTGTGGAGGTAAGCCGTTAAGATCCGCCATAAATAGTGCACATTAAACTTTGTTAGTCATACGTAGTTGATTTTATTGAACTATGACAACAATTTACAAATGGTATCGGTTAGTTTTTAAATAATCAATTAAACCGTGCCTAAACCAAACTATAATAGTTTTGGTATATTTTTGGCAGTATGAAAAAATTATGCACACTTTTTCATTCATACTTATTTGGATTAAGAATAAATATTACACATATTGTTGGTTGAAAACAAATACGTATGACTAACAAAGCTTAGTCTGTACTATTTATGGCGGTTATTAACAGCCGACCTCCACCCTTCACCACTGGAACATAGCTTGGGTAACTACAACTAAAAAAATCAAAACTATTACAGACTCGATAACTTGCATTATTGAAATCCTAGGATACAATAGTTTATTATTACAATGTTTTTACAACGTTTTTATTGGCTCGTATTCTTGTTTGTCCGGTGGTTGTTTGTCCAGTACAAATCTTGTAATCGATTTTTAGCTAACTTCCCGACTAGCTTGACATTTGAAACTTTTAGAATATATCAGAACACGTTGCCAATGCATTCTTTTAATACGTTTAGCCACCTTTAAGCAGAATTGAATTCATTTTCAGTTAATTCTGTTTTGTATGGAAAGTTATTTTAGAAAAATCCGTAAAAAGTAAAAGACTATTATTCGTTGCTAAGGGGGTGGTCCTAGCAACTAAATTATTAATATGTAGGTGCGTTACTATGGAAATCAAAATGACATTTCAGTATTCCATATTTGATTGTTTGTTTTTTTATTTACTTCATATCAAGTACAAGTTTGAGCATATTGAACATAATAATTCAACAGAAAATTTAAAAACGTGGTATATAAAAAGTTCTTTTAATTAATTATAATTCTGTAACTCACACGACACACGGATTCCTGGTAAAATGTAGGTAGGTATTTCCGAAATTTTTATCTCGTAGGTTGGTAGGTTCCTTTTTGATATTTTCGATACGATTAAAGCAATAAGATAAATTACACTAGTATACCTACATTAAATCATAAAAAATGTTAGTTTCGATGAGTACGAAATACGTATCTCAGTTTCTTGAATATCTATTTTATGAAATAGAACAATTCGGAGACGACAGAAAAAATAATAATTTATCTAAGTTGAAGATTGTTTGGATTGTTGTAGAAACAAAGAATGCGAAGAGAGAGGCCGACTAAAAAAAATATTTGCACGATCTGACACAAAAGAGACAAAGGGTAAACTGTGATTGTTATTGTTTGTGCTGTCATTTGGAAAATGAGAAATGAAAATAATATAAGAAATGATGAATAGCGGATGATTACTCAAGATAACGATGGTAGAATTAATCTTGTTTTAATTGTTTAATCAAGGTTTTGTTTCCTTGCAAACAAATCGTTTCATTAATTATTTCAATTACAGGATTTTTATTTGACGTTCTGTGTTTCAAGATCTTGCAATCTTCAAAATGGCGTCAGTGAAAAACTTTTGTTGGAAAGATTTGCATAACTATAAAAAAACAATCTGTGCGTAACAGTTACTTTTAACTTTAAAACAGTTACTTTTAACTTTAAAAGGAATCAGCTTCCCCAATTCAATGTAGCTTTAGAATATTCTGTAAAAAGTTTTCTTTGTAAACGGGAGATTTTCAATTCTGCTCCCACATTTAATTCTGGCGATATTAAAACGAATAAAATAAAAAAAAGTATTTTTCAAACTCACAACTTGATAGTAAATTGAAATAATTTTAATTGTTTACTTACCCCAGTTTTTTGAGCTGGTAATCGAAAAAAATTGTTTAAGATTTCATGTAGGTACTCGTATGTAAATGTGGGGTATTAATTGTAATTTTGTTGTAAGAGGAGTGGGGAGTATTCATACAATGTTTTTGCCACAACGTATATATTTTAATATAATATATTTTATACATTATTAATTGTTTAGTGTAATTTTTCATAGATGTTTTTTTTGTAAATCACCTTTAACCAAATAGTTAATAAAATGTGAGATTTGTGATTATAAATATATGTTCAACCTCATCCTCTCTAAACTTTTTGCGTGTCACCGTTAAGGGGGGACATGCTCAGCGTAGTTCAAAATAGAACTTTTATTGCATTTTCAAAGCATGATCCTGGACATTCCTTAAACGTTGTAGATAATCTATGTATATAATTTTGAAGTCTTATTATCCTCTATATTTATTTTAAACATTTGATGACTGCATAAAGTATTTTTATTACATAAAATAGTATTCTTTTAAACTTCTCGCTCTAATGTTTTAGAATATAGTCATATATCAGTACATACATGTGCAGTGGTGTTAAGATTTTTACATTTATTATCATGATTATCTTGACATATATGATCTTACTCCCTAGTTCATTTATCGTTTGTCAATTTATGGCTACGGCCGTATGTTGTAGCTTAACCACTGGGGAATGCCAAAAGAAATGGCGTATTTCAAAAAAACACTACCTTATTCTTAGGTCAATAATTATTATAAAGCAATCATTATTCATAAGATGTTTATCACACTTAAATGGTCAAAAACATAGCTTATAATGAGTATATTTATAATTATCTTCAAATGTGTTAATATTGACCACTTTTTGAATAATAAAATGCCTAATTATTGTCAAATTTGGGATCACAGAGATTATCAATATAATTTTTTATCGTAAATATTTCACTATAATAATGTCAACATAAATTATACTAATGGTTTTATAAATGCGTTTAAAAATTAATACATGTAAACAATCTTAACACCACTGCACATGCATGTACTGAAATATGACTATATTCTAAAACATTAGAGCGAGAGGTTTGAAAAAATACTATTTTATGTAATAAAAATACTTTATGCAGTCATCAAATGTTTAAAATAAATATAAAGGATAATAAGGCTTCAAAATTATATAAATAGATTATCTACAACGTTTCAAGGAATGTCCAGGATCATGCTTTGAAAATACAATAAAAGCTCAATTTTGACCTACGCTGAGCACGTCCGCCCTTAAGGAAACACTGCACTAGATGAACGGACTGTGTTAATTAACTATTATTAACGAATAAATCAGAATATTATGTTATTATCATAATCCAATAAATTATTAATAATCGTCCTCGTATAAAGGATAATTTCAATTATGTCAAAAACAAAATTAGAATCTCGTCGCATATTCGCTTCCTACCATGGATCGTAGATTGGAATCCCGAGTTTAGCAAATTCACATGTTGTATCTTCAATATGTGTTTGTATCCAAAGCAAGAGGTTGAGCAAATAGTTAATGAGTACCGGATCTACACTAGTTTATAGAGCCAATGTGGCGATGGCGATTTGTCTCAAGATTCCAATATAATGTAAAGATTTGATTGACAAATCATCTTATGTTAACTATTTATGAAACTGTTTACTACAATGTTATTCATCATCTAGTTTTAATTAATTACGCCGCGTATATGTAGACTGCTTACCTAATAATAAGCCAAGCAAAGAATAGCGTAATTTGATATTCACGATAAGGTTCTATAAATAAATAATGCCTTTAATTTGTTTTAAAAGTATGTAAGCATTAGCTTTCTGAATTATCTAAAATGTACTGTGTGTTCATAATAATAGATATGTGGAATTGATTATATCATCCCCTCGTATAATTTCCTACAAAGTGGCACTCCCTTTAACAAAAAGCTCCAGTTGCTTTTCTAGCTTTTCTCAGATACAGCGTGTTTTGAAATATAAACAGAATAAGCATGTTTTAATACACACTAAGGTGGAATTTCATTGTGATAATAATTTATTTTATTCAACGAATAATTTACAAGATTTGGGAATGTAATATTCTTTATACTGAACATACATAATTTGAAATCACCAGAGATATATCTGTTATACCAGAGGTAAAATTGTAACTCAAAAAATCGTGAAATGGAGTTATTGTTATATTTTTACTTCATTACTTATCCTGCATACGTGGTAAACAGCTATAACTCATATTACCCTTATTATAAAAGTTAAAAATTAAAAATGTCATTGTAACTCCATAACTATTAGAGGTAAACAACAGTAAGGCGTAAAACCCACTTAACGGAGCGAGTGGGGCTCTCGCGCAAAATTTCACAAGTGGCGTGTAAATCATCGAAAATACAACGTAATCAAATACGCCAGCGCACACTGGATTTGACGACGCTTTGTGCCCGCCTGCCCCATGAGTCACTGTTGTGTCGCTTTTCAGCCGGACGAATTAACGAAAATACAACGTAGTCCATTCATTGAAAACGGCAAGCAAAATCACGCTCCTCGAAGCGTCGTCGATAGACGAGCGAGGAGCCATTATTTTAGAACAGCGAACTCTTTGTTTATATATTGCGTGTCCGATATTAATTACAAGCCCCGAGAAATTTAATAATATTTTTATTGCTTTGTTATGAGAGACGCTGATAATAATAATTATTTTGTGCTCCTTGAGCCCCTTATTACATAGCTGAAGGGTAATGCGCGGGTGGGAGGGGGCCTACTCAGTAGTGAGCGCACCGAACGCTTTTTTTGTGGGCTTTATGCCTAAGAAGACATACAATTCTTTTGATGAAACTTATAATCGAACTACAGCGGTAAACAAACAAAAAGGTTTTGATAAATAGATAAATTTTATCTTTTTCCATTCACGAATGCCACAAGTTGAATGTTCCAAAAATCACAAATTCGTCTCTCCTGTGAAGTTGTCATGTTGGATTTACCGTAGTTTACCTCTGGTATACAGATAGTATATACTAGAAAAGATACGACGCTTGATGGGACTCATTGGATTCACGTCAATGCAGCGCTCGAAATGGAAAAGTTTACAAACCAGAGCGCTCGACAAATTTTCTGAAGATATTTACATAGTCATCAAATCGTATGTGTATTTTATAAAAATAAGTGTGTCAGATTTTCTATTCTATGGCCTATCTAGCTCAGACGGTCAACATATTTTTTCCACGAGACTTTACTTTATAATTTTACAAATTTCACGAGCCGGAACGGTGCTCCGGTGCGTTCCGTTCCATTTCGGGCCCTGCGTCAATGTGTCGTACCTATTAAGCTATAGGAGTTCTATCTAATTCCGACGAAATGAACTAGTAGTATTTACATGAAATGTTTATCAAATTTCGTTAATTTTTGGCTATCGGTTTTAAATGAAGGTGTTAATTAAGTGTCCTAATTATTTACTAACGAGGTTCGGATCACTACAAATTTTAGTGTACACATCGGTCGTCGTATTTAAAAAAAGATTTTTTATACTAGGTATTTTCAAATTATGTATATTGAATTTTGTAAGTATAGAAACCGAAATTAATTAATATAAAAATACACTACTGTAAAGGTACAGTGCGACCATGATAAAAAAAATGGGAATCAGAATCAGGTATTATTTATGTATTACAGGGTTTCATTTACAAATTTCAGGCATTGATCCTAACCAACAATTTTTAAAGACAGAGCTGGAAGGACAGAGTTATGAAAAACTGAATAAAATTATCAAAGAAGTCAAGACTAGAAACCTTGCATACTTTGGACACTTCATCCGACATCCCGAGAAACATCAACTTCTGCATATTAATCTTCGTGGAAGGTTTCCGGTAAGCGAGGTCTTGGCTGAAGAAGAATGGCCTGGCTCAAAAACTAGAGACTGGTTTGAGTTCATCATTCAATCCATATCAAGGGTAAAATGAGCCAATAAAGAATATCGTCAAACTCCTGTAATTAATGTCATAATACGCAGAAATCATATTATTTTCTATTGCTGTTAAAAATCCGTTTTCTTTTTATCTACACAGTAGTTATATAAAAATAATAACGAATCAAATTAAAAAAGGCACACACAACAAAACAATAATAAAAGCTTCTAATCGTATGACTCCGCTAAGCTCACCCTTTCTAAAGAGTGTTAAATTTCACAAGGGATGATCCTCCTGGGTGATCCGTGATGCAACTTGCAAATAGCCCCTGGGGTTATCAGTGACGTAAAACCATTTTTAATAACAAGTTAATAAATTGCCCGTTTATATTAAGCAATAAAAATAAAGACATGTTTATGATAATAATACCTACATATAGGTCAATTCTTAGGGGTCTTACGCACTGTCGACTAGTCTCCGGCAACACAAACATAGACCCCATCCAAACCAACCCGCCCCGCACCACACTCTGTCTTAATCGAGCGTATCACGAGGCCCTACGATTGGATGTGAAGCACCAGCAGTTTTTTGCGCCTGGGAATGTCTCAGGAGCAGATGCCTAAAACTGAGATCACTACGCTCTCGGGTGAGCTTTGACTGAGTTTACTGAAAGACGTAATTCAATAAAAAGTGCCATGGGAGAGAAAGGCACGGAGATATAATAGAAATAAATGAATTTAATGATAATATAAGATACAAAAACAAAGCTAAGTTGCTATTGCCAATGACAAATATTGCCAGAAAAAACGAGGTAAAACAAAGTAAATACGCGCGTGTTTGCGGTAACCAGCCAAACTTTCTGGTTGCCGAGGATCATGTTAACAGTGCGTAAAAAGCATTACCCCTCCTTCACACGCAGCGAAAATTATCGTGCGAGCATTTTTCATCTACATGTCATATTCACTGTGTGTGTAACGGGGGTTGTGGTGATGAATAAGCATTTAAGGTTATTATGTGTGTTCTCTATACAGTTCACTGATTAGGAACGAAGGAATGGAAGTTTATTGTATTGAGATACTTGATGAGGTTTATTATCGGTGTCTGAATTAGTGCAAAACCATAGATTTTTTATAAAAAAAATAATGTGATTAACATTATGTCATTATGCTTTAATTTAAAATATTAATTTATGGAATATAACCACCGACCTGCATAGTGCATACTAGAGATCCGCCATATAGTGTACCATAGATAATTTTTCCATAAAAGCACCGCAGCAGTAGAGCACAGAAGCAAGCAGTAGTAAGATACTAGTTTAACATTAAAATTAAAAGAAAAACCCATACTTCCTATAATATGTATTGGTTTGTAACCGCTTCTGTTGGTCCCGAAACAGAAGAGACTAAAAGCTCAGAGAAAAACTTTTATGTAGCGGCCAGTAAAGGAAAAAGTTGCAGGGGTGGCACGCCCCAAAGCTTTCGGGGGATTAAGGCATTAAACAAATATTACGAGAGGTGAGGCGTATTACGATTTATGAGTGGCATCCCCTACTACCGATGATGACGTTTCATTTACACCCTTAGCAAGATATTTAAGGGTGCATTTTAGAAGAAACAGATTTTTATTGCTTCCGTTAGTCCGCCAAAAGTTCATGATTGGTAGTATCAAACATCAATGGCTGAGTGGTTACACCTCAGGCTTATAATGTCGTAGGTGTCAGGTTCGAATTCGCGTCTGGGAAATTCACATATTGTTTTTCAATGTGTATTTGGATCCAGAGTATAGTATATATATCCAGAGTCCTAATAGACTGAGCAAGTGGATAATATCCATTTCTCGTAAAAACCAAAATCTATTAATACAACCTCCACTCCGTAAAGGGCAATATGATCTTTATAGGATCGAACATTGTAAAAAACATCTACAAACTAATTTTGATAGCTGAATTTTGACCAGGCAAACATTTAGTAGTGTATACGTATCAGGTTCAATATATAATGTCTATAGTTTGTATTAAATCAGTATTTTAAAATACCTAATATTATATTAAGTATATTATTATATTTTTTTTAACCTCAAAATACAAACTTTTGCCTTCAAAATAGCTGGGTAAATTGATAACACCGATTTTTTAAAAATTACTACGAGTAATCTAGTGGGAAACAGTTTCAGATGGTTAGAATCACTAATAGAACAATTACTTTTTTCTAATGAATTTAAATTCAAATTCCATCAAGTACCTTCGGTCGATTGTATTAAAATTACTTTTTTGAATGAACATTGTAGGCCAAAAAGGTGAGAATGGTGGGGTACTTTATTTTTCCTTGTATGTGTATTATTTTTTCCACCGTTATGTAACAATAAATTCAAAATTAAGTCCAATATCACACCAAATTTTTTCGCTTCATTTCAATCCCAGGATTCAATATTTTATGATTGAATGCATTGATTAGGTTTATTTGTATAAAATGGCACCTTTTCGAGAAACAATGAATAATAAGTCATAAAAAATAAAAACACGTAACAGTTTCGACCTAATAATTTCATATGTGTGACAAAATGATATCGAATAGGGAGTGTAGGTTGAAAATGGTTGTAAAATTAAAAAAAGGTCTTCATTGCTACGTAAGTTTCATCTTCCGTATACACATACATGTTGTCAAATATAGTAAAAGTTTCTTCGTGAAAATTAATTAACCAACGTATAGATTTTTGTGTTCCCTGATTTGTAAATAGAAAATTAAAAAAATGTTTTTGTAGATTTCATTATTCTGGGTTCAGGGTCTAACGGTCGATTCTTGGTGGAAGAATCTCTTCATATATTTTCACTAACTTACTTACTATCCATCCAAAAATGTTTTAATTTCGTCACATAATAAATCTCTCCGACCTACTGTTGGGACTTTTAGAATTTTGATATTAACTCATTTAGTGCTAACACCGCGACTGGCGCGTTTGGAGTAATTGGACATTAGATATAATTAACGTGTTATTTAAATTTGGTAATTAAAAGGTCAGCAGTGATTGTGTTAATACAAACAATAGTAAGAGACAGTTTTAAGAACGGTAACAAGACGTCATTAATAATATTAGTCATAACTGACCAATGAGGAGAGGCACAGTGAAGTAGGCTTGCTCTTAGATATATATATATATAAGACTCAGAAGACCTCCAAAGCAGAATGCAGGAACTCGCTGAAGTAAGCAACAAAGCAGGTTTGAAAATAAATGTAACAAAGACGAAAGTCATATTCAACTGCTTTGCAGGTCAAAAAGAGATCCTCATCAATGGCACTCAGCTCGAACAGGTGAAAAGCTACATCTATCTGGAACAACAAGTGTCTATAGATGGATGTATATTTGATGAAATTGTTCGCAGAGTAAAGCTAGGCTGGAGTGCTTTTGGCCGCCTGAATAATATCTTCAAAAGTGACCTTCCACTGTGCCTAAAGTGTTCAACCAGTGTGTGCTTCCCGTGATGACATATGCGTGTGAAACATGGACCCTAAGTAAAAGAGAGATCCATAAACTCAGAGTAGCACAACGTGGTATGGAGAGGTGCATGCTGGGCATAACGCGAAAGGACAAAAAGAGGAATGAGTTGATAAGGAAGCAGACAAGGGTTTGCGATGTAATAGAGTTTATTAAAAGCCTTAAATGGAGATGGGCTGGACACATAGCTCGAAGAAGAGACAATCGTTGGACAAATCTAGTCGTCCAGTGGTATCCAAGAAGTACAAAACGTCCACAAGGTAGACCTAGAGGCCGCTGGATCGATGAAATGATAAAGTTCTGTGGAAGTACGTGGCAACGCAATGCACAGGACCGAGAGAAGTGGAAGCAACTTGAAGAGGCCTTCATCCAGCAGTGGATAGATTCAGGCTGATGATGATGATGATGATGATATATATGAGCATGATAAACTTAATGCATATATTGAAATATTTAATAGTCTTCAATGTTGACTGATAAATTTAATGAACTTTCAACCCCTTTAATTGAAAATATATCCAAGCACTAGATGCCATGCACACGATGCATAATAACCGTTATAATTCGTAAGCCCTCTATTGAAAGCTCATCATTTTGACAGAGGATCAGAGCTTATCAGAATAAAAGCGCTGAAAACGATATTGTAATAGTTCATGTACCTTGGAGGGCGTAGGCCTGCTTGAGAGGCTGTGGCCCCGACGCCACTGAGACGCCCTGCCGCGAGGAATTGTGCAGAGAAAGCGCCCCCAACAGATCCAACTCAGCGGCTGCAAATACAAACAAAAGAATTTATTAATTAAATGCAGTGGAAAGGGGAGAAATTATATCATATAAATAAAACAGTTACATCATCAAGTATTGTATTAAAAACTACAACCCAATAGGTCTACACTCTCCACTGTCTCGACCGCTGGAATGCTGTGCTCAAGGCCTGAACAAAAACGAACCATAAGATCGAGTGAGGAAGCATTCGACACGCATATATCTCCACAATATGCGTCAGAGTAAGATACAATTTCGACGGCTGAATTAAATATTTTTTGTACACGTCGCCGGTAAATATGGATTTGGATGACTACAGTAATTTAAAAACTGCGAGCACGTGTTGCTGAAACCTATTGTTTTTGTGTTAAATATAAAGTTAGTGATACTTATTTTTAGTCAATTTAGTAGAAAATTTAGTTAACTATGTTGTGTTTAAATTTGGCAGCCGTACTGACAAGCAACATGCAAGTATATGTCTCTCAGCCAGAGTTGGTGCGAACACAGATACGAAAGATTGTGTCTATTGCTGCATTTCTGAAGCAACAGGCATTGCACAACGTCTATGAGAAACATACGTTTGTCTTGCTTACGCCTACTTACAGCGAAAAGAGGACAACATGTGTATACGTTGATGTCGTTGAAACATCCTTTTTGTAAACAATGCATCTGTGTGAGTATTGCTTGGCCTCAACTCTTGTTAACATATATATATATACGAGTATATATATAACGTTTCATAGTTATGTTTATAATAATAAAATTGATGGTCTACTGTGCGTTATACAGTCCAACCACCGCAGTTAATGTCTCTTGACCTTCCTTTTCTCTTCCAGTACCTAACTAACATAACTCCCCCCATTGACTTTTATTATTTATATTATAAGTAGATAGTTAGTTTATAATATCAATGGATTGAGTTCAGTTACGAATTATATACCATATTATTATGTAACAACGACGTCATCATGTTTTTAGTTACGTCCTTTCATCATTTTAATTACCTAACTTTAAGAATATAATTCGCATTGTCAACACCTTGCTAGGATCATAAGTACTATATTGCTTTGTATAAAATAACTCAAACAGTAATTTCTCCCCCGTTTTTTCGTGACAGTTGGTACAATAACCGGTATAGTTTTTTATCTATAAAAAGCGTAATGCACTAATACAGAACGTGTGATCCATGTAATTTGACCGCTAATGTCGTGCGCCAAAGTAAGACGAACACTTGCACTAACTGCACACCTAAACCTACACACACGGAAGTTTTGAAGACTTAAAATGTTATATAAATTCTTTAATTGATAAGTGATTTGTTGCAAAAGATATTTTAACACGGTAAAAGGATACATTGATAAAATACTACAGATATAAATACCGATTCATGAAAATAGGCATAACTTTTTGTTATAAAAATTTACAACGTCTTATATTATTATTTAAGGATGTTTATTATTGATTCATATTCAAAGTCTTATGAATCCATGTTTTTGTATATGTTCGTGGATGTATGTTTTATGTGGATATAATACAATGCAACACACACACTGGCAAAACCTTGATACAAAGTGTAAATTTAACGTTTACTTTGACTCATAAAAACGAGAATTTTCTAAAGATGATATTATCTACTTTTATTTTTCTAGCTTTACCTTTATTAACTTCTATCTAGTTATCTTAGTCTCATTCTGGAAATGTTTACATAACCCAAAACAGCTGTCAAAATAAATAATTGAAATATCGTAGAATTAACAAAAAACTTGTTTTAAAAACTATTATAATGGAGATGTACCATGTAATCACCAATTAAATCAATATATTATCCTATTCATAAATAATGAGATCAGAGCGTGAGAAACCAACGCTTTTTTATTTACTCATAAATACTTAACTTTTATGAAATAATAAATTTAAAATTAAACCGAATATGATAAAACAATTTGCGGGTGGTTACAATAATATGCCACATTGATCTCAGTCTAAGTATTTATTTCTATTCTTTTAGTTTGTTATAATTGCCTCCGCTCAAGAGGCAGTCATCGTCACCGTGAAACACTGTACCCACCATAACGGCTTTAGAAAATACCATTGGTTTTCCATATAAAAGTATTCAATGATTTCTCTTTTTATTGATAAAAGAGGTGAATAACCTTACCGAACACGCGATTCGTAGCTTTAAAAGTCAAGATAGGATTTTTATACTTCATACTTAAAATGTCTGAATGCAAAATTGTTAAACTTGTGTGTTTAGTCTTGATTTTTGCTATTATTATCTACTATCTTTTATGATCAAGTCTGTCCAATAGTCACGACATGATCCTTTGGCGGCCGATGCTAATGCACTTATGAATTAATTTAGGTAAACTTAATGATTAATGCCTGCATTTATTTCAAGGCTACAAAAATTATATTTTTATACACAAAATCTTGATAATGGTGTTACAATAAAAATAGCTATCGACTTAAAAAGTACTTTTAAAATCTAAACTACACAGTGCATCTCTAGAAAAGGTGAAATGGAGTTAGCCCATTCTACCATTCCCACGTTCGGTGCCCTGGTTTGTAGTCTCCTTTGAAGAGAAAAATGTAAGAAGGTAGAAAATGTGATGTCCTCATGGGAAGAAGTGATTCGCAGCTCTGCGATGAATGTGACGTTTAGGAGGACATTGTACATATAGCAGTACAATGCCCTAAATATGAATGGCACAGAGTACAGCTGCGAATTGTGGATATCTTTGAGAATGTCGACGAATTGAAAGGTGCCCTGACGGTGAGTAAGACGGAAGAGCTTGGCAGAATAATTGTAAAGTTCTTTAACAGAATTGGAGTGAGGGCCTGATCGGTGGATCCTCTTCTAGATTAGAAGAGGCGATATGACAGCGAGAAGCAGCCAAGACCTCGCTAAAATCATAAAAAACTAATTATCGATACTTTTATATCGGTGTAACGACTTTTTAGTACCTATGTAATGTTTTTTTTAATTCAGCAGGATTGGAAGCTCCCTTGTAAAATTTAGCATGTATGATAAAATATAGTTATGGTGTATTAAAAATACAGTAATACATTAATTGTGCTGCAATGATTTTTATAATTAAAAACATCAGAATGATAAAAATACGTGTCTGTTGGAAATATCCCGCTATTAAAAAAAACTATCACTGCACAATGAAGCTAACTAAATAATTCGCAGAAACTAATTTAATTGCATCGTGGAGACATCATCTAAAAAAACGAATCTTGTGTTAAAACAAAAAATGAACCTGTCTTATCGGTCCATAACACTTATAAAATCTGTTTGCTTATATTATGGAGTGTGATTAAAGTCCCCCGCAAAAGAAACGGTAATTCACCCCTTACGAATAAAATTCCATATGGTGGCAAACTGGCGTTAGGGTGACCGAACCTGCCATGCATTAATTTTTGGGTTTATGCTGAGAAGTTAGTGGGAAGCTTTAAGAAGACGTCTACTCCAATTAAGTACCTATACTAAACCACCGTGGTATACTATGTTTATTAATTACTTTGGTGACACCAGACATTTCATTTCTAATAATAATTAATAATCGATATTAAAAAAATCAAGTTTATTAATTATGTTACATAATATCTAATGAACATGATAATTATAAGTTCAAACCGTTCATGAGATGACATAAAAATAAGTCTTAACAATATTGAAATAAAAATACAGGGTTAATATAATGAGTAAATAATAAAATACAAAAAATAAAAATACATATAAACACACCGAGTGAACTAGGTTGATAAGAGTGATATATTAACTCTTGCTTTAGATTGCGTTAAACTAGCGATGAAATACGGTAATAATAAGTAGAGATATGCATAGAATGACGGAATAAACTAATTAGATTTGATTTTTTCCCCCCAAATCAATAAGATAGGCAACCGTTGGATCTATGCGTGCATTTATCTACCAGCACATTACCTCACCCCTCCAAAGCTACTATCGTGCAGTTTACCTACTCGTGGTTTATTTTTATTATCACATTACCATCATGGCCCCACAAAGGGGGGGCTGGCAGGGCTCTAGCCTGGGGGCCCGGGCTCAGGAAGGGCTCGGTGTGGCGAGTCGACCAGATAAGTGATATAAACACACATCACAAATTCTCTCTAATAGTAAAAAAAAAATGTTGTTATTATTTAAAATTATTTGGTTGTACGATACAATTTTTGATTGTGTGTCGATACTCGACAACTCCATAATTTAAATAGATGAATTTAAATATACAAAAAACACTAAATATAGGTACTCATTAATTTTACTGGGTACACCATTTGGAAAACGCTACCGTAGAGCGTCACACTGCCTTTATCTTTAGCGATGCGTTGGGAGGCCCGCCAAAGATCCTAGCCTGGGGGCCCGCTTCAGGATATGGGGGCCATGATTACCATGTTCGATCGTAAGAGGATCATATGGGCCGCTATATAGTGGAGATTGTATTAACAGATTTTTATTTGTACGATAAATGGATGTTAGCAACATGCTCAACCTATTAGCTCCACATTCTAAATCCAAAAACACATAGAAAAACAACATGTGAATTTTTGTCAGACCCCGGCATTCGAAACCGGGACCTACGACATCATAAGCATGGCCCCCACAAGGGGGGGGGGGGGTGGCAGGGCTCTAGCCTGAGGGCCCGGCGAGGCGAGTCGACCAGATAAGTGAGATAAACACAGATCACAAATATGCTCTAATAGTAAAAAAAAAGTCAACAAAAATTATGTGGTTGTACGGTACAACTCCATAATTCAAATGGATATATTAAAATATACAAAAAAACACTAAATATGGGTAGGTACACAATTAATTTTACCTACACGATTTGGAAAACCCTACTATAGAGCATCACACTGCCTTTATCCATAGCGATGGGTCGGGGGGACCGCCAAAGATCCTAGCCTGGGGGCCCGCTTCAGGATGTGGAGGGCATGATCATAAGCTGACACGTTCCCGCTTGGCCATCGTGGGCGTAATTTTTATTCCGACTAATTTCGGGAGGCGGCCAAGATTCACAGTCGATTGTAAGCCCAATTAAATCTTTCTTGGCACATGGCTTGTCACTATATCGTATTCTTTAATCTCCTTCCCTTTTCAGTGTCTCGGGATCATTGTAACGAATGATATCAAGAAAGGCTTTTACAATGAGCCCTAAACGTCTAGGTAAGAAACAAAATAAAAAACACGCGGTAACACCCAAATAGGTACCACCAAACATTATAAAATTTAATGTCTTTGCAAAAAGTATCAAGACGTTATTTCGCACCCCCGCAACTAAACTGCCACAATCCAAAAAAACGTCAAACAGAGAAAATCAGCTTTGAAGTTTTTACCTTTCGAATTTTTGTACTGTGTTTTTGAAATATATTTAGATATTGAATGAATTTTTGACTTCAATTTGTTGACTTAGAGATATGAAATTTTTGGTACATATACTATGAACGATAGACAACGAAACGTAGTAATTAAGTCAAAACAGGTAAATTTGGACTTATGGCGGTTTAGTTGCGGGGGTACGATTTCATGTTTGAAATGGCTTGGTACATTTATACATACTGTTAATAATATCAAGAAAATATTTACTATTTTACCACAATTATCTTAGCTCGTAATCTTGTTTGTCCGGTAGTTGTTTATCCAGTACAAATCTTGCAATCGATTTTTAACTAACTTACCGACTAGCTAGACATTTGAAACTTTTAGAATATATCAGAACACGATGTCAATGCATTCTTTTAATACTTTTAGCCATCTTTAACTAGAATTGAATTCATATTCAGTTAATTCTGTTTTGTATGAAAAGTTATTTCGGAAGAAATCCGTAATCCAATCCACTATTATTGGTTGCTAAGGGGGTTGTCCTAGCAACTAAATTATTAATATATACGTGCGTTACTATGGAAATCAAAATGACATTTCAGTATTCTATATTTGTTTGTTTGTTGCAAAATAGCAAAAAAATGATTTGTTGACAATTGCCTTATTTGGCATAAATTATTAAAACATAGAATTGTCAAGTTTATGTGATTCAACAGTAAATTTAAAAACGTGGTATATAAAAAGTTCTTTTTATCTTGTAATTATTTTTAGGAAGTTCAACATATACCTATTGTAACTTAAACCATTTGACTGGTTAAACGTTAAATGTTTAGTTAATACGGCGGTAAACGTTTTAATTCTTCCAACTCTAAATAATATCAATGCTTTATTTTAATATTCCACAATTTAGTTTCATATTCATACATAATGCGTGCATAAATAAAAAAATAAATTATCAAATTATTTATTAAACCTAATTAAGCTTTAGAACAATCAGTCACCTAAACTGAATAGCTAATGAGAAATATGCAAATTAGAACCTGTTGAACACCATTTTATATTGACGGATTTTTCATAAATTTACATACTCATGCCTGGCGATAGCGATATTCCGCGCGGTAAAAGGGTTTTTGAAGCAATATCATGAATCATGAATAATAAAATTTACCTCTCTTATCGTATGATGTCGTTTTTCGACATTTTTTATTGCCGACCCATTTTTCTTTGGTTTTTTTTTGGTTCTGTGAAAATTCGCCTGTGAAAATAAGTCACGGAACATCTCAGCAGGAAGTAATAAATTGGGTAAAGTGTTGGTGTGGGTTTCAAAGGCTTTTAAAATAATATATTAAATTAAATTTAACGGTGGAAAATCAGTTCACCCAATTATGTAATAAGTAAGCAATACCTTTGCTTTACAAAATAAAGTAGTATTAGCAAATATCTATAAAGAATATCTATAAAGAATGTCGTATTATAAATAAATTAAAATATCTCCAGATGTCTTTCATAAAATAAAAAATAGTACCTAATGAATAATCAATATAAATATGTTGACAGATTCAGATGCCTGGATTGATATCACTGTATGCAGAGCAGTCGCCCGGCAAGTAAAATGCATGTATTTTGTTTATCTTACTAGAGCATAGGTAAACCCTAGGCCCTAGATCGGGGGGGGGGGGGGCAAACTTTTTGGATGGAGGGCCAAATTCAAAAATACAAAATGAGCGGCGGGCCGCGTAAAATACAATTTTTAGATATATACTATTTATTATCACGAAAAATAAACATTACAAAAAATAAATGAGAAGAATGAAACTGTTGTACATTTTTTAACATTTTTTTAAAATTCAGATGTTAATTTTGTAGTTGATATTCTCAAAACTGCTTGTAAATGGACATCGGAGATATTTGATCGTAAAGAATTTTTATTGAGGTTCATGATCGAAAATGTTTGTTCACATATTATATAGGTTGATCCCAAAATAACGAACATTTTTCTTGCATAATCTTTAAGTTGGTCGAATTTGTCTGAATTAAGGGCATTGTAAAATTTAGAGATTTCTTCACGACGATGCAATTCTCTTAAATCAGTGTCACATTGCAGATCAATAATCTCAAGTTGTAGCTCTGTCGGTACACTATCAATATCTATTAAAAATGGATCGCGTACTATTGCTAAACAAATTTTAATCTATTGTCAATATTTTTTTAAAAAACTATAAAAAAGTTATTCGTAATCAGAAGTACAATTAATGATGGCGGGCCGCAAAAAAATACCCGGGGGGTCACAGTTTCCCCCCCCCCCTGCCTAAAATAGACCATAAGTAAAAGAGAGATCTATAAAATTAGAGTACAACGTGGTATCGAGAGGTGCATACTGGGCATAACGCTAAAGGACAAAACAGAAATGAGTGAATAAGGGAACAGACAAGGGTTTGCGACGTAATAGAGTTTGCTAAAAACCTCAAATGGAAATGGGCTGGACACATAGCTCGAAGAAGGGACAATCGTAATAATCAAATTTAGTCATCCAGTGGTATCCAAGAGGTACAAAACGTCCGCAAGGTAGACCTAGAGGCCGCTGGATCGATGAAATGATAAAGTTCTGCGGAAGACACAGGACCGAGAGAAGTGGAATAAGCTTGGAGAGGCCTTCATCCAGCAGTGGATAGATTCAGGCTGATGATGATATAAATAAAAAATTTCTATGTGCAACGCTTTATTTAGTTTTCTTAGTAAGATTCTACTTTGGTTTAAAAATATATCGCGGAGGATTTATCTTCTCCAATGTAGATCTTTTGTAAAAATTAGTTGAAACCCCTGCAATATAGGTACTTAAATACTTACCTTGAATTTTACTAGTTCGTATGGTCATACACACGTAGGTGAAACTACTTCCCCCTGTTCCGGTATCGGGTAAGATATGACTGCATGGGCATTATGCCAGGTAACATTCACCATCGCGTATGTGTTCTGCCAAGCGAGACCACACCCGGCCTCTCACCTGTTTGTTCACCGCGCAGTCTGTTTACTATATACGCGACGCTGGTATAAGGTACCGCACCGTGGTGACGGCCCACCCGACGCTGCACATATATGTTTTCACAATATCTTCGATAAAGGGGCAGTGTGTAATGCTTATTTGCAGACCATTAATGAATTGATATACTAATTATGTAGCTATATATACACGAGTCAGCGGGTCTATTATATACACAACCCTGCTTTCGGTCCGCTACGGCAGCTAAATAGGTAGGAAAGTATCGAATTATTAACACTTATTGTAACAATTACAATAAGATAGCCGTCTGTGGGTCAATTCTATACTTATCGACCGCTAAAGTGATAAAGTGATAGATATTATCAAACTTAGGGTAGGTTTGTATCACTATCAAAGTATTAGCACTTATTGTAACAATTTCAATATGTTGGTTGTAATTGTTACAATAAGTGCTAATACTTTGATACAAACCTACTCTAAGTTTGATAATATCTATCACTTTATCACTTCAGCGGTAGATGAGTGTAGAATAGACCCACTGAACTGTCAAAACTGTCTATCTCGGTCTAAAATTTATCTCAGGGAAGAGAGGTGCTGTTAAAACATAGCACTTATTGTAACAATCACAGCTAAATTATTGTGATTGTTACAATAATTAATGTTAATAATTCGATACTTTCCTACCCTATTTAGCTGCCGTAGCGGACTGAAAACAGTGTATAGAATAAACCCGCAGTACGGGTTTAGAGAAGTGGATACCCGAAGCAATGACTAATTTTGAGCCCCCCACGATAAACAATAAATAAAAACCATACATTCTAACTTTCAACGTACATACTAAAATTATCAATGTATCTTTTCCAGAATCACACACCGTAAATAAAAAAAAAATCGTTTTATAACAGGTAATGGTACAATATTAGTGGTTATTTTTTTGTAAACAAGTGCGTAATACAAAAAAAATACTTTTAATTGGTTTTTGAATTTTATTCGAAAGATCAATACATGGCATAATGACAAGAGTGATACAGTAATATAAAAGCTCTTTTTTCTAATGAGCATTATCCTGTGTAATTCATTCCATTATATGGAATACACATTTGTATTTAAAATCTAATAAAATGAGTTCATATTCAAACCTTGTAGTTGTATGGAAAAGAGTAAGTGATATAGTAGATAAATCAATGAACAATTAAAGAAATTAAATTAACTTTATACAGATATGTAAGTCAATTAAACATAAAATAAGTAAAAGACACGGATATTGACGGATATTCAATATACACCCTTATTTAATTCATGTAGAATTAATCGTCACTGTTCTGGCAGAAGACACTAATTCGAAAAAATGACAAATTGAGTTAGTTATACCAAAATGTTCCTTATTTCAAACTTTACCGTCTGGAAACCTTTTTATTAAATAAACAGTCTTTATTTTAAAGTCATCCTTTTTACGATTACTTAATAAACTCACATGATAGACGATTTCTTTGACTTCGATTGACTTCGATAGACGACAACTTCAAAGTCAAATTACTCAAAACTAGTATTCTCCAGTTAGTGTGTTCTGCCAGAACAATCAACAACGAATCAGACGTAATTTTTAAACCACATTATATGCGGTTATGTTTGCCCTATCATCTACTACACGGAACAGTTTGGTAGGGCACTTGTACCAACTACTGAGGTTATTAGGTAAGTGACGAAAAGCGTCATCGTCCACTTCTACATATACCCAGATCTTTCCTTGTATAACAAGTCGGAGAATGCTGAACTTTTGCCCTCTCATGATTTGGTAGAACTTCTCGGTTTTTTTCCATTTGTTTAAGAAAATTTATTTTGTCACCCCTCACCAGTCACATTTTGTCCAAAAAAATTGAAGACGCGTCTATATAGCCACACCTCGAAAGCCTCAACTCCCTATTTCTATGACATCTTATGGTTCAATATGATTGAGGAAACATAATAGCGAACCATACGCTGCCTCGGGCCTATGTGAATGTCTCGATTCTTGTTTTAATTTCTTGAAACTGGTCTCATTTATCATTAATCCATGTTCTAAAATGTTTATTTATAGTAGTTCACACGTTCAATCGGTTCACTGCGAACGGTTAATAAAAAACTTGTGGTAAAAAAGGTGTCGCTATTTTTTTATACTCCACAACTGCATCGTATTTTTATATGTTAATATTTAGGGGAGCGCGTGCTGATACGTTAGCAGAATGAGACAAAAAATGTTGAAAGGACATGAACGAGAATGTAATATGGACCTTTTATTATAATGTAGACACATTTCTCATTCCGCATGGTCCTTACAAATTTCATTATTTCGGGACTGCGCCAAACTCATTTATTTACTATAAACGATAGACTTTTAGTTAAATTCATGTAGATTTTACGTGTTACATAGTTTCAGACATTTCGTAAGGTAATCGGAGCCATTTATTAGTCGTCGTATTAGAAGTACCTAGATGGTATGCAGGCAACGACGTGTCAATATCGCAAATATAGCTAAGGTACAAGAGGCAGGAAAATTGTCCATGTGTTTCCACAGATCAACAAAAAAAAAAAACAATTTATTTGGTCCAACTAATGATATTTTGTTTTGCTATAACGTCGGCTTGACTTCACAAATTCATGACATGAATAAAAATGTTATACAGCCGTTTCCAATTCTTACTATTGTAAGGGGGCGCCAAACTTGTGCAATAAAAATAAAAGTTTACCATTCCTATAATTACTATTAGACGCGTGCTTTGCGGTTAGTTCAACGGTTTCAATGACACGGGTAACTTTTCTGTCACATCCCTTAACATGACGTATTAAATTACCTGCGCAGGGTGATGTTTACCTAATTAAAATCATCGGATACCTACTGAAATCGATGACTAATAAAATAGCCATATTGATTGCATCAATATAATATTGTCAACATTGTATTTTTGATTATGTTTTAAATTTAGGGTGAGATTATTAGTATTTATTTTATAATTAACTCTCATTTCATAGTTGAGTAAATTCATATTAATGATGCAGGGAAATTTATTATCGTAAGTATAAAAATGTGGATATAATTACGTATAAAGTAGTAAGATCGAAGTTACTAGCATTCTGTATTTAAAAATCAATTATAAATGTGTACTTACAGGTTTATACCATGTTTTTATATTTTACACAAAACGTGTTGTCACAGGGCTTTGTTCATAATATTATGATCATGTAGGTCAGTGGTTTCCACACTTTGTTACTATGCCTCCCTTTTAAAAAAATCTAATCTTGGCGCCTCCCCTCCCTTTATTTCATTAAATAATACAGACACCTTTTTAAATATCATCATATATCAAAAATTATCATTTAAGTATATCAATCATCATATAGGTATCACATCAAATTGCAACGCATAACCACATATTTAAAAGCCTTGAAATAAAGCAGCGCCGCAGGCGACCTTTTTTACTATTAATAAAATAACGTGAGAAATGCGTTAGCAAACTAACCAAGAACTCAGTAAATAGATTTTTGTTTGCTTCAATGTATCTGGCGGAAATAGTGGAAATATGGCGAACTTATTTTTTTTGTAATTTTGATTTCCAAAGCTCCAATATTTTATGAATGCCTTCACTTCGTCTTTCTAAATCAGTGAATGCATTAGTGGTCCTTGCATTGATTTATTCACTCATTTTTTTCAATTCAAATAAAATTTCAACCAAATAGACAAGTTTAACAACAAAATTATCGTTCCTTAACAAATTTGCCTCAAATTTCAACATTATGATTTGACCCTTTTATTTCATTTTTTCACGAGATAGCCAGCGGGCTTCACAATATACTAAAGAAGTGAGGTATTATAAAATTAGTCTCCATATTTTCAGACAGGTTTGCAAACAACCTTTTATAGGACTGTTTTATGTGGTTTATATCTAGCGGCTGTTTTTTAAAATAAGCATTTGCAAATTGCAAACCTGTGGCTACATTAATTGTGTGAAACTTTTCGCGCCTCCCTTCGCAACATTCCGTGCCTCCCCAGGGAGGCGTGCCTCCCAGTTTGGAAATCGCTGATGTAGGTACATGAAAAAAAAACAATTAAGTACAGGGTGCTAATAAAATTTCAAAATTCCCATTATGTTATTGTGTTATTTAGGCATGGCGCTCTAAAAAAAACCACCGTGCATTAATTCATCAATTCATAATAAAATGAAATTTATAGGAGACAACAAAGTACAAAATGTGGATGTAGGTAGACTATCATTTTTTTGTTGTTGTAAGCGTCCGAATTACTTGATTTATTAAGACGGTACTTCAGTGAAACGGCAAATAATTTTCAATTATAGGTGCGACGAAATGTTGGACTCGCTGGACTGGCAATCGCTGTGAACACGTCAATTTGTTTCGTGATGGCGACGGAGGTATTAATTCTTAAATCGTGTAAAGATGACTAAAAAACGTTACCCATTTACTTGAAAAAGAAAACATGTTACTGAATATATTATTATTGTTACTAATAGAACAATAAACAGAACATTTAATGGACGCATGTTGGATTTATATGACAAATTATATTTCGTTCGGCACGTGTCATTTGCACAATCCGCGCATCGCCTAGCCACGATCTTTTTCGACCATGCCTCAACTGAGGAGCCTTAAGTAACAGATAGTGGGGCAGTTCCTGTCTCGTTGCCGTCGAGAGACAGTTCCGATATGATGACTACGTATATTAGAGGTATTTTGGTTTTGTTATAATGAGACACAATGACGAAAGGTGGAGGTAGGCTAGGTTGTGACTTGTGCGTATTTGTTTTTATTAAACTAAGGCTACAATTTACAGATGGTATTGGTTAGTTTATAAAAATCAATTTAAACCCTGCCTAAATCAAAACATAATAGTTTTTGTATACTATGGGCGATCCGACAAAATAGTGCACACTTTTTCATTCATTATTATTTGTTCGAAATTACTAACAACCACCTTGTACGAAAAAGCAAGGACATGGTTATTAATAATTCAAAAAAAAATAATTATATTAAAATTTTGGTGATACACGGAATATTCAAGGTTTTATTACTAAAACAGAAAATTAACAAAATGGAAATTGTGAATTCCATTAAGATTTTAAGTGGTAATTTCATCTTATTAATAAATTAAACATATTAACCAGTCACAATTCTTCGGTAATTAAAAACATATATATTGTCTCAAAATATCTTCTAACTTTCCAAACGTTAATAGCTTTTATTCAAAGCTGTTACTATGTGTTCTTTTCATAAAACGCCCTAGATAGAAAAAAAGAAATAATAGGGGAGATATGATTTTTTCACCACATTGACAAGTGTTAATGCTATTTTCTGATTGATATTTTCTATGTCGGAAATAATATACGCTCATTCAACTTCAATCAATCACGAATTCAACATCGAGAGCTTTTAGGATATCTGTATAAACATACTAGAGCTTTACTAAAATAGAGAGCTTATAGAGAGATGATAATATATTTGTGATTTACTAACTCTATTAGAAACGTATAAGGGAAACTATAGGTAGGTACATTCAGATATTTGAAATATGTAATCGATAATAAAGCAAATTGCATTATAATGCCAATTCGACAATTTTATTCAGTTATATATTATTATAGTATCCTAGGCCAGTAGATTAGTACCTACTTGATGAATTCAAATGAAATAAAAATGTCCCAACATTAGATATTAGGTCCTTAAATAGGTAATCAATTATCTGATTATATGATATATTTGGCTGATAATCCACCGATTACCTTCAACGCGGTTTGAGACTTCATGCACACGGCTGCCTCAAGAGCACTCCCTCACCCTGCAGCGGTGCTACAAAAGCGATCTACGAACTGCAGGTCTGGAATGGCGGGAGGCGCAAGAGTTCGCAATGGATCAAGGGAAGTGGCGCGAGCTTGCTGGGTCGTGACAGGGTGAAAGAGAGGAAAGCATACGGCTGCTAGTTTTTATTATTATTTTCTAATCAATTATCTACTAATTTGTAAATAATTCGAAATTTTTAATATTTAAGGGAATGTTCCATATGCTAAATACGAAATGAATGATAATTCAATTGCATTATTAAAATTATTAATATTATTTATTTTACATAACAATGAACATGAGAAATTATAAATTCAAAGCATCCACGACATGACATAAAAAAAACCAAGTGTTGACAACAATATTGAAATAAAAATATTGGATAATATGAGAATGATTTGCCAGTTAAGCTGGTTTACCGCATTCCACGCGTTTTCTGCTGACAGATCCCTTTCCGATTTTAGTACCTACGAGACTAAATTATATATTGCTCAATCCACTGTATACAGCCGATGTATTGGGCTAAAAATTCACTTTATATCTAAAATGTCAATTTGTCCCAGTCACAGGAATCGAACCCATGATAGTATGAGATGTGCGCGTAAGTCTTCATCATAATATGAGCACATTATTACACAACAAACAAAATAGTTTCACGATTAATTATACTTATAAATTCAGTGTCGAGTAAAAATAAGCCGGCTATAATAATAATTATTATAGTTTTCAGCGTATAATTGGTATATTGAGATGGATCTTCACATGGAATTTTTACCCGAAGATAACCAACTCCACTATCCGCATAATAAGTGAATCTATCTTCTGAGGGTCTCTAAGAATGGGTAGGACCAGCAGAATGTCTCCCTCTGGAGTCAGTCTTGAATACCAAATATGGAAAGCACTCACTGATAAACATAATAGTGTGAACTTGAGGAAAATGGAAGTTTTATGATGACTACGACTAGAAAAGCGGCGACATATAAACCATATAACATATATTATACTTTGCAATACAATACAACGAAATTATACGAATAAAGAATAGTTGTCGCCTTTTCTTTTATTATGTTAACTGTCAATTCATGGTGGAAATGCATTGTATTATTATTTGATTAATTAATTGTTTAGTTAAATAAAACACAATTTTATAGTACCTACTTATTCCACTTTAAATTATATTTTGTACCGGTTTCGTACAAAATTTAAATAATAAAGTGGAATGAGTACTAAAAAATTGTGTTTTATTTAATTACACAAATAATTTATCAACTAATACAATGCAGTTCCACCATGAATTGTCAGTTAACACTATGAAAGACATTGCATTATTAATTTAATTTAATAAAACGCAAAAATTTTACAGTACTTTTTACATTCTTAATAAATAAATCAGGACCGGTTTCGTCCGCCTCAGAGAGACATTTTCAACTAAATAATTATGTGTCAACTACTTATATTGAAAATGTTCCTCTGAGGCGGACGAAACCGGTCCTGATTTATTTATTAAGAATGGAAAAAGTAAGTAGGTACCTACTATATTTTTTTTTGCGTTTTATTAAATTAAATTAATAATCGCCTTTTCTGCTTTCTTAAATAAAGGACGGATGACCACCGTAAATAATCTATTTAGAAACTGGCCCTTCCCTTATCCTTCTTTAATTGTTTGGATTAACTAAGTACATAAATTTCCCAATATAATGTATTATTTTCATAAAAAAAATCCTCATGCCATTAAATCGACAAGATTGTTTTAAAAAACTCCTATTTACAAAACTCCTTAACAAGCTTTTTAACAACTCATATTAGCGACAATCAGATAAAAACTTCTTCGATAATTTTCTTAAACATTCTGAGAAACTAGTAAGAAACAAAGAGCTAATATGGTTAGTAAACGTAATAATACTAAGAATATAGTGTATTTACATGTGGGGTCATTGTATGGCGATCCTAATGTATTTATTGATCGAAAATAAAATAAGGAACCAGACAAAGCCTCAATAAAACAAATTTAACGGGACAAATGGCGCCTGGTATTTATAATTCGATATAATCTCAACAGAATGGTAACATTATATTCCTTATCCGATTAATGAGAAGGAAAGCTCTCGCGTGGGAACGAAAAAAGCTTTCGCTGGAGAATAAGTTTAACGAAAAATACCATATCGATGGGATAAAACTCACAATGTGTATGTTTTGAGTAAATCTAATATGAAAGATTCGAATCACTTGAAAATCGAAAGCGAAACTGACATAATTATACCGATATTTCCGCAATTAATTATTTGTGATAAACAACATTTTTGTGGTTTATTTGCGATACAACCTTTAATGTAACAAAAAAAATTAGATACATTAGCGTTTATTTGTATTATTTAAATTAACCGGTTTCAAGCAAGGCCTGAACAAAAACGATGCATAAGTGCGAGTGAGAAAGTATTCGGCACCCTTATAATTTCTGCGACACGCGCTAGAGTAAGATAAAAGGTTTACAGATGTGTGAGATGGTTTTCTATGCTGTCGCCGCCAAATCTTAGTTTGTTGCATAGCTAAGCGTCCATAACCTGCGAGCGCGTGTTGCTAAAATTGATATTTTTTGTGTTAAACATAAAGTCAGTGGTAAATATTTTTAGTTAATTAAGTAGAAACGATGGTTCTGTGTGATGTATTAAAATGTGGTAGCCGTACTGATAAGCAAGAAGATGGTATTACGTTTCATAGGAAAGTTGATACATGTTCGTGATAATTTATTTGTATATTATTATATATTTTAATATCAGTGACCTAGTGTTTCTTTAAAATAACTTAAATCATGGATATCTTTACCTAATGGTTGCATTTTGAACGCTTAAAATACTATATAACGTAAAATAATAGAAAATTATATTTTAATTCTGAGCGACTTGTGCGAGCACTAGCGAGATGGTCTATGGTCTCAAACATTTGTATACGAATGCGTTCGCTCGCCCACAAACCAAACGCACGGCACGCAGCTTCATTTAGCAAAGCAATGGGTGGCGTCTACATGTATCTATAGTCTAAGGTTTCAAGTTATGAAGTTTTATTTTTTCGTAAGTTTTTGGCGGCTGTGATTATAAATTATTAATACATATGTGAAATAACACATGGAATATTTACACATTTTTTATTAGATTTGAAGATATTATGTGGACAATATCGGTTTTTGGAAATATGCGCCTCATATGTATTTTAATAAGACAATTTCTTTACAAAAACTATAAGTTTGATATCATACATTATTGTATACAATTGAAGTAGACATGAATGTATGATTTATTGTGGAAAATTCCTTAACGGTTTGATCCAAATCAATCGATGATTGAAACCCATAATACTAAGAAGGAAATTATATGCTGGAGGACACAACTTGATGATTTGATGGGTGTCAGTCTTGGAAATGGGGAGTAAGAAACCGATTAGAATGTGCGCGCCTATTTAAGAAGATTAAAGTCCACCTCGGACTATATTGTCACAAATTATAAATTCTATACATTTATTTAAAATAAAATAATTAAATCTATTAATAGAACTACGTGTCTCCAATTTTAATTCAATATATTGATATTAAATTAAATATATTAGAGTATTATACAATAATATTATAATCAACAGTAAATCATTCAGCCATTTCAAATATTGACTTCAACGTAGCATAATAATACGAGAGTAGATATTGTTTCAGTATGCATGTCACTACCAACTGTCAATTATTTAGTTTATAAACAAGCCTTATAGTAGGATGTATCCTGAAAATGACAGTAATGTGGCGAGAGAGCGATCCATAGACCGTGAAATGAAATAGTACTTATATGTCAAAGACAACAATTCTGATGTTCATAACCCCGCGAAAACTTCGTAACTTTGAATCCTCAGAATTCCATCAATATGTATATTGTTTATAGTTACTATACTTTAAAATGATAAAGCCAGATAATGCAATTAATACTAGCTCTAAAAGCAAAAGAGAACTTATTTCTTATATTTACGCTCAGATATAACTATGTTTTGTATAGTATTATCGCGTCTAGACTGTTTTCTTTATGAATGGAAGTAAGGTAACGGAAATGACTTCATAGCCGATAAAAAAATACTGTAAAAGCTTTTAAAATGCGAAAAGAAGGTCGCCGATATTAATCGAAAGCTTAAAATCATATCAAATTTCATAAATGTCGCCATGTTAAATCGTGTCTCTTGGATTAATAACACTGACTAACATAAAAATATAGATCGTTTCAACAGGTAAGATTTGAAATATGAAGAAACATAAGTGTCCAAATTTATTAATGACATTTTACTACAAGATCTTGGGTTGTCTATTACTAGATGTATTTTTGTATATATTAGAATTATTATGGAATATTGCCAACAATAAAATTAAAACCCTTATACGACTACAATTTATTTTGTAGAGCCTATTTAGTAAAAAAAATAGTTTTATGGCAACATTAGCGAGCAAAATTATTAGGGCATTGAACGGAATCCGAATCGTTTTTATTCAGTGGAAAGTTTGGTTTATTACTTCGCCGGTAATAAAAATGTGGATTATTTGTTTCCATATTTTTCAATTGTTACAATCGAAATACAAACATTGAAAAGAGAAACATATTTCCGTATTGTTATTATTTTGTATAACAATAATTATTTGAGTATTTGAAGAAATGATGGCAATTAAAATACAAAATATGTATTACATAGTCTATGTTATTAAAACATATGTAAGAAATATTATCAAGGCCGGTTTCGTCAATCATTCACGTTCTAGAGTCATCCTTGGAGCAGAGGTAACCACAGAATAGATAATAAATACAATTCCGATAGGCTATATACCAATACAGTAAATTTTGACGCAGGGTTTTGAACGTATGAGTGTCATACGAAAATTAACCACGCATTATAGACGTGCAATAGTGTGTGTGTAATACACCAATTTTAAATGAGCGTCTTGAGATCAGTTGCCAGTATTCGACGTATGACGTATTCTTGACACGTGTTTAAATTTATCCCGTATTCTTCCTTATTCGAGATCGTTTGCCTGTCTGTCTCCTTGCCCGTTAGGTATTTCAGTTTCCATTATTTCTGAGTTCCCTGCAGGTAACAATAATTGTCTCTTGATAAAATCTCACGGCCGGATGGAACATAGGTAAAGATTGTTTTTTTTTCATTCAATCTATGTATTTTGCATCATGGCATGGGTTGAGTGAATGACATGTCTAACCCACGTCAAAGGTCTATTAGCATTAGCATATCACTCACACTGTGTATATTTTTATATGCTAAGATCCACACTGGACTGTAAACCCAACGATCGTGGCTTACTATTACTAGCTACGTAAAAGCTTGTACTGATACCGAAAGAAGTTGTCAATCTAATAAATCATGTCATAATAATTTATCCTCTTCATGATTATGATCCTTATTAGCCGCACAGATCAAGGTAGGTCCTAGCCTCATCCAAGAACTTCTTGCATCTCCTCATATCTTGGGTCAGTGTGTCTGTAATAACCACTCCCGCATCCTTGTTGCCATCGCCCAACCACCGATATTCAGGCCTGCCAATCGATCTTCGACCATCCGGTTTGATATCCAGGATATCATTCAGCTGTTGGGCTTACTTTACTACCCTTATTACTTTATTACCCACTCTTACTAAATGGTTCACCCGTTAGAGTCTACCATGACATAACAAATGACGAGATACATTATATATATACTCCGGGCAATGTTACCAAATGACATTCACAAAAATATGACAGATAAGGTAAAAATAATTACAAGATAAAAATAACTTTTTTATACAACGTTTTTAAATTTTCTGTTGAATCATAAACTTGACTTGACTAGCTTAAACGATCAAAAAAAATTGTACTTGATAGAAGTACTGAATAATGAAATGTCATTTCATATTGATTTCCACAGTAACGCACGTATATATTATTTAATAATTTAGTTGCTAGGACTCCCTACAACCAATACTGGTATCGAAATAACATTCAATACAAAACAGAATTAACTAAAAATGAATTCAATTCTACTTAAAGATGGGTAAAAGATATGCATTGGCATCGTGTTCTGATATATTCTAAAAATTTCAAATGTCTAGCTAGTCGGGAAGTTAGTTAAAAATCGATTGCAAGATTTGTACCGGACAAATAAGAATACGACCTAAGAAAAACGTAAAATAAGCTAGGTAGCAGAAAAAAATGATAGATTTTCTCAAAATTCAAGTTTTAGAAACTAGTATTTTAAACAAATATGTTATAATTCTTAACATCGTTTTTACTAAATCAAAGATCGAATATGAATCTCGTGTTTTACAACTAATGATATAACCCATAAAATGAATGCAGATAAGAAATTTAGTCATTATTTTGTATATCTATTTTAGCATTTATTTTATTTATAATATTTTCAAACAAATCTGGTATAATATTCTAGCTTTATGATGAGAAGTTTTAAGCTGTCTATATACGTTAGATTTAATGCCATAAGCCAGACGCAAATTTTGCAAGCTAGATGCTTTTCAAATTGATAGATCTGGTAAGAAAAACGCTAAGTTGGCAACGCTGCCTCCAGGCTATATCGTCCACGTCATTCTTTATTATGGTATAGAATATGATTACACTAGAATGAGAAGAATAGCATATACAATCGTATTTATCATACCTACAATAACTTATGTTAATGGATTGCTTGGAACTTTATATCTTCTTCCAAGATTAAAAAACGAGTCGAGTTCACAATTCTACGATGTTATCAACGCGATTCAGGACATAGCTTTAAGACAGTTCGTGTATAATATATAAACGATATATTATATGTGCATAAAGCCTTGACAAAATTTCCATTAGTAATGATAATTATTATTAATGCGAACATAGTAACCTCATAATTCGACATTGTTCAAATATCGATGTTAACCCAAATTATTGTATCGCGGTAGTGGAGAACCGATCAATAATCCCAAGCAACAATACCCCAAGTGTAATTGAGCACAAAAGCTGTGTTAGCATAATAATTACCGTGTATGTTCTTACAACAAAAGCTCTGAGGCGTTAATTAGTTTTCCGATCAATCAATATGCGCCGCACCTGTCGTACACGATAGCTTCGATAACCCAATGAATTAATTATCGTACATTTAAAGCCTCGTCTACATGAATAGTTTAGCATATATGGTGAAAAACACAAGACTTTCCATCATAAACGGCGTTAAAATAATCATCATATTAATGTAGTGGTTTAAGAACTTTTTCGTATCACGGCGCCCTTAGTGTATAAAGATATTTTTACATCGTTCTAAAAAATATCTAGCATAATATTGGTAGCATAGATGACCATGCTATTCACCACACTCACTCAAATTTGGTAATAAAATTAAACTACATTATATGGATATACAGGTACTATCGTTACTAAGGTTGCAGTGTAAAAGTTCGTCGCGTTTTTTATGAAATTAAGATTAAAAATTGTGCTCTTCTTTTTATGTATCATAGATTTTATTACATGTAAGCAAAATAAATAGATATTTTAATTTGTAGAAATCGCATAAATTAGAAAATCATTTTTATCTCTACGTTAAATTACTTATTCAAAACATTGAATATAACACAATATGAAAAACTTTATTATACATAAATAATGTAAAAGAAATAAAAAATATTCATCAAATAACTTCTATGTAAGATGATTTTGAAAACTGTGATTTATTTCAAAACCAATTATCTCAGCTGCAATCAAACTGACTCCGAAACCACAGATTTCTGTCCGAGTTAGAATTTTGAGCATTATTCGGTTACTATTACAAAACCCAGTCATCACAAAAGAACAGTAATTCGTTGAACTTTATCAATCAGCATTTTATGTTCATTCTATATACGAGTCGCTTAGAATCACAACTCACATATTGCAATTTTGTCGTTTTTTAGTTAAATATGCCAAGTGATTCTAAATGAATTAATCTATATACCGAAAAATAGTTGAGTATTAAAAGTCAATTTAAACCATGTGAAAATCGTTGACAAAGTTCATTGTTGGTGTAATATGTCGTATATTTCAAAGAATAGAGTTTTGTCACCAACGCCTTCCTAACCAATCGGGGAGCTCTATTTCTCATAGTATGCTGTATGTCTGCAACGTTAGGAGTATTAGGTATATATATTTAAAAAAAAAAAAAGTTATTCGACTCTCTCACTCATTAATATTCTAGGGAGTTCAATACTGTTCTTCTAATTACAAAAAATAGTGCTCTGTTGGTTTTTAGCGATTATCTCAAAACTTGATTTTTGGAATATGTGAGTTATGATTCTAAGCGACTCATATACCCAGACTACCTTATTCAGCCGACGCAAGTGTAAATACCTAGTTATTGAGCCATGAACCGATCTTCAATCGATGTGAACTTCTCCACATTACCATATTGAAAGTATTTCATTAAACCAATTGATATGCTCAGAACAGTACGTATGTTGAAATCAGCCAACGAACCATATGAATCTATCAATGTGACCATCAGCTCATAGATTACATAGATTAAAAAAAATATATTCAGCGGTGGCGATAATATATTTAACAAATATATACTATAAAGATATTTTACGATCGATTCCATAGAAAATAAGAAGCTTTGATGATAAAATCTTAGATTATTTCATTGTTATATTATAATTTATGTAATTTTTATACTATTATATAAAAAGCTTCGGTCAAGGCTCCCCTTTATAAGTTATATGAAATCAATTTCACATCCAATAGAATTAAATTCGCATTAACTTCATTCAATATTGCGTTCATTTACATCGAAGGCATACCGGGGCGTTAAACGACTTGCGGCTTTTAGCCCAACGGGGGTGGGCTTCATTAAATTCAACCCTTAAACGCATTAAAGGATCATGTTGTGAACTTTACAACCCTTCGAGGGGAAAATTTTGGCAAGAAGTTTGATGGTCGTTTAGAAGACGCTAGCAAATTATCGAGAAGGAAAATTACCACTCTGTCATTATAATAAAAACGTTAATGCATTATCCGTCATATTGTGTATTTTGAGAGTTATATCGTAAAACTACTAATATACATAGGGAAATAGATCCATTGTCATCGGAAATATTACCCTATGCAGGCCTTGACCATCTACATCTACATGACCGTCTCTATGTCATTTGTTTGTCGCACGTTTTCGCTACTGCCTTAGACCCAAGGATGCTGTATCTTTTCATACACAGTCCAATACTGCAGCTTGGTCTCCCAACCTTCTTCTTAAATTTAGTTTTCGGTATAGAGAAGTTCTTGGGTAGTTCGGGTGTATTACACGCTAGAAAAGTGGCCTGCCCAACGGAATTATTCTACTTTTACGTCGTGTGAGATGACAAGGGGGTCATTGTATTTACAACACGTTATTAACGTACCTGAAGTATGGACGCTAAACCAAGAGATGTCACGGAAAGTTGAAGCTTTCGAGATGTGGCTACGTCTATATGTACCCTCAAAATTCAGGGTGAAAAATGTTAAAGTTCTCAATCAAATGGGAAAGGACCGAGAAGTTTTGCTTAATATCAAAACCTGGACACTACAGTACCTCGGCCACATTATGAGAGGACAAATGTACAGCATTCCCCAACTTGTCATTCAAATAAAGATCAATGGTAAGCGTAGTAGAGGACGACGCCGCATTTCGTGACTTAAGAAACTCCGTGATTGTTACGAGTCCAACTCCACTGAACTGTTCCCGGTAGCAGATGACAAAGCTAAGACCGCCTTAATGGTGGCCAACCTCCTCTAGGGGATGGTACAATAAGAAGAAGATTGTACCTTTTTAGCCACCTGTCCTCATCGCATACGGGTCTAAAGATACTCTTAATATGATATCTTGCTTCCTCTTACATTCATAAGGTCCAGGACTCTCATCCATTTATTTATGTCAATATGGACATGACGAATTAGTTTTCTTTGAAAGAAATATTGATCTAAAACGTATCGGTAAAACATATGTGAAAGATTTTAGTATCAATTACTACATCTGTATCACACTACTTAACAAAACAATTATTACATAAGTTATTAATAAAATACACTATAAAAATAAAAAAATAAATGTTTTTGTTTCTTTTAAACAATTTTATTCTTTTCTTTACAATTGTTTTAAAGTTTATGTGAATGAAAATTGCTATTTTTGAAACTTCTTTGTTCTTATTGTAAAACTTTACATACAATTAAAATATAATAAAAACGACGCCAACTTTTTATAAAAATATTTTCAGCAAACTGAAAAAAAAATCTAAAACATCACAGAAAATACACAATAGAAAACGAAACATAAACACAGCAGACTAACTATAGGTACTAGAAAGTACGTAAAAACATCAAGGGAAAACTTAAAAGTTTCCCATACCATAAAATTATACAGGCTTTCGAGAAAATTCTACAGCTTTACAGATAAGCATCGCATAATACCACAATTTTCTATATTTGTAAAGGGGCCCTTACATAGCTACATTTTCACGTCGTTATGGCATATCGAAATGTAGGTGTGACGATTTTCTTTGAATTTTCCCAGTAAATGTAGTTTGAGCTTGTTTTAAAGATAATTTACTAAGTTTTTCACCGTTAAAAAGGCAGGGAATTTAGTAGATATTATATTGTATGTTTCGTTTGTGCTCAACAGTTAAAGTTCATTTTACGAATAATTGTTGCTGTAAACAGTTTGATTCCATATTATAATAGGAGTTTCTTCACAATTAAATAACAATAAAACACAAAGACACTGAATAAAAAATTCTCTACTACAGTAAAACAATTTAACCTTAAACTTGCCAAGATTGCGATTTCTTCTAGTGTGCTCGAATTATAGCACCTGTAGACGTGCATGGATTTATTTTCAGCAATAGTGAGTATTTTAAACTATCGTGACAACTGTTTACACGTAAAAGTGCTGATTGTCTCTCCAATCTCATTCTTCAAGAGTAAGCGAGACGCGATGTTGTCATTTTATGGCACTATTTGACAGGTCGTGAAAATCGGTTAACCTCAAAATGAGTCTCTACGTTGTTTCGTTAGTTTTTTGTCAGCACATTTGCCACTATCGTTCAACTGCTTAGGCGAAAATCGAAAATATCCCAACTATCGCATGAATATTCAGAAGCTTCCGAACTTTCTTAATAATCATGCATGCAATCTTGCAACTTGCATGATAATACGTGTTTACATGTGCATTTTCTTATTATGGCCACGATTATTGAATACATACCATCAGCAGTAAATCTATGCATGTGTAAACGGTGTATTACATAAGATAATGTTAATTTTTGTTACCATTATTATTTCCGACTCCTGTTATATGAAGCCTATTGCTTGTCGCTCTAATTACGTCATATCTTTTGTCGAAACTGTGGAAATAAATTGTCGCTTACGCGGTATGTTTATACTAGATTGAGTTTACATAATTATGTATATGAATTCAAACTGAAAAAAATTACGAATGGTGACAGCAAACTTCAATATTATCCCCCGCATCTGTAAATCAACCAATTTTCACAAAATACATAAAGGTAGGTATATTATATTATTTTTAATCACTAAGGCTACAGGCCCAATGGTTTCATATAATATACTATAAGTCAACACTCAGGCTATGAGAAACTTAAGTAAATGTTATCGTGACCTCCGGGTGACGCCCAATTCATGAAGTTGCCGAATCTGTGTGGTTTTAACTTTAAATGGCATAATACAAAAGGTACGCGATGAAGATGAATGAAACTGAGAAAAAGGCTTTTCTTTAGTTTATAAAAGATTACTTACCTAACATATTTCTATATATTCACAGTATTTTTCTAGGTGGACGAAACCGGGTCTGTGAGTTAGGTACTTACCGTACATTGTATTTTATTTCGAATTGTTAATAATTTTATTATAGCCTAATTCATGCTTCATAAATTGACATTGGTATAATGTGTAACTATAGCGATTATAGTGATAGTAAAACTTGGCAATAAAATGCCTACTGTCTACGAATTTACGCACTCGTATAAAATAGTGACTGTAAAGTGCAATGAAAATAATTTCCATTCCGAAATACGTATGAAAATAACACCATATATTTGAAAACTACGGTACAGTGATGGGAAACTTGTGGTTAAATACAATATCTTCTTCATCTTCTTAGCTCTATCGCTCTCTATCCAATTTTATCCAAAGACACTGTCCTTCATTTTTTTTTTAAATCCAACTTGACACTACCTTTCCAACTTGTACGAGGTAGACCATGTCTTCGTTTACTTCCAGCTTTCCGAATATCAGTATCTTTGTAATGCGTGACTCAATTATCATGAGTATATGGTCCAGCCATATAAGGTGGCCCAATTTAATTGAGTTATAAAAAAGAATTGCCCGCGTTGTACAAGGATCCAGTTATTCGTACGTAAGTATGTCGCTTACTAAATACACAACGAAAGATTCGAAAACATAAATGTACCAATGACATATTGGTAAAATCTGAAGATAATTAGAAAAAGATGGATTGATAAGAATTCGAATACATATCTATGCTCATAAAATTGTATTTTGGAGTTGCACTTTAAAGGTTTGGTGGGAACACAGTGTATTAAAACAAACACAATATAAAATTCTTACAAAATTACACATATTTTTTTAATGATTGCAATTTAAAAAAAATGCTATATTCTTAAAAACGTTAGTCAGTGTTTTATAAAAAAACATACATTCGAAAATATATAGGTTATTTTCATTGAGGCTGTTAATAAAAATATGTAGGTACCTAACGGTTAAAATGGCAATGTCCCACACAATATTATTAATAGTAGATATAAAACAACAGTTTATAGTAACCATGTTTTAACGCGCCAACGTAGACTTTATTAGCTCTAAGGCACCAATACTAAATACGTTTCGGAATCGCCATTAACTATCATAGTATAAACAGTTCATAAGACTCTTTAAATTTATATTCCAAACTAAACAAATCAGTAAATGCAGGTTATGCACAACTGTTATAGTGTTTGTATCGAGGCTGTGGTAGGCTGTAATGACCCCGTCGTAAATATTTTATGCACTTTTTTACGCTACGCGATATATTTCAAAATTTATTGCCCGGAAAAAGGTTATCCTGGGAGATTCCACGAAAATGTTACGGAATATTTTCTCGATCGTAAGTGCTACACTTTGCACATATTGCAATTTTCCTAGACGGCTTTTTTATATGACAGCCGAGTGAGGTCGTATCACCTGGAAAAGCTTTCTCAATTCCGAGATCGCTTCGAAAATTGTTTACCTTTACTTGGAAATACTGTGGAAATGAAAACAAACATTGAACTATCATACAGATTTCATGATGTTTTGACCCATTTTATGTACTTGTAACATAATATACCATGTACCTAAGTCCTAGAGCATTCAGGGTGGTATTACTTACGAATCCGACCGCGTTTTTCTTTAGTTCGTTGTGTACTTTGATTTATTATATTGAAATGGCAACATCATTTCCGTGTAGTCCATTTTACAAATACTTGCAAATTATTCATTCCTTTAGTTGATTAATATGTACTCAACACATTGAAGTTAATGACCCCATGGTTTTAATCGGGTGTATCATAATATGACCCTATCCTGGATGTAAAGAAGCAACATTTTTTCACTAAGAGGTACCTACTCAATACAATATTGAAATGTCCGAAACTATATATTTTACTATTTCTAATCGAAACACGCAATTATTAAATTTGACAACTGTAAGTTATGTTTCAATGTGTCGCCGCGAATAGCAGAACCTGTGTACGTAACCGTTTATACTGTTACGTTAGGCGTAAAACCCACTTAACGCAGTGAGTGGGGCACTCGCGCAAAATCATCGAAAATAAAACGTAATCAAATACGCCAGCGCACACTGGATTTGACGACGCATTGTGCCCGCCTGCCCCATGATTCATCGTTTTTTGGCTTCTCAGCGATACGAATTAACGAAAATACAACGTAGTCCATTCATTGAAAACGGCAAGCAAAATCACGCTTCTGGAAGCGTCGTCGATAGACGAGCGAGAAGGCATTATTTAATAACAGTGAAGTCATTGTTTAGTGTCCGGTATTTCGCTGGTAGAATGATGTCATCGTGAATATTAATTACAAGCCCCGAGAAATTTAATAATATTTTTATTGCTATGTTATGAGAGACGCTGATAATAATAATTATTTTGTGCTTCTTGAGCCCCTTATTACATAGGTGAAGGGTAATGCGCGGGTGAGAGGGGGCCTACTTCGTAGAGAGCGCACCGAGCGCCGCTTTGGTGGGCACAATGCGTCGTCACTTGTGAAATTTTGCGCGAGTGCCCCACTCGCTGCGTTAAGTGGGTTTTACGCCTTAGTTATACGAAAATCGGCTGACTACTATAGTAATAAACAGGCTGATTTAGATATGCACTATTCTGCATAAGGTCCTAAGTGAAGTGAATACAAAGTTAGTATCTTAAAAACTTTACATTGGTAGGTATGACAGAATTAATCGATAACCAAATAGAATAATAAATGTGTAATATTATGCCTCACTAAACAATACATTGATAACAAACTGGAGTTGCATGTGGAGTCATCCAAAAAAAAATACACTACAAAGAAAATGACCGGTTAATATTTTAGTTGATATAAATAATATTATATTTTTATATACGTTCGTTTGTTTTTTGAAGTATTACTTACACGTGTGTTATCGCCCTTTCGCTTCGTTTGATGTGTAGAAAACAAATTCAAAAAAATAATTATGATCGATCGCTGAAATTAACAGTACAAACGCTCCACACTACCAACAATAGAAAACATCGTAATATTTTCATGTTTGAATACTAAAATTAATCAGCCACACGAAAATATTACTTAATAAGTATATAAATAATTCAATTATTGTTATTTTATTGAAAATACATACTAATATACTTTTGAAAAGGCTCGAACACGTACATTGTTAGAAAAATCAGTGATAAAATAGAATATCTTTAATAAAATACATTACCTAGTTTGATTGACACCTCACACTTTTACTCTGTGGATAATGGCTCTTATCAGTCTTATTTATCAAGCTACCGATCCAACTGTCATTCTTGAAAGTGATTGACAATATCTACGTACTTTGGTGTTTTCTTTTTGAAGTTTTCAAAATACTATGTTACTTATAATAACATAAAAATGAATTTAATGGCATTAATGAGCGGTTTTTTTTGTTAAGATGAACATTGCCAACTGTAAAAGGGACAGTTATGATTAATAATCATTGAAAATTGTAGACATATAGTTTATATCATTGTAAGTTTAAGAATCAAAGCGGAGGAAATTAGTCGTAATCGTTGTTAGTTAATTTATTATAATCAATATATTATTTGCGAATTAATTAGGTTTAAAAAATGTTATGATCATGTTTTAAGTCTGTGAGTATCAATCGAATTAAAATGGCAAATTAATGTATGCAATTTAAAATTTAATTAAACACAGTAAATAATCGTCCGCGGAAGATCAGATTGAAGTTACAATGATTTTTTAATGTCAACCGAACAGTAACATTCATATAGTGTACAATATTGATATACATTACAACAGAAATGAATAAGTGATCGTCCCAAATAACAGGCGCGAAAAATTGTTGGTATGATTTAATCTATGTGTAATATACATATAAAAACAATTATGCAGTTATTATGAATGGTATATAATGTGTAGCTTCACTAGATTCAGAGCAACTTGGTTAAATATTATGGAAGAGAATAGAACTGTTCCATTTGATCACTATGATTTGACTAGGATGAATCGTAATTTTGCAGAGTCGAGAAATTGGTTTTGTAGATGTGAAAGAATAGTAGTGAAAATGTGTGGTTAATTTTTGTTAGTCAGCAATTGTTGGCAATCTATGTAGTAAGTATGTAGTTGGAAGATAAAACAAGAAGAGAAATAGTTCATCGCTTTGATAAACATTGATATTTTGAAACATTTCATTATTTGGAAAGATGAAACACGTTAGTGGCAAGGTTTTTAAAAAACGAGGGATGATTTATGATTACAGTATTGTGTCTACGTTTGGGGTGATGATTATATTGTTTCAGTAATATGCCGATTGGAAATTGATAAGTTTTGGTCTCGGATTCAAACCTATGATTTGTATAATAAATGTAATTATTTAAATAATAAAACAATGATGAAGAAAACGGGGGGAATATAAAATAATGTCTATCAATACAAACCACCCCGTGGTATCACATCGTCTATAATCAAACAGTGAGAGTTTTCTTTCACTCAACAGCCTAGAATTTACGAGGCTGTCAACATGATCGTTAAAATCACGGACGTCTCAAGAAAAACATGAACATGGGTAAGTAATAAATAACTCCGATATTGATTAAATCAGAAGACATGACATTCTAAGGCGTGAAAATTTAATATCTCACTTGAGACTAATGGAAAATTGAATTACGTGGTTTTCGATAATTCTTTCAATAAAATTCACAATTTCAGATACTTTATGACTTATGACAACTTAAACTAATATAAATTTATTCATTGAGTTGGCGGTAAATATCGATTCATACAAGCAGAAATATCTTCTTATTGTAGTTTTGAAAACAATTTTGAAGAATTTAATCAAAATGTATATAAACTATAAAGGTTTCTATTTAATTCAAATACAGTAATTACCTAATTCAGAATGAATAAGTAGCTGAGGTATTTATTACATTATATAAAGTGCAAAAAATACGTGATGCGTAAACTTCCGGAAAAAAGGGTTCAAGTAAACGGTCATGATGATTTTATAAGAGCGTTTCGTAATGTAACGTCCATTATTTCAATATGGTGTCTCAAAGGAAAGGTGGAGATCACTTTGGTGGTTGTTAACATTCATAGAGGAGACAGTACTACACATCCTATTAATATATGACATGACGTCTACATGACTACTGGAGCCCAGACAATGAAATTAATAGCAATATTAAGATGGCAAGAAATACTTTTAAAATATATATTATATATACATATTCTACAATCGAGCCATATGTCCGGGCCGTCAATGGGGAGCGATCAGGTACTAAATCACACTTGTACTGGTACAGAGTAAAAACTTTGACGTTAGAGGAACATAATGAGGAGACTGAAAGCTCTCGATATGCGCCTGTTTTGGCGTACGTGAAATATATTCTAGGTCAATATATTATTATCAATAAAGAGGCTTTAAGACTAGTTAATAAATGAAAAGAACCTATAGCTAATATTAAGCGCGGAAAAGCTTGGTGCTTCGACCAGAATGAGTAGTATGATTCATTCCAGCTTATAATGCAGGAAAAGGTGGAGGGCAGCAGAAACATGGGTAAAACGAGACTTTCTCACCTATACAACCCTAAATGGTGTCAAATGAAGAAGAAGATATTGTTGTTACAATATTCACAATTTTAATAAAGAAAAACTATCAGAGCGTGTGATTTAAAATGAATTAATAATGCCTAAAATTTATTGACCAAAATAACCCCCATCCCATGTATGTACTATACAGGCGAGAATTGTGCACGGCCATTTTCAATGACGCTATAAAGTGTAAAAATAATACATTTTAATGTCTCACATCCATTTCCCGTTGGCAGCTGCACGGGACTAATGTAATAGGTAATAACCATGGTGTACCTGCTACCACCACGTGCTTCAGTTAGAATAAGGATGAAAATCAGTAGGTAATGTCTTTAAATACTAATAAAAAAGGAAATTTGTTCATCAATCTTCTAAATTTGTTAGTAGCCAAATGAGGGTTTTGTTGTGACTTCTAAAGCTAGAATTTAAAAGATAACTATCACCCCACGTTTTTATACAACACTACGTCACTAATTTCAACATTTACAATACGCATTAGGGTAAAAAGTATATTTACCAACCAAATTAGCTTCTCTTTCAGTTATATGTATACTCATAACGATTCGAGTAAGGGAACCATGTACAAAAGTATAGCTTTTTTGCGGCAGGTTCGTGAAAACAGTGCGAAAGGTGTGAGGAAATTTCGTATTGATCTCGTTTTTTTTGCGGGAAGTTTTTCTGCTCTGAAGTTTATGGCATTGACCTTAATTTCATACAATTTGAACCTACCCACAATTTTACTTCACAGTAGCGAAATCAACGAAAGCTCTTTAGAAAACATGGCCAATTTAACTGGTATATAATTGACAACAAATGTGACAATGTTTTCTTTATAAAAATCAAAAATAATAGAATTTACTTACTGTATAATCGCAAAATACTGTAATTTTAAACTAATGACATCACTGTTTAGTAATTAGTTGATACTGTACATTCACCAATGATACCATTCAGAAGATATGTAATTAATAGGTTATTGTAACTGTATGTACAACAAAAGATTTTACTATGAAATATAACAAAATAAGTACCCATGTAATATTACTTACTGAATATCATTCATTATTTATTAGTACCTACATCTAATAACGACCCGCCTAGAAGTAGATACAATATCAATAATTAAACAAACACAATTAAACAACAAATAATTGTGATCTTGGAGTTACGTTCGCGTACTATATTATAATAAATTGTTTAATTTCATTTTGTATTATGGTTCTCTACTGAAAAATTGTAGGTATTACTTTTAAAATGGCCGGTAACTTACCTACGTCATCAGCAAGCTAGCAATCATACAATTAATAAATGAGACCTCATAAAAGCAAAATCGATCACACCCCATAAGTCTTAAGGACACGCCGTCGCTAACAACTTTATTTTCCGCCATTGAAGAGTGAAAGAATGAATGAATATTAATTTGACCATGGCAATGAATTTACAATAATATTGATTTTTATTTTTATATGTGAAATTGTACTTACTATCATCGTCACCGGACAAGCCAATTGTTGTAGCCCTCAATTTTCACAGAAGCGACATTTTTATGGCAATGAACTCATTGCATACTCTTATACGAACTGGCCAAGTATCATAAATCCCAAAAAAATATTTCATATCAAAATAATTCAAAACTATTTTTAAGCCATTTGTGACTTGACAAAAATATTCCAGCCAAATGCTGTAACCCTCTAAACGCAAGCCACTGGTGTATCAATAAAAGAAAATACTCAATTTGTAATAACATAATATAATATATAAAATAATAAATAAATATTATATAAAAGTATATCCAATGCCCAGTTTTTTTTCACTTCCTGAACAATTTAATATTTGAGGGTTACGACAATTGGCCTATACAATGACGATAATATCATATTCTATATCTATATTAATTTGATCTAAAACCTTTTGTAAAAAAGGGTTATATCGATTGGTTACGAGTAAGGACAAAATAATCTTTAAAATGACTGGCGTCCAAGCTTTTAGATTTTACTGGGCCATATTTCGACGGAGAGGAATTTCCTTGGACTACACATTATAAAAAATCCGTTTTTAACTCTTTAATTAATATCTTCCCAAAGAATACAAGACCTTGTTTGGGTTTTTGGGTCTGGGCCCGTATTATTATCTGCCCGAGGGACAAGTGTTGAACACATCTGGTTTAAAGTAATAATACTCCATGAAATTTATTATCGTAGCCTTTCAACACGAGTTTAACACGAAATTTATAAAAAATATATGTATGTACCAGCGTTGCCAATTTAGCGTTTTTCTTGGTAGATCTTGCTTGCAAAAAACGCATCTCTCTTGTGGCGTTTTTTTTACTAGCATTTTTTGATGCCTCCAACTGCTTTAAATGTGCTTAAAATGCGCTAGATATTTAGTTTATTTATTTTCATGCGCATCAATATTCTGACTATTAGATCTACCTACTTAATGCAGGTAGGTCGGTACCTATTTTTGTAGCGTGAGAAACGAAGTAACATAGTTTAACGCGTTGAAACAATAGGAGCATTCACAATCTTTTAATGTGTGCTTAGGTATGTGACATCAGTTTGACGATTATCGGAATGACATGAAACGAAACTTGAACGCCGTTGACAACAATACAGGCATTTGTTGTCAATTTTGAAATATATTTGTTATTAAAATGTGTGTTTTTTACTATAGACATTTTTTCGATTTTTGCACTTTTTTCGATACGCGCAATAAAATGTATTGATTTCGTTTTTGGTAGAATAAGTAAATTTACTTTCACAAAATCTAGCGTTAGTTAGTGCCAAATAGCTTGTTTTCGTACCCCGTCTGGCATATTTTTGTCGGCGACAGTTGGCAACACTGGTATGTACGTTGACTGATACATTTTTAGTCATTTGTTTTGCAAATAGAATTATAAAAGCACCCTAATAATTATTAATAGTACCTACATAATATATAATATATTATATTAAATTATATTCTACGACGTAACGCTTAAAAGAAAATATATATTATTAAATTATTATATTTTATAATACATATATATAAATATAACCAATCGACCCTTCTTATAATAGTCGTTCACTATTAATTAATAAAACCCACGATGGCCTTCAGATAAAGTCATTCTACGCTGAGACAGTTTAGCACCGGTTTCAAATTTCGTGCTGAATATTGCATAATTTGTTTTACGTATGGCAATAAAACTAAATCATAATGCCAGCGCTCCATTGGCACGCAAGTCAGACGATTTACAGTCTTCGGACTTTTTTTTCGGGTGGAGCACCCCAGATCTGCAGACTTTTTAATCCGCAGACCAGGCTCGCTGGATTTCAAACATGTTTGATATTTTTGCCAGACTTCGTCAGTCGATCACTATGCGAATTCGATTTGTCATTAATACGCAATCATTCGGACCGGAAAAAATCTGTAATTGTTTTAAACATTTTCATTGATTAATTTACACATTATAAAATGAGAGATTTACAATTAATTTTTTTATTTGTATTTATGAAATTCATAAAATAAATCGTAAAACTTGTGTTGTTTTCACTGCTATATTATTTTATGCAAGTCTACATATAAATAACACAAAATTATAGGATTATCGGAAGACATTACGAGAATCATAACTTTTCACTTTTGACAGCTCGACTTTTTTATTCGTTCGTTGATCAGTAGCAGAGCATAGACAAATCGGACGATTTATTGTCCTCGGACTTTTGGCTCGCCAATGGAGCGCTGGCATTAGGTAGTCATAAATCATAATAATTAATTATTTTAATAATAATATTATGGTCATGCATTTGGAATACCCTTACATCGGTGTTCGGCACTTGGCTTTGATAGCCAAATAATCAGTGTTGTATCAATAAACCACCTAGTTGTAATATATCATTTCATAACATAACAATTAGAATTAAATTTTTAAAGTACCTAATATTTTTATGTAAGATAAACTAAACATCCAAACTTAGTACCGGAATGAAAGGAGAAAAATCCTGCAGTATTATATATTATTAATTATTATATATCTTGCACACTGTAAAACTTATTAATCCCATTTTGGTTTTCACTTTTAAGAAAGAGTTTCTTCATTGTTTTTATTTTTTGAATTTAGAACATTTTTATAAAACGAAAATCCGACGACTTATTGTCCGGCAACTTCATCTTGGCTACGTGGCAAATCTGTGAACTACGTACAGCTAATCGAACTTCCGGTTTCAAATTAGGAACGCCCCCAAATTTTTCATTACATTTTTGACACTTCGTATTGGACGCAACTATCAATTTACGTAATTTGAAGCTTTTTATATTCAAAAGATGTCTAAAACAATACGAAATGATGTTCGAATTATTATCAGTAAACTTTTGATTTATTGCGAAGAAGAAACAGAGTCGTATTTAAAAGGCAACAGGCATACAATACTTTCAACAAGCCCATTTGACGGGTTCCTGTCATGTCAGGTATGTCAAAATTCAGTGTTGTAATACTAGAAATATTTCCCCAAATACTGGAAATTATGTTTGTATATTATAAAGTTATGTGTATCGTAATCTATTTTATTAATATTTTTAGACGTATAATAATTAAGTATAAATGATCATTAGTTAGATTATGAATTGTCCTATTTTTTCCTAATTATTTTCCTAATTTTTAAACCGATAAGTAGGTACATATTGTTTTGAAATTTATGTAAGGTGGATATAATTCAATTTATAGAAAATTATTTTTACAGTATGTGTTTCTACAACAATTTTACTAAAAATACGATATAAAAACATCATTTGTAAATTATAAAACATGTGATTGGGTCATCAATATAATATTGAATATGTTATATCTTTCTACTTCTTGTTTTTTAGTCATAATTTGTGTTCTAGTTATTTAATTAATAAATACCTGTAGCAATATTATCAGTTAATGTGGGTTCAATGATACATTTCCTTCCAAATTCAATAATTACGCTGTATTAATTAACCTAATATAATAGTAATAATTAAGAGGTGAAATTATTTGAAAAAAAAATTCTATTGATATTTATTGAACAATAATTAGACTTATAAATGAATGTACTTATAAACTTACTGAGAATAGAATTGATATAAACTTAAAACCTAATTTCGCGGGATATGTTTTCTCAAAAAATGACAACACTGTGAAATATTCTATACGCGATAAGAGCGACTTCCTGTTGTTGCCTAAATAATGTTGTCGTACAGTACACTAACTGTCTCATGGAAAAACAGTAATTATATTATTACACAAGTCGCATTGGCCGGCGGGTTCAACTGAGGGTTGGACTGACTTGAGAAGCTCGTCTCTTTCAGTCGACATATTGGAACACCCTTAGACGATGTTATCGACGTCTCGCAATTCGCTATACAAGAAAGTAGGCCATTTATTATTATTCCAAGTTGACAGAACATGGAAGCACAGTGTCCGGTTAATGCGAATTCCAATGGTCTGGAATCAATTTGGTTACCTTATTTTCACTTTTCACTTGGAAAAAGTTGTGAGTCCATGGTTTAAAAATACCTCAGTTAACCTGACTTTTTGTTACATTAACCTGTTTTAGTTTGTTAGTCGTAGTGCCGTGCCGGACACCATAATATATTATATTTTAATACTTTTATTTGTCGTAAGCTCATTGAAGTTATGATGCGGTACATAATATTTCAGTACCTGTATAATAAAAGTAACGATGAAAACAAACAGAAGCGGTGAGCTTTGATTTTTTTAATTGTTCACCTGTATTATCAGCTGTATCAGGTGTCTCAAGTTTTGATGAATTCATCAACACTAGCATATTTATAATGTCGCAATGCGTTTATGTAGGTATACCTAAACCTAAATCATCATTCATCAGCTAATATTAATATAATATTATATTATAATTTATATTATTCACATTGATAATGGAATGATAATATTATAATTAAACACTTGTGATTTTGAAACATTTTCCTTTTGATCAGCGTGTTAATCATTTAAAAATTAGTTTAAAAAATCTATGTCTGTCTTTTTTTCCCTTTATAACTGAAAAACTACTCGAAAAATATTTGATGAAACTTACACAGTTTAAACACTACATTGTTAGTCAACAGGACCCGAAGTTAATATAAAACATCACACAAAAATAATAGACTTGTAAAAAATCATCATGAGGTACGTGAACGGACATATAACAGCGGTAGAGTGGTGAGATATATGCAGGGGGCGCAAGCCTTGATCTAACCGTTGTAGATATAATTGATTTGAATAATTTAAATCGTATCAGGCTATTTCTACATTCTGTTTAACAGTCTACTTTTCTTTCTTACTTCTACGTATTTAACGCGTACGGTACGAAGCAGTGAGCACTCGCAAGTTATAATATATTATTAAATGAAAAAATATCAGGTGTATCTGACTAATACTAAGTTCTTATATAAATAAATTTTTTAACCATCTTCGATCCTAAGATCATATTATGAGTCTCCCTCCACAGAATGGGGGATGTTTTGTGAGCGGTAGGGGGATGTGAACAGATTTTTGTTTTTTACGATAAATGGATGTTAGCCACTTGCTTAACCATATGTATATTTAATTGTATTTGCCAGACCTAGGATTCGAACCCGAATCCCACAACATTATTTATATAAAATGTATATAATTGATTGTCTTCGATGTTATTTCTTGGTAGAAAGACCGGTATTAACGTTGAGATTCAAATTCGTTATGCTACAGGGTGGGCACAGAGAGCCTAGAATGATACACATATTATGTTATATTTCTATATAATATCATATTATTATATTTTGCATCGCAGTTTGAATGTACCAGAAAAGTAGTGCTACTTTTAACAGACGAAACACTTTGCTACAGATATGTGCTAAGAATATACACTCAAGGCTACGTTATGTATTTATAGCAGTGGTATAAAGAGCAGCCGGAAGTCGTTGGCGGCGGTATTTGGTACTAGACTTGGCAAGGGATGAAAGAACGTCAACGCAAAAAGGCGGGAGACGGACAAGGGTAGAGAGATAAAACCCAATGCAAATATTACTGAATAACTCCCTATCTCTCTATTGTGGATAGGTATATCGGTGTCTATAATATTCGTATTTTATATTGAAAACGTGTCTTTTTGTAGTCGATAAGTCTCCAGCGATAGATATATTTTTCTTTTTTAATATTTGATATCACCTATTCATACTATAACGCCAAAGAATAAAAATAAATACTTACATAAATGAAAATACGATGTTTTAAAAAAAACTATAATATATTGATTTTAAAGTCGATTAACTCTATGAATATTTATTTAGCAATAATCACAAACACCCACCAGCCAAATATAACATATTTTTGCAAACATTTTATATTAAAAATAATTCCTTAGTAAAATTGAATGACAAAAACTAGAATTGAGATCGCAAGGAGTGCCTCTCTCAAAATGTGACGGCTCTTTAGGAATCGAGACCTTATCCTAGGTCTGAGATTGCGTATAGTTCGTTGTTATGTTCTCTTAATTCTTTTCTATGGTATGGAAATATGGACGCCAAACCAAGAGATGCCACTGACAGTTGAAGCTTTCGAGATGTGGCTGTATAGACACATCCTCAAAATTTCTTTGACTGATCGGGTGACAAATGTTGAAGTTTCAATTGAATAGAAAATCTACAATACCTCAGCCACATTATGAGAGGATAAAAGTACAGCATTCTCATCTAACTAAAGATCAACGGTAAACGTAGCAGAGGACGACGCTGCATTTCGTGGCTTAAAAACCTCCGTGATTGGTATGAGTACAGCTTCACTGAATTGTCCCGGAGATGGCACAATAAGAAGAAAAAGATACATTTTTTTTTTTTGAAAACTATAGGTATTTAAAGTTGGTTAAAAATATGAAAATTGGTGGCTAGTGGATAATATAACCAACAACGCAACCAACTTCCGGTTAAAATACTATTTTACTAGAAGTGAAGCTGGATTTGATATTTAGTGTACTTACTCAAGATGGCAAAATACTTTATATTAGATTACTCTACTATATTAATACTTTGTATTGTTTCGTCTGTTTTCTATGAAAAAGAAAAAGATATGGAATAAAACCTAGTCAACAAATAATCAAATAATGGGTGTGAATGAGGGAATTCACTTGTATGATAATAATTAATTCTGATTAAATCACCGATCATTGCTCACATAACAAACAGTTAGTATGCGTGAAGGTTTTACGATCCAAACCATTTCAGGGTTGAAATTTTATTTGCAAACTAAAACTGAGAATACTAATGATTATTAATAATTCGTCTATAGTTTACTAGGTCGAACTCCATTATAAAGTCAGCAGTTTTAACCCGATGACCGAGACAAACGACAGAGGATAGGTTGTTACTCGTATATCTCTTTCGCCGAGTTCAAACGTAGGGCACCAAAAAAGCGCTCGGTGCGCTCACTACGGAGTAGGCCCCCTCCCACCCGCGCATTATCCTTCACCTATGTAATAAGGGGCTCAAACTTTTCCATTTCGAGCGCTGCATTGACGTGAATCCAATGAGTCCCATCAAGCGTCGTATCTTTTCTAGTAGATACTATCTGTATACCAGAGGTAAACTACGGTAAATCCAACATGACAACTTCACAGGAGAGACGAATTTGTGATTTTTGGAACATTCAACTTGTGGCATTCGTGAATGGAAAAAGATAAAATTTATCTATTTATCAAAACCTTTTTGTTTGTTTACCGTTGTAGTTCGATTATAAGTTTCATCAAAAGAATTGTATGTCTTCTTAGGCATAAAGCCCACCAAAAAAGCGTTCGGTGCGCTCACTACTGAGTAGGCCCCCTCCCACCCGCGCATTACCCTTCAGCTATGTAATAAGGGGCTCAAGGAGCACAAAATAATTATTATTATCAGCGTCTCTCATAACAAAGCAATAAAAATATTATTAAATTTCTCGGGGCTTGTAATTAATATTCACGATGACATCATTATACCAGCGAAATATCGGACACGTAATAACTAAACAAAGAGTTCACTGTTATTAAATAATGGCTTCTCGCCCGTCTATCGACGACGCTGCCAGGAGCGTGATTTTGCTTGCCGTGTTCAATTAATGGACTACGTTGTATTTTCGTTAATTCGTATTGCTGAGAAGCCAAAAAACGATGAATCATGGGGCAGGCGGGCACAATGCGTCGTCAAATCCAGTGTGCGCTGGCGTATTTGATTACGTTGTATTTTCGATGATTTACGCGCCACTTGTGAAATTTTGCGCGAGAGCCCCACTTGCTGCGTTAAGTGGGTTTTACGCCTAGTAGCAACGAATTGGAGAAAATATTGATATTTGTGTCAGGCTAAGGACCCATTCCAAACTTGTCTGACGATTGCTTCAAATGGCACGGTTGCGATGCCTTATTGCAGTATAGACTAATGCAGTAGGTACAGACAATTGTGTATTCAAAATAAATACCATCTACTGACAGGGGGATGAAGTCAAGAACTGGAAGTCAAATAGGGGAGGAGAGTACAGAACCAATACAAATAAAACGATATCTTTTACTTGAACAGCAAAATAATTTATTGTCGAATAAACTTTGAATTAATCCGTAGACATGCGATGAGATGTAATTTTATCGAATTTACGATTTTAACATTGTCGACAAATTTTATTTAGTCTTTTCGTGGAAAAGTTTCAAAGCAAAAAGAGATTGTGTACTATAAAGTACCCACTGAGTTATCTTATAAGTTATACAATAAAATATAACGACGTTTGATATTTGAGTTTTTATACAAATAAATCCTCAAGAACCCATATTTGCCGTATGAAATTTAAAATAACTGAAAACTTAGCTTGAATAAAAAAAAATAAGAAAATCGAATTATCCTCCACCATTTTGGAATCGAAGGGCTCCTGAATAAAATTTTGAAGCATTCCAATATTTAAAAAATGAACCTTACCATATGCATATTCATCATGTCAAAAGTGTATGATTTTATATAAAAGTGTACATCATTTTTAGCTATGACGCTGGACTATTACTTTATTTATATCATTTTGGACAATGACATTTTGTTGACGATAAAATTCTGAAAAAAGGTGGGAGTAAAAAAATATTTTGGCTAGAAAAAATGCAAGAAACAAAAATAGAATATATCAATAATCTACAGTGCAGTAAGAAAATTCAGTTAAGAATAGGAGCTTTTTTTAGTCTTTCAGGAAAATTAACCGTGACATATAAAGAAATCTGTGAGAGGTTTGTTTTCTTGTTAAATAAAAATTCTTGACATTCTCCGTCGAGGGCCATTATTATCAGTATTAAAAAGAAAATTTCTTCAGTTTTAATTACGATACCTACTAAATTTGCTTTAAAATAATAATTTTTAAAAGTAAATTAATTAAAAAATAATACTTAGTATAAATTGTATGAATAATTATTGTATTTTAAAGTCAAACACAGTGCAAAAATTGTTACGTTAACTCCTCATACTAGATACTATGTTTGCAAGCTAGAAGACTAGGTACATGCATCTGACAATATAATCTCAAAATAAATGACAGGAGAATAATTGGGATTCTAGATATAAGGAGTTTTATAGCATTCCGTATTTGAATTTTGAAGACAGTTAAATTTTTGAATTGAAGGATTGGACATGGTGTGGTTATATTGCTAAGGGATTAATTCATTACCTTCTTCTATTGGCAGCGCCGTAAACAAAATGATGGATTGCGTTCTAGTTTAAAGTCGTTATTCACCATTAAAAAATAGTCAATGTATCACTTTGGGCTGCCTACATAAAAAAATGACGATGTGAGTAGGGATTGCAATACCGAATGAATATATCAATACCGGTATTTCTTATTGAATACCGGTATTCCTTAGAAAGTACCTATCAATACATATAGCTATTAAAATCTATTGAAAACACTATTTTATACCAAGCTAAAGAACATACACACATTATTTATTACATCGACCTTTATAAATATGTATATATAGATTATAACTACTTTTTACAAATAGGTATTATAAGTCCAGGTACAAGAAAATCTCTTTCAAATTCAACGTTTTTGGATGTACTATCAACATTGGATCAATAGTTGCGAAAACGAATGTTTTCTTTGAGAAATATTAATATAAATTAATTCATTGCAATAATAATTATATAAATATTTGAGAGATTATTTATTATTATGTAACTTTTGATGGTTTCTGTCAATATATTTGCGTGTCGGCAGCATTAATCATACACTAATTTTAATATACCATAGTAGTAAGTAATGAAAAAATCACATTAAATTCATTTTCAAAAAACATAAACGAGTATGCTTTCTTAATACCGAAAATACCGGTACTTTGGATTTTTGAAACCGGTATTTTGGTATCGATAAATAAATGAAAACCGGTTTTGAAATACCGGTATTGCAATCCCTAGATAGTGAGATGCGTAAAATGTCAAATTGAAGTAGAATTTAATTATACACTCTCCAATACTATGAAGCGTGGTGGCTTATATATTTGAAGCATATAAGCTTATTTTATACAAGTGTGAAGTTTTCTTCGAATGGGCTTACGATGCAAAGTCACTTGTAATTAACTTAATCAGTAGATCAGAGTTCCTTTTTCGTTTCAATTTCAAAGATGGTATTTTTTATCTTCTATGGAGATGGCCTTTTTAGGTGTCATCAATGGTATATAGAGCTTAAATTCATATGTAACGCTATTAAATAAGAATAGTAACTAGATAAAATATCAAATATAGCAATATTTTTAAATGTATTAGTAATATATATAACTTTATCAGTGTTTGTTCTAAAGCAATATATTTTGAAAATAAATCTGTGACAGTCCATATACTTGAACGGAGCATAATATGTCAGTTTAATAACTCGATAATAAATTCCACTATTGATTATATAAAACTTAACACACATATAACGTCTATTTATAAATGACAACAAAGTGTTTTAGACACGTTAGCGTGGTCACGCGACAAAAATGATAGGGCGAATACCTTTTCGCAAATTTTATGCAAATTTTCGCTTACAGTTCGAATATTAAAATTCCGTCTGCTTCCGTTGCGTTGGATCGTTTCCCAGAAATTAAATTGAATTGCCCGTTAAAAGTATCACAAAATGAATATTCAAAGTAGGCTTTATGTAAGTGGAGTGTTAAATTCGATCGTAGAAAGCCAAACTTCGTTCAATCTACGTAGGTAGGTATAATGCTTTTAATCAGCGCAAATTGTAGTATTTAAGGGTTATATTGCTAAGAAAGTTTAATTTTAAATATTAGTACGTAGGATGTTCATTATTTTTTATTATCAACGTTACATAATTAGAAAATACATCAGATATAGGTATGTCTACTAGAAAAATCTTATAAACACGACGTCGGGTAAGACTCGAACTGCATCTATTTTATTCCGGACAATGTATTTTACCAATTAATTTACATTACATAGTATTTATACATCTGAAGTGCTTCACAAACTTGATCGCCATCCGGTATCATATCTTTTCAAATATATTTTAGTAGGTACATCAATCAATAAATAATATTACATTATCAAATCTTGTGAATTGAATAAAAATAGTTTATTATTCATCTGCCTCAGTGTTAAAAAAAACAATGAAACACATCCGTGCAAGTTGGGAATTGTCTTTGGGTGATATTATACAGTTTCAATTATTATAACATTCAAAGTAACAATATACCATGCTGGTTCACGAGTGAGTGTCATTGCGAGTGAGCCTATTTTTCTGGGGTTATGAAGATTTTTTTTCTGTTTCATTCCAGAAAATTCATGCCACAACAAACAATAAGAGGAAACAGTTAGACCAACACAATGCCCTGCTTTGCAGGAGCCCGACACTGCCAGATTCGTTTTTAAATGGAGTACCTAGCTTCATTGTAGAATAACATGACAAATCACATTGAGCTTTTAGACTTTATTGATTGTTTTGAACTATGATTATTTTCCTACCAAGGTAGATAAATACATATTCCTATTATAAAGGTCAATGTATTTTTTTCACGAGTTTGTGAGGAATATTTGATAAGCTATTAAGAAATAGTTTTTTAATAAACAATAAGTAATGTATACATTTTCCAGGTTTCCACGAATATTTTGATTGACGTAATTAGTAATTATATATTACTGATAACAGTGATAACGAATATGTATGTAATATATGTCATTGTGAACCCTAGTTTGGGATGTGTAATAAAAACAATTCTTCAAATATAACATTATTATAATAAATTCTTACAGGGTTGTCACAACAGCATTTATTGGACAATGTTAATTATCTTCGTTCCTAGGCAGGCGAGCAAAGTTCGCGGGAAGGCACTCGGGTTAGGTATTCGGTTGGCGTGCAAAGTGCTGTTGATCGAGCGTGTTGAGGGTGGAACGAAACAATCGATCGCAAGGGTCTGGAGTCTAGACCGCGCCAGTTATGACCGCGGCTGACCTACCTCCCTAAGCAATCCCCACTACCTAAGAAATTTATAATAGCCATTGACGTGTCAACCCGGAGGAGATACAGGTTTTTTTTAAAACATTACATGCTTAATAAAAAATAATTCATTCACTATCTTTTAATGTATACAGTGTTTAGTTAGTGGTAATTTTGTATTGTTTAATAATATTTTGTGTGGACTCTGGTACGTATGTGATTACTGATTAGTGATTAGTCATAGTATCTACATAGCTTGTGGTAACTGCTGCTTAACGTTAGGTGGCCGAACTATTATGTATGCAGCATGGATAATATACGTGTGTGCAGTTCGCCGTATCACACTTCGCCGTGAAATCTTGTATCGGAAATATATGACCGTATATTAAAGACCGTCCAACCTCTTTGGGTCGTATGGTACTGGCATAAAATTCATGTCTAAATAAAACACGGTTCTTGTCGGTTTACACTTTACAGGAAGCCAGCAGCAAACAAGTTTTGAAAATAACCATACACATATTAACATTATTTGTTAGGTTAGGTTAGGTTTTCATTATTGAATTCATGAATTTTGCCAAAAACAGCTATGAAAATTTAATTAATGTTCATATTGAATCTAATAAAATTGGAAACCGTATACCGTAATACGGTCATCTCTTTCCGTCCGGTCCGTAATAAGCTCATAGCGAACTGTGCTATAACCATTATAATGGTTAGTGGCTCCTCAAAATAATGGCATTATTGAGAAACGCAAGTGACAGGTGTGAAAATAATCGATTCTGTATTGTACTTGAAACTACGCAAAAATCACTGAACATATTTCAGTATTTTGATGGTTTCTATGAAATACCTGTAGTCCAAGATGAGTGCAAAACATATAATTAAAAACAAAACTAATGATTATGTGAGAGGGACAGCGCCAGATAATGCACGTAAATTGAAGCTTTTGTCCCAAGAAGCAACTAGTATTATTATATTTCGATTTAATTTAAATCAAATTTCAGGTTAATTAACAATAAATAGGTACTATATTTGCTTGAATTCGGTGTGCGATAATGATACTTTATTATGTTGACAGATGCTACTTGCATTTGTCAAGTCTGCCACTTACGTACACACGTAATAACTAAGCATCTGGCTCTCAATTACGTTAATTTAATGGCGACAGCTCTGCATCTGACACTTATATTAGAAACGGCAAATAATTTTCAACAGTATGTGGAACGGAATTTCGCAGTCGTCGCCAATCGGAGACTGACAGTAGAGGTGTGAGCACGTCAATTTGTTTTGTGATGGCGTCGGAGGAATATATTCTTAAATCGTATAAAGATGACTAAAAAACGTTCCGCATGTACTTGAAAAAGAAAACATGTCAATGAATATACTATTATTATTAGTAATATAACAATAAACATAACATTAAATGGACTCATGTTGGATTTTTATGACAAATTATATTTCGTTCGGCACGCGTCATTTGCACAATCCGCGCATCGCCTAGTCATGATATTTTTAGACCATGCCTCAACTGAAGTATAGCCTTAACATGTGCACGAAAACATTAGTAAACGAAACATAAGAGTGGGAGAAAATTAAGCTATAGGTACGTACAACAGTTAAAAAGTCTCGACTATTTAAACATTTATCTTGACATATACAAATTATTTTAAATATAATAATCTTTAGGATTTCTGTAACACAATAAATATTCGGTATGTGATAATAAAACACCAAACACCATAAAATAATTAAATTGTTTAACACTGTCTAATAAATTCCCTAAAAATATGTTGATTATTTTAGAAATAAGAAGATGATAGCAGTTAAGTGTCAAATCCTATCACCGAGTAATTGAATTGTAAATGTCCTTGAAAGACATTAATTTCTATAGCACGCCACTTTTGCACCCCGTCTTGTAATTATCACCCCCCGTCCTAAATTTCAATCACACCGAATCAGGCAAACTTCCTGCCGAAGCAAAACGGAAAACAAAATAACAAGTACGTTTTCCGCCACCCGCCGTCAGAAAGCTTCTCGAGTGAAAGCTTTTAAATTTCCCGACCGATGTATACAGACGTATTTGTTTGTTTTCAGAAGACGGCCTTTAAATGTGTCTGGCGCGTTATTGATAGGGTAGCCATTAAGACTTTTGAGACATAATTTAATTGAGTAAATTAAAACAAAACAAACATGAAACTACCTGTATAACGTATTTTAAAATCAGTATGAAATAAATAGCGATCACCTGCGACTTTGATTTGTCCATTTTGCCATTTATCCACGTAATATTATTTAAACAAATCAATGAAATATACATCGGTTGGATCTACATGCGCTTCTCTATACCCAATAAGTTCCATTACTATGAATTTTCAGTCAGTCCATTTACTACATTAGTATCACACTTGATTGAGAGCTCGACTAGTCCGGCGCCTTCGACAGCGGTTGGATGTGGGCGCGCGTTCCTCTATCCCATCATTATGTTATTAGAATTCTCTTTCATTTTTTCTGAATAAGTGCATCTGCAAAATATGATATCAATAAACTACCACTATTATTTACAAGTCTCCCCAATCCTTTCCCGGTTTTTTGTCATTGGTTCATTGGTCAATTCATTCAATATTTATATCATCTATCGGTAGCAAGATGGCAAAATGCTGAAGCTGTCCGATGATCAGGACCGATTTTGTCCAAGACTGGTAATCTCGACTTATTTTTATAAATACATCATCACAGCTGGCAATTTTGTACTCATAGTATGTAGTTGTTCGTTGTTTTTATTATATTTTAATTTGGTATTACGTCAACTACTAAGCTTAGTTTTTTTTATACGGATACATATTCGATTAATAAACACACAACTTTTGTTGCATGTCGCATGCAAATTAGATAAAAACTATATCACCCACCTAATAAGTCCACAATCTATGAATAGTTTAAGTGTTTGTAAAATCCCCTATCACCAATAATAATTAATAATCAGCGCTCGAAATGGAAAAGCTTACGAACCGGAGCGCTCGACAAATTTTCTGAAGATATTTACATAGTCATCCAATCGTATGTGTATTTTATAAAAATAAGTGTGTCAGATTTTCTATTCTATGGCCTATCTAGCTCAGATGGTCAACATATTTTTTCCACGAGACGGAGCGATACATTTACAAATTTCACGAGCCGGAACGGCGCTCCGGTGCGTTCCGTTCCATTTCGAGCCCTGTTAATAATCTTATTCAATTGAGAGATTATTTGTGAACTGCTTGATTGAAAGCTTTGATATCGACCATTCCTTATAATCTATATTCTATAGAATATAATATAATATTATATAAGTCAGTGGCCGAAGACTCCATACTAGGCGATTATTTAAAGCCTATTTTCTTAAAAAAAAAAATTTAATTACATATTGACTTATTTACATAATCACTTGATTATATATTCTATAAAATAATTCATTTTGATAACGAGAGATGCCGTATGTGTAGGAATGTATTACACAGATAAATCCAAAACAGCGATCGAATAGATAAGTAGAATAAATCGAATACTTATTAATAAATATAGACTGTTTTTAAAAATGAAAAGAACTTTTATCAAATGATTTTTGATGTGTATAAATGTTTTGAAAAAATACGTAATTTAAAATGATTGCTTAATTTTATGTTGTCAGTGAGTTTTTGAAGTTTCATTAAATTAGTGTGTCATCATTAGTGTGTACCTATTCATAAGTAGTAATATCGTATTATCTTCTTATTTCTCGTAAGTATACATATACTTGATAAGTGTGTTCTTTTTATCTGATCTCCACAGCCTACCTCTTTCCAATAGTCACCCTTCGCCACTGATATAAGTTCGGTTAACGTCAGTTTACATCAACTGTTTTTGTGACGAGTATTTAATTATCGATTGAGATCATTAGTTCTATTTTATGTCGATAAATTTTACTATAGGTGTGCCTACAACCAATAATTTACAGTTAATCCTATAGTAAAATTCCCATGCCATTATTCAATGTGTCATTATTAGGTCCAGTGCTGGGACTTAATAGATTAAGCAAATTACTTACGATCGCAATTGATTACCAAAGCAATTGAACCTCTTTCGAAGCCTGCCGATATCTATATCAGATTGTAGAGTTAATACAAAAATGAAACTAAATTATTCAGATACCTTAAAAATTGATACATGTGCGGAGTTGAATGTTTGCCTAACTTAATACCTATATTGACTACTTGTAGTTGATAATATGATGGTTCTAAATTGGCCAATAAACTATCTATGTTCATATACTACACGTTCATATAAAACTATGCAGTTTATGGTAGTTATCTGTATTTGAAGATATATGTTTTGTTGCAGGAGGATACTATGCATTGCCTTCGAGAGGTAGAATTTTCGTTCATATCAGAGATATTATTCTAAGAAAGGTAAACACGGCTGTTTGTATAAAAAAGCGATTGCTAGATGCTCCATTAGGAATATTCTTTGACGGAATTTTGTAGATGGAGTGAGGGCAATAAATTCTTTACTGCTACGAAAAACACGAGTAGGTAAGTAAAATATGATAACATCAGTATATAGGACAAAATTGACGATATTGATGGTTTTTTTTTGACAGGAAATACACTACGACACTTTAATAATAACTGGTTATCGCAAATATATTTTTGTTTGTTCACTAGATTAGGTACTTATGTCCGTTTTGGCCAGGTTATAACAGTAATCATTCTACAGTGGTACCGTGGACAATTATTGGTGTATTGGTGTAGGTAATAGGCCATCCATGGACTGAAACCGTATGCGGTTTCGAACCGTGTGCCATACTTAGCTTATCTCTTCTGTTCATGGAAATATATTTTCAAAAAGTATATTATAAGCATCTGATTGTATCCGTTTATATCATACACTTCCACTTACAAATTTAGTGAACATATAAGATTTTCATGAACAAAAATCATAAGTTTAGTATGACACACGGATCTGAACCGCATACGGTTTCAGTCCATGGATGGCCTCTAAGTGAAGGTCAATGTTCGAATCTGAGAATGGCTTTTTCCGTACAACTGTAGAATGATTCCAGTCTAAGGCCTTGTCCACATGGCGCATGTCCCGTAACGATTCGCCGCAAGTGAATGTGGACACCTCAATGAGGTCACCTGTATCTCGACCGCGCGCGACAGTCGTCACAGCGCGAGTGCTTATGGACGGCTCAATGAGGTCACGTGTACCTGGAATGCGCCCGAGTCAAAACGCGCCACGTGGACAAGGCCTGAAGCCGCTCGCCGATATAACCATAAAACGTTGCGTTTTTTTCTGTTCTATGCATTGATATACTACTAGATGAGCAGTTCACATACAAGTGTCATTTTAAAAATGTACCACAAAAGATATAACGAATATCATCTTATAATATTTCCTTGTAGGTATAATGCGTTAAGACCGTTAACATGGATTCCCGAATTTCACCCGTATTGCCCTGGCTGTAAAACTAAATTTTCGTTCTTGGAATAGTGAACCTAAGGGTGGCTGCAACGCAAAACAGACAGAGCAAGTCAGTCCGGCTAACTCAGTAAGTTTTAACAAAGGCCGACTCGCTGAAAATCGGGCGTCATTTTAAGAAGCATATGATTCATCCAGTAATATATCAATGGTTCTATGCCCCATACAGTATCCACTACCGACTGTCTCTCACACGTGTTAATAAAAAAGAATATTTTTTTAGTTCTACGAAAAGAGTATTTTTCCAAAGGAAATAATATTATTGTATATAATATACAGTAAATAATTTCACATGATAATAATTAAGGACAACGCTAATATTCGGTAGTACATAATCGACCGCTAAAGTGATAAAATGATAAATACGAGGGTGGGTCAATAATTCCTTAGAAAAAAGCATTAAAACAGTTTTTATTTTTGTATTTTTTTTTTATTTCTCAACATAATCTTCTTGGAGCTCAATACACTTGGTAAGACGTTTCTCAATTTTTTTTAAACCGTCAGAAAAATAAGTTTTCGGAAGGTCCTCAAAATAAGCATTTGTCCGATCGATGACTTCTTCATTTGAAAAAAAAACGTTGTCCACTTAGCCATTTTTTTAAGTTTGGGAAAAGGAAAAAGTCACTGGGGGCTAAATCTGGCGAATACGGTGGGTGGTCGACCAATTCGAACTTCAATTCTTCAATTTTAGCCATTGATCGTAAACATGTGTGAACACGGGCATTGTCCTGATGAAAGAGGATTTTTTTCCTGTTTAAATGAGGCCGTTTTTCTTCAATTTTGTTTTTTAGCTGGTCAAATAAAGATGCATAATAATCCCCTGTTATTGTTTTTCCTTTTTCCAAATAGTCAACGAAAATAATTTCACGTGCATCCCAAAATACAGTAGCCATAACCGTACCAGCTGATTTTACGGTTTTCGCCTTCTTTGGTCATGGTTTGCCTTCGCAATCCACTGCTTTGACTGTTCTTTCGTCTCGGGAGTATAGTGGTGTATCCATGTTTCATCTACAGTCACAAAGCGACGAAAAAATTCATCCGGATTGCGTTGCATGAGCGACAACAGGGCTTTAGAGGCCACCAACCTATTGCGTTTATTGTCGACTGTGAGCAAACGCGGCACACATTTTGCAGAAATATTTTTCATGCCCAATTTGTCATGTAAAATAGAAATGACGCTACCTTTTGAGATCCCTGTAACCTCAATTATCTCACTCAACATTAATCTTCGGTCACTTAACACCATATCGTGGATTTTATTGATCATTTCTGATGTAGTCACCTCTACAGGACGTCCTGAGCGTGGTTCATCCTTTGTTGATGTACGACCACGTTTAAATTCATTTAACCAGTTATAAATAGTTGCAAGTGAAGGAGCAGATATGCTGTGAACTAAATCCAACTCATTTTTTATTTCCTTTGCTGTTAACCCTTTTATATTAAAATGTTTAATAACAGCTCTAAACTCAATTTTCTCCATTTTCCATTTTTCCATTTTCCACAAGCAATTTTTTTTTTAAATGTACGAGAAACACACAACAACCCGACCAATCTGATTGAAACTTCGCAGCATACTGAATCGGTAGTGCCGCTGCATGAAAACAAACCGCTTACAGTACTAGTCGCGCCACCTGTCGGCTTTTCTAAGGACTTATTGACCCACCCTCGTATTATCAAACTTAGGGTAAGTTTGTCTTAAAGTATTAGCACTTATTGTAACAATTACAATAAGTTGGTTGTAATTGCTGCAATAAGTGCTATATTTTAACACCACCTCTCTTGGCTGTGATAAAATTTAGAGCGAGACAGTTTTGTCTGTTTAGACGGCTAACTTATTATAACAATTATAATACCTCAATACAAATATCTAATAAATACTATCACTTTATCACTTTCGCAGTCGATAGTCGCCTTGTGTATAGAATAGACCCGCTGATGAAGCAAACAATCTTTAGAATAGACAGAAAATCTTTTAATTTCTAAGAAGAGTACCATTTGTGAAAATTGCCAAAATTTGAATCACAAACTATACAGTGTCTACAAGTAACTCGATATTGTGATATTGATACATAATTAATAAATAATGAATGGACGTACATCGCCGTTGAAGCGTTTAATGTTGGTTGTCGACATATTATCTCGATGCGTCCAACTGGTGTTCCAAGGAAAGAGAGAAATGATGTTGGAAAGTAATGTTGGAGGCGGCCAGAGTCCACATCGGGTTGTAGGAACATTAATAATAAAATAATTATAAAATATTACAGCAAATAAACCGTTGATATTTTCCAACATAATTAGGTTAATTGTGTTAGAGCAATTTTATTAATAGTCGTGACGACGGCAATGGCGTCGAAAAAGTAAAAGTTACGTCGTATTATAGTTTATTATTGTGAGCAATATCCGTTCATTTATCATGTGAAAATTCACGTTCGTACGTATTAGAAATATGTACAGTGACAAAACACAGAGGGCAGTACGGAAACATGAAATTAGGGGAAGTTTTTATTTACTTATAGCTAGCTGGTGAAGTCATATTACATTATTCATATTATGTATTGCAACGAAAGCAATTAAATTATCTTGTAAAATATTAGGTAACATTACGTTAAAAACATATGGTTTCATGTCATTTGTAAGAAAATACTTGTATGAAGAGAAATTTGCTGAAATCACGACACCACAGAACAGATTAATAAGACAGAAATTGGAAACACAGTCGCCGATTGAAGAATCCTTCAACCCGTGTTTGTTTATCTCATATTTTTCCTCACTCGAGGGTAATGGACTTTCTATTATTTTTGGGTTGCCTGCATCAGAGAAATAGTATATAACGCGTATATATATATTATATATATACTGAATGGAATTGTCATCGATTAGATATATGCTGACATGGTAATTAATGCCTACAGTAATATAACATGGTTCAGTCCACACTCGCATTGAGATTTGGTTTCATCGTCGAAAAGTATAAAAATCTTCACTTGAAAGACTGCGTTTGGTTATGGAGAGAAAGTTTTTTTCTAAGTTCGCCTTTTAATCAGTAGTTAGTTTTGGTCTACTTTATTTTGGATCCCACGATGGGCGAGTGGCTAACGCGTTGGCTTATAATGTCGTGGGTCCCAGGTTCGAATTCTGAGTCTGGCAAATAAACATATTGTTTTTCAAAATGTGTTTGGAGTCAGACTATGGACCTAATAGGTTCAGCAAGTGGTTAACATCATATTCCTAGTAACAATAAAAATCTGTTAATTCAAACTACCACTGTGTGGAGGCCCATATTATGATCCTATTAGGATCAGAAATGGTCAAAAGAAAGAAGACTTCATTTTACTTTACTGTATTGTGGATGATCTATATGCTCCACCTGCATATCTATTATATAAACAAGACTGCTATCGGTGGCTATCGAGGATGTTTTTTTCATATTTTTGTATTGAGGTATTATAATTAATTGTTACAATAAGTTAGAAGTCTAAATAGGGAAAACTATCTATCTTGCTCTCTAAAAGTTAGAACAGCCAAGAGAGGAGGTGCTGCTAAAACATAGCACTTATTGTAACAATTACAAGTAACTTATTGTAAAAATTATAATACCTCAATACAAAAATATGAAAAACTACCCTCGATAGCAGCCGATAACAGCCTTTTGTATATAATAGATGCGCTGGAATTGAAATAGTGATTACGATATTTACACAGCAATATTTGAAATTATAATCATGAAAAAATACCTACACTTCTTCCAATATACATAGATACGATTATATTTAAAAGAAAGAAACACATAACGACGTGAAGTCAGTAAATTGGTTTAAAAAAAAGTATAAATATGTAAGTATTTATGTATTAGTCATTATTTAACAGTATCTAAAATTATTCCATACAAAATCAGTACAAGGGCAAGTTAGTGTATAGAAACTGCTAGCCTAGACCTTTTGCGAACAGTAACTGCCTGGTTAGTTCGCCAAAAATGACAGGAATGTCTGGGGAGACGATGATTCATGTCAGTCACGTGCCGCGTGTTGAGAAAACAGTGGACTGTGAAACATGGCGGAACTAAACGAGGGGGATGGAGACGTGTCGGTGAAAGAAACCAGGACGTGGATTACTTAAGGCTCTCTTCTGTGACAATTTTATTTCCCGCTAACTGAGTCTACTGGCTTACTTCAGGCCGCCAGATATATTGTCGGAATACGTGATAAAAGAAAACTCCTGCCACGGGTCAAAAACGGGAATTGCGAAATGAAACAGAAAAAACAAGGGCGTACAATAGTAGTAACAAAACCACTTTGATAGGTGCTAGCAGCTAGACAGTCTAAAGCAGTGGTCCCCAACCCCCGGTCCGCGGACCAGTACCGGGCCGCCCAAGGAACATTAAATTATTTTCATAGTTTTGGATATCAGTGGAAGATGAATATCCATCTTTAAGCTGTAAAGCTATAAATTTATTAATGTAAAGCAAAGATACAACAGCAGGTTTCACATTAGTTTGTTGAAAAAAGCCATTGCTTTTGTTAAATTTTAATTGTATCAGACTGTTATATGTATATTTGTTAGTTATAGTTATGTCCATCTGTCACAATATAAGATTAAAAAATATTACGTAAAAACCATTTTTATTCAGTATTAGTTGTCCGCGAAAATTTTTTCCTTTTTTTACCGGTCCGCAGGTGTAAAAAGGTTGGGGAACACTGGTCTAAAGCACGGGTTCTCAACCTTATTCGAGTTGCGTTCTTTTATATAATAGCCAAATAGGCTGCGAGCCCCATTGACATTTTAATTTTAAGTATATTAATAGGATAAAGAAAATACGTTAAAATATTACAATTTTCACGTAGATTATGAATCATCACACTTTTCAATAATTCCAAAAAAATAATGCATTATGACTTTTATTAATATACGTATATATTGACTGCATTAGATATGAAATCTCAATATTTAAAGTAGACACGTTAAAAATATGATTTTAATTTGGAAATTTACCTTATAGTACCTGTACACGTGCATGGATTTAGTTGCACCAATAGTGTGTATTTTAAACTATCGCGATAATAACTCGTTACACGTAAAAATGCTGACTGTCTCTCTAATCTCATTCTTCAAGTATAAGAGAGACGTGATGTTGTCATCGTATGGTGCTATTTGACAGATTCAGACAGGTTCGGACAAATTCGTAGATAGTCGGTAGACGTCAAAATATTATGAGAGGTGTAGTTAGTATTTCTTCCGGTAGGTTCGCCACTATCGTTCTACTCCTACTGCATGCACACCGCCATGCAAGTACAAATTATTATTACGTCAAAATTCAGAAGCTTCTGAACTTTTTTGATAAATTCATGCAATCTTGCAACTTGCACGATAATACGTGTTTACATGTGTATTTTCTTGTTATGCTCGCAATAATAAGTACTGTCAGCAGTAAATCCATGCACATGTAAAGGGGTATTATTGCAATGTAGATAGAATTCATAATTCAACCACATATTATTATGCATTTATATAATAATATGGATATATTTAAGCAAATACGTTAGAAGAATAGTATAACAATACTGCAAGGTAGGCATTTTTTTTTCATTCGCGTTCATCTAATTTACGTAAGAATATATTTTACGAGAACTCTTTTATTCTTTAGCGATAGCGCTCACAGAACGCGTCGAGCGGGCGAAGTCGGCGAATGCAGTGTTTATTCATAACCATAATCACACGTCTCTTCCCGCGCATTACCCTTCACCAATGTAATATGCGGCCCAAGCAGCACAAAATAAATATTATTACAGCGCCTCTCATAACAAAGCAATAAAAATATTATATTATTTCGGGGCTTGTAATTAAAATTTACGACGACATTATTCAACCAGCGATAAACTGAACACGCAATAAAATTAAACAATGATTCTCTGTTATTAAATAATTGCTTTTCGCCCGTCCATCGACAACGCCTCGAGCAGCGTAATTTTGGTAGCCGTGTTCAATGAATGGACTCCATTGTATTTTCTTTCATTCGTATCGCCGAGAAGCGGTGATTCGCGAAAAAACGATGATTCATGCGGCGTGCGCGTATAATGCGTCGTGAAATCTAGTGGGCGCTGGCGTATTTGATTACGTTGTATTTTCGTTGATTTACGCGCCACTTGTAGAAATTTTGCGCGAGCGCCGCACTCGCTGCGTCAATGGGCTTTATGCCTTAGACCTTTCATAGCTTTTGTAGTTTTAACATCGTTGTCATTTAACATTAAGGGGGGACATGCTCGTCGAAGGTCAAAATTGAGTTTTTATTGTATTTTCAAACCATGATCCTGGACACGCCTTAAACGTTGTAGATAATCTATTTATATAATTTTGAAGCCTTATTATCCTTTATAGTTATTTTAAACATTTGATGACTGCATGAAGTATTTTTGTTACATAAAATAGTATTCTTTTAAACCTCTCGCTCTAATGTTTTAGAATATAGTCATATTTCGGTACAAAACTGTGCAGTGGTGTTAAGATTTTTTACATTTATTAATTTTTAAACGCATTTATAAAACCATTAGTATAATTTATTACGAGATAATTTTTGTAAAATATTCACGATAAAAAATTATTTTGATAATCTCTGTGATCCCAAATTTGACAAGAATTAGGCATTTTATTATTCAAAAAATCGGCAAGATTAACACATTTGAAGATGATTCTAAGGATATTTATTATAAGCTATGTCATTGACCATTTAAGTGTGATAAAAATCTTATGAATAATGATTGCTTTATAAGAATTATTGACCTAAGAATAAGGTAGTGTTTTTTTGAAATACGCCATTTCTTTTGTCATTCCCTAGTGGTTAAGCTACAACATACGGCCGTAGCCATAAAACGACAAACTATAATTAAAGTAAGGAGTAAAATTATGTTAACGCGCGTGTTTGAACATGTACCTAACCGAATTTTTTTTTATTTTTTTTTAAACGATACATGTTCAAACACGCGCGTCAATATCATTTTACTCCCTACTTTAATTATAGTTTGTCAATTTATGGCTACGGCCGTATGTTGTAGCTTAACCACTAGGGAATGACAAAAGAAATGGCGTATTTCAAAAAAACACTACCTTATTCTTAGGTCAATAATTATTATAAAGCAATCATTATTCATAAGATGTTTATCACACTTGAATGGTCAAAGACATAGCTTATAATAAATATCTTTAGAATCATCTTGAAATGTGTTAATCTTGCCGATTTTTTGAATAATAAAATGCCTAATTCTTGTCAAATTTGGGATCACAGAGATTATCAATATAATTTTTTATCGTGAATATTTTACAAAAATTATCTCGTAATAAATTATGCTAATGGTTTTATAAATGCGTTTAAAAATTAATAAATGTAAAAAATCTTAACACCACTGCACAGTTATGTACCGAAATATGACTATATTCTAAAACATTAGAGCGAGAGGTTTAAAAGAATACTATTTTATGTAACAAAAATACTTCATGCAGTCATCAAATGTTTAAAATAACTATAAAGGATAATAAGGCTTCAAAATTATATAAATAGATCATCTACAACGTTTAAGGAGTGTCCAGGATCATGGTTTGAATATACAATAAAAACTCAATTTTGACCTTCGACGAGCATGTCCCCCCTTAACTAAAAGTCGTTACACTGCGCCACCAGTGGAATAATATGCCATCAACTCTATGATATTATTATATTTGTCTACACTCTACACTCTACCTTTATATCTAGTATTTTCTTTAAGTTATAAAAAGAAAACTTCGTTGCTTTCCAGGCAGTCAGTCTTTATTGTATTCTATTATGATACTTATATTCGTCTTTTTTATGGCTACAAAAAACTTTCGTTTATTATGTAGGTGAAGAAACGCATAAAAAAACTTTATCAGATAGTGAATGACAATAGTTGATACCTTATTCAATGTTTGTATAAGATTAGATAACACAGATAAATAATTTCTTTCAACTGATTTTGCCTATACTGAAGTAATAAATGGACCTATAAGTTGCACTTTTGATGATATAAGTATAATATATTAGAAAAAAACCTAGATTTTTTTTGAAGTGAGTGAGATTAGATAATAATTTGTCTTTCTCTTCTTGAGCGAATAATATGTTAACGATGAAATTTATATAGAAAACTATTATATATATATATATATACTATTTTTCCAACGCTTTTCAATTATATGTGTTATATAACCCAATAACATCACATACTGGCCAGCATTCCATCCCTATTTGAGAATGAGAAAATGGCCAAACTCATCGCCACTGTCCGATTACGGTTATGACACAAAAAGAAGAAGAATTTTAATGAAGAATATTACATCCTAAAATCTAACGAGTATTCTGTTTGTAATAAAAGAAAATATATTAATTTTATGTTACCTTCACTTGGGTATATCCTCCAACAGGTTTTTCACTTATTTCCCAAGTAACTTCATTGAATCTGTCAAAATGAATGAATCTGGTCTAAACTTGAGGCCTCCTTTCAACGTTTTAAGTCAGGTTTTGTAAAATATGAGATTTTGCTATTTTAATTTTTTTTACATATTATATAAAATATAATATATATTATTTTTATAACATTACAACAGACCATGGGCCCAAATGATAGTAGTGTGGTGAAACCGTAATGTATTTAGTAATAGAAGAGAAATAAACACAAATACCCAGGCTTTGAGAAAATCATATAAATATATTGTGACCTCACCGTGGTCGCATTCGGGGCCCTCGGATGAAAGGACAGCGCCTTACGAACTGGGCCACGAGAACCGCTATGCCACAGATTCCATGAGAGATAATTTACTAAAATATTTACGCTTTTACGATGAATATTACTCATTGTAACACATTGTTGCAATAATATGTTGTTATTATACAACAATAGTATTGTTAATAACAATCAATACTACCTACATTTAGAACTAAATTCTAAACCAATTTATATAAATTTCTGTATGTAATAATTTCCCAACATCTATTTAATGTAATATTGTAAAATTAACGTTTGAATAAAAAGCTCAAAAGTCAACGAACTTTGTAAGTCAAAAAAAGAAACACATCTAATACCTATGAACATGTTTTTCATTTAGTTTTTCCGATAATCCAGTTCATTAATATTTATAAGTCTACAATCCACCTCTGCTTTGTCGAAATACAGGGCATGGGGCATGGGTGGTATAAGGAATAACTACATTTAGAAAATTCTTTTTTATCATGGCGGCGAGACATGTTTTCATTTTCTCTGTGCTTTATCCAGATGTATTGATTATGTTTTTTTTTGTACATGAACAAGAAAACAAGATAAGCAATTTGTTATATGCCATTTATGTAATTGTGCTAGCTGCTAGGCTAACCAAATAACTACATTATTGTATTAGAACACAGTGGAATTGTATTATATTTTTATCATGTTAGCTAATATATGCTATATATACATAATATATATATTATAATCGAATTAAACGTTCAACTTGGAGCGGACATGTTTAACTTCAAGTTGTCTGTGATCTACTGCATAGTATTAAAACTGGCTGTGATCTACCACACAACCATTGTCATTCTTCAACTTGAACAAACGTATTATATTAAACAACATCTACATTTCACTATCACAAAGAAGTACTTACGCAATTTAAAATTCATCGTGAAAATCATATTATTTGTTAATTTCTTTTATTTTGTTAACTGTCAAGTCATGGTGGAACTGCATTGTATTGTTGTTCTTCTTTTGGGCACTCATCGTCAAACTATTATCATACTATGCAAAGAGTATAATGCGTGACGGTAAGAGTAACTACGCCTCAGTTTAAATCGTGGGATTCATATATTCTCTTTATCTCACTACTGTGATGTAATATGAATTAAGTATTTTTGAAAACTTGAAAATGACTATTACCTCAGCTGGTTAACCAAATAAATATTGGAATGGTGAATTCTTCCCCTTAAAAATCTCAATAAAATCATATTATATTACAATTGAATGTACCAATATGCGTTTTACATTTTCACGACTCAATTCAAACGTGTAATAGACTAAAATCCACCCCACGATAGACGCGTTCGACGTTGCATGCACATTTAATGAGAATACAGGAAAACTAGAAGGCTTTAACTATCTACACAGTGTCCCTATAAAACCTACAGTTATAATATACTATATTATACTCAATACGTTTAAAAACCTACTGCCTGATAGTTTTACTAATAAAAAAGAGTTGTGTTTGAGATTGTCTGCCTGCATTAAGGTTATAATATTATACACACACATACATATAACACAATCTTAAAACCAGGTAAATTTGATTTAATTAACATTTTAATTATCTCAACAGCATCACACAAGAAAATATAATGCCCAACTCAGTTTGACAATTAATAGTCACTCTCAAAGAATAATTGTTTCCTTTAACAACACAGGTAGATGCATTTTTTAGACATGTCATTTTCAGTTAAGAATTTTAATTTATTATTACTGTTTATATGAAATTTGTCAAATGTTTCCGTATTTATATGTACAGATTCAATTTTGAAGACGTTCTTGATCGTGTTTTAAAAAATACCATCTTTGTTTCAAAAGATTAGAATGTTTTATTTGTATCTATAATAAGTTGTGAATGAAACTAAAAATGACACCTGTGGGTGACTTATCGCAAAAATAACATTCACAAAAAAGTGGAACAGATTATCGGTAAGTAAACATAGAGCTACAGCCGCGTTCAGGTAAGGTAGTGGCAAAAATGTGTCTTACAAAATGTCACTCTGACTATACCGATCTAAAAAAAAGCTATACTATATATAGGTACTCGAAACTGTTTCATTTTTGGAGGAAGTATTTAATACTGATATATACATAGTAAATAACAAGCATTAGAACATTTTTATCATGTGGAGTTGACATCTGGATTACATTTGATTTTCATTTCAGGAGTTCCGGGTAGCGTCATGCTAAACCTTGTTCATCAGAATGCAAGGCAAAAGCAATTTTCCCGTCTACATCGATGTAGCTTTTGGCGACCGCACTTCAACGTTACCCGTAGCATATTTAAAAAAAATTGCGGAAAGATGACTGTTGTCCATGGGACGGCTACACATCTTACACTGTGTGGCATGTCATCAACGACTGTCCTATACTAGAAAAAGAGCGATGGACTCTCAGATGTAGACAGCATAACCATGAAATTGACTTCCAAAAACCTTACGAAATACTAAACAACAAAACAACACAAGAACACTACACAAAATATTTAATTCTGGCCTTAAAGAAAATTAAAGATATAAAAATGGAGGAACATAATTAGCTAAACATGAATGCAACTAACCCTCCAAACCACCTTGTACGAAAAAGCAAGGGCATGGTTATTTATATATTTAAAAAAAAGTTCCCCATAAGGACTACAGTTTCAAACCATACATCGGAAATAAGTACATCGCAGTAGCCCTTCGCGCGAACGCTGCCATGCGCTCATACCGTTTCTAACATATTTCTGTAGTTATTTTACTGACGTTATTAATACACTACGTGTTTATTACTACTACACAACATTAATCAGGCATCGTGGCCTTTATTAGTGTCGAATATATATATTATCTAGAATGTGCGAAATTGATTATTACATGAAATGGGCAAAATTTTGCCTAATTCATGTAATAGTCAAGCCTGTTGCCTTATTCATGAATTAGGTAAATTATCTGCCGAGTGCGTGAATTCATCAGGGTATGGAATTCTTAAACTGTCAACAGACAGTAGAAAAAGTAAATTTAATACGGGTGGTTTTATTAGTTATAATTGGACATAATATAATTATAATATATATTATTATTATTAATAATAATACCTATAATATAATTATTAATTGGACATGTAACAGTTTTCGTAAATTTTCTGCATGTGGTGATATTTAAGTAAATATGCAGTAATTGTGATATACAATTTTGAGGGTAGATTAGGAATTATTAATTCTGAATTCAACTGAATGTCTATTTTGAGGTTTGCTAACAACTATCAATAAACTATCAAATCATACTATCACAAACAAACAATCGACCATTGCCTGATACCCAAGCACGAATCAAATCGGGAAAATACCTTTTAATAAAATTCTTCCGTTATCATATTATAGTTCTAGATTTTTTTTGGACATAGTAAATGAAAATGAACGTCATTGTAGTTATTGATTGGTATATTTTTATATAATCAATGGCATTTTACATATTATTTGGTTAGTATGATTAGTTGCAAAAAACACCACCGGAGCCGCCACTATCTATTTTGGTCTAAAATACCCTCACTGAAATGGTAAAATAAATATTTAAAAAAATATATATATGGTCGAAGGATCCTCAGGGGAGCAAGACTTTGTTAGAGAGACAATGTGAAGAACAATGCCGTTGCTGGTGTATGACTGAAGACGACCGAGTGTCGTAGAGGTCAGGGTTTGGGTTGGGCTGAAGTGCCATTGAAGAAGAAGACATGAAAATGATAAAAACAAGGTACGTGCGTCAATACTGGCAAAGGTACAGAAATACAATTGTTTATCACTATGTACTACAAAATCATAACTCACATTCAATTAGATGGAAAATGTAATAAATAGTGCAATGTCGGAAAAAATCTATATCGGTTCATTTTCTAACAAACGCAAAGAAACAACCGAAGTTGAAAGATCAACGAAAGAAAAGTGGAAATTGAGTAATTGGAATAGGGTGACATACTGTCGTTTTATAAAGTCATACAGATACTATTAAGTAGTAGTATTATCATAAGGATGTAAAGAATATATTTTATAACCCTTTATAATCGATGAGATTTTGGTTGATGCAGTATTAAAAATATACTACAGTAGTTCATGATATATATAAGCAATAATACACATAGATAAAAATGTTAAATAATATCTTATACTTATAACAATATGTAATTTGACATTTTCCACAAAAATAAGCCTAAAATGTACGTCTTCTTCACAGTAACAATTTTAAAAACATTATTTTGAAGTCGATGACAGCGTTAAGCGTCAATTACATTGAGCTACTTTACGAGCTGTTTGTTGGCGAATTTAAAAGCGGGCGATTCAGTTACTGCGATTGTGATGATGACACACAAAACTTTCCATTCGCTGAGAAGCCACAAGCCAGCGACTATTTTGACAGAACGTAGTTCGTTTTGTTTACCGGGAGGTTGCTACTGCGCTCTACTGCGCAGACGCAGTAGGCCCACACGCCGGCGTCTAGCGTATAAAGTTGACTGGCTTTCAACTTTTTTCGGTAGATTGTTTACAATCTGCTTGTTAGCTTGTTAAATGATGACACTGGGCGACTTTACAGGCAGATTGTAAATTAGCCAACAAGCAGCTCGTAAAGTAGCTCAATGTAATTGACGCATTAGACAGATACTATAATATTAACAAAATTCCGATAAGACAAATAACCGCAGGGTTGGAAAGAGTAATTGTTTAATTTTAAACTGTTATAACACGCAATAGTATTTTCGTATATTTTGAGCTGAATCTCATTTCTCAAATTTTTACACACTACCATGGGTTTTGATACTCGTAGTATCAGAAAAAAACTTAGCACTGACTGAGATTTTAAACGCTCTTAAATGTACTTTAGTTTACTCCTGGACTGTCTATTTTATCAAATTATTATCTGGGATATTAATGATTTAATCCGGCAGTTGAGGCTAGGCATTACTTTTTTTTACATTCGCGTATTTTTGACAATCTTAAATCAGTTAAATTAAAGTAACCTGGCAAGAGTTCTGTATTTGAAATAACTTTATGACGGTTTATCTTGTATGTAGACATTTTTAGAAAGGTTACCTCAGACTGCCTCGTACGTGAAACTATCATTGCTAGAGCTTTCTTTTGATGAAATGACATAACTTTGTACATACAATGCGTGGACACCATGCCGATGATTAAACGTCACAGTACGAGACAGAAATATAGAAACGAGCAAAACACCGCTCTTTGTTTGATGTTCAACAGAGCCTCGTGTGGAATTAAAGCGAATAGGGTGGGGATGGAGCTCGGATAAAGATAATAAAAGATAAAAACTTGGGCCTTGTGCAAACAAGAATGTTAACCTTAGCTTATACTAAGCCGGGTCCGACGAAAATAATGTCTCGCTGATAAAAGGTGTCTATCGCTAAGTGAGTGTTATGAAAAATAGGAAAAAAAACTTGTACTAAATACGTGACTCAAATAATTTTAACACGTGCGTTAATGCTGATAACCTATATTCAAATCAAATCAATTATTTGTATGAGTAAAATTTATAAGAAAATTCACAACATGATATGAAAAGAATAATAAAAATATTATTAAAAAACAGTAATAAAAATGATACAAGTAATTACACTGAGTAGGGACGGTAAATGTACGGGAAGTAGGGACGCTAAATTTGAAAGCAGCTGAAATGGTGGATTGCTTTGAGAGAAAGATCCTGAGGCGGATGTACGGACCCATGAATGATGGTGGGGAGTGGAGAATTAGGTACAACACGGAACAATACCGCTTATACCAAGATTCAAAACTCTCCACCCTCATAAAAATCCAGAGGCTAAACTGGGCAGGCCATGTCCAGCGCATGCCTGAGTCACGGATACCGAAGAAGATTCTCGAAGGAAACCCAGGGGGGAAAAGGCTAGTGGGAAAGCCACGCACACGATGGGGTGACTACATTACAAAAGATGCCAATCAGCTGCTAAAAATCATGAACTGGAAAAGACTTGGTGCGAACGACCGTTCCGGCTGGAGGTCGGCGGTGAAGGAGGGATAAGGGATTTTTAAATTCCGTAGTGCGTATTCATTGGTGTAACTTATTCAATCGTCTATAATCTATAGTATAGTAATTAGTCAAAATTATAAAATAGACTCTTTGATCCGTCATATTTTGTGTGGTCAGCAGGCAATATTTTTTTGTAATGTCCATGTAATTTTGAAGAGGTTCAAATTGCGTCGTTGGATGAATTGATCAGACTGCACCGTTTGATCGAAATCCCATTTGTTAAGAGGATTGCGAATGATGAAGCCAGGGTCCACTCCAGGCTGTTTCTTCACATGTGATGTGACGTGAAAGTCATAGTTATCATTAATATCTGGAAATATCGAAATCAGTAAATAATTGTGTTTTCAAGAAGCTGGTGAATCATACAATTATCGGAGTACAATCATGGCGTCTATATAGAGGGGAGGTTAGCGCGTTGCTAATAGATGGCCGGTAAAATGTAACCATTCTGACTTTCGAGTAAACAAATTTGTATATTTTACTTTAAATTATGTGAAAACGACAACATATTTCAGTGATCGATGGTTCGAATGACATACCTCGGTTCCAAGACCAAGATGTAGCATGAAATAAACATATTTAAACAATAGCTAAGCAAACTAGCTAAGCCAAGATAGTACCTCTAGTACAATTACATACTGTCCGACAACAAGATCTCGTCGATAACCGGAAGTCGCTGTAGTCGCATATGGAAGACTTCTCACTGACGTACCTGTCATGGCGGCAAAGCGTGTATAATGTATCGTCTCTCTCTTTAGATGCGACTCCCTTTCTTCTTCGCAATAAACCAAAAGTTTACTAATAATTATTTTAATATCACTCCTTATCGTTGTGTATATATATTTATTATAAAAAGCATCAAATTACGTAAATTGATAGATCCGTACACCACAAAAGCGTAAAATGAAATGATAAATTTCGGGGCGTTTCTCATTTGAAACGGAAGTACGATTAACTGCAGAGGAGAGCTTGTTAGTTCACAGTTTTAACACGTATATAAGAAGATCTTGTTCGACAATAGTATATTGTACAGAAGTACTGCTAAAGGTATAACAACATATGGATTGGGCCTATTCTTTCAATAGGCTACTAGATGAGTCAAATTTATTATGTTACCTGTCGTAATAACTTATAGTTACAACATCAAAATTGTCACATATACATAATATACATTTAGTTTGATTTGTCTTCTCTCAACATTTACTATGCAATATATGTCTACATATTATATAGTAGGTAAATTAATAATAAAAAAATTCATGTTTTTATTAAACTTCAACTAACAAAAAAAAATCATTCTTCGTTATAACTATAAGAAAACATACACATAATATTATATATAAATGCTATTTTCTTCGAGCTCACTAGACTGATAAAACACACTTCAAAAAATACAATTGATTTCCTACAGTTACGTAGAACCTGCGTTATCATTTATAATTTATAATAGCGTGTGTATTTGTTTTCATAGAATAGTAACCACTACAAAGGTTCGTCAAATATAACTACAATTGAATTTGATAAGATCTGTTTGTGCTGTCAAAAATAATAGAATGTTTATCACTTATTTAATAAACTGAACATTTCTTTTGGTTTTCAAGAAAATGAAACGAAGTTGGCATGATAAAACACTATTACAGAAATAGAATTATCATGAGACTTGAAATTTATTTCTAAAGTTTCATTTATTCACACTAAAACTATGACTCAGGAGCTTTTTATGGAAATTTCAAGTTGATTTTAATCGATTTTGAAGGGATTACTCTATTTTTTTCATTATTATATATATATATTATATATACTGATACTAAAGACTAGACCGTTACTCTATTTCTTACAGGCCTTACTAGGAATGTTACACGAGTTATAAATTTTAAATAGTAACATTAAACATAAAATAACACTTCTAATGGATTCAAGCTCTGTACTATTCCATTTAAGTCGATGGAATAGTAAAGAGCTTGAATCCATTAGAATTTAAATTCAAATTCCATCAAGTACCTTCAGTCGATATTATTAATATTATAAAAGAACACCTTTAGCCCTGTCCACATTCGAGCATTGTTTTGTTCGCTAGATATAGTGCATGCGTAGCGTGCGCATTGACTTCTTCAAATCGGTTTCAAAATGACTGTGATTTTCGAATGATACGCAAAACATGTATAATAGTATATTATACTATAAGTTTACGCCGAATAAACCAAAATTATTATAATTTTGAAGGATACAAAACGAAAAACGTTATGTTTACCAAAGTGTTTTTTTAAATAATTATAAACATTACAAAAATATGACAATAACACTGCTTCCCGTGAAAATTTGGAAACTATTTGACGTACAAGCACTGGCGGCTCCTTGCTTAGGTCATTCGGTCATTGACCTGCCAAAATAAATACCTTACAATCGACATAATAATATTAATAATATGTGCAATGTCATATATAATAATATTAATAATAATCGGTGGATTTGAAATTATAGGGCGCGCGATATTGTGTCGACCCAGTCTATTGGGCTTTTTTTTGTTCGGGCGATAATTCCCCGAACAAAAATATTGTGTGCGCCGGCAGTCTGAAAATTGACCCAAATTGAATATTTTTATAAAATTTTCTCTCTCGTTTCTCATACATAAGACAGAGATCGATATAACACAAAATACGAGATCGAAGCTTGTAACGGTGCGTGAATTACTGTAATATCGGCAATGCCCGAGTGTGAGACAAAAGATTTTTTCACCTAATTAAATGAAACAGAATGATAACACTGACTAGATAATTGGTCTCAAGACGCAACTGTGTATGCGGTTCGGATTCGTTGACAGGTTTTGATGAATGCCTTTGGTTATTTTAATCATATGTAAGGAGTTTTTGGTGCAGTTATTGCATATACACACAACGTTTGGTTTTTAGTGATTTATAACATTTTTGTGAAGCAGTTAGTACGCACGCAGTAGCAATTGAAGTCTGTGATACAATTATAATGGAAATGGAAGCACGATTCGCATCCAACGATCATTCCATTATATCCGATTTGTTCAATAAAGAAAATTACACTGATTTTAAAAATAATTTTCCCACACGTCAAGTAAATTTGGTAAAACTGTTAGAAGAAATAAACATAATCAAGTTAAAAAATGAATTATTGGTGTTTTATCAACGAGATGATTTGCATGGCGCTAATAGTGCAGTTTCTCTTCTACATTTTTTACTCAGCAATAATTTCAACGAAACATTTTCCGAGTCGATCAAAGTTCTCCAATTTATTTGCGTCATACCAATGACAACAGTTGAAAGTGAAAGATGTTTTTCCACTCTCAAAAGAATAAAAACCTTTCTACGCAATAGGGCCAGGATAGACTGACCGCTCTTGCAATGCTCAGTATTGAAAAAAAATATGTGGGAAAAATAGTCAATTTTTATAATCGTGTGATTGATGATTTTTCAAAAAGCAAAGAAAGAAAAGTGGACCTAATTTACAAAAAAATATAACGCGTTGTGTGCAATTTCGGTTAACGATGGGTTGGCGTTATGAAAAACGGACATTTTTTGAAGGGTAAGTAGGTACCTACCTATAACAATTTCTAGCACTTATTCTATAATGTATAAAAAGTCAATTTGCAATACGTCTTTTCAGTATACAACGAAAAGGCAAATTAAAATAATATATTCAAAATTGACCTGCTAGTTTATTCCGGATTAAGCCGCCAATGCGTACAAGTATAGACAGTTACGCGGTACGGAACACACTTTCAACCTAAAGCATGCGAAAACTAATCGGTGTTAAAACCATAATTTTAAAAAAAAGAAGTGGAAGAAGAAGTCATTAAAATATGTAGATATAGAAATTAAGTGATTAGTACTTATCAGTTCGTTTTAGTCATGATTACAACAGTTTTTCTTGCCAGATTTATCATTTTTGAATAGGCGTCTAGCTTGAAAAATAGCATTTAGCGTATGACGTTAAATTTAGCGTGTTTTGACACCGCAAACAGCTTACCGACCTGTGTTACCGCAAAAAACAATGTTGATAATTAAGATATACTTTTTTTAAATGCTTGTTTCCAGAGACTTTTCAATTTTGAGAAAATCTAGCATTTTTTATAATATTTATTATATTTTCTTATAATATTTAGCATATTTTTGTGATTGACCGTAGGCAATACTGGTGTCAATCCACTTTCCCAATCGGATTCTAAGCTTGCGTCACGTTACAATATCAATGTACCTATACTATGTTTATCATTAAGTTTCAATTTTAAAAATTCGCAACATGAAAAGTGCGATATGAAAGCACCTGATCACTTGACTCAAATGGCTGAACTGTTTTTTTCCCTCATGATTTCTGGCATTTTTCATTATTATTACACAACTTTGATTAAATCGTTATATTACTGCGCAGTAAAAAAAATAATGTTTTGTCAAGTCATACAATACAATGAAAATATGTAACACACAGTTAATAACGAAAAGCCTTCGAATTTACGACACATATAACTGAATACAAACACCCTTCACGTACGATGTAACACGATATATTATAATACTTATTCACCCCTTGTCGTAAGAAAGAAATCCGTTTTCCCACAACGCAAAGAAATACATTTCACTTGTACTAAAAGTGTAGGTATCCATAAACAGCTCGCGACGTGATTCAATTTGCCCAAAAGGGAACGAGCCTTGCTGAGCAGGGACTGCGATTCCTGCGTACACAGAAACAGTGTGAACGTATCGGTACATAGTATCTAGTGGGTATATTTTGTATTAATACCGGATTACCGGTTATGATACTAAAATAAAGATTATTACCATTTAGTAGTGTGATCCATTGCAGTATAATCCAGTACGGTATATTATAATACATATAGAATATATTTTGTGAGATTTGATCTTTTCGAGACATTCAGCGTTTACTAGTGGTAATTTATATTATTTTATAAAATATGTGGATTACATGTGAAACATATGTCATAAAACTAAGTTATAAAAACTTAACTTTGTTTAATGATAAGTGTAAAGTTTTTATAACTTAGTTTTATGACAACTATGTGGTGAATAAGTGATACATTTTTTACCATGTCAGATTCTAATAAGATGATATGGGCCTCTATGGAGTGGAGGTTTGTGTTAACAGATTTTTATGTTTACGAGAAATGGATGTTAGCCATTTGCACAATCTATTAAGTCCCTACGCTGGCTCAAACACAAACTGAAAAACAATATGGGTATCAGCCAGACACAGAATTCGAACACGGAAGCCACGACGTTATAGGCCGATGCCACTCAGCCATCGTGGGAATGATAAAAATGTTGTAAATTAAATTGTTTAACTGCCTAAATATTTATAACAGTATTAATTGAATTGAATCCAATAATAAATTAGGGTTTAATAAAACGTTATTATTATTATATTTTTTGACAACCGGTATTCGCATGCTAATTAAAAGTTATAAAATCTCGAAAAACCGAAAAACGGTAAAGCATCCCTACTTTCACCGCAAGTATCTTTCCATTAAACACATCGGGGTAAGAAATTCTGTGCAAATTCTGAAACGGGGGCATTTGATGTGAACTGAATAAAGAAGTGGCACTTGCGGCATGTTCTACCACAAGTCGGGAACATTTAAAATCTCTGTTTGATTTACAAAACAGTTTATAAACAGTTTTTAAATTATATTGTACGTTCTACCGAATGATTCTTTTATTAACCTTCAAATACAGAGAACACTGTCAGATTCACAAAATAACGTCGGCGCATGAAACGTATGTAACTAGCTCTACATCAGGGAGGGGCAAACTGCGGCCCGCGGGCCGCATGTGGCCCTCCAGGTATTTTTTTGCGGCCCGCCATCATTAATTATTGTACTTCTGATTACGAATAACTTTTTATAATTTTTTAAAAAATATTGACAATAAATGAAAATTTGAAGAATTTGTTGTTTCGTAAATGTATTATCTCAGTACGTCTTCCTTGCGTCTCGTCTCACACTATGTAACCACTATTTTCTACGTTGAACATCGATTTCAATAGATATTGATAGTGTGCCGACAGAGCTACAACTTGAGATTATTGATCTGCAGTGTGAGACTGATTTAAGATAATTGCATCGTTGTGAAGAAATCTTCAAATTTTACAATGCCCTTAATTCAGACAAATTCGACCAACTCAAAGATTATGCAAGAAAAATGTTGTTATTTTTGGATCAACCTATATATTATGTGAACAAACATTTTCGATCATGAACCTCAATAAAAATTCTTTACGATCAAATATCTCCGATGTCCATTTACAAGCAGTTTTGAGAATATCAACTACAAAATTAACACCTGAATTTAAAAAAATGTTCAAAAATGTACAACAGTTTCATTCTTCTCATTATTTTTTTGTAATGTTTATTTTTCGTGATAATAAATAGTGTATATCTAAAAATGGTATTTTATTGCGGCCCGCCGCTCATTTTGAATTCTTGAATTTGGCCCTCCATCCAAAAAGTTTGCCCCTCCCTGCTCTACATAATATATGTTGTAAAGTATCCCATCTGCAGTGCCTATTATAAAAATGAATTATAATATCTACAGCTTTATGTTAGAATTCTGAAACGTTTTATATCACTATTTACTTATAACTATGATATAAAATAAAGTTTTAGTCGTTATAACTAAGAGCTATATTTTTTATATTTCCTTATATCACAGAGTTTATATTGAGAGAAAATTGGTCAATTACAAACAAACAAAACCATTTTACAAAAATCAATCAATAAATTATACATTGCTTAAAATAGTCACTAAAATTTACTCTACGTCACGATTGTTGCGAGTATTCGTTTTTTTTGATTGCATAATTAAATAATGTAGCATTTTAACTCTATTGAATATTTTTTCGAGAAGGGTATATTGAGGCTGTTAAAAATTATTTACGTCTTATATAATATATAATAAATTAGGTACATTAAGTGAACCATATTTTAAAATACTTAAAATGCTAGCTTCTGGTTTGAAAAAATCGGCTTTTAGTGTGCGTAGGTTATCACTTCCATAGGATCGATGTTCACTGGTAGGGTTGTCTCATTGGTTCCCATAACGCTGTAAGTATAGTTTTTGTCAGGGTTTTACTTCCCTTAGTCAGAGGTTACTAGTTTTTTGGCGCTGATCATATATTCTACTCTATCTAGTACTGATTGCCAGAGCCTCTCGCGTAGAGGTTGAAGCTTGCATTTGTCGCCAGAGCAAACATGGGTAGTCTACATAGGTACTATATACAGTCAGAATAATGTAAATGGGTTGTCACTGTTTATATTCTGCGTGGGAATAAATAACGAAAGACGAAGGTTAGAAAGGCTTTTATACAAAAGTAAATTTATCTAAATTAATAATAATTTATATATTTATTATTTAAAATATAAATCGCTACTGCAAGCATTTGCATTGTAAGGAATAAATAAATAACAGTGAATTATGTTAGTTTTGTATACAAAGTTAGTGTTATAAGAGCATAAGGTTGATCTAAATAAATATCTAAAAAAACATGTTCGAGGTATGTAGTTGACACTCTTTATAAAATGTGCGAAAATTGACAATACCTAGGCACTGCTTTGAGAGCCAAAGAACCAGATGAATTTTATAAAGTAATCAACTACAGTAGTCAGAGTCAAGGTAAATGCATACTTTAAAAAAAAATTAGTTAATTTTTTGCTGACTGAGTTTTTTAAAGTAAGTAAGTATGTAAGTTCTGAAAGGCTTTTATTTATTGGTTGGTGGTAATCTAATATAATGTAATACTTTCCAAATTTTGGAGCCCGAAATGCTTACGGGTCTTCTGTGCATTTCCAATTATACTACCATGAAAGTTTATTATATATCATTTTAATAATATAATTTATTAATATAATTTTAAAGTCAAATGATTGCGTGACATATGAACAATACAAAAGAAAATAGCTATCATCCGCCATACGCACTGAACAAAAAAAATGGTTAATAATTAAAGTCTATGTGAATATTATACTTTGTGGTGGTTCATTACAATAATGGGGAATATTTTGTTTAGCTTGAAAAAAAATATTGGAAGGATTTAGAAGACAGGATATGCGGATGACTTTATTCATTATTGAATGTAGAAATAATAATTCTCCATACAAACTGTATAGGCATACGGGGAATTTAAGCAATCTTTTCTTGTACTTATTTTATATACGGTTCCAAAATTATAGATTTCAGAATAAAGTCCTTAATAATTAACAAGAATTTCGATATTATACCTATATCCTTGATGGACTTGGCTTTCTATTTAGGGAGTACGTAATAATAAATTGACTTTATGAGTATTTAAATATTTGTTTACCCTTTTAGTAAGTATAGTTAAGATATAATGAATTCTGAACTTTCCAGTCAAAAATTTGACATTGAATTTTACATTCCGTTATATCATTTTATCAAAAGTTGCCACTGTATAAATTAGACAACTTCGTGAATTAATCACAACGATTTAACGATAACGTCATTCTCTAGTTTTGTATTCAAGTGTTACATTTTCCAATACTTACGTATATAGAGCCATATTATTATAATGACTGGTGAAGTACAATAAACCCCGTTTCCTTATCAGCATTTATAAAATAATTAAGCCGTTATCAGGCACACAGCTGCTGTTTGGTATGACCGTCCATGAAACAAAACTGGCCCAGTGCTATGCTTTCCGTTTCTAGCTTAAAAGCATGGAAAACATATTCAAATTTTCGCCAGCCAACGAGCTTATTTTATAAGCATTGCAGGGGAGCGAAATATATATATTATAATACTGTTTCATGTGCTAACATCTGATAAGCGTCCCACGCTATTCGAGTTCACCATGAACTTTAAGCACAGAATCTCTTATTTATAGGTCTATTCATTTGATATATAATTGGAATATATCAAGTGGTTTAATTCTATTGATTATTGTTATATATCGACAATACATAATATAACGTATGCACTTATATAAAGAAATTTTGAGCAGCAGTTGATTTGAAATTAATTTTAGTATAAATACCACTTCACTACATGATATTTTTCAATGCTATTTTTAATTATAGCTTTATTTCAATTGACGGTCCAATTTATTTCAAATTTACTAACTTACTACAATATATTTTCGGAATTAAAAAGAAATTTGCGACAGAGATGTTTAGACCGGATGCAAAATAATAACAAGTCTTGAACACCATAAATTAGACAAATACCTAACACATGACAAGAACTACAATGAACACGCCACTTTAAATAAATTGATTTTGATGAATAAGGAACGCATATATTTTTGTTTTCAAACTCTTTTACGGTTTTCAAATTAATAGGCTGCCTATTGACCCTATGCAAATTATATGGATTGGTATGGAAATACATGATTTGTTATAAGGGTTCCGTTTGACGGCTAATTTTCTAAGAAGATATATCAGTCGTAAAGCATTAGGGTAGGTACTCATATTACCATACTAAATAATGTATACGATGTAAAGATACTTAGAAGTTAGAAATAACTACAATTAGAAGTTAGACCCATATTTGTCAAAACATTCACAGTGAAGACAAATAAACTAAAATCGACATTTTTCCATAATAAAATGGCCTTTTCAAAATTACATTAGAGAATAACTAAATGTTATTAAATAGAATACATTATTGATAATCAATCATTCACAGCATTGGTAAGTTCATAAATACTTTTTGATTAACCATGACTATATTTTCAAGATATACGTGTTTTGTTTTTAAACTTTAGTGACATTTTAATCCCCTTCTTAAAATATTTTACACAGGTCCCAATGTGACGAAAATGAATCATATTTTAATTAGTAAATGAATAAAAACATTAATCTGTTATAATATGTAATAATTATGTTAATTCAACGCTGTGTAGTTACTAGGAAACAACCCTTGTGTGAGTATAACATCTGAAATGTGTGTATAGGTATGTGTGAACTAACGATCATAAGTAAAATTGTAGGTAGGTACTAAGAAGCAATTCATTTTTATACACCTATTGATTCAATTGACATTTACGTGATACAGCTTCATTAAATTGATTGTACCCCGTGTATGTACATTAAATCTAAATTACAAATGCTAGAATTTGGTGATAATGAAGGTTCAAAATCCATGTAGGTACAAATAAAAGTATATATTTTATTATATACTCATAAGGCTTTAAATATTATGTTCTTTGAAGCTATTAAGATGCTGCTTTTGTTGTACCTAACAGCATATTTTGTGAACAGGAACTATCTACCCTTATGAATTTGAAAAAATAGTACAGAAATCGCTTGGACCCGAAAAATAACATTCATGTTGCTATGACAAAAATGTAGTTATATAAATTTGAATTAATGACGAAATTAACTTATTTTTGTTTACTTGTAAGTCTGGACGGTGTGTGGTGGTTATAATATAATCTTATTTAAATGTATTTTGGGTAATATAAAAAACCCCCGATCCCTGATTTTATATAACAAACTAAAAGCAAAACAGAACCTTAAAATACAAAATAAATATATGGATAAATATGTCTAATGCTATTTCGAAATATTGTGTTGTTAATAATTGTTTATAGCATAAAATTGAATACACAATGGAGTTGTACGAGTATATATGTTTTTTTTTACCACTTCATTATTAAATATTATAATAACGATTAAAAATTCGACATGAAGTAGGTATTTAAATTAAATTAAATAATTATGTTTTACATTGCATACAGTAATCTTTTTATAAAAGAAATGTGTGATATTCGGTAACATCTAACGGAAAAGTAAGAGTGTAGGTACATATTTGACATTTGCATAATATTATCTATGCCCACTTCGTGCCAGTTAGTGCTTAGCAATTACATAAATGAAAAAGTTGCAAGAAGTAAAAAATACGTATAAAAGTAAATGTGGCAGTAACAATGTTTAACCTTAAAAAGGTCATACTGTACGCCTAGTTACCGGCTATCGTTCCATTTACCGGGCCCGAAAAACAGCCGAATAGCTACGACAGAATCATAATATAAGTAGAAAAATTCCGTGAAGTGCTTTCTCAGAGCTTTCAATACACAATTGTTATTTTAACCACGGTATGTTGTGAGTGAATAAGACGTAATAAGTCTAAAAAGATTTTTTCCACAATTAATAATTGAATCACTATTATTATACTAGTGAAATTTAATAACATGCATTATTTTATTCTCGCCTATTCTAACACAGGGGTCCTAAAATAAGCCGGTACCAACAAAATTAGAGGAGCATAATTTGTTTTTTCTGCAAGATAATTAAATAAATATTTCAAATAGAGAACACTGGTTATACATAAATAACAAACATATTTCACGTCACGATACAACATCCTCTTCCTGTCAGTTTAAAATACGTTCAACGGTCGGTAGTTAGTAACTAGAATAACTATATTTCACGTTGATTTGATAAATATTCTCTAACTTATATAACTTATGTTTAATATATATTTCATGGAATTATACAATATGAATTCATTACTAATTGCCAAATTGTCACTAGTAATAAACAGATACACTATGTGTTAGTACATACTTGCAATGACAATAAGCCGCTAACAGTTGGGTTGTCTATTAAATTATTAACGATTCATATATGACAGAAACTGCAATTCAGTATTACAGGCCAGTATCGAATAATTATTATTCAATTTTCTAATTTGTTTGATTGCTAATATGAATATAATATACATACATATATATGACTATTGGAATCAGAATGTACCTGTCATATTAATAAGCAAACACTATATTGTTATCAATAAAATTGCATGCAAGAAAACTTTTATTGATCAAATTAAATCTGACACACTCCGCGATCATTTTTTTAAATTCGCTCTTCTGAGTTTGAGACTCTTCAATAATTACTATCATTTACACTCTAAATGACGGCGCACATGTACCTCTACAGAATTAATCCTTATTAAATTAAGGGAATAAGTACTACAATATATCGTGTTTTCTTTTAATTAATAAATAATTTAATTATATCATCACTGTACAGGCCAATTGCCGTAACCCTCACTTTTCACCAAAGTGACATTTTGATGGTAATGGACTTATTGCATACTCTTACATAAACTGGCCAATTATCATAAATCCCACAAAAATATTTAATATCAAAATAATTCAAAACAATTTTTAAGCCATCTGTAACTTTACAAAAAATATTCCAGCCAAATGCTGTAACCCTCTCTAAACGTAAGCCACAGGGTACGTACAGAGTAAGCCACTCAATTTATAATAAAATAATATATATAAAATAATAAATAAATATTATATTAAATAATAAGTAAATCCAATGCCCACAGTTTTTTTCACTTCCTGAACAATTTGATATTTGAGGGTAACGCTACTTGGCCTGTACAGTGTCGATATTATATAACCTCATGACTTTATTACTATTTGTAGAAATAACACTTTTATATCAAAATCTTTATAGCCATTTATTTATCTTCTAATCGCGTAATGTAAATTTGATGTAATTTAGTTTAATGGGGTGGTTTTATTATGAAGCTCGTTTGGGTTTAAATGCATTACATATTGCGCTGTTGGTAACAATAAATCGGCCGCACAGTAAGCGAGGTAGATATAAATATTAAACTGCACTTTGGGTCAGTTTGGGAAATAGAATAGTTGATTTATGGGCATATCCCTGCGGCGCGGCTGGTTTTCCGGAAAAGCCGACGCTGCGAAGGCCGCCCCAGTCCGCGAGTACCGCATTTTCATGTGAAAACTCTATGCGGACATCGATAAATAGGTACATCGTAACCGCTTACCATTTGTACGTATTATTTTGTACAATTTTTTAATACCGCCACTCAATTACTAAATTACGTTAGACATATAAAAATAATTATAACCTGTCAGCCAACCGAAGAAAAACTATGTTCAATACATTGGATGCTAAAGACGCGCCCAGAGGTGGACATTCGATATAATTAGCATACTATTTAAATGTGGTAATTAAAAAGTAATTATCTAGTCAGCAGTCAATGTGTAACTACTTTGAAACTGTACCCAGACAATTTACTGCGCACACAATAATTGCACGCGCGAATAGTATATTCAAAAAACTATTACTAACTACAAAAACTGAATCACTTGGTTTCACAATAATTAACGTTTAATAAATGATAATAAAGTAGTGCAGTGTTTCCTTTATAATATTAATAGATACTAACGACCGATGGTACATGATTTAATTTGAATTTAAATTCTAATGGATTTAAGTTTTGTACTATTCCATCATGTGAGCCGTTTTTTGCGACTCAGGTATCGAGGTGTCGGGGTGCCGAAAGGCGAAACCCGGGTCACAAAAACCGACTCAAATGGAATAGTACAAAACTTAAATCCATTAGTTTCCTTATTAGTTCTGAATAATTTAAGTTGATAGACAATTAAATAAGTTATACCCGTATATATATTTCTAAATAATGCAATAACCATAAAGTAACTTTATTTATTTAAAAAAGATCGTGTACAGTAGGTATCTACATACACATTTCTAATGGTAAGTGGGCGGGAATGTATGAGAAGAAGTTGGAGTGTTATGAGTGTTATGACCGTTATTCAAGAATTCCCGAATTCAAGAATATTTGATTCTAGAAAATTCAAAATTAATTTATTATAGAAATAGCATTTTTTTTGCAAATTTTCCCAAAAACACACGGTTCAAATCCGAAGTCGGGAGATGTTATATATATAATTTTTTTGTAAGAATTACTGAGATTATTAATGAACAAATGAGAATTTCGAAATTACTGAAAAAAAATCTCGATAACAACTTCATGGAAATACAAAATAAAATGCAGATGATAATGCCATATCAAGAATGACTGCGAATTATTGAATAATGGAACACTGAAAAATTAATGCTACTAATCTAAAAGCGGTCTATTATTTCAAAAATAGAAGCCTATTTTAAGATAGTCGAAAATTTATAAAACTGAATAATAATTACCCAAATGTTTATATGAATAATGGCATACTTGTAATAGTAAAATAGAAATCACGGAAAGAGGTTTTTTTATATCAAGATAACAATAAATTCAAATGACAGAAGAGTGCTTTTAAAATTCAGCTGATTTGAGTGGAAGTTATTAACGCGACATTGTTATGCTAACTATTTCGAAACGTAAAATAGAGCTATCAAATTTGTTACCCAAGTCAGTTTGTTGTTTGTGAAAAGTTTTGTTAACAACTCTACTTTGAGCATTAAAATATATCATGGAAATACACGGGGAACGAAACTAATTACATTAATCTTTACCTGTATGTTTTGAACGGGTAAGTTTTGTGAAAATTACCAAGCATTCATAATCACTTCATAAAAAACTCGGGAAAATATTACTTGTAATTTGGACAGTTTAAGAAGTATTACAAAACGTTTAATTTTAACTAGTGTGAAGTAACTGTGAATACTGAATAGAATAGATTTGCATTAAAATTTTTACTGACAGTGAGTTATTTAAAAAGTAAGTTTAATACAAAGTTAACGTACCTGTATAATATTTCTCAGTATGCGTAGACGAGGGCAATAAAAATTCATGACTGAATCTCGACGGAGCCATTTTTTGTCCGGCATTTCTATTCTTTTTCTTTTGATGGGTTCGGAAAATTTATTCAGACAAATTTTCCCGATTCGGATTCCTCGGCACATTACGCGTATAATTTTATTATGTATCATAGATACGGAATCACGAAAACAAATGTTGTTTATGGAAGGTAGTGGAGAAGGCACAAAAAATGCTATTCAACACTGAAATATATAATCAAAATAGATAATAATATGATGTATGCTAAAATTATTAAATACAGACAGCGTATCATATTTTACCCATAATAAAAAGTATTGTATGTGACTTCTATATGCAGTAGAAGTAATTCTTAATAATAATCATTAAAATGATTAACCATACGATACATAAAAAGACGAATAAAATCACGAGTCAAGACATAAACATATTCATTTTAAGAAAATTATATAAAAATATTTTGTATTTGCACAAGAAAATCGTGTTCTCACACCGAATAAAGATTAAAATGATTAATTAATTTATTTTTGAATCAATCAATAAGTTATGTTATAATCAATAACCTGACAATGACACCGTCTACTATTTTTCCTGATAATATTGATACTAAATTATGAACCTTGCTTCTTCGTGTACATAAGAATCTCATAATTTGCAATTTGAAAGCTTGTTCCAAAATTTTACTATAATACACAGAAAATATACTTGTCCAGAAACTTGTACGCTTACAGTCCGACGTATCACACTTCAATATGAAATGTTGTTAGGAAATATATGGCCGTATATTAAAGACCGTCCAACCTCTTTGGGTCGTATAGCACTGACATAAAATTCATGTCTAAATAAAACACGCTTCTTGTCGTTTACACTTTACAGGAAGCCAGTAGAAAACAAATTTTGAAAATAGCCGATATACTGGATTATTTGTTAGGTTAGACCGTATAGTATACGGTCATCTCTTTCCAATAAGAAAGCCTATGGCGAAGTGTGCCACGGTGAAATGTTTTACGTACAATTTACATGTAACCGAAAATATAACGGTGGAAAACACTTAGCGCCCTTGATTTGGTCTGTCTATCTGGATAAAGCTCTTCCGCGTTCTCCCTAATTTTCGATCTGACCAAATAACATAAATTTCTCCAGGCTGACATCTACTCTGCGGGCAATACTACCGAAAAATTGAAGAACGTGTCCCAAACATGTGACATTTTCACTATAAATTAATATAAATACGTGTCAGAAAATAAAAAAGAAAATATGGGGTTTTTACTGGTTTTTACGTATCTATTCCCGTAATGGAAATTTTGTCCGGGTTTGAAATACATAGTAATTAAATTACAGATTGTTCTTAAAAGTCAATGGTTACGCAAGTTCCGTAGTAATAAATTAAATGTCAAATATTTGTTATATATTATTCGATCAATAGTTCAAACACAAAACAGAAAAATAAATCTGTTGATTCATCTACTTTTTTTATAACACGCGTATTACGTTTCAATTTCTCATCTCTCAGATCGATACAATTCAAAAAAAATCCACAAGACAAAGTGTGTCTACGAAGAAAAGCCTCAGAAAATGTATGCGATTCGTAAAATAATGTATGACATCAGTGGAGCCCGTATGTCTGAAACCAAACGACCGAGAGTCTGTACCGTCTGCACACCCCACCGCCTTACACAGCCTCCCTTCAAGCAAAAGCCTTATCGCATAAAGCTCAGTAGAACAGTATCGAGATGAGAGCTTTTAAGCTCTTTCGTAGCTGGAGCAAGTATAGCGGACGAGAGCACTAGACCCGTTGCAAAATGACATTGCGATTATGTTAAACTTTAAAAGCTTTCGGACAGGGTAGTGTGTTCAGAATGGAGATTGAAAAACAATGACTTAAATTAGCATAATCGTCCGGATGTCGTACGAATAATATAGTGCAAATGGTCAGTTTTCCAGGAAACTACGGACGATATATTTGAATTTGGAATAAATCAATAATAAAAAGCAAGGTTAAAAGAACTTATTACCACGTTTTTATTAGCTCGTATTTTTGTTTGTCCAGTACAATTTTTTTCTTGTTTTTACAAGATTTGTATTGGACGATTGAAGATTTTTAACTAACTTCCCGACTAGCTAGACATTCTAAACTTTTAGAATATATCAGAACACGGCGACAATGCATTCTTTTAATACCTTTAGCCATCTTTAACCAGAATTGAATTCATTTTCAGTTAATTCTGTTTTGTATGGAAAGTTATTATTGTTGGTTGCTAAAGGGGTCTTAGCAACTAAATTATTAATATATACGTGCGTTACTATGGAAATCAATATGAAATGTCAAAATGACATTTTAGTATTCTATATTTATTCAGTATTTCTATCAAGTACAAAAAAAGTATATATTAATACATAGAATTGTCAAGTATAATTATATATTAATACATATATTATATGATTCAACAGAAAATTAAAAAACGTGGTATATAAAAAGTTCTTTTTATCTTGTAATTATTTTTTTAAATGATGGTGACCAATATACAAACCAAACTATGAATAACATAAAAAATACCCCTACAGGCTAGTGTCAAAGTAGATAATTGAATAAACGGACAATTGCAAGCACATGTCACAAGCTCGCAAGTTCATTATTAAAATAATATCCATTGATCACTGTAACATTACAAAATAATATGGTTTATTTACCACATATAACGTTTAATGCTCCGACTATTTCATTTAGAATTTTAAATAATTCGGGATTTCAATTGAATTGCACCAGTATATTTTTCATTTATCTATTCCTGAATAATGCTGCAATCACAAATACATGTCAAAAAACCATGTTAAATATATATTTGTTTGTCATATACGATTAATTTTCCGTAGCCCAGAAACTGTACCTCCACCTCACTTCATCATTCCACTACTGCTATCTGAACATTTCACCTACACGTGATGAATAATTGAAAAGTATACAATGTTGCATTGGAATATTTTAAAGCGAGTCCGTAATGTTTTATTTGTGTGGATGAATTGGAAATAGAAAACAAAATAGCATACTATAGTCTTCTTGCTATGTTTAGTAATCATATTAGTGATTTTACGACACTATTTTTCGTCTAAATAAAAATAGTGAATTTAAGACAAACTTCTTTAGACTTCTAGTAATAGCAAGGCGTTTTTACCTAAGTTTGTCTCTAATAAATTTCTCAAGTGCAAAATTTGATGAATGGGAAATGCGCATGACTTGAGAGTTAATTCCATCACTAAATGTAGTATTTGTTTAGGTTTATTTCCATCTAAGTACTTACATATAAAAGCTTCAGCTCCATAGAATATGTATAGTCTTCGATATATTTGTTAAAACATTATATTTTATTGAAGTATTTGGTTTCGTTTGTTTAGTACTTAGTTATAATAAGATTATGAAGTTTTAACTACAGTATTGGCGTTAGTCAAATACAAACAATGATTTTATTGTGTCATTATAATTTATAATCACCTATTTACAACTCATTCAAAAATACTTTCTATCGCTCATTATTATTCACTGTACTCTTTTTCTATGTGTACCTATAAGTATAGTAAGAAAATTCCTACTGTAAGGTAATTTCGTTGAATATTATATTAAGTCATAAATTATAACGTTTATTTCCGACAGAAACTTGTCCCCTTGACCATTACCAATGCCAACAAAAGTAAAAGTGTGATATCACGACTCAAAATGATGTCTCCTGCTTAACTCGGCGATTTATTGTAACTATGCCGGGTTTCTACATTTCAAGCTCACGAACTATGCCACTATGACAATTTGTCACGTAGTTTTTTCGTCTGAATTAGCCCCAATCACGTGAAGGGTTTCTATCCGCCCCCGAAAGAGTCAGCTTGAAAATCTGTGTCTAAATGAATGGAAGATAAATACTTTTTTGTTTTGTAAAAAGGGCGAATTAACCAAAATGTTATTTCACAGGAGGAGGAATTTTAACTTTTGACATTTATTTATTAATTACCTGTAGATGATTATGTCTAACAAGTGTATAATAAAGCTTACAAAGAATACTGTCTTTATAATAGGCTTTATAATATAATATTTTAAAAGGCCTAATATGTCACATTCGCTTTTTATCCGTAACACTAAGTGGATATTCGCCCTTACGATTATCATTTTTAAATACTTTCCTTTGGAGATACAAATTCTCCATTTTTACACAACAAAGCTAGTGAGTTATATATTGTTTTTTCATTAAAATCTCAATTTTGCTAAAATTGTTGATTCGCCCTTTTTACAAAACACCGACTATAATTATGTATATTGTATAATTGATATTATATAAATTAACGTAATTCAAATTAAGGTATGTCTTCTACAGTTTTCTAAGATGTATAACGTACGCTAACTGAAATAGAAATGTTATTTTTAAATTTGATCTAAGGTGGAATATTACAATATAGCGAAAATATACAGATATCGAATATCGATACCCACTTACATCTTTTTCTTCTTATTGAAAAACCATAATATGTAATAGTTTCATAAATATACCTATTAGAAATTTAACCTACAAATCGGTATATCGTTGAGTACCTAACTAGACCAATCGCAAAGCAAGCAACAGACATGAGTTCAAATCATAGGATTTTTCTAATAATATGTGTATTATACAAAAGATTTTGAAAAGTTTATTATTCTTTCATCAATAGATACATTAGCTGCATAATTTCTTAGTATATGTTACTGTATTGAGAAAACCCGCCGATAGCACACGTATAGGTGACAATAATAATATAAGTCATATATTATCCAAGTGAAGGAGATTTTGTTGCAACACATGAGCGGTCACTGTTGTACATAATGAGGTTTGATTTTTTCGATGCACTCATACGACGTATCTACTATCTACACATGAAAATCGTATATTGCCCACATTCAGTTTGAGAAAATCCGGTTTAAAATTACATTGGCTGATAACCACTCTATAGCAATCAGTCGATATCTCATTGGCTGCATATCGTTCAATACTACTACGCCAACCAATGAATGGCTCCGAATGCGTTTTTTCAATTGATAGAAATTGTGTACGCATCAAATCTACTTGAATTTTTCTAAATGTCTATCTTAAGCGTCAATTACATTGAGCTTCTTTACGAGCTGTTTGTTGGCGAATTTATAATCTGCCTGTTAAGTCGCCCAGTGTAATCATCGAACAAGCTAACAAGCAGGTTGTAAACACTCTACCGAGAAAAGTTGAAAGCCGGTCAACTTTATACGCTACACGCCGGCGTGTGGACCTACTGCGTCTGCGCAGTAGAGCGCAGTAGAGCGCAGTAGCAACCTCCCGGTAAAAAAACGAACTACGTTCTGTCAAAATAGTCGCTGGCCTGTGGCTTCTCAGCGAATGGAAAGTTTTGTGTGTAATCATCAAATCGCAGTAGCTGAATCGCCCGCTTTTAAATTCGCCAATAAACAGCTCGTAAAGAAGCTCAATGTAGTTGAGGCCTTATACGGTAAATCAATGATTGTACAGAAGCTGCCAACTGGATTTTGATCAGGGGCATATATTTTTTTAAATCTTATAAATTCGAATGAATATTATTAGGGTTTTTTTTATCCTGATGTACAACGAAATTACGATTTCCAAATTTGAAAAATATATTATCATAATTGTATTAATACGTTATTCCCACTCCCTAGTGTAGGTTGAATGAATTTCAAACAAAACTAGTACAAAAGTCGGTTTGCATGTTTCGCCTGAAACACATTGTATTGGACTAAAATCCGCGAGGAAAGTAGTGTTGCCAAGATTTTTTATTAGATGTTTGTGAAGCTTTTCTAACTTATATATTTTTGTATTCAACGTATTTGGAGAAATCCTGACAACGGTTAGTAATTAAGGTCATCGATAAAGTACATAGGCCGACTGCCAAAATTAACGCAATTTGTGAAGCGTTTCAAAAATGTAAAGATCACTATAATTAATTTCTTTGTAATTAGATAGGACGCACACAGCTTAGTTGGTAGAGCATATTGACTCAAATCCAGTGGACGCGTGTTCAAGTCCCGCTGGAAGTCGTTTTTTTTCATTTTTTTTTTCTAGTAGTTACTTATATATTTTTCTGTTGTGTTTTCAAATTAGGAATGTTTATATATTTTCATTCAATAGTTCTAAATTCTTATGAAGGTTTGAATATATATTTTTTTAAAGATAATACGTATTATTTTGCTTAGTATATAAATATCTACGAATGCACTAAAAAGTAGCCATTGGAAACACTACCAGTGTGTCTATTCTATACTTATCGGCCGCTAAAGTGATACATATTATCAAACTTAGGGTAGGTTTGTATCAAAGTATTAGCACTTATTGTAACAATTATAATAAGTTGGTTGTAATTTTTGCAATAAGTGCTATATTTTAACAGCACCTCTCTTGGCTGTGATAAAATTTAGAGTGAGATAGCCAGTTTTGACTGTTAAGATGGCTAAATTATTGTAACAATTATAATAATACCACAATACAAATATGTAATAAAAATACTATCGATAGTTGCCGTGTGTATAGAATAAACCAGCAGATATACTAACCATTAGCTAATCAATATGGGCTGCAACCAGGTTTAGGTTTAGCAAGGCAATCAATTTTCCAGTTAAGCGTGAAGTTAGTAGTAATTAATTCGCTGCAATATTCCATTCGTAGAGCTAGATTAAGGCTCCTTGTTAACGATGTTCAGGATTTTATTATGTCTGCTGTGGTTTAGTGTCCGGCACGCTTGCCAACATAACAGAATAACGACAGTTTTCCGAGCCGCTGCCCTCTTCCCGCCAGGCGCCTGCAAATAATTCATGCCAACACAACGGAAAATAATAAGACTCGCGGGAAAAAATGCAGGATATTTATTTTATGGCGCAATTGTGTAGCTGTGAATTGGACCATAATATATTATCAAAGAGGGTGAGTAACCATTTCTTGAAATGCCACTGTGAAGATGCATTTTTTTCGGTTATGCTTTATTAATGGATTTTCTGTTATTTTAGATATCCAATACAATGCAGTTGGCAATAATTTATTTATAGCAGAATTATCTAACCCAGTCCAACATAATATACACGCGGATTGCATAATATTAAAGGTTTGTTTTACTTGAACTTTTTAGACTTTATAGACATTTATATCCACCTTTACTTGTAAAATTTCAAACATTGAAATCTCGTGAATTAAACCACAAACAATCTAAAAATAGTTGCATTGATCCTAAAATTGGCAAATGAATCTTAAGTGAGTTAAATCCCGGACAAATGTATTGTTTTATAATACAGATGAATTTTAAATACATATCTATACTTTTGAGAAAAAAATAATTAATTTAATAAATTAATTACTATAAACATTGCGTACCTACATATCTGAACGTATACATTTTTATCAATGGAGGTAGACGTAAATGTCAGATTTAAATTATTTTGATATCATGTTAACAATGAATTAAAATCGAAGCCCCTTGGTGATGGGTTAAAAAATCAAGGGAAAACTTTTATATATCTACGTAAACTACAAAATAAACTTTTAATTAACTAATCCTTTGATTCAACGAATAATTCACAAGATTTAAGAATGTACCATTCTAATTGTTGAACATACATAATTTTTGAAAACCAATTCTGAGAATAATAGAAATATAAAAAATATTAAAAAATAGACATAGAATAGAATCCAATAGAAAAAATTGATTTAGAAGAGCGCTGATGAGCAGGTATTAAAAGGCCAATAGTTAAAATTTGTCGCAATTAGTATGTCGCCTCGTAGCATAGAGGTTAATGCGCGGACGGGGCGTAAACCAAGAGATGCTGTTTCAATTCCAGCCGAGTGGCTTACTTTTTTCAAAAAGATTGTTTCTATTGGTTATAATATATTTTCGCAGAAATGTTTTTAAAAAATTATGTACCTATGTAAAAAATAAACTATCAAACATTTGAAATTTAAATATTATTTAACTCTAGTGCTAAACCAAATAGACGTAGGGGTGAGTTATATGTATATAGTATTATATTGTATATAATGTCATCTTCAGTATGCCAATAACTTATGTCTTCACGAGATTATAACTATATTTTACAGAATAATTAGTGACGTGAGTTAGATGACGTATTAATACATTCTTTTTTTTAATAATTGCTTTATTATAAAAACACGAGTTTGGCTTACACTATCATCAATGGAAAAGATCGCTTTATTTTACTAATGTTTATCATATTTTAATATACATAGATGTAATAAAATATTACCTTCAATATCAATTCACATGTTCACATTCTTCTCGGTTTTTAATGTGAAAGTCTTTCCATTTCCGATTCAATTATTTCATATGTATATTATGTTGTATATATACTACACGTAGGTTGTATAATATCTAACATTGAAATTCGATTTAAATTTCGTGTTCAGTAGCTGTCTAAACTATCCGCCGGAGTTTATTGAATTACGACTGTAAAATGGCTGACACCTTTCAAATTTGAAAATGGAACAATGCGAGAAAATGGCGGATGGTCTGTCGAAAGCCACAAGGAGCCGTTGTAATTTAACCAATTGTAATAATTCATCGCTATGAAGTTTTGATATGTTCAAGGGTTTAAATTGTAAATAGTTTGTGCCTTCCGCGGTTTGTTTGCGATGTTTCCATGGCGCCAACCACCCACCCTTATTTCTAAATTTCAAAACAGCCTCAAACACCGCGCTAATGTATTACCAGTCTGACAAGGCGAAACTATAACGCTTCTGAATGTACAAAAAATGAGTTAATTTATTACCGTCCGTCGGGGGTTTATTGATTGAATCAGCGATAAACTATTGCGTAATGAAGGAGTGATCGATACATTTCCGTGTCAAAATTCTATGAATATGGTAAACAGACCGACATATTTTATCATGTTTGTTTTATAATGTGATCGATGAACGAACGATGTAAATTTTATCGAATACCCATGTACAATAATTTAAAGCATAGTATTGTTGTTTAATATTGTTTGATACTGTCTTCATAATATCACAGCCCTTACATAAAAAAATCATTAATTTATAAAAACTAATGTATTTTTATATGTTACACAGGGAACCAATGAAATAATGGGAACTAAAATACCTAACGGATGTGGAGTAACAGGTAATCGATCTCGAGTGTTGAAGAATTGGGATAAACTTAAACACGTGTCAAAAATACGCTTGTCCTTCGTTCTGATAACTGATTCCTCGGATTATGCACTGACGCTCATTCAATATTGGTGTATTTGAAGGTTGCAACACACACTATTGCGCGTCTATAATGTGCGGCTCATTTTCGTAGGACACTCACGCATTCAAAATCCTGCGTCAAATTGTAGTGTATTTGGGTTCTTTTCTGTGATGGTACACTAATAAACTCTTTAAAAAATGCTTTTTTGATTCAAAATGTGTATATTGTTATTGCAATATTGTTTGTTTTTAATATCATCGTTATCATCATAGATTTTGTATCTACATATTATTGTGTGCTGATAATTTATATTTAACATTTATAACAAACTATTTTACACACAAAGATGTTGAATCTTCTTCCGTATAGAATCTTTCCTTACAAAAATTAGTGAAGTAAATTCAAGTGTGACGTGTGTTTTTTGTATAAAAAAAACTGTAGGAGTGGTCTCTCATTTCAGAATAATATATTAAAAATTAGTGTTAAGTCCTTTTTGCCTGATATTCATAATAATGTGTCGCTAGATTTCAAAATCAACAAAGTCCATAATAGATGAATAGGAGAAAAACAGCTTTTTGTTTCCTCAAATACACAGTCACAAGGGTGAAATTTTATATTATTTCGAGTATAGAATATTTAAAATTAATAAATTCCACATTTTGATAATGCAGAAATGTTAGAAAGCTGTAGTTCTTCAGCAATTCACAAAAAAGTCAAAAATACCATTGGCTGATATTGAAATCTAGCGACACATAATATGTCTATAGGCTCCATTTATATAGAAGATTATAATCAACATATTTGATTACATCGCATACACTCGTTTTCATAAAATAAGCTAGATCGCCATACTGAATAAAGAATATAATTAAGACATAGACAACACTTCTGATAAATTAGATAAAACGTTGTCCTAGTACAAAAAAACTGGTTGATTATTATTATATGATATTGGTTACGAATACAGATAAAGTAGTAATTGAAGTTTCATAAATATATTATTACTCACTGACAGAATAACGATGAAGAATTGTAAGATCGAATCTGAGAAATTAATATACATAAGTACATAACACAAAGTTTAAAATTACGGCCAATATATAGTAAATAATTACAAGATAAAAATAACTTTTTATATGCAACGTTTTTAAATTTTCTGTTGAATTATTATGCTCAATATGCTCAAACTTGTACTTGATATGAAGTAAATAAAAAATAAACAAACTAACAGATATAGAATACTGAAATGTCATTTTGATTTCCATAGTAACGCACGTTTATATATTCAATTTAGTTGCTAGTTGTGCTAGGACCACCCACTTAGCAACCAATACTAGTGGATTGGATTACGGATTTCTTCCGAAATAACTTTTCATACAAAACAGAATTAACTGAAAATGAATTCAGTTCTACTTAAAGATGGCAAGAGTATTAAAAGAATGCATTGGCATCGTCTTTTGATATATTCTAAAAGTTTCAAATGTCTAGCTAGTCGGGAAGTTAGTTAAAAATCGATTGCAAGATTTGTACCAGACAAATAAGAATACGAGCTAATAAAAACGTTGTAAAACATGAAAAATTTTCAAAGACAATTACTCACATAGTAAATATTAATTATGTTTTTGAATTAATAAATTTACAGATGAAAAACAAATAGAAAATGCTTCCAACATGAATCGCCAATTCTCATTTCACGAAAGGGTTCAGATATAATAAGACCTCGCCATTATGTTTAAAACCCCTGTTAAAATTTAATTAAGGTGTACTAATTAAATTTAACAATTGCGAACGCATATTTATCTACAAATTATACTGCAGATTACACAACCCATCCGTACAATGGACGGCACCATTTAGCTAAATGCGCATCGAATGGGAATGTTTGCAGTGGGGTAATTTCGCAAATTACCCCAGATATGATCTACTTATTCAATTCGTTGACCAGGATAAGCCCGTACTAATTTATCTCGTTTTGTCCCCAAGGGGTGAGACACCCCTCCCGAAACAGGTTGTGATGGTTTGGGTGTACTTTTTTTAGGGTCACCGGGCGTTGTAATTCTATATTTGATAATGTTATTTATTTAATTTGATATTTTATTATGCACATTATTTGGAAAGATACTTGTATAAACAATGTAACTGTTTTTCATAGTGTGAAAAAATCAGAATTTTGTTAATTGAAAATATCTTTGGAGAATTGTAATACTCAATACTTATTGTATTGCTGTTGTGTCAAAAAATTACGAATTTCGTTTAAAAGATAATAAAATATAATTTAAATTTTTTCTTTAAATAACCACGAAAGCTTTTGGGTTTACTTTTTTTATAATAAATGACTAACTTATGCAAATTAATGAGAAAATTATTTTGAAGTAAATCAAACCCGAGTCATCTGTCAACACTTTATTTTTGATAAAATCCTAAGCAGTTAAATACTTTATTGCTAAAATACTAAATTACTAAAAATATTGTTTGATGTGTAATTTGAAAACTTAAATACAAAAAAAAATATTGAAGTATTTGGTACCTAGGTATATCAGGGTTTAAGATACAGCTAAAAATATCTTGGGTAGACAAATTTATATTGGATACATTTTTTTTAGAATTATTAATAACCATGTCCTTGCTTTTTCGTACAAGGTGGTTGTTAGTAATTTTGAACAATCAAAAACACCCAGACTTTGAGAAAAACACATAAATGTTTTTGTCATGACCGGGAATCGAACCCAGAACTCTCGGGTGAAAGGCCACCGCCTTACCCACTGCACCACGAGAGCCGCTATTGGATACATTGGAACATACAAAATGGATGAAGAAGGCAAGGAAAGTTTTTTCTACAATAAAATTATTGAAATTATACAATTTCTTACGATAACAGTAACATCTATGATATGCAATAATTTATTTCGGAAATTTGTTATAAATAATATTAATTTTAATAAAGAAAAAGTGAATATTAAAATTATTATAACATTACAGCAATACCATACAATAATTATTATTAATTTATATTTGTTTTATGTAGTTACAAGATGCATCTAAATTTGTGTCTTTCAATCCAACGTTTTCCCGTCCGATTTACTCATCGAAAACTTCCTAGTTGGTTGCATTTGTCTATGTTTGCTATGTAATTGAAGATGTTTAGAACGATTTTCCGAGCTAAACAAACAAACAGTGCCAATCAATTAAGATGTCGCTCATATATCTACCGTCTTTTTAAGAAGTCAAATCTTGGGATGTTAAAAATATTAATATAGGGGTGTTTTCAGTAGAATAGTCTCGTTACATGAATGGAAATAAAATTACAAGTAAAAAGAACTTTTTATATACCACGTTTTTAAATTTTCTGTTGAATCATAATATAAACTTGAAAATTCTATGTATTAATAATTTAGGTCAAATAAGGCAATCGTCAACAAATCATTTTTTTGCTATTTTGCAACAAACAAACAAATATAGAATACTGAAATGTCATTTTGATTTCCATCGTAACGGACGTATATATTAATAATTTAGTTGCTAGGACCACAACCTTACCAACAGATTTCTTCCGAAATAACTTTTACCATACAAAACAAAATTAACTAAAGATGAATTCAATTCTACTTAAATATGGCTAATTCTGATATATTCTAATAGTTTCAAATGTCCAGCTAGTCGGTAAGTTAGTTAAAAATCGATTGCAAGATTTGTACTGGATAAACAACCACCGGACAAACATATACAATACGAGCTAAGAAAAACGTGATAAAAAAGCGTCACTATAGAATATTTAAACGTAAAACAAAAGAGGTACGGAATAAATGCGATAAAAATGTACTAGACGTTTATTCGTTCATTTCACCTGCTTCCATAGACAAACTTTACTTTCGTGAAACGTTCCGTTTAAGTATCGCGAATTTATGGTAAGCATACAGAATTCCGGCACAATATGAGCGGTCGGTAAATGTATTTTGTGTGTTCGCTTGACAAATGAGTCAATTTGCCATCCCAAACTAGGCACTGGAGTATTGTTCGATGCCAGGCCTTACTTAACAGCGACGTGAAATATTTCATAGCCTAAGATTTAATTAATGTTTCAAATTGTAAGTGATCTCCTCGTAAATCATCCCGTTAAATATTAGCTTTGTTACTAAGTACTTTTAGATATTTAATAACATTATAAGTAAGTAAATATAATATTAAAACGTTGCTTGAAAGACACTGATTTTTTAAACTCAACACAACCTAAAATACTAGGGGCGGCAGGTTATATGAAAGTATGGTGAAGCAGGCAAGTATGGCGAAAAAGTATGGTGAGGCAGGCTGGTAATCAATTTGCGGCAAAATTTCCACGTTAACATTATATTATATTATGCGTACGTTATAATGACCAAAGTAAATCCTCCGTGATGCCCTGCATTTTTTTTTATCGCGTCGCTATTTCTCTCGGCTGTCGGCTATTATTGGCCTGCTTCATTCAGTTGTATGAGAAAGCCGATTCTTTGCCCCTCTTTTTATTTAAAATGCTAAAATATGTCTGCTTTCCTATTCATCATCATAATCATCAGCCTGAATCTATCCACTGCTGGATGAAGGCCTCTTCAAGCTGCTTCCACTTCTCTCGGTCCTGTGAATCGTGTTGCCACGTACTTTCGCAGAACTTTATCATTTCATCGATCCAGCGGCCTCTAGGTCTACCTTGCGGACGTTTTGTACTTCTTGGATACCACTGGATGACTAGATTTGTTCAACGATTATCTCTTATTCGAGCTATGTGTCCAGCCCATCTCCATTTGAGGCTTTTAATAAACTCTATTACATCGCAAACCTTTGTCTGCTTCCTTACCCACTCATTCCTCTTTTTATCCTTTCGCGTTATGCCCAGCATGCCCTCTCCATACTACATTGTGCTACTCTAAGTTTCTGGATCTCTCTTTTACTTAGGGTCCATGTTTCACACGCGATCACGGGAAGCAAACACTGATTGAACACTTTGCGCTTTAGTCACAGTGGAAGGTCACTTTTGGACACATTATTCAGGCGGCCAAAAGCATTCCAGCCTAACTTTACTCTGCGAACAATTTCTGCTTACTGCTATATATATTATACTTAATTTCTGCTTAATTAGCTTTACTCTGCAAACTTTTCTATTACTTTCTATTATTTCTACTCGTCTATTCCCAAAAAATAGACGAGAATTACGCATTTAATTTTGATATCTAAAAAGGGTCAACATACTTCAGAATGCGGGTTAATACAGATTATTTTATCATGAAAATAGAACATAGTTACAGGTTCATGATATCCTCAATGATTAACTATCATTCATTATTATTATTAGATGCATCGTATATTAGAATAACCGTTACAATTACGATCTATCGAAATAAAAGCGTATAAAAATTCTCAAAATGTATGTACCTAGTCATAGCGTGTGCGTCAAAGCCTGAGGAAGTCATATCTGTAATTAGTAGCATGGGCCCCACACCGTAAAGCGGGCCCCAGGCTAGGAGCTTTGGTGGGCCCCCCTACCTATCGCTGAGGATAAAGACAGTGTGACGCTCTACAGTAGCGTTTTCCAAATGGTGTACGCGGAAAAAATAATGTGTATATTTAGTGTTTTATTGTATATTTCAATACATCCATTTGAATTATGGAGATGTCGAGTGTTGATACACAATTAAAAATTGTATCGTACAACTACATAATTTTAAACAATAATATTGTTGAAGGAAAATAGCGTGATGTGTGTTTATCTCACTTATCTGGTCGACTCGCCTCGTCGGGCTCCCAGGCTAGAGCCCTGTCAGCCCTCCCCCTTGTGGGGGCCATGATTAGTAGCCTAGGTCTTGTTTGATAATTAAGTATATCACTAATAATTTCGAAAAATGTATGCTATAGCTGTTATTTAATTTACATATTGGAGAGGACAAGGAAGAACTTATTCTAGACGAGAGGTTCACTGTTGGATTCAGGATGCGCCTGCTTGAATGCGCTAATAACAAAATATTGATAAACGAAAATAAATGATTCTTTATATTAAATATTAAACAGATTAATTAAAATATTGTACACAAATAGGTAGATTGTTTTCCGAATTGTTTGAAATCGGTGCAAAAATGGAAAAACAAACTTACCTAGAACGTAATCATATTTCTCTCCTAAATCCCGTATTTTAAAGTCATATTTTCACTGTTTAATAGGTACAATGAAAAAGTGGCATATGAACTGCGCAGTTATGCTTCGTTTTTGTTAACCTTTAAAAACTATGCATGTTCTATTATAAAATAAGCAAGTACGTAGGAATTCGTAAAATTGTAGGATATTGGCTCTACATTAAAATTATGGCAATTTCATTGAAAAAATATCTATATGTCACTCCCTACTCGACCATAAACCTGCTCCTGATAAAAAAAAATCAGTTGGGAACTCCTGTTCTAGTAGACAGACAACATCCAAAGTGTAAATATATATATTACACAATGCTATTAACATAGTCTGGTGGCGGTCCGACTGATATTATGTAATAAGATACGTATTATTTAATTAATTTCAACAATCATATTATACATATTTAATAAAACCGGACGTAAGTAGGTACTTTCTTTGCAAGGATATAAAATGCGCATTTATTTTATGCGAATGCGCAAACACTGACAATATCCAATCAAATTATATCATAATAATTGACAACGTGGTGGAAAAGTTCGTGGAGGGCCCTGGGCTCCTCTAGTTGCCATAATCATTCCGATCTAACCTCCAGTGTCTATTTAATCCGAGATGCAGATTGCAATGCTTATCCCGGTTTACACAATCTTACCACAGTAACTCCGGCCTTCCAACGCACTGATCAGACAGTTTCACATGAAAGACTTTCCAGTCTGGTCGATCCAGTCCATTCATTTGACATCTCCAGCACATCTTAGTCGGGGAATTTAGATTGTAAAGAAATTCGATAAAGATGTTATTAAAAGCATTAACATAGTGTTACCACATTGCGTTGTAATTAAATTTAGGCATCGTTTAAATATCGAATGTAAGATATATTTTTTATCATATAAATTTAGGACGCTCTATTTAAACGCCATAGACTAAGGCTAGAGTAAAAAATGTAGAACTGACAAAAAACGTTAAGTTGGTAACAATGATTGGTAAAATAGTTAAGAAACTGGCAAAGGACCTGGCGAAGAAAACGACGAATTAAAATAATTTAGGTACGGCTATCCCAGCCGTTATGCGTCATTGTTCAATAGTAGTTCCGAACTCACCTGATTTTTAAATCAATAAACGTAATAATAACATTGTAAACTGTAAAGATAAGATAAATTTTAAGTGTTAAAAATGTGCACACATTTTGTCAAATCTAATCTCGGGCTAAAAGAAGCATTCTTTTTTTAATGCGATGATATTGTAAATTCAAAAATCATTGTTAGTATTCACGGCTCGTCAACTTTACGATATTTTGGTATTTTTATACTTTACAACATTACGTCAACATATTAGGTATTTCACCATTTCCAATCGAAGATACTATTCATATTCGACCGGTTCCTGCTGAGAATTGGTTGCTAGCCAATCGCTCCTCACTAGAACCGTCCGTACGCTATATCTGAGCACACAATATATTGATTAAAAACCAACGTGTGAATTTGGCTCAACAGCGGAATTTCGAACCCCTTTTTTGCTCTACGGCAGCCACATAATTGATAGTACACTTGCCATATAATTCTAAAATTTAAGAATGATTTTTTTATAAACTATTGACAACGTAGATATTTCAAAGTCTGGATAAATCCTAGTTTATTAAAATTATTAGCAAGTATAAGTACGTTATAAAAAATAAATAATGGAGTGATCCGCGACGTCGGTTAATAATTAAAGAATTAATTGATATCTAATCGTTTAAATATTTAAGTTAATTTTCTTTATAAACAGTAATAGACTATAATTTTTGACATCGGTATATTTAGCATATACATAAATCTTAAATAAGAGTCACATTTTCAATAATTCTTATATTCAATTGTCTAATAATAAATCTGTCATATTCTATTATTTTTCTTACAATAATTTAATTGTAATGACGCTGCACACCAATGAGAATGGTAATATTTTCAAGAAATTCAATGTTTAATATGTGCTTGGTGGGTAGTCTATGATAATTTATAAAATGTGTGTATCATTTGGCATTGAATTGAATACGCTCAACATAATATTATGAGTTAGTTAAACACGCGTCAGGAAAACCATTTTTATAATTGTAGTGAATTTATAAAAAAAGATAGGTAATTTTTATTTTCCTAAAACAACGTTTTGAAAGGTCTGTTATTTTTTTTGCATAGGATAAAGTGTTCTTATCTTTAAGAGTTAGTACACACATTTATAATATTATCTACTATCATTCTACATTGTAACATTTTTACTGTAATACCTTCGAGTGTTTATATTGGCATATCGTTATTGTTTAAAAAGGTCAAGTTTCAAAAGAAGTCGAAAGGCACTTTTTTATTAATTTTTTTTGTTGACGAATTTAATATCGATCTTTTGATAATATAAATATAATTATTACGAAAAACATAATATGCAATGTATTAAAAAGATTTACATGTTTTCAATCGGATTTCATTCACGTGGTATAAATTTTCTTACTACGCACTATAGTATTGGCACGGAAAGAGGCATTGAACGCGAAACATCAGAACTAGGGATATATCGCTATCTTGGGCCTGTCCTTTAGGGTATTTTTATAAAAGTATTATAACATAATATTCTAGTCTCAGAATGTTATCGATATATCAGGAATAATTTTACCTACAAGTGTAGCTTGGGGATCATAAATATATACTTTAACATTTGCTTAACTCTGCACAATTCCAATTTATTTTAAAAACATTATTTTTAAGTCGATGACAAATGAAAATAGCTTTACTGCTATTCATATTACGTATTGGGGTGGTTCCTTAAAATAATGGGGAACATTTTTCAAAGGACGAAAAAGATTATTCGGAAAACATTATGGCTATTTGGAGGAATTAATTAATTTTTAGTTGTGTTCATATCGTAGCAAAAAATGATTTGGTACCAAATTTATAGGCGGACTTTAGGAAATCTTTCTCGGTTATTTTATATGATGCACGTTCCTAATTATAGATACCGGACAAGAATTTAGATATTCTTGTACAGCCTTTGATAGGCTTTTCAGCTGGTTTAAAATACATTATATTAATTTACAGATCAAAGATATAATAATTATATGCAATAAAACACCGTAGCTATTTCGGATTTTACACCATCTACGAGACCAATTATTAGCGATACTCTAACCATAAGACCACGGCCGATTTTGTGTGTTAATTGTATGTTATTAATTAATAGTTATAAACATATAATTATTTTTCATACTATAGCAGGTCATGAAGCCCAATGACATTAGTGAAGTGAAACAGTAGTGTAGTACTAGAAGTAAAACAATCACAAACACACACGCTTTGAGAAAATCACATAAATATATTGTGACCTCATCGGGAATCAAAACTGAATTCCCCGGATGAGAGACCAATGCCTTACGCACTGGACTACGTGGGGTATATGAAATTGCCGTTGATTCAAATTAGTACAAAAAATAAACTTTCTAATATGTTGAAGAAAATATTATTTTATGAAGATAACTTAATAATATATAGCGTATGTAACTTCCATATAATTATTATATGAAAGTGACGGTGGAAAGGGAGTAAACGTAAGTTTTGTCATACTGCAGATCCATTTGTAGCAAAATTCACATTTAGTGTGCTCCAGTAATGCTGCCAATGTAGAGAACATTAAGTGTTATATTATATGGCTACATACTGATTCAACTCATATTAAAATCGTCCTGAAATATAGAAATAGTACAAAATTAATTATATATGGAAACATTTCAATGCAGAATTATCAAGATTTAGTTTTTGTCAACTTACTGTATTAAGTACCTTTGTCAGTACCAACATACCGCTGTTTATTTATTTTAATGTCACTTAATAAAATCTTTAAAATATTATTGTCCAATATAGTAATATTTCATGCGATAGCCCGTTTTAAAACTGAAGAATTTGATTGTATTATTTGCATAACAGAGTGGCGTGATGTCGGCGAAAATCAGAGAAATGCGCCGATTAAAAAAACACAACGTGCCCATTGTCTAACTTTAGTAATCTCATGATTTTTTCCCCTAAATAACATCATACGATATATATATATCGTTTTACTTGAACATATATAATGGTAATGGGGCACAACTGCATTATAAATTAATAGTACTAATCAACCATAGAGATTTAAGTATTTGCCATATGAAAAAAAAAACATTTCCCACGTTTAAGAAAATCGCTTAGGTGCATTTCCGTGTACTAGTAATAAATACAATATTTACTGTCATATGATTGTCATGTCGAATGTCATAAAAAACTAAATTTACAATCAATTTAATACGTTGTGCGAGTAATGCTATTACTTATTGCATATTAAAATTTTTAGAATCTACATTGAATTGGTCTTATTAATTTTGTTGTTAAATTACCACGGGCCGAGAAATGTACCTGGCAGAATACCAAAACCAAGACTTCTAGGTTAGCATTAATAACCGAATTCTCACAGCATAGATTATCAATAATAGCGGAAACGACTAGACGTAGTTATCGTTGGAGATCGCGACCCTCAATAATGAGGGAACCGACAATTTTTAGATATGGAGTAATGCATTATAATATATGCTGCCGATTATGTACATACAACATCTTTAATATTTATTTCATATGTCTGACGGTCATACTAGGTACCTACAAGTTTCGCCATAAATAAATTGATGAATGGTTTTCCTACATTCCTGTGAAAATTGTATCACAGAATATTTAGTAGGTAATAAGTATATTAGTAATTAAATCAAAAGATAAAACAATCTGGGAAGTCAACTATCGAAGAAAATATTCAATAATTTTACCATTATAATGTTAAACAAATTCAACAATAAAAATATATTATGCTAAATATTTAAATCTTTAAAGTATTTAATATAACATTCCGGTATTATCACAACACTAACATTAAAATTTAAATATTACTGCTAGTATGCAAGAAAACGTATTTTAAAAAAAGTAGTTAATTACAGCATTCATTAATAACCAAGGTATGTATTTATTATTTATGGTCAATAATCGCGAATAAATATGTTGACAATTCGAATTTTCAGCGAATCAATCATTCAACAGCCTTATACAATAATTCAAATAAACATGAAAATTATCACAAACATCACGCACAAAATTTGTAGGTAGACTAATAATGCAAATGTCATAATGTAAAAACGAATTCAAATTTGGAACGTAATGATATTCTAATTATAAAATCAATGTTCCTCACAATGTTATCGTTGATCTGTTATAAAAAATAGTTTGTGATTCCTACTTGTAGTGTATTTACTAGGTAAAGCAATGCGGATATTTTCCTTCCAAAGACATTTTATGCGAGAAAAAAAACGAATTAATACATGTCACGTCTTTCGTAGTATTTCAGACCAAACTACGTTATATTTTTGCTTATAATCGACTTTTAATCACTGCAATGAAAAATAATATTGACAGGAAAAGAGTGAAAGAAAATCTTCCGTACTTCTGACGGTGAAAAAATACAACATAGCATGGTCTTACGTAAGAAATGGAAACAGTAAAAGTCTTCACATGTTTTTTTTTCAAACAATTATTTCCTACGTTTTATCGGGGAAAATGTCAAAATATACTTTTGTGGATCAATTAACCCGGTGGCTATTTCGGTACGTTATTTATGTGCAATATAAGACGCATTTTTACACATGCAGGTCACTAAACATTTTTATTTCTCCAAAGGGTGTACATTTGATCGAAAATAGTTTTTCATGGTAGCAATTTTGTATGGCTTCACCCGTGTCAAATTTTAATGTAAGGCGCATAGAGAAATAAATACATTTATGATAGCAATAATTGAAAGGGGGATTTGAGTGAGGTTCAGGTCGAGGGAGGGCAAGGAAATCGGTTGTCAGGGGGAGGGTGGTGACGGACACGCAACGGGGTGAGATCGGCCACTCCAGCCTTAAATATGGAGACACAAAAAAATGAAATCGACAGTAAAAATTGCGGTGGGACAGATAATCGATAAGACGGGGGTCGAAAAAAACAGAGGGTAGTACATACCGGGGGCCAGCCGCAGGCAGCAGGCCAGGCCGGCCAGTAGCGCCAGCAGGCCGGGCATTTCCTAGCGGTGCCGCATCCCTGGGCACCCGCGGCACGTGCGCGCGCTGCGGCTCGGCGCGGCAGACTGCCGCCCGGGCGGCGCGCGCTCGCATCGATACTCTCCCCTCTCTTTGCCTCGTCCCTCTAGCGAAGAAAGCCTTTCACCCTCACCCTCCCCCGACCCTCTAGCCTCTCCGCCGGCAACCCCAAGCGCTGCATCGCACGTGACCCCGATCGGCGCTGCAGCCGAGGACCTCTCGTTTCCACTTTTCGGAAATTCAAAAAACGGAAGTCAATCGCCGCGCGGGAAAATTTGACAGAACTTTGACAAACATTGATTCATTAAAATGTCTCACTTATAAATTATTCTCCCTTAAAATTAACAGAAATAATATACACAAACGGTCTGTAATCTTGAATACCAGTTATGGCAATAGAAAATATTGAAATAATATTGTTAATTATCCGGAAATTTATGCTGGCAACTATTATAATTTAGGAACGTGCCTCATGTAAAATAACCGAAAAAATTGCCTCCTTGTTGGTACCCGATCCCATCATCATGTTTTTGGTACAACCGAGGAAAATATCTTGCGTATATAAAAGTATTAGGTATTTCCGCAATTAAAAATGAATGTAACCATCCAAATGACCAGAATGTCTTCAAATGAATCTTTTTCATGCTTTACAAAATGACCTCCATTATTATGAGTAGCCACCATAATATTTTATGCAATATGCATTTATAGTTTAATTAATAATCATTGCTCGAAACGGACCGGAGCGCAGTTCCGGTTTGTGAAATCGGTAAAATTATCTCTCCGTCTGAGATAGATACGCCATATAACAAAAAAAACGAACACACTTATTTTTATAAAATACATACAAAATTTGACAACTATGTTCATTGTCGAGCGCTTCAGTTCGTAAACTTTTCCATTTCGAGCGCTGTTAATAACTATTTACAATGCTAAACGAGAATGTCAGGAACGCTATTTTCATTGTTTGGTCATATGCCATTGACTTTAAAATAAAGTTGTTTAAATTTTCATTACGCATTTCGGGTTTCATTATTATTGTAAAATGGAAAATTATTCGAAAGTATTTAAAAATTAGTATCATTGATCGTGAACCAAGCTATACATACTAATTAGTATCAACTGTGTAAAATCCTTAATATATTATGTAAGTAAAGGTATCTTATATTATGCCGATATCATTGTATGACTAGGCTTGCCAACATAACAATAATTTCATGAAATACCAGAAAGGATAATAATATGTCCAAGTTACCGCCATTTCCCTCCTTCAGATACTGCGTTGGACGCATCTTTTCGTTGCGCGTAGATTTCTTCTGGAGCATCGTCGTAAGTTCAGAAAGGATATGATGCGGGATAAACATTATTAAAATGTACCATTACACACAATGGTATACAATTTGGTATTAATACTTATAGTATATATACTACAAACATTTTAATTTATAAAACTACCCCACAAATTAAATATGGGCAGTGAGGTGTAAAATAATACCAATAATGGACAAATAACATAATATGGGGTGAAAAAACATGAAAGCGAAACAGGTAGCCCTACAAGTTCCTGATTAAAATTGGTGGAAGATTATAAACAGCTACATACTTAATTAAAATATCAAGTTAATTAAAACAAAATGCACCCTTCATGTTTCTTCAAAATATTAATTAAATTCAGGTCGGTAGGTAATTATTAAATTCTACTCGCTTTAATGGTATTGATTATGAATAATTGTTGCCTGAAAGACGTAATTTTAATTAATATATCATAAGACAATACTTAAGGCTATATACCTCAGTTGAGGCACGGTCTAAAAAGATCGTGGCTAGGCGATGCGCGGATCGTGCAAATGACGCGTGCCGAACGAAATATAATTTGTCATATAAATCCAACATGCGTCCATTTAATGTTATGTTTATTGTTCTATTAGTAACAATAATAATATATTAATTGACATGTTTTCTTTTTCAAGTAAATGGGTAACGTTTTTAGTCATCTTTACACGATTTAAGAATTAATACGCCCGTCGCCATCACTAAACAAATTGACGTGTTCACAGCTCGACGTTCGCTCTCCGATTATCAGCGAGTCCAAAATTTCGTCGCACCTATAGTTGAAAATTATTTGCGTTTCACTGAAGTACCGTCTTAATATTATAATATAATATGTCATCCAGATAAAGTAATAATTAATATCTACTATCATTCTATTTGTGTAGCAGTTGAGAAAGTCCATCTGAATCCAATAAACTGGTTTCAATATTTATTAAATAATTATAATATGAATTTAGTATGTATTGTACATAAGAATATTGTCGTTCAATTTAAATACTTTTATGTAATAGGAAACTGACCAAAATAAAATACGCTTATTTATATCATTCATACTTTGCTAACTGATTTTTTTTTCACGCTAGTTTATCTTATTTCTTCGTCCATAGCCTGTCGGTTCGTCAAACTTCATGCCAGCGTCCTGTAGCCCCGCCGTAGACACCCCGTGGACGTATCCGAAAATTTGTACGTAAACAGTTCACCGCAGGACACTTATTCGTGCGCCGCAGTACGTGAAAGTTCGTGTAACATTTAATCAAATGACGAGTTCTTCGTTAAACATTTCACCGTGGAGTATATTTGTACGTATGCTACAATATGTGGCGAATTTTATGCGATGTTTTTACTAGGTTAGGTTAGGTTATGTTATGTTAGGGTTAATTTAATTGGAACTGTACCATTTGCAAACTATCGCCGCATTTTGTAAGATACATACAAATGTATTCCACGGTGAAATGTTCAACGAAGAACTCGTCATTTGATAACATGTTATACGAACTCATGTTTCACGTACTGCGGCCCACGAATAAATGTCTCACGATGAACTGCATACGTACAACTTACATGTAACCCCCTGTGGATGGTGTTCAGCGGCCTTATCGGTTGTGATAATCAGGTTGCTATGAGGATATATCTCAAGACTGTTTTGAGCTAACGTCTTATTGGTCCGAAATTTGATCATCGATTTGACAAAGACACATCCATCGTACAGGTATAGTACCTATCTGAAAGCACAGTTCAGATTCTCTGAGTCTTCGTAATGTGCAATTACTCGCTACCGTAAAACAGAACTGTCAGAAAACAAAGTGTTGAATAGCCGGCCGAGTACAGTAATTGATAATTCCAGACTTTGCAACTTGTGCAATTTCAATAATTCAGAGAGGAAATTTAAGAACAGGGTGATTAATGTCTGGCAAGTTGAATTGGAAGCATCAGGTATGAAGGACTCTGTCCTAACTGAGGATCCACTGGAAAAAAAATCTAGCTTTAGGATTCGATGCATATTGTAACATAGGTATGTCTAAACCGAATCCAGTGTGATCATTCTATAATAATTTTCAGATGTACAATAGAACCTCTATTATCCGGACTAATTGGGGATGAAGATAGTCCGGATAAGGTAAAATCCGGATAATCGAAATAAAAATCATAATTGACAGGGAAAGACAAGTATAAATATTCAGGATGAATAATTTTTATTTGTCTAGATTTACACATACATACACATGTATAATAAATTATTTTTTATTAAAAAAAATCAATTATCGATTTTTGCTTAAAGCTTAAAGCAGGGAACTTACTAATGGTCTTTTCAAAATTTTGTTCCATGATTTTTTCAAAGTTGACACATCTAAAGAATTACAACTATCTGCTGCCATGTAGCAACAATTTTTTAAATTTATTTTCTTGTCGAAGCTGATAACTGTTTCTTCATTATTTTCGTCTGCTAGCAATAATCGTCGAAGCATATGTTTTTTATACAAACGTTTGAATGTTTCTATTACACCCTGATCCATCGGTTGTATTACCGATGTGACTCTTTCGTCTTTATATGAACCACATAAAAATACACTCTTCAACTTCTTTATTTCCAAATTTTTTCATAACTTTCCGCTCTGAGCTTCCATCTTCTGACATTAAACAATTATTAGTAAACTTCATAATAGTCTCACTATGTTTTTTTTGTATATCCAAGATGGTTGAAGTTCCGACACCATATTTATTAGATAGATAATATCCCGAGTTATCACGTTTCAAAGCATCGATTATATCCAATTGTTATTTTGCATTTGAAAAGTAATTAGCAAAAACACAATTTAGTGCGGCCCGTAAGCTATGGGTTAAAAATAACCTGGATAATCGAAAATCCGGATGATCGAGGTCCGGATAATCGATGTTCTACTGTAGTTATATTAATATGATGTTATTACGTGGATTGACTGACATGACCTTTTATGTGACTAGTCCTGTTTTATTTTGATGCTGTGTTCCCCCCCCCCCTTTTAAACATTTTTTATCGCCATGTTAAAACCATTATGAATATAGGTAAGTATAATATTTATTTTTCGTTAAATTAATTTCTTTACGTTGGTATGGAAAATGGAAAAAAAACTGTGTAAAAAATAAGAGTTCAAGCGTGCTTTAAAACAAATTGCAGTCAAATTAGCAAGTGATACGGTGTTTATATTTATCACCGGAAGATGTTGAAATTTATTTCCAGCCAATGGGAAGGTGGCATGTTATTATCTAAATCTAAAAATTTACTACCCTTATGCGTAACGTGACGCAAAAATAACATTTTCTATTTTATACGCACTTTCTTATTCAACCCTTGTAAAAGCTTCCATTAAAAACTTAATGAAAAACTATTTCGATCTATAATTATATACGTACTTTTGAAAACCCTCAGAAAAGATTGGACCGAATGGAGAGTGCACGGATCTTACTCTTTTCAATTAAGTAGGTATGTTCATGGCCCCCACAAAGGGGGCTGAAAGGGCTCTAGCCTGAGGGCCCGGGCTTCAAGGGGGCCCGGCGTGGCGGATCGACCAGTTAAGTGAAAAAAACACACACCATAAATTTTCTCTAGTAGTAGAAAAGTCGGTTGCGGCGCTATTTTCCTTGATAACATAATTAAAATTTTTAAATATGTGGCTGTGTGATATAATTTGATGTGATATAAATGATGATTGACATAATTAAATGATAATTCACATGTAGAATTTTATTTTATATTTAATTTAAGTGTGTTTCCTGACTTACAAAATGGCTTTTTATCCAACATGCCTAAGGGGTGCATGTTATTTGATTACCACAAAAGGAGGTCGCGATTAGTGGTTCATAATATTATGCTGAGGCATCTCAATAAATCAACTGGATTTATTTAAAAATCGCTAAAGATACATGGAATACCCTTAACCTCTGGATTCTGTGGAAACCACTTGGGGAACATTACTGTAAAAAATCACACTGCCATTAACCTTAGCGATAGGTAATGGGCCCGCTTCAGGATATGGGGGCCATGAGTATGTTTCTGAGGTTTTTCTAAGCGATTTGTTCAATTATTATTGTTTGAATTTAAGTATTATCTAGGACCATCATCATCATCATTATTACAATTAGCATAACAATACACGAATCTGTCCAAACATAATATCATAACACTCCCTATTTTTTTTTTTATTAAAAAACCAAATTATTTTTTATTTCAATATACAAGATTTAAGAATGTAATTTTAATTATACGTAATACATCGTACACGTTCCTATTAGTATACCTATACACAAGATGGCAGTCTATTTTGACGCCATGTTATACTGTTAGTTCAGAGGGTTGGAGCGGACCATTTTTTTGAGTTGCTCCGTTTCGGGACCTAATACTTGCTCCAGCTCCGCTCCAGGGTCTGCTCCGCTCCGGGTAAAAAGTTTTTATATGTACCTCTTATAATATGTACCTATAAAGTAAAAAATCAGTCGTTTTGAAATAAGGTTTATTATTCGTTCACTATATGTTTATAAAACTGCAAGGTGTTTTATATCAGTGTAACACTGGAAAATATATTTCCAAGTGCTGTAAACGGATATGCAATATGAAATGAGTTTCATCTAATTTAAGCATTAATCTTAGTAACCTTTTCAGCTTCATTTCCTTATAATAATATTTTCTACATAGTTCTGTAAAATGTGTCATCATTTCCGGCACTACAATCCTTGTATATGTAGGTCCTCCTGCAAAAACTTTTCATATTCTATGTGACATTTTCCCCCCATAAAGTGCGTAGCCAACGTGCAAACGCCATTTCATGCTTCGCATTTAAAGAAGAAGACGACCTTTAACATTGTTCTCTAAAACATGTTTTTTAATAAATATTTTTGATAAATCAATTTATTTAAAAATTGTCTTAAAAGACCATTGTAATTTTTCAGTGAATATAAGACGTATCATGGAAATCCGTTAAAAATGGTCGAAATAAAAAGTTTCTTCGTCAGCTGGTTAACTTTGAACTGATCGGCAGTGGCGTAGACGTTAATAATAAAACTATTTTTATTATTCGCAATACTCTTTCCTACTTTTCCTTTTTTTATTGTTTACATTATAGCTACGGCTAAGACCGCGATGGTAGGAAGTATAGCAGCTCTCGTGGCGCAGTGCGTAAGGCGCTGGCCGTCCATCCGGGACTTCCGGGTTTGATCCCCCGTGAGGTCTCAATATATTTATGTGATTTTCTCAAAGCCTTTGTTTGTGATCGTTTCACTTCTATTAGTGAATAGACTACTGTTTCACTACACTACTCTTATTGGGCCTCATATATATATATACACACATATATATTTTATATTATTAATAAAAGCATGTGGCTGAAAAGACTGAAGAAAAAAGAACAATTTATAGAACCGGGAGAGGCTTTCATTCAGCAGTTGATCGAGATGATGATGAATGTGATTACATAATATATATATATATATATATATAAAGTTATTACATTAGGACTTCACTGTTCGCGAAGTTTCTATTGACCATATTTAATGAAAATGTAAACTATTGATAGTGCTGACCCTTGATCAGAGGTGTCACTGCCCCGAATAAATCCTCTTAGATACAAAATAGAGATGGGGAGGCACGCGAATGTTCGTACCACCCAATGATTTATTTGCTCACATTGTCTCCAAGTTCGCATGTTGCGCTATTCAGTATTACGCCATCGTCCCCCTTACATAACGCGGCGATTGTACATGGAAAGTAGACGGTGCTCAACCAACATGTGTCATCATCAGCCAGGATCTATCCACTGCTGGACGACATCATTTAGGTAGAAGTTGATGCTATTCCTTTCGGGCCTGTGAAAAAATATATTTTTTAAAATTATGTATGTAGTTTAAGTATATCTTTGAAGGTATTAATATTTAAGTCTTTACTACCAGAAAATGTCTTCTTTTTCCACCTGGAGCTACAACCCTATTCAGGTCGTCAAGGCTTCCTTCTACTTCCGCATTCATTCAGGTCTTTGAAATTGATTCCCTCCTCTGAGCTTCATTAATTCATTCATTTGTCGGCGACAGCATCGATATATACATTAACAAAAACACAGTAACATACAATCACATTATCAGTACCTACTACCGAAGCACTGGTAAAGCCTTACTCCATGCCAGCGCGTTTTATCAGTTTGGTAGATGGCGCAGAGTCCTCCAGAGAAGGAGTACAAGGCATCAGCAACATACTCATATATTTGGATTTATCTACACTTGCATAAAATAGAGGGTTTTCCGATTTAATACCCACTTATGCATGTTATAAGCACATTGGGTATAGGTATCCGTTAGCGTATGCAGTTTATATACATTTCGTTTACCAGACGGAGGATGAGGATTATGTTAGGAACACGTGTAGTGGAGGCACACGTTTAACAGACCTGCACACATAATAATATAGTAATTTCGCAGCACAACCACTATCCACTGGCTGCGGATTTCATTTCACATTTTTTTTATACGGGAAGTCAGCACACGCTAAGAAACATAGGACTAAGTCATGCAAGTATGAGAATCGCTTTTGGGAGTCGGAAAATTTTACAGTTATCCAGCTAAACATCGTTTGTACCCCATGTTACCGTGATTTACTTTATGCTCAAATACTGTGCGGCTTGATTAAAGCGATGAACACCTGATTGCAGCAATAACCACCGGTCGAACAAGTAGATATCGTGTACGCGTTTACTTATTTACATATTAATACTATCGACCGAAGGTACTTGATGGAATTTGAATTTAAATTCTAATGGATTTAAGTTTTGTACTATTCCTACCTTTTACCTGCTTTATTGTATTGATTTATTATATAGTCTAGAGTTAAGAGTGTTCGTTGTCATTGTATGTTTGCTTTTGGTGAGTGTACACAGCGCCTGAAGATGCCGAAAGGCGAAAGCCGGGTCGCAAGATACGACTCAAATGGAATAGTAAAAAACTTAAATCCATTAGAATTATTTATATATGATTTTAATAGTACGCAAAGTGTATATGTAAACCAAGTGAAATCGCTAGTTATAAGTATTACTACTTATGCCAACATACTTATTCTCGTGTCGCTAGAGAAGTCAGTAGTGGCGTTGGAAAAATAATCAGTCGGGTATAATATTTTTGTTGACACGCTTATTGTAAATTTTCCGTAAATTTAAAATGGCTGCAAAGCTTGCAACAATATAAATGCAAAATATCACGATGACAATTTGAATGATATCCATATGTTTTGCTGATGTTAATTGTTTTAACTGTTTGAATGAGGCAAAGGCGAAAGAAAGAAATAAGCATGTAGAAAAGATTTTATTTTTTTTCTGAATTTTGTTATATTATGTTTCTGTAATGGTTAGTCGTAACTTGCAGTATAATAAGTTGGTCTATAGTTTACACTTATGAGTTGGGAGAGACGCCTGATGAAGATAATAGATAATATGATCTATCATGGCCGCGTAGTTTTAGTTCGTTGATGGTTTTAAACGCATTGTTTTGGCTTTTGGGTGTGTATGAAAAAAAGAAATCCCAGCAGTAAGAATCTCAAGTCATGGAGGGATGTTAGCAGAGCCCAGTACTACAAATTTATCCAGAGAATTGATGGGGGGGCAGTGACGTCCCTAGACAAAATGCCGCCCCTAGGCAGCACCAAAATACCGCCCCATTTTTTTTATAAGGTATTCTTTATCATCCTTTCATGACTTCAATATCTAATAAATATATTGTATGGATACATTACTAACAATATATATATTACTAAAACATACAAAATTAAATTTAGATATAAAAAGAGAATGAATATACCTAATAATAAGTAAGTACTAATTATTTTAGACACTTACCCAAATCGTGAGGTTCTATTTGGTGGATATTTCTGACACATTTGGTTTGTACCATTTTGCAATACACAGATTTTTTATTTTACCATTTTACTATGCTATTATTGTAGGTGCAACATGTAAACAAAATAATTTTAGCTAGGTACTTATTATACCAAATGATTATCCTCGATTTGCCGCCCTTCGAGTAACTGCCGCCCCCAAGCGACGCTCAATCTGCCTACCCCTACGGGACGTCACTGGGGGGGCCACAGTCGAAAACTACCCTATCAAGACTCGCAACAGAACAAAATCTGACAGTGGAATGACATACTTATTTAATATGGTGCCATTGTAATTCCATTTTTGTCCGCTCTACAGATAAGTTTGTCGGACTGTAATGTCGCGATACTATTTCTGTGGACCATCCTTTGCCTCAATCATCCGTTTTACATAAATTTGTTACAATGTTTTAGGCATTGCGCTTTCTAAAGAATATTTTGTTCGTTGACGTATATCGACTGGTTTATAAGATATGACATGTTTTAAATGGTGAGAGTATGAAAATCGTAGGTGATTTTGATACGGGATTTTTAACGTGTAAGTATATTTATTACTTTTAAAACGATGCATTGTTCACTCCTCTAGTCGAAGTCAGCGCAAGCCGCAAGTAGAGTTGGGTATTTCCAGAGAAAATCTCAATCTCGAGATTCGGGATTTCCAGAAAAGAATTCTCGAGATATCGGGAAATTTAAAAAAAACCTGTAAAACTCCTAAAATCAGTGTACAGACAAATTCCAAAAAAATATGTTTTTTTTTTATTTATGTAAGAAGACAAAAAAAATAGAAGTAGGAAAACAAAAATATTTCAAAACATTATTTATTAAAATGGAATTTCAAAAAACACAGACTGCCCAGATCAGTCTTTGAACGTTTTGTGTTTTCTGTCCACTTTTTTCATATAGAAAATTGTTTTTTCAATTAATATTTGATTATAAAGAAATCCTGAATCCTGAGAAAAGATTCTCGAGATCCGGGATTTCCCGAAATGTTAAAAATTTCAATTTTCGAGATTCGGGATGGAAAATCTCGAAAATTTCTCGAAACCCAACTCTAGCCGCAAGGCATTGTGCATAAAGTCCGATGTGATCCCATTGTGTGCACCGAAATGTAAAGCGGAGTACTCATTAGCGAGCTGTAACTGTGACCGTTACCGTTGCAGATACAGTAACCAGTATGGACACCAAATAATTAGTGCAGCTCGCAGCGATCGGTCGTTTGTCGGTTATTGCTGCAAATCGTTGCGTTGCTCGTCGCGAACAGTGAAAATACTTCTATAGTGTTGTTGTACACCCTTTTACGTGAACATGGCTGCTAACCGGGATGAGGAGAAATGCCTACTTTTAATTGATGTTTACAAAAATAATATAGTGCTATAGGACCCAAATGATAAAATTCGTCTGACATGATTCAGCTCAGTACGAATACTGCGTATACTGTGGCTCGCCATCGGTTTCATGGAAATCATTGACTTCGCGTCCACATCTAGAGTTGGTTACATTATCTGCAACAGTCACAGTTACGGCTCGCTAATGAGTACCTGGCTTTAGACGTTCTACGTAAAACGTCAAATAAAATGGAAGTTGATGACTTCAGGTCATAATAATTAATAATCCGTAGCCGTTTTCATATTTTATTTACCTGACTGTTATGTAATCATTTATTTAGGAATAGATTAATCGCGTGCTCGACTATGATCGATGCATTTTCCTCTATTTGAGTAGAATAATAAACTTTAAACTTTCAAACAAATACCATTTGTGGTGTAGGTATTTATGGAATGTGCTTTGGAAAAGTTATATTCAAGCATTGACTTACACAGATACACTCTTACACATAAAATATCAATATTACATTACATAGGACACCTAATCAGAATCCGTTAAATCATGGACTCGGATTTGCAGTACACATGCACCTTTTTAATATGATCATGTAGGTAAAATTAATTTTTCGTGTGAAGGCTGATTGTGATTAATTGAGCAGTGCGTCTGCAATTAAATTTAGTTGAGAAAATCGACTTCAAAGTTAAATAATATGCAATTATTAATTCTACATAATTGTTTTTAGCATTCTGTAAATGAGAGCTGATTCTATAATGATACATTATTCTTATGGCAAGACATGTCGTTATGTTTATGCGTGTTTTAGGTGTTTGAAAGGGCACAATAGTTAGATTACGTTACACGTTACTGTGAAAATAAGGAGTCCATGGTAGCGGAGCGGCTTATGCGTTGGCTTTTAATATCATGGGTTCCAGGTTCGAATCCTGGGTCTGGCTAATACACACATTGTTTTTCAATTTGTGTTGAAGTCAGAGTATCGACCTAATAGGTTGAGCAAGCGGAAAGCATCCATTTCTCGTAAAACAAAAATCTGTTAATACAAACCTGATGCCCATATGATCATAATATATGATCATAATATATGATCATATGGGCATCAGGTCAAGACTGATGGATTTGTTCCCTTTGATTGAATTCAATTGTATCATAACATTTTAATCTGCACTTCTCAGCACACGGTGATCCTACTTTCATAATGATAGAACGCCATTTTGAGTTGTCCCTCTATGAAACGCAATAAATCACAAAACAATATTTTCACAAAACGATATCTCGACTTGTCCTTTTATGGAACTGAGAGAGTGTTTAAGTTTATTTATTTCCATATGCAGACATCTGTCCAACGAGAGAAAACCAGTACTTTGTACGAGTTGTCCTTTTGTGAAGCTGAAAGGAGCAATATTCGAATATAATGGTTAATATAACTCAAAACATCAATTTTTGGACATGTCCTTCTATGAAACTGAGCCATCTATATTAGAATCGGACATAGTCAAAAGAATACTGTATACCTATAAAGCAAGTACACATTTGAATCATTTTGCATACATAATTGGGTATATGGTGGTGTAAAAACTGCTCATAACTCATTCTTTACTTATATATATCGTGTACCCCTTTAATCTTCACCCTCTCAACCTGAACTGTATGCGGCATTATTTAATCATAATAATTTATCATTGATCATGTATGCATTGACATATACAGGATACACTCTTACATAGAAAATATCGATATTAAAATCGACATGTTGGCAGAATAAGACAATAATGGAATAAATAATTGAGCACGAATTAATTGTGATGTGCATTTTCAAATCACATACCTACATCTGTTTTCATTTGACTATGGAAAAATTAAACTGTGTGATCGGACCAAGTTATCAATTTCCAGAGTCATTTACGAAGGCCATTTTGTGCTTCAATTTGTAAATTATTAGTGTATTCAACAAAGCCAATCAGTGTTTTCCGCCAGATTTGTAACTATTTCCATGTCCTTTAGAAATGGTTCTTTTCCGAAACGCCATATTATCCCAGAAAAGGAATTGACTTATACTATAACCACTTTCATATTCATCCATTCTTATGTAGTTTCCTGGCGTTTCAATCTTGACTTTATTTGTCGCAAAGCAAATAGTATGTCTCTTCCTTGGTCTGCGCTGACGAAAATTAAAGATGTATTTTTATTCCCCGTTTTTTTTTATCATTTATTTGTTACCTCTACCTTCGCTGCATTATTCCGGAACGGATAGAAACAATTCGCACGTATAGCTCATTCAATTGGATTTTAAATCGAAATAAGGAACTGCTCCATAGAAACTTACCGCTACTCGGATCAATGGGGATGTGTTTTTGGTCAACAAACAGCTTTAAATCTCTCATGAAAAGCTAGAATATTATCACACCAAATTTGTTTGTAAATAAATATGCTGGCCTTTTGCCGAGATTATCATATTTCGTAAATTACTGCCTGCATTTATGGTTATAAAACATTTTTCTTTTCTTTAATCTCTGTTTTCGTGAAATGATTTAGGTACATATATTTTAATATCCACTGTGTTCCACGCTAGTTTCTAAACATGTTTTAAGTTTTTTTCTGTTAATTAGCTAATATTCTTACTCTATCTGGCAAATGTCTGTCAGTCGTAGTTTAAATTAGGTAACAGAAAACACAATGAGTAAAATTTTTTTTTTTTTAAGAAAATGCATGCATATTAAGGAAAATTGTAAATTATACTATATTCTTCTTTTCTTCTTTGACCATATCCGCCCATTAACTTGAGCATATGGACACCACGCGGCGCCTCCAAGAATCCCTGTCGCTCGCCAGTCTTCTTGCTTCGTTCCAGGTCAAACCTGTATCCCGTAGCTCCGCCGTATACACTCTGTAGATTGTATTTAGCGGCCTTCCAGGACGGTGGAGTCCAGTCGGCTTGAAGAACAGGCAAGCCAGGTTGAAGTTATCTTCTGGCATCCGCAGCACGTGGCCGAGACAGGTCCAACGTCGCCTCTTCACTTTCAGCGTGATGAGAGGCTGCTTGGTGCGTTCTCTTATCTCCTCGTTGCTCCTAAAGTCATACCACCGCACACCCAGTATTCGTCGCCAACATCTGTTTTCGAAGCTCAGTATACGGTTGCTCTGAGCCTTCCTACCTTGCACCGCAAAGCAGCACCATTAGAATGCAAGCGTCGAATAGGCGGCATTAATTGGTTTTGACCGAGTACAATCGTGAGTCCCAGAGATTCCGCATCGAGTTGAATGTTGATCCAGCCATTCCCATTCGGATAGCGAACTCTTTCTGCCAAAATGCCATCTCCCGTGAGATTTCACGGGAGATTATACTATATACCAGTAGATTTAAGTTTTGTACTATTCCATTTGATTCGTTTTTTGCGATCCGGGTGTTGCCTTTCGGCATCTTCACGCGCTGTGTACACTCACCAAAGTCAAACATACACTGACACCTTTGCCTTTGGTGAGTGTACACAGCGCCTGAAGATGCCGAAAGGCGAAACCCGGGTCGCAAAAAAACGACTCAAATGGAATAGTACAAAACTTAAATCCATTAGTATTTAAATTCAAATTCTATCAAGTAGGTAGATACCTTCGGTCGATAGTATTAATATTAATTAATATATTATAATTTGACGCCAATTAATAATGCCAAAAATACTTAAATTTTGAAGGAAGGAAGGAAGGAAAACGAAAAGTGTTCCGTGTACTATTATTTTTTTATAAATGTTATAATTTTTATACCTTCATACTACCTATGCCTAGCACAAAAAAGACAGTAGCACTGATTAGTCTATGGTTACTGGTCTTCCAAAATCAGACGTAGTGTACGTTGCTCGTCATATAGGTACCCGAACTCGGATCGGACCATAGAAAATGCCGTACATACTTAAAACCTACCCGCTGTTGTCACAATCTTTATATTGAATATACATCATTAATTAACACCTCAAAGAAATTAACGCAATTTGATAAGCGTTTCAATATGTAAAACTAGTTGATTTCGTCCTAATTAGATAGAACGCCTGTGGCTTAATTGGTAAAGCACATTGGCGTATCCAGTGGATACCGTTTCAAGTCCCGCCGGGTGTCGTATGTTTTTAGTAAGTACATGTATAATATATCTGACGAGTTTTCAAATAATTTTGTATGTTCACCTATTGTGCTTGAAATCAACATTTAACCGGATATTTTTACAACGTTTTTATTAGCTCGTATTCTTGTTTGTCCGGTGGTTGTTTGTCCAGTACAAATCTTGCAATCGATTTTTAACTAACTTCCCGACTAGCTAGACATTTGAAACTTTTAGAATATATCAGAACACGATGCCAATGCATTGTTTTAATACTTTTAGCCATCTTTAAGTAGAATTGAATTCATTTTCAGTTAATTCTGTTTTATATGAAAAGCTATTTCGATACCATTATTGGTTACTAGGGGGTCCTACCAACTAAATTATTAAATAATATATACGTGCGTCACTATGGAAATCAATATGAAACGACATTTCATTATTCAGTATTTCTATCAAGTACAAAGTCTAAATTCAAAATTTTAAAACGTTGTATATAAAAAGTTCTTTTTATCTTGTAATTATTTTTAGTAAGTAGGTACGTATGTATAATATATCTGACGAGTTTTCTAATAATTTTGTATGTTCACCTATTTTTCTTGAAATCAACATTGAACCGTCTATTTTTGGACTATTTGTGATAGTAACAGTATTAACCGTGATGCAAATAATTACAACCCTGCTTGATAATATGATAACCCATAAGTTCGGTCACATTCGCTGCGTCTATTCTGTTGGGGTACAATCAATGGGAGCATATTCGCCGCAATAACACCTGCTGCCCCCTAGTTATACCTATTGCACCATACTGTTATTAAAATGGTGTCTGACTTCCTCAAAATAAAATACACAGCAGCTAACGTAAGTTCATCATACGGATACTAATTGTTGTATCGTTCGGGATATTTGTAGCACCTACATGCGATTTAAATAATTCACGTTATCATGTTTTTTATAGTTTTTAATCATTGTGCTTCCCAACCTTTTTTCTAGGGTTATTGTACACCAGTGGCAAAGCTGAACTAAGACTATAGTATAGTGTGTAGAATGTAGATAATGTTTTGTTAGTTTTCAAAATTAAATTAAACTCTGCTTATTTATTTATTTAGAAAAAGAGTATTACGGCATTACAGCGATTGGCCAATGCGCCATAATACATAATAAATGCAAATATATAAAAATATCTTAATTACAAATAACAACTAATATAACAAGAAAGTAGAAAAGACAGCATGTGTAAATATTAAAAAAACATGATAATATATACAATTATAAATTTAACCTATTTAATACGTCCACAAACATTATATAGTTAATAAAAAACAAATCAACCTTTATGGTGCCATCAAATAAGCTAATTGCATGATACACAGCATCATGAAACATAACATCTGTCCTGCGACGAGGTATCTTGAAGACCGTGGAGCTACGAGTGATATTAGTGGGAACATGATAATTATTATTTGCCAGTATATACGGATTGTAAATGAACCCACGAAGAAGTAAAAAGATCCAAGCCATATTAGATAATAGTCAAAAAATATCCGTTTATCTATAAAATATCTAACCTAATCAGTGACGTCCCGCGGAGGTAGGCAGATTGACCGTCGCTTGGGCGGCAGTTAGGTACTCGAAGAGTGGCAAATCGAGGAGAACTATTTGATATACCTATATAGAAATAGCTATATAAACTTAGTAATAACGAAAATATCTTTCCATTAAAAAATCCAGCTCACTGGTTGGAAACAAAGTGCATTAAATTAACATAAAAGGTTTAACAGGATTGTATTTTTTTGTCGGGTTCGCGATGTCTAGTTTACTTTCGTTGCCCTTCGATCCTTGGTGGCCAGAAACGACACGTGCATGGATGAAAAAAAAATACTGTATAAAAATGGGGCGGCATTTTGTCTAGGGGCGTCATTGAACCATGCATAATTTTAGGCAATTATAGATATAAGAATATTTTTTATCGATTATGGTTTGGCTTAGGCAGGGCTTAATGAATTAAAAAATGTATGTATTATGTATTATTAATTAATTTAAAACAAATAAATGTGACTGAAAAAGTGTGCTTTTTCTGGATCACCCATAGCACACATAAACTATTATGGTTTAGTTTAGGCAAGGTTTAATTGAATTTTAAAAACTAACCAGCACCATCGCTAAATTATATTCTTCTTCTCTTCTTTCTCGGCACTACATCCCGGGGCGGGATTTGGCCTCCTCTACAATTGTCCTCCACACGCTCCTTTCCCTGGATGCTCCTCTCCAGTCTCCAGCCCTCCCCATCTTTCTCCAGTCCTCTTCGATACAGTCAGCCCACCTCTTCTTTGGTCTGCCCCTAGGCCGTTTCCACTGTGGGATCCATTTGGTCATGATTTTTGGCGTCCTGTGCTCAGGCATTCTCTCAACGTGTCCAGCCCACCTTAGTCTTTGGGATCGACAGAATTTCACCACCGTTTCATGTTTTATTAATTCTTCTAACTCGTGGTTCATTTTATTAAATATTTAATTATATTCTTAGTTAAATGAAAACAAATAAGTATAACTGACAAAGTTTAATGTGCACTATTTATAGAATCCTAACACCCTACCTCCACCCTTCGGAGCTGTACACTATTCTTAAGAGCGTACATAAGTGAAATGGCAAATAATTTTCAACATTATGAGGAACGAAATTTCGCAGTCGTCGCCAATCGGAGACTGACATTCGAGGTGTGAGCACGTCAATTTGTTTTGTGGTGGCATCGGAGGAATATATTCTTAAATCGTGTAAAGATGACTAAAAAACGTTCCGCATGTACTTGAAATAGAAAACATGTCAATGAATATACTATTATTATTACGAATATAATAATAAACATAACATTAAAAGGACGCATATTGAATTTTTTATGATAAATTGTATTTCGTTCGGCTCGCGTCATTTGCACAATCCGCGCATCGCCTAGTCACGATCTTTTTAGACCATGCCTCAGCTGAAGTATAGCCAATACGTAGGTACATACATCGCCATAATTTTTTGGTCCTAAGAGGATCATAATCTGGTGGTTGTCTGCAAAATAATGACTATGTCCAAAAAAGTAAATTTTACAGTAATATTAAGATTTAGAATTATTTTATGATATAATTAATTTCAACATATTCTTATTTTGTTTTCTCAATATAACCGAATGACAGTGTCTCGTGGACGTTTTTGAGTTGTCATAGCAAAATATTGGTACATAAATTATTATAGTAAAAGAATTAAGTATGTACATCAAAGTCTCATTTTGACCGATTGTGGACATGTCACTAAATTGTGAAGATAACACTCGATAATATGGTCCTTCACAGAGTGGAGGTTGTATTAACAGATTTTTGTTTTTACGAGAAATGTATAATAGCCATTTGCTTAACCTACCATGTCCATACTCTGACTTACCTTTCTCTCCACCAACCGCCACGTATCCACGCGTTAATGCTAGGGGCCCTTCAATATTAATAATATGCTGAGAGTTCCCATGACCTTGATGGTTCCTATTTTGGTATAATATATTACAGTCAATCGATGAAAAAGACCTTCTCGCTCACCGTAAAATACCATATTTTTTTTGAATCTGAGAAATATTTCCTTGTAGATACCAAATCACATTGGCCGACCGATTAAACTGAGGATCATACCTACTTGAGAAGCTCTGCCCTTTTAACCGACATATGGGGACACTCTCAGAGGATGTGATCTCCATTCTGCAATTCACCACATAAACAAGTCGGAGACTATATTAAGTCAAGCTGACAGAGTTTGGCAAACCACCGTATCCGGTTAAGAACTGAGAAGTTAATGGTTTGGAATCAATCTAGTTATCTAAATGCACCACTATAGTATATTCGAAAAAAAACAAATGCGTTTGTTTGCCCTTGTAAGAAGAGGTCCATCGCTCCTGCTATACTCAGACTCCAAGCACACATTGAAAAACAACATTCACGATTCTAACCCGGATTATACGACATTATAAGCCGACACGTTAACGCTCGGCCATCGTGACTGTACACCAGGGCTCGAAATGGAACGGAGCGCCGTTCCGGTTCCTCAAATCCCAAAAATTATCGCTCCGCCTCGAGGAAAAAATAATTTGACCATCTGATTTAGATAGGCCATATTATAAGAATAAAAATCTAACATATTATGTACTATTTTTTTATAAAATATACCTACATAAAATTAGATAACAATGTTAATATTTTTGGAAGATTATTGAGCGCTCCGGTTCGTAATTTTTTCCATTTCGAACGCTGGTACCAACACTATTCTTTATAGTATACAAAAATACATCCGTGGATACCAAGCACTTTTATGGAATTATTTGAATAAATAATAATATCATATATTATATTATTATGCTGTATATAATATTATAGAAAATTAATCCTTCTCTGGTTTCCTACTTCTTCTGGTTGCGCCACACAACTCGGGAAACAAACTGTACCTATACCTACTACCGGTATTTTACGATTAAATTATATTAACTTTGATACATTCATTAACTACTCACTTTCGGCAGGTGTGTTTAATTGTCGAGTAATTATTGGACAGCGCAATACATAGGTACAGTCTAGCTCAAACCAGAAACATCTGTAAGTATATGCATATTTTTTCTCATGTGCATCGAAAACAAAAATCGAAGTCATTTTTGTATCTGAACATATTATAAAATATACGTAAACATTTGCACATAAGTATTCGGGAAAAATTGATACAGTTTGTAACAAAATATTCAATGTTCACTGAACCAACAAACGTCTGGACTGGGTATGCATGCATAATATGTATGTAATGTTACATTTGGCAATGCACCAACTTATTATTCTGAAATGATTTATTTATTAGGTGTTCAAAATAGGGTCGTACATTGTAAAATCTCTTGGAGTTTGGATAGACGAAGCTTATGATTCAGGGGAGGATTTACCATTGCTCTGAGTAGCACGCATGCACCAGAACCTCAGATACTGATTTGAGCCCAGCACGCAATCCCTATTTAGTGCAGAAATAATAGATATGATACAAAAAGTAGTCAACCATAATTTCCCAAACTTCTCCTGCGATGACGCACTTCGCAAATCCTGAAATTTTAATGCAACACTTATTTTTATTTTGTGTGGTTGGTAAATAAGAAATAAATTTTGAAAAAATTAAAAAAAAAAACCATTAATTATTTTTTTTACTACTTAATTATTTTCAAAACATACCTAACACATAAAACTTATTGTAATAATTGTAATAAAAGTGATTCGGTGATTTTGGGTCCTTGAATTGAAAATCTTCTTGATTTCAGGTACAATATTAGAAACGTGAATTTTATAATGGCGTGGTGTTGAGCCTGTTCCTGGACTTTGACTTCGTTGTAGCATAATGGGAAAATCCATAAATATGCCATAGTAAACGGAAGTAAAAGAATAATAGTTTGTTTTGACACTCTGGTGCATGGCATGGGCCCCACATCCTGAAGCAGCCCCCCAGGCTAGAATCTTTGGCGGGCTCCCCTACCTATCGCTAAAGATAAAGGCAGTGTGACGCTCGGCAGTATCGTTTTCCAAATAACGTACGGGGTAAAATTAATGTGTATATTTAGTGTTTTTTTTGTATATATTAATACATCCATTTGAATTATGGAGATGTTGAGTATCGATACACAATTAAAAATTGTATCTACAACCACATAATTTTAAATAATAACATTATTGAAGAAAAATAGCGCTGCATGCGAATTTATTTTACTATTAGATAGAATTTCTAATATGTGTTTATATCACTTATCTGGTCAACTCGCCACGCCAGGCCCTTCCTGAGCCCGGGCCCCCAGGCTAGAGCCCTATCAGCCCCCCCCCTTTGTGGGGGTCATGCTCTGGGGTACCTACTCTTTTGATATATTCATGGAACACCTAATCACGTTACGCGGAACATAGGTAGTTTAGGAGACCCACATACCTAAACGTACTGCACACCAGTTTTGGTAGCTTTTTCAATTCTGATTATAGTGCAAAGTTATAAAAAATATAGTTTTTCTGAAAAAACGTACAGGAATGTTTCATCTTCAATCCATTAAAATTATAGTATTTTTTGCATATTTGGCCTAAAATTATAGTATTTTACATTTTTCGCGGAATCAAAAATAATAATAAAATTGTAATGCCGGTTGTACGTACATACAGATCTACAAACTTATCTGGAGAATGAGATGGGGAGCCACTGTCGAAAACTACCCAATCACGACTCGTAACTGACAAAATCAGACATTTGGATGACATTTTTCAATATGGCGTCCTATCCTCTTGCGTCCTGAGGTACACATATGTGGACGTTATTTAAATATTTTTTAGTAATGATTTGAATGGATACTTGAACCGCATTTGACTACAGTGGTATAGATAGTATATTTTTCTACCACTAGAGCAAAACACTAGCCTATGTAGTTTTAAAATAAATTGTTATTTTGACTTTGAAGTTATGGATATTTGCACAAGACAAAAATGGCGGCTAAAAAGTCAACTCTGACAAGTAAGTGCTTTTAATTAAATATTAATATTTATTTATATTAAAAACCAATGATGTATTTAGTTTCACAATGAATCATAGTAATATTCCGTATACTTTAAATTATCTTTACACTTTTGTAAAATATTATAATCATAGTTTCAAAATTCGGTACACACATGAGTAACTCAGGTCTAGAGTGATATATTTTGACATTAGTATATCTGATTTATTGAGGTTATGTTTTTTGTTTACATTTAGACGAATCCTTGAATAGCCAGCATATTGGTGATATTTTGAATGATAATGATGTCGAAGTTGGTGGAGGATATAACCCTGACGACAGTAATGATGTTCACATTCATCTCCTGGGCCCAGATGATGACTTTATTCTGGAGAACCAGTGAACTTTACTCACTGCTAGAGGCTGAGATACATCCTTCAAAATCACAATCCAGGATCCTATCCTGGCTTATGAAACCATAAGGTATCAATGCTCATATTATATTACTTTATCATTTAGTCATAAATATCAAACTTATCATTTTATTAGGCAAGTGCATGCACTGCTAAAAAATCAATTAAGTACCAATTAAATTGATACAGTTTGTGATGAAAGGGCTTTGTGATCTCCATATTGAGGATTCGATGGACAGAATAATTAATATACTTAATATACCTAGTGATTAATACTATTGGCCATTAGTATTTATATTCCTGGTGTTGAATACTTAATAAATAGGAATAAATGTATCGATTAATTCATAGTATTGTATTTTCTATTGTTTCAGTACGCTGAGCCTAATAAGACGAATGATGCTGAGCTGAAGAGTTCAGTTCATGGCCATATATGGTTTATTGGGTGCTGGACTCCAATTGCTCTATAAATTATTCTCCATGTGGGGAAGTGAATCCTACCTATCTGATGAAGATACGATACAATCTCAATGCAACGCTGTGATGTTACTTTGGCTTCACAACAACTGCCCTTGTACGTCTACACATATGACTTTTTTACCAGCTTCAACCTCACCGATTCGTTATTTCAGGCCAATACGTGTTATGATTCAAAGAAGACGAAGAACGATATGCATCACTCAGTCAGCTGTTGTAAAATACTGATTACAAGTCGATGAGCCGCATTAATCTTCACAGTGGTGTGTTTGCTTTCACAGGACATCAAGCATGTAAACTGTGAGGATCTTTGACCACTGTGGACATGGACTTGTTGGACATGGACATGAAATAGTTTGCTCATTGTACATGCAAACTTATAGGCAAGAAAATATTCACTGTGATTGGAATACTTCATAGTCATGGAAAATCAGACTTGCAAACCCTACGATTTGGTGTGAAAGTCATTTAGCCATCATTATCATCATCGATACAAGGTCATCCAAGAAACTCTTCACCATTAGCTTCCATAACACACCGAGTAAACACAGATCTACTTCTAAAGCAAAGAATGGTTGTCCCTAAACCTATTCCCTGAAGTGCGCGTTAATTAATGTGTAGTATTTTAGGGTTTTGACCGTTATTGTACTATATTTTTAATCTAAATAAATATAATTATCCAATCACCATTATATTATTATGATTATTGTATTATTTTTCTAATAAAATTGTATCATTATATGGATATCACATTGTTTTTCTTTCATTTCATTGTTTGTACTGTATCCAATATTGTACTCTATTGTGACCTGAGATGCACTCACGTGCACGTAGTGGATTTTAGTTAATATATAGTAAAAAAAATATTTTAATTTTTTTTTGTGATCTTAATAATATTTATTGAACAGAAAAATGCACAAATATTTTTTCTCATGACTGGTTCTATCTCGGGTCTCAAGAGGCTATGGTAGTTCGTAGTTCCATTTTTGGCCATTCTGCAGATAAGTTTGTAGGTCTGTACTATATTACAACCTAATATGGTTGGCAACAAGAGATTCAATGAAAGATGAAAGCAATGTTGGCTTGAAAAAACCTTCTTCTTAATATTCATATACCTATTATATTCGATATACTTTATAAGTCCAGAGTCTTTTGGCTGAGGAATATTGTATAGTCAGAGTGTTCAGTCTATTATCTATGATACATAAGTATATTTGTCTATGGATATAAGTTTCACCAACATAAAGAAGTAAACGTCAATGTCAAACAGTAAACAATTGACTAGATTGAGGTTAATTTAATACTTGGTGTGATTTTAAATTCACACAATTATTCACATTGTCCGTTCTGAAAATAATTGCAAATGGCATTAAATTATTGGAACATTTTTGAAAATACCTCACTACTTTTTAGAGACAATAATGCCGTAATATTATTGGAGAAAGGCGTTTATGAAACATATAGCTATGGGCAGTTATTTGAAATCACAAATGAATTATACATTATTTTATCGGAAAAAACGACTGCCGGTGAAATAATCGGAATTATTATAAATCACAATGTTTTAGTTCCTGTATTATTGGCTGTGTAAGTAATTAGTCTATCTAAATTAATCATTCCCTAGTTTCCTGTAGTTGCAGAGTATACATTTTAAGTTGTTTGGTTTCCATGAATAATCTTCTTATTTTTGTCAATATCACCACAACTTGAAAATGACCCAAATTAATTTTTTTTTATTTTATCCTTTTATTTACTTACATACTTAATAGGTATATAATTTTTTAATATTTCATCACATCGATGACATAAGCAAATAAAAAACCACGTACTCATTAGCGAGCCGTAATGTGACCATTGCAAATACAGTAACTAATATGGACGCCATATAATTAGTTTGCGAGACCGTCGTTTGTCGGTGTTTGCCGTGAATCAAAAGGAGTCTTGCGGTTGCTCATGGACGTTGAATGTAACACCCGTTTCTAGCCGCGAATATTGAAAATACTTTGATAGTATTGTATATCTGTACACCTCTTGAAACTTATAATTTCTTTGTACTCGGATATGAATATTGATGATTTGGTTTGATGTATTATCATATTATACTACTTACTATGTTCTTTCAATCCATCGATGATCGCCTGACAGACTTATGATAGTGATGATGGCATGTTTAGATAGGTATGCAAAGAAATACAGCAAACTTGTGAAAGAATCCCCATTAGTCAAGTATCCTAAGGTTACAGCTAATCAATATACCTATCTTGCACTGATACTGTTTCTCGAAATCTAGTTTTTCTTCTCTCAATCTTAAACTCAATCATATTAATTACATACTCAAAATCTGTAGGACCCATTCGTGTGAAGTTCTTATAATGACCACTGATGTGTTGATGTTTCAAAGCAGTAAGTAAAGAAGAACTGCTTCTTCTGTCATACATGTCGTGACCAACGTTCCCTCTAATTTTCCTATTGAGTGTGCGGATCATCAACGCATCTGAGCAGTGGCGTAACTAGGGTTGGTGCCACCCGTCACCTGGTACAATAAATTTACACCCCCGCCCCTACAAACACTTTAATTTTTCATTAAAACTTATATTTTAAAGGTATTTATTAATTTCAGTGATTTTATATAATAATATAACACTAATAACGATAATTTTTGAAGTAAATAAAAAAAAAAATTGTACTTCTCTTCCGAAAAATGAGACGAGGAATTGTGCATGTGATGGTTTCGTGCATTTGAGCAAAACTAAAATCTGGCAAAGAAAACTTTCTTTTACAATATTTTTGTGTGAGGACTGTGTGGGGGATGAAAACATGTGTGCGGACATATTTTGGTAGGTGTGCGCGCGCACACCTTATAGGGAACATTGGTTGTGACTCCACCAATGGCGTCGTTGAAGTAAAAAATCTATAAAAACATTCCCTGCACTAGCTATCGATTCATACAACATGTTTCAGCTCAGTTCGGATACAACGGTTCGTCATCGTTTACGTGCAGATGATTGTCGTTGCATCCACATTTAGAGTTGGTTACAGTATCTGGAACGGTTACAGTTACGACTCGCTAATGAGTACCCAGCTTAACATTGGCTGTAACTATATACTATACACTGCAACCATTGGCATAAAAGCAATCCAAAGCACAACACAACCTTAATTCTGGGTTACATTACAGTAGGTGTTTCAAACATATTTAACCAATCTAACGTTTTACACCATTTACAGTTAGTTCCCTCTCAGGTGTAATTTTTATAAAAGTATGCTTCTCTTTTGTTTTAGTAAAATACACGGCATTTTTTTTTCAGAATTCATCGATGCGGATGCAGTTTCATTTTCCTTGACACAACTGAACAAGAAAATCAACAGATGGCAACCATTTCAGAATTAAATATTAGCACAATATTCTCAATTACCAATATACCGAGTTACAATGGCTTCATCTGCAAGGAAGTTCAGTGTATTGAGACCAATTTAAACTCAAAACTTTTCTTGTGGACAAAAAACAATCAGCAACCCAATAAAGCGTGTATTAATAATTTTGCATATTTTATAAAAACATCTGGGTCCACATCTTCAGCGAAGAATGTAGCCGTTACACATCAATCTATTTTCCCGAATATACAAGACTTTGAAAAAATTTTCAATGCCAAAGCTACAGATGTAATATATTTTTCTACTCCCCTTACGTTTGATCCATCAATCATTGAAATATATTTATCTGCGTATTGTGGAGCGGCTCTCTTAATATCAATGCCGTATTCAAATATTATATTCCCTAAAAAGTGTCTTTATCCGGTTACCATTTGGCAAACGACGCCTTCTAAATTTCTGCAACTGGGATCAGATGAAATTCAAAATTCAATATTGAATTCTACATCGCAACTTAAAGTGTTAGCTTTGGGCGGAGAACCATTTTTAATTCATAGAATGCTATCGAAATTAAAGCATAAAGATAATCAAACAAATATATTTAATTTATACGGAATAACAGAAGTCTCCTGTTGGTCATCTGTAAACAAGATTGATTTTGTAAACTGTAATGAAATTACCGATATTTCTATTGGCCATCCTCTCAGTCATAGTTTATTACAAATTATGGATGATAATTTTAAACCCATTATAATTGGAACTGGAAAGATTTATATAGGTGAGTTAAACCAAACCATTATAATACAATACTAGTATTACTAAAAGATGTTGACGAAAACATTGAACCACACTAGTGGTTAAACCAAATGACGCTTGTTTAACCCTTGCATTCTGACAGCGTTGTTTTACGATAATGACTTATGAAACCGTACAAAGGTTCAGAGCAAACCATACCCTGAGCTTCAAGAATAAATGCTTGCGGTGGATACTGGGTGTGCGGTGGTTTAATTTTAAGAGTAACGAGGATATAAGAATCACATCGAAGGTGAAGAAACAATGTCAAACCTGGCTTGGCCATTTACTACAGACACCTCAAGAGAGTCTCAATCTGGTCTGCCTTTATCCATATTTACAGGGTGGATATGGCAGAGCTAATATGTCTATGATCGCTATTGTCAACTTTTAGATTGCGCCTGTTGTATTGCCTTTTCTAGCTTGATGCCTCTCCTGTTCTTTTTTGTTTATTGCCGAAACTATCGAACATTACTCGTCATGCGGTACGTTTGTAATATAATATATAAGTATCTATATTTTATTATGATTGAAATTCACCAGAAATACATTATTGTTAGTAAAAAATGTTAATCATTCGAGGAGTTTGAATAATATCTCGACGGAATCTTATGAACAATAGTCAATATTTTAATGTTTCAATTGGTAGCCATAGAAAAATTAATATTCACTATGTATTGAAAAAATCTTCTTTATGATGGCCATTTTGGCAGCCTATTTTGACATTATTATCTATATCATCCAATGGCGAAGAGTATGGGTAGGCTGTGGGAATCCAACATAAATAGTACATACGTAAGTATGACTAACAAGTCATACTTATTTATTTTTAAGAATACAACTACAATTCAAATTATATTTATTATAGATCTGTTTAGGCAAGGTTTAATTGAATTTTAAAAACTGACCAACACCATCTGCAATTTATATTCTAAATTCTATGAAAATAAATAAGTATGTCTAAGAAAATGTGCACTATTTTTGTCAGATCTCTACAGCCTACGTCTACTCTTTGCCACTGATACTATCTAATATATGAGATATTTTTTGATTACTAATTAAACTTACGCACTTTAGTGCATGTCATTATCAAACAGGGTGTTTTTCATAGGATGTTCCCAGCACAAATTGGTAATTACGTCATGGTATTCACCTAAAAGACAGTGCAGATGTGATGGAATTGCATCTGCGCCGCTTATTAAGGGGGAGAGGCATGCCAGCAGAGGCACCTAGCGGAAAAATACAAAGCTTGCAAATTGAGACATTTTTTTGATAATTTACAATTTCAACTGTATTAATTAATAAATATGTATCTGAAAACATTAAAAAGATTTTTTCAGTCAAAGATAAACTTACAATTGTAAAAAAATGTAATAAAATGTGAATTTTTTGCAGGGTCCCATCTTATTATTACATTATATTTTAGGGTCATATTTATTATTAAAATTTAGTTAATTAAGTTTTCAGATTTTTGACTAATTATTCATCGTTTTAATATTTTTTATATTTATTTTAAAAAACATTGATTTTTATAAAAATATAAATGTGTATAACTTGAAATCCTTCTTATTTATATCAAATCAACCTTCGATTTTGGGACCATACCTAAATTAAAATTTGATATAAATAAAAAGGATTTCAAGTTATACACATTTATATTTAATGTTTTCAGATACATATTTATTAATTAAAAATGTCTCAAATTGCAAGCTTTGTATTTTTCCGCTAGGTGCCTCTATTGGTATAAGAATCCCCCTTAAGTAATTCCACTATATCAAGGTTTTCTCAATATTTTCATGGTTGTAATCTTTGATAATTATACTGGTCAGATTATGCGTATTAATGATATCTTCTCCTTATGTTTTAGGTAGCTCTACCAGAAAGTGTTTAGTTGGTAAAGAGGCAACCGAACACACATCTGATAAATGCTTACAAGTACTTGAAAGCAAAGAAATACTTTGGAGGAATACTGGAGATATTGGTGAAATTAAAAATACTGGTTTATTGTACTTTAAAGGCCGGAATGATAGCGTTATCAAAAGATTTGGCTCCAAAATAAGTCTATTAGAGATTGAAAGTATTGGACTAAATTTTCAAGGAATTGAACAATGTACGTGTTTATGGCATACAGATTCTAATACCTTGACCATGTTTTTTAGTACAAAGTTAATTGATATCAAAACAGAATTTTTATTGTATCTGAGGAAATCACTCGCTGCAATTCAAATGCCGGATGATGTCATTCAATTAAAAAAGATACCAATTACTAGTCATGGAAAGGTGTGTAAGAAGAAAATTTTGGATACTTACAACAGAATGAATAAAAACAATGACCAATATATAGATACAAAAGATTTGCTTTATGATTTATTAACAGAAGCATTATTGATAGAAGATTTAAGAAGTAAACAAAATGAGTCGTTTATTGGATTAGGTGGAAATTCAATTATGGCTATTCAACTAGCTAACAAGTTTGAAAAGTATACAAAAAAACATTATGCAGATTTATTTCCATCTCTTTTAAACGATGCAACTCCTATATCATGTTTATTTGATTTATTAATGTGTAGCTATACAGATATTAAACCTATTGACACAATGTCAAACATTATAAACAACAGCATATCTCGCAAAGATGATAATATCTCTATGCCTGAACCACAGACAAAGAAAAAAAGAAAATTGGTTTACCCCAAGATCGTGTTGGATCCATCTTCTGTTGATCACATTTCATATTCTTTAGAAATTGCTTGGAAGATTGATTTGAGTAAATGTATTGATGCTTCACCCGTTTTATATAAAATAAGGTAATTATATTTCAAAATTAATTGATTCATGTTGTTAATTTTTAGCAGATAACAAAGTAGACTCGGGAACCTCATACATAATATTATAAACTTTATTACACTAATACCCTCTTTACATTTGCATAGATTTACTACTGACAGTACGTATTATCGTGGCCATAACAAGAAAATGCACGTGTAAATACGTATTATCGTGCAAGTTGCAAGATTGCATGCATGCATCAAAAAGTTCAGAAGCTTCTGAATTATCACGCAATAATTGGTACTTGCGTGCCGGTGCGCATGCGCAGTAGAACTGTAGTGGCGAACCTGCTGGAAGAAATATGAACTTCGCACAGAAAATTTTGACTTAATCCGATTATCTAAGAACCTGTCTGAATCTGTCAAATAGCACCATACAATGACAATATCGCGTCTCGCTTACACTTGAAGAATGAGATTGAAGAGACAGTCAGCACTTTTACGTGTAAACAGTTATTATCGTGATAGTTTAAAATAGACACTATTGGTGCCAGTAAATTTATGCACGTGTACAGGCGCTATATTGAAACAAAATCAATGAATGATATCAAAAAAGGATAAATTGCCGTTTTCATTCCTAAGAAAAGCATATAAACCTATTACCTAACCGAAAAAAAACCGTTTTTTAAAACAGTACATGTTCAAACACGGGCGTTAACATGATCTTACTTTCTACTTCATTTATCGTTTGTCAATTTATGGCTACGGCCGTATGTTGTAGCTTAACTACTGGGAAATGCCAATAGAAATGGCGTATTTCAAAAAAATACCACCTTATTCTTAGATCTATAATTATTATTCGTAGGATGTTTATCACATTTGAATTGTCAAAGACATAGCTTATAATTTTAGTATCTTTAAAATTATCTTCAAATGTGTTAATCGTGCCCATTTTTTGAATAATAAAATGCCTAATTCTTGTCAAATTTGGGTTCACAGAGATTATAAAATATAATTTTTTATCGTAAATATGTCAATATATAATATTAACATAAATTTTAGTAATGGTTTTATAAGTGCTTTTAAAAATTAATAAATCTAAAAAATCGTAACACCACTGCACATGGATGTACTGAAATATGACTATATTCTAAAACATTAGATCGAGAGGTTTAAAAGGATACTATTTTCTATAAAAATACTTTATGCAGTCATCAAATGTTTTAAATAAATATAAAGGATAATAAGGCTTCAAAATTATATAAATAGATTATCTACAACGTTTAAGGAATGTCCAGGTTCATTCATGCGTTGAAAATAGCATAAAATCTCCATTTTGAAATACGTTGGGCATGTGGGCCATTAAGTGAAATGTCAAATTATTTGCAAAGCTATAACTTTGTTGTTTTTATAATCAAACATTGAACATTTAAGAGACATAAATCTCTTTTCTTTTTTACTTCGCCTTTTTCTACTGAATTATTATATAAAACTTATGTCAATTGATATTTCTTATTTATTTCTTCTCTAATTATTAATGAAGTATGATTTTCTAATTACAGTGGAACCCTGATCTACCGTTTTGGCATAAATTGTTTTCCCGCACGGATCGTTCATTTTTGAAAATCCCGCCAAACACCCATAAGAACAATGTTAAATAATCTCGCATTAACTGTTCCCCGATTTATCGTTTCCCTCGATCTATCGTCTAAATATTATGGTCCCATCACAAATATTATCACGATTGACCGTTTTTGTTGAATATTTTGCATTTCGCTTTCGTAAAAATGTTTATGATACATAACTATTACAGACCTAACGGTCGCGTCGCTTTGTTTGCACAGGTCGGTCGACGCTCAGGCCAGGGCTCGAAATGGACCGGAGCGCCGTTCCTGTTCGTCAAATCGGTAAAATTATCGTCTCGTGGATAAAATAATTGGACTGTCTGAGCTAGATAAGCCATATAATAAAAAATCTCACACTTATTTTTATGAAATACACTTAAAATATCTTCAGAAAACTGTCGAGCGCTCCGGTTCGTAAACTTTTCCATTTCGAGCGCTGGCTCAGGCTTGCCTCGCATCTCGTGTCACGAATTTTTATAAGTAGTAACTAAAATTCTCCCCATGACGAAAACTAGAACTGCTGAACATTTATGGTTTTTTTCTAGGGTCCCTTGAAAATCGTAGAATCGGGGTTTCACTGTAAATTGACTCAACATGTTTTTATTATTTTATCCCGTTGATAAATACAAGTTTATTTTTATAACTTAAGACCATCACATATTTATGTATTATTTTCTAGGGAAACGACGTATTTAATAGTCGGCAGTCACTCTGGAAAAATTGCAATAATAGATGCAATGTCAGGATCGGTGATACACATATTGGATGTAATATCTCGAGTTGAAGCACCGGTGTCATGCTTTATGAATAATCACAGTGAACCCTGTGCAGTTGTTGGTGATTACTCAGGATGCTTATGGTGCTTTTCTATATTAGATGGTAAAGTGTTATGGAAAGTCTCATTGGATGCCATGATCAAAAGTCAAGCGTGCTGTGCAAACTCAAATGTATACATCGCATCTTACAAAGGAGTCTTGACTGAACTTGATGAAATGGTAAACAAACATAAAAGAAATCTTCATTTTATTATTAAACTCTTTTTCAATTTCATAATTAATTTGTATGTAAGCAAAGGGTAGCTAATTTTTTATGAGTCAATTCCGGGAGTATGAAATAACTTTTTAACAGTCCTTCTTTTTTAGCTCTTCCTCCTAAACATGCACTACACGCTAAATATTAGTCAACTACAATTCTACACAGAATCTACTCTCGAAACCTGAACTATTCGTAATCTTTCCTTAATTTGCTACGCCTATGCAATACATACACGATCTGCTTATACTCACGGGGCGTGATTGTCAATAAAGGCAGTAAATAAACCATAATTAACACTACACCTCATATTTATGATTTTATTAAAATAGTTATCTTTTACACTTCAAATGACACGATGAATTATCTTTTATATTGATCATAGCTAATAGCGCCTGTACACGTGCATGGATTTACTGGCACTAAGAGCCAGGCCACACCGGGTGACTCTGGTCTCTTCGACTGGTCGCCTTGTGTGGCAGCGCTCAATACATACCTATATGTTTTCATACATCGCTACCGATCGCCCGACCAGAGAGATCGGGAGACCAGACCGAGCGCACAAACGAGATTTTACTGATCGCCTGACTTTATTGCTTGCGCGACTACTGGGCGACCATTCGATCGGTCTGGTCTCGAGACCAGAGTAGCCCGGTGTGGCTCGGCTCTAATACCTAGTGTGTATTTTAAACTATCGCGATAATAACTGTTTACACGTAAAAGTACCTACTGATTGTTTCGCCAATGTCATTCGTCAAGCGTAAGCAAGACGTGATGTTGTCATTGCATGGTGCTATTAATTGACAGGTTGTGAAAATTGATATACGTCAAAATGAGTCTGCACTGTGTAGTTGGTTTTTTTTCCGGCAGGTTCGCCACTATCGTTCTACTGCGCAGGCGGATATCTCATAAGTTCCAACTGTCGTGTAAAAATTCAGAAGCTTCTGAACTTTTTTCATCCAAGAATGTAATCTTGCAACTTGCACGATAATACGTGTTTACACATACTTTTCTTGTTATGCCCGCGATAATACACACTGTCAGCAGTTAATCCATGCACGTTTAAACGGGTTATAATGGTGATATGTGTTAATTTTAGATTATTATTTTTGACTGGCACAAAATAAAAATACTTTACTACTTTACTGACGATTCACTTTATTCATTCGTTCGTTCATTTTATTTCAGAACGGCCAGATAATCTCAAGTATTTTTATCGGAAACAGCGGAATTACTGCAGATCTCCTGTTATCTAAATTGGGATTAGTTTTTGTGGCCACATTAAACGGGACGTGTGCCTGCTTAGAAACAAACAATGGAGCTATTAGAATAAAATGGACACATAACCTTTCAAGTCCAGTCTTTGCTAAACCCGTATTTCTGGATAATGAAACCAAAGTTGTTTTTTCTGAGGTAAACGGAGTACTGCATTGTTTGGATTCGTCATTAGGAAATGAAGTAAGTACCTACATAATATTTTTAAGAGATAATTTATAAATTTTACCTACTTATTACGTTTTTATCACATGTAAAATTATTTTATGACAAATGTTTTCCTCATAGTAAGTTTTATCAATTAGTGATCGATTATGTGATTTTCACATAAAATATTCATAACTTTGTCAAAGATAATATTTTCAATAGTTTAGCATTTCTAAAACAAATAAAAATAATTCCAAGTTAAAAAGACCTTTATATATACGTTTTAAAATTTTCCGTTGAATCATATAAACTTGACAATTCTATGTATTAATAAATACTTTTTATTGTACTTAATAGAAATACTGAATAAATAGAGAATACTTAAATGTCATTTTGACATTTCATATTGATTTCCATAGTAACACGCGTATATATTAATAATTTAGTTGCTAGGACCCCCTTAGCAACCAACAATAATAACTTTCCATACAAAACAGAATTAACTGAAAATGGCTAAAAATATTTAAAAAATGCATTGTCGTCGTGTTCTGATATATTCTAAAAGTTTCAAATGTTTAGCTAGTCGGAAAGTTAGTTAAAAATCTTCAATCGTCCAATACAAATCTTGGACAAACAAGAAAAAAAATGTACTGGACACACAAGTAAAAATTAGTACTGGACAAACAAGAATACGAGCTAATAAAAATGTGGTAATATTAATTGAACCAAGAAACATTTTATACCCTATTTGCTCTCCATTCCTTATGTATAACTCATTAAAAATACCCACCCTCTACACTCAATTATAATTTAGAATTATATCAACTATCCCCCACAGTTTGGACAATTATAACAACCTTAGATGAACTCAAATATAAATTTCAGTACTCATACTCGAAAAAGCTCATCAAGTGAGCGAAACACCTACTGCAGAAACAATATCCATAATATGTAGTGAATACCGAGTGAAATTAACATGAGTCCATTATTAAAAAAATGTGCATTCCTAGATAGGATGGGTCAGTAAACATTTTGCTTGAATTTTAGTGTGCTTTAAAACTGAGAATCGGTTTTTTAAAGTAATTGGGTAATGTTCTATCGAAATTGCAATAGATCTCCCTGTCCTAGACCAATTGTATCAAATCACCAACGCCCTGAACACTGAACCACTTACGGAGGTTGCATATCCAAGATAATAACAAATGTGTTTGTGCATCTTTATCCTGATTGCAGTGCATACTTAAAAATATTTGATATTAATCTTCAGCTCTAATATACCGTCACAATGATTTGTGTATAATATACACAAACACATTTGTGTATAATGTACTGTGAAGAATAATTTAGTAGTGTTAGTTTCTAGTTTTTCTCTGTTGCTTATGATAATACACTGACATCACTGTATGATGATACACCAAACATGAAGAATGCGTTCATCTAGCAGGTTTTAGGATGGCCCTGTAGTTGTTTAATGTGACAGACTGATCATGGCCTCCACATACTTAAGCGGGCCCCCAGGCTAGGATATTTGGTGGCCCCCCTACCTATCGCTAAGGATGAAGGCGGTGTGACTCTATACAGTAGTGTTTTTCAAATGGTGTATGTGGTAAAATTAATGTGTATTTTAGTGTTTTTTTGTATATTTTAATACATCCATTTGAATTATGGAGTTGAGGAGTATTGATATACAATTAAAATTTTTATCGTATAACCACATAATTTTAAATAATAACATTAATGAAGGAAAATAGCGCTGTAGGCGACTTTTTTTTTACTATTAACACATTTAATTTACTGCTGACCAGATAATAACTGATTAATTACCACATTTAAATATCATGTTAATTATATCTAATGCGAACGCACCAGCCGCGTTTTCAGCACTAAATGGGTTAAAACAAATTGCAGTGTTGTGTTTATCTTACTTATCTGGTCGACTCACCTCGCCGGGCCACTCCTGAGCCAGGGCCCCCAGGCTACAGCCCTGTCAGCCCCCCCCCTTTGTGGGGGCCATGTGACTGATACTATAGGACTGCATTTGCCCAGCCCATTCCCATTTCATAAACTTAGCTATCTCTATCACATCGCGTACTATCGTCTGCTTCCTTATACATTGATTTCTTTTCTGGTCTTTCCGCATTATGATCAATGGCGGCTGGCCCTTTAGGTCAAATGGTCATTGACCCTCCAAAAATATCTATATAATATCAATTATAATTATTACTAGCGAGACAGGCTGGCGAAGATCAGCTAGTAATAATTATTAAAACCTATCGGCTACGCTAAAGTGTCAACGTTAGATGCACGCTAATGCATATTATGTACGTGTATGTAGTTACAATACACACAAGTCTCGCACGCAACGTCCAACTTCTCGTCTCAGCGCGCTTGGTTCAATTTACAATCTGCCGGAAATATTTTTATATTTTATACGCGACGACTCGTACTTCTGACATTTCAGTTAACGATGGTTGGCGATGTGAAAAATGTAAATGTATGTAAGTATCTACCTTTAACAATTTCTAGCACTTCTTCTATAATGTATAAAAAGCCAATTTGCAATACGTATTTTAAGTATATTATGAAAAGGCATATTAAAATAATATATTCAAAATTGACCTACTACTTTTTCGGGCCTAAGGCCGCCAATGGTTATGTTATGACCAACATACAACTTCCATGCCGTAGTTTTTGAACAATTAAATTAAAATTCGAAATAATATTTAGTTATTATTCACGGAAATATAATCTATTTTCAACACATTGACCACCATGGGCGTCACCGGTGAACGGAATGGAAGACCTACTGTCGAGTTGTTATTCAACACCAGCAGGCATATGTACTGTGTATTTTGACCGACATGGCCGTTGTGTATATTACTTGAACTTGGCATTCATATTTATTCAAAACAACTAAAGATAGGCTTGCAAAGTAAAAGTTTATGTATGCACTTTGTCATAACACGCAAACTCACTAACTAGATTTTGTTGCATGACTAATTGATTAATTTGTGAAATCAAAACGAATGCGGTCAAGCTTACAAAAACAACCTCACACGCAGTTGCTAGAGCGAGACATGTGACTGGCGAGGTGGCCAGCCCAGCGCAATGTAATAATTCTCTATAATGGTGCCGCGATGGACACCTGTTTCCGATACAGAATTAATGTTTTTTGTATTACTATAAAAAAATGAAAATGTGTATAACCTGAAATCCAGTTTATTTATATAAAATCTAAGTGAAATATTGAAGCTTGATTTCATATAAATAAAAAGATTTCAAGTTATAGACAGCCCACAACTTTCGAATGTTCTACTTTTGCACAATCCGCTATTTCGTACATTTCTTAAAATTTAGATTTTTTTGATAATGAAAAAATGTGCGCTTCCATGCAGTCACTCCTCTCTCCTCTGCTCCCTGTCACCTTCTCAAATACGTAAAAGGGTGGCATTCAACTATCTCTTGACAAGTTTACAAAGAAAACACCTGATTGCCAATATACCTCGTTAACTTTATTATACCCATTGATAAATAAATATTTTACAGTACACTTTTTGATTATTATATTCCATTACTTTCAAACAAAATTTCAAGAACTAAATACGGGCGAAAGTCGAGGGCCGCCTGTATGCACATTTTCATTTTTTTTATTAAAATCAATGCTTTTTAAAATAAATATAAAAAACATTAAAACTATGGAGTAGTCAAAAATCTTTATGTACATTAGAGAAAACTTTATAAACTAAATTTCAATAATAAACATAAAATAATTTGTAACAATAAGATGGGATCCTTTAAATTCATATTTTGTAATATTTTTTTAAAATTGTAAGTCTATCTTTGACTTTAGATAAAAAATGTTTTTATATACATAATTAAAACATGCTCCAATTGATAAACTAAAAAATCTCAAATTGCAAGCTTCGTATTTCTCCGCTAGGTGCCTCTGAAACCTCTGGCACACTACCCAGATGAAATTTTTCAAAATTGAAAAATATCAGTTGATTGACAAAAATGTATGAAAAACAACAATTTTACTCGATGAATGTTGGATATGTGAGACTATTAGTTTCAAAGTCGGTATCCTCCATTCTTACTTTTTTGACACTGATTCTGTATGTACTTTTCCATCATATGTAGGTATTTTCATAAAATCTAAAATCCAGCTGTTTCTTAGTTGAATGAAATCGAACGGAGGATGATTGCAGTAGTTTTTTATATTTTACAAATAACTAAGTGCCCATACGCACTTGCGGCAGGCCGCCTCACGGCTAGCCGCGGCGGCCTGCCGCCTATCGTTTTTTGTATGCAAAGTGCGATATGCGGCAGGCCGCTGCTGTTAGCCGGCATACAAACAACGATAGGCGGCCTGCCGCAAGTGCGTATGGGCACTTAAACATGTTTTTTTAATAACTTTAATGTTTTAAGGACATTTTACACCCCTATTCGATTTTCCTAATTTATACAATATTATGTTTGCAAAAAAATTTACTTCATGGTTTCTAGCGAATATCTCACCAGTTCTTTAAAAATATACCTATGTAAAAAGTTGACTTTTATCCAATATAAATATCAGTAGATATGGCAACACAACCAAGGAATAAAAATGAATGGGAACTGGCTTACCCTACTTGGCTTACAAAACTCAAGTGTGGTAAAATATGGAATAAATTTAAACATATGTGAATATTTTATTTTCAAAAGTTACGCCTGGGTTATAATATTCATTAAAGTTTGTCACTTAAACACAACGTGCATTCAAAATTTGCCGAGTCAGCTCCCTTTCTGCCCTTAATAAATAATAAAGCGGACCTTGCTTCAAAACTGCTACCACGCCCCATAGTGTAGGCCAGTTCCCATTAATTTTGTGTTCCCTGGACGCACCATAATATTGTGGTTGCGTCGAGTTTGTATGTACAAACTCTCAAGGGACTAGGTAGGTAGTACTATTATACTGCAGTTACGAAAAGAAACAATGTGATAGTTTAAAACATATATTTGAGCCAATTATAAAATTACATTATAAATGATAATTTGCTGCCTTTCTCAGCAGTTAGTTAGCTTTCAAGCCGTAGTACACCAGATACTATTATTAAATATCCATTAAACCACATAATAAAATAATGTTAAATTTGCAGCATAAAATATACAATAAGATTTAGATATAAAGCTCTGAAAATACGAACTCGATGGAAATACTACATTATGATAATCGTAATTAATTATATTTAAGATTAGGAATAATCTCAATTATCACCGATATATTATTATTTTCTTTTACAGATATGGACATTTACTACAACCGGACTTGTATTTTCATCATGTTCAGTATTATTACTCATGGAAAGAGAATATTTGGTTTTTGGATGTCACGATTCTCACACTTACCAATTGGCTTTAGGTAAGAAACAGAAGCCAGTCATTGAACACAAAATAAAGCAAACGTCTGAAGTTTACGCTACACCGTGTTTATTGAAAAATATTGGTATTATAAGCGTCTCTACAGAAGGAAACTTGCAAATTATAGACTATCAGTCTGGAAATATAAATGCTTTATATAATTTGCCAGGAAAGGTATTTTCATCACCCGCCGCTTTGGATGATTTAGTTTATGCAGGATGTCGAGATAACTACGTATACTGTTTGAGGATTGTTGACAAAAAAATAAATAATGAATAATAATTAAACAAACATCTATAAATTCTTTTATTTTTATTTTATCTTCACTGATAATCGGACATACATAAAAAATGTACTGATTTACAATTAGGGAGTAGTAGGGTATTATTAAATGGAATGCAATGCTATGACAATAATGTTAGAAATATGGCAGGGCTAACTCCTACAGCTGACGTATTTACGTTTAAACATTACTGCTCCGTAGAAAGCGAGTCGAGCCATACGAACATGGGTGAAAACAAAATTTATTGTAGAAAATCTGAAATGAGCGGTGACCTTTCCCAAATATTGTTCTTTGATTATATTTATTTAAATTCTTACATCGACATAATATTGTAATTTGATAAATTTACTTTTAATCACATAAGATTCAATCACCTCGATAAACATTTACATAGGCTTATAATCGTCACGTCTCGTATCGGCATGCATACATTTACTTCTAATCCATGTAACTATCCAAACATCTTGAAGCTTTTAAACATAATTACATATACAGATAAAACTTATAACAGATAACTAGAAAATCTAAGCTGACTGAATGATTCTTTTATACAATAAAATTCCTGTAAAAGCTATGCACCGACGCATTCATGGTTTATATTATGACAAGGTTTTATCGTGTTGGTGTTACTGTTCCTCCTCTCCCAGTTCGAGCTTTATCTTAGAAAAGTCAAATTCCTCTCCTGTCCCCCTCTTAAATATATCCAGTACGTCTAAACAAGTAGTCTCAAAATGAGTCGTAGCATCGTATGACTCTGATATGAATATTTGGCTCTGCAATCCGTCGTCGGTAGGTTCCATGTAGTCCGAGAAAGACATGAACTTCTGTCTGATGGGACCGAGGAGTTCTAGACCAGGTCTTATCTCAGTTTCCGGATCAGCTGTCTCCACTGTCGTGGAAACCATCGCGATGAACCATCCTTTGGCACTCACCTGATGGGTGTACGAGATTAGGGACACGTAAATATCGGAGCGCCGTCCGACTTGCTTCTGCGGGATAATAATTTGAGTGGAGAGCGCATCTTTCGTTTGCGCAATCGGGTGATCTAAAAGGCAGATGCAGCGGACGACTTGCCCTCGTTTCCTAACCTTATCCGGGACATAGCTCGGATCGCAGTACACTTGTTTACATTTGGCAATTTCTGTTCCCGAACGGACCCCGACGACTTTACCTCCTTCGCCGACGACAATTTCATCAATAGGTTTATCCAGCATGTAAGTGCCTCCGTAGATAGCGGACAGTCTGGCGAACCCTTGCGGTAGCTCCCCGAGCCCGTACATGGGGTATAAGTAAGGAGACTTGCCGTAACGCGCTAATGAGTCGGAGTAAAGCTTGATGCGACGTATGGTCTGCTGAGCAGATTGCAAGAGGTAATCGTCATCTCTGTAAAGGGCGAGGGCGTGCCCAGTAAAGTCCTGAGTGTTTTTATCCAAGCCGAATTTGTCATACAGGGCTTGCATGTTCGCGGTCGTCGGATCGAAGTCCTTCCACGTTTTCGGATCGTCCTCCTGCACGTCTTGCACGTAAATCAGGAAGTTTCGAAAGCGACGCTTCTCGAAGACTCCCATCAGGTCGGAGGCGAGCGCTTCCTTTTGATCGACCGGCACTTTTGATATCTTGCCGCCTTTGTACACGTAGCTTCCCTCCACCGACTTGAATTCCAAATACCGTGTCACACCCGTATGTATGAGCAATTTGACCAGCAAGCCGTTGGCCATCAGAAACTTGGGAATCAAATCGACGTTCCAGTCTCGGCCCCTTCCGTAAGTCTCGTCGGGCGCCGGAGCGCCGAACCGAGAGAACAGCTCTTCTAATGGAGTAATCGAGGCGGATTCGCCTCCGTAATACTTGTTACGATCGATGTGGAGAACTTTTTTACCCGACACCGATAGCATTCCACTGAGAATACATTCCTTGAGGCCGGTGCCGAGGACGATGGCATCATATTCTTCATCCATGATGATGAATTGATATTAGACGTCACCCAATATAAAAAATTCGAAATATCACTCCCAGCCGGGAACAAATGTCGGACTGCCTACAACGCACTACGTCAAAATCAGTGGATCAACCTTACGATATTAAAGATGTCGGAAATAACTGTGTCCGAGTTATCTGACGTTAAAATAAAAATAATTAAATAGTGGGTATACTTCCAACTAAAATAATAATGATATATGCATTAATTTAATCGTTGGATCATTCAATTTATTCGACCATCTCTGTAGGTAGTTTATGGGTTTATATTGAAATGAAACGTGGATTAAGTATGTTTAAATTCATAATTTAATTTGTACTATTGTGTTGGCGATTTTTACGTCATAATTATTGTCTTAATTATTTTTACTGGTTGCCATTCATAAACAACCGATAGATATATCCTTAATGGATCATTTTCGATCTTAAATCATAATATGGGCCTCCACAGAGTGAATGTTAGTAATAACAGATTTTTAGATAGGTAGATCACTCTCTTTATGAAAATGGGTTACCTACCTACCTATATATTTTTTTCTAAAATAATATTATTTGTTGTAGATTTGGTAGGTATTGATTACTTTTGATATACTTCAGGTCTTGTGACATATGAAATGAACAATAATAATAAAAAAAATCAGATTAAATTTTATATGAAAAATAAAAAAAATCAATCAACAGCGAATGGGTGGATATTCTTACCCTGCTTTACGGTATACATGATTATGGAAAGTACTTATCCAGTATTGCAACATTAAATGTTTAGGTTGGTACAATTTCACGTTTGACGTCTATTTTTTTTGTCAGCAAGTTCGGTTTGTTCATTGTTCAATTCAGTTACGTTTGAGTTTCAGTTTGTGTGTGATGTGTTGTGTCGTTGGATAATACAGTGCCGCGTCGCGTAAAGTTGATTGAAACGTGTACAACACTGTTTTTGTGGATGTGAATATTTTGTTCTTATATATTTTTTTTATAAATTGGCGAACTTGTCTTCATCGATGAAGACGTATCGTGAAGTTAATTGCTGTTTGTGATGAAGGATAAGGTAAATTTGTTGCATCAAAAGTTTTTCTTTAGTTTTATTTACATTGCTATATTACCTTATGTTTTGATTGTCACTACCGTAATGTCCGGTAATTGGTTTCGTGCAATAGTAATCTTTCTAACCCTTTTTGATTTATAATGATCTAACGGTCCACGTGGATATTGTCTTTGTAAATTAACCATAGCTTGTTATTTTCAGATGATTAAGGATGTCTTCAGTAGGAAGTGGAGAGAATGCGACGCCCCAGGTGGGATTGTTGGAGGCCCCAGAGCACACGTATCTGTTTCCCAAAGCGAAAGGGCACGCTCGTTCGGTGAGCCACGGAGGCGCTCCTTCCTTGGTGGGAGCGACGTCGACGGCTCCGGGACGGCCGTCGGCTCTCCGGTCCGCCGCCAAGGGGCACCAGAGGGCTTTCTCCCAGGGGCAGATCGGTGAGGGCGCAGCTAAGCCGGGGCACAGTCGGGCGGGAAGCAGAACAGACTTTATCCTTCCACCCGGACATCGAGAACCGTCCGCAGCTCCCAGTGGCCCCCCTCGAACCTCTGCCAGAGGGCACTCCAGGCAAGCTTCCCGCTCCGAGTCCATTTATACTCTGAGGCGTAGTTCTGGCCCCCCCGCTTGGAGACGAGCCGTCGGATGGCTTCTCAGAAGGCCTCCTACTACCGACGAACGACGGTATAGAACCGTGGTTCCTAACCATGTCGTTCCTCCCAAGACTCCCCGCAAGAAGCATCCCAACGGCAAAAGAGTGGACAATAAAGTGCGAACATCTAAATACACATTGTTATCGTTTATTCCTAAGAATCTATTCGAACAGTTTCACAGAGTGGCCAACTTATATTTTATATTCATCGTGCTGCTAAACTGGTTTCCTGCCATTAACGCTTTTGGCAAGGAAGTGGCCATGATACCTGTGTTGTTTGTGCTCGGTGTAACTGCATTGAAGGACCTTTTTGAGGATAGGAGACGCCATGCATCCGATAAGCGCATCAACAATTCTTCATGTCGAGTATATACAAGGTATAATTTTATTATTCTTTATTTATTTTCTTCTTCTTGTTCACCAATCTTTAGAGAGAAGACTTTCTTTTATCATAAAATCAGTAAAAATTCATTGCACAACATTTAGGTAGGTAGGTACTTAGGTACTTTATCTTGGAAGATTATTTATTGATAACCTGAGAATCTAGATTCTAGGATAAGTTTTAAACAATAGGTACCTATATTATAGTATAGTACTTAGGTAATTTATTATAGATACCTGTGTACAATTTTAATTTAAAGATTTCATGCAACACATTATTTGGTTGTGCAACACTTGATTTAAATGTTTTAAAGTTGATACATAAGTGGGTACTCTACTGTTACTCAAGAATCAAGTGTGAATGTGAAAGTGGGGCCACACCGGCAACAAGTCGCGCGACAACTCGTTAAATTTTACGATAATTATCATAATTGCTTAAGAAATTTTACGATAATTATCATGCTTATCGTAAAATTTAACGAGTTGTCACGCGACTTGTTTTCGGTGTGGCCCCACTTTAACGATGTACCTGTGTACTTACCTATATTACAGAGAAAACTATATTTTTACAACGTTTTTATTGGGTCGTATTCTTATTTGTCCGGTGGTTGTTTGTCCAGTACAAATCCTTCAATCGATTTTTAACTAACTTCCCGACTAGCTAGACATTTGAAACCTTTAGAATATATCAGAACACGATGCCAATGCATTTTTTAAATACTTTTAGCCATTTTTAATTAGAATTAAATTCATTTTCAGTTACTTAATTCTGTTTTGTATGAAAAGTTATTTCGGAAGAAATCCGTAATCCAATCCACTATTATTGGTTGCTAAGTGGGTGGTTCTAGCAACTAAATTATTAATATATACGTGCGTTACTATGGAAATCAATATGAGTGTCAAAATGACATTTCTGTATTATTTCTATCAAATACAATTTTTTTGATTGTTTAAGCTAGTCAAGTCAAGTTTATATGATTCAACAGAAAATTTAAAAACGTTGCAGGTATATAAAAAGTTCTTTTTATCTTGTAATTAATTATTTTAGCCTTACATTCAGTAAAAAAACGAATTCACTTAAGTTGTATGTCCTATGTACCTATATTATTTTCACACTGTATAAAAGACACTTGTTGATTGGCGAATTGGTACCTAAAGTGTTTCTATTATTTTAAATATCAACCTACTTCCTTCTTATAAGGTATACCTACATAATATTTAGTAAACAGTTGATTCCTCGTTTTTGTGCATATATGTACCTATTACCTATATTTTACAATGACAGAATTACCACAATGTTCTAACTAAGTACCTATATCCATGGATTTTGTTTCACTTATCAGTGCAGATTATTAAGTGCATATTAGTGCAATTTTAACAATAAATAATATTTAATTTGACTAAAGTCCAAAGTATTTAGTAACTATATAAAAAAAAACATATTTATTAATTATAATTCTTTATTATGATACTAATTACTTATAATAATACTCATAATAATTTATTTCCTTAGAAATTTCGTATTTACAATGCTAATAAGGCTTTTGAAATAATTCAGTAGTCCAAATACTGCATTATTTTGACTTGGTTAACATAATATTGCATATTATACACAAGGTATTTTATTTATTTAAGTAAAAATATGATAGTATTGGTACTTAGGAGTTCCTACTTAAATTAAACTATTATAAATTAATATCAGGTTGGTGTAAGCAACATCATTAATTTGAATGGTTTGCCTTCTCTGTTGAATAAAAGTAAGTGCCAAAATTTAAAACGTCATCATTCAAACTCTGTACATACTTAATTAATTTTTTTGAGAAGACTTCTGCCCATATTAAATATCATTAACTATGTACCTACTTACATGTTATTATGTAATATTGATGACTGTAGGGGTTTTGATTTTTGACATCAAACTGCTCGTATTTCTGTAATAAAGTTATCAAATAATATAATCAAGCGCGCAGGCAGAGAAATGATTTGGGGTGGGGAGATACCATTTCGAAAAAATATCCATAATATTTATTCATTGAAATTTAAGGCGGCGGGAGGGGACGGGATTAACAAAATCTAGCAGGTGCCACTGATCGGTTTTCCATTCTGGTTAACATTTCACACGATTTAGGAGCACCGCGCTGATGTTTGTTGGATGAGAGTGCTATTATCATCCGTTCTACCAAGCTCCCGACTCTCGATATTGTTTTAATTTAATTAATTAAATGTGATATTGATGCGCAAGTAGAGTTGGGTTTCGGGAATTTCCCGTCGGAAATTCTTGAGAAATTTTCCAGATTTTCCATCCCGAATGTCGAGAATTGAAATTTTGAACATTTCGGGAAATCCCGGATCTCGAGAATCTTTTCTCGGGATTCGGGTAATATTAATTGAAAAAAGTAGACAGAAAACACAAAAAGTTCAAGGACTGATCGGGGCATTTAAAGCAATTAAGCCAACGTCGACTCAAGAGCGCAATTTTTGCAATATCAGGGAATTTTGTATCTTAAAAGCGTACGCGATTGTCAGACACAGCGATTGACAGTCTGTGTTTTTTAAAATTCTATTTTAATAAGTAATGTTTTGAATTATTTTTGTTTTCCTACTTCTATTTTGTTTGTCTTCTTACGTAAATAAAAAAAAAATATATTTTTTTTGAATTTGTATGTTTTTACACTGATTTTAGGATTTTTACAGGTTTTTTTTTAAATTTCCTGTTTTTTCGAGAATTCTCGAGAATTCATTTCTGGAAATCCCGAATCTCGAGATTGATTTTCTCGGGAAATACCCAACTCTACGCGCAAGTGACTTTTTCAATCTTCTATGCAATTTTATTATGCTGTTTATTATACGGTATAGATACCTAAGTTTCAAAACTTTTTCTCTGAATACTGAAATATTTAGCAACTTCCTCGAAGTGCCTTCAGGTCCCTCAGTTTGAGAATCACTGTTTTACTTAATGTGGACCCAACGATAGTTTAGACTAGACCCTTTTTCGATAAAATAATAACATTGAACATGTTCGCTTACGAGTGAATCATTTAGGTCGGCCGGTAGCATTAATAAATTCAGTATATTAAGTACTCAATAAAAATATTATATTCTTTGTGGAACATGTAGGTACTTAATGATAAAACGAATTAAAAAAACATTTTTTTAATAACATATCATTTTGGATAATATTGTGACCTTTGGTAAATATTACATTTGTCCATATAGGTACTACCTGTCAGCCAATACCAACATTGAAATCTAAATTAATAACCTGTTATTAGCATTAATGACCATATACGTTAAACTTATGTGTTTCGTTTCCTAATACATACGTTCTTTTATAATATCTATAGATCAGCTACTAATTTTTGTCAGAAGTTACTAAATTTTCAATAATTTTGAATAAAAAAAATCAATTAATCGGGAGCATTTGAAATCAAGTAAAACACAGTGCCGTGTGTTTATGGAATTGCGCTTAGTGTAGAGGTGAGTTGGAAATACTGTCACCAGTTTGTGTACTCAAGTTTCGGATGAAACTACCCATACTCAGTAAGTATGTGTGGCCCAATAAACTTATTCCAAAAAACTTGTGATGATATCATCGCGAGTCGCTGGCTAGTTGGTAAACTTTCAATACTATTGACATTAAATGCGCGCGAGCGAGGTAGCACTCAAATACAACTATATTTTAATTTATTAGCCTATGCATGCAAATGACATCATCTTATGTGTGAACAAATAGGTCATAAATTTTCTGTAGCAGCATATTATTCCCTCGGAAATGTGGCGAGGTGACTGAGGTGACGCAGTTTACAATAAAAAAAAATCATTGTTATTCATTTTTGTAAACAAGAATATTGTAACCTAACAGAAAAATAACTCATAAATTTAAAATGGTGTTTAAAATTTTATAATTAATGGGACTTTTCGAGAAGCGGAGCTCAGCGTATTTTTAGCGATTCTATTGAAGAATTCATACACAGTCTGAGTTCCCTGAGCCGATACGTATTTAAAATACTAAAATATGGAGTTGGTTTTAGTTTCACTTGAGTACGAAACTTTTGTCGCATACGCACGCCAAACAGTCTATATAATATTCCAAATACTAGTAAGTATTTTGGAACAAGTTTCTATACTAAGTATTTTTTTATACTGGTAGTAAGTATACTTAGTCTTAAAAATCGACCAGTTTTCCCATCTCTAGCTGAGTGATATTCGTGTTGTTTTGGAGGAATTTAAACAACAGAATAGCCCTGCGTACAAGACACTATATTTGCGTGGAAGCCAGGAAGCTCCTCCAGTCGAGTCAATTGCATATCGCAATATATAGTTTTACATGATAAAAACAAAATATACATTAATATTCTTCATTTTAATAAAAATATTATTTTATTATATATTTTTTTTATCTGATCATTAATTAAGCACGACGAGATATGACAGGGCATGACAATAACGAGTGGTGCGGCAGGCTGTAAGATCCGCCATAAATAGTGCATATTAATCTTGTTAGTCATGCGTATTTGTTTTTATTGAACTAAGACTACAATGTGTAGATAGTGCTTGTTAGTTTTTAAAAATTAATTAAACCCTGCATAAACCAAACCATAATAGTTTTGGTATATTTTGGTCGATACGACAACATGGTGCACACTTTTTCATTCATTTGTTTTCGTTGGATCAAGAATACATATTACACATATTATTGTTGGTTATTTTTTTTAAATTCATTAAGCCCTGCCTAACCCAACTATAATAGATAAAAAATATTATTTTATCTATAAAATATCCAAAGTTATATATGATTTAATTGCATAATTTTTGACTATTATCTATTAATAGCATGGTTTTCGCAGGGTTTAATTGAATTTTAAAAACCAACCAACACGATCTGTAAATTGTAGTCTTATTTCTACGGCTGACAAAGTTTAGTGTGCACTATTTATGGCGGATCTTAACAACCCACCTCCACCCTTCGCCATTGGGGCATCATAATGGTATAAATATCTTTCCTGCAAAGTTGACATTCTTCCCCAAATTCTTAGTTTTCGACTTAAGTATATGTACCGGGCACCGTAATCGGTATATATCAGAATTATCAGTGTTATTGTCAGAATGGGGCGTGGTGTGGAAATAATATAAAATAGTTAGTGACCTTTAAACTAGATAGAATCAAGATCTGTCAATTAATTCACACCTTTGCCGCCTGGCGCGACAATTGCGACATTGGTGAATTATTTAGCAGGATAAATTGGGCGGATATATCAATCAGCCGAAATCGCCACCCCGGAAATCGATCACACGTTCGATAACGACCTGGCATGTACTGCCTACCGCAAGTTAGATAGAAATCATATTTGTTTCCTTGGGAGGGCGCATTGTAGGGCGGCGATTTCATAAGTTATTCATGCCGCCCATACGATTTCCACTCTCCGCCCACGCGAGCAGCCCTCCGCCTCTTTGTCAATAGCTAATGAAGCTTACTAACCTTATAATTAGGGCTGCGACTCGTGTTGTCAATTTACGGGGAAAAAATAATAATTACTGCTAATCCGATGGTTTAATGTCAAAGTAAGTAATCTACCTGTGGAGTTATGGTTGCGGCTGGCAAAATCACAGCCTTCCAGAAATTCGTACTATAATCGGAAAAATGTGTCGAAGAACAGATCGGATAGAACCACCAGACCAACATATCCCGTATCACGATTCCTTCGTTTGTGAACGTTTCAGCAGAGCTATTCTTAACAATTAACACGGATACACGTTTCCGTTATTTTTATTGGTCAAAATTAACACGGAATCAATTCCATAAACCAGACGGTTATCTACAATAATTGGTAATTCGTAATACGGCGAAAATTTACGTTGGTACGCCTGTCGTGAAATACGTAATATCTTATTTGTGGAGCTTGGTCAAATTCGGGTATGCTTGTACAGGCGCATATATGGTTTTTCCACCTTAACTTCGAAACTTTGTATATAAACACAAAAATCAAATTAGAATTGAACATAACCTACAATTTTATTAGTCATGTCACCCAGACGCATAAATATGTTACAGTAAGAATGTACAATTTAACTATTGTTTCATATTATGTACTACAGTGAATGTGTCTAGAAATATCTTATACCTAATGGTATTACCTATTATGTCACGTAATATTATGTTTAAATATAGTTGCATCTCAATTATCAATGTGTAATTGACGTAGGTACTCTATCTCACTCTAAATGTTAACACGGCCAAGAGAGGGGTGTTGAAAGATAACACTTTTGACAGGTAACTTCTTGTGATAATTAAATGCCTGAATACATACAGTGATAAATGTGATATATTTATCACATGCATCACTTTTTGGGTGTTAAGTGATAATAATATGTTAGAATAGCCTCGCAGGGCAGTTAGTTACCTAACCTAACATGAACCCAAGTGCGCTTTGATTGAATTAAAAATGACTTCTTGAATAAAAAAATGTACATATTCGACGGGCACGGATAACTAACAAAAATAAAAATTATAAATAAATAAATATAAAAAAAACAATGCAAATCAAAGCTAATTAAAAACTGACGAAAATTCTTTCTAAAGAGATCGTCACAATGTGAAGACATTTTCATGTCTCCAGTAAGACACTTTTTTAAATGCAATAAAATTAACATCAAGTATTAATATAATTACACAACTGGTCGATGGTTTATGGTTTTATTTATTATCTATGATCACTCAATTTGTCATCCCTGTAAAAATTCGTCATTGAAGTCTTCAGAAAGGCAATTTACCGGACTCATTTATTATTAGTTTTGTTTACCTTACAGCTGACCTACTGTGTCGATTCCGGCCGCGGCGGTTTGTTGCAATTTTCATAATGAAACTCGAATGAATACTGAATAAAATATTATTAATCTTTCAATGCTTTCGCGTGTCGAATAAGTTTGTTGGGTAGTTTCAGGTGAGCAATGTACCTACCGGTTTTCCGGTACCTATCCCATGGCACCGCACCGGTCATAGAGCTTTTTATTAGCCACCGTGTAACGATATCAATAATTATTAATTACATGATTAGACACGAATTTAGGTACCTCAACTTTTATAGAAATAATACAGTATCGACAGATGTTTGATTGGAATTTGAACATTAAATTATCGTCATTGATATAAATGTATTACTATATCATTTCGCACCATCGCAACTAAACCGCCACCAGTCCAAATTTACGTGTTTTGAGTTAATTACTACGTGTCCATTGTCTATCGTTCATAGTATATGTACCGAAAATTATAATATCTCTAAGTCATCAAATTCAAGTCAAAACTTCATTCAATATCTAAACATATTTCAAAAACACAGTACAAAAATGCGAAAGGTAAAAACTTCAAAGCTGATTTTCTCTGTTTGAGTTTTTTTGGATTGTGGCAGTTTAGTTGCGATGGTGCGATTTATCGTTTTTAGCGGTTCGAGTTTCTACTTTTGGCATCTTCAGACATCCGTCAGGCACTGTGCATATTCACCTTATTGTCGCATAATATGGAACTCATCACGTATTCTAAAACATCAAAATACTACTTAATATTCTAATACATGGGCTGTTCTTATATTCAATAATATTATTTTATTAAGGTATTTTAGTACAACACTCAACACTATAGTTTCTCAGTCTTCTGTTACTTGGACAATTAATTCTCCACTTAAAAATAATGCCTTTTACGATCTTTTAATATATTATATGTTGTTTAATGTGCGTGGTGCCTGGAGCTGCTTAAAGGCGAAACCTGGATTTAGAAACCGTTTCAATCTCATTTAGAATTTTTACTTTTTAATCACAGTTATTAATTAATACACATTTATTGAACATACACAATTTGAAAGCACCTCAGAACCGAAAGACGAAAAAATACGACGCCGAGCGGGACTTCAACCCGCATCCATCTAATTCCCGGCAATGTGCTTATCAATTATTGAGCCACGTGAGTCTTATTTAATTACCACGAAATTAACTACTAGCCATACAACCGAAGAGATTTACAAATTTCTCTTATATTGGCCACTGGGTTTTGTAGTTTGAATCAAGCTACCAATAATAGGTTTGATTTACTAACCAGCGTTAGAAAGCTCTCCGAGTTTTAGTCTTAACGTAGGTTTTCAGATCTTGTGAATTATTCGTTGAATAAAAATATAGTTCATTACTTACACATTGATTAGGTCATCACGGCTTATAGGATTGTATCCTGACTTACTCCAACAACGCTCTTCACCTATCCTGCATCCGAAGTGGCCACTTTCCAATTCGGTAACTGAACATACAGCAGGCATCGGTAACTACATCTAGCCGGCATTTTTGGCCTGCCTCTTCTGCACCTTACTGGATTGCTCGACATTACTCCCTACGCAGGTCCACTGTATTTCATAATATGGTGCATATGCACAATTGATTTGAATGCAACACACAAATTTCGTATAGACCGCAGAGATTAGCATTGTGTCTTTGTTTCCGATGATTTCCGTTCTTGATTGGCCCATATACCTATACGGTTGCGAATTAAAAAAAAAACATATTTAGGGGTCGGTAAATTCGTAGCATTAATGTTATAGTTTCCGAAGCTTGTGTGAGCATAAGCTTTACAAGACGTGAAAGTGCCGCGAGATAATAGATAGACGGAACTGAAAAAAACTCTTTACCTTCCAATACGTCATGATTTGGTAATTTCGTTTAGCGACGATCGTTTTTCTTTAATTGATTTCCTATATCATTATGTTTTTTCATGAGCTTTATTATTCGGGACTAAGGTGGAGGCCCATAATATTATGCTGTATTAGTACTTACCAACTACCCCTTAATACAGCTCCTGTACGTACAATATACAGTCAAAACATTTTAAAACATGTACTTATCTGTTCTATTTTTGGAGAATTGCTTATTTGTGTTTGGTGACACAAAAAATAACCAAGGTTGGACAATTCCTAATTTCGATTATTGAATCCGAGAACCAACCATAAAATGAATTGATTGTCATCGTACCTCTTCAAGTATCTCAACTTAAATAATATTATATAAGTAATATAAAGACTTGAAATACACAGATAAAACCAATGGTTTTTCATTGGTATCCTATCCTATCTTATATATTTATCGTAGGGTACCTACCTAATTTTGGTGAAAGTTTTGCCAGCTATGATAAAAATAATTACATGATAAAAAGAACTCTTTATATAAGTACCACGTTTTTAAATTTTCAACATTCATATTTCAATTTTCAAATAATCATATAAACTTGACAATTCTATGCATTAATAATTTTGGAAAAATAATCAACAAATCATTGTTTTGCTATTTTGCAAGAAACAAACAAATATAGAATACTGAAATGTCATTTTGAATTCCATAGTAACGCACGTATATATTAATAATTTAGTTGCTAGGACCACCCCCTTAGCAACCAATAATAGTGGATCGGATTACGGATTTCTTCCGAAATAACTTTTCATACAAAACAGAATTAACTGAAAATGAATTCAATTCTACTTGAAGATGGCTAAAAGTATTAAAAGAATGCATTGGCACCGTGTTCTGATAAGTACATTCTAAAAGTTTCAAATGTCTAGCTATTCGGGAAGTTAGTTAAAAATCGATTGCAAGATTTGTACTGGATAAACAACCACCGGACAAACAAGAATACGATCTAAGAAAAACGTGGTAATTAATAAGTTTTCCAATTGAAAATAAGGACATAACCACAAGATGTTAGGTAGGTATTTGGCATAAATATCAATGAATGGTTGATCTGTTTACAAAATTATGTTTACCAACCTTTTTCACGTCACCATACACTATTCAAATAATTATAAAATTTTCGTGGGACACTGAATATTTATTTTTCAAGACTCAGTGTTCGGACTACCTGTAACAGAGGGGTATAAATTATGACATTTTTGTGATAGCGACTATGCAATTTTTTGGGGTGAGTGAATTGGTAACCAAAATTCAAATGAATATTCCTTACTTTGAGACATTGAAAGATGGTGATTATAAACAATTGTGTTTATAATCGCCATCTTTGGCATTCTATTTTGAGGTTTTGTTATAATATAAAATATAAGACACGTATGACATACTGTGAGATTATTAATTTAATTACGTATGCAAAATTTAAATAGGTAAGCAGTGAAATTATTAAATTAAATGGAATAGGATGTAAGTTTACCAATTGCTGGCGGCCCATGTGTTGAGAAGCTGTGGACAAGTACTTATATCTATATATTTGATGCCTACATCACACCTGAGTCCTGTACGTTTCTAAGAAATAAATACTTATCAACTCAGGCGAAGATGTGTATACAACTGTATCTACTAAATTATTAGGACGCTCACGTACGATAATTGTATCTTAAATAAATTATTTTATGTTACTTAATCCCTTTTTTGTTTTAATTATATTAAAGGTAGTTAATAAGATTCTTACTTCAGTATATTAAAATAAGTTTTATTGGCACTTTTTTAATGTGTGATTTTCATCATATTTTACCAAATTTAAATTGAATAATTAGGTAGCACTTTAATGGTCATTATAAAGTTTTTTTTTCTGTGTGGTACACGCAATCATTTTTTATAACTTTCATTGTTGTTTACAGCACGAGTAAACACTTGTGTTTTTGTCAAATTTCAGTTTAACCATTAAAATATAGATGCGATAAATATATGCGTTTTTTAACATTTACATACACATTTTCCCGTTCATATTATTTGTGATTGTTGAAAGCCGATCGCCTATAGTAATTCAATTTGGAAAGCGCTTCAGAGAGTATAAGAGCTATTAGTTAAAGTTTGTCGCAATTAAGTACAGCGCATTTAGCATAGTGGTCTATGTGCATGGGCGCGAAACCCAAGAGATGCAGGTTGCGGGATGTCTTACATTTTTCAAAAAAGATTTTTTCTATTGGTTATAGTTAGGGCCCGGATTTATATGCTAGTGCATGTTTTGTTAGGGTGTATGCACAGCTATGAGAGTTGCACAGAAATCTATTTTGAAAGACATAGAATCCAAAAATAAAATTTTATTGTGCATATAAATGCATATTTGAGACGTTAGACCATATTTGAGATATTAGTGCATATTTAATAAATAAATGCATATTTTAGAGCTTTTGAATTTATAATTTCACTTGCACTTTTATTTAAAATTTGTCCAATCGCCTCTGTGGACGTTGAGAGGTCATTTTCCGCATATAAACAAAATACTGACAGATACCTATGCTGAAAAATTGAATGCCAGAGCGTAATATTGGAAAAATTATTGTAATTTTTTTTCGGGCAAAAAACAGAAAATAGTATTTAGGAATAAGGGTGTCGTTTTTGTTTTTTAAGTTATGTTTGGTTTACATTGCATTTATTATTCAATTATTTGTACTTGTGAAAAAACTGTATTTTGAAAACAACTGTAATTGATTAACTTTATATTACTTAATTGTTTGTGTTTTTTTGTTCTGCTATCGTATTATGTTGAAAAATTATTATATATATCAATGGCGAAGGGTGGAGGTAGACTTTACGATCTGACATACATAGTGCACATTAAACATTGTCAGTAAAACGTATTCGCTAATACTACCTACAATGTGTAGATGGCGTTTATGTCATAGTAGATAATAGTCGATAAATATTCGTTCATCTATAAAATATCTAAAATTGTGGAATTAAGTCATACTTAGGTACTTTTAGATATTTTATAGATAGAAGAATATTTTTTTATCGATTATGGGTTGGTTTTGCAGGGTTTAATTAATTAAAAAAAACTTATCAACACCAATTCTGTAATACGTATTCTTAAGGTGACGCATCAGTGAAACGCCAAATAATGTTCAACTGTACGCGCGACGAAAATTTGTACTTGCTTCGCATTCATTGAGAGAACGTGGAGTCGGACGCACGTCACTTTGCTGCGTGATGGCGACGGGCCAATTAATTCTAAAATCGTGTAAAGATGACTAAAAACTTTACCCATTTACTTTAAAAAGCAAACATGTCAATGAATATATTATTATTGATACTAATAGAATAATAAACAGAACATAAAATGGACGTATGTTGGATTTATATGAGAAATAATATTTCGTTTGACAGGCGTCATTTTCACCCGCGACCCGCAATCCGCACATCGCCTAGCAACGATCTTTTTAGACGGTGCCTCAACTAATGCATGGCCTTAAATCAATGAAAACAAATAAGTATGACTGCCAAAGTTTAGTGTGCATTATTTTATGTCGAATCTTAACAGCGTAACTCCACCCCTCGCCACTGGATATTATAAAGGGTTTTAACTACATGGCACAATTTCTGCCATAATAAATATGTAATGGATACAAATATTTTCTGTCATAAACTGTTTTCGTAAAATTTGCCAGACACGGTGAAAAACAGCTTAAATTAATATAATATTCTTACTCTATGATGAATAGTACATGTGTGAGTGCTGGCTAACTACGTGATATGCTTTCCAACATGTTAACGGCATCCGCCTATGTGAAATAATATTGGCCGCTGCACCAACATAAAATCAGAAGGGCCGGAACGATGGCGGGAGTCCCCGGGTGACCCAGTAAGTGAGGGGCCGAGGGGACCTTGGCCCATTTCCCGCGCGATTCGAGCGGTCCCTGTGCCGTTTCGCGCGAAAACTTCCGGGAAACTCGAGAGTTACTCGCTATTCACCTGTCCTAAGATAAACCTATAGCGGAAATAGCATTGTAGCAGGGAAAGCAACTTAGACAGGAGGATGCGTTGGTTCGAATACGATGATGAAAGCCTTCTGTAGAAGACAAGAGCGTATGTAATAAAATATTATTAGATATGAATCAATATCCTAATTTTATAATATGATTTCACTGTAAGTCAATAACTCACCGAATTCCCAACAGTAATAAGGGATGTTTTTCTATGAATAAATAAAGGATACCTCTTAAGCCTCAATAATATTGAGCTACTTTACAAGCTGCTTGTTGGCGAATTTACAATCTGCTTGTAAACTCGCCCAGTGTCATCGTCGAATAAGCTAACAAGCCGATTTAAAAAAAAAATAATAACCATGCCCTTGCTTTTTCGTACAAGGTGGTTGGGTGAGTTGTTGCATTGATGTGGGGCTAATTAGGTTCCTCCATTTATATCATTAATTTTCTTTATGGCCAGGATTAAATATTTTGTGTAGTGTTCTTGTGTTGTTCTATTGCTTAGTGCTTCGTGAGGCTATTGGAGGTCGATTTCATGATTATGCTGTCTACATCGAGTCCTGAGAGTCCATCGCTCCCTTTCTAGTATAGGGCAGTCGTTGATGACATGCCACACAGTTTGAGATGTGTTGCCGTCACATGGACAACAGTCATCATCCCTCAATTTTAATCTTTTATATAAGCTCGCACCGCTCCGTGGCCTGTTGGTATCTGTGTGAGTTCGTGTGATATTTTCAAGTTCCTGGCAAGAGTGATGGCAGAGTTTATGTTTGGAATAAATTTCTGCGTTATTGATCCTGTGGCAGATGTTGTGTATCTGTGGTTCCATAGCTCTATTGTGTCTTTGTTTAGTTTTTGTTTTGCGTAACTTAGAGGGAAGTGTGTGTAGGTTGAAGGCCTTTTATCTGTTGTGGCTTGTTTAGCGTATTTATCAGCTTCCTCGTTTCCGGTTATCCCTCTGTGACTTCTTATCCAGAAGAATCTAGGGTTTGTTCCTATCATTCGAAGCTGTGTTGATAGTGCTAAAATGTCTCTTACTAGTGGATGTGTGGATGATGGGTTTTGGAGAGCTACCAGACTGGATTGGCTATATGAGAATATGTTAACATAGTCGTATCCGTGGAACTGTAATCTTTTCCTTGTCCACTCGAGAGATTCTCCGCTAGCAAATATTTCTGCTTGGAAAACAGTGCAGTAGAAGAAAACAATCTACCGAGAAAAGTTGAAAGCCGGTTAACTTTACACGCTAGACGCTGGCGTGTGGGCCGACTGCGTCTGCGCAGTAGAGCGATAGTAGCGACCTCCCGGTAAAAAAACGAACTACTCAATACGTCCTGTCAAAATAGTACCAAAAATGACGGTTTCAAATCGCTAGCTTGTTGGCTTCTGAGCAAGTGGAAAGTTTTGTGTGTCATCATCACAATCGCACTAGCTGACACGCCCGCTTTTAAATTCGCCAACAAGCAGCTTGTCAGCTCAATGTCATTGAGGATTTAGATTAAGTACCGATTATAGATTGGCTTATGATCTTTTGTGTATCATCTATTGATTAGGTGACTCTCCCCTAATCTTAGTCCGTGTGAACATACCTATTGCAAGTCGCATGTACCTACTTACAACAAATGTCTATTCAGTATGCAATACAATATATATTGAGCATCTAGCCTTCTAGCCAACAGTGGCGAAGGGTGGAGGTAGGCTGTTAAGATCCGCCATAAATAGTGCAAACTGAATATCGTCAGTCATACATACTTGTTTTCATTGAAATAAGACTACATTTTACAGATGGTGTGGGTTAGTTTTTAAAATTCAATTAAACCTTGCGAAACCAAGCCATAATAGATAATAGTCAAAAATACTCGTATATCTATAAAATATCTAAAATTATGCAATTAAATCATACATAAATTTGGATATTTTATAGATAGAATAATAATTTTTGTCTATTATAGTTTGGTTTAGGCATAGCTTGATGAATTAAAAAAATGAACCGACATTATGTGTAATACGTATTCTTAATCTAACGAAAACAAATAAGTAAGAATGAAAAAATGTGCAAAATTTTGTCATATCGCCTAAAATATACCAATACTATTATGGTTTGGAAAGACAGGGCTTAATTGATTTTTAAAACCCAACCAATACCATCTGTAAATTTTAGTCTTATTTCAATAAAAACATATACATTTGACTGAACAGGTTAATGTGCACTATTTATGGCGGTTCTTAACAGCCTACCTCCACCCTTCGCCACTGCGTAGCTAATATAATGGGACTCTTGTTTCAGATCTCATACTGTTAAGTCATGTATGTTAAATACCTGTTTATAGATACAATTGTCTAATAATGTAATAAATGAATCCAACAAAGTATTTTATTAAGATCAAATCGTTAATTACTAATTTTGGACTAATTGTAGCAGCCTGGGCAAACCGTATTATAACACGTAAAAATATATGAAAGTGAAGTTGATAAAAAATACTAGATACTAAGACTTACGATTAAATTGCAGATGGCATTGTAGTAATCTTCATACTATTATCGCCCACATCTCTCAAAACCGTAAGCATTTCAACACGCAAACAGTCAATTCTATACATTATTATAAATGTCCAGATTATTGCGAGATAAATTTGTTATGAACGGATGGTATGGTTCATGTCAATGCGGGTACTGAATAGTGAGTTATGATGGCAATGCTAGTTATTGATTGTCTTCGAATACAATTTGGTAACTTGTTCGCAGTAAATGGTAAATGAAAATTTTGTTTAAATTAATTAATGTATTACCATTTTACAACAATTATCATTTTATACAGTTTTCCATATTGCATTCGTAGAATGAACCAGCACTCCGATCGAAATTTGCCGCTTCGAAGCCATAGTCGACCTTGGGTTTATTTATATCACGATATTCGATAGTTATAGCATGAAACAAGGCGTAGTCGGAGGGTCGCCAAGCTAGAGAAAACGATGAAATATTGTTGACGTAAGCACAGTCACATAATAATCACATTGGGCTTGTCTAATTGAAAAAAAATGCATTTACGAATATTCATTGTTGGATTGTTCCACTATAATTAACAGTAGCGAAACTGAATTATTTTGACCATGTTGTCATCATGGCGTGCTCGGTGCTAGTGTCTGCGATTTTGCGTTTGTCGCTGTTTAGCAATTCCCTCCCTCCACACGTGTAAACTGTAAATGAGTGAGTCATTTTTTCTACTGCAAAGCAATTTTAAAAGCTTTCAACGGAAGTAATTATTGATTGAAGGGATCGAAGTATATACTATAATTATTATTGGCATGGTCTAAAAAGATCGTAACTATGCGACGCGCGGATTGTGCAAATGACGCGTGCCGAACAAAACATAATTTGTTATATTAGTATCTAATAATAATAATATATTCATTGACGTGTTTTCTTTTTCGAGTACATGCGTAACGTTTTTGATATAAGAATATATTCCTCCGACGCCATCACAAAACAAATTGATGTGCTCACACCTCGACTACCGCTCTCCGATTGGCGACGAGTGAGAAATTTCGTCCCACCTATTGTTGAAAATTATTTGCCGTTTCACTTATGTATGCTCTTAATAATTGTAGAGCACTAAGTTTAGTTAATCGACTTCAATGTTAACTATGCGATTATAAATTCTACAAAATAGCTGTCGACTAATAATACAAAATATATAATTTAATATACATAATGTATAAGTTTTATCATTCTGTAAAGGTTTGGTTCTCAAATGATACATGTTTCGCATGCTAAGAAAAATAATTATATTTCTTCGTGTTTATTAGTATAAAAAGTGTAGTAAGAGGGGTGAACGTCTTGTCAAAACACGGTGCTATCAAAATAATAACTTTTTTTATACAGGAAGTAGTTCATGGGACTTAATATAATATAAGAAATAAAATTTTTATAATTTTTCATACCGGTTGAATCCATTTTACGTATAAATTATGTATGTAGAGTTGTAAAAACTGCTCCTAAGTATTTTTTACTAATACCTACGTTATATTTTTTATATCACTTGTAATTTTTAATTCCTACTCACTCCTTTAATTATTGTTCTTGCCGCTAATTATTTAGTTCTTCCGTAATTTGACATTTTAAATATTTCCTATGTCGAATTATCAATCGAGTGTCTACTTACCTAGTGCTTCTTATCATATTATGCCTCCTATTATGTTAATAGCCTTCCATAAACAGGTTTGTTCAAGGTGATTTTGAAAGGTTCCGAGTAATCTTTGCATGGCTGACATTGTTAAAAGATAAAACACACGTATGAATCCATGAATCTAATATTCAAGTGCTTACTTGACAAATTTTGGTACTGGGGGAATCTTGCCTTCCTCTACTCGCTATCCCCATTCGGATCTATTAATTCGTCGGAACTTCCTCCAATCAGATTGCTTGAATATTCTGGATTACGCCATTCAACTACCGCGACCTTGGCCTTCCAACACTCATCTGACGAGACGGTTCGGCAGCAAAAAGTTTTCGGTGGTCGTTCCATGTCTATAGTTTCGACTTGCGCAGCCCACTTTATTTTAATGCTTTGGATTATATTGGGTTTAGCAAATTCCTTGTAAACTACATAATTCTATCGCATGTGCCGCGCTTGATCTTCATTCTTCATCTTTATAACGTCACATTGATTCATTTTTTAAATTTTATTTATTTATTTAAAAAAGACACCTTGAGCACATGACAAATTATTAATTCCAGGCGTTCACAACATGACATTTAGAATAAAAAGTACAGGCAAATCAAATTAATAGAAAAAAAAACTAACCAAAAAATAATTTTACTTAAAAACCTACAAAAGAAATAAAATATAAAACAAAAATAATTCAAGAAAATACAAATTAAACAAAACAGAATTATTAAATTTTAATGATGATTCTGTTAAATTACTTCCACAGTTTGTATTATCATTTTGTAATCATGAACTGTTTTGTGTAAATGTAAGTTCATTTTGATTCAATTAGGTAATTAATTAATTCTTAATTCTTTCTATGCCGCAATTAGTTAATTGATAGTAATTAACATAAGAATTGGTGTAATTAGGGCGTCCAAAGACGCTTTGGGCGTTTAACCGGTTAATTTTTAATACGTTTACATATTTTTTTTACTTTTCCCCTATGTCATCTTGTGAACGTCTTGAATTTATAATTATTTATCAAGTTCACTATCGTAAAAATAAATAAATTTAAGTAAATTTGAATTAGTTCATGAGAAAAAAAATATTTTAACTGTAAGAGCGGAATGCAGAAACATTTGTCATAACTAAAATTTCCTTAGCAGAAAACACTATGCAGAAACACTGTCCTTAGTTAAGATCATTTCTATTGAAAATAATACCATATTTAAAAATTCTCGTTAGGTAAATTAGGTAAATTATTTTATAATTGTTAAACGATGACAAAAATATGACAACTGCATTTTATAAATGCAATAACTATAAATACATATTAATATTTAATTATAATACTCTTATGTTTCCGTTATAAGTCATTATACGTGATTCCAACAGGCACCACAAGATTTTTTTTTAACATGGTAACACTAGCGTCTAGTGTCATTCTTCATCTGGTATTTTGTATTTCTGCGGGCTGGCGTATAAAAATAAAATAATATTCTGCAAGTACATGCCAAACGAATTAACACTATCAATATCCATATTGAGATACATTGTTAAATGAATTTGAGTGTATGGACTGTGTTATAGACATGCGAATTTATTTTGACAGCAGCTGTCAGTGGTAAATGGTAATACAGAAGGGGGCGTGTTCATAACAAAAGTAGTCTATGGTTAAGGATTCCTTAACTCTATACTCAGGATTGTCTATAGTTAAGTCATGCTTTTCGGCGACTTATCCTTAGGAACGAAATCTTAGATTATGCATTCCGCTCTAAGTATCTACCATTTTATGCCTAAGTTCAATTGGCATAAATGTCTTGTTTTTTCATTCACATCCCTAATATTACAATCAAATTCAAAAATATTTTAGCCACTCTTATAAGAAAACGTTATAAATGAGATAAAACTATTTAAAATTAGTGTGAAAATAAATGTACGTATCAGTTTCACATATAACTAAAATACTGCTTGGAAACGTAGTAAAAAAAAAAGAACAATTCGATTTATGTGATTTAAAATAAGTTTCGATTTACTTAATTCGTATGTATGTAGGTATTTATGATATCTTTTTATCAAGTTTTACAGATACCCACATCGTAGCAATATTTTTAATGGAAATACAGATGGTTTTAATTTCACGATTGATCGTATCAATAATCATAATGTTGTTTACCTTTTATAATCTTATACTCGTATCAATATTTTACTTACTCCCGACATTATTGTGTATCTATTCATTTTAATACCAAGCATATTTTTTGTGTTTGAATAATATCCTAGTCTAGAGTGTACTGTACCGTAAAGTTGTATTCGTGAATAGCCGAGCCATGTTGAATTTGATGCCGTTTGCCTTGAAATCTTGCGCAGAGTGACTCTCCTAACACTAAATGCACCCGGTTTTACTAAGCTGGCTTGCGAATATTAAGGCGATACTTCAGTGAAACGGCAAATAATTTTCAACTATAGGCGCGACGAAATTTGGACTCGCTGGCACTTGGAGAGCGAACGTCGAGGTGTGAATACGTCAATTTGTTTCGTGATGGCGACGGGGGTATTAATTCTTAAATCGTGTAAAGATGACTAAAAACGTTACCCATTTACTTTAAAAAGAAAACATGTCAATGAATATATTATTGTTACTAATATAACAATAAACAGAACATTGAATGGACGCTTGTTGGATTTATATGACAAATTATATTTCGTTCGGCATGCGTCATTTGCACCCGCGACCCGCAATCCGCGCATCGCCAGCCACGATCTTTTTAGACCATGCTTCAACTGAGGTATAGCCGTATTCAATACTTTTAACATGGCATGTTGTATTGGCTTTATTAAAATTAATCCTGTAAGTCTAATTTTACGTTCCATGACATGTAACGTTGTTTGTCGTCGTTGTTTTTTATATCAACTAATTTATATATTCAATCGATTCAATCCCATGTCCCAATTCTATTTATACATACATACTCCGTTTAACGCATGCGGCCCACGCACTCCTAAAACGCACATCTGACTCATTGAACCATCCATATGTAATCGCCGCGTGTCACTTCTCGCGCGCTTCACATTTGAAATATTTTGCAGAAGAGTTTTTTGAAACAGCCTACTTCAGTTGTTTATTATTTATATGGACATGTGTATGCACATTTTTTTCATCAATAATCCTACTAAAATATGATGCGTACATTTATCCATAAAGATAATGCATAATTTCAGTAAGTTGTTTAAAAAAACTCCTCAGAAATTTCAAATGTTAGAATAGGTTAGAGTTGTTCACCAGTAGATATAGTGGTATTTACTTAAAGTCAATACATAAAACAATGTAATTATATTCAATCTTCTGAGTACCTATTTGGTCTGAAAAGATTGCATCATCGATCATACACGAGTATATGGTAGATTGTACTTACCATTTTTTTTAATATAAAACAATAGTTGGAGGGTGCTATTCAACGTTAGAACTGCCTACTTACTACTATGTTATCATGTGTTTATACACCAGTTTTGCTACTAAAAAATAAGTATTATGTCCGTCGACTCCGAAAGTGTTAAATAGAACAGGTTTCGTCTGCCGCGATTCCATCTGCATCAAAACAATAAAGCTTCAGAATTCGTTCGCTTGTTTTTCAGCGTCTTTTTGCCGATTTTTTTTCTCTATACAGACAGCTAAGTATTTGGCAATTTAGTCTAGCAATTTCGAATGAGATTAGTTTTTGCCGCGTTTAGAATTTTAAATGAATAATTCCTGCCTCGCTAAAAAAGTTGTTTCCGAAGTGATTAACTATGTTTTTAGTTGGTATGTTTTATTGGATGCTAATTGAACACTTTATCGGTTATAATCAATTTGTGTGGTGTATATTTCTTTAATAATACACCTGTTAACACAATGGCTTTTTCTACCTATTAACTAATTAAATAATTACTATCTTGGATAGGTACCACGGTTGTAATCTTGTAATCAAATATGGGGATGTTTATTATTATTTATTATATTATTACAATGACATACGAAATCAATGAAACTTTGCAATATCACTGACGATTAGGGATTCCAATCCGGGATCCCGAGCTATTTTCGATACCTATGAATCCCGGGATTGATAAACATAATCCCAAAACTTTAGGGATTGATTTTTTTATCATTTTTTATGGAAAATAAAATAAAAACGAAAATATAACGGAAAAAATACTTTTAATAACAAATAACTACATTAGAAATAAACTGAGTTTGAATGAAGTTTGATTTATACCCATAAGTATGTAAGTTGCCGATTCATTTTATTTTTTCACATAAATTAATAAAAATGAGAAAGATTGGAAAAAACAATACTTCGCACTATTTACAATGTAATTCCACCATGATCTCACGTTTTTACGGCGGTTTCATATTTGGCTGACTAATTGGATTTATGAAGCGGAAAGGCCATAAGTACACCATGATTTACTATACTATTTTAAATCTCGCTAACCCATCCATTAAGTCTTTACTATCAGAAACAGCAATCTCATATTAAATTCACATTATTATTTATATTACAATATTATTTACTCCATTAAATTTATGTATTTCCAAGATTGAAAGTATACAATATTAACAAATCTTAAATAGTATAAATTATACTAGATTTATTTTTGACTGATTTGACTGACATAATATATAGATTTATAAATATTTCTTGATTATTATTTGCCATTTACTTTGTTGGTGATTCTAGTAATAGCTAACATAATATGAAGTGAATAACGAGTATATTAACTGAAATATACCATATTTAAGAAACTCTGTAACATGCTTTGACATCACAGAACGAAAATGGTTAGGTAAAGTAGTTTCGATGAATTTTTAACATATCAATACTCGCTATTAGCACTAAACAATCGCTTGGTAAGGAGCAATGTTCCCTGTAAGGTGTGCTTTTTCCTTTGGCAGATTTTAGTTTAGTACCGCACCGTGTGACGGCCCGTCACTGACGGATGACACCAACCCTAGTTACGCCACTACTCAGATGCTTTGATAATCCGCACACACAATAGAAAAAAATAGAGGGAGCGTTGGTAAGGAGTCTTCGTCATTGACTAACCAACGTACCTACACGACATTATTTTTTCTATGGCAACCGATTCAACTACACTAAAACATTGAGAAACCACCACAAGTGTCCCCGAAGGAAATAGGTATGGTCACAGTAACTTACTAGCTCTATCATATTCGTAAAAAATAGACAGGTAACTGCACATAAGAGGTTTTAATATAAGAGAGTGAGTGATCATCTGAACGTTTAAAAATCTGAGCATCCGCTGTATGTCTGACATGTAACAGATTGTCAATTCACAGAAACACGACAGGTGAGTCCTCTACCAACATACATTTTATGAAATAGGTACCTATCTTAGTATAGGTAAACCATTCTACAGTGATACCATCATCGGGACAGCAAAAGTGATTCGCAGTTTGTTGTATTTTGTATTGCTTGCTCACATTGAAGCAATTAGTAAATTATGCCAATGCACATGTGACTCACCCATGTTGTCACTATAGAATGATACCATAGTCATACGTATTTGTTTTTATTGAATTAAGACTACAGTTTACAGAGTGTGTTGGTTGGTTTTTAAAAATCAATTAAACCCTGCCTAACCAAACCATAATAGTTTTGGTATAGGTACTTTAGGGCCTTTAGGCGATACGATAAAATTGTGCACACTTTTTCATTCATACTCATTTGTTTTTGTTGGATTAAGAATACATAATATTACACATATTGTTGGTTCGTTTTTATAAATTCATTAAGCCCTGCCTAACCAAACTATTATAGATAAACAAATATTATTCTATCTATAAAATATCCATAGTATGTATGATTTAATTGCATAGTTTTAGATATTCTATAGATATCTATACGAGTATTTTTTACTATTATCTATTGTGGCTTGGTTTCTGCGGGGTTTAATTGAATTTTAAAAAACTTACTAACACCATCTGTAAATTTGTAGTCTTAGTTCAATGAAAACACATACTTATGACTAACAAAGTTTAGTGTGCACTATTTACTCCTACAATGGCCGCGCGGCTTAAGCTTCGGACTATAGCGTCGTGGGTCCCAGGTTCGAATCCCGGGTCTGGCAAGTACACATATTGTTTTTCAATTTGTGCATGAGTCAAAGTATGGACCTAATAGGTTGAGCAAGTGGCTGACATCCATTTCTCGTAAAAACAAAATTTGTTAATACAAACCTCCTCTCCGTGGAGGCCCATATGATCCTATTAGGATCGGACATGGTCGAAAGAAAAGAAGAAATTAATGGCGGATCTTAACAGCTTACCTCCACCCTTCGCCACTGACATTTAAATAGGAATATCATGAGAAGATTGGTGAGGAAATTTTATTCGGCATCTAACTAAGTAGGTACACAATAATTACTAATATTATTTTATATGTTATGTTTGTTCTTTGTTTACAAATGAAGTATTACAAAGAATTTATTGAGTTTATTTATTCCCATATCTCTATCGATTGAAATAAAACACAATAATATGTAGTAGGAGGTGTGTAGGTACTTAAACCATATAATTTATTAACAATTTATCCGCTTAAATGTACACTGTCTTCTAAAAATACATTGTAAGTTGGTAAATATAAATATTACAACGAAATCCATCAATCAAATACGTATTAATATTAAATTTATCTAAAAACCGATGATAAATGAACCACTGATTATTTATTCTATTGTGAATATAATGTTTTTTTCTATTGTGATCGTATCGTTTGTCTTGTTCATGTTTTACAACACTTCTGAGTTTAACCCTTTTTCCACCAATGTATCATTCTCCTGTACAATGCGATGAAGACTCAGTACTGCACGGTTATTTTAACTTTTATATTGACTTTTTACCTCAATAGTTAAGTACCTATGTAGTAGGTTCTGTGACACCCCCGTATGGTCCCCATTTGGAGATGTCTTTGTGTATCTTGAGAGGCCCGAATCGGTATCGAAGCCAACAAATAATAACGGCTGATTGCGAAAATAATTAAATAATGTTTAATATCTGTCTAATAAATATCTGACCGGCAACATTGTCAAAAAAAAATACGTATAGCAACGCCGCATTTTGTGCACAGCTCGCAAGTGTGACGGTTTTTTTTGGCGGGGAGAAGCTTCTTTGACAGCACGCAGAAAGCACTGCAGCCCGATTTCCTAACTATCGTCTCGTGTGGCACCAGACGACATGACGTAATTGTGACGTCAGCCAATACACGCTCGAGCGGGCGGCATGTATTGGCTGACGTCACAATTACGTCATGTCGTCTGGTGCCACACGAGACGATAGTTAGGAAATCGGGCCCCCTGTTCGCTCGCGCAACACACATTTCGTACGGGAAAAATAAATTATATAAAATGTAGTAATCTAGTATATATTAACCCCAAATAAACTCGTCGTTTCCGAAACAATTCCGGTGTGTTAATTATCCACCTTCACATCCCAAATGCAGACGATAAACCAGATACTAAAAATAAAAATGACAGTTTGTTTTCACATTCAAAATGGAGGGAAGTGATAGTTCCTACTACAGACAATAGAAATTTATTTATTTGTTTTATTTAAATTAAACGTAGCACTAACAAATAGTGACATACATATATAAGTATATGTTTTCAATTGATGTATCGATTATTACGACTGTAAATTGCCCACTTCAAATGGATGAAAACTGGTCGTGACGTGTTAATATAATACACCATATCCGCATTTCCTTAGCAAATGTCAACCTCCGTAGAAATCGCTTGCAAACACAACTTACCATTGTCGTCAGAATGCAATGGGACGTTCGCTAGACGCGCGACTTGATAATGCATTTATAGATATGTAGGTAGGTAGGTTATGCATATGGGAATGCCTTACGCCTTAGGCCCTTAGGGATTAGGCCTCAGGGTATGGAATGACTCAGTTTCGCGAAAACAATTCACAATGTCCTATATGAAAGTAAATCAATTGTTTTAAACTAAGGCCCGTTTCAGACGGGACACCGGTGTCGCACTCGTATATAATAAGGAGGTCTTTGTATTCGAATAACAGGGCCTTTGTATTATGTTCATGAACGCCCCGAGCTAATGATTAGTAATTAGTAAATTCTGACTCAATTGGTGAGTTATGCATAGTTTACTTCCCTCCAGTTGTATTCCGTTTGTCCCACCGTCATTCGATTTATTCATGTTATTAAGATTGTCCCGGCATTGAATATCAAACCTGCGACTTCCTGTTACGTGTCGTTGCGTCTAGTCGGTCGTGTGGGTGAGGTAGTCCATATCAGTTGGTTTTTCAATTGGCACTGTTTGTGTTTCTACGTCATAGAAAAACAAGTAATTTTTCCAATACTTCGACGATTCACGATAACATCAATAGATATTAAACAATTTTCCGAATTGATAGGTGTGTGATTAAAACGAGCAGTCAACGATACTCAGTATTTTTGGTATCTCTAACGTTTTACCAATAACATTATGCTGTTTTATTTCATATGTCAATAATATTATTTGTTTGCAAACTTGAGATAAGATAACATGTATACATATTAGTAACTACCTACTTACTTAAATTTTAAAGTTTATGCCACCCGATTTCCCCACGTCATAATGATTTTGAATCTTATTGTTAATTGTTTATTAACACAATGTGTATTTACTTTAAATTTGGTGAAATCCAACCTGTAAATTATCCAAAACGGGTTATTGTGTGTTTGATTTACATTTTACAACATTTGTATTGATTTTTGTTGTTTGAAAATAAGTACATATGTTTATTATTAGTCATATTACTTACTTATTTTTCAATGAAAGCTACGCTTTTAACGAAATACATAGGTACACAATATATTAACTTGATTGTGGTGAATGGTGTGTCCAATTTGAAGTGAAGTGAACTCAGAAATAATAGAAACTGAAAAACCTAACGGGTAAGGAGAAGCAGGCAACCGATCTCGAGTGCGGAAGAATACGGGATAAACTTAAAAGACGTGTCAAGAATTATTATTATAAGTCATACGTCGAATACTGACAACTGCTCCCAATTTATGCATTGACGCGTGGTTCATTTTCGTAAGACACTCACATATTCCTGTGTCAAAATGTAGTGTATTGGAATATCTATCGATATCGAATAACTATCGGAATTCTATTTATTCTGTTCTGTAGTCGAACATGAAGAATTGTGGTTAGGTATACTGGTGATCGACCTCTGACCAATGGGTAAACTTTGTAGGAAATATATTTATGTCGTTATGATGCCCTATCTATTATCATTATACTAATTATAATTATAATATGTAGATAGAATATTGTTTGATTGTATTATTTTGATTTTTGAATGTCTACATTCTAAAATTTCGAATGAAGCCATATTTTGTTTCTTCGGATACTTTCCGTAAATTTACTTGTAAAAGTACTGTACATTTACAGTTTAATTTAATCTTAATCTGAATGTGTCATAATACTTCATTTTAACACACTTTCTGTACCTACGACACAAATTTTATCCTGTTCGGCCATTAGTGCCGAATGCGGTTGCCTTTTTATGTATTTATTCCCCTTCTACATCCCACGCAGGTAACCGCGCCGACCGTCTTCTACATTTGCTACTACGGAAGGGTAGACAGACATCCGAGCGGGGGGTCGAACACACTGTTCAATGGTTCATGTAGGCGCAGACCAGATGTTGTGGAAATCAGATGTTATATGGTAAATCGTTAAAAAAACATGTTTAATTCGCGCGCAAATGGTCTAGTTCAGGGGTACCCAACCCAAATCGTTTGGTGAGCCAAAAAAATAATATATTACTGAGCTTTTAGGTGGGCCATACATATAAAAAAACAGAACTTCTTCAAAATATTTTATTACTTTATAATTATTAATGTGACACTGTCTTGTTGTACTTATATTGTTTTAAATCTTTTTCATATCGACTGGTAATTTAGCCGACGCGCATCGCAGTTGATTTGTCGTGCTTTCATCTAGCAACCTGCTGGGACACTTCGTTTTTATTACATTTATTTTCAAAAAGAACGATTCGCAGCGGTATGTAGTCCCAAATGCTGCTGTAATGCGCATTGCCAGTCGTTTTAATTTTGGAAATTCATCTTCGAGGATATATTTCTGATAAAACTCAGGCTTATTCCTTTTGAACGTGCACTTTACTTGCACACGCTCGTCGAGTGTGTGGACCCGGCATAAGCATAAAAACAGGTACTAGTACGCAGCACAATAAATAGTTCTAATTTCACAACAAAAATAATATAAATGTGGTCAATTTACGAGAACGATTTTTTTATTGTATGAATACGAAAATGCAAAATATAGAGAGCTGAAAACTTGGGCCGCATTTGGTCTATGGGCCCCGGGTTTGACATGCATGGTCTATTTGTTCACGGACGACTTCATAGTATGCCCACAAGCTTATTATAGGTAGGTACATATACAATTAGTGAAATATTGCGTACACGGTCAATAATACATCGTATATGTATCCACGGACTTGATTTCGGTAGATGATTGATCGATGGAATAATATTATTGAGTTAGTTATTTTTTAATACATTTTGTGCGTACATGCCTATTTCGCTAAATTATCGAAAATTTCCGCACGACAACATTACCCACGTGCAATTTCTCGATCTGATCAATTTCACTTAATGATGCTCTAGCATTATTTACTAGTTGAATTGAACACCTGTTTGTAATATCGCGATCGTTGAAGGTGTTCTATCATAATTTTGAGACTACAGTTTTATTCATTTGTAAACGGAATATCCGGGTCTGGACCGAAAGTGAAACAGGCGTAAGCGATGGTGCCCACAGAACGCGTCGGGCGCCGCACTCGCGCAAAATTTCTACAAGTGGCGCATAAATCATTGAAAATACAACGTAATCAAATACGCCAGCGCCCACTGGATATGGCGACGCATTATACGCGCGCGCCGCATGAATCATCGTTTTTTCGCGAATCACCGCTTCTCGGCGATACGAATGAAAGAAAATACAATGAGTCCATTCATTGAACACAGCGAGCAAAAACATGCTGCGCGAGGCATCGTCGATCGACGGGCGGAAAGCAATTATTTAATTACAGAGAAGTCATTGTTTTATTTTATTGCGTGTTCAGTTTATCGCTGGTTGAATAATGTCATCGTAAATTTTAATTACAAGCCCGAAATAATATAATATTTTTATTGCTTTGTTATGAGAGGCGCTGTAATAATATTTATTTTGTGCTGCTTGGGCCGCTTATAACATAGGTGAAGGGTAATGCGCGGGAAGAGACGTGTGATTATGGTTATGAATAAACACTGCATTCGCCGACTTCGCGCGCCCGACGCGTCTGTGGGCACCATCGCTAAAAGTCAGCCGATCGATTGTCTGTCAATATTATTAGCTTGCTTAATATGTCACGTAAAGCATACATCGTCGGGCCATTTGCGGAACGTGTACATAAGCTCTTCTTTAGCATTTTATCACTCTACAAGAAGGCATAGTTATTATTATTTGTAGGTATGATAGAAGAGCTTATCTATGTCTGAATTTGAGTAAAAACACTATTATATTATTATAACTAATTTAGTATCTACGTATAAAATTTAAAACAAGAAAATAAAATAAACGCAAGTCGATCTACAATAATTTTATTGTTAGTACGTATGTATATGTATGTTTTTTGTCTACATCTCCGTCTCTTCTCTGATGAAAATTTCGACTAGTCACTAGCTTAATATGCCACTCATTTTCTTATCCATCCGTAGGTGTGTGTTCGTGTCATATGATAGCATGCTTTAAAAATGTCTTTCGGTTGTACCCAGAGCAAGAACAGATTCTTCTGGCATTGTCACGACGAAATCACTTTGCAACGGTGTTAGTGTCATTTGAAAGTAACGAACCAACACCTAAAGGAGTCGCCTGCACTGCCAGAAGAATCTGACACCATGACACCATTCTATCTACCTATATACCGTTCAGCTCTGTTGGTGGAAATTCTTGGGATCCCTTACTATATGATACCCAAAACTCACCATACGCACATAATATACGTATTATAATATAGTACCTGGTGTTTTTTTGTTCAAGATAAGTTTGGTTGCCTTAAATACCCATAACAATGGCTTTGAAACATTGTTATTTTTGTTACTTCTACTTTAATTGAGTCATTTACGTTGACAACCGTTTCCGCCCATAAACCCACCCATCTTCGTAACGGTAGACTATTTCTGAAGATGGGTTAATAGCCCGAAACGGCTGTCATCGTAAATGACTCAATTAAAGTACTTGGAATTAAAAAAAATAACTTTGTTTCAAAAGCATTATAATGGAGTTAATTAGTAAATGCCAGTTAAACTAATATCTATATCAACCTTGGACTCCAGTTGAATGATCTTATCATTTAATTCGGTAAAACTAGAAATGAAAATACACAAAACCTCAGAGTCAAAATTTGTCACAACACAAACGACACTCCATATTATAATAAATGAAAAAACTGATCCTAAGTTTTGTTTGTGAACGATTCATAAAAATACAGCATTCCTTGCATTGTCTCAATTCACGTGATAATTGATTAGTGATTACATTTACACTGTAAAAATTCCCACTGTCCGTTCGTACTGTATCGAGAGCAAATCGGTTTCGTAATGCAAAATTACAATTCCCATCAGACCAATTACACCGATAAATCCACTCACCTGTGGATAACCGCCTTGTTAAAAGTAACGACATTAAAGAGTGAATGGTCACGTGGTGTCGATCAGATGATGACGTGACGTCACCGTGACGTCACCGTGCCCCGCAACCTCCGGTCCTTTGACCTCATCTAGCTATCTCCGTCGTGGACCAGTTATGCTGAACGCGCGGCATTTGGGTCTACGTGGCCGTGAAATTAGTCAGATTACAATAATCGCTCACGATGCCAAGGCAAACGACAATAATTACTTTATATTCCAGCCATTTTTATTTTTGGCTACTTACGTAATAATATTATATCATACCAGGAACAACATAATGACTTTTTAAAATTCTTTAGTAGATAATTATATATTTATGAGAGATGCCATTGAGATTTGATAGGAAATAACTTAGAAGATAGGCCGATAGGGGAATGGGATATTGTGGCGATGCCAGCACACTGAACGATCGCTTTGGCCAGTTTTCCAGAAGTTGCTCAATTGATATTAACATACATATCTTTGATTGGCACATACCTTTAATATAACTGCATTTTTCCCTGCTCTTACGTAGTATAGTTTCTAATCCCGATATTCTGGTAAATTCGAATTTTTATGCACCCGTCAATTACATGCGTGGTCGCAGCACCTATCTCGGGTGAAAGCTGTTTCCTCATGTCAGGCTCACCAGGCACTAATAGTGGTAATAGGTAGAGGGCTGTGCGGCTGGTCAATGCACTCCCTAGAGATGTAGACATTTTTAGCGATGCATTAATAATTTTTTTGTTTCGTTTTTTTCTCTACCTGGTATTTTCTCGAGTTGATTTGTTTGTACTTTTTATTCTAAATGTCATGTTGTGAACGTCTTGAATTAATAATTTGTTGTGTGCTCTACGTGTCTTTTTTAAAATAAATAAATATATTATCAGTAAATTGATACTACCAACAATATTGCACTATTTTTCTTCATCCAGCGGGTCGTCCCGCTCCTGTTTTATCAGACATGCAGCACGTAGATCGTTGGGCGGTGTCTGAAGAATATGTCCCAGTCACGTGAAGCGCCTATCCGTGATTCCATCCATCACCAAGGACTTACTTTTACAGTGCGAGCGGCACGACTACTAGTCAGTGATATCTACACACAGTGACACTTCGTTACGGAGCTCAGGAAGCCCTCAGTTGGCTGCTGCTACTGATTTAATCCACATACTAGTTTCCTCGCCTCGCCGCTTCCACCGCGCATTCCACGCATACATACACTTGAAGCTATAACCTCTGATGGGCAAGCTCAATTGTGAGTCCTTGCGATCTGTCACTCATTGCTAACGTGACCAATTATTTTTTCCCTCAAAACGGGACATTTACTAATTTTTAGGTGATAGGTAGTATGTGTATTCAAGAAAACGCATATTTCTTCATAATTTTTATTTATTAATTTAAAGAACAGGAATGAACACGTGAAAATAAATAATTTTATATATTTTTATAACTTATATTTTTTTGAAAAACAAGTATATTTGGTTTTGATTTCAAATAAGAATGAGATTCTTGGCAGGACTTCTTAAAATATACTTTGGTAATTAACATTGGTTTAAGAACTGCGACTTGCAAGTGTGTTTTTCCTAAATAAGAGAAAAAACCCCTTCTACCGGTGCTTTTCTATAGATTTTTTGTGAAACTGTGCTTGGGGACAACGGGTTAGGCTACCTAAAAATGGGACGTATGGTCACTTTACTTATTGCGCGCGTGCCCTTATTTTATCTCGCAGTTCAATGAGCTTTTAGTTCGTCTGACAACTACACCTGTAATATAAATGCATCTCTAATTTTGAATCATGACATTTGCCCCCCACTGGTTGTGAACTACTACAGCCGGTTGACGAATGAAAATTACCTGTGGTGGAGTGTAAAAGCGCGGTGCGTTTGCTCCGAATTTGTCCGAAAGGAAGTAGCACGCACGGTCGCCGCTAGTCTTTTCGCATTTAGGTAAATTATTATAGAGTGACACTACGAGATGCCAAAAGCGTCTTGCAATAAATTGTGGTGGTATTGTTTGCTAGCATTGAAACAGGCATTGCAGCAAACAATTCCAATACATCCGCGAATCGTGCCACTGTAGAATGATTGTCATATTATACTAGCCATATATTATAAATAATATAGCCATTAACACGCCTACCTTTTCGAAGTAATACTATGTGGCAGACAGAGCTGGTATTAGAAACCCCACGTTTTTTAAAGTTCGATTCCATCAAATCAGAACTCAGAACCACATGCCCAGTTATTTAAAAAGATCCACTTACCTACCTACGTAGTTAGAATGTAGGTATACTATGGATATTTTATTTTAATTTCTAAACTGAAATAGTCTATATCGCTGGTTTAAAGGTAAAACTCATTATGTTACATTTTGATGTTCTGAGATAATGAGGTTTGAACATATTTTTTGCAATTAAAAATCCAATTTCAAATTAACATTTTTTCTTCTTTTTGTATAAAATGTATAAAAAATCAGAGAATACATTGAAGGTAATCAGATTCTATAAAAAAATTAGGAACATTTAAAAAAATGAGTTTTTCCACACACATGTTTGTTAGTAAAGTGATAGTATGTCAATACTTTGGCAAGGGTTTCGCAATGTTTTTTATTGTTTTGGATTCTTTTTTAGTAGGTATTTAAGACTACTACTAAGTACTAAAGAATAAAAATTATTTATTTTAACCAAAATAGGAATTAGTAACAATTCAAATTGAAAACAATTAAACATGCACTGAGATTAATAATAATTAATTCACAATAATAATACACTGGTGATGATAATAAGGACAAACCAATAATTATAATAAATTGAGGTAAGATAAACAGCTATAAAAAATATTCTTTATTCCTCAACAATGTCTTCCAAAACGTCTGGCTCTGGTAATGTATCTAATGTGTCGCGATCAATATGGATGGTAAATTTTCATACCAATATCTTAGCTCTTCCGGAATGTCACCGTTTTTACACAACTTCATAAGATCGTTTTTTTTCAAATTAGATATTGGTAATATGGATTGATATGCACCTACTAATTGTGGAATAACATTACTCCGTCTCCCTTTTCCCGTTGCATAAATTTTTCTGTAAGGTTCTGTATGGTTATACCGATATTGGATAATTCCAGGTAACTTTTTCTCATAACGTAGACATTTAATTTGGTGCCACATTACTAGCTCTACATTTTCATCTATGTTCCTATTGCTTATTAATTTCTTCGTCGTATTGGGTCTTCAATACCTACAATGTGCTACAACTCCAGAAGTTAGCGAAGGTAATACCATTTTCCTCGGCTTGTAAGATCAAGTCGAAGTTGAAGCTTACTAGACAAGCCTTGCATGAAAATAGGTGCTCCATGCTTTGCATTTCACCACACTCGCAGGTTTGGTCCTCAGAGAACCCCCACTTCACCATGTTATCTCGGGTGCGCCCTGCCATGGTTTTCAGTCTGTTTAGGGCTTTCTATGTTCAGTACCCAAGACTGGCTCCATGCGGGAGGTGCTCTGCTGGCTTTACCCAATCTTCGAAACCCTCAGAGGCTAGGTTAGCCGCCCATGCGGATAGTCTATTTTATTCGGGTGGGACGGTCAGACGTATAGTTGTCGCCATAAAGCCTTTTCTGTATTTTAGCCTTGTTTTGCACATTTGATACCCATGCATGACTTGTCGCGGACTCTCTCTTGGGCTGCCTTTTCAACTAGGGCTGCAGTTTGGAGTCGGATTAGAGGGAGGCTATTCCTGAAAGCACGTGAACTTTAATGACAGGCGTGGGTTTCAAGCACCCCGTCACGATCCGGCAGGTTTCGTTGAGCGCAGTCCACATGTCTCGTGTGCGCAGACATGTGCCACACCGGACAGGCATACTCGGCCACCGAGGTGCATAGTGCAAGGGCTGAGTGTATGTAGTTGAGCTCCCTACGTATTACTGCTTAGCTTTGTCATGATACTGTTCTTTGCTGGTGTCTTCATTTTAGTATTAATGCAGTGTTGTTTATAGGACAGCGTCCGATCTAAGGTGATTCCCAGGTATTTGTTGGCTGTTTGTGGGTTCTAAATGCACCCCATCAAAAACGACATCAAGCAATTTCCCTGCGTCCATGTTTTGGAGATGGAACGCTCCTACCCGTGATTTACCTAGATTTGGCTTCAGTTGATTGAGGTCGTAGTATGTCTTTAACTCGCTTAATGTATCTTTAAGCTGTTTCTCAATCACTTCGAAGCTAATGCTTTGATATAACATGGCTAGATCATTTGCATAGAGGAAATGTTTTGTGTTGACTCCGATTGGCTGATCATTAGTATAAACGTTGAACAGTATGGGTGCCAAGACGGTACCTTGTGAAAGGCCGTTCCGTTGTTGTCTCCAACAGCTGCGTTTTCCGTCCAGTGTTACAAAGAATCTTCGGTTGGCCAGGAGCTTTTCAATCACTCCTGTTATTTTGAAATCATTCAGGAGGCTGTAAATGTAAAGTTTACTCAGCAGAATTCTATGGTTAACTGTATCTTACGCGGCTGTTAAGTCTACGAAGGGAAACTCTTAATGTGATCGATAACCAGTTTCATGTTTGCCTCACTAGCTTTATTGGCTGAACTTTTTGCCCCTCTTCGGTCATTGTTTCTGAATGATCCAGTTTTGGCTTAATCCATCTAACGCTGTATTAATTGGTCCATTTGAAATGCATAACATTTTTAACGTTCAGGCAGTATTTTACATTAAACTTATTAACACCATCATTCTGATTATTTAGTATAAGTATCATTTATTCTCATTTTATACAAAAAATCAACCAGTAACATACAGTTGGCACAAGATGATAGTTATAAACAATGCAAACCACAGATAATACACTCACTAACTTACTTATATACAAGTTTACAGTTCAGGGAAAAATCATTATGTGCGGGAATGACTTTTTCCTGAACATAAATCTTAAATAGGTACTGATAATGATTTCTTCCCCAGTTTTTTTCCGTTAATAAGATGGCTATCGTCACAGTGACCTTTTCCAGCAATAGATATCGTAAAAATTAGTGGATATAATGAAAAAACTCATTTTGGCCAAAAGTGCACATAATGAGTTTTACCTCCAAACCAGCGATATATACTATTTTTCTAGAGTTAAGTAGTCTCACATTAATTAGTAAAAAAACACTTATAAAACTACGTTGGTATAATAGTGTATATTTTTGATGTGTGTGCGAAAAGAAATTGTAGACTTAACAGAATACCAAATCAACCATAATGCATAATATCCTATGGGAATAAGGACGAGTCGAATCAATGCCTCTGGATTACTAAAATCCGCACAACACGTCATACCAGTTCCCTACAAAGTTATCAAAAACTTAATCTCCTTTTGCATTTCTCATACACACATTAATTAATGTATGTAGGTATATAAGTAATCAAAATATTATAATTTTTCAAAAAAGCAATGTGTCATTATGGGTTGTCATTTTTCGGTTCCGGTTCCATTTACAGCTCTGCTATCTGGATCTATGTAACTAAATACATCAAATAGGTACACTTGGTTTTATAAAGTTGTATAATTTTGTGGGTATCGTAAAATAATACATGTTGCGTTGTCATGTTCTTGTCACGGTTGTCGATTAGGTATATTAAAAAATTGTATAAAACATATAGATCTTATAACTACTTTCTCATATTTTTTGGTTAAACCAGTTTTCTCCGTTGACTATTGAATGGACGAAGAATGTAAGAATAAATTTAAACTAAGCCGCATACGTTTCAGTCTGCCAGAATCCTGTTGTACAAATTTTATTCTTTCTAAACATATACATACAGATGAAAGTGATTGAAAAAATACTTTTCTTATATGTTAATAAGGATTAATTTGTATACGGCATTATTGTTTTTTCCTCTCCAACCCAATAAGGGCGATTCTCATTGATTTTTGTAAGTTGTTTATATAATCAGGCATTTTATGCATTTGTGTATCATGTACCTACTTATATCACTGACTGTCTCTCAAAAACTGCGGAATCATTCAATTTGATAATATGTAACGGTAGAAGTTGATATTTAATAAAAAAAGGCTGTTTAAGCAAATGTGTAAGAAAAAGGAAAGAATGCTCAAACGGTTAAAAGAGGATTAATTAAGTGACTCTTTATATCAAGGCATTTGATCGCGCTGTCACGTGGATCTGACTATCAGTGAAACTTGAATCTATAGAATATATAAAAAATGGATTTAAGTAGAATGTAAAATATGTTAAATAAGCAAGCAATGTAGGTGTATACTATATTAAGAATCGGGGCGCCAAGGTGATCTTAATATGTACATGATGAAATACTATAGATTGAAAGCGCTGTCATTTAGAGAGTTAACAATATGTTTATTATAAGCTTAAAGACATATTAATCTAATTAGAACAAATGAAAAATTGAGACAGGGTATTAACTAATAATCGAGACTAGTGATCAATGTTTGCAAAGACAGAGAAATTATAAAATCATTATAATATATAGGTACATGGATACTCATCTGTTCGTCTCAAAAGTTCAAATAACGGTACTTTTTCGGTACTACTGAATTTAAGGTTGGCAACCGTCCGAGCGGCAACCGACAAGGTAAACTATTTATCAAAGAGATCTGTCCATCTGTGCAGCCAAGGTTAAAGTGACCGAGTTCAAGGAATTTAAAGCCATTCTTTTCTGCCGCAGCGTTGCAGTTGGTGTTTAAGAGAAAACCCATCTTTCGTCCTTTTCTACTTGCTCATCCCTATACCTATTTTGAGAGTAGGTATATTTACAACGTGACAATTATTCTCTTCGATATTTATTAAATTGTTGGCATTCGATGAAAATAAATATTTTACGTATGCTGACCGTTTTTTTTGTTACAGTTTTTCTTCTTTGTGATTATAAAATAATATGGCGCTTACATGATAATTAGAGATATTATGTTTTATATCTGACAGCTTGCAGCCAGAAAATGTAGGTTCCATACAGTAATGACAGAATAACGGTTAACTAGTTGATTTTGAATTCTGTATGTTTTGTTCGCACAGCTCCAACTGTTCCAAGTGGTATGGCACAGAAACAAAGTAACGGACGTCAATCGACTTAATCGTAATCTCTGTGTAATCTATCTACACTCAAGTTTTAGCTAGTTTCATAACGTTATTTTAACTTGTAACAGAAAGCAAAATGTTGGCATAACATAATTAACGATAATACATTCATTTTTTTATTTTATTTTTCTACGGGTATTGTATTACTATTTTCTTTTATATTCATACGGATTTAAATAAATATAAATGTATAAACGGATAAAAATTATGCCACTATTGTGAACGATAGGAGAACTGAATATTAAGGGAATATAATATCGTCGGTGTTTTGTAAAAAGGGCGAATCAACCATTTTGGCGAAATCGAGATTTTAATGAAAATACAATATGTACTCCACTGGCCCACTACCTTTGTTGTGTAAAAACGGCGAATTTTTATCTCCACAGGAAAGTACTTAAAAACGATAATCGACTAAAATTAAATTAATTAAAATTACGAAATAAAAAGCAAATGTGACATATTGGGCCTTTTAAAATATTATATAATAATACCTATTATAATTACAGTATTCTTTCTAAGCTTTATTATAAACTTGTTAGATAGCTTGTTAGGTCTACTCTACTACGTAAACGCCAATTCAATTAATAGTTATCATAATATTATCATTGCAACGGTAACGGCGCATAATATTCTATAGGTACCAGTGGCGAAGGGTGGAGGTAAGCTGTTAAGATCCGCCATAAATAGTGCACATTAACCTTTTTCAGTCAAATTTATATGTTTTTATTGAAATAAGACTACAATTTACAGATGGTATTGGTTGGGTTTTAAAAATCAATTAAACCCTGTCTAAACCAAACCATAATGGTATTGGTATATTTTAGGCGATATGACAAAATTGTGCACATTTTTTCATTATTACTTATTTGTTTTCGTTAGATTAAGAATACGTATGACACATATTGTTGGTTCATTTTTTTAATTCATCAAGCTATGCCTAAACCAAACTATAATAGATAAAAAATATTATTCTATCTATAAAATATCCAAATTTATGTGTGATTTAATTGCATAATTTTAGATATTTTATAGATATACGAGCATTTTTATACTATTATCTATTATGACTTGGTTTTCTCAGGGTTTAATTGACTTTTAAAAACTAACCAACACCATCTGTAAAATGTAGTCTTATTTCAATGAAAACAAGTATGTATGACAGACAAAGTTTAGTGTGCAATATTTATGGCGGTTCTTAACAGCCTACCTCCACCCTTCGCCACTGATAGGTACATAAGGCTGCTATCGACCGCTATCAAGGGTAGTTTATCATATTTCATGTATTGAGGCGGTTCATTGTTACAGTAAGTTGACCGTCTGAACTATCAAAAAGTGCTATATTTTAACAGCACCTCTATTGGCTGTGTTAACTTTTAGAGCAAGATAGATAATTTTGACAGTTTAAACGGCTAACTTATTGTAACAATTATAGGTAATAGGTACCTCAATACATAAAAATATGATAAACTACCGTCGATAGCAGGCAATATCAGCTTTGTGTATAGAATAGATGCGCTGATTAGGCTTTATATGTAGGTACTCCAAATCGCGGGATTATGAAATTATCAAATTCATAATGTTTACGAAACAAAATTTGTACGAGCATACCAAAATGTCGTTTACATAAGTCCCTTTATTGTTAAAATGTTACATAAAACTAAGTCAGCTTATAAAACCATATTAATTAACATGTTCTTTTGTTTTTGCTGAAAAGTTAGTAAAAGCAAACGTAAATTTATAAGTCAATGAAGTTTTTCTATTGAATAGCTCAGATGGCACTCTGTTATTTTTATATTATGGCAGTAACTACACAAGTAGGTATATTAATATCACTAATTGAATACACACTGAACGCTGTTTACAGACTGTTCGAGAGTTTGATCGAAAATGTTTTCGAACACTTTGTGTTTGAATACAAAATGTAGTTTTGTTTACGACGCGGATGAAAAAAATTGTTCATGTAGTCTTGGTCTGGACCAAGGTATATGGAAATTGTCTAGACTAGGCTTTACTTTAGTTGGAATAACTTTCCTCTGCAAATATCTATATATATTATATTCTACTCTGATTTTATTACTCACAGGCGGTGTAAGAAGTACCCGATATAAATCTCTAAGCTTAGCAGAGCGATTTGCATGCATTACCAATCCAAAGTACACTGAACTCTTTATTGTACAGAAACTGCGCGATTTGTACTGCAAATGTATTCAAAACACACGATTTTAAAGCATTTTCCTGAACTCAACCGGTCAACGTTCGAAGATTTGTGAAGTCAGCGAGTGTAAACAAATCGATAAATCGAGGCGCACAGGGTTAATGTAATAGAGTTTTTTTTATTATGTAACACATACCAGCAGGCATGTCCAACGCGACGATCGCGCTAGGAATTGAGCCCAGAAATTTAAAAAGTATTTACGTTTAGTTGTAACATAATATTATTTCATTGAGATTTTGAATTGGAATCAAACCTTAATCACTCTTATTTATTGTCTTAATAATTAGCTTACTTGAAAGTCGTTTTGTCGCAGGAGTGAGAGACAAAGGTGTGTATTTCTGCGCTTTAAACTGACATGTAGTTTCCCCTTATTGTCATGCAGTAGGGTCTATGCACAGCAGGACAGTTTGACGTTGAGTGCAATGAGTGCCCAAAAGACGATACAAACATATCGATGTCCTAATGTCAATATCCCGTAAGTGACTTTTTATAAATTGTGCAGGAAACTAAATATTAAATATCCGGTATCTGACTGTTAATAGTTCACACATGTTGTAACTACATAGCATGCCAATAACCCGCGACGTAAAACGTGGTAAAGCAAAGCACATAACGTCTAATATTTATAATGATGACATTGATGACGTCCAATAAAATGTGACATAGGCAGGGCTTTTTTTTCCATTTAACGCGGTGGAACGGCGTTCCGGCACCTTTTTTCACGGTTTTATTTCAAAATCAATTAAACGAAAAAATATTTGCGCTTAAGTAATTACAATAATAATTCGTTAAAATGATAAAATAAGGTACAGGTGGAAGCCATTTTGAATGTTGGCGTGTTAGTGTTAGTGAAGTAACCGTATAGTTTAAATAGCAAACATGCGTCTGTAACTAGCTTCATACGTATGCTGCGTATTATGATTTTGACAGTTTGACGTTTATCGCATGGCAGCATCTGCGTATATTGTTATTTACGTTTGTTTAGTCAGTTTGTGTTACGATTACGTGTTGTGCAACTATTTTATATATTATTTAGTGCAACCCCAAGTTTAAATATGAAAAAAATTTCCTGTTACTTCTCAACCACCGGCAGCGGCGCCGATTCCGCAAATAAAAAGCTCAAAACAGAAACGATGACAGAAGATATGGAAATATCGGTACATGTAGATGTTCCTGAATCATCTCTAGCTGATCTCGGGGATCAAGGTCGAACTCAAAACGATTGGCCAGACTGCTGGTCATTAGATCAAAAAAACGATTTTTGCTCAAAAAACGAATGGTTGAACGTACACAAAATGAAACTTGGCTGCACAATTTGCAGAAACGTTGGAACTCTTGGAACTGAAACGACAATGGGAATGAAAATATCCAAAGAATGGGCCAATAATGAAATCACGTATTCTGGGAAAGAGAGGAAGCTACAATTGGGGTCACTTCGAAAAAAAATTTTCGATCACAGAGGATCTATTGCACACAAAGCAGCGTTAAAAATCATTTCTGAAGCCAAAAAAAAGCAGATTGAAAATACTTTTTTAAAATCGTTATCTCGCGAAAAAGTAATAACAGCAAACATTTTTCGAACTGCATATAAAGTAGCTAAGGAAAATCAATCATTCAATATGTTTGAAAGTGAAATTAATCTCCAAGAACTAAATGGGATCGAAATGGGTCATATTCTCCATTCCACTAACGCATGTGTTAACATTGTAAATCATATATGTGATGAAATGAGAAAAAATGTTTTCAAAGAAATTGTTCAATCGAAAAATATAATTTCTTTGATAATTGATGAGTCTACCACCATAAGCCAAAAAACCACCCTCATTGTGTATGTTCGATGCTGTGTCGAAAGTGTTGGAATGAATTCACCAATTAATTTGTTTTTGGATTTGATTGAACTTAAAGACGTAACGGCAAAAGGAATATTTGAATCATTACTCCAATCTCTTGATTTATATGGGATGACAGAAGAATATTTAAAAAAATATTTAGTTTCGGTTGCATGCGACGGCGCTGCTGTGATGTTAGGTTCTAAAAATGGAGTGAAAAAATTGCTGACAGAAAAATTTCCTTCAATTATAGTTTGGCATTGTACTAATCACAGATTAGAATTATCAGTAAGTGATGTTGTAAAAAAAATTTCAGGGATCAATAGATTCAAATCATTTATTGATAAACTTTATGTTTTATACCACGCGTCGCCGAAAAATAATAGAGAGTTGCATTTATGTGCAGAATCACTAGGCGTTGAGGTACTGAAAATCGGAAGAGTTTTAAGTACCCGATGGGTGGCATCTAGTTTTCGTTCAGTTTCGGCTGTGTGGAATAATTATGAATCCCTTGTGCGTCATTTTGAAGAAGCGATGAATGACCCTACAAGAGATAAAAATGACAAGTGTACTTACAGTGGCTTAAAGAACAAAATAACATCAACAGCATTTTTATTGGATCTAGCATTGATGTGCGACGCTCTCCAAGAATTGTCGGAACTTAGTTTGGACCTACAAAATCGCAATGTGAACCTTTACATTGCAAATCGAAAAATAAATGAACTCGTTCAAGTTTTTGAAGAAAGAAAACAGAATTTTGGACCCTATTATAAATGTGCTGCAGCTGCTATAAGCAATCTGCATTTTCGTGGAGTTTTACTTCACGAAAAAGTTTCTAAAAATGATCCTCCTATTGATCCGAAAATATTTTATTCCACGTTGAAAACGTCAATTGAAAAAAGGCTGCTAGATAATAAAGATGTTGAGTTTGCACTTTGGGCTCGCGTACTTGACCAAAAATATTGGCCTGAAGACATTTATAATCGGTTGACATTTGGAGAGATGGAAATTAGAAACATTTCGATCAGGCTACAACTAGATGAACGAGAAATGATTCGTGGATTTCGCGAATACATTCTCGAAAAGACATATTCTGAAAAACTCTTGCGTTTGGTATATGCTCTGAATTCTATTCCCATTTCTTCAAGTGAATGTGAACGGGGGTTTTCGCAAATGAATCTTATTATTACCCCAACAAGAGCTTCGTTAAACACTAAAACAGTTTCGGCACTCTTGTTCATCAAACTCGTGGGACCACCCTTGACACTTTTCGATCCTTCAAAATATGTTGATAGGTGGTTACTTAAAGGAAGACATTCGGCCTTAGACTCTAACACTAAGAAAAGGAATCGAGATGATGTATCAGACGAGAATTGGAAAAAACTTTGGAAATCACTCTAAACTTTTATTCAAGTTCATAAATAAATACATTACATATGTATTTACAATTATATTTTAAAGTTAGTCTTATTTAGTCTTATTTGTACAATATATTTCAAATATAATGTATGTATTTTATTGTTTCTGTAGCTTTGTTTTGACTAAAATAAAAAATTATCGTAAAAATCAACCTTTTTTTGTTCGCTTCGTGGCATAGCTCCTTTAAATTTCATTTAAGTGACATTTGAATATAATTTTATTTAGTAAAAAGCTTGACATGAAGTGAGTTCCGGCACCTTTTTTTTTTTAAAAAAAAAGCCCTGGACATAGGTATATATATATAAGAAGGATAAACGTCCATATTTGTTATATTACTTACTGTTTTACTTTTTAAATAATTCGACATTTTAAAGCTGAATTCAACATACGTCATGCAACACGCTTGACAGCTTAGCTTAGAGGCAATATACGGGTTATTTCTGCAATGTTCAGATACGGGAAATTACTAACTGGCTGTATCATTTTAGTTAAAATAACTACAGATATGGGAATTTCGCAGTCGATGGCCAGTATTTTTGTTGTTTTTAGTACATCAAAAAGTCATTTTCGTCATATATGTCAGATACGGGGTATTGACATTAGAACATCGATATCATTTTTACAACTGTATTGCAAGTGTCCTCAGCCAAATATAATACGTTTGTACAAGTTGATGACTGCCAATGGAAGGGTGTGGTAGGTCACTGCCAGTTTTATAGTGGAAAGTGGAAAACATCCTACTTGCTTATTTAATGGGCTTATTTAAAACATTTCTATTATTATAAAGTATTCATTTTCATGTTCCCGCAAACCTTCCTCGTAACTTCGATACTCTGGTCTTCATGATACCCCATCACAAAACTGTTGTGCTGTTTCATAATGCTGTCTATCGTGTGTTGTGATTAATCTATTTGGTAGCACCCTTATGTACTTTGGTAGACAGTGCATAATGAAATCATTTCGCAAGCGCAACATACCCGGTCATATTTCAATTAATAACGTCTCAGCGATATGCTATCTATTTTTATACTCATATTATTTCGATTTGTTACTTCACTAAATAAAATTTCTAAAAAATATTTAGCTTCTATACACTAAACATGTTTTGTTTTATTCATTCGACCCTTTAGCTTTGCGAAAAAGTGTCTCGAAACCCTGCGATTTTTGGTTTGTCCTTCACTGAAGTTTCCACTTTATCGTTATTGCATGTTCTTGTATTTATAATTCTTGCGTTATTTTAATGTGTATTGTGGCGCATTGACCAATTACAATTTATTGATTATTACTTCAAAGACGGTAGAAGTAAATATGCACTTACATGACCCTTGATATACATTTTTTGCATTCGTATTTCTCAGTATAGCTATATGTCATGTCTACATCTATATATATAAAACAAAGTCGGGTTAGTTACACCATTTATAACTCAAGAACGGCTGGACCGATTTTCATGATCTTTGATTTGTTGAATTTGTCTCCGCCCCGAATAGCAGAATAACTGTTAAAACATCGGATAAATCACGGAAAAAATAAATAATGAAGAAAATTCATTTTCTCATATATTTTATCTGGAAATTTAAACGATGAAGCTCGCGCATTCGAAAATAAAAGAAAATCACAACAAATTTAAATCCGTATACAACGCCATCTCTTATACATGACAGAAACAATAAACAAACAAACAAAAGAAAGAATGATAGTCGAAATTAGTATATAGTATATTAGTCTATGGTCGAAATGTCTAACTGTCAATGGTGTAGTGTGCCCAACATTTCGTGCTTCATGTCAACAGCTCAATTTGCTTGAAAACGATACGAGTTACACCATTTATAACTCAAGAACGGCTGAACCGATTTTTATGATCATTGATTTGTTATATTTGTCTCCGCCCCGAATAGCAGAATAACTATTAAAACATCGAAAAAATCACGGAAAAAAATTGTGAAGAAAATTCATTTTCTCATACATTTCGTATGGAGTGGCCTTTTTGATGATATCTCGAGAACGGATTGACTGATTTCGATGATTTTTTTTGTTCGTCATTTGTACGTCGTTTGTTGTTCGTTTTGTACGTCAAAATCGAGACGGAGCGCTTCACTTTCATTCGGTTGAACCAAGCCAAACTGCGTTCGGAGGAGTATATTCATTTACGCGATGCAATCAGCACCGAAGGAGATGCAGCTAATGTTGGTCGATTGACTATTCTACTGGTGACGTACATTGGCAGCCCGCGTCATTTGCATAAATATGCGCAAGATGCAATGACATAATATTATGTTCGTCATTACGGTCGTCCAGATCTATTCATCACCTTTACGTGCAATCCGAAATGGATAGAAATTGTTCAATTGCTGCCCCCGAACAAACATCAAATGATCAGCACGACATCACCGCACGTGTCTTCAAACAAAAAATCCTGTCGCTGACGAACTACATTGTTAATCATCGCGTCTTTGGGGATACTCGATGCTGGATGTACCTATTTGATTGAATGGCAAAAACGAGGCTTACCGCATGCACACATTCTTATTCGGTTAGTTGAAAGAATTCGACCAGACCAAATAGATGACATCATATGTGACGAGATTCCTGATCCCGAAACCGATCCAGACCTGCATGATGTTGTAATTACTAACATGATTCACGGACCGTGTGGCGCCATCAACCCCCAATCACCGTGCATGGTCGACGGCAAGTGTTACAAGCATTATCCACAAAATTTGACGGCGGAGACTATCACTGCGAACGATGGTTATCCACTATATCGGCGTCGATCACCCGATGATAATGGTAGAACTATCACAACGAAAGTGAAAGGAAACGATATCGTGGTCGACAACACTTGGATTGTTCCGTATTTGCCACTTCTTTCCAAAACATTCAAGGCGCATTGCAACATGGAGTATTGCAATTCAGTGAAGTCCATCAAATACATCTGCAAATATGTCACCAAAGGCAGCGATATTGCGGTTTTTGGTGTTCAAACTCCCAATACCAACGATAAAATCACGCACTATCAAGTTAGTCGATATGTGAGCTGCAATGCGATTTGGCGTATTTTCTCATTCCCCATTCATGAACATCATCACACCGTTGTACATTTGGCGGTGCATCTGGAGAATGGTCAACGAATTTATTTCAACGCATATAATATTGTTGAACGTGCTGAAACACCTCCAGCGACAACATTGACCAGTTTCTTTTCGATTTGCCAAAGCGATCCGTTTGCACGAACGTTGCTCTACTCTGAGATGCCACGTTATTACACTTGGAACGCTTCATCGAAGAAATTTCAATGTCGAAAGCAAAGCGATGCAGTTCCTGATCATACGGATGTGCGTTTTGCTGATGCTCTTGGTCGCATTTACACAGTTCATCCGAAGAATGACGAATGCTTCTACTTGCGTTGTTGCCGGTGAATCATCATGGGCCGACATCATTTGAATCACTTCAAACTGTCAATGGTTCAATATTTCAATATTTCGTGCTGCATGTCAACGGCTCAATTTACTTGAAAACGATACTCATTGGGACATGACAATCGCTGAAGTAATTATTGTTTCTGCATCTCCAAGTCAGACACGCACATTATTTGCTATCATTATTTCGATATGCTTCCCATCGAATCCACCTGAACTGTGAAACAAGTACAAGGATGACATGTCAGAAGACATTTTCCATTGAATTCGTGTCAGTTCAGGGAATCCCGATCTCGGGGTGAATGAGTAGATACATAACCAGGCTTTGCTTTTGATCGAAGACATGTGTTACCTCATGTGCGGCAGTTTGTTAGTCAAGTTAGGAATGCCAACACCACATCGTGGAATAAACGATTCTTTCAATCTAGAATTGGAACGTGAACGTGAATATAATTGAGATGCATTTAACCATTCAGTTCGAACGAATGTACCACTGTTGAACCCCCAACAGAAGGAAGTGTACGATACGTTAATGAAGGCAATTGATGATGAAAATGGTGGCTTATGCGCCCGGTAGGACTGGGAAGACATTCCTCATGTTCATGATTTCGCCACTGTTCGTGCGAGATCCGAAATTGATGTAGCAGTTGCTTCTTCCGGGATAGAGGCCACATTGCTAGAAGGATGCTGAACGGCTCATTCAGCGTTGAAATTGCCGTTAAACCTTCAAACAACTCAAAAACCGACATGCAACATCGAGAAACAATCACCAATGGCCAAAGGTTTGGAAGCAAGTAAAATCATCACCTGGCATGAATGCACAATGGCGCACAAACGCCCATTGGAAGCACTCAATCGAACTATGAAGGATCTGCGATCAAGATGTTTTGGAGGCGCAATGATTCTACTATCTGGCGATTTCCGCCAAGCACTACCAGTCATTCCAAGATCGACCGCTGCCGATGAAATAAACCCTTGCCTCAAATCATCGACTCTGTGGCGCTATGCGAAGAAACTTCAGCTGACGACAAACATGCGTTGCATTGCTAAACGATCCATCTGCCGAAGATTTCTCCAAGCAATTGCTGACTATCGGTAACGGCCGTGTTCCTGTCGACGAATCGAATGGATTGATTTTGTTTCCGCTGATTTTTTGCAATTTCGTCTCAACGAAGGACGACCTCATCAACAAAGTGTTCCCGAACATCATTGCTAACCACGATCAACAAATCACAAGGCCAATCCTTGAGTGTTTGTGGCCTGAATCTAGAAAATGAATGTTTCTCTCACGGTCAATTGTACGTAGCATGATCACGTGTCGGCAAACCATCCACTTTTTTCGTTCTCGCACTAGACAACAAAACGAAAAATGTCGTATAGCACAAGTTACTTCAATGAAGGGAATCGACCCAAGTGCAACCCATCCACCAAATAGTTTAACAGAAAGTAGTGCAACAATGCTACGCGAATCATATCTATTCGCTTCAATAAAGCAAATGCCTTGCTGCCACGTGAATTACATTCATTTCAATGTAATTAAAATACTTTTCATTTTGATTTGATTTTTGCACATTTATTGAACTTAATTAATTTTGAGAATTCATAAAAACTGAATTAAATTCAGCAAATAAGTTAACATAAGACCTCTTGATTCAGAGGCGGTACGAAGTTCGCCGGGTCAGCTAGTTTTATAATAAATAAACATACATAATTTACATTTTCTGTATATAGGTACATACTTGAATGGTTTTGCACTTTGGGAAGGCTATTTATTTAAGTGCTGTCTATAATATAAGTATTTTTTATTTATTTGACTAAATCAGCTGTTCATTTATTTAACTGTTATTATGCTTACGAAATCACTTTGTGTGCCGGGTGTGGTAAATCCACATCGTTCACTGTATACGCCCGAAATGAATTAAAAATATAATAATAATTTAATAAATGACCACATTATTTTAATTTGATAATATGCCATACGCATACTCATGTAGGTGCCTACCAGTAGCGTGCGGTGATTTTTGATAGTGGGCATTCTGTGGAATATAAACCTATATTAATAATTAATCGATTCTTTAAGGGGGGACATGCACAGCGTATGTCAAAATGGAGCTTTTATTGCATTTTCAAAGCATGGTCCTGGACATTCCTTAAATGTTGTAGATAATCTATTTATATAATTTTGAAGCCTTATTATCCTTTATATTTATTTTAAACATTTGATGACTGCATAAAGTATTTTTATTACATAAAATAGTATTCTTTTAAACCTCTCGCTCTAATGTTTTAGAATATAGTCATATTTCAGTACATGCATGTGCAGTGGTGTTAAGATTTTTTACATTTATTAATTTTTAAACGCATTTATAAAACCATTAGTATAATTTATGTCGACATTATTGTAGTGAAATATTTACGATAAAAAATTATATTGATAATCTCTGTGATCCCAAATTTTACAAGAATTAGACATTTTATTATTCAAAAAATGGGCAAGATTAAACGAGGTGTATTTTTACTGTTGAAATGTTTTTTTATTTCTTACCGCATAATTGTACAAAAATACGTAATATACTATTTTATCGATAATTTCTGGGGACTTTTGTGTAAGGACTGTGCGGGGGATGAAGACATGTGTGCGGACACATTTTGGTCGGTGTGTGGGCGCGCATTTGCAATTATAATGGATTTATTTTCGATAGCTTTCATAATATATTAAGTCACTTGTAATACTGCCAGTCTTTCGTATTCGCGTAGATAATCGGTATATAACACAAATTTTCTTTGTCATAATAAAGTGACGACCACAGAACAGATTAATAAATAGAATTCCGATGAGCTATAACCCAATACCTCGCAGGGTTTTTAATGTGTGACTCTCCTACGAAACCGCACATTATATACGTGCAATAGTGTGTGTTGCAATTTCAATTGCAAGAGTATTCTAAAACGTGTTTAAGTTTATCCCATAGGCTGACTACTGCATTCAGATATGCTATACCGGCATAAATACACTACATTTTGAAGGAGGGTTTTGAATGTGTGAGTGTTCAACGGAAATGAAACAAACATTATAGACGTGCAAAATAGTGTGTTGCAACCTTCAAATACACCCGTATTGAATGAGCGTCAGTGCATAATCCGAGAACAGTTGTCAGAACGAAGGACAGTTTGGAATGACGTATTCTTGTCACGTGGTTAGTTTATCCCATATTCTTCCACACTCGAGATCGGTTGCTTGTTACACCACACCCGTTAGGTATTTCAGTTCCCATTAACAATTATGTGTTTCCTGCTACTGCATGAGCCGATTTATTGCATAAGTACATACTACTAGGGCCCTTCCACCAATAGTGATATTGTACCAACTACCAACTGAGTTCAAGAAATTTAACCGCACTAGTGTCTTTAGTATAATGTACCTGCCTGTAACCACTTGCTCTATGCAACTACTTAAGTGTTGATTGTTTTAAGATTGTGGGAAATGTGAATTCATTCGCTTTGTCAAGATGCGAACAATCAACAACAATTATGAGGCTGGTCATTGTGCCGTTGTTGTTATTGTTATTGTACATCGGTTCTCACAGGCTTACTACTTTTTATACACAAAACGCCTTCACTAATATTCGCATTAGGCATCTCTATTACATTATTGTAGTATTACAACGCCATGCATAATGAATGAATGCGTATCTCGTAATTCGGGTGCAGATTCGGTGATGTTATGAAATAAAGATTTCATTTAGAGTTATTATAAGACAATTAATCTATACACTATACCTACATACCAGTGGCGAAGCCTCCATACTAGGCGAATACTTAAATTTGTCAATGTAGGAAAGTATTATACAAAACAATCTTCAAAGTGTTAAAAAAATATACCACAGCGCGCCATCTGTCTTGGCGTAAATAAATGTCGGATTATTTGTCAATGAATTGTCACATTTTTTCTTATATACGTATACGTCACGTAGGCTCATATCGCAGAGCCTAAAACCTTCGCGCATAATATTGTTGTCATGACTACCACTTTGTCCAAAATAATTAGATAGAGTCAAGTAGTTAGATAATTTAGAAAAAAATCTATGGCGTTTAATCGCATATTAATAAATATAGGTTGTTTTTTAAAATAAAAAGAAATTTTATCTAATGATTTTGATGTGTATAAATAAATGTTTTCGTTGAATTAGTGTGTCGTCATTTTCATTAGTAGTAATATCGTATTATCTTCTTATTTCTCGTAAGTATACCTGACAAGTGTGCTCATTTTCTCTCATCTCCACAGCCTACCTCTTTCCAAAAGTCACCCATCGCTACTGATACATACACTTGTCAGTTTTTCTCGTCTTGTCTATTTTATTTTTCATCACACGTTTCGGTAAGTAAGTATTTCTTCGTTATTTCTGAATTCCGCTATATTCCGATATATCCTCCGCTTTCCACTCCCAATATACGATGGCGATTAATTGTATATCCTGGGTTACATCATCCATACATCACAACAGGGTCTACCAACACTCTTCCTACCAGATGGTTTCGTATCATATACTTTCCGGGCTCGTCGACCAAGTACATCGGTTCTGTTGGGCATGATCAGTCCATTTAAAAGTCAATAATTTTTGGCACTTTGAATTGTGTTTTGGGTTTACAAAATGTCTCGTAGATTTCGTAGTTTTGTGAGATATTTTAGATTAAATTCGTAACGTGTAAAATAAATTTAGCTGGGTAGGTACAATTAAAAAAAACTCTTATAAAATGTGCGTTCGTTGAAGGTTTTCATCTTAGTATTCTTATTATACAAATTAATATGTACTATCGACCGAGGATACTTGAAGGAATTTGAATTTAAATTCTAATTGATTTAAGTTTTTTTACTATTGTAGTGTGCATTTACCTTTGACGAGTGTGCATAGTGCCTGAATATGCATAAAGGCGAAACTCGGGTAGTAATTCACGATTCAAATGGAATATTACAAAACTTAAATGAAATAGAATTTACCTAAATAATTGTATTGTTATTTTAATCTAAGTTCTCTCGCATGCTATAAGATTTTTTTTTAATAATTTATAGCTTTAATGTATTATTTAAATATTTTTTATTTAAGTATATACTTTGGTGTGGTCACAATATTACAGGTTGAATATGTCATAATCCTGATGAATAACTAGCAACAGTTACGCTTTTTAAATGGTTAATTTCGTGAAAACGTTCTGAGAGTTAAAATTTAATATCTTAATTCATTTTCAATTAATACTTACATATAGAATGAATTGGTCTGCTACTGAGCAGCATCATAATATGTAAGAGATATTGATTGTTCAAAATTAAATTTTATAGTGTTTCTAAATACCGTTATTAGTATATTGTTATCTTGTTTAGTTGTTGTCAATTGTAGCCGTTCATTCTTACATCGGTTAACGTTTGAAAGATTCTACTTTCTTTCGTATAAAATCATATTTATCGAAATTGCCATGTAGCTTAAAATGTTATATAAATTAGGCAACATGTACACTAACTGTAAGTGTATGCAATTATAAATAAAGTTAACAACGAAATATATGCAGATAAGGTATGTGCTTCATTAAAATGCCTACACATATTATTTATTAAACTTGATTCACTCTACCAAACGGTAATTTCAAGTAAAACAAACAGTACTAAGTGTACTGCAGTGGTTTCCAAACTGAATGTTACTATGCTTCCCTTTTAAAAAATCTCATCTTGGCGCCTCTCCCCCTTTATTTCATTAAATAATACCATTTTAAATAGCCAAAAATGTACTAATACAACATGAAAAAAAAATTAATAATAAAAATATTAAAATCTTGTTTATATTAATTTTTAAATTAATTTGTTTTTCATGCGATGGATATGCTTGTTTATTAGCACAAAGTGCTCCTTTTCTGCTAAACGACATCGATATTTGGATTTCATTGCAGCTAATGCAGAAAATCCCGTTTCGTAATAGTAGCAGTATGTACTTTACTTACAACTTACATTACTTTTCTTGACTAAAGTTAGTATTATATTTTTCTTCACTTCAATTCATTCAAAATTGAACTAGGGTTTTTGTTTCAATGAATTATCACATGATAATTGTATATTTTTTTTCCTTTTCAATAGTAGTTAATCCAAATTTATCATCGTTCATTGAAGCGGGCCACTAGGCCAGGATCTTTGGCAGGCCCACCTACCTATCGCTGAGGTTAAGGGTAGTGTGGTGCTCTAAAGTAGTGTTTCCTAAATCATACCCGGGAGTTATGATTTAAATATAGCAATCATCAGAAAGGTATCACATAAAATTGCAACGCACTGCTTCATATTTAAAATGTTTAATAGGAAAGAAAGTAGCGCCTTTTTTTTAACTATTAGGCATAAAGCCCATTGACGCAGCGAGTGCGGCGCTCGCGCAAAATTTCTACAAGTGGCGCGTAAATCATCAAAAATACAACGTAATCAAATACGCCAGCGCCCACTGGACTTGACGATGCCTTGCGCCCCGCCTGCCGCATGAGTCACCGTTTTTCGCTTCTCGGCGATACGATTTAATGAAAATACAAAGAAGTCCATTCATTGAACACGGCTACCAAAATTACGCTGCTCGAGGCGTCGTCGATCGACGGGCGAAAAGCAATTATTTAATAACAGGGAACTCTTTGTTCCGTGTCCTATATTTCGCTGGTTGAATAATGTCGTCGTAAATATTAATTACAAGCCACGAAATAATATAATATTTTTATTGCTTTGTTATGAGAGGCGCTGTAATAATAATTATTTTGTGCTGCTTGGGCCGCTTATTACATAGGTGAAGGGTAATGCGCGGCGAGAGACGTGTGATTATGGTTATGAATAAACACTTCATACGCCGACTTCGCCCGCTCGACGCGTTCTATGGGCACCATCGCTTAGAGTAAATTTGTGATGTGTGTTATGCCCAGGCCCCCAGGCTCTTTATAAACTGCAAACCTGTGGCTACATTTATGTTAAACTTTTCGCGCCTCCCTTTGCAACACTCCGCGCCTCTCAGTTTGGAAATCGCTGGTGTACTGTGTAATATAGTTCTATAATTACACAGACAATAATTTACAAAATATGCAAGTGGAGTTGTCGACGACCACATACTTGGTTTTTACACCACTATTAAGAATTTATCGACAAACATTGTATAATTTACTTAGTAATATATCTTATAAATCGTCGCAAAAGTCACCCAAAACAACAGAAACTTTGTTTTATGATGTGCAAGTGATAGTAGGTACATATTCGAAAGTTTAAAGGTATATGAGAACAATCAAATTGTATTTTAATAACTGCTATTTCTGCTCATGGTGACTTGTCTGAATGCCGTGCGTGCAATCATTCACCAATTGAATATTGTAATTCCACCGCAAGATAAAAATGTCAAACACAATCTTTCGCTCTAACTAAAGGTTAAATGAATATTGTGAAACTAATTGTGTTTTCTTTTCTTTCCAGGTAATTGTCTTGACTCAAACTGCAATATGAAAATAAACGGTCTGGAAAGTATGTAAGAAAATCTAATAAATAATTATTAAATTTATATCACGTACACGAATTAGGTACACACGAAATAAATCGATGGTAAAGGTTGCTAATCTTAATCTATAACAGAACTTATGAATAAGCGCTTGGCTTCCGCTGGATTGTTTGCATTTTTTAGTTCAATTGATTCCCGAAAAATGTCCACTATTAAACTAATAATCGAAAGGACTGGTTACTTACACCGACTAGATTGTAAACTTTACGATATTAGGTATATATTTTGTTGATTAAGCATTCTACGATTTGAATGAGAATGCATATTGCAATTTATTTGCATAAGACTGCATTTATATAATATGTGGTTTACAATTTGTCATATCGTCTTCATTCAATTTGGACAGGCATTCATAGTATTCCATTGAATAGCCTATATTATCGCCATGTGCAGTTTTGATTTTCTATTGGTCTATTTTGCATCTTTCAAGAGTGCTATTATTTCAAGGTGTGGCATTTTTAAATTCACCGTGAGGTGACCGTCGTTTGACATTGGAGTGGTTCATAATGACACAAACTAATGTCACGGTCACGAAATTCAACGTTATTAAACAAATTTAATACTTACCTACTTACTTATTGTATTATATATTAATATTTTTTATATGAAGTCGCATAATATATCTTTTTGTCGATTTATTATGATCAGGTGAACTCAGATACATATTTTAAAACCGGGGTATCCACTTGTTGCTTATTCGCGTATCGTTTCAACGCTTCGTATCGTCATTGATACGATACGATGGATTTGTGGGGAATGGGACGATTTGGCACCGCGAACTGGCCTCCGGCGATTGGCCTCCGGCGATTGGCCTCCGGTAATTGGCCGCCGGTACAATCGGACGCCGGCCCAATTGGACGCCGACCCAATTCGACGCCGACCCAATTGGCCTCCGGGAGGATTGGACGCCGCACAGTTGAATTAAATGCGCAAAGGAATAGACGTACGTTACAATTTGTTGGAGTAAATAAGCAAGTCAGTTTAATATGCTTCTATCTTCTCAGTACTTGTACCTTATACATTTCGCGCTTGACACATTTTTAATATAGATTGAGAATAATTATTATGCCTTATGATGTTTATTAAAAGAAAATAATTCTTCCCTCGCTAAAACTTAAAGATGTGCATAATCAATTAATTTATTGTCTATACATGGGTACTTATTTATATTTACAACAAATATTAAAAATAATGTTAGATGTTAGAATGAAAATAACATTATATTTCAGCGTTTTATCGACTTAATATTATAATAAAGCTTAAACATGTATATTATTATGCATAAATGCGTATTTTAAGATAGTATGAAATTACAAACAAAATATTAAGTAAGTTATCTGCTAAGTATAAATGTTTCAGTAGTTTGATTGATAAACTACTTAGGTATTGGGTGCCGGACGAAATCCCGAATGGCTGAAATCCCGAAAACCTAAATCCCGAAAGCCGAAATCCCAAATACTGAAATCCCGAACGCTGAAATCCCGAATGGCCGGAATCCCGAAAGCCGAAATCCCGAAAGCCGAAATCCCGAAAAATAAAAAAATACAAACATCAATGATTGCGCAATTTTTGCAAGAGAGACAAAACCCATTTTTTGTGGAAATATAAAAAAATGTAAAACACAAACACCAGTGATTGCGCAATCGTAAATTGCGCAATTTTTGTTCGAGACAAATCCCATTTTTTGTGGAAAATGGGTTTTCCGATTGCGCAATTTTTTTTCAGGAGAGACCATTCGGGATTTCAGCATTCGGGATTACGGCCTTCGGGATTTCGTCCGGCACCCAATACCTAAGTAGTTTATCAATCAAACTACTGAAACATTTATACTTAGCAGATAACTTACTTAATATTTTGTTTGTAATTTCATACTATCTTAAAATACGCATTTATGCGTAATAATATACATGTTTAAGCTTTATTATAATATTAAGTCGATAAAACGCTGAAATGTAATGTTATTTTCATTCTAACATCTAACATTATTTTTAATATTTGTTGTAAATATAAATAAGTACCCATGTATAGACAATACATTAATTGATTATGCACATCTTTAAGTTTTAGCGAGGGAAGAATTATTTTCTTTTAATAAACATCATACGGCATAATAATTATTCTCAATCTATATTAAAAATGTGTCAAGCGCGAAATGTATAAGGTACAACTACTGAGAAGATAGAAGCATATTAAACTGACTTGCTTATTTACTCCAACAAATTGTAAAGTACGTCTATTCCTTTGCGCATTTAATTCAACTGTGCGGCGTCCAATCCTCCCTGAGGCCAATTGGGTCGGCGTCCAATTGGGCCGGCGTCCGATTGTACCGGCGGCCAATTACCGGAGGCCAGTTCGCGGTGCCAAATCGTCCTAGACCCGATTTGTGTCTGATGTTTATCAGTATCATCATTCATCACCGCACATCCATCTCAAAACAGAAGACATATCAGATACATACCTAAAAGTAATAAAATCTCTTGACATCTTCCCACTTCTGGCTTTGTGTATATTCACATATTATGATCAGTTGCATATTTATTTATTTATCATAAGGCAAAAGAGGCTTTAGCCCAGGGCCCCCCCCGAATTGCTAGGGGCCCAGGAACTTGAATATCAAATTGATATAAATATGCGAATATAATATCATGGTATAACACTGCCAGAGATACCACGTTTAGACAAATCAAATACGTTAGGTAGGTATATGAAAGGCTGCGATGTAATAGGTATCTAGTATCGATACGGGCAGTGATCTACCACACTCTTACATTGTCATTATTTAACTAGAACAAACGTATTATATTTGGCTGAGGACAGTGAGGGATTACAGATTAAATAACACTTGTCTTTTACTATGATAAAGAAATACCCAATTTCCCATTCATCGTGAAAAATATATTTTGGTCTTTTTTTGGAAATTCATTGCACTCAACGTCAAACTATATTGTGAATGCGTGACGGTAAGGGAAACTACACGCCAGTTTAAAGCGCGGGGATTCACATCTTCTTTTTCTCTCACGCCTGCGAGATGTCACGCGGGCTTTCTCACGGTTCATTTTGAAAATGACTTCCTCGTAAGCTGGTCAGGGAAATAAAAATAGGAATGGTTAATGTTTCTCATTCAAAATCGCAATGAAATCATGTAACAACTGAATTTACACGCTTTTTAAATTTTCTTGCCTCAATTTCGATGCACCTATTTTGCGATCTACGTGAATGTTCTACTCACCACTGGAATGGCGATGGTGATAATGTTGGGCCATAAACTTTTACATATTTTTGTATTGTGTAAATTTGACACGTCATTGGTAGACTGCCTGATTTTGAAGTCGTTAAAGGATTTATGTTCTTTTGTAATACTAAAAATAATATTACCATCGTCCGACATATTATAATAACACGTTTTCCAGTTAACCCAATTTAGGTGGGTACTATAGCAGAAAAGGCAGCTCGTAAATTAAACATGAATGATGCCTGTGTTTGCTTAAAGTTAATTTCTTTTTTTTTTTTTTTTACTTATTGCTCTCTATGGACCTTCCATTTTTTTTGATATATTATTAAAATATCTTTCACAGTCACAGTGACATTGTGTATGTAATTAGGGTTTTTTTTTATCACGAAACTACCCTCTAATAGCAATAATATTATCATGAAAGGTTATATTGTAAATTATATGAGTAGCTACAATATGGCCGAACACGTTTGTGACCATTTGCACTGTCCGTAATCGCACAAAAGCATTGACAACTAATGCAATTATTATTGTTGTCATCCATCGACTTGTATTTCGCCGAACGGTAATAATTTGTATGAAGTTTAAAAACACGTCCTTTTTATTTTTGTTGATGGATGTTTCAATTAAGTAGAATGATTTAAAAATGATTGCATTGATTCATTACAAGTACTGGCTAAAAATGACAAGTGGGTACTACTATCGAAGGTTTTACTTACTTACCTATCTTTAAATCGAACAAATTTCTTCAGGTGTTAAGCTTTTGTTTTAATTGATTTTTAACAATAATACTTAATTGTATATTGTGATATTTGTGTTTCACCACCAGATGAGAGTTCCCTACAGGCCTACAATGTAATATTATGTCTGCTATTCGTATCCCTATAACCATTTCCTCTCTTGCCACCCAGAAAAGCTTTCTAGATTTAAGTTAGCATATCGATTGTTTATTAATCTGCAAACCGGCTAACTCCATTTGGGCAAATTGTTCAGCAAGAAGAAAAAACTAAATAATTTAACTATCGAACGTAATTTAACAATTCCAAATTTTTTACAAATTAGCTGCACTATGAATCAATACACTATTTTAACTTTATATAAAGAGCTGAGTTGTTCCATTTATAATATTGGAAATTTGGCACCTGCAGTTTACTGTTTTGTATGAAGAACGATAACGCATTTATTTATAAAGGTTCAAATAGACTATATGACGATCGGGCACATATATGCTAAGAGCGATTTAGTGTCTATGATCATATATATGCCATTCCGGCATATTATACATATTATATATTGTATGACAGCTATGATATCGCATTTACACTCTGTGACACCCTGTGACAGGACGCCAACATAAGAAACGGGTTTTTCGGCATTTATATGACCGATCGTATTTGAGCCATAAGTTTAGGAGGTTGAAATTTTGTGTGGGGATAGAAAACATGCTTTATAACAAAATGCCATATAAATCTCATTTTTGTTTAAAAGTGCTGGTTTGCAGATTAAGCAGTCGATATGGAGATCACTTAGATATGAAGCGGAGGTTAAGATTTTTTTTTACTCTCTTTGAGTTGCTGTGTGCCGCTTGAGTTGTGGTGGAAGGATATTCGAAAGTATTGGTAGCTACGGTAGTGGGTTAGAGGAGTGTTCCGTTTATAATTCGCATGGTTGAATTTAGTTCCGCATCTGTCTATATTGCCGGCATGCGCACTATGGTTCCAATATTCGGCCACCGATTAATATATCGTCACTGTTCTGGCAGAAGACACTAATTCGAAAAAATGACATATTGAGTTAGTTATACCAAAATGTTCCTTATTTCAAACTTTACCGTCTGTAAACCTTCTTAATAAATAAACAGTCTTTATTTTAAAGTCATCCTTTTTACGATTACTTAATAAACTCACACGATAGACCATTTCAAACATTTTAACAACTTCAAAGTCAAATTACTCAAAACTAGTATTCTCCAGTTAGAGTGTTCTGCCATAACAGAGACGATATGACAATCGAGGCAGTCCAAAGGGTATGTAGCAGTGGCGAAGGCTCCATACTAAGCGATTATTTAAAGCTTACCTTCTATTTTCAAGTATTTAATTTATATAAATAAATATCTATATTGTAGGACATTGTAGGTTATAATAAAAATATTGATTGCCATCTATCGTCGTTATTTATAAGTAGAGCTTTTAATTTAGTCATGTTTCGAATCAAAAATAAATGACGGAACGTCCAACGTGAGTGCTATTTTTAGAATTATTTCAACGATAATCCAAGCCGAATTTTCTACCGAAATTCAGTTGCCAACTTCATGCATGTCTGGGTTTTTGTTCGAGACTCAGAAGCGTTAACAGACAAGCTTATTCGAAATGTTGATTTTTTTATTGTCTTTGCTTATCTTTAAAAGCAAATAATAAATAATAAGGATGATTAAAAAAAATAATAACTATTGTGTTCGATCACATATAATTTATAAATTGTTATTAAAAATAAATATTGTATTAATTCGCGATTATTATTTAGGTTACTTCAGTCATAGACAAACATAACATGCTATTCACAGTTTATGTCCTTTTGACATGACAAAGCGGTGGTAAAGGTTTATTTTATAATACAAAATTCATTGTGTTACTGTGAATGTGGATAAATTATCTCATATTGTACCGAAATCATTCGCCAGTGCTTTAAATATATAAGTATTTATTAAATTGTGTAGTGTCCCGGTAGAAAATGTGCGAACGATTGCATTTAAAAATTATCAAAGCTTGACCTTCCAAGGGTTCATTTAGATTTGAATACAGCAAAAAAACTTATATTAGACATTTTCACAACAATTTATAAATGATAAATATTTGTTTTTAACTGGCAGTTATACATTAAACAAACTTTTTTGTTGGCGATGCGTATTGTTTGGTAAAGAAAGTATGCGTGGAATTCTACTGCCATAAGTGATTTAAATAATTTGACAAATTCAGCGGTGAAACTTATGACCAGTGTGTCGTTGTCATTAGTGTGCACCTATTCATCAGTAGTAATATCGTAAGTATTATCTTCTTATTTCCCGTAAGTTACCTGACAAGTGTGGTCTTTTTCTCTGATCTCCACAGCTTACCTTTTTCCAAAAGTCACCCTTCGCCACTGGTATGTAGGATTATATCTCCACCTTTTCCTGATAATTTTTAATTGGTAGGCAAAATCAATAATATATTTTGATTTTATTATATATGTAAATGTATATATAAATGTCGTGTCTCGCGCTCCGCATGTCCTATGTACACTGTCTGTGTGGAATTAATAGGCAAGCGTTGTGTACTATGTCTGGCATTTCGTGTGGTATGGCCGGTATCTTTCAATCGGCATGTAAATTTGGGACATTATTCTCACTAGAGACACCTGTTACAACAATAATTATATTTGCTTTTCACCGGCGTACCGTTTGAACTGTGTACCTACCCACCCGGTTGGGATATTATTTTTGCACCACGACACATTTGAATTACTATAATATTGAATGGGAAGTACGTAAGCAACGTAAACATCCCTTGCGATGGTGGGGGTGTTATGCAGGTATTTAAAAATGGTGGTTTTATTGTTTAAATTTTTAATCGTAGTAGGTACTAAGAAACTTATTAAATGTTAAAGGATTTCTGGGTCAAAAAATATCGGCGAAGTAATAGCGACAATCTTATGTTTTTTATACTTAGCTAATAACTATAATGTAGCTACTTAGTTATAATATTAAACAAGTTATTTTTTTGTTTTGCTTAGATAGTAGATAGCCGATACAGAAATTAATTATTAAGAATTACTTAGCTATTAAGAAAAGGGGTTTTACTGCGTGAATTGTGTTGGATATCTCTGTCATGTGACATGTTTCCATATGTTTGGTTTTTATTATACCACACTACAATAAAACATGCTTATAAAAAAGAACGTTGTAATGAACATTATTATTCTGCACAAAAATGATTTCAAAAAACTGCGATTAGTTTAAATTTAGTAGACAAAAAATCACTTTTGAGAAGTGTTATAGTGTCGTGCACCTTCGCACCCTTGTACATACGTTAGGGTTGTTGAGGGCTTACGGGCAATTTCGCGACCAGTTGATAGTTTTAAGTAAATTCTGTTTTTTAGGAATATTTTGTAAATTAAAAACAGAGTAGGAATTTTGGTTTTTTTCGCAAGACGAATTTAAGAAGTATAGTATTTGACACACATAGTGTGCCGTGCCTCATTGGCAACTAGTTGTTAGAGCTGCCTTCTTTATAAATGTATGCCTACGGCTGGTCAATTAAATACTTGTTATATTTTCAACGTGTATTTTTTGATCCAGCGTAAGGACCCAATAGGTTGGACCAGCGATAGTCAACCTGCGGCCCTTTAAGCTTTTATGTGCGGCCCGAAACACATTTATTATCAGGAATTTCGTATATCTTGAGATTCGTTTCGACTTTGACGCACAGATAGTTACACCCGAAGAGGATTGTCATTATGGTCCACATCAGATTTGGTATAAGAGTGTTGTCACACGATCTCAAAAATGTTTTGTAAAAAAGGGGGATTCATGATTTTTTTCGTCACACCAGTAGTAATGCGGCCCGCGTTACTTTACAAATATATGTATTTCGCCCGAAAAAAAAGTTGAGTATCATTGGGTTGGACGAATGGCAAACAATTACTTTTTGTTGAAAAATGTTGTTAAAAAAGTATACTTAAGTACAACAAATACTCTGTTGAGACCCGTATCCTTCGCTTAGGACGAACATGGTATTTTTCTTATTTTAAACGTGTTTCGGCAAAATGTTAAAAAAGCTTGAAGGATAAAAAAATATTTTATGAATTACAGTAATTTATCAAATAAAATTTGATATGCCTTCCAAAGATTTACAATACGTTGTTATTTTTCAGCTACGCTTCCAGCAGATGTTTCCCGACATGTAATAATATTGAATATGAATATGAAATAAAAAAATATATTATATTTTTTTATTTCATACATAGTACACAATAATATAACAATATGTACGTCTGCATTGACAAGTCTCACTACACAACAGCTTTGATTAAAGATAATATTACATATACTTTTCATTTTGCATATTAGTGCAGGATCCCATACTTGTCGTATACATAATATGCGGAACGCATTCTGACAATTGGAATAGGTTCTAGGGGTCACCAAGATATATAATGTCGATGTTGCCAGGCGATATTAGTGGTAATTTTTTTTTATTGAGGTTTTAATTTTTTTTCTTATAACCCACCAAAAATTGTTCTGAGTTCTTCAATAAAACCAAGACGGGATCAGGGATTGATTGAAAATGCAATAATTGTACCATGCCATCGGCATGGTCGTAGAACGGTCCGTCCCGTTTGAAAAAATAAAAATAGCGGGTAGTGAAATGTGTTCAAAATTATCGATTCTTAGGACCCTTCTTGGCTTAAATTATATTATTTAGTAGCATTTTTGTATATAATCACCTAAATTGGTTTCTTTACTATATCTATGCATATGACATTCGTTTTAGTACGAGGGTGGGTCAATAATTCCTTAGAAAAAAGCATTAAAACAGTTTTTATTTTTGTATTTTTTTTTATTTCTCAACATAATCTCCTTGGAGCTCAATACACTTGGTTAGATGTTTCTCAATTTTTTTTAAACCGTCAGAAAAATAAGTTTTCGGAAGGTCCTCAAAATAAGCATTTGTCCGATCGATGACTTCTTCATTTGAAAAAAAACGTTGTCCACTTAGCCATTTTTTTAAGTTTGGGAAAAGGAAAAAGTCACTGGGGGCTAAATCTGGCGAATACGGTGGGTGGTCGACATTTTCGAACTTCAATTCTTCAATTTTAGCCATTGATCGTAAACATGTGTGAACACGGGCATTGTCCTGATGAAGGAGGATTTTTTTCCTGTTTAAATGAGGCCGTTTTTCTTCAATTTTGTTTTTTAGCTGGTCCAATAAAGATGCATAATAATCCCCTGTTATTGTTTTTCCTTTTTCCAAATAGTCAACGAAAATAATTCCACGTGCATCCCAAAATACAGTAGCCATAACCTTACCAGCTGATTTTACGGTTTTCGCCTTCTTTGGACATGGTTCGCCTTTCGCAATCCACTGCTTTGGCTGTTCTTTCGTCTCGGGAGTATAGTGGTGTATCCATGTTTCATCTACAGTCACAAAGCGACGAAAAAATTCATCGGGATTGCGTTGCATGAGCGACAATAGGGCTTTAGAGGCCACCACCCTATTGCGTTTATTGTCGACTGTGAGCAAACGCGGCACCCATCTTGCAGAAATATTTTTCATGCCCAATTTGTCATGTAAAATAGAAATGACGCTACCTTTTGAGATCCCTGTAACCTCAATTATCTCACTCAACTTTAATCTTCGGTCACTTAACACCATATCGTGGATTTTATTGATCATTTCTGGTGTAGTCACCTCTACAGGACGTCCTGAGCGTGGTTCATCCTTTGTTGATGTACGACCACGTTTAAATTCATTTAACCAGTTATAAATAGTTGCAAGTGAAGGAGCAGATATGCCGTGAACTAAATCCAACTCATTTTTTATTTCCTTTGCTGTTAACCCTTTTATATTAAAATGTTTAATAACAGCTCTAAACTCAATTTTCTCCATTTTCCATTTTTCCATTTTCCACAAGCAATTTTTTTTAAATGTACGAGAAACACACAACAACCCGACCAATCTGATTGAAACTTCGCAGCATACTGAATCGGTAGTGCCGCTGCATGAAAACAAACCGCTTACAGTACTAGTCGCGCCACCTGTCGGCTTTTCTAAGGACTTATTGACCCACCCTAGTATTATGGTTAATCCAGAAACAGTGTAGGTTGCATATATAGGTAGGTGAATAAATGAAATAACGATAACCACTAACCACACTAAGTACCTACACATTTATTAAAAAAAAGAAACAAGAAGTCAAGTGTTCAAACTGCTTTAGGTATCATGATCACAGTTTTTACAAACAATACTTACACATTTGCACAATGATATTCGTGTCAAAGCCGATTTCTTATAACTACGTGATAATGTACGGCAGTCAGAATTACATTTGCATGGTTTAACCAAATAATTTGGCAGAGGTTCATTCGTCATTTGTCTTGGATACAAATTATTTTCTCATAATTGTTAGAAGTTGTAGGAAATCAATAGGCTCAATAGTGGATCAGATGAGCTTTTCCATAAATAAACTTGTGCTGCAGCCCTTAAACAGTGTAAATGCTTATAATATCTAAGCCTTGGAGATTGTCCCTTAGTGTATGTAGTAGGTATGTGGTGGATTAATTGCAAAGTTTTTTTTGTGAGCCCTCAAAATAAATTACAGCTTGTTAAATGTATTTGCAAAAATGCTCCCACATTTGCAAAAATCAACGGGAAAAGTGAGCTGTACATTGTGGTGGATTTGACGACCCCACACAATGGTTTAAATTGCAGGGATCAATTTTCACTGACGCCATTGATTTAAAATCAAAATCATTTAGAAGCAGACTCTGGAGTCTAGAATCTTCTGTCATATATTTCATGCTGTAAAAATGCAAAATTTGGAGATTATCACAGTCCCGATACAGATGTTTTAATTTTAGGCATTCATTTCTGGAATAAACTTGCAACGATTGGTTGCCATGGATTATGGTTTGAGGGATCTCAGAAGAAATTCCATGTTTTAGAATGCCAATTGGCAGCTGAACCTCTTGGCGAAAATATTTGTAATATTATACCAGCATTACATTGTTTAACCGGCTGCGACACCACTAGTGACTGCATATGTACAAAGAAACAAGCTTTAACCATCTCGTCAACGAGTTTTGTTCAGGATGCACTTTCAGCTTTAGGAAATGGTTTATTGGAGACCACAGCAGTTTCAAGACCTGGAAAAAGTTTGCACTTACTTATTATATAAACAAAAACCAATAGCGAATGAGCTTCGGCATAAATTTATTTCCCAAAATATTGAATTTAGTTTAAATTTGTCAAGAGTGATAGGCACATATGATTCATTGTATTTACACTGTTTAAAGCCTTCAGCATAAGTTTATTTACGGGAAAGCTCATATGTTCCACTATTTGAGCCTCTTGATGTCCTACAACTTGACTATGAGTTACGAGAAAATAATTCGTATCCAAGACAAATGACGAATGAACCTCTACCAAATTATTTAATTAAACCATGCAAATATAATTCTAACTGCCGTACATTATCACGTAGTTATAAGAAATCGGCTTTGACATGTATATCATTGTGCAAATGTGTAAGTAGTGTTTGTAAAAACTGTGATCATGATACTTAAAGGAGTTTGAACACTTGACTTGTTGTTTCTTTTTTTTAATAAATGTGTAGGTACTTAGTGTGGTTAGTGGTTATCGTTATTTCATTTATTCACCTACCTATATATGCAACCTACACTGTTTCTGGATTAACCATAATACTAAAACGAATGTCATATGCATAGATATAGTAAAGAAACCAATTTAGGTGATTATATACAAAAATGCTACTAAATAATTTAATTTAAGCCAAGAAGGGTCCTAAGAATCGATAATTTTGAACACATTTCACTACCCGCTATTTTAATTTTTTCAAACGGGACGGACCGTTCTACGACCATGCCGATGGCATGGTACAATTATTGCATTTTCAATCAATCCCTGATCCCGTCTTGGTTTTATTGAAGAACTCAGAACAATTTTTGGTGGGTTATAAGAAAAAAAATTAAAACCTCAATAAAAAAAAATTGACCACTAATATCGCCTGGCAACATCGACATTATATATCTTGGTGACCCCTAAAACCTATTCCAATTGTCAGAATGCGTTCCGCATATTATGTATACGACAAGTCTATGGGATCCTGCACTATATTAGATATTGTTTAATACTTGTCTGATTAAAAAATTGTACCCACCTTTCTGAAAGTGCTATTATTTTAATAATTACTTGCCGTAAATGCACTACATGTACAATTAAGTGTACGTCTGGCTTTACCTGGAATATTGATCGGTAAAAGCTAACTATAATTCTTATGAAAAAACTCCTCATGTGTCTAGAAGTGCTGGCCTGATTGCCATTTTATCCCATATTGCAATTTAGCTGGCGACGTGTATTTTGTACGAAATCATTTATTCTTAGGAAAATTGGCCGAACCATCAGACTTAATAGAATTTTCATCAATTAACTGTTTACAGAAGAGGTAATTTTTTTAAAAGAAGTATTTCTTTGACACGCGATAAAATATTAATTTATAGGCCGTCCATGGACTGAAACCGTATGCGGTTTAGAACCGTGTGCCATATTTAGTGAAAATATATTTTCATGAACAAAAATCATAAGTTATGGGACACGGATCTAAACCGCATACGGTTTCAGTCCATGGATGGCCTCTTATACTTATGTACGACCTACGATAACATTAAGCAAGATGAATTCATTCATTTCTGCAGACCAACATGCTTCGTTTCTGTGAACATTGTATACATTATACAAACTGTCGAAAGTTTACGGACATTTCCGAACATTTAACATGTTCTTATTGGGGATAGAAAACATTGTTCATATACAGATGTTCTTGGCCTGGACTATGTTTCACCGTTAGTGCCCAGGTTATGTTAACATTTACGATGATTGGCTACGAATCCACTCAAATCCCATTGAAACTATTTATTTTATTTTTTCCCGAACGATTGTAAATCTCTCAAAGATAAGTATGAGAGTCATATAAAAGCAGTAAAACTGGGCGATGATTTGTTTCGTCTTCTTTTTACGAGCGAATAAAATGCAAAATGGCAGACGATGCTGACCTACTCCTGAAAAATGCGTCTGTTTATTTTATAGACCTCTCTCAAGCTCTCGTGAGATCAGAACGTATCCTGTTTTCATTTAAATCATATTTAATCCATTATCATCTTGACAGGTATTAAATTTAAAGTTGCTGTCTTTAAAGCCTTGTCCACATGGCGCGATTTGAATGCGCGTAAAAACTTTTGCCCGTTCTAGGTACATCTGACTTCACTGAGACGTCCATATGTAATCAGTCACTTCTCGCGCGCGGTCGAGGTACAGGTGACCTCATTGAACTGTCCAAATGCACTCACGGCGTATCGCGGCAGGACACGCGTCATATGGACCACCTACAAACGCTCGTCCAGCGTACGCGCGTTCGGCGGAGCGTTGAGCGGCGCGCGCAACTCAAACGTATAACTGTGTGTGAAATTGTTCGTAGACAATGTCATTTTTTGGTTATACGGTTATACGTTTGAGTTGCGCGCGCCGCTCAACGCTCCGCCAAACGCGCCTACGCTGGACGGGTCCTAAGGATGCCCGTCGTCATTTTGATGGTTGCGTTTCTCCCCTATTCCTCACGCAGAGATACATTTCCTACGGCGGAAGGGTCGACAGGCGATCGGGGGTCAAACGCTTCGTTCGGTGATTCATATCCGCGCAGATGCTAAGTTACCACTATAATCTTTTATCGTCATTCATTTAATTCTGTCGTTTGTTCATTTTACCAGTATTCTTTGTATAAATACGAAACGCTGTACGCTTTTTACCGACTTACCTACCAATAACAGAATATTCGATGATAACATCACCCATTTCTTATTCTCGCGAAACTCCCAACAAATCTCACGGGGCCTTGGGGTTCCGCTTTGGGAATCAATCCATTACAATGTGGTGATATAATAACAGGAAGTCGTAGTCAAACCTGAGGTGAAACTATTTACGAATAAAAATGCATTACTGTTGTGCCGATATTTACTAATTAATTGCGAAGATGCGAAAATTTAATTATTAAAGCAATACCGCAGGCATTGTGAAACATTTGATTTTATTACAATATTTACTATAAGTACGCAGAATGAAAATAATGGAAGTGTACAACTTTTTGTGTAGGTATATTATATAATAAACATACATAGTACCTACGGTTACAACCAGTCGGTTGGAGCCAATGACTAATAATGTCATTGGTTGGAGCGAACCCTTTTTTGAGTTGCTCCGCTTCGGGACCGAATACCTGCTTCTGCTCCGCTCCAGGGTCTGCTACGCTCCGGGTAAAAAGTTTTAATAGGTATTATATATGTATACAAAATATGTTACTTAATTAAAAAAAAACAGTTTTGAAATGAGGTTTAATATTCGTCCTTTTCATTATTACCTAATTATAAATTATATTTAACAAAATCGACAGCAAGTTGTCTTTCATTATCTGCCACTTCTGTCAAAAAAGTGAGGTTATATTTTATCACTCGGCAATGTTACCGTATTTCAAATTATTCCAGTCTCGTAATGTGTTGGATTTCAGGTCGAAAATTTAATAATAAAAAAAACTACCGGAGCAGTGGAGCACTGCAAATTTTAATATTAGACTAAAATAATCTCAACTCTACTTTTATTATGACAGCCAGCATAATTCAATTTTTACAAAAAAAAAAAAAATATGATGACAATACATACCCATCAATAATAATAACTTGGTACATACATTGATAATGCTGTAGTAGACGACATATTTTATAGTGGGCACTAGACACCGTATTTGCGTATCATGAATTCGAAGGCCATGCGCGAATTTTCAGCTCGTAAAAATTAAAAAAAAAAAAATACATAAAACGTGTTATTGGAACTTGGAAACTGTGGGACCCAACAAGTGAAACGAATTCATACGTTTTGCTTTAGGAAGTAAATTTTATAATTTAATTTCCGACAGCTTGATCGATGGATTTTTTAAAAATACTACTACAGTAGGGGACAATAGAAACAAGGGACGATAGAAACAGCGGCTATAGCAGCCGATTCACATGTCCGAATCACGCGAGAGTTTGCCAAACTAAGGCCGGTTTCAGACGGGACACCGGTGTCGCGCTCGTATATAATAAGGAGGCCTTTGTATTCGAATAAAAGGGTGTTTGTATTATGTTTATGAACGCCCCGAGCTAATGAGTCAAAGCGTGTATGGTACACTTTTCCGTCGGCCGCTACATTCTCAAGCCGCCGATACACATGTTTTTATGACCGCAGCCAGTTTTATGTTCTAATTTATATCGCGAAATTATGCGTTGACTCATTAGCTCTGGGCGTTTATAAATATAATACAAAGGCCCCTTTATTCGAATACAAAGGCCTCCTTATTAGATACGAGCCCGACACCGGTGTCCCGTCTGAAACGGGGGTAAGTGTCATTGGGAGCTTCTGCTGCTCAGTAGTCGTCCGTCGAGCGCAGTCCAGAGCGGACCTGTATACTTCGCAAAAACGTTATTCCCACCATTAAAGTAATATTTTGCGTTTATCGAAAAAGTGTGACTGAAGATACAAAAACGTTAGTCAGATAATTTTAATTATATTAGCATATTTATTTGTCTATTAACTTTAGGTGGAATTGCTAGTTGTTTACAAAATAATTAATGGTTTTTAAAAAAGAAATGATGCTGGGACAATAGAAACAATCTAAGGTGGGGACGTTAGAAACATATTTCTACTGTTAGTCCAGTGCATCGATTGTCATGGTTGGTCACACGAGGTATGCACTTAACAAAAATTTAATTATCACGTCATGACAATAAATTGCTTATCAGAATCAATTTTTACTACTATTTATATTTTAATATTACTTTTTAGTCTCGTTACTATTACTTACCAACTACCCATTTACTTTAATATTGCTTATTGTGTTGTTACAATATTTTTTTAATTTTTTCAATGTTTATTTTAATTTACAATACAATGTAATTAAATAAATTCGTTTTCTTATTATTAGCACTAAAGACGCCATAGAATCTAAGTACTGTTTCAATTGTCCCCAGTATGTTCCCAATCTTCACTGTTTGTGTAATATCTCTTTGACCATATATAAAAATAAACACAGAAAATAGAATAGATATAACATCAATATCTTACTTAAAATTATTGATGTTTGAAATAAATGTAAGGAGAAAAGAATTCTAAAACCCAAAGTGTTTCAATTGTCCCCGGTCTCCCCTACCAGTAACATGCAGTACCTATCTTACATTGGTATCTTATGGGGGTGAATCCTGGATCATATCGATGACGAATGCTCACCTAATGGATTCATTAAGAAAGAACACCTGCGGCTAATGAATGTACATGTAGTAAATGATTGAGGAATATGTGTAGTCCGGAGCAATTACGATTCGTCATAATAATTTATGCAAGGATCTGTGACTTTTCATAAAATAAGATCTAGGTCAGTGCTTAGCTCACACGGTGTACTTTTTTATGATATTAAGCCCTTTTTTGTTTAAATATGTATATACTGATACTTCTTTTTTGTTTCTCCCTCCCTCACGACATATTGTGAATGTCTTTAATTTATAATTTGTAATATTCACTTCATGTAAAATAAATAAATTTTAATGTGGAAATTTCAATGATAGTTCAATTAAAACATCAAATACCATTTAATTAAGTACCTCCTTGCGTGATGAATGTTTTATAATTTTAGTAACTTTTCCCACATTTTATATAATCCATTGACCTTAAATCTTTTTGTTTCCAGATTTTTTTCTGTGATTTTAGTAAGTACCTACCTATGTATAAATTATAGTGCTATATTTCAAGGTTGCTTTAGTTGGCCAAAAGAGCGTCTTATAAAATATTATACTCATTATGTATTTTTAAAGCAGTAATAAATTTTAAAAATTAACCTTTTAATGAGTTCTTTTTATCAATTAAATTAATATGTAAAATAGTTTTTTTTCATAAATTCCGCAGTATATAGATATAAATATCGCAGTCGGAATTTCAAAATTTTAATTTAACCAAGTGGCACGTCGCATGAATAGCTGACATTAAAAATATGTGTTTAAATATGTGCATTTTATTTTATCGTAACCAGTTTTTCAAAACATATTTGCAAAGTGTCTTTTGTTGACCTTACGTATGAATTAATCGTTTACGTGGCTACTATTAAAATTTAGTCGCAATTAAACACGTTTCCTAAAAAAATACCTGAAACTACTGACGTACCTATGACCCGAGACAAGGCCCACTATTAGTTAGATTAGTTAGAACGCGACTAGTAACTTAATGCTAGATATTGTTCATATTTCGAGTGCAATATGATAAACTGTTTGTAGAAAATGATGATTGTTTCATATTGGAATATATAATAATAAGTTCGTTGATTTGAAGGAAATGTAGCATCGAAAATCTTGATTTACTGTTAACACCCCCCCTCATCATGACCCCTCCAAACCGCACCACACTCGGTCTTAATCGAGAGTATCATGAGGCCCTGGTCGTGAAGCACCAGCAGTTTTTTACGCCTGGTAATGTCTCAGGAGCAGATACTCAAGACAGAGGTCGCCACGCTCTCAGGTGAGCCTTGAATTAGTTTACTGAGTTGACTTCAGTCAATAAAATGTGCCATAGGAGAGAAAAGCACGGATAACTTACATAAAAGAAAATTAATTTAATTATAAATATAATACAAAAACCAAGCTAAATAATACGGACATAAAAAAAAACTATGTAAAGAGATCTTCACGTCCGCAATAATAAAATGCAATATAATTGACCTTTGTGGCGACCAGGTCGGAAAGCCCGATGTGAAAGATTGGAAAAAACAATGCCTAGCACTTATAAAAAAGTGATTCCACCATGTTTTTTAATGCATTTGTCATTTTTTTTAATTTTAATTGAACTTGTAGGTATATTTGTTATCTTTTTCATAAATAAATAAAACTGTTTTACTTTCACATTATTATTTATACATATTACAATATTATTTACTCCATTAAACCTATGTATTTCCAAGATTGAACGTACACAGTATTAACAATAAAATAAATGTTTTAAATAGTATAAATTATACTAAATTTATTTTTAACCGATTTTATCAACGTTATTTGTATTTATATAGAAATTTTATATTATTAACTATTGAAAAAAATGCCAATCTCGGGACCAGTCCCGAGATCGTCAAATCGTAATCCCGAAATCCCGGGATTAGGATTTTGGCTCGGAATTGGATTCACTAGTTATAGATATCTGACAAAAATCTGTACGAATCAGCCATTCGCAATTTCGGTAGAGTATAATTTTAAGTACATACATTTTATAATATCAATACTATCGACCGAGGGTCCTTGATGAAATTTGAATTTAAATTCTAATGGATTTAAGTTTTGTACTACCTATTCCATTTGAGTATATTATACTCAAGTATATAATACTTAAGAACAACTCAAATGGAATAGGTAGTACAAAATAGAGAGCACAGATTTATTAATCTGTTCTGTGATACACAAATTAAATCCATTGGAATACATTTATGATAAATATGTTACACAATATAAGTGTGTACTTTTTTTTTTTTACAGAAAATGTTAAATAATATTATGTACATCTGAAGAAAACCTGTGAGAATCGCCCTTATTGAAATATAGGTAAAGTTCAGTTTTGAATACCTACGTACCTACTTGTACATTTCATGTTAAATATCTGGCGTTCGGCTACAGACTAGCGAGCACTTGCATGCAGGTAGAGTTAATCTAATCTAATCTCTAGAGTCATCTGTATTTATCTGTTTGTTAAAATATATAAATATATAAATAAAATAATTTATATGAGATGATTCTGGCAGACTAAAATGGATATGGTGGAGATACGGGATGCTGACGTGAACTGATAAAATACAAGAAGTCCGGCGAGCGACAGGGATTATTGAAGGCGTCGTGTGGCGTCCATAATATGTTCGAATTGGGGAGCGGGTGTGGCCAAAAAAGACGACACGGTGTACGACTTAGTGTCAGTTTGTTCGATAATTTAATAGAGAATACTCAATGATTACCACCAAGTAAATTCTGAATCTCTTGAAAATTACATACATATAAGTGACGTTAGTTTATGTAGATTAACTTACATTTGACCAGATTGCTTCTATCACAACGCACTTTTCTAAAGTGCTTATTAAAGAAAAATCTTGTTAATCATTCACTAGTTTTTGGACATTGCGTAGGTTGAATAAGGTTAACCGAAGCAGGTACCTATTCCACGTTGCTAAAATTGATGGTGTTAATTTTTGTACAAACGCATTTTCTCCAAAATTAGGAATCCATTTGCAGATAAGTATTCTCAGAATTTTAACAATGCCATATGTATATGTAATTTGTTGTTAACGCTTATCTTCATTGGCATATGATCGTATATCGATTGAATTTTAATGAAAATACTTCTGAGTTTGAGTTGTAAATTATAATTAGCACCACTCGAATCTCGAAATTATTTACGAGAGCTCTGTAATTTGCACCTGTGCCTCTATAGAGATTTCAACTTCTTTGTTTTCTGTACGCTTCAATTAATTCACTTATTGAATTACCCACCTTTCTGTATTTATATCCAAATAATAAATGTTGGCAATTTAAATGTCTACTACTTTTGTCTGAAATATAACTTACGTAATTTGTTTATTAAAACCCACACAAATGTGTTTTAATTGATATTTAAATTTATTTTACTGGTAATCTTCAGTAGAATGGCATCACAACTTGATATAAGTATTCGTTATTAAAAAATGAAATACTTGTGCTATATAATATTATTAAGGCCATGCATTAGTTGAGGCACGGTCTAAAAAGATCGTTGGTAGGCGATGTGCGGATTGCGGGTCGCGGGTGTAAATGACGCCTGTCAAACGAAATATTATTTGTCATATAAACCCAACATACGTCCATGTTATGTTCTGTTTATTGTTCTATTAGTAACAATAATAATATATTCATTGACATGTTTTCTTTTTAAAGTAAATGGGTAACGTTTTTAGTCATCTTTACACGATTTTAGAATTAATTGGCCCGTCGCCATCACGCAGCAAAGTGACGTGCTTCTGACTCGACGTTTTCTCAATGAATGCAAGCGAGTCCAAAATTTCGTCGCGTATACAGTTGAAAATTATTTGGCGTTTCACTGATGCGTCACCTTAAGAGCGTAGCGTACCTACTGAAAAATGAAAAGTAGTGAAACGGCAAATAATTTTCAACAGTAGGTGCGACGAAATTTCTCACTCGTCGCCTGGAATCGCCAAACGGAGACCGACAGTCGAAGTGTGCGCACATCGATTTGTTTTGTCATGGCGTCGGATGAAAATATTCATATATATAAGGTTAAATCGTGTAAAGATGACTAAAAAAACTTTACGTATGTACATAAAAAAGAAAACATGTCAATGAATGTACTATTATTATTAGTAATATAACAATAAACATAACATTAAATAGACGCATGTTGGATTTTTATGACAAATTATATTTCGTTCGGCACGCGTCATTTGCACAATCCGCGCATCGCCTAGCCACGATCTTTTTAGACCATGCCTCAACTATAGTATAGTCTTATTTTCGTGAATGTTCAAATGCTATTTTTCCTCACCATATTCACTTAAAACGGAGCACATACATCTACAATGTGGAAATGAAAAATACAGATTTAGATAAATATTGACTACTAGCCATTCGCTCAAGCTCTTTTCAGAGGGTGGGAAGAAGGGAATGAAAAGGAGAAAGTCACAAGATATGTTGTATATTTGAAAGAAAAAAAAACACCCACCATCCCAAACTGAGGGATTCGAATTCGGACCCAACGTATCGCTAGGACGTGCCTAATATAGTAAGTAATATTTTTTGTGAACCAGGTGAGAAGTAACTTCTCACCTGGTTCACAAAAAATTATTTCTGTTATTTCATTATATTATTTATTATGTACACTGTTGCACGAACACTTCACATACAAAACATACATTTATTTGTATTTTTTTTATTCAATAGGTACATACTGAATTATATAGATACACAAGGTTTAAGAATATTAGATTATTTATTATAGAAAAACGTAATTTTGAAAAATCTCCGAAACATGTATTTGAAAGAAATTCAAGAAAAGAAGTGGGAGTGGTAGAATCAGAATGGTGTGATGAATGATTCTTCTGGCAGTGTTGGCGGCTCATTTATGTGTTTTTCAAATGACACTAACACCGTTCCAAAGTAATTTCGTCGTGGCCGCAATGCCAGAAGAATCTGTTCTTCATCTACTCAAACTCACGTTTTTCTCTTTCCGTGGGAGCTTTCGCCTCTAAGCTCCCCGATCCGTTTGTATTCATACGTATTATTTCGTGTACCCTTTTTTATTTTTGACAAAATTACGTTTTTTACTTATAGTATAAATGGTAAGTATAATTTTGTTTTTATTTTTATATATTTTACAGGTATTGGTTGACATTCGATTTACCGGAATGGCGTATTAATCGTGTCGAATAAAAATATCTTTTATCGTAATCGCTATTTTCACACTTGGAGATACCATTGGCGAAGGGTGGAGGTAGGCTGTTATGATCCGACATAAATAGTGCACACTAAACTTTGTCAGTCAAACATATTTGTTTTCATTAAACTAAGACTACACCTACAATGTGTAGATAGTGTTTGTTAGTTTTATTTTTATTTCAATTAAACCCTGGCCAATCCAAGCCATGGTAGGTGATAGTCATAAAATATTCGTTTATCTATTTTTAATTTCAATTCAATTTTAAATATTTTATAGATTGAAGAATATTTTTTATCGATTACGGTTTGGTATATGTATGGTTTATTTATTTTAAATTTATTTTATATACTTATATTTATAATTACTTAAAAAAACTAATCAACACCTGTAATATGTATTCATATTTCAACAAAAATAAATAAGTATGACTGAAATTGCACTATTTTTGTCGGAGCGCCCATAGCATAAGTAAACTAATTATGTATTATGGTTTCGTTTAGGCATGATTTAATTAATTTAAAAAAAACTAACCACCATCATCTGCAATTTGTATTCTTAGTTCAATTAAAACAAATAATTAGTATGACTGACAAAGTTTAATGTGCACTATTTATATCGAATATTAATAGCCTACCTCCACCCTTCGCCACTGTTGGATACTAATCAATAAATCACCCGATATTCATTTTAGATCCAAGTGAATTAAAAAAATATCCGTGCCTTAATTTAATCTTGAATATTTTTAAATGCATGTCATCATAATAAGATCGTATCATGTCTGCTCAGATTAGCATGTCAGATATTGGCTCAGTATGTAGGTGCGATCGAAATCGATTATTTATATTTAAAACAATTATGAGAACAGAGTTTTTTTTAATATTCAAAACTGCATACTCAGTAACGAGTTCATTTGTGATATTTTTCTTGTCTAGATAAATACCTTTATTGGGTGATATCAGTAGCGAATTGTGGAGTTTGGCTGTTAAGATCCGACATAAATAGAGCACACGAAACTTTATCACTTATCAGTAATGTGTAATTGTTTTCATTGAACTAAGACTATAATTTACCAGTGGCGAAGACTCCATACTAGGCGATTATTAGAAGCCTACCTTCTTAAGAACAATATTTTTTAATTGCATATTGACTTATTTATATAATCACTTAATTATAATATATTCCATAAAATAATTTATTTTGCCAACGAGAGATGTCGTATATGTAGGAATGTATTACACAGACAATCTGCAAAGGTTTTAAAAAATATACCATAGCGCTCCTTCTGTCGTGACGTAAATAAAGGTCGGATTATGTTTCAAATAATTCTCAATTTTTTTCATATGAACTTTCGGTCACGTAGCCACGCCCAGTCTATCGAATTGTATGAACTAATGTATGCTCCGATCGCAGAGCCTAAAACTAAATAATTAATAATTAGATAATTTAAAAAATAATTTCAATGGTGTTTAATGGAATATTAATAAATATAGACTGTTTTTAAAAATAAAAAGAACTTTTATCTAATGATTTTTGATGTGTATAAATGTTTTGAAAAAATACGTACTTAATTTAAACTGATCGCTTAATTTTATGTCGTCGGTGAGTTTTTGAAGTTTCATTAAATTAGTGTGTCGTTGTCATTAGTGTGTACCTATTCATTAGTAGTAATATCGTATTATCTTCTTATTTCTCGTAAGTACCTATACCTGACAAGTGTGTTGTTTTTATCAGATCTCCACAGCCTACCTCTTTCCAAAGTTCACCCTTCGCCACTGCAATTTACAGATGGTGTTAGGCCCGTTTCAGACGGGGCACCGGTGTCGCGCTCGATATACTATAGCAGGCCTTTGTATTCGAATAAATGGGCCTTTGAATTATGTTTATGAACGCCCCAGAGCTAACGAGTCAACGCGTATCCGGTAAACTTTTTCGTCGGCCGCTACATTCTCAAGCCGCCAATACACATGTTTTTATTACCGCAGCCAGTTTTATGTTCTAATTTATAACGCGAAATTATGCGTTGACTCATTAGCTCTGGGCGTTCATAAACATAATACAAATGCCCCTTTATTCGAATACAAAGGCTTCCTATATTATATCGAGCGCGACACCGGTGTCCCGTCTGAAACGGGCCTTAGTCAGTTTTTAAAATTCAAATAAACCCTGCTAAACAAAGCCATAATAGATAATAGTAAAATACTCGTCTATCAATATATCTAAAATAATGTCATTATTATATTATTGGATATTTTATAGTTAGAATAATACATTTTATACGTTATGGTTTGGTTTGGACAATGCTTAATTAATTAAAAAAAAAAAAAAACAATAACAAACATCATTGTGTTAATATGTATTATTAATTCAACGAAAAGAAATAAGTACTTACCTATGAATGAAAAGGTGTGCACTATTTTGTCAGATCGCCCATAGCATACAAAAAATATTATGGTTTGGTTAGGCAGGATTTAATTGATTTTTAAAAACGAAACAACACCATCTGTAAACTGTAGTCTTAGTTCAATAAAAACAAAAGCGTGTGACTGACCAAGTTTAGTGTGTACTATTATGTCGGATCTTAACTGTCTGCCTTCAACCTTCGCCACTGGGTGATATGGTAGGTATTACATACATAATATTATGCTTATCTATTTAATTAACATTCTAGGAATCATAATATTATATCGACATAATATTATCTGTATTTTTTTTTGTTATTCATTCGTATCATAACGACAGCTGTCCGATAAGAATTCTATTATAATTCGACGAATTTTTCATTAAATTTAATACACTGTTTATATTTTAATGAAATTCGTCTGCGAAGTCGACTCATTGATTACCTGTTTTTAATAGGAAATTTCGATAAGGAATTCGGTTCATTGCGGTTCAAAGTAATACAGATACCTATATATTTTTCTCAAAGTAAATCCGGCATTCGGTTGATTCCATTTCGTCATTTTAAAATTTCAAATTATATATAAATTTTTAAAATATTTTTTATCGGGTATTGCTACTTATTCATTCGCCCTGTCCTGTTTTTATAACTTGTATAGTTAAGCGGTGAACATTGGGTACCTACTAATCATTAATTATCTGAAAAAAAGGTTACTGGTTTTTAAATTATCTCGTATTCTATATTCACTATATTCATTTGTAGCAAATATGACATGTACCTACTCAATATTTTCCCTATTTCCCAAAACGTGTTCAAGCTTAGGTGAAGTTTTTTTTTTAATATATATATTTGGATACCTCAGTTCCAAAGTATAACAATTCAAAAAGCATAGTTCTGAGATAATTAGGAAACAAACCTACTCAATATTTTCCCTATTTCCCAAAATGTGTTCAAGCTTGGGAGAAGTTTTTTTAAAATATATATTTTGATACTCGTACCTCATTTCCGATGTATAACAATTCAAAAAGCATAGTTCTGAGATAATTAGGAAACAAACCTACTAAATATTTTCCCTATTTCCCAAAACGTGTTCAAGTTTAGGCTAATTTTTTTTTTAAATATATAATTCGATACCTCGGTTCCAAAGTATAACAATTCAAAAAGCATAGTTCTGAGATACTTAGGAAACAAGATTTTGGGCAAGTTTTATCTTCTAGTGTAGTTAGTTGTATCTAATTTTTGTAGATTTTAATGTAATTCTAGGATTATCTAAAAAATATAATTATTTATGTTTTTTTAATGTTAATACTAGGAGTTTTTAGATGTTTCCAAAGGATTAACGTATAACTCTAAAGAATAATGACCACTGTCATTCTAAAATAATCGCAGATTATCACTTTCTTGTAACATTTTGAAACTGATGGATAATTTTAACAGAGCATTTCCTCATATTTCAACTCAAAACTGCAGATTTTCGACTTGTTATACTTTGGTCTCGAATTGAATCATTTTAGTTGGATGAATACTCACGTAAAATCGCAAACGTTAGTAAGTAATCAAAGTAAAACGTCTCGAGTTCGAATTATTGCGAGTTAGGAAAATTTCCATGTTGTTTTTCAGCATGTGTTTGAGCCCCGAGTATGGACAAGTGACATAATATATCCATTTCTTGTTTATGATACTTCGTTATTGCGTTCGCATCGGATTGTAGAACTAGAACCAATAAAAAATTGTATAAAACAGTTAATTTGATAGTTCAAACTCTTGTGCTAACCAATTATTTAACCTTTACCTTGACTTATAACTTATAAGAAATAATTTAATTACTTATCTACTTTTGCGAGTTTGCTAAACTTAATATAATATATTTTTCACAAATAATGAGAATTTAAATTTCTTTCACAATAAGCATTGGAATGAAAAAAAAGTTGAAACAAAGGAAAACAAATGTATGTAATTATTCTTTCGTTAAAAAATCTAAGAATTAGGAAAGATTCAATAATTTTATTTAATTTAAACTAAATAACCTATTCACCCGTCTATTCTCGTGCGAATTGGGAGAGCGATTCAGTTTCTATTTTTGAATGCTAATTTTTCCAATTAAAATTCGATCGACATTGAAATTGTTTATCTAATTTATTGATACTAACAATCTCTATATATATAAAAATCTCGTGTCACGATGTTTGTGGTCGAACTCCTCCGAAATGGCTCGACCGATTTTTATGAATTTTTTTATGTATATTTGTTAGGTATGAGAATAGGTCAACAAGTATATTTCATATCGCTAGGTGATTAGGGTATCTCTATCCATAAAATTTTTCTTTTATTTTTTTGACAATTTTTTTTTTGTATTTTTTTTATTATTTGGCATAAAAAAATACTTACAACCCAAAATTTTCACCCTCCTACCCCCACCCTCCCATTTTTTAATCGCGATTTTATTATTTTTGTATGAACAAATTTAACCGTCGTTCGTATTTCAAACAGAACGAAATTATTTATGTTGTTGAATGACAGATGGCGCTACGTCCGAGAAGAATTAAAGAGAAGCGTCGCGTCATTTTGACATTTAATTCGGCATATCACAACGCAGTGCGTGCAAAATTTTGTACGATTTATTTTAATTTATCTATTTTTATGTGCGTGTATTACAGTGCACAATGCCAGCAAGACGCAATGGGGGCCATTTGGGCCGTCGAACGAATAAAGCAACAAACATGCAAAATAGTAGAGCAGAAAAAACAGACGAACAAATCCAACAAGATAACAAAAATGTGCGTGTAAGCATGTCGCAATTGCGTGCATCCCAATCACAAGAGGCACGAGCTGAACAAAATCAACAACGACAATTTGAACGGAGCCAAGCGCGCCGGTTCGTAGTTAACACACGCAGAGCAAATAGCCGACAACGCCAACAAGTTCATCGAACATTTACATCCGCTTCGTTCCTTCGTCTCGCATTCGAGTACGAGCCAGATATTGAATATTCCGCTCATCCGAAAGTGCTGATTGGTACTATGGACAAAGAATGTCCCCATTGTCATGCGCTCAAATTCAAACATGAGTCAGCTGGGATGTGTTGCGCATCAGGAAAAGTGCAACTAGCAGAAATTGAGATACCACCAGAACCATTGAACGGACTTCGTTCGGAGCAACAGAAATAGTTCACAATACTGCGGCAAATGGTCAACAATTCCATTCTACGTTCAAAATCAAAGGCCAAGTATACCACAAAGTAGGCTCATTGCTGCCAATGTCAAACGAACCACATAAATTTTTACAAATCTACTTCATGGGCGGTGAGGACATCAATCATGTGGATGCACGTTGCGGCTACAATAGCCTCAATTCGCCTAATGCCAGGCGCATCGTCGGCGAACTGGACGCCCTGTTGAATGAGCACAATGAATTATTGAAATTCTTCAAAGCACACCTGCACGAATTGCAAAGTGACAATCACGCTATTGTCATCAATCCTGATAAAACACCAGCTGGAGAGCACGTGCGTCGATACAATGCGCCTGTTGTTGACGACATTGCTGGAATCATGGTTGGCGACCGTACATCAACGCGAGAAATCGTGATTGGAAGAAGAAACAATAATCTGGAGTTCATCGCTGACACACACCGTTCATACGACGCTCTCCAATATCCTCTAATTTTCTGGAAGGGACAAGCCGGATATTGCATAAACATTAAACAACGAGATCCTATCACAGGTAATTCATTCATTATGAACATCATTACTCATTTTGAATTGAGAAAATGAATGGTTGATGTTTTTTTGTTTTTATCGGCGGTCATCGTCTACAGCGCTCTATTCCTCTTTCTGTCATATATCCCATCCCCACACACTTACGATACATCCTTTATTTTTTATTTAACAACCAAAATATTCACTAGAAATAATTTATATGGCAGAACAACGTTTGCCGGGTCAGCTAGTATGATAATATTAATCTAAGATTCTAAGGAATCCTTGCAAACATCGTAAAATATTTCAGTGTTATTTAATTTCCTCGTTTAGCCTCAAAGTTATAAATGTATAAATTACATATACAATTTCCGCCGCATTTTATCAAAGGCATCCCAAAAAACTGTTAAAAACAGTGATTTTAATATTTTTAATGCATTTGTGTTATTTTCTCGTTTAATTATTTTACTCGTCCCCCGTGTGGTTGAGTGGTAGACGGATGTCAGGTTCTGAAATCAGGTCGCAGGTTCGAATGTCGCGTCTTGAAAATTCACATGTATTTTTAGGTCTGTGTTTGAATGCAGAGCATTGACCTAATGGGTTGGGCGAATGACAACCATTTGTCGTAAAAAACAATTGCTAATAAACCTTGTCGGGAGTAGGGAATCCAATCCCGAGCCAAAATTCTGATCCCGGGATTTGATTACAATTTGACAATCCCGGGATCCCGGGACTGGTCCCGGGATTGGCATTTTTTTCCATTGTTAATATATTTTTTTTGAATTTACAAATAACATTGATAGAATCGGTCAAAAATAAATCTAGTATAATTTATACTATTTAAGACATTTATTGTTAATATTGTATATCTACGTTCAATCTTGGAAATACATAAGTTTAATGGAATAAATAATATTGTAATATAAATAATAATGTGAATTTAATATGAGATTGCTATTTCTGATAGTAAAGACTTAATGAATGGATTAGCGAGATTTTAAATAGTAAAGCAAATAATCATGGCGTACTTATGGCCTTTCCACTTCATAAATCTAATTAGTCAGCCAAATATGAAACTGCCGTAAAACGTATGAGATCATGGTGGAATTACTTTGTTAGAAGTGCGAAGCATTGTTTTTTTTCAATCTTTCTCATTTTTAATAATTTACGTGAAAAAATAAAATGAATCGGCAACTACACATGGGTAAAAATCAAACTTCATTCAAACTCAGTTTATTTCTAAAGTAGTTATTTTTTATTAAAAGTATTTTTTCTGCTATGTTTTCGTTTTTATTTTATTTTTTATAAAAATTGATAAAAAAATCAATCCCGAAATCCCGGGATTATGTGTATCAATCCCGGGATTCATAGGTATCGAAAATAGCTCGGGATCCCGGGATTGGAATCCCTAGTGGGAGTAAGCCTGGATCTAAATATAATTGCTGTTTTCTAAAAGCGTGGCCTATATGATTTCACGGATGTTCATGAATGAGCAGATTTAATATAGGTATACTATAGCAGTGGCGCACCCAGGAATTATTATTGGGGGGGGCCCAAGAAGGAGAATGTAAATCAGTCCCATAGGCTCTTTTTCTTCTTCATATAAATATTTTTACATATTTTCACAATACATGGCGATATACATTGGGACATTTACAACTAGTTGAAAATGTCCCTCTGAGGCGGACGAAACCGGTCCTAATCTATTTAATAAAAGTGGAATAAGTACTAAAAAAAAATTACGTTTTATTAAATTAAAACAACAATACAATATTTATTCCGAATTCCACCGAAAAAAATGTTCTTTTGATTTACACCTTTATTGCACTCGGTGTACCTACACCATGGCCCCCACATCCTGAAACGGGCCCTCAGGCTAGGGCAGTGGTCGGCAAACTGCGGCTCTTTGGCCCTTTGAGTGCGGCTCTGCCACAGATGCTCTCTGTCATATTTGACATGGCTACAAAGAAGAAGCAAAGAAAATGGAAGAGGATAACCGTAAATGTAATGTTGAGTATACCGAGACTTCGCGTTTATTCAAAACTTAAATGGCTTCCCGACCTGTATTTATGTGTCGGGAAAAATTGACGCATTCAAATTTAGAGAGATACTACAACTAAATACTAGTAATTTTGCGCTAAATATTCTGTCGATGATGCAAGGAAGAAAGCAGCTGAGGAGAAGAGTCAAGAAAAATAAAGTTCTGTATTTAATTAGGTACTGAATAAAATCTTTCAACAATGTTAATATTGCAAGTTTTGTGGTTAGTAAAAAGATTTCAAAGAGAGGAAATCAAGAGTAAATTGAGAAATCGATTTATTGATGAGAACCTGGAATCGTGCTTAAAATTAAATCAACAACGTACGAACCTGACTTACCCAAACTTTACAAGGAGATGCAAGGCCATTATTCACATTGAAATTGTCAGTCATTGTCATGATTCAATTGTATGGATACCTTACTTACAATTTAATTTTTATTAATAAATAAGATCATTATTACGTATGATATTCAGTTTTATTCAGTGTACCTACCTATAATTTAATTAGGACTTTAACTAAACTACCTACGTATATAATTTAAGTTTAAGAAATTTGGCTCTCAATAGAAATCTCAATCGTTGTACTGTTGATATTTGGCTCTATTGACTAATGAGTTTGCCGACCACTGGGCTAGGGTATTTGACGGGCCCCCTATCCACCGCTTAGATTAAAGGCAGTGTGAAACACTACATTAACGTTTTTCAAATTGTGTTTTAGTTCAAATTGAGGGTACTTCTACAGTGAATTATTGGCGATTTTCAGTACGTCATCTACTTTAATAATGGAGCTGTCGACACATAATGAAAATTTATTGGACATTTATATAAATTAAAATGTTCATAGTCATGAAGTATAATAGCGCCGCAGGCGACTTTTTTTACTATTAAGGCTAATTTATGATATGTGTTTATCTCACTTATCTGGTCAACCTGACACGCCGGGCCCCCCACAGCCCGGGCCCCCAGGCTAGACCTGTCAACCCTCCCCAGCCATGACCTATACCACTCCGGAATTCGGGTGGACACCGAGAATTTCATTAGGGAAAGGGTTTCTAAAAAAACCTGACATTAGTGTTTCGAATTTTTTGTATTAGAAATTAAAATCTAAGAAATATTACTAAAAAGGGTGCTGGAGAATTACAAATCATTTTTTGCCGTGTTGTTTGTCTAAGCCCAAGGTATAGTTAATTGGCTTTCGATTTCAATATGTAAAATCATTCTGATGATTTTCATATTTTGGGGGGGGCCAAGGCCCCCTGGCCCCCCCCTGGGTGCGCTACTGTACTATAGAATATTTTAGTATTATTGTGGTCATAGAAAATGATACCTTTCACGGCCTCACATTATTTTCTGTAGTCAGCTGCGGCCTTCATCTCGCATGACATCAGACGCTGTTGAACTATCTGTTCTGGTTTTGAATTTAAGCATATTATTTCGCTATGAAATCACCAGTAGGTAGGTACATATTTTCGATATTGTGTAAGGCCATGCTTTAACACAGAGATTCCCAACCGTTTCAATTTGGGGGAACACTAAAAATGTATTGTAAAATTCCAGTGAACCCTTACCTGCCTAATACCTATACTATGTTCGATAGGGTTTAATAATAAACTCGAATTGATTTACGTTTTGTATTATTCCATTTGAATTGCATTTAGCGACCCGCTTTATCCCGCTAGCATTAGGTATAGGTACAACTAGAGTTGGGTTTCGGGAATTCTCCAGAAATTTTCAAGATTTTCCATCCCGAATCTCGAAAATTGAAATTTTTAACATTTCGGGATTTCTTTATTATCAAAATATTAATTGAAAAAAACAACGATTTTTTTAAATTGAAATAAATTAACAAAATTTGAGTTCGAGTGTGTCACACAGTGTATGTAAAAGTGGACAGAAAACACAAACTGATCGGGGCATTTAACACAATTAAGCCAACGTCGACTCAATATGAGCGCAATTTTTCAATATCAGGGAATTTTGTGTCTCAAAAGCGTACCCGATTGTCAGACTCAGCCAGTCCAATTTTTTGAAATTCTATTTTGTCATGTTATGATTTTTTTTTTGTTTGTCTTCATACTTAAATAAAAAAGAACCTTATTTTTTTGGAATTTGTCTGTTTATTACAGTGATTTTACGATTTTTTTACAGGTTTTTTTTTTTTTTTTTTAATTTTCTATATATCAAGATTTTTTTTCTGGAAATCCCGAATCTCGAGATTGAGATTTTCTCGGGAAATACCCAACTCTAGGTACAACTGTCTCAGAATATAGTTACCAGACTATGTATTCAAATTGCTTTCCTCCGGGGATTAAGCCGAAACCGGCTACTGACGGTCTTATACTAAGGAGTGAGTTAGCTGCAAATATGAATATAAAGTTTTATTTTATTAGTGTTATAAATATCTAGGACTAGGCATGTGATGTATAACAATCATGTTATCTGGTCCCATGAGGTTCAACGATTTTGGGAAAACGGGCCTTCATGTGCTATCAGGCAAAGCGCGAGCCGGGATTTGACTCACAAATATTTTTTTTATGCAGTAATCGTCCCTTTTAAAATGCATGTCTCTCTTTTTAGCAGGCGTTTACTAATTCTCGCGGATCGCCCTCACAAGCTTGCAGGAGCTCCATGGTTCAACGGGCCTGGTTGTGAATCACTGTTTTAGTAGAGCACTAAAAATCAGCATTCAAATCATGCTTGCACGAATATTGAATGAAAATATGACATACTATTCAAAAGTTTGGCATAAAGGCCAAAGTACACTGCGAGTGGTCGTGCGAATACCGTTAAGTCCCCCTGTGCCGTCCGCACATCGCACGGCTTCTTGCAGTGTGCTCCGTCACTAATACTCTCATACAAATATTTAATTTTTCTTTTTAAATTATCGAGGTTTTCCAAAAAAAACTGTCAAACGGAAGTAGGTTTGGGAAAGAAGGTTTTTTAAAACCATACAAACTGTTTAAAAAGAACACATTTTTTGATTTGCTTCAAAAACATTTCATAGATATAGCGTTATTGACATTTATTATTGTATGTAGGTACCTACGTAATATGTAAATCCTCAAACTTTCAAATCTCAAACAATCCTGAAATTTTTGCTACGCGACATACCGTATGTAAGAAAGCATGGCTACAAATTCCAAAATACTGTTCGATTTACACACGCATGTTTCTTTGTTCCTTTTTTCTGTTTTGTAGTCAGTATCTACTTTTAAAACAGATATAAAAAATATTAAAACTATAAATTAGTCAAAAATCTCTTATGTGATGCTTAGAAAACTTAATAAACTAAATTTTAATAATAAATATGACCATAAAATATAATATGTAATAATAGAGTGCGGTCCGATTCAACAACTTCATATTTTATTACATTTTTTACAATTGTAAGTTTGTCTTTGACTTAAAATAAAAAATATTTTTCTTTTTCATGTTTTTAGATACATATTTATTCATTAATACAGTTGAAATTGTAAATTATCAAAAAAAATCTCAAATTGCAAGCTTCGTATTTTTCCGCTAGGTGCCTCTTTAAAAAAGGCTCAGTGAAGACTTCGCCGAAGTGCTCTGGCCTCTTCTATGTATTTTTGTTATGAAATCTTCTCTGCGAGGAATATGATTTTGGATTGATTAGTTGTAATTAATTGCCACATAGAGTCGTAAACATAAACCTCCATAAAGCTATTAAATAGCTTATTCAACCGAAACTCTGTTCTTTCACGCCTGTTTGATCCCAATACAATGGACGATTAATTATTGAACCCCAGGTGATTTTAATACAATATTACGTAAGTGTGTTTTTGATTTCCATTTTTATTGTTTTACATATTTAATGTGTTGCATTATTAATCTTGCTTGTATTTTTTTAGTTGTGCTTAGTTTGGTTTTGATTTATGTACGGATTATAACCGAAACGGTACATGGTTTACTAACCGACAAATAATCAATTTAGCCTTTTAGGTCAAAATCATAAATCAAAATTTGCAGTTTTGTCTGCCCTAGGGTAGGAACCCATTTACTATAAACAAATATTCTTGGGTATTATTCCAGTCGCAAAACGTATATTTGGATCGCATTGGAAAACCTGATCGGGTTAGCAGAGCTGAAAATGTTTGAATTATGTATTTTACTATAATGATAATAATTAATAACACGTATCTTGATCACTCAGGGTAGTTAGTATGGCTATGAAAATTACCTGTCTAATTATTTCTTATGAGTGTTATTCAAAGTGATATAAATATTATTAACACGATCAAATTTACTAAAACTTATGGTTTCGCGCACTTCCGCTTTCGCAATATTTTTAACCCATTGGACCCAATTGCCGCCACTTTGGCGCCGCTGTCACAGGGTGCAGCACATGGTGAAAATCAAACAATTTTAATCATATTTTGATTTTTTAAAAAGTTGAAATCACTTGATAATATATGTAGCTATCATTTTGTGATTATAGTGTATATTTATATGACCTAGTTATATACCTACAGTCCGATATTTTTTTTAAGAATTAGTTAATTACTTATTTGATTTATAAAATTAATTTTTATTTAAATTTGTCGAAATAATGATCAGTTTTGTGGGTATGGTGTTTGAGACAGCAAAAAACATTATAATGACCCTCCATCTTCTAAATATCTTGAAGAGTATTATATTTAGCTCCAGTTTTAGTATATCTTTCTTTTATCATGGACTTTTTATCTATGTCATTATGTATAAAAAAGGCTAAAAAACACAAAAAACTACATTTGACACGTGTTTTTGATTCCACTGATACACAAAGTTAATTTAAATATAAGTACATATTTAAAAGATATATTTGAATTAAATGAATAATACTTACATGAGTTATATCAATATTAGTAATCAGTGTGCCTTTTTAAGTGATCCTGAAAAATTCACCCTGTCTCCTCCAATGGGCTAACTTCCCACCGTTTGTACGCCGTTATACGAGAAATTATCTAATGTCTTTTATCCATGGAGCTTTTTAATGATTCGTGGTCGCCACTCCAGCGTTTTCGATACAACGCTGTTCTATCACATTACTTCCTGCCACTCCAGCGTTTTCGATACAACGTTTTTCTACCACCTCACTTCCTAGAATTATTAAAATACTGTTTACTGATAATACAAAATAATGATAATTATTATGGAAAATGGACGGCTTCACAGGGTGATTCACCTGGAATATAAGTTTATTTATGGTAACAATATTAAATGTATATTGTACAGTCTTGCCAATTATTTCAGTTTATTTTTACAGGTGTTAACGCTATCTCAGGCAGTGTGAAAATTCGTTTTCCGAGAAAGGTTTCCTACCGAAGATAAATATTTATTTCATTTCAAATTCTGTTTATTTAACACAGCCTCTCCCAAACTGTGATACGCGAAATATTTGGAGGGGTTACTGGCATTGGCGATTCACGCAGTGTTGCCAACCAACCATACAGTAAGTAAGGTGTAGCAGTGTTGCCATCTTTTTGTCATCGAATTATATAGTACGCGGTCCAAGAAATTATAGTATTTAGCAGTATTTAGGCAAACATAATACGAGTTGTTATCTGTTAAAAATGTATAGGTTTTTGGTTTCTCGCAATAAACAGCTATTTTTTAGGTATGTACCTATCTCTTCCGACCAAAATGCTTACCGGCGAATTCAATAAATTTCATTCAACGTCGACAGTCAACGGCTTTTTTTTTATCTTTTTCGAACAACTTTTTTTCTATTACGAAATGTTAATACTTTTGGCGTATTTTGTAATGCCGTAAAAATACATTTTTTTCCGATATTCAAAATTATAGTATTTTGGGCGTACTATACCTTTTTAATATCGTACATAGTACGCGGACCAAAATTATAGTACAAATACTATAATACGGTGTGCAACACTAAGTGTAGTAAGTAGTTGTACAATAATTTTCGTTAGCAGGTACGATAGTAAATATATATAGTCCGCCAAACGTACTTTTAATTTAAAAATCCTGAACTACTATACTTTTCGGAATTACTATAATTTATGAAAACATGAAAACAAAATGGTATTGCAAATATTATAGTTTTTTTTTAGATAGGTAGGTACCAGAGAACAGATAATATTATAAGATAATTATTTCTGAGTTCCCTGGTAGGTACATCTGAATCTGAAAGTAAAATATTCGATTAATAAAGGATCAAAAGACTTCAGGTAGACTGATGTGAAGATTTTGTATGCTTAGATTTAGAACTTAGAACAAATGAAATTCGCACTTAGGTATATTATTAATTATTATCGTCGTCATAAGGAGTGATGCCGGTAAACGCATCTAAAAGAGTTACTGGCTATTGTAAGTTTGGAATACACTGTTTGACTGATTTTGACTTTCCCGACTCATTTTTTATTCATACAAATTAGCATTTTATGTAGGTAGATATGATTATTATTATAAACATCATTATACACTGGCATGATGATTTTTATTGAGTCTAAAATGTTAAAAAATGTAAAAAAAATATTTTTTACAGGTGATCACGTGCCAGATGGAAATTTCTCAATTGTCTATAATAGACAATAATTGTCGTTAGTATCACAGCCATCGATTATTACTGTAGAGAAAAACAATTCCAAAAAAATAGTATTTATCCCTGCTAAATTGTTTTCATTTTACGTTAATAGATGGCAGTATTTACCATTAGTATAAAAACGCCGATGAAAAGCGGCCGTGAAAAATATTATCAAAATTGTTAACCGTCTCTCGTCGTGCCTTAAACTAATGAGTAAGGAAAATATTGAGCCTTGGTGACGCTTGGCTATGCTTTTCTAGCGACTTTATTTTTGAAGAGGTATAGGTCGTCCCCTAGAGTCGTTCGCCTACTTTTGCGAGCGATTCGGGTGAAGCGATCTGCCTCACAAAATCTTCCACGCCCGCATTAATTAATTGTTTTAATTGGAAATTAGATTCTTTATTTTGTAATCGCTTATTTTACTATTATATTTTTTTTTAAATATCGTCGTTGAAACTAGAAAATTGTGTAACTCCAAAAACACTACTTTACAGGAGAGACAAAAAACATTATGGTTTCCTATACAAATGTATGGTTTTGGAGTGAAATCATCCATGATTTAACAATGATACAATTTTTCTGGAATTACAAAATTTGCAAGACGGATAGATATTATCAACGGCCACTAGATGGCATTCAAAGTCAATTTTCGATTAAAACGGAGTTACACAATTTTCTAGTTTCAACGACGATATGTTGAATTTTTTCTATAACACGATGGATTGAATATGAAGATGCCTATTTATGTTTTTGTGTAATGAGTAGGTATAGTTATACTGACGTACTTATATTTTTTTTGGATTTAGGTTTTACGAATAATTGATTGCACTAAATAAAAAACACTACATAATATTTAACCCGACGGTATTAAAAACCTTATATAGGTGGAGCCTAAACAAAAGAAAATCTTCATACAAACTCTCAAAAATATCGAAGTACATACTCACAATATAATTCGCACCGTGAGTACAATGGCATCTACAAATTTTTCAATTTCAAGATTAAATGCAAAACAACTGCAAAAGTCGTCAACTTGATAATGTAAAAGTGAAGTAACTGAAAGAACATGCAATATAATGTAGATATAAACCAAATATTATGGTTTTTTTAGAAACTCTATTTGTCCTAACAAAACGAAGACTTCAAACCCTATCTCCAAAATATGTCTTGCACATGTTTGGTTAACACTCACGGTGCGAATATTATATACTTATATTAATTTTTTTTGGAACAAAAATGGCACTTTTGTAAACTGGATTTGTTCAGTGATTTTTATACGGACACCAGAAAATGATTCATTTCGAAGAAAATTCAACATCTTTGATTTAACCTTCTCATGTTCTTCTCTTCTTCGGCCATAGCCGCCTCTTATTTTGAGCATATGGATTATGGACGTCTCCAAGAATCCATGTCGCTAGTCAGTCTTCTTGCGTCGTTCCAGGTAATACCAGCATCCCGGAGCTCCGCCGTATAACTCAGATAGAATTTAGCGGCCGGCCTTCCAGGACGCCGGAATCCAGTTGGCTTGAAGAACAAGCAAGCCAGGTTGAGGTTCTCTTCTGGCATCCGCAGCACGTGGCTGAGCCAGGTTTAACGTCGCTTTTTCACTCTCAGCTTGATGAGAGGCTGCTTGATGGCGTACTCTTATCTCGTCGTTACTCCTAAAGTCATACACACCCAGTATCCGTCGTCGTCGAAACTCAGTATACGGTATACTAATCAGTATAATTAAAATAAATAAATTAAGACGAATATAACAACAATTATATTTTCAGTTAATCCACTAATTAGGAATATACTGTAACTTATCAGTGATATTATTTAGGTAGAGTTTTGAGCATTTGCAAATGAAATACAGATATCATGTTATGGGAATGGGACGACTGGACTCCGGACAATTGGACGCCTCACTGTCGTAGACACGTATACTACATACATAATGTAGACGAGGTATTTTGATCAGTTTCTATCTACTAGATGAAGAGGTGGTATTGTGGCCCCCCAGTTTGTTTTTTCTTCATAAAATACGAGTTTTTATTCTAACTGCTCTAAATTTTTGTTTAAAGTGAAGATAAAATATTAAGTTTGTGTCTGCTAAAACGTGGAACCAAAAATAAAACAATTGAATTATATTAAACATGTATTTCTAAAAAACCAAGTTTTCATATTTTTGAAAAATGTGAGGGTAATATGGCCCCCATCGAAATGTACAAGATGTTTTTGTCGATGACAGTATAGACTAGTAACTAAGCATTAAATATTACAGAATCACTCAAACAATTTGTAATCTTCTCATTTTTAATTAGGTATTTAATAAAAAATCACACATATTCATTTTTTTCGCACGATGTGCATTATTCTCTGTGTGCCTATACGTGACAAATAAGACATTGAATCCATATTTCACCATGTTGGTCCATGGAATAAGGTTCCCTGCAAAACATGCATATCGCAGGTGCATCTTCAAGAGGCGCACCAGGAGTTTCCATTTGGATATATCCGAGGCAGAGCTCGGAGGCCCAGATTTTTCAGTTGTTTCTGAGTCAGAACTCATGCGACGTCGTATTGCTATATTGTTAGCTCCCCTGCCTCTAGCATAACCGCGACGACCACCACGGCCTCGGTTAACCCTCCTATGACTAGGCCCAGCTTCTTCCATTACTGATTGCTCAGTTCAGCTTTCTTCATAGAATCTTCTAAGCCAGCTTTGTAAGGCGACCCGGTCACGAGAGCAGCCGACGATGCCTTACGTCCCCTGTTTGAATTCTTCTTTTTAGGCTGTGGAACTGGCACAATATTTTCAGGCAGTACAAGACGGCTCTCAGATGACTGTGGAGGAGAGCGAAGGGTTTCTGCAGTCATTGACGGAATTTGGCTGATCAAGAACATTCGGAGTTGAGATGGATTCAGATACTGTAGGTTCAGTAGCTTCATGCTCTGCTGCGATCAAATCAGCATTATTAAATATATCTCTGTCGAATGGATGTATACCAGATACCTTGCAGTTATGCTTGCTGTTTGACATTGAATATATACCTTACCAAATAGCTCGGCAATGTCGTTCTTGGTACTCCAAATTCCTTCACCGCTTTTTTGTAGCCCAACTTCTTCTCCCGCACTGCAACTACAGCACTCATCATATTCTCCTCGCTCCATAATTTTAGTTTATGCTTGTTTATCGGAGAAAGATTCATTCGCGGCATGCCTGTAAAATTATAAAATTAATAGTTTTTACTCGAGGTAAAATGGTTGTAATATGGCCCCCGGTGCCAAATTACATACCACCATGGGGGGCCAATATATCAACAAACAATGCCACGGTATTTTTTTAATTATAATTTAAAATATTGAACACTGAGCGAACTTACTTGAAGATATTGATTTCACGTTCCTTCGATGTAAACAAAATCACTTCAAAAGTCTCTGAATCCTAAAAAGTTCGGAGAAAATATTTTTTGTGTGCAGGACGATAAACTTTCACTTCACACGTTGTGACAATAATGCCCGACACTGACGACGCGTACGCTTCACGCGGAGTAATCGTGATTCCCTAGACTCGTGGTACATAGGAGAACGACATGTCATGATACACCGCTAGATGGCATTATCAGAAATAGGGGGGCCAATTTAGTAGCAGGGGGCCAAGATACCACCTTTTCCTCTACTTAGTTGTTTTAATTCATTTTACTCTTAACATAATGTATTCTTTATTGCGGATTGAGAATTACCATGCCTAAGGCTTAATATAAAATAAAAAACTCTTTTTTCGTTGGAACTTAAACATATGCACGATTAAATCATTATTTACGTCTGTAGATTTACATTCTCACCAACTATTAAATCATAATATAATCATTTAAATATAAATAATAATATTAAATATTTTTTTAAGTACCTATAAGTACCTAACGTCTATTTATTTTCGAATTCCGTGGCGTCCAGTTGTCCGGTGCCAAATCGTCCTAGACCCCAGGTTATTATTAGGAAATGTTCGATAATACTAATAGTGAGCCAATTTTTACTCTTAACATAAAATCACCAAAAAATCAGTTATCAGGTTATGCCCAAACAACACCGATTTAAAATATTAATAATTTCAGTATTTTTTTTCGACAACTGACTCTTAAAATAACCATTTAAATAATTTGTCGTGGAAGAATCAAATTCGCAGTAGAATTTTTATGAAATTAAATTTTATTAATTATACGAATGTCGTTAATTTGGAGGCGACCATTGGCCGAGATATTCTTAAAATGTAATTCTATTTTACTTTCAAATCCATTTCTGTAATTACTATTATCGTACAAGTGGTCCGGAATTCTAGTGACCTAGAAAAATATAAAATTACAATAGAGTATTAAATTTATTAGTCAGCTGGCTAGTACAGATTTTATTCCGTTGTATAAAGCAATCTTTTTATTTTGGGTTAGGTTAGCTTAGCGGTAAAATATTGTTCGAAGGAATTTCAAATGGACTGCGTTATGTTATGTATGTGTTACGCCAAATGTGCGAAATCGACTATTACATGAAATGGGCTAAATTTTGGCTAATTCATGTAATAGTCAAGCCTGTTGCCTTATTCAGTTGCCTTATTCATGAATAAGGTAAATTTTCTGCCGAGTACATGAAGTCGCCAGGGCATGGAATTCTTAAACTGTCAACATGACAGCAGAAAAAGTAAATTTAATACGGATGATTTTATTAGTTATAATTGGACATAATATAATATTATTAGGTTAGGTTGGGTTAGGTTAGGTTAGGTTAGGTTAGGTTAGGTTATGTTTTGAAATTCTGAATTATTCAACTGAATGTCCATTTTGAGGTTAGCTAACAAGTGTCAACAATACAATCGACCATTGCATGTACGATACCCAAGCACGAATCAAATCGCGAAAATACCTTTTAATAAAATTCATCCGTTATCATATTATAGTTCTAGTTTTTTTGCGCATAGTAAATGGACATGAACGTCATTTTAGTTATTGATTGGTATATTTTTATATTATAATCAATGACATTTGACACAAATTTGGTTAGTTTGATTAGTTGCAAAAAATACCACCGGAGCGCGACCACCTATTTCGACCATAGATAATATACGTATATTTTGACCAATCCACGAGCATTTCACACATTTAGTTTAGTTGCAAAAAATACCACCGTAGCGCTACTATCTAATTTGTCCAAGACATGAAGTAGGCAGAAAAATTACTGCCGATTTCAATTCATGAATAAGACAACGGGCTTGCATTTTTCATGATTTAGGCAAAATTTTGCCCATTTCATGTAATATTCAATTTCGCACATTCGGCGTAACATATGCATATACATAATATATATCAAGTGTTGATTTCAGTTGGCTTGATAGTTTTCACAGCCTTGTCTGAAAAAATAGTAGGTATAACTTACCATCCCAATGCTTACGGGCCCTTTTAATTAATTTTGTAATTAACGTGTTGATTTGCATTTGAAAAGTAATTAGCAAAAACACAATTTTGTGCGGCCCGTAAACATTGGGTTAATTTATACGCGGTAGGTATCAAAGTTATGGTAGGTAGTCCAGTGGCGAGGGGTGGGGATAGGCTTTTAAGATCCGACAAAAATATACAAAACTTTGTCAGTCATACTTATTAATTTTCATTGAACTTATACTACAAATTGCAGATAGGTACAAAGTGTTAGTTTTTAAAATTCAATTAAACCATGCTTTTATTGCCATATTTCCTAATCAACTTATATGTAGGTATGGTTACTATTTTATTTTAATCCTTTCTACGCAGACGGGACACCTGTTGTACACTACATGGCCATTCGATATAATTAGCGTGTTATTTAAATGCGGTAATTAGAAAGTAATTAAATGCTTCGCAGTCACAATAATGCCAATCGTCTCAGATATGGCCCCCACATTCTGAAGCGGGCCTCCAGGTCAGGATCATTGACAGGCCTCCCTATCTATCACCAAGGGCATGTGAATAATCATTTAACCGGCTAAGTGCCCAAAGCGTCTTTGGACGCCCTAATTACACAAATTCTTACGTTAATTACTATCAATTAACTAATTGCGGCATATAACGGATTTAGTACCTATATCAATTATCATATCACATCAAATTGCATCGCACAACCAAATAGTTTATAATCTTAATATTATTTAAGTGAAATAGCGCCGCGGACGACTTTTTTTTAAATTATTGGAGCAAATTTATGTGTTTATCTCACTTAGCTGGTCGACTCGCCACGCCGGGCCCCTTCTGTGCCCGGGCTCCCAGGCAAGAGCTCTGTCAGCCCCGTTTGTGCGTGGTTATGGTTTCAGATACAGGGTTGTCAACCGTAGGATAGTTATATAGTATTAAATTTGTTCTTTAATTTTGGACCGCGCACGTAGGTACCTACTATATAAAAAGGTATATTACTTTTGGAGTACCATACAATTGGTGTGACTTTTATAATTTTGAAATAGATGATAAATTCGTAGAGCCGAGAAAAAAATATCGCAAATCTAATATTTGGTCACTTGAATTGATTTCGATCGAATAATTGGTATCTATCGACTTTCTTCGTTTTTTATTGTTCGCGGGAGTACCTACTTTATTTTTTGCAGATATACTATATTTTTTTGGACCGCGTATACCTACTATAATTGAGTGACAAAAAGATGGCAACACTAACACTGATCATTGATCAAATCCAATAATTTATTTCGTGCAGGTGTACGTTTCATCTCATCGCTGGAAATAATAAAGTGGGTGGTTCAAGGTATTCGTTCGTTCTATTGGTAGCGAAGCGTGTTATATAACAATACATTTTATAACGTAATAATTATTATCACCACAAAAGCCAAGGTCTCTGGCGTCATCATTCGCTCCTTCCCCGCCACCCGCCCCATGTCTATTTGGCTAGACAGAATCTTACCTGATTTCCCGGTAATTTTTTGCAATCTGCACCGAATAATAGAAATGCAATGGGTTATATTATCATAGATTATATTATTATTATTGTATGTTGGAAAATATATAATGATGGTGAGTACACACTTAATTGATTAGAAAAAATATTGGACATACTATGTGTGCTATTGAAATGATTGATTATTATTATGTATCTTCTTCTTATGCTTATTATGTTCTTGGTCGTGCACTCATGGCTGAGGATCGTGACCACATTTAAATTTCGCCATCCTTTGAGTGACCAAGACTTTCCATCCTTCTCGATCTTCAGCTTCTCTTAGGGCAGAATGGATGGTGCCCCCAGTCAGCTCTTTCACTTGGTCGCTCCATCGCGAAGACGCTCTTCCTCTGCTTCGCCTTCCCTGGAGGCTACCCAAAACTACCAGTCTCTCCAGGCTGTTGGGTCCGCGCCTGACAATATGACCAAAAAACTGCAGAATTCTTCTCAGACATATCGTCGAGAGCCGTTTCTTAATCTTCAGTATCTGGATGATTGACTGGTTCGTCCTGTGCTCTGTCCAAGAAATGCGAAGCATTCGGCGCCAACACCACATCTCAAAGGCATCAATTGCCTTCCGTTCTCTTGCCTTCAGGGTCCACGACTCGAGTCCGTATAGAAATATCGAGAACACAAATCAGCATCATTTTTTGTGGGAATCGAAATTCCCCGATTCTTCCATATAGTGTTAAGGCGTGTCATCGCATTTTTTGTAATCTGTGTGCGTCTTCTTATTTCTGCTTCGCATCCGCCCTTTCCACTGATGGTCGATCCAAGATATACAAACTCGTCGACTGTTTTGAGGTTTTGGAGTGTACTTGGTGTTGGTAGAAGGTTGGGCCCGGTCAACAACCATTAACTTGGTCTTATTCCTATTAATAAGGAGGCCGTATTTGCGACTCTCTTCCTCTACCCGGTGTAAAAGCTCTGTGAGTTCTCTTTCGTCAGCAGCGATTAGTGTGGTATCATCTGCGGATCTTAAGTTATTTATTTTCTGGCCACCAATTGTTATTCCGCCTTGCCAATGATCTAGGGCTCTTCGCATTATATGCTCTCCATATATATTGAATAACTGGGGAGATAAAACACATCCCTGACGAACTCCCTTCTCGGTTCGGAAACTCTCAGAAAACGCACTATTTACTCTTACCTTTGTGTGGCTATTGTTATATAAGTCTTTGATGAGACATGTAAGGTGTGATGGAACTCCCATTTCCAGAAGTACCTTCCACATACAGTTCCACCTTACGCAGTCGAATGCCTTCTGATAGTCAATAAAGCATAACATCATAGGGGTATTAAACTCTCTGCATTTTTCAATTAGCTGTCTGATGTTCAGAATTTGCTCTCGAGTTCCCTTATTTATACCTATCTAATAATTATATATCGTACCCACATATAATTCATGCAAATATAGTTAGTGATTGTAATTATAATATTGTAGTCACATTACAAAATTATGACTAAAAAGCATAGTAGTTTTCGAAAAAATAGCAAATCAAGAATAATATTTGTTGCAACACGGAAATTATGACTTTAGTAGAAGATGGAGCATGATAAATCGTTCTTAAAAGAAACAATGTAGGTACTGTGGTGCATTTTTATATTCATTTATATTTCGCGATAAGTGGACAGCCGTTAAAAACCAATACAGTCCACGATATACCAACCAGCCAGATAAGATGGGATGGGATGGATGAGGTACTTTATTTTTACCACGCAGATTTCGCATGTCTCCTTTGCATGTGCATTACGATTCATAGTACAACTATGAAATTGTAGGTATTATTCATAAATCTTTTATGTCTCCAAATTATGGGTCGTAAAGACCCACCCCGTGAGTCACAGTTTGCCTGTACCAGATGAAAATGTATCCACATATACGAGTAATTCTCATAAAATTTTCCAAAATGTATTGTACGTAACGTCGAACAAAGACTGCACGTAAGTCAGTCTGGGAGGGTGTTCTCATCTCTTGGATGTGTGCCAAGAACGTCGTAAAAGTCAGGCTTTTGTAATAACGGATATAAATATCTATCCTTGGCAGACGTCATATTATTTTGTTTGAAGATCAGAGTCGGATCTTGCGGAAATTGTAATAAATGCCGGGCCGGCCAAAACTCAAAGCTAACAAGTATATTTTTTATAAATGTCGAAATATTCCGCAAAAAAGGGATTTACACACATCGTGGGCACTAGAACACAGTGTGGGTCATTACCGCACCCAGGAAACGTTTTCACTCTCTATGTCAGGGACAATGTTCCTTCACTGCTTTATATACAATTATTGTGCTACTCATCATAGTCAACTACCTCAGTATAAGTCGCTCGGAGCTCATTTTCCTTGTAACACTATTGAATGGGATTATTAGTTTCATCGCTGAGACATGACCTGCCATTTTCACATGTTGGATAATGTAGTGCAGCGGTTTCCAACCTGGGAGGCGCGATCTATTGCCAGGGGAGGCGCCAAAATTTTTGAATAAATTATTTTTTATACTATAATATCTACAAATAAATAAAAGTTCATATCTTAACGTAACAGTGCAAATTCAGTGCATGAATGTTTGTTTTAATATATAATACATATATTTAAATCCTATTAAAAAAATATTTGGAGCGGAGAAATTTAAAAATGGCGCTTTTGCAAACGCTCTGTTTCGGTAATGCACAAAACGACCGCTGGTTGCATGAAAACAATAACCTCAAATTTAAATGTCACTCGTAGCTAAAGTGTCAACTAAAGCGTGTAGGCAGGGTGTGATATTTTTTTTTTAAATTGTTTTTGACGTGATTTCTTTAATATAATATAACAATAATACATGTCTCCACTTTTAAATGATTTCTACGCCAGATATATTGAAGCAAACAAAAATCTATTTCCTGAGTTCTTGGTTAGTTTGCTAATGCATTTTTCATATAATTTTATTAATAGTAAAAAAAGTCGCCTGCGGCGCTGCTTTGTTTCAGGGCTATTAAATATTTTTAATATATGGGTGAAAGATCCTGGCCTGTGGGCCCTATTCACTATGTGGAGCTCATGATAGAATCCATTAATTTTTGTCAATGAACGATGATGAATTTGGTTGACTTCTTTTAAAATTGATTGTGGTAATAAACAAGCTCATTCGTCGCATGAAAAAAAAATTAATTAAAAAATAAATTTGATATAAGTAAGTAGTAAAAACTTGTGTGTTAAAAAAGTGTCTGTATTAAAATTGAAATAAAGGGGGGGAGGCGCCAAGATTAGATTTTTTTTAAAGGGAGGCGTAGTAACATAAAGGTTGGAGACCACTGATGTAGTGATTGGCTCATAACGCTGTTTGAAAAAGGAACGATTTAAACTGATATTCCCTTATCGCAGTGATCATGTTATGAGTCGAAAACGTGTTGGAAAATATTCAATTGGCAAAGTCGTGAAAAGCTCTCAAATACGATTATGAATGAAACAAGTACGTAGACAACGAGTAATATATTTTCGCCACTGTGGAAAAATCTTTATATGTGAAGTGCGCCGTGAAAAAAAAAGTGTACAGTTAATGGTTGTAATTTCCTTGCCAAGTGACATCACTGTACATAAGACATTTCTAAATAGTTTAGATTCAATGTAACATTCACTAAGCTTTCTTCCATCCCTTCGGATTGCATTCAGCCATTGAACTGGGTCCTACAGCTTTACATACAAAATTTCAATAGTAAAGTGGGCACATTAACAGAATACGACAAATACTCACCCTTATTACATTTAACCAGATACGATGTATATTGTAGGCATGGCCCCCACAAAGGGGGGCTGACAGGGCTCTAGCCCGTGGGCCCGGGCTCAGGAAGGGCCCGGCGTGACGAGACATCCAGATAAGTGATATAAACAGACGTCACAAATTCTCTCTAGTAGGCGCTATTTTTTTTCAATAATGTTGTTATTTAAAATTATGCTGTTGTACGATACAATTTTTAATTTTGTATCGATACTCGACAACTCCATAATTATGTAAATGGATGTATTAAAATATATAAAAAAAACACTAAATAAACACATTAATTTTACCACGTACACCATTTGGAAAACGCTACTGTAGAGCGTCACACTGCCTTTATCTTTAGCGATAGGTAGGGGGGGCGCCAAAAATCCTAGCCTGGGTGCCCGCTTCAGGATGTAGGGGCCATGATTGTAGGTATGTGGCAATAGTATTTAAGTGACAATATAGCTTAAATGCATGACCAGAAATTTGCAAAAATCCAATGTAGGTAGGTACGAGTACTACATTCAACTGTATTAATTAATATGTTTATGAAATAATTGAATTTACTAATAATTGTGGCCTCAGATATCTATCTGTAAGTAAAAACATTTCCCATTCAGACGCTACGTTCACTGGTAATTAATTCGCCCAGTAATGAGCATTATGAGATTTTTATACGATCCATTTGACAGAGAATTCATTTGGTTCTTTTAATCATTTAATGAATGCTCGTGTAAAAAAATCTTAAATAATTGCATCTGATCTGTTCCTGTTTAAAACTGTATGTAGATGGATATCGATCGCATAAAAGCTATGGAAATTTTGAAAGCTTCTAAACATAACCTGTTTTGCTCTGAAAGCTTCCGGTATCTACAATTCAATATGCAGACAAACGTTGTTAACAATGTATTGTACCTGTCTACCTATTATTATAATAATAATTCATACACTGGGTTCATTGGTCTTAATTTAATAGAAGCATTTAAGAGGGGACATGCTCAGCGTAGGTCAAAATGGAACTTTTATTGCATTTTCAAACCATGATTCTGGACATTACTTAAACGTTGTAGATAATATATTTATATAATTTTGAAGCCTTATTATCCTTTATATTTATTTTAAACATTTGATGACTGCAAAAAGTATTTTTATTACATAAAATAGAGTTCTTTTAAACCTCTCGCTCTAATGTTTTAGAATATAGTCATATTTCAGTACATGAATGTGCAGCGGTGTTTTAGGTCAATAATTATTATAAAGTAATCCATTATTCGTAGAATGTTTATCACACTTGAATGGTCAAAGACATAGCTTATAATTAGTTAATTACCTTCAAATGTGTTAATCTTGCCCATTTTTTGAATAATAAAATGCCTAATTCTTGTCAAATTTGGGATCACAGAGATTATCAATATAATTTTTTATCGTAAATATTTTACAAAAATCATCTCGTCATAAATTATACTAACGGTTTTATAAATGCGTTTAAAAATTAATAAATGTAAAAAATCTTAACACTGCTGCACATTCATGTACTGAACTATGACTATATTCTAAAACATTAGAGCGAGAGGTTTAAAAGAACACTATTTTATGTAATAAAAATACTTTTTGCAGTCATAAAATGTTTAAAATAAATATAAAGGATAACAAGGCTTCAAAATTATATAAATATATTATCTATCTATTTTGACCTACGCTGAGCATGTCCGCCCCTAAGCATTATTATAGTTATTCATTATCATTTTTCCAATACGTGATATTATAAAGCTCAAAACTCAAAACTATTGGCCAATATATGCCAGACATGTTGACAGAAGTCAACTGAAAAAATGTCAGATTTTCTCAAAAATCATAAAAAAAGAAAAAAACTGGCATTTTGATAAATAAGTTATTATGTTATGTTACCATTGTTGTCACTTTTTTTTCACAATTTCACAATTAACAAATCGGTCATTACTTAAATAATATCGTATGTTATATTTATTTTATTGTTCGAAAATAAATGTATGTTGCAAAAGGCCAACATGATAGTTCTCAAGCAAATCTGCTGTAATATTCTAGCTTGTTTATGACAAATTTTAAGCTGTTAATATCGAAAAATGTTCGATTTAACGCTATACGTCAGACGCTTATTTTCTTATTAAAAAACGCTAGATCTGGTGAGAAAAATACAACGTTGGCAACGCTGTATTTACGTAAATAGTCAAGTTTATTATCATTATCAGAAATTTAATAACATTGTGTTTTGGTGCAGGTATTAAAAAAATATTGTGAAAAGTGAAAAATAATATAAATCGCTTCAATACTATTATACCTACTGTCTGATATGTTTTTACAGCGGGATGTTTAAATATCACCTTGTTTATTGTAATAATAGTTACGTCTGCGCATCTATTCTATACACAAAATACTGCTATCGGTGGCTGTCGATGGTAGTTTTTCATATTTTCGTATTGAAGTATTATAATTTGTACAATTAGTTAGTTGTAATTGTTACAATAAGTGATAGGTTTTAACAGCACCTCTCTTGGCTGTGCTAACTTTTAGAGCGTGATATTACAGTTTTGACTGTTTAGACAGCTAACTTATTGTAACAATTATAATATAATAGTTTTAATACGTTTAATATTATTAAATATATTAAAATTACAATTGATATCCGCTGATAGCGGCCGATAGCAGTCGTGTGTATAGAATAGATGCGCTGAGATACATAACGAAACGCATGATGTTAGGACGTGCCTAAATTAAATTGATACTTTTTAGACCGTTGTTTTCGTATCGACACTTTTGTCGTGAAGAGGTTGAAAATCAATTTATTCCTCGATACGAAACTTGCAAGTTTAGTGGCGTTCTTTTGGATATACTATTTCTATCGTATACGAAATATCAATTAAAATATGTCATTGATTAAAATAGCCATTTGTGTCATGTACCAGAAGTGCTGTGACTTGATTGCGGAATTCACTGAATTTAATTTGATCGGGGAAAATATTGCGCAATTTAATAAATTAAGGGCTATTGAATAGCCCTCTTTGTTTACCAGAAACGCACTTTAACACAGCGCTGCTATCTCTTTTACACACAATTGCGAATAGTAAGTTTAGGTACGTAAAATGGGTAAAAATATATTACTTCTGAAAAGAAAACTGTGGTAAAGAATGGTATTAGATTCGTTTGGCAGTGCACGGTGTTGGTGTCGTTACTTATCGTCGTGGACGCATTGCCAAACGAATCTGTCCTTCCTCTACGGTTATATTTTCGGCGTGTTTGGCGTGAAATTATTGTATTCTTTTGCAAAATTTTATTATATTGTAATTAATGTAATAATCCTACGATTGGCAACACTAGCATGTTGTATTTATCAGAATTTCATTATATCTTGAATATTATAGATTATAATTATAATTTAGACAATTAAAAATGCATGCATCTAAAGATATTTCTTCGGTTTTTGCATCATTTAAATACGCTAAATTACATAAATTTTACATTTCTTTTTTGATTGGTGGTAATTACTCACTAATTGGGACATTAAACTGCCAACTTATGAGCATTGGTTAAATACAAATATGTTTTAGATATACCTACGTAATATACCTACCCGTATTATTAGATATATTAAATCCTCAAAACGAAATCGGTCAAGAAGTTAGTAAAAGAATCACACCGCCAAACGAATCTACTACGGTTTACACTTTACTCAAGACAAGTGACTCAAATAAAGCACTACTCTAAACACTCAAAAGGGCCATATTCACATGTGATCGAAGTGGTGGGCCTGAGGTAAGAAGCTAAATATCTTTAAAGGGAAGATATTGGGAAGGTTCATGGGATCCGTACACGACTAAGACGGCACATGGCGAGGAAGGAGTACCCACGAGGGTCTCTCTTATTTCACACGCAAGGGTAGAGGACACCAAACCACTCAAGAGGCATCGCTTCAACATACCGAAAGAAAAGAATTAGGGTAGAGATACCTAAATTGAGGTGGACGGACTGTGTAGCTGTATACTGAGAAGCAGTATCCCTAAGGTCAAGGCATTGGAGCGAGCTTACAGTCGGTAGAGGGGAGTAGAGATGTTACCTGGACGCTGTCAAGAGTCATGAGTCATGACCCACGTTCAATTGAAATGCCATTAACAATTGTTAATCTAATGTGACTTTATTATTGTGGTTTTGATAATCATTTTTAAGTTATTGAAGTTGACAGCTGATTCGGGCTGCAATTTCTATTGAGTTATCGTAACATTTTATGAAGATGATTGCCTATTCGCGTGGATATCATTTCACAGCGATGTCATTATTAATACTGAACGCATAAACCTGTAAATTAATTCGGCATCATCGCGATTATATGTAATAATGTGAACGTCAATATATGGACTGTTATAGTTACCCATATTTGTTTTTTTTTCTAAATAAGTATTAAAGATACTCGTAGATGGTTCATAAAAAAATTAAACACCAGTTGGCAGACTAGCCATAATTTTCGACACTCAATTACCAACACAATATTCATTTCCGTATCAGCGATATTACACCACACGCTTATTAAATTGTTATAATCATTAATTACTGTTCACATGTGTATAATAAATATTCCACCCATCGACAAGTGAAAAATTAATAATGTCACGCTACGCCAGCCTCCTTATTAATGTAATTGAAAGCAAGTACTAATAATAGCAAAGAATATTGTGAAAGATTACAACAGTTTTCTTCTTTTGTTTCTATAATACTGATGGAATAATGATTTTGCAAAATTTCCAACTGATTAAATCATTTTGATATCAGGGAACTGATAAAACTCTGTAAATTATTAATGATTCGGAAGCTTCAGATACCTTGTGTAGATAGTGTTTAGTCGAGCTTTGGTTAAATCTCGGAATCGTGTGAAATGGAGTTTTTTTTTTACCGCCTAATCAAGCTTTATTTGATTTAAGGGATTCCATTTCCCGTTCCAAATTCTCAAATTTTTGAGACTAGAAATCTCGACACAGCCAGTGTTGCCAACTCTCATCCACAAAAATATGCCAATAGAAAAATAAGCTAGGTGACAGAAAAAATGCCAGTTTTTTCTAAATTGCTAAAAACTAGTATTTCAAAAAAAAAAAACAACATGGTAGGTACCTAATAGTTTATTACCTTGGTTTTACGAGAACAAATATTGGAGAAGAATATTATATTGTTTCATAACCAATAAACCAATGCAGCTACAACTATTGCATGTACAACATTTGGTCATTGCCATTACTAAAATATCGTGTGTACCTACATTTATTTTATTGGTAAGAAAGATATAGGTAAGGTACAAAAGGCAATCATGTTAATTTTCATGCAAGCCTGGTGTCATATTCTAGCTTTTTTACGAAAAGTTTTAAGCTATTTGCGATTTCAAAAAACGCTAGATTTAACGTCATATGGCGGATGCAAGTTTTGCAGGCTAGATGTCTATTATAAAATGCTAAATCTGGCAAAATAACGCTGAACACAGCCTGTAAAGATCTACCATCGTAAGTTGGCAGCCGGTCGAATTTGAAACTAAAATTGTTTATCGAGGATAAATTTGTTATAAATGCCATTTAATTTTACAACACGTTTCTCGAATTATGGATTGCATAATATTTGTACAGAAATCTACTACCAATAATAAATTATAAATTACTATTTTTTTGTTAGTTATGGTAAAATTCTCAATGTCATACTAGCGCCCTCGCTGAAACGCCAATTTATGATGGTAGATCTATAGTAGTGGTAACCCATTATTAAAATTCTATGAATGAGAAATGCGAGTATGTTTTTTTTTTTTTTATATTATTATAGTGTTTGAGACAATGCATCGATCATGCATAGGGAGGGACAGGTGCTAGCAAACATCAGTAGGTATGTCTCATTTATGGAATTTTAATCATGGGGTGTCGCTCAACTTTGGCTGGTATAGATCTACCATCATAAATTGGCATTTCAGCGAGGGCGCTAGTATGACATTGAGAATATTACCATAACTAACAAAAAAATGGTAATTTATATTTTTTTATTGGTAGTAGATTTCTGTACAAATATTATGCAATCCATAATTCGAGAAACATGTTGTAAAATTAAATGGCATTTTAACAAATTTATCCTCGATAGACAATTTTAGTTTTAAATTCGACCGGCTGCCAACTTACGATGTAGATCTTTAGTAGGTATTTTAAACCCGATTACTATTTGTGCATTTTTTTACGTATTGTTATACTTATTCGTATTTTCTTTTCTTTCAGGTATGTGATATGTTCGCAATTCTCACTGATACCCAAGACAACCGAACAGGTATGTTATTATTAACGTATTACTGCGTCCCGTTGGATCGACGAATAATTGATTTATGTCGGTGGAAATATGATAGTACCTGATGATGACACTACCACCCGTCATATATGCACAGCCGTGGATATGCACGGCCGCTTTACATGACGCTTTAAACGTGTCTGAAAGAAATGATTTTAAGTGCTCATTCCGTCCCGAGATGGAGCCGCACGGGACTGATGCTGCAACCATGCACCGTAGTGCTTAAAGAAGAAAGTTAAGAAAGGACTTTTTTTTTGTTTTTTGGACTGGCTCTGCTGTCCGCTGACATGACGCATACTGAGTGTCACGAATTGAAATGTATGAGTCTACAGAGGAGTCAGGACTATCCCGCTCCCCATACGACGCTGCAAATTTCTCGAATTCCGCAAAGTTGGCCTTGCTATCAGAACTCCATGACCAATTGGGCCCGTGTGAGGACGGATCCTGGAAAACAGCTCCGCTCGTTCTACGTTGCCAACAATTACATAGTTATACGGACGTTATACGCATCTTTTCCTAATAGCGCCTGTACACGTACATGGATTTACTTGCCTCCAATAATAACTGTTTACACGTAAAAGTGCTGGCTGTCTCGCCAATATCATTCTTCCAGATTAAGCGAGGCGCGATGTTGTCATTGTATGGTGCTATTTGACAGGTCGTGAACATCGGTAGACGTCAAAATGAGTCTGCGCGGTGTAGCTCGTTTTTTTTCCCGGCAGGTTCGGCACTACCGTTTTTGAAACTCGAGTGGCTAAAAAAAATCAAATCGTAACTTGTTCAATTGGGTCTCATTCGAATACATACTAACATGGCTCCCACTTCCTGAAGCGGGCCGTTAAGCTATGATCGGGCTAGGGCCCCGCTACCTATCGCTAAGGATAAATGCACTGTGATGCTCTACCGTAGCGTTTTCCAAATGGTGTACGCGGTAAAATTAATGTGTATATTTAGTGTTTTTTTTTGTATATTGTAATATATCCATTTGAATTATGGAGTTGTCGAGTATCGATACAAAATTAAAAATTGTATCATACAAGCACATAATTTTAAATAATAACATTATTGAAGGAAGAGTTTTTTTACTGTGTTTATCTCACTTATCTGGTCGACTCGCCACGCCGGGCCCCCAGGCTGGAGCCCTGTCAGTCCCCCCCTTGTGGGGCCATGCATAAAAACCTAGACATAGTACATTATTCATATGCGTTAATTGACCCATCGTTTTCTAGAATAATTTGGTGTTATTTTATGAATTTATATACATGTTTTTAATGTGATCTTTCGCACAAACCTTACTGCATTTATTTGTTCTTGAATACATATACCTTAACATTTTAAAAGTACATAAATTCTCGTAATTTACCAATTTACATTAGTAAGCTACCTACCTGCTAAACCACTTTTAGCATTTTTTAGATTTAATATTTCGTGACAAGCTGTACCAAATTACCCCTACATAACTAGTCATTATGCCGAGCTTAAGTCCGTTCCGTTGGTATTATGTATTATTTATTACACTGGAATATTAATACTATGTAACTTGGACTAGTGTTTTTCGTGAATTTTTTTTCCGCCCAAGAACGAGGGTAGTATTTTGTGAAAATAATCCTCATATGGAAACACCACCAGTATGTTTTTTCTTCTTTCTAAATCCATGTCGTGTGTTGAGGATTTGGGCGCCGGAAAAAAGGTTTTTCGGAATTACATTTCAGACAGGCGCAAAATATCGTAATAACATATCGTATACAACTGTCGTACGTGAATATAAATTATTTCTCATAGAACTCATGTTATATGACGTTGTTGGTTGTTTGTCATATTATAATTTTGTGGTGAACACGATGTTTGTCGTAAATGAGCTTTACACCATCATTGATCATTCTTCATCCCTCCTGGTATTTGTTTCCGATTCACACGTTAACAGATAATAACGCGATAGGTCTCCCGTGTTGTAGGTTCCTCGTTCCACGGACGCCATTTTATTCCATGATTTTGAAAATGGTACTTCCTCTTGAATATATCGAAGATCGTCCCAAAATGTTGGTAGGTGATGGGTCTGATGAGCAGGATCGTAGCAGTGTTTTAGCGCTCGGGGCAGTACAATTTTTTTTTGTAAAAATATATTCGCAATAATTTAAAATATGAGTGGATTATAAACCAGTGGTGAGAAGGGTGGAGGTAGGCTGTTAAGATCCGACATAATTTTTTTTTTCGACTAGTCCGATCCTGATAGGATCATATGGGCCTCCACAGAGTGGAGGTTTGTATTGACAGATTTTGTTTTTTACGAGAAATGGATGTCAGCCACTTGCTCAACCTATTAGGTCCATACCCTGACACACACAAATTGAAAAACAATATGTGTACTTGCCAGACCCAGGATTCGAACCTGGGACCCACGGCTTTATAGTCCAACGCTTATGCCGCGCAGCCACCGTGGGAGTGCACACTAAACTTTTATCAGTCAAACGTATTTTGTTTTTATTGAACTTAGATTATTACAATGTGTTGATAGTGTTTGTTAGTTCTTAAAATTCAATTAAACCCTGCCGTTCATGCCGTTCTAAAATTTTAAATATTTTATAGATGGGAGAATATTTTATATCGATTATGCTTTGGTATGGGTAGGGCTTAATGGATTCAAAAAAAAATGTAAAATGTATTCTTCATTAAACGAAAACACTTAATAAGTATGACTGACAAAGTTTAGTGTGCACTATTTATGTCGAATCTTAACTGCCTACCTCCACCCCTCGCCACCGTTACATACTGATTATGAATTACTGAAATAATTCGCGGTTCCCTGTAAAAACCCTTGCTCTTGGATTGTGTCCTCTATTGGCCCAATGATCTCCACAGTACTCTAATATTTTTGAAAATTAAAATGTGCACACATTTTTATAAAACATTTCGTTGATCAGTGACGTAAAAAAATGTATTTTTTTTTATTTTTGCACGTTTATTGAAAATAAAATTGTGTGCACCGGCTAGTGCTGCGCTAAGACCTTTGCTACGCCGTGCTACGCCACTTTTGATAAATGCTGGTCTTATCTGTGTACAATGGTTTTATAGGAATAATACACATTATAAAATGCAAGTTATATACAGATATTGCTGATTTTAATTCGTTGGATATAAACTATCGATACCATAGTTCCATAAGAATACTTATCGATACCATAAAGAAACAACTTTACTTAACGGCCCACATGCTCAGCGTAGGTCAAAATGGAGTTTTTATTGTATTTTCAGAGCATAACCCTGGACATTCCTTAAACGTTGTAGATAATCTATTTATATAATTTTGAAGCCTTATTATCCTTTATATTTATTTTAAACATTTGATGACTGCATAAAGTATTTTTATTACATAACATAGTATTCTTTTAAACCTCTCGCTCTAATGTTTTAGAATATAGTCATATTTCAGTACGTCCATGTGAAGTGGTGTTAAGATTTTTTAGATTTATTAATTTTTAAACGCATTTACAACACCATTAGTAAAATTAATAGTGACAGTAATAGTGAAAATTAATATTATATAGTGACATATTTACGATAAAAAATTATATTCTTTAATCTTTGTGATCACAAATTTGACAAGAATTAGGCATTTTATTATTCAACAAATGGGCACGATTAACACATTTGAAGTTAATTCTAAATATACTGATTATAAGCTATATCTTTGACTATTCAAATGTGATAAACATCTTACGAATAATGATTGCTTTATAATAATTATTGACCTAAGAATAAGGTAGTGTTTTTTTGAAATACCCCATTTCTATTGGCATTTCCCAATGGCTAAGCTACAACATACGGCCGTAGGCATAAATTGACAAAAGATAAATGAAGTAGGGAGTAAGATCATGCCAACGCGCGTGTTTGAACATGCAGGTACCAAACCGATTTTTTTTAACGGTCTGGAATGATCATTTGTTTAACTTCAAAATTTAATTGTGCATTGCAAATTAAAATTAAACACATTTACTTAAAAAATCAAAGCTTTACCATTGAAATGAAAAATTGTCCAACATTTTCAAACGCCATTATCTTAGAACAAGGTATTTTGAGTTGTTTCCATATATAACTAAGTTACTAAGGTATCCAATTATATTGTGCCGTATTAGAGGTCTGAACGATGTATGTTTTACATATAATAATGCTGATTTCCGAGTAGGAAGACAATTGTTAATTTATACCTATATTTATCAACGTTAATAAATGATGCGGCGCTTGGCGACATGATCTATTCTTTAATAGACATACTGTCAAATCAATAATTGACTGAAGTACGACTGCGCTCGTTGATTGGTCGACACACATTGACGGATTTCAAGTAATATTCAAATTAAATTGTCCCGATTATGTTCTAATAACGGAAACTGTTCCTTAATACATATTTTAATAATGCCTCCTCGTACACGATTCTTCCATAATAAAAACAAATACAATCTGCCAAACAATTCTTGACTATGTTCCGCGCTATATTATAATAATAATAATAATGTGACCGCTAGAACAAGTCGTGTAATATATTTCAGTAGGCATTCTAAGGGCCGTATATATGAGATTCCGAAATTCTTTATAAGCTATTTAACCGATTTTCCACCATATAGCGTATAGCACTATTTGTGACGTAAGCAATCTGACGTCACACGTCATTCAAAATGGCTGCTTTATATGTCACTTTCAAATGTCATTTTAATAATGCATTCATTACATCAAACGTTTGCTTGAGGCCCTCGTTCATTTTGTAGACTCTGTAAAACATTTGCGAACTTTAAAAACAGTTCCTAGTCGTGCTGTGTATTCATTTATTCTTATTCCGTTTTGACATCTCACAATAGAAGTGATTGAAGTGAAGTTAGTCATAATATAACTGTATGTATTGCCACCAAATGGAAATGTTTGTTGGGAATACTTTATCCTTTGGTACAGTAGAATTATAAAATAAATGTGATAAAATAATGATAAATTATTTAAAGTTTATAATAATTATTCATTCATAATTATTAAATTTATATGGTACCATTCGCACACTTTCAGACACATTTATAATTTCAAAATTTAAAAAAAATTATCGGGAAATAAATTTTATATGTTTGCCATTCTATGGGTGCCATGACACATAATGACGTCACATCGTGACGTCGCTAACCAACGGATTACATTTACACTCATGCATACAAATGAGCAGTATTCAGACTATAAAATATTTGGGAATCTCATGTATACGACCCTAAGAAGAAAAAGATTATATGACAGCAGCTTTGAACCGGGATGAGTGTAGGAAACGGGACCTATCATGCAGCGAATGAAAACCAACAATATAATCATATCAAGGGAGTAAAAAAAATCATCTAGGAATACATTAGTATAGCTATTTAGTTATAGTATCTATGTTAAATTAAGTGCTATTATTACGTCTTATGTAGAAGAGAAAATGCTGTTGGTTATTCACCCAAGCCATTGAATCCTTGATTTGTATCAAAAACACATTAAAAATAATATTTAATTTTTGTCATACACGGGAGTTGTACCCCCGCATCAACGGCTTTAGAGACAGGCACTTAACGAACAACCCATCGCACGGTCATTATGCATACACATTTTATCAAATTTAATTAATGTCATTAATAACAATATATTTTTTTACCATGTCTGATCCTAAGAAAATCATATACCTAATCATATTTTTTTTTTTTTTTACTGGAAATGGATGTTAGCCATTTGCCCAATCCGTTAGGTCCATACTCTGGGTCTAACACACACATTGAAAAGCAAAATGTGATTTTTCGAGACCCGGGATTCAAACCAGGGACCCATGACATTATAGGACGACACGTTACCGTTTGGACACCGTGAGCATGATACTTTATATTAATATTTAAAATTATCAGAAATATAAATATGGGTAACATAGATCAATATTTATTTGTATATTTTTTAGATATTATGTCGTTACAACATTCGGTGAATTATTTTATTTAACTAGTAGAAAGTTTCTTTTGTGATTCCATAAATAATATATTTAATGAAAAGTCACATCTTTTCCATGTGCTTATACCTAATAATTTCATATTACTATTATCGGCGTTGGACTCTAATTCACTGTACTATTAAACAAGTTAGTTTCGCCTTTTCCCTTATAAGGAACTAGTCTTTAATAGCAATGAAAAGAAACTGTGACAATAATAATATGTCAGTGTATTGTATTCGGTTTAGTCTATGTCACAAATCAAGGAGGAGTCAAAGACAAGTCAACTGTCTCGAAGTTCATGGACAATTCGCGGGTCGGCAATATTAATATTGCCTGTGCTGAGAATGGTTTTGCCGTCATAGCAAAAATATATTTATATTAAGTAGGCGAAATTGATTTCTTAATTTGTATTATGAACGCATGAATGTGACTGAAGATTCTTTGCAGAATTTGTAATATTTTGTAGGTGGATATCGCATAATATTTTATTTTGCGCTATTAACTATTTATTGTTGACATGGGCGATGATTTTTACGAAACACGCTCCTAACGAATGATATATTATTTTTCTAGTTATACGACTTCTGAATGTAAGTAAATAATACACATTAAAAAATATGTCGCTGTTTGAGGTTTTCGATTACTATTCGATAGCTATTCAACCATTAATTATTAAACAGCTATCAGGATTACGTCTGTTTCTTCTACATGACGTTTCAATATTGAAACTAAGTTTACATATAAAGTGATGACAGATATCGATAATTACTAATTTTATATTTATAGCACACCCACTGATTGAATAACTTTTATTATTCGTCGTGGTGGCCGGAATACATTGTTAAGATTTAAATTTAAACGGTTCATTTTTATCCACGTTCGAAGCTCGTTTGCATACTATTTGAAACGTCGTAAAAGTTCTCTTACGCGGAGCTTTTTACGAGTCGCGTGCTTTTGAATGGAGGCTGGCGTGAAAAGGCTGTGTTAATATTAGTACCTACCTACCCATAGCGAGCACGCACGACACGACTTTATACATCATTGTTTTTCTGCGAATTCGTTTTGTAGGTTAATCGCGTGAACAGTTGGCAATCAATATCAGACTGTTTTTTTTCAGTAAGGGCTGTGTCAAAGAGAGGAAACAAACATCATTTTTGTATTAGACATGGGTCGTTAATCTTTCGACACCGACGGGTGAAATATGAGTAGCACAACAATTTAGACTTTGAATAACCGTACATATATTTTACATGGGGATGGACACATAACGTGTTAAAAATAAAGTGTCAGGCATAGTCCCTGGGTCTTCCGGAATTAGGCATCTATAATTTAGGTGCCTTATGTAAAATAACAGAAGAAGATTGCATAAAGTCCCCCTATAAAGTTAGTACCGAATCTCATTTACATTTTTTTTACTATTGACAAGGAAAATGTCTTCCGTATGTAAAAGTAGAACATGTAAAATTATATGAGATAACATTACAATAAGCATGGTCGTTCGGTTACAAAGGTTGCCGATTATTCAAGGAATATATGTAGGAATATACAATGTACATAATAATGTACTCAATTCTAATTTTGTTTTCCCTCTTGTAAATAGTAATGGATATGAAAATATCAAAAAAAATCACACAAAACCACACATGATCTTATTTTTTGCGTTGATCTAAATTTGACATTATGAATCTTCAGTAATATAATATCATTTATTAATTCGGGAATATCTTTATGAAGTTATATAATTGGACATAGTTATGAAGAAAGTAGCCAGTCCACAAAAAGTAAAAAATGAGATATGATCAGATGCGAGAAGGTTTTCTCTACATTCTGCTGAAAATAGCCAAGCCACATTTTTTTTTGTTGTTGAAATAAAATACTATTACAATTTGACATTTAACATTTTACATACATTTTTAATAATCATGTTGTTACTAAAGTAGGTACCATTATCTCAGCTCGACATTATTGTGGACTGGCTACATTCTGCATAACTGCGTTCAATTTATCTTATGACTGCCATTATTAATCGGGTTGTCCTCCTATGACTCATATTATCATTGAACTTCATTTTTTATTCAATTATCGCAAAGTTATGGGTCAGTTGATGTTCCACGTCATTTTATACTAAATATTTATTGGTTGTTATCATAGTAATAATAAAAATTCTTACAACCGATAAAGAATAAAATGTTTTCATATTATGTTTGACTGCTGAACCATGTGTATTATTGAATATAAATTGTGAGGCGACGTCATTATTGGATATTGATAAGCTAAAGTTTCACCAGACAACGGGTTACCAACCTTTTTCAAATCGAGAAAAAATTCAAACGTTTATGAATCCTTAAAAAAAGGATCTATCTGCTCACTCGGTAGTCGGTGTACTTCTTGTACTTTTTTGGATTTTTATTACTACTAGGTGCACTGTTTTATTTATATGTCTTACTTTTTATTAAATGTCTTCGACATATAATTCTTATTTATTATCCGTAATGAACACTGAAGAATTTTTCTAGTAGTAATTGTGACAGCACCCACCATTGACGCTCCCCGTGCTAATAAAACCGATTCGCCACGCATTACGGTTTACGCTTACCACGGAATCCATTCACCCTCATTTGAACTTTGAATAGTCTACGTATTTTTTAATTTAATTCCGACTTCCCTGTTGAACTAAGAAGACGCCTTCCTAAATAAACACCTACTAGTGTGTAATCAACCACATATTATACTTAGCTTATAATTATTATTGTGCCTCAATAGATCCTTTTCATAATCAGTATTTATCCTGAAGCAATCCTTTCCTCCAAAAAACATTCCACCTCTTTCCTGCGACTCCAGGTGATCCCCCTGGGGAAATGGCGGTTTGTTACTAGATATGCCTAATCCAGACCAAGAACATCTGGACGTGTACAATGATTTCCATCCATCCATCCGCTGTGCAATACAAAAAAACAGGAACATTTGTATCAGCACGTTGAAATACGTTTTTCTGTTGGCCGCTTTTAATAATTATCTACGAAATTCGTTGCATGGTGATAATCGCCGGTTGTCTGGTTTGGTTTATAAATCAATAACGCTTCACCAAAATTCACCGCTGTATTTATTTCATTAAGATATTTCACGGGCAGTGTGTACCATGGTCAGTCGAATTCCTCATTTTCCCCCGTCCCGAATTACTCTTCATCAACTGGCAACTCCCGAATGTTTACGAATTTACTATATCAACGAACTTGGCCGAATCTTATTACTAAAAACTATTGGTCTACTTACACTTACCCTGAACTGTCCAACGACCATCAGTTCTTCGAGCGATGTATCCTGCTCATACGCTTAAAGACGTTACCTTTTGTATTACACTTTTGTGTGCTCCCTTACATATTTATTTATTTTAAATCCATGCGCACTATGTCCAACGCACACCTCTCCCTGCCTGGTTGTGTAGTTTTACAGTTTTTACAAACGTGTATAAACAACAATTTTTCATTAACCATTATATTAGTATAGCTAAATGGAAGTGAATGAGTCATTTATTTGATATGGTGACAGGAAGTGCTACGCAATTCTATTCTTTAATTTAATAATTAAATGTCAGATAACATTTGTAAATAGTAACAAATATGTGTAATCTTGTTTGTATTGGATTTGTCGTACGCTTTCAAGTCGTTACTTGAGAAATGTCATATTTTGTACATTTCCTTACTTATAATAGTTATAATATATCATTGCGAAATTAGTGTAACCGTCAGAGTAATAATATATTGTGTAACCACTTATTAATTCAGGACTGGTGTCGGCAGATATCGAGGGTAGTTTTTTTATATGTTTGTATGTTACAATAAGTTAGCCGTCTAAATAGTCAAAACTATCTCGCTCAGGAATACTTTGCTGTACTGTCGCTGTATAAGTGTACATATAGTATTGAGCCTTCTTATTATTATAAACACTGATATGTCAGATGATTTAAATTTATCAGAAATATCTACATATTATTGTATGTGAAATTTCGAACAATATACCTCGTTATATTATAATGATCTTTGAACTTCTAAGACGCGCCAAAATCATACGAAAAAAAAAATAATAAAAAAGTTAACGATTCGCAGAAACCGACTAGGTTCAAATTTGAAATTTTAAAGTGTTGCTATAGTAGAGTATATTATTTTTTATAACTTTGCACTTTTTTCACTTTTTACTACACCGATACGCCTCTATGCCTGATTACCTCGCATAAAATCGATCAAGATAGAAAGATTATGCATCAGAATAGATCAAATGATATTATTCACTTATATTCATATATGTAGTATTAATAAAATAAATAGATAATATATGTAAAAAAATATTTTTAGAATATATCACATAATTTTCATCCTAGAGCCGGAGTGCAAAATTATGAAGTAGCAATTCAACCTACATGCTGGTATGTCCAATATTATTTTTCGTATAATTATTGTTAAAAAGGATATATTTTCAGATAATTAATAGAAATATACTTACAAAAATTATATTTTGAAGATAAAATACAATAGAAAAATAATCTTATGTTACGATTATTGATGATAAAATACTATCGTTTTTTGATATACGTGAAAATCAATATACTTAAACCAAGGACTTGCGGCCGATGTAGCGAATTAAATAAATGTGTAAGTCACCCGTGTATATACAACATGACCGCGATTTACTCCATTTGTAATGAAAGTAGGTGAGTGTGTACTTACTGAAATCTGACAAGATAGCGATGGATCATTTTGAAGATGGGTTTCTAGCACAACACAGCTGTCAATAGAAATAACGCTAAACTTATGGAATTAAATATAAACAAATTGAATCAAAACCATTATAATGGAGTGCTACCAAGTAAACGAAAGTTCTTTTAATATATATCGTCATTGATAAAATCATTCTGGAAATGGTATGAAAAAAATATTGTCATGTTCTATTAGAATTTATAGAATCTAGGATGCAGTCATGAAAATTATGCTTTTTTTATCCCTGCTTTATATACCTACAGTATATATCATTATGTATTGTTTTTGAAGCAATACAACCGATATTGAATGCGTACTATCAATATTACGTGTCAGTAAACCAAATAAAAACCGTCAGTTTGATATTATATTATGTTATATAGGTATTATGTCACCTTGACCAAGAATACGATTGCCCACAAATAAAACACTATTGTGATAAGATTTGAGGCAAACTTGAACCAAATACGGGCGTTATCAAGGTTGGTCCATTACGACGCACGAACAACGCTGCACGAGGAGTGGAAGTGGGGGCTTCGTTTCTCACGGTTCATTTCACGAATTTCGCGTTGCATAACCATTATCTTTTGCAGCAATAATTACGTTAGCATTACATTACAACTTCATTTTCTTGAAGTTGATTGATAGTGTTACCATGCGAATGAAACGGCATTGAAATATTTAGCGATTGTCTGTGCTACGATCTACGGCCTACGCCATCTCAGCCGTAGCGCCGTAGACATAAGGATTGCCAATGTTATAATGTCGTAAAATAATTCTTATGAAGTAACTATTTTGGGTACCAGTGACGGATACTCCTTACTGGGTGATTAATTGGAACGTACCTTTATAAAAATGAACATTCTATCTGTAACAGACCGACAAGGAAATCGATACGTAATATTATAGGTAGGGATTGCAAATACCGGTATTAAATTATTTATCTATACCGAAATACCGGTTTCAAAAATCCAAAATATCGGTATTTTCGGTTTATGTTTTTCGAAAATGGATTCAATGTTAATTTTTCATAACTTACTATATTACATTTATTGTATAAGTTTTACGCTGCCAAAACGTAAATATATTGACTGACACCAACAAAAGTTAAAAATACCCAAGTATAGAATTGTCGAGATGAATTATCATACGGAAAAGAAAATATTCGTAGCAAATATTTCCAATTATTCTATAACTATCGAGGCAACGTTGATAGTAGGTACATCCAACAAACGTTGAATTTCAGCGAGTTTTTCTGTACCCGGACTTATAGTATTATTTTGTAAAAATTAGCACTTCTAAAATATTATAATCTATAAATTATTACAAAGGTCAACATAATAAATGTAGTTAGGTACTTTAGGTTGCTATACAATAGTGTTTTAAATAGATTTCAATAGTTACATTTATTTATAGGTACTTCCTTCTTTTTTCTATAATATGTTTCGACGAATACCGGTATTCAATAAGAAATACCGAAATACCGACATTTATATATTCATTCGGTATTGCAATTCCTAATTATAATGTAATAGTTGTCGAAATATAACGTGTACATACAGATGCGCTACATTGTATATTTACCACCAATGCATTCAGAATAATCCGTACGTAAATTTGTCGTTATTTAATTTGGTATTTAAAAAAATTAAATTGACTTTTATCTTTTATTCTTCAGGATTTAATTATATTTTTAAAACTAACTAATACCAGTAATACCTACCATCTATTTTTTAAATATTGCATTCTCTCCTTATTTGCCATAATACATTATGTTTTATGATAGTTTTATGATATATTAGTATCTAAAAATCATTTCTTTCTTATCAAAAAAATGCTAAGATTGACATCAAACTATCAATTTCCAGTTTAAAATAGGGTTTGATAATGGAACGTGATTACTGATTATACATGTCTTAAAATATCTAATTGCCGCCAGATTGCCGATGAAAAAACATGTGCTATTATAAAATCATATTTACAATGAAACATATTGTGTTCGCTAATTTGTCAAATGCTGTCAAAATACATATAATATCATTTATATCATGGGTGGCCGACCTTTTCAGCAGCCGGGCCAGATTCCAAAAATGAGATTTCCTACGGGGCCGCACAAACGATTTTCTTTATTATACAAAACAAAAAATAAATATAATATATTTATTAATAAAAACAAAAATAAGAATCAAACATTGTTATTAGATTAGAGTCTAATCTCTAATCTAATCATTAGACTATTTTTAATAATAAAAAATAAACAAAATAGTGTAAAAGTGAATTTTTTAGTGAGAAGTTTGATTTTGTGTGACAGAACTAAGTGCATCAATATCGATATCGAGTGAGGTTGTTCCTACACGCAGACAGTTTTCCTAATGCACATCAGTGATTCGTGTTCTCACTCGGGATTTGATACGCTTCATCCGACTAAAAAGCTGTTCACACTTGTAAGTGTTTCCAAATAGCGAAGTCATCATTAGAGCATGTTTGTAAAATGCAAGATATGTCTCCTTGTCTAAATACTTATGTTTTGTAAAACCCTTCCAAACCAACCTGATGGAACTTCTCCTTTAACTGTTCATCGCAATATATTTCACAATGTTCCATTTGTAAATTTCCCGGTAATAAATTCACGTGTACGGAGAACGGCGTTGCAAATGCAGCAAAAAGCACACGGTGCTTTTTAAAATATTAAGATCGGTTTTCGAATTCAAATCTCAATCGAATCTCAATTTACGAAATTAGCACATCTAGCGTTTGATATTATTTTTATTTTCTCACTGCTCCGCGGGCCACAAGTTGACACCCAGCGGGCCGCGGGTTGGCCACCCATGATTTATATTATATCAAATACGGAACGCGAAATGTTGCAATTTCTCCGAATTTACGAGACACAGACTGCATTGGAAAAATTACCAAATATACTTTACAAATAAATTCTTCATTTACGACTTTCATACAGCACGCGGAGCATTGAAGTTGACGGCTCCTCCAAACCAGATCCGCCCCACAACGCACTCGGTCTTAATCGGGCGTCACGGTACCCAATGTTTGAATGTGAAGTACCTATCAGTATTTTTTTTATGACTTGACTAAGGTTGAAATGTTCCAATTGTTCTTTTACTGAATTTACATGACTTTAAGTGTTATGAGTGCACATGAGAGAATTAGAAGATTTTTAATCTAATTGTTGCGAATATTCGTTTTTCAATTGAAGTTTTCTTTATTTCTCAATAGTTCAAGAATTATCATTGCGACGCGACGGTTTGAAAGTATGTTAGTAGGAATTATAATATCTTCATTGACGTGAAAAATACGGCTACTTATATTTGCTACTTAAAATTGTTTTACGATTATTTGCCGTTTTGAGATTGATGTAAATCAAACATAATCCAGAAATAAGTTGGTGCTAAATTCTTAACAACGCTTTTACATAATTAAAAAAAATGCCGTTTTTGAATTTTATTGCTAGAACAGTGTAGCATAAACAAATACCGGCATTTATTTGTTTTTTTATTGTTTAGGTACATAGTTATTTGCTTTCGCGTTTGAGATAATAATTCTGATAGCTAACACGTTATGAACACATTGTAAAAAAAAAATATTCGACTCTGAGTTACCTGGAGAGCGATTAACACGCTTCTCTCTCGATAAACCGGGCCCCTTAATCGGCATTTCCCAATGCTATCGCGATATTTTGTGAATGCTTTGCAAAATTACCCCAACAAACATTACAAAATGCCTATTTTAACTTCTTGCGAAAGTATTAACATTGTATTTTTGTTGCCGACTGTGCGTTTATCTCGGTGAGTCATGGAAAATACCCACATGAAAATATATACAAGTAATAAGTATTATGCTTATTTTTAATATACTTCAGGAGCTCCGCCCCTCATCAAGGGGCTTCGACCCTGACCGCCTTTGCTCTCCTGCCAGTATCCCTACCCAGTTTTCGCTATATGTATCTACAAAACTACAATACGCACTAATCTAGTGCAATTTTTAAATTTCATTATCTCGAAAAAATCTTTTCATCATATCACTGCTATTATCCTTTTATAAATAAATAAAAATTATTGAAGATTTCAGATCGATACAATTATTAAAACGATACTTCAGTGAAACGGCAAATAATTTTCAGCCATAGGCGCGACGAAATTTTGGTCTTGCTGGCATTCGGAGAGCGAACGTCGAGGTGTGAATACGTCAATTTGTTTCGTCGCTAGACGGGGGTATTAATTCTTAAATCGTCTAAAGATGACTAAAAACGTTACCTGTTTACTTGAAAAAGAAAACATGTCAATGAATATATTCTTATTATTACTAATAGAACAATAAACAGAACATTAAATCGATGTTGGATTTATATGACAAATTAAATTTCGTTCGACATGCGTCATTTGCACCCGCGACCCGCATTCCGCGCATCGCCTAGCCACGATATTTTTAGACCATGCCTCAACTGAGTATAGCCTTAACAAAAAATAAAATAGTTTTATTAGGAGCGATGTTTATCTTTACCCCATCTTTGAAGTATTTGATCACCCCCGTTTTTTTATAATAACATGTATTATCACCACGTTAGCACCATAGATCCTTTGGTGTATGGGGAGGGAGTAGATGAAATTGAGCGTACAACGTGACTTAAATCTGACACATAAATCCGACAGACAAACATTGCAGATTTTATTTAGCTCACCTTTTTATTTTATAGGGTGGTAGATTATATACTTACTTACAAGTATATATACCTTAGTGATTTCGCATAGTACCTATGTATTACACTATTTTATTACCTATTTCTTTTATGTTATACCTACCTACGTACCATCTTAAGTAAAAGTTTTATTGTTCTATGGTTTTAAATTAAATGAATTTCAACAGCACGAAATTAATAATTAAATAAATATCCAAGAATAAATTTATAATCGAAAACCTCATTACGGATAGGTACATACTTCGCCCTTATTAATTTGCATTTAATTCAACGCAATTATAAAATCATCATATTAGCTACTCTAGATCCACTCGCTGGATGAAGGCTTATTCTTACTATCTTACCATACTTCTCGGTCATTAGTTTCGTTGTCACTAAACTGTCTTATCAATCCAGCGGACTCGTGTTTTTTTGTCGAATGGGTCTGACATGATAATTTTTATTCTACGTAATTATGTAATGTAGTTCATTGGATAATTATTACTAAAGCTCAGAAATACACGAGGGCATGAAAACAATAGATACGAGGGTGGGTCAATAAGTCCTTAGAAAAGCCGACAGGTGGCGCGACTAGTACTGCAAGCGGTTAGTTTTCATGCAGCGGCACTACCGATTCAGTATGCTGCGAAGTTTCAATCAGATTGGTCGGGTTGTTGTGTGTTTCTCTTTACATTTAAAAAAAAATTTGCTTGTGGAAAATGGAGAAAATTGAGTTTAGAGTTGTTATTAAACATTTTAATATAAAAGGGTTAACAGCAAAGGAAATAAAAAATGAGTTGGATTTAGTTCACGGCATATCTGCTCCTTCACTTGCAACTATTTATAACTGGTTAAATGAATTTCAACGTGGTCGTACATCAACAAAGGATGAACCACGCTCAGGACGTCCTGTAGAGGTGACTACACCAGAAATGATCAATAAAATCCACGATATGGTGTTAAGTGACCGAAGATTAAAGTTGAGTGAGATAATTGAGGTTACAGGGATCTCAAAAGGTAGCGTCATTTCTATTTTACATGACAAATTGGGCATGAAAAATATTTCTGCAAGATGGGTGCCGCGTTTGCTCACAGTCGACAATAAACGCAATAGGGTGGTGGCCTCTAAAGCCCTGTTGTCGCTCATGCAACGCAATCCGGATGAATTTTTTCGTCGCTTTGTGACTGTAGATGAAACATGGATACACCACTATACTCCCGAGACGAAAGAACAGTCAAAGCAGTGGATTGCGAAGGCAAACCATGTCCAAAGAAGGCGAAAACCGTAAAATCAGCTGGTAAGGTTATGGCTACTGTATTTTGGGATGCACGTGAAATTATTTTCGTTGACTATTTGGAAAAAGGAAAAACAATAACAGGGGATTATTATGCATCTTTATTGGACCAGCTAAAAAACAAAATTGAAGAAAAACGGCCTCATTTAAACAGGAAAAAAATCCTCTTTCATCAGGACAATGACCGTGTTCACACATGTTTACGATCAATGGCTAAAATTGAAGAATTGAAGTTCGAATTGGTCGACCACCCACCGTATTCGCCAGATTTAGCCCCCAGTGACTTTTTCCTTTTCCCAAACTTAAAAAAATGGCTAAGTGGACAACGTTTTTTTTCAAATGAAGAAGTCATCGATCGGACAAATGCTTATTTTGAGGACCTTCCGAAAACTTATTTTTCTGACGGTTTAAAAAAAATTGAGAAACGTCTAACCAAATGTATTGAGCTCCAAGGAAATTATGTTGAGAAATAAAAAAAAAATACAAAAATAAAACCTGTTTTAATGCTTTTTTCTAAGGAATTATTGACCCACCCTCGTACTATAGGTAATACTCTTTTTAAAGGTTAATTCGTTTATTATGGTTTATATCAAAATTCTATTTATTACTGTGTTATTTTTCATATTTTTTTAAAAGTCTTGATTAATTCTCTTGTGCGCATATAAGTGTATTATCGCCTCATGTTTGTAAGGAGAAAAATATGAGAACGCTAATATTGCCGAAAAGTTTGTCGCCCTTGCAATTAAATTCACATGTTGGTTTTTAATCCAATATGTTCACAATTAATTTTTATTCAAATCCTGCATACCAGCATAACATTTGGTCCAAGATAATTTCAAGGATTTTTATAATTGCTTATCTTTCTGAGGCTGTTACCTACAGTATGTTTATTTTATAATGAATGAGATACTTCGCATATTGATCTTTCTTGCTAGTTATTTTTTCTTTTTGAGTTTCTTAAGATTACTCCTCGCTGTCGATACAGTATGATATACATATTATAATAGTACCTAGATATTATAACGGAGCCTGCGAGTGGAAATTATGATCTTCGTCAATCTACCTTTGTTTTAATAATGTATGCATTCTAAGTATGTTTTGTGACTGTTCATATATTTTTAATAAGTAGTTAATTGAAACAATGGTCTCGCCTTTTCTTACATATACCTATATGTAATATACAGTGACGTCCCGTGGGGGTAGGCAGATTGAGCGTCGCTTATGGGCGGCAGTTACTCAAAGGGCGGCAAGTCGTGGAGAATCATTTGGTATATATAGAAATAGCTACTTAAACTTAGTAATAACGAAAATATCTTTCCATTAAAAAATTCAGATCACTGGTTAGGAACGAAATATATTAATTTATTGACATAAAAGGTTTAACAGGAATGTATTTTTTTGTCGGGCTCGTGATGTCTAGTTTACTTCCGTTGCCATTCAACGTCCTTGGTGACCACGACGACGACACGCATACGGATGATAAAAAATACTGTGTAATAAATGGAGCGGTATTTTGGCGCTGCCCACGGCGGCATTTTGTCTAGGGACATCACTGGTAATATATTTCAGATCGAGTCTGTAGTTAGGGCCGCATTATTACTATGTTCCACGGTTTATTTCTTTAATGTTTGTGGCTAGTATTAGAGATTTTGCGTATTTCTGTATTATTTTATTGTTTAGTATTTCGTGAGGTGTTTTGGTGATCAATATCGTAGTGCTATGTGCACCTCCAAGAGGTCATTGCTCCTTTTCCAGTATTAGGCTGTCGTTAATGACATGTCACACTGTTTGAGAGGTGTTGCCGTCACGTGGATAGATTTTTCTGTATTGTGCTGTAACAGCGGAGAGCGGTGGAGGTTGGCTGTTTAAAATCGACATAAATAGTGCCCACTAAACTTTGTCAATCATACTTATTTGTTTTCGTTGAACTAAAAAGACAATTCGCGTATGGTGCTGGTTAGTTTTGAAATTCAATTAAATCCTGCCTAAACCAAACCATAATAGTTAAGGTGTGCTATGGACATTCTGACAAAAACAGTGCACACTTTTTCAGTCTTACCTACTTATTTGTTTTCATTGAATTAAGAATGAATACAACACTATAACATATGGAGTTGGTTAGTTCTTTAAAATTCATTAAGCCCTGTCTAAACGAAACCATTATAGGTATATAAAAAAAATGTTTTTCTATATATAGTATAAAATATCGAAATTATGTATGGTTTATTAGCATACTTTTAGATATTTTATAGATAAACAAATATTTTTTACTATTATCTAATATGGCTCGGATTAGGCAGGGATTAGTTAAATTGTAAAATCTAACAAATACTGTCTCTTAGTTTAATGAAAATAAACACGTATGGTTGATAAAAAGTTTAGTGTGCACTATTTATGTCGGATCTTTTCATATCTTCCTGTATTCCTTTATCTTTCCTATAAGCTTATTTTAGAACGCGTAGAAATTTCTTCGATGTCTTTATTTTAAGACATAACTATTTTTCTTTCGATAATTCGTCAAATGATTATTTTCCGACTACCTTTCTACAAGGCATGCTTACTTTTCACTCTCTTGAATCTCGTAGGTCTCTTCTGCTCTTGAAACACTTTTGCCTGTAGTCGCGAGGGATGGTTTCCAACCCTGGTGTCCTAATGAATTTGAATTTACATGCGCCTGTCAATTACATACGTGGTCGCAGCCATGATTTATTCTGGATCGGAACCGTTTCCTCGTGTCAAGCCTATCAGGCACCATTAGCGAGGGGTGCTAGACTAGTCGATGCGCTCCCCAAAGACGTGGATATTTTTGGTGACGTGCTATGTATTTTGTATTCGAAATTTTATTTTTCTGTATAAAATTGTATGTTTTTTGTTTTCAAAATTTATTTTTTCTGCATAAAATTGTACTGTAGTATGTTTTTATTTTATTACAACGTTTTTATTAGCTCGTATTCTTGTTTGTCCGGTGGTTGTTTGTCCAGTACAAATCTTGCGATAGATTTTTAACTAACTTCCCGACTAGCTAGACATTTGAAGCTTTTAGAATATATCATATAACACGATGCCAATGCATTCTTTTAATACTTTTCGCCATCTTTAATCAGAATTGAATCCATTGTCAGTTAATTCTGTTTTGTATGGAAAGTTATTGCAGAAAAATCCGTAAAAAGTAAAAGACTATTATTGGTTGCTAAGGGGGTGGTCCTAGCAACTAAATTATTAATATATACGTGCGTTACTATGCAAATCAAAAAACTTCAAAATAACATTTCAGTATTCTATATTTGTTTGTTTTTTATTTACTTCATATCAAGTACAAGTTTGAGCATATTGAGCATAATAATTCAACAGAAAATTTAAAAACGTTGTATATAAAAGTTGTTTTTATCTTGTAATTATTATTTATTTTATTTTTTATTATTTATTATTATTTTATATATTCTCTTCTTCTCTCTTGTGAGGGTAATATTTGTTATAATGTAAACCTCATGTCGTGTACGTCTTGAATTTAGATTTGTTATGTCCACAATGTTTTGTTTTCTGAAATAAATGAATAAACAGTCTTCCCCCACCCTTCGCCACTGTGCTGTACCTAATATCATTAATTTAATTGTCTAATTTATCTTTCCCATGGAATATCGATTGAATGCTGTTGTACGTGCTCTTTTAGGTCGAACGATTGAAACCGTTATTAATGTATGATATATACATGTATATTCTGATGATATTGTGTATTCGCTAATCATTCAGTTTGCCAATAAATTAAGTCGATAACCAGTACGTCTTTTTGTATCGGCATTCAATTAAATTTATTGCTTTCTGTAATAAAGTTAATAACTTCCATTTATTCCGGTCAATGCTAAATGTACTCGTAACGTGTCCATTTTACAAGATAACATGTAATTATGACGTTTATTGTGTCATGTCACATATTGTGATATCTTACTCCGTTTTCCTCATATATGTAATGTGCAGGGATAGTGAATCCGTACTGTGGCTATCCGGGATTAGTATTCTTTCCGTTTCAAGATCGCTGAATCGTGGGTCTGGCATAAACAAATAAGGGCGTTTTTCCACGGTCTGATCCGAACGTCTAAATCCGTGATCTGAGATGATAATCTGATATAGTTCTTCACATTTATATACGCCGCTTTTCCTTACTATCTCAGATGACGTATATATAAATAAATTTGAAGGCTATTTCGAACTGTTATTTCGGATCATGGAATTTTTGACGTCACTCGTAACTTTATAATTTCAGTCCAACTTAAAACAGATTTTTCATCAGTTTTCTACACAAATGTCAATGCAATGTATTTGTGTTTATTATTTACATCTTGAAAATACAGTGAGTTTCACAAGTAACGGAGTTATTACGAGGGTGGGTCAATAATTCCTTAGAAAAAAGCATTAAAACAGGTTTTATTTTTGTATTTTTTTTTTATTTCTCAACATAATCTCCTTGGAGCTCAATACACTTGGTTAGACGTTTCTCAATTTTTTTTAAACCGTCAGAAAAATAAGTTTTCGGAAGGTCCTCAAAATAAGCATTTGTCCGATCGATGACTTCTTCATTTGAAAAAAAACGTTGTCCACTTAGCCATTTTTTTAAGTTTGGGAAAAGGAAAAAGTCACTGGGGGCTAAATCTGGCGAATACGGTGGGTGGTCGACCAATTCGAACTTCAATTCTTCAATTTTAGCCATTGATCGTAAACATGTGTGAACACGGTCATTGTCCTGATGAAAGAGGATTTTTTTCCTGTTTAAATGAGGCCGTTTTTCTTCAATTTTGTTTTTTAGCTGGTCCAATAAAGATGCATAATAATCCCCTGTTATTGTTTTTCCTTTTTCCAAATAGTCAACGAAAATAATTTCACGTGCATCCCAAAATACAGTAGCCATAACCTTACCAGCTGATTTTACGGTTTTCGCCTTCTTTGGACATGGTTTGCCTTCGCAATCCACTGCTTTGACTGTTCTTTCGTCTCGGGAGTATAGTGGTGTATCCATGTTTCATCTACAGTCACAAAGCGACGAAAAAATTCATCCGGATTGCGTTGCATGAGCGACAACAGGGCTTTAGAGGCCACCACCCTATTGCGTTTATTGTCGACTGTGAGCAAACGCGGCACCCATCTTGCAGAAATATTTTTCATGCCCAATTTGTCATGTAAAATAGAAATGACGCTACCTTTTGAGATCCCTGTAACCTCAATTATCTCACTCAACTTTAATCTTCGGTCACTTAACACCATATCGTGGATTTTATTGATCATTTCTGGTGTAGTCACCTCTACAGGACGTCCTGAGCGTGGTTCATCCTTTGTTGATGTACGACCACGTTTAAATTCATTTAACCAGTTATAAATAGTTGCAAGTGAAGGAGCAGATATGCCGTGAACTAAATCCAACTCATTTTTTATTTCCTTTGCTGTTAACCCTTTTATATTAAAATGTTTAATAACAACTCTAAACTCAATTTTCTCCATTTTCCATTTTTCCATTTTCCACAAGCAAATTTTTTTTTTAAATGTACGAGAAACACACAACAACCCGACCAATCTGATTGAAACTTCGCAGCATACTGAATCGGTAGTGCCGCTGCATGAAAACAAACCGCTTGCAGTACTAGTCGCGCCACCTGTCGGCTTTTCTAAGGACTTATTGACCCACCCTCGTATTTATTTGCTTCTTTTTAATTCTGTTCTTTTGCAGGGTTTCTACCTTAAGTAAACCTAGCTGGCGCCTAGATATACCTAGATTTACCATTTTGATAATACACTATATGACTATAATTAATTTATATCACTGCCACCAATGACATATTAAATGGACAACTCACTTCATACCCGGCGCGCACGAGAAATTGTGCATGAAAGTCATTCACAGATGTATAGGTAGATGTCACGTGACCATATGACGTATCCGTTTCCATTATGCGATACAAGCTTCGAGAATTTATAGTAATATAACCTTTATTGTAATGGCGTATTAGTGTCATGACTCATTGCGTTAAAAACAGATTATCGGTTACTTACGACTTCTCGGAGATTAGATGCAAGTGAGCCCAGCGAATCACAGGCGACTGACTGTCCAATGGTTCCTGTCATTCAATTGCATTGAATAAACATTCATCAATATCTTAAAATGGCATTTTATAAATAATAAATAATACTAACACATGAAAAGTGATATCCCATCTTTCTTGGAGTGTTTAGTAGATTTTTTTACAATTTTTAACTAGGCACATTGGCACTTTGTAACACAATAATAACGGTGGAGTCGAAACCTGACAGTCAGAAATTTTGTATGGGCAGACCCAGCGGTGTCGCCAGACCGCTTGCAAGCAGAATGTTCATTTGAGCGTAGGATACCGATATTAAAATATGAATTTCGCCATCCGGCAGACCCGTCACAAAGTGAGTGTCATTTTATTTTCTACATGCTTCGTCCATATTAATGTCATTGACTGCCACCTACCGAAACCATATCGGATTCGAGAGTTCAATTCGAATGAGTTGGACTTCGCCAAAAAGAAGGAGTGCGCGATTTCTACGACCCTGTTAGTCTTATTTTCCCGGCTTGATAGCTTAGGGAACAGGGCTATTAATTAATTTTATTCTCTTTAATTTTGTAATTTTTTAATATAAAATTACATCGGTGAAGTTTTCTCGAAGCTAAAGAATTTCTATTTTTTATTGCTTTCTGATATGCCTACATTCTAGGAAAATAATGAAAATGTGGTTTTCTTTCTGTGATCGTCTGTCGCCTACACCTGCCTTCATACGAATGAATAAATAAGGATTATGACGAAATTTTGATTTTTTTATGTTCACTTAGCGATACGGGCCTCCACCGAATTTCTAAAATAGGTATCTTAAGAGCGTAACATAAGTGAAACGGCAAAATAATTTACAACATTATGTGGAACGAAATTTCGCAGTCGTCGCCAATCTGAGACTGATAGTCGTGGTGTGAGCACGTCAGTTTGTTTTGTGATGGCGTCGGAGGAATATATTCTTAAATCGTATAAAGATGACTAAAAAACGTCCCGCATGTACTTGAAAAAGAAAACATGTCAATGAATATAATATTATTATTACGAATATAATAATAAACATGACATTAAAAGGACGCATGTTGAATTTTTATGACAAATTATATTTCGTTCGGCTCGCGCATTTGCACAATTCGCGCATCGCCTAGTCACGATCTTTTTAGACCATGCCTCAGCTGAATTATACCCTTAAATATTGCTTGAGACTTTCACGGTTGTTTGTTACCGTATTAGGTTTTTGGGTTGTCTTCCTGTATTCTTCCTCCTTGCCTAGACGTTATATGTTTTACTGGACAAAAACTAGACTCATAATATGCCTTCACACCAAATCCCGTTGTACTCGTAGCATACCGGTATTCCAAACCCTAATAATTTTAGGTGTGTCATACATGTTGTTTATCATAAACGTAATCAGTAAATTAATGGCCAGACACGACGTTTTCACTTCATTTTACAATTTTTATGAAAGAGTACTTGACACTCTCCGATGAATGATATTTTTATATTGTATTTTTAAATATCTGCTATTTAAATTTGTTAGTTTTTCATGCAGATAAGTAGGAATTGTTTAAGTATTTACCTACCTGCTGTTTGTTATTCAATCTTGATATTGACCTTTTAGTGACATACTGTTATCCAGTCACGGTCGGAATGAAGAATTTCGTGGTTTTGCATATTAGGTTACGGACTAAAATACATTCACACAATGTAATATCTATCAGCATATTTTATATTACACACAAACAGTTAAAATAGATGAATAAGTTTAAAACAGTGCTTAACGCTTAACTGATTAATGATTATAAATACTTGCGTATTGAAACAATGAAATTAAAATCTACAATACTTTCACCACAGCAAAATTCATGACTGCTAATTTGTTTTTGAGTCATATTTATTTTGGTTTTTAAATCAATACAAATATTTAACCAATAAACAAATCTTGTGCAGGCTTATAAAACATACCACATAAGCGTGAAGTTCAATAGTTTTGATAGAAAATATGACCTTGTCAGAGCGACGCCGAGCGAGTGAAACGTTGCAATAGGCTTCATGTAAGAGCAGTCGGAAATAACGGTATCAATAATTAATATACCATTTATTTGTAATTCGTGCGCAGTGGAATACATCGCAATCTGCGAAATTTCCAGGTTAACTAATTGTTCCACTATAGTTATCTATTCAAGGTTTATTAATTAATACTGACATCATCCATACTATAATCATTCATTTCTACTCATTCTTTTTGTCAACGCTTTGGTTAGCCGATGTAACAAATTTAAAAACTCGCGCGCATTCCAGATACATGTCACCGCATTGAGCTGTCCACATGCACTCGCGGCGTCACGTCTGTCGCGCGAGAAGCGCAAGCACTCGCTAGATTCTCAACAACGCGACTTACTCGTATAATTTTAACATCTATATGTATTTATAAAATACTTGGTATAAACGGTAAAATATTAATACAAAATCATCAACAGATTCCATTCACGGTCAGATGAATGTCTCCACTTGTTATTTTTTATCTCCCAGTCCTTAAAATTGCCTCGTATAATCAGTTGGGGGTGATGTTGGCAGACCACAGAGACTCAATAGCACTCCGGCAATCATTCGACCATTCTTTGGACTATTTATGATGCAAGATACGAGTATATACCTACGGGTACAGTCGGCCATGGACATGAACGGTCCGTATCACCAGCTTGATATAATAAAAATAAGTAATGGTATATTGCACCCACGGTGGCATGGTTGGTTGAGCGCCGTCGTGGGTTCGATCCCTCAGCTGGGCAAACATATGAATATTTTTTTCAATGTACAAGTGCAAGTGCAACAAACAGTGCAAGTGAACAAACAAATACATTCTTCTTAAAAATTTGTTAATATAACCTCCACCCAGGAGATACATATGCCCCGCATAGGAACGAACGTGGCAATTTACTTTTATATTTTGTATTACTATTTTATCTATCTTGTCAGTGATGCCAACCGTACTATAATTATAGTACAATACTATAATTTTAATTTCGCAGAAAATGTTAAATACTATAGTTTTACGCCAAATATGCCATAATACTATAATTTTAGAGGATTCAAGACGTAAAATGTTCCTGTACTATATATTTTTCTGAAATACTATAATTTTTACACCTTTGTACTATAATCACCATAGAAAAAGATGGCAACACTGATCTAGGTACACATTACTCATTACGTTATCATGTATTATCAATATTTCAAAATTATTTAATGCAATCTTATCATTCATTTATCATTCAGCCTGTCCCTTTTTTGTACAAATATACGATTTCAGCTGTTTTCTTTAATGCCGCTCACTAGTCAAATCATCCATAACACGCTGCCAATGCATATACATATTTAGGCAATCTTTATGATATTTCAAATATTCATTTATAGTTTACTAAATCTAAACTAACCATCTCTTATGTCTTCACTTTCGCGCTGTGATAAATGCTGATTGTTATGATTTATTTTTCGAGTTGAAGCATTATCAAATTCAAATCAAATCAAATTTATTTATTTTACATATAATGAACATAACAAATTATAAATTCAAAGCGTTCACGACATGACATAAAATAAGTGTTAATAATAAAAAAAAAAAAAAAAATACAGAGAAAAAGTAATAAAATAAGAAAATAAATTAAATAAGTAACAAAATAAAAGTAGATGGAAGCACACAGAGTGAACTTTGATAAACCCTATCTTAAAAACTTATAAAACAACGTCCACCTAAATTCACCCTCACGTAAGTGGAATATATCAATATCCGAAGCGATTTCATTAAGCATGGTTACTGCCCTCCCAATTGGCATTACTAATGGCAGGTTAGTTCTGCACCGTGGGAGAACAAACAACGCATGCCCTCGATTCCTAAGGTAATTATCAGAGACACACAAGCCAATACCACCAAGAATGGCAGAGTTCACATTTACGCCGCGTATAAGTCTGAAAAAATATGTAGCTAAATAAAGATCCCTTCTAAATTTTAAGCTACAGTATGTAAGCATCCCTAAGAGAAAATCAGTCGGATAGAGCCACGGATAATATCCATACAACCGAAAGTAAAGGAGTCGTAAAAATTTCTTTTGGACTCTCTCCACCATAAGGCCGTACTTCAACTGATGCGGGGCCCAAACGATAGACCCACTCTCAAGTCTGCTTCTAACTAAGGAGTTATAGAGAATTTTTAATACCGTAACATCCGAAAAGACCCGGGAAGTACGCAAGACAAAGCCCAACATCTTTAGCGCCTTTTTACAAATGGTATCTATATGACCACTAAACGTCAGTTTACCGTCAAATGTAATTCCAAGATCTCTTACAGATGCTATTCGCGAGAGAACTCTGCCATGCATCGAGTACTGGAAAAACAATACTCGTGAGGCTTTAGTAAACGATAAAACATTGCATTTATCAATATTGAAGTCCAGTTTGTTACGCCTGCCCCAATCTAATATATTATCTATATCAAGTTGAAGTTGACGACAATCGTCCAAGGTGACAACTTCCATGAAGAGTTTCAAGTCGTCAGCAAACAACAAAAACATAGCACTTTTAATTACCAATGCTATGTCATTTATAAAAATCGTGAACAGCAATGGCCCTAAGTTTGAGCCCTGGGGGACACCAGAAAATGTGTAAAAGGTCTGTGACTGATAAAGGCCGTACGAAACGTATTGTTGACGGTTCCTAAAATAACTCCCGAATAGCTTTAGAAATCGATCCGACAATCCAATAAGTTGGAGTTATTCCATTAGAATATCGTGATCGACTCTGTCAAATGCCTTCGAGAAATCATTGTAAGAACAGTCAACCTGGCTGCCTCTATCTAGTACTGACGACACATAATCAGTGAATACCATCAGGTTGGTTTCCGTTGATCGGCCTGCTCTAAATCCATGCTGTTCATTCATTATAAATGACTCAATTTTTGGAGAAATCATGCTGTGCATGATCATCTCCAGAACTTTTGCTGGTGTAGAGAGAACAGCTACCGGCCTGTAGTTTTCTACTGACGACTCTGTACCACTCTTATGAATTGGAGTCACCTTCGACATCTTCCATAATTCCGGAAAGATACCTGTCTCCATTGTAAGATTATATATATATGCAAGTGGGCCTTTGACAAAATCAACACACCCTTTTAAAAAAAATGTAGGGACGTTATCCGGTCCCAAAGAGCGCGTATTCTTAAGTTTTTTAATAAATCGAAACACGTCACCTTCATCAATTGGGAAGATGTCAACGGATTGGGCACCGCACGATCGTTTTCTTGACGTTGAGGCGACATCCAGATTCGGAATACTACTTGCGTAGACGGACCTGAAATGACCAGCAAATGCTTCTGCCATTCCATGTCCAGTCACCTCTTCGCCCTTCCAAGTCATCGAATTGGCAAATCCACCATCCTTTCTTAATGATTTTATATAATCCCAAAACGATTTAGGATTTTCGCGAATGCAATCCCTTACCGATTCCATATATGTTCGATAGGCCAGCCGAACAGCTTGTCTCACTCTCATACGATAAAGGCCAAACATTTCATAGTCATGCTGACCATGCTTAGCCTTCCAAGCTGTATGATAGTAGTGTTTGACTCTAATGTCTCTAATAATTTCCCGTGAAAACCACTTCGGATATCGTCTTCCACCTCGACATAGTGACTTCCTTGAAAAACATTTATTAAACACATTATATACAACATTATAAAAGTATTGTACCGCCTCATTCACATCAAAAATCTCACGGAACTCACTCCAATCTACTTCACTCATTAAAGAGTAAAGCAGCTTGAAATTTCCACCATCAAACTTCCATCCCCCACACCAGTTAGCTCCGTGTGAGGGAATTTCCGTTCGCAGCGGGCGAATCGTATGAAATACGTGTAAAAAAACCAATGTAGGGTGGTACACATCCTCTCGTATCAAAGGTAATGTACATCTCGAAATTGATAAAATAGCGTTACTGAAAATCCTATCCAGAAGTCCACCTTTAGAGTTAAGAATATCATTGTACTGGGAAAATCCAAAAACAGCACACAGAAATTCCAGTTCACTCTTGACCCTTTCACCGCTGCGCGCTGAGTTTAGGTTAAAATCTCCCATCACAATAACCCTCTTATCCCCAAATACGACGTTACTAGATAACATTTTTTCAACAAAAAGTTTATACGCCTCCACTTCACTTGCTGGAGGAAAATACACGACACAAACGTAGACAGTTTCTCCGTTACAGGTTAGTTTAACCCAAAGGTCCTCGTTAGAAGTCTCCAAAATACGAAAACGTTCGGCCTGCAACCCTTCCATATTTCTAACTCCCAGGAGGCAGCCTCCTCCCTGCCTGAGGCCTGTTCCGGAGTCTCGATCCCTTCTAAAGACAGCATAATCACTACCAAAATATTCACGACTGAAAACACTGCCATTAAACCACGTTTCAGTTAACGCTATGACGTCATAGTCGTCAGCAAACACGCCGTTCAAAAAATCCACAGATTTTGTCTTCAAGCCGCGAACATTCTGATAGTAAAAAAACAGTTTATCTGAACGGTGACTGTTCCGAAGTCAGCTAACCGGCAACCGTGGAGTTTCCACTCTCGACACCCATTCTTTTATGAATGAATGACGTGGCCAGTTATCCGCCTTCAAAACAGTGTCCGTGACATCAGAAGGGATACCTACCTTGAAGGATGCATAGTCCCCCCTTGATTTGATTTTCACGACTGTGAAATCAGCGGTACATAACTTATTTAAATAGGTTAAAACATCAGCCGTTGTTGTATCTCTGTGAAGCGGGCAGATGTGATACTGCTTCACAACAGTTTTTGTTCGTCCAGCGAGGTTTCCCCGAACCGCAACACGCCGCTTCCGTGCGACGGTGGCCCATCCATCAACAATCCTAGGCGTAGGTAAATCTTCAGCTGGTTTCGGTTGTGAGGCCTCAGGTGACGATGAGGAGTCCTCTTCTGGGGCGACTGCTGGGATAACCCCGAGTGCAGGATAATTTTCTTTTCCAGGACGCAATTGTTCTAACGCGGCATTTTTTGAATTTGCATCGATTTGTTGTTTCGTCGATGCTCGGCGCTTACTTTGCGCTCGCGTTTCAACAGTCGTTTTCGAACTTGCTGTACTAATTGGTTTCACCGTATTATCACTAATTACGGCGGACGTAATTGCTGGCGAAGTACACACTGTATTTACTCTATTTGAGTCACTGGGAGTTGATTTATTTAATTTAAATGAATTTATTTTGAGGAATTCCTCAATTCCCTCCACTTTATTCATAAGTTTTTCTATGAGGGCACTTTGTTTGATTATAATATTCGTTAATTCAGTAATTTCAGCCATTTTGTTTCAAAGAAATAATAAAACAAAACAAAAATTTTGTGAGACAACACTATGTATGTGTTAACTGCGCGGCGAGTAGATGAGGTTTTTCCACACTGCCAACATGTCGCGCGACAACCTCGTTAAAGTTTACGATAATTATCATAATTGCTTAAGAAATTTTACGATAATTATCATACTTATCGTAAAATTTAACGAGGTTATCGTGCGACATGTTGCCAGTGTGGACCCGGCATTACGTTTTTCGTAATGTTTTTAAATTTTACTATGCACATAGCCTTCGATCAAATGAACGGAAAAATGTCGCAGTTGCCCGTGTGACGACTTTTTAGAGAACTTGCTTTGGCTACGTAAGTGCGTGATCATTTAGCGAATGTATCAGCGATTTAATTTGTAAAAGAATAAAACAAAAGGGTTAATTAGTTATTAGTTAAATGGGAAATTTAAATTCTAATTGGTTTTCGCTTTTTAGTTATTACATTTGAGTTTTTTTGCGACCCAGAATTTGAACTTTAGGTGATGGGTGCGCATAGTACCTGAAAGTGGCCAAAACCCTGCGTTTTTTCATGTGTTTCAGTGAAGTTTTCACTTATCTTACCTGTCTGTACCAAATACTGATCACAATCACAATATCGTACGCTGGTATCTGATTCTTTTAATAATGTGTAGGTATTAACGAAACATTTACTTACTGAAAATACTGACGTATAACATTGATTTGCGTGAAAATTTCAGATTAGATTAGATTATAATATGTAGCCAAAATCGTATAATACAACAGGCATGTCTAACTACAAGTGGGCTGTGTATTCAGTATCCAAATTAATTCATCTTGAAAATACGTATTGTATTTGGTTGAGGACATTGAGGCGTTACAAATTAATCAAAAACACTTGTCTTTCACCACCACAAAGAAATACTCAATACCTATTCCATTCGTCGTGTAAATCATCAAAATATTCTCCTACCATACGAAAAGCCTACTACACGACAGTAAAGGGAAACCATACCTCAGGTTAAAGTGCGAGGATTCACATTATTTTCTCTTACTCCTGCAGCAGACCATGAATGATGCAGCTTGGATTTTGTCGTGGTTAATTTGAAAACGGCTTTCATGTACCTAAGCTAGTTATGGAAATAAAAATGGTTAAATCATATTATTCCAGCTGAATGTAGGTACATGCTTTTTATATTTTCACGACTTCTATGGACCTTGGTGGGATCTACAAAAATCCATTCCGCGATAGATGCGTTTTATATGCTTGGTATAGTAGCATATCTTTTAGAGCTTTTCACCTTTTGAGTCTATTCATAACAGACATCTGACATTGCTAATACCAACAAACCGACACTACATAGAACAGCAGAAAAATCTTAATCTTTGTTTTATAGAAATTGTTATTTTTGGACATAAAATAAATAATACACTGGCTATCACTACTAATAAATACAGATATATTATAATATTGTTTATTCAGTTTATTTTCCGACTAGTGCAACACACTTAAATATAAGAAACTAATAATATTTTTTTCTTTTTTTTCAGGTTAGTTCATTGGCGGCCCTCGTATACAGATCTCAATTTTAAGGTGGACACGTCGCAGTAATAGTTATAATAGACAAATGAAAGTTTGCAATAATCACCCTTGTTGCAATGCAGGTAGTCTGTATCGAGTTTTATAATAATTATTATAGCATTACATATTTTTCGTATTCTACAATCAATAATTTTGTTGGTTAATTTCTTGCCGTCTGCCATTTTGAAATGAGCTGTCAAAACAGTGACAGAAACACTCTATTCCATACACTGATCGTGATTATTTTTCATAAAGGATAATTTCTTGTCAAAGTTTGTAGTGTAATACCGGCCCAAGTTGCCAAGGGATAGCAGCGAGCAATAGACAGTGCCAGGTAGGGATGTATCTATCTAAGTGAGAAAATCTAGGCGTATGTATGCAATGGGATCCTTAGATACGAATTATTATTATATTTTTGTCAATTCAAGTAAAGATGCAAATTGCGTAGATTTTAATATATAAATTAACTACCCATTCCACATGTTTAGTTATAACCAAATAGATGGTAGAAGGCAATCTTCAAATCGTCGAAGAAAATAACTAAATGGTTTTATTGATAAAATGCCAACCATAAACTGTATCTTTTATATTAATTATTTACATATTTCGATAAACTCTGATTTAATGCCAGAAATAATAATATGTCGTGGTGACTAAACTACAATAGGTACACAATCCATTGATTCAAATCTTTCTAAATGTCGTTAAAATGTGGCGTCAATAGTGGTGTATGTATGATTCAGTGGACATTAAATGAATCCTAAAAAATAACAAATTTAATGACACATAAATTTATAAAATACCTAAATTATAGGTCATAATGAAAAACAACGATTTAAAGTGAACAGTTTACGTACTATCGACGCCGCCTACAAAAAGAATTTTATTTTCAATCCGTTTAAATATGTACTTAGTGAAATTTTGAAAGTACAAAGTATCGCGTTTCCAAAAAGGAGATAGATGTTCTCTCCCTCCACCGTATTGCGCCACCTTTATACCTCCAGAGTCCAGACGCGTGGCTTTCGTTGGTTTAATTAAACTGTTTAAAGTGAGAGATATGAAATTTTCTTCCCCCCGTTAGGCCAGTTTCAGACGGGACACCGGTGTCGCACTCGATATAATATAGGAGGCCTTTCTATTAGAATAAAGGGGCCGTTGTATTATGTTTATGAACGCCTCAGAGCTAATGAATCAACGCATAAGTTCGCGTTATAAATTATAACATAAAACTGGCTGCGGTAATAAAAACAAGTGTATCGGCGGGTTGAGAATGTAGCAGCCGACGGAAAAGTGTACCGGACACGCGTTGACTCATTAGCTCTGGGGCTTTCATAAACATAATACAAAAGCCCCTTTATTCGAATACAAAGGCCTCTTTATTATAAACGAGCGTGACACCGGTGTCCCTCTGTAACGTGCCTTAGAGTTTGGACATAATATAAGTCCGTACACGGGGATGAATAATTTGCCATAATGTGTGTTGGTCAATTATTATTTTTATATCTTTTATTTCGTCAAGTGACTCAATAAATCAAGAGGTTGCCTCCAAATACTGTGTTTTCACTCTATAACTATAATAACCCATGTCTTAAGAGATGTTTTAACCACCTTAGCAAGACGTACAGGCACGCCGCCCTCTTTTATTCTCTTTACAAATGCCAGGGAGATTAAGGTAAAATTACTCATTACCTACCTTGATGTGCGCTGCGCTAACTTTATCAGTTCCCTCAGTAATCGGAACGCATTTACTTTTTTAGTTTGCATAAATTCAGATTCCTACGCAGGTACACATATGTGCTGTAGGTACTTATAATAATTTAGGGAATCTTCTCATCGTGGGATCCTAGCATGTGGAAAAAAATCAATAGTTTGTTTTATGGTCGTAGAATAACGTTTGCCAGCGATGGCGTCTCTTGGAGAAATTAACGAAAGTAATGTTTTTTAGTTTGTTGTATTTATTTATTGAATGAATGCATGGTTTATAAAGTAGGTACAAAGTACACGTCCGGATCGGTTTAAATGTCACGGAATTGTGCTCATAAAATGACCCACGGAACACAGTTATCGATACCTGTTTTCCCCCCATCTTTGGGTGCCGACCGGTTTAACTATTTATTGATTGTCACTGAAATATTTTTTATTTCGCTATGTTTATTTCTTTAAAACTAATCTACAGTAATGTAACATTATTACTTTTCTGAATACATAGACGTAATTCCAGTTATTAACAATAAATATAATTCCGAATTTGCGATCCACGGCTTCAAGCTTCTGGTATCCAACGTTTATTCATATTAACGTATAGGAAAGCTTTTTTGAAGATGCTTTACGGCGATAATATTTCATGTCACACCGTCTTGTTGCAATGTCAATTTATCAAATGTGGTAACATGCGTATCTACTTATATTTATTTTCGTTAGCAGTATAATTATATTTTCTTCGCTGACATGATTTGAATGGTTTTGCGACGAGGATTTAGCGTGTCCTCGACTTGTGCTAATATGACATGTTAATGTCATGCTACTGAGTTTGTAGGTTGGCTGTTATGTCGCGTTAGCTAGATAGTGTCGAAGGTCTTTGCCGATTTATTTGACGACATTTCAATTATTCACAGCGATTAATAATGTCATACGATGATACATCGCTATAATTTACATACTCCTGTCATTCGTAATAATATTGCACTAAAACTATAAAAAACATGCTTATATACCTATTGCGGGTCTGGGACGATTCGGCGCAGGGACAAATGGGAACTACACAATCGAATGAAATTCGAAAATAAATAGACGTTCATGTATTATAGGTTCTTTTAAAGTAGGTATATTATATTATTTAATACTTCGTCAGAATATAAATATCCACTAGTTAATAATGATTTAATTGTGCATCTGTCAACGTCAACCCAAGCTACCTGTTTCCTTTACCTTCCTCCCTGAGGGATATAACAGTTCGTTGAATGAATTCATGTTACATAATAAATAGTTATTTGTATCATTAAAATGTAGCTTAATAAATACTCTCGAATGTTGTAGAAAGATTTTTCAATAATTCGTGACTTAATATGTTTTAGTTCCAAAAGGAAAAAAAGTTCTTTTATTTTTATATGAGGTGTCGGGTATAATAACTAGTCTACTTTATGTGTAAAATCGTAATGAACGTTATTTTATTCGATAGTGCGGCGCCCACTTGTCCTGGCGTCCAGTTGTCCCAGTGATTATATTGCTACGGGCTTGTGAGAATGCGACTAATATCCACTGATACTCGGTAATTCTTTACGTACGAATAACATTTTACGAGATTTAAATAATAGTGTAATAAGGTGTAGGTATAACCTGTAAGTAGATAAGTATAATCTATGTATTTTATATTATATGTATCACAGGTGAATCTGCATCTGCGACAGGCGAATCCCAGGTCGCTAAAACCAATTATAACACTTAAATCATTAATTTAGAAGTTAAACAAATTAGTTTCACGGCATCTTGTGCAGTAGAGAATTTTCTTGTATTAAAATATACATGCACGTTACGCCATTTCAACGCTTTCTCCTCATGTTAGTATTGGATAATTGTTTCATTTTCGCATACCAGCATTGTTGGTTATTTAGCGGACCTGCTAATTAACACAAAATATTGTATTATGAACACTGGAAGATTTTACTAAATAATGATACCAGGTGTCGGTGATATATTATAATATGTGTTCAATATTTTATCATCTTGAATTCACCATATATATTTTTTTCGTCACATGTGACTGTAAAATTCATCAAAAGAGTTCCATAAATCTATATTCGAGTCCGTAGGTAGGTATTATTGTTTATTTTATATTAAGCGGGGATACAAAGATATGTAACTTCATAGTGTGAGAAAGAAACAGTTGATAAAATCCAAATTATAGTTTTAATTATTATTTTTTGTGTTATTGCTTTGAAAATTATTTTCATTTTTAGGAATTCTATACTATTTATTTTAAGATCTAAAATGAAGACTTTGGATTTTAAGCCTGATTTCTAGATTCTGTAAGAATGCTGTGTTTGTTATTATGATGTCGTATTTCGCCATCCTGTGAATCAGTATGTTATAATCAATCACATAAAAAATATTAATATCTGCCATAGAGTATTATTTTAATCGATATTTTCAAATTTGGAATAAAGCTAGATTTTGTTTCATAAAATTGTTATCTGTGATTATATAGCACATTTTCAAAGTATTCTTTTATATAAAGGCTCATTTACACGAGTCACTGCGGATGATCATCGCGGACGATCCTCCGCAGAGAATTAGATTCAGGCATGCACTTTTTGTTTACACGTGTCATCGAAAGTGAAATACTCGATTCATTCCAAAATGGCGTCAAGTGAAATAGCGAATACAGAAATCACAGAAACAGCAAGCGAGAACCGCAAAACAACACTTTGTTTATTACAATCAGTATGTACTATCAAATATGATGTGGACTGCAGGAACATCGGTTTAACCGGTTTGTTTTCAATTATTCAAAATGACAGTTTACGTAGGTACCTATGTAAATTATGATGACAGTACTCAGGGTGCAGTGCGCATGCGCGGAATCATCCGCAATGATCAAAAAATGATCCAAAGTAGAACAACTTCAACTTCATTCACTTTTGATTCCGGATGATCATTTTCGATGATTCGTAGATGAATGTGCGTTTATACGGGTCACTGCCTATGATTCCTCCGCGATTATCGTCAAAAGTGAACCATGTAAACGGGACTTATGGTATCAAAGGCTTGCACTAGAACCCGCTTTAAGTTTGGCAGGAGTATATGGCATCGAAGAATTTGGTGAGTGTGAATGAGTCTTTTTTTATTTACTTAGTAAGTTCACAGTCCCTCGATGGCCGCGCAGCTTAAGCGTCGTGAGTCCCAGGTTTGAATCCTGAGTCTAGCAAATACATCTATTGTTTTTAAATTTGTGTATGAGTCAGAGTATGGACCTAATATGTTGAGCAAGTGGCTGACATCCATTTCTCGTAAAAACAAAATCTGTTAATACGGACCTGCACTCTGTGGTGACCCATATGATCTTAATAAGATCGGACATGGGCATGGTCCAAATTAATGTATTAACAAATCCGTATTTCAGGGTTTATTTTGACAATAGTTGATCTCTTAATAATTGACGGAGTTATGTTTTAAAGTTCGAGTGAATTTAAAATTGGATTGAAATGTTTGCGATATTTTGTTTTCATCGTACACATTTTTTTCTATAACGTAACATGCTTTGCTCATGACTTTAGCAAAAATGGAAACCGTAATGGAAAAGTAATTCGCTTAAGATTCCGAGAAAATTATTTTCCACCTCCTACAAGTTTCCGTTCAACTTTCATTCGGAGTTTATGTTTTCTTTTAACCACGTCTTTTCGCCCTCTACGCCGCTACGGCTCTACGCCCGGAGGCTTTGGAGGCAAGCGTTGACCTTTGCGGAGATTTTCAGAGGCTTTCTCCGTCACGTGTTGCTCGTAGACTAGGGTGGGTGGCCGTGTCGCCTGCTGGATTACCGGTTCATTAGCACTCTGAGGGGCGTGATGGAATTATGCACGAGCTGTTTCTAACGTATCGGATGCTTCACTTAGTACGTTGTTAGTACTCGTTTTGCTTTAATGGCTTACTATAAATTACGATGTTCTCAGATTTACGTGTTTTCAGTGGCGAAGCCTGACGTCATTAAACGGGGACAAACGAAAAGATAAATAGTAGGGAAGTGCTCATATACATAATCGACTGTAGAAAGAAAAGAGGAGTTAACCCTCAATTTTTTCAAAATAGGTTTTATTGCGTAATAAACATTGAACTAACTACTAAACACACGCTGTGTCCAAATTATGTTAGCTGCAATTGCCGAATTATTATCTAAATTTAGCTTATAATTTTTTTAAAGGGACTTTAAGGAAGGTAAAAGGAGTTAACCCTCAGTTATTTCAAAATAGATTTTATTGGATAATAACATTGAACAAGACAAAACACACTATGCCTAAATGATTATTTTTTTTTAAAGAAGGGACTTTAGAATGGGAAAAAATTTAACCCTCAGTTTTTTTTAAATAGGTTTTATTTGATAATAAACATTGGGCACTACTAAACACATGCTGTGTCCAAATTATGTAAGCTGGAAATGCCGAATTATTATCAAAATTTTGCTTATGTTTTTCTTTTAAAGAAGGATGTTAAGTGGGTAAAAAGGCTTAACCATCATTTTATTGTTTTTTATTTAAATACCATTATACTTACTACACTAATATCAGATTGGGAACATGAAACACCAAAATAATTATCATTATGCAGTTAAGGTTTTTGTCTGTCGTGTAATTTGACTTTGGCCGAAAACCATACAAAAACATTTTGTTCCTCCTGTAAAATTTGATTCGTTTGGGTTACGTCTTTTTCCATTTTAACAGTCGACTTATAGTAACGCCTGACATTTTAATATGGTTTTTGAATGTTTATGAATTACCGCAGCGTTTTATATAATATGTAACGATTATTGGACGAATAATTTTATCCAATATTATTTAAGGTCCCACGAAGTAAAAAGAATTTACGGCCTCTTTGGGTGCTAATTCTGAACAATCTGTATGGTTTGTAAGAAACGTCCTTGTGATGCCCTGTCTATACCATAAAGGGCAGGTATTAATGGAAATGTCTTAACATAGAGAGTCGGTTTATATAGGAAGGCACTGTCAAATTATTGTTTTGTTAACACGTTGTGTAGTAAAATATGTTTGGTAAAAAGTTTGCAATTGTCTAGTAAGTTGCATTGCATAATTTTAGAATGCACATTCTCTGTAATAATAATAAGCATTTTGGTGACTATACCGTGCCACGTGCCACTACACGCAAGTAGGTGGTGCCGACAATGATTTTGATATATTCGAAAGATTTCTAATAACTGGTTTATTATTGCAAGCAAAATGCGGTCAATTTTCTTTAAATATGTTTAATTATCACGGCTAATTTTCTCTAAAGTCTCGCTTTGACTTAAATTATGGGTTACGTACTTCACTTAGTATTAAGTGTTTATCTTATACTCCTAATATAATTAATCAGTTCACACGAATATACGACAGGAAATCCAATAGTACTCACACAGGAAAACATGATTCAGCTTTCGGTTTAATTTATTTTTACTTCAGTTACTGGAAATCTCCCACGCTCTTCGGTATTATAAACAATTATAATAAATATCCGTAGATTATCTACGTACGTACTTCTGTCACTTTGAATCATAATAAATATATTTCTTTGAAATCGGTAGTAGGCATGTAGTTCTTGGGTTTCGGGGCATCCCCTTTTACACACATTACATAATAATATTATGGTTGTTACTTTTTTTTTACTGTTGACTCCGTGACGTATTATTTTTGTATGTGCCATCCCCTAGCGGACTTTGGGCACCATCACGACAATCTGCATCCTTTCTTCGCTACCAGAAGATTATCGGTAACATCTAGGTACTAACTAACAAACAGCCCTTTTCCTCCGGACGAATACAGGGTGAAATTTTTTTAGTGGGGTGGCGTTGCTCCTGGATAAACACTGATCACGCAAACGGATTTTTAGAGGCACTATTACAAGATAAGCATAATATTTATGTTTGATTACACAGCGCGTGTGCGGGAGAAGTATTTAGTTAATTAATGCGTCTTCTTGTTTCAACAGGGAGGTTGAGTTAGTTGAGGTTGGCAAAGTTAAAATGAGGGCAAAATGGACTCTACGAATCCGAATACGCATTAACTGGCGAATCAGTTTTAATACTGAGATCACGCGGAGAGCGTCCAGATGGGTGCCGTCACAAAACGAGGGCATTAGTACCTACTTACTTGTAATTCGACTGGTAATGCACTTCTATCGACTAAAATAATGTTGATCGGAACATAATATATTATGAGGCTAAACCTCGAATGATCAAGTGCGGATTTAACATCCGTAACGCGAATTGGGGTCCTCCATGGAAATGTATTTTACAACGTTTTTATTAGGTCGTATTCTTGATTGTCCGGTGGTTGTTTATCCAGTACAAATCTTTCAATCGATTTTAACTAACTTCCCGACTAGCTAGACATTTGAATCTTTTAGAATATATCAGAACACGATGCCAATGCATTCTTTTAATACTTTCATCTTTGAGTAGAATTGAATTCATTTTCAGATACTTCTATTTTGTATGAAAAGTTATTTCGGAAGAAATCCGTAAAAAGTAAAACACTATTATTGGTTGCTAGGGGTCTTGGGTCCTAGCAACTAAATTATTGATATATATATGCGTTACTATGGAAATCAATATAGAATACGTTTATTAAATAAGGCTCTAAGTACCAAAAAGTAGTATTGCCTGTAGTTACAAAATACCGAGTCATTGCAGTAAAATTAGCAGACCTTTTGAAAAATGTAGTTTTACAGTGTGAAGCAATCGCGGCAGCTTCTATAATTTTAGGTATTAAGAACTCGCAAGTGTCAACACACCATCGTCAGCTATTTTATATTGAATGCCGTTGCCCACTGCAGTGCTACTTACACCATTATAAATAAAACACGCCAACGGACTTACAACGTCGACAGGTTTAATTATTTTGCTGTATTTTTTTTGACTTGCTTGAGGCACTTAGACTATAGTTGAAGTTATTGGTGTTGGTATGTAGAACATTTTTCTATAAAAATGTCAGTTTTTATTATTTTGGTACTTAGCGCCTTAATTAATACACGTATTCAAATGTCAAAATGACATTTCAGTATTCTATATTTATTCAGTATTTCTATCAAGTACAATTTTTTTGATTGTTTAAGCCGGTCAAGTCAAGTTTATATGAATTATTTTATTTTAACTTACGAGGGTGGGTCAATAAGTCCTTAGAAAAGCCGACAAGTGGCGCGACTAGTACTGTAAGCGGTTTGTTTTCATGCAGCGGCACTACCGATTCAGTATGCTGCGAAGTTTCAATCAGATTGGTCGGGTTGTTGTGTGTTTCTCGTACATTTAAAAAAAAAATTTGCTTGTGGAAAATGGAAAAATGGAAAATGGAGAAAATTGAGTTTAGAGCTGTTATTAAACATTTTAATATAAAAGGGTTAACAGCAAAGGAAATAAAAAATGAGTTGGATTTAGTTCACGGCATATCTGCTCCTTCACTTGCAACTATTTATAACTGGTTAAATGAATTTAAACGTGGTCGTACATCAACAAAGGATGAACCACGCTCAGGACGTCCTGTAGAGGTGACTACACCAGAAATGATCAATAAAATCCACGATATGGTGTTAAGTGACCGAAGATTAAAGTTGAGTGAGATAATTGAGGTTACAGGGATCTCAAAAGGTAGCGTCATTTCTATTTTACATGACAAATTGGGCATGAAAAATATTTCTGCAAGATGGGTGCCGCGTTTGCTCACAGTCGACAATAAACGCAATAGGGTGGTGGCCTCTAAAGCCCTGTTGTCGCTCATGCAACGCAATCCGGATGAATTTTTTCGTCGCTTTGTGACTGTAGATGAAACATGGATACACCACTATACTCCCGAGACGAAAGAACAGTCAAAGCAGTGGATTGCGAAGGCAAACCATGTCCAAAGAAGGCGAAAACCGTAAAATCAGCTGGTAAGGTTATGGCTACTGTATTTTGGGATGCACGTGAAATTATTTTCGTTGACTATTTGGAAAAAGGAAAAACAATAACAGGGGATTATTATGCATCTTTATTGGACCAGCTAAAAAACGAAATTGAAGAAAAACGGCCTCATTTAAACAGGAAAAAAATCCTCTTTCATCAGGACAATGCCCGTGTTCACACATGTTTACGATCAATGGCTAAAATTGAAGAATCGAAGTTCGAATTGGTCGACCACCCACCGTATTCGCCAGATTTAGCCCCCAGTGACTTTTTCCTTTTCCCAAACTTAAAAAAATGGCTAAGTGGACAACGTTTTTTTTCAAATGAAGAAGTCATCGATCGGACAAATGCTTATTTTGAGGACCTTCCGAAAACTTATTTTTCTGACGGTTTAAAAAAAATTGAGAAACGTCTAACCAAGTGTATTGAGCTCCAAGGAGATTATGTTGAGAAATAAAAAAAAAATACAAAAATAAAAACTGTTTTAATGCTTTTTTCTAAGGAATTATTGACCCACCCTCGTATTTATTTATTATTATTTTTATTTAACTTAATTGTGCTGCCTACCTAAAAATGGTACAAAACCACTTCATCTAATTTAGTAAAATGACACAAACAGCTCTAATTTTTATTACGATTTAATTGATTCATTTTGCCTTCTTCAGTTCCACAAATATTGTATGTGGATGTATCAGTCTTGTCACAGAATGTTATGCTATTTTTATATGCATATGATAGCATGGGGCCCTACTCGTGTGTGCACTTTTGAGTTGTCCGCCCCTGCACATGATACATAGATTCTGTACTCAATCGTTGTGAATTACAATCAAATGAACGGTGAATCTTTTAAAAATACGTTAAATATCTTATTTGAAGACAATTTTCGCATACGTTCGCTCGTTTATCTTCAACTGTTTATGAAATTATCTGTTATATGCCTATTTGCTTTCAACTAAATATGTCGGGTCTTTTGAACGTCGATGGCGAAAAGCCATTAGCGATATCATTTATCATAGCACCAGTAATTTTATCAACATAATATGTATCGCACCTCTAGAAGCAATTCGTAATGCACACAAATTCTTCCATTCTTTTGCGGCTAAACAATGTATGCCTTTCAGGTAAATCAGCATAGGTATTCTTATAATTAGCTGTGTAGTATTTGCATACGTTATAACATGATTATTGACTATCTACTACAGCGAACCCCAACGTTGGAAACTTTCCTGCAAATTGTTGCGTCGCTGCGGTAGACTTTAGACATTATACATTGGGCCACTCCTTCTATCCATCCGCTTTATCTGTAATATGTAAGTAAAATAGATAATATGGCATTAGTATGCATATTTTTTTAGGTTGGTGTTAGTTGTTATAAGTAGTTATTTTGGCTTTCTTCCTCATTAGTATTGTGTTCAGCAACCTACGTAGTAAGTAGATATTATCCAGCGTGTCTCATGTGTTTATTTGAATAAGTACTGTACCGTGACACTATAAAGGTTAAGAAGCACTGATATACTGTGCGAAAAATGTGGTAATAATTTGATGGAAACAATCGATAATTTTAATATCTGTTTAAATTGAATATAATCAGTCGTTCATTCACTCTAATAAAATGTACGTCAGTAAATAAAGGTGTTTCAATAAGAACTGAGTTTTTTATTTGTTGATAAAAAGTGAAGTCATGCCAGAAACACAATACGATCACGTTACGTGAGCTCATGGTAAGTTCGCACCACAGTGTATCATAATATGATGCCGAGTACCGACAACTTAATAATTAAGTGGATTTATTTTGAAACGCAAAAAATTGCTTAAAATGGAATACCCTTAATTCGACCTCGCGGAACACGGTTCCGTGGAATACCATTTGGAGAATACTACTGTAGAACATCACACTGCTCAACCAGCGATATGTAGGGGGCCATTGTCTCCATAAACAGAATCGTTTTAAGACCATCCTAGCACCCAATTTTAGTGTACAAAATTTCCTCGTACTTATTATCGCAAACTCCAGGCCAGAGCCATGTGACAATGTTAGGAATATATGTGGTATATTATACTGGTTGGTGTATACTGTATAAGGTCGATTTAAAATAAACCCACAGTCTTGCTGGGTGGATTCCATGTGTAGACCACAGTCTTAACTTGGTTGAATCACTGCAGTGGAGTGTTGCTTAGCGTTAATTAACATTGAACTGAAAATACACGTGACACTATTGCGCCTGTATTTTAATCAGTGAGAATATAACTACAATTAGCAAGTATTGCTTATTTTGGATTTTTTGTTTATGTGTTTATATTTACAAGTGAACTATTATTGTAGGCATTAAAAGATTTGTATGATCTTGGCACTATGCCTATGCCCTGTTCTGCCTTGTGGATGAAGCGACCGTCATAATGTCAGAGTAATATTTATTTGACAAAGTAATTCTTCTACTATCGTGGCCCAGGTCGCTTTGTGAATAATTACAGATATATGTTGACTTTGGCAAATTCGTTTCCATTGCTCGTGATTGTGAGAGATTGAGAGAGCCTCACTAGCGGTTACAACATCACACATTAGGATACAAAGTACCTTGATTGATGCTATACCAAAACTACACACATTTGTGGATACCTAAAAATGTCAATTCAAAAGTAATTTTCCCCTTACGGATAGTGGCGATACAATTATATTATTTATCAAGTAGTCTGGCATTTACAAAAAAATATTGTCGACGGTACTCCCCACCTTGGCATAAAGTGGCGTGGAAAAGCGCTCTCGTTAATTTAATTCTTTAATTCAGACAAGTAGATCGCAGCATGGATTTTGGTCTATCCACGGCACATAGGCAATGATTAATTGATTATAGTGATAACGTACAATGCATGTACAATTATTCGACTATACTATAATTTCATTGATAATTTGAAATGGAAGCATTAACCATTCTTATTTTTGTTTCCTTAACCAGCTAACGTGAAAGTGCAATGAGCCATACAATACGTTTGTTTAAGTTGGATAGTGGTAATGGGAGGTAGATCGCCGTCAGTGTTGATACTGGATTTAGATTGACATGCCTGATTTAATCGACGTGTTTTTTTTTTGTCTTGATAACACTCGTTGGACGCGGATGACATGGCTGCCGTGTCCCCGTTAAACGGCCATTATAAGCAATTAGCATGTTATTTAAATGTGGTAATTAAAAATTAATTAAAAGTACGCAGTGACTGTGTTAACATATAGCAATAACATATTATTAATTAACAATATTTTAATTGTTATGTACTTAATCCCCACTCCTCACGATTTTCCCGCTAAATATTCTCATCCCCTTTGATTGTAACTTTGTAATTATTTTGTATTTACTATCCTTTTTTCGTATTAAGTACATAAGGCTATCCGCTCACGGAGAACACATTTCGAAGACACGCAGCAAGGATTCGTTGTTTTCAACACATTTCCGCCTTAGCGATTGTAGAAACAATACTGTGGATTGTGTGTTGCGCGGTATACGTACGGGTGAAAGTGGCTGCGACATGTGGTTCGCCATGTACAAGTCTTTTTAAGTACCTATTGAAAACAATAATTAGTACTTTTGAAATTAAATGTAAATTTTGGTACACGGAGTAACAAATTGTGCCATAAAATATTTTTTTATGACATGAAGGTAGTGAATACGAAGTGATCATTTTATAAATGATTAATAATAAATTACCACTGAGCAAACACTGAATCTCTCGAAAAGAAAACAGTAATAATATATAATTCTATTATTTTAACATAATGTTTACTGTTTCCATATTTTTTATTGAATGAATAATATTATTGTGTGGGTGGATGATTGAGCCATTTATTATGAAATCATTTCGGGGATGTCGTTTTTCCATGACGTTTGTCATATTATCATAATACCTATATGTCCGATGTTTTTTTAATATCATGTACTTACCTCGTTGGTACCTTACTTCTTAAGTAAATAATGTATTACGTGACATTTGAATATATGTATACAATTCGCCGTCTGTGCTCGCGTGTAGTTGGTTTGTAATTTTTAAATATTTACCTAAATTTTCAGCTTCCACCAAGTCTAACTACGACTATCGTATGAGTACATGCCTCGGCAGTCTCTACGTTGTGTTTTAAGGGGGGACATGCTCGTCGAAGGTCAAAATTGAGTTTTTATTGTATTTTCAAACCATGATCCTGGACACTCCTTAAACGTTGTAGATAATCTATTTATATAATTTTGAAGCCTTATTATCCTTTATACTTATTTTGACTGCATAAAGTATTTTTGTTACATAAAATAGTATTCTTTTAAACCTCTCGCTCTAATGTTTTAGAATATGGTCATATTTCGGTACATAACTGTGCAGTGGTGTTAAGATTTTTTACATTTATAAAACCATTAGTATAATTTATTACGAAATAATTTTTGTAAAATATTCACGATAAAAAATTATATTGATAATCTCTGTGATCCCAAATTTGACAAGAATTAGGCATTTTATTATTCAAAAAATCGGCAAGATTAACACATTTGAAGATGATTCTAAAGATACTTATTATAAGCTATGTCTTTGACCATTCAAGTGTGATAAACATCTTATGAATAATGATTGCTTTATAATAATTATTGACCTAAGAATAAGGTAGTGTTTTTTTTAAATACGCCATTTCTTTTGTCATTCCCCAGTGGTTAAGCTACAATATACGGCCGTAGCCATAAATTGACAAACTATAATTAAAGTAGAGAGTAAAATAACTATAAAGGATAATAAGGCTTCAAAAGTATATAAATAGATTATCTACAACGTTTAAGGAGTGTCCAGGATCATGGTTTTAAAATACAATAAAAACTCAATTTTGACCTACGACGAGCACGTGGGCCGTTTAGAGCCAGATGCTTAGTTATACTTTCGTTTTCATGTATACGGCCTTAACTACTGCTTAACCCTCGGCGGCCAAAATTAGTGACTAGCGACGCCACTAATTAGCGGCAGAATTGAGAAACCTCCCTTAATGAAATACCTGAGGCACTGACTTCTCATCCGTGGACTACGGGATAGATTCCCAGTGAGGGCAGGCTATATCTATGTGATTTACTCATAGCCTGATTGTTTATGTGGGCGCCATTGCCCGTTGGAATGTTGAAATTAAAAAGAAAATCAAGCAGATATATAGTATTATATTTCGTTTGAATGTTTGCAGTCCAAATTCCATACGAAGTGATAATTGACTGCTTAATCCGCAAATCAGCCAACTGCAATTTTGACCAAGAATGAGATTTTGATGGCATTTTGTCATAGAGCATGTTTCCTATGCTCACACAAAATTGCAAACTCCTTAACAAAACAGCCAACTGCAGGCGGCTAATTTCCAATACGTAAATGGAACAACTCCGCTCTTTATAATATAATTTTTCTTTATAAAGGGAAGCTAACATATTGCGTTCATTCGTAGTGCAGCTTATTTGTAAAACATTTTCAAGTGTATTTTTGGAATTGTTAAATTCCGCTTGATAGTTAAATTATTAGGTTTTTTCTCCTTCCTGAACAATTTTCCCAAAAGGAGTTAGCCGGTTTGCAGATTGATTGGGAATTTTCAGGGTTGATAAAACTCATAAGAATTCAAAACTCATCAAACAAAGGATTTTTCACTTTCATTGTTTCCGCATCGCCAAAATTATTGGATTGATGATTCCATTGCCGTTAGAAGTATAATTTCAAGGTTATATTTAATTAACATGTCAAATTTAATATTGATATTTGTGCTAACAGCTAAATTGTTGAATTTTCTATTAACATTATGACCGCGCGAGTAATAGATAGGACCTCCATCACGATTATTTAAAGTATGAATTTTAAAATGTCTATTACAATAATTATTAAGACAATCGAATGCCGTCATTTTTTTTTGTTTTTTGTTTTTGTGCGTAATGGATGATTACATTGTTTATAGTTATATGGTGAAATCGGATGAGTGATGACATCCCGTTATTGAATATAAGGTTGTTCTTGAGCAGGGGTAGTCAACCTGGTCCCTACCGCCCTCTAGTGGGCATCCCAGCTTGCATGGTGGGCGGTCGGGGTATCCAGTATTTAGTTTCACGGCATCAGCCACAGGGAATAATTTAATTAATTAAATGTAATGTCATCAGACTTCATGCTTCTATGTATGCAAAGTATAAATAAAAAGATAGATTTAACTGTAGTAAGTTGTTTTATAAAGATTTATTCTGCCAAACTTAGCGAAAGTCTGACATAAAGTATTTGGTAAGTAATTATTATTATATTCTTTAACTTGCTGTAACTATGCTTTATAAATTTTATAAAATAAAGTTACTTCCCTACTTTATAAATCACAATTACTGTGGAACCGGTGGGCGGTTAGAAAATTTTACTACTAATAGAGATACAAAAGTGGGCGGTAGGTATAAAAAGCTTGACTACCCCTGTTCTTGAGTATATAATATGTGAAATACATCTGGGGTAGCCTACTTAGTATCTACTAATTTTACACATATCTAGGAACTTTTAAAATTGTAAGATGTAAAGAACTGCTCCATAAATTTAACACCTTTTACACGTATTAGAAAATCCCACCAACAGATCGTTTGTTTTGGAAAAAATAATAAGGAAAGTATTTTGGACAATAGCTGAATGGCCAGAGCGCTGAAAGCGAAATATTTTCTAGGATTTAGGAGGCTTTGAATGTTAGTCAACCGTTTTCACAGTTTATATATTATAATCCCAACACCGGTTTCGTCTTACGACAGTAGGTGTCATGCATTGTATTTTAATTAAAGAAAACTACCTTCTCAAATCCTGTATATCTATAACAAATTGTGTCGTCGCCTTTGATAAGAGATAAGTGAAGTTAGGAAAAAATATTTTTTAAGTTAAATATGTGAGATTCAATAAATTTATTATATATTACATACACTTACGCATGCCACAATTTTCGCACGAATCGATGAAAATTTAATTTTCATAAATGTAGGTATGGCTTACGATTTCTTTTAGTTTTATGTAATACCTATATCATATAATTTTTTTTAAACATTTATCAAAACTATTTTTTTATTCAACGAATAATTCACAAGATCTGAGAATGTAACATTTTGTATTGAACATACATTATTTGACAACATTCTTGAGAAATATACCTACTAAAAAAATCTTTCTGAAAAATAAAATATGACACAGCACGACGATTCGAACCGTCGATGCCGTTGCGCCGTTGCGCCCATGTGTATCTTTTCGATAATTCACATTATTAAATTATTAGCAAGTGCAATTATGTTTTCACAAAAATTTGGAGTGATACTGACACCATTTAGTAATTAAGGTAATTCAATACTTTCATTTAACATACAAAAGACGATTGCCAATAAGTAACGCAATTTAGAAAGCTCTTCAGAGAGTATTGTAAAAATCATTAGTTTCAATTAGATAGGACAGGTGTAGCTCAGTGGTCATGACGGGTGCAGATTCGAATCCTTCTGGGTGTCAAAAATATTTTCTTTAGTGATGTTCTCAGATGTTTTTTCAAATTATGTATATTATAATATAAAACTAAAAGAAATAAAAACTTGGCTAATGTACATGTCCATGACGGTGATACTAAACCGGGTCCCGCTATGGAGCTATGTAATATCAGGGTGAGTCATTTTCTTCAATAACTGTATAAAATTGTTTCATAGGTACTTACGAAATACAAATGAACTTAATGACATTATCGATGCTCATTTGACTTCATTGCATCTCTAATGACACGGCGATAACAGGTGTCGCTTGGGCTTTTCCGGCTCATTAATTTTACTTAGGCAACTAGTTAACTAGACAGCTATGTGTCGATTTGTTGACTACACAAGTATTTTCCTGTAGAAACCGTAGTACTAGTAGGTATCCTACATTACAAACTGAACATTGATGGTTTTCTATTTTATTTGCTCTCTCTTTTTACTGTACTCGTTTTTCAGTTTTTTTACTTTTATGTAGTTAGATTCTAATGGATTTAAGTTTCGTACTATTCCATTTGAGTCGGTTTTGCGACCCGGGTTTCGCCTTTCGTCATCTTCAGGCACTATGTGCACTCACCAAAAGGCAAATACACACTGACAACGAATACAGTTAACTCTAACTTATATAACAAATTAACCCACATATTAAGTCAAGCATCACAATAAAAAATATAACAAATAAATTATGAATTATGAATGGTTTTGGTGTTTGTAAAAAACCCCTACCTTATCACTATTAATATACTCGATAAGCGTATAAATCGTCAAAACCTGATAATAGATCATTAGTATTTATAAAATCAAAAACCACCCCATTGGATGAACCTGCTCCTCACATAATTTTTAAATCAAGAATATAACACACGTCAACGCTTATTCACCAGTACACATTGAAATTGAAGCAAAACTTCATTAGTCTTGATTAAAGTTATATAATATACATTCTACATATGTAGGTTATATATATAGTAATTTTATTAGTAATGAGGGTATTGACTTAATAAAGAATTATGTCAAAACTCGGCTCTAAATTAGTTAAACAAATACGTAACTCATCTACATACAATATGCTGTCATAAACCTTTTTTGTTTTGTTTCCATAAGCGATGGGAAACCTGATCATCAAAGATATCGACGATCCAAACAGCAACAGATTTAATTGATGTAGTAGCTCATCGAAGAATTGATTCCAAACCGAAATCCATATTGCTGACTCAGACAATTATTATGCTTAGTGCATAAGATGATTTTTTAAGTCTTTTAAATTTTCTTGTGTACCGTAGTGTTTTTCAAAAGGATTGATGGATGATCTACTTGGTCATTTGATAATCATGTGGTGGAAAATGCTTAGAATCTTATGCAGAGAGGTTTTATAGTGTCTTCTGCACTTGTGACAAAATTTTAAATTTGTTTGAAGAAGCGTCTACGTCTGTGAAGTAATCGAGCTTTTTTTTGGTCCACAGTTTTTACTTGTAGGCGAAGTCAATTTTGCTGTAATTGTAATGGTATTTTCGTTCGTTCTTGTCAAGCTCAAATTTAAAACTTTCAACTTTCAAAAAGATCTTAACTGAAATATCACTTCCAACCACCAATTGTTCTCGTGAAGAAATTCAAATCCAGAATCTTCAGCATCGAAGAAAGAAATTATTTAATTTCGCAACGGGATAAAGCGTATTAGTCTTTTTTCTTTTTAGGCCATCGTACTTCAATATGAAGCAACAAAATTTTCATACCGGAATTTATAGTTTCACATAGGGATGCAAAATCGTCTGCAACGGAGGGAGGGAATTCGATTTTATGTATCCCTTCCATTGAACAACCAATCATATGGTAGACATTTTTAATCGTGTGATGATCACGCATATATCACTGTGTATGAGCGATGACAATTCGTCGCAGTAGGATTGGTTTCCCGAATAGACCAAATGTTCAAGAGACGAAAAACAAATTTCATAATCCTATATTTAAATACATGGAGATATTTAAATTGTTGTTGTTTTTACAGCATATGAATGATGTATTCATTACCATTACTAAGTAATTTAAATAAAAGGATGGTTCTGGTTCATTTAGATACAAAAAAACATTCTGCATTAAAAGGTCGATTTCGACAAAAACGGATATTCGGCAAACCAATCCTATAGCGACGAATTTATATAGAGTGCAGGTAATACACAATACAGAGAGATTCACAAATTTCTTTCACGGTAGGTACACCTGGAAAAATGTTTTATGGTATGTCAGCCACATTTAGGACGATCTTCACTTTATACCTAGCCTGTTACTTACTCGCAACAATTCGATAAATCTGCACTGATATCAATTACGGAGATTCTGAAAAGTACAGTAAACGTTTGACTGCACTTCTTTGTACATAATAATTAAGTATTGGCTGTTTTGGGTGGGTGGCATAATATGTTAATCGATATTGTTTGACCAGTAAGTTTGAAAAATCTCATACATTTTAACAACCTAGCTGTCAATATTTCAAGAATAAAGTAAATATTATTTTTTAACTATCAATCACACTTTTTACACTTAGCTATGTACTTTAATGTGAATTGTAAGGCGTATGTAGGTATGTGTGCTCGGCATTGGTTTGTCTCTAATGTGAATTTTGAAGACACTCATTGAGTCATTATCCATAACTGTTACCACGAATTCTGAAGGTCGATTATCTTTTGAAAAAATAATGATTGCCTCACCTTGATGTAGAACACTAGCTACACTCTACATACTAGGTAGAATTTACTATCCAGGTTAGGTTTGTATGGATTGGGGAAAGAAATGAAATTTTGACAAACATATTAATAGAATGAAAAAAATACGGTTACAAGTTTACTCTCATAGTTTCATGTGTTTGTATATATTTTAAGGTTTTGGCGATGTCGAAATGCCGAAAGAATTACAAAAATGTATCTGTGATTTAGGTCTAACGTGTATGAGCTTTCGTTTTTTCAATGTATCTTTTCACAGCTAGAAAAAGAGAATAAAACACAGTAAACGTATAATTCTTTAAAAACAGGAGACGACAATCTTTTCAGGCTTGCAGACCAATTTCAACTTTTAATATTGGGCCCGAAGTATATAAATAAAGGGTTAAACATAATATTATCGTAAATCTTTAACGATACCTACAATAATACAATATTCTCATTTCAATACAATGTTAAAAACAAATCATAACAACAATGCTACGTTTTTTAGTTATATTACTCTGCGATCAGATATGACCACTAGCCGAAGTTACCCCTGGTAACCGCATACTGTAGACTGAATTTAATATACTGCTGTATGGGACGTCTGTACACGCTGCGAAACATGCTACAAACAGTTGCAACTCGCTACGGAGCTCGAAGAATCCACACCTACCCGGTCAATTATGCAGTGCTAGTACCTTTCTCATGCCCATTATACGATATGATTCTAGGGACTGGCCTGCAGCTGGTGTAGTAACCATTAGTGGGATGCACACAGGAAACTCAGTAATAATGGGGACAGGCAACCGATCTCGAGTGTGGAAGAATTGGGATAAACTTAAACACGTGTCAAGAATACGCTTGTATTTCGTTCTGAAAACTGCTCTCGTTTTATTTACTGGCCCTCATTTAATATTGTGTATTTGAAGGTACACACACTATTGCACGTCTATAATATGTGCTTCATTTTCATAGGACAATCACACATTCAAAACCCCGCGTCAAAATTGTGTGTATTGGGATATAGTCTATCGGAATTCTATTTATTCATCTGTTCTGTGGATGCACACCTACATAACCGTTTCTTCGTGTCAAACCTATCAGGCACCATTAGCGAGGGATGCAAGACTAGTCAATGCGCTCCCCAAAGACGTAGATATTTTCGGCGACGTACTATGTATTTTGTATTCGAAAATTTATTTTTCTGTATAAAATTGTACTTAGTATGTTTTTTTTGTTATTATTATTTTCTATATTCTCTTCTCTCTTGTGAGGGTAGTATTTGTTATAATGTAAATCTCATATTGTGTAGGTCTTGAATTTAGATTTGTTATGTCCACAATGTTTTATTTTCTTAAAAAAAAAATATCAGTCGCATAAACAAAATGGTTATCGCCTGCCCGTGCAAATTCAGAAGTGTGGTCCTAGAATGAGCGGGGAATCCAATAATTATATTGCAAATTCAATATAGATACAGTCATACAAACTTATCTAAAGAACGGTAAAAAATGGAACTACGAACTACCATATGGACGCCATTTTTAAAACGTCATTCGAATGTCAGGTTCTGTCCAGTTGCGAGTCTTGATTGGGTAGTTTTCGACAGTGGCTCCTTCATTCATTCTTTAGATAAGTTTTTAGGTCTGTAGGTACTATTTACTTACAATAATGCAGAAGTTAAATGATTCATATTTCACAAAGAATGAGTAAGTCAGTGAGTCGTACATACAATGTTATTTTTTACGTTTGGTTCTTTATTATTGTATTGATTTTCCCTTGCCTTTTCGGGTGGCGTCTCCGTTGTCAAAATATTTGTTTAAAAGGCTCAGATTATTATTATTGAGTGTAGCTCGCTGGCCTCACTCTACGCCACTCGGCGTGTCGATAAATTAATTCCAACCTTGACGGCTTTGATTGAAAATCAATTGTGATTTATTTATTACAATATTCCAAGTTTTATTAAGCGATGTGTTTTTTTTTATGACGGTCAACAATATAATTGGCCCAACATCTGCCATACTTTATTGTTGAACGCGAGCACTAGTTGCTTCTCTGCGTACCAAGACGCCGAACCGCCGAAGTATTACTTGTAGTTGGGTAGTACCAGACACTGATATGGCCAGTTATCATATATGGCTCGAAATATGCATGCATGTCCAAAAATTCAGAGAGAATGCTGTGAGACTTTGAATGGGGGGAGGGGGTCTAAAAAAATTGGTGTCACCATTTGGACGTTTGCCGGTAAATACTAAATACAAATGAAATGCATGAAGAATTAGATGTAACATCAAGTAATCAATAAGTCTAATATAAAGTACCCACCTAATCTATAACATATTGCAGTAGCGAAGGGTGGAGGTGGGTTGTTAAGATCCGCCATAAATAGTGCACATTAAACTTTGTTAGTCATACGTATTTGTTTTTATTAAACTAAGAATACAATTTTCAGATGGTATTGGTTAGTTTTTAAAAATCAATTAATCCCTGCCAACCAAACCGTAATAGTTTTGGTATATTTTGGGCGATACGACAACATTTTGCACATTTTTTTATTAATACTTATTTGTTTTCGTCGGATTAAGAATACATATTACACATATTGTTGGTTATTTTTTTTTAAATTCATTAAGCTCTGCCTATACTAAACTGTAATAGATAAAAAATATTATTCTATCTATAAATATTCAAAGTTATGTATCATTCAATTGCATACTTTTAGATATTTTATACATAGACGAGTATTTTTTTTACTATTATATGTATTACTATACTAATTACTATACTATACTATTATATAAAAACTAACCAATACCATCTGCAAATTGTTGTCTTATTCCAATGAAAACAAATACGTATGACTGACAAAGTCTAGTGTGCACTATTTATGGCGAATCTTAACAGCCTACCTCATCCCTTCGCCACTGACATATTGGCACGTTATCATCGTTTTTAGTCATTGGTAACGTACATATTTTAATTTTATTTCCTTTGATAATATTGATAACGCCAAATCGTCCTTTTCCCGTGAACGGAGAATGCTTGAATGATAAAACATTAATGAAATTGTCAGGGTGGAGATGAAAATACCTTCAACGAAGAACTCTATGAGCTTAGCAAGTATCACATGGTCGGATCGTTTAGGTTGCATTCTAAAACAATTGGCGTATTCGAAGCCGGTTGGCTAATCTGTTTCAAAAGTTTGCCGACACCTTGGCTAGACCAGTGGTCCCCAACCCCCGGTCCGTGGATCAAATGGTACCGGGCCGCCCAAGGAACATTAAATTATTTCCATAGTTTTGGATATCAGTTATAAAGCTATACATTTATTAATGTCATTTTCAACAACCTATTCATGCGAAAAGGCATTTTCGTCCATGTCGTCAATAAAATCGAAACAAAGGAATAGACTGGACGTGAATGCAGCACTTCAGCACTGCAGCCAAGAATATCCAATATATTAACAAAGATGCAACAGCAGGTTTTGCATTAGTTTGTTGAAAACCCATTGTTTTTGTTAAAATTTAATTGTATCAGATTGTTATATGTATATTTGGTAGTTATAGTTATGTCCATCTGTCACAATATAAGATTAAAAAAATATTACGTAAAAAGCCATTTTTATTTCAGTATTAGTGGTCCGCGAAATTTCTTTTCCTTTTTTTACCGGTCCGCAGGTGTAAAAATGTTGGGGAACACTGGGCTAGACGATCAAAAAACGCAGACGTTTTGATATGATACTTTCTTTTGTATTATCGGGTAGCTGTGATTTTTTATCCTAAATTGCCCGGTGTCTAAACTATAGTATTGTTACATATATTCAATATTTTGTTATTAGTATTGTAGACTTTGAAACTAAAAGTTTGTAAGGGCTTACTTAAGGTGACGCATCAGTGAAACGCCAAATAATTTTCAACTGTACGCGCGACGAAATTTTGGACTCGCTGCCATTCACTGAGAGAATGTTGACCCGGGAACACGTCACTTTGCTGCGTGATGGCGACGGGTCAATTAATTCTAAAATCGTGTAAAGATGACTAAAAACGTTACCCATTTACTTTAAAAAGAAAACATGTCAATGAATATATTATTATTGTTACTAATAGAACAATAAACAGAACATAAAATGGACGTATGTTGGATTTATATGACAATTAATATTTCGTTTGACAGGCGTCATTTTCACCCGCCACCCGCAATCCGCGCATCGCCTAGCGACGATCTTTTTAGACCGTGCCTCAACTAATGCATGGCCTTAACGCCGAGTGAGAATGCGCCATATTGATAATATTGGTATTTCATTGAGCCTTTATTATTATAGGGGGCATATAAATTTTAATTCTTTAAGATCAATATTGGATACCATCCCTCATGAGAAGTGACCTACGAGATTCAAGAGAGTAAAAAGCGAGCATGTCTTGTAGAAAAGCACTCAGAAAATAGGTCTCCCCTCTCTCATATATAATTACTTGTATGTTTTGTCTTACTGTCTTTGTTTTGGTGTTTTCGACTCAAGTATGTGTCTGTGAGCTGCTGCATTAGCCTGGCGGAGTGTCCTGACTGCCGAGCACGTCATCGCTGAATTCGTTCATAGTTGATGGTTCTTCCTCGTACATGAAGTGTATAGTTTTTTATTGATTGCGTAGGTGTCTTAAAATTGCAGTAGGTAACAGTGCCGTATCTCTATTATAATTACCCTTAAATCTTTTGAATAACATTCTAATTTATCGATATGCACTCTCACTTAATATGCTATTACCGCACTGTAAGCATCTTCCAAACTTTTATGAGAGTATCATTCAACGATTTCCCGATTTTTCAAAATTAGAATTTACGTTTATACGTGTTTGTTTAAGGGGGAGAGGCACGCTAGCAGAGAACCTAGCGGAAAAATTCGAAGCTTGCAATTTGAGATTTTTTTTGATAATTTACAATTTCAACTGTATACATTTAATATATTATTAATAATTTAAATAAAAAGGATTTCAAGTTATACACGTTTATATTTTTATAAAAATCGATGTTTTTTAAAATAAATATAAAAAATATTAAAACGATGAATTAGTCAAAAATCTAAACGACGAAAAATTGAAAACTTAATAAACTAAATTTTAATAATAAATATGACCATAAAATATAATGTAATAATAAGATGTGACCCTGCAAAGAATTCACATTTTATTACATTTTTTAGAATAAATTGTAAGTTTATCTTTAAATTAAAAAAAAAAAAAAATCTTTTTAATGTTTTCAGATACTTACATATTTATTAATTAATACAGTTGAAATTGTAAATTATCAAAAAAAAAATCTCAAATTTGCATGCTTCGTATTTTTCCGCTATGTTCTCTATTGACATGCCTCTCCCCCTTAATACGTGTTCTCCCCGTCTCTCTCTCTCTCTTACACATTGTTATATGTTTTCTCTCATACGTTACATACAGATAATAATATATAATTACAAAGCGATCCTTATCAACGATATTTTTCCAATAGATTTATAATACACAACTATTTTACTAGTTTTAAAATCGACCAGTTATCGTGTAAATTTTATCGTTTTTTATTGATAAAACCATGCCAAAATTACATTTGGAATAATTTTATTCCTTATCAATGCGGTAGACCTTATCTCAACGACCGCTGTCACAGTTGGGAAAAGACAAATAATCCATGTTTGATAATTTGAACGATGGAAATGATTTCATATAATATGTACATATTTGGGAAATATGTATGTAATTATTGTTTGGTTCTATTCTGGCGGAATAATTTATAATACAGTATTGTCCGTTTAATCGTCTGATTTTTAAAAGTATATATTATAATGTCGGGAGTGTCTGGACACATATCTCAATGAAGAGACAATCCCTGGGTAATAATTGGGTGGTTCACAATAATTATGGATCAAGTCCATATAAATGGATTCTGAGATATTTGGACCTAAAGTTAAAACTCCTTTTGTAAAATTCAGGAATGTTTTCACTGTAATTGTATACTTACCATATGTTGATAGTAGGGGAGACCGGGGACAATAGAAACAGCGGTTATAGCAGCCGATTCACATGTCCGAATCACATGAGAGTTTGCCAAACTAAGTGTCATTGGGAGCTTCTGCCGCTCAGTAGTCGTCCATCGAGCGCAGTCCAGAGCGTACTTGTATACCTCGCAAAAACGTTATTCCTAAAGTAATATTTTGCGTTTATCGAAAAAGTGTGACTGAAGATACAAAAACGTTAATCAGATGATTTCAATTATATTAACATATTTATTTGTCTATTGACTTTAGGTGGAATAGCTTTTATTATTGCAATTGATCGTTGTTTACAAAATAATTAATGGTTTAAAAAAAAATGGTGCGGGGACAATAGAAACAATCTAAGGTGGGGACATATTTCTACTGTTAGTCCAGTGCATCGATTGTCATGGTTGATCACACGAGGCATGTACTCAACAAAAATTTAACTATACATGTCACAATTGCTTATCAGAATCAATTTTTACTCCTACTTATATTTTACTATTACTTTTTAGTCTCGTTACTATTACTTACCAACTACCTACATACACTTTTTTCAATGTTTACTTTAATTTACAATAAAATGTAATTAAATAAAACTGTTTTCTTATTATTGGCACTAAAGACGCCATAGAATCTAAGTACTGTTTCAATTGTCCCCAGTATGTGTTTCAATTGTCCCAGGCACGGGGACAATTGGAACACGTTCCCAATCTTCACTGTTTTTGTAATATCTCTGTGATGGATAGTTGTAGACCATATTATATAAAAATAAACACTGAAACTAGAATAGATATGACATCAATATCTTACTTAAAATTATTGAAGTTTGAAATACGTAGGAGAAAAAAAATCTAAAACCCAAAGTGTTTCAATTGTCCCCGGTCTCCCCAACATCGATCAATTTAAATAAATAGTTAGAACATATAGTAGGTACATTCAGGCTGTATGAATATTAGTAAATTAATGTTAGCAAATACTTCTTTATACTGCTGAAGGAACTGTCAAAATGGACATGATTCACATTCACTTTGATGTCTCATCAATACTAGTATTGTCATTTATGCGGAAAATTGTAGAGCTAGGATTGTGATATTAACACACAATATAGAAATCTGTTTTATCTAGCCACTGAAACAAAAAAATCCAATTTTATGAAAATTGGACTTGATCCATAATTATTGTGAGCCACCCAATTATACTTAGTGATACCCAAGAAGTAGAAAAATTCCGAACCGTATACCTACAGAGTACATGTCTATGTATAATCAATAGCTGGAATTTAGAATTTTAGAATAGATATTATAGAATAGAATTATAGAATAGATTAGATAATCTGTTTAAACGTCATAAGTAATTCCACCTCAGTGAACTATTGTTGTATAAAATATGATTTTTTTTATAATCTGTGTTAACATTGCTGAAGTATGTATAATGTATGTGAAACATGGATCTACTATACAAGAAGGATCATCATTTTGGGCATAACGTGGTATGACCAAAAAACAAATCACTGACACAAAGAAAGCAAATAACTGTACTCATGTGATAGATGTCATCAAACTGTTGAAATGATATTGGCTTTGACTTGCTAATAGATACTGTCACATCCAACCGGTGTGCCTCGAGCGATTGGAAAATATGACGTGTGTACTGATGATAAACATTTCTCGTGAAAAAATCTGTTGATGAAAACATCTACGTGAATACCTATCAGTAGAATGATGACAATTTTTTCTTTTCTAAAATATCAATTTCCCCAAACACTTCAGATTTTTTGAAAAGGTCTCGAGTTTTATAAGGGTAACTTTTCGTGTTTTATAAAAATATAAATTGATAAAATTTCCTTTATATTTTCATATTAAAGTCACTCAATAGGATCTCGAATGAAGAACACTTCTGAAGCTATTCAATTCCACGGAAATACTATGCGGCTCTTGACATTTTTGCTCCGTTTTTTCCACGGTTTTTAACACTTTCGATATAGCTTCGCAATTTTAATAGTCCCCAGCACTCGTTTCAACCACATTTTCAAACAAAATAAAAATTCATAACCACTCAAAATGTAAATTATTTTCTTGACCTTTTTATAATGCGCATATTAAATTTATCACCATCTCTTAATGCTTGTTTTTTTTTTAAATTTTCGAATAGAAATATAAATTTATTGCTCCATATTAGCTTCTCAATGGAGCACATTTGACTCCGCAATGGGTAGATATTATTTTTTTCGACGATTGTTAGCTATTCTTTCCACTTCCAAGACATTAACATTGAGAACCATTACAAATACCTATGGTCTTGTTCCAGGTATACCAGTGGCGTAGATTTAATTATTAACTATTTTACTTTTGCTTGCTTCTAACTTTCTTTCCCTAATGGAGGTCGGCCACTACCAGGGCGATCTTCGCTCTATCATTTGGTACCTGCACTCGTACCAAGCACGAAGGTTCTGAACGAAGCCACAAAATGTGGTGTCTCCCTTGATCTTTCTTTAGATTACAATTTGGGGAATGCTGTTATTTTGTCTTCATAATGTGGCCGAGGTACTGTAGTTGTCTGATTTTGTTACTACGCAGAACTTTTCGGTTCTTTCACATTGGTTTGAGAATTTTGAGGATACGTCTATCTTTACAGCCACATCCAGAAGGACTTCACTTTCCGTGATATCAGATTTAAAGAAACGGATTCAAACTGGATCCATTTCTCGTTGACCCATGTTTCCAAATATATATAGTGGGTCATACGTTTAATCAGTTCGCTGTTGATAACACACCTTGTGATGGGTGTCGCTACTTTTGTGGGTCTATTCTATACTTATCGAACACTAAATTGATAAATAGTATCAAACTTAGGGTAGGTTTGTATCAAAATATTAGCACTTATTGTAACAATTACACGAAGCCGGTTTTTATTGTTGCAATAAGTGCGATATTTTAACAGCAGCAAGATAGGTGCTGTTAAAATATAGCACTTATTGCAACAATAAAAACCGGCTTCGTGTAATTGTTACAATAAGTGCTAATATTTTGATACAAACCTACCCTAAGTTTGATAATATTTTTCACTTTATCACTTTAGCGGTCGATAAGCATAGAATAGACCCATTGATACAGTTAATATTTTCGTTTTCTTGAGGTTCATTTTTAAAAACAATTAGCACTAACTGTGTCACCGGCATATCGAATATTGATAATGTGTGTTCCATTAACTTCTACGTTCACATGTAAAAAAACTAGAATCAATACAATGCGGTAATTGTCGCCAGTAGTAATTCCATCCAAACTAGCGTCATCTTTAAATAGTATACGATTATTGGCCTATAATCGTAACCAACATTTGAATGATGATAACTGGCGTCGCATTTTAAAGAAATACTAATATTCGATAGTTATTATACTAACATAAAAAATAAGCTAAACATATTTATTTGTAAAACGAGTTTATCACTATTCACCTCATTTTAAAAAAAAATACTTGACACGTGTTTCGTTCACTTGGTGAGCTTCATCAAGTAAGAACATTTTTTTATATGAGGTGAATGTAAAAAACTCACTTTATAAATTATCATGAATCTCTTCAAATTATGAACATGTTCAGTTTATTAATTTTTTTTAAGTTTTTGAGGCCTAGCCGAATGTGCCGAAACGAATTGTCGCGCGTTACTTGGCGTTATTATCTACTGACTGTTTATTATAACAACATTAATAATGCATCGATCATTTTCGAGATATTGTCTAGTTAGTATTATAAGTACCCTTTAATAATCTATAATATATATACTATATACGTTGAATTTTTAAAAACTTTATTTCTCCAAAAGGTGCCGCACGCCACTGACACTTATTGCATTTTACATTTGAAATGACCATTTTAAATAGTATGTATTGTTGGGTGGATTTTTGTTGTCAATAAAAATGAGTTATATTGGTTTTATTGTTTTGTTTTCGATTTTTTTATAAAATTGGTTGGAATTTTTTCAATAAACATTGATTAATTCATGTCAATAAATTGATACATACTTGTAGTAATATCAATAAACATAATAACTTGACATATGACGTTTTGTAATAATATTTGTATTTGAAGTCGCATTTTTATTTTATATTCATTGAATGCAATATGAATTACTGGTTTGTCCACTGTATTGCACTTGATTATCTTATTATGCATCTTGTTTGCAAATTATGACGTAAACAGTAGTGTTAGTATAAAATTCCACTGACTGCAACTTCTATCAATTTGTGCAAACAAAATGAAGCCATAGTCAGCACTAAATAAAGATATACATTTCACGAATTATTATTGTATAGAATCCTACTACGGCTTAAGCCACCTGGGAACTCAGAAATAATGGAAACTGAAATACAGCCAACCGATCTCGAGTAAGGAAGAATGCGAGATAAATCTAAACACGTGTCAAGTATACGTCATACGTCGAATACTGATAACTGCTCTGGGTTTATGCATTGACGCTCATTTAATATTGGTGTTTTAAACACACTATTGCACGTCAATAATGCGTGGTCCATTTTCATAGGACACTCGCACATTTAACTATCACGATAGGAATTCTATTTATTATCTGTTCTGTGCTTTAAACCAGCGGTCTCCAACCTTTAGGACCTCGCGGACCACTAAACTCAAAATCTTGAATCCCGCGGACCACTACCACGTATTTTTTCCACACAAAAAATCGATATGTCAATACAATGATAAAAGAATTATAATAAATTAACTTATTAACACAGATATTCATTACGAAAAATGCAAAAAAAAAACATTTTAAATTTCATTTTATTAAAAAAGAATCAATATAATAAAATTATTAATTTAAGACGGTACTTCAGTGAAACAGCAAATAATTTTCAACTATAGGTGCGACGAAATTTTGAACTCGCTGGCAGTCGGAGAGCGAACGTCGAGCTGTGTTTTTGTTTTTTTCGTGATGGCGACGGGGGTGTTAATTCTTAAATCGTGTAAAGATGACTAAAAAACGTTACCCATTTACTGGAAAAAAGAAAACATGTCAATGAATATATTATTATTGTTACTAATAGAACAATAAACAGAACATTAAATGGACGCATGTTGGATTTATATGACAAATTATATTTCGTTCGGCACGCGTCATTTGCACAATCCGCGCATCGCCTAGCCACGATCTTTTTAGACCATGCCTCAACTGAGGTATAGCCTTAATATGAATTCTACGTCGACATAGAGATAGAGGTGCATAAAAGATTAATTACAGAAAGATAATCAGTGTGACCTTTGTTGCTGCTTGTTTGAAATACGCTGTTGGATTCTTGGTTCCAATGACTTTTCAATAAATACGAAAATTGCAAATATATTCAAAATACTCTGCGGACCACCAAAATTCTGTCACGGACCACCGGTTGGGTAGGACCGCTGCCTTAAACCCTCATATTTTTATTGTTGTTTTGTTAGTTTGAGATTCATGTTAGGGCGCATTCGAGATGGTGAAATGTGGATCTTCTGATGAACAGGCCTTGCAAATACGACGAAATGTAAAGCATGAATAATTTATTTTTATACAATGCGTGTCCTACAAAAATGAAATTTCAACGAGATCCAATAATTTCTTTGCGATGAAGAAGAATACGCATTAATTGTAAACAACCCATGATCTCTGCAGATTGAATTAGCACTCGTCACGAATGTGTCGGGGAGGAACAAGGTCTGCGTAGCCTTACCCGCGGGAGGTAAATTCGCTGAAGCTATATATATTGGACCCACGTTAAATTTATTGACGTAAAACATAGTTTAATTCGAATCTCCAGAGTAAATGCTGGTGGACCCTACCTTATAGAAGTTGATCGTCTCGTGAAAGTGCGGTCAACGTAGGTATATACGAGATTGTTTTAGAAATTATTTAAATATAACAAAGAGTTAGCTGCAACTCAGACAAATATTAATATTACTTTTTATTCAAGTAGTCAGTAGTGTTTTAATCCAAAAGTAGTCCTAAAGGTGTATAACACAAATTTTGCTTGGTCCCACAATTCTGAGAAGCGGACCATAACTATAAAGTGTGCCGCGTCGGGAACAGCAAGTAAGGACTTCGCCCCTTGGGCATAAAGCCCACCAAAAAAGCGTTCGGTGTGCTCACTACTGAGTAGGTCCCTTCCCACCCGCGCATTACCCTTCACCTATGTAATAAGGGGCTCAAGGAGCACAAAATAATTATTATTATCAGCGTCTCTCCTAACAAGGCAATAAAAATATTATTGAATTTCTCGGGGCTTGTAATTAATATCGGACACGCAATAACTAAACAAAGAGTTCGCTGTTCTTAAATAATGGCTTCTTGCTCGTCTATCGACGACGCTTCGAGGAGCGTGATTTTGCTTGCCGTGTTCAATAAATGGACTACGTTGTATTTTCGTTAATTCGTCCGGCTGAAAAGCCACACAACGGTGACTCATGGGGCAGGCGGGCACAAAGCGTCGTCAAATCCAGTGTGCGCTGGCGTATTTGATTACGTTGTATTTTCGATGATTTACACGCCACTTGTGAAATTTTTCGCGAGAGCCCCACTCGCTCCGTTAAGTGGGTTTTACGCCTTTCGTGTCGCTTGATTAACATTCTCGAAAATTAATAATTGATAGTAAAATTTATAGAAAAATTCTCCACCCATTATTGATTATTGGAACCCTCCCCTTCCGAACCTCAACAGTATTTAGTAATTTAGTAAACCACATATTCTAGCTAAGTAGGTACCCAGTACCTACCTTTATATTGTTCATTACTCATTACTTAGTATTATTCTACACGGTAGGTATATTGAACGAATGAATATGCCATATTGTAACTAATCTATTCATTTAGTTCTAGTAGGTATTAAAAATGACCTACCGAATACCTACCTACATGTTTTTTAATGGCTTTCTGTAACATTTTTCCTTTAACGACTGATTTGAGTCATTCGGAAAAACAATGGGTATTTTATCGTATCCCAAATGGGCGCTTACTTCGTATATTTTGTTAACACAATGCTTTGAATGTATCGCGTCCGATGTAATTAATTGTTACGATTTTCTTTTTGTCAAAGGAAAATGAACGCTTTGTTGGCTAATTCAAACTGATTGTCTGCCAGTCGTAGGTCAATATTTACTTTTATACAACCACTTATATTTACTTTTATACAACCACTTTAGAAATGTAAACACATCGATACAACAGCTGTATTGGAGCTAAACCTTTCCATAAAATAATTCTTAATTCGATTGTTCAGATATGACATTGTATTTCAAACAAAGTTAGCTACTTATTGGGAAATATCCGCAAAAATAGCACTTAACTCAGTAGCAATAATGGTTGGAACCCTTTTCGAGAATTTCTCTAATAGGTATGTTTATAATGCGGTGTCTAGACTTATGAAGAAACTGTATAATTTTTTCCGTAAATATCTATTCCAATACAAACGTCCGTGCAATGAAATGACCACTGTGTGAATATTTTGAATTTCAACGTGCGTCCACACCAGCAAAAATTGCTGTAAAATTAAATGTAGCTTGGACATTTTATGTCGTACACATTTGCACGCTTTAATCAAAACAACATTCCACGAGACCACGCGTAACTACTTCCGATAAAATACTACAAGTTCCCCCCCCCCCCCCCCCCAAATGGCTATACTTATTTGTTTGTCAGTATTTTTGCAATAATGTTTTCCATTCGCGGTGGAATAAAAACATTTTAAAAATTCGTACCAATGAAATGTTCGTACATCTTATGTTTTCACGCACATATATGACATAATGGTCAAAGCACACTGTGAGTGGGCGTGCGATGCGTAAAAAGCACTTGTTTTGCTCACAGCGTAGTGCGCATAGCAAGTACCGTTTAGCCACTATGTTGTGTATTTTCAACCCAAAAACGTACCTAGGGTTGCTCGAAGATCGCGAATATCGCAAAACTTAAGGTTTAGAAGAGCTAAGTGTTTGTCTAACTTTATATTGTATGTAACAGGTCTGTCATACCGAACAATGAAAATTGACAGAGGTTTGGTGTTCTAGAATCTAGATATTCCTTTTTAGACATTTTTTTGTTTGAAAATCGTTTCATACAGATAACGGTATTATTTTTGCAAAATCCCATAGCGGACTACGTTGTTTTTTTCAATCTGATAACTGTGAGATTAGGTACATACTATAAGGTAAAATCTACGATGTAGTCACTGAATATTTTTATATAATCAATTAATCTAATGATAGATAATGGAGCTTATCTGTTTTTATTCAGATTTTTCCTTGTTTTTTTAATCGTATGTAAAAAGTAATAACTAACAATATAATGCACGTAATCTCGTCGATATGCGGCATATGAACGATATGCATTTTACCTTATAATACTATTATACGTATTATGATATGATGATGCATATTAAGGGGGGACATGCTCGTCGAAGGTCAAAATTGAGTTTTTATTGTATTTTCAAACCATGATCCAGGACACTCCTTAAACTTTGTAGATAATCTATTTATATAATTTTGAAGCCTTATTATCCTTTATAGTTATTTTAAACATTTTTTGACTGCATGAAGTATTTTTGTTACATAAAATAGTATTCTTTTAAACCTCTCGCTCTAATGTTTTAGAATATGGTCATATTTCGGTACATAACTGTGCAGTGGTGTTAAGATTTTTTACATTTATTAATTTTAAAACGCATTTATAAAACCATTAGTATAATTTATTACGAGATAATTTTTGTAAAATATTCACGATAAAAATTATATTGATAATCTCTGTGATCCCAAATTTGACAAGAATTAGGCATTTTATTATTCAAAAAATCGGCAAGATTAACACATTTGAAGATGATTCTAAAGATAATTATTCTAAGCTATGTCTTTGACCATTAATGTGTGATAAACATCTTATGAATAATGATTGCTTTATAATAATTATTGACCTAAGAATAAGGTAGTGTTTTTTTGAAATACGCCATTTCTTTTGTCATTCCCCAGTGAGTAAGCTAAAACATACGGCCGTAGCCATAAATTGACAATACAATACCGAATAGGTAGATATTTTTCTTTCGACACGATGCCGATATGTATGTATTCAATTAAGTTAGACCTTGTCCAGATGGCGCGTTGCCCACCACGCTTTACGCTCGAGTACCACGAATGGCTCCGTCTATATAGCGCGTTCCATTTGGCAGTGAACAAGCTAGGTGACACAATTCATTTTTGAATCGAAAAAAAAAACAAACGCAAGTGCAAGAAAAAACCCCGACAACTCAATTGTGAAACTTGGTTTCTATGAGATTTTGTATTTCGCTATAACTTGCAGTATATTGTATTCTCAGCACTTTACAATCTAGGTGACGTGATTTATTTTGGAGTAGCCATACAAACTAAACGTCGTTTTCTAGAGTCTCGCATTCGCTTGCGCTTGTCACGTAACAGACGTCACGCCGTGAGTGCATGGCTCAATGAGGTAACATGTACCAGGAGAACTCGCGACTTGTTACGCGCGAGTCAAACCGCGCCATCTGAACAAGGCAAAGTGGCAGAAGGAATTCCGTTCTTGGTGCTACTTACTATACGGCGTAGTTAGTCGTAATTTTGTTTTTCTACTAGCAAGGTCCACACAATAATTGTTGATGTTTTCGTTGTAAGTAACATTTAAAACAAACTACACCATTAATGAAATTGTTTGCGATCCATTTTCATGCCGATGAACCAACCTCTGTACAAATGAGGCCGTCAGGTGTCAATCGCCTTGTGTTGAAAATTAAAAAAAATATATTTTGAAAAGGGATTTACTTATGAAAAGCGATAAATCGACATACACCTTGCGTGAGTTTTGCGCCATGTGTTTTTCTTTTTTAATTTATGCTAAATGCTGATTGGCGTAATCACGCATGCAATTTTCAAAAAGGCAAGGCCCAAGAAGCACAAAATAATTATTATTATCAGCGTCTCTCATAAAAAAAGCAATAAAAATATTATATTATTTCTCGGGGCTTGTAATTACGCAATAACTAAACAATGAGTTCTCTGTTATTAAATAATGACTTCTCGCCCGTCTATCGACGACGCTTCCAGAGCGTGATTTTGCTCGCCGTGGTCAATGAATGGACTATGTTGTATTTTCGTTAATTCGTCCGGCTGAAAAGCCACACAACGGTGAATCATGGGGCAGGCGGGCACAATGCGTCGTCAAATCCAGTGTGCGCTGGCGTATTTGATTACGTTGTATTTTCAATGATTCACATAGAAAATGCGCGAGCGCCCCACAAACCTGCTTTAGTGGACTTTATGCCTTAGCCTCATGTATGCTGTTTCTTTTGATACAGTCCAACTACCGATGCCTATGTCTCGCAACTCTCATTTATCTTTCGGTGGTTGGCTGTCTTCTATTCGATATGAAGATTCGTTGGAAGTTAAACTTTAAACTTTAGAGTGTTACAGGTAATACTATGTTTATTCAGTTTTATTCATCGCATAGTTCTAGTAGATGACACACATGAGATGTATCTTTTTTCTCAGTCATTTACTATTTGCTGAGGGTCATAAATAGCCATATATTCTTTCAGGAAGAGTAAAGGCTGCCCCCAGTAAGCTCTTTCACTTGGTCACTCCAACGCCAGAGCCACCCACCAGTCTCTCCAAATTATCTAGTCCACGACAAACAATATGTTCGAAAAATTGCAGAATGCGTCTGACATATTGCCGGGAGCCATTATTTTATCTCAAGTCTCTGGATGATTAGTTATTCCTGTATTCTGTCCAAAATTACGAAGCATTAGACGCCAACACCGCATTTGGAAAGCGTCAGTTGCTTTTCGCTCCCTTTTCCTTAGGATTTTTGATTTCTTACAACAATATGGGAGAACACTAATCATTTCAAAAACGCATTCTGAGTGCAATTGTTGTGGGTAGAGTAGGTTAGCCCGTTCAATCACTTTTAACTTGCTCTTTTCCTCTACCCGGTCGGTGTAGTGGCTCTGCGAGTTTCTTTTCATCAGCAGCTATTAAATGTGGCATCATCTGCGAATCTCAAAATTAATTCCTGGCTAACAATCTTTATTCGGCCGTGCCAATGATCCTGGGGTTTTCGAATTATAATATTTATATACCTACATATTATGTATTGAACAGTTGACAAGATAAAACATATCCCGGCGGAGATGTATATTACCTGTCTTAATAAATGCGTTACTAATTATCTTTCTCTTTTTTTCAGGTGAGTCCGATTTGTTTGATGCACTCGTGGCGTAATAGTGCATGTTTCGTATTTATTACCTATGGCATGTTTTCATACTATGTGAAAAAAATCAATCTAAAGTAGCTATGGATAAGTACTCCTAGTAGAAACGAAGCAGAATAAAAACAATGGTTTGTCAATAATGAATTATTACCTATCTTCCAAATAAGAAAAAGGTGACAGTTATAAAAGTTAGTAATTACTCGTTTGAATCCCATATTGTAATAGTTAAATTATTAAGTAGGATAAGACAGCAGTGAATTTCTACAAAATTACCGATTTATCATTGCTCAAGACGTAACTATTAGGGATTCCAATCCCGGGATCCCGGGATCCCGAGCTATTTTCGATACCTATGAATCCCGGGATTGATAAACATAATCCCGGGATTTCCGGATTGATTTTTTTATCAATTTTTATGGAAAATAAAATATAACAGAAAAAATACTTTTAATAAAAAATAACTACATTAGAAATAAACTGAGTTTGAAGTTTGATTTATACCCATGTGTAGGTTGCCGATTCATTTTATTTTTTCACATAAATTATTAAAAATGAGAAAGATTGGAAAAAAACAATGCTTCGCACTTTTAACAAAGTAATTCCACCATGATATCATACGTTTTTCGGCATTTTCATATTTGGCTGACTAAATAGATTTATGAAGCGGAAAGGCCATAAGTACGCCATGATTATTTGCTTTACTATTTTAAATCTCGCTAATCCATTCATTATGTCTTTACTATCAGAAACAGCAATCTCATATTAAATTCACATTATTATTTATATTACAATATTATTTACTCCACTAAACTTGTTTACGTCCAAGATTGAACGTATACAATATTAACAATAAATGTCTTTAATAGTATAAATTATACTAGATTTATTTTTGACCGATTTTATCAATGTTATTTGTAAATATAAAATTTTTATATTAACAATGGAAAAAAAATGCCAATCCCGGGATTGTCAAATTGTAATCCCGAAATCCCGGGATCAGAATTTTGGCTCGGGATTGGATTCCCTAGTAACTACTATATACATATTCTGTGAGCATATTATCTATTTGTGTACAAATAACGTAAAATATCAAATAAAACGATTAGTCAACCAAAGGATAATAGTCATAATGGGGTAAATTATGGCGTATTTTTCTTTCGAGTGCTTTACCCAAGTCAATTATTTACTTTTTCACCGACCACATGGCTAATTTCTGACCAACTTCTAATTCTAAAATTCTTTGATAAGGACACCAAATAAATATTTCGATTGGTCATATATTTTTGTTTAAATTTGCATTAGATATCAGAAAATTTTTAGTACCTATTGAAAGTTTAAATAATGTGTGAAAAGCTTAATTACATTGGCAGACGCGCAAATCCAACCAGATCCACGGCGACCGTGGTGACCAACGTCTTTACACTTTAAGCAATTACACGCAACGATTTGATCGCGTTGGTCCTTGCTTTTGATTGGTTTAAAATAAACATAGTGTTGCTATTATTAAAAAATATAGGTTGACCGACAACTATTTCTTCGTTAGATTGGTGGCTATATTGAACAGTTTTCCCTCGCAATTTTACGTCAAAATTCAGCTGTCCAACCTAACCTCGCAAGCGGGCGGTATCTTCGGATATTTTCGTACGTTCTCGGCAATATTCGCTTAAATCTTCAGGAATCGTGGAAGACGGAAATAGGATTGGTTCCAATTTGTTCACGATTCCGGAAAACCATAGGCAATCGTCGCAGACGATCGGGTCAGACGCAATCTGCCAATGTAATTTGAGCATCATAATATCAACTACTTCAGGCTTTTTATTAATAATTTTATATCAGTGGTCAGAGATGGTTGATATATTTATTTGTTTATTAATTGCATTCTTTACAAAACACATTAATACTTATTATTACACATATACAAATTTGGACGTTCACAACATAAGCATAGATTAAAAATAAGAATACAAAAAGAATAAAAAAAAAACAAAATTCACACGCATAACTAAAATGTCTACGTCTCTAGGAAGCGCATTGATAATTTCTCTCACACTGTATTATCCACAGAGAAAATAGCTTCGACTATAACGGAGTATAATATTCTGAAAATGATAACTAATTTGACACCCTCACAAAAAATCACTAATATATTTTGAACACTGCTAATAAAAAAAATGCTAACCCGTTGTTTTAGTGTAGTGCCGAACCTTTTATTTCTGAATATTGGTGACATAGTATTTTTTGATACAACACGATTTACGCCTTTACGTGCTTCCATATTTTCAGTCAGTGATAAAATTATTGATTACTTACAAACAATCCGAATTATACAACAAACAATACATATATTTTATTTACACCAAACCAAAATTTTTGTTGTTTTTTCAGGCTGTTGTAGAGGTCGTGTTGTATCCATCGTTTTGGCCTCATTCAATAGTACCTACATCACACATACATATTAGGATTATTTAAATCAGCTTGTTACACACAGTGTGTCATTGTCAACTGTCCTTCTATCAAATGATAATAAAATAATATGCTGGCATTATTAATCAGTGTATACAAGCTTTTGCGATTTGTATTGTATTGGAAAGGGAAAAAAAGCTCATTACGATCGCATGTAGTGCGGCTCTGTCACGCCCGTCATTAATGTCGTTTATTAGCCCAACACCGGTAATGTTTTACCATTTATCGTACAGCCGGTAGAATAATTAATCACTTAATCAGAGTAGGCCCAAGGTAAGGGCATCGCATCTCGTATTCTTCTCGATAAAAGCGCTGTTTTCAATGTCATATCGGCGCGAACGGGGTTCAAGTACCTAAAACTTACTATTATTTTAATAGCAGTTGGTCCATTCTATACAAAAGACGGTTACGACGGTAGTTTATCATATTTATGTATTTAAGTATTATAATTGTTACAATGAGTTAGCCGTCTAAACTGTCAAATGTCTATCTCACTCTAAAAGTTAACACAGCCAAGAGAGCGACTGTTGAAACATAGCACTTTTTGACAGCTTAGAGCAGGGGGGGGGGGGAAACTGCGGCCCGCCGGGTATTTTTTTGCGGCCCGCCATCATTAATATTGTACTTCTGATTACGAATAACTTTTTTATAATTTTTTAAAAAATATTGACAAAAGATTATAATTTGTTTAGCAATAGTACCTACGCGATCCATTTTCAATAGATATTGATAGTGTACCGACAGAGCTACAACTTGAATTTATTGATCTGCAGTGCGACACTGATTTAAGAGAATTGCATCGTCGTGAAGAAATCTCCAAATTTTACAATGCCCTTAATTTAGACAAATTCGACCAACTTAAAAATTATGCAAGAAAAATGTTCGTTATTTTTGGATCAACCTATAGGTATATGTGAACAAACATTTTCGATCATGAACCTCAATAAAAATTCTTTACGATCAAATATCTTCGATGCCCGTTTACAAGCAGTTTTGAGAATATCAACTACAAAATTAACACCTGAATTTTAAAAAATGTACAACAGTTTCATTCTTCTCATTATTTTTTTTGTAATGTTTATTTTTCGTGATAATAAATAGTGTATATCTAAAAATGGTATTTTACTTGCGGCCCGCCGCTCATTTTGAATTCTTGAATTTGGCCCTCCATCCAAAAAGTTTGCCCCCCCCTGGTTTAGAGTGTTTAGACGGTTAACTAATTGTAACAACGCCGATAGCCGCCTTTTTACAGAATAGACCATGGCCCCCACAAAGGGGAGGCTGACAGGGCTCTAGCCTGGGCGCCCGGGCTCAGGAGGGGCCCGACGTGGCAGATCAACTAGTTAAATTAGATAAACACACCGTAAATGTATAAGCTCTAATAGTAAAAAAGTCGCCTGCGCTATAAGACGAGTATAATTTTATTTTATAATTATTTTTAGTGTCTCCTGACTAATGAAAATGACTATTTATCCAACATGGCGAAGGGTCAGATGTAACTTGGCTATCACAAAAGAGGGTCGCGCTCAGTGCTTCATAATATGATGCCGAGTGCCGACAATTCAAGCTGATTTATTTAAAAATACGAAAAATCGCTAAACATACACGGAATACCCTTTATTTTACGCGGAACCCTGGAGTTCCACGGAATATCATTTGGGAAACATTACTATAGAACATTACACTGCCCTTAACCTTAGCGATAGGTTGGGGGGGCCGCCAAATATCATGGCCCACCCGCTTCAGGATGTGGGGGCCATGGAATAGACCCACCGGTATTACTAACTGGCCGGTACCGATATGTAAGCAAACGTGCTAACGTACTAACGTGCACTTTTCGCTTGTGCGCTATACGATTGATAACAATAATTGCTACATTCATTTGTTTTGAAAATCCCTTGGCATCGACATTGATTTAAAATTGAAATATTCAGCATGCCAAATGCGTAACTTTTTACAGCGATTAGTTGTGGTTTTAACTTTTTATATTTGGTCTTTTTCATAAAGTGTGAATAAATTTTGACTGCACGTCAAATCCGTAGTTTTCTTTTGCCTTTCTTTGTGTCCGTTAACACTAATTGGTTTCATCTTTCTGTAGTCAATTATTTTAACTTAACAACGTGTTTTTCTCTCTACCGTCGGCTACGTCTCTTTCTATTCTTATTCGTATTCTTTTGTGCGTATTCTGTGCTGTATTGAACGCTAAGTTTACAGGAATTCTAACCTTCCTAGCTGGATGAGAACAAATCTCTTTCGTTGTCTGAATCATCAAATATACTACATGCCCAAAGAAAACTAGAAACCACAATAACCCATCGGCTCAACTAAAGGTTGGAAAGATTTGAGTAGTTTTCACCTTTCGGCGAGATTCTATTAGGCCTGCAGCCCTATGTTCTAACTAGTGATATAAAGTCACCCGACGACATGACATAATTGTGACGTCAGCCAATACACGCTCGAGGCAAGCCGTTCAATGCACACGGCTCACCATAGATATTATTATGCTGAAACACCTATTTGTGTATGGGGATAATGGATAACGCCACTATTTTAGTAGCGTTATATTCTCGAATGCTATTATCACTCCGGTAGTACGTCACAATGATGTCATACGACGTCATGTCGACCGGGCGACTACAACTCGCAAGTTCTAACATAAGGCCCCTGGTCGACAAGGCACTTACTTCAATTGGAAATGTAATATAAGTCACCCGGTCTTAGTTCCACCTTATGTGTCGACTTCGTGTCGTCTTCAGCCAGATGTAAAGAAGGATTCACTGCTACGAAAGGTCTTCAACCTTTTCTTAATAGAATCCTGGCGTGTTACCAATGACGGATTTACTATAGGACTAAAGCCCAGAGCCCCCGAACCTGCAGGGCTCTGGATGCCAAAAATTAATTGAAAAAATCCATGGAAAAATTGCCAAATATGCAAACTTTTAGAAGATAGTAACAGCCCAATTTTAAGTACATTTCCAAATACTCGAATTGGTTTTAGAATTTCTCTTGATATACTTACCTGCAACTAATTGCCAATGATAAAAGGTCGGTTTCCACCAGTGTTGCCATCGTTTTCTATGTTGATTATTGTACCAAAGGGTAAAAATTATAGTATTTCTGAGAAAACTATAAGTACAGGAACATTTTTTGTCTCGAATCCTTCAAAATTAGTATATTTACCTAAAATTATAGTATTTTACATTTTTCGCGGAATAAAAATTATAGCAAAATCGACTAAGTTAACTTGTTTTAAATATGAACGAGCCTAAAATGTTTAAAATATATTTTTTTGATGAATTATTATTTAATTATGTTTTAAGTTGGGTTTTTGGGTGCCCCAATGCGTGTTAATTAGCCCATGGCCCCTTCAAGTGTAGGAAAGCTGACCCCGCGTGTTGCGCATCATGAATTAATATTCTTTTATAAGGTTGTTTTATGGGCTGTTAATATTACAGAAAAAAGCTGTTTAATTCAATAATATTGCTTGACACTTTCGTGGCGTTTTGTTATCTTTTTTTAATATTTGTGCTGTCACGGTGTGATCTCTCTTCTCCTTTTTGAACGAATATGCTGTGAATTACGCTTATCTAAGCTAGCCTGAACTGAATGGGGAATGAATTAGGCACATTTTGACTAATTTTGCTCATTGTTAAATGAGAATTGTGATAGGTGTATGTTTACGAATTCTGATTGCGGATCTAACAATAATGATTTATGTAAATAATATTTATCTGACAAAGTAAAATACTCTGCAGGTATTAACTGCGTGGAAAGCTCCAGGATACGGTCATTAGTTTGTCGGTCAGTGGGTGAAAGTCGCGTGACACACTGACGTTTTGTGCTGTCAATATGATCCAAGGGCAAGGTCGAACGATTTTTATTAATTTAACACTGGATATACATATTATTTTATTCTATTTTGCTATGTGCTGTGCCTGGCGGAACAGTCTATGTCTTAGTTAATCTAACTTAAATCTCCAAAGTGTGGCCTTTTTATATCCATTGTCATATTAGTTACGATTACAGACATACAGGCGACCCTCGACTTTCGAACCTTCTACAGGTTCTACAGGTATAATCGTGAATAATATATTTTTGTATGAATCGAGGTTATTTGAATAAAAAGACGGGTGATCAGTGCTGCGCTTTAGAGAAATAAAAAATAACAGTTTTCGTAAAATAATACGAGGGTTGTCCAAGAATTAAAGACCTTTATTCATTTTTGGCGACGCGGATGTTATTTCGCAAAAGATGGCAGCCTTTCCTCTCCAGAACGAGCGATGAGCCGGCTCGGTAGCTGCTTCAGAATGACCTTTGTGTCTGTCTGAGATGGACGCTCCGCTGTTGAATCCCGCCGCCTGTAAGGTGCGTTCAATCATTCGATTTCTCAACCAGGAAGGGAGTCCACTCTGTTGAAATCTATCATCGTCTCACATCCAATTATGGTAATGTGATGTACCAGCGGAATGTCAGGAAGTGGTGTACTGAGATTTCGAGTGGTAGAACGAGTGTTCATGATGAGGAGGCGAGGGGAAGGAGGTCCTCAATTAGTGACGTTTTGTTAAGAAAATCAATGATAGAGTTCGTGAAGATCGCCGTCTGACAGTCCGTGAGCTCAAAATTTTAATCCCAAGCGTCAGTAAGTTTACCATACAAACAATTTTGAGGGGAAAATTGGGGTATGCAAAAGTGTGCTCATTGGGTGCCCAAAATGCTGACGGAAGTTCACAAACAAAATTGTGTGAAAAGCACAGTGTTTTTGAACCTTTTGGGCTCATTCAAATGGGATGTCCTCCGTCATCCTGCTCATATCCCCGAACTGGCGCCGAGTTATTTCAATCTTTTTCTTCACCTGAAGCTACATTTGGCCAGAAAATGTTTTGAGACCGACGAGGACGTGGAGGAAGAGGTGAGAACATTTTTGAGGACGGCGGCGGCGGAGTTCTACGACAACGGAATCATGGACCTAGTGCCATGGCTCACCAAGTGCATAGATCGTAATGGGGACTACGTCGAAAAATAGTGGGGATATGTACCTAAAATTTTCCTGATTTTTAAAATAATAAAGGTCTTTAATTCTTGGGCAACCCTCGTACTATTAAAAATAACCTGAACATATTGAATTCGAGGTAAACCGAATGTTTATGCAGAACATTGATCCGCGTTACTATACACTGCATGACAGTGCATGACATACACATATTATAACTTACAACCAAGGCCCACTAAAACAGTGATCATGAAACCTATACCAGTGGTCGCGAACCTATGGCACGTGAGATGATTTTGCATGACACACGTTTGAAGTGAAAAAAATACCTATAATAATAATAAATGAATAAAAAATAGCACGCATATATTCTTTAAAAATAAGCATTAGGTACGTTTAATATTATATAGGTCGGTCCTTAGACTTTATGCGTCACATATGATATATATAGATTGAAATTGAAATTATCGCACTGACCTCATTAGGCGGCGGAGGATGCCGCGCCGCGAACCTCTAATTTTTATCGATTTACAATGCTTGAGACCACTGTAGCGAGAGAATGTCTCATCTGATTGGAGGAATTCTGGTGTCAATTTGTGCGTAAAGAACCAAACTAATTAATAAGTTAACAAACAATTTCATTTCTACCCACAAAAAAATCACTAAAACAAATGATAAACAAAGACTTGGTGAAGCTAGTAGTAGTAATTCTGGCAGACAGTTCAAAATTGGTGGACCGAAATGTATGGCGTAATTGAAAAAAGTGATAAAGCTATATGTGTGTTATGTTTTATAAGTGGCATCCAGAACATCGTCATTATTTCTTAGAATTTTTAAAAACTATTTTTTGTTATAACTGCTCGGCACGTCAGTTAAAAAATAATATTTGGGAAATTTTGGCACGCGTACGTAAAAAGGTTCGCGAACCCTGCTATAGGACATGTACTAATCATTCTGCAGTGGCACCGTAGGCCATTTGCGGATGTATTGTAATAATTATTGTTTGTTGCTGTGCTTGTTTCAAAGCTATGTAGCAAATAATTAATACCATTTCAACTGCAAGCCGCTATTGCCGATCCATGGTGCTACTGAAGTATACCTACTGATTTACCTATAATCCATAACACAATGAAAACAATACATACATTGTAAACATAAAACATTAAGTTTCCAAAATTATATGTAAGTATAAAAAAAATACTTTTTCATATTAGAATTACAAAGTTAAACTATTATTTAGAGTGCAGATTAAGTTCAATCGTTACCTGAATTTTACAAATAATAATGGCTTATCAAGGTTACCTGAATGCGTTTTATCACACGTTAAAACAACCTTACTTTACTTGTTAGCGTTTCTCTATCTGTCGTTTCTTTGTTGATAAGCTAATTAGTGACTATTTTTAGGATTTACGACAATGCCCGTGCGGCGACCTCTGCTAATGAACTTGGCATTTGAGTGGTCAGGTAAATGACTAATAGTAATATTCTTTTTCGTTCATGACTGAGGATCGTGACCCGGATGATTTTGCAGCCTTGCCGATGGCTTGGGTTAACCCCATGGCCCACACATCCTGAAGCGGACCCCTCTACCTATCGCTAAGGTTCAGGGCAGTGTGATTTTCGACAGTAGTGTTCCTCAAGATGGTTTTCGCGGAACCCAGAGTTAATATGATTCTGTGTATTTTCAGTGATTTATTGAGTTATCGGCACTCATCATCATATTATTATTATGAAGCACTGATCCCTTCCTCTTTTTGTAGTAGCCAAGTAACATGCAACCCATCGGCATATTGGGTAAATAGCAAAGAGATTGGACTCGATCTCTTTGGTAAATAGCCATTTTATAAGTCAGGAAACACACTTAAAATAATTATAAAATAAAATTCTACTCGTGCATTATTATTTAATTGCATCAATGATCATATTACATCAGACTGCATCGCATATTCATGTATTTTAAAATGTAAATATTATTTTACTATTCAAGCAAATTTGTGGTGTGTTTTGCTCACTTAACTGGTCGACCAAGCTAGAGCCCTTTCAGCCTCCCCTTGTGGGGAGCATGCTCAACCCCCTCGGGGTTTAGCGGCACGCAAAGTCTTTATCAAAGAAAAACTCTTCGTCCTCTTTGACCTTTTGACACACTTAACCAAATACCTAGCGTATTTCCCGATTGTCATTCTCACTGCGGACTATGATACAAAAAATGAGAGTCCCGACCAAGCAAATCGATGACAGTCTATTGGAGTTCACTGAGGTAATCGCGATAGCTTATGACGTGTAAGTAAGTATTAAAAAAAAAATGCGGATAATCTAAAATTCATGACACCTTTAAATACAGAGGCGTCAAGTCGAGATATTGAGGCTGTGTAGGTATAAAAAAAAACTTTTCATTAGTGCGACAGACCAAATAGTTTAATAGTATCTTATTATTCAACATTCCAAACCGTTCCCGCAGAAATTCTCTGCGATTCGTAGCTACATAATATTATTCATATTATCGTTTGATGATAGCCTTTTAAGTTTGTTTGATTGGACAATCTTGGTGGTTACAATACTAAACTGAATGACAACATGTTTGATTAATGTATGTTGTGCATAATAATGTAGACCAATTGCTTTTGCAGAAATATTCACTGAGTCAAAAACCTCTGATGGATGGTTTCTATGGATTTTCCTACAATGTTAACATAGACTGCATATCGGGTTATTTATATTCATTATCGAATTAATTATTTTAATTTATATATATCCTGATCATATTCTATATAGGTATAGTATAATAGCAGTAGGGCTAAACTTACGCCTGTCATCAATTCTAGCCAAAAAATTAAAGAAAACCTTCCTCTAGGACAGGGATGGCGAACCTTTTTGAGAAGTGGGTCAAATTTCGTTCATTATTTTTTTTCGTAATAGTCACTAAGTCACATATTTCAAAATATATCCATAAAAAAATAGCGCCTTTTTTATTAGAGAAAATTTATTTGTACACATCCGAATACTAAAAAACATAAAGAAACAATAATAGTATTTGTCGATATAGGAATAATGTATTATTTAAGTACCAAACTTCATTTACCGATTGTTTAAGGGGATCCTAAATGCCAACAAGCTTGCAATTTGTGAATGTTTTTTGATAATTTACAATTTTATATTTATATCAAATCGAGCTTAAATGTTTGGACCATACCTAAATAAGATTTCATATAAATAAAAAGGATTTCAAGTTATACACATTTATATTTTATTTAAAAATCATTGTTTTTTAAAATATATATAAAATATATTAAAACTATGAATTAGTCAAAAATCTAAACGGTAAAAAATTGACAACTTAAACTTAATTTTAATAATAAATATAACCATAAAAATAATGTAATAATAACGTAACCTATGTACCAAATATGTGACAAATTCACATTTTTTTTACAATTGTAAGTTTATCTTTGACTTTAAAATTTTTTAAATGTTTTCAGATACATATTTATTAATTAATATAGTTGACATTGTAAATTATCAAAAAAAAAATCTCAAATTGCAAGCTTCGTATTTTCTCGCTAGGTTCTCTGTTGGCATATAGGACCCCCTTAAAATAGTTGTGTCTGTAGTAATAGTGTGCACAGCCATAGCGGTACACTGGCATAAATTTAAGTGACATGGCGTAGAGAACTGAAATGGGGCCTGGTATCGTGGAGGACGGAAGAGCTCGGTAGAATTATAAAGTTCATCAACAAAATTGGAGAAAAGACCTGGACAACGGATCCTCACTCAGAGGAGAAGAGCAATCTGGCGGTGGGTCAGTCAATACCTGGAAAGACACCTAAAATATTAATTCAATATTACCTATAGTTAAATTTATTTTTTAACTCGAAACGGAGACTAGTATTTACAAGGTAAATGTGCCCCTTATTATACTAACGTGTTGATTGCATGTTAGTTTTTTTCTTAGCGTTTAGTTAGTTAACTTATCAATGTCGTGCGCAAACACGGATATGTTTTCTTTGTCCCCGAAGTACATCGTTTACATATTATTCATGAGGTTATTTGAATCAAATGTAACAATCTCAGTGGATATCTGATGCAGAGAATGCTGTCGTATGTTCGTGTGACTCATGAATTTATACTTAATGCCGTTCTCGTATTCTGAAATGTCATGTCAAAAGTAAAGTGCATTGTAATGAAAGATGTGACATAAATAGTATCTTTTACATTTATCTACTTAAATCGGTGATGGCCAGTCTTTCATTTCATGATAGTCTAATTGGATTCCAAAAACTATTTGGGAGTCCCATTTATCTAATTACGTACCTACTCAATAATAATTCTCCAAACCGATTATTTTACAAAACAACACGGTGTCGCCGGGTTTTTAAAACACCCCCGATATGATAATATTATGTTCTGTTCGTTTTTTGATGCGGGGTAGTTTTGTAAAAATTTGTTCTGCGAACCACTTAAAATCTAAATTATTAATATATGTAATTAATACGATGGCCGAGCGGTTACGCGCCAGGCTTATAATGTCGTGAGTTTGAATCCTGGGTTTGGCTAATTCACATGTTGTTTTTCAATGTGCTGCCTCAAGGCGTTGTAAATGCACATACAGGTTAATTATTACAAAGGTGCCCGTTGAATTTAAATAACCAAATCAACTGTTTTTTATGAATATATTTTTAAGCGTTCATATTTTTATAGTCATGTTTACACGAGAAACTGGTTATTAAATAAACAAAAGAATTCAATAAATACCATAATAGCACGATTGCTGGAATTTTGATTATTTTACCATAAAACAATCGTGTTTATTTTCTTTAAAGATTGCAGATGTAGGTACCAAGGATTACAATCCCGGATACGGCTGAAACAAGTGAAAAACTGGTTAATATTTTTTTCAGTATATACCACATTTAATCGCACTTTCTTGGTTGATGATTAAATACAAGTGATACATCTGTATATTATTTAGATCCCGTAATACCGTGAGAGTTGGGTAGTTTTCCACAATTTCAATACACTTTTATTTGCAAATCAACCACATTGAAACTTAGTGTCTGATTTTTTTGGAATCACTTCTTAACTCACTTGTCATTGTCTGCATCTTCCCACAAAATATCATCCTCTGTGCCATCAAAAGCATTAGTGATGCAGCATTTATTGTAAGAATATTCCACTACTGTCTTCTGGAATTTATTCCATGCAGCTGACGTGATGATTCATCACAACTGTAAAATTTTTCAGCAATTGTAAGATGCCATCGATTATAAATCGCACCCTGAATTCAGAGACACCAAAATAGGAAAAAAACATGCGTCTTATAATCGAGGAAATACGGTAATATAATTAATATTCTTACAAGTATTTCAAGCAAGTGATTATATAAATACGTCAATATGCAATTAAAAAAATATTTTTATTAATAAGATTTTAGCTTTAGATAGTCGCCTAGTATGGAGTTTTCGCCACTGATAGATATGTGATATAAACGCAATAAATTTTCAGTTAATAAATAATAAATTGAGTATTCCACCAACTTTTAATAAACTTTAATTTAGTTATCATTATTTTGTATATAAACAATGTTGGACACCAGTCAAGACGGCTATGCAAGTATAATGAAATTTTGAATAACGACATGTCATCACTCGAAACGTGGTGATTGGCAAATGAATGCATGTTGAATATTAAAAAGTCTACTTTGTGTGTTTAGCATGCCGTGTTTCAAGAATTTGAAGAAAAAGTCCAGTTTATTTTACACAGGTCCGCATTGAAAATAGTATAATGTTAGGTACTTATACAATAATAAATAAATATGTGCCTATTTTAAAACGTTTTTATTAGCTAGTATTCTTATTTGTCCGGTACAAATCTTGCAATCGACTTATAACTAACTTCCCGACTAGCTAGATATTTGAAACTTTTAGAATGTATCAGAACACGATGCCAATGCATTCTTATAATGCTTTTAGCCATCTTTAAGCAGAATTGAATTCATTTTCAGTTAATTTTGTTTTGTATGGAAAGTTATTTCAGAAAAATCTGTCAAAAGTAAAAGACTATTATCGGTTGCTAAGCCGGTGGCCCTAGCAACTAAATTATTAATATATACGTGCGTTACTATGGAAATCAAAATGAAATGTCAAAATGACATTTCAGTATTCTATATTTGTTTGTTTGTTTGTTTGTTTTTTATCAACTTCATATCAAGTACAAGTTTGAGCATATTGATCATAAAAATTTCATTTTATCTTGTAAGTAATTATTTAATATATGTATATTATTCTACAGTGACGACAGAAGCGATTTGCAGTTGTATTGGTTTTGTTTGCTAGCATTGAAACAGTAATTCTATCAAATACGCCAATACACCTGTGAATCGCCAATGGTCACTGCAGAATGATTTACCACTACCACTGCACACGAACTCACGGAGCACTGTTTGTAAAATCACGTATTATTAGCGATGCTGGGATTGATATTTTTGGGTGAAACACACAACAACACCATAAGTATTTTAATTTTAAAGAAAAAAGTACTTACAGTTCATTTTGTATGTTCTTTATAAGACCACCAATTTGAGTCTGATGCTATTTTCTGATTTACATGTAATTATTTTTTTATCTTCGTGTATTTTATTAAACTTTTTTACACGTGGACTTTTTAAAAATTTCAAAATCAATCAAATACAAAATTTTATGTATTCACGAGTTTATAAATAATCTCGATAACGTCTCATCGGTACCTACATTAGTTTTAAATATCGGTTATGCTAAAGTAATCAATTATTATAATATTAAATTGATAACTATGAAATGCGGTGTTTCGTATCATTCTCCTTGTTGTATCTACCTATTTAAATTATGTTCAATATCTTTATAAATTACATATTTTCTATATTGGGCCCAATTGCGCCCCTGACTGGTGAAATACGCCCCTGGTCGCCACCATCAAAAGCGCCTTTATTTTTCTGGGAGCGTCCCACGACGAACTCCCCATGTCCCTGGTCGTGAACGGCTTTTATTTTAATAAGAGTGCTTCCCAAGATTTATCGCGTCATGGCACCCTATTGAAATCATAATTTTTTCGCAGCACACTGAAAAATACTTACATATACGTCTTTCCATGTTATACCCAACACCCACATAAATTACTAAGTTAAATAATATTTTTCCCAATGCAGGCCTGTTCGAAATAATTTTGTTAAATGCAGTACCGTCGCGTACTGAGCACTTCGTTGTTTGCCCAATTGCAGTCCAGCATACGAAAGCCGTCGAGAATTCGGCCTACTAGACAGCAGAGGCGGAAGAAGATGACATGCTCCGTCGACTTCTTATTGCAAACCCAAAAACATTATTTCGTGCTTATTGGTTGGCATTTTTTTTCAACCGTTTTCAATTCAATACTAGCCAGTTTAATGATGCAATGATGCCCACCCTGTTTAATCAGTGTACATATATTATGCAGCTACCATATGGCTGAAATTTATGATTTTTTTAATTGTACGAATTGTATAATAAAGTTTAAATGTTATGATTTCTTTTATTGTGTTAACTGTCAATCATGTTGGAAATGCGTTGTATTATTGATTTAATTTAATAAAACGCATTTTTTTTAGTACTTTTTCCACTTTTAATAAATAAATCTGGACCGGTTTCGTCCGCCTCAGGAGGACATTTTCTACTGAATAATCTTTACAAAACAGGCATCTATCATAACAAATTCAAAAAAATTAACATAAAACAAAATATGAAGGAATAAGTACTTACAATAACATTTCAATATATGTATCACCAAACAAATATTTATGATTAACCAATATTTTTAATAACACAATACATTTGATTAGTAAGTAATTCATTTACAATATTACTTACCACTTGATGGACAAACGAATATGAACGAAAATATGAGTCAAATTATTGTAAAAATGTAAATGTAAAAAAAGGCGGACGAAACCGGTCCAGGTTTATTTATTTATTAAAAGTGGAAGACATACTAAAAATTTGCGTTTTATTAAATTAAATCAATAATTAAATGTTATAATAATATTAACGTACGACTGAATTTTACAATGTTTCACTAAAACCGTCGTTTAGTTTAGTAGTAATGTCGCATTATTTTATTTATTCGATGGCACACGGGTTGTGCGTGCCCCACTGGTTTGACTTCCAATGTTTATTCCATCAAACTTTTACATTATATGGAAAACGTGAGAAGAGTAATTATATATTTAGACTTTTATCACAATAATAGGTTTTTACCAAAACCTATTAGCAGTTTTCTTATCAGTGCTTCGTGTTATCTCACTTCCTGCTTTGGAGTAAGTGATTTATTCAACCAGCCGTGATTCAATTTAGTTAGTTTATTTATTTTTTTAAATTGAAAAGGTTTTTTTTTTATTTCACACACCTTATTTAATTACTAATCAGTAATCGCTATCACACATTACGGGACAATAATATATAATTATATAAACGTGCGTCGTTCCATGCGTAATTCTAATTAATTGTTTCGAATCAGGCTTGGAGAGAGGGTCGATTATTTGGGGTCCGTATCAGTTGAAGTACGGCCATATGGTGATGACTAGGCTTAGGATTCTTAGGTATTTAAATATCAAAAATATCTATCTGTTTCAGACAATTTTGAAACAATTACGCCCTATTTGTTAGCTTCTATTTTTAAATATTTTTGGATAATTACATATTATGTTAGGTTTAAGCACATATTTTCACATAAACACAAAATTAATTGACACAATAACACTAGTAAACACAATTGAAATGTTAGAATCATTCATCTACATTCTACAAAGTCACTAAGTAGTGGAGAAAATTAATTTAAACAATACTGCTGCTAAAATAAGAAAATGTTCCTGGACCAATTGGAGTAAAAATATGGACAACATTATATAATGTTTTAAATAAAAACACTGGACTTCAAACGCTGCAGAATATTAAAGCTGTTTTGGAAGATCCCTCAGATGCCTCAGATGTTTCAATTTTTTTCTACCTCAGAAATAGTTTCTTTTACATACGCAATAATAACATTAATAATTAAGTAGAACCAAGTGGAAAGAAGTTTTCCCATGTATAAAAATTGCTAGGATCAAATCGTCAAAAGATTCACTTTCGAAAATTTGAAGCATTATTTTATTATTTATTGTAATAAAGCGTTTTCTATTTATGAATAAATAATACATTAAACTGTTGAAATATATATGATTTATTGTAATAGGTACTTAAATTTTTAACACGTATTTTTGTTTTTTAGCACAAAATTATGAGATTTTAATAACATATTTTCCAATTATATCTACATATTTTACGTACCTATTATTAATTTTTTAGCACCTAAAAATCCTAAACCTAGTGATGACACACGGTTCAGAAGAATGTTTTTACTATCTTTACCCGACTGACTTACGTATTAGGTGTCCTTAGATGAAACGTAAGCATAGATGTTTATTTGGCTGCGTACTTTTTCCGACATAATACCTATATGCGTGGTGTAAATGAGATCTGAGATTTTAGTGTTTATTTCAGTATGCATCATTGATACATATTTTAGAAATCTATAGCATCAGCTGTTATTTGTTATTTCAAGGTCTTTGTCAATTGCCAATTGGTAAGGTAATAGCTTACCTACTGTTTACAACAAAAATTATTGATTCGAACATTGATATAATTTAGCTTTCGTGACTTTGTTATAAGTTTTATATATTTGTAAAAATATGCTATATTTAACTAAAATTATGTTATATTTTTTTTTTTTTTTTTATAATATTTATAATGTAATTATCTACTCACTGTTTCACTGTACTTACTCATTGTATTAGTTATTGTAACGTCTTAAATTTATACATATTTTTAATGGTCACGCATGTAAATATGTACTTAAACGAATTAATTGAAATTAAAATTACTCTTTTTATTAATAATAATTTTTATATTTCTCTTTCATTAGGGGTCCACGTTTCACATGGGGCATTGTGAGTAAAGTTCACCAAATAGTCATTGTTGTTTTGAAAAATATACCTACCCGTTTACACGTGCATGTATTTACTTCTGAGAGTACCATGTATTTACTTCTGAGAGTACGTATTATCGCAGCCATAACAAGAAAATGCACGCGTAAACATGTACTATCATGCAAGTTTTAATATTATAATATTAGTGAAAAAATACTATACTTAATAATATAGTACATATAAGTTCAAACACCTTCAGGTTCAGTAGGTTATTTAAAGAAGTATATATTGTTAAATATGCATTAATTATTATTAATTAAGTAATTAGTTATGCAGCCATTTAAAATGGAACTTATATGTCACATAAATTGTTGCTTTTTTTTTTTAATATTACTTATTCACTTTACTCATAAAATGTAATGTAAGGGAAAACCTCCTATGTCAAATATTTCAACAAATCTGAATGCACAATACTTCCATGTCACGATAAATGTAAAATACGGTTGATAGTAGTTATAAATAAAGAAAGCCATACAATCTTTAAAAAATACAAAAACATTAAGTATTATTTTAAATAAAGGTCTTATCAAATTAACCAGTTTTTATCTTCCCCTGAAAAATCCCATTTTTTGATTAAGAAAGTTTGTGATCTGCAACATCGATATGGTACTTTCAATGTCATAATATTGTCCATTCATCTAAATTCTAAAACAAAGATTATTCATTAAAAAAAAACATGTTCAAATATTGTAAAACTATTTTTATCGTGGCATCTTGTAGCTAAGCGTCTTAATATAATAAAAACAATAGACATTGACATTCATAGTAAGTACAATTATTGTTACTTTTATAATAATAAATTAAATGCCGCCGTTCACGGTAATTACCTACATAACTTTCATTTTTGCACCGTTAACGGAGACCGTAAACCTGTTAAATGAAATGAAATACTAAAAGCAAAATAACGTCACATTCGTCATAATGAATTTTTTCCATCACCTGGCGGATGTTATAAGGCTGGTCACGCGGTGGCTGCGTACCTATACGTCCAATTTTCATCAGCGACTTAGCACGACCCATGAAACTAATACAGGGCTACGCTGCGAAATTGCGAATTCCAATCGTAACCGTAGTCATTGCGTATATATAAAAAATATGGATAATATCAATATGACATAATATAAATGTATTCTTAATACCGCGCTCTCTCTGTGATAAGAACCAGGTAATTTCATTAAATCTCACATAAACACCTGTGGATTTCGCTCCGATTTTAGCGAGCCGTTGGTTTATTGTGGCCTTTATTGTTAAGCCGGCGAATACGATCGTGCTGATAAGAGAAATGTTATTAATAGACCGCCTAATCGGCTTTGCGAATTTTGATACAGTCCACGTCGGATGGAACATGCAAAACTGGAGTCGAAAAAACTAAAGGTAGGTGAACTTTATTTGGTTTTCATGGGGAAAACTATTCCATGTTGAAGGTATATGAAAACCCAGATTAGGGTCATTAATTATGTTTGATTCTAATATTACACTTTAGCAGTAGAGTATTGTCACCAAGGTAACCTAACTGATGATCAGTAGGTACATAAATTGAATCGTTCCGTAAGTATTTATTATCCATCTCGTGAAAATAGATTTTGAATAAATCGGCATCCTCTTTCTAACTCCTTTTAGAGGAATAAAATATCTGGTTCTTGTTGATTTACAGGAAGCCAGCGGCAAATTTTTTTTGAAAAAATACCGATGGTTGGGCCATTTATGTTCCCATTCCACTCCTTAGCTCCTCACCCACTTCCTAATCCACAGTGTTATTGTTACCAGACAATCAATGAACAATTACGGGTGATGAGAGACGGTGTTACAAAGAACATTCAGTTGCATCTCGATAGCGGGCGTGAGCGGGCTTCTAATAGCTTTCCGTCGCTTAAGTGATTGACTCAATAGATACAGACTCATTCAGAATCTCTCATCATCATTCATATACCCTCACATATAATCCATAAAACTGTGTCACAAAGTGCGTGAGTGTACGAAATGGGTGACCCAAAACAACAATACCACGCTAGCGAAAGTTGAAACCAGACCACGGAGCCATCATACATCATCACAACGGTCAGTGTCTGGCATTCTGTTCCATCGCCCCCACCCCTAGATTCGACCTCCTCATCTTCCCACAAAATAATTACAGTCCACTTAAAAAAAAGCTCAACCAGCCGATATACTGGATTATTTGTTATGTTAGGTTAGGCTTTCATTCTTGAATTCATGAATTTTGCTAATATCGGCTATGAAAATAAGCTTCCTGTTTACCGACTTGTAACAAATACTTTTTTGAATTGCCTTCGAAATCACGCCTATTGTCTCTATATCTATTGCAGTGTCAACCAAAGTGTGCACCGCGTGAGGTTCCAGGCGTGCCGCGAGAGAAGTCAAACTCGAAATGAAAAGTACTCGCACGATTTACCTCTTTGCGACCAGAAATAATGTCGTTCTTCGATGCTGATGCCTCGCTATTCAGTATTTGTTATCAAGGTTACATACCTTGGTTAATCTTGATTAAAAACTACAAACAGTGATCGCCAATAAGTATGAACTTGAAATAACACATCAGCTGCATATTGTTAGGAATTTTCGGTGTGAGCGATTGCATCTACAGCCTAATTGGTAAACCGCACTGCCCGGGTTGAGTGGTTGTGGGTTCAAACCCATTCGGTACTAATATTTTTCATTTTTATTTAGCTACATTATTTTATGTTTCTGATGTGTTCTAAATTATGTACCTAAGCTCTTGGTTAAAAACTATAACGTGTACTAGTAAATGTCTTTATCCATGGTCTGTCGGTGTTTCAGGACATTCCCTACCATCACGACCACAGAACAGATTAATAGATAGAATTCCGATAAGCTATACCCCAACTACACTACATTTTTACACAGGGTTTTGAATTTGCAATAATGTCTGTTGCAAACTTCAAATACACCAATATTGAACGAGCGTCAATCCATAAACTGAGAGTAGTTGTCAGAACGAAGAACAAGCGTATTTTTGACACGTAGTTAAGTTTATCCCATATTTTTCCACACCCGAGATCGGTTGCCTGTTACTCCGAACCCGTTAGGCCATCCTCCCACGGCGCAACTTATGTCCGTCGGAACTGAAACTAAAATTCCAGCCAGTATCTAGCTAATGTATATTTCAATGGCGGCTCGCTGACGGCGAGACCGGAATCTCTCAGCTTCAAAACGGTCGCGAAGAGATGCGACATGCTAGTCGCGCGGTCTCTGAAGTTTCCAGTCACCGTAAAACAGTGGTACCAACATCATTAGATTTCGGTGAAAAATCATATTTTCTTACCAAAATTGGTAGCACTTCGTAAAGCCGCTAGCGTCATATCGTAAAAACCGAAACAACCAGAGACGTCAAAACTCAAAAGTACAAGATGAGCGAAGCGAGCATGTTTGTATTTTCTTTTTGAATAGCAGGAGTGATGATCCTAACAAGCTCGAGGTAGCTTTCCTTGGACATTCTATAGAAAGCCAGAAATTTGGAATCGGTTTCTTGCAGTTCCTTTGCAGCAACAAATAGTCTGCAGTTTATGTTCCTTTCTATATAAGGATGAATCCAATATTTTCTTTTATTTTGACTCCTGTATCTGTTATATTGATACAAAACCAAAGTCTCCTCGTCGCTTGACCCGCTCGAAGACATTGTTTGTTAAATATTAACTTAAACTAAAATAACCTAATAAGCGCGCGTGTTTTATACAACACAGCTGATAGTCCAGTTTGACAGTTTGAGGTTATGTGATTATTATTTCAACTGAGTTTCAGTAGCGCCGTGTGCGAAGCATCACATTGGTCAGTTTATGAGATCCTTCACAAACCAGTTCTGTCAGATTTCAGTTGCGCCGTGGGAGGAGGGCCTTAGGTATTTCAGTTCCCATTATTTCTGAGTTCCCTGATCAAGACTATGTATAAAATTATTTGTGTACTCCTAATGCTATTCGTGTGTGCGATTTCATTTTTTTAAACGGGCCGTTAACTTTCGCATACGTTTCTGTACAAAAATAATATTTTCCTCTATTCAGCAGGTCGCTAGTTTCTATTTTACAACTGTTTCTATTTGGCTGTTCTATTTTTGCGTCCAAAATTGCGTGTGCTCAAGAGGAATGTTTCTATTATGCAAAACCAATGCCGTATTTATAAACTCGAGAGAGAAAACCGCCTTTCTTGCTGCCGGACTCGTGTATATTTTACAAATTTATTCAACAGTATATTTTTATAATTACCGTGAATCAAATTTTGATTTGAGACTTGGATTTTTTGCGTGGATTTTATAATGACGCCTGTCATCCAATATATTTGACTTAAAAAATGTATCGTCATCATCAGCACCACAACCCACTGTGGGTCTTAGCCACATCCGGGAACGTTTCCTACCCTCTTTGAATGCCATATTCGAGGGCTCAATGTCAAACAACACTATCTACAAAAGTGCAACTTTACAGGAGAGCCAAAAATCTTTATTTTAGATTCTTGTAACTCAACAAGGGAAATGTTTATTTAAAACCTAATGTTCATATTTTATAATTTATTGTGTATTGTACATTTATCTTGCTTATGATGATGTTAAAATTTATAGGAATAGTTTTTAAGAAATATGAAAATAAGGGTAACTTATGTAGTTAACGTTTAACTTTACTGACGATTTAAGAAGAAATTAGAAAAGATTGACATAACGTTGTTTGACTATCATGTAGCCGAAAATTGTAAAACAACGTTATCTCAAAAAAAAAAAAAAACACTTTTTTGTAGATAACGTTGTCTGACTTTAAGCACTCGAATATAGCCTTACCCTTATTTCACACTATACGGGTTTAACCGTAACCGTTTTTCCGTCACAAGCTCAGTTTATGGTTGAGTGTTGTGCTGACCATGCGATTTAAAACCGTCTAATGTGAAAGAATGCATTAGGTCACGTACACTACTGCACTGAGTCATTGGGAGCCGTCCGGGCGCCGTGAATACAGTGTCAATGGACGGCTGTTATGCCGGGTCCACACTGGCAACATGTCGCCGGCAACTTCGTTAAAGTTTACGATAATTATCATACTTATATTACATTGTTACACACATATTATTGTTACACACAACGGAGATGGATCACGTATAGCGGTTATAGGTTTTGATCCCGTATTTTTGTATAGCGCAGGGGTGGGCAAACTTTTTGGATGGAGGGCCAAATTCAAGAATTCAAAATGAGCGGCGGGCCGCAAGTAAAATACCATTTTTAGATATAAGTACACTGTTTATTATCACGAAAAATAAACATTACAAAAAATGAATGAGAAGAATGAAACTGTTGTACTTTTTTTTAAATTTTTTTTAAAATTCAGGTGTTAATTTTGTAGTTGGTATTCTCAAAACTGCTTGTATGTGGGCATCGGATATATTTGATCGTAAAGAATTTTTATTGAGGTTCATGATCGAAAATGTTTGTTCACATATAGGTATAGGTTGATCCAAAAATAACGAACATTTTTCTTGCATAATCTTTAACTTGGTCGAATATGTCTGAATTAAGGCCATTGTAAAATTTGGAGATTTCTTCACGACGATGCAATTCTCTTAAATCAGTGTCACACTGCAGATCAATAATCTCAAGTTGTAGCTCTGTCGGTACACTATCAATATCTATTGAAAATGGATCGCGTACTATTGCTAAACAAATTTTAATCTATTGTCGATATTTTTTAAAAAAATATATAAAAGTTATTCGTAATCAGAAGTACAATTAATGATGGCGGGTGTGGCACCCCCGTATGGGCCCCATTTGGGGATGTCTCTGTGTATCTGGAGAGGCCCGAATCGGTATCAAACCCAACAAATAGTAAAGCGCTGATTACGAAAATAAATAAAAATAACAGAGCCGAGCCGGCAATGCCGTAGAGTAGATTATAAACGTTGAAGATTTGCAACGTCGTTTTTTTTCGACGACGGATTTCGTTGGAAAAAGACACAAGATGGCGCGCAGAACGCTGCAAGCAGCTAAATCGCGAACACGTACATTTCGTCCTTCGTAGAATTAAATTATTAAAAATGTAACTATTATATAATATTAACGTAAATATACCTTGCCGTTTCCAAAACAATTCCGGTGTGTTATTTGTTCATCTCCAAATCCTAAAATCCAGACAACAAAATAAAAGTGACAGTTTGTTTCTCACTTACCAAAATAGAGGGAAGTGATACGGGCCGCAAAAAAATACCCGGCGGGCCACATGCGGCCCCCGGGCCGCAGTTTGCTCCCCCCTGGTATAGCGCCTGTTAATAGATTTGTAGTATGTATAAATATTAAATGTATATTTTCTAGTATACATTCGAGTTTGATTGCCTAAATTTATTGAAAAGGAATTTAAATTAGAAGTCATATCGTCACCTTTTTGAGAAATTTGTGAATGAATTTGAGTGGTCAGTCACTCTGGACAGAAGGGTAATTTAACACTACCCTGCTCAGCATGCGATGTTTATTTTTAAGCATTAAGTAAATTATTAGAAACACTTGTAGGAAAGGGTGTGCCACCCCAGGGGTTAAATGAAGAAATGAATGGCGTGCGGTTCATAAATGCTGAGGATTTACCGCATTATTAAATTATATTCTGATATATCAATAAGACCAAAAACCATGAAATAAATAACATAGTTTTATTATAATACTGTTATATTATAACATATTAATGTTTTTTTTTACTGTTGGTAGATATTATTTTTATTTGCGTTGTTACAACGAAACAGCCGGCCATCCAGCTCACAATTCCGTCTGAGATGCTTGCAATAAAACGTATCTCTCCATATCAAACGTTTTATGTATCATGATCATGCTGGCGAGCGATTAATATAAGTGAAAGAATTTATGCGCATCCATCCTTGTTCTGCACGTACCATAATATTCATTTGATCATCTAATAATACTTATAATATTAAAATTTAAAGAATAATTTTATTCAAAATCAGAATAATTTGTGTGATTAAAAATGAAAATAGTTTTTGTATCTAACTAATATGTCTAGTTCATGACAAATTTAATGTACTTATGTTATATTTGAATGGGTGAGTAGCTAGTAAATGGCAGTTTTGATCGATAAAAACACTTATGTATAATGGACAACGTGCCTGATTTCAAAAATCACCGCACGCCACTTAAGATAATTCTAATCTATTTGATTATGCAAGTCCTCGACAAAAGTGCATGTTAAGTACTATGGCATGCATGCAACCCTGCGTTAAACCTCCATCAAAAGAAAATCGTTTCAAATTGTCGGTGACATTTCAATGGTCGATGAGTACCTTTTTTTTTTGATTACTTGCCGTGTTTAACGGTAAACGGTTGTTTTCAATAATAATACTTAAAATCAAATTTGTAAGTAAATTTCACCTTCCGCAAATACGTAGGATATACTCGTTCGTATAATGTCATGCACAGAACGCGACACGTGAACTAGTACCTATTGCCCCTGACACGATTTTGGTAGAGACAATATTGCTTATATTATGGGTTTGAATGATTGGAAAGTAGAATAGTAGATTTTATCTATTCTCGTTTGGTTGATACATATCGGCGGCGAAGACTGTCTGTTGGTCTTTTAAATGAATTTAACAGTGATCGGTGTTTTATATCTACGCGTAGTTAACGCCAGGTATCTACCTAAATCATGTCAGTGGCAAATTATTCTGTCATATTCGCAACTCGAAAATATCTTTTTTTTTACCATATCTGCTTCTAAGTTGGATCATACGGCGTCTTCTTGCATCATCCCAAGTTATGCCAGTATTCCGTAGTTCCGCCGTAGATACTCTCTAGATAGCTTTTAGCGGCCTTCCAGGACACCGGAATCCTGTCAGCTTGAAAAACAGACAAGCCAGATTTTCCTCTTGAGACATCCGCAGCACGTAGCCGACCCAGGTCCAACTTCGTCTCTTCATGCCAATATACACCCGATCCTCCTTTTGCACGGCTTTTTTTTTTGCATGGTTTCGAAATAACAAGGTTTAAAAAAGTACTGATTATTTTTTATTTACACTGATTTTTTTGCTTTAACACGGTTTATAAAAACTAAAAAGAATAAAACTACCTAAGTATACTATTATATAGTATGTTTATCAAAAAAATGTATAACAATAAACCACACACCACTGGTGAATACATAATAATATATTGTCACCCGATGCCGCCCAGACATACGTACATACATACACGGCGCCACTATTCAGTCACTTAGGGCTCGATACGAGAGACGCACCGCGTGCTTCATCCTCGGCTAAATCATATTTTTATTTCTCTATGCTAAATTTAATTTAAATCGAAAACTATGTATTTTTATGTATATGTACATATTTTTATGTATAAATAATAAATAAATTCGATTTATTTTTAAGTTCAAGAATTTCGTATTTTGAGTTGATTTTAAGTAATGGAACCTATCTACTATTTTTGTATGGGCACCTTATCTTTTTTTTACACGGTTTTGTTTTGCACGGTATTCTTTGGAACGTATCACCCGTGCAAAAAGAGGATCGGGTGTACATACCTAACTCAAATATCGCAGAATTAACATAAAAACTTGGTCCCAAAACTATTACAATGGACAAACAAACGAAAAGATGAATACCTAGACATATTGTACTGACTGTCTTCAACAGAAACTACGCAACACTACGAAACACTTTATCTAATAACTATACTTAACTTGCATTTATATTATTTAACGTGACCATTTTTATATTTTCTCTTTCTGCATAAATCTCTTTGTATATATTGTACTTATTTGTGCATAACTAAATAGTTTACATGTATACGTAGGTATACTATATGTATTATAGTATACACGGTAAATGCGAAGTGCTTTTAAAGATATTTGAAGTACCCTTTACTTTATGCTCACGCAATGTGATGGCACTACAAAGCTCTTTAGCAAACTACTACTTTGGTGTCTGTTGCAATAATTGCATAGCGTAAAAGTTCCCCGATTTGTTGACTCGAAACTTTTAAAGAGTGAGTAGTTGCAAATAAGTTTAATGCTATTTTAGTTTAAGTATATGTATACAATCTATAGGGGAAGAGCTACAATTATTGGCCAGTTAAGGATTTTTTCAACTTTGTTAATTTTTTGTGGACACATTTCATTAGGAAGGTAAAATAAAAAAATATAATTTGTTAAATTGTTTATTTGTTTATTATAATCAATTATCAGAACATTTAAAAAAATATATTTTTCATCATAAAAAAAATAATCAAAAAAAAGGCAGAAATCTACAATTATTGGCCACTTTTATCAATTATTGGCCACCAAAAGATGCAATTATTGGCCACCCCAAAATTGCTCTAATAACATTATTTAAACGAAAATTAAAAAACAGTTTATGTAATATTATGATCACACATCATTATTAAGTGTTCAATCAAGTAGTTAATGCAACTTTATCGTCATTTTAGTAGACATACGTAACATATTATTTAAAAATACAAAGATCACATTGAGTTACAGTGAGAGAGGTATATTTAATTAAATACGTAGAGATTGTTGGAAATTGATTTTAAAAATTCAAAAGAAAACGTATACCTACCTTGTAGAAGTTAACAAATATCTTGACGTAGCATAGAGGATAAATGAGAATCATTGAAGTTTTCCCACAGTAAGAACAGCATACAAAACTTTTCAGTAGAGGATTTTTGCGGAAGGAATTTTAGTTTTGAATTTTAGCGTGTTTCTTGTTACTGAACGTAAAGACTCTTCACTATGGTTTTTCATATACTCTATTGCTTCTTTTATTCTTCCGTTCTTGACTATATTTCATTCGTTTATTTTGATGCATTTTTATTCTGGAACAATCAACAAAAAAGTTTCTAATATCGGCCATCAAAACTACAATTATGGGCCAGGTGGCCAACATTTATCTACGAATGTCGGAGAAATATAATAAAAACAAAGATAATTAATAATACTGTTAAAACACTATTCGACTAATAAAAATAAATGTAATACTTTATTAATTAGTCACATATTCCATTATTAGCCAGGCCGGCCGATAAAGGAAAATCGACGTATTTTGGAATCAGTTATTGGCCACCATCATAATATACCTACCCACCTATTTTTTCCAAAATATATGTCTAATGATGTATACATAAATTAAATACATAGATACTTTTGTCAATTGGATTAGCATTTTGTATAATATTAAATGTTTAACATACCTTTTAACAGATGTCATGTCCTTGTACAATTTACAACAAATCTCACTTATTTCACGGTTTCGCTCGAACTGTCAGATAAAAATGCGATTTTGAGGTTTTTTTGTAATGCTAAAGGTAACAGTTACCTGTTTTACCAACGGAGGAACAATTGACGAGATTTCTTAATAAGTTAACAGACGGCAATGTTCATTTAATATCTTAAAAAACTAGATTTTATCTGCAAGTGGCCAATAATTGAAACTGGCCCATAATAGTAGCTCTTACCCTAATTATTTTAATGGTATAATCTATTGTGTATTTAATTTATTAAGTTCGTTTTAGTTAGCGTCGTATTTTTATTTGATCAGCCAGCCAGTTCATTAATATGTAGGTAACTAAACCATTATTTCTGCTCAAACGCATAAAATATTGAATTGACCTTTATATCCAACGGAAGTAATTTTTTTTTTGTACCTATAATCGGAATCGTTTACCGAAGTAATAAAATAAATACACAAATCACAAATGTGTTCGTTGTTTTATTTTATTAATCCATTTTTTCTTTCTTTCTTTCAGGTAAGCATCTTTGATCAAATTAGGACCATGACGTCCCAGTCAAGCAAAGCATAAGGTATTCAAACTACAATAATTATAAACTAACCTGTTACATTACAATATCTCCTCATTCTACGAAGTCTAACGATTTAAACTTTTAAAGATACTATATTATTAAAGCTATACTTCAGCTGAGGCACGGTCTAAAACGATCGTGACTACGCAACGCACAGATTGTGCAAACGACGCGTGACGGACAAACGTAATTTGTCATAAAAAATCAACATGCATCCATTTAATATTATGTTTATTGTTATATTCATTGACATGTTTTGTTTTTCGAGTAAATACGCAACATTTTTTAGTCATCTTTACACGATTTAAGACGTCATCACAAAACAAATTGACGTGCGAAAAGGAGACTATCGCTCTCCGACTGGCAACGCATGCAAAATTACGTCCCACCTATAGCTGAAAATTATTTGCCGTTTCACTGAAGTATGCTCTTAAAGTATTTCTGAAACAGCGTCAATTTGAATTTAAATTCATCTTTACGCAAGTGCAATTTAAAGCATTTTGATTGAACATTACTCTTCCAGTTGGCTTCACAAGTGAATAGTGAGAAGCAACGACCAATGCACCATATTTAACAATGTCGTCACCATGGCCCCCACATCCTGAAGCGGGTCGTCATGTCACGAAGCTTGGCGGGCTTCCTACCTATCGCTAAGGTTAAGGGCAGTCTGATGTCTTTCACTTGTATTCTTTAAATGCTATTTCGCGGAACCAAATTAAGGCATTCCGTGTAAATTTAGCGATTTTTTCTATTTTTAAATAAATTCACTACTTATACATTATTCAGCCGTCGACACTCGGCATCATATTACGAAACACCGACAGCGATCCCTTTTGTGGTAGCAAAGTAACATGCGACCCTTCGCCATTTTTACTACTCAGCGAAAACACACTAAAATAATTGTAAAATAAAATTCTACACGTGAGTTATATAACACGACATTCCATTGCACAGCCACATATCTTCTAATACTAAAACTTTGTAAGTAAAATAGCGCCGCAGGCGACTTTTTTAATTTATTTTGTGTGTTTATCTCATTTAACTGTTCGACCCACCACGTCGCCCCCCTCGTGGGGGCCATGGTCGTCAGACACACATACAGAAGGTAGAATATGAGGTAGAAGGGTAGAATTATTATTCACTTTCAGTATTTACACCATTTCTCCTAGCTTTAAAATACTTGCAGTTAGGTATGTGAGAATTCCCAAGCGAAAATAATTCGGATAAAACTTCTAATCAATGATGTTGTATTACCGGATGAGTAGTTAGTTACCATACAAATGTCAATTTGAAACTGTACCTACCACAACAGAATATATTACGAATATCATCTTATAATATTTCCTTGTAGGTATAAATGCGTTAAGGGGGGACATGCTCGTCGAAGGTCAAAATTGAGTTTTTATTGTATTTTCAAACCATGATCCTGGACACTCCTTAAACGTTGTAGATAATCTATTTAAATAATTTTGAAGCCTTATTATCCTTTATAGTTATTTTAAACATTTGATGACTGCACAAAGTATTTTTGATACATAAAATAGTATTCTTTTAAACCTCTCGCTCTAATGTTTTAGAATATAGTCATATTTCGGTACATAACTGTGCAGTGGTGTTAAGATTTTTTACATTTATTAATTTTTAAACGCATTTATAAAACCATTAGTATAATTTATTACGAGATAATTTTTGTAAAATATTCACGATAAAAAAATATATTGATAATCTCTGTGATCCCAAATTTGACAAGAATTAGGCATTTTATTATTCAAAAAATCGGCAAGATTAACACATTTGAAGATGAATCTAAAGATACTTATTATAAGCTATGTCTTTGACCATTCAAGTGTGATAAAAATCTTATGAATAATGATTGCTTTATAATAATTATTGACCTAAGAATAAGGTAGTGTTTTTTTGAAATACGCCATTTCTTTTGTCATTCCCTAGTGGTTAAGCTACAACATACGGCCGTAGCCATAAAATGACAAACTATAATTAAAGTAGGGAGTAAAATTATGTTAACGCGCGTGTTTGAACATGTACCTAACCGAATTTTTTTTTATTTTTTTTTAAACGGTACATGTTCAAACACGCGCGTCAATATTATTTTACTCCCTACTTTAATTATAGTTTGTCAATTTATTGCTACGGCCGTATGATGTAGCCTAACCACTGGGGAATGACAAAAGAAATGGCGTATTTCAAAAAAACACTACCTTATTCTTAGGTCAATAATTATTATAAAGCAATCATTATTCATAAGATGTTTATCACACTTAAATGGTCAAAGACATAGCTTATAATAAATATCTTTAGAATTATCTTGAAATGTGTTAATCTTGCCGATTTTTTGAATAATAAAATGCCTAATTCTTGTCAAATTTGGGATCACAGAGATTATCAATATAATTTTTTATCGTGAATATTTTACAAAAATTATCTCGTAATAAATTATGCTAATGGTTTTATAAATGCGTTTAAAAATTAATAAATGTAAAAAATCTTAACACCACTGCACAGTTCTGTACCGAAATATGACTATATTCTAAAACATTAGAGCGAGAGGTTTAAAAGAATACTATTTTATGTAACAAAAATACTTTATGCAGTCATCAAATGTTTAAAATAATTATAAAGGATAATAAGGCTTCAAAATTATATAAATAGATCATCTACAACGTTTAAGGAGTGTCCAGGATCATGGTTTGAATATACAATAAAAACTCAATTTTGACCTTCGACGAGCATGTCCCCCCTTAAGACCGTTATCATGAGTTCCAGAATATCACCTGTATAATATGTTAGGGTTGTAAAACTGTGTTTCTAACAGTGTCCATACAGCCAAGAATAGGAGCTTAATGGAATTTCTTCTGAGCTGTATCATTCATAAACCATGTGCGTGCCCTGGGGCTCGATTTCCTAACTATTATCTCGTGTGACACCAGACGACATGACGTAATTGTGACGTCTGGTGCCACACGAGACGATAGTTAGGAAATCGGGCTGCTGTGCGCCGATTCTGTAGCGGGTCAGGGTGAAAGTAAGTACTATTGTACTTTGGCGAGTGTATTTTACAGGGAACTCAGAAATAATGGGAACTGAAATACACAACGGGTAAGGCGATAGCAGGTAACCGACTCGAGTAAGGATGAATCCGGGTTAAACTTACACACGTGTCTAGAATACGCTTAACGTCGAATACTGAAAACTGCTCTCGGCTTATGCATTTACGCTCATTTAATGTTGGTGTATTACACACACTATTGCACGTGCATAATGCGTGCTTCATTTTCGTAGGACACTCACACATTCAAAAGCCTGCTTCACCATGCGGCGTATTGAATATAGCCTATTGGTATTCTATTTATTATCTGTTCTGTGGTATTTTACAACGCTTTTATTAGCTCGTATTCTTATTTATCCGGTGGCTGTTTATCCAGTACAAATCTTGCAATCGATTTTTAACTAACTTCCCAACTAGCTAGACATTTGAAACTTTTAGAATATATCATAACACGATGCCAATGCATTCTTTTAATACTTTTAGCCATCTTTAAATAGCATTGAATTAAATTTTCAGTTAATTCTGTTTTGTATGAGAAGTTATTTCGCAAGAAATCCGTAATCCAATCCACTATTATTGGTTGCTAAGCGGGGGTGGTCCTAGCAACAAAATTATTAATATACACGTGCGTTAGTATGGAAATCAACATGACATGTCAGTATTCTATATTTGTTTGTTTGTTCATTTTTTATTTACTTCATATCAAGTACAAGTTTGAGCATATTGAGCATAATAATTGAACAGAAAATTTAAAAACGTTGTATCTAAAAAGTTCTTTTTATTTCGTAATTATTATTTCATGTTGTCGTTGGGTAAGTAAGTAGCTTAAAGTGCGGCCACACCGGCAACAAGTCGCGCGACAACTCGTTAAATTTTACGATAATTATCATAATTGCTTAAGAAATTTTACGATAATTATCATGCTTATCGTAAAATTTAACGAGTTGTCGCGCGACTTGTTTTCGGTGTGGCCGCACTTTAACAATCTACTTAAACTTTGCTTATACAATGTCGCATTTTTCATTGATTGGGCGGGCGTGCGGTGTGTTTGTATGATCATATCGAAGTTCAGTCAACTGATGTCATTAACATTTCAAGTTTATCCTGTTTTTCTAATACCTCAAACGTATTTTTTAATAAAAGTGTTGTATGGCTTACAACTGCGGATTATAATTTTATTTGTCTGTACATGTAGGTATTGTGGTTATTTAATTTGTTTATATATACTTACAGAAATGCATTATTTTAATATCTAATAATAAGCTGAAAACACCAAATTACGTATTAATATTATAATTAAAACGTTCAGAAATCCATTGTATGAAACTTATTATAATAATCATAGAAATTTTACAGTATCTAATCTGTCCAACTGAAGGTTGTACAGGTTTAGACAGATTTCATCTTTCAATCGACATAATGTAATATAAGGTTACTCCCGGATGATGTGATTGGCATCCAGTAATCCGTTTGCTTGTGTGAAATACAACGAGTACAGAGTCTATCTATGTATAGGTATAGACTACGGGCTCTCAACCTGCAACCCCAGCCACATTTATACATAAATGCATTTTTGATAGGGTGAACAAAACATATTCAAAACAATCATACAATACAATTTTACACGCTTTCTACGTTTCCCATGTGAATTATCAGGGCTTTGAACCGTCATTTTTTTCGTTTCAGTTTTCGTTCCGGTTCAAGTAATATATTTGTAAGTATATATATGTATATATATATATATATATATCGGTTCGGTTCTGGTATTTATTTATATTAAAAAATTATTTTCTACTACAATTTAGAACATTTTATGGTACTAGTATGATAGCCCGGTGCTACGCTACGAAACCAATGAGTTGCACCGCACGGCGGCGCCGTAGCCATATATTTTTTTAAATACGACAACTGAAGTGGGGCGTAAGATCATGTTAACGCGTGTCTTTGAACATGTACCTAACCGAAAAAAACGATTTTTTCCGATTCGGTTCCGGTTTTTTCCGGTTTTCGGTTCAGTTTGGTTCGAAGCCCTGAGAATTATCCGTTACATTTTAACATGAATTCGCATTAACATTCCATTTCTTAAAAGTTACTCACTGTTGTTTCACTTGGATTATAAAATGTTTGGAGTGTTATTGTTAATTCTAAAACATTGAATAGGTAATTCATATTCACATCTGTTTCGGGTCACATCCTCAAAACGATTTTTACTGCAGAACATATTTGATTATACATTACTCGATATTTTAGAATTGACTTTAAATTGGTTTTTAAACCAAACGCCAGTCCAATAATCATAAAGAAATGAAGATCTCCAATTATATTCAACTATAATATCTAATAATAATCAGAAATTAAAGATCTTGGCATATTTCGCCTTTCATTCTCTTGAAGCTCGTAGGTCAATTCTGCTCTTAAAGCATTTTTCCCTGCTCTTACGTGGTATCGTTTTCAATCCCGATATTCTAGAAAATTTGAATTTTTACGCACCCGTCAATTACATGCGTGGTCGCAGCCATGACCTATTTTGGGTGAAAGCTATTTCCTCATGTCAGGCTCACCAGGCACCAATAGCGAGGGCTGTGCGGCTGGTCAATGCACTCCCTAGAGATGTAGATATTTTTGGCGATCCATTATATATTCTGTTTTTTAAATTCTATTTTGTTTAATTTGTGTTTTTTTTTAATTATTGTTGTTTTTTTTATTTAATTTCTTTTGTGTAAAACTATTTTTGCTTTGTTTTTTATTCTCTAACTGATCACTTGTAATTTTTATTCTAAATGGCATGTTGTGAACGTCCCGAATTAATAATTTGTTATTTACTAAACGTATATTTTTCAAATAAATATATAATGGGTCATTATATTTACTGTCTCTATCTATTGTAAAATACCACACTGTTTCTAGTTTCTTGAAGATTATTTTTTTCCATGGGCGATCCACTTTTTTGTGGATAGGTATTTTACATTTTCATACCTATCGAAATCGTTTGTTCCAACTTTCAGCCTAATTTTCTGATTTTCAGTCGATGTGGTTAATCGAGTCTCGATTTCCGGCATCGGAGACCGTGACGATACGTCAACTCCATTAATAAAAGTAATTACGTACTTACACATAAAATACACATGGTAAAAAATCAGTTGACTATTTAGTAATTCGCGACCTCTTAAAAAACACACCTGGGCCGCCACCTGTATATTGAGAACCCGTGATAACACCGAAACGAATATAATTAAAACCATGTCCGATTTTAAGAAGATCATAGGGCACCCACAGAGTGTAGGTTTATTCGATGAGAAATGTATATTAGCCACTTACTCAACTCTCTATTTATTAGATCCATACACACATTGAAGAACAAAATGTGATTTTCCGGGATTTGAACCCGGGTCCCACGACATTATAGGCCGTCACGTTAGCCGCTCGGCCATCATGGGAGTAAATGCTAATATTATATTGCCCACGGTGTTTTTTTTTTGGTTAGTGTTTATATTAACGATTGCTTACATCAATCTCAAATTAGCATTGAAGGAGTATTATATAAATATTATTTATTTTCAATAAATTAGAACAGCTCGTTTGATATGCTATCGGCAGTTTTGCAATACCTGTTGAACGATATCTCAAATTTGGACAATCTTGTCTTAACAAATCTTGATCACCGATGTTGAGTTTACTAATATTACTTACTAAAATCGCAAAATAGTTTGCCCGTTCGATTTTGTTATTGAAGATACGAGTACACTAACCAGAGATTATTTATTAGAAATAAAGAGTATTAGGGCATTGTAGTTATTTTTTAATGCGCCATAATACATAGGTAATAAAATACAATATGAAATTATAAACAGTATGAAAGAAAGACTTAATTACTAATAACAAGCAATATAAAACACGAAAGAAGGAGAGGCAGAGAGTTTTTATCTCAATATTAGAATAATAATAATAAAGACAATTCCAAACAATTATAAATTTGACTTATTTTAAACGTCCACAAACATTATAAAGTTAGTCAAACATTATCAAGTAGGCTAATCGCATAGTATCACATCCGTCTTGCGACCGGGTTATCATGAAGATCGCAGAGGTACGACGGTACGAGTGATATTGGCGGGAATGACATTAATTATTGATACTTGACAGTATGAACGGATTGTAAATTAACCCACAAATAAGTGAAAAGAAATGCCTTAAAGGATATCAGTTATTAACACATTTTCAGCCGGCTGAGTCTCCGTACATGATAGATTAACTAAGGCAGTATATATATTATATTGTATATTGTATCGTGTATTACTATTGAATATCAAAATAATAATATGTATACTTATTGCGAATCATTTCAGTGTGTGAAATACCATGCAGCTATACTTGTATACAAATTGCATTAGTCGTTTAGAACAGTGCTCCGCAACCGTTGTGACGAGACGATGCTAGGTGTGCCGCGGAGCATTGCTTAAAAAAAAAAACACAAATAGTTTTGTATATTTTACAATACTGAACTTGGCTGGTACATTTGAGCACCTGCATGAACTTAATAAAATAATGCAAGGTCAGAATGAAAATATATTTACGTGGTCTGATAAATTAGAAGGATCTCTACAAATGTACCAAAGGACCTACCAGACCACCAATGAAAACAAGCAATTGATTTTGGATCCTTTTCAAAAACATTTAACTTTGCTTCAAAAGAAATTTCATCATTACTTTCATACAATCAATACGACTGGATTCGAAACCCTTTCACAAGATCCCTTTTCGTGGAATACAATTTATTATTATTGTGTCAATACTCGACAAATAATTATTGTTAACCCGACAACTAACCATAATTCAAGTAGATGTATTAATAAATACGAAAAATTGCTAAACATAGAATCAATACGATTAATTTTACCTCGTACACCATTTGTAAAACGCTATTTTAAAGTATCACACTGTCTTTAACCTTAGCGATAGGTAGGGGGGGGGCGAAGATTCTGGCCTGGGGTCCATGTGGTGTGTAAATTGTTTTACGTGTGGTGTGCCGCGGAAATCTGGGAAGACCTTTAGTGTGCCGTGTGTGAGAAAAGGTTTCGGAGCACTGGTTTAGAATATAAACACCTACGAGTATCTCCTATACACACTGATCTTGATCTATAATCCCACCGTCGTAAAAGTCCTGCAATTTTGTATGGATGTATATATATATATATATTGTTTATTATATTAATATGTAATGGTTTATTATACACAATCAATAAGTCAGCTAGGCCTCGTAATCCGATACAATACATAAAAATAATAGCTTCCCATATTTCTCTATCGAGGCGCGCCCACCTTTCCATTTGACAGGTCATCTCTCCCGCATGAGTAATGTATTGGTATTTCGTTACTAACAAGATAATCATGTACCCGGTCAAATTGAAATGTATGCGAAAGGACATACAAAGAATAAGGATTGTGTAGTTTTATATTAAATATAGTTAAGGGGGAAGGTGTTCCATGTCAGCTATTTTCTGGTATTTTCAGAGGTTAAGCCTGAATAGTACGTAAGATTTGTAGAAAAACTATTTATATCATTATGAAGCTTATTCATCGTCAAATATTTATGTAAAACATTTGATAACTACATAAAGTATTTTTATGACGTAAAATAATATTCTTTGAAACCGTGAAACGTGATAATTGAGAACGAAGCCATATTTTTGTGACATTAATAGGCTGTGATGATGACAAATTTTTCCCTTAATTATTATCTCAAACGATTTATTATAGATAGTTGTAATGTTATAAAACATAATGTAGTAAAATATATTCAGTATAATTATAATATTTGCAGTTTCTATTGGTTCTAAATCTAATGGAAGCGAGTGGACATTTTGTTATTTAAATATGCTACAATTATAGACATACGAAATAATATAAAGCTACGTATCAGAAGGTTTATCATTAATCATTGAATAAATGATGAAATATCTTGTTAGTTATAAATTTATAATACTAAATAGAGACCTTTTTAAAACAACTGTTTCCACGAAATATTCGACCATCTTGATATCCGCCAGACCCACCTGCGAATTGGTGTATGATGTATGGAATCTTTAGCTGGTATTATTTTAACTTTATATGACCAAAAAAATACGCCAACACACAAGTATTGTACAAAAATATGTTTATAAAAGTGAATGCTACAAATTGAACACAAAAATAGGCGAAACAAACACAAATTCGAACATATTATTCAAAAGGAAAACATATTTTGACATTTGAGGACAAAACAAAAAAAAATCTGAAGAAATTTGTATTTGCGTCAATTCTACGTTATGTCATACTAAATCATACATTATAATTTTTAACACTGTTGCAATCTATTTTGCCTAATATTGCAACATAGCAATCAGTTTTCTGTCCCTTTCTATAACTATCTCCCTCTACATTCAAAATAATTATGATTGTAGTAGGTATGTATTTTATAAATTGTGATAGATTTTATTTTATTTCAGTGACATATATCGGGTCGTCCAGTATTGCCATATCTACTAAAATATTATTGAATTGATATTTTAGTAAATAAGAGAATGAAGTTTTTCACCATTTGTATCTACTATTAGTTTTACTATTTTTATTTAATAAATAATACTTATGAGGTTTTACGAATTTCACATTTGTTATTAAACATACTTACATAATTTAGAACACCCCAAACACATCGCGAAGTAAAAATATCTATATTTTTTACTTAGCCAAAATTATGAATCAACATAGGTTAGGTACCTACTGATGTTTATATTACAGAAAATTTAACTTTTACTAAATTATGAATTTGCGAGATTATAATAATACAGATGATTTTAAAGAATACTTTCATCAAATAACATAATAATGGATGCCTGTACTTACATAATATTTTCCAATGTAATTTTTTTTTAAAAAACTAACTTTAATTTCGAAAGTTTAGCCTGGCAATACTATGAACGTCATTTATTTCAGCGGGAATGCGAAATTTTCATCCTCGGTTTTTGACATAGGTACCTAACAATATTATCACAATTATTTATATCGATTGTACTTACAAAAAATGCCACGAACTCACTATCCGATGGCTGGAAGTTCCAAAAAAAGACGTAGGAGAAAAGATGGAAATATTAATACATTAAAAACACAAAGGTTTGAAATTATTATTTTATAATTTGACATAATTATACATAGTTGAAAAAACCACATTTCACAGAAAATTTTGGTTCACAATATTTATTTATCTTGCAAAAGGAAGTTTTGCGTATTACTTATTAATACACACAATTAAGTATAATGATCATTTGTACTTATATTATTTTTATATTATGTTTGTGCCATGTCTTATTCGAAATTAGTGTGTCTGTGACAAAAATTATAATCTGGTACAATAATTAATAGCAGCTATACATTTTGTTTTCTGTTAACTATCTACTAAACTAATATTTTTGAATGTATTATAGTATTGATATATTGCCGAAGACTATGCCTGAGCATGGAAATCCTCAAAGCATACTACCTGAACCAGAATTTCATCCCACATTTGAACACGAACACGAAGAATTTATTATAGAAAATGAAATTGAAGATTCAAGCCCTAAATTCCGTGTAGAAGGCCGTAGAATTATAGACTTTTCATATTTTTTCCAACAACTTCAATTAATTAGCCACCATGATTCTCCATTTAATTGTAATTTATCACATTTAGAAATTTTTGGGGAAAATCGGGATAACTTTAGTAGTACATTTTTTATTCAATGTAAACTTTGTGGTAAAAAATTAAAATTATATACCACTGAAATGAACAAAAACAAAATGAATCTGTGTGACGCATTTGTATCCAGTATAATCAGTATCGGCAGTGGATTTTCAAATCTGGAAGACATGTGTTCAGCAATTGACGTACCATCGATTACAGCAAGAACATACAGAAAGAGTCAACAGAAGGTGTACGAGTGGTTTGAAGAAACCAAAAATAAGAGTATGGAAAACGCTGCGAAAGAAGAGCGACAACTTGCAATCGAAAATGGTGACGTCGATTCTTCTGGTATTCCCATGATATCAGTTGTTGCAGACGGCTGTTGGTCGAAACGTTCATACAGATGCAATTATTCCGCAGCATCTGGCGCTGCCACGATCATTGGTCAAAGAACCGGAAAGATTTTGTACATGTCAGTGAAAAATAAATATTGCGATTTGTGCGCCAAAGCTAAAAATAAAAATATCCCTGCTCAACAACATAAATGCTTTTTAAATTATACCGGTCCGTCAGGTGGAATGGAATCTACAGCAATATTAGAAGGCTTTAAAGAATCTATTAATACACATGGATTGATTTATTCAAAATTGATTGCTGATGGAGATTCCAGCACATACAAAAAAATTCTTGATTGTCACCCTTATCCGAATGTAACTGTCGAGAAAGTTGAATGTAAAAACCATTTAATTAGAAATTATTGTGGCAAAATAGAGGCATTAACCAAAGACACAAGATATCCCTTGAATGTAAGAAAAATCATTGCGTCAAGAAAAAGACGTCTGCGGAAAGCCGTCATAGGTGCAATCAAGTATAGAAAACTACAAGATAGTACTTTCGAAGAAAAGGTTATCGCTCTGAAAAAAGATTTATTTAATGGACCGCACCATGTTTTTGGAGACCATACTTCTTGTCTACCATATTTTTGTACAAATGAACCAAATACAGAGGACATGCTTGATGTAAATTATGTACCAGCATTAAAAGAATGCAGTCTATTTTCTCAATTAATGATATATAATTCTCGTTTGGTGCTAAATTCAAAAAGTTTAATTTATAATTTTTCTACTAATATTTCAGAATCTTTTAATAACATGATTGCAAAATTTGTAGGCGGCAAGAGAATTAACTACTCTCAAAGACAATCGTACATGGGACGATGTGCAGCGGCGGTAATCGCATTTAATACAAATAAGTTACATTGCACAATTCAAAAACAAGTTTATAAAAATAGCCCAAAAGCCTTCATAAATCGCTTAGAATCAAGAAGGTTGAAAATAAATAAAAAAAAAATAGGAAAATCTTGGCGAAAACCAATACATACTGTTCCTTTATCTAATCCAGATTATGGAGAGAGTTGCCAAAAACCTGATATGGACAAAAATCAATATCAATTGTTAAAAGAAACTTTTTTGAAAAAACTCAAACTGACAAACTATGAGAGGAGGGATATAGAAAGACGCACCGTATTACAATCTGAATGTGCAGAATGGCTAGAAAGGCGACGAAACCTTCTTACTGCCTGTTTTTGGTAAGGTGTGTAAGCGGCGAGAAAATACAAAATTTGGGCCTTTGGTAAAACGTTTATTATATAGCCAATCATTAGCCAACGTGAAAGCGGTAAAATATGGTAAAGAAAATGAATCAATAGCTTTACAACAGCTTAGTGTACAAGAACGGATTAAGATTGAGAGATGTGGATTGTTTATCGATGATGTGTATGATTTTATCGGTGCAACGCCAGATGGCATCAGCGATGATGATACAATTATTGAAATAAAATGTCCTTTCTCAGCTGCTGGAATAAGTGCAGATGAAGCTATTGTACAGAAAAAAATTAAATTTTGGAAAGTAGATAAAGACAGAAATATGGTAATAGATAAAAATCACGATTGGTACTTCCAGATTCAGGGGCAGCTTCATATTACTAAGAAAGATGTCTGTTTATTTGGAGTTTGGACGGGACATAATTTTCCTGTTAAAATAGAATTAATCAAAAAAGACGAGACATTTTGGATTGAAAAGATTGAAAAAAAGATATATCACTTTTATATGAATTGTCTACTGCCAGAAATAGTAGATCCCAGAACCAGTAGATCTATGAATATTAGAGAACCAGAAAGGCTGAATTTCTAAATTTTTATTTTAAATTTTATTATGCTTAATATATTTTCAACAAGTCTATATTACATCACTATTTTATAGTTCATCAAGATATATCTAATTTACTAATATAGTTTACTGTTACGAGACACCCAGAACGAGTGTAATTTTATGAAATTAAAAATAATATGTATACTTACATCTAAATAATGATACCTGCAGATCTTGCTGGCGATTCCACTGTGCCATATTTTGTATAAGCATTCGTCTCTGCAGCCGTGAGTTTTGGTTCCGTGTAAAAAGTACATTTTGTTCTCAAGGTCAAAAACCAAATTGGTTGTGCCAATGGCTTATAACCATTCCTCATAAATGATTATAACTGATATCACCTCATAACTGATCAGTGCCACGCACGAGTTAACTCGCGGGATCTTTTAAACGTCATAACTTCTGAATGAACTGTTTGTGTATATTTTCTTAACAATATTTATTATTTTAGTGTGAAAATATTCACGTTAAACATGTTGATTTGGTAAATTTTCACAAATATTTATCATTCTATTCTTATTTCATATTTTTAAGGGATTCATTTTATTCCAAAAATAACTGACCTACAAGTACCCACCTGGTAAAAATTGAATTTGGATTGGATGGAATTTCCTAGTAGATTTTCCAACTAAACAACATGACGCTTTCTATATATTATTTACTGTTAGTTTTGAAATTATTGTATTTGAAATAAATAATGTATCAATAATACACATAGAAATCAATAGATATATAAAATAGATATCACAGTTTAAAAATCAGAAAGATCAATGCATATTACCATTGTTTATGTTACAATATAAAACAACATTTATCATTGAACGTAGGTACCAAGAAAAATAGACTTCATTAAAATGTGTCAATATAGTATATACCCGATATAATTATATAAATTATTATATTGTTAATTACTCTGTGGGGTCCATATATACTGCTTCAATTGTAATTTAATTTTACAGTATAATTATTTATGTTAAGTACTTGATTTACTTATTATATGTACAAATGTAATATACTTACCTACTTATTAGGATATATCTTGGTGAATTTTAAAATAAGAGGAAATTAAATGGAGGTCATCGTGTCTAACTAGATGTCTAACTAGACGTTGTTAAGTCTTATATAAATATTTATACATTATTAAATTGTTTTTCTGTTTTTTATTGATGTAAAGACATGGCATGTATTCAAAGTAATAACAAATTAGCTGTGTACTATTTATTTAACTTATATTAAAACCCCAAGATTGATTTCGTCTTACGACATATTTTATTCTTCTAAGTTTTACTATGACATTGTAATATGAACCATGGATATAGTATAGTACTTAAAAAAATCAAAACTGGTAATATATTATTTCAATATTTAATTGTCAATTTTCATTTGAAGTCAGCATTTAATTACTGGTATAACACATAATTATTAACTGATATCTACAACTTCAGATGGACAAATTAATTGATATATCATATTATCAGTTTTCATTTCCTTTCAACAATGTATTCATTCTAGCAGCTATTTTAAATATCTTACTAGTTTTTATGTCATGGCACCTTACAAAGGCTCCGAGCAACCGTATACTGAGCTTCGAGAACAGATGTTTACGACGGATACTGGGTGTGCGGTAATTTTAGAAGTAACGGGAGATAAAAGAACGCACCAAATAGCCTCGCATCACGTTGAGAGTGAATACGCAACTTTGTACCTGGCCCGGCCACGTGCTGCGAGTGCCTGAAGAGAATCCCAATCTGGTTTGCCTGTTCTTCAAGCCAACCGGATTCCGGCGTCCTGGATGGCCGCTAAATACTATCTATATAGCATATCTGGCGGAGTTACGGGCTGCTAGTATGACCTGGAACGATGCAAAAAAACTAGAGTGACAGAGATTCTTGGAGGCGCCGCATTGTATCCATATGCTGCAACTAAGATGCAAATATAGCCGAAGAGAAGAATTAATATACAGCATCTAGAAAACTTAAAGTCTTTGAAATGGTGTTAGAAAGACAATGTTTCTAATATCAAAGTGATATTGAGGATGAAAAAGAAAAGACTTGGAGAGTAAGCTCTACCAAATGACATACCTGATATGATACAAGTAACTGATATGCAAAATTATATTATATTTTATAATATTATGAATTAATTTAGCAACTTTTATATCATTATCGATAATAAATTTAGTGCAAAAATGTAATTATAAAATTGTTTTATTTTTTAAATATGTATGCGAGATAGATATAGCTATAGGTTACAAACATTAGTCACTTTATATTTACCTTTTGTAATTGTACTATTAAATCTATAAAATGGGTATATATGCTTGATGGTCTACGTCATAAATAATATTATATGAATCACGCCATGTTCGAATCCTACGCCGAAAGTCGGATTTATTTCATTATTAATTAAAAGATTTATTTCATTCCATCTTATTCATATGAAACCGTCGACAAGCAAAGATCTCGGTAGACATTTTCTCCATCTGCAAAAAACATAATATGAACTGTTAATAGTGTGATTTTTAATCTTTTATAGTGTGCGACTGTTTGAAGAATGGTAATTAAAACGGATTAGTGATAATACAAAGCATCAAAAAAGATTGATTAACTAAAATAAAGTAATCAGGTAGGTAACATGTTTAATAACAACTAGAACGCCTTAGATTATATCAAACAAATAAATATGAAATCACAGGCATTCTCGCAATAACCTCCAAACTAACCACGCAACTAACCTCAAAAAAAGTAGTCGGAATTATGAAACATTGAAAGTATGTGTAGACTAAGAAAACAATAAATTAACACTTGAATAATATATGCAAAACACACAGAATACTACTACAGTAATAAATAACATAATATTGTACTTACAGATAGTGTTTCTTATTCCTGATATAAAACACAAATCCTACGTTAGGTATCTTGCAATTTGCTATCAACATAATCTGACAGCAGAGAGTTTTTTCTATTAGTCTATGGCCAAAAATACGGATTTACTTGGCCGGCTAAAAAAAAGATTTTAATATAGCAAGAACATTTTGAATATGCGACAAATAAATAAAAGTATATATAATATAGTTGTTAAAAAAATCTGTGTACATTATAAAATATATTTAATATTATAAATACATATATTTTTTAAATTCATGTTATAATTTGTAAACGACGAAGCACGTCAGCTAATACGCATAGTAAATGTTTAAACTTTGGTAATCAAATTCGAATGTGACAGAAAGAGAAAGAAAAACTTTTTAATCATATTAGCATGCGTAAAAGAGATGTAACATAATATCACTTTCACTTTAAAAATCATACCTAGTATTCAATGTCATAGTTCAACTTTAAATGAAAAAACAGAAACTCTAGGTAAGCATGTGTGCCCTTAAAAATGACTTGCACCTCAATTCCTTTTTTCAGATGTCTAAAATTACTAGCTGCCAATAAATATACAACCTGATCAGGTATTGATTAATCAAAGTTGAAGAGTCAAATTGAAAAATTAATCACTGTTATTTTGTAGTCTATCCTGCTTTCACATCATTAATACAATAATCTTAAAACCAAACGATTTGTCGTGTGTATACGTAAAAACCGCTTTGGAAATTAATTCAGCGTATTTAAATCAAATATGCAAAAAATACTGCATCATCTATTCTATTTCCGTTCTAATTTTTGTTTTATCCACCGCCGCAATTAGTTAATTGGTAGTAATTAATGTACGAATTGGTGTAATTACGGCGAATAAGTTCGCTTTCGGCAGTTAACAGAATAATAAACCGAAACCGGTTAACCGAACGTTTTTTAAATAACCGAAAATCGGGTAATTTTATTCGGCAACCGGTCAAAATCTCAGGTATTTAAATGAAAGAGACAATTAAATATACTATAATAGCTTGGCAACAAATAAATTTGGTAGCAAAATTAATTGTCACTATACATAATATATTTGTGCTTATTTATTATGCATGCCAATATACTAGGTCATTTATTTTTCATATTGTCCTTGCAGAGTAGTTAAATTTCCGACAATGTAATAAATAATTTAACGACTGTCTCTTTTGCTGTATAAAATGCACTATACAAATAAGGACTCATTTAGACATGACAAATAATGTTTTTTAAAGCGCACGTTTTGAACCGTTTAACCGGTCCTGATTCCTAAATAAACCGAAAACCGGGTAGTATTTTTACCCCGGTTAATTGGATGCCCTAATTGTATGCAAAATCAAGATAAACTCAATTCAAGTCATAAATTGTGTTATCGCGGAGTTTCTTCAATATAAACTATATAATAGTGTAATATGTCGTAATGGGTCATTTGAAATGCAGGCAGGTCATGCAATTTTTTTTTAATATTCTCTCACCTTGCGTGATGTTTATGGTAAACATATTAAGTGAGCGGTTGGGGGAGTTCGTCACGAAGTCACCGTGCGTGCTCCCCGTCGAGTTATTTTATTTTTTAAGATTATTTCTTGTATGTAACTAACTCTCATCCATTGGACATTTTGCAATATTCTAATCAGGCGTAGAGAAAATAACGTTAATGCACTTTGTGCGACGGGTGGAGCAATTCATTTATTTATTTATGTTAGTAAATTAATGTTTATCTTATCTGTCTATACCAGTGATGCACAAACCGCGGCCCAAAATAGCATTTGTTGCGGCCCATAATAACACGTACCTAGTTTATCACGAAATTTTCATCGAATACGATAAAATTCTATTTTCCTATATGTATACCAAGTCATATTGTGCAAATACGTATTAAGTATGTACGTAATGCAGAATGGAAAGTAATTGGAGTAGGTAGTTGATATTATGTAGGTAACTATTAAATTAAAAATAATAAAATGTATGCCTCGTCTAGTATATAATATACCATTTTTTTTCAATACTTTTACCCCGTGAAAAAGTAGAAAATGGATAAATTGGCCCTTTTTTCAAATAGGTTGTGTACCACTGTCTATACTCCAAAGTTTATAATTTATAATAATTATTACATTGATGGCACAAATTTAGTTGAGTTTCACATCGATATCTAGAAAATAACTATGTACAGTAAAAACAAAACAATGATTCAGTTGGTCGATGGTGTGCGTGCGGATGTCGGAGCCCTACTAATGGTACTAATTACCTGGCAGCCGATGTGCCCGTAGCGCTGACTACGGTACACGTATTCGTACCCATACAGTCCACGAACCGAATCATTGTTTTGTTTTTACTGTAACTGATAGTCAGATAGCAGGAGTGGACTGGTGGGGGAAAATGAGGGAAGAGGGGCGTGCGTCTGGATGCAATAATCCAATAAACAATCAATTTGGAAAGAAATCAAATCGAATCAGTCCATTTCTTCATTCTGTATGTCTGTCTATTTTATATATATTTTTTTCGTTAGTTTTATTATATTAGTATGCTTGGCGTCAATTTATTATTTCCGTAAGAACCATGAGTTATATCAGTTATAATTAGGCTTAGGATTCTTAGGTATTTAAATATTTTTTTTGAGCGGTCCCACAACAAAATATCAAAAATATCCATCCGTTTCAGACAATTTTGAAACATTTAAGCCCTATTTGTTAGCACCTATTTTTAAATATTTTTGGATAATTACATATTTTTACATATTCTAGGTTTAAGCATTTATTTTTACATAAACACAAAATTTCAATGTTCCTGGACCAATTGGAATAAAAATAAGTACAACATTAAATATGTAGTGTTTTAAATAAAAATACTGGACTTCAAACGCTGCAGATCAGATGTATCAGATGTTTCAATTTTTTCTACTTCAGAAATAGTTTCATTTACATACGCAATAATAACATCTGTAGAATTGGAAAGAAGTTTTTCCATGTATAAAATTTTTCCAAGATCAAATCGTCAAAGATTCACTTTCGAATATTTGAAGAATAATTTTATTATTTATTGTAATTAAGCGTTTTCTGTTTGTGAATAAATAATAAATTAAACTGTTAAAATATATTTATGATTTATTGAAATAGGCAGGTACTTATTAAAATTTTTAGCACCTATTTTTGTTTTTTAGCACATAATTAGGTAATTTTAATCACATATTTTCCAATTATATCTACATATTTTAGGTACCTATAATTAATTTTTTAGCACCTAAAAATCCTAAGCCTAGTTATAATATTAATCCATTGGACAACACGTTATCAACCGCTAACACTATAATCTGTGAATTTATTTTTTTATTTTTTCGCGAGGCTGCCTAGCAGTGAGTAATATATATTACCTAATTGCCTTTAATGTAATACGTGGTTTTGATAATAATAATTACTAGTGAAACTCGTTTTATTACAAAGTTCATTAAATAAATGTGGGGTATTGGCTCCACCCTGTTGTGCAACACACCTCAAGAAGCTTGCGGCAAATTTGCATGTCGGTCTCTGGCTTATTTTTAATTTTTATTGACTAAAACTCACGCAAATTTTGTTCTCAATACTTGATCTGAAAAGCGGATTATTATTATACCTAATTGACTTTACAATTATTATGCAGGAGTAGTAAATAAGTTGCGTGCGGGTTTGTTTCACCCGTTAAAATGAAACGATATTGGTGTTATAAAGATATAAAGAATATGTGCCTAATAATAATAAAAAAAACACATTTTATTGATATTGGGTAGGGAAAATGAGCTCCTCGACCATTATCGTTATCAGTGATGAACTATCTTCTACATAATAAGTATTAGGTCATGATTTTATAGTTTTAATGTATGTTAGTTACAAAAACTCTTGGAGCAGTGCGTGGCTGTCATATGCTCCACCTGGAGAGCGACGAACAAGAAAGATTCATACATTATAAAATAATGTTATGCACTTTCTTGATTTAATTTTATTAATTCTATTTTCAAACGTAGATATTCAAACCAACTGTGGTGAACCGTTATAGTCAAAAGAACGTTTAAACTGCAGATACGGCCTTCTTTATAAATATCTAAGTGTCTGCATAACTGAAAGGCCGTTCAGGGCTTGTTTTAGACTGCTGGAAGATCCATGTAGGATTTTTCACGTGACAACGATTGAAAAACCTATAAATCATCTTGCTACTGTAGAGGTTGTACCCAACTCTACAACTGACACGTTGGTCTTGTTTAGAGCATAGACAATGGCGAGTCGGAAATGACAGTTGTCTAAAAACCTTGAATCTATGTAGAGGTTACAAGGTGGATCAGCCCTTTTTCAAATTATCAAGTAAAAATGTTAAATCTCTACACTCAAAACATAGTTTAATATAACTTCATGCTATCTGTCGTGTAATAACCACTAATGTATTTGTGCCATATACAAAAGCAACCGTCTGAATATAAAATAATAACGGGGGTAGTTGACGAAACAAATAACAACTGCACCCCTGAGGGTAGAGTCCCGTGGGTTGGGAACCTGTGATATGTCACAGAGGAATCAGTTTCTCGTGATTCGAGTGTAGATGAAGTGTAGGAGGACATGGGAATCTGGAACGAAGTTTTTTACCTCGACAATCAATTTATTTTTCTGACCTCTCGCACCTTCTGATTTGGGGTACCCCGGGGTTATAATTTATATTAAGCCATATTATGGTAAACCCTGATTGGCGGAGCACACTGCAAGAAGCCGTGCGCTTTGTCACTGACATGCACATGGGTCGAATGCACGACATGAGCACGTACTGAAACGATAGATCACGGCACCCAAGAAAAAGAATAATCATGTTTGAATTATCATTATTTTGTGCTGCTGCATTGTGCAACGCGATATCGAGACACCTACCTGAATCGGGTCTAGCGTGAGTTCAAAACGTAACGACTCAGCATGACGCGTTTTTGAAATGCGAGATCATCAAACCGAAGAGTGACATTTTCGCGGTAGCTAAAAATATTACACATTGTAATAAAATATCTTATTATGCAGTAGTGAGTAGATAGTACTTAATTAATACCGAATCAGTGGGTACGTGTAGGAATCGACCGTGCCCCGTGTCGCGAAACGTGATTTGGCTATAGCAAAACTAGGCGCGTGTTTGGCGGTCTACGGCAATTTATTTACATATGATAACCGATAACGTCATTATGCTCGTATTATAAATAATATAGCGTCGTGCATATCGTGCATTTTCGCATAATATCACAAAGTTAATGTCATCGAATTATCTCTGACATTTTTTTTATCACTAAGTATTTCTATTTATTACTAGCGATATAACCTGCGACTTTCATTGGCTCCACACAATCCGATGTCGATCTTCGTCGTTCCCTAAAGAGATGTCTTAACCGAAATGGATCTCAGCGACTTGCTCAATCTGTGTACGGTCCTTACTTTGTGTAATAATTATTACATTGAAAACAACATGTGAGTTTTATAGATCCGGAATTCGTACCCGAGGTCCACGACTCGTCACGACACTCGTCTATCGAGTCCGCGTGAAATACGAAAATAGACAGATATACAGAATGAAGAAATGGACTGATTCGATTCGATTTTTTTCAAATATATCATGAAAATAATCAAAATGCAAATACTCCGAAACAGTGACGTCCCGTGGGGGTAGGCAGATTGAGCGTCGCTTGGGGCGGCAGTTACTCGAAGGGCGGCAAATCGAAGAGAATCATTAGGTATATATAGGAATAGCGACCTAAACTTAGTAATAACGGAAATATCTTTCCATTAAAAAAGTCATCTCACTGGTTGAAAACAAGATGTATTAATTAGGTACTTACCTAGTATAAAAGTTTTAACAGGACTTTATTTTTGTCGGGTTCGCGATGTCTAGTTTACTTCCGTTGTTCTTGGACGTCACGTTCTTGGTGAGCAGCAATGACACGTGGAGATTTGCGAATTATATTTGAATTATAGATAGGTACACTAGCATAATTTAAAATTTATCGAAATATGTTTGCCAGTCACTCGCGAGTTTTGGAAGTTGTCAGGTGTATTTTTAAATCTGCCTATCTGAAACCGTAGAATATTATATATTGAAGCAGAGATGGCATTTTAATTAGATTTTGTTGGTAATGTATCCATACAACACATTTCTTAGATATTGGAGTCATGGAAAGATGATACAAAGTACTGTATAAAACAAATGTGGTAGTGTTTTAACACTGCCTAGGGGCGGTATTTTGTCTAGGGACGTCACTGCTCCGAAATTACATTATATTTATTAGTATATTACATCACATTGTTCGCTAAGAGGATCATAATTTTATGAGCCTTCAGAGTGGAGACCAGATCCGGGATTCGGTCCAGGGACCGCTCGGCTATCGTGGGTGCGAGACTCAATATATTATACAAGATATAAGAATGCAATATGCTAAAAATACATCTCATTGATTGTCATCAGACAACTGTTATTTTTGTGCGCGTGTATCTGAAATAGTTTACCGATAATCGATAGTAGAGACAGGCAACTATAATTTGAGGTGCGGAACAATTAATAGCTTGAAATACAATGACAATACTCGCATCGCTACCCTAGTGACGATTTCACGTTTAAAGTTGTAGTTTTCGGTCTATATCAGCACATGATTTAAGATAACTTATATTTTCTCGTAAATATAACAGCCTAACGTGCATTAATTTGACATGATTTAAATAATATTAAACCGTTATCGTTCTGTGATGTTAAAATACGTTTAAAAGGTACCTATATAAATATCTTAAATGCAGTTTGTATGCACTTCATACTAGGTTAGTTCATTTCCATTTTTAAATTATTTATCGTGAAACTAGTATGGTAACATAATGTGACGGCAGAGGACGGAACAGAATTTATTAGTGCAGTAAGAAGAACGTGAATAAATAATACTTCGTAATATTAATTTAGGTTGTTGCTTTCAGCCACAATTGATTAATACGAATTTAAAAACTTATTTATTCCAATTTGTCGAAGACATGACATATTGTCGTTGATATTTATGTTTATGTCCTGACGACAATCAATGTAGGTAGGTACTTATGTAAGTCAATTATTCATACGATAAGTAATTTATTTTAGATGTTACTTATATCGAGCTGCAAATGTCATTTATATTAGGATTGATTGAATTTTGCGTTACTGTTTAACCCTCTCTCGATACGGAGTTAATATCATATGTAATTTATACTAAATAGGTAACTACATTTTACACATCAGTAAAAACCAACTAATAAACAATAGCATCATATGCAGTATTGGTAAACCACTGCGACAGGGATTCTTAGTTCGTTACCTCTTCTCTGTTATGTGCCGTCTTCTAAAGAATCTAAACCAATACTGCCTTTCTAAGGAAGAAGGCAGTAACTGACTCTCACACACTTTCGAGATAAATGATATAATGTATTTTTTTTTCAAATTTTTCTTAATTAATACTTTTATTCAATAATTTAGTCAATTAATACAAAACGGTGATATATTTTTATTAGTAGGTTATTAAAATACAAACAAAGTAATAATAAACAAGAGTAACTGCAATAAATAGGTGCAATGACTGCCTTTTTGCTAAGAAATGTGTATCATTTTAGCAGATGTCCATTTTTTCACTAAGGATTTTAACGACAGCACATGATTTAAGATAACTTATATTTTCTCGTAAATATAACAGCCTAACGTGCATTAATTTGACATGATTTAAATAATATTAAACCGTTATCGTTCTGTGATGTTAAAATACGTTTAAAAGGTACCTATATAAATATCTTAAATGCAGTTTGTATGCACTTCATACTAGGTTAGTTCATTTCCATTTTTAAATTATTTATCGTGAAACTAGTATGGTAACATAATGTGACGGCAGAGGACGGAACAGAATTTATTAGTGCAGTAAGAAGAACGTGAATAAATAATACTTCGTAATATTAATTTAGGTTGTTGCTTTCAGCCACAATTGATTAATACGAATTTAAAAACTTATTTATTCCAATTTGTCGAAGACATGACATATTGTCGTTGATATTTATGTTTATGTCCTGACGACAATCAATGTAGGTAGGTACCTAATGTTAGTCAATTATTCATACGATAAGTAATTTATTTTCGATGTTACTTATATCGAGCTGCTAATGTCATTTATATTAGGATTGATTGAATTTTGCGTTACTGTTTAACCCTCTCTCGATACGGAGTTAATATCATATGTAATTTATACTAAATAGGTAACTACATTTTACACATCAGTAAAAACCAACTAATAAACAATAGCATCATATGCAGTATTGGTAAACCACTGCGACAGGGATTCTTAGTTCGTTACCTCTTCTCTGTTATGTGCCGTCTTCTAAAGAATCTAAACCAATACTGCCTTTCTAAGGAAGAAGGCAGTAACTGACTCTCACACACTTTCGAGATAAATGATATAAAGTATTTTTTTTTCAATTTTTTTTTAATTCAATCAATACTTTTATTCAATAATTTAGTCAATTAATACAAAACGGTGATATATTTTTATTAGTAGGTTATTAAAATACAAACAAAGTAATAATAAACAATAGTAACTGCAATACATAGGTGCAATGACTGCCTTTTTGCTAAGAAATGTGTATCATTTTAACAGATGTCCATTTTTTCACTAAGTATTTTAACGATATTGTGATAATACTGATTTTAAAGTGAACAGAATATAGGTTTCAAAATTACCTAATGGATGGCATTCATAAATCAATTTCACAAATGTTGCGGGTTACTGCCTTCTTCCTTGGAAAGGCAGCAGTATAGTAGTAGCAGTAGTAGCATAGTTTTAATCTCCAACCCTTCGTTGGGGATCTGAAAATGACTGTGCTTCGGTCGAACCACTGAAGCATAAGCATATTCTTCGGGTCTAGGACGATTTGGCACCGGACAACTGGACGCCACGGAATTCGAAAATAAATAGACGTTAGGTACTTATAGGTATTAAAAGAAATATTCAATATTATTATTTATATTTCAATGACTATATTATGATTTAATAGTTGGTGAGAATGTAAATATGCAGACGTAAACAATGATTTAATCGTGCGTATGTTTAAGTTCCAACGGAAAAAAAGTTTTTTATTTTATATAAAGCCTTAGGCATGGTAATTCTCAATCCGCGATAAAGAATACATTATGTTAAGAGTAAAATGAATTCAAACTACTAAGTAGTAGATAGAAACTGATTAAAATACCTCGTCTACACGTGTCTACGATAGTGCGGCGTCCAATTGTCCGGAGGCCAGTCGTCCCATTCCCTATTCTTCACCCAAGAAATGCTTAATTTTCCTAGTTTTTTTTGCCCACTATTTCGGGCCGGGTTGTACCTGCGGGCATGACCACCAAGATGTTGAACACATCCTCTGGGATTGCCCGCTTATGGAATTCGAACGCGGAGGATGCGGAGCTGTTTGCCAGGGTCCGTCCTCACACGGGCCCAACTTTGCGGCATTTGAGAAATTTGCAGCGTCGTATGGGGAGCGGGATAGTCCCGACTCTTCTGTAGACTCATCCATTTCAATTCGTGACACTCAGTATGCGGGTACACAAAGCGCTTAACGTCAGCGGACAGCAGAGCCAGTCCAAAAACAAACATTTTCTTTCTTAACTTTCTTCTTTAAGCACTACGGTGCATGGTTGCAGCATCAGTCCCGTGCGGCTCCGTCTCGGGACGGAATGAGCACTTAAAATCACTTCTTTCAGACACGTTTAAAGCGTCATAGAAAGCGGCCGTGCATATCCACGGTTGTGCATATATGACGGGTGGTGGTGGGCACTTTAACGTATTTCAATGTATTAATGATAATTAACTGAAGTATTGCATAATGTATTTATTATTTCGCTTGAAAGATATATATGTTTCGTTTTCTTACGATAATCTCTGTGCTGATAAACTCTATAGTCTATCTATAGAATCCTGAGAAGTAGGTACTTACTACATTGTTTTCCATGATGTCCTGAAGATTCTTCGGTAAACTTTTATTAGAGTTGGTATGCATTGCATGAGAGGGAGACATGGCATTGTATGGATGTTCGGAAGATTATAAATGGGCAGCACGAATTGCCAGTGTATGTCGCGTATATAATCTATATACTCATACCATATCCTTTCTTTATAAGATACGGTCCAATATGAAAACGCTTATAATAAACCGTTTCATGTTCATTGTAGTAGGTAAAAAATCATACACACATACCTCGTGCTGTGGAATTCGACAAGTATAGGTACTTGACAAATCTGTGGTTTAGGGGTAAAAGTGCATAAGTCAGTTTGGTTGCAGTTGAGATAATCGGTTTTGAAATAAACCAAAGTTTTCAAAATACTCTTGATTATGAATTAATTGGTGTATCTTTTTATTATTTCTCTTCCATTATTTATGTATAATTAAGTTTTTGATATTCTGTTCTATTCAATGTTTTGAAAAAGTAAGTAAGAGTCAAAAAAAATTTTTTTTCATTTAAACTATATTTACAAATTAAAATATATTATTTATTTTGCTTACATGTGACAAAATCTAGATACAAAAAAAAGAACACGATTCTTTACACACGTTGGCATTATAATCTTAATCTCATGAAAAGACGACTTAAGAACTTTTACCCTGCAACCTCACAGAAATGTACACATAAATATTCGTCAAAGTGAATTGTTTACACGACTGGTGTGTTTTGGAAATATTCGTTTTCAATTTATAAAAATAATCGCCGTCCTTTAGTTTGTGAACATTTACCCTCTGCCAGCGGCATCCTCAAGTGATATATATTTGTTTAATTCACCAGTCGTGAGATTCCACTTTTATGGATTGAAATATTTATTTGAATTATTTTCCAATTTGCATAGTTAATTACCACATTACTTTATACGTATTAAAAATAAGCAATACATATATTATTATCTGACAGTTATGGCCCCCACAATCTGAAGCGGGCCCCCAGGTCAGGATGTTTGGCGGGCCCCCTAATTATAGCTACGGTTAAAGGCGGTGTGATGTCCTACAATAGTGTTCCCTAAATGGTATTCCGCGGATCTAAAAAGGATCTAAAAGATTAACGGCATGTCGTATATTTTTTTAGCGATTTTTTGTATTTTTAAATAAATCCACTTGACTTATTCAGTCGCCGGCAATCGGGATCATAATATGAAGCACCGATAGCGACGTCTTTTATGGTAACCAAGTAACATGTGATCCTTCGCCATTTTTGATAAATACCGATTATTAGACGGAAAACACACTAAAAATAATCGTAAAATAAAATTCTACCCGTGAATTATCATTTAATTATATCAATTATGGTATGATATTATCAGTGATGTCCCTAGACAAAATGCCGCCCCTAAGCAGTGCCAAAATGCCGCCACATTTTTTTATACAGTACTTTTTATCATCCTTTCATGACTCCAATATCTAAGAAATGTATTGTATGGATACATTACTAACAAGATATAGGTATACCACTAAATCTAATTTAAATGTCATCTCTGCTTCAATAGACAATATTGCGAGTCTACGGTTTCAGAAAGGTGGGCACATTTAAAAATGCACATGACAACTACCAAAACTCGAGTGACTGGCAAACATATTTGGATAAATTTTAAATTAGGTATGCACGTGTCATTGCTGTTCACCAAGAACGTGACATCCAAGAACAACGGAAGTAAACTAGACATCGCACACCCGACAGAAAATAAAGCCCTGTTAAAACTTTTATAGTATCTTATTATTATTATTATTATTATTATTAAACTGGCGCTAGGGGCCGTTCAGGTCCATGGCCGACTGCACAACGTTTCTCCAGGCATCTCTGTCCAGCGCTCTCTCTTCCCAGTTGACTATCCCCAGCCTTTCCGCATCCCTTTGAATGTTGTCCGCCCATCTCCGTCGAGGGCGGCCAAGAGGTCGAGTGCCAGCTGGTGTGCCTTTGTAAATCCTATAGAGAGTTCTAGATCTTTCAGATCGTACAACGTGGCCCGCCCATCTGAGCCTTCTTGACCTCAGAATATTAGTAATTCTAGGTTGGTATCGGTCGAAGAGCTCAGCGTTTGTGCGGATGCGCCACCGGTGGTTCTCATTGACGGGTCCAAGTATTCTCCGGAGGATTCTGTTTTCAAACACTTGGAGCTTTTTCTGTTAAACCCCACGTTTCACATCCATACATGACGATTGGTTTGATGACCACGTTATACACCCGGAATTTCGTTTTGATGGACAGCATTTTGGACCTGAACAGACGACTCAGCGCGAAGTACGCTGCATTTCCACTTCTCAGTCGGTCAGCGAGCTCTAGGGACATTTCATTTTTAGAGGTAATGTTGGAGCCCAAGTACTTGAAGAGAGAGGTTCTCTCGAACGAGGAGTTTCTTATTCCAATGTTTCCAGAGGGTTCAATGCCTCTTGTCATTTTCAATAGTATCAATTTTTTATAGTATCTACCTAATGAATATATTTTTTTCCAACCAGTGAGCTGAATTTTTTAATGGAAAGATATTTCCGTTATTATTAAGTTTAGGTAGTTTTCTATGTATACCTAATGATTCTCCTCGACTTGCCGCCCTCTGGGTAACTGCCGCCCCCAAGCGACGATCAATCTGCCTACCCCCACGGGACGTCACTGGATATTATGAAATTCCATCCCACAGCCTCATATTTTGAAATGTTAAAACTATCAATTAGTTATTTCTATTAGTAGCCTTTTTTAAATTTTACTTACTTTTAATTGGGTGATGATAGCATTGATAACAAAACAAGTCAATTTGAAATATTTACTGAGGTAACTACACAAAAACACAAAATTCAAACATTTAATTAATTATTAAGACTTTACTGAATTAAAGTCGTCTATTAATTATATCAATTAGTGTTGCCATACGTCAACAGTTGGTTTGTTAAAAGTTGACCCGTCGACAAGTTGATTATTTAATAATTAATATTCTGATTCGACTGTTATGTCGTTAAAGTGGGTGTCAATCATTGAATTATTTACTTAACGATCTGTTTCATTATTACTCTATTATTCAGATATATTTTAATAGTGGGTATTTTGATATTTTTGTTATAGCAGCTAAATAATGAATTATTATTAATTAAAGCTATATTTTCCGTGACATTTATGTTAAATTATAACAAATAATTTTAAGTTAGTTCAACAGCTAAAATATATTTATTCTGTAAATGCATAAGTTGGAAAAACATTTTATAAACAATATTTTGCATTATGGGCGAGGATAATTCCTAATATCCACGTAAATGAGAATATTTTATGATGTTTTTCAACGTATATGTTTATTTGGCTTTTTACAAGTTATGTATTGTTAATTTGGAATTCTAAATTGTATTTATTCGGTCTCGAATAAAAAAAAACCTTGTTTCGTTGACATTTTTTCAATTTTTATTGAGGTCAACCAACAGGGCCGATCACAGAAGTATACAAAAAATATTGATGAATATAAGAAAATAAAAAAGTATACCATGCATGAGGGAGAAATTAAAATTTAGTTCAAAGAATTAACAGCCTGTATAACATAATGAACAATAATATATGTTATATGAAAAGGAGACAATTTAAGAAAAAAATATACCTACTTACAGTTAACATTATAGTCGTTAGGTAGTATAGGGTTTCGAACCGAGACTGAACCGAAAACCAGAAAACCCATTATTTTTGTCGGAACGAAAACCGAAACGAAAAAAATAAAGGTTAGAAGCCCTGATTATAGTTATTCAGTCATTATGTCATGTTTATTAGTAGGAGTTGTGTCGCACAGAACTACTATAAATAAGTAAGTAAGCTATGTTTGGATAATAAGCCATATTGTTCATCTTGATTCTTGATGAACCGGTAAAGGTATAGATATTCCTAAAGAAAAACCTAGATGTGACATATGCCAGAAACTTGAAATATATTTTTATTCCACCCATATTATTATCATACCTCGTGGTGTGAAAGACGATGACAATAATATTATGTCTAATAAAATATACATTAAAAATCATAATATCGACTTCGTCATGACGTATTCTCGACTTTATTCAATAATTATTGCAAACGTGTTTGAAGTAGTTTTTTTCTATATACGGATTTATGGATCTTTCTTATTTTGCCGTAGTGCGACATTGATTATTTATCAAATATTTCTGAGATTTAATACGACAATACAATGCATTCAGCATATCGATGCAATACTTATTTATTTATAAATGGCGCATGAACGTAAGAAAGAAAAAATGTAGTATAATACAGTACAACAGAGTAACAGGTATTGAACATGTCATTAGAAATCGAAAGAGAACGAATGCGTGGTATTGAAGAATACATAAAGAAGTTGACATTAAAATACATCAACGTGAAAATGCTGACAATTTTTAATATGTCTGGTGGGGCCGCAAAACTGGATGTAATGGTTTGTAATTGATAACAGTTTGGGGGAGTCGATGGTTAAATTTACAGTTTTAAACATAACCACAAGTACCTACTCATAATAATGATAGAGTTAATAGTGACTTACTGTGTTGTTTCAATAATGTACGGATGGATGAATAAATGTGGTAATAATTGCATTGGTTTATGTTCAGTAAAGTCTCATACATAATATTATATTACGGGTAATGTTAAATATAATCGATTTGTAATACTAAATTACTATGTCAATTATACAACGTAGGTGTTTTAATAATATAAACAATAATTATTTTCCTCATTGACGTATATTATTGAAAAGTTCTTATCGTCTGAATTCACTGGAGTATTGGAAAATTTTCAATACGTTCATCTGCAGCAATTTATAATGCCATGGAAACAGCTGTTTCGCCGATAAATATTTTTTCTCGTTAAATATTCAAGGCGTCGCCGCCCGTAGGAAATGCAGGTCCGCACTGTTATTTATAGAAATATTATTTTTTTAGAAATCGTTATAAACCGCGCATTACCATTTTATTTTTATAGATTGCCGCCCGCATACAACAATAATGAATCTATCCGAGTTACGTTTCGCCATTCGTAATTTAATTGAGAAATTCGAGTCTAATGGTAATTTTTCTGATGTTAAGGTGACGCATCAGTGAAACGGCAAATAATTTTCAACTGTAGGCGCGACGAAATTTTGGACTCGCTCGCATTCAGTGAAAGAACGTCGAGCTAGAAACACGTCACTTTGCTTCGTGATGGCGACGGGCCAATTAATTCTTAAATCGTGTAAAGATTACTAAAAACGTTACCCATTTACTTTAAAAAGAAAACATGGCAATGAATATATTATTATTGTTACTAATAGAACATACGTTAAAGTGCCCACCACCACCCGTCATATATGCACAACCGTGGATATGCACGGCCGCTTTCTATGACGCTTTAAACGTGTCTGAAAGAAGTGATTTTAAGTGCTCATTCCGTCCTGAGACGGAGCCGCACGGGACTGATGCTGCAACCATGCACCGTAGTGCTTAAAGAAGAAAGTTAAGAAAGAAAAATTTTGTTTTTTGGACTGGCTCTGCTGTCCGCTGACGTTAAGGGCTTTGTGTACCCGCATACTGAGTGTCACGAATTGAAATGGACGAGACTACAGAAGAGTCGGGACTATCCCGCTCCCCATACGACGCTGCAAATTACTCAAATGCCGCAAAGTTGGCCTCGGTTGCTACCAGATCTCCATGACCAATTGGGCCCGTGTGAGGACGGACCCTGGCAAACAGCTCCGCTCGTTCGAATTCCATAAGCGGGCAATCCCAGAGGATGTGTTCAACATCTTGGTGGTCATGCCCGCAGGTACAACCTGGCCCATCTACTATCAAGCCAAACTCGTGGGTCTGGCGGCGAAGTTGCCATGGCCGGTGAGGAACTGGCTAATCCAGTGCGAAGGTTGGAGTCTTCTAGTTTGGTGCCTGCAGAATACGTCTGGAAAAAAACGGTAAGTGTGCCGCCCCTTGGGGGAGGCGGTCCACCTCGCCTGCCATGCCGCAAATGCGGTCTTGTACACAATGCCACTTACAGTCTTCCTGTAAGGAACGTCCTCGGATCTCTGCGGTTGTGTCAGATAGACACCGGCGAGTGTTGTGCTGATCCCCCTCAAGAGGAGGGTGATCGATCCTCTGATTTGGACGTGCAGATCGAGAGGTAGCACCCCCGCGAGTACGGCAAGCACGTCAGTAGAAGTTGTGCGGTAGGCTTTGGTAAGCGAGATCAGATAGGTATCAGCGAGGTATCGATTTCTATTATTCGCTTTTCGGGTAGCCTAGTGCCATTGTCGTACTGTCGAACAAAAACTTCTCTTCCACGTGTTAAAACTTTGAAGTAACAACCCGCAATCGCACTTTCGTTTTCAAATGAGGAACGCCCTCAAATTAAAATTCATTTTACGCTCCCGTGGTGTACGGATCTATCAATTTACGTAATTTAAAGCTTTTCATAATAAACACGTGTCTAAAACTATCAGGAGTGATGTTACAATTATTATTAGTAATTTTTTGAAAGAATAAAAGTAGTCGCATTTAAAAAGAGAGCCGATACATTATTTAAACACGCCTCTAGCAAGCGTTGTCGCCATGATAGGTAACTTACTGAGAAGTCTTCTATATGCGACTACAGTGACTTCCTGTTATCGCCGATCGTATTGATGCACGAGCAAACGAATTCCTGAAAAAAATACACTGTTCTTTTTTTAAAGGTAACTAAAATATCTACATATTATTATTATATCTTGAGGGTTTTACTTGTTTCCTTTTATCAACATATATATCCGTTTTACGACTGGAGAAGACATTAAGTTATTTGAAAGAAAATCTTTAATATGTAATCCGTCCCCGTTTATGTCTCTGAATCCGCATATGACGTTAGTTACATTATTATAGAAATTGAAAAATATTTTATTAATACGTCAAGTTTACTTTCTGCGATGTTTATTTCAGTTGGGTCATAACAGGGGCTAGGCTTTTACGTCCACATGTAGCTTAACCGCACTGGACTTAGTATTTTTTAATAAAAAAATCCAAGTGCCAAAGATTGAGTAATTTAGTGGGTGCAGTGTAGCACGACACACCGCGGATCCTCAATTTTATTTATGGCACCTACATTAATAACAATAATTTAAAGTATTTTATCTATCTGTGATTTTAAAATATTTCCCTTTTGATCAGCGTTTTGATTATTTGTATGGTACATAAGAACAACGTATACCTACTTAGTGTAATCGTTATGTCATAAGGTTATACTTATAACTAAAAAACTACTGTACGTACCTACTAACATTGGTCAAATTTTTGTAACTATTCGTCGTGCGAGTAGGTGTGGTCATACACGATGGTTAACTTATTAACCCTGTCCATGTATGTAAATATTTTTGATACCAGTGGACGATGTGTTTCTATATTGGTAAGTGTTTGTGTAAAACTGAAAACGAAAATGTAATTTAATACGATCCATTTCAAGTGCTTTAATTCAAGGCATAAAGCCCATTGACGCAGCGAGTGCGGCGCTCGCGCAAAATTTCCACAAGTGGCGCGTAAATCATCAAAAATACAACGTAATCAAATACGTCAGCGCCCACTGGACTTGACGATGCCTTGCGCCCCGCCTGCCGCATGAGTCACCGTTTTTCGCTTCTCGGCGATACGATTTAATGAAAATACAAAGAAGTCCATTCATTGAACACGGCTACCAAAATTACGCTGCTCGAGGCGTCGTCGATCGAGGGCGAAAAGCAATTATTTAATAACAGGGAAGTCATTGTTTAATTTTATTGCGTGTCCAGTTTATCGCTGGTTGAATAATGTCGTCGTAAATATTAATTAATTACAAGCCCCGAAATAATATAATATTTTTATTGCTTTGTTATGAGAGGCGCTGTAATAATAATTATTTTGTGCAGCTTGGGCCGCTTATTACATATGTGAAGGGTAATGCGCGGCGAGAGACGTGTGATTATGGTTATGAATAAACACTTCATACGCCGACTTCGCCCGCTCGGCACCATCGCTTATAGGACTATAGGTAACTAAACTACATATAGTTAACTAAACTACATACCTATGTACAATTTGAAAACTCTTCTATAATGCGCCGGCTAGGCGACATCGACTTGCCTGCGCGGTATAGTTTGTACAAATAATTCGGAACACCTTTTCGTCCTAATAATCATTTTTTGAATGTGAAACAATCATACAATACATTATAGTAGGTATCTATGGCAAATACCAACGCAAATTCTGCAATCTCTTCGAAATTAATAGTCAATAATTGCAAAGTCTAGTGGAAAGTTTTCCGAATATATTTCACTATTATGTAATGTTAATATTAGTATTGTCAAAAGAAGAACATATGATGTAGGTATGTAGGTAGGTACTATAGTATGACTACCTGTTCCAATTTTCAAACGATGCTGTTTATAATATAATACCATTTCCTATCAGTAATGTTATATTTTGGATGAAGGTCATAATAATGACATATTGACATGCACTTTTTATGACTGGCAGCCATGTGTACGCTTCCGGCCAGCTCTCGATCGTAAAGCTGATTCGCCATACATTTGGGCTAACGATGTACACTCGGATGCACAGAGTTTAACCCTTTAACCCATATTTCAACAGTGTTTTCAGACTCAGGATCTGTTTTCCAGCCGCGGGATCGGGACGTGTTTTTGATCATTACTCCTCTCGTGTTCACGGGTTGTAAAAGGAGAGAAATAATAAAATGTCATACATTGTTACGATGCGCGATGTCTTGCACCTCGAACAGTATCGACCTCTATGTCGAAGCAGTCGGAAATGCTTCGAAAAGCTTTCCCCGAACACGCGTTGTGTAAACGAAATATTATATTTTTTTGTACTTTCTACTGTGTCTCAATAAATTAGCGTTTATCCTGAAGCAACCCCCAACTTAACCAAACACATTCTACCCTTTCTCTCCCGCGATTCTACGCCTTATTCATCCGGAGCTACTAGAGAAGTTTGTTACATACATATTTCCTACAATGTCTAGAATTAGTGGCCTACCCCAAATTCTTTATTTTCGACCTTTACACGACACGTCGGCCCTTAACGTGGCCCAAAATGATTTATCGTGTATCTTAGGAACCACCGAATTTTCCAATATATCCAAACCGTTGCCGGGTGTTTGGTCTATAGTGGCAGTCGATACAAGATCCAATATCAATAAATCACTGCGACTCGTGAATTTAATAATAAAATTCTTTACACGTTTACTATCCTCGTGTAGCGAAGATAAATCCATGGTCACTATCACTGGCTCGCTCACCCATTAGGTAGTATTTACTTTGCATTTAGCACAAGCATATTGGACCGTTCCTCACACCACAAAACTGTATAGATTGTTTAACTTTCTTCGCTAATGTCATGTTTTTGACGCAAGTCTATTTGTGACATATACCTACCTACCTAATCCGTCTCCAAATATATTCTGTCCTGGAATTCTTGTAGATGTAGGTTTTCATATTACCGTGTCATCAGCAAAAATATCTAATGTCTAATGAAAAACACTATTTATCAGGGGGCCCTATTATTAATTAGGTAATATCACATTGAATTTTACTTTACCATTAATGTTTCAAATACATTATCATCACGTTATGTGCTGTCACGTTCTTTATAACGCCAGCGGGTCTATTCTGTACACAAGGCTGCTTTCAGTCCGCTACGGCAGCTAAATAAGGTAGGAAAGTATCGAATTATTAACACGTATTGTAAAAATTACAATAATTTAGTTATAATTGTTACAATAAGTGCTATGTTTTAACAGGACCTCTCTTCTCTGTGATAAATTTTAGACCAAATAGACAGTTTTGACAGTTCAGACGGTTAACTTATTGTAATTGTTACAATAAGTGTTAATAATTCTATACTTTCCTATCCTATTTAGCTGCCGTAGCGTACCGAAAGCACGGTTGTGTATATAATAGACATGCAGGTCAGGTCTTCATAAAATTGATGTGTTGTAACCAAACTTCAAATAGGTGGGTACTCCAGACGTTCTATAATTTTCTTTATTACACACAATGTTTTTGGAAGTTTTCAATTACCTTCGTAATGTAGATATCTAAGTATACTTGAGAGCAGCGTCTGATTGTTTCCAATTCAACCACACCATTAAAAGAAAAGGTATATTCGAGTTATGAGTGAAGATTTTATATCGGAATGCATCATTGTTTTGGAAATCTTCCAACAGCTATATTGTACATATGGTGTGATTCAAATACACCACCACAGGACATAATGTGCACCTTTGCACATGATCTCATACTTGTTAGATAATATTCTTGCAACCTGTGTTCAAAATTCAAGTCAAGTGCCCGGGATAAAACAATATCAACCCTCACATTCTTAGTTTCGAAAAAGATCGAATCTAAATTTTGTTTTTAAATAAAGCGTAATACATAAAATTTTATTAATAATGTGTTATGCAGTCATAGGAATCTACATATCTTATTTACCTGTCATAATTTGGTCACATGAATGCAATTCGTGCATTTCACCTGAATAAATATTTTATGGTTTTATTTGACATCAAGATATTTACCGAAATATGTTTGGATACAAATTTACTATTGTCCAAAAACACTCTTATCGACCGTGTTTAGGTAATATTGCTTTATTTTACAAATAACTTTGAAGATTTTTATAGATGGCCATACTTCAGTCAATTTTAACTAAAATAGGGTTTTCACTATTATATTCCAGGCCCTTAAATTGGTAACAGTATCTGTGTTTCGAGCACTGATTTTTTTTCAAAATACTGTACTCATAACACCTAGCTATGACATATTAAAACAAAAAAAAAATGTGGGAAGAGATGAAAGCGAAATAATTCAAAAAAAAAGGGAAAAAAAGAAAGAAGAAGTGGTGATAGAAGCTTCAGGCTCAACAATAACAGCTACATGTAGTAGCGTAAAGCCTACAAAAAATAATAAAAATTCAAAGGGGAAGACAGAGGTTAATGCGATGGGAGAAATTATGGAAGTCTTGATGAAAGGGGGAGACTGGCAGCAGATCATTATAATTAAAGCAGTGGGTGGACTGGGTATGCAAAAACTTCAAAGAAGGAAATTTAGGAGAAATTCTAGGGGAGGTTCTGCAACAAAATGGATAGTAAAAAACAAATTAGGATTTTACAATGGAATGCCAGAAGTATGAAGCAAAAAAAGAATGATATAGAACTTTACTCAATAAGACAAAAAATAACAATAGCATAGAGACTTGGCTGAGGTCTGAATTAGACTATCTGAAATTCAATGATTACACGATGTATCGAAAATACAAAGGGGATGGATACGGAGGAGAGCGATTCTGGTGCATAAAACACTGGCGTCTAAAGAAGAAAGAAAGCAAGACGGAAGAGCTAGGCAAAATAATTATAAAGCTATTTAACAGAATAGGAGTGAGGACCTGATCGACGGATTCCCTTATAGAAGAGAAGAGGCGATATGACAGCGAGTCGCAGTCAAAGCCTCGGTAAAATCACAAAACGAAAAAAACACCTAGCTATCCTTGCTTTGGGTACTTCTTTACGTATTTTTGCATTGGCCTTTGTAAGCTTATTACTCTTATTAGTTATTATGAACTTCATTTTCATTTGTATACCGTTTAAACGTTCAGTCGGGATCACCATTTGTAATTGTTCGGTGTTTTAATTTGGCATAATGTCCAACTAATATATTATACGGATACATATTATTTGGTTAATGAACACATAACTGTTTTAATGGTTGTTTATTGTACGCACTTGCAATCACGTTGTGAGGATGTACCTATATATTTAGATAATATTAAGTTAATTAGGTATCTGTGTGAATTTAGTATTTAATAGTTTTATATCATCCTCGGACAAACACAGTATGCGAGGAATGATTATTCAATTGAGTAGATACTTAGTTATCGTCTGAGAATGGTAGTTCTATTTTATGTTAATATAGATTTAATCTGACATATTAGTTGTCCAAAATTAATGGGCATGCCAATATAGTACACTACTTGTCAATAAATAGTGTAGGAAAAAACCGCTGTGCTGTAATTATAACCATAATATGCAAGTTTTAAACCATTTGGTGGTTTTGAACGGTGCGTAGTAGGCGGCGAACTTAATTCATGGGTCTTAGAACCTTCCTCTCAAATATGTAAATCACCATAATACATCAATGCAGACGCAATATATCTACTAGTCAATTTTGTATTATAGAGTTCAAAAGTTTTTATTTATTTTACTAAAAAATATTTGTTAAAATTATAATTCGTTAGGATCATTAAATAGCTAAATCGGCCTTTTAGTTCTAATATTTCTTTCAACATTTCCCTGAGCCATCAAAATAAAGTGCCGTCTCACTTTTATTTACGCACTAAAAATGTTTATTTACGTTTTCGGCTTACTTTTGAAATCCCTACACTAACGTTGGTACAATACACCCGATTTAATGACTTTCTTTTATGTCAGCAATAGACATTTTGAATTTGATGGCCGCACCATGAATGGCAAAAAATATTAATTGACCTTGTTGAGAAAATTGTTGTAGTAGGCACCTCCCCTAGCTCTAGTGAGACTCAGTAAATAATGAATAGTTTGAATGAATAAATATTGTTTTAATTTGTATGCAGTACCTACCTAAAGAGGACCAAGTTACATAGTATGTACGTCATCAAATATAAACTGTATGAAACGGTACCTAATAAGACAATTTAAAATGTTAATATGCGAATGTCCACGATTTTTTGCATTAATCCGCGGATGGAAAACATTGTTTTGGTCTGGACTAGGCAGTATGAAAGCCGTTAAAGAAAACCTTTTCTATCTATATTATTAGGTATATACATGTATTGGTAGCCAATTTCACCAAACCATCATCTGAATGGTTAAACGAGCAATGATAACAAATCACGTATGTGGATGCCCTACGTAGAGTTGGGTAGTTCCCGAGAAAATCTCAATCTCGAGATTCGGGATTTCCCGAAATGATGTAATTTTGAATTCTCGAGATTTTTTTCATTTATGTAAGAAGACAAACAAATAGAAGTAGGAAAACAAAAATAATTCAAAACATTACTTATTAAAATAGAATTTCGAAAAACACAGACTGTCAATCGCTGCGTCTGACAATCGCGCACGCTTTTGAGACAGAAAATTCCCTGATGTTGAAAAATTGCGCTCACTTTGAGTCGACGTTGACTTAATTGTGTTAAATACCCCGATCATTCTTTGAACGTTTTGTATTTGATGTCCACTTTTTTCATATAGAAAAATCGTTTTTTTTAAATTAATATTTGATAATAAAGAAATCCCGAGAAAAGATTCTTGAGATCCGGGATTTCCCGAAATGTTAAAAATTTCAATTCTCGAGATTCGGGATCGAAAATCTCTCGAGAATTCCCGTCGGGAAATTCCCGAAACCCAACTCTAGCCCTACGTATATAATATAATAATGAATCGTCAAAAGGCCGCTAATGATGCCGGTTATAAACTAGATTTTATAGCTGCCATGTTTCAATACTCCAACGTACTAAATATTAATTTTGCTGTCGGCGACTACCAATTCAACCACAATAAAAACGCAATTAGGTTTATCTTATGTGAAGCTTTTTTTTACTATGTCCGATCCTAAGAAGATCATATGGGCCTGCACACAGTAGAAGTTTTGTATTAACAGTTTTTGGTTTTTACGAGAAATGGATGTTGGCCACTTGCCTAACCTATTAGATCCATACTCTGGCTCCAAACACACATTGAAAAACAATATATGTATTTGCTAGACCCATGATTTAAACCTGGGACCCACGACATTATAAGCGGACGCGTAAGCCGCCTAACCATCGTGAGCGTTAATCCCATATGCGAAGCTTAGTCCCAGCTATCTTTCCATCTTTTGGGAGGTCTGCCAGGAGAACGATGACCAGTGGTAATTCCGTGCAAACACGGTGTGTGGGATTTTAGTTTCGTACCTCCTTTCTACGTTTGTATTCCAAGATTTTCTGACTTGTCCTCCAATCTGACCACATCCTCAACTATAAAAATCGATCAATCGTAAAATTCTCGGATCTGTTCAATGTTTGTGTGTTGCCCTCATTTCTAGACCTGACAATATATATTTGGCTTCGGCTGTGTCTGATCTGACCTTGATCCCATTATGCCATAATTAGTCACACATTTTGCTGTTCTGTCTGTTTTTATGTCTTTGTTTTTCCGAACAATATTTTGTCAACATTCTGACATAGCTGCAGCCTTTCTTCCTTGTCATATCGTTCCACTGTATAAATATAAATCGTGGTAGCTGCCCAGATCAACCTTCTGATATCTGAATTGCACAACCTGCTCTTTTAGTGTACCTATCTCCGATCATAAATGTGTATCTTGCCGGTTAACTTGAATATGTTTTTTATATATATGTACCTATAACTTTTACCGAGGCCTTGACAGATACCCTATCATAGTGCGTCTTCTTTGAGTGAGAATCCGTTGATCAGGCTCTCTCTCCAATTCTGTTGAATAACTTAACAATTTCATTAGTGCTGTGTCGTCCTCCTGATTCAAACAGCTGGTCAATTTCGGTTCCTTGTCGATCTCAAAAACATTTCTGCTTGGAAGTTACGGCATATATGTATACAATTATTTTATGAATATTACATTCATAGCAGAGCTGCAAATTGATTCTCCCCACGGGAACATAACATCTTTTAATCACGTGGACTTTTGATTTTTTAATAGATATTGTCATATCAAGTTTTATAATAGAAAACTATATGTGTACAATAACTATATGTGCACTATATTGACTACAATATAGTCAATATAGTGCAATAAAACCGCTTGGATGGTTGATAAAATCTCAGTTTTGGCGGTCAATTCAAACTTTGAACCCAGCACGTGAGAACGCTAGATGCTCATAACGCGTCGCATGAAAAATACGTAAAACGCTATCCACGCAAACATGTTTTTATTGTTTGTGATTTACGTATAGAAATATAGATTGTATCTTTATACGTTTGCATACCTATATTTATGACCGATATTTATGTAGTTATAGCCCCCATTGTGTGTTATTTATGCATTTATATCGTCGTAAAAAATTAACGACTCAATACAATACCATGGGCTGTACCTAAAATGTATCACATATTTGTAAACTGTAAATAATTGATATTTCCCAAATGTTTCCCATTTCTGAATTATACCTTTTGTTAAGTATGTGTTGTATTTTGCACGGTTTTTAACGGGAGGGTAACGCGAGAATTTTCAATAGCCTGCGAAAAAAGTTGCCACCTTTTCCACAATAGACTAAAAATATTAAGGTGTTCATGACGTGATATATTAAACATTTTGAAAGTTTACCTTGGTTTGATATTCGTGCGACGGGTATTCTAGAATATCATGTTAAATATAACTTACACGATTATATAAAATGTATTCCGGTATAATATTTGTTTTGTAACCATTCAAGATGTTTTTCATTTTTTCCCTTTCGAGAACCGAAATTTTCAGCCAGGTTCGGATATTTTACAAAATATTTTAGTGGCGCTTATAGCAGTGGACCGTAATTTGAAGATACCGGTGGATTACGGATCCAGGGGGAGGTTTTTCCACAGGATGCCAGACACTGACCTTTTATGTTGAGAGGGATGACGCGCGCTGGAGCCGGTTTGATGTTCACGCACTCACTCACTAGTAATCGGACGGTTCAAAATGTCACTTGGTTTTGGGATGAATGATGATGAACATATCAGGATTGATGATACACGCGACGTTCGCTCAAACCGTATCAGATTTAGCGCAACGAAGGTCAAACATATGCGTTTTGAGTCACTCTGTGGTTAACGACGGCTAAGCTATAACAATCCTGCACGCGACCGCTTTCTTCATGTCACTCGAGCTAACTAAATAAATGTTATTCGCAATCACGGCCGTCTCATGACCCGTAACTGCTGGCCTTGTGACAATAATAAATTAGGATTTGAGGTTTAAAACTTGAGTTCTCATTTCACTAAAACCAAAAATACTGTCTTTTTACTTAGCAGGGCAGTATACCTAGTACTATAAATCGGTCGTTGTGATTTTTTCCCCTCCCAATTCCGATCCTAAGAAAATCGTATAGGTATCCACAGAGTGGAGGTTGTATTAACAGATTTTTGTTTTTTTTAATGAGAAATCGATGTTGGCAGTAAAAAATAAATAAATTATTAAATCCTTTTTGATTTAGAATCGTTGAAAACATTCCATTTTTAAACAAGTCGTTGTTGTATGCGTCTATGTAATGAACGAACAAAGTTCAATGCGTTGAGAATGATTTATTCATTTAAGATTGTCTATTAATTAATTAACCGGCCGTCTATATCTAGACAACGAATGATTTACTGAGACTAATCAAAATGATTTTGAAACTTTGGAACAGCGATGGAATGGTTTTCGTCATGTTTTTGTTAAGGAATGTGAGACCAAATTCATAACGAAATATTATAATACCTATAGTGTTCTACTTATTTGAGGTAAACGTAGCTACAAGAAAAAATATAGTTACATTTAAATTAAAATTTAAAACAAATGTAATGAATTTTCTATCAATATAATACGAAAACTCATATTTATTCTTATATTATATTCATATCCTTTGCATATCAAGAGCGTACATAAGTGAAACGGCATATAATTTTCAACACTTCTATGTGGAACGTAATTTCGGCCGCGTTGAGGCGCGTTGCCATTCGGAGAGGGATAGTAGACCTGTTCGCACGTCAATTTCTTTTGTGATGGAGTCGGATGAATATATTCTTAAATCGTGTAAAGATGACTTAAAAACGTTCCGCATGTACTTGAAAAAGAAAACATGTCAATGAATATACTATTATTATTACGAATATAACAATAAACATAACATTAAAAGGACGCATGTTGAATTTTTATGACAAATTATATTTCGTTCGGCTCGCGTCATTTGCACAATCCGTGCATCGTCTAGTCACGATCTTTTTAGACCATGCCTCAGATGAAGTATAGCCTTAACGGCTACATGCAGCAAGAAAACTATCCATTAAAACAGTGATGAGTGATCTTTCCTTTCGCACTGTGTTGCCATTGGAATGATACCAGGTACAATTCCCTGAAAATTAAGGCATTTGTTAATTAATGTTTTTCTCCCTTGAAATTTTCCTGCCGAAATATGGTCGAGACTGTGTTTTAGGTCTCTCTCCGAAAAGTTTTTTTTATCTGTATAAACTAGGTCGAGAGTTTTTTTTCGGTAAAAGATAATCAATATGTTTATCAGAATATATACAATGTTTGGATTGGTGCCTTTCTCCATATTATTGTATGCATAATCATCTGTTTCGCTATGTGGATCACCGTTTTCATGTATGATATAGTACTTACAGACTTGCGTATCCGGAAACTTGGACGTATGCAGTTCGCCGTGTCACACTTCTCCGTGACATGTTGTATCGGAAATATATGGCCGTATATTAAAGATAGTCCAACCTCTTTGGATCGTATAAATAGCACTGACATACAATTAATGTCTAAATAAAACACGGTTCTTGTCGGTTTATACTTTACCTACAGGAAGACAGCAGCAAACAATTTTTAAAAATAGCCGATATACTGGATTGTTTGTTAGGTTAGGCTAAGTTTTCATTCTTGAATAATTCATGAATTTTGCCAAAATCAGCTATGAAAATTGAATTTATATTCATATTGAATGTAAAATTGGAGACCGTATAGTATATAGGTATCTTTCCGATAAGAAAGCTCACGGCGAACTGTGCCACGGTGAAATGTTTTACGTACACTTTACATGTATCCACAGACTTGATGTTAACTGACACACGTTATTTATTTTACATTTATTTATATTTATACATTACAATGGCTTTTAAATATTAAAATTTCATTGTTTCCATTTGGATATTTATATTTATTTTTGGTGAGAATTCTTTCATTACTTAGCATTAGCATAATAATGTAGATTGTTGGTAGACGTTGATAGTGGAGTGGTTTTTGTCCCATCACTGGCCTGAAGTGAATAGTTCACCTTGTTAGCTTTCATTGTTACCCGTTCGCTTTCTGATACTAACCGTCATAATTTCATGGTGTTTTACGATAATTGTTGTGTATTAATTTTTCATCAGATAATTTAGTTATTAGTACGTACTTCATATTATAAAAAAATAACAATATTGATGTGTTACCGCTAGTGGAGTAGGTACGAGGGTGGGTCAATAAGTCCTTAGAAAAGCCGACAGGTGGCGCGACTAGTACTGCAAGCGGTTTGTTTTCATGCAGCGGCACTACCGATTCAGTATGCTGTGAAGTTTCAATCAGATTGATCGGGTTGTTGTGTGTTTCTCGTACATTTAAAAAAAAAATTTGCTTGTGGAAAATGGAAAATGGAGAAAATTGAGTTTAGAGTTGTTATTAAACATTTTAATATAAAAGGGTTAACAGCAAAGGAAATAAAAAATGAGTTGGATTTAGTTCACGGCATATCTGCTCCTTCACTTGCAACTATTTATAACTGGTTAAATGAATTTAAACGTGGTCGTACATCAACAAAGGATGAACCACGCTCAGGACGTCCTGTAGAGGTGACTACACCAGAAATGATCAATAAAATCCACGATATGGTGTTAAGTGACCGAAGATTAAAGTTGAGTGAGATAATTGAGGTTACAGGGATCTCAAAAGGTAGCGTCATTTCTATTTTACATGACAAATTGGGCATGAAAAATATTTCTGCAAGATGGGTGCCGCGTTTGCTCACAGTCGACAATAAACGCAGTAGGGTGGTGGCCTCTAAAGCCCTGTTGTCGCTCATGAAACGCAATCCGGATGAATTTTTTCGTCGCATTGTGACTTTAGATGAAACATGGATACACCACTATACTCCCGAGACGAAAGAACAGTCAAAGCAGTGGATTGCGAAGGCAAACCATGTCCAAAGAAGGCGAAAACCGTAAAATCAGCTGGTAAGGTTATGGCTACTGTATTTTGGGATGCACGTGAAATTATTTTCGTTGACTATTTGGAAAAAGAAAAAACAATAACAGGGGATTATTATGCATCTTTATTGGACCAGCTAAAAAACAAAATTGAAGAAAAACGGCCTCATTTAAACAGGAAAAAAATCCTCTTTCATCAGGACAATGCCCGTGTTCACACATGTTTACGATCAATGGCTAAAATTGAAGAATTGAAGTTCGAATTGGTCGACCACCCACCGTATTCGCCAGATTTAGCCCCCAGTGACTTTTTCCTTTTCCCAAACTTAAAAAAATGGCTAAGTGGACAACGTTTTTTTCAAATGAAGAAGTCATCGATCGGACAAATGCTTATTTTGAGGACCTTCCGAAAATTTATTTGTCTGACGGTTTAAAAAAAATTGAGAAACGTCTAACCAAGTGTATTGAGCTCCAAGGAAATTATGTTGAGAAATAAAAAAAAAATACAAAAATAAAACCTGTTTTAATGCTTTTTTCTAAGGAATTATTGACCCACCCTCGTATCATATTATGTCAATATTTGATTCCCAATAGGTACCGCTTTAATTACTAATGATTTGTATTATAAAAATTTAAAAATTATATTATTTAACAAGAAAAAGTAGAACATTAAATGAAAGTGCATTCATGTGGAAATGATAATCGAAGTTTTCTGTTTTACCAACATTGTTTCCACTGGCATCCGAAAAGAGTGCATACCGCTATAGCGAATTTTGTTTTTCAGTTTAACTGATTGTATGTGTGTATATAATTTAGATTACCATTTTATATAAGTTATCAACGGGCAGAGCTGTTGCCAGATTCCGTCCACACACGTGCCCAATTGACCACGCAGACCAATGACATTATTAATGGACAACGCACTCAATACAGTAGCTAGCAAGTCAATTCGCGCATAGCGACATTCGCACATGTATAGGTAGACGTCACGCAATTTCCATTATGCGATATCACGCATCAGGAATTTATAGCAATATGACCTTTATTGTAATGGCGTTAGAACAGTGTTTCTAGTGTCAATGTTCATTTGAGCGAACCCGTTCGAAACGAACTATTCGGCAGAGCCGACAAAAAGTGAGTGTCATTTTATTTTCCAGATGCTTCATCCATTGACGCAGACTTATCAACCGAGGCCCACTTTGAGGCATTTGAGAAATTTGCAGTGTGGTATGGAGAAATCTGGATTCATCTGTAGAATCATCATCGAATTCAAATCTTGATATTCAGTATGCGGACACAGAGGGCACTTAATGTCACTGAGACAGTCCAAACCTTTTCTCTTCCCTCTAAATTCTTTCTTTAATTTCCACGTTGCATTTTTGTTACATCAGTCCCGTGCGGCTCCGTATCGGGATAGTAGAGTGAGCACACATATTTTCTTTTAGACACATTTTAAGCATCATGGAAGGCGGGCCTGTACCTATATCCACGGCTGTAGGTACACTGGGAACCTAAAATCATTTCGCACCTAAGCGAAGTTTGTTTGGATCCAGAACACCTACACGAATAACAATTTATGTGATATTGATCTGCGACTCACAGATTAGGCAATCATTATGTTCACTACCCCACTACGGAAACTTACAGTACCTTCATAATATAGGTACACTAAACTTTCTATATGATTTACCTGCATACCTTATCCATCTCTGAAGTCGTATGGCACCGATTCGAATCCCGCATCTGGCAAAATAAAATATTGTTTATTTTCAACGTGTGTTTGAATGAAGAGCATAGAATAAATGGTTTGAGGGAATACATATCAAGGTAACCTGCACTCTGTGGCGGTCTATATTAGCCTGAGTTTCTCTTGGACAGGAATTGAATTTTAACAAAGTGAGTGATACGTTGTTCACCAGGCAGACCAAAGTTCGTCAGAAATAGAATATTTTTCAATAACCCGAAATAGACCATCTTTCATTGAACGTTATTATAATAATAGTAATAAAACAGCCACGTTTTCGTCCGCTCTGTATTTTAAGCGCCACTTGATTTAGAGTAGGTATTGCTAAAATAAGCTCATTTCAATTTATTTTCAACTTCTAGTAAGTACACACTGTTCTGAAAATATATCAAAATAATTTAATAAAACGATGTTATTTTAAAAAAATGTATTGTAAATCGTAGTGTCTTGTGTGTGTTTAATTGTTTTCAAAATGTATTCTTCTTAGCTGGAACATTTGAACACCATACGGCACCTCCAAGCATACCTGCCAGTCTTCTTGCATAATTCCAGGTCATACCAACATATCGTAGCTCCGCCGTATACTTACATTCTATAGATAGGATCTATAAGAATCCGGTAGGCTTGAAGAACAGGCAAGCACTGTTGAGGTTCTCTTCTGAAATCTGCAGTACGTGGCGAAGCCAGGTCTAACGTCGCCTTTCACGCTTCTCTTATCTCATCGGTACTCCTACACCGCACACCCAGTATCCATCGCAAACATCTATTCTCGAAGCTCGGTATACGGTTGCTCTCAGAGCCTTCGTAAGGTGTCACGATTTCCTACTGTAAAGATCACAGAACAGATAATAAATAGAATACCGATAGGCTATATTCGATACGCCGCATATTGATGCAGGGTTTTTGAATGTGTCAGTGTCCTACGAAAATGAAGCACGCATTATGCACTTGCAATAGTGTGTGTAATACTCCAACATTAAATGAGCGTAAATGCATAAACCGAGAGCAGTTTTCAGTATTCGACGTACAACGCATTGTTGACACGTGTGTAAGTTTAACCCGGATTCTTCCTTACTTAAGTCGGTAACCTGCTATCGCCTTACCCGTTGGATATTTCAGTTCCCATTATTTCTGAGTTACCTGGTAAAGATGCACCGTCAGAATGCAAGCGTCGAATGTACGCGACACCTGTTTTTGCCCGAGTCTCAATATGTACCTACTGTTTTACAGATTCATCCGTTCGTAATTCTTTATTTTAGAATGAATTCTTCTTCTTCATTATGTAAGAAAAGGTACGAGGGTGGGTCAATAAGTCCTTAGAAAAGCCGACAGGTGGCGCGACTAGTACTGTAAGCGGTTTGTTTTCATGCAGCGGCACTACCGATTCAGTATGCTGCGAAGTTTCAATCAGATTGGTCGGGTTGTTGTGTGTTTCTCGTACATTTAAAAAAAAAATTTGCTTGTGGAAAATGGAAAAATGGAAAATGGAGAAAATTGAGTTTAGAGTTGTTATTAAACATTTTAATATAAAAGGGTTAACAGCAAAGGAAATAAAAAATGAGTTGGATTTAGTTCACGGCATATCTGCTCCTTCACTTGCAACTATTTATAACTGGTTAAATGAATTTAAACGTGGTCGTACATCAACAAAGGATGAACCACGCTCAGGACGTCCTGTAGAGGTGACTACACCAGAAATGATCAATAAAATCCACGATATGGTGTTAAGTGACCGAAGATTAAAGTTGAGTGAGATAATTGAGGTTACAGGGATCTCAAAAGGTAGCGTCATTTCTATTTTACATGACAAATTGGGCATGAAAAATATTTCTGCAAGATGGGTGCCGCGTTTGCTCACAGTCGACAATAAACGCAATAGGGTGGTGGCCTCTAAAGCCCTGTTGTCGCTCATGCAACGCAATCCGGATGAATTTTTTCGTCGCTTTGTGACTGTAGATGAAACATGGATACACCACTATACTCCCGAAACGAAAGAACAGTCAAAGCAGTGGATTGCGAAGGCAAACCATGTCCAAAGAAGGCGAAAACCGTAAAATCAGCTGGTAAGGTTATGGCTACTGTATTTTGGGATGCACGTGAAATTATTTTCGTTGACTATTTGGAAAAAGGAAAAACAATAACAGGGGACTATTATGCATCTTTATTGGACCAGCTAAAAAACAAAATTGAAGAAAAACGGCCTCATTTAAACAGGAAAAAAATCCTCTTTCATCAGGACAATGCCCGTGTTCACACATGTTTACGATCAATGGCTAAAATTGAAGAATTGAAGTTCGAATTGGTCGACCACCCACCGTATTCGCCAGATTTAGCCCCCAGTGACTTTTTCCTTTTCCCAAACTTAAAAAAATGGCTAAGTGGACAACGTTTTTTTTCAAATGAAGAAGTCATCGATCGGACAAATGCTTATTTTGAGGACCTTCCGAAAACTTATTTTTCTGACGGTTTAAAAAAAATTTGAGAAACGTCTAACCAAGTGTATTGAGCTCCAAGGAGATTATGTTGAGAAATAAAAAAAAAATACAAAAATAAAAACTGTTTTAATGCTTTTTTCTAAGGAATTATTGACCCACCCTCGTATTAATACTTTTTTGTTGGCCCTAGTTGTAGTGTAAATTAAATTGACATTTTTTTTATAATGTGTCGTTGATTCTGCAATTTACCTGATAATAATTTTTGTTCTATTTATCAATGTGAACACTCCAGCTGAGCAGTAGTATTAGTATACAGCCTATAATCTACCTACACCTAGGCAAGTTTCATTTATCGCTTATTTTCAATTGGTATTATAAAATAAATATACCTATGATAAAAATATGAAAATGTTTATTATTTATTTAAGTATTATGGCATTACAGCGATTGGCCAATTAGCCATAATAGGTAGTATAATTAATAACACGATTAATATTATAAAATTATTTCTTTACTTTGGGTATTTTTAACTTTGGTAGGTATATAACGAAATATTATTTAATATGGATTAAGTTTACATTCATAATTTTTAGCGCAGTTATTCTCAAAAGTTATCACTAGCATATTTCCGTTATTGTCATTGGTCCAAGTTAACACGGAAGGCATTCTATACGCAAAGTGGTTATCGATAGCTATCTACAATAATTGGTAAATTCGTAATACGGCGAAAGTTTAGGTTGGTAGACATGTCTGTCAAATTCGGGTGTGATCGTGTTGGCGGAAACGCCCGAACCCAAGAATTTTGTATTGACACATCAGACATATCAAAATAACCTACAGTTTTATTAGTCATGTCATTACGATAGCAGCACAAATGCAGTAAAACAAATATGTTACTAGTAGCTGCTACTAGCCACTCGATATTTGACAGCTCGCCGGGAACTATAAATTAAGACGGCGGCCGTGACGTAATCATATTTAAAAACAGTCAGATCTTGCATCTTAATTCTCAATATGTAAAATTGACGTACTCTGTCTTGCTCAAAAGTTAATACAGCCAAGAGAGGGGCTGTTAAAAGATGGCACTTTTTGACAGTTCATATGGTTAACTTGTTTACATAATTAACCGCCTGAATACGTTAGAATAGCCTCAGTCATTGCAGAAGTCATCCGAAATTCCTACCGAATTCCAAATAGCTTCCTTTCAAATTGTAAAGGTTTGGGCAACCAAAATTATTATGTACCTACATCGAGTACATTTTTTTTTTTTTTAACTTTTATTAGTTATGCACCCTTCCAAATTATTTGGTTCATTTTTAAAAGGTAGGTAATTAATTTCTAATTCAGTGCATACGTTTTATTTTAAAAATAATTATTAATAGTGATATAAAATATTATTTATATAATGGAATAGGTATAGGTACCTACTTACTTTTAATCGGATTTAAGTTATGCCTATTTTTTATATTAAAACGTCGGTATTTATTTGTATTATAACAGGATCGTCAATATTAGTTGATATTTATTTATGTTTTAATGTTAAGTTTAACAAATCATTAAAGTAAATTATCGGTAAGTAATAGATATCTTTTATTGTATACCCTAAAAGAATTATAAAATTCTCATCAGTCATCAGGCTTACAATGACGTATGGATCGAAAAGCTGGAGTTTATCGAAAAGGATCTATAAACAACTGCACATTTTTTAAAATAAGGTTGGTTTGAATTATGTGAAGATACTACGTCGCGAAGAAAGTGCAACCACCAAGAATTATTTGCAGTATATATTGATCACTATTATCATTCCCATTTAAAAATGGGACGACTCCGTTGGGTAGGCCTTGAAAAGATGCACTGAATCCCCGAGGTTCATGCAGTTGCAGCAGGGAACTTGCGACTGAAGACGTTTCAGTGATGTCCAAGTCCTACTTTGGGCCGTGGTGTTGAATCAATCAATCGTAACTGTGTAAATTATTAAAATGTAAGTATTACTAATAAGATATTGAAACATTATGTAGGTAGGTACCTCTATGTATCGTAGTTAACCCGATTTACTTGTATGTAGATATTAGGCAAACTAAGCACTTTTTCTTTGTCAAAGGTGTTGAAGTGTTAAGCGTTTTAGTGTCATGGCTTTTAAAATGTCACGTATAAAATTTTAAATGGTTGTCACACGTTTTTACAGAGTATTTATTATACCACCCTGCCAGTTCTAAGCGAAATAAATGAGTTTTGAAATATAAATCTGTAATAACGTTATTATTTTGTATGGATTTAGTGATTACTTGGTCATATAAAAAACAAACACTCAAGAGGTAAATTCTTCTCATATTAAAATTGAATGGAAAACGTTTGTTCACATTATAAACTACATTTAAGTGGATGTGGAATATTTTTAGTTAATGCTATGGGGGGATGTGAGAAAGTGATAGCTGGTAAAATTCCGAATTAAAATTTAGTAGATGTGGTGGAAATTATGAATGTAAAAATCGTTAGAAATTGACAGAAATTTGGATAAAATTGTTATTTTATCTGTGCCGACAATGATTTCGACTATCTTTTTCCTATCTGTCGCTGCTCTAGATAGGGGTTAAGTGCTGAACTGAAGTCGGTCTTTGAGATTCTTGAGTTGGTACATTTGGCTTCCATTCCTCTCTTAAATGATGAGATGTAAAAGAGGATATCTTTCGGGATGCCATGATATAGTAAAAATACGCCAACATCCTAGTATTTATTTCTTTGGTTATTTCTTCGGTATTTTTCATCATCGACATTCATAACTTTGTCTTTATTGTACGCACATATTTCGAAAGCTTCATGTTATCCGAGCGTTGTTTCTGTGAATATCCGCGCCTCCTGTTTATACAAACAGGAGGCGCGGATACTATACTATACAGTAGGACCGAAAAGATAGGATAGGTAATTACAACTTACTAGTCCCTGGTTTATAATTTCAGTCCCAGTTATCATACAGAATCCAATCTATTTATATACATACCTAACGAAATGTGCTCTCTCCAAGGACAATCCGTTCACTTCGCAGGTTCTATCGTAATATTATATCAGAGATTTAATTCGGTCATTGTTAATTTTATTAATGTGTTGTCTCTTTTAATATTTTTATTTATTGTTGAAAATGTCCTTTTAACCTTCAAAGCGGACGTAACAAGGTCTTGACGTTATTCAATTGTGTGGATTAAGTGGCTACATAGTATGTAATATTATATAATATTTATTTAATTAATTAAATATTTAAGAATGTTTCCACTTACATAAACATAAGTCTGAAAAGATTTTCTATCGTGAGAGGTGGGTTTAAGGACTTTTAGGCATATATTATTTATTTATTTATTAAACAAAACATTCTAGACATACCTACATACCTACTTAGACTCCAGAACGTTCACAACATGAGATTTGACAAAAAGCTGGTTTTGATCAAGTTATATAAACATACATACTTGTACGTATAGCTAATATTACACCCTCACAAGAGAGAAGAATAAAAAATACAATGTTATGCAATAAAATAATATTTTAAAAGCAAAATACACAGCACACCACTGAATTCACTGAACATGATTGTCTTTTGGGAGCGCATTGACTAGTCTTGAACCCCTCGCTAATGGTGCCTAATAAGCTTGACACAAGGAAAGGGTTTTGACCTAGAATAGGTCATGGCTTCGTCCATGCAGGTAATTGGCAGGCTCATATAAATTCAAATTCTTTAGGACGCCATGATTGCAAACCACCCCTCGAGGTAGCAGGCAAAATTTTATTAAGAGCAGAAGTGACCTACGAAAGTCAAGAGAGTGAAAAGCGAGCATGCCTTGTAGAAAGGCAGTCGGAAAATAATCATTTCACGAATTATCGAAATGATAATGGTTATAAATAAATGTCTTAAAATAAAGACATCGGAGAAATTTCTTCAAGACGTGCTCTAAAATAAAGTTGTAGGAAAGGTACGAGGGTGGGTCAATAATTCCTTAGAAAAAAGCATTAAAACAGTTTTTATTTTTGTATTTTTTTTTATTTCTCAACATAATCTCCTTGGAGCTCAATACACTTGGTTAGACGTTTCTCAATATTTTTTAAACCGTCAGAAAAATAAGTTTTCGGAAGGTCCTCAAAATAAGCATTTGTCCGATCGATGACTTCTTCATTTGAAAAAAAACGTTGTCCACTTAGCCATTTTTTTAAGTTTGGGAAAAGGAAAAAGTCACTGGGGGCAAAATCTGGCGAATACGGTGGGTGGTCGACCAATTCGAACTTCAATTCTTCAATTTTCGCCATTGATCGTAAACATGTGTGAACACGGGCATTGTCCTGATGAAAGAGGATTTTTTTCCTGTTTAAATGAGGCCGTTTTTCTTCAATTTCGTTTTTTAGCTGGTCCAATAAAGATGCATAATAATCCCCTGTTATTGTTTTTCCTTTTTCCAAATAGTCAACGAAAATAATTTCACGTGCATCCCAAAATACAGTAGCCATAACCTTACCAGCTGATTTTACGGTTTTCGCCTTCTTTGGACATGGTTTGCCTTCGCAATCCACTGCTTTGACTGTTCTTTCGTCTCGGGAGTATAGTGGTGTATCCATGTTTCATCTACAGTCACAAAGCGACGAAAAAATTCATCCGGATTGCGTTGCATGAGCGACAACAGGGCTTTAGAGGCCACCACCCTATTGCGTTTATTGTCGACTGTGAGCAAACGCGGCACCCATCTTGCAGAAATATGTTTCATGCCCAATTTGTCATGTAAAATAGAAATGACGCTACCTTTTGAGATCTCTGTAACCTCAATTATCTCACTCAACTTTAATCTTCGGTCACTTACCACCATATCGTGGATTTTATTGATCATTTCTGGTGTAGTCACCTCTACAGGACGTCCTGAGCGTGTTTCATCCTTTGTTGATGTACGACCACGTTTAAATTCATTTAACCAGTTATAAATAGTTGCAAGTGAAGGAGCAGATATGCCGTGAACTAAATCCAACTCATTTTTATTTTCTTTGCTGTTAACCCTTTTATATTAAAATGTTTAATAACAGCTCTAACCTCAATTTTCTCCATTTTCCATTTTTCCATTTTCCACAAGCAAATTTTTTTTTAAATGTACGAGAAACACACAACAACCCGACCAATCTGATTGAAACTTCGCAGCATACTGAATCGGTAGTGCCGCCGCATGAAAACAAACCGCTTGCAGTACTAGTCGCGCCACCTGTCGGCTTTTCTAAGGACTTATTGACCCACCCTCGTATCTAGATAATAGAGTCATATTCAAAAATACGCCCATCGATATCTTACTGCAATCAGGTATGTTGTTTAAATCGATTTACACTCACCATTATATTCTCTAATGCTGGCAACATTCTTTCCATAAATTAATATAAAATATGTTCATGTCACAAAAAACATATCCTTCTATCAAAATATTGTGTTTTAGTCAGTAAAGTAATTAATTTTGAAACATTAAGCTCACGGGCGATAACATTAAATTTGTTTGTAGTTTTCAATAGTTCAAGGTAAATTTATATTTATAACACACTTTTTTGTACATAAAAACTGATATCGGAAGTAAACAATCTGTTTTCGATCAACAAAATACAGTCGTCTATACTGTATACCTAGTCTATACAAATGGACGAATTAAGATATCCAAGAATGCTGTGAGTCAGTGTCACCAAGATATGAAAAACAACAGCATCCCAAAAAGAGTCAAATTTCTTCTATGGTATTAAGAATTAAGGCTATACTTCAGTTGAGGCACGGTGAGATTAAAGGTGAGGAGATTACAATTAGAGTTGGGTATTTCGCGAGAAAATCTCAATCTCGAGATTCGGGATTTCCCGAAATGATGAAATTTTGAAATCTCGAGATTCGGGATTTCCAGAAAAGAATTCTCGAGAAATCGGGAAATTTAAAAAAAACCTGTAAAAATCCTAAAATCAATCAAATCAAAAACAGACAAACTCCACAAAAATATTTATTTATTATTTATTTATGTAAGAAGACAAACAAAATAGAAGTAGGAAAACAAAAATAATTCAAAACATAGCTTATTAAAATGGAATTTAAAAAAAAAACACAGACTGTCAATCGCTGCGCCTGACAATCACGTACGCTTTTGAGACATAAAATTCCCTGATGTTGCAAAAATTGCGCTCATTTTGAGTCGACGTTGGTTTGATTGTGTTAAATACCCCGATCAGTCCTTGAACGTTTTGTGTTTTCTGTCCACTTTTTTCATATGGAAAATCGTTTTTTTTTCAATTGATATTTGATAATAAAGAAATCCCGAATCCGAGAAAAGATTCTCGAGATCCGGGATTTCCCGAAATGTTATAAATTTCAATTCTCGAGATTCGGGATGGGAAATCTCGAAAATTTCTCGAGAATTCCCGAAACCCAACTCTAATCACAATATCATAGAGTTTTGTTCTCCTAAATTTAGGGTCACTGATCTGTATTTATTTTTTCGTCCCTATGGCCTTGTCCAGGTGGATCGATTTGATTCGCGCGTAAAAACTCGCGCGCATTCCAGGTACATGTGACCTCATTGAGCCGTCCACATGTAATCGCTGCGTATCACTTCTCGCATGCGGTCGAGTCGAGGTGCAGGTGACCTCATTGAGCTGTTCATATGCACTCGCGGCGAGACACGTGTCATTTGGACAAGCTCTATGATAGCATTTATTTTCTTCGAAAAAGTATGCTGACAAATCATTGTATATAAAACTTTTCAAAATCATTTCACTCGTATGGCGGCAGGGTGTAGACGACAACATAAAAATATTCGTACGATAAACGGGATGTGTTTATGTTATACCAACCCAACAAAATAATAATAATACCATGTCACTACTGTAATAAGTACTAATAATGTTGCTTATAAAACTAGAAATTGTATATATTTAATTGTACGGTTTTAACTATTAACCTAATTCGAATGGGGAGAGCTATCACGTAAAAATGACGTTGCAATTATTGTAATGTCACGTTTTCAACATTCTGCATTATAATAAATACAATATACTGACGGTGTATTGTGCAGTTGTTGCCAAATATGGGATATGTCATAGCAACTTTTCCTTCACATTATCATTAACATAAGTTTGTCAAAGAAGCGTGAGCGTTGATCAATAATAATTATGTAGCGCCATATTTTTCACTTTTTGTGCTGATTTTTTGGATAATTATTATTTATTTTCAGCACCACTTTTTGCATACTTGTCGAATATTATTTTTTTTGTAAACTTATCATAAGTATCTTACACTACAGTTACGTCCCTAGGCACGTGCTGCTTTTATGCAGAACTTCATTTTTAGTCTTCAGAAGTATGTGCAAAATTATTAGCAATATACATGTCATAATAATAATGATGATAAGAGAGTTTATACGAAATCTACTCTCAAAAAGCGGTGATTTTAGGTAGTTTGGAGGCCCCTTTATGATTTTTTAAACTGAGGTGTCGGTAGTTTCTAAAAAAGTGAACGCATCTCCGCTTTGTGGAAAACATCCACTGCTTTCAACAGTGTAGTGATCTCATTCGCTCTTTCATTTGCCGCCCCTTAGCGATGTATGACCTGTTTACCCCCACGGGACGCCTCTGAGTAACTACGAGGGTGGGTCAATAATTCCTTAGAAAAAAGCATTAAAACAGTTTTTATTTTTGTATTTTTTTTTTTATTTCTCAACATAACCACACTTGGTTAGACGTTTCTCAATTTTTTTTAAACCGTCAGAAAAATAAGTTTTCGGAAGGTCCTCAAAATAAGCATTTGTCCGATCGATGACTTCTTCATTTGAAAAAAAACGTTGTCCACTTAGACATTTTTTTAAGTTTGGGAAAAGAAAAAAGTCACTGGGGGCTAAATCTGGCGAATACGGTGGGTGGTCGACCAATTCAAACTTCAATTCTTCAATTTTAGCCATTGATCGTAAACATGTGCGAACACGGGCATTGTCCTGATGAAAGAGGATTTTTTTCCTGTTTAAATGAGGCCGTTTTTCTTCAATTTTGTTTTTTAGCTGGTCCAATAAAAATGCATAATAATCCCCTGTTATTGTTTTTCCTTTTTCCAAATAGTCAACGAAAATAATTCCACGTGCATCCCAAAATACAGTGGCCATAACCTTACCAGCTGATTTTACGGTTTTCGCCTTCTTTGGACATGGTTCGCCTTTCGCAATCCACTGCTTTGACTGTTCTTTCGTCTCGGGAGTATAGTGGTGTATCCATGTTTCATCTACAGTCACAAAGCGACGAAAAAATTCATCCGGATTGCGTTGCATGAGCGACAACAGGGCTTTAGAGGCCACCACCCTATTGCGTTTATTGTCGACTGTGAGCAAACGCGGCACCCATCTTGCAGAAATTTTTTTCATGCCCAATTTGTCATGTAAAATAGAAATGACGCTACCTTTTGAGATCCCTGTAACCTCAATTATCTCACTCAACTTTAATCTTCTGTCACTTAACACCATATCGTGGATTTTATTGATCATTTCTGGTGTAGTCACCTCTACAGGACGTCCTGAGCGTAGTTCATTCTTTGTTGATGTACGACCACGTTTAAATTCATTTAACCAGTTATAAATAGTTGCAAGTGAAGGAGCAGATATGCCGTGAACTAAATCCAACTCATTTTTTATTTCCTTTGCTGTTAACCCCTTTATATTAAAATGTTTAATAACAGCTCTAAACTCAATCTTCTCCATTTTCCATTTTTCCATTTTCCACAAGCAAATTTTTTTTTAAATGTACGAGAAACACACAACAACCCGACCAATCTGATTGAAACTTCGCAGCATACTGAATCGGTAGTGCCGCTGCATGAAAACAAACCGCTTACAGTACTAGTCGCGCCACCTGTCGGCTTTTCTAAGGACTTATTGACCCACCCTCGTACCTACTTACATATTTGTGAACAAATGTACATATATAATCATGGATATAGTTTTATAATGCAGTAAACGCGTAGCTGTGTGACGTCAGATCTTAATTATTTAATATTGTTTGGTCAACTTTGTTGCACAGATCTAATATTCACCTAACGTTTTTTTTATTATTTATTTACATCCATAACATAACGATTCTCAATAGAAAGTTGTTTAAAGATAAGTCTATATTTCTTAGTAAATCATAATTTCATTACTTTCGTACATATACCTACATAACATATAGACAGAATAATATTTTTCATATATTATAGTTTCCATAGAGATCGAGAGAGGATAATTTACCTCAAATTTACCCGAGATGGCTGGATGTGTGATTAATTTTTTTACGATAAACTAGTCAAAATTACTGAGTACCTACCTAGTTATCGACTGCGCGATCGATCAAACTAATCATTGTTGGATTGGATATTGTTTGAAATTAAGAACGAAAGAAACAGTGCATTTTTTTAAATTTAGAACAATTTATTTTATTCTGCTTGTATCAAAAGATTTTAATAACATTCCATTTTCAAATGCTGGTATAATTCTAAGATGTTGAAATAATCCCTATGAAACTAAGCGGATTTTGTTTACTTAGGTTAATTTGTAACGTGCGTGCGCTGTTTGTAAACAGATAATTTTGTAGCAAGCTTCATACTATCACTAGTAGAATTATTTGCCAAAACCACAGAATTATTTTTTACCCTTGCACATTAATTATACTACATTTTTTTACCTACTTGAAATGGACCATCATTATATTATGTAAGTATACGAATTAACTTACAAAATAAGTAACAGAATCAATCTAGTAGTCTTTGTCTCTTTTTTAGAGTAAGTACGACTTAGTCTTTTCTGTTTGCATATTTTTTAATCTATCATTCACCTGTCGTCAGCAAAACACATTTGATAGGTATCTCACCAACTATCTAACGTTTGCCCCACATACAAATTGCACCCAATTGACAGAACGACATAACATTATATTATACACTCTATTATGAACCGCCACAGTAGCGGCCGTCTAATCCGCGCGGTCTTATTACAGATGCAGTGCAGTAATGGCTTTGATTGTCCCGAAACGCCTATTCATTACGCCATAAATGGATTAAGTCCATTCTCCGACTGTTACGTTGGACTTAATGCGTTATACTTTGATACACACGCTTGCAACATGCATTTTGTACGTTTTGTACATCGGAAATAATGCGCCGTATAAAAAAGTAAAATCATCATATTTGTGCCACTTTGCTAATTAATTGATCATGGTGTGGATACTAGCCGAACATTAAAGCGAGAATAACGATGGCAAAATCTAAATCTACTGAATTCCCAATTATTTGTGTTGTTGTTGTTCAACTGTTTAAAGTGATTACCAGTGATTCTCAAACTTTTTCGTACCACGGCCCCCGAAATCAGAAAAAAAATCAAGCCTCCCAAAAATTTTAGTCTTTATTGACCAACAGGTCTTTAATTACCATTAATTATTATTATAGGCACATTTTTATTAAAAATAATAGAACATTTTGTTTACTTGCTTGTGAAGCAAAAATTAAAAATAAAAAACAAAAATTAACTTCAAATTATTACAGCTGTAGCCTTCAAAAACAATGTAATGAGAGGGGTGTGATTGCATAATTTTACATAATAAATCAATATCCGGTACAATGTTTGAAATGCTAATTCGCAGGGTTTGCTCCAAAGAATCCGTTAAAAGACACGACCTGTATTTATTTTTTATTACCAGTAGTGATGAAAATGCTGTTTTGCATAGGTATGTTGTCGCAAAAGGAATTATGATTAACAATGCTGCTTTTGCGATTAATTGATTTGCTTGCTGTCGCCTTATCCGAAATTCTGCAAGAGTTCGTTCATTAAATTCGTGGGTGGGCCCGCAGTGGAGTAGTGGACTGAAATCTGCTTAAAATCCATAAGTTCAAATATCCGCTTATCGGTTAAATTAAAAAGTTGTTTTCAAATTGTGTTTGGAGCCAATGGATCGAGCGAGTGGTGAACAGTCATTCCCCTGTACCTACGATTTTATATTTACCTTTCATTCATTGCATAGGTTATAAGAATCTGCCGTCTTGTGTATTAATAGTCTATGTACCTATTACAGATCTGTAACATAATATTTCGATAATGATATAATAATTCTAATTTTATATTATTATCTATTAAGGATAGCAAAAGGTACCCTTTTCATGTATATAAAAACAATATACTTAATTGACTTCTAGAATGTGGATACTATTGTACAAAATGAATTTGATACCTACCAATATAAACACTACAGTTTTATTTTTCCGAACACGCTGCATGTGGTCATCTCTACATGCAAAAGGAAAATTACGTGACTGAATATGACGGTTTGCGTTTTCACCGTTCTTGTTTTAATTCAGTTGGGTTACACTTGTATTTTTTATTAGCTTATCAATCACCTAAAATTGCCGTCTGATTGAAGATTGTTACTTCGATACGTGCGGTTTTTATTTACTGATATTCAAATGGTTTTAAGTATGTAGGTACATACAGCACATATTACATATTATATAGGTACGTATGAAAAAAAAAAACAATTTTCCCATTCGTCTGTTGAAGTCATTAGTTTTTTTTGTGCTAAAAATATAATTTTCAAAAATGGAATGTAAGTCATTTCAATACAACTCAATGATATTACATACCCTGTGTATTATTGAAAACACGGTCAGCAGATTTGAGCGTCGAACGTCAGTCCAAATTCAAATATGGAATATATTGTATTATGCTCACTATGGAAAACAACAGACCAAAGAGTATTATTTAAATTTCGAATGTTCTAGATTTTTACCCTTGCATGTTTCCGATGTAGTATAATATACTATGTATATAGGTAGGTACATACAGAATGTATATTATTATTTTATCACGTTTCACGACATATTCATGAACGAACGTTATTATTTGTCAGTTTTTCCATATTCAAAAGTGGAACACTGCTGACTGTTTTCTTATTATGTATGAAGAAAACCACTTTTACTTTATGCATTACGTGTTTATAATGAAAAATGGCTCTTTATCTGATGAGGTCATATTATTTTGTTGCAATTATTCATACATATGGATCTACTTTCAACATTAATTGTTATCCGATCGCTGCATTCCAATACTCACTGGTTCTCGTATTAATTAAAAATTGTTTTGTATAATATCATGTACTTAGTATTTTAGGCAAACCACAGAACAGTTATTAATAAATATAATACGGATAGGCTATACCCCGATCCACTACATTTTGACGTAGACAGCTAAAACCAATACACATTGTTAAGATAAATAATTTATGTAAACAAAGCAACAGATTCCTTACCAGAACGCGAGCCACCACTTTGCGGAATGAAAAAAAAATACACGATTACAATTGTGTAATAGGTAGATGTATGTAATAGAGTCGCCCGTAAGTTATTTTCAAAAGTGGCTTCCACAGAACAGACTAGTAAATATAATTCAGATAGGCTATACCCCGATACACTACATTTTGACGCAGGGTTTTGAATGTGCGAGTGTCCTACGAAAATTAACAGACGTGCAATAGTATGTGTTGCAACCCAATATTGAATGAGCGTCAGTGGCTACACCTTTGAGGACAAGCTTTGAATGACGTATTCTTGACACGTGTTTAAGTTTACCCCATATTCTTTCATACTCGAGATTGGTTGCCTATTAGGTACTCCACACCCGTTAGGTATTTCACACAGAACAGATAATAAATATAATTCTGATAGGCTATATTTATACCAATACAGGAAATTTTGATGCAGGGTTTTGAATGTGTGACTGTCCTACGAAAATGAACCACGCATTATAGATGTGCAATAGTGTATAATGCACCAATATTAAATGAGCGTCAATGCATAAACCGAGAGCAGTTGTCAGTATTCGACGTATGACATAGTCTAATTTAATTAATACCAATAAAGTAAGTTTATTGTCTTTAAAGATCGGCAAAATAATAAGTAGTGTTTAACGACCATGGATTTCTACAAAACAATTATTATTTGATGTTTTCAATATTTATTAAATATTTTCCATTTTTTCCTAGTATCTGAAGTGCTATAACTTAATTTAATAGGTATGTTAAAAAAGAAATATAATTTGATGTTTAAAAAAGTATCTCCACAATGATGAGTTTATTTATCTTCCTTCGTCTGTGAGATAGATATAAAAAATATTTTGATTAGAAAGCACTAAATATTATAACACGCAGTCTCAATGTTTACTTATTTTTTTGGCACCGCAATGAATGGTTTAATTACTCATATTATATCCAATATATTATATTACGAGTACCATTGAAATATTGACTACTACTAGACCGTACATATTTCTGACAGTTGACAATCGCAACACGAGTCGAGCTGTCAAAGACGTGCGATTTTGACACTTTTCTCTTTGATTTTTTTTTGTTTTTTATAAATTGAATCGTCTTTGCCAGTATTACTTTCTATATCTGACACCTAAGACGAATCCGGATTATTATTTGTGTGAATTTGAATCACAGAGGCGATTACACGGTCAGTTTTTGCGATGATTCAAACACAACCGACAGGTAGGACAGAAAGAAGTTTTCACAAATTATCATTATTTTTTAATCCGATATTTTGCTGAAAAAAATACAGTCACAAAACTAATTTAACACAATATAATAATATGTCATTAATTAATTATTACATGAAATGTTATGTTATGTTGATTTTTTTTAAATGTCATTAAGGATAATTGCGGCTTTACATCGTATTAAAAGCCATACATGTATAATGTATAACACCTGTCATCAGCATGTTAACCTCTCGTAGACTTTAATCAAGATAATAAAATCATCAATTTGCATTATTCTTTATAAGGAATAATGTGGAAAACAAAGAATAGTCTATTTCTTTCCTTCTTTATATTATATTTTTTTTCATAGAATTCTTGCAAAGGCTTTATAGAAATAAAGGCCCTGAGATTCATCGCAGGCAAAACCTCAGAGAGCCATGATTGGGTGAACATTTACCACCTCCACTCTTCCTGGGCCTCCGCTCTTCTTCTCGAGTCGATCACTCATATAGCTCGCAACTCTTCTCTGTAGGACGTAGCCATCAAGACACCGAAGTTGTCGTAGTTTTCCTGCATTCCGTTTCCCTTCTGGGCATGGAGGCATTGTGTCGATGCTTATTGTTGTCACGTGGCTGGCCCATCACAGACGTCGGGTTTTGATAAATCTCACGACGGCAGGCTCATCGAAGAGCTTATAAAGCTCATGATTGAAGTGACGTCGCCAGATGCCATCCTCGCAGATAGTGTCAATAATCTTTCGCAAGATTCTACCCTCAAACTCACGCTGATTATGAGAATCATTTGTAGGTAGTTGTTATCTACGTCTCTGAACCGTTTCAACAATATGTTATGTAAAACTGTATTCTTGGATAAAATTTCTCTGTAAAAATAATTTATTTTTCTTTTGCCCACAGTTCGGTGGACAGATACAAAAAGGTGCTATGGAAGGATGTGAGGGTGGGTGATCTGGTCCACCTCTCCAACAACGAAGTGATCCCCGCTGACATGGTACTTCTCAGGTCTTCGGATCCAAGCGGAGTCTGCTTCCTGGACACGTGCAATTTGGACGGGGAGTCGAACCTGAAGCCGCGACAGGTAGCCGCTGGATTTCAAGAAAAGGTATATTTTTTTTTTTAAATATATTTTTTAACCATGTTTGCTCATAAACGGATCGTATTGACCACTACAGAATGCAGGTGATATTAAAAGCTTTTTCACTAATAATGGTTGTTAGTCGTTTGCCAAATCTATTGTGTTCTTGCACCGTTGTACTGGAAAACTCGTGATTGAAAACCATAGCTAAAGTCAGCGTGGATGCAAATACAAATACGTTTTTCGTCAACAATTATGTAAATACGATTCTGGGATCTCATCTTACTCATTATTTTGCATGCGACCATTGTCTGACAAGACTTTGTCTATTTGTATAATTAATATAAAATTGAACGGAAAGTCCATCCAAGCAGAGTGTTGGAGCGGAGCTCTGAGCAGGAACACGGAGCACTGGAGCATGGGATTTTACCCGAAGCAGGAGCGGAGCCGGATCACCGAAAATTTGTAGTGCTCCACTGCTCCGGATGTTTTACTTTATTATTAAATTTTCGTCCTAATTTCCTTTCATCCAATGAAAATAGTATATTTTGACACTTTGCAACACTGGAATTATTTTAAATATGGCAACACTGCCGAGTGATAAATAATCTCACTTTTTTGACAGATGAGGCAAATAATGAGAGACGATTTGCTGCCGGAATTTTGTTTAATAGTTGTCATTGAACTAAGTCTACAATTTACAGATGGTCTTGGTTAGTTTTTTTTTTAAATTCAATTAAACACTTCGAAACCACGCCATAATAGATAATATAAATCAAAAAATAATCGTCTTATCTATAAAATATCTAAAATTATGCCATTAAACCATACATAATTTTGATGTTTTATAGATAGAACAATATTTTTTATCTACTATGGTTTGGTTAGGCAGGGCTTGAATTTAAAAAAAAACTAACCAACAGCATGTGAAATAATTATTCTTAATTCAACGAAAACAAATAAGAATGAATTGCGCAATATTTTTTCGAATCGCTCATAACATACCAAAACTATTATGGTTTGGTTTAGACAAGGTTTAATGATTTTTAAAAACTAACACCATCTGTAAATTGTAGTCTCATTTCAATAATACGAATGAGTGACAAAGTTTAATGTGCACTATTTATGTCGAATCTTAATAGCCTACCTCCACCTTTCGCCACTGGTGTACGACGTGCATAATGCGAATGCCTGCACCGCTATTTTCATTTGTGTCGTTGATCTGTCATCGACTTTCAAATAAAGTCCCATGCGCATTTCAATTTTCATTCTTTGGAAAATTTCAAATTATATTACATAAATTATAAGGTGTGGTAGGGGCATATCAGTGTATTTATAATTTTAGGGTGTTTTTGATGTTATTGTCCTAGTGGTGGATTCATAGTGACAGTGAATGCGTTATTACCAAACGCATTGCAGCTGTCAAGTGCTTGTTTTAACCTTTAACACAGTAGTGTATAATGTAATAACTAATTATTGTTATGTAATTAATAATTGAGGGAAATATTTATTCACGGCCACGGGGCGAACTGGTGCACAGTTCCTCTATCAATATTCAATAGTCCGCACACAGGAGTCATGAAATCTTTGACATGTGGATGTCGTTAGCCAAAGTGATTTCGTAGAAACTGCGTAATAATTGATGAGACATGCACGCTCCGTTGTTTCACTGCACTTGTAACCGCACAACACGGCCGTGCATTTTTCATCGCCCAGCTGTGCGGGTCGCGGCTTGTATTGAACACGACCTTCAATAATCTATACACATAACCCATCGTGTCATACACCAGTAAACATGCGATCAATTTATTTACCTATTAATTTTAAAAGGTGTATACAAAGATAATTTCTTCGGAAGACGGAATTTTTCCAGGCTGCATTTACGCTTTTATACACTGTCTTAGAGGCCATCCATGGACTGAAACCATATGCGATTTAGATCCGTGTGCCATACTAAATTAATGATTTTTGTTCATGAAAATATGTTTTCACTAAATTTGTAAGTGTAAGTGTATGGTATAAACGGATACGATCAGATGCTTATAATATAGTTTGTGAAAATATATTTCCATGAACAGAAAAGATAAGCTTAGTATGGCACACGGTTCTAAACCGCATACGGTTTCAGTCCATGGACGGCCTATTATTCTTTTCGAGAAAACTATTTCCTAAATTGCTTAAGGCTGTACATTCGTCACAAAATAACCCCGTGATGCAAACGTGCGGACTGTAAATATACACAATATTATGCGATTTCTTAATCTATGTTTTTCATCGATTAAATAGATTCGTATTATAGTTTTCTGTTTCTATTTTCGTGCTAGGTAAATAATATCCATTGTATTGATTTATTTAAGAGCAAGAATAGAGTTTTTAAGTCTGAATTTAATGCCTGCGCTTAAAATTACTATCCGACGTGTGAAAATTTCTGCCGCAAGTAATTTTCCCAGTATGTGCAATTATTCATGGTTTAGCATTCGAATTTCAAAGTAATTCAAAAACAAAATAGGTTATCAATGGTCAAATAATGTTACTACTAGCTGAGCCAGCTGGCTCTCGCCAGTCTGTCTCGCTAGGTCTTACAGTCAGCTTTTCGTCATAGTGACTTGGTGTTGGATTTTATTATAATAATTGTAAAGTGTGCCATAGTTTTCCCTTCGGGATGGATTTTCATTCACGTCAGACAATTGATAATTTATCTGATTTGTCAGTTATACGATCTGCATGTCGTCACTGCCAATACAAATTTGGAGTCATGTGCGTAGTCTATTCTGGAGTCTGGTCTTCTCAATATCATCTGACATCATTTCAGGCTGCTATCACCGATATCACCGATCACCGATTGCTACCACTGTCATTTTAATTTTAATACAATATATGTGTAGGTATGTGCATTTAAATATGATAAATAATTATACATCTCAATCGTGATTCTCATAAATAGCGATCCAATAAACGCGAATATTAATCTCTTTCGGGTCCCATTTACATAATAGAAAAAGGTTAGCAGCATAAAAAATAAATTTAGACATTTTGTTTCATTGTCTATAAAAAATAAATGCTTGGAGCCATAGAATATTATTTTAAAAATCATATTTTGTTTTAAAAATTAACCTTATAAATATAGTTTCCCGGTGCGGGACATTCATATCGAGACAAATGTTGATAAATAATGAAGCAATACATATTATATCTGATAAGAATAGGAATTTATAAGACCTAAAGATGTGGAATCAGCTTAAAAATGCCTTCATCCAGCAGTGGATTGATACAGGTTGATGACGATAATGACGATATAAATGGGTAGGTATATAAAATCACAAATTTAAAAAAATATTGCAGTTTATATGACCAAGAAGAGTAGAGTTAGGTTGGGATAACCTTCATCCTGCAGTGGATTAATCTTGGTTGACGATGATAATGACGATATTATGAATGGGAAAATATAATATCAGCAATTTTGATAAATATAGCAATTCATATGACCGACAGAAATTCAAACAACTTAGAGAGGCCTTCATCCACCGGTGGATTGATTCAGGCTCATAATGATAATGGAAATATAAATATATATAATATAATATCACCGATTTTGATAAATACAGCAATTCAAATGACAGAATGGAGTAGAATCAGGCATGGGAGGCCTTTATCCAGCAGTAGATGGGTTCAGGTCAATGATGATAAGGATGATAGAAATAGGTATAATATAGTAGTAGAATCAGGTTGCGGAACTCTTCATCCAGCAGTGAATTGATCCTGGTTGATGATGATGATGATATGAATATGTAGATAAATGTAATATCACCGATTTTGATAAATACAGAAATTCATATCACAGAAAGGAGTAGAATCAGGCTAAGGAGGTCTTTAAGTAGTGGATTGGTTCAGGTCGATGATGATGATGATGACGATATGAATATGTAAATAAATATAATATCACCGATTTTGATAAATACAGAAATTCATATGACAGAAAGGAGTAGAATCAGGCTGGCGAGGTCTTTATTAAGCAGTGGATTGGTTCAGGTCGATGATGATGATGATGATAATGATGATAATGATGATATGAATATGTAGATAAATTTAATATCTCCGATTTTGATAAATACAGCAATGCATATGACAGAAAGGAGTAGTATTAAGCTATGGAGGTCTTTATTAAGCAGTGGATTGGTTAAGGTCGAAGATGATGATGATGACGATATGAATATGTAGATAAATATAATATCACCGATTTTGATAAATATAGCAATTCATATGACAGAAATGAGTAGAATCAGGCTAAGGAGGTCTTTAAGTAGTGGATTTGTTCAGGTCGATGATGATGATGATGACGATATGAATATGTAAATAAGTATAATATCACCGATTTTGATAAATACAGAAATTCATATGACAGAAAGGAGTAGAATCAGGCTGGCGAGGTCTTTATTAAGCAGTGGATTGGTTCAGGTCGATGATGATGATGATGATAATGATGATAATGACGATATGAATATGTAGATAAATATAATATCACCGATTTTCATAAATAAATACAGCAATTTATATGACAGAAAGGAGTAGAATCAAGCTAGGGAGGTCTTTATTAAGCAGTGGATTGGTTTAGGTCGATGATGATGATGATGATGATGACGATATGAATATGTAGATAAATATAATATCACCGATTTTGATAAATACAGCAATTCATATGACAGAAAGGAGTAGAATCAGGCTAGGGAGGTCTTTATTAAGCAGTCATTGGTTCAGGTCGATGATGATGATAATGATAATGACGATATAAATATGTAGATAAATATAATATCACCGATTTTGATAAATACAGCAATTCATATGACAGAAAGGAGTAGAATCAGGCTAAGGAGGTCTTTAAATAGTGGATTGGTTCAGGTCGATGATGATGATGATGACGATATGAATATGTAGATAAATTTAATATCTCCGATTTTGATAAATACAGCAATGCATATGACAGAAAGGAGTAGTATTAAGCTATGGAGGTCTTTATTAAGCAGTGGATTGGTTAAGGTCGAAGATGATGATGATGACGATATGAATATGTAGATAAATATAATATCACCGATTTTGATAAATATAGCAATTCATATGACAGAAATGAGTAGAATCAGGCTAAGGAGGTCTTTAAGTAGTGGATTTGTTCAGGTCGATGATGATGATGATGACGATATGAATATGTAAATAAATATAATATCACCGATTTTGATAAATACAGAAATTCATATGACAGAAAGGAGTAGAATCAGGCTGGCGAGGTCTTTATTAAGCAGTGGATTGGTTCAGGTCGATGATGATGATGATGATAATGATGATAATGACGATATGAATATGTAGATAAATATAATATCACCGATTTTCATAAATAAATACAGCAATTTATATGACAGAAAGGAGTAGAATCAAGCTAGGGAGGTCTTTATTAAGCAGTGGATTGGTTTAGGTCGATGATGATGATGATGATGATGACGATATGAATATGTAGATAAATATAATATCACCGATTTTGATAAATACAGCAATTCATATGACAGAAAGGAGTAGAATCAGGCTAGGGAGGTCTTTATTAAGCAGTCATTGGTTCAGGTCGATGATGATGATAATGATAATGACGATATAAATATGTAGATAAATATAATATCACCGATTTTGATAAATACAGCAATTCATATGACAGAAAGGAGTAGAATCAGGCTAAGGAGGTCTTTAAATAGTGGATTGGTTCAGGTCGATGATGATGATGATGACGATATGAATATGTAAATAATTATTATATCACCGATTTTGATAAATACAGAAATTCATATGACAGAAAGGAGTAGAATCAGGCTAGCGAGGTCTTTAAATAGTGAATTGGTTCAGGTCGATGATGATGATGATGATGACGATATGAATATGTAGATAAATATAATATCACCGATTTCGATAAATACATAAATTCATATGACAGAAAGGAGTAGAACCAGGCTAGGGAGGTCTTTATTAAGCAGTGGATTAATTCTGGTTGATGATGATGATGATGCTGATGATGATATGAATATGCAGATAAATATAATATCACCGATTTTTATAAATACAGGGATTCATATGTCAGAACGGAGTAAAATCAGGCTAGGGAGGTCTTTATTAAGCAGTGTATTGGTTCAGGTCAATGTGATGATGATGATGATGATGGCGATATGAATATGTAGATAAATATAATATAACCGATTTTGATAAATACATAAATTCATATGACAAAAAGGAGTAGAATCAGTCTATGGAGGTCTTTATTAAGCAGAGGATTGATCCTGGTTGATGATGATGATGACGGCAATATGAATATGTAGATAAATATAGTATCACCGATTTTGATAAACACAGCAAATTCATATGACAGAAAGGAGTAGATTCGGGCTAGGGAGGCCATTATCCATTATCCAACAAGTCGATGATGATAAGATGGATAGAAATATGTATAATATCACAAATTCGTTAAACCAATAGTAGTAGATTCAGGTTGCGGAACTCTTCATCCAGCAGTGGATTGAACCTGGTTAGTGATGATGATGATTATGATGACGATATGAATATGTAGATAAATAACATTAGAAATTCAATACTGTCAAGAATACAATCAACGTAGAGACGCCTTCATCCAGCAGTGGATTTATTGAGGCTCGTGATAATAATGGCATTATATATAGATAGGTAGATAATAATATAATATCACTGATTTTGATAAATATAACAATTCATGTGTAAGTAAGGAGTCGAATAAGGCTGAGGAGGCCTTCATCCAGCAGTGGATAGGTCAAGATTGATGATGATAGGGATGATTAAAATAGGTAGATATTATACAATATGACTCATTTTGATAACTATAACAATTCGTATTAATTTCTTTCATTGTTTGCAATGGCAACTTTGTTAGTTTAATATGACTATATTGTGATCTATGGAAATTAGTAGCCTAGGTAATTATTCAATAAAAAAAAGTGCGTTACAGCCACAAAGAAGTATTTAAAAAAATCAAATTTGGAATATCATGGTATCTATGAAATGGCGGACAGTGGCGCACGCTGCTGTCAAAAGATATTATACGTAGTGAATTGTTCCAAAGTTATGGTTTTTTCACCAGGAAAAAGTGCGCCAATGCCTACATTACGATATTTGAATACAAATAATCGAATCCGTTTGTCAATTAAAGGATTAGAAGGTCTTAAGCGACGAAGACGTCATTCTGCTGTACGTTAAATGAAATATGGCGAATCGTATACGGTATGTAAGAAAATATCGGATATAAACGTCACGTACATGTAAAATTTCTGAAATGTGTTCAATTCAATCGGTAGATGAATCGGTAGAATATCGAAAATGTCGCTTAAATGAGCCGTTAGTGCGTTTTCCAAAATTTCTTAGGATAATAATATATAGGAGAATTGCTGAGCCAGCTGGCTCTCGCCAGTCTGTCTCGCTAGGTCTTGCAGACGGTTTGGTAGTGTTGGTATAATTGTGAAGTATGCATAGACGACACCATAGTTTTCCTTTCGGGATGGAATTTCATTCACCTCAGACAGTTTGACATTTCGCTGATTTGTCAGTTTTACGATTTGCAAGTCGTCACTGCCAACATAAATTTGGGGTCATATGCGTAGTCTATTCTGGAGTCTGGCTTTCACAATATCGTCTGACACCACCTCAGGCTGATAGGCCTAGCGGAACAGCTGGCAATCGCCGATTCCTACCAATGATATTTTAATAGAATATAATAAGTTTATATATTGCACTTTTTCATTCATACTTATTTGTTTTCGTTGAACTAAGAATACATATTACACATGTTGTTGGTTAGTTTTTTTATAATTTATTAAACCCTGCCTAAACCAAACAGAAGTAGTTAAAAATATTCTTCTATCTATTAACACAATCACTGCTGAACTTTTAAATACCTTTTAATTACCACATTTCAATAACACCTTAATTATATCTAATGGCAAACTACTCCAAACGCGCCAGTCGCGGTGTTAGCACTAACGCAACGTCTTAGTGTTGTGTGCAACTCAAACGTATAACCAAAAAAAGACATTGTCTACGAACATTTTCACACACGGTTATACGTTTGAGTTGCGCAAAACGCTCAACGCTGCGCCGAACGCTGCCACTCAGGACGTACACCTACGTGGGCGAAGTCGGCGCGGAGCGGAGCGGCGCTCGCAACTCAAATGTATAACGAAAAAAAGACTGTCTACAAACATTTTCACACACGGTTATATGTTTGAGTTGCGCGCGCCGCTCCGCTCCGCACCGACTTCGCCCACGTAAAACACCCCGTAAATGAGTTACGCCCACGGTGGCCGCGCGGCTTAAGCGTTAGGCTATAGCGCCGTGGGTCCCAGGTTCGAATCCTGGGTCTGGCAAGGACACATATTGTTTTTCAAATCGTGCGTGAGTCAAGGGTATGGACCTAATAGGTTGAGCAAGTGGCTGACATCCATTTCTCGTAAAAAACAAAAATTTGTTAATACAAACCTCTACTCTGTGGAGGCCCATATGATCCTATTAAGATTGAACATGGTAGGATAAATGAGTTAATATCCTTACAGCGCTGACGGCACAACTGTTGTGTTCGTATTAGATGGCCATTAGATATAATTAGCATGTTATTTAAATGTGGTTATTAATAATAGTAATTAAATACGAATGAGTAATACGATAGAGAATGAGTTTAAAAAATTTAAAATGACGTTTTTAAATATTTTGTAGACAGATGCGTATTATGGCTTGGTTTTCCCAGGGTTTAATTGAATTTTAAAAACTAATTGACAACATCTGTAAATTGTATTATTATTTCAATGTTAACAAATACGTATAAATGACAAATCTTAGTCTGTACTATCTATGGTGGATCCACCCTACCTCCACCCATCGCCGCAGCAGGATAGTCATATTATTCATACATTTAGATTATTGCGTTACAATACGTTTTATTTATCCAATGGGGAAGATTCCATTAGATTGAAAAAATGTAAAATCTATTTCTCATAATGTCTTTTAAGATACATACTCGAAATAACCACCCTGAAGGGGTGTTTCCATATGCTTTGCTTCGGAGCAAAAATGGTATTTTATTTTTAAATTAGTAGGTTCTTAACAATATTACTGAATAAATTCCAACATGCTTAATTTATTATTTAACAAATTATCTGGGTGAGGAAATAAAAATGATATTATTTTTTTCACGTACAAAAATGGAAAAGTAGTAGCTACTTACTTATAGTACCTACCTCATTATGGTATAAAATAGTAACAATTGACTACTATTATAATATTATTTGCCAATAACCGAAAAGATATAAGCGATGTTACGGATAATAAAGAATAAATGATACATAATGTCATTTTTACAATATTAATAAGAAGAAACATCATTGCAATTTAATAATTATTAATAACATCGCGAATTAAATATTATTCGTAATAAACGTGACATGAAATTCATTTACCTACCTACCTAAATGTAAAAAGAATACTATTACATAATATATCAGGATAATCAAGGTATCTGAAATTATTATCATTTATCATATTTATTATCATTGCTAGTAGTATTGAAATCAATTAAAATTCTCCATTATTATTAATAAAATTCTCCATTATTATTATTATTGGCAATGAATACACATATAAAATTGCAATAAATGTCTATGCTATTTGAAATGTCACATTACTGTTCGATGTTTTCTAGGATTTTCACAAATTCTAAATTTGAAAATATTCTTACACGTCAACTAAATAAGCGAAAGAAAACAATTGAAAATCAATCATATATTTCAGTTTGACATATAAATGGCAGTGAAGTAGTCTTAGATTATATTTTCGTAGTAATTAGTGAGGAAAGATGTATTTATTTCTAGTTAAAACTCAATAGTGCGCCAATGTGCTACTTACAGATTTGAATAGATTTGTGGAATATTAATTCTGATTTCTGAAATTTCGATTAATAGACAGACAGGTAGATAGACAGTAATGTAGCGAAAATGTATGGTGACGGATGTAAAACGCGATTTAAAAATGATTTTATCTGTGATTGTGTCGAGTTTTATCAGATTGTGCCCGATTCAAATGGGAGTAGATTCGGGACTCCAAAAATTGAAGTGAATTCCTTTAATAATCAACAAAGTGGTATTTAAATAAAAAAGTTGACGTATTTTCCAAAATCTCTTTGGATAATAATATATATGAGACTAGCTGAGCCAGCTGGCTCTCGCCAGTCTGTCTCGCTAGGTCTTGCAGACAGCTTTTCGTCATGATGACATGGTGTTGGATTTTAATATAATTTTAAAGTATGTATATATGGCGCCATAGTTTTCCCTTCGGGATGGATTTTCATTCACGTCAGACAGTTTGACATTTCGCTGATTTGTCAGTTTTACGATTTGCATGTCGTCACTGCCAATACAAATTTGGAGTCATATGCGTAGTCTATTCTAGAGTCTGGCCTTCACAATATCATCTGACACCACTTCAGGCTGCTAGGCCTAGCAGAACAGCTGGCAATCGCCGATTGCTACCAATGACATTTTAATTTTAATACAATATATGTGTAGGTGTGTGCATTTAAATATGATAAATAATTATACATCTCATTCATTCGAATATACAGCAATATTATGTGATAATCATAAAAAACGATCCAATATATCCAAATATTAATGTCTTTCGGGACCCATTTGCATAATAAAAAAAGGTTAGCAGCACATTGTTTTGTTTCATTGTCTATAAAAAATAAATGCTTGCAGCCATAGAATTGTATTTAAAAAAATCTAATTTTGAATTCAAAATTAACCTTAACAAATATAGTTTCCCGGTGCGGGACATTCATATCGAGACAAATGTTAATAAATAATAAAGCAATACATATTATATCCGAGAGGAATAGACCAATTCTGATAAGAATAGGAATTTATAACACCTAAAAACGTGGAATCAGCTTAAAGTAAGTGACCTTTATCCAGCAGTGGATTGATACAGGTTGATGACGATAATGACGATATAAATGGGTAGGTATATAAAATCACAAATTTAAAAAAATATGGCAGTTTATATGACTAAGAAGAGTAGAATTAGGTTTGGATAACCTACATCCAGCAGTGGGTTGATCTTGGTTGATGATGATAATGACGATATTATGAATGGGTAAATATAATATCAGCAATTTTGATAAATATATAAATTCATATGACCGACAGAAATACAAACAACTTAGAGAGGCCTTCATCCACCAGTGGATTGATTCAGGCTCATGACGATAATGGCAATATAAATATATATAATATAATATCACCGATTTTGATAAATACAGCAATTCATATGACATAAAGGAGAAGAATCAGGCTAGGGAGGCATTTATCCAGCAGTGGATTGGTTTAGGTCGATGATGATAAGGACGATAAAAATAGGTATAATATCACAAATTCGTTAAACCTATAGTAGTAGAATCAGGTTGCGGAACCCTTCATACAGCAATGGATTGATCGTGGTTGATGATGATGGCGATATGAATATGTAGATATTTATAATATCCCCGATTTTGATACATACAGCATTTCATATGACAGAAAGGAGTATAATCAGGCTATGGGAGGCCTTTATCCAGCAGTGGACTGGTTCAGGTCGATGATGATAAGGATGATAGAAATAAGTTTAATATCACAAATTCGTTAAACCGATAGTAGTAGAATCACGTTGCGGAACCTTTCATCCAGCAGTGGATTGATAATGGTGATGAAATTCAAGACTGTCAAGAATACAATCAACGTAGAGCGGCCATTATCCAGCAGTGGATTTATTGAGGCTTGAGATAATAATGGCATTATAATAATATAGATAGGTAGATAGTATAATATTACTGATTTTGATAAATATAATAATTCATGTGTAAGTAAGGAATAGAATAAGGCTGAGGAGGCCTTCATCCAGCCATGGATAGGTCCAGATTGATGATGCTAAGGATGATAAAAATAGGCAGATATTATACAATATCACAAATTTTGTTAACTAAAACAATTCCTATTAATTTCTTTCATTGTTTGCAATGGCAACTTAATATGACTATATTATAATCTATGGAAATTAGTAGCCTACGTAATTATTCAATTAAAAAGAGCGCATGAACAGCCACAAAGAAGTATTTAAAAAAAAAACAAATTTGGAATACAATTACGTTATCTATGGAATAATTGCATATCATCATACCATATAATCAATAAAATTCTCTATGATTATTAATTAATAGAAAACTCATCTTACAATAAAAATGTCTTGATTAAAATTGATTATTTAATATGCTAATAGAAATGTCACATTTTTTTGATTATTTCTGCAAATTCTAAATTTGAATTCTGCCACGTCAAATGAACTTGTTTATATCACAAAAGAAAACAATTGAAAATCGATCATCTATTATTTCAGTTTGACAGATAAAAAGCAGTGACATGGTTTTAGATTATATTTTTGTAGGATTAGTGAGGAAATATGTATTTATTTTGTGTTAAAACTCAAGAATACGCCAATGTGCTACTTACAGATTTGAATAATTTTGTGGAATATTAATTTAGATATTTTGCAATATTGATTATATAAAAAGTATTAAACGACATTATAATCAATTTAAGGTACACGGACTGCGAGATGCGAAAATGTATGGTGACGGATATAAAACGCGATTTAAAAACGATAGTATCTGTGATTGTGTCGAGTTTTACCAGATTGTGCCCGATTCAAATGGAAGTAGATTCGGGACTCTAAAAATTGAAGTGAATTCCTTTAATAATCAACAAAGTGGTATTTAAATAAAAAAGTTGACGTATTTTCGAAAATTTCTTAGGATAATAATATATAGGAGATAATAATATATAGGAGATGATTTGCTAAGTATAAAATACCCAGACAGTTGCCGCTTTTATTTATTCGACATTTCGACACAGTGTCTATAAAACTCACATTTTTTTGTGTTTCTACCGTTTTGACGCCTACTATCAATATTTTTGTTGTTTTATTATTAAAGATCCTTATTAAGCATGCAGTATGAATTTAAATCGATGCTTGGATTCTTAAAATGCTACTCTAGAATTGTTGATAGGTTATGTACCTGTTCAATGAATTGAGTAAGTCAAAAGTTCTTCATAAAAATTCTATTAATTAAACCTCCATTCTGTGTATGACCAAGTGTTTTGTTTATTAGAGGTAACTAACACCTTTGTGTGAATTTGGAATTTTGCAATTTAATATATTTAAGTACATATTATAATCATAATAATAAAATAATCAAAATAAACTTACAATAATTAGATATTTTTTTGAATATGTAGGTAGGTACCTAATTCATAGTTTTTTTTCATATTTAAAAATCATCAATTTTTCTAGAAAATATCAATGTACTTATATGACATGAAATCTTTAATGTTTTTACATACGTATTGATTACTTCAAATGAAAGTTACCATTTAGATTTATTAAATTGCTGTGTTTGCTAAATACGTCACTCTTACGGGCGTATAATATGGTAATTTACTGTAACGTGCGACTTACCGCTTTACGACCCACAGTGGCCGTTACGAATGGAAAGTGATTGCTTCCAAATGGAGGTAAAAAATCTCAAGAAACGTGATGCAGATTTCGCATTATTTCTTGAGGATTCCTTACTTGAAGAGAAATTAAAAATAGGCGGCGTATATATTTTTTAAATCAGCTTTTTATTTATTATAACGTGACTAACTATTCTAGGACTATCATACGTTGGCATAATAATTACAATGGCACAATCAGGGAACTCAGAAATAATGGGAACTGAAATACACAACGGGTAAGGCGATAGCAGGTAACCGACTCTAGTAAGGATGAATCCGGGTTAAACTTACACACGTGTCTAGAATACGTTTAACGTCGAATACTAAAAACTGCTCTCGGTTTATGCATTTACGCTCATTTAATGTTGATGTGTTACACACACTATTGCACGTGCATAATGCGTGCTTCATTTTCGTAGGACACTCACACATTCAAAAGCCTGCTTCACCATGCGGCGTATTGAATATAGCCTATTGGTATTATATTTATTATCTGTTCTGTGGGCACAATATAATGAACTAGCTATATGTATACCCCCTCCAATTTCAGCTTTCAAATGTGTACCTTACCCCAGATCGATTGCCTGCATAACCTTAACAATTGGGTATTTCAGTTCCCATTATTTCTGAGTTCCCTGTTGAACACCCATAATGTATGCGAATTCTATGAGTAAAGTGTTGCGATGATATGTATATATTTTTCGCCGCGTTCTGGAAAATACTGTTATGTATATTTGGTCACTCCTCACGAGAATTACCTAATATAATTCACTCATTGTTCTGATAGCTATGTAGGTTATCTAATGATTTATTTTTTTGCCTAAATTATATGTAGGTATATGTTATTTTCATAATATATTTTCATGTAAACCTATAATAAAAGTAAACACCTGATAATTGTATTTATAATTATTAAGGTCTGATAGTTATTATGTTATTAATAACATCTTTCATATTATTAATAAAATAAGTATAATATTATGATACTATTTTATGTATTATTTAGGTACTAGATTTAATGTCCCATTATTTAAATATTAATAAATAAAACTTATTACATTAGAGCAGAGGGGGGCAAACTGCGGCCCGCCGGGTATTTTTTGCGGCCCGCCATCATTAATAATTGTACTTCTAATTACGAATAACTTTTTTATAATTTAAAAAAAAAACTATTGACATAGATTAAAATTTGTTTAGCACTAGTACGCGATCCATTTTCAATAGATATTGATAGTGTACCGACAGAGCTACAACTTTGAGATTATTGATCTGCAGTGTGATACTGATTTAAGAGAATTGCATCGTCGTGAAGAAATCTCCAAATTTTAGAATGCCCTTAATTCAGACATATTCGACCAAGTTAAAGATTATGCAAGAAAAATGTTCGTTATTTTTGGATCAACCTATATCTATATGTGAACAAACATTTTCGATCATGAACCTCACTAAAAATTCTTTACCATCAAATATCTCCGATGCCCATTTACAAGCAGTTTTGAGAATATCAACTACAAAATTAACACCTGAATTTTAAAAAATGTTAAAAAATGTACAACAGTTTCATTCTTCTCATTAATTTTTTTGTAGTGTTTATTTTTTGTGATAATAAATAGTGTATATCTAAAAATGGTATTTTACTTGCGGCCCGCCGCTCAATTTGAATTTTTGAATTTGGCCCTCCATCCAAAAAGTTTGCTCCCCCTGCATTAGAGCATTTTCATCCCGCAATGATGACAACACTGACAATATTTTTATTCTCGAATGTATCGACATCCGGTTTCAGCCATGATATAAAAATCAGACAGTATACATTAAGTACGAGTACTATTTATGTAACTTAATGCTGTATAAGTGATTTCAATTAATATTATTTGCCGATAGAGATGGGATGAGAGAACAGAGTTACTTACATCAAGTCGATCGAATTGATCTCCGGAAAACCATATTGACCCTATTCCCGATTATAGAATCCAACCCTTTATGTGGTCAATATTTTCAGAGTTTGCTTATGAAGTTTATTTAATCAGTAAGTATATTTGAACGTCATTGTACCGTAACAGATCAAGCGATTTATATATTACCCAATAAAATGAATCATGCTATGAATGCCAAACCCAGTAAAACCCTTATCTTAAATAAGGTAAATGTATTAATCAATGTAATTTTAGCAGAGTTTTGGATTAAGAGCCATTATGCTGATTGCAGTCGATTGAAGTCGAGTCGGTTGATTTATAAACGCAAACGCGGTCTATTTAATTTACCTTTTTATCCTATAATTTATGTATGCCATATTGAGTTTCCAACAGTACCGAAATGGACTCAGGGACGTTCCGGAATGGACGGCGCTTTCCAGGATTCCGGTTGGATCATATCCGGGATGCAAATGTCTAATACCAAACCACTAGACTCTAAGATATGTAATAGGTACCGCGTGAGTCGATAATGTTATCTATATTTAAAGGTAAAAAAACTTTCTATCGCGTCAGGTTGGTGGCGTACTACAGTATCATGATTTTGAAAGCAAATAGACGAGAGCTTACGTGTACTTTCGTGTACTCACGCTACGTGATAACTGTTTATCTCTAGCTAAAGAACTAATTTTCCACATTAAAGGCAATATGCTGTAATCGTAATCTAATATTTAATATGCTTATTTAACATACATAATTTTGAAAACACTTCCGAGAAAATTTTTATAACTAATAGAAAAATTCTTATTGAAAAAAGTAAGACACCCCGCAGGAATCGAACCTGCATATCTCGGGTATCACGCCCATGCACATAGACCACTATGCTAAAGGCGTCATACTTAATTGTGTCAAATTTTAACTAATGGGTTTTTTTAATATTCACTGAAACGCTTTCCAATTTGAGCTACTATTGGCGATCGACTTTTTCATTTTAATTCAAAGTAGACATTACTTTAATTACTAACCGACGTCACGGATCACTCCAAGATTTTTGTTGTAACTAACTTGAACTTGCTAATAATTTTTAATTAACTATTTTTTTTATTCAACGAATAATTCACAAAATTTAAGAATGTAACCCACCCTCTTCAAAAAATCTCGCTCTATCATATGCTGTAATGTTGACATAATGTCATTAGTTTACAGTATATAACAAAATATTATTGACAGCATGATATATTTAGATTTAAAAAAACACGTTATAATAAAATATAAAGCGAAGTTTCAATCAGATTGGTCGGGTTGTTGTGTGTTTTTCGTACATTTAAAAAAAAAATTTGCTTGTGGAAAATGGAAAAATGGAAAATGGAGAAAATTGAGTTTAGAGCTGTTATTAAACATTTTTATATAAAAGGGTTAACAGCAAAGGAAATAAAAAATGAGTTGGATTTAGTTCACGGCATATCTGCTCCTTCACTTGCAACTATTTATAACTGGTTAAATGAATTTAAACGTGGTCGTACATCAACAAAGGATGAACCACGCTCAGGACGTCCTGTAGAGGTGACTACACCAGAAATGATCAATAAAATCCACGATATGGTGTTAAGTGACCGAAGATTAAAGTTGAGTGAGATAATTGAGGTTACAGGGATCTCAAAAGGTAGCGTCATTTCTATTTTACATGACAAATTGGGCATGAAAAATATTTCTGCAAGATGGGTGCCGCGTTTGCTCACAGTCGACAATAAACGCAATAGGGTGGTGGCCTCTAAAGCCCTGTTGTCGCTCATGCAACGCAATCCGGATGAATTTTTTCGTCGCTTTGTGACTGTAGATGAAACATGGATACACCACTATACTCCCGAGACGAAAGAACAGTCAAAGCAGTGGATTGCGAAGACAAACCATGTCCAAAGAAGGCGAAAACCGTAAAATCAGCTGGTAAGGTTATGGCTACTGTATTTTGGGATGCACGTGAAATTATTTTCGTTGACTATTTGGAAAAAGGAAAAACAATAACAGGGGATTATTATGCATCTTTATTGGACCAGCTAAAAAACGAAATTGAAGAAAAACGGCCTCATTTAAACAGGAAAAAAATCCTCTTTCATCAGGACAATGCCCGTGTTCACACATGTTTACGATCAATGGCTAAAATTGAAGAATTGAAGTTCGAATTGGTCGACCACCCACCGTATTCGCCAGATTTAGCCCCCAGTGACTTTTTCCTTTTCCCAAACTTAAAAAAATGGCTAAGTGGACAACGTTTTTTTTCAAATGAAGAAGTCATCGATCGGACAAATGCCTATTTTGAGGACCTTCCGAAAACCTATTTTTCTGACGGTTTGAAAAAAATTGAGAAACGTCTAACCAAGTGTATTGAGCTCCAAGGAGATTATGTTGAGAAATAAAAAAAAATACAAAAATAAAAACTGTTTTAATGCTTTTTTCTAAGGAATTATTGACCCACCCTCGTATAATCTTGAAGAGAAAAAACAAAGTACGTAGGTAGGTAAGTATCGACTATAAAAAAAATCTTGAACCAAGCAGGGTTCGAACACACAGATTTTGCATTTTGGATGAAGATTAACTACTAAACTACCCACAAACTGGCCGTGCGTACATGTTCATTTCAAATTCCATCAGCACCTAACTCAGCCAAAGATTATCTTTGCGAATTTTTTAAGAATTTTTTACAACAAAGAATACACGAATAAAGAATTACACCTTCTTATATTATAAATATATTATTATGAACCTACATTATTATAAATATTTATTTTATCAATATTATGAATGCTGTCCATATTATTGTGTTATAAAAAATAGGAAAAGGTATTACTTACTAGACAGTCCTATTGCATAATATTATATTATACACATAATATGTACTGGAAATCTGGATCACATTGGAAAGGTCATTTGCATTGTCATTCATCTCGCTCACTCAGTGTGACATTGTTATCATACAGTCAATATAATATTATGCCAACATCATTATGCTATGACCTACAGACTTTTACTAGACCGATTGTAGACACGAATAAATATTAGTCAAACCCATACAGTACAGTTTCATGAATATTGCATTTTATATCAGTCGTGTTTTAATGAATTGCGATCGACACTTTTGCGTATAATAATATGTTTTTGTGTTGTTTATAGAACTACAGTCACTGTATGTTATTTTTTACATTATTTTTTTATTTCATCGAAATAGTAGATATTTTAAGTAGTCAGCAGCGTTAGCGAACCAATGGCACGTGCAGAAATTCTGCTGGCACGCGAAAAAAAATCTGGAACTTTAAACCGCACCGATGATATGTTTTTATTTAATTAATTTTCAGTAAACTCAGTCAAAGCACACATCTGCTCCCGAGACATTCACATGCGTAAATAACTTCTGGTACTTCACAACCGAACGTAGGGCCTCGTGATACGCTGGGTTAAGACTGAGTGTAGTGCGGGGCGGTTTGGTTTTTAGGGAACTATTAGTCGGTGGAAATAGAAAGCGACGGATTCTGGACGGTTTCTTTTCGATACATAACGTAATGGACTTACAAATTTCTATTCAGAAAAAAAGCTAAAAAAGCTCTCGACCGATGATTTTTGATGGAAAAATTGTTGGAGTAAATCAGAGAATTCATGCGGTTTTTTTTACCACGTTTTTATTAGCTCGTATTCTTGTTTGTCCGAGATTTGTATTGGACGATTGAAGATGTTTAACTAACTTCCCGACTAGCTAGACATTTGAAGCTTTTAGAATATATCAGAACACGACGACAATGCATTTTTGTAATACTTTTGGCCATCTTTAAGCAGAATTAAATTTATTTTCAGTTAATTCTGTTTTGTATGTTTCGGAAAAAAATCGTTAAACGTAAAACATTGGTTGCCAAGGGGGTCCTAGCAAATAAATTATTAATATATACGTGCCATGTACGTATTATATACATAGTAATATGGAAATCAATATGAAATGTCAAAATGACATTTCAGTATTCTATATTTATTCAGTATTTCTATCTAGTACAAAAAAGTATTTATTAATAGGTACATAGAATCGTCACGTTTATATGATTCTACAGATAATTTAAAAACGTGGTATATAAAAAAAATATTTTTATCTTGTAATTATTTAATTTTAATTGAAAGGAAATATTACGATGTTCCTAATTTTTGGCACGCCAGTCATTATTATTTTTTTTAGATTTTTGATACTTACGCATAAAATGATTCACCATCCCTTAAATGCTTTAATAGTGTATACTTTATTTATACGAAGCGCGCGAATGTTTATTTATTAAATTATTTTAAATTCGTCCTATTTATATTCTCGACACGTTGTAGGTCAACAGCTGGCTAGGCTACCTTGCTTAATCTTTCAACCGTTTACTTATATTCTATTTTAAACGGTTCATCTACAGCAGTTATGCACAACACGTGGTCTTCGATGCCTTAAATATTATGCAAAAAACATTAACTAACATAATAATTTAGACTAGTTATCGCTTGCTTATCGTGGCGCATGGAGATAACCAGATTGACTCCAGACCATTGGACTTCTCAGTTCTTAACCGGACACGGTGGTTTTGCCTCCAAGCTCTGTCAGCTTGGCCTAAAAGAATCTCCGACTGACGAATTGCAGGATGCCGATCACATCCTCTGGGAGTGTCCCCATATGTCGGTTGAAAAGGAAGAGCTTCTCAAGTCGGTCCGACCCTCAGTTGGACCGGTCGGCCATTGCGACTTGGTATCTACGAGGGAAAATTTCTCAGCTTTTAAAAAGTTTGCGGCATTATACGGCGAGCGAGAGGGTTTTTTCTAATCGAGAATTTACCGTAATACATTATATGGAATTAGGGATCACGCACACTCTAGTGCAAGCCAACCAAGGTCTTGGGAAGTTGCTCCTGGGACACTTTCGGCACAAATTTGAACAGCGCCTATCGTTCGTTACGCCACGGTATACGCCTGCATAACGGGTGTGGAGACGTGGCGGGTGGTGGAGGGAAAAGCAAGTTATCGCTTGCTTTTTGACAGGCAAATCTTTATCAGTACAGTGCAAAAATCGTGCTTTATTCGTTTGCATGCAGTGTCTTGGGCATTACGTGATATTTAGTAGTTATGTATTTTTTCCCATAAGATATAGGTACGGTAGGTATGATAAAATAATTTGTCTAGGCTCGGGAGAGAATATATCATTATCCGTGACACGTTCTGTAGGTACTCTGTGTGTCCCGTACAATTAGAAAATTGATAAACTGACTTTACTGCCTACTGTATATTATTGATGTAATTCATGATTCCGACGCGAGACGTCGCGAACCTCTAACTATACCGAGCTCAATGTCGAAACAGTACAAAATATTCACTATATACTTATCTTTCTAATTTCTACGTTGCCTCAATAAATCCGTTTGAATAAACAGTATTCATACCTATCGCTACTTATCGCTAAAGATAAAGGCAGTGTGATGCTCTACTCTACAGTAGCGTTTTCTAAATGGTGTACGCTGTAAAAAAAATGTAAGTATATCGAATTAATTAATGTTTTTTTGTATAATTTAATACATCTATTTGAATTATGGAGTTGTCGAGTATCGATATACAATTAAAAATTGTACAACCACATAATTTAAAATAATAACATTATTGAAGAAAAACAGCGACTTTGTTTTTACTATTAGAGAGAATTAATTTGTGATGTGTGTTTATATCACTTATCCGATCGACTCGCCACGCCGGGCCCTTAGACTAGAACCCTGTCAGACCTCCCTTTTTGGGGCCCATGGTTGGGAGTCACGAGGGCAGTTTGTTACTTACTAGCTACCTATATGAAAAGTGAATTAAAAATATTGACAATTTTGCTGTTATCATATTATTGGCCATTCTTAATTCACTGCTGGGTGGCCTTTCCATACTCATACATGCATTATTCTCGGTCGGTGTTTCGTTACCAATAATTGCTATGTACTTCACCTTAACTTGGTTATCTCATCAATCCTCGCCCCTCAATCTTATAGTATCTACAAGAAACACGATTATTATGTAAATAGATAATAATTGCATACATCTAACTTATTTTTTGCGATTTGAATCGGTCGATAATTGGTAACGTTTTCTGAGAATTTTCCGATGGTACTTTGGGTACCGTCGACGAGGTGATTGAATAACAAATCTGTCAATTTCCAAAGTAAATGAACCGCGACGTGTAATAAATTAACAGAATGTCAGTCGAACTGCAATGGATGGTCACGATTGTGCCGCTTAGGTTAGTTTTTTAGTAGTTAAATCGTTCAAAACATCTAAAATTTATCTTGATTCGTCCCATTCGAGCTATTGTCTCACAATCTCGCTTCATGCCAAAAAGCCACTGCCTAGCTGTCAGGTAGTGTGAACACCACAATATATTATGATTTACAGAAAAATTATATGAAAATATGTGATTTTATATTCGGCCTGTGTATTTTAGCCCTTACTGTTGTTATATTAGCGGGTATGTAATCGAAAAATAGTAACAATCTAATGTGAACTACTGTCTAGTCCAGCGATTTCCAAACTGGGAGGCCCGGAGTGTTGCAAAGGGAGGCGCGAAAAGTTTAACAGAATTAATGTAGCCACAGGCTTGCAGTTTGCAAATGCATTGTTTATAAAATGGCCGCTAGTTATAAACTACATAAAAAAACAATCCTATAAAAGGTTGTTTGCAAACCTGTCTGACGATATGGAGACTAATTTTATAATATAATTCTATAATAGTAAAAAAGTCGCCTGCGGCGCTAGTTTATTTCAAGGCTATAAAATAGTTTAAATATGTGGTTGTGCGTTGCAATTTGATGTGTTACCTATATGATGATTGATATACTTAAATGATAACTCCCGTGTATAATTTAGGAAACACTACTTTAGAGCACCACACTGTCCTTAACCTCACCGATAGGTAGGTGGGCCCGCCAAAGATCCTGGCCTGGGGGCCCGCTTCAGGATGTGGGACCCATGATAGAATCCATTTGTCAATGAACGATGATAAATTTGGATTGAAAAGGAAAAATTGGTAGAATTATCATGCGATAATTCATTGAAACAAAACCCCAAGTTCAATTTTGGTTGAATCTAAGTGAAGAATAATATAATACTTTGTCAAGAAAAGCAATGCAAGTAAAGTACTACTAACATTCGTAACAGCATATTTATGCGAAACGGGATTTTCTGCATTAGCTGCAATGAAATCCAAATATCAATCCCGTTTAGTAGAAAAAGAGCACTTTGTACTAACAAGCACATTCATCGCATGAAAAACAAATTAACTTAAATTATAAAAACCTTGTTTTTTTTCTATTCTTTTTTGTATTTGTACATTTTTAACTATTTAAAAGGGTGTATATTATTATTAATAAAAAAGTTTGGAAACCACTGGTCTAGTCTATGGCATCGGTTATCGTCTAATTTTAATAAAGCATTGAATTGTCCATGCATCATAATATTTATTATCCATGTAATTTAGCTGTAAATTTTGATTACGTTTATTTGATCTCATATCTCTAGATTTTATAGCCATTTTTTTCATATTTATTAAATATGAATTGTAATTAATTGTAAGTATAGTAAGTATTCGGACTAGCGAGTAACTCTGTGGAAAGCAGTGGATATATTGTATATGGCAATTGGAGAATAAACGGATTCTACACAGACGCCCCAAAAATCACCAACACGAGCACTGTACAACGGCTGTACTCGACTCTCCCTTCTTTGTTCTTGTACTCAACAGTCAGCCTTACTTTTCCTTCCAATTATCAGTTAATTTCCGTGTTTACAAATTCATATATTCAGAGATCTAAATGGTGTAAGATTATAGAGAATAATTATTATAAAACCAAAGCAATATTTCTACTCGATTCCCTTTACCGCATTGCTTTATTTATACCCTCTTTATAATGAATGACACAGTTGTCATGTTGGTGTAGTTGACAGGGATGTCTGTTCTAAGGATTAAAACACTCTTAAGATAATGAATGATATCGTATTATTGTTTCGTTAGATAATATAACACAAGAAAACAACTAACCAATCAATCAGTGTTGCAAAAAATTTTTTTTTGGCAGAATTGATGAGTTCCCATGACCTCAGGCATTTCCTGACATTGGTAAATTATTTAATTAAAAATCACATTCGGTAAACAATATCTTGAAAGGTATGTAGTCCACACTGGCTTAGTTAGGCGAAGCCTATAAGTATCATCAGCCAGGGTATATACACTGCTGGATGAAGCGCCCCCCACCATAGCTCCTTCTACTCTTCCCGGTTTCTAGTTATTTGCTATCATGTAATCCGCCGAACAATCCCGTCCAGGATGTGCGCGTTCGGCGGAGCGTTGAGCGGTGTGCGCAACTCAAACGTATAAACGTATAATCAAAAAAAGACATTGTCTAGGAAAATTTTCACACACGGTTATACGTTTGAGTTGCGCACGCCGCTCAACGCTCTGCCTGTGGTCGTGTACTGCCTCTTGTGTACCACTGAATGATGTTTCTGCAGCGGTCGTCGACTCACCGAGCGATATGTCCGGTACCATGCCATTATTTTCATCACTCTGACTTGGAACCCTTTTTATTTATATCTGACTTCTCTGCTGTGACGGCGATTTTTTTTTACTATTGGATTAAATAATTAAGTGTATAATTGATTTATAACTTCCAATTTAAATTATCTAGAATAATTAGTACTGTACCTACCAGTGGCGAAGGGTGACTTTTGGAAAGAGGTAGGCTGTGGAGATCTGATAAAAAGAGCACACTTGTCAGGTATACTTACGAGAATAGTACGATATTTACTACTAATGAATAGGTACACACTAGTAAATGACAACGACACACTAATTCAATGAAACTTCAAAAACTCATTGACGACATAAAATGAGCGATGTGTTTAAATTACGTATTTTTCAAAACATGTATACCCATCAAAAATCATTAGATAAAATTTATTTTTAATTATAAAAACAATATATAATTACTTATTTATTAATATTCGATTAAACGCCGTTGAAATTATTTTTTTTAATTATCTAATTATTAATGATTATGGACAAAGTGCGCAGTCGTGACAACATTATTATGCGCGAATGTCTTAGGCTCTGCGATAGGAGCTTACCTTATTTCGTACAAATCAGCAGACTTGCTGAGGTTACGAGACGTAAAGTCCATACGAAAAAAATTCAGAAATCATCGGAGATTTATTTACGTCGAGACGTCGCGGCGTTTATTATTTATTTACGGCGCACTGTGGTATATTTTTTAATACATTTGCAGTTGTTTTGTAAACTGTGTAATACTGTAATACATTCCTACATATACGACATCTCTCGTTGGCAAAATAAATTATTTTTATATAACATAAAATAATGAAGTGATTAAGTATATAAAATATGTCAATATGCAATTAAAAAATATTTTTCTTAAGAAGGTAGGCTTTAAATAACCGCCTAGTATGGAGTCTTCGTCACTGGTACCTACTTTGATTTGGTTTAAATCGTTGTTTTAATAACGTAATTTATATTAGTTTCTTCAATCAATCAATAGCTGTCATTACCATTAGTGATTACTGTGATTAGTATCTACTTAATAATTACAATCTACCTTATGTTTAATATTTTACTAGGGCACGAAATGTCTAGTAGTCATTTTATGTTGTCCTCTTGTACCCTGTCCATTATTGTATCTACGTAGCCATGAAATAATTGTTGGCGTGGACAGATTTATAAACAAAGATATTAAAAAAATGTTACCTTTATAATTTGAAATAATTGGGCGTACCTACATAAAAATCAAGCGTGTGATTTATATTCCTGTTTATACCTAATATTAATTTTCCTGAATAAAGCAAAAAAATGATAAATACTGTACTGAAAATTGAACTACCTATGTTTTTGCCGGCGATCAATGTTTTATCATTCGTCTCGATTTTTTTCAACAATAATTAATTACAAGATAAAAAGAACTTTTTATATAAGTACAACGTTTTTAAATTTTTTGTTGAATCATATAAACTTAACTTGACTAGCTTAAACGATCAAAAAAAATTGTAATTGATAGAAATAATACTGAAATGTCATATTGATTTCCATAGTAATGCACGTATATATTAATATTAATAATTTAGTTGCTAGGACCCACTTAGCAACCAATAATAGTTTTACTTTTTACGGATTTCTTCCGAAATAAGTTTTCATTCAAAATAGAATTAACTGAAAATGAAATCAATTCTACTAAAAGATGGCTAAAAGTATTTAAAAAATGCATTGGCATCGTGTTCTGATATATTCTAAAAGTTTCAAATGTATAGCTAGTCGGGAAGTTAGTTAAAATCGATTGCAAGATTTGTACCGGACAAATAAGAATACGAGCTAAGAAAAACGTTGTAATAAAATTCTGACTATTCTGCAATTTTATATTAGTTTGTTGTTAGGGATTCTTTTGTAACCTCTGTAGCAAATTCGGAAATGCACTGGCCTTCCGTTTTCTTATGATAATCATAAGTTTTTTTTAAAATATTGTATTTAACCTTGACTAGTGCACTGTACAATTGATTTGTAAATAAATAAGATTTAAAAAAAATACATGATCACCTCTAGAAGGTCACGTGTTTTATATATAATCTTACTTTTTAAATACAAAGTCGGTACCTACTTATTACATTGAAATCAAATAATATTACAGTAGTATTAGTTAAATTATGATATTATTATAATATAATAATTGATAATATCATAAATCCGTTTGTGACAGGAATAATCTAAACAATAGTTATTGATAAATGAGTAAAATAAGCCAAATTAATAATAATGCTTATAACATTATGACTCAGTAAAGACGAAAAGGGCGAGTCGAATCGATGCTGTAAATTAATTAATTCATTTATTTACAGATACATAGAAGAACCCCATCCCAAACCCATGTCGCTTTTGGCTCTCCGAGAATTAGTAATATTAGACGAATATCTCCTTTTACACTCAAATATTCTCAAATAAATTAATTTGTCACTTTATATTAATTCCACACACTTTTCGTTTTATTCGTCAAAAATCGCACTAAGTAACGTTTTTAATATATTTTTTTAATTTAATTTTAAATTTAAATTTTAATTTTAAATTTTAATTTTAATTTTAAATTTTAATTTTAATTTTAAATAATAGTGTCGTCTAGTACCTACATAATAATATTATATTGTCAGTGGCGCGTTTAGTAACATAGATGCCCGACGCACTGATCATTTGAGGCCCCATACGATAAAAAAATGCGTTCATTTAAATTTATAAACATTTTTTAATTGCATTTAATAATTAGTTTATTCGTTTAAACCAGAGCGTTGGAGCGGACCCTTTTTTGAGTTGCTTCGCTCCGGGACCTAATTAATACTTGCTCCGGCTCCACGCCGCTCTCTCACAGCTCCGCTCAGTATTATATTATTATGTATACAAATGTTAAAAAAATAAAAAAATAAGTACTTAGTTTTAAAATAATCGTCATTTGCATTATTTCTTTCAAACAAAATTTCAGACAGCAAATCGTCTCTCATTGTTTGCCTCTTCTGTCAAAAAATTGAGGTTATTTATCATTCGGCAGTGTTGCCATATTTCAAATAATTCCAGTGTTGCAAAGTGTCAAAATATACTATTTTCATTGGATTTTAGGCCGAAAATTTGAGAGGTAATAATAAAAAACATCCGGACCAGTGGAGCACTACAAATTTTCGGTGCTCCGGCTCCGCTCTTGCTCCGGGTAAAATCCTATTGCTAATGTGCTCCATGCTCCTGTTCCGAGCTCCGCTCCAGCGCTTTGGTTTAAACAGACTCCTCTTTACAAATCATAACACACACATACTTACAAGAGTATATCTAGGAATTTTGTATTTGGGAAAAAGCTTCCATGATTTTTCGATCCGCTTTTTTCGGAGTATTTAGGTAATATTTTTTTACATGAGACGTGAAAATATCTCGATGTGAACGATGATATAAAAAAAGCATTATTAAAACAAACGTCTTTTATCGTTAAGATTTTTGTATAGGTACTTAAATAATTTATTGTTTGTTCGAGGCCCCCTTTTAAATCTTGTAGCGAATCAATTGAGTCATGTTGCGTTACAGAAACGCGCCACTGTATATTATGTACCTCTCAGCGAACATAGAATTTATTTATGGTAGGTACCTCTTCTACGGCTGTGCATATATGACGGGTGTTGGTGGGAACTTTAACGTATAGTTCCTTCGTTGATATGCCAAGTATGCCTTGCAATTATATGCTTATTTGCTCTCTCACCTGAGTTGTGTAACATTATGTTTACAATTTAAATACATCATAATTTTAAGTACCTAGGTCCTAGGTAACTGAAAGGAAAGACTTTTTATCCACTTAATTCAAAATAATATATACCCAATATCCCGCGCATGTTCTATATAGGTATTATGTAATATGTATATACCTACTGTTTAATGGATGGAAATTGTGCATGTAACATTGGGTGACGTCTTCAACATATTGTTGGATGTTCAAGGCATGATGAGAAGTTTGGGAGATTTGGAAAACGTTGAACTAGATTTTAGATGTAATTTATGACTCCATAACCCATTGATCGGAATATTGTGTGGTATATTATGTACATCGCGTGTCTGTTTGCATTACACGAGCGATCATTGGATAATAAATTCGAAATAAATTATTATTCTATCGTGTGACGTAACGTTACATATTCTATAAACGTGCATAGAAAATGTTTTCTGAGATTATTGTTTGAATCTCCCACGTAACGTATCAAAGTAATAATGCTATTACAATAATACGTAGGTAGTCCTAAACTAAACCTCTTTGATATGAATTTTCTAAATTTGAATCTTCCTTCAGCTGTCATTTGAATACTTACAATAAAAAGTATTGTCACTTCTGAAAATATTTATCTGGATCCATTTTTTGACGCTTCATTGGTGTAATGAGTATCTAATACAATTATTATTATTGTTTTTCGATACTATGAATAAATAATGTAAAAATACGCGGTGACTTGGTTTAAAACACGGTCAAACATTTCTACAAATCCGGAAGTATGTTTTGTTCAAAGGCCACCTTTATCGTTTTCACGAATCGTTTGTAATTGATTTGACTATGGGCTATGAATATAAAAATTAATAGCAATATAGCGTAAAACTGATTGGTTGTAGACTTTCTGTGTAAAACAATATCTGTACAATATAAATATTATCTATAACACAAATACTCCATATTGAGTTTACAGCACAAAATGGATATTATATTTATACTGCAGCTGTTGTTTTTTTTTTAATAATTATGACATAATAAATAACTTATCTCCGGAAGTAACTGGTGTAGCGAAAGATATACAAGTAAAAGAACCAAGAACATATGATTATTATATTGCTATTTTTTAAAAATACCTACTGAATTCGCTGTATACCTTTAAATACATTGGCGACAATATATACATATAGCCAAGTGAATTAATATAATATCGTGTATAAATACTAAAGATGGTTGCCGTGATACCAGTTTACACGATTATTTTATAATTATTGTACCGAAATGAGGATTCAGATTTCGCAAGGATATGTGACCACTGGAAGCATACGTTGGATGAACATTTACTTTCGAGGCATAATGTGAAGTCACCAGGGAACACAGAATTAATGGGAACTGAAATACCTAACTCCACAGACAACCGATCTCGAGTGTGGAAGAATGTGTCATTCTAAACTTGTCCTTCGTTCTAACTGTTCTCGGTTTATGCACTCACTCATTCAATAATTGTGTATTTGAAGGTTGCAACAGACACTATTGCACGTCTATCATGTGTGTTTCACTTTCGTAGGACACTCACACGTTCAAAACCCTGCGTCAAAATTTAGTCTATCGGGGTATAGCCTTTCTGAATTATATTTATATATCTGTTCTGTGGAACCCACTTTTGAAAATAATGTACTAGCGACTCGCAAAACCCTTTCCCACCCTTTTGTGACATTTATATTTTGTAAAATTTTGCTTCAATTTTATATAATATTCTGGGTACATCTCTATATAACATGGTTTTGTCTACATCTTTTTATATATCTCATGGTCGTACACTCATGGCTGAGGATCGTGACCATTTTTTGATTTTGCCATCCTTTGAGCGACCAAGACTTTCCATCGATCTTCCGTTTCTCTCAGGTAAGAATGAATGGTGTCCCCAGTTAGCTTTTTCACTTGGTCGCTCCAGTGCGCAGACGCTCTACCTCTGCTTCGCCTTCCCTGGAGGCCACCCAAAACCACCAGTCTCTCCAGGGTGTCCGGTCCGCGCCGGATAATATGTCCAATAAACTGCAGAATTCGTCTCTATCTGCAGTCTCTGGACGATTGACTGGTTCGTCCTGTGCTTCGTCCAAGGAATACGAAGCATTCGGCGCCAACACCAAATCTCAAAGGCATCAATTGCCTTCCGCTCCCTGCCTTCAGGGTCCATGACTCCATATATAGGCAATCAAAATATACCTACTTAATTTTTTGTTGTTTGTCTGCGATCAATGTCCCGGTCTTCAATATTCTGTATACCAAAATCAAAGTGTATCCTCAGTTTATCAGGGTTTTTAAAATACAAGCAATGCATTTATAAAAAAAATATTTTTTCTTTGCAGCAATCGACATTCACCGCTGGAAAATTCGTAAGCGTCGTCGAAGTGGACGCTCCATCGACGAAGATCTACCGTTTCCATGGAGCCGTCGTCCACCCCAATGGAAGGAGGGTTCCTCTTTCGTCCGATAACCTGCTGCTGAGGGAATGCAGGGTCAAGAACACAGACTATGTGGAGGGTATCGTCGTGTATACAGGTAATTAAACGATTTTTCAACGTTTCTCTCCACACCTCTGCTATTGGCACGTCGCCACAACATATTATTTAGTTTTCCCGATAATCCTCTTGAATGAATGAATTATATACATTGCGACTTATATTATGGCCGACGCGTCATAGTGCTCTTTGTAGTTGGTACGGCAGCGGGGGGTGAAGGCATGTGCTTGAAATGGAGGAGAAAAATTATTAGTTCTCTGAAATATAATTATTAGTTGGCAGAAATATCGTTCACTGCGTCCAGGGATTGCAATACCGGTTTTCCAGTATTTCTTATTGAATACCGGTATTTCTTAAACATTAAAAAAAACAGAAGTAGGTGCTTATCAATAAAAATATAGCTATTAAAATCTTTTTCAATAACCTACATACCTACATTTATTATGTTGACATTTAAAAATATAAATTGATCATTGTTATAGAACTAGTGATTTTTTTACAAATAATTTGAATATATTGATAATTTTAACTATGCAGGAAAAGCTTCTTAAATAATTCAACGCTTGTATAGTCATAGAATAATTGAACATTTTTGTCACGGATGTTTTCTATTTCGAAATAATATTATGATAATTCATCGCATCGATCAAAATATACGGTGTGTGACGTTTGTCATACTGAAGAAACATCCGCCATCTCGCAAAATCCCTAGACAATGGCAAAATCACTAGGTGACACAATAAAAATAACCAACACATTTGTTCGCCGGGAGACTCACGAGGTGACTAATCATCACGTTGCGAGGCGCGAAGCGTGCAGTGTGGCCATTGCGATAGAATAGTGTCAATAGGATATTTCACCTAGCACGTAGCCACCAAGCAAGGCACCTGCCTATGTGGCCGAAGCCTAATAGTATTCAGATTCAAATTAGTTTATTTGCATGAAGCGAATATTGTAAATTATGAGTTTAATACAAAATATGACACGCAAAACACAAAGACAATAAGTACTAGGTACCTACTTTACTTAACACATAATTCAATATAAGACTATAGTAATATCTAGGTCTGTCTCCTATAAGCTGGCGTGCGGTTTCCCCCCGCTTCAGCATCTTAACACTGCATTCCCTCGTTCCCTCCAATTGAAAACTTGCAACAGTCGAACGCGATCGTACAATGCTTTCCGTCCGCAAACGACGTGACGTGAACGCCAGCTTATAGAAGACAGATTAGGTACAATATTTAGGATATTTACTTAAATATTTTTATGCTTTATAAAAAAGTATCTGCAAGGACGCTGCATTACTGGGCATAAACACAAGTACCTACTTAGGTAGATAGTCTTTTTATCGTGATTTAAATAATATATTTTTTCGCTGCCCGGTGAAAGTTTATAAGCGCAAAATTAACTTGCGGCAATTTGCGTTTTCCAAGTGAGTGAATCTCATTCATAAATAATTCATTGAAATGCCGTTATTATATTTTGTTATGACAAACTTTTTTTTTCTAATTTTCGACGATTGACAAGTTTTTTCGCGGCCGTTCGACTCTATATTATTGTCACTTCAAATAAATTCATTTCCTCCTTTTTTTAATTGATATTATTTTATTGTCATTTTGTCATTTTAACAATGTTGACAGCGAACAGCAGTGCTTCCCAACCTTTCACGTCCCGACATATTATAATAATTGCGGAACACTGAAGAATAATTACATACCTACCTATCCCTGTTTCAATTCCCTAAATTAACATATTTTAGTTATTTCGCTTGCAAAAAAACGATGCGATTTTTTTGTAAGTAGGTAGAGGTATTAAGGCATACTAATTATTAATATAATATAGTGGTGTGCCGCACATTAGGGGGGCCCAGGGATGTCGGAAATAATGGGAACTGAAATACCTAACGGGTGTGGAAGAATATGGGATAAACTTAAACATGTGTCAAGAATGCGTCATTCTTAGCTTGTCCTTCTGACGACTGCTCTCGGTTTATGCACTGACGCTCATTCAATATTGATGTATTTGAAGGTTGCAACACACACTATTCCACGTCTGTACTGTGTGGCTCATCTTCGTAGGATACTCACACATTCAAAACCCTGCATCAAAATGTAGTGTATGGTACCTATAGCCTATCGGAATTCTATTTATTCATCTGTTCTATGGGGGGCCCCAATCCTTCGGTCCCCGCCCGCCCCCAAACGCAGGGGGCCGGCTCTAATTCCATAAAAATGAGTGTGTCATTAAAACGGATGTAAGGTCCCAAAGTTTGAGAACTTCTGTGGCAGTAGACTTCATGTTCCAAAGGTTGAGAATGTTACTGCGACAGACGTTGGGTCTCTAAAAGTTAAGAACTTCTGAAGTTTCAGATCGATGGGATCATTACTGTCGTATAGAGACCCAATGTTTGGAGTACTGTATCGCCTCCAAATTTAAATGAAATATAGTGTTACCACATCAGCATCTGTATACTGCATTTTAAATTTGGTTATACGGGAAGTAGGCAAAAATTTTGGATTAAAAACTTAACACATTATACCTGACATTTTTATGTTCCATAATAATAAATTATAATATTTATAAAACCCTTAAGATACTTATTATTTTATTATATTTCAGGTCACGAAACGAAAGCCATGCTTAACAATGGTGGGCCGCGGTATAAACGGTCCCGTCTCGAACGTCAAATGAACACGGATGTAATCTGGTGCGTTCTGATGCTACTGGTGATGTGCTGCGTGGGTGCCGTCGGCTGCACCCTTTGGCTCAATAAGTATGCTCCCGTTCTTCCCGGCGTCAAGCCCACTCATGGCATCGGGATGAACCACGGACCCACCAGACCCTTGCCGCCCTATATACCTTACGCTTGGGAGCCATCCTATGAGGGATTGCTTAGTTTTTGGACGTACATTATTATTCTGCAGGTCAGTTACTTTTAATGGAGTTAAATTGAATTTATTCATAATGAATGGATTTTTATGTAAATACCAATGAAGTACACAGTATTATCATATTTTAATTGAATTTTTTACCAAAATCAGCTGGTTAAGTAAGTTTACGTATGTGAATTTGTGAATTTATCACTCACCTCCGCGATTATATTTAATAATATGATTTGGAAGGACAATTGTTTTTCAAAGAAACCTATTCTTTTAACATTTCAGGTGATGATACCTCTGTCGCTGTATGTGACGATAGAAATGACAAAGATCGTCCAAATTTACCACATACACAACAACGTGGACCTGTACGATCCGACCACGGACAAGAGAATAGAGTGCCGAGCTCTCAATATCACCGAGGAGCTCGGCCAGATCGAGTACATCTTCAGCGACAAGACAGGAACACTCACCGAAAACAAAATGGTGTTCAGGAGATGTGCTATCGGCGGAGTCGACTACAATCATAATTCTCCGGAGAGAACGCATCATCCGATGGGATCTCCGGTTAGCACTCCCGAAACTACCACTCCAATCATCGCCAACGCCCAACTTTTAGAAGAACTCTCATCGAACAACTTCACCGACGGAACTCAAGCCCAACGGGTCAGGGAGTTCCTTTTAGTTTTAGCCCTCTGTAACACAGTCGTAGTCAGTAGAACTCCTCATCATGATAGTATGAATGCCAGCGGTATTGTTGAAACTCCTACGAGTGCGAGTCGCACTCCAAAGTTCATCGCTAACGGGACCAGAATTAAAACCAAGCAGCCTCCGATGACCACTGAGAAATATTCACGATTGACCGAATCCAGATCTGTCACTCCTTCACCTCCCGCTTCTACTCTGCCATCACCCCGTCCACAGACCGGTTTACCGCCTATTCCTTCATCGCCCCCCGAGAGACCAAAATTTCTTCAGATCCCTCAAATATTTAACCGAGATAAGAATGCTGAAAACGGTAAAAGTTCTCTAAACTCTTCGACGATATCAGAACTGACGCCGACAGTAGTGAGACCGATATTCGAAGCCGAAAGTCCCGATGAACTCGCTTTAGTGGAAGCTGCCTTAGCTTACGGATGCCGCCTGGAAAAAAGAAACCCGAGAGAAGCCGTTATTAGTCTGAATGGGGAATTTTTATCTATTCCCGTGTTGAATGTTCTTCCATTTGACTCTACCAGAAAGTGCATGTCGGTGGTGGTGAGACTTCCGAATTCTCCCGTCGTCACGGTCTATTGCAAAGGCGCTGACACGACTCTGTTGGAAGTGTTGGTACCGTCGCCCGAAGGTTCGGCGGAAAGGGCCGCTCTCATGAGAACGCAGCAGCAGATAGATGCGTACGGCCGGCAAGGATTGCGGACTCTCGTAGTGGCCAAGCGCACCATCACAATAGAGGAGTACGAAAATTGGGCGGAAGAACTTAAGAGCGCCGAACTGGCACTGGATAATAGAGAAAGAAAAATCCGCGAAGCTTATAGCAGTCTAGAAAGCGAGTTCATTTTATTAGGTGCTACGGGGATCGAAGATAGGCTCCAAGAAGGCGTTCCGCACACCATCGCCGCTCTGCTCGAGGCCGGCATCGTCATCTGGGTGCTGACAGGGGACAAGCCTGAGACAGCCATTAATGTGGCATACTCTGCCAAACTTTTTCCCCCGCAAGTCGAGTTGCTGAAACTTATGGCGCGGAGCAAAGACCAAGCCGAGTCGACTATACGGTAATTAGTTAAAACAGTTTCTCCCGATTTAATATTTATTATGTGTACTGGTACAATGGCCTGCGCCAAATAAAAACACTGTATATACATGATATTATATTATATTATTTGTTAACAGTTAAAATTTCCAGGGAAAAGATAAAATGCAATTGCAAAATATATCTCCATTGAGATACAGTGTTTTGCCACATACTAAACTGGGTTTAAACGAATACAGAAGATCAAATCTCAATTCAAATGATATGTTTAATCCAAGGAAAAGTGCAATAAAAATAATTTTGTCGAAAATGGGGTCATATCCTGTAGTTTGGGGCTGTCAAATGTGTTTAATTTTTTACAATGTGTTCTTTGTATAGGCAATCAAATTTTGTTATGTACATTTCTTTATTCTGTACCTGTACATATTATTATCAAAATATTGGAAATTAGAAATCCAGCCATTTTCTATGCTTCAATGGGTTACAACATTTTGATAATACAATACAATATTTGAATAAACACAAAATCATGAGTTTAAGATAAAATTGACATTTTTATTTTAAAATTTCAAGAGATCTGCAGATACCCTATAAAGGGGGTACCAAATTGTGATTCTTATAAATAAATTCATTTGAATTCCTTTACATAAATGTTTTTCATGCTTTGTGCCATATATTATAATGATGTAATTAAGTCAAATTTACATCAAACAACGATTGCTGTCATTGTAAACCTACAAAGTGGCAATTTATATGCAGATGTATATTTTTTAACACAATGTGTTTTTCGTTTACAGATGCTATCTTGACAATATGGACAATATAGGAATCACAGACGATGGCAATGGAATAGTAGTCAGTCCATTTCCGTCGCGATCCAGCAAAGGGCGCGCTCTCGTGGTCGATGGGAAGACCCTTACCTTCATTCTAGATAAGCGATCCAACCTTACGCGGCCTTTCTTAGAGCTTACGAGGCGGTGCATATCGGTATTGTGCTGTCGAGCCACACCTCTTCAGAAAGCGTACATTGTCAAGGTAGAGTTAGGATTTTGTAAAAACCATTACAAAAATTTTATCACACAACTTATGGGTTTTTATTATTATGCATGTTTGTCATTTACAGGTTGTAAAAGAAGAAATGGGAGTTACGACTTTGGCAGTTGGAGATGGTGCCAATGATGTTTCTATGATACAAACGGCTGATGTCGGAATAGGTAATTAAAACTAAATACGTACATAATGTTATAGTAAGTACACACGCACATTCTTGCTCGATGGTTTTACGCTGATTCCAACATGTCTCAACGTGTGTACCATCCGGCTCGATGGTTTTTTGTTCGAACAAATTGCGCTATCTGAAAAATATTGAAGGTGTGTAATTCATGCGCGATGTAAATTGAGTGAGGGAGTGAGGACACACCGGCAAGGCTAGTGTGGCCTCACAGCGTCCTGTGTCGAGTTGCTCGACTGTGTGGACGCAACGACGAGCATGCTTCCAAGTCAACATGCTCGATCAAGCAAGGACGTGCGTGGGTACTAGGCTTAACATTCAACAATCTACATTGAAGATACATTAATTTGCAATAGGCTCAGAAACAATCCTGGACCAAGTGGGATTAATAACAAAAGTTGAAACCCCAGCTGCATAGTTGGTAACAGTAATCTCTTTATGGATAGTACCAAGGGCCCCACAAGGGGGTGGCTGACAGGGCTGTAGCTCAGGGCCCAGACTTAGGGGGGCCCAGCGTGGCGAGTGGATAAGATAAGTGAGATAAACACACATCCCAAATTTGCTCTAAAAGCGAAGGAAAAATTGCCTACGGGCGCTGTTTTACTTTAAGAATAGTATTAATATTTATAAATATGTGGTTGTACAATATTTTCTATATTTGATTATTATATATCGATACCTACTCGACAACTCAATAATTCAAGTCAATGTATTCTAAGATACAAAAAAATCGCTAAGAATACACTAAATACTTACCCATAGTTTACCTTCCTACACTATTCGGAAAACGCTCCGTAGAGCGTCACACTGCCTTTAACCTTAGCGATAGACAGGGAGGCCCGCCAAAGATCCTGGCCTGGGCCTGCTTCAGGATGTGGGGGCCATGGATAGTACTTCAATCTATTAGCCTAATTAATAAATCTCTCGCCTGTATTGCGATGGATACGGGTTGAAATCCGACTCAGTCTTTGCTCAACCTATTAGGTCCATACTCTGATTCATCCACAAATTAAAAAACAATATGTGTACTTGCCAGACCCAGGATTCGAACCTGGGACCAGTGGCGGCTCGACGACTTTCTAGGTGGTGGGGTTAAGCCATTAATTATACATACCTACCTACTTTCTCATATTATACATTACATTGCACCAAGATACTTATAATAATATGATTCTATTAATGAGGAAATGAGTAATTTTTTCAGAATAAATAATATAATTATCTGAGTCGTTACTTTATCACATCTAAAAAGCGTCCTTAAAAATATTAACTTAATTAATAATAATGATTATTATTATAGACTTACCATTTTTTTGAACAACGACATACAGCGAGCATTTTTACTCACCTAGAGGTTATTTGATTCGCTCCCTAGTTTGCGTATAATAACGCTAATGCATTAACATACTTTGTAGAACGAGATTTGTACCGTGGCGATGGTATGGAACTGACTGACCCCGGTTAGTGAAAAATAGACGCCATAGCTTTCTTAATTTGTACATATGTGTCATTGTGAAATAGGGCGTATTTAATTTAATTAATTAGTTTAATGCCACGTCATTATCATTATGTTATTGCATTATTTACAACCATTGACCAATTTCTTTGTAGGTATAATAATAATAAATATCTTTATAAAATTGCTAAGGATTTAGATAGATGAAATAAATTAAATAGATCATTTAATCATGCAGTTCAGTTGGTATATTATGACAATGATAAAAATATCGGACGTGTATTTTTGACATGATAACGATGTGGGGATGGACCCAACGAACCCTTAAGGTAAAGCCGCGCCTACCTGGGACAATAAATTTTTTTTTTTTTTTTTTTTTCGACCATGTCCGATCCTGATAGGATCATATGGGCCTCCACAGAGTGGAGGTTTGTATTGACAGATTTTTGTTTTTTACGAGAAATGGATGTCAGCCACTTGCTCAACCTATTAGGTCCATACCCTGACACACACAAATTGAAAAACAATTTTTGTACTTGCCAGACCCAGGATTCGAACCTGGGACCCACGGCTTTGTAGTCCAACGCTTATGCCGCGCGGCCACCGTGGGACAATAAATACTGTCTTACTATTTATATTTTTTACATTTCAGGAATATCCGGAATGGAGGGTATGCAAGCTGTGATGGCGTCAGATTTTGCCATCTCTCGATTTAAATATTTAGAAAGATTCCTTTTGGTTCACGGGCATTGGTGCTACAATCGACTTGCCAGAATGATCCTATACTTTTTCTACAAAAATGCCGTAAGTTTCACATCTATTTTTATCCATTAATTTTATCAGCGCAATGCAATGTGTATGTCTGTCGATACATGATTGATAGACTAATCTTTCGCCTTCAGTCTCATGCATAGGCCAAACAGTGACAGAAAAGATACATCTTGAGCTCTACGATCTTTCAGTGATTCCCAACCTTTTTATATTGCGGAACCGTTAAAGCATTTGGTAAAATCTCGCAGAATCCCTATCTAACTGGTGCAGGAAGGAAAATTACAAAATACACTAAAAATGCCAGCTTTTACTACATATCATTCTAAAATATAGAATGTCATCTTCCAAAAGTACGTCACCAAGAGTTATTCTGTGACAAAGTTACAGTCGTTTTTTTATAATGTACTAAATTAGTGAAAAATATAATATTAGGGCAATACTTCAGTGAAACGGCAAATAATTTTCAACTATTTGTGTGATGAAATTTTGGACTCGCTGGCAGTCTGAGAGCGAACGTCGAGGTGTCAATACGTCAATTTGTTTCGTGATGGCGACGGAGGTATTAATTCTTAAATTGTGTAAAGATGACTAACAACGTTACCCATTTACTTTAAAAAGAAAAAATGTCAATGAATATATTATTATTGTTACTAATAGAACAATAAACAGAACATTAAATGGTGGACGCATGTTGGATTTGCACCCGAGACCCGCAATCCGCGCATCGCCTAGCCACGATCTTTTTAGACCATGCCTCAACTGAGGTATAGCCTTAAGAAACCAATAAAATTGTTATTAATTAATAGGATAGAAAATTTCCCAAGCTCAGGTCACCAATCTGCCTTTGATGGTACTATTTATTTTGTTGTTTACTGTTATTTTTTCACTTCTTTTCAGACATTCGTGTTCCTGGTATTTTGGTTTCAACTATTCTGCGGGTGGTCAGCCTGCGTAATGGTCGACCAAATGTTCCTCATGCTTTATAATTTGTTCTTCACCTCGTTGCCTCCTCTTGCCATCGGTAAGCAATACTATCATTCTGCTATAAATCCTTTTGCATACAACAATAATTATTGTTAATCACATCACACCAGTCATAAGGGAAACAGAAAGGAATTTGTATTTATAAGAAATGATTACCGACAAAAATATTAATTCAGATTGAGTTTGTATGTGATATCTACACACACTACGTAGTAACCGATGGATGGATGCTACTGAGCACGGCTTGTACCCTGCCTTCTATCTTACCGTGAATCGTTGCATATACTATAGACCTAACACTTTACTTCGTATATTCGTAATTTCTGCGACCTGTCGGGCCCATAAGTAATTACCGTGTGCATATTACCTTAAGTAGGTTCTGTGTGGTGATAATGTTTTATTAAGTAGATTTCATGAATACCCATTAAAATCAAATGAAAAAGCTTGAGCCAAAGATAAACAGTGCAAATAACGTAGCTAACCCTTCATTTTAAATAGACGTTGGATACTTTTATTCTATAGTCCATCTCTGCATGATCCTTAAAATCCACGATAATTAAATTAGCTGTTAACTATTCTGCTATTTAAAATTTTGGTAATTTGTTATCCATATAATTCCCTTGTGGTGGAGTATTGTCAGAGAGTCATATATGAAGCCGTTAGTCACAGATTTGAACCCTCGTTTCCGAATTCACATGCTGTTTTTCTGATGTATATTTAATCAAGTTTAAACATCCAATAAATTAAGTAAACGGCTAACAACTATTCATCATAAAATACTACTTTGACGCGTCCCATATACTCTGCATAGAAGCGAATATAATAATTTACCTTATAGCGCCTGTACACGTGCTTGGATTTACTGACACCAATATTGTGTAAATAACTGTTCATACATAAAAGTACTGACTGTCTCGCAAATCTCATTCTCCAAGCGTTAGCGAACGTATTTGCTGTCGTTGTATGATGGATTTAATAGGTTCGGACAGGTTGTGAAAATTGGGTAAACATCAAAATCCTCTGACTGGTGTAGTTTGTATTTTTTCTATCAGTTTGCCACTATATTTCTTATGCGCATGCTCTGATAACGTGGAAGTTGCAACTATCGTGTGAAAATTTAGAAGCCGCTGAACTTTTTTATCCATGCATGCAGTCATGCAACTTGCACGATAATACGTGTTTACACTTGCATTTTCTTGTTATGGTTACGATAATACATACTGCCCATCAGAGTAATTCCATGCACGTTTAAACGGGGTATAATACTATAATACAATTATGTCGTGTTCCTGATAGTAGAGTAAATAAATATCAAAGTGAAAAATAATTCATCAAAGCTGTGATTATTTCAATTGCATTCTGTTAACATTTCAGGAGTGTACGATCGGGCGGCTCCAGAAGCCCTATTACTGGAACGTCCCGGGCTGTACGCGGCCTCCAGACTGGGCGCTGCGTACCGCCCCCGCTCGTACTGGCTTGCCATGGCCGATGCCCTGTATCAGAGCATCGTTCTCTTCTTCACCGCCTTGCACACCTTCTGGGGTAGCGGTGTGGACCTCTGGATCTTTGGCATCACGATATCCAGCTCTTGTATCTTTGTTATGTTGCTGCATGTTGCTATTGAGACCAGAAGTTGGGTAAGTGTCTACATTGATCTTTCTTAAGGGTCCACATGCTCTGTCAGGAAAAAATTAGGAATTTGGAATATTTGAACAACTACTGTAGATTTTGTAGGAAAGATATTATATTTTATTATTGTGCCCTCTCTTTTCTCATCCTAGAAATTAATATTTTATGATCATATAAATACATGCCATAAAAGGCAGTGGCGAAGGGTGGAGGTAGGCTGTTAAGATCCGACATAAATAGTTTAATGGAATTTAAACAAATAAGTATGACTGATATAGTTTAGTGTATCTATCTCCACCCTTCGCCACTGACAGATTGTTCGGGCATCCAAAGATACCTCAAATACTCAATTTATGACCATTACAGGGCAGGTGGATCCTTAATAGTTAGCCAATATGGCTACGTAACGGCTTCTGAAAACCTAATAGCGTTTCTTACTAACAATGGTTCAAGCAATTTAAATAGAAATTATGACATTGGTTTTCAGTAACTTGTAATTATGTTTTTAAATTAGCAACAGACAGACGTATGATAAAAAAATCTTCATTTGTTTACAAAGATTTTTAGAATTTCGCTCCCATCGTCTAATTTATTCGTAAAACAGTATAACCCCATGAATTGATTTGTTCAATTTATTTTTCGGGCCAGTATCACTTATCAATTTTGGGGGCTATTGGCTATAGCCAGCCCGTGTACACCTATGGTAACTCCAGCCTGCTTATAGTGTTTATTTTTAATGTAATAAATTATATTTGATTCATAAGATATTTTACTCTTTCCAGACGATTCTTCATGTTCTGTCGCTGCTGGGATCATTGGGTGCCTTCTATGGTTTCTCATTGATTTATAACTCAATATGCGTGCAGTGTATGGGCCTCCCTTCAAACTATTGGGTGATGCAAACCGCATTGGCCACACCGGAATATTGGCTGATCGCAATACTCAGTGCAGTTATTGCGCTTGCTCCTAGGTAAGAATCTCATCATTTCCATAAAAAGATCATTTTTAAGAAAACATTATAAATGTCATCATCAACATATCAACCAATCTCGAAAAACGATTGACGAAGGACTCTCCTCGCTGTCCTTGGTTCGTTGCCACATTGTAACGATATTTTAATACTTTATTTATCGTTCCTAACTACTGGCAATGATTATCTACACCTCGCGGCCGAGTATAGAACTATTTCTCCGGCTTGTATGTTGCCGACATGCCTGAATGAGTGAGAAAAACGATATTCGATCGAACCTGATAGATCCCTTGCTCTTGTGTAGACCTCCACAGTGAAGACGTGTCCGTTGGAGCTTCGGCCCTCGGCCGTTTACGGGACAACACCAAGATGTCCGGGGAAATTGTATAAACCTTATCTTGACGATGTTTTAATTATTTTATTATTTTGATTATTGCCATCCACTTGTTATTCACGAGGAAGTAAACAGTTGCGTTCGTTCTCCGTCCTAAAATGAGTGTCGTTTGTTGATTCTTTCTATAACCTTACGCCATTTTGGACTTATTCTTTAATACTTTCGTTCATTTCTTATTTTCTACCCTTGAACTGTTATGATAAAATGTAATTAGGGTGGCGCCTACAGAAGCATATTTATTTGTTATTTCCTATTACTTTTAGAAACACGCTGAACTTGAATATCGAGTATGGAGCCAGGTAATAACGCCATCGTACCCACCCTACCTTATTTATCCTTTTAGAGTCTTATTGTTCCGTTTCGATCCACAATCCGTTGGATCGGAGCCTGCCTAGCTGGATATTTGTAACATATATTTTGTGCCTAACCTAACTGTTATAGGTAAACACGCGATACATCGTGGCTTACCCGACATCGTGGTAAGCCGCACATATTCTCAATTCTTTGTTACAACATACTTGCTAAATTTGATTATCTCATCGATCCAGCTCATCAGAATCTCTTGGACACTCTTTAGGTAGTCTAATATCTCTGGGGTAGCTACCACTGGATTTTAAGATTTGTCCAGCGAAGATTTATTTTTCTCTCCATACTGTGTTGTTACTTTAACGTTTCTCTTGTCATGGTAACCCATATTTAGTTCATTACGGCCAGCTTAACATTATTATTTAAACTCATCAGCAAAGCTATTCTATACACAAGGTTGGTTGACAGTGGTTTATCATATTTATGTATTGCGGCGGTTAATTGTTACAATAAGTTCTAAACTGTCAAAAAATGCAATGTTTTAATAGCTCCTCACTTGGCTGTGTTAACTTTTAGAGCGAGATAAACAGTTTTTATAGTTTGGACTGCTAACTTATTGTAACAATTATAATATTTCAAATACATAAATATGATAAAGTGGTAATATTTATCACTTTAGCCGTCGATAGCCGCCTTGTGTGTAGAATAGACCCACAGAAGTGCATATATCATACTATTATGCATACAAAATTAAGGCGATCATGTGGTGCCCTTCCAATACCAAGTTAGGAGGCGAGGAGTAAGATCCACAACCCCTTTCGTGACTTGCACCATGGTTTTTCATCTATACTATCATCGCAGGCAGAGAAATTATGGAAGAAACTGTGTCTATCATAATATTATGTATGCCTACTAAAATGGTTTCGGCACCTGATGGGTTTCTAAAGTGAATGTGTATTATGATATTGTTACATTTTTAGACTGGTGTGGCGGGCGGTGAGTGCTTCCCTGTGGCCTGGTCCCCTGGGCCGAGCGGTGCTTCAAAGGAGAAGAGATCAGCGACTCGCCCGTCTTCCTCTAGCCGCACATTATCATAACGCCTCGCATTCAACGCACATTTATAGGTTAGTACATACTTACACACTCATAACTTAATGTGTTTACTGTTTTGACTCACAAACTTTCTCTTGAACTGACAATATTTAATTTGCCGAGACATTTGAAGGGTGTTAACAAAAAAAAAAATTATACAATCGCATTTTATATAACCTTGAGTTTGGGCACTTCAGGATTCATTTTAATGATTCCCATGCATTGAATGTGTTCGAATAAAATGTATTTTCATTTTAATATGTAGTTTTAATTGAATTTTGAATATTTCATTATGTATAAAACATAAAACTGGGAAATTAATGTACTAAAGCAGGGGGGGGGGAAACTTTTTGGATGGAGGGCCAAATTCAAGAATTAAAAATGAGCGGCGGGCCGCAAGTAAAATACCATTTTTAGATATACACTATTTATTATCACGAAAAATAAACATTACAAACAAATTAATGAGAAAAATGAAACTGATGTACAATTTTTAACATTTTTTTAAATTCAGGTGTTAATTTTGTAGTTGATATTCTCAAAGCTGCTTATAAATGGGCATCGGAGATATTTGATCGAAAAGAATTTTTATTGAGGTTCATGATCGAAAATGTTTGTTCACATATATAGGTTGATCCAAAAATAATGAACATTTTCCTTTCATAATCTTTAAGTTGGTCGAAATTGTCTGAATTAAGGGCATTGTAAAATTTGGAGATTTCTTCACAACGATGCAATTCTCTTAAATAAGTGTCACACTGCAGATCAATAATCTCAAGTTGTAGCTCTGTCGGCACACTATCAATATCTATTGAAATCGATTTTCAATTTAGAAAATAGTGGTTACATAGTATGAGACGAGACGCAAGGAAGACGTACTGAAATAATACATTTACGAAACAAGAAATTCTTCAAACTTTAATCTATTGTCAATATTTTTTAAAAAATATATAAAAAAAGTTATTCGTAATCAGAAGTACAATTAATGATGGCGGGCTGCAAAAAAATACCCGGCGGGCCGCAGTTTGCCCCCCCCCTGTACTAAAGTGTAAAAAGACTGCAGAAATGACGCATAGATAGAAGAAAGACGTTGAATTGGGGTTCAACACAATTGTCCTTCATGTCATTAAATTTAGTTTTTTAAGTTAGTCATAAAACATAAAAAATGACGTTTTGTTCTCTTTTCCAGGACAACTGATGACAATACTATTGGAAAAAATTCTACTACTTTAACAGCAATAGGCTAAGAAAATAGTGAATACGGTATAGCTAAAAATATTTTTGTGATGTTTTGAATGTGACAGTTCGAGCATGGATTGAACCCTGCGTTGCCGGTGGGATAATTATCTGTATTGTGTTATCACGAAGCTCATTCAGCGGAGTGCTGTCTCGCTCTGTCATTTGTCTGGAAAAACGTACGAGACTTCTTTTGACTCTTACGTTCTTTTTTTAAAAATCATGATAAAAGACAGCCCTCCGTTGTCTCCGTGCAAAGTGATGGTGAACGTCAGCGCCTGTGATCGAAATCTAAAAGATATAGTGTGATAGTGATAATCATCATGGGGTTTCCTCGGAGTCGATTGGCGGTGATGGCCGCCTGTCGCGCGACACAGGAGGGGGACTCGGGAGGGGGCCATACCAAATAATATGCCGTGTGATTTACCTCGACCCAATTCAATTAGGCTGTGATCTCTCTGTCGTAGGCATATTAGTATTTTTTTACAAAGGAATAAAATATGATAAATTGTAATTTATTTACATGGGGGAGTTATTGTTTAGTGTGTAAGTAATATTTTTAAATTGTAGTTATTTGAACTGTTTTGTATTTACATACACGCGCATTTGTTTTTACTATCACACATACTATGATGCTGCAGTGATCTTTTGACTTGATTGAGAGACATTCTGAAGTACATACCTTGCTTGTACCATCTTAATACAAAAAAAATGTGCTCTTTTATTTGTGCAGATTTTGCATATTGATAATAATAATCATTAAAAATTTCAACACAGATCCATTTTCCTGAAGACAAATGTATAGGTACTAAAGAGACATTGAATTAAATCTTTTTTTATTATACGGAGCCTAAATACACAATATTATATAAAAGTGATGACTGAAAAATAAGACTCACAAACCAACACTTAAATTAACTGTATGTCATTTTGCTTTGCTGACTTACTGCTTTTACCACCCGCATCTGTCAAAAATCGCAGGCATTTAAACACAATTTTAGATTCACTGAAACAGTCAATTCCATAAATTATTAAAAGTGCAGCTATTGCCAAGGTAAAAACTTGCATTTATTACAAATGGTCGGAATATTATTGTTTTATTAAATAGCTATTTCGAATATATAACATGTTCGACTTGTACCGGAACCAAAGCATTGACATTATAATATAAATGTAGCTCTATCTATAACTGTCTGTATAACATTTAGAATATTTAGATAAACAGCCTCAAAAACCATCTATTTCATAATATGCATAATATTATTATATTATGTATAAATTAATAACTGTAGAAAGATGGCTACTACAAACAATGTGCCATCTTATAAAATAATAATTTTTGCAGTTGCTACCAATCCAACTAGATTAAAAACATTTAAGAAATGATGTAATACAAAAACTTGATAAGGTTTCCTTTAAGTATATACCTTTGGTATGTGTAAATATGATAAATAACATGCGTTCTATATAACCTGGTTCTTGGGTAGTTCTTCCAGCAACCCATCTTAGCAAAATGTTGAAGGATTATCCATTATGTCATGTTATATGTGCGGAATGGTATGTGGAGAAAAGCGCAAGTTCTTTTTTGATACAAGTGGAGCTGTTATTTCTTCCTTTAATACTTAAACGATGACTGCATTGTTTTGTTTTTAATTTCTTGAAATCATACTGAAAGGTCACCAGTGAATTTCGTTTCAAGTGTAGTATCAATCACTGTACATAATAGTTCAAAATTTTTCCAATTCATATTAAGCAATGCCTCTCATTTATGTACTCAAATGTGACAGATTCAGAAATGTTCATTATGTATGCGCGTGTATGTGACTATATCAAATGCTAACATTGTAAATAACCCCTGGGCATGTCGGGACCAACGTTTCCGATCGAATCGATGGAAATTTGAAAAATAAAAGATATACCTATATTGTTAACGAATTATTTGAAAGCATATTTTTTGGATAAAAATTTAAAAAACAATTTCGATGACAAGGATTCGAAGAGAAACTATTTATGATGTAATAATATTTAATAGAACGTTGACTCTAAGTTGAAGATACAAGACTGTTCATCAAGAGAAAATGAAATAAAATAAAATATAGGTATTTTTCAATGAATAACATCGATAATATTAAAATTTATAGTATTTTTTAAATATCGTTTTTCATATAGTTTCTTATAATGGATTATTATAGATGCAATTCAGATACCAAACTATCGGTTAATAAAGTATCTACTTATTATAATTAATAGAAACAATGAATAAAGATTAATATTTGCTGTTACTGGATATGCTTTAAAATTACTATGGTAATTCATGATCATTTACTAGTACAAGTGACTCACGTTTTTGTTCGTTCATATTAATGTTTAGAATTCTATTCTTCATTTTTGTAATAATACATGTGACAGCCGGAACCATTTCGTTTTATTTATTTAATAGTGATTATTATAATTGATTCTGTTACCTTTATTTTGACAAGGCAATTGGAAACAAACGCCCGCACGTGAATTAATAATTTGACGCTGCTTCTTTTCCATTTTAAATACTGTATGAATTTAATACTAAGATATTGTTATTTTCACATCTTTATGATATGTTGTATGTAATGTTAATTTCTTTTAAACTTTCGACGAAAAACTTCAAGATAAATTTGGATAGTGTTATGGATTAGCAAATCAAGTGACTTATCGCTGGCATTGTATCAATATTACGTATCTGTATGTACCTATCCCTCATTCCTATTTTCATTTTAAATGAGCGAAAAATAAGTTTCAAATGACATACATTAATATAAACATGAAATATAAAAAATAAATTTGAAAATAGTTCTTTTAGCTGTAAAATACATGAAAAGTTGGTAATTTTTAGATAGGACATATTGACAGAATGTCAAAATAATTTTTGAAACAATTAGGAAAATCAAATAGGCCAAATTTAAACAGTCAAAAATATAGACTCATGTTTCTTATAGAGATGTTTGTTTGTTATCAGCGCTTTTGAGCCGATTCCATACAATCTTTAAAAGTAATTATTATATCGTAAAAATGTCACTTGATTTATAAAGTATGCATAACACTGTTCATTTTATATAATACTTCCTTTTGCTGTGGCACATGTTGTCTAAATGAGATGCACTGTCATTTTTAAAGAAAACCGTTGTATATATCAAGTAAAATATCGCGAGCCTAATACTACAAGGTTCTAAGTGTTTATTTTTGAGAAAAAAAACCTAACAATGAAGTAGTTAGTTAGTATTCTAAGCTGCCTCAGTGTTACTTTTATTTCTCCAAGAATAAACACTTAGAACCTTGTTGTTCTGCACTCGTGATATACCTATCTGTTTACTTTTATTTGATAGTTAAATGCTTAGACTACCAGTGGAAGTTGTAAGCATTTACTGTCAAATAATAAAAAAATGTTTATTTGCTTGCCATGTTATTGTCACTACTTTCATAATATTGTTTTACTAAATTTTTTTAAGATATTTTCTTTGAAATCATGTTACAAGGTCCTAATTTGTTATAATTATTTACAATAACGAAATTGTGCATTTATCTTGATATAAAAATTGTCTGAAAATAGTCTTTAGGCTTAAATGATTATTGAATGTTTGTTTTTTATACCTTATCGCGCCTGCAAACTATTTATTTTTATTGTTTGATAAAACTAATTTAATAATTAATTCTCTTCATTATTTTTGAATTAGAATCATTCCTTGATGGCATTGTATTTGAGTATATTGTATCAAAAATATAGTAATGATTATTAAAATGTTTCATATAAAAAATTATTTGTGTTTTGTACTGCTGGTATATAATGTATGTCAATAACAAAGCAGTACATAAATTGTCGTCAATCTACTGTGCACCTTTTTTGGTTTATTCTGCAATACCTAATGAGCTGTTTTGAGTTGTATACATTATCGGATAGGTTTTTTTTTTTTTTTGCAACAATACTTTTCAGTTCAGAATCACCAAAAAATTACAAAAATAATGAAAACTAAATTTTCCATATGCCGATAATGATGAAAAAATTTTAGGAGTGATCAGTAAAATTGTAGGACCGATATAAATTGTGTCATTTTGCTGCCCTATTTTTCTCATGCAAAAGCCATATATATATTTTGTTTCATAAGATAGGATAGATATCTGTGGTCTTTTTCCATCCGGCATATTTTCAAATTATTCTTTAGTACACATCCACATTATATAGTAAAATATATTTGGTAATACTCTATTGGAGTTTGCAATTATAATTTATAAGCTTCATCCAGTCGGTGAATTTTTGATCTGTATCTTCGTCTGCGTCTTATTGGATTGTTTGACATTACTTTCTGTGCCGTTTCATTATCGTTCATAAACTGGACTGATCAGTTTTCCAATCATAATTAAGTGAACTGCGCCGCAATCTTTGTACTGATCGCAAAGATCAGCATTGTTCAATTGTTGCCTCCCCTAGATACTCAGGATTTTTTTTTTCAAAATGTTTAAGGCTTCTTTATTTCACAGAGCTTATGTCCAGGTTTCCGAATTGTAGGTGGGCAAAGTCAACTTAGTTAACCCTGTAATTCATTTTTTTTACTTTACAGTTTTATTAATAATTTGTCTAAGGTATTGCAGAATTAATATCAACAGTATGACAACCAAAAAAATATTAAAATATTCTTTTCGATAACATTGACATTATGCACTATTAAATGTGTCTTGCTAACTTATTGTAAAAAAAAGTGGTGCAAATACAGTTTGCGTTAGTTTTTAATTCATATTGTGTTCCCAGACTTTTACCAAGTCATCAATGATTGAATGATTAATTAATTAATTTTCATCATGACCATTCGATTTTAATTTAATTTTATAATGTGTATATGAGACAATACTGTAAGACCATTGTGAAGCCTATGTGAAGTCAATTTATCTACCATTTCTGCATTAATACGAATTTATTAGAACAATATTTGACCCATTTAATTAAAATTTATGTAGGAATTATACCTAAAAGAATTACTATTTTGTATATTGCATTCGCTTTATGAATTGTATACTTACATGTTTTTAAACTGCGAATGACTTTACCTTTCAAAATAAACTTGTCAAAATGTAAAAAAATCTTAATTTCATTCATCTACATCAGGTTGTAAATTTCATATTCAATTATTTATAAAAGAAACTTTTGTATACTGCGACCGCTAAAAGCAATACTCGTCCTGCGCGGTGTCACTAGCAGGTCCGGTTGCAGTACAGTCAGTTTTGTCCAATTAAATTTTTTAAGTCAGTTATATTTCTCGGATACCTGTGTAATGTATAATATGTATATGCTTGCCAATAGAAATATTCGTTTTCCATATTCAACGCTTTAATTGACTTAATTACGTTAATAATTATGCCACATTTAATGTATCAGTTGTTATATGGAGTGTATCTTTGGATACGAATGAACGAGGCCATTAGAATGTATAGTTTCTTTATTCTTTTTAATAAAAAGTTGCCTAGTTGAATTGAAATTTATCTGAAGTTATTTAAGTGAGTGAAGTATAATAAATTAACTTGTTAAAAAAACTGTGTTTTATTTATTATTTTAACGAAATTGGTATAAAATTATTATTTATCACTTGAATGCAGAACTATTTTAACCGGTTCTATGCCATCAGCGAGTTTTCTCACTCTATGAGGCCGTGATTGATAAGCCGCATATACAAATTTCATGATTTATCGTCTGACTTTAAACTCAAATTACTAGCCGCTGTCGATTGATTTACATAATCTAAAAAATGAAACACAGTAACAGCCGTTTGAATAATTATGAAATACGAAGCCACAAATTATCGGTATTACAGCGATTCGCTCTACATTCAATGTGTGTCGTTAAAAATCTGCGGCCTGTCAGATACTGCCATAGTAATATCGTGATGCATAAAAAAGGTTAAGTAACATCTGGCATTATTTGTAGGAGATGCTGCAAACATGGGACTCCAGATAAACAAAAGTAAAACAAAATACTTACAGTTCTCCACAGTGTAACAAATGATAATAGCAGCCTAATTGTTGGTGGCGATGCCTTTCAAACCGTGAAGTGCAAGATACATCTGAAATGTCAGTCCGCCTCTCTTGTATACGTTTTTTTTTTTTTAAATATTCTGATCGATCAACTTCTCAAATTGAAAGTGCAGAGTAGCTTCTGCCCTAGAAATATTTGCGTCTTGGCAACACAAAGCTTCTGCACCCAACTTAAAAGACAATAGAATAGAAATGAAGAAATAACATAAAATTCATTTTCGAAAAAGTAAACTGAAAATACCAGTATTTTGGATATTTAAAACCGGTATTTTGGTATTGATAAATACTTTAATTCCAGTTTTAAAATACTGGTATTACAATCTCTAGTTGAGAGTGATAGGGTTGTTTCAGTCAGTGGAGGCTGCAACCCTCAGCAGTGGAGACAATGAAGGAAGGAATTGGACAACTCCCACGTGTAAGGTCGGAACTGCAAAATATAAACTTTTCAGTAGTACAATATTAATAAGTTTTAATGACACCACAATGTTAATAAAAATGCTGGAATCGTATTTTTTAGTTAATTAATATGTCTATAAAATATTGGTGAAATTTTTGTTTTTTTTTTCCGATATCATTTTATTATCATTAAGATTTAAGTTAAAATAGCCAAAAACGCAGTTCCGACCATTTACATAGGGGGTGTTGAATTCATGCATTCATTGGGTGCCAGGTGTAAATAATAGACCACTGTTTTACTGAACTACAAGGAGAACTTTGGTTGCTTAGATTGGCGATAAGTCTCCAAAGAAAGGACACACAGGGTGCAAGTGTAAATATTCTCAATGGTTTTGATTTCTCTGCACTCACACAAGGATTGTAAGGATTACAAACTGGTTGTGGGCTCAATAAAAAAAAACTCAGTATGTAGGGGATTTACTTTGAAATAAAAATTATGAACATATTCTATACACAATGTTGCATTTGAAATAGTAGACAGTATTTTACATTATTTCAAGTAGGTATATTATATTTATTTTTTTGGTAAGTTTAATGGAAGAGTTCAGTCACATAAAAAATAATTTTCTGGCGACATTTTAAATTGGTGCGAGTTCACAATATGATCAAAAGATTCAGTATCATTTTAAAGTGTGTTAATATTATTAAATGTTAACAGTCCAGTATTTAAAATCTTAATACTTTTAACATATAAAGTTTATTCTATAGTTTAGGTATGACATAATTTAATCAGAGATGAAAAATTGAGCCTATGTAAGGGTTAGGTACATAATATTATTTGTAAAAAAACAGTACAAATATCAATCAGTAGTAGTATGTATTTGATTTCTGATAAAAATTATCAATAATTGTGGTTGTTAAAAACAATTTATGGTTTGTTTTACAAGCAAAATAAAATATTAATGACACTTTTGTGTACTGCATAGGTAGGTACCATAGGAAGTATATTGTATATTTCATAGATAATTGAATAGACAAATTAAATTAACGTCATAAAGACAACAATACCCACCTGTGAATGGACCTCTTATGTCATGTGAGATAGAACACAGTAAATACAATTCCTACTTTATATTTAGACAGTTTTAGGCTTCAATATTACAAGGTTCTATGTTGGTTGTTAGCAATGCTGAGAACATTACTGTAAAAATTCACTACTAAGTTATTAAACATAGGTTATATTATTTTACCTAAATTTTCAGTAATGAAGACGTCATTATGCTTCTATGATTGCCAGTGTTGTCTTCTTGATAATGGTGTAACAATTGACTAATTTAATATAATAATTATATTATCACTGTGTAAAATTCTATATTTTGAAAAGCCTCAGAAAACACACTGACAAGATAAAATCTTGGACTGAGAGGTATTAAAACACATATCTTTCACTTTTCTGGTGAGGACTCTTAACCAATTAAGCCACCGACCCCACTACCATTCTTGTGAATAATAACTAAGGTAAATATCTAAAAATTTTCAAATTCCATCGAGAGATGGCTACCATGTTTTATAATTTAAATCAAGGTATTTCATCATCATTCTGGATCTATCTATTGCTAGATAAAGGCCTCTCCATTTCTCTTGGTATTGTGCCTTGTGTTGCTACGTACATTTGTAGAACTATTTCATTGATCCAGTGGTTTAAGTTAGATACTACTGGATGACTAGATTTGTCCAACGATTGTCTCTTCTTCAAAATAATAGTCCAGTCCATTCCCATGTCTTAATTTATAGATGACGTCAGGAGTAATCCAAGTTTTAATTTTGACGTCCTTGCACTTACTAATATTTATATGACGTGGAATTCATAAATATTGTGTATATTTAATTTTAAATAAAAAATAACTTGATTGAAACTAAATATTATTAAATTTGGGACGTTTACCAAGCCAGTCATCAAGAAAAACTCATAATAAATGCCACCAAATAATGGAACTAAATTTTATGAAAACTGACGATTTCGACTGTGTAAAGATATAATATCTACTGAATAATAAAAAAACTGATAATACCACAGATAAAAACGATCATCACATCACTTTATACTGATGGTATTATTTTATTGTTGGTGTTGTCAGTTTATCACAATCCTATTTATTATGTCACTGATAACCTGCCCCCTATACAAGTAAACTGGTAACCTAACATATTATTATTAAAAGATACATAATATCTGTGTATCGCGTGAATATGTTGATAAGTCTAAAAACATCAATTCTCAGGGCAGCTCTTTGTAAGGTTGGTACTCTGTGGTAAATCAGGAATGTTTTTAAATTTCACTTTGTTCAGAATTTACATGCATTTTACTAAAATTTAAAATCATTCAAAAACATTATAATCTTATTTACCATAGAATACTAGCCTTACAAAGAGCTGCCCTGAGAAATGATGTTTTTAGACTTATCAACATGTTCACGCCATACAAAGATATAACCTTGTAGTATTGAAGTAGTGAGATTTATATTTTATTCAATCGTAAAAGTTTATTATTGACATAGTGTTATGCAATTAAAACTTAATTCTGATATAATATGAAATCTATATTATACGATCATATACTGGTGGTTGTTTTTGGTTTATACCAAAGAAATTGTTTAGACCCCATTACGGATAAATGTTAAAAGTACATAATATTATATTCTGACTATTGCTCTCGTGGAAACTAGTAAATATTTTATGACACAGAATCGTGAAAGCCAGCTAACGTCTGCATGCTCACTCAAGCAACAATAATATTATATATTTTTACATAAATAATTACATATATTCAATACATTTTTTTTATATACATAAACCATCAATAGTTTTAGAACTAAATGTTATATTGTTCAGAGTTTCATTATCACTATGTAGGTATTTATTTATTCCTTAAGTTAGAGAAGTATTTTCTAGATTGATGATGACGTGATTACATATATTGCTGATATATTTGATATAAGTAACACATTTTTATCATAACATGTTGCTTTTTTATATTGCAAAAATTAATCCGACAAATAGCCCTCACACATATATGACATTATAATGTATTTGAATTTTAATTGAGATCGCTAAGCCAAAGCGTTGTAAGTTGACAAAAAATCAGTTTCAAGAGTTATTTCATGACGAATGAACAACTGTTTTTGAGTAGTTTGATTTTAGTGAAAAATATAAGTACCTTATTATATACAAAATCAAATAAAATTTCAATGTTGCCCTACTGTAAAATTGCAAATTAAATTGTTTTAACAAATACCCTTTTTGGCTTAACATCTTTGAATCATGATAATACAAACATCAAACGATTGAGATATTTTTATCATTGATTGTCAATGATTTCAGTGAGCAAGAGTGCAATACATTCATTCTACTTAGAATAATTGAAATATTACGGAAATTGGAAGTTGAATTTTTTTAATTTCACATATCACAGCTCAATACTACAAGGTTCTATGTAACTTTTTAGAGAATTGCTTCAAAATTGTTAAATTAAAATGTTATAAAACTATAGCATCCAAACCGGTTTAAACCGAAATCAGTTAACTGCGTAACGGCGCATTTCTAAAGTAACCGAAAACCGAGTAATTTTACAAGATTAACCAACCGAATCCTTAATAGGTGTTTGTATGAACAAAAAAATGCTTTTGTGCTTCAATATAAAAACTACCATTTAACTTCTTAAATTTAGAGCATACGGGCCCCTCCACAGAGTGAACATTTTTGGTAATGGGCTTTGTTAGGAGGATTATTTATAGGCCATTCCCTTAAGCCATTAGGTCCTTGCTTTGATTTAATTTAAATATATTGAAAAAAACATGTAAATATGTCAGACGAGGGATTTGTATTGGTAACCCATAGCTCTAGGATCTAAACCGAGGATCGTGGGGCAGAAAATTGAGTCAAAATCAAATAATAAAAATTCTACATATTATACCTTATAATATTGAAGCCATGTTATTTTATCCAACTCACGAATTGCGATAATATAGCTGATACACACATTAATCTGACAGTAAACATTTCACCCTGTGTTCTAAATAAATATCTACTACATTTAAAATTATTAAATATTATGTTTATACAATATTCAGAGGTGATCCCTGGGCAGAGAAAGTTAATACAACTTCTCTTGCGATCATGAAGTTAGCGAAATTTATGATCCACAAGTGTTGAAGGCATAGATCACTTAACGTGTCTATTGTCTTAAGTTTACCAGATTCATAAAGCTTTAGATCAGTTGTAGCAGTCTTGTAGCCAAATAAGATAATATAAACATCTCACCAGGCTAGTAACAATATCACGATATATAGGCTAGGAGCGCACCGCACCGATCAATTTAGTCTAGTTACTGAATATATACAGTCAAACTTTGTTATTACGATCACGGAAATAGCGAGATGTTGGATGTAATGAGGAAAGATTCGTTGACATTTTAGTTTATGATTTTCTCCATACATTTATTCACTTTTATAACAAGCTACTTCTCGGGTACACCGAGCATAACTGTTGTAACAATTTCGACCCTAAGCAATAAAATCCGACGGGGCAGTTAACTAGACCGATGCTGCCGGGATCGAATGACAATAAATAAGTGTCTAAGTACCTAATTGGTGTTTCCGCCGACAACATTGAAAAGTATCCACGCATATGGTTGAAATTGCATGTAAAAAATCTAAGCTTTGTGAAGTCAGTAGGTACCTACCAGCGCCGGCGGCTCAGCACTTTTTGACAATAGACAACTTCTTTTGTAGTTTACTTGTTTTGGGGATTTTTACGATGGTTTTCAGATTTTTATGTTCTATGCTTAAATAGAACGTGGCGTGAAAAATGTTATAGGATATAAAATGTTGACGATATAATGAGTAATGCTTATATCAAGCAAATTTAGTCGGTCCCATTTTCCTCGTAACAACCTAGTTCGACTGTAGTTGTAAATTCGAATGTGTGAAAAGATTTTTATCAAATTTTAGATAATTCATCATCAAAAGGGCTGATTCCGAATTGCCATTAAAATTTAAACAGTTTATTTTCTACAATAACGAACCAATTTTCCGTCACCGGTGCGCTCTTATCCATAAAATGAGTAATTTTCTACATTATTAACATCATTAAAGATTTATTCTCAAGTTGAGCCAGCAACTTGTGCTAAAAATTCAACATTTCTTACAAGAAGTATACGAAAAATATACAACACTATTCAATAGGCATTTTTATTTTTAGGACTCCTAATAAGCATTCGACTAAGTATTATCTCTTTTATTCAGAAATGGAAGCATATTATACGAGAATCTCACATTTTTGGTACCTAACACTATCGAGAGACACAGCATGTTACATCTATGAAATTCAAAATGGCAGCATTGTACAGCGACAAAGGAGTTGATTTTGGTAGGTATACTATTATACATTTCATTTTTTGTAGTCAGGTTAGGTCACATCACAGAACAGATTAATAAGATAGAAATGCAAAGCCGTCAACGTAGATCAAGACTTAGAAGTCGGATACGGTTTATGACTTAATGACGATCAGATCATAAAATGCGAGAAATACAAAACCTCCGAGTCAGTCATCATGTTTCTAGATAGTGTTAGGCACATGGAAGTATAAGAAGCTGTCGTTATATGGAAATAGCTTATTTTCATAATAATTATGAAGATGTGTTGCTATTATTGTTTCGTTCTCCCGACATTGCTGTCTCCTTTACACATTAATACAATTATTACAATTAGTTATGGTTTTTGATCGACAATATATTGTACTGACAGCATACAATGTCAACGTTATGGAAATTAACTAGGTATAGTTAAGAACACTATGCATTGACAGTGGAATAACAGATAAGCAAAATGGCAATGTTACTTCCCGGAATATGAGGTGTTTTAATTTTTTTAACTGTGTTTCTTTTTATGGTACTTAAATTAATTAAATAGTTACTTAATTAGTGTTTAATTGTAAATGTACACACGTCCGATAAAGTACACCCAGCATCGTTTTTACGTATATATTGAAATGGTAACACACTCTCGGTGTTCATTAATATTATTCACAAAATTCTCCATCGATTGATCGATTAATTATCGCAAATCTTTCATTCCTCTTTGGTTGGTGTTTGTGTAAATAATCGGTTCTCAATAATATTGCTTGATTCAAAACTACATTTAGGTAGGTAGTATTTCTGTTTGCAAAATAAAAAATATTTGACAGCGACTATCGGCTCTGTTTCAATGTTACGCCGCCAGCGGCGTCACCTGCAGAGCCATCTGTTTATCATAATGCGTTAGTTAATAATTATTTTTTCTTAATCATCCGAAAACCACTTGACTATACATAGTGAAACAATATAACCTTGAACATGGGTAGATCAATTTCTTCTATTGCACATTAGACAGGGAAAATTTTATTATTGTTTTATTCCCAACTTCTCTTACATCAAGCCTATTGCATCGTTTTTTTTTACTTGGCGCCACACTGACCATGACTTATTTTCTGCCAAAACTATTAAACATCACATATTGTTGTATGTTTGTCATACATAAGTAATACTATACATAGAGCCCTTAAACCACAACTTACTTCATGAGCCATAGAAGGTTTTGTATAATATTAATATAAAGTGCTTTTGTTAAAATGATCGCTTCTTATACTGCCATGATTAGACGTTTCTTATATTCTACTTAATATGTGGTCTTCTCAGAGCGTGCCACATGGAGACAGGTCTCCTGAGAGAAGTGACCATCTGATTCCAGTGATTACCAGCTTTGCTGTGTGCTTCACGGCTGAGCAATATGTGGCCGATCTTCTGGTGCTGAGTGATATGAAAGAATTCTACTCCAATAGGGTAATAAACCAAGGTGACTCGCAGTTCCACAGAGGATAACGCTTGCGGTGGCACGCTGAAGATGAAAGCCTCGTTAAAGGTAGGGGCTGTCTCGCTGTGTTTTATGGATGAGCGTTTCTTGTCAACTTTTTTGCCATTTCTTTGCAAGTATACCTGAAAAGAAAAATATGAATTTATTGCTAGAACATTAATTATATTTGACAGCTTTTATGCAGAAAGATCAGAAAATAATCTTGGGTCCACTACACAGTTCAAAAAGCATAAAAATATTGTGTAAAATCTATTACAGAAATTCACGTTCATTAATAATACAATATGAACAACGAACACCATCTGTAATATTATGATTTCTTAATACAACGAAAACAAATAAGTGTGATTGAAAAAGTGTGCACTATTTTTGTCGGATCGTCCATAGCATACCTAAACTATTATGGTTTGGTTAGGTAGGTTTTAATTTAATTTTAAAAACTAACCAACACTATCTGCAAACTATAGTCTTAGTTCAATGAAAACAAATACGTATGACTGACAAAGCTTAGTGTGCACTATTTATGTCAGATCTTAACAGCCTATCTCCACCCTTTGCCAGATCTTCATAGAGATTAGTTTCAAGTCATGTTGTGAATGTTTTCAAATTTATCAAGTTGTTTAAATCATCGTAATTTAGTAAATGCCCGTAGCTTAATTGGAAAAACATACTGGCGTGAATCAAGCAGATACAGGTTTAAGTCCCATCGGGTGTCGTATGTTATTTTCTATAAAATGATTTTTTCTAGTGTGTATGTCAGTTTTTCTCAAAGTGGGTGATAACGCCCCCTTGTGGGCGCTGGAGGCTTTCAGGGGGCCAGTAGAAGACTCAAAGAAAATTAGGGGACGTTAAGAAAATCTGAAGTAGTTCGAGAAACCATATTTAAAACACTGGAAAAGTGTTGTGACGAAAAGGAAATTCCTTTCAATAATATTGTGTCAGCTGCTACAGATGGCGCTCCGTCCATGACAGGGCGTTACAAAGGCTTCATAGCGTACTTAAAAAATAAAATTTCCTCTCATTGAAACATTCTTTGACCTCAGAAACAGGATATGGGTCACACCCTATCTATCCTATCTATCCTATCTATATAATAATGCATGTTTAAAAATAATTTTTGCAATAACTGTTTTTAAGATACGCAACAGATGGTAATGTAAAAAGGTAAGTTAAAAAATATGGGGGCGCTAGATTTTTTTAATTCTCAAAGTGGGCGGTGATCGAAATAAGTTTGAGAACCTGTGGTGTATATGCATGAGACGTTTTCAAATTATATATGTTCAATATGTAAATATATTATTTAAATTTGTAATTGAATCAGACTGCATAAATATAGTATATTGGAGGTATTACGGTCTTATTAAAATAAGACATAATATTACATGTGAGGTTTCTATTACTACCATATTTTAAATTTGGTGGTACATATATAGAACATTGAGAGTTTTACTAAATCTTGCGGTTTAATGAAATATATTTTTTTTTTTGGAAAAATTGTCATATTGGATGTTTTAACAGCTCACTAACAATATATTAATTTGCCGTGTTTAAATGCTTGAATGCACAAACAGTATTATTATTCTGTTTAATTTGTAAGCATAACTATTTCTAATACCTTTATAAAAACATTGTAGTTCATCGGATCCGGCAATCGTCGCGCTCTTGCAAGTATTAATGTTAGCCTTTCTGCAGTTGGTAAATATGAAAGCGACAGCATCAACTCACCAAACTCAACGTTACCCTGGAATTAAAATACATGTATATACACAGTTTTTCTTCAGCATATTAATTGTTCTATTGTGATCGTAGAATTGATATTTACATACACCATTGGGCTCATGCCATGACATAGAAGAACATTTCCTGACAATCTTTATAAAGTTAATTGATTTATTTTTGAAAAGTGAATTTAATTATTGTCAATCTTTAATAAATACGTATGTCATTCAATTTTTATATTTTGTGTCAATTGATAATGTACATAATAATTACTATTTATTTTAATTAGTAGTAAATCAATTCGTCACCTTAATACTACAACCAGTTAACTTGATTTTCATTGTTTTTGAGTTAGCTATGGAATATGATTCTACATTTCCTTCTCTACAAAATGATAAAACTAGGTAAGTCAGAAGTTAATGGGAACTGTATTAATTTTGTGTTTGTAAATGTTAGATAACTTTAAAACCATTAATTCATTAAATAAATAAAATAAATCTACAATATTTTTTCATACAATTGAACACTATTTAATTATTCTATTTGTTTTCAATTTTTATTTTAAATAATAATAATTAAAGCCAGTACGTTTTAAAAAAAAACATAGGTGCCGGAACTCATGTCTTGCCAAACTTCTAACCTACTAAAGAAAATTATATTCAAATATCATTTAAAGCAACTTTTTTATACTATAATAATAAAATGTTTCCTTCGTGAAGAATTTTCTCACCTGTCCCGTATCTGTTAGAGTCAACCATGTTGTAACTGGTTGCTTATAAGAGCTGGCATCTTGCAAAGAAAGTTCCGCTTCACCTATCAATGAACACGCCTCATTCTCTGTAGAATACACATGAAAGCTGAGCTTCCTGTTTCCTTTACCGATATCCACCAGAAATGTTTCATTGAAACTAGGACAATTGGTGCCTCGACATACCTGGAAAACATTACAAAGTCTCATTTTACACAACTAGATTTTTAGCATCATACGTAAGTAAACTGACCACGGATAGTGATTGAATAGCCGACCACTCAATCTATACTGCATGCCATAGTCTGTGAGGGGGTGCAGTAGCCCTTACCAGTATGAGACAAAGATATATTATAATAATTGGATGTAGGACCACTCAACCTATACTGATTTCATTGTCTGTGAGGGAAGACAGTAGCTCTTACCAAAAGTGGACGACAGTGAATTTAGCTTATTGTCAGATATTTATAGGCCAAATTGCATTGTGGACGGCAATGAACCACTATAATAAAAAGCCCTAGTATAATAATCTATTTTCTTTTCATATTCTCCGTCTTTCGATTGCTAACAAGTATAATTATTAAACAATCATTTAATTTGGGTGGAGTAAGAAGAAATATTTTTTTTGCATTATTTCTATGATATATTGTGTAAATAAGTATCAATGAATCCAAAAAGACAATTTTACCGGAGCAAAAACTAAGTTAAAAAGTTTAATTCTGGAAGTCATTTCTACATTAATTAGATGGCTAGGATGGGTAAATAGGATTGATGAGTCACGCATGACAAAGAAACTAAAATTCAGGAAGCCAGAAGCAAACAAAAACCTGGTCAATCTCGGACAGGATGGAGGGATAGTGGTGAGTTGGATTTAGAGAACTTGAGCGTTCATAACTAACAATACCCACATAGAGTTGTAACTCAAGGAAGAAAAATAATAAATTCTTTGTAGCACATTTATATGTACGTAGATTGTAGACGACTGAAGGTTTCATATATTCAGAGTGTTTTTACGTAGCTGTTGTAAAATTACCAAAAATGGAAAGAAGCTCATAAGTCTTCTCATCAAAGATTATATGCATTAGGTATACTTTACAATAATATTATATACTGTCCAACAGGATTTGGCTACGTGTTAAAACTGTGAACTAACAAGCTCCTCCCATTTTTAATCGTACTCCGATTGAAACGCCTTCCGGTTAGCGACGAATTGTCCACGTGTTAAAACTGTAAACCAACGAAGCTCTTCCCACTTTTAACCGCACTAGCGACTTCCGATTATTGCCTAGATCTTCTTGTCGGACAGTAGGACATTATTATGGATTTCAGAATAAATTACTACTAATTAGCTTGTTATTAGAAAACTTTCCTAAGGAATTGGTTAAAATCTACAGGATGCATGGATACAAAACATACACTACTATATATATTACATGCGCATGACCTGCTTCAAGTAATTTTTTCTTTATAAAGAAAGCTTTGATAAACGTACTTTTGATTTAAAATGGCCGCCTTGATGATCTGGTGACAAGAAAATTCCTACATAAGTATCTGGAGCATCTCCTGGCAGATTTCTCGCTTCTATTACATTTACAGCTAGCAGTGCATCATTCGCGTTTATCCTGTAACAAAAGCATGTTTAATTAACACAAATGCTAGAATGATAATGTGTACCTACAAGAAAAATTTAGATTTAAAAATTTTAATATCTATTGAAACCTTTGTGGGAACCAACAACCCATAGCTTGTCAGCATAATATAGGTCTACGATATAGGAGCTGACCTCAATTTACTAAATATTCACCTACAGTCAGCACAGTATCCAATTATCACATACGTCAATAAATAGCTAACCTTAATTTATTGAATATCCATTTTCACCTACAGTCAGCCGGTATCCAATTGTTGCATACTCAATAAAATAACTGACCGCAATTATAATATTCATTTTCATCTACAGTCAGCGTAATATCCAATTATTGCTTACTCAATAAAATAGCTGATCCGCCATTTATTGAATATTTATTTCAACACATTATTCAATTGTGCGTAGGTCAATAAATAGCGGATCGGAAGTGATTGGCGATTGCCATTTGACATTTACTGTCATTTATGAATCATGTCAAAATTGTGTGTTTTTTGTTTTTAGCGGTTGGCACTATGTATTTCCTATAAGAATGTTGTCTATCTATGGTCTGCGAGTTGGGTTCTGTTCAAAATATTATTGAATTTACAGAGACTTGTTACTAGGTTACTCCATCATTGAATTTACAGAGATCGTGTTCGTTCATAATATTTTGCAAAATGATGAAACCATACACTAAAATGGTTACCGTGACAGCATGATAGTACGCTACATGCATCTCAATATAATTACAACATCAGACTCATTTTTTTAAAACAAATGAACTGCATTACCGCTCGAGCTTTCATTAATTATTTTCGCCAATTGATGTCACTACATGTATATGCAATGAAATGGATATAACTATAATTATGAGAACTGTCGTGACTATAATTATTATGTGATTTTATAATCACAAAAGGCTTACCTGTAACATCGGAGTGATAAACACAGTTGTCCCGTGACCGTTGGCAATGGTGACTCCAGAGGTCCAAGAGAAGTATCGGAGCTTACTGAATCACATGATATAGCTCTCCTTACGGCGCCACCGGTGCCACTGACGGAAGTACCCGTCGATATATCTTCGCTTTGCTCATTATCATAACTGTTCTTCCTGATGAGCATTTGGAATCTGCTCGGTTGGTGCATATTTTTAAATTTTTTATCACATTCATTTGTAAGCTCGGTGCATTGTGATGTGCTGCCATCTAGTAGCGACTCTTCTACTAGGCCTGTTTCATAATAAGCACTATCCTTCGCAAAGAAGGGATTAAATTGACAGTTCATTTGATTAGCGTTTGTTAGAAATGGATTTGTACTAATGTATTCAGGTTTTTTAAATATATTTAAATTGTTTCTTGTGTTCCAATCGTTTTGGTCATTGTCAGTCGTGTCCAGGGCTTCATTCATCCTCTGCATCGGACTTAAATTTGACGTTGTTTGGGAAGTGGAGCTGTCGCAATTGATCTCTTTGCTCATGTCTGCCGATATCAGTGATCTGGTGATAGCGGTACTGATGTTGTACAAATAGAATGAGTCTGTTTTTTCTTGAATCTTTTCTTCAAATACAACCGGAGATTCGACCAAACGATTCGGAGATTTCGGTTCTCTAAAAAAAGGAGCATAAAATAAGATTTACAAAGTGCTACACCTAATAACTACGATCTAAAAATACACACACAAAATAAAACATTCTATTAAGGTGAAATGTTTATAGGTATCTGTGAGAAAATGTGATGTTTAATGACATCTAGTTGTTGTTTAATAAATAAATAAGATTTATTGCGCGGGGCCATCAATACTTTCTCTTTCACTCATCGAATGTCGCATACCGCACCGTCCGGGTGCTCCCACTATCCGGCGCACCCACTACAGCGCGGAGACGTTATCACATAGACGGCAAAGAATGAGTTGACTATATAAGGCGACGCTTGGCGTTCAATTATCAATTAGTCGCGCTTGATTTCATCAAGAGATCTAATTCACCTAGTTCACTTCAGTAGCCTTGCTTGCACTCTGAAAACGGATAAATACAGTCAGCCGTAAGCCTTATCAGAGTCAAGTGAGCTATTCGATTGAACTAGGTACAAGATCCGATTACGCGGTAGTTCCCTTATAGATTTCATTAAAAAAACTTTAGTCGATTACCACCAGGTCGCAGTAATAAATAAACAAAATATGGTTTCGTTATTATTTCAATGAAAGTGACCAATTATATTAGTAAATTTTATTTCAACGACTTATATTTTATCCTAACAATATTTTTTTTTAATAAGTTTTGGCAAAAATCGAGTACCTAGGAATGGATAAAAAAGATTATTTACACATAAATGGCATTAAGGGGGATGCTTATACCAGCAGAGGCACCTAGCGGAAAAATACGAAGCTTGCGATTTGAGACATTTTTAAAAAAATATAAATGTGTATGTATACCTTGAAATCCTTTTTATTTATATGAAATCTTATTTAGGTATGGTCTCAATATAAGCTCGATTTGATATAAATAAAAAGGATTTCAAGTTTACACATTTATATTTTTATAAAAATCGATGTTTTTTAAAATAAATATAAAAAATATTAAAACTCTGAATTAGTCAAAAATATGTACGAGAAAAAATTGAAAACTTAATAAACTAAATTTTAATAATAAATATGAGCATAAAATATAATGTAATAATATGTTGTGGTCCTGTGACAAATTCACATTTTATAACATTTTTTTAAGTAAGTAAGTGTAAGTTTATCTTTGACTTAAAAAAAATATATTTTTCTTTTTAATGTTTTCAGATACATCAAAAAAATGTCTCAAATTGCAAGCTTCGTATTTTTCCGCTAGGTGCCTCTGTTGGTATAAGTAACCCCCTTAAATAATAAAACACAACAATTAATATTAAAAAATAAAAGACTAAACTTACATGAAAACTAAAACATTTAAAAGATATTTTTTTAAGCCCAAGATAAATATCTGTCATCAATATTGAGATACCTATTTTTAATATATTATTACAAAAAAAAAGATAACCTCATTGGAAGTATAACATAGTTATAGATGACAACTGTTTCATTCAATTTTGAATTTATCAACAATTTCTACCTGGAAACCATTCAAGAGGAATCAATTTTGGTGAAGGAGTCAGATCAATGGCATTATTACTAAAGAAACATTTTCCATCTGCAAATTATGAGTAGAACCCAAGTAAAATACAATGTACATAAGTACGGTTTACAAATCAGTCTGGTAGATGGCAGGAAGTGTGAAAGTGGAAAGGCATCGGAGACAGATTTAATTCCCGCTTATGCATACTGTACATCAGGTAGTCTGCAATAGATATGGTCGAGACCCACAAAGATGCTGCGGGGGAATTGTTCGCCTGGAACTCACTTTTCATGTCAGAAGCCAGGCAAAAATGATATGATAATATTATTCTATTTTAAAAAAAGGATGTTAATTTTATTATTCAAACTGTATTCATGCCTGTAAATGGATGCACTATTAATATACGTACATAAATAATTTTGTGATGACTGCGGCTCGAATGGCAATGTTATAGTACTGATTTTAATGGAATATCTATTTAATTAGTGGTAAAGACTCAACCGATAGTGTTGTTGTGTCAAATGAAAAGTAGGATTGCAAATTATAAAGCTATGTATGGATGATGAGCAAATTTATTTTAAGAAGAATATTGCATTATGACAATAACATCATCCTGAGAAAACAGAGCCTAACTGGTCATAGACAGCAGTGGCGAGGGGTGGAGGCAGGCTGTTAAGATTCCACATAAATAATGCACACTACAGTTTGCCAGTCATACTTACTTGTTTTCATTGAGCTAAGAATACAATTTGCAGATGGTGCTGGTTTGTTTATAAATTCAATTAAGCCCTGCCTAAACCAAATCATAATAGTTTAGTTATGTTATGGGCAATCCGACAAAAATTGTGCACACTTTTTTTATAGATACTTATTTGTTTTCGTTAAATTAAGAATACATATTATTTATTACAGATGGTGTTGGCTAGTTTTTTAAACTTCATTAAGTCCTGCCTAACCAAACCAAAATTAATAAAAAATATTCTTCTATCTATAAAAATCTAAAATGATGTATGGTTTAATGGGATAATTTTAGATATTTTACAGATAAATAATTATGTACTATGGCATGGAGTATAATTGAATTATAAATACTAACAAACACTATCTACACCCTGTAGTCTTAGTTCAATGAAAACTAATACGTTTGACTAATAAAGTTTAGCGTGCACTACTTATGTCGGTTCTTAACAGTCTACGTCCACCCTTCACCACTGATACACAGTGCATAAGGATATTGAATATGTATATCTATTGCTAATGGCTTATTGTAGAATTTAATAATCAATGGGTCTCAGCCTCGACACTATAATATCATCATTGAGCTGTTAAAACCTCCGATGTGTCAAAATTTGCAGCAGAGACAAAAAAATGAAGATAAACTTTCTAATGTTTTTGTAAGTGTTTGAAGTCTGATAAATCGAAATCACAGGTAGCAGAGGACTGATCATCATTGATCATTTACAATCAATAGATCCAATGTGATGACTACATACATTGGAGATATAAGTCTTATTAAAATTGTATTGTCTACCATCTTTAATTTAGTTAATTTATATTGAGAATGAAAGTTATATTGAGAATGAAAATGTGTATCTCTACAAAATAATATAATGCCATCTATGAGAAAACGGCTAAAGGTGCAATGAACGAATGATCATACTGAGGGATAATGGCGGGTGCTGGCCTCAACGGCTGTGGCGGTATGGATGACTCGCTATGGCTGATGCTGATGGGAAAGATTGTCATAGCGGTCATGGAATACTCCGCGTCCACCACGTCGAAGCGGTGGAAATTTTCACCGACAAATTCGTCTGCGTCACTTTTCACCTGTAATTATAATATAAACCGAATGCATGATGTTATGGTGGAGTGTAATATTTATATCGGAGACATCTAGTGACGGAATTACAGTGATGTGTTAGTTCCTCAATCCGACCACAGATGGCTTCACTTGTCTGAACTTTATAATTTAGAGTAATCCCGCGTCTACGTTTCTTATTTTGGGCACTTTCATTGAAAAAAGGTCAACCACTGGTACATGGTCAACGACTGGTACATTTACCTTAATATTAATAAAATTATAAATATGGTTGTCACAATAAGGCAACTCGATGTATAAATAAAAATGATCTCAAGTTAAAATCATTCTATATCCTAGAGAAATAAATAGTTTTTAAATAATATGGAAGATACATTTATACACACTTACCTACTATATTTTTTAAATCACTATGGTGGAGCTATTTGTTCTTTTAAATTCTTATTGTTTTTAGATTAAATTCAGAGAATTTTTCAGTAAATTATATTTAATGTGCCCTACCTAGCGGAAAAATATTAAGCTTGCAATATGAGACATATTATTGATATTTTATATTTTAAGTGTTTTAATTAATCAACACGTATCTAAAAATATTAGAAAGGTAAACTTACAACTATTAAAAACAACATTTTAAAATGTAAATTTGTTCAAGGATCTAATTTGTGGATATAATTTACATGGAGCCATGGGCGGAGCATTCACCATAATAATTGCATCTCTCACGAGTCCGTCAGTAGATGTCTGTAGTACTTATTGTATTCCCCTTTGAGAAGAAGAAGGGAAACCAACTATCACAATGAGCATGGCAATATGAAAAAGTTGCTTGACGTAAGTAGTGAAAAAAATATTCATGATAGATAAAAGAAATGTAGACTTTTTAAATTCTTGTATCTTGTTTTTTTATTTATTTTTTGATTGATTAACTTATTTTTTTCCAAAATTAAAAAAAAACCAAGTACATGATTGCACTGTGTGCATCCAGGATTCTGGATTTTCATATAGGTATATAAAGAGCCACACCATAGTCACGTTCTCACACAATATTAAATACACAAGTTCAAAATTTAATACGCGTATCTTGTCACTTACAACATTTAGAAAGGAAAACTCACGAAAATACGGTAAATGTGCCGCAGAGGTGGACATGAGATTTTACGACTTTCTTTTTAGACCAAACCAAACCTAACCTAACCTAACATAACCTAATCTAACCTACCCCAAACTAATAATATTACCTCATATAATCTTAGTTTGTGATAATGGTGTATCAAAATGAATGAAAATTTCAAATTTTCAATTAACGATTATTGGATAGAAAAGCCGATGCGCCGACAGAATAGGGTACTTATTATAATTGTCTAGATAAAATAAACTGTTTTCGTAAAAAAAAAATTATAAAAGCTCGTGTCCACCTCTGCGGCACAATTACCGAAAATACAAGTATAATGGGGAAAGAAAATACCTATATTTTTATCAAGAGATATTGGGAGCTGCACCCGCATTTGCCCACGTCTGGCATACACAGGTAGTCTATAAGGAATGATATTGTTTTAAGAAGTGTAATAAATGCCTATGGGCCTTTAGAGAATACGGAATACGAAAAAGAGCAATTTCATATTATATTTTACCCAGCGCTCGAAATGAAAAAGTTTACGAACCGGAGCGCTCGAAAATTTTCTGAGAATATTAACATGGTTATCAAATTTATAAACATAAGTGTGCTAGATTTTTTGTTATATGCCATATCTAGCTAAGACGGTCAAATTATTTTGTCCACGAGACGGAGCGATAACTTTACAGATTTCACGAACCGGAACGGCGCTCCGGTGCGTTCTGGTCCATTTCGAGCCCTGATTTTACCGATAATTAACAATTAAAAATATTTTAAATACGTAATCAATACTTTTAAAAATGTGTGTTCGCTGAATGGTCCCCTCTTATTATTTAAGTAGTATTTATTGTATAGTTATTTTATCATTCAAATATAGTTAAATAAATACAAAATTATTAATAATTTATAGTTGTAATGTATTTTATATTTAATTTAATAAAAAAAACAATTTTTGTATTAAGAAAATGTAGGCAACTGGAAATATTTTCTTATTTTTACTTTCGGTATGGTTAAGATCGTTAGCAACATTTTAATTATACAAATAACTGTAAAATAATATAATAATAAATAAGGGGACACCATTCAACGACAGCACATTTTATAAGGGATTCTTTCAAAATTGTATTTTTATATTTGAATTTTAAAAAATATGTATTTTTTATGTATATCGCTAGAACGCAGAATAATTGCTATAACATAATATCGCTTCGTGTTCATAGTAGCAAGTAATGAAATATGAAATGAAAGGGTGGTTTACTGTTTACTAAGTATTTGGAGACACGGTTCAGATTACGGAGGGTAATAATAGTTTTGGTCGCGCGACTCAGGATTTTTTTTTACCCAAGCCGTTTTTCCTCAAAACAATTTTCTATCCAGAATCAAAGTGCTTTTTAGATCTTTTACCTCCTAAAAAATCGTCAAAACGATCAAATTTTCCGTCCAAATTGAAAATTCTGTCCCAAGTCGAGAGCTTTTTATCTCTAACAAATGTTTTTAAAGTGATGTTTGTATATTTGTAATGTCACATATTATATACGCCCACGGTGGCCGCGCGGCTTAAGCGTTGGACTATAACGCCGTGGGTCCCAGGTTCGAATCCCGGGTCTGGCAAGTACACATATTGTTTTTCAATTTGTGTGTGTCAGGGTATGGACCTATAGGTTGAGCAAGTGGCTGACATGCATTTCTCGTAAAAAACAAAATCTGTCAATACAAACCTCTACTCTGTGGAGGCCCATATGATCCTATTAGGCTCGGACATGGTCGAAAGAAGAAAGAATGTCACATATTATGCTAGGTACTTACTTATTATTTTTAAAAGTCATTGAAACTGTTTTATGTTAATTTTATAATAATAGATTATTATAATATGTGAAAACTGTCATGTTGTTTCTTTTTAATGTTGCTATTGGGCGACAAATATTTTTCATATTATCGGTATCACTTTGAAAGTCGCAATTCTCAGAAGTTGAACTTTGAACTTATTATTTATATGAATTCAGACGTATTCTGGAAACGACCAAAGCTCTCTGCGGCTTGTGGTGTCAATGATTATTCTAAACAGGTTGTTTACCAAATATCCGTTGGCATTGTAGATCCCCGATCTGGTCAAGTTGGCCTTCTCCTCGTGGCTGGATCTGAACCAATAAGCAGCACGAGACCATAGACCGAGGAGTCTGCAGACTGCAAACACCAGGGTCATGGCGACAGCAGCCCAACACAGCAAGCCGACTATCCAGTGCATCTTGAAAGAATTCTAAAAAAATGGGACACAATAAAATATTATAAGACATGAGATATTTTGTTGTCTATCCAATGAATAACGTGCAATATTTTGTGAGGGTTCAGAGGATAACACGTAAAGAATATTTTAAGATCTGAGTATTAAGCGAATACAAGTAACATATTAGTAAACAATTACTTAGGAGCAGTAAGGAAGCAATGAGGAACAGAAATATCAATAAGTATATATTTTTGCGGAGTAATAAAGGAACACTTGAAAACAACACGTCATTTACAAGTAGTTGAAAACAGATATGTAGAATTTACAATCGCATATTTAATTTTGAAGTCGATTTACTCAACTAAGTAGTCACGGGTCACTTATACTTCTTCAATTATCAGCTCCTCAGTTATACTAAACGTGTTTATTATATATTATTATACAGGTACTATAATATACTAAGTGTGTTACATTCCTTTATCGCTTTATCTATCTTTAATGACTGGCTAGAAAAAAACCAATCTTATCATACCTAGGTTCATAAAAATAATAAAGAGAAAAAAATATTTCAATTTGATTTTGTGAACAGTATCTTTACGTTGTATTATAATAAGATCTCGTTATTATTTTTGTAAAGAACAAATAAACTACATTAGTTAAATGAGTAGCCTATTATCGAAAATACATATTTGTAGGTTATAAGATATATGATACTTGAAACGTTTTTTACACAGTGAAATTTCAAATCAAAATATTTAAAATATATATTTTCACCTCTGTGAACTAACAATGAAACGAGAAAGTCGAACTTACCTGTGATTAATTAATTTATTATTCAGCGGTACAAGATTTCAGCAAAGCAGGAAAAATGCAACTGTTGCATCCATGTGTGCACGAAAATGCAACCAAACCGGGTCAATTCAATTATCGACTAAAACTTCCCTTTCCTTTTGCGACACTGTCATTAATTATTATTATATACAACACAAATCATCCCTTGACACTTGAAAACTATTTATCATCCATGCGATATCATTGCCTCTCCTTCATAAAGATGTATCGAAGCCCCTTTTTAATTAAACTTGTAAATAAAAAGCTTTTTACCCTGTTTTTAAGGGACTATAAGCGTCAGTTATGAACAAGGTATCACATTGTGCGAACTAGATATCTGTTTACGTACTTTATAACCAAGCATTCTGAAATATATATATATAAATGAACTGAGTCGCATCAATGCTTCGAAGCTCGCCGTATAGTTTCACGTGATTGCATAGTTATTTTTCTATTAGTAAATAAAGCTCTTCCGATTGTGCTCTCTTGTCCATGACTTCCTTAACTTTTCCAGCACTCTATTCTGCTAGATGTTGTGCCAAGCATGTACTTACATCAAGAAATCGTCCTTAAAGTCTTAAAGAGTTACCCTATTCACGATTTTGGATATTCACGATTCACACATCAATAATTGCGCAATTTTTGCAAGAGACACAAAAACCTATTTTTTGTGGAAATATAACAAAAAAAATGTAAAATACAAACACCAATAATTGCGCAATCGTGAATTGCGCAATTTTTGCAAGAGACACAAAATCCATTCGTTCTACAAAATGGTCTCTCCTGGGAAAAATTGCGCAATCGGAAAAACCCATTTTCCGCAAAAATGGGATTTGTCTCTCTTACAAAAATTGCGCTCACGATTGCGCAATTATTGATGTTTGTATTTTTTTATTTTTCGGGATTTCGGCCATTCGGGATTTCGGCCTTCGGGATTTCGTCCGGCACTCAGTACCTAAGTAGTTTATCAATCAAACTACTGAAACATTTATACTTAGCAGATAACTTACTTAATATTTTGTTTGTAATTTCATACTATCTTAAAATACGCATTTATGCATAATAATATACATGTTTAAGCTTTATTATAATATTAAGTCGATAAAACGCTGAAATATAATGTAATTTTCATTCTAACATCTAACATTATTTTTAATATTTGTTGTAAATATAAATAAGTACCCATGTATAGACAATAAATTAATTGATTTTGGACATCTTTAAGTTTTAACGAGGGAAGAATTATTTTCTTTTAATAAACATCATAAGGCATAATAATTATTCTCAATCTATATTAAAAAGGTGTCAAGCGCGAAATGTATAAGGTACGACTACTGAGAAGATAGAAGCATATTAAGCTGACTTGCTTATTTACTCCAACAAATCGTAACGTACGTCTATTCCTTTGCGCATTTAATTCAACTGTGCGGCGTCCAATCCTCCCGGAGGCCAATTGGGTCGGCGTCGAATTGGGTCGGCGTCCAATTGGGCCGGCGTCCGATTGTACCGGCGGCCAATTACCGGAGGCCAATCGGCGGAGGCCAGTTCGCGGTGCCAAATCGTCCCATTCCCTACTTTCACTGCTGATGAGTGAATTATCACGTTTAATTATCATGCTAATTGCTTCACGCCAGGCGTGTCTTTAGCAGTGACCGTGTTGTGGTAATTAACTAGACAGCAGTGACTGTGTTAAGTACAGCTGTATGGCTGTCCACTTGCCGAGGGACATAGCCGACTCATAGCCAACTATTACATTGCAAACCCTTGTCTGCTTTCTTACCCATAGTGTTATTGTGTAATGTTTCACCTGCACCTTTCTATGATACGTTGCAATATCTCTATTCACATATTTTTATTCATTATTTCCAAAGCTAAGCACATATAAATTCATTGTTTTTCATTCTCTTTAGAATGACGGCGAGCCTGTTTCCCGAGCGGAGGTGATCGATAAACGCATGCGCACTCTCTCCCAAAGCCATTTCCCACGTTTTTCTTTTTGCTTAACCTTCAACAGGAGTCAGGACGCGGCGCAAGTGTGGTGGCCACTGTACGGACGCGACGGCGTCACCCATGCTGTGGATGTGTCGGAGAAAGTGGGCGGACGGAATAGGAATCCTTAACCGAACACATAAGCCTTAACTAGGTCATGGTTTCCTAGCTCGGGAAATTCAAATAACTTCCATATTACACAGGACGATTTCAATAAATAAACAATGAAAAATATAAAATAAAAATACAAACAGGAAAAAGATTGCCACAATGACGAAGAAAAAGACAGGGTGGTATATTATAGTACTTTCGCGGGGTCTCTTTATTGAGGGACGAGATGGCTGTGTTTGGGGATGACCAGGAGGTGTTGATGAGTTTTATTTGCAGCGTAAGCAGTCGGCACGAGAGCGTTATGTTACAATAGTTATGTTATTAATGATCAACTATGACCTGCTAATTATATGCGGTAAATTGCGAGTCATTGTTGATGAAGTTTGCAATTGAGAAATCTGCTGGCCTCTGCATTATTGCACTTCGATGTCACGCGTGTAGAATATGCTGACTATAGATGCGACTATTGTGCGATAGTTTAAATGATTTGCTAATTATTACAATGTTGAAATAATCATGACAATGCCCTAAGTCATTGACCACTACAGTAAGTAGTGGCCGCTGATAGTATAAAAAATCATGGGTCATAAACTGCCATTGTGTATTCATAATATATCGATAGCTATGCGTCCGCATGGGTATGTCGGGGACTGCATTCAGTCTACTTGAAGCATCATGCAGGTTAAGGCTGTATTCTGTGAGGACCAAATGTCGTTTGTTAAACGCGTGCGTACTACCTGTGCTGCTGTATGGGCTGTGAGACGTGGCATCTTACAAAACTTCAAAGGTCTCGGCTTTTGAGCTTTGAGAATCGATGTATCCGCCGAATTTTAGAGATACATTGGTACGACCGCGTTACACATGTTCGAGTTCCTGAGCGATGATTGAGGTAATCACGAAGAGATGCTTCACGTGGCTGGGACGTGTTTTCTGGATGCCACCAGAGAGTATGACACTTCGTACACTTGTGGCATACCCTTTCCGGGTTCCGTCGCCGTTGGCTGGCCCTCCCTCATACTGCAGCGATGCTACAAAAGCGATCTACGTACTAGAGGTTTGACATGGCGGGAGACGCGAGAGTTGTCGATGGACCGAGGAAAGTGTCATGAACTTGTGCTTGTTCGAAGCATGGAAAACCTCCATTGAATGAATGTAAAAAAATACATTGATCGTTTAAAAAAAAAAAACATAGTAAACAAAGCTCCGATGTCATAACGCCGGGAAACACACACTGAGACGGGTCTAGGACGATTTGGTACCGGGACAACTGGACGCCACGGAATTCGAAAATAAATAGACGTTAGGTACTTAAAAAATATTATTATTTATATTTAAATGATTATATTATAATTTAATTTAATGTAAATATGCAGACATAAATAATGATTTAATCGTGCATATGTTTAAGTTCCAACGAAAAAAGATTTTTTTATTTTTATATAAAGCCTTAGGCATGGTAATTCTCAATCCGCAATAAAGAATACATTATGTTAAGAGTAAAATGAATTAAAACTACTAAGTAGTAGATAGAAACTGATTAAAATACCTCGTCTACGTTCTGTATACGTGTCTACGACAGTGCGGCGTCCAATTGTCCGTAGTCCAGTCGTCCCATTCCCCACTGAGACAGTTTTTATAAAATCCGGGAGGAACTAAGTATCTACTGAATAACCTTGCTTATGATTGTGATATCACTAAATGACTAAACTGACTAACGAAATTTCTTGTATGGTTTCCATTACTCCAACTTTCAAATACCCAATCCATAAAAGTTTTTAGAAAAGTTGTCAATATTGCATTAAAAAAAAACTCACCTTTATAGCTTGCAACGAAACACCGAAAGTCGAACCATTCGGTGTAATACAGGTGAAATCGGTACAACGCAACACGTTTTCCTGATTGGACGAATCTATCTAATTTAAATGGCCAGGGTCACGCCGATTAAACAGGGATAATTGAATGTAATTGGATAACTGCTGTATTTAATATTAGAATTTATGCTGTACGTTGTTTTTGAGCCGATAGCCGTACAATTATGCGACTTTCATCACGTCTTTTATTTATTACCACGTTTTTATTAGCTCGTATTCTTGTTTGTCCATTACAAATTTTTTCATGTTTGTCCAAGATTTGTATTGGATGATTGAAGATTTTTAACTAACTTCCCGACTAGCTAGACATTTTAAACTTTTAGAATATATCAGAACACGATGACAATGCATTCTTTTAATACTTTTAGCCATTTTTAAGCAGAATTGAATTAATTTTCAATTAATTCTGTTTTGTATGAAAAGTTATTTCGGAAAAAATTCGTTAAAAAGTAAAACACTGTTATTGGTTGCTAAGAGGGCCCTAGTAACTAAATTATTAATATATACGTGCGTTACTATGGAAATCAATATGAAATGTCAAAATGACATTTCAGTATTCTATATTGATTCAATACAATTACAATTCAATACAGTACAAAAGAAAGTATTTATTAATACATAGAATTATCAAGTTTATATGAGATATATGATAACAGAAAATTTAAAAACGTGGTTTATAAAAAGTTCTTTTTTTCTTGTAATTATTTTGTTTCTGAGATAAAATGATTGATTGTAAAGATATAAATTAATGTGATGAGATTTAGACGAATAAAAGTGATACATAATTAAAAAAAAAAAACAGTTGGAAACAATTTTCACAACATCACAAACATATTGAAACATGATTCAAACATGTACCCGCTTTGTATGAAAATATAACAAGTTGTTCGCAACATTTGATTATGTTATAATAATGTCCTATGGATTTGGTGTTAAGAATATCGTTATTATTTTCAAAGCAAACATAATATATGGTTTGAACGTTTTGGGTTACCTTATCTTACATTAAACCAGAGGGTTGGAGTGGACCATTTTTTGAGTTGCTCTGATCTAGCTCCGCACCGGGACTTAATACTTACTTCAGCTCCGCTCCAGAGTCTGCCCCGCTCCGTATTATAGTAGTATTATTAATATTTATTATATGTATACAGGTACAAATGTTAAAAAATTAAAAAAGAAATAGTTTTGAAATAAGGTTTATTATCCGTTCTTTTCATTATTAATTCTATTAAACAAAATTCCGACAGTAAATCGTCTTTTATTATCTGCCTCTTCTGTAAAAAAAAAAGTGAGTCATTTATCACTCGGCAGTGTTGCCGTATTTCAAATAATTCCAGTGTTAAATTATAAAATTTTCATTGGATTTTAGGACGAAAATTTAATAATAAAGAAAATAACATCCGGAGCAATGGAGCTCTACAAATTTTCGGTGCTCCGGCTCCTGTTCCGGTAAAACTCCACTGCCCCGTGCTCCTGCTCCGAGCTCCCCTGGAACGCACTGCATTAATCACTTAAAATATTAATAAACATAAAGAAACATTAATTTTTATTGGTAGATTATTTTTTGAAAATAATACCTCATTCGCAGAATTTTAAAAACATTTTGTAGAATGTACAATTGCAAATTTAAGTTTGAAGTCGATTCACGTAATATGAGCACCGATTCACTTTTATTAGTTAAATATTCAGCCAGTGACGTCCCGTGGGGGATGGCAGCTCATGTATTGCATAGGGGTGGCACACTATAAAGGGCGGCGAATGAGGGAACGAATACAAGTATTACAACCTTTGCGAGCAGTGCCAGTTTTTCAATGAAGCAGACTTCATTCAAAAGTATGAACATCTTAGTTTAAAAAATAATTTAATCAAAATTGTTAACAAGGGTGCCTCCAAACCTATCAGTGCAACAGATCTCCAAGTACCTAAATCTACCATAATTTAAGAGAATTATCAATAGCCATTTAATATCAATAGATTGTGTGTATGACAATTTAAAGATATATGGTGTATTATTTGTCTCGAAAGTAAATAATACAATAGGTAAGTAGGTAACCAACGAATTTGCACACAATTTTTAACTAAAAATGAAAAGGTTCGGAGTTCTAAGTCTGATTAAAGGCACTACTTTACTGAAGGACATCACTGTCCTCAGTTGTAACTAAATATTCAATAAATAAATTAACGTGCGATATTTTTGGAGGAGGGTTCAGAAGTCAATCAGTGCAAGAGAAGTTTTTTCATAAAAATTCTGCCAACTGTGTGATACTTTGTCTTAATGCTTGTTTATTTTTTATTCTTGATACCACGTTGAGAAGATATTGAATGATAATGCCCATGGTAGGTATATTGAAACAAATTGAAATTTAAAAAAGAATGAACAATCGGAACGGCGGAGTCTGCTTTGGATAGTGAAGGTCATTCCCGGGCTATGGTCGGAGACTACAAAAGAAGAAGTATTTAATATATATAAATTTTTTAAATGTTTGATTTTTCAAAACGTTTTTATAAATTTTATTGATATTGTGTGAAACGAAATCCTATAAATTCTTTCAAATAGAATTTCGATAATTTCATATAGACGCCGAAAAGACTTTTCCGACAGATGATTTTCATAATATTATATCGAGCTCTTTGCTAAAGTATTATTTTCCATCAAAGATTCACAATATATTTCAAAGCAGGTAGGTTCGGATAAAAGGCGGGCCTAAAAGGTCTTCACCGAATGATAATGTAATATAAAGGACATGAACCTCGAGCTAAAACCTATACAATATTCTACAATTTAAATGGGTTTCCTATACATCGATCAAAACGCAAGGAGCTATTTTACAAGATTTTAGGCATGACCATTTATATATGGACAATTTTTACACAACAAGTAGGAATTTTTGTTATTGTTAAGATCGAATTCACGTAATCTAAATAATGTGGAACCCACTGCTGGATGAAGTCCTCGCTTAGCTTATTTCACTCTTCTTGGTCTCTAGTTTTACGCTGCCACGTACCTACATCTACCGAACTTTATGAGTTCAACTATGCAACGGGTTTTAGAGTAACCTCTATCATATCGCGTACTCTTGTCTTCTTCTTTATCCATTGGTTTCTTCTGTGGTCTTTCGGCCCAACATGCATCTTTCCATACTACGTTGTGCTACTCGCATTTTTTTTAATTTATCTTACATTAAGGGTCCATGTTTCATATGCATACGTGAGTACTGTTAGCACACTTTACACTTAAGACATAATCGGAGGTAACGAAGATAATAAAATAGAAAATCTAACACATTTATTTTTACAAAATACACAACTATGTAAATATCTTCCGAAAATTGTCGAGTGCTCCGGTTCGTAAACATGTCCATTTCGAGCGCTGTCATTTAGACAATTTTGCTGAACCAATAGAGATCCAAAGTATGGTATATCTTAATATTATTTATAACATTCTTTCTTAAATAATATTACCATTTTACTATTGAAAGAAATTCGAGATTAAATAAGATTTCTATTATTAATTATTTACAGTAATCATTTCTTGATAGACTGACATGATATTAAACGAAATAACAATCACTAATGTCGTTAAATTCCTAGTTACTTTTATCTTTCATATTATATATCTACCAACTTCACAATTTATATTATTACTAAAAAAATATAGCAAGTGTAAATTGAGGAAATAGTTAACATTTAAAATACACATTAATAAAATAAGTATTTATTATTTTTCACAATAAAGGTAATACTAAACATGCGTAGAGCTAACGCTATGTACCTACTATGTTTTTCAGAGTTATTTGTCCTCACTGCTGAAGATCGTGGCCTTCCATTAAGTGGAATAATTATATCACCTCCGAAGACCATACATCGTCATTACATGCCCTGCCAAGATTCTTTGGGGGAGAAAAGTCCGTGTCGTCCTTTGCATGAAACTTTCGCCTCCATACTATTTTACGGATACTACGAGCATTTGAAATTCTTGGTTCTCATGCGAAAGAATTCAGAACATTTTTCCCCAACAGTTCAGCACTATAATATTTCCAACCATTCAGCCATTTTCGCTTTCTGAAAGTTTTAATTTTCCATATTAATATATTATATGAGTACATCTGAAGATTATAATCTGTTTTATTATTACCCTTAGATTTTGAACATCACACGCAACTACAAATTTAACCATTGTTGTTGATTGTAAACCATTTTCACTTCGATGTATACCCGCGAGATCTTTCAGTTGATAGCAGAATTCACACGCATATTAAAAATCTGGTTTTCTTTTCAGACCTTCATAATATTGACGTGACAAAAAAATCACATACCAAATTTTAACTAGTCACATTTTGATAGTATTTCACAAAAAAATATTTGAATCCCTTTACACCCTAGAAGCGCATTTAATTTTGTAAGCTCACACAACTTATTTATAGTTAATAACTATTAGTACGCACATATTATTATTATATTGTAATCTTATAATACCGCATTGCTAAATCTGTCATAAAAGAAAAATACAAAGTAGATGTCATTTTTTTCCTTCACAAATTTTAAATTTCGAATTCTTGATTTCATCACATCAATGCGATTCGATTGATCGATTTTCATCATTGCTCGTATATATTGACCGATAATTTGTTTAGTTTTAATTCACTACTTTTATGAATCTATGCATTGAATATACGGCTAGCGTCTGACTGTGTCCAGGGACTTTCATGCCGGTATGTATTTAAATAATTGTGTTTTATTTAGAGCAACTTTAAATTATAGTTATTATCTCTTATTATTTAAACTTAGCTATATACACGAGTACTACATAATAGTTTAGTCAATAGATTAACTTTTACTTGAAGAGTTATAATTTTGTTTTTAATCCTACTCATTTTTTCCACTAAGAAGTCTTTAATCTAAAAGTTTTGTTAAATTATTGTTTAAAAAAATAAAGCAGTCGGTACGGAAATTCTAAAATAAGTTTAATAAATTATATTTTAGACAGTTAAATATAAAACAATTTTCCATTTATACTATCTAGATTCTAAATCACGGGCTCTCAAATCCTGGGTGATTTCTAGCAGGCCGCCAACTTCTCTTAAATTATGATGAAAACCAATATTGTCATGAGATTTTAAAAAAATGTTTTATTATTTGTAAAATAAGTAGGTAGGTATTCTTTATTTTACAACGTTTTTCTTAGCTCGTATTATTATTTGTCCAGTGGTTCTTTGTCCGGTACAAATCTTGCAATCGATTTTTAGCTAACTTCCCGACTAACTAGACATTTGAAACTTTTAGAATATATTATCAGAACACGATGGTAATGCATTTTTTTTTAAATACTTTTAGCAATTTTTAAGTAGAATTGTATTCATTTTCAGTTAATTCTGTTTTGTATGGAAAGTTATTTCGGAAGAGATCCGTAATCCAATCCACTATTATTGGTTGCTAGGGGTCTGGGGTCCTAGCAACTAAATTATTAATATATACGTGCGTTACTATGGAAATCAATATGACATGTCAAGGCTCATTTTTTTTGATCGCTTAAGCTAGTCAAGTCAAGTTTATATTATTCAACAGAAAAATTAAAAACGTTGTATATAAAAAGTTCTTTTTATCTTGTAATTATTTATTTTTGATTATTGTATTGAATTATAATCACTTTTAATATGGTCAATATTTTATGCTTAAAAAATACAGACTTGTAAATTATCATAATGTTTTGCCTAGACGGGAAATTGTAGGCGTCGACAAAATTGGTTTGATGACATTATATCGCAAAATGTTTCGGTACTGTTCGGTTATCAGGAATACAGCGGAAAACACATTTTGAAAATAGCCGATAAACTGGATTATTTGTTAGGTTAACCTAACCAAACCTAACCTAACCTAACCCAATCTAACCTAACCCAATCTAACCTAACCTAAACTAATCCAAACTAACAAATAATCCAGTATATCGGGTATTTTCAAATGTGTTTTCCGCAGGATTCCTGATAACCGAACAGTACCAATGTTTCTTGGTTACCTTGTTTAATTGCTTCTTGTATATATAGTAGACCGACGTTATAGGTATCTGCCCTTAAACATATTGGATCTTTAACCTGATTATTTCAACCGAAAATTAAGGAAAGATTAAGGACTGGGAGGAATGAAAGAAAACTGTTGAGGCTCTCATCGAACAATGGGTCGATATTGTCTCTGTTAATAATGTATCGATTTTATACTATTGAACAAAATTGTACCCTATCTTACAGTTGATAATTAAATTATTAACATCATGAGTTTTCGTTCTTTTTGGTTTTATTTTCTTATATTTTTAGGATGTGTTCATTGTCCAAATATCAATAGCGTAGAGTTCACGAAACCATTGAACCAAGTGACATGAAATAAATGTAACTATCATACAAACAAAGTGAGAAAAGATTAATGCTGATCGATACTCTAAATGATGGTCCACGTGAAATGTTTTATTTTATGGTTGTTTTAATGTATTTTATCACACTCGTATTGTATATTTATGGTAATGCCACAGGATACTTGGCTAGTGGTACTGGGCTCGTACTAAATCATGGGAAGTTCTTAAACCACGAAATGGATAATATGAAAAAAATGTAAATTGCTTAGCTTTCATTTATATTGTTTCCGTTCGATTTAATTTCACCAGACTTATAATCGGTAACGTGAAAAGAGTAATTATAATCGTAAATAAAATTATTATGGAAAATCGACGCCATAGACGCTTGAATGATCACCCTGCGAGCGACGCCGGCCGCCGCGACATCGTAACCATGGCGACGGTGTTGATGCGAGATTCTGCGAGATACATCTCCGCGCAACTAAAACTCATAAACAGCTGTTTTCATTCATTACGAACGCTGCCCGCCCGACTGTGAACAAATCGCTACACCGATTCACATCAAAAGCACATACAAATTTCGCTTCACAAGTGTAACTAGAAACGATATCAATAGAATAAAAATACGAGTGATTTTTTTGGTTTATTTTAAGACCGTGAAAGAGTCGACAGACCGGAGTGAGATTCGCCGATAAATAAAGGTTTGAAAACAAACATATGTTTCTTTTTATAACTGAAATATGTCATTACATTTTACGCACGATTGATCAATATCATTTAAAAGATAAATTCTTTCCAATAATACACTTATAAATACCACTTAGGATAATATAACAACATTTTTTTTAAATAATGAATATCTAATATTATTATGTATAAACTTTTACTAGTTTTACGTACGAATAAATTCTTTTACAATTAATTTAATAATCAACTTGTTTCAATATACATTTAAAAATATATTTTTGCCAAATAATAATATACATACGTATCACATTTTTTTTTGTGTATACTTTTTGATTGTTATCTCCATTGTATTTATTAATCAGCCAAAACAATGCTTTAACATTGTACATACAAGTGAGTTCTTTATCGATTTCAGATTACCTATCAATGCTATCACACCACACGTACCATTTACTTTACTGTTTCACTGAAATCAAATACACAGCACGTGTTTGATATTACTTAAACAATGTAGGTACATATATACAATATTTTTCTATTATATTTAAATTGTAGATTTCTAGAAATGTGTATATTGTATTCATTGACGATTATAATGTATGTAATAATGTGTGTCTATCAAATTTGATGGATATTTTCCAGCATATGCTATTACCGGGTGTAACCGGTAGGTTGTTTACGTTTATATGGTTGTGCAAGAGGCGTATCTCGTACATATACATAAATATCTTTCAATATACTCAATATATCACAATACATGATGGAAAAGTTTTATTACTTACGCTACGATAGTCTTTTTAAAAGGCTCTCTATGAAAATGAAAACCACTCAGTATCTTTTGAAATAAAACTTTCAAAAGATAATTTATTCAGGTGCTAACTTTAAACTTAAAAATGCTTTTTAAAAATAAAATTGAAAAATTTATAAATATTTTACATAATTTATCATCAAACCCTAAGGTAATAAATACACTTTGTTACCAATATGCCATAAATTTATATATATCATACTTAAGTTAATCAGTTCTTAATATTTCAATATTTGTATATATTATTTATTGGTATATAATAATGGCGGTTCACTAGTGGATGAATGCTTCCTCTAATTATGTCCAATCTTCTCGGTACCTAGATATAGGAACCAGCGTACTTTAATGCGTACTAATACTTCTCGGGTACTATTGTATGACTGTATTTGCCCATCGCATGCTCACTCGATAATACAAAGGTTATTTTTTTTTCAATTTTGTTTTAGAAATATATGTGTACTGAATAAATTGTTAATATTTATATCATACATTTTTTAAATGGATGAAAATATTATTAAAAATTTCATTGAATTGTAGCCATAAAAAATGTGTAATTTCACACATCGATACAAGCTATATTGGTTACAGCCGCCATCTTTTGAACCTATTTTTAGGTTTCAGATATTTTGGTATCTTATAATATATATGGATGACATACGCATTTTTTTATTATTCGATGTATGTACAATAATTGGCGCGATCTACCCTTTATAATTTGAATATTTCGGTTCCTATACAAGTCGGACATGTTTCGTAGTCGAAATGGACGATTTGTATGGTAATTAATAAAAATATATATTCATAATTATCACAAAAACAATAAATTTATTTAGGTATATAATGTATTTATTTAGTTTTATGTATACTTTGAAATGTAATGTAGTATGTAACTGTTTACAATTTAAAAAATCAGTAAAAAAATATCCGTAAATTTAATAATTATTGTAGAATTTAAAAATTCTGAAAGTGGTTTTTCACAGATGCGGGCGATAACGGTATGAAGTTTTCTTTTTAACATTAGTTCTTCCAGCTTCCCTTTAAAATAGTTACGACTCCGTATTTAAGAAAAATAAATTAATGTCTGGTTTTGACAGTAAAATTTCTCTAAACGGTTAATAATAATATGTTTTTAATACCAAATAAAAATTAGCATATATTGCAATGCTATTTTTTACATTCAAGCTATTTTACAACGTTTTTCTTAGCTCGTATTCTAATTTGTCCGGTGGTTCTTTGTCCGGTACAAATCTTGCAATCGATTTTTAACTAACTTCCCGACTAGCTAGACATTTTAAACTTTTAGAATATATCAGAACACGATGCCAGTGCATTTTTTAATACTTTTAGCCATCTTTAAGAAGAATTGAATTCATTTTCAGTTAATTCTGTTTTGTATGAAAAGTTATTTCGACACCATTATTTGTTGCTAGGGGACTGGGGTCCTAGCAACTAAATTATTAATATATACGTGCGTTGCTATGGAAATCAATATGACATGTCAAGTACAAATTTTTTTGATCGTTTAAGCTAGTCAAGTCAAGTTTATATGGTTCAACAGAATTTAAAAACGTTGTATATAAAAAGTTCTTTTTATCTTATAATTATTTAAATTGTGTTTGTTATAATAAATATATATATATATAACATTTTTGGGAAAATGTCCAGTGCTAAATTTCGTGTGAAAAAATTTCGCCATTTTTTGTGTTGAAAGCTCGTCTAGTTTATTTAAAAATATTCTTTATTAGTTCCTAGAATTCAAATGACTAAATTTATCATGTTACTAGGCTACCGCAGACACAAATACTCATGCATAATATCGCGGGTTATATCACAGCGTATTGTGTAATATTATAATGCATGTTATTTTGTTTTAGGTATTTGGGTATAAACAAAGCATCCCTTAATATTTTATTTCAGTACAATTAAATCCTTACGAAGTGATGAAGTTTCATACAACAATAAACTCTTTTATAATTCATGTAATTAAACGTAATGTCTCAATAATAATATTATTAAAATTAATATGGTTTTTGATACCTTTAACTCATGATTTTATTCCTATTTTAATACGTTGAAAATAATGGTTAATTTACACCTTAAGGGTCGCTATTAGGCTAGAATCCTGCCAAACGTGGAGGTCACATGCAGTTTTTAAAATATGTATGTGAGCTTTCACATATTTTTTAATCTCTAAGTAACAAGAATAATATACAACTTATCGGAAATTTTTAAACGAATTGAAAAATACATTTAGAAACATCTTAGAATAAAAAGTGGAACTCAACAAAACATCTTTCATTTTCGGTTGAGTGCTTTTACCAATTAAGCTATTAATTCATGTGTAATTCTTCTAGTGGTCTGTAAATTACGTCATCAAAAGGTGGCTGTCATCTTCGTTTATCTTAAATTTTTGATGGCCGAGAGCCTTAAGTGTCGGCTTATAATGTCGTGTGTCCCAGGTTCAAATACTGGGTCTGGAAAATACACATATTGTTTTTCAATTTGTGTTTGGAGTCAGAGTATGTACTTAATAGGTTGAGCAAGTGGCTAACATCCATTTCTCGTTACAACAAAAATCTGTTATACGAACCTCCACTCTGTGGAGGGCCATATGATCCTATTAGGATCAGACATGGTCAAAAGAAGAATTAAAAGTCTAGGTCTATCAACGGATCAATAAATCATTTATATGAATCAGATAATAAATTTACTGCAATGTTTAAAGTAAATGTACAAATGTGAAAGCGGAACTGATAGTTACTTATCAATATGCTTATCAGTAAAATACTGAAGATGAAACAAAATTTAACTTCTAGTTCCATTAGTATGACTATCCAAATGTGCACTTTTTCAGTTGCTCATCGCATATACTATATTATAATATATACTTAGGCATTCTCTGCTAAAATATACAAAGAGGAAAAATCGCCATAACAAACGTCATTGATCTCGAAAAGTTGGTGTGTCCTTTGGTTCCATTATAGTTTCATGAACCAGAGGGCAAACTAGGGAGCCTCGAATCGTCCTTATGGTGAAGTCAACGCGTGGCGACGGAATGCTAATGAATAATGCGAAAGATCAGAGAGAGAGAGAGAGATCTTCAGCTAGGGATTTAAAGTCAGTCTTAACTTCGAAATTCAAATAATGTCTATCCCACAAGTAAACTGTTTTGGTACAGGAATAAATTTATAATATAATTAAATTTCCTTGTAGCTTAAGCATTTACTTTCACTATATTACAATATTATATTATTGTTTCATATGTATTATTACTAATTATGCATATCAGTTTCATTATGTACTGTTTATTTACAATTATTTTTTGCACACTTTTCATTTTTACTGTGTATTGTGGCTTTTGATCCAAACATTTTTATTTCACAATACTCTCTTTTATGATTAAATTAATATATGCATAATATTTTTATTAATCATTTATATAGATATGCGTAAACACCAGACATAGATAATAATTTAACAAGATAATTAATTTAACAAACCACTAAAAACATAGAGCACGCGATTTTGACGCGAGTCAAAAACGTGTAGGCATACAAAAAATAATAAAAAAACGTTCACTGACTCGTGCAGTCAGTAATGTGGTGAGGTGGGGTAACCTCATTTTTCTTATGGTCATTCCGACAGATTTTGATTTTGAACTGACAATATTTGTTTATGGTTCAAAATGTGCTACGAGATGGGAGAATCAGTCTGATAACATTATTTTAAATACCAATAAAAATGAAATCTCATAATTTTTCCCGTATCGCGATATTACCGTGACAACACACGACAACAAGTAACGTGATAGTAATGTGTTCAACCCATAAGATCCACACTGAGTTGTAATTCCGATGTTGACGATATTATGTGTATTGATCCATGGCACATGAGTTAGTATATTCCTATCAAAGGCTATTTCTGCATCCTCTTAAATAGGACTGAAATAGGACCTTATCACCATTCAGTCGATGTACGCTGTCTGGAATGAAAATATTAATAATAATAAATAATACTTTTTTTTAATATAGACTACTCGTGATGAAAAATAACTCTCAGCTATGTCAACTGACGTATTTGATGCACAAAAGTGCTTCAATATGCAGACTTGAGTATGCACAGTACATATAACGTTACGGTGGACACGTAAGCCATCTGACATGGGTCGATATAACTTGTGAAAACAGAGGAGTGTCCTAGCCAATATGCTATTATATTCTTTCGAGAAATCTCTTTGATATTCCTACTTAATATTTTTTTTCTCGATATCAAATTTCTGATGTAGAGAATAATAATATAATATAATGGTGGAAAAAATCGTACTATGCAATCATTTACCCCATACATTAAAAAATAGTAAACCATTATTATTTAAGATAAATGCATTTATTGCACATTGACAATTATTATTAATAAAATAAATCGACATTTTATTTGTCGGCATTTTTTAATTATTCACAAAGGCATCTACATCAGGGTTGGCGAACTTTTTTACGTACGCGTGCCAAAATTTCCCTAACATTATTTTTTGACTGATACTTTTTAGATACCATTCACAGAACATAACACACATAATATATAGCTTTATCACTTTTTTTAAGTTACGCTATTTATTTCGGTCCACCAATTATAAAACTGTCTGCCAAAATTACTACACAAAGTTTTTGTTTTTGATTTGGTACAGCCATTTTTGAGGGTAGAAATGAAATTATTTATTATTGTATTACTAAGTGGGTTTTTACGCCAAAATTGGCACCACAATTGGTCTGATCAGATCATTCAGGCATTATCTGGCTACAGTGGTCTCAAGCGTTGTAAATTAATAAAAATCAGAGGTTCGCGGCGCGGCTTATCCCTTAGCCTGATGAGGTTAGTGCGATAATATTACATTTTGACACATAAAACCTAATAATCGACCTATGCAATTATATATTTACGTTAAACGTACTTAGTGCTTATTCTTGAAGAGTATTTGCTTGCTATTTTTTATACAATCTTATGTGTCTTTTATTATTATTATGGATAGGAGATGGAATAGGGAACCGGAGGGTAGATTGGTTTGACTCCCAAATGAATAACTCAGAATTTGGTGCGTGAATGAAATTAACCCTGGTTTTATTATCTCCTTCCAAATAAATATTAATTTAATTATTACAGATAATAATTTAGATAAGTGAAATCACGAGTATGCATTCTGATGGATTACGAGTCCAATCGGGCGAAGCGAAACGATAACCTTACGGTTCAATCTTCGATAACTGAATGACAATGTTGCTTTCTTCTACTGAGTGTTTTATACTGATTCGATACAATAGAAAATGGTGCTATCAACTACTTGAATATTTTTGATAATCATGCTTGATTCGTTTCGTAAATTATAAACAATTGATTTTAATTTGAACAATTATGCAGTTTAAATAATTGAGCAAGATTGATTTTCATACAAACAACTTTTGTGCATATCATGGTAAACTTACAAAGCATTATTTCTTAATTTGCAATATTATTGATAAATTGAGTTACTATATTATTTTGCTAAATTAGTTTTCTGTTAAAATTTGATTAACTCACATAAATCGCTTGTTTTCCAATTTTAACAATATTATGTTGCAATATACATTGTAGTTATAAATTAATGGTTTCTTGCCAAGTTATGCTGGATTATATATATTCAGATTATAGATATTCACCCTACAGTATTATTATTATAATATGTATTTTGTTTCTCAACATAATAAAACATTCGCATGCCATGCAAAATTACATCGCGTGCCATAGGTTCGCAACCACTGATCTAAGTAATCTCATTTAAATCTGGGTTATTATAAGCTTAATTAATGACGAGTTAAAAATATATGGGAGCTTTATTAAGTAAAATTACCTACCAAAATATGAATGTTTGACTTATATAATATACTTAATTATGTTTGACAATACTTTAACGTGGGAAGTAGAAAAACTTCCATTAGTTTGTGAAAGAGACGTCTGATAAAATGAATTTCCCACAATTAATTCCCAGCCCACTATATTTAACTGTAATTTAGATTTTTTGTCAACTATCCATTTCTTTCATTGTATATATGTAGCAGTGACGGGGGGTGGAGGTCGAATCCAGACATAAATAGTGGATACTAAACTTTATCAGTCATAGTTATTAGTTTTTATTGAACTAAGAATATAATTTGCAAATGGCGCTGTTAAGTTTTTAAAATTTAATTAAACTCTGTTTAATCAAAACCATAGTAGTTTAGGTATGATATGGGCGATCCGACAAAAATCGTGCATACTTTTGCAATCATACTTAGTTGTTTTCGTTGAATTAAAAATACATTATATTATTACATAATATGGTGTTGGATAGTTTTTTTTTAATTCATTAAACCCTACCTAAACCAAAAAACCATAATCAATAAAGAATATTTTTCTATCTACAAAATATCTAAAAATATGTTTGGTTTAATTGCATAATTTTTAATTGAATTTTAAAAACTAACTAACACTATCTTCACACAGTTGAATAAAAACAAATGCGTTCGACTGGCAAAGTTTAGTGTGCACTATTTATGTTGGAGCTTAACAGCCTACTTCCACCCATCGCCACTGATATGTAGGTACCTACTTGATAAAGTTTTCTATTAGAGCAAAACACGTATCGGATTAAATGATTTATATTGACAATTAAGTTTAAAAAAATATATAACTTAATATTAATTCGAATAATAGTAAAATGCATCAATCTATAAAAAATTTCCAAAAATCACTTTTGGGTAAATTATTTTCTGACTTTAAGGTCTTTTTAACCAACCAGGAATCTGTATTTTTTCTCACACTGTCTGACGAATTTTACATTTTAAGAAGGAGACACAATTCGATTCATAATAATATACTTCTAATATACTAAAAATCAATCCGACAATGCCACTCATTAATATTCAAGATATTATTTCATTGCCATTTTGTGATTACGAAAAATGGTGCTCTAGTATTTCTTACGATTTATTCAAAACTTGATTTTTTGGATAACTATAAGCGACGCATATGTACTTTATTCACACATTAACACAACAATTATGTATTTGTGTCATGTCGATGTGGGTACCTACAATATGATTTCTATGTTTAAATAATAATCAATAAACACCAAGAGATCAACACGAGAAATGATAATTTTAATAAAAATACACTTTTGCAGACATGTTTCATCACTTCGGACACGAAGTCATTTCCTAGTAATAGCCAGTGGGATTAAGCCCTATTTTTACATTATTATTTTTTTTATTTGAAAGTTCATTTCTTTACAGAGCTTTTTTCACCCTACCGTTGGCAAATAGAAAACTTTCCACAGAATGTAATTGAAATTTTAATTGGCAAATATCCTACACAAACATTGGCGACGGGATGTAACAAAAAAAAATACTCGCGGGATTCCGCAGATTGGGCACGTTCTAGGACTTTTTTTAATTTTTTTTGAATGATTCCTCGATCATTGTTAAATTTATGCACACTTATTTTTGTTTAAAAACAAAACTGTTTGAATGAATTATATTATGTTTGCTTTAGACTGAAGGCAACTGAGCAACTTTAAAGCCGTATTTATATACGAGGTGGTTCCAGTTCAAAACCTCACGAAGTAAAAAGCAAGCCGTTATCCATGTGATCATGTGCTATGTTATCACGCAATCCTGGCTCGCTTCTGTCTTACAAAAAGAACAGGCATATTCAATATTGTTAATCCTGGCGAAAAATAGTAATTGTAAAATAAAGTAATCGGTTCCCGAGGAGTCAAGACTAAAGAATAATTTCTTTACAATAAGATAAACTTTTAATCATATGCTTGTTTTTTTCATTTACAATCAAATTAAAACACTCACCGTAACTTATTGTAACAGTTAACCGCCTCAATACATAAATATGATAAACTACCATCGGTAGCCACCGATAGCCGCACTGTGTACATAATAGACCCACAGAACAAACGCTTTCTAAATTGCGTTACAAATTGGCAATTGGCTTTGTATTTCTCCTTAAAAATAATGTTACATTCTTAAATCTTGTAAATTATTCGTTGAATAAAAAAATAGTCGACTTTTGTTAAACATAATATTTGATTGGATCTATTGGATTATGACTAATTTAAAAAAATATATGTTTAATATTTTTATTATTTTTATTTATCACTTTTATAATAATATTATATCCGGACTCTATTTAGTAAAAGATTTTCTTTAACATCTTTGGTAGCAACATAAAATGCATTTCATTATAATATTATTTATTGAATATTTAAATGAATAATATAATACATTATGTATTGCTTTCTGATATTTTATTTCAAAGTCTGTTCAAGAAAGATCAAAGAATAATAAATTGCAAAGAAAAATTCTTTGAAGTAATGCTTTTACCTTTATAGGATTATTAGATTCGTGATCATTTTTTTTCCTTTGAAATACCCGATACGTTGATCACATGTATAATGATGTTTCAATATTTCATCATTTTTTCATGCTCACTGATAAGGGTGATATGTGACAGGTATAGGTAAATCATTCTACAGTGTCACCATAGGCGATTCGCGCGTGTATTGAATTGCTTGCGACAATGCCTGTTTCAATGCTAGCAAACAATACCACTACAACTGCAAGCCACATTTGCCGTACCCATGGTGCCACTGTAAAACGATTTACCTATAGCTATGACGTTATTTCAGGAGATATGTATCTAGACCGTGCCACGTTACCAAGGATACAATCTAAAACATTTTGCATCGTGTGTGAAACTAGTGTACGAATAACGCAAATCGATTTTAGTGCAAATGTTTCAATATCGGACAACGTGTCGATTAATAAATTGTGAATCAACGTTTATAATATTATCATAGTTTAAAATTCTGTGACGTTCGGGTAAAAAAACTTCATAATAAAAGTCGATAATATCAATTTATCGAAAAATCGTGAGGAGAGTGAAGCTATTACGGCTATAAATATTGTTAATTAATGTGTTCAATGCTCCCATTAAAATGCCTCACCCCTTATATCCAATTATAACATGTAATTATATCAAAATATATCCCTTTCTCACATTAAATAATGCCTTTTATAACTTCACCACACAGTATTGAAAATAATTATATCATTACACAAGCTGTGAACGACACACGTGTCGTAAAACAATCTTTATAGAATTTATTTTAAATATTAATAATTAAATTTATTTTATAAATTATCACCAAATAAATGCTCAATTTGTTTAAAGCACTTTCAATTATCTCTGTTAAATAAACTAGTACATCCATTTTTACAGTATTTACTTTATTAAGGAGGATCCAACGACTTCCTTCCATCTTGAGCATTCCTGTGATGATCTGATTGCATCAGTTGTTGGTAAATCAGTCGTTTTCCTGATGATTTCACAACATCTGGAACGCGCACACAGTCGCGACTTCCTTACTTTTATACCACTATTGGTCACGCTTCTCTACATGTTAAATACCTAACTAAAACTAAATTAAATACATCCACATTGAATATACACTTAAAACACTATTCCTAACTTATAATTATTGTTTATATTTAAAATTAAAATAACGTTGTTGAATAATTTGGTTAATTTAAAATTAGTAATATTTTACTTGTGCAGTATTTCATTGATTAATGCCGTGGTTCTAGTCAAAGTTAGAGCAAATAAATGCTATGAAATGCTTTTTAAAACTCATTTTTGACTTACAATTATATTATGTAGTGTTCATACAGAATTAATCCATAGTGCCGATATATAATTTTGTACCAAATAATATTCTATATTCTTCAATTCGACATTTACAATATATCCAAACATTATCAATATTATGATATAAACAAACAATGTTATTACCTACTTAGTATACGATGATTTCATTAACAAAGTGAATTAATTTTTTACTAAAGAAACGTTACAGACATTTTTAATGCATGAAAGATCTTTCAATTAATGAAATATAATAGCGAATGTAATATAATATTATCTAGTTAGAATTGTTATACTATTATATACACGTTTGGCATATATATATATATATATACAGATACACACACATCATACTTTTGCTTAGTTATGTAATAATTAATTGATCGCACTGTGAAATTCACAACTATAAAAAAATCTACTCACTGTGATATTATTAAACAAAAATAATAATCATTATTGCCTAAATTACAAATTAAAAATTGTGTGTAATAATCGCTCGTTTCACCACAAAATTAGTATTGAATAGTGTGAATTTTAGTATATCATTTAGAAATTTGTGTTAATTGGGTAGATTTCTTTTTTTATCCATTTCTAAATAATGAAACAACCGAAAACTAAGTAATTTTATTTAAAAAAATCGTAAAAAAATAGTAATTACCTGTATAACAAGATACGTTCTTCGTCTGCGATAAATTTTCATTAGTTCTTCAATACCGCGCGAGTGCTTTTCAACCAAGGTTAATATTATTAAATATATCTATTTAGTCTTTTCTGTGACATAATATAATATTAGCAAACCAGTGTGGTTCAAATTTAAAGTTTTAAATTGAAAACTTTTTAATTTTTACTGTGACAAAGTGTATCAAAATAATACAAATTGGAACAATATGTAATTTGTATAAAATTAGAATCTAGTGTATTGTTAATCAGGTAAAGGAAAATCAGCGTAAGTGCCTCGAATGTTTTTGTTGAATTCAAATTAAGAATGGACCAATAATTTTCTAGCTATCGACTTATACGCAATGAAACACCATGAATGCACCAAATTAAAAATACTCGAAAGCAGATTTGCGAGTGAAGAAGTTGTTTTGTCTCTCCAGCCCATCCAATCTATACATAAGGCTGCTATCGACAGCTATTAAGTAGTAGTTAGTAAGTTATTAAATAATTGATCATATATATTTATTGGGGTATTATAACTGTTACAATAAGTTAACCATCTAAACTGTCAAAACTGTCTATCTCGCTATAAAAGTTAACACAGAGATGCTGTAAAAAAAATAGCACATTTTGACAGTTCAGACGGTTAACTTATTGTAACAATTATAATATCTCGATACATAAATATGATAAACTACCCCCGATAGCTACTGATAGCTGCCGATAACGGCCGATAGCATCTTTGTGTATATAATAGATGAGCTGAACACTTTCATAAATGGTTTGCGATATTGCACATTTTGACTACTACACCCTGATAGCTTCTTATTGAGTTAATTTAAATATTTTTTTCATGTATGAATAATATAACATCAGTATACTGAAAACAGATTTTAAGGGGGAGAGGCATACCAGCAGAGAACCTAGCGGAAAAATACGAAGCTTGCAATTTGAGATAAAAAGTATTTCAAGTTATACACATTTATATTTTTATAAAAATCGATGTTTTTTAAAACAAATATAAAAAATATTAAAACGATGAATTACTCAAAAATCTACACGACAAAAAATTTAAAACTTAATAAACTAAATTTAAATAATAAATATGACCATAAAATATAATGTAATAACAAGATTTGACCCTGCACCGAATTCGCGTTTTATTACATTTTTTTACAATTGTAAGTTTATCTTTGAATTAAAAAACAACAAAAAAATCGTTTTAATGTTTTCAGATACATATTTATTAATTAATACAGTTAAAATTGTAAATTATCAAAAAAAAAATCTCAAATTGTAAGTTTCATATTTTTCCGCTAGGTTCTCTGCTGGCATGCATCTCCCCCTTAAGGGGCGGCTGAAGAGCTCCGTATTCAAATATAATTTAGTATGAAATCGACCTCGGCGTCGTACGCACGTTAATTTAAATCGATCTTTTGGCAAAAATCACTAATCATCGGAGATTTTATTTAAAAAAAAAACATTATTATTAGTATTATTACTATTGTCGACCTTCTACATTATTATTATTGTGGACAATCTTACATTATTATTTGATAAACACCACCTGCACGTGTCCGCTGATCAGAAAACAGGGCTGTCAAAATAATATAATATTTGTAAAATGTTAATTTCATCATAGTTTTTAATCAAACCTGTGCAAGTACATACTGATAACTTGGGTGGATATCGTGGCAAACATACTATTGATATATCTACGGGTATATTATTATTATAACCCAATTCAAATTGAACATAGGTTGATACTCAAATACAATTATAGTATCTTTATGATTTAGAGAAAATAATACGATGGAATATATTATATAATCCATTTTGGTTGCCAGTTTTTACTGCGATGAATCACTGTGTTCCTTACTGTCTTTTTTTATTCGTAGGTTTGTTTACTATGTACACCGAGAAATTTCCATTAATAATATTGGAAATGAGTTGGAATATAATGCAACCAAAACTGGAAAAATTCTATTATGGGTGTTTACTTTTTGAATTAGTTGACCCCAGAAAAACAGGTACATGCCACTACGTGAACCACAGTGGATATTATGCCGGGTCCAAATTGGCAACATGTTGCCGGCAACCTCGTTAAATTTTACGATAAGTATGATAATTATCGTAAAATTTTTTAAGCCATTATGATAATTATCGTAAAATTTATCGAGGTTGTCGCGCGACATTGTTTTGCGCCAGTGTGGACCCGGCATTAGATGCACAAAACTTAAATAAAATATATTATAAATTAAATTTAAAAAGTACAATATAATTAATTGCGTCGGCAGCCCTGTCAGACACTTTTTCTAGCGACAGTCATTTTTTATATGCCCGCCAGTCCGATGGATTAATAAAAAAATAATGTGTCTAGTGACTGTATGTTAATAATTATTTTTAGGCACTCTTAATATAATATATAATTTCGCCCATTGGCTTTACCTACCACTTGTTTCACTAGTATAAAAGTGAAGTTGCGCAGGCAATAAAAAGTCACTTTCTTTTTATAGGCAGACAGTAAATTCTACGTTTTAAAAAATATGCATTAGAATTAAACAATACCTATTATTTTTAATATGTAGGTCCTAAACATTACAAATAAGCACTATTCATTAGTAATGTTTTTTGGATAGCACATGAAATAAAAATGTAGGTTGATATGTATGTCAACATCCTTCGTATGTTTAGTTGTCGGACAATTTCAGGTTAAAAAGTTATAAATATATTATTAAGTTTATATCGTGGCCAACACATAATCAAAAAAGTTATCATATCCATCATATCAGTTGCAATACTTCCCACCAAAGAACTGATAAACATATTGAATTTAGTAACATTAAATGTTATTAGTAAATTTATTAGAAAATAAATTTTATTAGAAAGTACTATTTTTTGGTCACCCCATAGCTTCACTTCACAAGCTTCACTTGTAGGGAGTTTATTGAGACAAACATTAGCGGCAACCTTTTTATATTAACTAGTAGACCAGTTATTATGGACCACATGTAAAAAAATCATATTTTCAATTCTCAAGGCCGATTCTGTAGAGCGTCCTCTTAACGGGCGGCTGAAGAGCTCCGTATTCAAATATAATTTAGTATGAAATGGACCTCGGCGTCGTACGCACGTTAATTTAAATCGATCTTTTGGCAAAAATCACTAATCATCGGAGATTTTATTTAAAAAAAAAACATTATTATTACTATTGTCGACCTTCTATATTATTATTATTGTGGACAATCTTACATTATTATTTGATAAACACATGCACGTGTCCGCTGATCAGAAAACAGGGCTGTCAAAATAATATAATATTTGTAAAATGTTAATTTCATCATAGTTTTTAATCAAACCTGTGCAAGTACATACTGATAACTTGGGTGGATATCGTGGCAAACATACTATTGATATATCTACGGGTATATCATTATTATAACCCAATTCAAATTGAACATAGGTTGATACTCAATTACTATTATACCTAGTATCTTTATGATTTCGAGAAAATAATACGATGGAATATATTATATAATCCATATCAATTATTTGAAAACATTATATTTACATGTATATAATATAGTGAAAAGGTCAGATAACTGTTTTCTCTGCAAGATAACATCAAAATTTATATATACTTACTTAAATGAAGAATTACATTCACGAGTGAGCACGGCTTAAAGTTCAAAGTTGATTTTTTATAACTAATAGAAAATGCTGTTTGTTTCTACGAATAAAAAATCACGGCAATCAGAAAGGCCGGAAAATATGGCCGACAATGCATGATACACAAACATAAAATACACAAAATTACAAATAGTGCAGGATCCCATAGACTTGTCGTATACATAATATGCGGAACGCATTCTGACAATTGGAATAGGTTTTAGGGGTCACCGAGATATATAATGTTGATGTTGCCAGGCGATATTAGTGGTCATTTTTTTTATTGAGGTTTTAATTTTTTTTTCTTATAACACACCAAAAATTGTTCCGAGTTCTTCAATAAAACCAAGACCAAATCAGAGATTGATTGAAAATGCAATAATTGTACCATGCCATCAGCATGGTCGTAGAACGGTTCGTCCCATTTGAAAAAATAAAAATAGCGTGTAGTGCAATATGTTCAAAATTATCGATTCTTAGGATCCTCCTTGGCATAAATTATTTTATTTAGTAGCATTTGTGTATAGAATCACCCAGATTGCTTTCTTTACCATATTATATGCATATGACATTAGTTTTAGTATTATGGTTAATACAGAAGCAGTGTAGGTTGCACATATAGGTAGGTGAATAAATGAAATAACGATAAAGACTAACCACACTAAGTACACATTTATTGAAAAAAAGAAACAAGTCAAGTGTTCAAACTGCTTTGTATCATGATCACAGTTTTTACAAACACTACTTACACATTTGCACAATGATATACATGTCAAAGCCGATTTCTTATAACTACATGATAGTGTATGGCAGTTAGAATTACAAATAGTGGATCAGATGAGCTTTTCCATAAATAAACTTGTGCTGAAGCCTTAAAACAGTGTAAATACAATGAATCATATGTGCATATCACTCTTGACAAATTTAAACTAAATCCAATATTTTGGGAAATAAATTTATATCGAAGTTCATCTGCTGTTATTTTTTGTTTACTACTTACTGTATAATAAGTAATTGCAAACTTTTTCCACGTCTTGAAACTGCTGTGGTCTCCAACAATCCATTTCCTAAAGCTGAAAGTGCATCCTGAACAAAACTCTTTGACGAGATGGTTAAAGCTTGTTTTTTGTACCTATGCAACTAGTGGTGTCGCAGCCGGTTCAAGAATGTAATGCTGGCAAAATATTACAAATATTTTCGCCAAGAGACTCAGCTGCCAAATGGCATCCTAAAATACGGGATTTCTTCTGAGATCTCTGAAACCATAATCCACGGCAACCAATCGTTGCAAGTTTATTCCAGAAATAAATGCCTAAGATTAAAACATCTGTATCGGGACTGTGTTAATCTCCAAATTTTGCATTTTACAGCATGAAATATATGACAGAACATTCTAGAATCTAGAGTTCATTCTAGAATCTAATAATTTTGATTTTAAATCAATGGCGTCGTTGAAAATTGTTCACTACAATTTAAACCATTGTGTGGGGTCGTCAAATCCACCACAAATCTACAAACTCACTTTCTTCGTCGATTTTTGCAAATGTGGGAGCATTTTTGCAAATAAATTTAACAAGCTGTAATTTATTTTGAGGGCTCACAAAATAATCTTTGCAATTAATCCACCACATCTAAGGGACAATCTTCAAGGCTTACATATTATAAGTATTAACGCTGTTTAAGGGCTTCAGCACAAGTTTATTTATGAAAAAGCTCATCTGATACACTATTGAGCCTACTGATTTCCTACAACTTGGCTTTGAGTTACGAGAAAATAATTTGTATCCAAGACAAATGACCAATGAACCTCTACCAAATTATTTAGTTAAGCCATGCAAATGTAATTCTAACTGCCGTACACTATCATGTAGTTATAAGAAATCGGCTTTGACATGCATATCATTATGCAAATGTGTAAGTAGTGTTAGTAAAAACTGTGATCAAGATACTTAAAGCAGTTTGAACACTTGACTTGTTGCTTCTTTTTTTTAATAAATGTGTACTTAGTGTGGTTAGTGGTTACCGTTATTTCATTTATTCACCTACCTATATGTGCAACCTACAGGGTTTCTGTATTAACCATAATACTAAAACTAATGTCATATGCATATAATATCGTAAAAAAAGCAATCAGGGTGATTCTATACAAAAATGCTACTAAATAAAATAATTTAAGCCATGGAGGATCCTAAGAATCGATAATTTTAATCACATTGCACTACCTGCTATTTTAATTTTTTTCAAATGGGACGAACCGTTCTAAGACCATGCCGATGGCATGGTACAATTATTGCATTTTCAATCAATCCCTGATTCGGTCTTGGTTTTATTGAAGAATTCAGAACAATTTTTGGTGGGTTATAAGAAAAAAAATTAAAACCTCAATAAAAAAAAATTGACCACTAATATCGCCTGGCAACATCGACATTATATATCTTGGTGACCCCTAGAACCTATTCCAATTGTCAGAATGCGTTCCGCATATTATGTATACGAGAAGTCTATGGGATCCTGCACTAAAACACATACGAAGTTTACCGCACACGTGCAGACCACGTGATATTTGTTTACGCAAAATCGTCGCTTTCCAAAATGGCGAATTTGGTTGCCAGTTTTTACTGCGATGAATCACTGTGTTCCTTACTGTTTTTTTTTATTCGTAGGTTTGTTAAAATCGGAAATGAGTTGGAATATAATGCAACCAAAACTGGAAAAATTCTATTATGGGTGTTTACTTTTTGAATTAGTTGACACCAGAAAAACAGGTACATGCCACTACGTGAACCACAGTGGATATTATGCCGGGTCCAAATTGGCAACATGTCGCCGGCAACCTCGTTAAATTTTAAGATAAGTATGATAATTATCGTAAATTTTTTTAAGCCATTATGATAATTATCGTAAAATTTATCGAGGTTGTCGCGCGACATTGTTTTGCGCCAGTGTGGACCCGGCATTAGATGCACAAAACTTAAATAAAATATATTATAAATTAAATTTAAAAAGTACAATATAATTAATTGCGTCGGCAGCCCTGTTAGATATTTTTTATAGTGACAGTCATTTTTTATATGCCCGCCAGTCGATGGATTAATAAAAAAATAATGTGTCTAGTGACTGTATGTTAATAATTATTTTTAGGCACTCATGATATAAATTATTTCGCCCATTGGCTTTACCTACCACTTGTTTCACTAGTATAAAAGTGAAGTTGCGCAGGCAATAAAAAGTCACTTTCTTTTTATAATAGGCAGACACTAAATTCTACGTTTTAAAAAATATGCATTAGAATTAAACAATACCTATTATTTTTAATATGTAGGTCCTAAACATTACAAATAAGCACTATTCATTAGTAATGTTTTTTGGATAGCACATGAAATAAAAATGTAGGTAGATATGTATGTCAACATCCTTCGTATATTTAGTTCTCGGACAATTTCAGGTTAAAAAGTTATTAATATTATATTATTAAGTTTATATCGTGGCTAACACATAATCAAAAAAGTTATCATATCCATCATATCAGTTGCAATACTTCACACCAAAGAACTGATAAACATATTGAATTTAGTAACATTTATTAGAAAGTACTATTTTTTGGTCACCCCATAGCTTCACTTCACGAAAACCACCAAACGGGAGTTTATTGAGACAAACATTGGCGGCAACCTTTTTATATTAACTAGTAGACCAGTTATTATGGACCACATGTAAAAAAATCATATTTTCAATTCTCAAGGCCGATTCTGTAGAGCGTCCTCTTAAGATAACTGCAAATATAAAATAACTCAAATGTAATAGATATAGTAAAACAAAACGTTTTTATTACCAACGTTCAAAGAAATCGATTCACTGCTAGATGTAACAGTCTTTTTGTTCTTTTCAGTTTTTAGTTATTTGATGTGACGTACTTCAAATAGAATCGGTGAATTCACTGATGTAATAATATTTTCATAATATCAAAAAATTCTGATACCAAAACAAAATAATATGGTTAGGTACTTGATTGCCCAATTATTATGATCTAAGTGCTATTTTGCTTGTATATAAATATCTTGCACGAGGCATAATAATTTATAGGCACAATAATACAGGGTTATCAAGGCGCGTGTAGAAATATGAACAATAATATAGGTGCCAATTTCGATTGAAGGCACGTCATGCTAAGTTGTTTGTTGGAATATGTCTAATAGAAAACGTGTGGCATTGACTATGGAGATAATACATAAAATTTACCCTTTTCGGGGTTCTATTATATGTATTTAGACCCACCCCGTCCACACGTGCAAAATGTATATAGAAAGTGTACACATTGATATAATAACACATACAATGTTTTGCGAATTGCTAATAACCGTTTCTAATGCCAAGATCCATACCAGGTTACAGAGCCAATGACGATGATTATGAATAACAATAAGGCCCCGTCCAGGGTAGGCGCGTTTGGCGGAGCGTTGAGCGGCGAGCGCAACTCAAACGTATAACCGTATAAACAAAAAAAGACATTGTCTACGAACATTTTCACGCACGGTTATACGTTTCAGTTGCGCACGCCGCTAAACGCAACGGCGAACGCGCCTACCCTGGGGCCTAAACCAAGCATTATTAAGTACAATGAAACGTTTCTTTATTCCACTGGTTAGTTATTTATATACCAAAGAGATTGGACTACTAAATTAATAAGGTGAGTAATACAACCTTTGATATTATCATCATCATCATCGGCACTGCAACTTAATGTGGGTCTTGGCCACCTTAAGGAAACGCCTCCGCTAGAATCCAAGTTCCACAAACATACAAAACTATTAAAGGCCGGCCACACGCTCATGCTTTACCACGATGTTGCCTGCGCAAACCGGTTTGCGCAGGCAAACCCGTGCGTGTGGACGGAAAAGCTGTACACCTCGCAAACCAAAAAGTGCGGCCTGCGTAAAATTCAATTCGCCTGAAATTTTAACTGTGCAAACTCGGTTTGCGCAGTTAAACCCGTGCATATGGATGGGTGAACGGGGTACAAGCCGCGCTTGTTCTCAGTTCGTCGAAGGTTCCGGACGTGCAACATCTGTTTAATGTTTATTTTATATATTTATAATAGACAATATTTTGGGCGATACGACAAAATTATGCAAATTTTTTCATTCATACTTATTTGTTTTCGTTGGATTAAGAATACATAATATTACACATATTATTGTTAGTTCATTTTTTTTAAGTTCATTAAGCTCTGCCCAACCAAACTATAATAGATAAAAAATATTATTCTATCTATAAAATATTCATTTTTATGTATGATTTAATTGCATAATTTTAGATATTTTATAGACTAGTATTTTTTGACTTTTATCTATTATGGCTTAGTTTTCGCAGGAGTTAATTGAATTTTAAAAATTAACTGGTTTATATATAAACATGGTCTGCATAAGCTTTTAACTACGGAGACAAGTTTCTTTGCAAATTTATGTTACATACTTCGTAATTTGGGTATCACCATTCTTAAATAATTCCGCCAGTCAGCTGGATTTATATGCGAGTGTATGTTTCTTCTCAATAGTCATGGTTTGGTCCGCTTGGGTCTGTAGGATTTATTTCTCTTTTTTTAACCAATAAACAATAGAAAAACGCTTGTGACAAAAACAAATCGTCACTTGACGACATTGCTGCGATTCCGAAAAACAGTGTTTTCACGACAACGATGACTTTTGTCGTAATGAAGTTTGCGCAGTTTTACTTGTGCCGTGTGGCCACGCGAGAGTGTTCCTTTTTTGCACAGGCAAAACCGCAAAGGCAAGTCGCTGCCGTGTGGCCGGCGCATTAGTTTCACGGTCATGTTGTATACCCGGAGTTTTATCTTTTTGAACAGCTTGGACCAAATAAGACTTTTCAGTGCGAAGACGCTGAATTCCCACTTTTAATCTATTGGCAAGATCGTGCCTCTTCGTGATTTTATAAAAGATATTGGTTACCAAGTAATTAAAAACAGAAGTGATTTTTAACATCAAATTGCCAACTAAACATTTCCTGATTTTTTATCCTTCCTTGACGTTCTTAAATACTTTCAATGTTGTTAAAAATAGGTATCATCATAAATTGTTGTACCTGATTTATTTTATTGTAATTTCATCATGACAAAAAAATATTTATTAAATAAATTAAATATAAATATTCTGGTATTTAATAAAGTACTACCTTCTTGTTTTTCTCAACTCACGTCTGCTTCTTACAACGTCTGGACCGACTGGAGAGCGTTTTATACACAATACATTATTTATAGCATATTTATTATTGGTTAAAATCGATGACGAAAAATATTTCTGGCCAAAATAGAAAACTTCTGAATAGTAAAATTAAAAAAATAATTATAAGATCCCAATTTATTATCTTGAATACACTACTACTTATTTTTATATTATTTTTTGTAATGTTTGTTATCATTTTTTAAAAATAAACAAAAATGGTTTTGGTTCTCGGTGTCTTCGCAGTGTTTTACTGGGTAACGAAATAAAAAAAACGTAATATCGTGGAAATACTTTACAAAACATGTCACCGGTTTATCTGAAGAAAAAAAAACATTGACACATTCGAAAGTCACAGAAAACTGTTTTCAATCTTGCCGACTGATGTTGATATAACACGTGCCGGAAAATATCGGTAAACAACGTTCCTCAAAGCTTTGCTACATTATGGGCTATTTCTTCAGGCTGCGTAGTATTTTTCGACACCATTATTAAGTGTACGCGAGGTGAATATTTTTGTGTCGCATCTTATGCCTAGTCCAGGCCGGTTACATGTAAATTGTACTTAAAACATTTCACCGTGGCACAGTTCGCCATGAGCTTTCTTAACGGAAAGATATGACCATTATACTATACTATACAGTCTCCAATTTTATTAGATTCAATATGAAAATTAATTCAGTTGGCATAGATTATTTTGGCTAAATTCATGAATGAAAACCTAACCTACCAACCAAACCTAACATGACCTAACAAATAATCCAGTATATCGGCTAATTTTAAAATTTGTTTGCTGCTGGTTACCCGTCAAGTGTAAACCGACAAGAACCGTGTTTTATTTAGACATGAATTTTATATCAGTACTATACGACCCTAAGAGGTTGGACGGTCTTTAATATACGGCAATATATTTCCGATACAATATTTCACAGTGAAATGTGATATGGTATAGGCTTACGTACAAGTTTCCGGACACGGTCCAGACCAACCTACACCTGTGCGTGGCATACCGACTTAAACATTACACGATGTCGGCAATTGCCGAGCACTCGATGGATACAGGACACAAATTTGACTTTGAAACCAAGATATTGGGTCGGAATAAAGGATATTTCGCACGATTGGTAAAGGAGGCCATTCAAATCCATAGAAACCCTGAAAATATTAATTGGGATGATGGATTACGGTTAAAAACGTCATGGCTTACGGCACTATCAGCAAAATCAAATATTCGAGCCGGTATCCCTGGTCGTAACGATTGATAGATTACTCTGAGCAACGTTTGCTCTTAGCTAATCGGATTCCTTTTGACATTCTTAGAGCAACGTTTACATTAACGTACCTACACTACATTTTCATCATATTATTATCTCTTGATAATGGCTTCTGCAACGATCCCGAAACGTCTTAAGCGTCGGCAAATAGCGTCGTGGGTCCCACGTTCGAATCCTGGGACTGACAAGTACACATATTGTTTTTCAATTAGGGTTTGAACCTAGTAGGTTGAGCAAGTGGCTGATATCCATTTCTTGTAAAAACAAAATCTGTTAATACAAACCTCCACTCTGTGGAGGCCCATATGATCTAATTAGGATCGGACATGGTCAAAAAAAATTAATTATTACATGATATTATGTATATACTTAAAACATTAAGAAGAACAATAAATATTTTTTAAATTCAAATAATACTTACATTACAAACAATTATTATAAAATGAAAATCGCTGAAGGCTTTTACCCTAGAATTGAATATTACATTTTTATATATTTCGTAGATGTTGGAGTACCTAATTCATATAATGTTTGAAACTTTCACGGTTATTTGATGTTGTAATAGATTTTTGTGTTGTCAACCTTCTTTTCGCATTCTCAAGAGAGGCCAAAACGTCGAGAGTAATACACTTGGTGACAGATCAAAAATCCATTACGATGAGTAGGGAATTCATGGTTTTTTTTGTTTAGTTTAAAAAAACATATTTTTTTTGGTTTATATCAATTGTGTAGGTACATACCAAAGTTTGATTTGAAACACATAACAAGGACTAGTTGTAGTTGTCTGGAAAAGTGCATTCGAAAGGTTTCATCTATACTATATTATGTTACATCCAATAGTGTTGTGTCACATGGGGTCTAAGACGATTCGGCGCCGGGACAACTGGGCGCCAAGCAATCGAATGAATTTCTAAAATAAATAGACGTTCGTGAATTATTTAGAGGAAGGTAATTTTTAAAATATATATTTTATATTAAAATTTAATATTTTTTGAGAATTTAGATATGTACACGTAAATAATGATTTAATTGTGCATATTATTTTTAAGTTTCAACGAAAAGAGAGTTATTTTATATTAATATAATGCCTTAGGCATGATTATTCTCAATACGCAATAAAAAAACCTTATATTAACAGCAAAATTAATTAAAATTACTAAGTAGTAGATAGAAACTGATTAAAGTTCCTCGTCTACTTTCTGTTTAAAATCGTAACGAACGTCTATTTATTTCATTCAACAGTGTAGCGCCCAATTGTCATGGTGCTCAGTTGTCCCATTCCCGTCACATGAATAAAGAAAATTATGTCGCTGTTATTTTTTAACTAGGAAACAATTGAGAATCAGTTCAAGTACTAAGTGATTAATGGTGAAATGTAATGATCTTTAGCATCCCGTCACTTCATTTTTTTGTCTATCGATAATCGTTGTCTGTTAAAAAAATATCTGTATGTTTCCATGAAAATATGTGCATTATTAAACGGGGATATGGGTGTGAGGGGAGAAATAGGATATTTTTTTTAAAAATATGGCCGCGTACTATTTTATTCAACACTACGCCACTGACTATAATCAAAACAAGGTTTACGTAGGTAATTTTTAAAAAATGTGTTCATATTTTGCAAAATATGTTTACCATTATCATTTCGTAGAAACATTATCCTGAAGGGTACATCCATTTTTGTTATTTGGTTTGATAGACGCGTTGTCAAACCTCAATAATTTAGATGACTAATGTAGCATTGGAAAAAACACTTAGCTTTATAATTATAATGAAAGATAAAACGTAAAACGTTAATAATGTCTTTTTTATTTATTAATTTTGACTCACACAACATAATTATTCTCCGAAATATTTACGAAAAATATAGCATTCAAATTAAATTAATTATTTTATTGTTTTAATAACACGCAAATAAAACGATTATAAAAGCAGATATTTTACACCACAGAAAAGAATAATAAATATAATTCAGATATGATATACCCAAATACACTACATTTTTAAGTAGAGTTTTGAATGTGAGTGTGTCCTATAAAAATGAAACACACATTATAGACACTCACGATTGCCGCGCGCTATAAGCATTGGCCTATATTGTCGTGGGTCCCAGGTTCGAATCCTGGGTCTGGCAATTACACATAATTGTTTTTCAATTTGTGTATGAGTCAGAGTATGGACCTAATAGATCTAGCGAGTGGCTGACATCCATTTCTCGTAAAAACAAAATCTGTTAATACGTACCTCCATGCTGTGGAAGCCCATATGCTCCTATTACGATCGGACATGGTTAAAAAAATAGACGTGCAATAGTGTATCAATACTGTATGTGCGTCAGTGCATAAACCGAGAACAGTTGTCAGAACGAAGGAAAAACTTAGAATGACGTATTCTTGACATGTGTTTAAATTTATCCCAAATTATTCCACACTCGAGATCGGTTGCCTGTTACTCTACACCCGATAGTTATTTCAGCGCATATATTATATACACAAGACTGATTTCGGCCGCTAAGGCAGCTATCTAGGGTAGGTTTGTATCGAATCGAAGCACTGATTGTAACAACTACAATAAATTAGTTGCAATTGTTACAATAAGTGCTATGTTTTAACAGTACCTCTTTTGGCTGTGGTAAATTTTAGAGCGAGATAGACAGTTTTGACTTTTTAGACGACCCATTAATTCTCTGTTCCCTGGTGTACACAGTTATTCAATTTCTATGAACAGTTAGTTACTTTTTAGGGAATTGGTAGCCAGACTGGTAGTCTTGATCTTCGGTGGGTTACGTGAGAATTATTTTCTTTCGTAAAAAAGACTGTCGACGCAGATTGATGGATGAGTGACAACTCCGTAACCTGTCACTAAAATTCTCACCTAGCAGCCATAACATGCGATGCGTAATAATAGTAGTTGTGTCTAGCTGTCGTGATAGTGCTTTCATATAGCGAGATTTCCGAGTAGAGAATCTTACTTACGAAAACTAATAGTATAACAATATTAATGTTTCAACAACCTGATTACAGTTGACGGGTGGTGGAGTAGAGATGGGGGGAATTTCGAAGTAGTGAAGGATACGGTACTGAGTACAGTGTAAAAGCTATCTCCTGAATTGTCGTTTATAGTTATACATTTTGGGAACTGTTCATTTACACATGATTTCAAGCCAATATTTATAAGTAAATACATATATATAAATAAATTAAAATAAATTATAATTATTGCTGTATTGCTGTATTCCTGTGGCCTGGTTAAGGGTTAATAATCCCTGTCTCACTCTCTCATACACATTTACATATATTTTTTCTCATGCGTTATAGATAATTCAAGACAATACTATATATTATATAAGGCAGTGGCGAAGGCTCCATATTAGTCGATTATTTTTAAATCCTGAATAATTCAAAAGAAATAGACTACATAATGACATTATAAAGTTAAAAAATAAACAGATTCATCTATTGTCAGAATCTTCAATTAGTATTGATTTATTGTATTTATAAACGATTATTTTGTTAGGAATTCAGATTTATTTTGTATGACCGTCAGGTCACGTGACCTCAACCCCGTCTCCCGAAATGTATTCAATACGGTAGGCTTGAAAGGCGAAGTCTATGACTGCAGCTTTGACCAAAATAATTAAAAGTAAGATAATTTAAAAAATCTATAACATTTAATCACATACAAATATAGATTGTTTTTAAAAATAAAAAAAAAATTTATCTTTTGATATTGTGTATAAATGTTTAGAAAAATACATAATTTAAGCTCATCGCACAATTTATATCGTCAGTGAGCTATTGAAATTTCATCGATATTTGGTGCGTCGTTGTCATTTGTGTGTATTATGTTTTTTTTTACAACTACGCTCTTTTTCTCTGATCACCATAGCCTACATTTTTCCAAAAGTCACCCTTCGCCACTGATATAAGGTAATTAGACAGCCTTCTGTCGCTAACTATCGACATTTTTTTTGTTGATATGTCGCTTCATTCGTTAAAGTAAAACTATATACAATATATATTTGTTATTCTTTTTTTTAGATTATGATGGTAAACTCGATTTTGTTGGGAGCTGCTTCTGCTGCGGCTCTCGGTTTATTCGCAGCTATATTCGTAGTAGCTTTCCGTCTATACTGCCGCCGTAGACGAGCCAAGCTCTGGCCGCAGCAAGATGACGTCAGATCACCGCTCTTCGCCATCCCTCCTAAGGTATGTAAACAAAATTAGCACTAACTGCAATGTACTCACTACTAGGGATTGCAATACCGGTATTCTGAAAACTGGGATCCTGCTATTCATCGATACCGAAATAGCGGTATTAAAAATCTAAATTACCGGTATTTTAGTAGTGTATCCTCAACCTTTTTGTATCCTAGAGCACATTTTAAAATCTCGGTATTGTGGTGGGAACCGCCTATTTTTTCAAAGAAAATTTATTGTTGGTAATAAATAATACACAAAAAAATAATTTTGAAATATAAAAATTATTGTTTATATTTGAAATGAATACATGCCATGGTTGTCTCATACCATACCATATAAAATAAACGTTTTATACACATTATAATATCAATCTCAAAGTCAGTGTGATCTTTGGCATTGAATTTCATTGGCCAGTGCCTCATAATTAGGAGACTATGAAGGTATTCATGTTACTCTATGACAAAATCGTCTTGGCTACTTGTTAAAACTGTGAACTAACATGCTCCTCCCATTTTTAACCGCACTTCCATTATAAACTAACAAGCTCCTCCCATTTAGTCGACAACAGCGCCTTCCTTCACGTACCTAAGAAGATGTTGTCGTAAAATGGTAAACAATCATATAAAGATGCTCATTAGTGAAATAATAAATTACGGTTCCGATCATATTCGATCAGCGCGGCAATCGCAATCACAATGGCAAACGAAAAGAAGTAAAAAATGAGACGTCAGATATAAGATTGCTGTCTCGCTCCCTCCATCCAGTGCTCTAGCACAGTACTTCTCAAACTGGGAGGCGCGGCCCCCTAGGGGACCCTAGAGGTCCTGCCAGTATGAAATATTTCAATATTTGAAAAAAAAAATCTTAAAAATGTGATCACTGGACGATACCTGATACAAATCAGTCAAATTCTCGAATTTTCAGGAGATCACAATACTTTATCCCATATGGATAAATAATCTACTAATATTTTTATAAATAATTATTTAGATTTTTTAGTTCCACAAAATATTATACTTACACAATTTATATTGACCTAATTGCGACAACATACATATGCGAAACAGTATTTTCATATTACTGGTACTTAATACAAAATAAACACAGGTCGTCTCTTTCAATTGTGACTTTGGAGCAAACCCTGCGAATTATCATTTCAAACATTGTACCGGATATTGATTGGATGCTTACCGGATGCTTTACAATTTATTAATGAAATGTTCGATTATTTTTAATAAAAATGCACCTATAATAATAATTAATGGTAAATAAAGTACTGTTGGTTGATAAATACTAACATTTTTAGGGCAGGGAGCGTTGGATTTTTATTTTCTGATTTCGGAGGCCGCGGTAAGAAAAAGTTTTAGAAGCACTGCTCTAGCAGAGTAGCCAGACAACATAAACATGTCAACTTATGTAGAAAAATAAGTTCGAATTACATATTTTTTAAAAATAAGTACTTTTGAAACTCGTCCAAATAAGATTGAAATTTAAAAAAAATTTGTCGCACACAAATCGGTCAGCGGGTGCCATGGTGTCCGCGGGTACGGGGTTGGGAATCCCTGAATCCCTGAATCCCTTTACGATGTAATCAGATGATTGTAAGTGCAATAATAACAAAACGTCCAGCCACCGCCAACTTTAGATTAATAAAGCCTGAGCATAACTTTTTGCACAAGCAACGAGTGGTCCACTTTTCAGCTGTCAAAATCAGATCCCAGTTAGCTTGACATATTGATTCAGCCTTTCTCGTTTCAAATTGAATTATAAAAAATTCTCAAATCAAATATATTAATTATCAGTAGGTATTATAAATAAATATTATACATTCTTGTTATTCATCAGCACTATCAAAGTCAGACTAGTCCTTCTTACAAAAACCGGTGGTAATATCGATTAAATTAATTATAATATTATAATAACAAATATTAGGTAATTCGACATACATAATTTTGAAAACACTTCTGAGAAAATGTATACCGAACCGATAGATTAAAAAAAAATGAAAAAAATACGACACCCAGCAGGTATTGAACCTCCGTCTCTCAGGATTCGCGCCCACGCACATCGACCACAATGCTATAGGCATCGTATCTAATTGCGATAAATTTTATCTAATGGCTCTTCAAATTTAAATTTTTTATTTTATATGCTACTCGTACTTTCTTACATATTGTAATAATAAATAATATAATTATTTTAATACAATACACAATCCATTATATCATATTATGATCAGTGAAGTTTTGAAAATTATGTCACATATTTCTTATGACGTTGTCAGTAGTAGGTACTACTTTACAACGCTTTTATTAGCTCGTATTCTTATTTGTTCGGTGGTTGTTTATCCAGTACAAATCTTGCAATCGATTTTAAACTAACTTCCCGACTAGCTAGACATTTGAAACTTTTAGAATATATCAGAACACGATGCCAATGCATTTTTAAATACTTTTAGCGATCTTTAAGTAGAATTGAATTCATTTTCAGTTAATTCTGTTTTGTATGAAAAGTTCTTTCGGAAGAAATCCGTAATCCAATCCACTATTCTTGGTTGCTAAGTGGGTGGTCCCAGCAACTAAATTATTAATATATACGTGCGTTACTATGGAAATCAAAATGACATTTCAGTATTCTATATTTGTTTGTTTTTATTTACTTCATATCAAGTACAAGTTTGAGCATATTGAGCATAATAATTCAACAGAAAATTTAATAACGTTGTATGTAAAAAGTTCTTTGTATCTTGTAATTATTATTATTATTTTTATTTATATCCTGTACAGACAGTCTTTGCCTCTGATAAATAGCAAAAACATTTCTCAATTTATTTAGCTTTTTTTTTAAATTTAAGAAAATAAATTCGAAGTTGTCAGTTTTGTTTTTTTATATATATAACTAATGCTGAAATTGGTATAAGTATATACTTTTAAATTATACTACCATACAAATTTTCTATGGAATTAATATGTATGTATTATTATATTGAAACCAGACTTTAATAGCCCGTTAACTACATGCTTCGAATCCAAACACGTAAATTTTCTTCGGATTCGAAGCTTGGAGTTATGGAACAAGAGGTGACAGCTCTGTCCACTACTTAGCGTCTATTGTACGAAAATATAACAAAGAAACATCTCGATAATCTTTCAAATTAATTTATATTATTATATTAGATAATAAAATGTAACTATCTGCTACAATACATTTTACTAACGAAACGTATTACTGCAAATAGCTTAGAAGGATTTTTCATTATGTTTTACACGAGAGTCAAATTACCAAAGTTATTTTTTTAATTACCCACGACACATAAATAAATCAACATTAGGTACACCCATTATATGTTTATTAGTCATCAAAACACGTCCGAAAAATTACCCCTGTGTATTTAAACATTGGCAACACACGCCATTAACTTGAGTAACTTTTCCCACATGGGAAAAACTCGAAATAGCATATTTTCATAACAGAGATTAAGAATTAACGTTAATAGTTCCATCAAAAGACAAGCTCGGAAGTTGTACATGATACGAATTTTGAACTTTGTAACCTTTTCAATGTCAACAGAGGTTACAAAGTTCAAAACGGTTACTCACACATCATCGCTATACCGAAATAAATGTAAGGGGTTTAATTATTTGCTTAGCACAGCGATTGCAAACCATTTTCTGCAGATGTATCAAATTATATAAAAAAATCGTTTTTTTTAAATCGTGTATCAAATAAATAAGATACAAATATTTACCAAAATATATATTAGGTACTACTACTTCACGATGTTCGATACTTAGACTTAGGGGATCATATGGGCTTCCACAGGGTGGAGGTTGTATTAAAAGATTTTGTTTTTACGAGAAATGGATGTTAGCCACTTACTCAACCTGTTAGGTCCAAACTTTGACTCCCAACACAAATTAAAAACAGTGTGTATTTTTTAGAGCTAGGATTCTAACCTGGGACCCACGACACTATAAGCAGACGCTTACGCCGCTCGGCTATCTAACTTTACATAATACGCTAAAATATATTTTATCACTCATATACGGTATGGGGATACACATACTCCTATTGTTAATTAGTGTTCGGCAACGAAAATCTTTACCATCGGCTCCCAATCCTTCACGTGGTCCAGTGGAAGTTGTTTTTCGGTAATAAGACTCTATGGATGTTAATTGTCAGTGTTGTTTATTCGTAAAATAATAAAAATAAATAAATAGTATAGGTAAATGGCATGCACGGTGGTCGCGCGGCTTAAGCGATCACGCCGTGGGTCTAAGGTTCGAATCCTGGGTCTGGCAAGTACACATATTGTTTTTTAATTTGTGTGTGAGTCAGGGTATGGACCTAATAGGTTGAGCAAGTGGCTGACATCCATTTCTCGTAAAAAATAAAATCTGTTAATACAAACCTCTACTCTGTGGAGGCCCATATGATCCTATTAGGATCGGACATGGTCGAAAAAAATGGTATAAATAAAAGGTAAAGAACTCAGGAGAGTCCGATCCGCGGTGAAACAACTCGGAGAGTAAAGCTTTGTTAAGTTCGAACAAGTTGAATGGTCCGAGTTGAATGATATTATAATCAATTTCAATGTTATAAATGAAAAAGAAAGTAATGTTAGTGGCGCTTAGTTCATTTACAAGGGTTTATATTTTGTTTAGTAACAGCTAGATAGGGTGAATAAATTGGATTTCATCAATAACATAATATTGAGTAGGTACATTGCAATAGTCGAAATCACACCGATCGAATATTTTTAACAGTGTTACATAATTATTAGTAACTTAAGGTGTCGATGAATTAAACAAAAGACAATTTATTGTCATTGGGGAGATAATACGAGTATCATAGATAGGGGAATTGTGGATATAGAACACTATTACACTATTATACATGTCTTTCTACGAAAATAATTGCTTGCAATCACATTATATTGATGAGTTGTACTAGAATTTTTAGTAGGTACCATTATTGTATGTATTGACATTTACAATTTTCATAAAATACTTCTTCCTTATTATCAGCTTATATCAGAGATTCATTTATTGAACTGGGAAATATTGATAAAATGATTTAATAACTACTTTAAAGCCATCTATTATCATTACACCATAGGTATGGATACTAATTGTTCATTTATTCTTCAATCATATTAAATTTTAGTTGCAGCCGCTTAATTAATATAATATTTTATTGACGACAAATCTGCAGTTGCGAATTAAACTTTCAAGTTTTCTTAATTGAGTTAGCATTTACTTGGACAAAATTTATCAAGAAATTAAACATAGCGTTAACGTAGCATTCAAAGCTAATAATAATCTGGGATTAAACTTAAATAATAGTAAAGATAAAATCAAAAAACTGGAGAAAAGCGGAGTTTATAAAATAGCATGTGACATATGTAGTCTACGCTACATTGGCCAATCTGGCAGGCCAATAAAAACTCGTTTTGAATTACACCTCCGGTCTTTCAGGAATGGTAAAACAGATTCTCAGTTTGCTAAACATTTGATATCAAATTCGCATAGCATCAGTAATAATATAACGCCAGAATATTTGCATATATGTAATAAAGGTCTAAAATTAAATTTACTCGAACAGTTGGAAATTAATCGCGAATCATCCAAAAGTAATCACATAATTAATGAAAATTTGGTAATGCATTCGTCGCGACTATTAAATATAATCTAAACACGCGATTAAGACAATTATACTAATAATATTTTAATTGATTAATAATGTCAATAAATAACTCGAGTACTCGAACACTGTAATTTTGATAAATTTTGTAAATTTTGATATCCATTAAAAAACCCACTTAGGGTTTTCAAAGTATTAATAATATTAAAATTAATAATAAGTGTACAAATTCATAATATCGCTGGAACGAATAAGAAAATGTATTCTGTCTCTATCTATACACGTAGAGTATTTAAGCAAAGGCAAACGGCCTATCTGAATAGTCTTGATAATGGTGTTACAACCGAAATAGCTATCGACAAACCTTTTAAAAACCTGTAGAATTTAATATTTTTTATATTTTCATTTCTTGTTTCAAGTTTTCATTTTTATTATGACAGCATAATGACTAAACTATTTTACACCTTAATATATTATAATATGTGTGCATGCATTTAATTAAATAAAACTCAAATTTGTGTGCTTGTTTTAATTTAAATATAAACAAATAATTATAAGCTCCCCAAGGGCTAACTAAAATTTAAAAACATGACGTGTATGAAACCTTCTCTGTGATTATGATGTTATGCTGTTTATTATTATCGATGTAGTCTGTTTCGAGCATATTATTATTTTTATCAAAAACATTCTGTCATCTCACTATGAGACAGCTAGTGGGGTGAATGATTTTTTTCTGTAAATTAAATAATTTATATTGTCCCGATTATACCATTTTTATTTACATAAAATATTTATACCTATCTGTTATCTTATTTTTTATGGTAGATAGGTTACCTATGTATTTTTGTAAATTAAAATGTCAAACTTAATTGATCCTTTTCTGGATTTCCTTTATATTTACGTATAGGTATAACAGGCACAGTCTTTGTAGAAACAAATAATTTTAAAATTTCGTGTTTCGCATTGCTAAAATACGTGGTTCCATCTTATCATGTCACAAACATTGATGAAATACTGAAATTCACCGTGGTGTCGAAGTATTTTACGAACTTTTTTTAACCAGGATCAAAACACAATATATTTAATATATTTGAACAGCACTAATGGGCTATGTGTATAACACTGCGGCATCCGTTATCCTAAGCCAATAATTGTCAGCCAATTATCGTTGAAATTATCGATTTTCAATAACGTATATCTCGGAAACCGTTGGGAATTCGACAAATATATATAAAACAATTTTATAGGACATTTAATTAGCTTTCATTTTTATTTGAAACATTTCTTATGTACCGTTTCTGAGATATAAGCGAAAAACCAAAAAATGGGACCTTTCGACTCCCCTTCCGCCTTTAGCTCACCTCCCAGGGGCAGGGACTTTTAGTATGTTTACCTACTAACTACTCCTAATAAATTCCTGAAGTCACATGCGTCTGCGTTCACATCCTGCTCCAACAATTCTCTTTTACAGTCAATCCACATCTTTACTGGTCTGTCTCCAGGTCAGAATATTTAGTGTCCTGTCGTCTTGCATTCTTTCAATATGGTTCGCACATCGCAGTCTTTGCAATATACATGATCTATATTGCCCAAATTATGGTTCCTCTTTATAGGTGTTATTACCCACTTTGGAGGCTGATAGAGATCTAGCCTGAGGGCCTGGCGTGGCGGTCGATCAAATACGAGAGTTAACACATATGACAGTTCAATTTTACTTAATATTTTAAAATATATCGTTGTTAGACTAATTTTTTAAGTATTGTGTGTCGTTACTCGACATCTCCATAATTAAAGTATTAAAAAAAGCGTAACACTGCATTGGAGGGCCGCTTCAGGATATGGGGGGCATGATTACTGTACAAAACAATACAAACATAACTACCACGCATTTTTTAAAAATAGAGATTCATTTAAACAATGTTTAATGAAGTTATGTAGACTCACTGTAATTTAATGTTTATAAACAGGGAGTAAAGTTTTCTGTTTTCCTAATTTAATCTCGATAAAATAAATAGGTACTATATATCTGTCGACATTACTCTGTATTTATTCTCGTCCCCTTGTAGCCTTTTAGCTTCAGTATTATGGAAATACCCATTGATAATTCATTAAAAATAAATTTCAATTTCAATTTTTTTTTTTAACATATGTGGACATTACAAATTATAAGTTTAAGACGTTCACAAAATGATATGAAACATTATTTATTATAAATAATAAAGGTAATGAAAATGATATAAATGAAAATATAAAAATAGAACATAATATAAACATACAAAAGCAGTGAAAATACAATTATACACATATAGAAGTTCAAAAAAGTACACCGAGTTTGCTAAGGAGACCCTATTTTAAGAATTTATAAAATAGTGATTTAGAATGATTTCAAATTATACACACTTTCAGAAAAATGATTTGGTTCAACAATTTGTTGAAAATTGTTAAAAAAGACAGAACTTTTTTTATATTATTGATGTTTAATGATGTAATCGTGATCAGAAAGAACAAATGAAAAAGTGACTCACTTGTTTTAAAACAAATGAAAATAATAATAATAAGCGATATGTAGCAGTAGTCTTTGTTTTTTTTAAACTAATGAAAATGCAGTAAATTACCATTCGAGCTTTCGCTTATTATTTTCGTAAATTATTGTTGTCAGTAGAAATTCAAATTATGAATTATTTAAATAACTCGTTGCAACTTTAAAGCTACAGGTTATTGATAAAACGAACGTAAATTTTATACTGTGTTTTTTTTAACTATAATTCCATTAAGTACTCTCGGCCGATAGTTTATTCTTAAATTGTAAAGTTAGCAATGAATTAAAAAAATCTTATGTATGTTTTTAGATACGTATTGATTAATAAAATCAATTTAAAATTTACATAATCAGTTGAAAGTATTAAATTGCACGCTTTGTATTCTGTTACGAGATGGCATGCCTTTACGATTCAGGTTTATGGAAAATTGTAAAAAATATTTGAAAACTTGTGTACTTTTAATAAAAGGCCAATAAACCAAAAACTTTTAAAAGAAAATTGCATCTATCTTAATGTTGATCTTACAAAGCTTTATACAATTCATTTTTTTGATAAAAAAAAATATGATTGAATGTTTAATTTAATGAATCCGTACATTAACATTAAGTAAAGTCTACGATATTATTTAGCATATTCTTTTCATTATAAACTTCTGGATAAATGAAATTCAAAGCTCTCTCTTTATATTCGCGCAGTAATTAATTAATATTATTCAGTCTTTTAGAGACCAAGACAGAGAGAGAACATTAAATTAAATTAAAAATTTAAAAATAAATTAAACTGCAAACTTAACGCTTTCGCTGCTGAATAGATAATGAGATTTTAATTGCCCCCTTTAAAATGCACGTTAATTACATCGATCGGCCGCCTGGTCATTACGCACCGTGTGCGTCTTCCGCGTCCAAAGTATTAAACCATTTCATTATGTACCTAAATAATAACAACATTGAGAAAGAAAACCAAAATAATATTTTCTACGCTGCCCAAAAGTGAAAATCGTAAGCTATTATAACTTTACTCAATGTTTACTGTGTATTTTTATGTTCGAGCACGTACGTTTATTATTTTCGTCAAATATGCGCTATTATTTACCAATAAAATCACTCGCTTCTATGAATACTATAATCATTATCGTCACCACTATAATCCAATGTAGGCTTTGGTCACGTCCACGAAACGTATCTACTTCCTTCTGTCTGCCACAAACTGCCTCCACTAGGGATTGCTTATCAGGATTCCAGTATTAAAGATCCAGATTTTTGGTATTTAAAAAAGCAGAAACCAAAAGTATTTTAAATAGCGGAAAAAAAATAACAATGACTATACAATAATTATTGACTAATGACTCGATTTATGGTTCGATTTCGTTGTCCTAAGTGACTATCGAGTACATGGCGAGCCGACCAGATAAGTGAGATAGACACAGATCGTGTGGCGCCATTGTACTTGGTAATATTAATAATTAAAACTATTGGGTTATACGATGCAATTTTTTACTGTGCCAATACTCGACAACTCCATAATTCAAATGGATGTACTCGTACATATAAAAAATCGCTAAAAATACACCATTTGGATAACGCTACTGCAGCGCGTCACACTGACTTTACCCTTAGCGATGGGTAGGGGGGCCCGCCAAACATCCTAGCCTGGGGGGCCGCTTCAGGATTTGGGGGCCATGATCGAGTAACACGAGTCGATTTGCGGAACAAAATTGTATTGCATTTACCCAAATGTTATCGAGATTATTTTAAGGTTTATCTTACTTTTACGTATTTATTATTAGATATTAGTAGTCCTAGTTCTTTCCGGGTCTAGGACGATTTGGCACCGGACAACTGGATGCCACGGAATTCGAAAATAAATAGACGTTAGGTACTTATGGGTACTTTAAAAAAAATATTCAATATTATTATTTATATTTCAATGATTATATTATTATGATTTAATAGTTGGTGAGAATGTAAATATGCAGACGTCAACAATGATTTAATCGTGCATATGTTTTAGTTCCAAGCCTTAGACATGGTAATTCTCAATCCGCGATAAAGAATACATTATGTTAAAAGTAAAATGAATTCAAACTACTAAGTAGTAGATAGAAACTGATTAAAATACCTCGTCTACACGTGTCTACGACAGTGCGGCGTCCAATTGTCCGGAGGCCAGTCGTCCCATTTCCTTCTTTCCCGAGGGGCGCAGATTGAAATCTGAAGCTGAGTGTCAATTTTTTTTCAAAAAGATTTTTTCTAGTGGTTATATTATATTTCTCAGAAGTGTTTTCAAATTATGCATAAGTAGTTACTTAGTATTATTAATATGATGTCTGTTGTGAAAATAATAGTGTCTCAAACCCGTCCCCTATGATTGTTTTTATGTTTCCCTCAAGTTTATTCTTAAGATGAAACCAAGTAAATAAATAAATAAACAGCTATCAATTTAGTAAAATCTTGGAAAAAAATATCTCCAAGTTAACAGCTGTTTTCTTTTTATTTACTACGATCCACATAAAACAGTAAGTGATAGAATATTCATACTGTTCGTTAGATTTTATTTTGATACGTAGCTATCTTGTGCCTGTAACAAAATGCTACATTATTAATTATTATGCAAGGAAGGTAACATATTAGGTATGGTCATAAAGTTTCTAACGTGGATGTAAACCAAGCGAACCCGCAATATGCTGATTAATATATTAAACTGACATCTTAAGTAGCATCTCATACTATTATTAAGCTCTCAACTTCGCACACATGGCAAGACGTACTACGTATACATTTTCAAAAATGTACTATCATTTCAACATGTAGATATTATCGGGTTATACCCAGTTTACACGTGTATGGATTTACTGCTGACAGTACGTATTATCACGGCCATAACAAGAAAACGCGCCTGTAAACACGTATTATCATTGCAAGATTGCATGCATGTTTGGCAGTATATGTGTGGATGTTGATGAGGAGATGAGTGAAGTATGAAGACTGCTAGTTCCTAGGGGAGATGGGCCGTTTATTTGCCAGATTGACAGGTACAGTTTACATGAATATAATGATACAAAATAACAGCGAGGTGGGTATTATTGCACGAGGCACTATGCGATTGAGTGACAGTTATACGATTGGGATACAAAGCGGAGTGAGATATTTGTTCAATCTTGATAGCCTATTTATTGAAACCTATCACGACTGAAAAATGCTTATACTGTGTCTCCCGGGTTATTAATGAAGTAATTACTTGCAATTGGTATACTAGACTATCTATATCTCTAGTATCTTATTTTTCGCTGTTCGCGTTTCTTACTGAGCGTTATTTAAAACTGCCGACGGCCTGTGAACAATATATAAACGATAATTAAATAAATAATATCAATTTGAGAACCACTCGTATATCAGGATTTTGCTGAACTGCTTATTCTCACGGGTCTCGTTGGTCACCACATATCAGCGATACTCAACCTGCGGCCCGCGGGCCACATGCGGCCCTTTAAGCTTTTATGTGCGGCCCGAAACACATTTATTATCAGGAATTTCGTATATCTTAAGATTCGTTTCGACTTTGACACACAGATATGGTATAAGAGTGTTGCTATTGCACACGATTAATTTAAAAAACACGCATAATTTTTTAAATCACAAAAATGTTTTGTAAAAAAGGGGGGTTTCATGATTTTTTTCGTCACACCAGTAGTGATGCGGCCCGCGTTACTTTACAAATATATGTATTTGGCCCGAAGAAAAAAAAGGTTGAGTATCATTGCCACATATGTATCAAAAAATTTCAGAAGCCTCTGATTTTCACATGATAGTTGGAACTTGTATGACGTTTGCGCATGCGCAGTATAATGATAGTGGCAAATTTGCCGGGAGAAAACGAACTACACCGTGCAAAGCATTTTTAACGTGTAATTTTTTTCACATACTATCAAATAGCTCCATATAACGACAACAATGCATCTCGTTTACCCTTGAAGAATGAGATTGGCGATACGATCAGAACTAGGGATTCCAATCCCGGGATCCCGAGCTATTTTCGATACCTATGAATCCCAGGATTGTTAAATATAATCCCGAAACTTCGGGATTGATTTTTTTATCAATTTATGGAATATAAAATAAAAACAAAAATATAACAGAAAAAATACTTTTAATAACAAATAACTACATTATAAATAAACTGAGTTTGAATGGAGTTTGATTTATACCCATGTGTAAGTTGCCGATTCATTTTATTGTTTCACATAAATTAATAAAAATGAGAAAGATTGAAAAAAAAACAATGCTTCGCACTATTAATAAAGTATTTCCACCATGATCTCATACGTTTTACGGCAGTTTCATATTTGGCTGACTAATTAGATTTATGAAGCGGAAAGGCCCATAAGTACACCATGATTTGCTTTACTATCAGAAACAGCAATCTCATATTAAATTCACATTATTATTTATATTACAATATTATTTACTCCATTAAACTTATGTATTTCCAAGATTGAACGTATACAATATTAACAATAAATGTCTTAAATAGTATAAATTATACTAGATTTATTTTTGACCCATTTTGATCGTAATCCCGAAATCCCGGGATCAGAATTTTGCCTCGGGATTGGATTCCTTAATCAGAACAAATACGTGTGAACAGTTATTATTGCAATAGTTTGATTTACACACTATTTGTGCCAGTAAATCCATGCAAGTGTACAGACACTATTGGTATAATACTATAGCGTCAGTTTATTAACATTTTTTAACCAGTATCCATTAAACATCATTGCCAGTATCCTACTTTTAAGTTTTTCCACGTAGGTACTAATTATCATAGTTTCATTTGGCTTACCAATCCTTATCATTTATCACCGCTGCCAACCAGCAAGCTTGTTAGTGTAAGCTTTTTTCCGGAGTAAAAATGTTTTTGTTCTTAAATTGTATACCTATAAATAAAGTGGTATGTTTTGTGACTTTTTGTGCTATTTAAATTTCTTATATATAATAGTATGTCCATTGAGTATGTAGATATAATAAAATCTTATTAAGCAACAGTTTTCTTGTAATTTTTGCTTTATAAATTATTTATATAAATAATGACACTTTGCAATCTTAGTTGATTCCATAATCAGTAATAATGAATGAAATATATAATACTTTAATATAGAATGGCGCAATTGCAGCTACAGAATCCATGCCGAAATAATTTCAACCCTAGCTAACATCAACACATAACACCATGTTGATATTATGTGGACGTTGAAATCGCGACTTTTCTCCTTAGGACAACCGCTGTTAGAGACGATCAGATGTTTGTTAATAAATATTCACTGGAAACACTATTGAATGTTTTAAAATGGTTTGTTTTATTATAAAAAATACTAATTATTGTGCATTCCTATAGAGCAGTGTTTCCCAAACTTTCGACATCTGTGTACCCCTTCAATAATTTAATTTTCGTAACACTGAGTACCCCTCGTCAAAAAAAATACATTTACTTTAATAACAATCAAAATATATTTATTTTTCCTTTTTTAGTAAGCAAAATAATAATAAACGAAAAATAAAATTTATTCATAATAAAATATACTTAAATAAAATAAAATAAATAAAAGTTATATTATAAATAACATTCATTATAATCAATGAGAAGGATTAAATTTTTTATGTTGAGACATCATCATAACTTGGTTCCCTGGTTATTAATTTTAATCTGAGATGCGGTTACACATATAAAAACCAGTTCCTTTTTTTTACCTAATGTCTACAAAATGCTGTAAAAGCAACTTCACATAGATATCTATGAAGTTGGAAAAGACAAATTGTAATTCAGGACTTTCTCTGTTAAAACTGGATACACATATTGCATTTGCAGCCAGAATAATGTTAAAGTTCACTCCTTATATTTATTTTTCAAGAATCCGTCTGTAGCTAATTCCAACAATTGCTCTTCTTCCGCATGCGATAAACCTTCTAGCATGGATATTGTATTCATGTCGTATTAATGCTTGTCGCACCAGGCGCAGCCAAAGCCCAGTGCAGCGCGTACCCCCACCAAACTCTTCCCGTACCCCAGGGGGTACGCGTACCACACTTTGGGTAACACTGCTATAGAGTAAGCAATGTGTCCATATCCAATGCGCTATAGTCAACGCATTCGGATGTTGGAATTTTGTTAATAACCAATAGGTACTTACCTAAAACAATTTGGGAAAACGCTATGACAACAAAATACACACAATTAAAATGGTTAAATTATAAGTGATATCTTATTTATAGATGCCGGTTTATCAAGTCGCGGATCCCAGATTCGAATCTTATGACTGACAAATATACACATATTGTGTTTCAATTTGTGTTTGGTGTCAGAGTATGGGCCTAACAGGTTGAGCAAGAGACTAACACCCATAAAAATAAAAATCGATTAATAAAATAGAAACGTCCACTATGTGGAGGCCCATACGATTTTATTAGAATTGTTGTTATTTATTTATTACACATTTATGTTTACACTTACTTCCAAAACATCGAGATTTAATAATCATCGGACAAATTGGCTGTTAGTCTGAAAAATAGTTGCCTATATAAAAATCACGAAAAATTATGTTATTTCAAATGCGTCTCGTAGCGAGAAAAAGGGTTGGGAATTCTAGGCTATTATAGGCTATTTAAGGCTGATCTAGGCCGGTGTAGGATCTAAACCACGAAAGGCTGTATTCTAGGCTAATCTAGTCTATTGTAGGCCGATCTAGGCTGATGCAGGCCATTTTATGCCATTCTCAGCCGTTCTAGGCCATTTAAGACCGATCTAGGCTGATGTAAGATCTAGGCCATTCTAGACCATTATAGACCTTTCTAGACCGATACAGGCCATTCTAGGCTATTCTAGGCAATTTAAGGCTGATCTAAGCCGATGTAAAATCTGGGCCTTTTTAAGCTATTCTAGGTCGATCCAGGCTGATCTAGCCCATTACAGGCATACGAACCTCTTTGGGAACCTATATGGAGTGTTTCAATACCTACATAAGTTTTGAAAACATATTTAATTCCAAAAATGGGCCACACTCCATATAGGTAATAATATAGAGAATGTTTTCATCAACGTATTTTTATTAACGTACAAATTATTAATTATACTTAATTTTATCAATAATATTATATGCCATTAAATTATATGTTTCAATGTATAGTTTGTAAGTAGTTTATAATACCATATTAATTATTATATACCTACTCGTAATATGTATGTACAACAAATTTAAACTTCCGGTGGAATACCGCAAGATCTACATGTGTCAATATACCTAACTAATTCTAAGAAGGCGTATGTATATATATATCAACACTGCCGTCTTCAAAATGGTATTATTTTATACCGCATGCAGTCAATTTTTCATACACGTTCACCTGCCTTTGTAAAATATTCATTAATCTTTGCCATCTGTGAGTGTTATATTCCTGTGGTAACAATCTTTATAGTAGATCATCACTCAGAAAGTTGTTTTCATATGCAAACAGTTACATAAAAAGTATGTTAACATTGTTTGTACTCAACGAAGAAAAACGTTGCTAATCACCTTATTATTTATATGGCATATTTTATTTTGAATTTCGATTAGTGTCGATTAAATAAAATTTTGGCACATGAATTATTGAATGGAATGGAATTAACTATCATAATTATTTTTAAAAGGACACCGAATAAATGAGTTTTGTGTAAAATTAAAATCGCTACGGCTGACATGGTACACAACTTATAAAAAAGGTATCTGGAGAAAGTCATCGAAGAATAAAAACAACACATCGATAGATTATATAAATACGAAAAACACTTTTAATCAGTTTTTATGTCGGGCTTAACCATCGGCTCGTAGCGTCGTGGGTCCCAGGTTCGAATCCTGGGTCGGGCAAATACACATATTGTTTTTCAATTTGTGTTTGAGTCAGGGTATGGACCTAATAGGTTGAGTAAATGGCTGACATCCATTTCTCGTATTAACAAAATCTGGTAATACAAACGTCCAATCTATGGAGGCCCATATGATCTTATTAGGATCGGACATGGTCAAAAAAAATAGCTTCAGAGGAACATGCCTTAAATGAAGAAAGAGAACAATAAAAAAAAAGTTATCTGACTGTAATACGTAATATTGGATATTGGTTCTGTGAATAATATGATGCCGATTGTTATGTTGTAAAAAAATAAGTAATACAGGAGTGAATTATTTTAATTAATAATATTAGGGTTGTGATGCAAGTACCATTGATCCACTCAGTCAAAGAATATTTCTAGGTTATTTCAAGTATGTATATTTTGAGTCTTTTCAAAATTATATATTTACAAACTATTAAATAATAAGGTACATTTGAGATTTCACCCTGTCACTGCAACAAGAAATACACACGTATATCGTAGTATAATAATATAACTCCAGTATTTGTTAGAGGATTTTTATTTCAAGAATAATATATAAAAATGATCATAACTTTTTCCAGTATAAAAGTTATAAATAAATTTATGTTCACGTAGACTGAAAATATATATTTTTAATAGTTTCAAAAGAACTCCATTTTATAGCCCATCTCGCGAATGCACTGAAATTGAATTTCATAAAAATACATAAAATAGCAAGTTATCTGACACATGCAATTTTTCACTTTGCGTAGGACTTTCAAAACATTTTCATACCTTAATCAATTTCTATTTACTGGGATGCAATTTTTATACTAGTGTGCTGCGAAATATCAGCAAGTGTACTGTGAAGGATATAGGAAGCAAATATAAGGTATTAATAATGAAAAAATTTAATTTAACAATATAAATTTTTATTCTTCTTTTTATTTAAAAAATAGTTAAATGCTCTCCTTCGACTACTTGCCCTTTCCTCCACAATGCTACGTCTCCATACTCGTTAGGCGACCTATACCATGGTAATGAATACTCGGTGTCCTTAAAATAAGCAACCTCAGTGTGCACTAGAAGTAGTAATTTAATTTCTTATGGGTCTTGATGAAAAAGTTGAATTGTGTAAGCTGACAAAGTGTTAATAGAATATCTTGAAATGGACGACCAGTTCAAAAAAGGATTGCACGTACAGAATAAACTATCTTCTTTCAACCGACATGATTATGATCCCGCTCGATCTCTCGGTTCCGAAATCGCGAGATCAAAAATGCTGAAATCACTGAGTTTTCAAATCGGTTTTAATATGTTTTTGAAAAAATAAAAAAATATATTTAAATTCATGGTTTAACTCATCTCGACAACGTCCATCTAATCATATATTTAAAGATTTGTGTAACGGTTGTTCTAATTAATTAAAAATATTGAAAGTATCTAATTGTTAAATAACGCAAAAACATAACTGTGTACTTATTAGAAAAATAAATCTTTGAAAACCAATTTTAACAGTGGGACTCGAACTAGCATAATTCACTTTTTTTTTACCATGTCCGATCCTAAGAAGATTATATATGCCTCCACAGAGTGGAGGTATTCACAGATTTTTGTTTTTACAAGAAATGAACAAATTAGCCATTTGCTCAACATATAAGATCCATTATTTTACTCCAAACACATATTGAAAAACAATATATTATGTATTTTCCAGACTCAGGATTCGAACCTGGGACCCACTATATTATAAGCCAACTCGTTAATTTATAGTGTAATTTACCTTAATTGAAGACAACACATATTTCATCCTAATTGGTTGAATTTGAAGTACCTCAGTTAAAACGTAGATTTAATATTGTAGAGATAATAATTTGCATGTATCATAGACAGAGCAATCGCTTAAAATCGTTTTAACTCAGTCATAGTTCAAAAAAGGTCTTTAAATTTAATAATGAATTTTCTCTATTCACAAATATGATACAAATACTAAAAAAAGGGAAACTTTCATATATTATGGGACTCTGCGAAATTCCGGGATTATAAATTTCAATCTCGGGACACAAGACAAAGACAATGGCTCAACACCACGTCCTGCATAATATATTTGATTAGCGTCAACTTTAATATTTCCACAATGACCTGACCTTCTAGAATAAAAATAACCCAATGCATCGTTATAGATTGTTCCAGAGTGCATCCACATTCCACATACCGCACTGCAATAATTCATTTCCATAAACCGGCAGACAGAACCATGTTAACCAGTGTTGTCAATTTACTGTTTTTTTCTTGCCAGATATAGAATCTTTCACTAGTACTCTAAAAATCGCAAACGACATAATATTTTTTAATATCAATGATTTTATTTTGAAAAATGAATTCACAGTTTTCACGTAAATTAAATTACAAGTAGGTTTATATTTTGTCGATTATACCGAAAAAGCTCCTACTGTCGTTGCTGTGATAGATCTGAAAAAAAAACATCAAAAGATTTGTCTCCCAGATCAGTGTTCTCCTACCGGTAGTCCGCGAAAGCTTTTAACATACTATCAACCGACTATATCTCTACACGATTCGGGGATTTCGCACTAGACGAAATGCTGGGAGAATTGTTGAATGCTGCTGATATTCACCAGAAAGTCACATTCAACGTTATATTAAGCCAACATGTAAAAGTGTTAGCTGAAAACTTTAATAAATATTTCTCTGAAAATTAAGATTTACGGATTTATAATTCCATAATTCTTTGGATTAATAATTCCATTTTGGAAGATATTAAATTAAATCATGCGAACTTGATCCTCGTGCGAAACAAAAGCTGATCTCGCTATCTTCTGATGTCACTCTGATGTCCAGACATAAAATGCATTCATTGTCTCAATTTTGAAAATCCCTCGATAACTAATATCCATCTCTGAGTTATAAAGCTATCAGATTATTGGTCATTTTTCGACTTCCTAATTGTGTGAAAAGACTTTTTCATCTATGTCAGTAATAAAAACAACAAAAAAAAATCGAATGGATGTTAATTATTGCAGCGCTTCGTCTCTCAGAAACAATGCTGCAACCATGTTTATCAAATAATATTTAATAAATAAAATTATATCTATAATGGTTATTATTTCTAGCTAATACCGGTCTGCGAAATATTTCTCCTATGTTCGCTGGGCCGCGGGTGTTAAAAGGTTGAAGAACACTGTCTTATATAACAAACTTAACTATGGCATGAGTAATTTAATTTATCTCTTTCTCGAAATTTTTAATTCGTCAATTATTGTCCTTGTAAAATAGTTGCTTCTTTTTTTCCTGGATTATTTGTGCTGACGAGAGTTGGCAACACTGATGTTAATACGTAATGGCCTTATGAGCGCATTTTACAGTAATATTGCCGGAGGCGTGGTGTTGCTGGCAACAGGTGAAGGGGTGGCGAGATTTTGGAGGGTTGGGGGGCCGCTGATCGATGGAGCCGCCTGGCTCGCCTGGCCGCCCCCGCACTCTCCACCGTCGCGCCTTTCCAATCCGCACCTCACCACCCCCTCAAGTTCAATTTCGACAAAATGCGTGCGAATCACATATTACATATTGCTAATGCCCGAGTGGCTGCATTTTTCCAATGCTCACATTTCAATGTCCATTAGACCCTATATCAAAATATATTAATCAAAATCATATATTTTATTCATAAGTTATTCTCTTCTTCGTCATCTTCAATATCCATTTATTACCAGTAGAGACCGGATTATATGCAATTGCATATTTAGCTATTCTCACCGGTTATTGCATATTTTACCTACAATCTAGTGAGAATGCATATTTCCGCTATATTTACAATATTATGTAGTATACGTCGTAGCCGGTCAAAGCTTACCCGCAAAGCTCGAACGCACGTAGCAGCCGCGGGTCTATTGTTTTGGTAGAATAATAATAAATATGAGGCCAAGTATTATTTTAACACTGTCGCGCTCGCCTACTGCAGCACTCTTCCCACTAGGCAATTAAATTACGCATGTTATTATTGACGCGTTCATTGCATCAGTTTAGTTTTTTTTTTATTTATTTGTGAGACGGGTGAACTTTTGCCAGAAACAATAAGTGCTACCATAGCACCCAAATTCAAATACTGCTCGGTTGCCTCAGTAGATGTGGAACAGTTCTTTTCCACTTATAAAAATAATTTGAGTGATCGAAGACACAATCTTACTACCAAACAAACAGTACCTGATTGTTAACGTTTACAAGAGTAACAAAATGTTAAATAACTGTTAATTAATAATTAATAATTATCGTCGATACTTACTAATTGTATACTGATTTTGAAATAAAAAAAAATTAAAATGACTTCTATTATTTAATGTTGCATATTTTGACACTTTTCATGCATATTTTAAACATTCTTCATACATACTTCAAGCTGTTCATGTTGCATATAATCCGGTCTCTAATTATCGGAGTATTGAGCTCTAAGTGAGTCTAAGATACCATCATCAAGCCAGTGTGGGTCTCGGCAGCCATACACTCCCCTACCTCTGCCGCAAGATCCCTCCACTGCCTTGGCTTCAGGGATGCTGTGTATCTTTCTACACAGTTAAAATATTGCAGTCTGGGTCTTCGAATAAAGTAACTAAAACTATTGATTAAATCATATGTTAGTCGTTTTATATAACATATATATTTATAGAAAAATTTACAACTATGCTCTGAAATTTATTCGCCAGATAAGACGTCAACCATAAAACAAGTTTTATATACAATGAACCATCATTACAAAATTCTCAATACTCAAATACTTAATATTACAAGAAAATATATGTGGAAACGTAAATAACTAAAGAGGTGGCGATGGGATGTAGGTGTATCTCACTGCCACGTGCTTTGGCAGAACTTACCTATGTCGTCGATCATGCGGGCTCTAGATCTACCTTTCGGACGCTTTTTACCTGTTTACTTTTTACATTTGTAAGCGATTGTTTCTTCTTTGAACTATGTTTCCTGCCCATCGACCTATTTTCTTTTATAATTTTTATTAAACGCTATTACATCGTATAAATACCCTAGTTTATTCTCTTATCCAATTTTGTAATCATTAGTTATCTCTTACCTATTAACAATACCGACATTATATTATATAGTTGGGGAAAAGTCAGATTATAACTCACAACTTTCCGGGTGGAGTTTTTCCAAGCCCTGCATATCATAGCATAAGGCAAACGCAATTTTTGCGCCTACATCAATGTAGCCGTTGGCGACCGTGTGGTATTCCATGAAGTAGTCGATGTGTTATATATATTTATTTTTAAATACACCAAAACAGCTATCATCTAAGCCTAAGGATTATGCTAATAATGTAGATGTATAAATAAGATAAGCTTAGTTACGGCATTGCTTTGTAAAAACAAAAATAAATACCACTATACAAGGTTTACCGAGGTTGAACAACTGAGAATACAAATAATAAAAAAAATCTTTTCTTGGGTTTAGGTTTAGACTCTATTATTAATCATATACTTTCATCAGTTTCTAATATCAGTTTTTAAAAAATGTACAATATTATTTAATTTTGATCTATTGCGCATTAGTAGGATTAAGGATTACAATCTATAAGAGTGGTATGTATGGCAGCGTTCGCTCCAAATGCTGCTGCGATACTGCGATGTATTTCCAATACACAGGGCTTGGGAAAGGGTATTGATGTATTTACAATACCCAACTCTAGAAATATAATTAACAAAGAAAACCGAGGTTGCTTCTCAGACTTCACAGAGTTTCAGTTACAAGAAATGGTAGGGAAAAAATATTTTGTATGGGTGACGTTAAAATGCGGTCGCCAAAAGCTACATCGATGAAGGCACGAAAATTACATCTACGTTGGTTTCTGATACGTAAAGTTTGGCAAGACGCTTCCGGGTGAAGGTCTCATCTTTTTCGGTACCGACCCAATTTCATTCTTGCAATTAATATAGGTTAATAACCGAACAATATTTCAAATATGTTTCAAATTACATAAAAAATGGCTACCTACATACTCTTCAATTATTTTAATTAAGGTAATGATATGACTTTTTCTTCTTATCGTGGCATCTCCTAACGGAGGTCGAACATTGCCTTATCATTTGCTACCCGTAATAGTTCAGTAGAGCTGCAGTCGTACCAATCATGGTGGTTCGTCTTCAGCTGCGCTTACCGTTGATATTTACTTGAATGACAAGTTAGGGAATGCTGTAATTAAGTCCTTTCATAATGTGTCTAAGTGTTGCACTTACTAATGAGGAAAATTATGTATTATCAACAAATTCTCGTATATTTAGATTTGAAATTTAAAAAAATGATAAAAAATATATGTAACAACCAGCGGCGAAGGATGGAGGTAGGATGTTAATATCCGACATATATCGTCCAATCATAGGTACTAAATTTTGTTAGTCATACGTTATTGTTTTCATTTAAACAAGACTACAAATAATTGCAGATAGTGTTGGTTATTTAATAAATTTCAATTAAACCCTGCGAAATCAAGCCATAATAGATAATAGTCAATTGTCATTAAATCATGTTATATAATTTTAGATATTTTATATACAGAAGAATTTTTTTTTATCTACTATGGCTTGGTTAGGCAGGGCTTAACTAATTAAAAAAAAATAACCAGCACCATCTGAAATAATATTAAGTATGTATTATTAATTCAACGAAAACAAATAATTATGACTGACAAAGTATGCAGTATTTTTGTCTGATCGATAATAGCATCCCTAAACTATTATGGTTTGGTTAGGCAGGGTTTAATTGAATTTTAAAAACTAACCCGCATCATCTGCAAATTGTATTCTTAGTTCAACGAAAATAAATAAGTATGACTGATAAAGTTTAGTGTGCACTATTTATGTCGAATCTTAACAGTCTACCTCCACCCTTTGCCACTGATATATACACAAGCTATATAAAGGCTATCAAAGCGCAGGACTAGTGGTTTATATGCAAGTTTTAATTAGGCAAAATGGATAATTTTATACTAATTATAGATGTAGCTAGCTTACGCATTGTGATTTCAATACTAAAGAATGAATCAATTTTCACCATTATTGCAGTAATTACAAGTTTTAAAATTATCTTGTACAAGTCAAGGTACCTAAATATTAATTTATATTAGTTTACTATGGATTAAGTATATGTCTATACTCTATACTCTATAGCATACCTAAACTATTGTGGTTAGGTTAGGCAGGGTTTAATTGAATTTTAGAGACTAACCTGCACCACATGCAATTTGTATTATTTCTTGAAAGAAAACACACAAGTATGACTGGCAAAGTTTAGTGTGCACTAGTTATGTTATTTGCTACTGGTCACAACATTGCTTCTGTGTTGTTTGGTTTGATGCCATAGTATGGCATGGCCCTCACAACGGGGGGGGGGGGGTTGACAGGGTTCTACCCTGGGGGCCCGGCGTGGCGAATCGACCAGATAAATGATTTAAACACACATCACAAATTCTCTCGAATAGTAAAAAGTACACATTAATTTTACCGCGTACACCATTTGGAAAACGCTACTGTAGAGCGTCACACTGCCTTTATCTTTAGCGATAGGTAGGGGGCCCGTCAAAGTTCCTAGCCTGGGGGCCCGCTTCAGGATGTGGGGGCCATGTAGTATGGTATTATGAAAATATTACCAATTTACTTCATCTGATAACATTGGAAACGGTTTTCATTCGTCTGATGAAGTAAATACACGTGTAGCCATTTGACACGTTTGTGATTCGGTAACAGTAGCATTAATTTCAATAAACAATAATTGTATTTTCAAGATGAATACAATAAAAGTGGCAATATTATGTTACATATTTTTCCCAAAATTTCACAACGCAACAATTTCAAGATGTTTTTCAATCATTTTCCATGTTACAAAATATTATTTGTTGTTTTTGATACAATGTCTTTCTCGTTCATGTAATCAAACAAATATTACCACCGCAGTGTATCTTTATAAGAGGCCCCTTGTCAAATAATTATTTTAAAATTACATCGGGGTAGTTAAAAATCAATTAAGACAACAAAAGTAATTGAAAATAATGCAAAAGTAATTAAGTATCATAACTTTAAAGAAGCTGTGCACAACTGACTGTCTACGATACTCCTGACATTCACAAAAAGTATACCTTACTTATATTTATAAAATACATATAATTATAAACTCACAACATTAAACTACCGGTGAACATACTGATCACGTTGATAAGTTCCTAAAGTCTAGTACTCATTAGCGAGCCGTAACTGTGACAATTGCAGATGCAGTAACTTATATGGACGCCAAATAATTAGTTTGCGAGCCTGATGCCAGCTGCTCGAAGCGCGCTCACAGCGATCCATCGTTTGTCGGTATTTATGGCACGAATCAAAAGGATGCTCGCACTCGGTACTCGAATATAAATATAGATGATTTAGTTTGATGTATTTTTTTTATAAATTACATAAGTATATTACCACGTTTCTTCAATCCATCGATGATCTCCTCAATATGGACAATAGTGCTGATGGCCTGTTTAGATATGCAAAAAAGATATTGCAAACTTGTGAAAAAATCCCCAGTAGCCAAAAATTATCTTCAGACATAGCAATCGACTATCTCATGCTTGATTATCAAAACACCTCGTAGTCATAAGACGCTGCAATCAGCAAGTTTCTCAATCATAACCTAGTTCAACAATGACTAGTATGATTTATTAACCTAGATAAACAGCAATGGCGAAGGGTGAATTTTGGAAAGAGTTAGGCTGTGGAGATTAAAGAAAAACAGCACACTTGTCAGGTATACTCATGGGAAATAAGACGATATTACTACTGATAAATGACACACTAATTTCAACGTCACACTAAATCGATGAAATTGCAATAGCTCACTGACGATGTATAATTCAGCAATGAATATAAATTATATATTTTCCCATACCTACACGTAACATACGCCTAAAAATATATCATCGGTAAACATCATCAACAGTCCAATATGACAAACAACTGTACAAAAAATAATATACTTATATGTTCTATGACTGAATTAAATGATAAATAATAATCACGAGATAAAATTATTAATTATTTTAAAAGATATTCTATCTTTATATGACGTGATTGAACAAATAGATTTTTTTTAAATTATCGCATTATTAATTATTATTTGAATAAAGCGTCAAAGCGACAGTCCTCGACACTATATATATATATATATATAAGCTTTTCCTTATAAGCCTAAAGATTCGTATGAATAAAAGCAGACTGCCCCGATGCCCTTGAGACTCAGTTCATACAATAAGCTCAGCAAATTATTCTCGAGTGAATCGATATTAATTCAATACTCACTCTAGGCGCTGGTTTGTCACCTAATATTTATTTATTCTACATTATTATGACGATAGATGGCTCTCATTTATATATTTTTTTAAATATTTATTATTGTTCTGACGATATATTCAATTGGTTCCCGCCGCACATTTTTTTATCTAAGTATTTAAATACGTTCTATCTCTTTTTATTAGAAAGTAGGCTTCAAATAATCGGCTACTATGGAGCATTCGCCATTGATAAACAGTGACTCTTGTAATGTATTGATTTCATTTATATAAATAGGGAAGGACGATTGAGAAGAACTCACTTCTGACTCGTCACCTGCTCACAGTCACTTCTCACTCGACTACCGTCACTCTGTCATTCGCTCTCGGTATTATCGTTAACAGTAGATTGGTTATCGTCGCAACCGGATAATGGCTTGGTCTGAGCACGACCTCACCGTGATTACTCTACACCGTTAATCTTTACTCCTACTACTGTAACCCTTTGTAACTCTTCATCAAGATAATAAACGCTACATCCATCTCCACTACTGCTGCCTTTATCAACCCACCTCACTTTATCCTCACACCCCTCCCCCCCAAATGAGGAAAAAATGAATTTCATTTAACAATTTTATTAACATGAGTGACCACAAGATGTTTCAATAATTAAAAAAAAAATATGATAAAAATTATACAAACCAAATCAATGAGTACAGCTAACCTGCCATTAGTAATGCCAATTGGGAGGGCAATAATTATTGTGTTCAATTGGATCAATTGGACATGGTTTTGTAAGTTTTTATGATAGTGTCTACTGAGTTCATTCAGTGTGCTTCCACATACCCTGTATTTATTTATTTAAATATTATTTACACTTACTTTCTATATTTTTTTATAATATCATATCTTGATTGCTTAGAATTTGTAATTTAACATGTCAATTTTATTTAAAAAAAAAAAATGAGTTTTTGACTATGTAATTTATATGACGTATCTAAAAAGGTGTTTTATAACTGTTGAGTTGAGTTTTACCTGCAATTTAATTTTCAGTAACAACATCAAAAGAACTTAGCCGTAATACAATTACGCAAGTATCGTTTTGCAGTGACAAGAAAATTTGAATATCATTTCGTCGTTGGAAGAGGCTAATTCGAAATAATTCAAGGATATGACATGGCGATGTTTTATAACACACCAATAAAAAAAATCTGCGTCCTTATTTTGCCAATTTTGTGGTCCTCATCTTTCGCGGTGTTGTGTTTATATTTTTTTTTGTTGAAAACAGTAGGTATTATGGCATTACAGCTTGGTTGGGCGAATTATGGTCACTTTCATCCTTCCTACCTCAAATCCTCAGTATTATCACAAGACCAGGCGACCAGAATTTACGGGTCATCAGTCGACTGTGATTGAATAACATGCAGTTACCACAATACAACGGGCGCGTGTAGGCTCGTTACAGTTAGACCGTCGTTAAACAAGTAATTCCAAGCATACAGACTGATTCAAAAAGTTAAGTGCATACCATGACCGTATCCAGTGCAATCATCGTGGAAACCATAATTAAACCATAATAAACCATACCAAACTCCGTTAATCAAACCACCTTTGTCCATGTTACCGGCACAGGGTGTCTCCTCATTTATCACATCATTCATCAACAGTGTGCCATGCGAGTGCCTACTAGAACGTGAGCGCAAGCACCAGGGACCAGCTTCAGCCAGACCGCAAAACATCATAAAAGTTCAGTGCTTGGCATTCTTCGTGTAAAAAAAGTCCAAGTTCTTGAGCACGGCGTGTAATTGATTGTTCTGGATGTTCATGTACACTTTGATTTACAACATTGATATTTTCAGCAGTACGTTTACGTTTTTGATGGGTTGGGTTTTTAACTTCGTAAAAATTACCATTTGACTCTTTATAGCCCTATATAAATCAATACAATTAATCTACTATAGAAACTTGATATGTTTATAATAAAAAAGTAGATTACTATTTTTGCTCCTAAGAACAATATAATAATAATATATCTCTACAGAATGGAGTATATTATTAAGAAATTGAATCAAAAATACATTGAAAAAAAAACACGTGGCTTTGGCCAGTCGTATGATTCAAACCAGCCACGAAGCTCCAGGAACGGGCACTTCATAGCGTTTAATGTATTTTTTAATATATCCTATATATTGTTATGAAAGCTGAAAGGAAACTGTCTTCCTCATATAACATAAAAAAAACATTCTTAAAGGAGAAAAATTTATTAAAAACTCCATGCTCTTGGCATCGTTTCCATAAAGATGACGTCATTGCAGTGCAGTACGTAATTATGAACCTCACAATAATTTTATAAACTTTTTGTGATAAATTATCAATATTTGTGGATTCATTTTTACTATTTATATAACATCTTAATGGTTTGCTTGAAACTGTTAAATATATATACAGTCTGTCTACACAATGCCTATATTAATTTAAAACAATATATATGTACATACATGTGTTGTTATCTTTACCTTTATTAATGTTTTTTACTCTTGATACTTGGTACTTCGTCTTTTACTTTCCACATACAATTTGGCTATTTTTATCGGCAAATACTAGAAACCACCACAAACTCTCAAAATTCAATGAAGAGTTCACGACTCAACTCGTACTATAAATTAGTATAAATAGGAATGCATCTGTAATTTTTAATGTTATTTGTATTGCATGTCACCTTCTGAACGTCGACATCGACGGTTAAAATGATAAATAACATCATAATGTCCAGAAAAAACAATATTTTGCCACAATATTTTTTTTTATATTTCGTGAATTTTGAGCTTTTATCTTATATACCGAATGGATGATGGGTTTGAGTATACGTAATATGAGGGACGCAGTTTCTATTCTGATACGTCTATCTGAGACGATAGTATACACGAAATGTCATGATGCCAACGAGGGCTGTTCACGACTCCCACACCTCACCTAAATAACGTGGTACTTCAAGGGCATTGCAAGCACACATGGATAATACAAAAGGCTCATTTTCTCTTATAATTCATATCGACTTCGTTAATAGTTGTTTGTTGAAGGGAAAATTTGATTAATTTCGGTGAAAGTACGAGCCAGGGAAGAGAAAGTTAGAATCATAGAGAAGTAGATCGAATAATCTAATGGAGTGGCGGGCTTCCGATGCAGTCTCTCAATGATCTTACTCATCCCCCCCTTCAAAGCAATAAAATATAAACAAAAAAACCATAAATTACATTCATTATATAAAAGTAATTATTATTAAGGATTACAATGATGGTACATAATAATATTAGTAGTTTTTTTATGTGCAAGTAACCATCTGTTTGAATGATTTTATGTCAGGGGGAACTTTGATGATATTTACAGGGATTTTATTAAGCTTTGGGTAATATTTTATACAATATTTTAGTAGTTTAAATTGTTTTGATGCCCCTTATTAAATGTTCTGATGACCCAGTTGTGTTATTTGCCACAAAAAAATTGCCCCTTGTATTATGGTAATGAAATATAAAACAATTATTATCTCCCAGTATTGTAGAATATATTTAATAATCACAACACCATCATCAAATTATGCATGTACCAAAGCTAGCAATGGGTGTCTCATGTGAAAAGCATTTAGAATGTTTTATATGATAATAATCACGTTGATGTAGTAGCAGCCTTGTACCTAGAGAATAATTTTAAGCAACCGTAGATGTGAACAAAATCTCACCCAGGAATGTAGAAGAAGAAAATTACAACAAAGTAAACACAGAACTCGTTTTAAAAACGAGAGTTACAATATGAACCTGTTATAAAATTGTAATACAGCTAAAATGAACGTCTTAATAACTGAAGAAATATTAATATTTTACTGTAAAATATTTCAATAAGTCATAAATAATATAAATATACCTACATTTTCCCTCTTCGTGAAAATATTTTGGGGTGTCATTCATAAAGCCTGTTGTGGAAATGAATAGGACTAGAAGTACTATATCTGTGTCTGAGATTCAGAAATGGGTCAATGTCATTGACATGAAATTGACCTATTTTGATGCATTCACAGTCTCCCCCTGGACTAGTTCAGTATTGAGGTCCTTTGGCCTTTTGGTATTTACGTTGGTATCGTTATTGAATTTATTTGGTCATTATTGACATATTCATCATCATCATTCTATTATATTTTACACGTGCGTTTGTCGCCATTATGTCGCACACTCTAGTGCATAGTTTCTTAACCGGTGGTCCGCGAAGATTTTTGGGTGGGCCGAAAAAAAAATTCTGCAGTTCAAAAATAGTTACCTAGAAACCCAACATTTGAAGTGAGGTTGTATTATATTTCGACAATTGTTTCAAAAATAGTGTAAATATAAATATTTATTATTTTATTCCAATGTTGATGGTCCGCAAATTATTTTTGTGGTCCGCGGATGTAAAAAGGTTAAGAAACATTGCTATAGTGCACGCCAACCAAGCTCTTGGAAAGTTACTAGTATGAGATACTTGAAGCACAGATTTGAAGGGCGCATTACGTTCGATACGCCACGGTATACGCGGATACTTGACGGGTGGTGAAGAGAAAATCAAGTCATGTTTCTAAATCTAAACAAGTTAGAGTACCTATTAGCAAAAAAACTCAATATCCTAATAAAATAGTTTTTATAATGAATAAAAAAATGTTCAAGTAAGTTACAACAAAAAAATCTTGGAGTGATCCGTGACGTCGGTTGGTAATTAAGGTTATTTAATACCTACCTTGATTTAAAATACAATAGCCTATTGCCAATAGTAACGCAATTTAGAAAACGGTTCAGAGAGTATTAATTGTAAGAGCCATTAGTTAAAATTCGTCGCTATTAGATAAGCTTCCTATAGAATAGTGGTCAATGCACGTGAGCGCGAATCCCAAACGACGCAGGTTTGAACCTACTGGGTTTCGTATTTTTTCAAAAAGATTTTTTCTATTGCATATATTATATTTCTCAGAAGTGTTTTCAAATTACGTATGTTCAATAAATAAAAATATAATAAATAAAAAATAATACGTATAATAAATAATAAAGATGGGGATAAAACTTTATATTAAAATGAAAATATGCAGAGATTCCAATTTAAAAAAAAATAATTTAAAATTGGAATTAGCAAGTGCGTATTCTTTCCTTCGACATATTAACATAAAATCCATATAATAATATTGATTTCGGTAATTTATGAAAATGGAAGGTTTTTTTCTGTTTTCCGTAATTCCACCCAATGTGTCCAGACTCTAAAATAAACTTTCACGAAATATGCTGTATTTTTTGTTACATGAATATTACAGTAATATACAATTTTATTTTAATACCACAATTTCCCGGAACTCCATTTAGCTTGGTAAATTGTTATTTGTGGAAATTGTTTTTGCGGCGATGCGTAGCGGTGAGTTTGCCTCTACGGTGGTGCTACGGCTCTACGATACTACGACGCGTAGCCGTGCTCAAGTTTCGTGATTAGAGTCACGTTATCTTACATATTATAATTTTACATTAATCACGTAAAACAAACAACATGGACAACTTTATTGCGCAGTAATACATGATTTATAGTAAAAGCTCTACGATAGTTTTACAAAACAAATGAAAATAGTTTTGCTTTTATTCGCACTCCAAAATAATTACAAAATGAAAAAAATAGTTACAAAAATATATTTTATATTGAAAATATAATAATTTGGTGTTTTAAGATTGTTAACTATTTTTAACAGTGATTAGCAAATTTTTTTTTCACGAAGCCCACGTTAAATACCAACAATATTTTAGATCAGCGATTTCCAAACTGGGAGGCGCGAAAAGTTTAACATAATTAATATAGCCACAGAGTTGCAGTTCGCAAATGCATATTTTACAAAATGGCCGCTAGTTATTTATAAACTACATAAAAACCGTTCTATAAAAGGTTGTTTGCAAACCTGTCTGAAAATATGGAGACTAATTTTATAATACTTCACTTCAACACGCTGAAGCGCGCTGGATATCTTGCGAAAAAATGAAATAAAAGGGTCAAATCATAATGTTGACATTTGAGGCAAATTTGTTTAGGAACGATATTTTGTTGTTAAACTTGGTTGAAATTTAAAAAAAATCAGTGTATAAATCAATGCAAGGACACTGATTTAAAAAGACAAAGTGAATTCATTAAAAATTGGAGCTTTGGAAAAAATAAGTTCGCCATGTTTCCACTTTTAAATTATTTCTGCGCCAGATATATTGAAGCAAACAAAAATCTATTTACTGAGTCCTTAGTTAGTTTGCTAATGCAATTTTCACATTATTTTAGTAATAGTAAAAAAAAATCGCCTGCGGCGTTGCTTTGTGTCAAAACTATTAAATATGTGGTTGTGCGTTGCTAAGAGGCAGCCAACACCCATATAGGATTATAAAGCCGATAATGATGATAATATAATATTAAACTCCATTTTTGAGAAGAAATTTTGATTGATATGATAAATATGTAATCGAAAACAGATTTCACTGCGTCCAAAATAACTTTCGAAAACATGCTAAAAGATAAATATTGGCAGTCAAATTTAGAAGTGATGAATAAGTTCTATTTACTTAGCAAGAATAATAATTTACGCTTAATAAATACTGTTTGTCGACAAACCCACGAATATTGTAATCCAAAGACAGCTTTCTCTTTATCTCGTTTACTGAGAATTTTTCTTTTACTATACTATACAAATTCTATAGCGTAGACGTATTACTATTAAATTACAATATTCTATTATTATTGCTACTACCCGTATATTTGAATTTGGAATTTTAATAATATCAAATAATCTTTCAGTGGTGGATTATCTTCGGAGCCTAGGAGTGATGGTATCCTGAAATTTCCTGGAAAATCTTAAATAAACATTTTTTTTTACAACGTGATAAGTAGAATTTCCAATCCCGGGATTTTGGCATTACTTCGATTCCCGGTCAGGACACACAGTATGTATGTGTTTTTCTCAAAGCCTGGGTGTTTGTGATTGTTCAAAATTACTAACAACCACCCTGTGCGAAAAAGCAAGGATATGGTTATTAATAATTCAAAAAAAAAAAAAAAATTCAAAGAAAGCGGTGGTTTAAATAATAAAGAGAAAACGTATCAGAAATATACCATTCGGTTCACCGCTTTCTCGTGATTACAGGATCGGAAATTATGTCCATAATAATAATTATAATATAATATAAACTTATGTTAGATATTTAGTGCAAAGTACATATTATTTTGTTAATCTATTCGATCTTAAGAAGATCACAAAACAGATTTTGTTTTTGCGAGAAATTGATAATAGTCACTTGTTCAACCTATTAGGTCCATACTCGGGTTCAAACACAAATTGAAAAAACAATATGGTGTTACAATCCGGAATCCATGACTTTATAATTCAACACGTTACCATTCGGTCGTTGTGAGCATGGGGTTTGTTAATCTACATTCATATTATAATGTCGGTACCAAACACAAGAAATCAAATCCAGGGATTGCTAAACATGTTTGGCTGCAGGGCGTGAATTTTAAAATTCTTCAGAGATTAATTCAATTCATTAAAATATAATTGAATTTATAATTATAATTTAGAATCGGCATTAATTAAAGGATTCATTTATTTGATGTTACTGTGTTGTTAAAAGAAAATGCTATCAAGATCATGGCCCCCACAAAGGGGGGCTGGCAGGGCTCTAGCCTGAGGGCCCGGGCTCAGGAAGGGCCCGGCGTGGTGAGTCGACCAGATAAGTGATATAAATACACATCACAAATTCTCTCTAATAGTAAAAAATGTCGACTGCGGCGCTATTGTTCTTCGATATTATTATTATTTAAAATTATGTGATTGTACAATTTAATTTTTAATTGTGTATCGATACTCGACAACCCCATAATTCAAATGGATATATTAAAATATACAAAAAACACTAAATATACTTATTAATTTTATCGCGTACACCATTTGGAAAACGCTACTGTAGAGCGTCACACTGCCATCGTTAGCGATAGGTAGGGCCCGCCAAAAATCCTATCCTGGGGGCCCGCTTCAGGATGTGGGGTCCATGATAAAGATATACAGGTATATTTAAGATTTTTTCGTGAAGCGTTCCCGTTGTATTTGTGCATTAATAATCATGACGTGTTGGTAGATTAAATTAACAATATACACACTAAAGCAATGTTATTCTAACTATTTTATCTCACGGCACACATCACCTAAAAAAATTATCAATTAGTAAAATCGGAGACCATGCATTTCCTCGATTCTTTAAATGAAACTAGACACATATAAGGGGAAAATGCTGTACCTTACTATTTTTTGTCTCAAATTTTATGGAAATTCATTACCTACTTCTGCAACATTTCAATCTTCTAGAAACAGTTGTATTATTTACATTCTTTCCTTTACTTTCCACCCATTTAGAATATGCTGTCCTCTTTCTCGCGTGACTTACCTACTCACATGAGAAGTCACTGCAACTACCAGTATTTCTTTCAGAATTTGAATCCATATCCGTTTTAACCTTTTAAAAGTATTTTTGAAATATATTACTAAATTCAGATAGATGCACTTCCAAAACTATTTTTGTATTCATTATTGTTCAAAAATGGAATCTATTATTGTGCCCATCAATCAGTTCATTTAATTAAGCTTGTTAATTGGGATTATCAATTATTTTACTTGCTGGGGATATGTTGCATCGCACACTTGACAGAATACGCACAAATACAACTGAACGAATGTATACGGGTTTATTTTATACGAGTCAATCATGATACAAACAAACATACAATGTAACATTACTAAAATGTAATAAAATCATTTTTTAATACATATTAATATTTCTGTATTATGGCATTCTTCGATCCCACTATTTGACGGCATATATTTGGAATAATTTTCTTCACTACTTGTAGTAATATTATTTCGCAAGACCGCAACAATATAAAAAAAAAATACCTCACAGTGCTACCAGCTGAAAAAATATTTTTAGATTAATAAATGTTACTATCTCAAATAACGGTACATAAATAAGTGGTCAATTAATTCATGTAAGTCAACAGCAGTTCGCCATTTTTATTTTATTTACTAATAATACAAAGAAAATAATCAATATAGATTAGGTACAATATAAAGACTATTCAGAGTCACTTCAATTGAGTTAACTGTCAATTGTATTATTGGTAAATAAAATATGACAATGTATTGATATAATACTAATGTCTTATTCCATACAATTTAATAGACATCGGGACCGATTTTGTTGAAAATGCTCAATTGTAGCGGCGATTTTTTAAAAGAAGGCTTCCAAACTAATCATGGAATTATTCAATTATGCCAAATTATATTCAAAATATATACGAATTTTTCATAAATTAGTAATACAGATTAAGATTTCAGAGAACCAACATTCAAAAATTTTATTCTAAAATTAGTGACATCTTAAATTAGTAGACAGGTCATGCGTTGCTAAAATACAGCAAATTAAGGTAGAAATTGTAAACATTGTAGACTACACCTATGATGGCAGATTCTGGGACGTGGATTTTTTTTCTAGAGGAGAATCGGTTACCTACGAGAATAAATTAATTAATGCAACTAAATAATGTTTTTATTTAAAAAATAAAAATTCGATTGTTTTTTTTTATATTAGGGAGCCTCAATATTAGTCGGCGCGTCGGGCCTCTACGCCAACGTGCCACTGCTCAATTGAAGCGAATCTGTGCAAAGTTGCGATCGCTATTCTGCCCTGCTAAGTAAAAAAGTGTTTTTGGTTTTAGTGAGATGAGAACCCAAGGTTTAAACTAGTATTTCTCTTATACGATGTAAAATTATTGGATTGTTTTGACATAATCTCTATATTGTTTATATTTTTTACATAATATTTATAAGAGAAAATGTAGTTAAAAACTAGGGTTCTCATTTCACCAAAATTGAAAACAATGTCTTTTTATTTAACAGTGCAGTGTCTGTATGTAATAAATGCTACATAATATTGTGTTTTATTTTATAAATATAAATGTTTCCATAGTTACCAAATAAACTACAATAAAAACGTTTTGGAATCGCTATAAAATGTTGTAAATAAAAATATTCATATTGTTATTCTTATTATAGAAGCTTAATATCTTTTGGTAAAATGCTTTATTTCATAGAAGCATTTAATCTACCAATAAAAAATGAAAGAACAATGTTTTAAATAGGTACTATATTAATTTATCTTTTATTTGACCAAAAAAACAAAGAAAAAGATATAAGACGCGCGATCAACAGTTTTCTTCGACTGAGGTGATTGCGCTTGACACGATTGCGTTAGGTTAGGTCGGGGAAAGCGGGGGCGAGGGGACCTGTTGCTGATCTCTCCGCACCCCCTTAAATTTTCTACGCCCCTAGCACAACAAAACCCAGTTGGAATGCTCCACGTCCGCCCTTCCCCACCCGTACCCTAGGAAAAAGTGAGCTCCCAGAGATCCTAACCAGTCTTGCGTTGATACTGCTGTCAGAAGGCGGCGCGGAAAAAGTGTCCTAGACGTAACGTTCGATTTTTGAAAATTCAAATCGTGTCACTCATAATATAAAATAAGCCACAGACAATATTTTAATGGTGGTGATCAGGCGGGAACGCGAGCGAAACGTGAAAATAATTACGAACAAAACACTCATACAAATCAATTAATTTAATTATAATTAACTTTTCGATTTGGTAGTATTTTTTTGAAATCGGTAGACGCGTTGTCGCCGCCGTATGTGTGTGTCGTCCAGGTGTAAACAAAGACCGCGAAAGGTCAATATTGACATCCAACAGGGCTTCCATATTGACAGGTTTTTGGCTTTTGATTGATGTTTTGTTTACTGAAGTATAAATCTACGGTAAGAAAACCGATTAAATTGTTCAAAAAACTCAAATTTCTATATTTATTCGGTAGGTATAAGATTATTTCATAGCGTAGACTCACATTTTATAATAAAAAAAAATAGGACAATGGTTTTATCTGATTTTTTTAAAATATTATACAGTATCTATTCACCCAGCTCAAAATTCTTTACCGTATAATTTAGTAACTATCAAGATACTAAGTAGCTGTTAATTATATGCGAACAAATAATTATTAATTTAAATAAAATTCATTCTTCTTCGTCCATTTGGCTATCGAGCACTTCTCTCCATGGCTTGGGTACATTACTCTCAGAGTTCATGAATACTTGTAAAATCCATGACATTCTCAATATGGTTCTTCTATCTAGTTATTTCTCAACATTTGCTCATATATCCTGCAGGAAAAATAATAACCTAAAACACATTATGTTTATAAAACGATTATTACCGGTTTCGTCTGCTTAACAGTATATTAGGAACGTGTTTTTTAAATTATTGTTTCTTTGGAACTTTAAAATTATTTCTAAAGAATTAATTGTAGGTAGAAATGTTTCACTACAGTGATATTAGTTTTACTATCTATTGTATTTTCAAACCATGATCCTGGACAATCCTTAAACGTTGTAGATAATCTATTTATATAATTTTGAAGCCTTATTATCTTTTATATTTATTTTAAACATTTGATTACTGCATGGTCAAAGACATAGCTTATAATGAGTATCTTTAGAATTATCTTCAAATGTGTTAATCTTGCCGATTTTTTGAATAATATAATGCCTAATTCTTGTCAAATTTGGGATCACAGAGATTATCAATATAATTTTTTATCGTGAATATTTTACTAAAATTATCTCGTCATAAATTATACTAATGGTTTTATAAATGCGTTTAAAAATTAATAAATGTAAAAAATCTTAACACCACTGCACATTCATGTACCGAAATATGACTATATTCTAAAACATTAGAGCGAGAGGTTTAAAAGAATACTATTTTATGTAACAAAAATACTTTATGCAGTCATTAGATGCTTAAAATAAATATAAAAGATAATAAGGCTTCAAAATTATATAAATAGATTATCTACAACGTTTAAGGAGTGTCCAGGATCATGGTTTGAAAATACAATAAAAACTCAATTTAGACTTACGACGAGCATGTCCCCCCTTAAATTGTTATTTAATCTTGTATATTGTTTTAAATGGTTTTTAGTTACAGTAAAATCAAAACAAAAGAATTTTAAATATTCTGTTGCATTTGTTTTTAGCGATACGCATTTCATTTGTTTAGTATTTACAGCCGAATATAGGTAACTAATTTTCTACGCCTTTATTATATTGTAAATATTTTTTTCACTATACCTAAAATGTTTCATACAAATATGAATATGTGAATATGAATATGAAATTTTCATATAAATATGAAAATGCGATGTCCACAAATGCTCTGGTTGCATTTCCAGCCATAAATTATTATTCTATCCCATGTCAACCTTGAAAAATAGCGGCATAAATAAGATGACGCTCTGTTTACTATATTTAGACATGATATTATATAAAAATGTATATGATTGTTCATTTAAATATTCTTAATAATGATACATATTTCAGTCTATAATAATAACTTACTATTTCACGTGTGTTTCATTAATGCAAAACGTGTGACGTTTGCTGCAAATGAATCTGTAATTCGAAATGAGTCGCAGATAATTTAATAATTCGTGTTAGTAATCTTCTTTCAAACATCACTCACGTATATTTAAGCTCAGTAACTTTAGAATAAGTTTGTCTTCGACGTATTTGCTAATAAATTATTGTGTTTAGAACGAAAGCCAAATATCTATTGATTTCTTTGTAATAAACTTTTAATATCCCAATATTATTAACGAATAGTCCACCTAAAATAATTATTATATGGTGAATACTGTGGATCTCAACAAAATATCCATTTTCTAACTGCTGGATTAATACTACTAACTATATTGATTATTTGACAAATATTTTTATATATTAATAAATTCTGATATTATGTTATTATAAAAAACTTCAAAGAAAATTATACAATTTGAATGGAAAGTTACATACAAAAATATTACATTCACGAGTAAAGTAGATACTATGTATGTACTCCTAAAAATAGCGACTGTACAAAGAAATGAATATTTTTTGAATGAAAAAAATTGCATTACGTTCGTAGCTATTTCATGAAATCTAATACAACCGTTTCCTTTGAAATGATTTTTTTTATTGACGCTCAAACAGTTTTAACTATTTTTTCCGGTCATATGTTGCTAAATGAAAATATTCAAAGAAATTCCTTTGTAAAAATCAATGAAACAACACAAAATCTCTAAGGCAAAAAGGATTGAACCCAGTTTCCTTTTATATAAACGTTTTTTGGAAAAGCATTTGAGGAAATCAATCTTTCAATTTGTTCGCCGGATCCCTTGATAGTAGCCACCGAGAAACAATCAACACGTTCTTGTTTTCAATTTATATGAAAACGTCAAACTAAACTATTTTCTAATCGATAACAATTCGATAAGCATCTCATGTAACAAGTACCTGTTAAATTGTCGTGATTCAATATGATTCCCGTAGCTTAATTGGTAAATCACACTGGCTCGAATACAGCAGATACAGGTTCAAGTCCCATCGGGTGTCGTATTTTTTTCTACATTCTAGTGTGCACGAGATGTTTTCAAATTATGTATATTCAGTATATATAATGTTATATTCTGAAATCTTGTGTCTTATTTGTTGAATAAAATAAATAGTTTAATAAAAATACTTTTTGATTGAGCTTTCTTGATAACTACCAATCAATTGAAAATATTGATATACACAGGACAATATCAATAATATGATCTAGGAAACGTAGTAATTCAAAACATAGGAATACTTATTTGGAATGTGAATCCTTATAGAAATGTAAATTGGGGCCTATAAAAACAATTTAGCATAATACAAAATCAATAGGTACCTACTCTAAAGATATAAAGATAAAGATACCTTTTCAACCACATTCATAATATTATGTTTTCATCTATTTGAATGAATACTATGCTAATAATATTATTGAAGACACAGATGTGATTTATTCTCGTGCGCAGGAATTGGCAGGGTTAATGTGTAAGTATTACGTTTGGTATTTCCAACTGTATTTACATCAAGCTTATTGCATCATATTTTCTAGCACCCTTCCGATTATGTATTCTTTCGTGCCAAAACTGTCAACAAAAACTCACGTAAATGTTTATAAAAAGTATAAATTATCTAAAACAAGGGTCTTGTAACGTTCCAGAGTATCGTTGAAATAAGCTTATCGTGCATTACTCCACGGTATATGCCATAATGAGTCTGGATACATGACGGATGCCCGTGAGGAAACAGCGTGTCTGTGACGCCGTAAATTTACTGATTGCTAAATAATTGTAATTGAAATCATTTTGAAGCATTAAAATATATATTTTAAACTCTGTGGTAACATTGTAGATATCCAAATATGTCAGGGTCATTAATTAAAATGTCAATTTTGATTTAGTTATAGGCACCTGCATACATTTGCGTTATTTCATATATGTTGCAAATATTATCGGTTCACGGGGTTAACCAAAAGCATTTTGATTTGAAAAGGTGCCTAATAATCATCATTTAATAATATTTATACGTTTGACTATGTAGATCCAATCTGATTGAATAAATAACTTAAGATTTTTACACTTTTTTTCTAATTAAAACCACAACGCATAGTAATATTTATTTAATGCTAGGCATGGTCATATTTTCCTCAAACGTTTATTACGAGAAATGGTTGTTAACCATTTGCTAAGCCTATAATTGTCAATACGTGAACAAGCGTTTACATGTTATGGCATCCTCAGTGCATAAATATATCGATACGTTCATGTCGCTCTAGAAAATATACCTATATTCTGAGCAGCCATTTTAAAATTTCCTTTCATAGTCAGAGTTGATAAATTCTTCAGCTTTCTGATACCCATCGATCGGTAAATGACTGAGGTCTGTGGAAGAGCAGTGTAACCTGAAGAAAATGGTCATCGAACCATTTGTTCTGACCGCTAAGCTACGTGTATCCTATTTAATTTTGACAAAATTAACTAACGGTTCTTACAATTCTCATTGAAGCGCTTTATAAATTGTATCAATATTTATATATTTCTCACAGCTTTTTTTTTCAAATTATTTATGTTCAATAAAGAATGTTACATTCTTAAATCTTGTGAATTATTCATTGAAAACAAATAACTTATTGAATTAATTGTAAATAATTGCTCTTGATGTACACTTTGAATAGTTTGTGTTAATGTAATATTTTTATGAGAAATTAACGAAATACTTGCATTTGTCATAGAATTGTTGCATACCAATCATTCTCTCCCATGACACTTTTTATTAAATTACAGTAGTCTTTCAATAAACTCAGTCAAAGCTCACTTGAGAGCGTGGCCTAAGACTTAGACATCTGCTCCTGAGACATTCCCAGGCGTAAAAAAATACTGATGCTTCATACTAAACGTAGGGCCACGTGGTACGCTCGATTAACACCGGATGTGGTGCGGGACGGTTGGTTTGAAGGTGTCTATGTTTGTGTTGATTCACCCCCCACTTCACTGTTCTAATTACTCTACAACTTTTGCATAAAATTTTTTCAATAATCTTTAGCAATTGTTTTTCATTAAAATAATCTAATTAAATATCATTTCATGCTAATTTTTATAAGAACAATATTATTATATTTTGTTTTTAATTATATTTTGTTGACTATTTTGAAAATATTCCCTCGAAGCTACGTAATTTTCAACTCCAATTTAAAAGGCTCAAATTGCTTCCCTGCATAATTACAATTTCGGTGTTCAAACAACGCCCGAAATAATTGTCAGAAAAAAGTATGAAAATCATTTGTTTTGGAGAACTTTTTTTCGGAGCGAATATTTTTATTATTTAATTTTCTTTACCCATTTTTAAGACTAACAAGTCTCATTGTATTTTAGCCAGTTTCTGTATTGAATAATGCTTGTCGTTAACTTTATAATGTTAGCATTATAAAGAAATTTTATATGTATTGTTTAAAAACATTAGGTTTCATTTTAAATGCCATAATAACAACATTATTCATTCAGTTGTCCTCGAGGAGGCTTTTCCGAAATGCGTTACGTCCTAGAATTCTCCGGAGGCCAGCGTAAAAATCACACCCTTTCTAAGAATCAATTCCACTCCTAGCGAATACTATAACTCGTAAATCGCAGACAAATGATTTCCTAAATGATTAAATTGTGGAATAATTCATTACGAAAAAAGACCGCTGTTGACTAACGGTTTATTTTACACAAAGAGATTCGACTAGTATAATAATATTTACTAGTTGCAATTTATTTTTACCTTGTTAGTATTACCCATTATTGTATCTCGACTACAATGGCTGAGCGTCTTAAGCGTCGGTCTATAACGTTGTAGGTCTCAGGTTCGAATTATGGGTCTAGAACATACACATACTATTTTTAAATTTGTTTTTGAGCAAGTGGCTAACATCAATTTCGTCAATACAAACCTCCACCAGCGCATCTATTCTATACACAAGACTGCTTTCGGCCGCTACGGCAGCTATCTAGGGTAGGTTTGTATCGAAGTATTAGCAGTTATTGTAACAATTACAATAAGTTAGTTGTATTGTTCGTTGTATAAAATACATTTTGGACATGTAACCAAATACTTAGTGCTAAACTTGCAACATAATATGGATCCGTAATGCGAAATGTCTTTGAACATGTTCGTCTAAGTATCCCTATGTAAATAATGATGGTTAATTATATTAAAAAAAAACATACATAATTTTAAAAAGTCTCAGATATAATATACCTTAAAATCATTTAAATACGATATACAATCGGAATAAAAAAAAAAATATAAACACAAAATCCGACGGCCAAAAATCAACGAAATTTGTTAAATCAATTCAGAATATTAAAACTACTAGTTATTTCGTCGTAATTAGATTTCTCATGTCCTGATGGGCGTCGTATTTCTTTCAAAATATTTTATAGTGCGTATACAATATAGTATCTATATCTGAGAGGTGTTTTTAAACTATTTATGTTCAATAAAAAAATGTACAAGTTTTATGAATTATTCGTTGGTTGATTGCAAAAACTTAATTAACTTGCAATAGGAAAAAAAATATATTTTCGTGTTTTTAAGATACATCTTGATAATAATGGTTTTTTGGCATGCCTGATTTGCCTGACAAAAACCACGAGGGATGAGAGTTGACAAAATAATAATTTGAAAAAACCACGGACTCCAAATATGGCAATATTCTCAATTTTAACACGACGATATTAATTATAACAATACTCTTTTATGGTATTCATATATTTTACACGATCATTAAATGTTAATTTCAGTTCAGATAAAAATACAAGGTATTTTAATGACATATACGTTTTTTCTACAAAGTCTACAGCTTATCTACGCGGTTTTTATTATACAAAAATGTCAAAAATGCATATTTTGCAGATGTGCGATTTTGCAATGGAAACGACGATATATAGAATGTTACATTCTCAAATCTTGTCTTATTTGTTGAATAAAATAAATAGTTTATCAAATTATTCTCTTTGCTGGAAATAATATTGCTATATTTTTACCTTTAAAAAGTTCTTTATATTAAAAGTTTTAGAATGATTTTGTCTAGAGAAATCTGATATTTAGCATAATAAGAAAACAATAACATACTATTTACAAAATTAAATTTCAATGAGTCCTGTGAAAATGTTATTTTAAAGTACAAATAAAATAATTAATCACAAAATCGGATTTATTTGTGCAAAAGATTGAGTTATAAAAATAAGCCTTGTGGAATCGATACAATGTTATCTTGTTTCGTTTTTAATTAAAACGGAATCTGCGAAGATATCATTTCCAAGGGCGCTACGAGTCGTTTTAAAAATTGCCAAGAGCTGATCAAAAGAAAAAAAAGTCGATACTTTAAAAGGAATTAATTATATTTCCAACGGGACATGAATTATTAATGAAGTAATAAATAGCTTTGACTTCGTTCGTTTGGCTTTTACACAGATTTAAAAAAAATTGAATTCTAATGAAATTTTCATTTTGTAGTTAGTATAACATACAAATATTAACATTAAACCATCAAATTATAATAATATAAGTACCTGTATATTATTTCTCATTCCAAAATAGGTAGAACTATTAATTGTTATGTATCATTATTGAGAATCGTGACAATGGGTTTCCTGAAGATTATTTTCAAGTAATACCCATTTACTAGTGCATTGATTTACTGCTGATAGTACGTATTATCGCGGCCATAATAAGAAAATGCACATGTAAACACGTGTTATCGTACAAGTTGCAAGATAGCATGCATGTATCAAAAAAGCTTCTGAATTTTCACGCAGTAATTGGTATTTGCATGGCGGTAGTACTAGTAGTAAGGCACTAGAATGATAGAGGCGAACCTGCCGGAAGAAATACGAACTACACTGCACAGAATATTTTGACGTCTACCGATTATAAACTTGTCCAAACATGTCCGTACCTGTCTGAATCTGTCAAATAGCATCAATACGATGTTAACATTTCGTCACGCGTATGCCTGAAGAATGAGATTGGAGAGACAGTGTTTACGTGTACACAGTTATTATCGCGATGGTTTAAAATACACATTATTGGTGTAAGTAAATCAATGCACGTGTACAGGCTCTATAAAGTCTTGCATACACAATAATTATCCCAGTTATTAGAAAAAAGTATTTGTACGGAATCAGAATTCAGCCCACAATCATTGTAATCCGGACGGTGTGCTTTGCCCGAATTATAGGTTAGTTTTTTATTTCTTTAATATGTATGTTTCCAAGTTACATATTACAAATTGAGTATATTTAATGAAGAATTATACGTTCTCAAATTCTGTATGTTCATTCATTAGATAAAAAATAGTTTAATCAGATAAATTTTATTCTATCATCTTACTGGACTTAAATTCAAAATGATATACCTACCCTGTAATGGTGTTTCCGATATATTGTTATCTGTATCATACCATTTTTTCAATGAAGCTCTCTCTATAATTATTTTGAAAATACACTAGTATATACCTATTTATTTTATATAATAATGTATATGTAGGTACATATTTTGCTTTCAGACTATTATATTTTGTATGTATTATTCCTTTTGTTCCATTGAATAATTAGAATCACGATAAAAATGTAAAACAATAATTAAAACACCGTAATAGATGGGAGTAAAGTTTTTTTTTCTCAGTTAGTGTCGAATAAATAAGATAAATCACATATATCTATAATTATCCTAATGTACGTCAATATTTAACTATATAATATGAATCTCGGAAAATAAATCGACAGCGCCCATTATTTTGTTTAATCCTTGTGTAAACTGGCTACGTCTCATTGATTTGGGAAGTAATCAGATCGATAGCATCATTAAAAATAAGGTTATTTTTTGTGGTCTCTTAATTGGTAACATCTGGCATCACCTAAATTTTAATTACGTGCATTGTCGTCATAGTAGCAACCTTTTAATTATTTTTGATTCTATCGGTATATGGTAAATTAAAAGACAGTTTAACCGACAGATTATAAGTGGATAAAGTAAATAATATTGTTAGTATCAATAGTCTCTATAGCAGTGGCGAAGAGTGGAGGTAGGCTGTTATGATTAGACCTAAATAGTGCACACTAAACTTTGTCAGTCATCCTTATTTGTTTTCATTGAAATAAGAATATAATTTACAGATGGTGCTGGTTAGTTTTTAAAATTCAATTAAATCTTGCCTAAACCAAACCGTAATAGTTTAGATTTATGTTATGGGCGATTCGACAATATAGTGCACACTGATTCGGTCATACCTTTTTGTTTTCGTTGAATTAAGAATAGGTACATATTACAGATTGTATTGGTTAGTTTTTTTTAATTCTTTAAGCCCTACCTAAACCAAACCATAATCGATAAAAAAATATTATTCTATCTATAAAATATCTAAAATGATGTATGATTTAATGGCATAATTTTTAATGGCATAACCCTTCGTCACTATAGTATAGAATTATAAATTATCTTTCAGGATAATTAATAAAAATCTGATGGTATTGATAATAACGTGAAACATATCAATTTACTATTGAATAAATAATTGTTTTGTGAAGGTGTCTATATATTCACGTCGTTCGACTTATGTATATAGATATAATAATGACGTTCAACCTATGCTACGAGCGGACATTTTGTTTTTAATAAGCTTCTTCCTTTCCTGTCACGGCTTATAGCACAAGATGTCATCGCGAGTCGCAAAGCCTTTTCATTATTTGTCAGCGCACTGAATAAAAGGCTGACTTCATTTCCGTTTCAAGAGACTTCCTCTTTGAAAGGGACGCGACTTCGCGACAATTCTCTTTGTGCACCTACTCTACATAATGTGTCGCAAAAACGGGGTCAAGCAATACCAGTGACGTGGATATGGAGTATATGTAGGTACTTCACAAAACACTCCCCTTTCTGTTCATTACAGAGGTTTCACTGGAGTCTGGAGTACCCTCAAAAACAATTCCATACATTGTATGTGCCTTGAGAGTTAACCACGCGGACTGTTGCACGCGCGGACAGATTTACAATACTGTAATACCACGATGATATTCTATTTCTCTGCGTGTTATTTACTATTACATATATGTATATATTATATGGCAGGATAGCGACCAAATTGCAGTATATTTACATATCTTAGCTCAGTAGTATCAGTTGAGCAATGTATTGAATATTGAGCCAATTACAGAGGCTGCATAGTCAGGAGGATCACTTTTCTCTTGATATCACAGAGCAATAATAATTGTATATTAACTATTAAATTCGTAAAGGGTATTTAGCGATGTATATTTATATCTTTATTTATGTAAACATTTCAAATTCAAAATGCATTCTTATGATATCCACTCATTTTATACAAGATTATGAAAAAGAAAACCAAACTCTGTCACCTGCATACAAACTGTGTCTATATGACAATGTATTTTCTAATCTCAGAAAGTGTATTTTTTTAAGCATATCTTTGTTTATTGATCTCTAGGAAATTTAAAATCTATCAGAACAAATTGGGTGCCCCAAGAATTTTTAAAACGTATATTTTCTATCTACCTTTGATACATTTTCATTAGTTTTTTTCCCGAGCTTACATATGCAAGCTACTTCAAAGAAATTCAAATGCACTACAGCAGCATTAGGTAGATGCAATTATATCGAAGCAATCGTACGTGCCTGCAAGTATGTGATAGTATTATTGATTAAATATTCGAGTGCCATCAGAAAATTTTAAATGTATTTTTATTCAGTTTTTATGCGAATATAGCTGATATAAGAATTGCCATATAGAAAAATTCTTGTGAAGTGAGCAAGCTTAAACCAGACACATATATGTTATTTCACGTATATAAGTTTGCGTAATATTAAAACCAAATATAAAAAGTCCAATATATCAATTTTAGTTTTCATTAGCAAATACATAACAGCAAATCTCATACCACAATTAAATTTGCTCACGTAGGAAGTTGTCACGGGCATCCAGAACTATAATTAATATATCTACGAATTGGAGTGTATTTTATATATATTTAAATAATTCAAGTATCTAGATTCTAGTCTATTAATAGAGTAATGCACTTTTTTGTATGGTCGCCACAAAGGCAAATGATATTGCATTTCAAAAATTTGCGGCGTCGTACTGCCAACGTGAAGATCTCTTCGCTTAGCTTTTGTTACTTATTACAATTTTTGCCTCTACGTGCTCCTCTCTCCCTTGGGTATTTTACCACGTTTTTCTTAGTTCGTATTCTTGTTTTTCCGGTGGTTGTTTATCCAGTACAAATCTTGCAATCGATTTTTAACTAACTTCCCGACTAGCTAGACATTTGAAACTTTTAGAATATATCAGAACACGATGCCAATGCATTCTTTCAATACCTTTAGCCATCTTTAAGTAGAATTTAATTCATTTTTAGTTAATTCTGTTTTCTATGAAAAGTTATTTCGGAAGAAATCCGTAATCCAATCCACTATTATTGGTTGCTTAGCGGGTGGTCCTAGCAAATAAATTATTAATATATACGTGCGTTAGTACGGAAACCAAAATGACATTTCAGTAGTCTATATTTGTTTGTTTGTTGCAAAATAGCAAAAAAATGATTTATTGACAATTGCCTTATTTGTCCTAAATTATTAATACATAGAATTGTCATGTTTATATGATTCAACAGAAAATTTAAAAACGTGGTAATATATAAAAAGTTCTATTTATCTTGTAATTATTTCGCTTAAAGTCATGTAAATTCAGTCAAAGCACATTTGAGTATACAGCAACCTTATTCTTGGGTAACTGCTCCTGAGGCATTCTCACTCATAAAAAAATATGCTTCACACCAAAAGTAGGGTCCCGTGATACGCTCTATTAAGATCGGATATGGTGAGGGAGTCTGTGGTTTGGTGGGGCTATTAACTTTAATGTATACCTATTACATATACTTTTTTTGTAGTAATAATTAATTGTACTTACAATGTAAGTAACTATATTCACAAAAACTAGTTCTTCTCTGTAAAATATCTGTCTTCTTCACTGTATCTAAATGCTTTATTATTATTTCTCGACATGTTCTGATATTCTGAGTGATATTGCTATTTTGCTAAGTAGATATTCTAGGAACAACCTTATTATAATCCTGTACATTGCGCTTGTCTCACGTCTGTTCGTCACGTCGTCAAAATTACATTTTCACAGAACTGAAGCGACAAATATTATTATTGACAGTTTAATATGTAGATCTTTTCAAAACGTAATTATATTAAGGGTAGTAAACTGTGTTAATAAACCCCAAATTTATTAACAGTTTTACACTAGTGCTCTATATACCATATTATATCCGTTAAAGTTTAAATTGAGTTTTCATCCACTATTCGTGTGTGATTTCTCGAGCATTTTCTTTAAAATGAATTTTTAATTTTAGAATTTCAACAACAATTTATAAGAAATGAGAATCTCAAAAGTTTGGAAAAAAATATTCTTGATACACAACAAACAACATTAAATTTCTCATTATTTATTGACAATTTACAATTAATAACCTTTACGTAAATCAATAAACTTGTGACTGTATATACAGCTATCATTTTTTTTGAAAATCCATCGTATTAAATTCTCAAACCGGACCACGCCGTTGTTGTGATTTTTTCCTTTATATGTTTCAAGCCGTGTCCGGAAACTTGTACGTATGCAGTTCGTATCACACTTCACCGTGAAATGTTGTATCGGAAATATATGGCCGTAGATTAAAACCGTCCAACCTCTTTTGTTCGTATAGGACTGACATAAAATTCATGTCTAAATAAAACACGGTTCTTGTCGGTTTACACTTTACAGGAAGCCAGCATCAACCAAATTTATAAAATAGTCAATATACTGGATTATTTGTTAGGTTATGTTAGGTTTTCATTCTTGAATTTATGAATTTTGCCAAAATAAGCTATGAAAATTTAATTAATGTTCATATTGAATCTAATAAAATTAGAGACCGTATAGTATACGGTCATCTCTTTCCGATAAGAAAGCTTACGGCGAACTGTGCCACGGTGAAATGTTTTACGTACAATTTACATGTAACCGTTTCAAGCTATGTTGTGAATCTTTGAACTCGACATGTTTAATCTTCACTTAACGTAATTAAATAAATTAAAAAGAATTTCTGATGAAACTGTAGTCATGCAACTTCACTGAACGATATATTGTAGTCAGTTTCCAAATAGAAAAAATATAATTTATTCATAATTTATCTACATGCGGTTAATTAATATAAATGTTATATTATGTTAAATTAAAACTGATCCAATGAACAAAGCAACAACCTTCATTTATAACCTATAGTGTATTTACTAAGGTTTTAGTTTACATATATATCGATAATTTATTGTTATTTAATTGATTTTCTATTTTCCAAAACTTCCAATATGAGAAAAATGTAATAATCGTTCAAAGTAAATCTAAAATATTATATAATCCACATTCGTATTTACACATTGTAAATATCTCGCTACAACCGAAAGAGGACAGTATATTAGTTATATATTATTATTATGTCTAGATTCTAGATTTAAGAATATCAGTATGAAAACGTAAATAGTAAAAAATATTGATAGCTGTTTGGTGACTGAAATACAAACAATTTTGTTTATTTAATTTAAGTGATATTTTACCACCTTTCTGCTCAAGGATTAAGCATACAATTTATAGTTTTTCTAAAGACTTAAATTGAAATGAATTGAATGAACTAATATCATAATACTATATATTTACATAACCACTGTCAACAGTGACATTTTAAATTTATGCGGGAAACCAATGCTGGTATTGTAAAAGGACGCCATTTTGTGACCATTCCGCGTAATGGTGCGGTGTAGTGCTCCAATAAAGCGGTAGTCAGAGGCCTGATAGAAGAAAATGAGCGGCCTAGGACCTGCAGGATGCTGGGTGGCGCACCGAAGGCTGGAGAGTTGGGCGCGGGCGGCGAGAGAAAGGTCTTGCTCGGCGTCCAGTGGACCGGGCACCAGCTCTACAGACAGCTTGGGAGAGGTATATTATATTTTTACTTATAAATAATGATATGATCGTCGTATAAAATTATACTCAATTTAGAATATATCTCTGAAACATGTATTATAACATTGGTTTTGTGTAAACAAAATGGTCACAAGATTTCTATTATCGTTAAAACAGAAAAAATTAAACAACCACTTCTACACAAGATTAAAACAATTCAATATTAAGACGGTACTTCAGTGAAACGGCAAATAATTTTCAACTATGCAATCGGAGAGCGAAAGTCGAGCTGTGAACACGTCAATTTGTTTTGTGATGGCGACGGGGGAATTAATTCTTGAATCGTGTAAAGATAACTAAAAAAACGTTACCCATTTACTTGAAAAAGAAAACATGTCAATTAATATATTATTATTAGTAGTAATAGAACAATAAACATAACATTAAATGGACGCATGTTTTTATGACAAATTATGTTTTGTTCTGCATGCGTCATTTGCACAATCTTCGCGTAGCATAGTCACAATCGTTTTAGACCGTGCCTCAGCTGAAGTATAGCCTTAATATAATTCAATAAAATATATAATATGTATTAAAATGACAGAAGGGCTAAAACTAAGAAAAATAATCGAAAAACATAAGTAGGTACTTAGATTTTTCAAGCTGTGAAATATTTCGAGTCTTCATAAAAAAACAAAATGTGCACACAATTATTTATTAATATTCTTCTGAATAATTTTTCGTTGACCGGTGATTTTGAATATTTATATATTAAACTACCACTAGTTTTCGACATACGAAAACTGTCCAGTTTTATTTTTGCACGTTAAACAAAGCTCCATTTCTGCGCCTCTACCCGAACTGCACCCGGGCGGCTACCCCTTTTACCCACCCCCTACTATGGCACGGCTAAAACATACAATTACGTACAATCGCGGTCACATAAAAATACTCGTATAATAAAAACCCTGCGCGCTTATTTGTTTTGCTAAATGTACCATAAGCTGCCACGACGTTAATTTTTATACAAGTAGAGTGAATCGGTTATGTAAGTTGTACGTATGCAGTTCATCGTGGGACACTTATTCGTGCGCTGCAGTACGTGAAACATGAGTTCGTATAACATTTTATCAAATGACGAGTTATTCGTTGAACATTTCACCGTGGAACACATTTGTACGTATCTTACAAAACGCGACGATAGTTTGCAAATAGTACTGTTCCAATTAGATTAACCCTAACCTAACCTAGTAAAGACATCTCCACATATTGTAGCATACATACTCCACGGTGAAATGTTCAACGAAGAACTCGTCATTTGATTAAATGTTACACGAACTCATGTTTCACGTACTGCGGCGCACGAATAAGTGTCCTGCGGTGAACTATTTACGTGCAAATTTCCTGATAAGGATTGAATCACTGTACAATGATTTAAATAAAAATTAATTTATCATAACTGAGCTTAAATATTTAATTAATTTACTTGTATTTAAAGAAAATAGTTTCTCGATTCTATGTTTTTAAAATTAACTAACCTATAAATTAATGTTTGGCTTAGTAATAAAACATATCCAAGCACTTATTAGGTGTGATAAGAAAATGCTGGATTTTAAAAACAAAGTCTGTCTACATTTCAATTTGACATTGATTTATGTACCTACAATATGTCATACGAATTTTATATATAAAACATACACTACTACTTATCGGGTAATCAATCTTCAAATTTTGAGAATTCTACCTGACTTACATTACTAATATACTTCATAGTTCGCACCTTAGGCACGTTAGTTCACAAAAAATAATATTTGCACCCCAAAAACAACGTGTATCATGTCCGATTTTGCTGAAAATGAGTTAGAAACAGATTTTGTATCTATTCAAAATATAAACCTGAAATTTTTATCACCATAAAGCGTTCCGCTCACGAGAATACTAAAAAAAACGAGACTGAAACTAAAATTCCAGCCAGTATCTAGCTAATGTATTTTAATGGCGGCTCGCTCACAGCAAGACTGGAATCTCTCAGATTCAAGTCGTTCGCTACTAAGCTGAAGAGACGCGAAATGCTAGTCTCACCGTCTTTCAGTTTCCAGTTTTCCATAAAACAGTGGTGCTAATATCACTGAGATTCGATGAAAAATAATATTTTATTACCAAAATTGGCAGCACTGAACTGAACTGTCAAGACGTCAAAAGTTAAAAATTCTCCTGCCTGTATAATTACAGGCTGCCAGAATATTCCCGTAAAGATATTACGGAAAAGGTTTACCATTCTAAGTTAATTCATTAAGTAGAAAGTAGAAAGACAATGGGTTTGATAGTTTGAGATTATGAGATTATTATTGCAAGTGGGTTTCAGTAGCGCCGTGTGCGAAGCATCAGTCATTGGCCAGTTTATGAGTTCCACCAGCAACCAGTTCATCGGATTTTATTTTTGCCATGAGCGAAAGGCCTAAAGCTATTGCGTTACTTTTTTCAATCGGCCCTCGCATTTTAAATCAAAGTATTTATATTAGGTACTTCAATTACTAACCGGTGCCACATTCTCTTGAAATTTTAGAAAACGCTTCAGAGAGTTTTAAAAACACTAGTTAACTTCGTCGCAATTAGATAAGATACGTATAGCTTATTTTTCAGAGTATATGGGCGCAAAACCCAGAGGACACAGGTTCACACCGTGCTGGGTGTCGTATTTTTTTCAAGATGATTTTTTCTAGTGGTTATATATTTCTCAGGAGTGTTTTTAAATTATGTTTGTTCAATAAAAGAATGTTATATTTGTGGTGATCAACAAGCATTGTCAACAAAATCTGTGACATACGAATCGATCGCGAAAATATTATTTAATTATTTATATATACATTTTTTCACAAGCCGTCAGCGATATCGGCTGGTGCTTACTCAGTGAAAAACGCTGACGGCGTAAAATAAGATTGTTTAGTACATACATTTTAGCATACAAATTTTAAGCGAATTTAATTACCAATTGCAAATAAAAACTGTTACATACCTCAGTACCTAATATTTATTAAGCATGTTAAAATGCATTTCTCACCGAAGCCGTGGGATACTCAGTGTTAGCATTATTCAATCGTGAGGAGTTTAATAAATAGACTGTCACGATTGAATGAATATCTCACTCCGCTTCTATTTTGATCGTGTAAGAGTCACTCAGTATCGCCAAGCCTCGTGTTACATATCTCACTAGTTTTTTATATCTTATACTATTTACATTATTGTACATATTATGTAAACTGTACTTGTCAATCGGAAATAAATCTAACCATCTCCGCCAGCAACTACAAGAGTCTTCATACTTTGCCCTTTACTCATGACATCACTCCTCAATCAGTATCTCCAACATCATCTACCAACACACCCATCACCCCAAACATATGTATACTACAATACTTGTGTAAGAATGGTCGAGGGCCATTGTATAAAAAATACAATAAGATGAACCAGAGACGTATTCAATTGTATTTAATTCTCCTACGCATCTTAGGAGAATAGAATATTATAAGCGTAAAATATAATAATAATAATAATAAAAACAGAAAATATATTAATGGTTTAGTTCCATAAAATACAACTTTAGGACAAAGTTAAGATACATAGCTTCTCATTATATCCTACACGTATCTTAACAGGCCAATTATTACGAGAATCTGTAGCTCATAATTCCCATTAATATTAATTCTCAGAAATATTACCTGGATTCAAGCACATAATATTATTATGTACTTAAAAAAAACATTATCGAGCCAGTGAATTTCGAAACCTTGGCCCACTTAGGAAAAGCGAAACACCATAACACTCTCACCAAGATGAGAAAAGCGTTCTTTGTAGCTAAGGATGTGTTATTCAAAGAATATTTATGATATTCGATGTTTCAAATAAAAAAGAAAACCTATTTATTACAGGTAGGTAGGTACATTTAAAAATAACAGCGCGTCTTACAAGCTATTGTGATATTTTTTACGTATCCTGGAAAAATGGTCTAGCATAAAAATAAAAGTTTTAATTGGAAAACTTGAAAATTTTATATATTCAAATATTACGAAACTGTAAAATTTCAGACAGAAATTATAAATGAAGAAGGATTTATAATAATATGAACTTCAAAATTTATGATAAGCTCGTTGCGAGAGTTAATGATTTTCGCTTGAATCTATTTTGGGGAATAACGCCTATTGTTATGGTCAATTTCGTGGACACGTGTTCTAAGTTTAGTGTGTAAAAGATGAGTGTGTAGCATATTGTCTAGAAATCTTCTCATTCTATAATATATAGCTATGAATAATATATCATGCTACATACTAAAAGTCCAAGTAAAGTTGTGATTATATTGAGATGCACGTTGCGTACTGTCACGGTGACAAAACAGTCTACGGTTTCATCATTTTGCAGAATATTTTGAGCGAACACGATCTCTGTAAACTCAACGATGGAGTAACCTAGTAACGAGTCAATAAATTCAATAATATTTTTAACATAACCCAACCTGCAGACAATGGATAATAGACAACATTCTTATATAAAATACATAGTGCCAATTGATGAAAACAAAAAACACGCGATTTTGACATGAGTCGATAATGTGTAGGTATGTAGAAAATGATAAAAAAAAAGTCATGCAGGTTACGATGCAGTGCGGTACAACGTGAGGTGTTTCATTGTTGTTCAGGTGATTCCGTCAGATTTCAAAAAAGTTCAAAATGTGCCACGGGATTAGTCTGATAACATTTTAAACACCAAGAAAAACGACATTACACACTTTTCCCCATAGTGGCAGCTTACTGTGACGTCACGTGATAGTACGCGATGTGCAGTATATTATAATCACGACTTAAATGACAACAAATTTCGGGAAAGTAATTTCAAATTTATACACTGCGATAACTTTCATTGGGTCATTTAAAAAAATGTTTTTTTTTCAATATGATTTAATAACATATAGCTTAAAGAAATTATGTCCATTCTAACTTTCAGCATAATCTAATAATAAATATATTGCTACGTATATTATATAGCTTTAATTCAGCGCTCGAAATGGAAAAATTTACGAACCGGAGCGCTCGACAGTTTTCTGAAGATTTTTACATAGTAAAGTTCTCAAAGTTTATGTGGTTTTTTTTTCATAAAAATAAGTGAGTTAGATTTTCTATTATATGGCCTATTCAGCTCAGACGGTCAAATTATTTATTCCACGAGACGAAGCGATAATATTACCGATTTCACGAACAGGAACGGCGCTCCAGTGCGTTCCGGTCCATTTCGAGCCCTGGTTTGATTACAATCTGTGTATAGTGACATTAAACAAGTACTTATTAATAATTTTCATGTTCTCACCAACGTCACTCCTAATTTTGTAGTTAAATAGTAAAATATATTTGAACATAAAATTATGACAATACAGCATATACAATTCACGGGGTATTTAGTTATTGTAATCTAACATGTACCTACCTACCTAAAGTGGTAAAATATTACGTTTTTATTTTATGTATATTATACATGTTATGTCAATATTTTATTAATGTGTTATCACTAATAACACAAGCATTGTATAACTATGTTTGATTCTACGAAGCTCATAATATGGGCCCCCTTATAATGAATGTTGTATTAAGAGATTAGAATGTTATCCATTTGCTCAATCTATTAGGTCCATATTCTGGGTCCGAATACACAATATGAATTTTCGAATTTGCCACACCCGTGATTTGAACACGGATCCCATGACATATAAAAGAAGACCCCTTTTCGGATATTAACCTATGCGATAAACTACCATTAAGTGTTAAAATATAACAATATTTACGTTTCCTGGATTGAATCGCTCGATTTATCAGTTTATCAAAAATACGTATCGTTTTAAGGTTATCGTACTTCCTGATGAAGCAACTGCCTCATTTTCAACTTGATACTGACAATAATATAATTATATTACTAGGTGGCAGTACCATCTCATACGTATTCTCCCTGTTTGCCCCTCTTATACGTTTACGTTTATGTCCTGTATTCAATTTCAATTTATTTATTTTTTTAACATATTGTGGACATTACAAATTATAAGTTTAAGACGTTGACAACATGACATTTAGAAACAAAGATATATAAATATAACAGTATTACATAAAAAAGAGATAGATCAGTAGATAAATTAGGTAGGTACAAGGAAGTACACCGGATGAGTTAAGCAGACAGTTACTGTCCGTGTTTGTTACTCAGTGTTTCAGACTCAATTATGTAGAGTCTTTGTAGAGTTTCGTGACTTTGCCGAACACGCCATCGCTGAGCTCGTTCTTTCTCGTTCATAAAGTAGAAAGTTTTTGATTGATTGCGTATGATGCCTAAGGTTACAGTAGGTTACAGCACCCTATCTCTATTATATAATTACCCTTAAATCTCTTGAATAACACATTTATTTATCGATAGGTACTCTAATCATTGTTAGCATCTGCCAAACTATTATGAGAGTATCATTCAACGATTCCTCCGATTTTTCAAAATTAAAATTTGCATTTATGCGTGCAAGGTCAATACGTATTTTTTACAACGATTTTATTAGGTCGTATTCTTGTTTGTCCGGTGGTTGTTTATCCAGTACAAATCTTGCTATCAATTTTTAACTAACTTCCCGACTAGCTAGACATTTGAAACTTTTAGAATATATCAGAACACGATGCCAATGCAGTATTTTAATACTTTTAGCCATCTTTAAGTAGAATTGAATTCATTTTCAGTTAATTCTGTTTTGTATGAAAAGTTATTTCGGAAGAAATCCGTAATCCAATCCACTATTATCGGCAACTAGCACTAAGCACTAGCAACTAAATTATCAATATATACGTGCGTTACTATGGAAATCAATATGAAATGTTTATTTTTGTTTCGTTCTCTCTTATACATTGTCATATATTTTCTCTTATTCGTTACAGATGATAATATATCGAGACAAATATACATAAGGTAATATAAATTCTGAGAGGAAACTTTTGATACATATACTTACAAGTGTCGTATAAGCAAATGAGGTTTATTCGCACCAAGTAAATGGTGAAAATTTTGAAAATATATTCTATCACACATTGTTTATAATTTATATAATCATATCCATTGTATTCTGACAGTAATTCTTAATATAGTATCTACGTGTAGATTATATACGTAATGTGTAGTTGCTACGTTAAGGGAGAAACTGTTACGCAGCGTAAGACATACAATACAGCAATCTTTAGGGCATTGGCGTAAATGTATGGTATTATATAATTAATAAAGTTATACTGATCCATCGTAACATCCAATTTGAACACTGTGTTTACCGGTTCGGATAATTGCCCGCCCCACACTGTGCGCGGCAGCACCGAAACAAGACCTTTAGAGGCCCTTTACACTTAAAACGAAACTTACAGTAAGACGTAAAATTATGTTTATTATAACGTTTTTATTAGCTCGTATTCGTGTTTGTCCGGTGATTATTTGTCCAGTACAAATCTTGCAATCGATTTTTAACTAACTACCAGCTAGGCTAGCCGACTAGTTAGACATTTGAAACTTTTAGAATATATCAGAACACGATGCCAATGCATTCTTTTAATACTTTTAGCCATCTTTAAGCAGAATTGAATTCATTTTCAGTTAATTCTGTTTTATATGGAAAGTTATATCAGAAAAATCCGTAAAAAGTAAAAAACTATTATTGGTTGCTAAGGGGATGGCCTCGCAACTAAATTATTAATATGTACGTGCGTTACTGTGGAAATCAAAATGACATTTCAGTATTCTATATTTGTTTGTTTTTTTTTATTTACTTCATATCAAGTACATGTTTGAGCATATTGAGCATATTAATTCAACAGAAAATTTAAAAACGTTGTATATAAATAGTTCTTTTTATATTGCAATTATTTTTGTAGATTTTCACTTTATTCATAATTGAAAAGTTTTCGCGCACATTTTTCTAATTATATTCTATACTTAAGTATATATATCCTACATTTAAGTCTTTATACAGATTTTTAAAGCAAATCATATATAACACATAATATGAATCAATACTTATGTCGCCTGTACGCGTGCATGGATTTACTTGCACTGATAGTGTATTTTAAAATATCGCGATAATAACTGTTTACATGTAAAAGTGTTGACTGTCTGTTTTAATCTCATTCTTCAAGCGTAAGCGAGTTGCGATGTTGTCGTCGTATCGGTGCTATTTGACAAATTTAGATAATTTCAGACAGATTCGAACAAGTAAGTAGATAAGAAGACAATCGGTAGACGTCAAAATATTCTGTGTAGTGTAAAATTCATATCCTTATTCTATGGAACTTGGAACATGCAAAAATTTTATCTAAAATTCAATATAAAAATAAATTCTATCGTATGCATTTAATTTGCTTTTGGTCATACGAAATATATATCTAGCATTCAAATATACGTAATTCTAGTGCACCTCCCTCATTAAAACCTTCTTTCTGATATATTTACGAGTTTGAGTTGTCTTATAATTAATATTTCTGATAATATATCATCAATAGCTGCTTTATATATTTCAAATTCATTCCATGTAGAGCATTTATTGATCAGATTCATATAAACGATGAAAAAATTTCAAAATCTCTTTCCAACAATTCAAAATAAAAACGAATTCAGTCTTTTGAATCCAATTTATTTCTCTTTTCATATCACCGTTTTCTGACGGCTATATATTCAAATTATTCTAATATCCTAACTTTTCGTGGGAACCTGATTCAGTTGCACCAATTGTATCATAATATGGTTCATAGAAAATCCGGTAATGGGTCGCCTCTTCCCTTGCTCCAAGCACGTGCTTATTTTGCTCAATGGTTAATCCAGCCCTGATGCAGGAGTTGATTATTATTCGCCAACAGAGTCGGACCTTTTATGTAGACGATTAATACTTAACCGTTGTTTTGTATAAATAAGCTTACTTCCCACGCCATTGTCAGCGACACAACCGTCTCTTCGTTGACAATGGCATTATGAGCGACATGAATACATTGAATTCATAATAGACGAGCTTTAAAAGATTTTCTTAAAGTTTTCATCAGCATCTTAAAAGCTAACGAGAATGATTTTTGCAACATGAATATCATAACTTGAAGTCAACTTGTTGCAGAATTAAACATTACATTTAACCTTCTGGGAAAGAAAGAAAAACATAACTAAAAAGCTAAATGTTCGATTCTAATGAGTTTAGGGATTTGAATACCGAATGATTATATCAATACCGGCATTTCGGTATTTCTTATTTAATACAGCTATTAAAATCTATTGAAAACATTATTTTATAGAAACCCAAAGAACCTACCTACATTTATTATGTTGACATTTATAAATATGTGTAGATCATAATATTGTAGAACTGCTAATTTTTACAAATACTATAAGTCCAAGTACAGGAAAATCTCTCTCAAATTTAACGTTTGTTGGATGTACTATCAACGTTGGATAAATAGTTATAGAAAAAAATGGAAATAATTGCCACGAATGTTTTCTTTTTCGAAATATGTTAAATTCATCGCGATATTTGAAGATTAGTATCATTAAAAATACTAGAATATTAATTTTTATTTTAGCAATTTGAAAAATAAAATTAGTTTCAAATAAAAAAATAAAATGTGCATGGAAATACATTGGAACGATGATTTTTTTTCAAAAATAGTGTTGTCTCCTTCTAATAAAATTATTAGACAACATTTGAATGATAAAAATATTCATAAAATACGATGAACTTGTACTAATAACAGTCGGAGTTTAGAAAACACACATTTTAGCGTCAGAATCTCCTCTCAAATTCCCTTCTATTAAACGAACTAGGTGAAAGCCTCATCCAAGGATGTACGAAAGAACATCTAAAATCGTGTTAATTATTAGGAAAATTATTCTGGCATCCAACATTTAGAAACGTACCTCATCTAAAATAATAGAAAATATTTCCTAAATGTAATATATAATAATTACAAGATAAAAAGAACTTTTTATGTACAACGTTTTTAAATTTTCTGTTGAATCATATAAACTTGACTTGACTAGCTCAAACGATCAAAAAAAAAATTATACTTGATAGAAATACTGAATAAACATAGAATACTGAAATGTCATTTTGACATTTTATATTGATTTCCAAAGTAACGCACGTATATATTAATAATTTAGTTGCTAAGACCCCAGACCCCTAGCAACCAATAATAGTGTTTTACTTTTCACGGATTTCTTTAGAAATAACTCTTCATACAAAACAGAATTAACTGAAAATGATTTCAATTCTACTTAAAGATGGCTAAAAGTATTAAAAGAATGCATTTACATCGTGTTCTGATATATTATAAAAGTTTCAAATGTCTAGCTAGTCAGAAAGTTATACATACAAGATAAACAACCACCCGACAAACAAGAATACGACCTAATAAAAACGTTGTAAATAAAAAATGGTACGTAGTCTCGTCTTTTTTTACCACTGCCATGGAAAATGTTTTGCGTATGTAAAAGTATTATTTCCACAATTAATAATTTATGAAATCATCAAATGGCCATAATGAATATTCCAATAAATTCTACATTATTTTAAAGAACCACAACAATATATTATAATATTCAGATAATAATATAATAATTAATCATTTCTTTCAGTGCGTAATGCGAATGACAACGCTATTTCCATATGTTTTATTAATCTGTCATCGACTAGAAAATATTGTTTTAAAAACTGCGCAAAAGCCTTTCAGAATTAAAAATTGGAAAATTTAAAACTATATATTATATATTATGTTGTACTCTGTTTTAGTTTGTCATAATATTTTTTACACGAAGTTTCAAAAAGTTAACGCGATAATAAGTATACTCGTCGTAATAGCGTCTAATCCGGATGGGGGATGTCTCGTCTGTATATACAGATATGCTACCATATCCAGTCTTCAAGTCTGGAAAGATATATCTTGGAAGCTAAACTAATATGTAATATTAAACAAAATATAGTTAAATTCATACCCAATTTTCTGAGTAATATCCAAATTACTTTCAGTTACCTACCAGATTTTTCATTTTCATAAATAAAATAATACTTACTTTGGATGAAAATTTTCCCGAGACCAACTGTGCATGTAACGAAAAGGTTATTGAAGTGAATCATCCTACCTGGTACCTACCTTCTTTTTTTTAGCGTGTAATCAAATAAACCGTCTTTCTCCGTTGACTTTTATATACTCGTCTCTAATATTATTTTTTCTCTTTCCACGAAAACAAAATATATACGTGAACACAAGTTCCTCTAAGAAAACTAACATATTACTAAATGTGAGGTAACTAAAGATCAAAGGATTATAGTTAAATAAAAACCTAGACTGATGTAATTCTGCCCTTTACGGTTTCTGGAAAAAAGTTACATTAATCAAAATGTTATAAAATAAAGCAAACTTGGCTAACAGTTCTATTCGTATATGAGTATAACATTATATACTTAAATAAATAGTATTATAAACTGTTCAAAAGAAAAATTATAATTATCACAACGATACAAATAGTTATACAAAATTATAATTCAATTTGGATATTGACATATTTTATTGTAAGATTTGTAAGAGTTAACATCTTTAACTAATACATACAATAACAATATCATATTAAATTAAATAAAGATTTTAATACAGTTTAAACGAAAACCAATGAATATGCCAGTATTTTGCAACGTCTAAAGCAGCACACTTGAACATCTACCAAATTCCCATGGTACGAGTATACAAATCAACCAAGTGTCAACATAATGATGCATAACAAGTGGAAGATAATAATATATTACCAGTTTATAGTGCTACCAGTTGTCAAGATTCTTGGATATGACTTAGTTCTGCAACATAAATTATTTTGATTAACCACAACCAGACACAACATTACTTCTTTATAATACCTTTCCATCAAACTATCACAAATTAAGTTTAATATCGTTTAATACTTTCTATAATATATTATCTACTCGATATGCTAGTACTCCATTGTAAGCATCCTTCAAACTGCTTCAAACTATTATGACATTATGACAGTCGCCTATTGTTTTGTTTTATTTTACGACACGGCAAAAATAAATGATTCGTTTGTTTGCATGTCAATTTCATTTTTAAATTTAGAATTTGTGTCTATGTTTACCTTACATATTTTAAAACATTTTCTTCCTGTGTCGCTTTCTCCTACACATTTATATAATATGTTTTCTCTCATGCGTTACAGGTAAATACAGATAAATATGTAAGGTAATTAATTAGACATCCCCCATATTTGAGGTCGATTATCCCGAAAAGTATATGAATATCACCCATGCTGTTAAGTCGTCTATTTTGAAATCGGCTATAAAAATTATTTGGTTTAAAAACTGGCGACTTCAAATTTAGAGCACATAGCATATTAAAGCACATAGCATATTATAGCACATAGCATATTATAATGTAGATATAATCACAGAGTGATTATATCTACATTATAATATAAGTAAAACTTTAATATTATAATACTCGTAAATATAATACATACATGTTATAATAAATTGTACGAAATATTTTCTCTATAAGGTCATACTGATCACTATAATACCAAAATAAGTCAAATGTGCCTACAGGCATTTAGTAGGTACATCAACATACTATGTATTTTGTATTATATTTGTGAATACTAGGCATTAATATGATGTTTGAGACTTTCACGGTTGTTTTCTATTGTAATAGATTTTTGGGCTTTCTAGGCATTCATCCCTACGGCCATTACCAAATATTGTGACAATAACAAAATATTCAATTCTCTTCAAAGTTTTTTTTATTTCCAAAACAACGTTAAACTTTTTTATGAGAAAAGATAAAATTCTGAACTAATAATAACATACAAGACTTTCCCATGACAATATCAACACTGCAATGGAAAACTACCTATTTTATTTTATTTCATATATATTATATAGAATACAAGTTAGGTTTAACTTTATTCTGTATTTTCCTATAACCCTATTTGTATATTTAAATCAGTGACTCTATAATTATTAATAAACTATAAGAATAATATTAAAGTATATAAAACTCTTGCACAGACTGTGACATGAAACTGTTATTGCATTTGAATTATATTATTGTCCTGGGAAAACTAGTTGTAAATAAATTAGTACAGCGACATATTATACTCCTTCCTGTCTATCTGTCATAGCTAGCGATTCCAATCCCGGGATCTCGAACTATTTTCAATACCTATGAATGCCGGGATTATAAATTTGATTTTTTATCAATTTTTATGGAAAATTAAATAAAAATAAAATATAACAGAAAAAAATACTTTAAATTAAATAAATAAAAAAAAAAGAAAATTATTATAATATTTTCAACCAGTGTGTTAGTATAAAGCCATAAAATATGAAATGTAATATGATGATTTATGACACAATAACTCTTGCCGAAAAAAATCAAACACTGATGTTATTAATCTAAATGTATTTGTCATCCATCACACTCATCATCATCAACAAAAGTTACACTAATTGTCTATTCAAATAATGTTCAAATAATGTAATAATAACAATAACAGCTAATTTCAACACTCGATTCTATGTTTAGTTTGTTTCTTCGGTCTTTGTGTATTAATGCTCGATAATAGTTATGCCAATTATTTTTAATTGACGTATTTATTACGATATAGGAATAAAAACATTTTGAAGAAACGTACCATAATGTTTTAATGAATGTAAAATGCATAAAATCTGAACTCTATCATAACATCCGGGAATAAAAACGTTGTTTATTATCTCTCCTTTTAAAATAATAACAATTGAAATTTGAAAATATGCCTCGGTACCTATCAAGATCCAGATCAAATGACGAAACACTTGATGCTTTGGTATTACTTCGGGCATATTCAGAATAATGTGTTAATGACTTAAATCCTTATTTTTATATTGTATTTATTGTCAACACAATACAACATTTTTTTTATTTTAATTGAACCTGTATTTGTATTTGTTATCTTTTCATAAATAAATAAAACCATTTTACTTTCACATTACTATTTATATTACAATATTATTTACTCCATTAAACCTATGTATTTCCAAAATTGAACGTACACAATATTAACATAAATGTCTTAAAGAGTATAAATAATTATACAAGATTTATTTTTGACCGATTTTATCAACGTTATTTGTATATATAAAAATTAAATATTAACTTTAAAAAAATGTCAATCCCGGGACCAGTCTCGGGATCGTCAAATTGTAATCCCGAAGTCCCAGGATCAAGATTTTGGCTCGAGATTGGATTCCCTAGTCACAACCAATGCAAATAAATGTGTGTATCCATTAGAGCATGAAAGCAAACCCCGAAAAACAATATTTTTTTACCGCCGAAACGGAAACTCTTGTTAAATATTTTTGCACCCATGGATTTATTTGTGCATTTCATATTCTCTATTTTTCTCGATTTTCATCGACTCTTTGATTCACAACACAACATCGATATTTTCAGCAGTACGTTTACATTTTTGACGGGTTGAATTTGTAACATCACAAACATTACAATTTGACTCGAATTTTTCAATTAAATTACGAATAGTAATCTCTGTAGGTCGACTATTTTGACTATAAATTTCTAGTAATGTCCGAAACGTAGCTCGAATAGATTCATTTTTTTATAATACCCTGTATAATATACGTTGTACAACTGTCTATCTTTCCATGATAATTTTCCAAACAATACTGAACGCAAATGTTAATTTTGGTGGGAATCAGAAAAAAATGGCTGCCATGATGTTTTAAAAATATATACTAATTTGGTAACATGTATTAAATTTATCGTCGACGTAATATGGTCGTACAAGCAACCTAATTACTAACTTACTTTGCGAAGTCTCGTTCAACCCGCGGGTCTTTTTTTCCCTAAAAATTAATCGAGCATCTTTTGTATTATTATAAAGGTATATATTTTTACCGCTTTAAAAATGGCGCATGTATATCGCTAGACACCAGCAACCCCAATGAATACATTCTCGGGTGTAGTTAGTTTACCACTTCGCAAATGTAATTAGCGCACACAGCACTTCGTCTTTTATAATAATAATTATACAACAGTGGGAGAGTGACTCTTTTCCAATTAGTTGCGCGAATTACAGCGACCCGTGTTTCCACTCACCCCGTGTCACAACGTTGCCAACTGAAGGAGACCGCATTTCAGTTTGACAGACTAACCAAACTCATGCCAGTTATTGGAACTGTATAATTGCCTCGGAAGTGTATCTGTAACAATGTAAATAATTAATTTACAACCCGCTCGAACGATGAGATTATAAATGCATTATCGGAATTTATTTATGATATATCTTATTGACAGTAGTGACGAAGACTTCCCGATAAAGCGAACATTTAGCGCTTAAATAAGAAAAAATACCGATAGCGAAAATATAATAGCAAAATATAGGGTTATCTAAGCAGTATTCTTATTCTTATTATGCCATCCTCTAGCGGAGGTCAGCCACCGTCAAGGGGATCTTATCTTTGTCGTCCGCCACCCGGAACAGTTCAGTGGAGCTGCACTCGTACCAATAACGGAGGTTCTTAAGCCACGAAATGCGGCGCCGTCCTCTGCTACGCTTCCCATTGATCTTTCCTTGAATGACAAGTTGGGGAATGCTGTATTTTTGTCCTCTCATAATGTAGCCGAGGTACTGTAGTTTCCTGGTTTTTATACTACGTAGAACTTCTCGGTCCTTCCCCATTCGATTTAGAGCTTCAACATTTGTCAGCCGGTCAGTCCAAGGAATTTTGAGGAAGCGTCTATACAGTCACATCTGGAAAGCTTCAGGTCTCCGTGAAATCTCTTGGTTTAGCGTCCATACTTCCATATCATATAAAAGAATTTAGAGAACGTACAATACGCAGTCTCAGACCTAGGTTAAGATCTCGGTTGCTAAGGAGGCGTCTCATTTTGAGAAAGGCGCTCCTTGCGATATCAATTCTAGTTTTTATTTCCTGAGACTGGTCTACTGATGACTAATCGATAAATAAGAGATTTTTAAAACGTCATTGCAGCCATTGACATTTGTTTTCAGTATTGTATGACAAATCATCATGGAAAAGAATGATACTCGTACACAGTTGTAAAGCATATACAAATCGTTAAAATCTAATACAACAACAATGAATCTATTTGATACTAAGTTTCGGGCATTGTGTGAAATTTATGGTCAAAATAATCTATCTACAGAACTTACTATTCGTAATTGAAAAATTTCGAGTTACGTTGTAATTTTTGTGATGTTAAGAATCCAACCCGTAATGTAAACTTACTGCTGAAAATATCGATGTGTCAATCAAAATGTGGATGAAAATCTAGAAAAATTAATTACACGTCAAAAACTTGGACGTTTGTATTGGAATATTCTTCATAAAGATTTACACTTGAAAGCGTATACAATACAGTTAATGCAACAACTTAAACCGAATGACCATTTCGCACCGTGAGTGTAAAACCAACGCATCTGCAAATTTTTCAATTTCGAGATTGAATGCAAAACAACTGCAAAAGTCGTGAACCTGATAATGTAAAAGTGAAGTAACTAAAAGAACATGCAATATAATGTAGATATAAACCAAATATTATGGTTTTTTTTTAGAAACTCTATTTCTCCTAACAAAACGAAGACTTCAAACCCTAATATATCCAAAATATGTCTTTTGCAGATGCCTTGGTTTTACACTCACGGTGCGATTTGGTGCGTTGATATTTTGCTAATTGGGCTTTAGAACAACTTGAAACAGACCTATTATTTCATGAAAAATCATCTTCAGCGATGAAACTCATTCGTGTTTAAATGGTTTAGTAAATAAGCATAATTGCCGCATTTGGAGTAATTAAAACCCACTTTGGTGTGGTTTTTGGTTTGGAGGTGTAATTGGACCATATTTTTTTGAAAACAAAAATGGCAATGCGGTTACTGTCAATGGAGAACGCTACAAATTATTGCAACCTGTCGCATCCGCAAATGGTTGTCGAATGCGCTTGACAAAACGGTCATAATTTTTAGGATCGCTAGTGTCCGTTACATGTCACGTCAGATTAAAGCAAACATTGGATGCTTGAGATGGTTGCACCAATTCATGAGTGTCACGGGTCTTCCACTGACAAAGGTTTTGCATGTCATAGAATACCGAAAGAAGAGGGACTTACTCATTGAGAGGGCTATTCGACAAGCAACTTATCCAGGTCACGATCCTCAGTCATGACGAGGAAAAAGAAGTAATATTCCATTCACCTATAATATTTTTTCGTTTCTGGGCATATATTCTATACACGTGGCTGCTATTGGCAGCTATCGAGTGTAGTTTATCATATTTATTAATAAGCGGTTAATTGTTACAATAAGTTAACGTCAGAACTGTTAAAAAGTGCTTTATTTTAACATCACCCCTCTTAGCTGGGTTAATTTTTAGGGCGAGATAGACAGTTTTGTCAGTTTAGACGGCTAACTTTTTGTAACAATTATAATACCTCAATACATAAATATAATAAACTACCCCCGATAACCGCCGATAGCAGCATTGTGTATATAATAGATGCGCTGTGAGGAGGGTCCGAACCTTGTGTGCGCGCCTGAATACCCTACTCCCGTTTTTATTAACCATTTTTTTACGTATTAGTTTCATATATATTTGAATAGAAACATTGACTAAATAATAAATTCTTTTCAATATATCATTTACGTTAGTAGAAAGAATAAATCACAGTTCTTTTATGGCCACAAAAGAATAATTATTATTCGTTCAAGTATTTCAACATTTACTCTATCGTTGCAGGAAAATTCAATTCAGCCCGAGGAAAAGGGTCTGAGATAATCAAAAAAGACAAATACTATATTATTTAATGTTTGGTTTGCCCGAGCGACATTTATTTTGAAATACGCCTTCGTGATGTCTTACGTCTTTTTCATTTTGACATTATGGTTTACAGCGTGTATTTCTTGGGTATGTATTTTATGAAAAGTAGGAATATATTATCAGAAAATGTATTTACAGAGAACGATACATAGGTCATGATGCCAAGTGTTGCTAATAAAAATAATATAATCTGTATAATAAATATTTATACAAGTCAGACGGTATTTGACGTTCACTATTGATAGTAAATGAAGGCCTTTAACGATAATATGTTATTGGCTATTTGTTCAACATGGTAATCCTCTAGATCCGTGTTTCCCAACCTTATTTGTGCCATGCCCCACTTCAACGCTTCAAAAATCCCCATCCCCCCTATCAAAATTTCATAGTTAACTAACAAATTTTAGGAAGAAAATTAGTGCGATGCAAAGAGTTTTTATGTGAGATACTATTTTGGCCAATTTTAATCTTAAATCTCCACAGTTTGTGATATCAAAACGATTTCATTTTTTCAGTAACAAAATTTTAATCATTTACAGCGCTTGAAGCGCCGCATTCAACAAAATAATATTATGATGGGAATGGCAACAGTATTTTTTTCGAAGTCATGGTTACAATATCAAAAAAATATTTTCGAAAATGCGTTTTTAACAACAACAAAAAATGTACCAAATAAAAATGATTTGCACATTGCCCCCGAAAACATTCAAATTGCCCCCGGTGGGGCGTACGCCCCACGTTGGGAAACACTGCTCTACATACAAACACACGCATTGTATGCTCCATTGAATTTCCAAGGCACTGATCAAGAAGTAAGTATGATTATCTTTACTCTACAGATAATATCAAAAAGATAAATAATTTTACCCATTGAATTTTATAAGTATAAATTTAGCAGTCTCGTAGTAGAAGTAGAGGGATGAGACTGCTTAGGGAGGTGACCAGGAGTTGATATAAAAGTCGTTATTGGTTGTTGCTCCCATGAATGGAGGATCGAGAGTACAAGAGTTATGTTACTGGTCCGAGGTCCGAGGCTCGGTGAATAAGATGTTGTGATCTAACTGACACGAAGATTATGATCAGATTAAGATTAACACTAAGAATAAGATTAACTAATCAACTAAGTCTCGCTATTTATACACATGAATATTCGGTAAATTATATAGGATAGTCATCGTTGATATAGTTTGTAATTGGGAAATCTATTGGCCTCAGCATTATTGCAACTTCGAGCGTTTCGATGACCAAGCCCAAGACAGTCGAACATCATCAAAGAACGTCAATCGTGTAGGTGTAGAATATGCTGACTATAGACGGGATGATTATGCGATAATTAAATGACTTGCTAATTCTTATATTGTCGAAATAATGCTGTCAAGGCCCGAGGTCATTGACCACTACATAAATAACAAAATTGAAAAAATGATAATAAATATGAATTTGTTTAAAAGTGTCAACTGCCAATTTTGGAAAGAATTTGTAGGTATTAAATAAAATAAAACACAACATGTAGTACATATTCCACATAATTTAATAATAATCAATATCGATTTCGTCCGCTTCAATAGAACATTGTTAACTTATACACAATATACAATATTAAAAATCTGTATTATATCCTATAAGCTGATATCAAATTGACGCATATGAAACTGACCCTGATTTATTATATGCGTGTATTACATTATATTGTTTTATTTAATTTAGTATATTATATTAATCTTAAAAATAGGCAATACAAATAATACATATCTATCACTATTTCAGTATGTCTATAAAATGTATGATGAAAATATTTATATATATCACATAATTTGAAAACTTTTCTGAGAAATATATAAACACTAGAAAAAATACGGCATCCAGAAGGACACAAACCTGCGCTACCAGGGATTCACACCCATATACTCTGACCACTTAGCTATACGTGTAATTATCTAATTGCGACGAATTTAATTAAAAGTTTTTAGAATATTATCCGAAGCTCTTTTTAAATTGCGTTAGGTACTTCTTGGCAATCGGCTTTTGTATTTTAAATCTAAGCATAAAATTATTCCCTTAATTATTGACCGGTATCAGAATCACTACTCAAACTTTTTGTTATAACGTACTTAAACTTCCAAATAGTTTAATAATTATATTATTGTAACATTTATTCGTACTTAATCCATTTATATAAATTACGTAATTGATTTAACAAAGTATTTTCTGGCGTACGCAATTTTCTAATTCATTAAACTTTCTTATTGTATTCTGACAATAAGTCTCCTTCGAATATACTATTGTTTTAAATACGACCATTATTCTATGAAACAATGTTTCAAACTGCTACGTTGACAGTCAGTCGCGCACGTAGCGAAAAGTTTGTCATCTACGCTTCTACGCATCGTAGCGTTTCGTTGTTTTGTAGACCCAGGAAATAATCCAGGAAACGAAGTTTTATAAAGCTTCTCGGTCATTTGTAGAAAATGTGATTGTCGGAATGCCGTATACGTTTAGTATTCTGTACTTCCGTGTAAAAATTTCAAGTAATCCTAGTTCATAATATTACTATTAAACCGAATACAATTTTGATGAAACCTTTACTAGTATTTTTTTCTTTAAACTCATACGTTTTAAATATTTCTTACTAAATATATGCGTAATAATATGATAGAGTTAAATTACTTAAGGCCATATCTCTTCTTACCAGAGGCACCTAGCGGAAAAATACGAAGCTTTCAATTCTAGACATTTTTTTGTTAATTTACAATTTCAACTGTATGAATTAATACATATGTATATGAAGACATTAAAAATATGTTTTATTTTAAGTCAAAGATAAACTAACAATTATTGTAAAAAAATGTTATAAAATGTGAATTCGTCAAAGGACCCCATATTATTATTACATATATTTTATGGTCATATCTATTATTAACATTTAGTTTATTAAGTTTTTTTATGCTGTACTTTAGAGATTTTTGACCAATTTATAGTTTTAATATATTTTATATTTATTTAAAAAAATATATAAATGTCTATTACTTGAAATCCATTTTATTTATATGAAATCTTATTTAGGTATGGTACCAATAATGAAGCTCGATTTGATATTTAGACCAATAATTAATTTATTATTCACCGTAAACCCATGTTTATATTATTATGTAGATAAATTAATATTTTGTCAATTAAGATTGGTTTCTTGAATATCCATTTTTGCATAAATTATTGAGATCCAGACATATTTAGAGATATATTTTTAATTACCTAATAAACCACGATACAATTCAATATTCCTCTTCCGGTTTAGTCAATATCCAATTCCGTTGTTGAAATCATAAAATTACTCGGAACCAGCCGTGGCCAATTAATATTTTAAGTAGGTGGTCTGCCAAAATCTCATCAAGAAGAATAAAGAATAAAGTAAAAAAAATCTTTTATGCCAATGTAACGGGAGATCGCAGCTTATTTAGTTATTATAAAAGGGGACCTCATATATATAATATAAGTATATTATTTGTGTTAAATACTTATTATATTTTATATTAGCTATGTAGATATTATTCAAAGTAGGTCTTAACATAGTTTATAATAATATTATTTTTAAAAATAAATATTCTGTCGTAAAGTGTGAAACCACGTCATAAAAATGAAAATGAAACGCGTGACACCGCACATAATAGAACTCGATTCCGGCACCATTAAAAATAAAGCGGAAACTCTAATGTTTTTTTCACATAATAATAAAACACGCGAAAATATATTCATAAAACACCACCATTGTTTAACAGCTTTTGTAATATCACGAGTGGGTACATAATATATACTAAGAGTATAATGTCAGTGTTTCTATATTTCATATATAGGTATATGAAACCCTTTATAATTGAGTCAACGACGACAGGTCGTATCAAAAATATAACTGAAGGTATACATATAACTTGCTTACTCTTACATATATAACGAGAGTGTCTGTTAAGCATTTATCGAATGCAACCAGTAATGAAATGACTTTTAAACTGTGTATCTGTTATTCATGGAATAACAGGTACTTATTAATATTTACGAATGTAGCACTTTTATTTATTTAACATACATAATTTAAAATATTATAATACATACCTCAGAAGCGCCTATTACAAAATTATAGACAAAATATGTGTATTGAATTACTCTGTGGAACGGAAATAACGTGGACAGATTGTCATAACTCATAACAATGTCTCGTCTCACCGATCCATTTTCTAAGTGAATCAAAACTAACAACATAGTTTTGTACATAGTAAATATTACACCCACGATGGCCGCGTGGCTTAAGCGCCGGTATGTGGTGTCGAGGGTCCCAGGTTCGAATCCTGGGTCTGGCAAGTACACATATTGTTTTTCAATTTGTGTATGAGTCAGGGTATGGACCTAATAGGTTGAGCAAGTGGCTGATATCCATTTCTCGTAAAAATAAAATCTGTTAATACAAACCTCCACTCTGTGGAGGCCCATATGATCCTATTAGGATCGGACATGGAATATTAATAAAAAAAATAATAAATATTTAATTTTTCACACTATTATTCGCCTTCCCTGGAGGCCACCCAAAACCACAATCCTCTTCAGGTTGTCCGATCCGCGCCTGACAATATGTCAAAAAAACTGTAGAATTCGTCGCAGACATATTGTCGAGAGCCTTTCCTTTATCTGCAGTCTCTGGATGATTGCCTGGTTCGTCCTGTGATACCTCAAAAATAACTAAAACAGTAACTGCATTACCTCTTTGGATATCTATGCTTATTCGCTGGTACTCAATTGGACGGCACTCACCTGTTTTATCAGTCAAGCTACGACCGATCTTAGCCATTGTCTTCAAAGCAGAGGCTCTCCAGGGTCCAAATGATCCGAGCGACAGACGATATAATTTGGTGACAGACAGTCGTATTTTTTGTCTTTGTTAGACTCAGTTAAAAGAGCTGCTGAACCTGTTGGTTGAACTAGTTTATTCATATCAGATGTCGGAAGTGAATTCAACATATTAGGTACTTGAATATTATTACTCGTGATACGCTTGATTAAGACCGAATGTGGTGCGGGGCAGTTGGCTTGGAGAGAACTATTAGATACCTAGTAGGAATATAATATGTAATAATGAAATGTGTTCACTAAATTATGTAAAATAATGAAATTTGAATTTAAATAAATACATTACATTGATAATTTATTTGATATTTTGATGCAAACATTTGATATTTTCTATGACTTGACTTTTTGAAATTTCTGAATATTTTATGAGGAAAGAAAGTTCTGAAAAAATATAAGTAGGTATGTATCTTTCAAATTGATCATATTTTCTTCAATTTACTCATTCAACTGTTGCTACACTGGATGTGCTTTCAAATCGCTGCATTTGATTTAAGTTAAATTTACTCTTCATTGTTCACACATACCATTATATTATTATAAGGGTTGAATTTACTAGATCATTTTTTCAAATATTTAATGTTTAATAAATCCATAAAATATCCATTTGTGTTTTTATAATTTACGCGGTCTAAAATTTTACATGAAAATGCTCTTAGCTTATTTAATAAATAAAATGTTACTTAAATAACTTTTGTTTTCATCTTGTCAATTTGTGGGACATTATTGTTGAATTTTTAATATTCACATTTCGATGAAAGTTGTCACTTATAAAATCGTGTTTTTAAAGTAAACCTCTTTTGCCCACGGTGTTTTAAAATTCCACAAAGTAAATAAATTTGATAACAAAGTTATTCTAAACATATCGATATGCGAGTCAGTGAGTCAACTCACGGACAAATTACATTTAATATTTATTTAATAAAAAATATGGTTAACCATGTCGTGTTTAAATTTGGTAGTCGTACAAGGTAGAAGCAACATGATGGTATAAAGATTCATAGTTAAGTTAAGGATATACTTCAGTTGAGGCATGGTCTAAAAAGATCGTGGCTAGGCGATGCGCGGATTGTGCAAATGATGCGTGCCAAACGAAATATACTTTGTCATAAAAATCCAACATGCGTTCATTTAATGTTATGTATATTGTTATATTACTAATAATAATTGTACATTCATTGACATGTTTTCTTTTTTACGTACACACGTAAAGTTTTTTAGTCATCTTTACACGATTTAAGAATATTTTCATCCGACGCCATGACAAAACAAATCGACGTGCGCACAACTCGATTATCAGTCTCCCATTGGCGAGTCCAGGCGACGAGTGAGACATTTCGTCGCACCTACTGTTGAAAATTATTTGCCGTTTCACTGAAGTACGCTCTTAATAATAAAAGAAAGGTTTTACTGGGCGATATACGTAATAAACACGGCTTCATTTTGCCGAACAATATACACTCTCTTTATATTATTACTATGAGATACTAACAATAAAGTTTCAATGCACTATCGATTGGTTATGGATTCATGTGGTTTTCGATCTTCCCAATGATATAAAAACCAATTTTTGAGATGATTGAGCCTACCATAGAGTTTCTTAAATGTTAACTATAAACACACCTACACCCATTTCTCACACCACACTAAATTCTGAACAATACCTGTACCTATATTACCATTCTGCATACAGTGCGATCATATCAAATTTTGACATGTGCGTTGATATTAATGAAATTAAGTGATTTTCAATTTCACTTAATAATTGTATAGTCCGCGTCACGCTATTCCATTTTTTACTTATACCGCATAACAATATAAATGCAAAAATTTATTTTAACTCATTTAAACAATAATTCTCGTTTTTGTTCGTTTCTGGATGTATCAATATTCGAAGTAATACTCTCCGCCCATGTGATTGTGCCTGTTTCTGAATAATCGATCCAGTTAGCGGAAATACTCGTATATACAGCTAACTTTTCAATTTCCGACATTTAAATCATTGTTTTTTTTTCTTCAATAATAGCCATAGTAAGACTGTAAATAATTTAGCATCAAAAGGTTTATAATACGTCTCGTTAAAAAAACATTCCCTAACGTTTTTACAAATAAGGGTAAGGCATTATTATTATGTTATTGTTTTTGTTTCGTTTATAAACTGGCAACAATACATTCCCGTTACTCATTTGTTTTAGAACGGAAAAGTGATTTGAATTGTGTCGTATTTATTACCTAGCGTCGTTTTTTGCCCGGGAGAATCTTCAAAGGCATTCTCATGGCAGCCGTATTTTTAGTAAGGCACTTAAGGCTCCCCTACACCAAAGCGAAATAATCGCAACGGTGGCCGCGATGAAAATTTTGAATCCGCTGCGGCAACGAAATTCACGTTTGTAATCTGCGGACTCAATATGTATTGCATTTTTTACGAATTTAAAAATTTAAATTTAAATTTAAATTTGCTAATTTAGAAGACACAAAATTTGGCATATTAGATATACTCGAGAAAAGTATTCAAACATTACTATTCAATGTATTCAATACTAAGCACTTTTATATTATACTTGATTGATATTTTTTCAAATTAAATTTATAGTTTGTTTTCCTTTCATACTTTTTATCTCAAGAAAGATTTTTTGAGATAACTTACAAAAATAGTACATACCTATTATTATTATTTTAACTTTTTCGTGTTTGCTAATATTTGAAAGTGTCCTTCGAAAGGGGTTTATATGTAAAAAACTAAATTTTACAGGAGACAAGAAAAAACATGAACAACAAGAATTTCAGTGATTTATAGTCCCTACCTATGATTTTAAAGGCAATTAATGTCGATGATTAAAAATATAACCATGCATTACTGAAATTCTTGTTATTTATTTAATTAAGTGTGTTTCCTCTCTCCTGTAAAATTTTGGTTATTTCAATTTTATAGACCCCTTTTCGAGGGATACCTTCGTTTATTAACTCGCGCGAAATTTAATTGGCAGCAAAAAACGCAGTTCACACTAAAATAAAATTCGCTGAACAATCGCAGCTTAGACGCTAGACTGTCGCTTAAGATTGAGCGTGTTCATAAGCCGATACGTCCGCTACCACAGGAGAAGCGAATAGTTCACGTTAGTCTGTGGGTGACTTTACGCCAGGCACTTATTAATTCGAGACTCCCAAACGCGGCGCTAAGCAAGCAAATTCAATTTGTTTTTTGGCTTCGCAATGGTAGTCCTTTAAATTACTTTAAATTCGTTTTAAAAAATTTAATGCTGTTGTAATGAATTTGTAACAAAAATGTGTAATGTACAAAATTGTCGTGAGATGAAAATCACGCGCACAAAAATAGGTAACTACCCATTATTTGGACTTTACACAATAATATTATTATGACGTTGTATTATTAACCACAAATGTAATATTAAAAGGTTGTAAGCACAGAACAGATTAAAAAATAGAATTCCGATAGACTATAATTTTGATGCAGAGTTTTGAATGTGTGAGTGTCCTACGAAAATGAACCACATATTATAGACGTACAATAGTATGTGTTGCAAACTTCAAATACACCAATATTTAATGAGCGTCAGTGCATAAATCGAGAACAGTTATCATAACGAAGTAAAAGCGTATTCTTGACACGTGTTTAAGTTTATCCCATATTCTTCCACACTCGAGATCGGTTGCCTGTTACTCCACACCTGTTATATATTTCAGTTCCCATTATTTCTAAGTTCCCTGGTTGTAATGAACGTTTATATGTTATGTATATATATATATATTGTTATGTATTAATATGATTAGGTATATTCTATGTATGAGAAGAAAAAGTGAAATAAGTCTGTTATAAATGTGAAATATGCTACTTAAGTAAATCATATGCGTAAATAATATCCGTAAAGTAAAAAGTGTCAAATTGAATCAACGCTTCTGAATTAGTAACTGCTTCACAGTATTCATTTTTGATGCTATCTTTTACCAAAAGTTTCTTTGCCTTCACTACAAATAAGGCCAATCGCTCAATGTATAAAAAATATCTTACGTGACGAATGCTTCTTCTATAGTTAATTTTATGGCGCAATGTAATGAGAAGACAATTTAAAACCCACTGGCAAGTGGGAACCCAAATCCAAACAAGGTGTGTTAAAGGCTAAAATATTATCTTTGTTGAAAAGAATGTAAGTAAACTAATTAAGCAAACTCAAAATCAAAATCTATAAAGCCTCGACATTCTAAACAAGGGAACAGCAACAACACATTCATTATTTTGTTTTTCGTAAAGTAGTAGTATGGAACATTAAAAATCCATAACTACCAAAGAAAACCCCCAAGCAAAGCTAGGTACAAACGCTTGTCATAAAAAAATAACATACATATGGAAATAAACCTTTTTTATAATTCGTAAATAAGTACTTTCTACTTAAGTATTCTTTAATGATAACCCGACCTAAAGGTCGATGACAATATTTTGCTCATTGAATCAATCACAAAGTTAAATAAAGGTTAAACCGGTGGAGCCCCTGGCGGCTAATTTAGAACAAGAGTATCAAGTGTCATAATAATTATTATGTGTAATTTAATTACAATTCTAAACAAAATTCAACTAATTATTGTTTTAATATTGTTTACTTGTTTCTAATAAAGCAGAATTGTTTTGAGTACCTACCGATTATATACGCAAACATTAAGGACTGTCAGTATTAAACGTTTGTTATTAAACGATTAAACCATGATTGATATTATATTGTACGCATACATCAAATGACTAGAAATTCAGGAAATATGGTCCAAATATAAGGGATACTTTTATCCGCATTTATTAAATTAATTACAGATAAAATACTTTTAAAATATTCTAGTATTAACTAATAATTATCAATAATTCAATTTTTTTTTTACAATTTTCATAATTTTAACATCGTAGTATGTAGTAACTATAAACAATTACTAGATAAAAAGAACTTTTTATATACAATGTTTTTAAATTTTCTGTTGAATCATATAAACTTGAGTTGACTAGCTTAAACGATCAAAAAAGAATTGTATTTGATAGAAATAATACTGAAATGTAATTTTGACACTCATATTGATTTCCATAGTAACGCACGTAGGTATATATTAATAATTTAGTTGTTAGGAACCTAGCAACCAATAATAGTGGATTAGATTACGGATTTCTTCCGAAATAACTTTGCATACAAAACAGAATTAACTGAAAATGAATTTAATTCTATTTAAAAATTGCTAAAAGTATCAAAAAAATGCATTGGCATCGTGTTCTGATATATTCTAAAAGTTTAAAATGTCTAGCTAGTCGGGAAGTTAATCAAAAATCGATTGCAAGATTTATACCGGACAAACAACCACCGGAAAAATAAGAATACGAGCTAATAAAAACGTTGTAAAATGACAACAGAATAGATATACTCTTGATCGCAGGAAGCGACGTTTCAACTTCCACATAAGTCTATGGATAGCATTCTCAATTGGTTAGTTTTACATGACACGGACATTCTATCCATCGTACCCTTAGATACATTTTTAATGTAGGTACGAGTACATCAAAAAATCATTATTACATATTTTTAATACAGCATCATATTTGGCCTTCATTTTTTTTCATTGATCATTCAAAAGTGTAGCAATTTTTTAATGACGTTATTATTTTCCATTGCCTACAGGAATTCAACGTATCTAAAGAATCTCTTGGAGTTCAACCAGGAGTTGGAGCGACCGGTGAAGTTATCAGACCCCACGCAGCTCGTCTTGCCAGAACACCTTCCATATCTTCACAGAGCAGCCTAGACAGCAGTGCTTCAAGGAATGTAAGCTATTTTGTATCACATACAATTTTAATAAACATATATGTACTCGTTTGTTTTATTTAATGTTCAATAAAAGGATTGCGTCGAAATAATAAAAAAGGGTAAGATAATAAACACGGTTACGTTTATTAGTTAAACTTTTTGTTGTTGTTGAAAGTAATAAAAAAATATTGTATGTACGAGGTTTGATCAAAAAGTTCCCGGATTTTGTTAAAATTTCAAGCGATATATATATCTGATTAAACATATATTCTTTTTGATATTGGTAAACATTGTCTATAATTGTCATTCATATTGGATCCATAGTTTTTTTCGTGAGGGAAATAAATAAAACGTATTTGGTAAGTATAGTTGGCAAATTTATAAATTTAAAAAAATATGCAACAAAATAATTTAAATTAAATTTATTGTGAACTTAAAATAAAATTCAGTAACGTGGTGGAAATTTTCCAAACGGCTTTTGACTGGTCTTATATGGACAAAATAAGTTTTATTAGTGGTACAAGCGTTTCGAATAAGATCGTGAAGACGTTGAAGATAACGAGAAAATTGGTTGACTTAGCATATCGATTACCGATGAAAACGTGGAAAAATAACAATCGTCAAATGACTATTGGGGAGATAAGAAAGAGGATTTATGTTGAACACTGCTCTTGTGGAGTATTTTTTTTCAAATTATTTTGTATGTTTTGGGCATGAAACGGCTGGAAAAGGAATGACTGAGAAAATGTTGAATGTAAGCGAAGATAACCTAGAATTGATCTTTGAGGCTTTCACGGTTGTTTTTTATCGTAGTAGATTTTTGGGTTTCCACCGTGTGTCCTTCTTCCTTCTTTACTCGACGTTTCGGGCTCGTTGCAGAGGCCATTATCAAGAGATGATATGTTTTATGATGAAAATGTAGTGTAAGTATGTGAATGTGATCGTTGCTCTAAGAATGTTAAAAGGAATCCGATTAGCTAAGAGCAAACGTTGCTCAGAGTAATCTGTCAATCGTTACGACCAGGTATACCAGCTCGAATATTGGATTTCCGGCTTCCGGCACTATCAGCAAAATCCAATATTCGAGCCGGTATCCCTGGTCGTAACGATTGAAATATTACTCTGTGTATTATTATACAACGCAGACTGTCCTGTCTACTGTCTGTAGACTGTACTGTCTAGGGGACTAGTAAATAAATACATACTGTCATAAATAAAAATCCGGGAACTTTTTTATCAAACAGCGTATGATTTTTTAATATTATTTTCATTGGAAAATTCGTTTTCGAAATTGAAAAAAAAACGTTATGGTTTAGCCGTTGAAATTTGAATGTTTACCTTATACCAACATGGTGTAATTACATAGTATATTACAAATTTTTGTTACGAATATATTAATGTTTTTTTAATATTATTTCGTAGTATTGTTTTTTAATTAAATACATCATAATATTATCAATTAATTACTACGTTTTCTGCTTCATCGGGATCTCATGAGTGAGAATCGTATTTTCAACCAAACGACGCCCGATTTCCAATACTGTTTTCAAAGTGAATGGTCTCCTTCCCATTATCTTACATATTTACATTGTGTAAAAAACTAAAAATAATTAAAAGAAAAAATATTAACTTTGTATTTAAAATTAAAAATGCTGTTATAAAACGTGCCTTTGGTGAACAGTTTCATTTCATTATTGCAAATTAATTTATGGTTATTTTTATAATTCAAATATATTTATTTTAATAAGTTCTTTAATATTATACTGGTGATATTTTTGAATAAATTAAAAATGTGCTGTTTTTTAATAATAAAAAATATTTTCAGTAATATGTATATTAAATAAATAAAGGGGTATCCAAATTCTGGTGCGAATTCGATTTTGTACACGCAATAAAGCCAGTGTTTCACAAGCGGTATAGAATATAATATATGGCTCCGTCCTTTTGGAACTACGTACTGTCATATTTGAAAAATGATAGTGTAAAATGTATATACCTAGTATGAATGATAGTAAAAGAAGTTTAATAATTGTAATGCACAATTATCAAACATAGAGTGCCAACTAATTCAATCAATAAAAACATGAAATATTTAATACTTTTAATCTCACAGCTTATAAGATTCGGCTTTCTGCCAACTTAACCCTGTGTAAAGAATGCTTTATAAATCATTTGTCTACCTCTAATAAAATGTCATTTGTAAACTCGTTGAAATATTAAATTATAATTTTTGGGCGCCTTGAAAGATGTGTAATTACAAATTAAATATAACAGTATAAAAATAAGAACACAGCTAATCGTTAAAAGTGTCATTTAATTACACAAACCATTGAAATTTAAGAATGATACAAAAAAAATACAATTTGAGAAGCGTTGCTTGGTATGGGCATAGAGAAATTTCTTGGAAGATGGTAACTATTACTTAACTTTATGTTTAAATTGTGATGGCTGGAACTTCATCTTGGCTGGAATTATGAACTGCGAATCCTTCTTCCTGTCCGAGAGGAAGTAACTACAAATGGCGTTGAAACTGTATCTATACTTTAACCGGTGACACCCGTTCGGCACTGAATCTAAACTTGGAGTGAGGATCTTGTGGGCGGAAATAAGTTATTTGTAAACAAGACGCTTTCAAAAAAGCGGGAATGAATCCGATTGGCTTATTTTTAACCGTTATTGTCTTGGAAACAAGGGTTGACACACTCTTTTTAACAAGGTTGTGCCAAATTTTGTTATTTAATTATTTTAATATCTGCGTTTGAAAAGTAGCCATGTTACGTAAAATGTAACATGACAGTACATGTTTTCCAAATTGAAATCTTCCAAATATAACAACAAAAATCCAGCTATCACTTATCTGTAGGAGACGCCATTGACCGTAGTGGTCGTCCTTTCATAATTTTCGAAGATCGCCTGATGACGCCTTCAGCCTAAAACCCGCACGAAAAATTAACTTTCGCAACAAGTTTAGTAACAGCCTCTTTTCAATCACTCGTGCGCTTTCCTCGCCCTAGATATGGCAGTGTTGCTTATTAATATACCCACTGGGGTGAAAATTTGCCACAGCGCTGAAGATTTTCCTTAAAAAATTCATCATCGGTTGCCTGCTCTTTCAAGACCAATCGGACACTTTCGCACGCGTGTATAGGTTGTATGAACATGTATAGGATCAAAAACACTACCTCTCTTTAAAATAAATAATCAGTTTGCAAATACAGCATTCAGTTACCATTTTCATAGTATGCTTGTACGATTTTTATGCGTTGTGCGATGGAGAAACGATTAATTGTATTAAATTCTAATAGATTTGTGTTAAAGTTAAATCATAGACTTTCAACTGACGATTTGTGTCGCTACATTTCAAAATCAGCCAAGTCCACCTTTAGGTATTTTTGACTTTTTTTGTGAATTGCTGAAGAACTACTGCTTTCTAACATTTCTGCATTATCAAAATGTGGAATTTAATAATTTTAAATATTCTATACTCGAAATAATATAAACTTTCACCCTTGTGACTGTATATTTGAGAAACAAAAAGCTGTTTTTCTCCTATTCATCTATTATGGACTTGGCTGATTTTGAAATCTAGCGACACATATGTCGAAAAATACGCGAAAAATATTTGACATGGTAGTAAATGGCAGGACTGTGGAATTTGTAGGTACCTCGAGTTGGATAACCTTGTTATAATATATTATAATACATTATAAGACCTCTACAGTCTTTACGATAAGGTTGTACTTCAACCGAAACGGATATACCTATAACTGCAAAAATAAAATGACTATCACTATTCATATATTTGTATATACAATATTTTAGATTACGTGTAATTGAGATTATTCTTTAATACACTAACTTAATACTGGTTGGTTAAAAAGTGAATAGGTTATCCAGGCGCGCACTCAAGGGACCGGACCGCCTCCCCCCAGCGCATATATTCTATACACAAGGCGACTATCGGGGACTATCGACGGTAGTTTATCATATTTATGTATTGAGCGATTAATTGCTACAATAAGTTAACCGTCTAACTCTAAACTGTCAAAGAGTGCTATGTTTTTACAGCCCCTCTTTTGGCTATGTTAACTTTTAGAGCGAGATAGATAGTTTAGAGTTTATACGGTTAACTTATTGTAACAATTATAATACCTCAATACATAAATGTGATGAACTACCGACGATAGCTGTCGATAGTCACCTTGTGTATAAAATAGACCCCTGATGTACCTACGTATATGCTAAACGTCTGAATATTGCAACAATAGGCGTTGAAATAAATGGTGTGTCGGGTATTTTATATTTTTACTAAAAGCTGCTAACTGAAAAAAATCACTTTGTGATCATCAAAACGACCCCAGGTTTAAGCTATGTAGAAATGAAAAGTAACGGCGGTGCATGCCAGAAAGAATATTTTTTTGGAGGGACAGACGATTCAAAGAATTCACAACGACCCAATAAAAAAATAACGAACTAAGTGTGAAACATGTTTAATGCCACGCAACATTTGGGTGAAAGAGAAAATTTTATATTGCTACCTACCTACTGAATAAAAACAATAGCTGAGATTTTTGTGGCGCATGTAAATTGAAATAATAATACTTTTTTCACACATATTTTTTTATATAAGGACGCTTATAGATACAATGTGTTACCTAGTATTAATAAATAGGTAACATTAATATGCCAGTGACAAAATGACACCGTAATTTTGTTTGTTCACTGGGTCTATTCTATTCTATACACAATACAGCTATCTAGAGTAGTCTATCATAGTTATGTATTGCGACGGTTGATTATTACAATTAGCTAACCGTCTGGACTGTCAAAAAGTACTATATTTTAACAGCACCTCTCTTGGCTGTGTTAACTTTTAGAGAGAGATATACAGTTTTAACAGTTTAATGACAGGCTAATTTATTGTAACAACTATAATACCTCAATACATAAATATGATAAACTACCGTCGATAGTCGCCTTGTGTATAGAAGAGATCCAAGTACAAATATTAATAAGCAGCATATAATAATTATTATCAATCTGCAACTTTATAACAGAAATCTGTAATGATAATTTTATTGTTTTTTTTTTTCACTAATTCGTTTACCAAAATAATACAAAATGATGACACACTTTTTGGACATTAAATGTGAGATTCTAAAAAACTAGCCGCTTTAACAACCCATTTTTGTTAAAAATCTCCCTTACCTCTTAGTATACTCGATAGGATGTGATATTCCAAAAAATGTAGCTTATATTTTATAGCAAAACATAACAGTCGAACTATGAACATAAAAAAGTAGGTTTGTAATTATAAGCCTCATTTTTTATTTTGATAATAGACGCTTTGTCATTTTCTTAAAAAGTAGATTTTTTAAACTACAACGTTGGATCTTTTCCTACCAGTGGCGAAGACTCTATACTAGGCGATTATTTGAAGCCTACCTTCTTAAGAAAATATTTTTCAATTGCATATTGACTTATTTATATAATCACTTGATTATATATTCCATAAAATAATTTGTTTTGCCAACGAGAGATGCCGTATGTATAGGAATATACTACACAGTAATTACAAAACAATCTGCAAAGGTTTTAAAAAATATACCACAGCGCGCCATATGTTGTGACGTAAATAAAGGTCGGATTATGTTTAAAATAATTCTCACTTTTTTCATATGGACTTTACGTCACGTAGCCCCGCCCAGTCTATCGAATTGTATGAACTAAGGTAAGCTCCGATCGCAGAGCCTAAAACTTAATAATTAATAATTAAAAAATGTAATTTATATGATGTTTAATCGAATATTAACAAATATAGACTGTTCTAAAAATTAAAAAGAACCTTTATCTAATGATTTTTATGTGTATAAATGTTTTGAAAAAATACGAAATTTAACCAGCTGATCGCTTAATTATGTTATTATGTCGTCAGTGAGTTTTTGAACTTTCATTGAATTAGTGTGTCGTTGTCATTAGTGTGTACCTATTCATTAGTAGTGATATCGTATTATCTTCTTATTTCTCGTAAATATACCTGACAAATGTGTTTTTTATCAGATCTCCACAGCCTACCTCTTTCCAAAAGTCACCCTTTGCCACTGTTTCCTACACAAGGCGATTATCCACGGCTATTATCAATTTATGATATTTTTATTTATAATTGTTACAATAAGTAAGCCGGCTAAGTTGTCAAAACTCTCCATCTTGCTCTAAAACTTAACACAGCCAAGAGAGGGGCAGTTATAACATAGCACTTTTTGACAGTTTAGACTTTAGATGGTTAAGTTATTGTAACAATTAACCACCTCAATACAAATTTAAACCTTATTATTTTTATATTTAAAAAATATATTCTTTATTTATGATCCATCCAAAGCGCAGTACATACTATTAATTTTAATGGATAATAATAAATTATTTTAACTTTCATAACCATTATTAAGTTTTACTTCTGCCGCTCGTGAAACTTAAATACACTTTTTTTTCTACCTCTTCAGTAAACAATGGCAAACTCACTTTGATCATTAAAACGGTTGTAGAAAAAGTGCACAGTTTTAAAAAATAATTGAAAAAAATGTGCATGCTTTTTAACAGCGCACGAGAAAACAAAAAAAATATTCTGAGATGTTTGCAGAATAGATTTTAAAATAAGTTCCACGTGAGGCTTGGAAAGTTTCGCAATTAAAAATCTGAAATATATTATCACGTTCATAAAGTACTTAGTCAACACACAAAAAGTATAAACAACTATAATACCTATTACTTTTATTTTTTATTAAACCTTTTTTCCAAGTAGATATCAACCTAGTTTGAAATTATATTAGTTCGGTTGAAATATTTAATCAAAACGTTTTTTTAATTATTATTAATTACATTAATTAAATAATCTGTATTAGACAAACTCTTCAGTTCTTTGACCATGTGACTCAAAATAAGAGTAAAATTTGAGTGACTGGTCATTATTATTGGCATGGCAACGAAAGAGATAAATTATGAAGAAAAAAAACATCTGTGTGGACTGATGAAATAGACAATTCGACAGGGTCTTCATTAATGTTGGCAGGTTAGAACTGGAGAAGAATAGAAGTAAAATACAATGACCATCAATCAATTTATAAGACAACAACGAAGAATAAATAAAAAAAAATATATTTTAGGCAATTGAATTCATTCATCACCATGCATTTCGTGGACTGAAGGATATTGGCCAACCTATGAATCTGCTTCCTTGGTATATACATTACCCACATTCTCAACCGCAATAAGCAATATTAGACGATAAATTATTATAAATTAATCTTAATCTATACATGACATCTAATATATGTAATAACATGGTTTTTTTCTTCAGGCGTCTTTGAAGCTTGTTAAAAATTTAATGATGGCAGCGACAAACGTGCAGTGGCGTGATCAATTTTATTGTCAACACAAAGCACTACTGTATTATATTTAATTATATGCACGACATTATCTTGACTCTGTGATTGTTATGTCGAAATCCTAATTTTATACAGAAACAACTAAAAAAATATTGATGCTATTATATTATGTTGAAATATTTTTTTTTGTAATTCAATAATGAAACAAGTCACAAAAATCAATTAACTTTTTTACTTTAGTTATATACAAAATTATCTGGCCTTCGTTAATTCGTAATTGAACTGTTAAACTTCATCTAGTATTGCTAAATTCTATAACACTAAATCAAAAATATAACAACAGACTTTAAAATTCAAATTTCGAATCTGTGAATGAGATTTTTTGAGTTGTTTGCGTACATATTGAATAAGTATATTTAATCAGTTTTTTTGTATATGACAAATAATTAAAAAAAAATGTATTCTTTATTCTCTTCCAGCAAGGACATCGAGGCTCATCTCCTCAAATCCGCGCATTCGGACCTGATGGTCGCAGCGTTACAGAGAGTGGATCCGTCTTCGGATTCTCTGGGTCCGCCAGATCTCCGTCTCCTCTCAGAGCTGCATCCCTCGACGCCAGAGGTGGTGCTGGTGCTCCTTTGCCGCCTCCTCCACACGGATCATTCGCGTCTCTTTCATCAGAGACTCCAAGCCCTGCTAGCCCAAGAATTCCAAGATGTCTATCTCCGCTATTGATACCACCGAGGTAAACATAATAAGATTATATTAGTCATTACTAAATGTTTTGAAATTTCTTAAATGTATAATATAAATTATTCTTATCGACTATATATTTTCTCTAGTGAAACTAATAGCTATGGGTGTAAGAAATCAGAATGACACGAAAATTGAAATCGTCTACTTGCTACGGCAAGAACTGCGCATTGCGCTCCCTTTGTTACACTTGCAATGTCGAGAAATTGGTTAATGTCTGCATTGCGCATGCCTACCAGTTGTTTGCTACGGATCAAATGAGGTGGATGCGTGGATTAATTGGAATCACGGTTTACTCAGTATTCGCTAGATCATTATAACAGCAATTACGATCGATGACTTAATAATAAGTATCATTTTAGTTATCATAGACCAATAATTTAATTTTTAAATTGTTAGCAAATGACTATTTCTTAAAACAATTTTATTACCACCTATTATTCTTTTCTTATTATATATTAATTATTCTTAATTGCATGGCTTGTTAATACATTTACCACTATAATGATTGTAACACAGTATTTATTTTTGATTTAACATAAAAAAATCGTGGTACCTACTTTAACAGTTTTCGAGATTTATTCATCAACTAGCTACGACACTAATTCAAAAAGTGAATTACGAATTAAAAAAGTGGCGTGATTGGATTCATATATTTCGTTTATATAGGTGCAATATATAAAATAAATACCTATCTACTTATTTGGTTGTGTATGAGCGATGGAGGACTGAAGAACTGAAGTCTGGGGATGATGTAGATTGCGTCATTGTTTGCATTTTGTCGTGTACAGTTTACATAGGTACATACTGAAAATATTACACGATAAAAAATAGCCCGAGTCAGAGTGACAGTTCCACGATTGAGATACAATGAGGAGTGAGATTTGTTACATCGTGATAGCCTTTTGTATTGAATCCACGTATCTCAGGCCTCGGTGAGATTATATATTTTTAATATAATAAATATTAATAAATGTTGCTAAGATGAAAAAGTGCTTACTAAGTAGTAATTCGGTTGTGTGAAAAAAGTATGCAAGGAAATGCAATTCATTCATGGATTCTGCTGACACTATTTGTTTCTCACGGAATCATCGATACTTATTACGTTATAATTTATTCAGACAATTATTGATTATGATTATATAATGACTGGTTAAACTCGATTATACATAAATAATCTTTGTTATTAATAAAATTTAATTTATTGGTTACCTGAGAGTAATAAATTACGCAACTATTGTTTAAATAATTATCGTTTTACTAAATCAATGCAGAAAAACTAATTCTCATTACATCACTATATTACGATCATATGGTTCTTGCACAGAGTAAAGGTTGTATTAACATTTCTTGTTGTTTTTACGTGAAACGGATGTCAACCACTTACTAGCAAAACATCAATATTCTGGGTCTAAACGACATGTGAATTTTCGAGATCCTGCAGACATTATAAGCCGACACGTTATCGTACAGCTACCATGGGCGTATTTTTTAAAAATAAATACTTACAATAATATCATAGAGAATATATTAGACTCATTGAGTAAATAATTCATGCCATAAATGTTACAATATTACGTTTCTCAGAACTTACATAATATTAGAGACACTTCCGGAAACTTCAGATATGCGCAAATGTATAAAGTTTCTGACAACATAATCATAAAATGTTCATACCTACAACTCGTTTACAAATTACTTTACGAAACTTATGATTCTGGGTACATACTCAGACAAGTTGATTACCAACTGTTAAATATGAAATAATTCTCTGGCGACATTTTCATGTAATATCTATTTCCTGTGTAATAATAATAATACATTATTATTTTGGCAATAAAAATTGGTATTCTTTTAAAGCTGAGACAGGGAAAATAATTCGTTTTTAAGTTTTCTGGAGTTAGGGAAAGAAATAACCTTATGTAAGATACCGCTTTGCCATTTTTCAGTAAATTTAATTTCGGACTTCATGAATATTCAATGCTTGTGATTATTATAGTTTGTTATGTTAGTGTACCTTTTTTTAAAGAAAATCAATTAACGAATATTACGTTTTATAATAGATATTGAAAGAAAATTTATTGTTGACATATGCAGCCTTTTTTGAATTCATTATTTTATATCAATGATTAATACATCACCATTTGTAATACATATTAGAATATATTCATTCGGTTATTTTTTTCCATAATGTGATTATTTCAGAGTGAAATTTTTCTTTTTCTACTTTCTACTCCTAAAATTTCCCGTAGCATACCGCGCCATTACTGATTAAATAGCAATGAGTTGGACATTAACTCATATGAATGTAAAATCATGTTTGATTAAAGGGCTGGCAATACTGGTAATGTTCTCCAAGCCGCCACCTTGGCTTTACATAAATGCCGAATGTTAGATATGTATACCAAAATCATAAAAAAAACTCTCACTACAAATCAATCAAATTTTATTTTATTTTATCTGATAAACAATGCTAATATTAATAATTTAAATATACACCCATTTATGTGTGTATTATAATCGTAATAGTATAAATGAGTTTTCAAACGTTGAACCAAGATTATTTTATTTCGATTTTCATAGACAATAAATGTGATACGAAAACCTCTCAATATGCCAGAATTTAAATCTCAAGTTTGAAACTATATCACACTTCGAAGCCGCCATTGTTTATTGTTGTTTTCGGTACCCATGCTGCTTTCCTGTTCTTATGTAGAGCTTGTGTAGATGACGCGTTATGGCACGAGTGCATGTGGATAGCTCAATGAGGTCACCTGTGTACCTCGACCGCGCGCGAGAAGCAGGGCTCGAAATAGACCGGAACGCGCCGGAGCGCCGTTCCTGTTCGTGAAATTCCAAAAAATACCGTTCCGGCTTGTGGATTCTTTGAAAATTGCGTTCCGTTTCATGTTATTGAGATAATATTGCATGTAGGTATATAGTTTTTATAGTTGTAAGAACCGATTCGTGAGAATATGTTATGTTATTTATTAACGATTAGTCCTACAAGGTCTATAAATAATATAGGCTGTTCGGATTTCAGATGTGCTCCAAATTTGTAATTATTTACTCTTACAAGTAAGGCTGAATTTACAAAAAGGGTTACAGGTCCGGTACCCAAAATTAGTAGGTCTACAGAACCCGAAAAATAATGTGAAATCACAAAAGAACCTTGCAGCGAAGGAATACAAAAATATACGAGGTTCTAGAATTTTGAAGATAAGAGGCCAATTCTAAGAAAATTGATGAAAAATAAGTGATTTTGCAAAAAATGAGTAGGTACCTTTTAAAAAAAAAACTATATTTTAATGTTGTATTGCTGAGGGGGGGGGGGGTAATGTATATTAGCTGAGGGCTCCTTCAAGCACAAATGAAACCCTGATTACTAGGCATATCGCCCTTATAATATCCGAAAAATATTTAACCCACTTTCATATTTTAGAATGATTATTCAGCGCTCCGGTTCGTAAGATTTTCTATTTCGAGCACTGGCGAGAAGTGACACACGTCGATTACATGTGGACGGCTCAATGAATTCACATGTACCTGGAATGCGGGCGAATTTTTACGCGCGAGTCAAATCGTGCCATCTGAAGAAGACATTAGAAATAAATAATTTGGACTCGAATGCGTTCAAAATGTACCTACTTTTTATTAATTAAAACAACACAAAAATAAATTTACCTGGAAAAATTATATTATGCATTGTGACTTTACAGTGAATCAATCTTAGAATAGATAGCCTTGTATATTTAACCGTTTGAGAATAAGATGACAGATGAAATACCAACCTAACCTTAGACTAAAGATACATCTAGACGCCACCCATTGCATTGCTAAATGAAGCTGCGTGCCGTGCGTTTGGTTCGCGGGCGAGCGAACGCATTCGTATTCAAATATTCAAGACCATAGACCATTTCGCTAGTGCTCGCCCAAAGTGCTCACACTAGACGCTCAGAATTAAAATATATTTTTTTACGTTATATTATAGTACTTTTAAGCGCAAAATGCAACCATCAGGTAAAAATATTCATAATTTAAGTTATTTTAAAGAAACACGGTCACTTGATATTAAAATATATAATAATATACAAATAAATTATCACGAACATGTATCAACTTACCTATGAAACGTAATACCATCTTCTTGCTTATCAATACGGCTACCACATTTTAATACAACACACAGAACCATCTTTTCTACTTAATTAACTAAAAATATTTCCCACTGACTTTATGTTTAACACAAAATAGCTATTTTAGCAACACGGTTATCGACGCATAATTAAGCAATAAGTTAAGATTTGGCGGCTACACCGAGCAAACCATCTCCCAAATCTGTAAACTTTTTATCTTACTCTAGCGCGTGTCGCAGAGATTATAAGGGTGCCGAATACTTTCTCACTCGCACTTATGCATCGTCTTTGTTCAGGCCTTGAACCTAAACTATTAATTATCATCTCATTTTTGTATTTACATTTATATTTATTACTTATATTAATATTATTATAATAAATATTTCACAATAGTCCGATAAATTTATTAATACAAATTTAGAACAATAATTGTCACATATATAATAAATATCTCTTCATTATTTTGATGACCCAATTACAAAAAAGCCACCTTCGAGGATACAAATAAACAATGGCGGTAAACAACATATCCATTTTTTAAATAATGGAAATTGGGTCGGTTCTGCATTGTACATTACTTTATTATTTATAGTCATTCATTTTATCCACCGAGCCCGGGAAAATTTAAACATAATTTATACATTACATTTTTTTCTAGAATGAGCTTTTAGATTTATTATACATAAACTAAAGGTAATAAACGTTTAGTAGAAGGCGGTTAACAGCGTCACAAAACATTATCATCAAAATATTAAGAGGCTCTCATGGTGTAGTGCGTAAGGCGCTGGCCGTTCATCTGGGAGCTCTGGGTTCGACCGGGTGAGGATACAATATGTATGTGTCTGTGATTATTTCACTTATGTTACTAAATATAATACTGTCATTGAGCCTCTATGACAGTTGTAGTGTTGAAAAGAATGTATAATTATATATATATATATATATATATATATATATATATATATATATATATATATTTATATTTGTACCTACACAAAACGGCATTTTTTCACCATTTATCGAAGTTTCTATTGGTCCAGTGCCACCAGCAGACAGGTTGAATGTAACTGATAGCCAGTCCTGCAGAAACGCATAAACTGGCATACTAAACAATCCCTCAATTACAATCGGCTTTGCTCACTACTTGGTCGTAGCATAGATCTATTTTTAGACAAAATTTACATATTAATATAATATTCTGAGACGTGACAAAGTTTTCGCAAGCGAGGATGCTATTTATAAATTAATTTGGTTTACACAATATAAACCCCCTCACAGCTAGAAAGTATTTACTTAACCAATTATTAAATTTAATGTTAAACGACTTCGCAAACGTTTGTTACACTGAGTTTAGGTTATAATATCCTTAGCTGGACCAATCATTCCAAACTGACCTGTCGGGTGTCACCGTTCAATAAAATCATACAGAGCAATCAATAAAGAATCTGATAATTCGTGTAAAAAATTTATGTAATTTTAAAAAATCAGTATTTCTTGTGATCAAAATTTTATGACATTCCTTTTGATCTCTTCAAAATTTATTTTGAAAATTATTATCATGCAGTTTCAAATTAGAAATAAAAGTTTAGATTCCATCGTTACAAGGTCTCGTATTATCGACAATTATTAATTATTATAAATTAAACTAGTGAAGATCCGCCTCCTGGCCATTTTGGGTGTCCCAACCTTTTATTAGGCTACCTCCTCTGATCCCTGATCGACTTCGCAATTTTATAAAATGAACCATAAAATAACTAATATCATTTTATATTTTCCCAAAGTTTCAGTGCGATTCTAAATCACCGCGTCTTTTCACAAGCAGTTACAGTTTACACCTACATATTCACTATAATGTGAATATTTTTTGCGGAACCAAATTGACGATGTTTCATGTTAGAAAAGAACAATATAATGCAAAGAGATTGGACTCCTATCTCATTGATATAATGCAATAATTAATAAAAAATAATACCTACCGACCAGTGGCGTGTAGTGAGTTTTACTTGTGGGATGCTGTTACTATTTGCTACATAATAACATTATATCATCTATTTAGTATTTTAACTAATTGCATGTTCGCGGACGGCCGATGAATTAATAAGGAATATGTTATTGAAGCATTGTTATATTTTTAAAAATGACTAGGCCGACAAATACCTAGATAATTAGTACATAATTTATCGATTATTTCTAGAAACTTTCACATCCACAGCATCTACGGACGGCACACCACTGCTACCGACAATTTATTCATAACAAATTTCAAGTTTCAAAGTTTATCGTGGCAATATCTTCACATTTATAATTAATAATATTTTATAATTATTTATAATAATTATATTTATAAAAAAAATTGGAGAAATTCCAAGACGTCGGTTAGTAATCAAAAGTAATAGTAAATAGTTACCTACTATGATTTAATAAACAAAAATCGATTGCCAAAGTAGCTTGATTTCGAAGAGCGCCGATGAGTAGGTATTAAAATGACCAATAGCTAAAATTTGTCGCTATTAGTATGTCACACCGTAGCATATTGGATAAATGCGACGATTGGGGCGTTTACCCGTGGAGATGCAGGGTTCGATTCCCGGCCGGGTGGCTTACTTTTTTCAAAAAAGATTTTTTCTATTGGTTACAATATACTCTATCAGAAAATGTTTTTCTAAATTATATAATTTTCAATCTTCACATTTGATATTAATTGATGACAATAACAGTTTGAGTGAATCTAAATACATGCTTGATGTTATATAATATCGTCACCGTACAGTGTACAGGCCAATTGGCGTAACCCTCACTTTTCACCGAAGTGACATTTTGATGGCAACGGACTTATTGCAAACTCTTACACGAACTGACCAAGTATCATAAATCCCGAAAAATTATTTCATATCAAAATAATTCAATACTATTTTTTAAGCCATTTGTAACTTGACAAAAAATATTACAGCCAAATACTGTAATCCTCTAAACGCAAGCCACTGGCGTGTCAATAAAAGAAAATTCTCAATTTGTAATAAATAATAAATAAATAATAAATAAATAAAATAATATATAATAAGTAAATCCAATGCCCACAGTTTTTTTCACTTCCTGAACAATTTGATATTTGAGGGTTACGTCAATCGGCCTGTACAGTTGCGATAGTGTGTTGATACATAATACATATACCTACCTACTTCCGGTTTTTGATTTTTGAGGTGCGGAAAATGTTTTGAGTTTACTTTAAATGTATCTCCATGGCGACATTCGGTAAATTAATCGTTAGTATTAGTAATATTTTCATAGCATTATTGCCATATATTTAGACTCCGTATATATACAAGGGTTTATTCAACGTCCTTGGCTGGAATATACTAATAGTGTACGAATTATTAAGTATACGAATATTACGATAATCGTTTATGTTTATTAGCGTTTGACGAGGTATACGTCAATCAAAAGCATTCAAATTAAATACGTTGCTATCAGCGCTCAGAAGGGCAGGGGGGGGTGTCGGGTTTTAGATTCAAACGTTGAGATTATACACGTAACTATACAATAATAACATTTTTATACAGCATGGGATATAAACCAATTTAAAGAATAAATGCTTATAATTTTTCATACGAACCAATTACATGTTTCAATGTGGTTTTCCGCTATAATTAGTAAATGGCAGTGGCGAAGGGTGGAGGTAGGCTGTTAAGATCCAATATAAATAGTGCACACTAAACTTTGTCAGTCAAACGTATTTGTTTTTATTTTAAAACTACAGTGTGTAGATAGTGTTTGTTAGTTTTTAAAATTAAACCTGCCTAATCCAAGCCATAGTAGATAACAGTAAAAAAATTATTCGTTTAAATATAAAATTTCTAAAATTAAGCCATTAAATCGTATGTAATTTTAGATATTTTATAGATAGAATAATATTTTTTATCGATTATGGTTTGGTTTAAGAGCCATACTTCAGTGAAATGGCAAATAATTTTCAACTATAGTTGCGACGAAATTTCGGACTCGCTGCCAATCGGAGAGCGATACTCGAGCTGTGAACACGTCAATTTGCTTTGTGTTGGCGTCGGGGGAATTAATTCTTAAATCGTGTGAAGATTACTAAAAAACGTTACCCATTTACTTGAAAAAGAAAACATGACAATGAATATATTATTATTATTACTAATAGAATAATAAACATAACACTAAATGGATGCATGTTGAATTTTTATGACAAATTATGTTTTGTTTGCACAATCTTCGCGTCGCGTAGTCACGATCGTTTTAGATGGTGCCCCAGCTGAAGTATAGCCTTAAGCGGGGCTTGTTGAATTAAAAAAAATGAACGAACACCGTCTGTACATATGTATTCTTAATTCAACGAAAACAAATGAGTATGACCATTGCCGACTCAAGTAGAAAGCCGATACATTCACAACGACTGGTCCTAGGTATGAACTGCCATTGCCTGTCATTGTTCTATAGAGTGCTCATACTGACGCGTATGTCGTGTTCGCACATGGAATGGTTTGATTTGAATAGATAAGTTACATGATAAATAATACACTAGCATTAACACACCTTCTACAAATGTAATGCATAGGTCAATGCTACGTATTTTTTGGAAATCGATATTACCACCGGTTTTTGTGTGAAAGACTAGTCTGACTTTGACAGCTGATGAATAACAGGAATGTATATTATTTATTAATAACACTGATAGTTAATATATTTGATTTGAGATTTTTTTATAATTCAATTTGAACCGAGAAAGGGCGAATCAATATGTCAAGCAATCTGGGATCTGATTTTGACAGCTGAAAAGTGGACCACTCGTTGCTTGTGCAAAAAGTTATGCTCAGGCTTTATTAATCTAAAGATGGCGGTTGATACTCAAACTATTATGGCTTGGTTTAGGCACGGTTTACTTGAATTTTAAAACTAACACACACTATCTACGAATTGTAGAGTTCAATAGAAACAAATACCTTTTACTGACAAAGTTTAGTGTGCACTATGTATGTCGAATCTTAACAGCCTATTATTATTATTATTAACCCTTCGCCACTGGTAAATGGTGATGAAAAACTGCTCCTAACTCATTTTTCATTATTTGTCATTTGTATTTGTTTAGCCCTCAGTATCTCATTTAGTGCTTGAAGTACCCATTTGTACAAATGTTATCAATAATCATTTATGAAACTAACGTACAACCTTCAGCAGAATGGACAGAAGCAACTCTCTGGTGGACAGTACGAGCCCCCTGCCACCACCCAGTCCACTGGGGGCTCTCCAGCCGGACCTATACACAAAGAGAGAGGGACCGCTTTTCCTGGGGACTCCCGAAGGAGTGACCCGTGGACCATCTCTGGGGAGGCTGCATCTCAGGCTTAAATACGACTTCGATCGCTCAGATTTCACCGTTCATTTAATCGAAGGTAACTCAACATTTATTTTACCATTTATAATATGTAAGTTATAATTTACTTTTTATAATGTTTTTCCAATTAATTTATAATAAAGACCAGTTTCATCATAACGGACATGTTTAATTGGTAGAAGCATTTATAAAACACAATATTTATAATGTCTGTTGGCGTATACACTTTTATGAATTAATTGTGGAAAAATACAAAAAAATATATTTTGCATATCTAAGCCCACGATGGCCGCGCGGTTTAAGACAGCTTGGACTATAGCGTCGTGGGTCCCAGGTTCGAATCTTGGGTCTGGCAAGAACACATATTATTTTTCAATTTGTGTATGAGTCAGAGTATGGACCTAATAGGTTGAGCAAGTGGCTGACATCCATCTCTCGTATAAACAAGATCTGCTAATACAAACCTCCACGCTGTGGAGGTCCATATGATCCTATCAAGATCGGACATGGCCGGAAAAAAAATGATATTAAATCGAACTCTTTGCATAGAAAATATGGCTTGTATTTTGGGATAATAAGACTAAAAGCGGCTTCTTGTTCGCGTATGGTTAATTATGAATAATAGGTATTGATTATTAATCTATAATAATATACATAATTCAAGTGAACTCCTATGGTGTAAATGCCTAAAATATTAATATGAACATTTCACGTCATATAAATGCCGAATAATGTTTATCATCACTTTGATAGATCGTCATTAGTCTATGGATCGTCCGAATTGGTTTGACGTTTCATGTCAAACCATTTCTGATGGTCCGAGAATTGTTTGATTATGGAATGGGTCTGGCAAGAACACATATTGTTTTTCAATTTATGTATGAGTCAGAGTATGGATCTAATAGGTTGAGCAAGTGGCTGACATCCATCTCTCGTAAAAACAAAATCTGCTAATACAAACCTCCACGCTGTGGAGGCCCATATTATGATGTTATTAGTATCGGACATGGTCGAATAATATAAATTTTAGTTTTTTTATAAAACCTACTTAAAAAATCGAAGCTTACTGTCGATATTATTGATTTTCAAAGTTTTTAATATCACGGCGCCCTATAAAATATAAATTAGTGGGATAGTTGAGCTTGTTCTTTTTCATACAGTCTCTTAAATCTTGGAATTAAATTACGCAAGATACCTCAGTAGGACCTAGGTTCTAGATCAATACGGAAACAACTTATAAACCTTTTTCTAGGATGCGCTACAAACTCATGGGAATAAATTTTGTCTTCAGAAAAAAACCTATAACGAATAACAATTGGCTCAATTCCCTAAACTGGGTATCGCTGAGCTACCCTCTTTTACCGTTCCACACTGAATTTTAGCAATATTTGATTTTTACCACAGTTACTGCTGTAAACTCATATCAACCAATTTCGTTTTAAATATCACAATACAGCTCAGTTAGCCTTCCAATTTCCAGAAAGAATTCTTCATCAACAAAATATTATACCCATACTAATAATTTTTGAACCCATGTGAACTTTTCCAAATTATCATATTAAAAGTATTTTTTTTTAAATCAGTTGCCATGTTAAGATAATTGCTTTTCAAAAAAAAAAATATGTCGTGAGAGAAATCAACTTCATTAGAAGTCACAACTTTAAAAAATATGTACGATTTTTTATAAAATTTACGACTTTCACAACACATTTCAAGATCACATTCAGTGGAGAACTGAAATCAATATTAAATATTTTAAATACACAAACATATTAATAAACAATATTAAATTTTATTTTTAAAAAAATCAACTGCTCAAATTAGAATATTAGATTAAAAGTCAATATAGTTGATAAACGATTTATTTTATTCAATGAATACTTCACAAGATTTTGCGAATGTAACATTCCGTATATTGATTATACATAACCTGAAAACAGCTCAGTTATATACCCACTGGAAAAAATCATATTTGAAAAAAATACCGCCGAGCTTTGTATATTCTGAGGTGTTTTCAAGTTATGTATGTTCAATAGTTGATTAAATCAATATCAATCA